>NC_048539.1:1068051-3887936 GCF_902806685.2 Maniola hyperantus
TAACCATAAAAAAAACAGCTTAGAGCTCTTTGCAATGTGTCACTACTTAGAAAATTGTACAATCAGCGGAGTACATTTCATAAAATTCACAAAATTTCTCAAAATATACTGAAATAACTATATAAAAAAACGTTCGGGCGCCATTTGTAAGGGTGGTAAATTGGGCGGAATAGAAATATACCCGGATACGGAATAATCTACCACCTTACAAAGATTAGAGGAAAATAATAATTTACTTTACTTGATCTATCTACCTAGTAAAGAATAGAAGCTAGCCGTCGACTCCCTTGTAATGTATATGAGGTGTTATAAATGAAATTTGCTAGATGTTAGGCAAAATTGTTTTTAATGTAACTTTTACCGGGGTCGCTTAATACATAGTGATGGCTAATAATGCTTAGTTATTCTAGCTTAATGCCAAGACTTAATTTAGATACATTAGAATGCCTTAGGTAGATAGTACATAAAATCTATGTTTTAAATTTAAGATGCCATTGGCATGGAATAGACAATGACACAGTAAAATTCATAAAATTGTTTCAAAATAAAAGCTCAGTAGTAAAGACAGGGTTCTTACTGTACACATACACTAAGAAGGTTCACTAAACTGTTCCAGGATACAAACATTTGCTTACTTGTAGGTGCGAAGACTGCAAGGTAGCTGGACGGCATCGGCCAAGCTCCCAAAACTCGATTTAACTTGATTCTTCACAACCGAAATGTTTCATTACAAAGATTTTCACCAAGTCTTATCCATAGAATTAAGTTGCCAACGTGAATGTGCAAAAGAAATAAATACGGAAAACGAAAGCGAAAAACGGAAAACCGAAAACTAAAAACGGAAACGCAAACGGAAAACGGAAACCCTGCAACAAAGAAAAACAAGATTATAATTTGTGCTGTGTGAAAATTTCGACACGTGGAATTTTCCCGATCAAACACAACTCACCTATTGAACTCCTGGCCACCAATGGTTTTCAGGAGTCCACCCACAACCCATTATCCTCATTTATTTGGGAAGGTAAAATAGCTGGAACTGAAAGGGAAATCATGAAATTAGGATTTTCTCTAACCAAACCGCCATTTTGTCGAATCCACATTACTTGATTTTTCACTCACCATAATTGATGAAACATTGAAATACGTTAGGATGACTAAATTTATAACTATTGTATTTTCCCAGGCGAAGCCATGGGCGAAAAGGAGTGAGATTTTCCTGGAACGAAAAAATTCGTCTTCACATGTTGACTCCAGAAAAATTCTAAATCTCACCAATCGGTGTTGCCAGACGCAACCCGAGTGTGGCCGCTCTCATTTAGTTTGATCATGAAGCCAATTCATTTTTGAATATTTGCGGAACCTAAGGATATATTATAAGAACCGTTTTGTTAATGACTTAACAATAAACAAATGATATTATGGTTTTATTTAATTATTTTGTTTTATTTTTACGACAATTGACAACGAAGCAAACGCCATCTATTGTGGCTCGAATGAACTCTGAACATCGACCCACGCGTAGTTCTGCACCTTGATGCTAGGTGGCACCAACATACTTTGAACAAAATTGATTTTTATTAAAAGCGAAACGCTAGTTAGTAGTTCAAAATTTACAACGTCACAATATATAATGTTCAGAGTTCATTCGAGCCACAATAGATGGCGTTTGCTTCGTTGTCAATTGTCGTAAAAATAAAACAAAATAATTAAATAAAACCATAATATCATTTGTTTATTGTTAAGTCATTAACAAAACGGTTCTTATAATATATCCTTAGGTTCCGCAAATATTCAAAAATGAATTGGCTTCATGATCAAACTAAATGAGAGCGGCCACACTCGGGTTGCGTCTGGCAACACCGATTGGTGAGATTTAGAATTTTTCTGGAGTCAACATGTGAAGACGAATTTTTTCGTTCCAGGAAAATCTCACTCCTTTTCGCCCATGGCTTCGCCTGGGAAAATACAATAGTTATAAATTTAGTCATCCTAACGTATTTCAATGTTTCATCAATTATGGTGAGTGAAAAATCAAGTAATGTGGATTCGACAAAATGGCGGTTTGGTTAGAGAAAATCCTAATTTCATGATTTTCCCTTTCAGTTCCAGTTATTTTACCTTCCCAAATAAATGAGGATAATGGGTTGTGGGTGGACTCCTGAAAACCATTGGTGGCCAGGAGTTCAATAGGTGAGTTGTGTTTGATCGGGAAAATTCCACGTGTCGAAATTTTCACACAGCACAAATTATAATCTTGTTTTTCTTTGTTACAGGGTTTCCGTTTGCGTTTCCGTTTTTAGTTTTCGGTTTTCCGTTTTTCGCTTTCGTTTTCCGTATTTATTTCTTTTGCACATTCACGTTGGCAACTTAATTCTATGGATAAGACTTGGTGAGAATCTTTGTAAGGAAACATTTCGGTTGTGAAGAATCAAGTTAAATCGAGTTTTGGGAGCTTGGCCGATGCCGTCCAGCTACCTTGCAGTCTTCGCACCTACAAGTAAGCAAATGTTTGTATCCTGGAACAGTTTAGTGAACCTTCTTAGTGTATGTGTACAGTAAGAACCCTGTCTTTACTACTGAGCTTTTATTTTGAAACAATTTTATGAATTTTACTGTGTCATTGTCTATTCCATGCCAATGGCATCTTAAATTTAAAACATAGATTTTATGTACTATCTACCTAAGGCATTCTAATGTATCTAAATTAAGTCTTGGCATTAAGCTAGAATAACTAAGCATTATTAGCCATCATTATGTATTAAGCGACCCCGGTAAAAGTTACATTAAAAACAATTTTGCCTAACATCTAGCAAATTTCATTTATAACACCTCATATACATTACAAGGGAGTCGACGGCTAGCTTCTATTCTTTACTAGGTAGATAGATCAAGTAAATTATTTTTTTTTTTCCTCTAATCTTTGTAAGGTGGTAGATTATTCCGTATCCGGGTATATTTCTATTCCGCCCAATTTACCACCCTTACAAATGGCGCCCGAACGTTTTTTTTATATAGTTATTTCAGTATATTTTGAGAAATTTTGTGAATTTTATGAAATGTACTCCGCTGATTGTACAATTTTCTAAGTAGTGACACATTGCAAAGAGCACTAAGCTGTTTTTTATGGTTAACTAACTAAATAATAACTAATAGTTAGAAATTTTGTTTGATAGTTTAAGTAATTTTCTGAGTATAGTCCAACAGTGGTTTTTTCTTATTTAATTAACACATTATAAATGGTGTTTATGCCGTTTAATTATGTTATCGACTTACCTTGGAGGTGTATAAGTGAATGTTTGCCTTCAGTTTAGTAATAAACATTGCTTAACTGAGTTGTTGTTGGGTATTGCTTTCAATAGTAAGTACATCTTATGTTTGAAAATTCCGGTAACTTAGTATAATTAAAGTTTTGAAACGCTATGTGCTGTTAACTAGTTACACACATACATTTATAAATACTAAGAGTTACAACTTGTGAAACTAAATATATAAACTATATTCAGAGATTACATTAAGTTCAAGTATGAAGTTATGAACAATTTTTTTTCAGTGACTTGATACTTCATTATTTTGTTGAAATTTTGTTTAGAGCTGTGTTAAGGTTATGATAAAAGCTACTTCACACACAAAACATGTTAAGTTTAATTGAATGCTGGTAGTTTAAAGTGACATTTAGAAACAGATTTTGTTGTATTTTAGGTTATGTGTTAAAAGTGTAAAGTAACAGCCATCAAACCATTGCACAATCTCTTTGTTTTTTTGAAAGATAATATGCTAGTCAGAGTTCATTGCAACTTTGTTGCCTGTTTACTTTTGTAATTGTAAAGGTTGTAACACACTGTGTACTCATAAAGGTGATACTGCACCTTACAATCATTTATTCAATTTTGGGAAGTTTATTTTGTTATATTTTGTTTACTATAGTAATAATATGTGCTTGTATTATTAACAATATTTTGGAATAGGAACATAATTGATAAAATAGTTAGGATAGACTTAAGAATATTGTTTTTGTTGTGTATTTTGCTTGTGTATATTTAATAGTTTAAATAACTTCTTTTGTGTTTGTGTTTAACCAATTGGTATAAGGCTAAACATAGACAGTTACACAAGCTCGATATTTTGTTAAATGTGTTTTGACTTAACACAATGGAACAGACTTTTGCCCAGTTTCATTCACTTTTGAAGGACGAATTGTGTTATGAGGTATCCATTCGTTCCGAAACTCCAGCACCTACAGTGCTAGGTTTAAAGAAACAGTTAAAACAATTAATTCAGGAAATTCCTTCTGAATCAATTTTAGAGACGGATTTCTCTTCTGAAAGTGAGTTAGGGGTTATTACTAAAAAACTTCAAGACTTAGAAGATTTATTAAAAAAGTGTTCTGACACTAAAGATAGACATGCCCTCTGTAGGTCTAAAGCTTTAGCTTCACATTTGTACTTTAGAATTTTGAGAATACAGTGTTCCGAACTCAGCTTAATAAGTAGGAAGAGTGAATTACATACAAAGTTGCAGAGTTTGATTTCCAGATTAGATGCTGACAATGAGTCGTCTCACGACGAATCACTGGATTCCGAGAGTACCGCCGTTGACTGCACTGGTGATAAAAATGTGGCCAAGTGGAAGTTAAATTTCAACGGACAGGGTGATCCGCGCAGTTTCATCGAACGCGTTGAGGAATATAAAAGATCTTATGGCGTTTCAGATGGAAAATTATTTGTTTCTGCATTTCATCTTTTTACAGGCCGAGCATTGTTATGGTACAGAGGCAACAAATGTCAAGTTTCGTCTTGGTCAGAATTGAGAACTTTATTTTTAGAGGAATTTGATGCAGTAGATTATGACTACAGGTTGCTAGGTGAAATTCGAGCAAGAACACAAGGCTCTGAAGAACCTGTGTCTATCTATTTCGCTATAATGTTTTGCATGTTTTCAAGGTTGTCAACACCACTTTCCGAAGAACAAAAGTTACAAATTTTATTACATAATATTCGCCCTTTTTACTCAGAACAATTAGCTCTTGTTGACATTAAGTCTGTCGCAATGTTGAAGGAAAAGTGTCGCAAACTAGAGGCTGCGAGGCAGCGTTCCGCCTTATTTTCTGAGCCTACTAACAGTAAGGCATTTGTAAGGGTGGTAAATTGGGCGGAATAGAAATATACCCGGATACGGAATAATCTACCACCTTACAAAGATTAGAGGAAAAAAAAAAATAATTTTACCTACTTGATCTATCTACCTAGTAAAGAATAGAAGCTAGCCGTCGACTCCCTTGTAATGTATATGAGGTGTTATAAATGAAATTTGCTAGATGTTAGGCAAAATTGTTTTTAATGTAACTTTTACCGGGGTCGCTTAATACATAGTGATGGCTAATAATGCTTAGTTATTCTAGCTTAATGCCAAGACTTAATTTAGATACATTAGAATGCCTTAGGTAGATAGTACATAAAATCTATGTTTTAAATTTAAGATGCCATTGGCATGGAATAGACAATGACACAGTAAAATTCATAAAATTGTTTCAAAATAAAGCTCAGTAGTAAAGACAGGGTTCTTACTGTACACATACCCTAAGAAGGTTCACTAAACTGTTCCAGAATACAAACATTTGCTTACTTGTAGGTGCGAAGACTGCAAGGTAGCTGGACGGCATCGGCCAAGCTCCCAAAACTCGATTTAACTTGATTCTTCACAACCGAAATGTTTCATTACAAAGATTTTCACCAAGTCTTATCCATAGAATTAAGTTGCCAACGTGAATGTGCAAAAGAAATAAATACGAAAACCGAAAACTAAAAACGGAAACGCAAACGGAAACGCAAACGGAAACGCAAACGGAAACGCAAACGGAAACGCAAACGGAAAAACAACTATGTTACAAGTGCGGCAAGGGTAACCATTCCTTTAAATTTTGCAGGACAGTTCCGAAATTTATTAGATGTTTTTCGTGTGGACGTCAGAACTTTACAGTAAAGACATGTCCAAGTTGTAGTAAAAAGGCGATTAGTAAACCCGCTCCGGATTAAGAAGTAGATATTTGCCATTACTTAGTTTGGTCTAAACTGTTTGAATATTTAAGTTATCAATATTCAATTAGGAATTTGTATGAGTGTAGTGATGTTCTGAATTAACAGTTACATTACCATGGTTCAGTTGAGGATGAATGTAGTGGATGTATGTAGGGATGAATATGTGATGTTTGGCATGTTTTCAAGGTTGTCAACACCACTTTCCGAAGAACAAAAGTTACAAATTTTATTACATAATATTCGCCCTTTTTACTCAGAACAATTAGCTCTTGTTGACATTAAGTCTGTCGCAATGTTGAAGGAAAAGTGTCGCAAACTAGAGGCTGCGAGGCAGCGTTCCGCCTTATTTTCTGAGCCTACTAACAGTAAGGCAACTTTAAGTTCAGAGTTTGCTTACAAACAAGTGACAAAACAGATAAACACACTTTCAGTCACACCTGCACCTAAGGTTGATACAAGTAAAGGCACTGATTTTACGAAAACAAATAAACAACTATGTTACAAGTGCGGCAAGGGTAACCATTCCTTTAAATTTTGCAGGACAGTTCCGAAATTTATTAGATGTTTTTCGTGTGGACGTCAGAACTTTACAGTAAAGACATGTCCAAGTTGTAGTAAAAAGGCGATTAATAAACCCGCTCCGGACAAAAATTCAAAAAACTAATTAGTAAGAACTGTGCAGAGACACAAGTAAAGAACTTGGTCATTAACAACAAAACATCCCTTTTACCTGACACAGTTCTGTATTCAGTGGATAAACGAGACTTTAGGCCATATTTAAAGGTTTTTGTTGACGGTTTTGAGATTACAGGTTTACTAGATTCCGGTGCTTGCGCGTCAATTTTGGGTAACCAGGCGCACAAGGTTTTTTTGAGATTCGGTTATAAATTGCATAGCAGTATTGATACCACATTTTCAGTGGCAAATGGAGACAAACTTGATTGCATGGGTTATATGTTTATTCCGATTACTTATAATTCCGTAACTCACATAATAAAATTTTTTGTAGTACCCTCTATAATAGCGGATGTTATTTTTGGCTGTGACTTTTGGAAAACATTTCAGTTAGCCCCTGGCATTTTTGATAATTTAGAATTAATTAAGGCACCTTCTCAATTTTACAATATTTGTGCGATTGATAATGAACAAATTCATACCATCACTTCTTTTGAAAACTTATCATCTCAACAGAAAGAATTAGCCCAATCTGTAGTAAATAAATTTTTAGATATTTCTTCAGCGAAAATTGGATTGGGTAGAACAAAATTAATTGAACATGTTATTGACACCGGTGATGCCTTCCCAATAAAAATAAAACAATATCCACTTTCTCCCGAAAAGAAGGAAGCCTTAAGTAAAGAGTTAGATAGGATGCTGGAAATGGACGTAGTTACTCCGAGTGAAAGCCCTTGGAATAACCCAGCAATTTTAGTGAAAAAGGCAAATGGAGACTGGAGATTTTGCCTAGATTGCAGGAAATTAAATTCAGTGACAAAGGGGGATTCATACTCAATACCGTACATTCCACAAATTCTAGATAGCTTGAAAGAGGCAAGGTTTTTATCATCGATTGATTTAAGTTCAAGTTTCTGGCAAATTCCGTTAGCTAACGACTCTCAGGAAAAAACCAGTTTTACAGTTCCTGGTAGAGGGTTATTCAAATTTAAAGTCATGCCGTTTGGCCTATGCGGTGCACCAGCACGACAGCAGAGGTTAATGGACCAGTTATTTAATCAAAATTTTTGTAGTGATATTGAAAATGGAATAGTATTTTGTTATATAGATGATATTGTTATTTGTTCTGCTGATTTTGAAACCCATTTAATTTTATTAAACAGAGTTCTGGATAAACTAAAAATGGCTCAACTATCCATAAATTTTGAAAAATGTAATTTTTTTAGAAACTCTTTGAAATATTTAGGGTATATAGTGGATGAATTTGGTTTACGCACAGATCCTGGAAAAGTTGCCGCAGTTTTGAACTTTCCGACCCCAAAAACTGCACAGGAGGTAAAGATTTTCCTAGGCACTTGTTCTTGGTACAGGCGCTTTATTAGGAATTTTTCAACCATCGCTGCACCACTCAATAGACTAACGAGTAAAGGAAAGAACGCACCTAAATTTGAGTGGAGCGAACAGGCAGAGGTAGCATTTAATACATTGAAGAATGCGTTGGTAACCGCACCTGTTCTTGCGGTACCGAATTTTGAAAAACCATTCAAAATACATTGTGATGCTTCTGCATATGGTGTTGGCGGTATGCTAACGCAAGAAACCGATGGTTGCGATCATCCCATTGCGTATGTCAGTAGGAGCCTAAATAAAAACGAAAGGAATTACAGCGCGACGGAACGCGAGGCTCTAGCTGTGATTTTTGCAGTGGAGAAATTTCAGGCTTATTTTGGTTCCAAGCCAGTCACAATTATCACAGACCATGCATCCCTAAAGTGGTTCTTAAATTTAGAAAATCCCTCAGGACGACTCGCCAGATGGGGTTGTAGATTATCACAGTATAATTTTGTTATCGAACATAGGAAGGGTTGTGATAATGTAGTTCCGGATACCTTGTCGAGACTCATACACGTAGATGTAGTTGGTGATCGTAATGATAACTCTAGTCAACAAGTTTTGGTAGATGACTGGTATGACAAAACATTTAATGGCTGTAAAATCAATCCAGCAAATTTTCCGAATTTTAGTATTTTGAACGATAAACTATATCGTTACAGTAAATGTAAATACCAGCTTCTCAGTGAGTTCGACTGGAAAGAGGTAGTCCACAAGAACGACATCCTTAGAATTATGCAACAAAACCATGCAGATGCAACTGCAGGTCATTTTGGTGTGTTCAAAACTCATCGCAGATTATCCCTCAGATATTTTTGGCGTGGTATGTATAAGGACGTGGTTGAGTACGTTAAGAATTGTGATACTTGCTCTGCGTATAAACACACGACATCAGCCACTCCAGGTCTGCTAGGGAAGCCTAAAGTCTGCGAGAGACCTTTTCAGGTCATTTCGGCTGATTTAGTCGGACCTTTGCCTAGGTCTAAATCAGGATTTACATTTCTTTTTGTGGTGACGTGTTGTTTTTCGAAATATACAATGTTGTTTCCGTTACGGCGCGCCACAGGTGCCGCTGTTGTTAAAGCGCTAGAGAATTTTGTATTCTTGAACCATAGTGTTCCAGAGACTGTGATTGTGGACAATGGGTCCCAATTTACAGGATCTGAATTCCGTAATCTCATTAAGCGTTATAATATTCCGAAATTACACTACACACCACTGTACACTCCGCAAGTTAACCTTGTTGAGAGGTACAATAAGGTTGTTATGACTGCTGTAGCCGCTTTTGTGAAAGATAACCACAGGTCCTGGGACGAAAACCTGTACAAGGTCCAGTTCGCCATAAACAGTGCGGTTAATGAATCCACTGGATTCTCCCCGTTCTTCCTTGTCCACGCTAGAGAACCGGTTTTAAATGGTTCCTTCTATAAGGACACGGATAAGGAGTACGAGGCCGGAATTCCAAGGGAGGAATACGCAGGAAAGTTTGGAAATTTGGAGGACATATTTGGTCAGGTTAGGAGAAATTTGTTTCAGGCTCATGCAGAGTATGCAACGCATTACAACTTAAGGCGTAGGTCTGCAAGCTATTCTGTTGGGGATATAGTGTGGAAAAAGACCTATCCACAAAGCGACGCTACAAATTTTTTCGCAGCTAAGCTGGCACCTAAGTATGAAAAGTGCAGGGTTGTCAAGGTTTTGTCACCTTTGGTTTACGAACTAGTTAGAGTAGCTGACAACCACCCAATAGGCACTTGGCATATTAAGGATATTAAGAAGTAGATATTTGCCATTACTTAGTTTGGTCTAAACTGTTTGAATATTTAAGTTATCAATATTCAATTAGGAATTTGAATGAGTGTAGTGATGTTCTGAGTTAACAGTTACATTACCATGGTTCAGTTGAGGAGGAATGTAGTGGATGTATGTAGGGATGAATATGTGATGATTGGAATGCTTGTGGTAGACCAACCGGTTGAGAAAGTAAAAATGCAAATATCGTACTTTGGGGATAACGAAAAGGGGGGAGTTTTGTGTTTTGTTTTCGTTTTCCTTCTAGATAATGGATGGTTATTTTTCCGATTCTGTTCCGAGATCTATTTTCTAGGAGAGTTATTTCGTTTTTTTTTCTCATATTCCGATTTTGATTCGGTTTTATTTTTCCGAATGGGATAGAGAACGGTTGCCATATCAGATGGACCCGTTCACAACCAGATTTTCCGTATTTGTTGAGTAACAAATATTACGATGGTAGTTTAAAAGAGTGAACCACCGTAGGCCTAGACGCATTCTATCAGTCAGCTGAAGAATGATGCCAAGATGTTTCCACTCAAGTGTCTTAGACACCATGAAGTTTTTTTGTATATATTCTTTTTAGAAGTTAGGGTTGTGTAGTTAAGTATAATGTATAAATCCTTACACTGTTTTCAGTATATTTATTTTGTTAGACAATTTTCCTTGTTAGTAGTAGATGTGCGTTCACGCGTAACTTCTGTGTTTTTTTTTGTTTGTTTCAGGCAAATTGTTAGTAGTTGTTGGATGACGCTGAGGGCAGCGTGGTTCAACCTGTTGAACCTTTTCGTAGGAGGGGAAGTATTGTGACGTTGTAAATTTTGAACTACTAACTAGCGTTTCGCTTTTAATAAAAATCAATTTTGTTCAAAGTATGTTGGTGCCACCTAGCATCAAGGTGCAGAACTACGCGTGGGTCGATGTTCAGAGTTCATTCGAGCCACAATAGATGGCGTTTGCTTCGTTGTCAATTGTCGTAAAAATAAAACAAAATAATTAAATAAAACCATAATATCATTTGTTTATTGTTAAGTCATTAACAAAACGGTTCTTATAATATATCCTTAGGTTCCGCAAATATTCAAAAATGAATTGGCTTCATGATCAAACTAAATGAGAGCGGCCACACTCGGGTTGCGTCTGGCAACACCGATTGGTGAGATTTAGAATTTTTCTGGAGTCAACATGTGAAGACGAATTTTTTCGTTCCAGGAAAATCTCACTCCTTTTCGCCCATGGCTTCGCCTGGGAAAATACAATAGTTATAAATTTAGTCATCCTAACGTATTTCAATGTTTCATCAATTATGGTGAGTGAAAAATCAAGTAATGTGGATTCGACAAAATGGCGGTTTGGTTAGAGAACATCCTAACTTTCATGATTTCCCTTTCAGTTCCAGTTATTTTACCTTCCCAAATAAATGAGGATAATGGGTTGTGGGTGGACTCCTGAAAACCATTGGTGGCCAGGAGTTCAATAGGTGAGTTGTGTTTGATCGGGAAAATTCCACGTGTCGAAATTTTCACACAGCACAAATTATAATCTTGTTTTTCTTTGTTACAGGGTTTCCGTTTGCGTTTCCGTTTGCGTTTCCGTTTGCGTTTCGTTTGCGGTTTCGTATTTTCGCTTTCGTTTTCCGTATTTATTTCTTTTGCACATTCACGTTGGCAACTTAATTTCTATGGATAAGACTTGGTGAAAATCTTTGTAATGAAACATTTCGGTTGTGAAGAATCAAGTTAAATCGAGTTTTGGGAGCTTGGCCGATGCCGTCCAGCTACCTTGCAGTCTTCGCACCTACAAGTAAGCAAATGTTTGTATCCTGGAACAGTTTAGTGAACCTTCTTAGTGTATGTGTACAGTAAGAACCCTGTCTTTACTACTGAGCTTTTATTTTGAAACAATTTTATGAATTTTACTGCTGTCATTGTCTATTCCATGCCAATGGCATCTTAAATTTAAAACATAGATTTTATGTACTATCTACCTAAGGCATTCTAATGTATCTAAATTAAGTCTTGGCATTAAGCTAGAATAACTAAGCATTATTAGCCATCACTATGTATTAAGCGACCCCGGTAAAAGTTACATTAAAAACAATATTGCCTAACATCTAGCAAATTTCATTTATAACACCTCATATACATTACAAGGGAGTCGACGGCTAGCTTCTATTCTTTACTAGGTAGATAGATCAAGTAAGTAAAATTATTTTTTTTTCCTCTAATCTTTGTAAGGTGGTAGATTATTCCGTATCCGGGTATATTTCTATTCCGCCCAATTTACCACCCTTACATTTTATATATTTAGATATAGATAAGACCTACAATTTTGCGTGCGTGGTGTTTGTGGCCCGTGTCGTAAGCGAGTGTTTGCATGGGGGAATATCTCTCGGGTAAACAACCGAGGGTAAGTCAAATAGCGAGTGTATTGTTCATGCCCGTTTTACCTGCTTTGTACTCAGCGGGGTTTAAATTTGAAGTATGCGAAAAGTAATTTTATAACATCGAGTCAAAATACTTTCGAATCCGCAGATTATATACGACTTTTTGATTACCATAAAACTTTTAATAACAAATACCTTTGTATAGGGATGGTTTTATGTTTTTAATATTGATACAATTGGAGTTCCGTAGCCGAATGGTAAAAAACGGAACCCTTATAGATTCGTCATGTCTGTCTGTCCGTCTGTCTGTCCATCCGTATGTCACAGCCACTTGTTTCCGAAACTATAAGAGCTATACTGTTGAAACTTGGTAAATAGATGTATTCTGTAAACCGCATTAAGATTTTTACACAAAAATAGAAAAAAACAATAAATTTTGGGGTTCCCCATACTTAGAACTGAAACTCAAAAAATTTTTTTTCATCAAACCCATACGTGTAGGTTATTTATGGATAGGTCTTTAAAAATGAGATTGAGGTTTCTAGTATAATTTTTTTCTAAACTGAATTGTTTGCGCAAGAGACACTTCCAAAGTGGTAAAATGTGCCCCCCCCCCCCCTGTAACTTCTAAAATAAGAGAATGATTAAACTAAAAAAATATATGATGTACATTACCATGCAAACTTCCACTGAAAATAGGTTTGAACGAAATCTAGTAAGTAGTTTTTGATTTATCGTGCAAAATGTCGAAAAAATACGATTGTACCACAATCGTATTTTTTCGGAACTATAACTGTAGAACGAATAATAATAAAAAAACTCTCGTTACGCGAGCCTGACTCGCACTTGCCCAGTTTTTTAATAACGTGACAATTTATATAATTCCCCTCACTCGTTCTCCTGCAGTAATTATAATCAGATTTTTCTTTGTGTCGTTAATTTATTAGCTGCGTGCTCGAATGCTATTTTTGCGCGACACCAATTCATAGTAGCAGTAGTTATTTCAGACGTAGTTACCTTTGTAGAACTGAATGACAAATGTGCCGTGATCACGATTCTGACAGTGTGTTCGTAATGTATAATTTTATGCTGAATTCCTTTGATTAACTTCGCATGGTAATAAAAAAAAACCGCCCAAGTGCGAGTCAGACTCGCGCAACGAGGGCTCCGTACTACAAAAATAAATTAAAATCTGTTTTAGAATGCACAGGTATAGACCTTTCATAATATGATACCCCACTTGATATAGCTATCTTACTTTGAAAATCGAAAATACTAATTAATTTTTCATGAACACATTTCAATCGTATGAGGATGACGGCACGACTTCCGGTAAGAGTGACTAGGCACAGCCGAAGCCTTCTACTAGACCACACTGAAAAAAATGGAAACTTTAAGGCTCTGTGATTCACTCTTTATTATTTTAACTTTTCACAGTATCGAGCAAATACTATTAAAAATATACAAAAAGTAAACCCAGTTGTATTTAACATGACAAAATGCTTTCATAAAAACCTCTACTAAACAAACAACACTCACAGTTTGTTTTTTTGTATAACATTTGAAATTTTTCAAATCCAACGAGTTAGGTACATACCTCTAACCCTTCATAGCTCGGGGCATTTGTGTAAAATGAAATAAATTGCTTAGGCCCAGCGCCGATGACCGACTTATAATAAACTAGCTGATGAACGCGACTTCATCCGCGTGGATTTAGTATCCCGTGGGAACTCTTTGATTTTCCGGGATAAAAAGTAGCCCATGTCCTTCCCCGGGATGAAAGCTAATTCTCTACTAAATTTCATATTAATCGGTTAAACTGTTGGGCCGTGAAAATCTAGCAGACAGACAGACACACTTTCGCATTTATAATATTAAGTATGGATCTAAATATATAAAAGGAAAAGGTGACTAACTGACTGACTGACTGACTGATCTATCAACGCACAGCTCAAACTTCTGGACGGATCAAGCTGAAATTTAGCATGCAGATAGGCTATTATGATGTAGGCATCCGCTAAGAAATATTTTTTGAAAATTCAACCCCTAAGGGGGTGAAAGAGAGGTTTGAAAGTTGTGATGTCCACGCGGACGAAGTCGCAAGCATAAGCTAGTCTAAATATATAAAAGGAAATGGTGACTGACTGACTGACTGATCTATCAACGCACAGCTCAAACTATTGGACGGATCAGGCTGAAATTTAGCATGCAGATTTTTGAAAATTCAACCCCTAAGGGGGTGTTTGAAAGTTGTGTTGTCTGTATTTGTTACTTGCTGATGCCCGCGACCTTGTTCGCGCTGAATTAGGTTGGTTTGTCCTTCAATCACGTCGCAACGGTGCAACGGATTGACGTGATTTTTTGCAAGGGATTATAGCAAAAACTGGAGAGTGACATAGACTACTTTTTAAGATCAAAGAGTTCCCACGAGATTTTTAAAAACCTGATTCCATGCGGACGAAGTCGCGGGCATCAGCTAGTAAAAATAATAAAAAATAAGGGTTACTTTTTTCTCTGACTATACGTGACCCCAAAAAAAAATCGGTAGTCTGAGTTAGACCTGACACAAAACTGGTGCGTGATTCCGTCGCGCCGCGTCCCCGGCGAGTATTCATCATTTTCATGCGATAACCCGTGTTATTTTGTGTTATTTTGTGTTATTTTGTGTTATTTCGTGCTATTTTATCGCGATGTAACAATACGGATGAATGATGATAGTTTTGGAGTAACAATGGTACAAAATAGTGGACAGCCTCTAATAGTTTGGAATTTCAATGAAATGTTTCTCTAAGAGCCCTCGCCCACGGCGACTTTTTGTAGCGATGCAGTAGCGATGCTGTCGCGCGTCCGCATCGATACAGTCGCGAAGCGGTCGCTAGCTGTGTGCCCTCGCCCACGGTCTCAGATTCAGTCGCGATGCAAACGCGATATTGTCGCGCTTCTGTGTCGATGCAAACGAGAAAAAATGTTGCACTGATGCTCGGTTCTCTATTCACGCGCCACCCTCCCTCCGTTCTTCCCCCGATGTCATCCGACAAAGTCGCGCGTTTGCATCGATACAGTCGCGATGCAGTAGCACGTTGCAAATGCGACTAACACGCGTTAGTAGTGATGCTGGCGTGCGTTTAGTAAGCGCGCGACAGCATCGCTACAAAAAGTCGCCGTGGGCGAGGGCTCTTACTCTTTAGTATTAGCACCCCTGACAAGACCCCTGATGAAAACTGACTCATTGTATTTATTTATCCACTTTGCTAACCACTTGACTATTAGTAAAGCGAGTTAGAGAGATTCTTATTTTTTTAGGGTTCCGTACCTCAAAAGGAAAAAAAGGAACTCTTATATAGGATCACTTTGTTATCTGTATGTCTTGCTGTGCTAGCTTTTCACGGCCCATCTGTTTAACTGATTTCGATGAAATTTGGTACAGATATAGCTTGTACCCCGGGGAAGGACATAGACTACTTTTGATCCCGGAAAATCAAAGAGTTCCCACAGGATTTTTAAAAACCTAAATCCAGAGGAATGAAGTCGCGAGCATCATCTAGTACACAATATAATATCTTCAGGCATATTGTTTTGGGGCAACGCGTGTGACATAACAACTATGTTTCTCTTACAAAAAGGGTTAGCCCGTTGTTTGTTATATTTTTTGGATGTAACATCTGGCTCTCACACTGACCTTCTACTTGCCTTCAACTTTAGATACCGCGCAGACTACATCGATTCCACGAGAAAACTATCATACAGTAGGCACCAGAAACTAATGTACATTGACCTTTTTAGGGTTCCGTACCTCAAAAGTTAAAACGGAACCCTTATAGGATCACTTTGTTGTCTGTCTGCCTGTCGGTCTGTCAAGAAACCTACAGGGTACTTCCCGTTGACCTAGAATCATGAAATTTGGCAGGAAGGTAGGTCTTATAGCACACATTAGGGGAAAAATTTGAAAACCGTGAATTTATGGTTACATCTCACAAAATAAATTAAATGAACATGAACTAATAATTAGTATTTTCAATTTTCGAAGTAAGATATAATATATCAAGTGGGGTATCATATGAAAAGGCTTCACCTGTGCATTGTAAAACAGCTTTTTATTTATTTTTATAACTGTCAGCAACACTGACTAAATTACTAGTTATTTTTAGCTTATTTTTAAGAATTGGTTTGAATTCAAAGTAATGATCAAGATTATCAATTTATTTATTGAAGTTAGTTTAATGAATTGGACATTATTTGACTCATCCGATGTCACGCGATTTGTGGCGGGGCAGCCATTTTGAATCGATTTGTATAAATGCGGGTGTTTGACCGTTTTGAAAGCAGTCTCGCTCTGACTCGAGACTCGACGACTATTAAATACTTTTTGTGTTTAGGTCGTTATTTCAATCAAGTGGTTGAAATAGCATTTATTCCCCGATCAAGTTAATATTTCAGTTAGGTTAGTTAAAAGACTAAAACTCTCGATAAGCCTCTACGCGTTATGATCCATATCCACGCGCAAGTTTAATATGAGAGGACATTTTAACCAAACTCATCTAAAAATACCGAATAATTCGCCTGCTTTTCTGACTGACTCTTTCATACTAGTGTAGTTTTTGAATTATCGTGCAAAATGTCGAAAAAATACGACTGTAGTACGGAACCCTCGGTGCGCAAACCTGACTCGCACTTGGGCGGTTTTGCAAGTTTTTTATTGTAAGATTTTTTTACAAACTTAATTTATCAAGTAACTATGTTATTTCTGTACATGCAAATTAAAAGAACGCAAATAATTACCACAAAAGAGAATTCACGATATAATATTGGAATTCAACTGGCAGCCAGAATAAAAATTTGCTAAACGACCGTCGGGAATAGGGAATTCAGCTGGTATAGGGAATTCAATCATTAGAACAACAACTTGCACTTGTCTTATGGACTCCACCGCGACAATGCAATATTATGGTAACTTTGACCACTCGGTGGTGATTTAGATTTTTAATTTACACTTGTTAACCAAAACGATTACTAACAAAATCTTAATTTACTAACTAACTACACCATTTGTGTACGTGCAACTTAAACGAACGTAAAAAATTACCACAAAAGAAAAGTCACGATATAATATTGGAATTCAACTAGCAGCCAGAATAAAAATTTGCGAAACGACCGTCGTCGTCGGGACGCGCTTGGTAAAATTCAACAGGTAAATTTCTGTTGTAAAAAGCCCCTCAGGTGGAAAAGAGAAAATTGCGACAATGTAGACTTCCGGTATGTGATATAACACGGAAACATTCCGTTTTCGCTCTTTTTAGAGTTCCGTAGTAAACAAGGAACCCTTATAGTTTCGTCATGTCCGTCCGTCCTCGGTTAATCTCGGAGACTATTAGAGCTAGAAATCTCTAATTTGGCATGGGTATAAAATATATTAATCACGCCGACAAAGTGGTGAAACAAAATCTTAATAAATATTTATTTAGGGTAGCTCCCCTACATGTAAAGTGGAGATGAATTTTTTTTCGTCTACCCCATGGTATGGGGTATCGTTGAATAGGTCTTTTTTAAAAAATGCTGTGGGCGTGGGAACATCATTTTTCGATTTCTAGTTCCGTTTGTAAAATATAATGTTTTAAAGTGCTAATTTTTACTAGAGTCAAGTGTCCCCCCCCCCCCCCCCCCTCCCCCCTTATCAGCCAAATGACCAAATAATATTGGAATTCAACTAGCAGCCAGAATAAAAATTTGCGAAACGACCGTCGTCGTCGGGACGCGCTTGGTAAAATTCAACAGGTAAATTTCTGTTGTAAAACGCCCCTCAGGTGGAAAAGAGAAAATTGCGACAATGTAGACTTCCGGTATGTGAAGCTCGGAAACGATCCGGTTTCGCTCCTTTTTTCTCTCTCGCGGATTTCCATTCCCTTACGACTTTGAACGTATTAGACACTTGTCGATAGGTATTTTGTAATCAATATCCATACTTTCATAATCATCCATACTGTTATTATAAATGCAAAGGTGTGTCTGCCTGTCTGCTAGCTTTTCACGGCCCAACAGTTTAACCGATTTTGATGAAATTTGTTACAGAGTTAGCTTAGATCCCGGGGAAGGACATAAATAAATAAAATAAATAAAATAAAAATAAAAAAGCCTTTATTGTCTAATACGTTAATTCCAATTATATCTCCTATTACAATAATTTATTTATTTTTACATCATTTTGATCATAAATTCATCGTATTCGAAACCATATCAATTCATAAAAATATATCAGTTCATTCATCGTCATAATAAAATTAGTTTCTAATGTCAAAATTTATGTTTATATGTTATATTTAAGTCCCTTATATATAGTAATATATTCAGTCACGCATTAGTCGCCTCAATGGCGTAGGCCTCCCCCAAATCTCTCCAGAGCTCCCTATCTCGAGCTTTCCTCATCCAGTCCGGTCCTACAATTTGGGCAAAAGGGGAAGGACATAGGCTGCCGGAAAATCAAAGAGTTCCCACGGGATTCTTAAAGGTTCATTCAAATAATCGTTTAATATGAAACTAGTTGATGCCCGCGACTTCATTCGCGTGGAATTAGGTTTTTGAAAATCCCGTAGAAACTCTTTAATTTTCCGGGATAAAAGGCAACCTATGTCACTCTCCAGGTCTTTGTCTATACCCACGCAAAAAGTCACATCGATACGTTGTTCCGTTGCGACGTGATTGAAGGACAAACAAACAAACAAACACACTTTCGTATTCATAATAGGGGTAGTGATGTAAAAGGAAAAGCTGACTGACTGACTGATCTATCAACCCACAGCTCAAACTACTGGACGGATCGGGCTTAAATCGCAGATAGCTATTATGACGTGGACGTCCGCTTAAAAAACCCTTTCTAAGGGGGTGAAATAGGGGTTTGAAACTTACGTAGTCCACGCGGACGAAAAGTGTTAATTACGCTTTAATTCTCAGTACCTAACTGGCTGGAATGGCGACCTCGCACCGGAAGACGTAGTGTTGGAAGACCCCCCACTAGGTGGACGGACGTCATCAGACGGGTTGCAGGGAGCCGCTGGATTCAGGCGGCGCAAGACCGTAGCGTGTGGAAGTCCCTACAAGAGACCTATGTCCAGCAGTGGACGTCTATCGGTAGATGATGATGATGAACTGAGATTTAAAGCGTAACTACTTTTTTATTCTTTAAAAAAATCTCTATTTTTCGACGTTGCATAAAACAATAAAAAATTAAACTTCCCAGTTTCATATCTGATAGCTTTATGGCACCAGTTTTTAAATGTGAAGCCTAAACGAACGAAACAACGAAGCTTGAAATAGATAAAAGTTTCCGAGTGCAGTCCCATTGTGAGCGTTAATTCCGCGGCCTTCTCAAAGAAAGGAAAAGATAAAAACAGAAACAAAAACATCTACCCTCTCTTCTCTGTTTAAGATAAAGAAAGAAAGACATCTTCTCTACTCCCCACTCTAAGATAAAGAAAGAAAGAAAAACATTTACTTTACTCTCTTCTCCGTTTAAGATAAAGAAAGGAAGAAAAAGAAATCTACTCTACACACACACACACACACACACACACACACACACACACACACACACACACACACACACACACGCGCCCATAGTTTTCCTTTGCAACAATCTAGGTTCATACTTTATTTAAATTTTCTGCATAAAATGTATTTATTTACTTTTTAGATAACCGAGGGAGAGGGCTGGCTATCCTTAACACAGATCTAAAAATCTAGCTAGGATAGCCAGTTCTTGATCTTGTAACATTCTTAATATTAAGCACTAATTGTTCAAGATCAAACCCATAAATAAAGATAAACCCATGAATCGAGAATCAAATGAATAATTTTGTATATTTGCTAAAATATTTTATACTAATTGTTATTTATAAAAAATAATAAATAAAATGTTCTCTAAATGTTCTCATGCCCAAAATAAAGGACTGGTGCAAGATATCTTCAAGAGGTCTTGCTCTTATGCTTGGTGTTTTTTTTTATAATTCAGATACAAATTAGCCCTTGACTGCAATCTCAACTGGTGGTAAGTGATGATGCAGTCTAAGATGGAAGCGGGTTAACATGGAAGGGGTATGGCAGTTTGAGGGGTTATTATGAGTGACTGAGAGAAAATATTTCACGCTGTCATTAGTACCACGCAGTTTGCGATACGTACGTCAGAAACAATATGCCCGCATGGCGAGCAAACCCGGCCTGATAAGCTCGCTCACTGAATGAAATCAGAGCTATATTTTGCAGTATCTACCATATTGCTTGTAACATTTTCTCAGCTTCGGAAATGCATTGTTACATGTTCATTATCTTTGTTCCCATTTTAAACAAGACTACAAACCAATAAATCAACAAACAAACACACTTTGATATTGAAGAGTAAACCACTAACTGTAACCTTAGGTAATGGTTAACCAGATACGTCAAAATTACAGCCTTTAAATAATTAACCGAGCCTTCGTGGGCGCACTAACAATAGTCTCGCACACTATGAGAGACAACATAAACTACCCTCATCAATAACTATAGCAACCCTCATTAACTGTGAGATATGTGACCAACTTCTTCTATGACTAGACAACGCTGACCCTACCTAAGCCGGCTCCTCCATCCCCATACCGGTCCCAGACCAACTAGCTAACCTAGTACTATAACCTCAACCAACTGAAACCACATGAGGTTACAACAACAATAATAAAACCTACAGTACGACACCCCGTGTCTACTGAGAACCGCCTCTGGCAAGAGCCAAACCAATAATGACTACTGAGAAGTGCCTTCGGCGAGATCCAAACGAATAATGCCCCGCTACGCACAACGCGTTTGATTTTATTGTCCAACATCGACGGTAGGGAGGATGACGTAATCGATCGATGAGCAAAGTGTAACAATTAAAAGACGGCATTGCCGTCATATTTATAATATTGGTAATCATTATTTTATATAAACACAGTGATACTAATAAACATACAGAAAATATTTTATAAAATTTATAACCTTTATTTTCGATACAACAAAGGTGACCACACATTATATTTAACTCCAAAAAGAACATTCCTACGTCATCCACAATTTATGTCGAAATTTCAACAATATGCATAAGTGCCGTTGATAAATTTCGTGCATTTCCCGAATTTAATACTCTTGTATAAAATTGAACGGATTTATATTTTCATTGATATACTTTAAATAGGTAGGTACCTACTTCGGTATAAATGCCGACTGAATACCGTTCGTCCACTTTGGAAAAAAAACCTAGCCAAGTGCGAGTCAGACTCGCGCACCGAGGGTTCCGTACTATAGTCGCATTTTATCAACATTTTGCAAGATAAATCAAAAACTATGATGTATAAAAATAAATAAAAATTTGTTTTAGAATGTACAGGTGAAGACCTTTCATATGATACCCCATTTGATATAGTCACTCACTTCGAAAGTTGAAAATACTAATTATTAGTTCATGACCACAATTTTTTTTTTGTGTGATCTAACCCTAAATTCACGGTTTCAGATTTTTCCCCAAATGTCAGCTATAAGATTTACCTACCTGCCAAATTTCATGATTCTAGGTCAACGGGAAGTACCCTGTAGGTTTCTTGACAGACAGACGGACAGACAGACAGACAGACAGACAGACAACAAAGTGATCCTATAAGGGTTCCGTTTTTCCTTTTGAAGTACGGAACCCTAAAAACCGTTTTAGAATATACAGGTATAGGCCCTTTCATAATTTATGATACCCCACTTGGTATACCAAGTTGTCTTACTTTGAAAAATGAAAATACTTAGGTATTATTTGTTCATGAACACTTTTTACTTTGTGATGAAACCACAAATTCATGGTGTTCGGATTTATTCCTTTAGTTGTGCTATAAGAACTAACCACCTACCAAATTTCATGATTCTACGTCAACGGGGAGTACCCTATAGGTTTTCTTGACAGACAAGACGGACAGCCGAGACGGACAGACGGACAGACAGACAACAAAGTGGATCGCTTTTTTCTTTTAAGGTACGGAACCCTAAAATACATAACCTAATGGGGTCCCTATCACTCTATCCGCGGAAAGAAGTTAGTAAGTATAGCGCTCTCTCTGTTACACATCCCATACAAATGATAGAGACAAAATCTCAGTGGGTGTTAACAAATCACAAATATGTTTTCAAAAATATTCGAAATTCAATTCGAAATTTGTTTTCAACTTTTCATTTCGTATCTGAAATTTTGATTTATGCCACTATTTTAGAAGGCACTTTCCATTGAGTAGAGTTCTGGTGATTTGACTTAACCCGGCAGAAAAGGCGTCCATTTAGAACAAAAGCGACATCTAGTGGATAAAAAGTACCAATGAGATATGTTGTGGCCGTATGGTAATAATTAAATGCGGCAACGGTGGAAGATGTTTATTGAGAGCCGGCTTATGATCTACTCCCCTTATGGACTAACAATACCAATAAAGAAATCTTACATACTATTGTTTAAATCTTATTGCTTAACTACCTAACCTACATAATTTTGCATCACCTCTCTTTCAATACGATGTGCAGGCAACCTACTTCGATATAATATTGAGTTGCATTTTTATGTTACAGCTAATATGAACATGCTACGTTTAAACTGACAATTCGTATATATTACACCAAATACTAAAGCGATTTTACAAATTATAATGAACTAGCTTATGCTCGCGACTTCGTCCGCGTGGACTACAAAATTTCCAATCCCTATTTCACCCCCTTAGGGGTTGAATTTTTAAAAATCCTTAGCGGATGCCTACGTCATAATAGCTATCTGCATGCCAAATTTCAGCCCGATCCGTCCAGTAGTTTGAGCTGTGCGTTGATAGATCAGTCAGTCAGTCACCTTTTCATTTTATATTTATAGACTAGCTTAAGCTCGTGACTTCGTCCGCGTGGACTACACAAATTTCAATCCCTATTTTACCCCCTTAGGGGTTGAATTTTCAAAAACCCTTTCTAAGCAGATGCCTACGTCATAATCGCTGACTGCATACCAAATTTCAGCCCGAGCCGTCCAGTAGTTTGAGCTGTGCGTTAATAGATCAGTCAGTCAGTCACCCTTTCCTTTTATACATTCAGATGAATTAAAAATACTTACTTTTTTGGGTTCCCTTTTTATTATTATTCAAATACACGTTAGCCCTGGACTGCAATCTCACCTGGTGGGAGCGGGCTAACCTGAAAGGGGTATGGCAGTTTTTATTAAACCCATGTCCCTTTGGTTTCTACGCGGCATCGTACCGGAACGCTCAATCGCTTGGCAACACGGCTTTGCTGGTAAGGTGGCTTGCTGCGGCTGAAGCCTCCCACCAGACCAGTAGCAATGGCAAGATTAAAAAAATACATCACGAAGAAATGACCGATAAAAATTTACATTAAAATTAATTTAAACGTCTCTGGTACTTTTTACCCAGTTCCATCTCTTGCCGGGTTAAAAAGTAGAGTTTTGGAAGGGATTTAACCGGGCTTGCGTTAGATCACCGGGCATTACGGGCCGGGTTATCCTTTGTGCCATGGGATAATCAATCCGGCTTAGGGGGTTAATACCAACTGTATCGTTATTTTGCGTTTGAAGTTAAAATAATCGTTTTTTGGTCCACTTTGGCACCCTCAAGTCAAAAGCGAATTGAGCACTTAGATAAACTCTGGTCTCTGAGTACGGCTCTCTTTATCGCCCTTGTTAGTGACTCAATACAAAGGACAGACATCCCCCTACGTATCTAAATCTATATATATAAAAGGAAAAGGTGACTGACTGACTGACTGATCTACCATCGCACAGCTTAAACTTCTGGACGGATCGGGCTGAAATTTGGCATGCAGATATCAATTACAAGTATGACGAAGGCATCCACTAGGAAAGGATTTTTAAAAATTCAACCCCTAAAAATATAATATTAAAAAAATATTTAAAAAAATAGGGGTTGAAATTATTAACTGGCCCGACCTAGATTCATCATCATCATTATCATGATCAACCCATCGCGGGCTCACTACAGAGCACGGGTATCCTCTCAGAGTGAGAAGGGTTTTAGCCATAGTCTACGACGCTGGTCATGTGCGGATTGGTAGACTTCACACACCTTTGAGAATATTATGGAGAACTCTCAGGCATGCAGGTTTCCTCACGATGTTTTCCTTCACCGTTAAAGCAAGTGATATTTAATTAATTAAAACGCACATAACTCTGAAAAATTAGAAGTACGTGTCCGGGATCGAACCTCCGACCTCCGATTAGAAGGCGGACGTCCTAACTACTAGGCTATCACAGCTTATAGCGGCTATGCCAGGGTAAAACTTAAGATTGATTGAATCGAATACCGATAAAACTTCTAAAAGTTTATATTTTGAAAAATTATAAAAATGTAAACGGAAACTCACTCAAGAAAGCTCACTCTGAAGTTCGATTGACATTGATTGAGAGTAGCCATTGATTAGGTAAACGTACCTACTCTAACAATTTTTAGGGTTCCGTACCTCAAAAGGAAAACCGGAACCCTTATAGGATCACTTTGTTGTCTGTCTGTCTGTCTGTCGGTCTGTCAAGAAATCTACAGGGTACTTCCTGTTGACCTAAAATTATGAAATTTGGTAGATAGGTAGGTCTTGTAGCAGACATTAGGGGAAAAATCTGAAAACCGTGAATTTGTCGTTACATCACACAAAAAAAAATTAAATTGTGGTCATGAACTAATAATTAGTATTTTCAATGTTCGAAGTATGATAACTATATCAAGTGCAGTATCATATGAAAGGTCTTCACCTGTGCATTCTAAAACAGATTTTTATTTATTTTTTTGCATCATAGTTTTTGAATTATCGTGCAAAATGTCCAAAAAATACGACAGTATTACGGAACCCATCCTCGCGCGAGCCTGACTAGCACTTGGCCGGTTTTTTAAATTTCTGCAATTTTGTGCATTCCCAAGCTTTCTTATCATTTAAATAATCCTTTACATTATAATAGGATTGCTCAATAAGTGTACTTTTTGTGGAAACTTTGAATTATTAAAATAGAACTATTTATTTATATTCTACTAGATGATGCCCACGACTTCGTCCGCGTGGATTTAGGTTTTTAAAAATCCCGTGGGAAATCTTTGATTTTCCGGGATTAAAAGTCTATGCCGATGTCCTTCCTCGGGATGCAAGCTGTACCAAATTTCGTAAAAATTGGTTGGATGGATGACCCGTGAAAGGTTAGTAGACTGACAGACAGACAGACAATTAGACATACACACTTTCGCATTTATAATATTAGTATGGATTTAAGAGCCTTAGTTTGTTCTTGAACAGTATTTTAATATTAGAGAAACTTTTCCACTTGAACACCTACGGGCAGTTTGCGAACATTTTAATTTCCGGCGCGGGATATCAAACTCTCCTAGATTTATCTTTTATAATTCAACGGCTATTGCTTTTACATCGACTGGCCCTACTGATAAAATAGGTCAAAGTACAGAAGGCACCTAGATACTTTCTTCATCATCATCATCATCAACCAATAGACGTACACTGCTGGACATAGGTCTCTTGTAGGGACTTCCACACGCCACGGTCTTGCGCCTGGATCCAGCGGCTCCCTGCGACTCGTCTGATGTCGTCCGTCCACCTAGTGGGGGGTCTTCCAACGCTGCGTCTTCCGGTGCGAGGTCGCCATTCCAGCACATTGGGACCCCTTGGGTACTTTCTTGGACTATTACAATAAATAAAAGACATACATGATACACACAAAAGACAACGAAGTAATCCTATAAGGGTTCCTTTTTACCCGACAACCGCAAAGCCAAAAGGAAGGGTTATGATTTTTGCAGTCTATGTATGTATGTATGTATGTTTTTTTTTTTTTAAAGAATATTAGCCATGTTAAATGACTAATATTCCCCTTTCCCCTCCAACTAAGCGTCAAGCTTGTGCTAGGAGTAGGTACGACAATAGTGCAACGGGCGAGGTTTGAACCGTCGACCATTCGGTTTTCAGTCCACTCCTTTACCCGTTGAGCTATTGAGGCTGTTTGTGTCTATGTGTGTTCCACTGTAGCGGCTAAACTACTGGACCGATTTTGATGAACGAGGTGTCAATTGATTTTTTGTTATGGTCCGTGTGACATAGGGTACATTTTACACGAGCAAAATCAATCTAACGGATGTTAAGTGGGGGGTTTTGTATCGAATGGAATCGATGTCAAATGAAAGGAAAAAAATACTGAGTTCATAAATATAAATATCGTAGGTATACTGTTAAAATGTACCAAGCGACAGTGACCCAATTTTACTTTAATAATATGTATTTCCAGACAGTTGTAGTCAGGTTTTAGTTTTTAACTTTTATCTTCTTCATTTTGAGCTACGGAACCCTAAAAAGCATACACTGCACACTATACACATCTTTGTGGCTATTTCCATATGTACACCATAAAAATCCATACAGGTTGGAAACACTGGTAATAACGTCCCCAGCAATTATTGTACAGTACGCGCGGCGAGAGTTTGGCTTTGACCGTTATTGCGCAGAAATCAGAAATTGGGTATCAACGGGCAATTAGTGGGGTGCGGGGCGGGTGTGGGTGTGTGTGTGTGCGCACGCGGTGCTCTGATTGGCGCTCCACTCAGCGTTGCCACATCTACGTCTTTTTACGTAGATCTACTAACTTTAGGCCTTTCCTGCTAACCTACGAACTTCAGTCCCAGAATCTACGTATTTTTTATCAAATTGTACAAAGTAATCGAATACTTAGCCTTTTGAGGCTGAATGGGCATAATTTGAATTTCCTTTTCATTCATGAAAAAGGTTATTAAAAAAAGTTCCCTTTTTACACAGTTACAACAATATACATGTGACTGTGTAAAATGGAACGTTCGCTTTGCAGAAATTGTCACTAGTGTCACTGTCAGAAATACAATGCGACAAGATGGCGACAAGACTCTTTTGGCGCGTGGCGAAAATAAAGCCGCCATCTTTTGAAATATCACGGTGTTACCTTAAATGCAGTGTTGCTAAGTAAAAAAATTTTAAATTCACTGTTTTTGTTAAATATTAGAGCCATTCCATTTATTGCTCTTTTCAAATATGCATATAGCATATTTGAAAAGAGCAACCGCCGAGTTTCTTGCTGGTTCTTCTCGGCAGGAAAGGCATTCCGAACCAGTGGTAGATGCATCCGACTATTCGTAAGCACTTGTAAAAGTTTATACGAATAAAAAAAAAAAAAAAAGATTTTCATTTCATTTCATTTCATTTCATTTCATTTCATTTCATTTCATTTCATTTCATTTCATTTCATTTCATTTCATTTAAATAACATCATGATATATCCTAATAATATACTGTACAGCATAAATGTGTCTGCATCTTATAGCTATATTTAGCACCAGGTAACTAAATATAGCTAGTCCATGGCCTATAAATGGTTTTTATTATTCTTTCTCTATTTGGAAACAGGGACGGCTTTCCTAATTTCTTATTCAGTTAAAATTAAATAAAACTTACTCGACTTTCGACATTGACATTTTCAATATATTCCATAAAATTGAGGAGATTTTATTTGCTGGCAGCCTTTGTTCTACAACTACACCCCCCTGTCAATGTCATTCAAGTGCCAAAAGAGCCTTGTATGCACTATGTCGTACTATCATAGAGATACTATGCGTTTCGATTCAAAGTTCAAATTCAAACGGACTAACAACTTAATGAAAACAAACTTAAGAAACAGACTTCTCAATGAAACACTAACTGGCCTACTTTTCACAAAAATTAAATATAAAAAAACAGCGACCTTTGCAAGAATTATTTAACAAAATAATATATTGTATGAGTTTCATTTGCGTGAGGCTGAAATTGATGAAAATGAATAAATTGTATGACAAAACACTACCTTATTCTCTTGATTTTACCCAGAAAAAAAGTACGTAGATCTACGAACTTTTCATCCGAAATTTTTACTAAATCTACGTCTTTTTTTAATGTGGTCTACGCCTTTTTCAAAATCCGAGTTGGCAACACTGGCTCCACTGCTCCAGTCGTTCCCTGCCTCTCGCATCGATACGACGTACCGCGCACTCGTGTTGTACAATCACGTTCACAAGTGAATTGCTATTTTCGTTAATTGTTTATTGTTGTCGATTGTTATTATTTGTTGAGTTTGTTTGTTTAAGTTTGTCAGTTAAGTTTTTTTTGTTAAATATTAAAAAGTGATTTGAAAATGCGTAAAAAAAACATTGTTTTAAAAAGGCAAGCACGGAAAATGATATATGACGTGAATTGCTTTTTAAAGAAAGAAGCTGACGAATGTGTCGATTCATTGAAGCAAATTCGAAGTCAGATTGAGGAAGTTGCTTCTTTACTCAGTCAGTCGGAGAATAACCAAACTATACAGACTATGCAGGTAAAGGTAAGTAAAATAACTATCAATAGTTTTAATAAATGAAGAAGTTTATCTATTTCGTATTATTTTCTAGCATTATTACCACTGTACATGAATTTTGACCCACTCAAATATCCAACCTGGTACATAAAAAAGGAAAAGTATTGTGTGCGTGACAGTACCCATGCGCAGTAATCCCCTCCACCCGAAGGTCAAAGCCAAACTCTCGCCGCGCGATCTGTACGTTACAATTTGTTCCTATTCCGAGCTGCACGGCCGGACTTCGGGAAACGGGGTAAATAGCCCTATTTCCCATCACTGGGCTCTTTTACCTGTTTTTAGGGTTCCGTACCTCAAAAGGAAAAACGGAACCCTTATAGGATCACTTTGTTGTCTATCTGTCTGTCGGTCTGTCAAGAAACCAACAGGGTACTTCCCGTTGACCTAGAATCATGAAATTTTACAGGTAGGTAGGTCTTATAGCAGACATTCGGGGAAAAAATCTGAATACTGTGAATTTGTGGTTACATCACACTAAAAAAAATTATGATCGTGATCAAATAATTAGTATTTTAGCGTTTAAACTACCGTGAGTGATTTCCATTATAAATACTATCTGTCCCGGCTTACTCACGTGTGTAGTCGACGTTAGCCCGACTAGTTTCGAACCCATCCGGGGTACTTTTACAAGGGAGTCCGTCCGCGCACGCGCCGCGGTTTTGACTGCGGGAAGCACGTGCCGCTGCCCGTAGAGCCCGTTGTGAGGGTGGCTGGGGTGGGGTGGGGTGGCGTGCGCGGACGGACTCCCTTGAAAAAGGACCCCGGATGGGTTCGAAACTAGTCGGGCTAACGTCGACTACACACGTGAGTAAGCCGGGACAGATAGTATTTATAAATAATTAGTATTTTCAATTTTAGAAGTAAGATAATTATATCAAGTGGGATATCATATGAAAGGGTTTTACCTGTGCATTCTTAAACCGATTTTTTTTTTTTTATTCAGATACAAGTAAGCCCTTGACTGCAATCTCACCTGGTGGTAAGTGATGATGCAGTCTAAGATGATAGCGGGCTAACCTGGAAGGGGTATGGCAGTTTTTATTAAACCCATACCCCTTTGGTTTCTACACGGCATCGTACCGGAACGCTAAATCGCTTGGCGGCACGGCTTTGCCGGTAGGGTGGTAACTAGCCACGGCCGAAGCCTCCCACCAGACCAGACCAGAAATTTAGAAATTATAAAATTCCAAACCCCTGCCAGGAATCGAACCCGGGACCTCCCACTATTAAGACCACAGCGCTCACCACTGCGCCAGGGAGGTCGTCAAAGTTTTATGCATCATAGTTTTTGAATTATCGTGCAAAATGTCGAAAAAATACGACAGTATTACGGAGCCCTCGTCGCGCGAGCCTGACTCGCACTTGGCCGGTTTTTATTTACCTCTGTGTCACAGTTCACGACAGCATTTTTATGAAACTTGTAACAAAACTTCTAGGCGTCACCTACACTGGCAGGCGTCAAAATGTAGACTATGAAAGGATAAAAAAATTATGTGATTTTTTCTATAGCGGTATCTAGTTTATGGGCTAGAATTCATTTTTAAAGAGAATTATTCAGTTACTACATTTCAAGCGGAAACTACATGATCTTCTTTTAAACAAAATGTATTACCAAATTAATGACTAATTCATGGATAAAAATTTATAATATAATTGATGAATTTGGACTTTTATATGCGCTGACAAACTATGCTTTTGTCCTGCTTCTTTTAAATGACTAGTTTAAGTATATTCTGTAATCACTGTATATTTTATTTTGTTTTTAACTACGACATGGAAATCCTTATTTTATTTTATCTGATTGAGTAATGTTTAAATTTATGATTTCGTAAGCGTAATGAACTAGAAAAAAATTTGATGTAATTGTACTATTCTTTAACTATTTGCACACCAGGATCTGGTAGAATATGTCAGGCAACTCAACTGATGTAACACCTACATGTACCCACATTCCAGCGAATAAACGTTTATTTATTTATTATTTATTTATTTATTTTGTTTTCATTGTGCTAATTCAAGTTCTTTAGATTGGAAGCATGTATGTAAATCTCGTATCAAGTAATATTGAATGGAGCCATTACAGATGAGCTCTCACTCGCCTCAGTACGCGGAGCGTCGTAAACTATCATGGTAGGGGAGCCCAAGAAGGGATTTTGGGATTTACTCGAGCGCGTCAGATTAAGAAAAGGCAAGTTAATTAGATGCAGAAAAGTGAGCATTTCATTGATCTGACAATTTGAGCGTGACGTAAGAAAATGGGAGAGTCACAAAGTTTCAAAAATCGGCCATGACTTTTGTTTGCGTCCAAATCGTCAGTTTTTTAATAGGAGCTAGTTGAGTGTTCACTTAACATCCCTTCTCAATATCTGCCGCGCTCGATAAATATTTTTGGTTCTATTTTCTCTTTTTTTTTTTAATTTATAGACTCGCGCTTGGCTGCAATTAGACCTGATGGCAAGTGATGATGCAGCCTAAGATGGAGCGCCCCCTTCTACCCCTTCGTATGACCACCCCCACCATGCAAACTGGCAGATAAATATTTTTGCGATAAAAAAACACGTGGGGCGCATTATACACTATTATTATCAAAAGCGCTCGAGTATTTCTTTTTCCATTTTTGAAAACCTGTACGCGCTCTCCCCACCAGTGAAAGGGGTTACATCATATAACCTTTTTTTTTAGCACCTAATCTTCACAATCCAATAGGTCCCCACGACGCTCGAGTAAATCTCTGTTTAGCATCTTTGGCTCCCCTACTATCAGGGGTTCCCGCGTCCATCACTTTATTGTACGAGCGAACTTGGCTCCATAAACACGAGTATCATATAAAAATTGATTTACGCCGTAAGCTAGCGAACTTGTTTCGAACAAAATTGACTTATTTTTGCTTACTTGCCTACTCTATTCAGGAAGGAAGGATATTGAAATATTTTTATATACTTCTTCGTAGCAAAAATGTGCGATGCGGTACGCTGCGGTGCGGTGCGGTGTAGTGCGCTGTAGTGCGCTGTAGTGCGGTTAGAAAACTACTCACTAGGTTGTGATAAACCCGATGACGTTTTAATGTGGACAGCCCTCTCTGGAGGTGCTGGAGTGGTGCGCACATAGGCGCAAAGAGACTCCCTCGGGCGTTATAAATAGGATTAGTTTTAATAGTAGTAGAATTAGTTGTTAAGTTAAGTTTAAGCTAGTAATAAGTAGGTACTAACATAGGTTAAGGAATTGTTTCTGTACTAACACACAATTATGGGTGTATTTATGCCTGAAATAAAAGTTTATTTATTTATTTATTTAATTCCGCCCCCCGTTCCCACTTGTCGCTTGTCGGACACGGATTTTTATCGGATAATTTTCGGATGTTCCAGTAGCAGAACAATTTATAAAGAGTGTAACCAGAACGCTAGCAATAACTTAGCGTTATTATTATACTACCTAAACACAATCCAATACCAATAACCATTTGCGTCATTTTGTAGTTTCAGTGATTTAGTATTTTTCAAACCTGCAATGTATAGCGTGAAAAACACGGGCCAATGCCCCGCCTACGACGCGGCATTTACTCTGAGTGGCCTACTTACGCAAGACCTTCGTTTACGTCTAGCATCAGTCAGATATTTTATCTATATATATAAAAGGAAAAGGTGACTGACTGACTGACTGACTGAATGTCTGACTAACTGACTGACTGATCTATCAACGCACAGCTCAAACTACTGGACGAATCGGGCTGAAATTTGGCATGCAGATAGCTATTATGACGTAGGCATCCGCTAAGAAAGGATTTTTGAAAATTCAACTCCTAAGGGGGTGAAATAGGGTTTTGAAATTTTGTAGTCCACGCGGACGAAGTCGCGAGCATAAGCTAGTTTGCAATATATCGTAATTTTTTTTTAAAAATGTAGTTTTTTTTGCGTTTTTTGTGGTATCACATTAGTAATCCTCGGTACTATCACCTGTCTTCGTTTTTGCCAGCGTTCTGGTTACACCCTGTATATTATAGACATCGTTAAGCTGTGATAGCGTATAAATTTTCGGAAAGCCCACCACGAGCGTGACGCAAATTGACCGTTCCACGGAACCCTGGATTGATATTCGCGAATCATAACTCATTGCCATTGTTCTTTGACGAATTTGTTTTTTCGAGTACATTTCGAACTACCCGCATTAATCTGCGCAATATCGTTGCAATGAATCACTTTTATTACCCCTTTTTACCAGTTTGGCTGTGGTATTGCCGTCGATAGTATCTGGAATTTGCACTAAAATGGGGTAAACTTTCCGTACCTAATGTAAAACTAGCTTATGCTCGCGATTTCGTCCGCGTGGACTACACAAATTTTAAACCCATATTTCACCTCCTTAGGGGTTGAATTTTCAAAAATCCTTTCTTAGCGGATGCCTACGTTATGATAGCTATCTGCTTGCCCAGCCTGATCCGTCCAGTAGTTTGAGCTGTGCGTTGATAGATCAGTCAGTCACCTTTTCCTTTAATATATTTAGATATCGTTGCAATGAATCACTTTTATTACCCCTTTTTACCAGTTTGGCTGTGGTATTGCCGTCGATAGTATCTGGAATTTGCACTAAAATGGGGTAAACTTTCCGTACCTAATGTAAAAGTATGGGTACAGACGTCACTTTGTCCTCTTTTATTGGAATTATAAAACACTCGTTGTGATAGCGTTAGATGTCTCAACCGCTAGGGTTGAGACGTTCGCCTTCTAATCGGAGGTCGGGGATTCGATCCCGAGCACGGATCCTTTTCGGAGTTATATGTGCGTTTTAAGTAATTAAGTAAGTATCATTTGCGTTACCGGTGAAGGAAAACATCGTGAGGAAATCGTGGGAGTTTTCCATGATGTTCTCAAAGGTGTGTGAAGTCATCCAATCCGCACATGGCTAGCGTGGTAGACTATGACCAAAAAACCCTTCACATTTGAGAAGAGACCCGTGCTCTATAGTGAGCCGGTCATGGATAGATCATAATGATGATGATTCAGTAATTTAATCAATCGTGGCCGGCTGGGAACGTACCAATCCAGTTTTCACCAGTTTCAATATTTCGTTACTACCCTACTTAGCTGCGCAACTTTTATAATGGGCTTGGAGCGTAGCCAGATCCAGTTGCAACCACACTCTCGCTGAATTTTATTTTTATCATACCGATACTTACAAAAATTGGTAGTCATTGATGACTGCAAAAAGAAGGGAAAACTTCATCAAGGCCTCCTCAACACCAGCTCAATACTAAACAAAGGCACACATTCCTGAAAGGCCGGCAACGCATCGGCATTTCCTCTGTTGCTGCAAATGTTCATGGGCGGCGGCAATCACTTGTCATCAGATGACCCGCCTGCTTACACACAAGTGTAGTTAGCTGATAATTACTTTCCTTACATTAAGAGCTGATTTTCCAATCACCAGATAACCTAAGTGAGGAATACATCTGCCAAATTTTCTGCAAGATAACTGTCAAAAATAAACTTGACATTAGATAAAGGTTATTCAAGGGCGGACCAACCAATCCCTAAAAGGCCGGCAACGCACTGGTGGTTCCTCTGGTGCTGCAAATGTTCATGGGTGGCGGTAATCACTTAACATCAGGTGACCTGCCTATTTTCATAAAAAATAGGTTTATTTTGTTATTGAAAAATCGTTCCAAAGATTAAAACCGAGAATGTAGCATCGACACAATACAATTGCACGCTGGTTCGGGTACGCTGTCTGTCTGTGTGAGGTCAAATCTTAAACAATAACAGCCAATAAGAGAACGCGGTATTGTTTCCAATTGAATTTAGTGATTATCGTGATAGCCTAGTGGTTAACAAGTTCATCTTCTTCGGGAAGTACAGGGCTCGATTTCGGGCACATACTTCTAACTTTTTGGAGTTTTGACGACCTCCCTGGCGCAGTCGTGAGCGCTGTGGTATTATTAGTGGGAGGTCCCGGGTTCGATTCCTGGCAGGGGTTTGGAATTTTATAATTTCTAAATTTCTAGTCTGGTCTGGTGGGAGGTTTTGCGGCAAAGCCGTGCCGCCAAGCGATTTAGCGTTCCGGTACGATGCCGTGTAGAAACCAAAGGGGTATTTTAATAAAAAATCAAAAAAAAAACTGCCATACCCCTTCCAGGTTAGCCCGCTATCATCTTAGACTGCATCATCACTTACCATCTGGGGAGATTGCAGTCAAGGGCTAACTTGTATCTGAATAAAAAAAAAAAAAAAAAGTTATGTGCATTTTAACTAATAAATTAATATCACTTGCTCTAACTTAAAAAGAAAGCATCGTGAGGAAACCTGAATGCCTGAGATTTCTCCACTTACTCACTACAAATTACCGTTAACCGTTGAGCTATCGAGGCTAACCTAACCTAACCAATGTAAAGCGATTCCCACGCATATATCATAATGGCTTCCGGAACGATGCGAAGGTTTTATTCCCTTGCAGCGAATTTATCGCTATCGCTTCCTGGACGATATTTGTGGTTTCGATTCGTACCTGCCGGTATTTATCGCTTCAAGCGCTTTTATCTATTGTAATGAATCCCGAACACTCTTGAGCATTAGTATCGCGGTTTGAAAAAGATTTTCTGGAAAAGGAGATCGCCCGTAAACGGGCCCTCTTTTGTGGCGTCGTGTCAAGACTTAAATTAATTTTTAAAAATGTGTTATTTTTTTACGATTATATATTTTATTACGACTTTTCTTTCACTCTATTATTAAAAATATCCATAATTACAGTTAGAATCGTAAACATCAATTTATTTTGAAGAAGAATGATGAAAAAAAAAATAACCTCAATATCAGCAGCATAAAAAAAAAGATTTCTTTATAACCAGGGTGAATAAATGGAAATCGTTCGCAGAATATAAAAAGGTAATTATTTGTCTACAAAATAAAATTAAAACCATGGTGACATAACAATTATACTAGGGGGGGCCCAAAGCTCCTAAGAAAATGGGCAATCTCCTTTATTTCTTACTTTCTTCATAGTAAAAGTAAGCGGCAGAAAATAATGTACATCGGCCTTGTAGAGAGATATCTCTCTCTGTCACTCATACCTATATAACGTTTTGTCGGTCTCAACGACAGCGACACTGCTCTACAAATCCGCTTATCGTGCGCTATCTCTTTCTAAAGGTCGATATACATTAATGTCGGCTGCGTACTGTACCTACCTTTCTTCATACTACGAAAATGTCTTTAGGTAAGTTAATCAGGTTGTGTAAATTATAGGAACGTCTCGCAAAAGGATTTCCATGTAATTGTAAACGAGTTAGACAATCTTCTACGCATACTGAGACTGTAGGCGGCATCCAATTATCATGATTACCTTCGGTGTGTCAAAGCTACTTATTAGATCCTCCGCACAGGCAAGAACAAAATTTGAGCGTTAATTTAAAAAAAAAAACGGCCAAGAGCGTGTCAGGCTCGCGCAATGAGGGTTCCGTACTACAGTCGTATTTTTTGACATTTAGCACGATAATTCAAAAACTATGATGCATAAAAATAAATAAAAATCTGTTTTAGAATGTGCAGGTGAAGACCTTTCATATGATACCCCACTTGATATAGTTATCTTACTTCGAAAATTGAAAATACTAATTATTAGTTCATGACCACAATTCATTTTTTTTGTGTGATGTAACCACAAATTCACGGTTTTCAGATTTTCCTCCGAATCATGAAATTTGGCAGGTAGGTAGGTCTTATGGCACTCGTAAGGGGAAAAATCCGAAAACCGTGAATTTGTAGATAGGTAGGTACCTACATCACAAAAAAAAATTTGTCCATGAACAAATAATTAGTATTTTCAAAGTAAGATAATCTATACCAATTGGGGTAGTATATGGAAGGGCGTTTTTCGTCCATTCTAAAACATTTTTTTTTAATTTTTATGCAAAATAGTTCTTGATTTATCGTGCAAAACGTCGTAAAAATACAATTGTAGTACGGAACCTCCGGCGAAAGTCTGACTCGTATCTGATCGTTTTTTTTAAATATATATTTGTAACAGTTTTGAATGTGAAACCTAATGACCCCTGGTAGGCGAGTTCAACTCGCACTTGGCTGTTATTTTAATTACATTATTTTTACAACGACAAAATATTATTTTTAATATTCGCCACCAAGTTAAATTTAAAAATATCAGCGTGATTGCATTAGCGTATTAAAAATTTCCATTCCCGCGTGTCCGAATAAATAGGTACATTCCTTACTAGAGATGGACCGACTAGCCGCCGACTAGTCGGGAAAGCCGACTATTCGGCATCTTTTACAGTCGGCGACTAGTCGGCGACTAATCGGCAAAATATTATGCCGATTTTAATCGGCGCTTAGTACATAATATAAAACCAACATTTGGTTAAGGTGGTTTGATACATCCGGCCGCGAAAATTCAAATTTTTTTTTTTTTTTTTTTATTTTTTTTTTATTATTCATGTACCAAAAATATTAGACTAATCATTATGGTAATGAGTTTTGCGGGCATAACATTTATGCATCTTCATGTTTATCCATAAAACTTTGGTCAAAAATACTCATTTACTTCATATTTGTTCCTGAAAGATAATTTTCTGAATTTTCCCAGATTTGCACAAATATGAAGTAAATCACTCACAAATCACAAGCCTCAACTGGTGACAGAAGGGCTGGCTCATTTTTTGCGCAGCGGATCAGCCTGGCTGTCCAGCGCGGAAATGCAGCCAGTATTCTTGGCACCATTCCACGCGGTCATGATTTATATAGTAATTAGATAAGGCTAGCTTTAAGTTTTATTGTATAACAAATAAAAAAAAAAAGTAAATCACTAGTTTTGACCAAAGTTTTTATGGAAATACTTGTAGATGCATACACGTTATGCCCGCCAAACTCGTTACTATAAGCCTTCGATGTATGATTAGTCTACTATTTTCGAAAAACTAACTTCCCGATGAGCTTAGAGGCTTGAAATTTTAAACATAGATTGGAACTGGCTGACTTTCTTGTATATCTGTTTATTAGTTTGTTTGTTCTGTACAAATTCGGTGCATTGCCGACTAGTCGGCCGACTAATCAGCAATTTGAAAACCGATTAGTTGGCTAGTTGGCAAATACCATAGTCGGCCCATCTCTAGTACATACCTACTCCGTACACGTAAGCAAAGAAAAAAATAGAAAGAAAAAATCGAATTCGAATCCAATGCCATTCAAAACAAGGATCTTTTTGCTTTGGACGAACGTGAATAGTAATGGAATCGATGATTTTATGAGATGTGGGCAACCGGAGAAAGGAATAAATGAGATTTCATTTTTCGCTTTTAATTTTTTTTTTCAGTCCAACGTTGCCTAGAAGTCGTAATTAAACCACAGGAAAAGGAGAGATAAGTACTCAGATGACTCTTTGGCTCTTAAGGGGTTTTATATGGTTTTATTATTTCGAGGAAGTAATACATAGGTAGATACCAGTCTGTAATTAAAGGGACTTTGTAAAACTACTAAGGATTCTATTGAGTGTGATAGCCTAGCAGTTAGGACGTTCGCATTCTAGTCGGAGGTCGGGGGTTCGATCCCGGGTACGCATCTCTAACTTTACAGAGTTACGTGTGTTTTAAGTAATTAATTATCACTTGCTTTAACGGTGAAGGAAATCACCGCGAGAAAACCTGCATGCCTGAGAGTTCTCCATAATGTTCTCAAAGGTGTGTGAACTCTACCAATCCATACATGGCCAGCGTGGTAGACTATGGCCAAAAACCCTTCTCACTCTGAGAGGAAACCCGTGCTCTGGTAGTGAGCCGGCGATGGTGATTCACGTTCATTACTGATTAGCCAAAAACGCTGCGGGCATCTATCTTCTGATACCAAATGATGATGACGATGAAATAATCAGCATAATACGTCTGTATGGAGAAGCACGTATGAAATATAACCTTAAAACTTCTTTCAGACTAAAACTACGTCTTCCAACTTTAAATTCTATTATTTTGTGATTATAGGAAAGTCATATGAAAGCTCAGAGTCACTCAGCGGGCGATGGAGAGAGCTATGCTTGGAGTTTCTCTACGTGATCAAATCAGAAATGAGGAGATCCGTAGGAGAACTAGAGTGACCGACATAGCTCAACGGGTTGCGAAGCTGAAGTGGCAATGGGCAGGGTACATAGTTCGTACAACTGATAGACGTTGGGGTCCCAAGGTGCTGGAATGGCGACATCGCACCGGACGTCAGCGTTGGAAGACTCTCCACTAGGTGGACGGACGACATCAGACGAGTCGCAGGGAGCCGCTGGATTTAGGCGGCGCAAGACTGTGGCGTGTGGAAGTCCCTACAAGAGACCTATGTCCAGCTGTGGACGTCTATCGGTTGATGATGATGATAGGAAAGTCAAAAGCTTATTAAAAATATTTTAATACTTTTTTTTTTTTTTTTAAATGCCTTTGAATGCTCGCAGGTATCTCGCGAATCGTATATTAATTAACGTTGACCTATTTCATTAATTGGATTGTATTGGTGAACACTATCACTTGTACAATAAGGAGTATACTTTGAACCATAATTCCTATCCATCGGTCCCATTAAAACTGACAACGCAAATTTTTTTATTATTATTTTTTTATTATTATTACAATAAAACTTAAAGCTAGCCTTATCTAATTACTATATAAATCATGACCGCGTGGAATGGTGCCAAGAATACTGGCTGCATTTCCGCGCTGGACAGCCAGGCTGATCCGTTGCTCAAAAAATGAGCCAGCCCTTCTGTCACCAGATGAGGCTATTAATCGCGGTGAAATGTCTCGTAAAAAATTTTTAGCACTAAGACTCCATGGCCCCAGGGTCTCCACGGCAAACGGCACAAAAATGTAACTCTCTATAAGAGAGGCATACTTGCGCCGCTTGCCGTTTTCAGCTGTTTCTGCTGCGGCTCCCGGTCTTGATGCTGTCTTCCTGATATGACACGGGGCCAATGTGTCAATGCAAGTTGCGTCCCACATTAGCGCCCGTCCCCGTTCCCAGGGAACCAGCGTCAATCCATCAGGTCTCTTGCCATCATCCCGACTAATCCCTGCCGGCTCAATGAGCGCAGGAATATTTATAGTGGCAAGAATATATACGCAAAATTACTTTTTGAACTACACACTGATGATGATGCTGATGATTTTTTGCAAAATTCTGTTGTACCTATAGAAGCAGGCGTCACTTTGTGGAAATCCATGATATACAATGAACCAAAAGCCTGATTACCCAAAGCCCAATAGATAAAGCTTCGTTTAGTTTAAAAGGACTCGGCGGCGTCTCGTCCTTTTAAAATCAATTAGGAAGTAACTTTGCCGCAGATTGTTTTATTTCTGGCTTGGGCATTAATTTCTAAATTGTATCAGTAAACTTGTATAATATTTTGTAGCTAAAAATACAAGTGCATTTGAGCAACACAAGTAAGTTGTGATTTTCCTGCGGCAAGTTACAGAAGTGTCTTATTGAGTCAGATGTGTCCCGCAGGAAATCTATGCGGGACGTTTGTGTACTCCGCCATTTTGTATCGGTAACTTAGTTTGCTAAAATATTGACAATAGCTCTGCTGCAGCGATAGTTCGATCATATATTTTTAGAGTACAGTAGGAAAAATTGTATTTATAGATATATTTTCTCTCTAACATATTTTATCGTAGTAATAAATAAAAAAAAAACCAGTTAACTGTGAGTCAATGTTCAGTTGTTGCAGTTACCATTTTTGCCCGCTTAGGGATTGAATTTTCAAAAATCCTTTCTTAGTGGATGTCTACCACATGATAGAGCTGCATACCAGATTTCTGTTCGATCTATCCATAGTAGTTTGAGCTGTGCGTTGATAGATCAGTCAGTCAGTCACCTTTTCCGTTTATATATTTAAGACTAGTTTATTCCTGCGACTTCGTCTGCATGAACTGTTCAAAATTTCAAACCCCTATTTTACCTCCTTAGGGGGTGAGTTTTCAAAAATACTTTCTTAGCAGATGTCTACGTCATAATAGCTATTTTCATGCAACATTTCGGCCCGATCCGTCTAGTTGTTTGAGCTGTTCGTTGATAGTTCAGTCAGTCAGTCAGTCAGTCAGCTTTTCATCCTAATCCTAATCCTGAGAATATTATAAATGTGAAAGTGTGGATGTTTGGGTGTTTGGATGTTTGGATGTTTGTTACTCAATCACGCAAAAAATACTGAACGGATTTGGCTGAAATTTGGAATGGAGATAGATTATACCATGGATTAACACATAGGTTACTTTTTATCCCGGACAATCAAAGAGTTCCCGCGGGATTTTGAAAACGTAAATCCACACGGACGAAGTCGCGGCCATCAGCTAGTTTTATATATTTAGAGAAAAGAATAATCTCTTCGACTACGCGTGAATTGGCGCAAATAAACCAAGTAGCTAAATCGGGATATCTATCAAATTAACTACCGCCCGCCCAAGTTCAATCCGTGCGTAAATTATTGGGCAGCTTGAGGGCCTGATAGGGACCTAAGTACTTTGCCTCGGGATATAGGTTTGCTCTCGATATGATGCCCTATATAACGACTCTACCACATTTAAGTTAAATTGGGACGGAAATCCGACACGATCGGAGAGAGATCAGGCGCAGAACCAACGACTTTACCTGTTCTCTGAGGCACGGTGGCGACACACCGCCAACTTCCTAACTCCGGGCTAGTGAGAATTTCTTAACAGAAAAACCCAATATCTAACTATTTTTGGCCTGGGAATCGAACCCAGGACCTAGTCATCCGCAGTCGCACCTGCTAACCACTAGGCCAACGAGGCCGTTTTGGTCCGAATAAACCAAGTAGCTAAATCGGGATATCTATCAAATTAACTACCGCTCGCCCAAGTTCAATCCGTGCGTAAATTATTGGGCAGCTTGAGGGCCTGATAGGGACCTAAGTACTTCGCCTGAGGCGGTAGGTTTGCCCTAGATGTGATGCCCTATATAACAGCTTTACCACACGTAAGTTAACTAGACCTATGGCTTCAGGCAATGCTATTTTAGGACCTGGTTTTAGCAGACTTTACATGAGTGTCTGAAATCTAAATAAGTACCTTACATTATAAGTCCCGCAAATTGCTATTGCTCTGGAACCATGTCTCATTAATATCGAAAAGACGTCATCTAAAATAAAAATATACCTACCATCAACTCGAAACTTTAGTCTAGTGCTGACATCACTAACAAATTGCGGGACTTATAATTAATATAACATAATATTATTTTCCGTCTGTTATATTTTATTTCTAAGGTTGGCACGTACCTGAAGGGTGGCAACAGGACCCTATTACTAAGCATCCGCTGTCTGTCTGTCCATCCGTCTGTCTGTCCATTCGTCTGTCTATCTGTCAACGGACTGTATCTCGTGAACCATAATTGGTAGCGAAGTGAAATTTTCACAGAATAGGTATGTATTTCTTTTGCCGCTATAACAAAAAACAATAAAAATTTCAAAATGGCCGCTATGAAAATTTAAAAAATTCAAAAGTTTTATTTTTTATGATGGTACGGAACCCTTCGTGTCCGAGGCCAACTCGCACTTGATCAATCTTTTAATAAATAGTTAGGGTTAGTTCTTAAACGCTATCTCTTTGATTTAAACTAAAGCTAAAGTTTGTAAACTATCGATCGTTTTAATTTAACTATCGCGTGCCACTAACTCGTAATGTCTGTTTTATTTTGAATTCATTGCGTGACATAATAGAGAATGAGCCTGTGAAGAACAGACCTTCGTAATTTTATAAAAGCCGAAAGTTTCTCTGCGCATTGTCGCCAACATAGGCAGAAAAGATCAGCGACTATGAAGTTTGGATCATGGTGATTTTGGCAGATATAACAGGTAACAAGACGTATAAAATTAAAAGATGTCTGGCAGAGGGTCGCCACGATACTAAGTGTCTGGCAATGCATGACGTGATTTCTAATACTATTCCGAAGAAAATATAAAAAAATATATCTACTTTATTCTTTGACGAAAGATTTTATATGTCTTTATTACCTATAATTTTAGTATAATATTAGATATAATATATTAAGTCCTTAGTTTTAGAAAACTTGTAACTGCCTTCTGCAATACAGGGTTTTCCTAGTGCAGAGGGTAGGAAACTTGTTTCTTGTGTCTAAATTCTAAATTCTAAATTCAAAAATACATGTTAGCTGCCAAAGCCACCATAGTCCAAACTTGATAGACGCTGATCGTCCCTCCTTGTGTTGGGGACAATGAGCATAGAAACTTTCAGCTTTTATAAAATGACGAAAGTCTGGCACTCACGGGCTCTTAGTCCATAACATTATTACGAATGAGTGCCTTCGTTTCCAACCCTTTGATTTGGAACTGTGTAAAGTAACACATGTGGAAATTACAGTACCTACAAACTCTGTGTGTAATTATTATTTGTCAAGGACCGTCTGTTTACATTGCAGCCGACTGTAAAAAAGAAGGATATCAGGTGAAGAGTTATAGGCGTAGGAAGAGTACAGACAGCGCAACATGGAAAGTCCTGAAATACAAAAACCGGCCAAGTGCGAGTCACGCTCGCGCAACGAGTGTTCCGTAATTCAGTCGTATTTTTTCGACATTTTGCACGATAAATAAAAAACTATGATGCGTAAAAATAAATAAAAATCAGTTTCAGAATGCACAAGTGAAGCCTTTTCATATGATACCCAACTTGATATAGTTATCTTACTTCGAAAATTGAAAATACTAATTATTAGTTTAAATGCCACAAAATTTTTTTTACATTTAGATTCATGGTATTTCAAATTTTTCCCCAAATGTCAGCTATAAGGTCTACCTACCTGCCAAATTTCATGATTCTAGGTCAACGGGAAGTACCCTGTAGGTTTCTTGACAGACAGACAGACAGACAGACAGACAGACAGACAGACAACAAAGTGATCCTATAAGGGTTCCGTTTTTCCTTTTGAGTTACGGAATCCTAAAAATAAAAAACCGACTTCCAAAACCACTACAAAGTAAAAAATAACTTTTGTTTCTAGTTTCTACACGTGCATATAAAATAAACTAGAAATCAAAGCGTCCAGCTCGCCCGACTTTAACATACACGTGTAGAAACTAGAAACTAAAGTTATTTTTTACTTTGTCGTGGTTTTGGAAGTCGGTTTTTTATTTTTTTTTTATATACTGCTAACTGTTAAAACTTCATAACTATTACTTACTCGTAATTATTTAGTAGGTAAGTACTTCAAACTCAAGAACCAAGGATAGACAGTTTGAAGTATATTAAGCTGTCTTATCCTTATTCGTTCGAGTGTTAAACGGGGTTGGACGTCTGAGATGGATTGATGACTTGTCCGATTCAGGCTCGAGATGAATTCACGCCAGTTTTGTTTTGAGACTTGCCATTGTTGGACTGAGATATGAAAGATTCGATCTTAACTCCATTGAGTTGTTTTAAACAAAATATCTATGTTCAAATACTTTTGAACACAGATATTTTACTGACCGGGACGTAAGCTAACTCTACGCCAAATTTCATCAAAATCGGTTAAACTGTTGGGCCGTGAAAAGCTAGCAAACAGACACACATTCGCATTTATAATATTAGTATGGAAGTATGTCATCATCATTATCAACCGATAGACGTCCTGTGCTGGACATAGGTCTCTTGTAGGGACTTCCACACGCCACGGTCTTGCGCCGCCTGAATCCAGCGGCTCCCTGCGACTCGTCTGATGTCGTCCGTCCACCTAGTGGCGGGTTTTCCAACGCTGCGTCTTCCGGTGCGAGGTCGCCATTCCAGCACCTTGAGACCCCAACGTCTATCGGTTTTCCGGACTATATATGCCCTGCCCATTGCCACTTCAGCATCGCAACCCGTTGAGCTATGTCGGTTACTCTAGTTCTCCAACCGATCTCCTCATATCTTTTTTTTTTATATAATATTAAGATATTAAGCCATATTAAATGACTAATATTCCCCTTTCCTCTCCAATTAAGCGTCAGGCCTGTGCTAGGAGTAGGTACGACAATAGTGCAACGGGCGGGATTTGAATCGTCGAACTTTCGGTTTTCAGTCCACTCCTATACCGGTTGAGCTATTGAGGCTCGAAATTTGATCACGTAGAGTTTATGTTAATAATTTTAAAAAAACTCTCAGGCAGGTATGCAGGATTCCTCACGATGTTTTCCTTTACATTATTTATTACACAGGTAATAGATGTAAACTGCTGTCAACTACTAGCTATGCAACTGTACACTGGACTCAATTCAATTACCTAATCTGCCTAAATCCAACGACATGGTCAAGCAATTGAAATGTATGATAGCCTAAACACAACCATCATTGCGATTAGGACCTTGTTTCTTATTGTTTAAGATTTAAATTTGACTGACACATAGTTTAAACATTTGTGACATGTATTGTGATCTGTAGCAAAGCCTTGCTGACATGACAATACAACTACTAGCAACAGGGAATGTTCATTGTTCGTGGTAAGTGGAACTTTATGCAGGTGGAAACATATTTAAGGCGAAATGGGTTCACAAAGGCGAAATGTATGGAAAAGACTGGGCCGCCTTGTTGCACGCTTTTTATAAATATTTATATTTAAAATTCTGCATTCTCTTTTACCATAAAATAATACCGTAATCCCTTAGTGTGTTAAACGTTGAACGTAAATACGAAATTTTGTGGAAATTGGTTTTATATCAATCGAATAAAACTGGATTTTCTTCTAATGGTCGTGTAAAAAATGCGTATTTTGGGTAAACTTCGCGATTTTTTTGTATCGAGCCAAATTGTGCCAATCGTGTTTTGGCTCTCGTAATTCACTAAAGAGAATCTTTAATTTTTATAATATTAAAAAATAAATAAACAAATGTGCAGTTTTTGATGCTAAAACTATGATTCTTTAAACATCCGAAATTTGTCTTTTGACAAATAACTTTGACGCATATTGCCTTAATAAAAAACTCCCACCATATATTTCAATCAGAATCTAATAAAGATCCAAAATAACATTTCCTCTATAATTCCGCAACAATAAACCTGCGCGGTGTAAAATAAAGGCCATAAGTATTTCTGTATTGGGGAATAAAATTCCGTCGAATCCGGCTGCTTGCGAATTGCGATACCCGCAAAGCATTTATAATGTAAGCGTCTACGGGGGAATCTAGCCGCATCGGAGGATCACGGCCATAAGCGCAGCGATATTCAGTAGGTCGATTTCGTAAAACCTGCATCAAAATTCAAATAATTTTAATCAAAATAGGTACACTTCTTGCAATTCACGAAGGCGAGTGGCTCATGCTTGTGTTTAAGTCGTATCGTAGACTGAATTTGTCGTTTTGCGAGCGCTTGCCCGTGACTGATTGGTCCGACATGCACGCACACTTGCACAATGCCCGTGTATCCGACGTAAAGTAAAGTCCACCCGCCTTCGTGAATTGCAAGAACTGTAATAAATTACGCCTTTTGATGGTCGGTTATTGGATTTGTAAGATATAGTGGTGATAATTATTACGCGAACTTAATCAATCATCCATCATTTGTTACAATTTCAGCTGCTGTGATTGGCTGAATTTGTGCGATTCTTGTTGCAACAATGCATTTCAGCCATAAGTGAGTGAGCAGCAACCAATCAGAGGTGATTGCGATCGTGACATTGTAGCTGTCATTCCACCGCAACCGAGCAGCGGGCTATAGGTATAGAGCGTACTTTGACTTTACTCAGACTAAGTTTCAGTTTGTACGGGAGCGACTTCTAGACTCAACCGTAACAATGGGAAGGTCATCCTTCGAGCAGATGCTCAAGGATCCAGTGGTAATTAATTTTCAAAATACTAGAAAACTTTCCAAAACTAAGTACCAAATGACTAGTTTCTGGATTATTAAAAAAGTTTGGGTATAAGTTACTTTAAATCAAATTATTTATTTTCACTTTCGTTTCAACTAGTAAATTAATTAATAGTATTAATTTTATATTATTGATGGATATTCCAGTTGAACATTGAGTTGAAATTCAAACGTATCAAAATATGGGGTTCGATTTTGGTTGAAAGACAGCTGCAGTGTGAAGAATCACCTCTGATTGGCCGACACCCTCTTGCTATTAAACAAAAACTGTATATTTTTTGCCAATCACTGCCATTGAAATTATAGCAGTGATTGATGCAGCTTCTTCGTAATTTACTTGCAGAGAACACCTGTTTTTTTATTACCTAATTTTATAGCACACTGTAGGTACCTATTAGTTTTTTTAATCTGAATTTATTTGAATAAAGAGCATTTAAATGCTTCCCGCTTCCGCTTATACAATGTAAACTCACGTTTAGTGCTCATAACACAGAAAACTGTGCGAAAGCAATTTTCCATCGACAAGTTACCTCACATTTAGATATCACAATAAATTTATACAATTTTTTACCTGTTAGCATAATATTTCATGTAAAAAAGTTAAGCTTAGGGAAATACGATATCTATCCGAATTGTAGATAGATATGTATGTTCTGAAATGATTTGATTTAGATACATATAAAACGAAATAGAGTCATGAATATTCAATAATATAAATGCTTTATTATCTTATTGTAGTTTTACTAGCTTTTACCCGCGACTTCGTCCGCGTGGACTTCACACGAAGGAAAAGCTGACTGATTGACTGAGCTCAAACTACTGGATGGATCGGGCTGAAATTTGGCATGCAGATAGCTATTATGACGAAAAGAAGGAGCTGAATTCTTCTGTCAGCTTATTTTTCCATTGCTTATTACTAATTATCTTGAAATACATTTTTGGATTTTTTCTCGCTTGGTGTAAATTACTGTATCGGCCTCGCAACCAAATATAACGTAAGTAGTTTATTTTCCTAATCGTAGACCCGTTAAAACATCGTATCGCCGTAAATTCGAACAACCTATAACCCGGCCAAACGAACAACACACCAAAGTTCAGTGTAAACATTAGCTCTATCAATACACATAACAAATACGGTTAACAAGCTCTTGATGTTTTTCACACATAAAATAGACTCTATTTCACTAAACATAAGAATGAGGTAGGTAAAGGAAATTGATGTGAAATATAAAAGAAGAGTGAATTGGCACTATGGCTTGCCAAGAAAGCAATAAGCTTAGCGCCTACGAACACGGAAGAAGTTTAGATCCTTTTTAATTTTATTTTTGTAGGTGCATACAATGTTTCGTCTGCCAATCCGCACTTGGCCAGCGTGGTAGACTATGGCCAAAACCCTTCTCACTCTGAGAGGAGACCTGTGCTCTGTAGTGAGCCGGTGATGGGTTGATCATGATGATGATGATGATACAATGTTTCGTTACACATTTCGTTCTACTACAATTAGTGTATATAACAATTTACAACTAGCTTATGCCCACGACTTCATCCACGTGGACTACACAAATTTCAAACCTCTACCCCTATTTTACCCCCTGAAGGGTTGAATTTTCAAAAATCCTTTCTCAGCGGATGTCTACGTCATAAAAGCTATCAGCATGCCAGATTTCAAACCGATCTATCCAGTAGTTTGAGCTGTGCGTTGATTGATTAGTCAGTCAGTCAGTCAGTCACCTTTTCCTTTTATATATTATATAGATAAGAAAGATATCAAATACTCGTACTGTCCGATGACGAACATCCAACAATAAAACATTTATTTAAAAAAACCGGCCAAGTGCGAGTCAGGCTCGCGCAATGAGGGTTCCGTACTACAGTCGTATTTTTTCGACATTTTGCACGATAATTCAAAAACTATGATGCATAAAAATAAATAAAAATCTGTTTTAGAATGAATAGGTGAAGACCTTTCATATGATACCCTACTTGAAATAGTCACTCACTTCGAAAGTTGAAAATACTAATTATTAGTTCATGACCACAATTTAATTTTTTGTGTGATCTAACCCTAAATTCACGGTTTTCAGGTTTTTCCCCAAATGTCAGGTATAAGATCTACCTACCTGCCAAATTTCATGATTCTAGGTCAACGGGAAGTACCCTGTAGGTTTCTTGACAGACAGACAGACAACAAAGTGATCCTATAAGGGTTTCGTTTTTCCTTTTGAGGTACGGAACCCTAAAAAGAATGCCAAGAAATAACTACGGAACATATTCTGTATCTGAAATATCTAGGAAATAGTTCTGTTTTGTTCTTTCAAAAGCATTTTCTAATAATATTTATGTGAAGAAAAACAGTTCCTAACTTATGTTGGACTGCGGGAATTCAATGTCTCTGAAATTCAATTCAATAACAATTTGGCAACAAGTTGAATAAAACCCGTCAAGTGCGAATCGGACTTACACATGGAGGGTTCCACCACGAATGGCAGATATGTACTTTTTAGGGTTCCGTAGTAAACAAGGAACCCTTATAGTTTCGCCATGTCCGTCCGTCTGTCCGTCTATCCGTCCGTCCGTCCGTCCTCGGTTAATCTCAGAGACTATTAGTGCTAGAAATCTGTAATTTGGCATGGATATAAATATTATTCACCGATCCGTTTGTAAAATATGATGTTTTAAAGTGCTAATTTTTTAATTATTAGAGTCAAGTGTCCCCCCGCCCCCCCTTTATCAGCCAAATGGTAGTATATAGGAACGTGAAAAAATTCACAGCAGTAGTATATATTATAATCAATTTTAAAGGAAAACTATCATGGCTAAGTTGTGACTACGGAACCCTACACTGCGCGTGACCCGCCACGCACTTGACCGGTTTTTCAGAAGTTCCCTCAACCTAGCTCACTCTGGCCTCAGTGAAACAGTGTAATATATTATTGGGGCCGATTCTCTTGTACACAATCTCTAAACTAAACTAAAATGACACGTCTAAATCTATTGCTATCCCTCTCATAATGTTGCTTGCCGAAAAGGATAGCACTAGATTTAGACGTGTTGACAAGGCCCCGATTCTCTAGTCTCTCTCTAAACTAAATTTAGAGTATCTGCATCCTTTTCTTTTTACTAATGCTAAAAAAGGAATGGAACATGACTTTCACATTTAAAGATTCTAAATTTTAGTGCACAATACAATTTTAAACAGTAGGTTCGCGACTGCGCGCTAAAATCTTGGGTTTTACCATCTAAAAATTAAATTTAGAACTGTCAAACTGGGTCTGTCCTTTTCACATTACATTTGTAAGAAGAGCATGCGAATACTCTAAAATTAGGTTTATCTACATAATACAGGGGGTTATTGTGGCTAATTCCTTTGTACACAATCTCTAAACTAAACTAAAATAACACGTCTAATTCTATTGCTATCCCTTTCATAATGTTGCTTGCGGAAAAGGAAAGCACTAGATTTAGACCTGTTAATTTAGTTTAGTTTAGAGATTGTGTACTAGAGAATCGGCCCCATTGAAAGAGTAATTATGATACTATTCCCTTATTAATAAACATCACTGATTAAAATATAACAATACCAAAATACGCTGTAGCGGACGCAATCAGTACCTAATAAATACAATAATTAAATATCAATAATGAGGCCCTCATACAAGCGAATTGTTCATGTAATTGACCTGTTAATGTAAATTTTGATGACTAAAATCACAAAATTAAATATTCGCATATTATTATAAATATCCGAAATAAGTTCCAATTATCGTTTGCAAATTTACGCGACAATAAGAGGGTTTCGTTTATTAAAATTGCTGAAATTTTCATGAATTTTCCCGCAGTGAGGAATGAAGACTGAAATGTTTATTTTATGTACCTCGGTTTACTTATATTATAACCAGTTGTGAAAATGTTTTATAGGGTTACAATACATATTGGTCAATGATTAGTAGGTATGGTGATTATTATTATCATCTTCATCATCATCATCATCATAATTGAGAACATTATGGAGAACTCTCAGGCATGCAGGTTTCCTCACGATGTTTTCCTTCACCGTTAAAGCAAGTTATATTTTAATAACTTAAAAACGCACATAACTCCCAAAAGTTAGTGGTGCGTGCCCGGGATCGAACCCCCGACCTCCGATTGAAAGGCGGACGTCCTAACCACTAGGCTACCACAGCTTCTCATCATACCTACTCTTTATTTGCACTATCACAAGAAATTTCAGATCCATCCAGTAGTTTTAGCTGTGCGTTGATAGATCAGTCAGTCAGTCACCTTTTCCTTTCATATTATTTAGATTATATTCTATTCAAATCCACACTTGGCCAGCGTAGTGGACTATGGCCTAAGCCCTTATCATTCCGATAGGAGACCTGTGCTCAGTAGTGGACTGGCGATGGGTTAATCATGATGATGTTGAGCACCATTTAGTTTAGTCAGTCAAGCGTACCCATTGATGTTGGAAGGTCACCTTTTGCTATCTGTGAGCAGACCTTCTGTTAAAAAAATTTCATCATCATCATCGTCATCATCAACCAATAGACGTCCTGTGCTGGACATAGGTCTCTTGTAGGGACTTCCACACGCCACGGTCTTGCGCCGCCTGAATCCAGCGCCTCCCTGCGACTGGTCTGATGTCGTCCGTCCACCTAGTGGGGGGGTCTTTCAACGCTGCGTCTTCCGGTGCGAGGTCGCCATTCCAGCACCTTGAGACCCCAACGTCTATCAGTAAAAAATTTCAGCAAAGAAAATTAATTAGTTAATTAAATCTTTAAATGTATTCAAAGCTGTGAAGGAAAAAGTGACAATGGGATTTCCACCCAAATTAAATTACATTCAAAGCCTCTTGTGCTCACTACAAAGGCACGTTCACCGAAACGCTAATATGTTATCGATGGAAGATTATAAGGCTTTTTGAATACACCCACAAAGGACCGGAATTATTTGTATTCTTTGGACTTTGCAATTAAATTACTTGTACGTACTCTTGTGATCTATGTGTGATAGCCTACTGAGCTATGATAGCCTGGGGTTTTTTTTTAGTAAAAATAGCGAGCAAACGAGCACGCGGGTCACCTGATGTTAAGTGATTACCGCCACCCATGAACAGAGGAACCACCAATGCGTTGCCGGCCTTTCAGGAATTTGTTGGTCAGCCTTTTGAATAACCCCATGTTGTAATCTAATGGGAACACCGCCGAAGGGAGTTTATTTCACAGTTCGCATCTGTGGGAAAAAAAGGATCTGGCACAAAGACTAAGACTAGCCCCTGCCAGACACCATTAAACTTTTAAACTTTATTACCTGTTATCTCCCAAAGCCACCATGATTCGAAACAAACATCCAAACAAACGTCCCAGTGTTGGGGACAATATGCAGAGAATTTTTCAGTTTTTATAAAATAACGAAGGTCTGGCACGCACTGGCTTTCTCTCTAATCATCATCATTACATGCTCAACCGATAGACGTCCACTGCTGGACATAGGTTTCTTGTAGGGACTTCCACACGCCAAGATCTCGCGCCGCCTGAATCCAGGGGCTCCCTGCGAATCGTCTGATGTCGTCCGTCCACCTAGTGGGGGGTCTTCCAACACTGCGTCTTCCGGTGCGAGGTCGCCATTCCAGCACCTTGGGACCCCAACGTCTATCGCTTTTACTATCTCTAATACCTACATCTAACTCGTAACCCTAACGAAGTTGTGTTACAACTCAAACACAAAAAACAAATCCTTTCCCTTGAACAAATATCGATAGGTATTCACCCTTTGTCGACGCTCGTTTGCAAAAAATGGCCGACCTATTTCCATCATTTCGACGCATATTTCACGTTGTCATACATTTGTAACATACAGTACCCGTAGTACAAGATTTTACGTCTCACCAAACCAAACCAAATTCGAGAGTCGAAATACTTCCGCGTCACGGTAAAATGGACCTAAACAGCCTTGAATTGAAGTCAAATATTCAATGCCGCTGATTTTAATTTCGCAATGTTTCCGCTTGGAGCGCTGGCTGTAGAAGTGTAGACAAACTTGAGCTTTAAAACAAGGAAGTATTTCGACTCTCGAATTTGGTTTGGTTTGGTGAGACGTAAAATCTTGTACTACGGGTACAGAACTGATCTTTGGGCAAATACAAGGTACTGTCGGTGTACCAAACGTTTTTAGGGTTCCGTTCCTTTTTCCTTTTGTGGTAAGCTAGTACCAAATATAACAATATTCGAAAATGTGTTTAATCAACTGTACCTACTAGCGTACCAATTTGATACCTATTATGGTGATTAGTCAAGAATTTCAACTGAAGAGACAATTATTTAGTGTTTTTATAAATAATTGTCTTGTAGCTCAGTACGTCATCGATATTCTAATATTGCAAGCATTTTGTTTGCAAGGAACATGTCGGGTGTAATTTTATCATTCCGAGTAGGGCTGCCAGGCGTCTGGATAAAACCGGACATAGGTAGGCTTTTTGATTGCGTGTCCGGCCAAAATAAACGGTGTCCGGCTTGTCCAGCTTTTTACATTTCGCAAACGAGCGTGGCCGAGCGCAGGCGAATCGACTGTCGGTCGCTCCCGCAGGCCGCAGTGCCGCCTCACAGCAAGATATATGACAATAATAATAACTTGATTTTACATACAATTTTTTTGTCGTACCTTTTAACACTAAGACACAAATCCTCAATAATGTAGGGTGTCCGGCCTTTCTACCCAAATGTCCGGCCAAACTGGCTGGTCTGTTCGGCTATTAGGTTTGGCGACCTGGCAACCCTAATTCCGAGGCATATTTTACGCCGGCACGCGTTCGCAAGATTCACGCGACTGCTATCTGATCGCCGGTCGAACATGGCAATACGGGTGTCAAAGAATATTGCTAAAAGATTTTGGAACCAGATGATGCTCAAGATTTCATGCGCGTGGATTTAGGTTTATTTAAAATCTTGTGGGAGCCCTTTTTTTAGGGTTCCGTACCTCAAAAGGAAAAACGGAACCCTTATAGGATCACTTTGTTGTCTGTCTGTCCGTCGTGTATGTCAAGAAAACCTACAGGGCACTTCCCGTTGACTTAGAATCATGACATATTTTGGCAGGTAGGTAGGTCTTATAGCACAAGTAGGTATGGGAATAAATCCGAAAACCGTGAATTTGTGGTTAGGTTAGGTTAGGTTAGGTTAGGTACATCACAAAAAAAATTAAAATGTGGTCATGAACAAATATTTAATATTTTCAATTTTGCGAGTTAGAGTCGCGCACCGAGGGTTCCGTACTACAGCCGTATTTTGATATTTTGCACGATAAATCAAAAACAATAATTATGCATAAAAATAAATAAAAATCTGTTTTAGAATGCACAGGTGAAGCCTTTTCATATTATGATACCCCACTTGATATGCCTAGTTATCTTACTTCGAAAGTTGAAAATACCAATTATTAATTCATGACCACAATTTAATTTTTTTTGTGTGATGTAACCACAAATTCACGGTTTTTAGATTTTTCCTAATGTCTGCTATAAGACCTATCTACCTGCCAAATTTCATGATTCTAGATCAACGGGAAATACCCTGTAGGTTCTTGACAGACAGACAACAAAGTGATCCTATAAGGGTTTTGTTTTTCTTTTTGAGGTACGGAACCCTAAAAAACTAAGAGCATAAATAAAAAGCATATTTTTAACTTGCTTCTTCTGCATACCTATATTCTAATCTATGATAACAATGTACCCACATGTTCTATCGGGATAGATAGGCAGAAACCCCTTGGCAGAGGCTAAGAGCATTCAAACGGTTTATTCGTATACATATTTTATCCTTTGATCTTTGCCACAAATAAAATGAAACACAATTCAAACCTAACCGGAGCATGTATTTTTTAGGACAAAGAACTTTGCGAAAAAAATTACGAACAGATTTATTGTCTCTTTGAACTAGATTTTGCAATCAGTTTCCTTTGTCTATTATAAATGAATTTTATTTTTTATTTATAGTTCATATTAATGGAACAATACTCACTTATTATAATTATTTATTTGTTTACTTTGCAAACATAATTAATTTAGTATTTTTTCTCAAAAACAAAGATTAAGTGTTTTTGAGAAAAAGATACTAAATGTATGTTAGTAAAGTAAAGATATATCAACTAATGAATAAATAAACTATGTCTAATGTTAAATTGTTTCAGAATTTTCACACCCCTAATCATATTTATTTACGCCCAAAGTTATCATAAATTTAGTGTTAAAATAGGAATATTTTGAGGCTCGTAACTTTAAAATCAACTTTTATTTCCAATGTTTTATATCTACACTAATATTATAAAGAGGAAAACTTTGTTTGTTTGTTTGTTTGTTTGTTTGTTTGTTTGTACTGAATAGGCTCAAAAACTACTGGACCGATTTTAAAAATTCTTTCACCATTCGAAAGCTACATTATCCACGAGTAACATAGGCTATATTTTATTTTGGAAAAAAATAGGGTTCCGTAAGATATTTGGGTTTTTCGGACACAAGGTGTAAAAAATCAACCAGAAAAGTTACTTATTTTGCGTACGCTGCCTAAACTATAAAAGATAGAACCATAAAATGTTCTAATTAATTGTAGATCTTATAAATATCTACAAAAAAGTCCGCGACACACTATACCCATCTATGTCGAGTGAGGCACAGCAACCATTTTTTTATTTAAAAATCTTGAATTTTTTTTGGACTACATTTAAACGCGTTTATTTTACTCATGCTATTAATCCTTATCAAAATAAATGATTTCATCACTAAGAACAGTAATTTATGGAGATAATATTTGGTCTTTGAATGATTAAAATTGGACGTTTGGTTTTGAAGTTATGGCGAAATTAAAATATTACGATTTCTGCTGCACGGCCCGTTGTCTACACTTCTACACTATATCTATATATATAAAAGGAGAAGGTGACTGACTGACTGACTGACTGACTGACTGATCTATCAACGCACAGCTCAAACTACTGGACGGATCGGGCTGAAATTTGGCATGCAGATAGCTATTATGACGTAGGCATCCGCTAAGAAAGGATTTTTGAAAATTCAACTCCTAAGGGGGTGAAATAGGGTTTTGAAATTTTGTAGTCCACGCGGACGAAGTCGCGAGCATAAGCTAGTATATCAATAAACCTAAATAATGGCAAGACAAACCGATATAATACTTAGTTTTGAGCGTACAATCTAAATAAATAAAATGAAAATGTGACTGACTGACTGATCTATCAACGCACAGCTCAAACTAATGGACGGATCGGGCTGAAATTTGGCGTGCAGATAGCTATTATGACGTAGGCATCCGCTAAGAAAGGATTTTTTAAAATTCACTCCCTAAGGGGGTGAAATAGGGGTTTGAAATTTGTGTAGTCGACGCGGACGAAGTCGCGAGCATAAGCTATTATCAAATAATGTAGTAATCGTTATTAATACTACCTTAATCGTTGTACTAAGTAAATTTATAAGATCTATTCAAGTACATTCCAGTGCATATTCTAGCGATTATGGTCGTAATGAGGCGGTAAATTCACGCTAATTGCACCAGAATACTCCAAGCATGCTAAATGGTGTCGAGTGGCAATTAAATGGTGCTAGAGTGGTGGAAATACGAATGTTTTATGATAATTTTGTATTTTACTACCTTTTAAACCCAGTTCTTCACATGTATGCCTTTATAATGGGGAGTGCTCTGAAGAGCTTTTTGACCTCTTTCCACCCTCCTTTTTCTACAACCGCACCGCGCGCCACTGTATACAAATTCACTCTCACCACCTGGGTGTCTGGTGAACTTCGACTGTCTACCTTCTTTCCACGCACATGCAATCTGTGGAATCAACTCCCATTGGCGGTGTTCCCACTAGATTACAACATGGGGTTATTCAAGGGGCGGACCAACAAATTCCTAAAAGGCCGGCAACGCATCGGCATTTCCTCTTTTCATGGGCGGCGGTAATCGCTTAACATCAAGTGACCCGCTCGTTTGCTCGCTATCTTTATTAAAAAAATATATATATATCGTCTTCGAAATCCTTGGAGTCTATCGTTCACTATATTTTCATCAGTGTATAAAGGAGGGAACTATAATTAAAACTCAAATATTAACTCGGTGCTGATTAAGTAGGTCGCAGCGGTCGCGGCCCGCGGTTAACTCATTTCGAATTAAACTCTTAACCGCCAAATCCCGTAATGAGATTGCACGCATATTAGGAAACTTATCTACCTACCTATCAAACATTTTAGGTACCAACCTATCTTCTCTATATATAAAAATGAATCGCTGAATGTGTTGCTGATCGCAAATCTCGAGAACAGCTGAACCGATTTCGCTAATTATCTGTATATATAAAATTCAAAGTCCTGAATGACTGACTGACTGACTTATATATCAACGCACAGCCTAAACCGCTGGTCCTGGAGACATGAAATTTGGAGGGTGCGTTCTTTGTAAAGAGTAGGTGTCCATTAAAAAAGGATTTTTCAAAATTCTACCCCTAAATGGGCGTTTGAAATTTATGTAGACGAAGTCGCGAGCATAAGCTAGTTTTTTTATAATATTGCTTGAAGTAGGTACGAGGAAAAATTTTAAAAAAAATCTGAAAAAGAATCGACTGTTAGGCGGTACGAAGTTCGCCGGGGCAGCTAGTTTCAAATATTTTTAATGATTACAGATTAGGTACCTACCAATGAATTAAGACGAATATTGCAAACGAATACGACAAATTGTTAGTAAAATGTATTTCCGAAGAGCATTTTAAAAGTTTTAAACGGTCTTATTAATATATCGAATAATTCTAAAAGGGGTTGTTTCAGAAATGTATGGAGCCTTGGCTTGACATTGTACACCCATTAAAATGTTCAGGATCCTGAAAAAAGTTATTTTTAGGGTTCCGTACCTCAAAAGGAAAAACGGAACCCTTATAGGATCACTTTGTTGTCTGTCTGTCTGTCTGTCTGTCTGTCTGTCTGTCCGTCTGTCTGTCAAGAAACCTACAGGGTACTTCCCGTTGACCTAGAATCATGAAATTTGGCAGGTAGATATATCTTATAGCTGACATTTGGGGAAAAATCTGAAAACCGTGAATTTAGGGTTAGATCACACAAAAAAAGTTAAATGGTGGTCATGAACCAGTATCAGTATTTTAAACTTTCGAAGTCAGTGACTATATCAAGTGGGGTATCATATGAAAGGTACTTACCTGTACATTCTAAAACAGATTTTTATTTATTTTTATGCATTATAGTTTTTGAATTATCGTGCAAAATGTCGAAAAAATACGACTGTAGTACGGAACCCTCATTGCGCGAGCCTGACTCGCACTTGGCCGGTTTTTTTCATTTATTTTTCTTCTGCAAATGTTCGATGTAGAAAAATAATTTTGAAAGGCTATACTACAATGGGGTAACTCCTCTATTACAATACACCCTTATTCTACCCTTGTATTATAATATTTATTATTTATTAAAATGAAAAATAGAGTTTAATGCGTTGGTTACTAATGAAAACTTCAATAAAATAAATGCGTGATTTAGAATGCGCCTAGCAAAAAATCCACGGCAAAATATTAATAGGTCAATAAGCAATATTGCTATGAATGAAGCGCAGGCGTTGCATTTTTTACCTTAAGAATAAAAATAGCACTAGGATATTAAATACTAGCTGATCCCCGCGGCTTCGCCCGCGTAGATTTAGGTTTTTAAAGATCCCGTATAGCCTATGTCACTCAGGAATAATGTAGCTTTCTACTGGTGAAAGAATTTTTAAAATCGGTTCAGTAGTTCCAAAGATTACCCCCTACAAACAAACTTAACGACATTACCTCTTTATATAATAAGTATAGAAGTATAGATTTTCATCTAAAATGTTAATTAAAACACACAATTTAATACCTTGAAATGCAGGCTAACTCAGAATATTCTTTCCACTTACCCCTAACGTATAATTTCGCTTGTCCAGTACGAGTAGGTACAGTATAATGAATATAAAGAAAACTGCAAAGCTCGCACAAAAGATGCATAATTCGTATAAACCGTGGGACCTGCATAATGCCGCCACGTTAGCTTGGAATTTTGGAAACGAAATCTGCATTCAAAATTAGTATGGCCGCAATTTTATCTTTTGAATACACTGACATAATTTTAGTCAGACATAGGGAATAATTTTGTTTCGGCTAATATTATTTTATGCCGTTGGAAATGTAAGTATTATTATTATTATTATACTCTTTATTTGTACCACCACAAGAAGGATTATATAAAAGAACACAAAAACACAGACAGAAGGAAGATACAAAAGGCGGCCTTATCGCTTATTAGCGACCTCAACCAGGCAACCTTAAGAATAGGAAAATATGAGGAAATACAGATTGCGGGTGGTGTAAGTATTCTTTGTCATCTGTATGTATAAAATTCAAAGGCCTGACTGACTGAATGACTGACTGATAAAGTGTAGGTTTACACTAAGAAAGGATTTTTCAAAATTCCACCCCTAAGTGGGTTAAATGGGGCTTTGACATTTATGTAATCCACGCGGACGAAGTCGCGGGTATAAGCTAGTACTTACTTAAAGCTTTACCGTTTTTCCTTTTGAGGTACGGAACCCTAAAAAGTAATCGTAACTGTTCATACAATTAGCCCGTCCCGTTATAAATTTTGCGTATATCTCTGGTTCGTGCGGGCATTACTTAAGTCAAGTGAAATTAGTTGAACAATACTTTTTGCTGTAACATGTTGCGCCATAAATCTTGGTAACATCGCCCTGATACGGTTTATATTTCATGCCCCATATGTGCTTAAGCTGTGATAGCCTAGTGGTTAGGACGTCCGCCTTCTAATCGGAGGTCGGGTGTTTGATCCCAGGCACGCACCTCTTTTTTTTTAAACGCTGGGAAATGCGTTTACGCATCCCCCTCCTGGAAGCCAGCCAGCTAACTAGCCAGCCAACCAACTGGAGGGAAGCTATGTGGGACTCGCCGGCCGAGAGGCAACCGGAATACCCACTAAAACCCAGCGGCGCTCCTGCGCGTCGCCTGGTGACTGGGTCACGGGAACGCCGAAGCAAACCACCGCGACCCAGTCAGCGACATCCGCCGAGGCGGACCCACCACCGGGGCCCCCCCCCCCCCCGCGAGGTCCCCACATCGCACGTCCGAGGCGCAACGACCAAGTGCGTACGCCTCCCAACCCGGGGACCCAACGGGCTACAAGTGCAAACTCCGCGCACGTCGCCCGCGTCCCATCCTCCGCCTCGTCCGCTGTGCCCTCTGCTAGTCAGAGGGACACGCGGAGAAACCTCCCCCTGCCAGGTCATTAGCCATGGCTAACAATATCCCCAAAGAGAGATTATTAGCCATGTTACCGGGGTGCACCGGCCCGAATACTGTTCTTCCCCTCGGATGCCCGATGCATCCAAAAGGGACCAGCAGCACCCAGGCACACTGGGAGGTCACCTGTCTGGCACACCAGGCACGCATGACGCACCTCTAACTATTCGGAGTTATGTGCGTTTTAAGGCGATATGGGATTGAAGTTGTACACGTGCATGCGACATAATTAATAGCTATTTCATATTTCCCCAAAATAATTCAGTCTCAGGTAACTAATGTCCATTATTAAATTCGAAAAGATAACCGGAATCAATAGATTATCATGTTCTAAAAAGCAGAAAAAATAAAAGTTCATAAGTTCGCTTTTGCAATAAAAAAGCCAAAAAAATCACGTTTCCTACACAAAAAAGAGCATTTTCCTCGAATAAAGCTCAAGTTCAAGTCGACTTGAATGAAATGTATTGGCTTAGTCACGATTATATTATACTGAGGTGTTCAAGTGGTGATGGATCTATAAACTTGTGCCACACTTGTGCCTCTCGTACGAGGAATGTTGTTTCCTCTCAAGTGTCTCTGGTATTTGTGAAATAAAGATGAAACTTTTGTTTTCTATTACCTAGGTCTAACCGTCAGTTAGACCTGACAAAATATTTAGATAAATACAGGTCAATCATATTCCTGCCTATTGGTGTGGAGACCTTGGGGCCGTGGGGCCCGGGGCCTTGAGCTCTTTTTGAGGAAATTTCGAAAAGGGTTATTTGGTCAAAGAATTAGTTTGGCCATCCAAAGGGGCAATGCTGCCGGCATCTTGGGTACAATGCCTTGTACCCAAGATGCTGCCAGCATCTTGGGTACAATGCCTGGCTGCGGTGGTCTTGATGAGGTTTTAGATTAATTTAATTTATTTTAGTCTTAATTTAATTTTTTTTTTAACTTTTAATTTAGATTTAAGTTCATTTAATAGAATTATCTATCCCATTTTAAACCCTAATTGTTAAAATATACTTAACTAGGTGATGCCCGTAACTTCGTTCAAAATCCCGTGGGAACTCTGCTTTTCCGGGATAAAAAGTAGCCTATGTCCTTCCCCAAGGGCTAACTAAGCTAACTCTGTACCAAATTTTATCAAAATCGGTTAAACTGTTGGGCCGTGAAAAGCTAGCAGACAGACAGACAGACAGACACACTTTCGCATTTATAATATTAGTATGGATTAAAATTTCATAAATTATACAATAATGAATAAACAATTGTCAACAATTCTTGAGTCTATCGTGTAAGTAGTTACACTGACTTTTGTTTACCAGCTCCTCACTTACTATATAAAAGAAGTTAGACATTTACGATTTTTACGACTCACTTTATTTAATAAATCCAGAAACACTTCAAGGGGTTTTATTCTCCAAATTCAAGGCATACAGTTTTCAGTCGCGTCATAAATCTAGATTATCGAGCCCGCCTCACTGAGGCCGGAGGTGCTTCACTCACAAAAACCGGCCAAGTGCGAGTCAGACTCGCGCACCGAGGGTTCCGTATTAAAGTCGTATTTTTTTGACATTTTGCATTCAAAAACTATTATGCATAAGAATAAAAAAATCTGCTTTAGAATATACAGGTAAAGCCCTTTCATATATTAACCCATTTGTTATATACATATAGTTATCTAACTTTGAAAATTAAAAATACTATTATTAATTTGTTCATGAACACATTTTAATTTTTATTCTGTGATGTATCTAACCACAAATAAAGGCTCTTGGAAAGGCCTATGTCCAGCAGTGGACGCAAACAGGCTGATGACAGGATTGGATTGCATTGGAACTACACATTCACGATTTATTCCTTTAGGTAATTGTGCTATAAAACCTACCTAACTACCAAAATTCATGATTCTATGTCAATGGGAAGTACCCTATAGGTTTTTTGACAGCCACGACGGACAGACAGACAACAAAGTGATCATATAAGGTTTCCTTTTTTCCTTTTGAGGTACGGAACCCTAAAAACCTCTAAAATCTCCAGACAGACTGATTGGAGTGGATAGGCCTCGCACGCCTGTTGGTTTATCTAGTGTGCTTTACGTGATAGATCTAAATGAGGTTTTTCAGTACGTATAGCTATTTTTAGGGTTCCTTACCTCAAAAAGAAAAACGGAAACTTTATAGGATCACTTTGTTTTCTGTCTGTCTGTCTGTCTGTTGTGTCTATTAAGAAAATATATAGCGTACTTCCCGTTGACCTAGAACCCTGAAATTTGGTACAATTGGTAGGTAGGTCTTATAGTACAAGTTTAGTAAAGGAATAAATCGCGAAATTCGGATCGTAAAGTCAAAGTCAAAATTGACTTTACCTAGTTTTATAGAATCAATAGCTCAACGGTTAAGGGTGCGGACTGAAATTTCAAAGGTCGCCGGTTCAAACCCCACCCGTTGCCCTATTGTCGTACCTACTCTTAGCACAAGCTTCACGCTTAATTGGAGAGGAAAAGGGAATGTTAGTCAAGGGCCATGGCTAATATTCTTCAAAAAAAAAAAAAAAACCTGACTTTCCTACGGTTTTGTACAATTATTATCGGTTAATGTGCAAATGCTGTTACACAGTACCAACCTACGAGGGTATGCAATATTCATTACCACCGAACACTCCGATAAAGTGAAATGCATGGTCTTAAGTATTCAGCAGTAAAACTTGTCTCTTGCAGGCAATTAGCCTAAAATGTCTCAAGACGTAGCGAGCTCACTGAGGGTATAGGTAGCTACTTAGTGTGGCACTCGATTGGGTAAAGCTGCTCGCAGACTGAAAGATGACGAGAACTGTAAAGCTAGGGCCACATTTGCGGGTCGTGAAGAATGCTTGTGTTATACTTTGTGTTGTGAACACAACAACTATAAACAAATAGATCATAGACAAGGCACTGGGTCTGTGGTCTTCTCTAAAGACATTGACAGTGAGAGTGATACGACATATAATGTGACAGCCTGACATTAGGCAGGAAACGGACTAACAAGCTTCAGATTCATTCAACACGTAACGTTAACGGACTTTACATTACATCGATTTCAACACACAAGTTAATAAAGGAAAACTCAAGATTCCACAAAACCAATTGCGACAGCCAAGAAGAACGAAGGTTCGAAACTTACCAGCGCCTAACCAACAGCCCAAGGTACAAACACTTTGTGATTTAATTGAAATTTAAAGGATTGCAAATCAAACGCGTTGTCGTCCATCGGACTGCCATAGAGAAGGATTTTATTATTCTTTTTCTTATAGACTACAGACTAATATTACCACAGACAAGTTTATAGATACATTGACACATACTGTGAACAAATATGCTTGTTGTTGCGGACGACGATAAATTGGCAGGGGGAGGGGGGGGGGGGGGGGGGGGGGGGGTTTAGCTTATTTTAAAAGTAATATAGTCACAGTCAGTATTCTCTTCTCTGTGAACAGTAAGTCGATTTCGTAAAATCAGCATCAATCATTATTACAATTTCAATTGTTGTAATTGGCTGAATTTGTGCGATTCCTGTTGCAACAAAGCATTGTAGCCAATATTGAGCTAGCATCAACCAATCAGAGGTGATTGCGATCGTGACATTGTAGCTGTCATTCTACCGCAATCGAGCAGCAGTAGGTCAATTTTGTAGAACCTGCATCAATCATTATTACAATCTCAATTGTTGTGATTGGAGCACTGTAAAGCTAGGGCCACATTTGCGGTTAATATAATTGAATAAATTCAATTCATTTCACGTAATTTTGTCCACTATTGCTAGACAATAATTGTCCCCTGTGGACAAAAGTCCATCGTCTGCGTTCGCCCTAAAGTGTACAGTGTAGTGTACTCGTATAATTAGGTGCAAGTAGACTCGTATGTTGGAGACGAGTGGCTCCTTCGTGCTGGGAATTTTACGTCTCTCGGATTGTCTGCTTTTATCTCACACATTATTTACAATGTACAATGTGCTTTTACGCTTTATACCTCAACGCCGGCTCACTACTGAGCACAAGTCTCCTCTCAAAAAAAAAAACCCGTGGAAACTCTTTGATTCTCCAGGATAAAAAGTAGCCTATGTCACTCTCCAGGTCTTTATCTATACCCATGCAAAAAATCACGTGAATCCGTTGCACTGTTGTGACGTGATTGAAGGACAAACTAACAAACGAATAAACCAACAAACAAACACACTTTCGCATTTATAATAAGGGTATATATGTAGTACCCGTAGTACAAGATTTTACGTCTCACCAAACGAAACCAAATTCGAGAGTCGAAATACTTCCGCGTTACAGTAAAATGGACCTAAACAGCCTTGAATTGAAGTCAAATATTCAATGCCACTGATTTTAATTTCGCAATGTTTCCGCTTGGAGCGCTGGCTGTAGAAGTGTAGACAAACTTGAGCTTTAAAACAAGGCATTTAAGATCCAGTTTACTGTAACGCGGAAGTATTTCGACTCTCGAATTTGGTTTCGTTTGGTGAGACGTAAAATCTTGTACTACGGGTACTGATAGTCTACGTTAGTCGAGATGGTAATCGGGATATAAGGCGGGGGGACCCGCACGCTCCGCACACTCACCTGCGCTCGTTCGCACCGGCTTAGCTCAAGAGGCCGTGCGGGTGTGCGGGGTGTTGCCATCTCGACCTGTCGCGTACTATACCTAACCCATAAACTAGCGTGTAGCTTTTAACGCTCGATCATTGGTCGCCGTGGCTGCGTCACGGGCAGTTGAACTTGACTTACTGCTAGCGGATGTGCTACCTATTTGTTTACTCTACTATAAATTTCTGGGTGGAAACTCTAATGGCTTTATTGTAGACTAGCTGATCCCCGCGGCTTTACCCGCGTGGATTTAGGTTTTTAAAAATCCCGTGGGAACTTTTGATTTTCCAGGACAAAAAGTAACCTATCCGTAGTAGCCCGTCCCCGTGATGCAAGATATTATCTCAGTACCAAATTTCGTAAAAACATTAATTAAACTCGTGATTCTTTAAAAATCCCACGGTATCACCACGATTTAAGGATTCCTTACTGCATCAAGGCTAAGGAGTTGGATCCTCGAGTTCAAAAAGTCTTTACTTGGTAGGTACCTAGTGTCTACTTCCAATATCATCATTCATCGTACTGCGACATAATCTGCTGCCGCGGCCGTTGCCATTATTTTAATTTCGTGATATCTCCTAAGATATTATTCTAAATGAAATGATACAAAGGGAAGTTTTGGTCTAAATTAAACACTTGAGATAACGAATAATTTTATTTTGATAAGGATTAATACTATGACAGTAAAAACACCTTCGAAATTAAAGCTTTGTTTTAGAGCACATTTCATAACCATAAAAATGGTTATTGTGAGCCTACCGTAAAAGATAGATATATGCTATCGCGGACTTTTTTTTTAAACTGTTTAAGAGGAATAATTCCAACGAACATTGTTTTTGTGTAACTATTTACGGAGCGCACGCCACGGAAGCTTACAGATGAGACGACTTTTTTCACTTTATTGCAAATTTTCGAAGGGATCTCTTTTTAGAAAATAAAATATACCCTATGTCACTCAAGAATAATGTAGCTTTCTACTGGTGAAAGAATTTTTAAAATCGGTTCAGTAGTTCCAAAGATTACCACCTACAAACAAACTTACAGACATTACCTCTTTATAATATTACTAGCGCCCGGCTTCGCACGGGTAGCTTATTACAATTTTCGAAGGGATCTCTAATTTTTTGGAAATAAAATATAGCATATGTCACTCAGGAATAATGTAGCTTTTTATTGGTGAAAGAATTTTCAAAATCGGTTTAGTAGTTCCAGAGATTACCCCCTACAAACAAACTTAACGACATTTTTTTTTAATCTTTATAATATGTTTTATTTGTCTTTATAATATTAGTATAGACTAGCTGATCCCCGTGGCTTCGCCCGCGTGGATTTAGGTTTTTAAAGATCCCGTATAGCCTATGTCACTCAGGAATAATGTAGCTTTCTACTGGTGAAAGATTTTTAAAAATCTGTTCAGTAGTTCCAAAGATTACCCTCTACAAACAAATTTAACGACATTACCTCTTTATATAATAGTATAGATATATACAATAGATTAGTATAGAAGTATAGATTGAGATAAAATATAGGTCTTATTTAAAAATGTTCTCCAGTATCTATATAAATAGGTATAAAAAAGGAAAAGGTCGCCCGATGCGTCTAGTAGTTTAGCTGTGCGTTGATAGATCAGTTAGTCATTCAGCTTTTCCTTTTATATATTTAGATTATGGACAATTTAATTTGAATATTTTAAATATTAAAATTGCGTGCTGAAACGATACTGTGGGCCTATTGAACTGAAATGAACTAGTACTAAAGTGTTTGAAATGAACTAGTACTAAAGTGTTTGAAATGAACTAGTACTAAAGTGCTTCGGGACGACGCGAAGTTCCCACATTATTACAGAAGGGTGAACCGAAGTGTAATAGCAGATAAATGCGCCACGAAATGCGTGTTGGTATTCGTGACACGTAACTGAGCTGGTTCTTAGATACAAGGTGTAACCAGAACGCTGGCGAAAACGAAGACAGGTGATAGTACTGATGATTACTGATATTATACAAAAAAAAAACGCCAAAAAAAATATTAAAAATCCTATAATTTTGTAAAAGTTTACAATATATTACAAATAAAACATCTGACTGACGCCAGAGGTCAATGAACGTTGCGTAAGTAGGCCCACTCGGAGTCAATGCCGCGTCGTAGGCGGGGCATTGACACGAAATTTGCACGCTATACATTGCGGGTTTGAAAAATACTAAATCACTAAAACTATAAAAGGAGACAAATGGTTAATAGTATTGGATTGGGTTTAGGCAGTATGACAATAACGCTAAGTTTTTGCTAACGTTCTGGTTACACCCTGTATATGAATATCGAACAGGTGGTATTGTTGAAGGAATGATGACCCTGCCTCATTTTGTGTCACTTTGAAGAGAACAATATGATATTCTTAGGCGTTGTCCTAATACCATTTTTTAGGGTTCCGTACCTCAAAAGGAAAAACGGAACCCTTATAGGATCACTTTGTTGTCTGTCTGTCTGTCTGTCAAGAAACCTACAGGGTACTTCCCGTTGACCTAGAATCATAAAATTTGGCAGGTAGGTAGATCTTACAGCTGAAATTTGGGGAAAAATCTGAAAACCGTGAATTTAGGGTTAGATCACACAAAAAAAGTTAAATTGTGGTCAAGAACTAATAATTAGTATTTTCAACTTTCGAAGTGAGTGACTATATCAAGTGGGGTATCATATGAAAGGTATTTACCTGTACATTCTAAAACAGATTTTTATTTATTTTTATGCATCATAGTTTTTGAATTATCGTGCAAAATGTCGAACTGTAGTACGGAACCCTCATTGCGCGAGCCTGACTCGCACTTGGCCGGTTTTTGTAAAAACAACGCGGTCACTTCACAAAGTCCACATTTATACGGTTTTTTCGTAAGCTCATATTCCAATTTAGTTTCACAAGGACACTTTAATGAAATAGTATATTACAGTCCAGGTCTGAAATAAAGCAATTACTGGCTGAATACTATTCGAAGGCCAAGGCGAAGCCAAGGACTTCTCAAGTGATGTTGAAAGGACTAGGCACCAGCCGAGTCCTTTTAAACTAAACGAGGTTGGTAATTGCTAATTTCGGCCGAGACTTGTATATTACTTTTCTTCCAATTGCGAGGAAACAATAAAAAACAAATAGAAGAAAGTTTCAAACAAAGTTATAGTTAATATAAAAATTTAGACTAGGTACATACTTAGTATATGTACCAGTAAAAAAACATTGAAAAAATTAAAAAAAATTAAAACCAGTAATTGATGGCAAAAAAAGAAATTATAGTATTAGAAAGAAAATAAAATAAAAAGAAACAATAATGATAAAAATATATAAAAAGATATAATACATAATTAAATAATTAAATATATAAAACTATTGAAAAAAGATTTTTTTTTAAATAGCTATATATAATATACGATTTTATTAATACAAGTCAGAATATTAATAAAATCGTGTACCTATAAAAACTCAATTTATTTTAGTCTACACCATACAGAACCTCGTTATATTATGAAACTGTCCAGCAATTTCCATTACAGTCTTCATGGAAACTGTTGGCGTGTGGCCAGTTAAGACCCGATAGGAGTCCTCTGTAGTGAAATCCTTTTTTCAGTAAAGTAGCAAATTCCGAGCGAGTGTAAGAAAATTATATTTTCGGACGTTCTGCACGACACGAAATTTCACACGGAGAGAAATAAAGAACAAAGAAAATGCAGTCAAGTCTGGACGCAATGGAGATAAAAACTTTATTAAGTCTCGTAATGGTCTGTCGCTCCCTAGACGGGGTGGACGTCGGACGTTTCATTTACTATCTACTTACAATAAAACTGTATGAAGAACTAATCTACGAAACTACAGTACGCGGCAGAAAATAATGTACATCGACCTTTCGAAAGAGATAGCGGTTTTGTACAGCGTTGCCTCTGTCGTTGAGACCGACAAAAGTCACATATACAACGCTCTACAAAGTCAAAGTCAAAGTGAAATGATTTATTCAAAATAGGTTATTATTCTTTTTGATGGTCAGATGTTGGATTTCTAAGATATAGTCCTCAAGTAAGAGCCTCAATAGCTCAACCGGTATAGGAGTGGGCTGAAAACCGAAAGGTCGACGGTTCAAACCCCGCCCGTTGGACTATTGTCGTACCTACCCCTAGCACAAGCCTGACGCTTAATTGGAGAGGAAAGGGGAATATTAGTCATTTAATATGGCTAATATTCTTTAAAAAAAAAAAAAACAAAAAAAAAAATAGTGCTGATTATTACGCAAACTTAAAACTAAAGCTACATCAAAATCTCATTCTAAACCTCATCACAGCAAAACCTCAAAGTAAGAACTTTACATTGAATAGGTAGATTAGCTTCCTTTGAGATAGCTAAAAGGAAGTAAAATCGGAAATGTAGAACTAAAAATGTAAACAAAGACAAAGAAACTTTTAAAGGAGCAGAAAGCGAGTACTCTTGAGTGACTGCTGCGGCCGGTTGTAGTATTTTATTTGCAAGCTAGTGCCACACTAGCGACATGACGCAAGATAATAAGTCGCTCTACCCCACAAAGTGCTTGAATTAATTTTTATGACCTCCGACAAATCTCCCAGTGTAATGTATAAATGGGGCTCGAATCCTTTTTACTAGCTGATAACCACGACTGTGTCAGCTTGGATTTAGTTTTTTTAAAAATCCCGTGGGAACTCTTTGATTTCCCGGAATAAAAAGTATGCTTGTCCTTCCCCGGGATATAAGCTAACTCTGTACTTACCAAGCATTGATATAAGAACCTATGAGTGAGAACCTATCATTAGCTTCTACTTTATTTAATTTTTAAGATTATAATATGTTAATTTTAGCTGTTGGTTATCCAAATAAAATAAAATAATTGACAAGATATGCCCGTGCGAGCAAAATTTTTCACGGTTTTGGAACCAAATAAACCAGCGCCACCTCTTAGATACTAATGAACGACCCGTTTGAAATCCAGACGTCACTGAGGTTGCATTGGTGCTAGAGCACCACTGAGTCGGTGCCATTTTGTTTGTTCAATAGCCCTGTCCGTACGAATTAATATACATATTATATTAAGTCAATGGTACCAAGATTCATCAAAAGCAGTTAGCCTATCTGGCTAGCCTAAAGCTGACTTTTGCTTGTTTGGCTTGTTGACCAAAAAACCTGCTTCGGCTAAAAGATATAATACAAGGAACTGAAAAATTGGAAGTTTGGGAATGCACTATGAAAATCGAAAGGACCAAACTCGTTCTGGTGTTTAAATTCAAAATTCAAATAAATAAATATAAATTTAAAAAAAAAATTCAAACAAAAAGTCGTCAGTGTGGAGACTCAAACCAAGCACTCTTTGACTGTCTGAAGTAGCATTTTATTAGCAACTTTCCAAGATGTTCGATGCGCGAACGAAGTTACGAGATCTTGTGCTTTAAAATACTACTCTCACATTCCGTTAAATTGTTAGAAGAAAAGAATCTTTCGTTTACTCTTCTTTTCCGTACCTCAAAAGGAAAAAATACCGGCCAAGTGCGAGTCAGGATCGCCCAACGAGGGTTCCGTACTACAGTCGACTTTTTCGACATTTTGCACAATAATTATAAAACTATGACGCATGAAAATAAATAGAAATATGGTTTAGAATACACAGGTGAAGGAAGGCCTTTCATATGGTTAAAGCTTGATATAGTTATCTTTCTTCGCAAATTGAAAATACTAATTATTAGTTCATGACCACAATTTAATTTTTTTGTGTAATGTAACCACAAATTCACGGTTTTCAGATTGTTCCCCTCATGTCTGCTATAAGACCTACCTACCTGCCAAATTTCATGATTCTAGGTCAACGGGAAGTACCCTGTAGGTTTCTTGACAGAGAGATAGACAACAAAGTGATCCTATAAGGGTTTCGTTTTTCCTTTTGAGGTACTTAAACCTAAAAAGGCACCCTTGTAGGATCACTTTGTCGTCTGTCTGTCGATCTGTACCTACAATAATACCTACTTTAAATAAATGATCTTTGTATGATCCAAAATTCAACTTTCGGTGTATTAATTTACCTACCAACCAATTTTGCCTTCGGATCATTAATATCAATTTACGAGGCAGGCTCGCTATCAATTATTTTTGTCTAAAGTATGAAGCACACACGGCGCGCGGCGGCAGCGTAATTGATCTTATACCTGCGCAGTAGACGAATTATCGGTTTATGGGATCTGGTATGGTGATATAGTTGATCTGTCTAGATCTAGTGGTAAGCATATTCAACTGGTTATGTGATCGATTCCCGGGTAACGCCAAAAATAATTATGTACTGGGTTTTCTGTCAAGGAATTCGGTAATAATATGAAGTTAGGAAGTTGGTTGCATATTCACTCCCATGCCTTGGAGCTGTCGGTATAGCCGCGCTTGATTTCTCTCCAGTCATGTTGAATTGCCGTCCCATTGGACTTTGGCAGTCATGTAATAGAGAGTACACCTGTCTGTGTACATAAAAATGGGTCCAATCCGAACTAGGTCAGCGTGGCAAACTATGGCCTAAATATTTCTCTAGAGGAGATCCGTGCTCTAAAGTGGGCTGGAGATGGGTTGATCATGATGATGATAATAATGATGATGGCTATAGTCCCCCATTGCGATTGGCCGCTGCAACCCTAATTCGGTCGGGAGACATTACAGTTAGTTTCGTTTATTATTACTAGCTTATAGCAACTTCGTCGTTTAATTTTCAAAAATTTCTTTCTTAGCGGATGTTTACGTCATAATAACTATCGGCCATGCCAAATTTTTAACGCGATCTGTCCAGTAGTTTGAGCTGTGAATTAATAAATCAGGAATTTCCTTTTGTATTTTATTTAGATTACACTCAGTAAACGCCTAACTATGCGCGCGTTTATGTCTTGCTTAGGAATTGCCGTCACGCGTTCTGTTTGTTTCAACCCCAATAATTACACCCCTTTTGTTCAGTTGCCAACAAATCATCGTGCAAACCAAATTAGCTTCTAATATGCATTAGTGAGTTTTAGATAAATAGCCAAGTTAAATCTGATATTCAATTAACCAATAGCTCCTATGAATTTCCGGTGTACCTTGAAACTGGACCGCGGCGCGTCGAGCGCTTTATTTAGGCTTTCCATTAAATGGAATGAAATTCTTCAAGACGGCTTCCCAGCGCTGCTTTTCCCGCTAGAAGCTGTAAGTATAAGTTAAGTTAACTTTACTAACTGATGCCCGCGACTTCTTCCGCGTGGAATTAGGTTTTTTAAAAATTCCGTGGGAACTGTTTGAATCTCTGGGATAAAACGCTTATGTCACTCTTCAGGTCTTTATCTATGCTAATTGTTTAGACTTAAGTATTTATAGTTTTTGTTAACACAACTATTATGTTTGAGACTGAGGAGGAGGAGCGGGGACCCTGAGACACAGGTTTATCAAACTTACCTCAGGGTTCCTGACACTAAACTGTAAACCGACATTGTTGTCATAAATAAATTTCATTTCATTTCATCTAAACCCATGCAAAAATCACGTCAATCAACCAACCCAACAAAACCAAAACAAACCAACAAATTAAACAAACAAACAAATTTTCGCAGGTACTGATAACCCGCGCCCTGCCCATGGAAGAAGCATACAACAAACTCAGCAGGGTATACGCTATTATTGAGTAAACCCCATAATCTCCCTTAGAGAACCGTACGATGTGAGAAAAGACCCGGCTTCAGTATTTCTTGGAAAAGCGCTGTAGCTTTTCCAAGAAATACTGTCCTGCTCAATAAATAAGGCACAAAAACTGGAGCGCGGGGCGTCGAGCGCTTTATTTAGGCTTTCCATTAAATGGAATGAAATTCTTCAAGACGGCTTCCCAGCGCTGCTTCCTTCGCTAGAAGCTAAGCTGTGAAGCATTAAGTGCCTAACGCGTTGCAGCAAGCATCTATATACTGTACATAGAATAGAAAAATAGAGCGAATTCAGCGTTCCTTCACAAGGTACATGGCCTTCAAAGATAAGTCATGTCCATATCGCGCCGATTACGAAATACGAATGAAACACTTTAAAATCCAATCCCTGGAAAAATGCAGGCTTATAAATTGTCCTTACACTCTGGATTCCCCTGACCTATTGAACCTGATAAACATCCATGTCCCACGACGACCTCCTAGACTTCCTGTAAATAAAACTTTTATGCCCCATTTTTCCAAAAGTAATCTAGGAAAATTTGCCCCATCAAATCGATTAATGAACTCTTACAATAACTTAACATACACTGACAATAATTGATATCTTCCACGATTCTCTAATTAAATTTCAGAAAAAAATGTACTCCATGAATGAGCTGACATTGTCGTAATCTTTAATCTTTAAATTATTGTTATACTTATCTGACTCTTTCAATTTAATTTAATTTTTATGTAATGAGCAACTAATTTTATTAATTAAGCAATTGTATCTATTAATTAGCTGTAGATTATATTTATTAATTAGTGGTTAATGTTAAAAGTTTGTAATGTAGGTAGCTTATTGTTAACACAATCGGAGACTTACGTAATGCTGTATATGCCTATAATAATTGATGATTGTAGTAGGACTGGAATTGTTTGTGACATGTTTTTAATATTTGTGAATGTTGTTACAATTTATCGTTGGCATATCTAATAAAATAAAATAAAATAAATAAAATAATATAGCACGCTACTTATATCGTCTATTTACCGACCTCCTTAGCACAGTGGTAAGCGCAGTTGTCTTATCAGTGGGAGGTCCCGGGTTCGATTCCTGGCTGGGATTTGGAATTTTATAATTTCTAAATTTCTGGTCTGGTCTGGTGGGAGGCTTTGGACATGGCTAGTTACCACCCTACCGTTACACCATGCCGCCATGCGATTAAGGTTCCGGTACGATGCAGATGCCGTGTAGAAACCAAAGGGACATGGGTTTATTAAAAACTCCCATAACCCTACCAGGTTAGCCCGCTATCATCTTAGACTGCATCTTCACTTACCACCAGGTGAGATTGCAGTCAAGGGCTAACTTGTATCTGAATAAAAATAAAATCGTAGCGATTTTAATACACTAGGCAATCAAAGTATATCATGAAGAAGTTTTCATGCCTGAGGGTACTGCATAGTGTTCTCAAAGGTATGTAAACTCTGCGAATCCATACTTAGCCAGCGTGGTATGGACTATGGTCAAACCCTTCTCACTGTGAGAGGAGACCGGTGCTCTGTAGTGAGCCGGTGATGGGTTGATCATGATGATGATGATGATGAAATATGCATTGCGGCTCTAAACTGTCTGACTAAATGCAACAGAATCACAAAACTATCAGGAATTTGTAAATTCACAATTTAGCAAAGTTATTTCACGTTGAGTTTTCGATAATAATAATAATCATCTTTATTTCAGATATTACATCCATTTTGTTAGTAATAAAATTTATTGCTAATGACTATGTTAGTAAGTTTGCTTTAAAAAGAAAAAAAATTGTTTTACTGCTTAATTTTTTCAGCCACATCTGTAAAGCTACATAATATTTTATATTCTATGCCCTAATACTATGTAAAATCAATCGAGCATGCAAATCTCCTATATCGGATCAAATTTATAGATTGTTTGCTATTTTGATAATAACCAGGCCACTTATTACATTAATATTAATCTTCACGATAATTTGTGTGTACAATGCGGAATTAATGTATGTAAACTAATTATTAACAGTGTATGCCTCGTAAATAATAAATGGAATAACAATACGAAAGCTATTATTAATTATGTATGCACTGTCGTAAAATTGTTTTTCAGATTTTGCCTATGTTTTTTGGTTTCCGTAACCGAAGGTTGCCAACGGGACCCTATTGTGCTATTACTAAGATTCTGCTGTCCGTCCGTCTGTCCGTCTGTCTGTCTGTCTGTAAAGAGTCCAAATTTTCACAGAGTGTGTAGGTATGTGTATTTCACAGTGCCGTTAAAACAACAAATAATAAAAATTTCTAAATGGCCGCCATGAAATTAAAAGCAAAAAGTGTTATTTTTTGTAAAGCCTGCGCCAATTAAATAATTGTTTTTGAAGTTAACCGCAAGACTCGTTGCCCATAGCATTATTTAGGCGCAGTGGGGTTCACCCGCGTTCGCCATCTGCATTAGTGTGAGTGCTACATTCGTACATAGTACACGAGCGAGTGGAAAAATACCTGCGATCTGTGACTATTTAACCACCGGGACGCAATGGTACAGAACCCTTCGTATGCGACTCCAACTCACAAATTTTGATTTTTTTTACATATATTAATATATTTTTATTATCATTGTTTCACACAAAATGGCTATAGAAAGGTAAAAGGAAGAGCATATCCGTTTAGGGTTCCAGCGTCACGATGCAGATATCGTCCCGCGCTAACAAGTTGCAAATATTTGTGTTTGTCTCGTTACAATACGCACTGACTGATCTGTTGTTAAAACAAAATGGAAATTGGATTTTTTGTTATATCATACTACCCGCCCCAGATTCATCCACCCTGCATGACGATATTTTTTAGGGTTCCGTACCCCAAGGGTGCCAACGGAGTGTACGTTCGGATGTACGCGTTACACCTGCCCATTGCCACTTCAGCTTCGCAACCCGCTGAGCTATGTCAGTTACTCTGGTTCTCCTAAGGGTCTCCTAATTTCAGATTTGCTCACATTGAAAAACTCCCAGTATAGCTTTCTCCATCGCCCGCTGAGTGATAATATCAAATCATAAAATTTGATAACGTAGAAAAATCCAAGCATACAAACGAAAGAATAAAATATGGGTTCAAAGTTTTCACAAAATGTACGCCTTGGTTTTTTTTCGGACTGGGTATGCTGCGTAGGCCCTACTGGCCGCTACAGCGTCACCGGGTGGGGTGGCAAGCTCGAGGCTTCGCCTGGGGCGAGCCCTCTAGGGCGCGAAGAAATAATTGGAGAGGTCCTTAGGGCTCCTGTGGGGCTCGAACCACGGCTTAGGATGACGTTGGGATGGATAGGTTGGTTGGACTGTGTTGGGATATTTAGAATTTATCGGAAAAATATCAGTAAAAGGAAAAACTTGGACGTCCTGTTTGAGATATATATTTGAAAGTGAGTGAATATGTCATCGAATGTAAAAACAAAAAACTCTTAGAAAATAAGAATAAGAACATATTTAAATATAAACAATTTAGTTTACAGCCAGTTCCAACAAAGAACATATTTAAATATAAACAATTTAGTTTACAGCCAGTTCCAACAGACTGATTAGTCCGTACGCCCCAGAGGCCATGGCGTGAGTCCACGTCCGAGTGACGTTAGGAATCGGGGACCTCGTCTTTGCCGGCCAAGACGCTGTGATAAGGTTGAATTTGTGTGTTGTCCTACAAAATGACAAGATATGCCCAAGCGAACAAAACTTTTCACGGTTTTGGAACCAAATAAATCAGCGTCAACCTCTAAGATACTAATGAACGACCCGTTTGAAATCCAGACGTCACTGAGGTTTCATTGGTGCTAAATAAACATTTTAGGACCAATGAGTCGGCCCTGTCCTTATTATTAACCATGATTTGATCGTCGCGTCAGAGTCGTTAAGGACGTGCTTAGGGCGTCTTTTATTGAGAGGGTCGTTGCGATTGGGGGTGTAAGATGCTACCTTGACTACTAAAGTGTTGGGGTGTCTGACGGCTTTCTCAAAATATTTTTTGGAAATTAATAATTGACTCAGTTACAACTAGTACGTAATAAATATCACCAGGGCAGGTATAATTCTATTTATACCCACCTCACATTGTAGGTCATATCCCGACCTGTTTGAGGGACCGCGCCCCCGGGAAATTCTCCCGGTAAACGAAAATTGAATTCTAAAGCAACTGTTATCATTATCTGCCTATTATTCATAGTTATTTGTTTTACAGAAGCAGGCTTACTTTGAAAGTCCATGATATATATACCTACAAGGAACCACAAGCTTAATCTAAATACATAAAACCGGCCAAGTGCGAGTCAGGCTCGCGCAATGAGGGTTCCGTACTGCAGTCGTATTTTTTCGACATTTTGCAGGATAATTCAAAAACTATGATACATATAACAAAATAAAAATCTCTTTTAGAATGCACAGGTCCTTTCATATGATACCACACTTGATATAGTTATCTTAAAAAAATTAAAATACTAATTATTAGTTCATGACTCTGACTCGCACTTGGCCGGTTTTTACGTGTGACGTAAATTCAAAGGTACCTATAGTAAAACAATATTAAAAAGAAAAGATAAAGCACAAAACTGTTCAAGATAAGTAAGATTTTATGGATGTTTAAACTCTTTAAAAATAATAACCGATTACATAGGACACAAAAGATAATGGGAGACTCACGGATTTGTATATAAAAGGAAAATTAATGTAAAGTCACGTAGAGTCTTTAGCACACGCCCTATCGCGGTGGAGGTGCTTGATCAAACTAATAAGATACCTTTGGAAAATTAAAAGCGGCACCTTTTCTTACCTTTTTCTTTTAATCTAAAGTGAAAATCTTAAAAATGGAATGGCAGTTACATCTTTTGTTTTTTTATCAAAATTGGATGATTGTCTCGTAATAATCATCTTCAGCTAAAATGGACCCACGATTGAACATTACATTGTCGGTGAATGGGTCCCCGGTGGAGGGTCCGCCTCGGCGGACGTCACTGACTGGGTCGCGGTTGATTGCTTCGGTGTTCCCGTGACCCAAGCGCCAGGCGACGCGTAGGAGCGCCGCTGGGTTTTAGTGGGTATTCCGGGTCGCCTCTCGGCCGGCGAGTCCCTTCATACCTTCCCTCCAGTTGGTTGGCTGGTTAGCTGGCTGACGTCCAGGACGGGGGGAATGCGTAAACGCATTTTCCAGCGATAAATTAAAGGACTACGCATGTCAAATGTAGTCCCTTTCGAAAATGATAATTCCAAAAATCCTGTAACAGACATTCAAACGGCTCTACATGTTACTAAAGTGAGGTAGGTTTTTTTTGCATGGGTATAAATAAAGTCCTGGAGAGTGACATAGGCTACTTTCTATCCCGGAAAATCAAAGGGTTCCAACGGAATTTTTAAAAACCTAATCCACGCGTACGAAGTCGCAGGCATCAGCTACTCTGTCCCATAGATTTTATTTCTCAGAAAATAAGTGACTTCTGTTTGTCCTGGGATCTTGCTCTATGATCTATGAAGCAGAACTTTATAATACTCCAATACTACGTAGTCCCTTTCGAAAATGATTATTCCAAAAATCCTGTGATAGATATTCAAACGGCTCTACATGTAACTGAAGTGAGGTACAGTTTAATTAAAGTTATAAAGTAGGACCGCGTGCGACACTGTAATGAAATTTTACGCGACACTTGCCCTCAGCTAACGAGAAATGAGGTCTGTACCCGTAGTACAAGATTTTACGTCTCACCAAACCAAACCAAATTCGAGAGTCGAAATACTTCTGCGTTACAGTAAAATGGATCTTAAATGCCTTTTTTTTAAAGCTCAAGTTTGTCTACACTTCTACAGCCAGCGCTCCAAGCGGAAACATTGCGAAATTAAAATCAGTGGCATTGAATATTTGACTTCAATTCAAGGCTCTTTAGGTCCATTTTTAACCGACTTCATACTTTGATGTTATTGTGTTTCGACTCTCGAATTCTAGCAACGTTTGGTGAGACGTAAAATCTTATACTACGGGTACTGCATATTACCTGCCTAAAATTACTACAATAATTGGTACCTTTTTAGGGTTCCATATTCGAAGGGGCTACGTTGTCCGTCTGTCTGTCAGCGGGCTGTACCTATTTCATGAACCGTAATAGGTATGAAGTTGAAATTCTAATATCAATTTATATAAAACTAGCTTACGCTTGCGACTTCGTCCGCGTGGACTACACAAATTTCATTTATTTCATTTCATTTCATTCATTTTATTTATTATTCAGGCATTCCAATATTGATTATATAAATTACTAACTGATGCCCGCGACTTCGTACGCGTGGATTTAGAATTTTAAAAATCCGGTGGGAACTATTCAATTTTCCGGGATAAAAAGTAGCCTATGTCCTTCCCCGGGATGCAAGCTACCCCTGTACCAAATTTCGTCAAAATCGGTTGAACGGTTGAGCCGTGAAAAGCTAGCAGACAGACAGACAGACACACTATCGCATTTATAATATTAGTATTGATTAGTATGGATTAAACAATTATTTTTATAATTACTTACAATATTGAAACCCCGTTGGGGCACAGCAAACCCCTATTTCACCCCTTTAGGGGTTGAATTTTCAAAAATCCTTTCTTAGCGGATGCCTACGTCATAATAGCTATCTGCATGCCCAGCTTGATTTATCCAGTAGTTTGAGCTATGCGTTGATAAATCAATCAGTCACTCAGTCAGTCAGTTACCTGTTCCTATTATTACTGCTTTGGTTGGTACACGGTGGCGCGTGGTGCGGTTGCAGAAAAATGGAGGGTTGCATGAGGTTCATACTGTCTACTTTGTACTTTGTACCTATTACCTGAGTGAACTGGGTCATTCATCATCATCATCATCAACCAATAGACGTCCACTGCTGGAAATTGGTCTCTTGTAGGGACTTGCACACGCCACGGTCTTGCGCCGCCTGGATCCAGCGGCTCCCTCCCGTTCTGATGTCGTCCGTCCACCTAGTGCGGGGTCTTCCAACGCTGCGTCTTCCGGTGCGAGGTCACCATTCCAGCACCTTGGGACCCCAACGTCTATCGGTTGTACGAACTATGTACCCTGCCCATTGCCACTTCAGCTTCGCAACCCGTTGAGCTATGTCGGTTACTCTAGTTCTACGGAGTAGTTCCTACGGATCTCCTCATTTCTGATTTGATCACGTAGAGAAACTCCGCACATAGCTCTCTCCATCGCCCGCTGAGTGACTCTGAGCTTTCTTATGAGGTCCATAGTTAGCTACCATGTCTCGGATCCATATGGCATGACTGGCAACACGCACTGTTCGAAGACTATTTGGTCTTCAAGCACTGAGGAATTTTGGACAAGAAGACATCTCGAAGCTTCCTGAACGCTGCCCAACCGAGTGGAATTCGGCGGTTGACAGCTCTTTCTCGAAATTTGACCTACCCAACTGGATTGTGTGTCATTAGGCACTACAATTATCGCGTTCTGCCTGTCCAGACCTTTAGTTTTTATTATAAGAATAGATATAGGTGTATGAATAGCGTTAAGGAAATATAGTAGTAAGTTATGTACTTAGTATTAAGAGCGCCACCTCGCCAACAAACTGGCCCACCAGTTTGGCGAGTTAGATATGTAGGAAACTTTGTAAAATTATTATGAATAAATAAATTAAAAAAAAAAAAAAAAAAAATATTTATTATAGCTTTCAGTATCAACAATGCGCTTTATTAATTCTGAGCTCATAACAAAATAATCTTTAACAAGCAAAAAGCGATCTGAAATAGCGCGCTATGAAATATTAAAATGTAATTCAGACCCACCTTCGGGTTGCCCGTAAATAATTCCGGGAACAACCGGGGCATAATGGATCATGTGTGTAAGGCAGCGGTCCGACCGCCGGCGAGAAAACGACGAAAACTATCGGCGATTTTCTCTCTCTAAAAATGCACATTTTTTTTTGTTTTTTTTTTAAAGAATATTAGCCATGTTAAATGACTAATAGGTATTCCCCTTTCCACTCCAACTAAGCGTCAAGCTTGTGCTAGGAGTAGGTACGACAATAGTGCAACGGGCGGGGTTTGAATCGTCGACCTTTCGGTTTTCAGTCCACTCCTTTACCGGTTGAGCTATTGAGGCTCTAATACAATAAATGTACATTCCGTGTAAACGAAAGAGATGCATAATATATATCAAAAGTTGCACTCTGACTGTTCATACTGCCGGCGACGACTCGCTTTACTAGTCTTGTCGCTGAGCGACGAGCTATCAAAACAAAACTCGTTCAGCGATGCTCGCTCGCTTGAACACGTGTAACGCGTGCGCAGGTTTGCACAGGACTGAGCGACCGCGGGCGAGTGGCACGAGTAATCGCTCGTGGCACTTGCACACTCGCTTATATCCCGGCGATAAAACCACAAAACTATAGAAACTAAACACTCGCTTCCCGCTGATCGCCAACTCGTTTATAGTTTCTAGTTCTACTCGTTTCTCCCTAACTGCCTAAAACTCGAGCTTTTACCGCCATGCAATAAAGACTAAAATTGAATAACAGATCAGCATGCGAGTCTGCATAAATTTCTCGTTCATTGTCGGCGGTCGGACCACTGCCTAAAACTCGAGCTTTTACCCCCATGCAATAAAGACTAAAATTGAATAACAGATCAGCATGCGAGTCTGCATAAATTACGCCGTCGGGTCTGACCTACCCCCTAATTCGTGTAATTAATCTACTTCTAAGTAATTCCGTGCGGTGTAGAAGCACTTAGGATAACTTATGGTATGTACTGCTGAATCTAATATTGAGGGACTTTAGGAACAATAATCTTGGTGTTCGTACTAAGAGAGATTTAATTATGAATGTAGGAAAATACCTTCTCTTGCGAGAGCTTATGCTTGCGCTTTCGAACATTCAAATCTATTTTCTACTGACTCTACTGTTTTCACTAAATAGGTGGGGTGGTTTAGACCCCTGTTCTAAATATATAAAAGGAAAAGGTGACTGACTGACTGACTGACTGACTGACTGACTGACTGACTGACTGACTGACTGACTCACTGACTGACTGACTGATCTATCAACGCACAGCTCAAACTACTGGACGGATCGGGCTGAAATTTGGCATGCAGATAGAGCTATTATGACGTAGACATCCGCTAAGAAAGGATTTTCGAAAATTCAACTCCTAAGGGGGTAAAACAGGGGTTTGAAATTTTTGTAATCCACGCGGACGAAGTCGCGAGCATAAGCTAGTGCAAAATAAGTGTGACCGCTTTGTCTGTCTGTGTGTCTGTCATCAGTACCTACCATTGCTATAAATGCGAAAGTGTGTTTGTTTGTTGGTTTATTGGTTTGTCCTTCAATCACGTCGCAACGGTGCAACGGATTGACGTGATTTTTTGCATGGATATAGATAAAGACCTGGAGAGTGACATAGGCTACTTTTTATCCCGGAAATCAAAGAGTTCCCACGAGATTTTTAAAGACCTAATTCCACGCGGACTAGGTCGCGGGTATCAGCTAAAAAACCTTGAATTTGTAGTTATAATATATTTTGAGAGTAGACTTTAGTTGATAGTTTGATAAATAATAAATAAACAAATAAAATAAAAATCTTTTTTATTCAAATAAACTTTTACAAGTACTTTCGAATAGTCGGATGCATCTACCACTGGTTCGGAATGCCTTTCCTACCGAGAAGAACCAGCAAGAAACTCGGCGGTTGCTCTTTTCAAATATTTGATATAGGATAAAAATCTGTTTAGTCATCTAAAGATTGTTAGATTTTGTCCCTGGTGTAAAAACTAACTAGCAATTGTTACTTTAAGTAGTCCAAGAAATTCAAAAAGTAGGTGAAATAAGAAAGCCATCGCATAAAACTAAAGAAGCTAGCAACTGCAAACAACATACGTTTGAGAAATTTTAAAATTTTTCTTCCCTACATATTGCCCGCAAACTCTTGAGAAGTTTTCCTTTACCAACTATTGATATACGAAATCTTAAGAAAGATACCTACCTACACTTATAAAAAATAACGTTTCGTAAAAACTAGTTTTATACATCAACATAAATGAATTTGGTAAACAGACAGACTGGAGGAAACTACAAGGGTTTCTTGTTCGGTTTCTACATGACATTCTACTGGAACGCTAATTAGGGTCTTGAACTGTAGTAATAAAATAGTCCAAGACCCTATTGCTTGGCGGCATGGCTTTGCCTATGTGATGGTTAGTAGCCACGGCTGTAGCCTTCCACCAGAAAAACTTATTACCTGCTTTCCGAAAATTAAACAAATTGGAGAAATTGAATTAAAAATAATCCGATTCAACTACCAGTAGGTACGTACTACTCTTTTTTTTAAGTCTTTGATTTGATGTGGTTTGATTTATCAACTGTTGTTTACTTTATCAATATCAATATCATCACTTTTCTTTGTTGCACTGACTGTAGTTTTCAGGGTTCCGTACCTCAAAAGGAAAAACGGAACCCTTATAAGATCACTTTGTTGTCTGTCTGTCTGTCCGTCTGTCCGTCTGTCCGTCTGTCTGTCAAGAAACATACAGGGCTCCCCGTTGACCTAGAATCATGAAATTTGGCAGGTAGGTAGATCTTATAGCTGACATTTGGGGAAAAATCTGAAAACCGTAAATTTAATTTTCACACAAAAAAATTAAATTGTGGTCATGAACAAATAATTAGTATTTTCAACTTTTGAAGTGAGTGACTATATCAAATGGGGTATCATATGAAAGGTCTTCACCTGTACATTCTAAAACAGATTTTCATTTATTTTTATGTCAAAAATGTCTGTAGTACGGAACCCTCATTGCGCGAGCCTGACTCGCACTTGGCCGGTTTTTTGCAATTTATTCACTAATATAAAACTGGGAGACTCTTAGGAGATCTATTTCTGAAGAGCGGTGTATCTTGCGGGTTGTATATCAACGGTAGCGCAATATAAAACTTTTCTCTAGTCGTAAACGGCAGATATTGGCCAATCCGAAAATATGAGATATCTGCAATATGTCCCGTTTATTACTGCTCCCTGTATCAAATATTAGCAAGAAAAGAAAGAAAGAAATGAAGGAAATGAAGTATACCATTATTATAAATGTAAGCAAGATGCCAGATGCAATAAACATTGATCAATGTTTTAGAAGAGTTGGTAGTTACTTAGAGCCGCACTCAGAGTCGCTAATCGTTACTTAAGATTGAGTTAAAACGAGACAGATTTATGTGAGAGATATAGCTCTGTGTTCGTTTTAACTTAACTTAAGTAACGATTAAGCGACTCTGAGCACGGCTGTTAGTAGGTTAGCCCTAGCTAGTTCTTTAGCAAATCAAACTGAATAAAATATTGTTGACACCTTCTAGAAAAGTCTTTCAACCGCATTCAGAGACGCTTAATCGTTACTTAAGTTTAGTTTAAACGAGACAGCTATATCTCTCACATAAATCTGTCTCGTTGTATCTCAATCTTAAGTAACGATTATTAGTGACTCTGAGTACGGCTGTTAGTGTTTGAAGTTTGTTCCGTAAAAATGCTTAGTTCAATAGGGTCCCGTTGGAACCCTTTTTTTTTAAAGAATACTAATATTCCCCTTTCCCCTCCAACTAAGCGTAAAGCTTGGGCTAGGAGTAGTTATGACAATTACCTACCAGCTATAGTGCAACGGGTGGGCCTTGAATCGCCGACGTTTCGGAATTCAGTCCACTCCTTAACCATTGAGCTATTGAGCGCTCTTGTACTCATCTTGTACTACGTACTTCTTCCGTACTACTTCCGGTACGAAACCCTAGAAACATCAGCATCAATTTATCTGACACTAGCTGATGCCCGCGACTTCGTCCGCGTGGAATTAGGTTTTTAAAAATCCCGCGGGAACTCTTTGATTTTCCGGGATTAAAAGTAGCCTAAGTGTTAATCCAGGGTATAATCTATCTCCATTCCAAATTTCAGCCAAATCCGTCCAGTAGTTTTTGCGTGAAGGAGTAACAAAAATACACACACACACATACAAACTTTCGCCTTTATAATATTAGTCGGGATATTTTTAACTGGTTTTACGGCTCTGGGTTCTAGCCCTTTTGAGCCTTCAATTTATTTAAGTGAAAATAATGTCCGTGTTGTTTTTTCAGTTGCATGATTTACACAATCTAATATTAGACGAAGCTACGTGAACGTCACAGAATCCGAGTTGTGAAACGCGTAAATTATGCGTAATAAAGAGAACGTACAGTGTAGACGATAGGCTGAGAGCCAGTGAACAATTTACCATTCAAAACAAAAATTATATTCAAGGAACCAAAAGCTGAATCTTCTTCTCTGTACTATAAAACTAGTTGATGCCCGCGACTTCGTACGCGTGGAATTAGATTTTTTTTTAAATCCCGTCGGAACTCTTTGATTTTCCGGGATAAAAGTAGCCTATGTCACTCTCCAGGTCTTTATTTATATCCATACAAAAAATCACGTCAATCCGTTGCACTGTTGCGACGTGATTGAACGACAAACCAACAAACCAACAAACAAACACACTTTCGCATTTATAATAAGGGTACTGATTCAAAGTCCTGACTGACTGACTGACTTATATATCAACGCACAGACTCAACCGCTGGTTCCAGAGATATGAAAAGAGGCTGTGTTCTGTGTAAAGAGTAGGTATCCACCAAGAAAGGATTTTTCAAAATTCCACCCCTGTGGTTTAAATGGGGGTTTCAAATTTATGTAGCACACGCAGACGAAGTCGCGAGCATAAGCTAGTTTGCTATAATCTGCTGAAATAGATGAATATGTATGTTGCAATATGCAGCATGCGATATGCGCCGCCTGTTCTTCTACTGCTAAACATGCAGGAAAAGCCAGCCACCAAGCAATACGCACGAATTCCCAAAAACACACTCTACACACGTTTAGCTCCAACGCCTTCCATTACTATGATTATGTCTCCGTTTTATGTCTTTTTGCGTAAAAATGCTCAGCCCAAATCCTTGGGCATCTATATTCTATGCTTATTAATATTATAAATGCGAAAGTGTATTTGTTTGTCCTTCCTTCACGTCGTAACTTATCAACCAATCAACTTCACTTTTGACATAGAAATAGTTGAAAGAACTGAGAGTATCATAGGCTACTTTTTATTCTGGAAATACTTACTGAAGAATTATTTCTCGACTTTTCTATAGCACTTTTAACGGAAAGGAAAAATTTGGATCCAGAAATATTTCACGAGCTCCTCGACTTTGCTGAAAGCCTTTATTTCATACAATCTCTTGAAACACTCACGTACTAAGGATTCGCAATTTGATAACACCATTGTGCGATATGAAAGGGAATCACTCATTCCCCATTATTCAGATTTAAATTCTAAATAATTATTCATTGTTCATTATTCAAATTATACCGTGAAGAAGCCTGCGTTATTATCACCTCCTTTTATAATAAACAATGTTACAAAATGGCTACAAATTACAATAAATAGGCTACTTGACAATTTTTTTAAGTTGGTCTTAAATGGTTAATATTTGTCCTATTATATCAAAAAAATTAACACTATATTTTTTTGCGCCCTAAATGCATTGCCGTCATGCATTTGTAAACAACAGTATAACCCAGGGTTATAACCCTGGGTTATACTGTTGTTTACAAATGCATGACGTCAGAGCACAGATAATCTATCGGCCAAACATGGCCGACAGTGTTTTCACCTGTCTAAGAAAAATATTTTTTTAAATTAAAGTTTTACGGTTTTTTAGGGCGCAAAAAAATATAGTGTTAATTTTTTTGATATAATAGGACAAATATTAACCATTTAAGACCAACTTAAAAAAATTGTCAAGTAGCCTATTATAATTTTAATATCTTTATCATCTTGACATGGTCTGATTCTGAAACGGTTTAAAAGGCAAAATGCGTCCCAAAAGCGGTGTTTGATACACATTTCGGATGTTCAAAGACTACAAAGTTTTGGCCTCAAAAACTACAAATTTGTTTCTTTATTTTATTTTTAGTCAGATACAAGTTAGCCCTTGACTGCAATCTCACCTGGTGGTAAGTGACGATGCAGTCGAAGATGGAAGCGGGCTTTACTGGAAGGGGTATAGCAGTTTTTAATAAACCCATGCCCCTTTGCTTTCTACACGGCATCGTACCGGAACGCTAAATTGCTTGGCGGCACGGCTTTGCCAGTAGGGTGGTAACTAGCCACGGCCGAAGCCTCCCACCAGACCAAACCAGAAATTTAGAAATTAACAAATTCCAAATTTATTTACTTTTTAATATTACAAAAATTAAAGATATTTTTTAGGGTTTACGAGAGCCAAAACACGATTGGCACAATTTGGCTCGATACAAAAAATCGCGAGGTTTCCCCAAAATGCGCATTTTTTACACGATCATTAGGCGAAAGGTTTTTCTCAAATTACCTTTGTATGGAGAACACAGGGTAGCGCGAATAGTGTTCCTTAAAAACTGAAATGTTTCAACTGAAATGATGTTGATGAAATGTTTCAATACAATTGAAATGTTTCAATTTAGAGTATTTTGATTGTGAGTTCATTTTTAGGGTTCCGTACCTCAAAAGGAAAAACGGAACCCTTATAGGATCACTTTGTTGTCTGTCTGTCTGTCTGTCTGTCTATCTGTCAAGAAACCTACAGGGTACTTCCCGTTGACCTAGAATTATGAAATTTGGTAGGTAGGTAGATCTTATAGCTGACATTTGGGGAAAAATCTGAAAACCGTGAATTTAGGGTTAGATCACACAAAAAAAAAATTAGATTGTGGTCATGAACTAATAATTAGTATTTTCAACTTTCGAAGTGAGTGACTATATCAAGTGGGGTATCATATGAAAGGTCTTCACCTGTACATTCTAAAACAGATTTTTATTTATTTTTATGCATCATAGTTTTTGAATTATCGTGCAAAATGTCGAAAAAATACGACTGTAGTACGGAACCCTCATTGCGCCAGCCTGACTCGCACTTGGCCGGTTTTTTTATATATTACTTAAAACCGGCTTCAGTGTGTTGAGTATAATAGTATTATTGTGTGTTTTGCGAGATTACGCTCTAGTCTGAGTGGGAATGCGGTCGGGAATCCGGGAATCCTCCGGGATTGTCGCGGCGGTGTGTTGCACTGGTGTGTAAATCCGGGTTTCTGATGCGTTAACTGATGGTTAACTGCAAAGCTTTCTGTCCAACGTAAACCATGCACGGTTAGTTAACAACTTAGTAGTACCAGCACTGCAGTACGTATTAGAAAGAGGGAGCAAATCGCTTATTTTATTTTTATTTTATTACTATGAAACTGCCACAGAATTACAATAATATACAACACTAGCTTATGCTCGCGACTTTGTCCGCGTGGACTACACAATGATTTGCACGATAATTCAAAAACTATGATGCATAAAAATAAAAATAAATCTGTTTTAGAATGTACAGGTGAAGACCTTTCATATGATACCCCACTTGATGTAGTTATGTTACTTCGAAAATTGAAAATACTAATTATTAGTTTATGACCACAATTTAATTTTTTTGTGTGATGTAACCACAAATTCACGGTTTTCAGAATTTTCCCCTAATGCCAGCTATAAGATCTACCTACCTGCCAAATTTCGTGAGTCTAGGTCAACGGGAAGTACCCTGAAGGTTTCTTGACAGACTGACAGACAGACAGTACCCGTAGTACAAGATTTTACGTCTCACCCAACGAAACCAAATTCGAGAGTCGAAATACTTCCGCGTTACAGTAAAATGGACCTAAACAGCCTTGAATTGAAGTCAAATATTCAATGCCACTGATTTTAATTTCGCAATGTTTCCGCTTGGAGCGCTGGCTGTAGAAGTGTAGACAAACTTGAGCTTTAAAACAAGGCATTTAAGATCCAGTTTACTGTAACGCGGAAGTATTTCGACTCTCGAATTTGGTTTGGTTTGGTGAGACGTAAAATCTTGTACTACGGGTACAGACAACAAAGTGATCCTGTAAGAGTTCTGTTTTTCCTTTTGAGGTACGGAACCCTAAAAATGGAAACAAAGCTTCGTTGATTCGTATAGCATACTTACTGTAATTTCCTCGGGGAATCCGTCCGTCTGTTATGATGAATCTTTGATACAAATGTAGATACTGATTCTTTCCAGGCTTGTGTATTTTGTCGAAGTTACCAGTACCCTTATTTTATAAATGTAAAAGTGTCTTTGTTTGTTGGTTAATTGGTTTGTCCTTCAATCACGTCGCAACAGAGCAATGGATCATCGTGATTTTTTGCATGGGAATAGTTAAAGACCTGGAGAGTGGATCTGGACCGAGAGACGAAGTCGCGGGCATCAGCTAGTATACTAGCAAGTATATCCGCGTGGAATTAGGTGTCTAAAAATCCCGTGGAAACTGTTTGATTTTCCGGGATAAAAAGTAGCCTATGTCACTCTCCAGGTCTTAAACTATACCCATGTAAAAACTACTTTTTTACTTACCTTTTGGACTATTTTGGACTTACCTTTGCACAAGTTTAAAAAATTTATTAAAAATATGCTCCTGAAAAAAGCATATTACACAATTGAAGATTATCTAAATGATAAAAGAGCGTGAATTTGACCTGCAGCTCGTTCCAGCAACGCACAAGACTGCAAATACTATTTTATACATGGCATAATCTTGTACCTGTATCAAATATTTGAAAAGAGCAACCGCCGAGTTTCTTGCTGGTTCTTCTCGGCAGGAAAGGCATTCCGAACCAGTGGTAGATGCATCCGACTATTCGTAAGCACTTGTAAAAGTTTATACGAATAAAAAAAGGTTTTCATTTTCATTTTCATTTTCAAACAAACAAACACACTTTCGCATTTATAACAATATGTGAAATTTACGTAGAATCTAAACCGTTTAGTAGCTTTCGCTTTATGCGGGAAAATCATATCGTACTCTATTATAAAGGTAAGAAACTTGAAACATGAACTAAGCACCGGGGGATGAATAGGTATCCAACCCCTTACCAAATGTTCTCTATAGAAATATTTTTGTAAACAAATCGAGTTTGCAAGTTTGCATTAACTAATAACTGTTGGGATATTTAGAATTTATAGGAAAAATATCAGTAAAAAGAAAAACTTGGACGTCCTGTTTGAGATATATATTTGAAGTAAGTGAATATGTCATCGAATGTAAAACAAAAAACTCTTAGAAAAAATAAGAATAAGAACATATTTAAATATAAACAATTTAGTTTACAGCCAGTTCCAACAATAACCAGTTGAAGCTGTGATCTAGTCTAGTGGTTAAGACGTCCGCCTTCTATGCGGAGGTCGGGGGGTTCGATCCCGGGCACGCACCTCTAACTTTTCGGGGTTCTATGCGTTTTAAGTAATTAAATATCACTTGCTCTAACGGTGAAGGAAAACATCGTGAGGAAACCTGCATGCCTGAGAGTTGTCCATAATGTTGTCAAAAGGTGTGTGAAGTCTACCAATCCGCACATGGCCACTGTGGCCAAAACCCTTCTCACTCTGAGAGCAGACCCGTGCTCTGTAGTGAGCCGGTGATGGGTTGATCATGATGATGAACCAATTTTGATTTTATCTACATCACAGATAGAACAAACAGGACCAAGCCTCTTCACTTTTAGAAAGAGAGCCAGCGCGTGACAGACCTTCGTTATTTTATAAAAGCTAAAAAACCAGCCAAGTGCGAGTCTTACTTGCGCACGAAGGGTTCTGAACCATTACCTATAAAAAGAGCAAAAAATCACGTTTGTTGTATGAGAGTACTCGGAATAAAATATAAAAAAATTAGACTTTATACTTTGACGTTTTCCTCGCGATGTTTTTCTTCACCGTCATAGCGAGTGATATTTAATTCTTATATATACGAGTATATAACCAGTTACCGTAGTAGTGGTCTCGTAAAGTAACTCTATGGCTTGGCGCCCTCACTTGGCTCAGCTTCTTATCTCCCGGTGAAGGTGAATACGTGAGATGAATTCCTACATCTTCCACCGCTGTTTCCGACCGTTTCTACCTACTGATGACTTCTAACTATTTTTGTAGATTATTTAGGTTTTATTTCTAACTACCCTATGCCCACGACTTCTTTTGCGTGGACTGCACAAATTTCAACCCCCCATTTTAGCCCCATAGGGATCGAATTTTCAAAAATGCTTCCTTAGCAAATGTCATAATAGCTATCTGCATGCCAAATTTCAGCCCGCTTCATCCAGTTGTTTGAGCTGTGCGTTGATAGATCCGTCAGTCAGTCAGTCAGCTTTTCCTTTTATACAAGCCTTATGTCGTGTTAGTCGTTATGACAATTAAAAAAATAAAAGTGTTATTTCTTTTACGATGGTACGGAACCTTTCTTGTGCGAGTTCAACTCACACTTGACCAATTTTTTATAATACGCTTTGAGTACGATTCCTAAAGAGTACACAACAAAAAATAATTAATTATTAACAAGATATCTACCTACCTCAAACAAAATGGAAAAATTACAATTTAATAGAGATGGAAATGGATTTCGCTTCCGGCCACAAAAATAATTAGCATTCTAATTAGCTTGCCGTTTTTGTTGTCGGATTTGTTTACACCCTTATTTTTCTGTAACCACAAATTGCTCGCTTGAATAAATAAACGGATCTGGAGCTTGAATTAATTACATGTTTTAAATCCACATTTTCCTCTTCCTTTTCCGTCTACATTCTACAATTATTTAAATGCCTCGTTTGTCAATTATTTATTTATATTTATTTTATAATAGCTGAAAGAGGAACCACCAATACGTTGCCGGCCTTTCAGGAATTTGTTGGTCCGCCCCTTGAATAACCCCATGTTGTAATCTAATGGTTTAGAGTTAACAAATCCTCCTCCGTAAGGGAACGTAAAGCTATTGGCTTTGTTTCTGATCTCGCTCTCATCGTGTCGAATTGCCGTCCCATTGGACTATTGGGAGTGAGGAAACAGTCCACATGTGTTCGTGCGCACAGTTGTGTATTTTTAACTGTTCAACGTTCAACCATTACAAACATGCATAAATACGTGTTAAACTTAAGTAGAATTTAAACTTTAAAGTTAACCAAGTTTCGTGTTTTGGAACTCACATCAATCATAGCATGCAGGGTTGGGAAAATGGGAAATTACAAAAGTAGAAGCGTAGGTGTGTCGGCCACGTGAAACCTGGAAACTACTTAAATTCTCATATCTGGCGTGTAAAATGTACCAAAGTTAGAACTTTTTTAGGCTTGCCTTTGTACTGCAATCACAGCAAATATGTGATGATGCAGTCTATATTATCCATCCTAATATTATAAATGCAAAAGTGTGTCTGTCTGTCTGCTAGCTTTTCACGGCTCAACCGTTCAACCGATTTTGACGAAATTTTGTACAGAGATAGCACCTTGGGGACGGTTATAGACTAATTTTCATGTCGGAAAACCAAATAGTTCCCACGAGATTAAAAAAAAAACTTTAATTCACGCGTTCGAAGACGTAGGCATAGTCTAGTCTTATAATATAAAAGGAAAAGGTGACTGACTGACTAACTGACTGATCTATCAACGTACAGCTCAAACTACTGGACGGATCGGGCTGAAATTTGGCATGCACATTGCACATAGCTATTACGACGTAGGCTAGGCATCCCCTAAGAAAGGATTTTAGAAAATTCAACCCCTAAGGAATTAAACAGGGGTTTGAAATTTAGTGATAGCTCTCGCGGATGAAGTCGCGAGCATAAGCTAGATCTAAATAAACGTCTCGGGTATCCTATTTAGTATTTGTAACTGTATGCCAGGCGCTCGTGTTAATATTTTAACAGTAGGTAGGAACGTAGGTATATTGTGCTTCAAAGAACATCGCTGAAATCTGTAAGACGATAAGTACTTAAAACTAGAGCTTTGCTTAGAACATTAGAAGCTTTCATTGCTTAAATAAATTAAAGCTTAGGTACTGAAGTAAAATTTATAATAAAATTTGAGTATTCTAAGTTAGTAAGTTATTTATTCATAAACAAGTTAGCTTTAAACTGTGATTTTACTTGATAGTCTAAATATATAAAAAGAAAAAGTGACTGACTGACTGACTGATGCCCGGTTTCTGAGTACTTTTATCGACGGTTTATCTATTCAATAGAGCTATTAGTTCGATAACTCGAGACAGTGCGTTTTTGAACAACGCAATGCAAGATAAACTCCGTTTAAACTTAACTGGCCAATGTGCACCGTTTAGCTATTCCATAAAGTTATTTGACGTTTCCTCTGTCAGTAGGTAGTTCATGGTTTTCGTAATTTTAGATTAAAAAGTATTTTAATAGTAAGTTGTTCGTTACTTTGCAAAAACAGTCTTTAGCCACTTATTTAGCATAGAAAAAAATACTATTATTAACAAAACTAGTGCTGGTGGCGAAATAAAATAATAATATGCATTTCAAATTCGTTTCCTGTAACATACTTATCTAGTGACAGAATAATGAACTGGTTATCGGTTTCATAGTTTTTGTTGTATTCAGAAACGCATGGACAGTTAAACGACGTTTATCTTATACAAAACTTTATTGAATTAACAGCTAATGAGAACATAACTGACGAGTTCAGAAAACGGGCATGACTGATCTATCAACGCACAGCTCAAACTACTGGACAGATCTTATTTTATATTAATAAATTAATATAAAATAAGACGTAGGCATCTACTAAGGATTTTTGGAAATCCAACCCCTAAGGGGGAGAAATAGGGGTTTGAAATTTGTGTAGTCCACGCGGACGAAGTCGCGACCATAAGCTAGTTTGTCATAATTTTATTATTATCTAGATACGACTTGTTTTTATAATTTCCGTTTCCAAACTACAAGCTGCAATAATAACGAAATTATTTAGGTTACAACCGAATCACAGCGATGTCAATTCAAATTCAGCGGTTTGTTATTTAGGCACGAATTTATGTGAAAATACACGTCTCTATTTTTTACTACAAAATGCGCGTTTTAATAACACACGTTTTTTTGTTCATTTTGCCTTTTAGGTCTAGAAACTTGAAATCTTATATGTAGATTTATCAAAACCTATGTAGGTTTATCAAAACCTATATAGGTTTTGAAAAATTCTACACTAACAAAGTCTGGGTGGCAACTAGTATCAATCACTAAAAAATGAAAAATGCCCCACTGTGCTGAGCTCGTGTTTATTTGGGCTTATCTCAGAAACTACTATACGATTTGCATATAATGTTCACCAATAGAAAAAAGGATTATCTAAGGCTATAATTTATGAACATTTTGCGAAATTAAGCTAAAACTATAAGGACAAAATAAGTAGTCACATGTGCGAAGCAGAGGCGGCTCGCATCTAATACTACCAACTCTAATTTCTTTCTGTTTCATGTAATTTAACTCTACCTACGAGATTACTTATACTCAGTCAAACTCAAATAAATCGCCACATGCACGCTATATTTTACAACGCGTATGTTTTCACTAGTAGGCTTTCCAGTCACGTATGTCCGTCGATATATAGCCCGCTGTGATTGTAGGAGTACGTCAATAATAATGTATAGATTTGGGAATAAGAGATAGGAAAATTTGGAACACAATGTGAGCTTCAAACCCGTATGGAGTTTTAGAGCAAAATGTCACACGCGTGGTTAGAATATTTGTGGTGGACTAGATAGACTGAAATAGAAAGATTTTTAACCAACTTCAAAATAGGAGGAGGATACGAAATCAGGCGGCATGTCCGTGTCGTGTGGAAGTCCCTACAAGAGACCTATGTCCAGCAGTGGACGTCTATTGGTTGGTGATGATGATGATGTATGGATATGGATATAGGTAGAATTATAGATTTTTGCAGAAATTCCACTAGAGTGAAGTTGAAGTGAAGTTCGAGCCAAGTGAGGGGGGGGGGGGGAAGGGGGGTGTTATCCTCAAGTAGGTAACTACTCAAATAAAAGGCTAAGTCTAAATATACATATAAAACGAAAAGGTGACTGACTGACTGACTGATCTATGTATAAACGCACCCCTCAAACTACTGGACGGATCGGGCTGATAGCTTTTATGACGAAGGCATCCGTAGACGGTAAGAAAGGATTTTTGAAAACTCAACCCCTAAGGGGGTAAAATAGGGGTTAGAAATTTGTCGACATAAGCTAGTAGGTACTGTATATTTACGTAAACAACACGTAATAAATAGACGATAATGGTAATTTCATTGCTCCTTAACACCTAAGCGCCGTAAATTCCGCTAAATTCCACAACCAGCGGGAGTGCTCACTGCAGCACGGCGGAGATTTTATCTGGAATTAATTACGGTCCGTGTTTAGAGTAAACGCTATTAAGACACACGTATAACTCAAGAAAGGGTGACCGCACACGAAAGACTTACAAGAATGATGATGAATATCTAAGATGACATTTTTTCCTTTAGTGTGTATTTGGTTACCTTTTGACATATTTTGTATTAAGTACTATCTTGTTTTTTTATTCTTTTGTGACTAAGTATTAAATTTGGCAAATTTTATCAAAACTATGTACACGTTTGTTAGGAATATCATATTGCATGCTGATAGGCAGAATTTGGCTGTACCTTTTTGTTTTGTAACATCTGATTGAATTTGAATTTGAATTTGAAGAAATTTTTCAAACAATTTCAAACAATGCATATCTCACACCCGGGGATTACGTATACCTTTTTTTTTTTTTTTTTTATTTATTCAGATGCAAGTTAGCCCTTGACTGCAATCTCACCTGGTGGTAAGTGATGATGCAGTCTAAGATGATAGCGGGCTAACCTGGAAGGGGTATGGCAGTTTTTTATTAAACCCATACCCCTTTGGTTTCTACACGGCATCGTACCGGAACGCTAAATCGCTTGGCGGCACGGCTTTGCCGGTAGGGTGGTAACTAGCCACGGCCGAAGCCTCCCACCAGACCAGACCAGAAATTTAGAAATTATAAAATTCCAAACCCCTGCCAGGAATCGAACCCGGGACCTCCCACTATTAAGACCACAGCGCTCACCACTGCGCCAGGGAGGTCTTGCGACAGGCTTGCGACAGGCTTGCGACAGGCGTAAATCTCGCGATCATTGCTGTCACACGTCCGGCTAGAGAGAGACAGCAATAGCCACAAAGCAAAATAAGAAGAAGAGAGACAGCAAATGACCTGTCGGATTGCTACTACTATCGCGTTGCTGTCGCTACTGCAACGTTTTACGTAATCACTCACCCTCAGCTGTACGGGAGGGGCGCGCGTTGCGCAGTCATAACCGCGACGTGTGCGCGAACTGACTCCTTGAATAAAAACCGGCCAAGTGCGTGGCGGGCCACGCGCAGTGTAGGGTTCCGTAGTCACATTCCTCGAAAAACAGATATAACTCCTTAACCTGTGAACCCTACTTTGCCACGATAGTTTTCCTTTAAAATTGATTATATATACTGCTGCTGTGAATTTTTTCACGTTCCTATATACTAACTACCATTTGGCTGATAGAGGGGGGGGTCTCCGACCGCCATGTCGGAGGAAAAAAGGGAGGAACACATAAAAAAAAAAAGGGGGGGACACTTGATTCTAATAAAAATTAGCACTTTAAAACATCATATTTTACAAACGGATCTAGAAATCGAAAAATGATGTTCCCACACCCACAGTATTTTTAAAATACATATTCAACGATACCCCACACTATGGGGTAGACGAGAAAAAAAAAATCATCCCCACTTTACATGTAGGGGAGCTACCCTAAAAAAAATATTTATCACAATTTTATTTCACCTCTTTGTTGTCATGTTTTACTACGGAACCCTAAAAAGGACCCCGGATAGGTTCGAAACTAGTCGGGCCAACGTCGACTAAACACGTGATTACAGTCGGGTGTAAGATATGTTTCATATAGAATCATCTAGCTAGCTGCTAGACCCATTGAAATGCCAGTCAGTCAGTTTTCTTTTATTTCTGTTACAATGAATGTTTAAGACAATCTTACGTATTGTGTGCGCACCCTCTTTTATTTGCTAGTCCTCGGGAGCATTTTAAACGTTTACTTTTAATTCCATTTTCTTCGGCTGAGTAAACTAACTAACGTACTTAAATAACACAAACTAATCAAAACCATTTAATTCGATGATTTCAACTTAACTACCATTTTTTTAAATTTACTTCTCATTGCTGTGGCTTATAACATTTTCAAGTTTGTCTGGTGGGAGGCTTCGGCCGTGGCTAGTTACCACCCTACCGGCAAAGCCGTGCCGCCAAGCGATTTAGCGTTCCGGTACGATGCCGTGTAGAAACCGAAGGGGTATGGGTTTAATAAAAACTGCCATACCCCTTCCAGGTTAGCCCGCATCCTTCTTGGATTGCATCATCACTTACCACTAGGTGAGATTACAGTCAAGGGCTAACTTGTATCAGAAATATAAAAAAATGGGTAAGTAGTGATTGGATTTATACCAAGAGTTTATGAACGCAAAAAGATCACTCGGTTCTCGATAACTTTTTAAAATATTTCAATGATTTTTTGGGTTCCGTACCTCAAAAGGAAACCTTATAGGATCACTTTGTTGTCTGTCTGTCTGTCGGTCTGTCAAGAAACCTACAGGGTACTTCCCGTTGACCTAGAATCATGAAATTTGGCAGGTAGGTAGGTCTTATAGCACACAGTCGGGGAAAAATCTGAAAACCGTGAGGTTGTGATTACATCACACAAAAAAAATTAAATTGTGGTCATGAACTATTAATTAGTATTTTCAATTTTCGAAGGAAGATAACTATATCAAGTGGGATATCATATGAAAGGTCTTCATCTGTGCATTCTTAAACAGATTTTTATTTATTTTTATGCATCAATTATCGTGCAAAATGTCGAAAAAATATGACTGTAGTACGGAACCTAGTTGCACGAGCCTGCCTCGCACTTGGTCGGTTTTTTTAAATAAAATTAACCTATATTGGTTGAAAATAGACCCCCATTATTGTGTCCCCCACATCGTAGGCAAATTAAAGGTAAACTTATAAATTAAAAGCCATTTAAATAATAACTTTAATATCAAATAACCCATAAAGCCTCCACCATTGTTCAAGTTAATTATAGACATTGACTTATATATTACTTCGTAAGGATAGGGCAATTGAACAAGCAAAATGGCACCGATTCATTGGTCCTAAAATGTTTATATTTTAGCACCAATGCAACCTCAGTGACGTCTGGATTTCAAACGGGTCGTTCATTAGTGTCTAAGACGTGGCGCTGATTTATTTGGTTCCAAAACCGTGAAAAACTTCTTTCGCTTGACCATATCTTGTCATTTATATCAATGATTATAGACAGATATTTATTTTTGGTTAAAACCTGAAACCGGGCTGTAATTTTAAAACAAATGCCGTTATAAATGCGTCTGTAATTTTCACTACGGGCTCAAAACCGCAACGTTATGTTTGCGTATGTTTATAAAACGGTGTTAAGATACAAGCCATCAACTGAAAAGACATTAATTTTTTGGATTCCGTAGCTCAAAAGGAAAAACGGAACCCTTATAGGATCACTTTGTTGTCTGTCTGTCTGTCAAGAAACCTACAGGGTACTTCCCGTTGACCTAGAATCATGAAACTTTTTAGGTAAGTAGGTCTTATAGCAGACATTCGGGGAAAAATCTGAAAACCAAGAATTTGTGGTTACATCACCACACAAAAAAAAATTGAATTGTGGTCATGAACTAATAATTAGTATTTCAAATTTTTGAAGTAAGATAACTATATTAAGTGGGGTATTAATGAAAAGTCTTCACCTGTGCATTCTAAAATAGACTTTTATTTATTTTTATGCATAATTGTTTTGAATTATCGCGCAAAATGTCGAATAAATACGACTCTAGTACGGAACCCTCGTTGCGCGAGCCTGACTCGCACTGGGCCGGTTTTTTTACATTCAGAGTGAACTAGAGTGAGGGAACTCTAAGTTTGATCCTGAATCGACGATTATGTCTAATATTAGGCCTATGGTGACGTGAAATGATTTCAAATGTACACTTTAGTTATGCGGCACGAAATTTTGTAGGTAGGTACCTAAGTACATCGACCTTTAGAAAGAGATTCGTAGAGCGTTGTCTCTGACGTTGAGACTGATAAAACGTCAAATAAGTATGAGTGATAAAGACAACGCTCTACAAAGCCGAAATATAGAATAAATCGCAATTTCTTATCACTTGTTAACCAATACCACCTAATGCGTTGTTACCACTGACAAATGAACTAACCTTGTTTGTTTATCAGCTAATACCTATCTACCAAATATTGTGATAACTTTGCGTTTTACTTGCGCATTAATTGAATTTTTGATGATTCATTATAAATTCTACAATAACAATAATAATACTAAAGCTTTATTTAATTCCATACAAAGTTTTTGCCATAAAGTTACAGTGAATAAGTACTTAAAATAACTATGATTAGTAGTTATTTTATTTTATTCAGATACAAGTTAGCCCTTGACTGCAATCTCACCTGATGGTAAGTGTTGATGCAGTCTAAGATGATAGCGGGCTAACCTGGAAGGGGTATGGCAGTTTTTATTAAACCCATACCCCTTTGGTTTCTACACGGCATCGTACCGGAACGCTAAATCGCTTGGCGGCACGGCTTTGCCAGTAGGGTGGTAACTAGCCACGGCCGAAGCCTCCCACCAGACAAAAAGATAGTTAATATTATAAAATAAAATTAGGGTTAGTATGTTAGTATTACAAATTATTTACATAAGTACGTCTAATTATATAATTATGTAAAATTAAAATTTTTGTATGGACCCCCTTCGTGTAAAAGCCTCCTGCAAGGATTTCCACTTGGCTCTATCTTTAGCTGAGGCTAGCCACCTTCGACCTGCTATCTCCACTATTTCGTCTACCCATCTGGCATATGGCCTGCCTCTGGCTCTGGTGCCTCTTGGTCCCGACCATCTAACTGATCTTGTGGTCCATCTATCGTCACCGTATCTAGCCACGTGATCTGCTCACACACACAATAAGAATACAATTACTCAATTATTTACATTTTTGAATCACTACTCCTATTATAAATGTGAAAGTGTGTTTGTTTGTCCTTCAATCACCTCGCAACAGAGACAACGGTTCGACGTGATTTTTTGCATGGGTATAGTCAAATAGGAGGGAGGGGTAAGGGGGTGCACTAACATCTTAGCACCCCAAATGTCAACCTCACCTGCACGCGGTGCCCCCGCCGCCTGCGAATCAGCGAACGAGGATATGACGACCGAAGAATGGCGGGATAACCATTCTAAATGGCTTGGCTTTAAATAACACAGACCAGAGACGGGCAGCAGCGTCACTGGTGCGAAATAGCCTACAGCGTGCGCTGACCAACCCGCCTGCCCAGCGTGGTCAGTATGGGCATTACTTCTAATGAGCAACGCCAACAGACAAAGGCTCCCAGTTCCCGGCAGCCCTGCTATTCCCGATTAAGGTGGTGGGGTGGATGAGGAAGGCTGAGGACCGTGTTTGGTGGCGTGCTCTTGGAAAGGCCTATGTCCAGCAGTGGACGCAAACAGGCTGATGGATTGGATTGGATTGGATAGTCAAATACCTGGAGATTGACATAGGCTACTTTTTATTCCGGGAAATTAAAGAGTTCCCACGGGAATTTCAAAAACCTAAATCCACGCAGACGAAGTCGCGGGCATTACCTATTAAATATTATAATACTAACTGATGCCAACGACTTCGTCCGCGTGGATTTAGATTTTTAATAATTCCGAGGGAACTCTTTGATTTTCCGGGATAAAAAGTAACCTACGTGACTTTCCAGATCTTTTGTGTCCTAGCGAAAATCAGTTGCGATGTCATTGAAGGACAAACCGGCAAACAAACTAATTTTACTCAAGAATATTCCTTTCTGCTCTTGCCAGTGAGTAATTTGATAATGATGAACACACCCACACACGCACACACAGACACACAATATACTCACAATATACACATATGCAATATGTTGTGAATCACCTACTAGGTATTTTTATTAGTTATTTGACTTTTATATTTTCATATTACTATAATATAGTAAAGCTTGCTTTAATAATTTGGTCTCTCAAACGTACTGTTATAAATTTATAATTAAAATATTGTATGTATCGCTGTTGATTGCGAATAAACGAATAAAATAAAATAAAATAAAATGAATTATGATGACAATTGACACGCCAAGATTCCAAAACAAATGGTTTGAACTGTACCTAAATATTATGTCAGTTAGTCAGTTTCTCATTTTATAAAATTATCAACTAACTAGCTGTATTTGAGAACTCTTTTATTTCATGAAATCCGCAAGTACGGTTGGCAAGTCCTAAATAAACGGCAGCGGAAATTATGCAAGCAGGTAGTAATTAATTTATTCTATGTATATTATGCCAAGACCGTCAAACTTGGGCGACGATATTTGTTCAAGAGAGTTTTTGGAGAATTTAGCGAACTTTTTGTAGGGGTTATAACACTCTATATCGTATTCCTCGTTTCAGAGGTTCATGACCCTCTTGTGAAAAGCGACTGACTGACTGATTGACTGAGTGACGGACAGACTGACTGATCTATCGACGCACAGCTCGAACTACTGGACGGATTTGGCTGAAATTCGGCATGAAGATAGCTATTATGACGTAGACATCCGTTAAGAAAGGATTTTTGAAAATACAACCCCTAAAGGGGTAAAATAGGGGTTTGAAATTTGTATAGTCTACGCGGACGAAGTCGCTGGTATAAGCTAATTCTATGTATTTTATACCAAGACCGTCAAACTTGGGCGACGATATTAATTGTTCAAGAGAGTTTTTGGAGAATTTAGAGAGCTTTTTGTAGGGGTTATAACACTCTATATCGTATTCCACGTTTCAGAGGTTCATGACCCTTTTGTGAAAAGTGACTGACTGACTTATTGACTGAGTGACGGACAGACTGACTGATCTATCGACGCACAGCTCGAACTACTGGACGGATTTGGCTGAAATTCGGCATGAAGATAGCTATTATGACGTAGACATCCGTTAAGAAAGGGTTTTTGAAAATACAACCCCTAAAGGGGTAAAATAGGGGTTTGAAATTTGTATAGTCTACGCGGACGAAGTCACTGGTATAAGCTAATTCTATGTATATTATACCAAGACCGTCAAACTTGGGCGACGATATTAATTGTTCAAGAGAGTTTTTGGAGAATTTAGAGAGCTTTTTGTAGAGTTTATAACATTCCACATCGTATTCCTCGTTTCAGAGGTGCATGACCCCTTCGTGAAAAGGTGACTGACTGACTGACGGACTGACTGACTGATCTTTCGACGCACAGCTCAAACTACTGGACGGATTTGGCTGAAATTTGGCATGCAGATAGCTATTATGACATAGACATCCGCTAAGAAAGGATTTTTGAAAATAAAACCGCTAAAGGGGTAAAATAGGGGTTTAACATGAATACCTAGAGTAGAGAGTAAGAATATGGGCCTTCAGTATCAGTATAGGTAACCCGTTAGGGTACCCTGTCTGCGTCATATGTTGCGTACCAATTGTAACCCTCGTCAACACCCCTTTGTGTTGCCGACAGGTTGCGCAAGAAATGTGTTACTGTGTGCTCTTGGTAAACAATCGCGCGATTAATTTCACGTTTCCGAATCCAAATTGCAGTTCCAAGTTGCTTCTGAATGTTGAAAGCGTTTTGATAGATTCCAGTGAACAAGAAAGAAAGAAAGAAAGAAGAAAGAAAACTTTTATTTGATCACAATACTACAATAAACCTTAAAAGCTAATTAAGTCAATCTACATATACACTGATAAGTAAAAAATAATACTAATAAAAATATACTATATATATACGAGTACGTGTGACCAAATATAGGTCTCCCACTCAGCATCATGCTGCAGCAAGCTGCAGCGCTGGTTTTCAGTGGGAGCCTTAACAAGTGAACAGTCACATAGTTTGTCAAAACTCTGCTGCTCGATTGCGGTAGAATGATAGCTACAATGACACGATCGCAATCATCTCTGATTGGTTGACGCTCGCTCACTATTGGCTACAATTATGTATATGCATTGTTGCAATAAGAATCGCACAGCCAATCAGAAGAATTGAGATTGTAGTAATGTATCGAAAACCGTGAATTTGTGGTTGTATCACAAAAAAATTCAAATGTGTAAAAGGAAATGGTCACTGACTGACTGACTGACTGATCTATATCACAGCTCAAACTACAGGACGGATCGGACTGAAAAGAGATTGCCCATTTTCTTAGGAGCTTTGGGCCCCCCCTAATATAATTGTTATGTCACCATGGTTCTAATTTTATTTTGTAGACAAATAATTAACTCTTTATATTCTGCAAACGATTTCTATTTATTCACCCTGGTTATAAAGAAATCTTATTTTTTATATTGCTGATATTGAGGTTATATTTAATTAATACTTCTTCAAAATAAATGCATGTTTACGATTCTAACTGTAATTGTGGATATTTTCAATAATAGAGTGAAAAAAAGTCGTTAAAAAACATAATCGTAAAAAAATAACACATTTAAAAAAAAATTAATTTTAGTTTTGACACGATGCCACAAAAGAGGGCCCGTTCATGGGCGATCTCCTTTGGTATGCAGAGGGTGAAAAAGGGGTTTGAAATTTGTGTAGTCCACGCGGACGAAGTCGCGAGCATAAGCTATTCATATATAGATGGATAGATAATCGGCTTGCAGTGTTGCATATAAAAATGTTAAAGTTTCTTGTGCGATGGTACGGAACCCTTCATGTGCGAGACCGACTCGCACTTGACAGGTTTTTCTTTCAGCCACGACAGCTTTGCAAATTCTAAATTAGATCCCGGCTTAAACTTTTCACAAAATGGAAATGATTTTTATGAATCGCCTTCTCGTCTTTTTAAGTCGGGAGAATGTTTTTTCGCTTGTAAATAAGCGCTTGAGAGTTTTTATACTGTTTTGCACAACTTGATTTTTCTAACTTTTAATTTCGTTTTAAAATACTTACTTGCTACAAAGTAAGCTTGTCACTTTTTCTTTTTTACGCGACTGCGTGATAGCAAAGACAGGGTTTTATATTATGTTTTTTATACATATCCCATATATGGGACGTAGGTTCGCATTCTGCCGGTTCCGCAATTTTTGATATTATGTTTTTTTTTTGTTTAATAGATATAGCGAGCAAACGTGCAGGCGGGTCACCTGATGTTAAGTGATTACCGCCGCCCATGAACATTTGCAGCACCAGAGGAACCGCCGATGCGTTGCCGGCCTTTTAGGAATTTGTTGGTCCGCCACTTGAATAACCTCATGTCGTAATCTAGTGGGAACACCGCCGATGGGAGTTAACCTAATGTCGTAATCTAGTGGGAACACCGCCGATGGGAGTTGGTTCCACAGTTTGCATGTGCGTGGAAAGAAGGATCTGGCACAACGGACGATCGAAGTGCAGTGGTAAGGGTGAAATTCCTTACGGTGGCGCGCGGTGCGGTTGTAGTAAAAAGAGGGTAGAAGAGGTGAAAGGTGGTATTTAAAATAATATTATATTGTAGGTAAAAATTACTAGCTGATGCCCGCAACTTCGTTCGCGTGGATTGAGGTTTTTAAAATTCCCATGGGAACTCTTTGATTTTCCGGGATAAAAAGTAGACTATGGCCCCGATTCTCTAGTCTCTCTCTAAACTAAATTTAGAGTATCTGCATCCTTTTCTTTTTACTAATGCTAAAAAAGGAACGGAACATGACTTTCACATTTAAAGACTCTAAATTTTAGTGCACAATACAAATTTAAACAGTAGGTTCGCGAGTGCGTGCTAAAATCACGGGTTTTACCATCTAAAAATTAAATTTAGAAATGTCAAACTGCTTCTGTCCTTTTCATATTACAATAGTAAGAAGAGGGTGCGAATACTCTAAAATTAGGTTGTGCTTAGAATCGGTGCCACTCTCACTCCTCAGGCCTTTACCTATACCCATGCAAAAAATCGCATCGATCCGTTGCTCGGTTGCGACGTGATTGAAGGACAAACCAATAAACCAACAAACAAACACACTTTCGCATTTATAATATGGGTAGTGATAGTAAAAAAGCAAATTTGTCATTTATCGTTCAAAGAGCTGCGTTGTAATATGGGCCTTTGAAAGTAGTTTCGATAACTGCAAAGTCTCGCTACTAGATGGCATTAACAGTCGCTTAAGTACTGAGTGAACATACACATGCGAACCGTGGCCTAGCAGTCAAGGCGTCGCTCGGGCGCGAAGTGCGAACCCAGAAGACATCGTTTCTAATTCTGCCGGTTCCGCAATTTTTGTTATGTATTTCAAATTATTTACAAAAGATATGTTCAAGCCGTGATCTCCCAGTAGCGAAATTGTAGCAAGTATGACATTTTTTTTTTAAAAAAGAATATGAGCCATGTTAAATGACTAATATTCCCCTTTCCTCTCCAACTAAGCGTCAAACTTATGCTAGGAGTGAATACGACAATAATGCAACGGGCATGGTTTGAACCGTCAACCTTTCGGTTTTCAGTCCACTCCTTTACCCGTTAAGACTTGGAGATATCTTTCACACCATTACACGAAGGATTTCAAAATGACTCACACAAGTCGGTTATATTGTAAAGTGTTAAGCGTCACCTGCCATCGTCAGCGGACCCTTTGTGCCGCGCGCCGAAGCGGCCGAAACCCTCGTCAATACCGCCTTTATGTCACTGACAGAGTCTTGAGCGGTTATTGTTTGCCTTGCTGACGTATTGAGTATTGTTTCAGTTCCATAGCTCTTTGGAGACTATGCTAATCCAGGAGGTATTAACGTAGAACTGTTTATAAAAGCTGCTATTAAAATATTTAAGTAGAAAGAAAGAAAGAAAATGCATTTATTTGTTGTTGGTGTCACAGATAAAAACAAAGTACAAATGTAACATTTTCAAGAAATTGTCGTAAATTCCATGTTACCCGTTTCCATTTTAAACTGCATCATCACTTACCACCAGGTAAGATCGTAGTCAAGGGCTATCTTGTATCGGAATAACCTATGCAACGAAGTCCCACTCAAGGAGTTTTTAATTTTCTTTCGAGTTTTCTTTCTCTTTGTTTCTCATGATTTCATAGGTGTTCCGGTTTTTAGGGTTCCGTACCTCAAAAGGAAACACGGAACCCTAAAAACCAGAATTATTTTTATGCATCATAGTTTTTAGGGTTCCGTACCTCAAATGGAAAAACGGATACCCTTATAGGATCATTTTGTTGTCTGTCTGTCTGTCTGTCTGTCAAGAAACCTACAGGGTACTTCCTGTTGACCTAGAATCATGAAATTTGGCAGGAAGGTGGGTCTTATAGCTGGTATTAGGGGAAAAATCTGAAAACTGAATTGGTGGTTACATCACACAAAAAAAAATATTTGTGGTCATAAACTAATAATTAGTATTTTCAATTTTCGAAGTAAGATAACTATATCAAGTGGGGTGTCATATGAAAGGGCTTTACCTGTGCATTCTAGAAATGATTTTTATTTATTTTTAATCATCATAATTTTTTAATTATCGTGCAAAATGTTGAAAAAATACGACTGAATTACGGAACCCTCGTTGCGCGCGCCTGACTCGCACTTGGCCGATTTTATTGAATTATCGTGCAAAATGTCGAAAAAATACGACTGTAGTACGGAACCCTCCGTGCGCGAGCCTGACTCGCACTTGGCCGGTTTTTTCTTTTGAGCTCGGAAACTACTAAAATCAATCAAAAGCCGAATGGGGTAAAATCTGCTAGTGACACATTTGCCAAAGGTCGCGCTACCCAAACAGAGTTAAGCCAGGATTACACTCACGACACGCTGAGTATTGACATTAAGCTTGTCGAAACTTTGGTGAACTTTTATGGGTGTTAGAGCTTCGGAACTTGTTGTAGAAGTAAATCCATTGTAGGTGAATTAATTATTTGTCGGTGTTAATAGTTCATAGCTCATCGGGTTGCGAAGCTGAAATGGCAATGAGCAGGGCATATAGTTTGAAAAAAACCGGCCAAGTGCGAGTCAGGCTCGCGCAATGACGGTTTCGTACTACAGTCGTATTTTTTCGATATTTTGCACGATACATCAAAAACAAAAACAAAAAATTGTTTTAGAATATACACTATACAGGTAAAGCCCTTTCATATGATACCCCACTTATTATAGTTATCTTACTTTTAAAATTGAAACTACAATATTATTAGTTCATGACCACAATTTTTTTTTGTGTAATGTAACCACAAATTCACAGTTTTCGGATTTTTTCACTTACGTATGTTATAAGACCTATACCTAGCTGCCAAATTTGATGATTCTAGGTCAACGGGAAGTACCCTATAGGTTTCTTGATAGACAAAACAGACATACAGACATCAAAGTCATCCTATAACAGTTCTGTACGGGAGCGGTGTGCAGGCTCGACCGTACCAAAGGGGAGATCTCCCACCGAGCGGTTGGTTGTGCTCGGTAGCGCCAGCTGGGCCGACGGTTATGTCTTGAAACTTCTATATATAGTCCAGATTGCAGAAAACTCCGTTAGTGCGATTGCTATCGGCGGTACATTTGTTCGGGACTACGTCATCGATTGAACAGCGCCATCTAGTTTCTATTGTGGCAACCGCCACAGTTCCTTTTTTCTTTTGAGGTACGGAACCCTAAAAACAGTCGTTTGTGCTAATCATCATCATGATCAGCCCATCGTCGGCTCACTACTGATCCCGGGTCTCCTCTCAGAGTGAGAAGGGTTTTGGCCATAGTGCACCACGCTGGCCTAGTGCGGATGCAAAGGGGACACTTGACGGCACCGTTAGTTCCGATTATCGCCACCCGCCAAGGTTTTTTTAAAAGAATATTAGCCATGGCCAGTGGCGTGCAGGTCATAGAGGCATAAATGCACTGCTTACCCCAGTTGTAATAGCTCAATGCATATTTTTCATTATGACCTGCCAGTAAACAGGTTTCTACCTAACTAATGCCTACCCTGACTTCAAACACTGTGCACGCCACTGGGCCCATGGCTCTTGACTAACATTCCTCTTTCCTCTCCAATTAAGTGTGAAGCTTGTCCTAGGAGTAGGTACGACAATAGTGCAACGGGTGGGGTTTGAACCGCCGACCTTTCGAATTTCAGTCCGCATCTTTAACTATTGAGCTATTGAGGTAGTGTTGTCGCACTGCAGGATTGTCATTAATTTCTCAACCAACATTAATACATGCGTCTTTGGCGACCTGCAGGGCGATTCAGAGCCCTTCGATAACTTACCGTGTCGATACGATTTGGTATCGATCTCGTATCGAAATTTTTTTGTCGTGCAATTCAGAACGTTTGATAGAAGGATACGATTCGATGTCAATTACGGTATCGTTATCGATAAAATACAGTGCGATTTTATGAGCATTTACAAAGTATGCTATTTTACCACAATTTTACTTGTTTTTAAATTCATGTTAAGCATTAATAAATTACTTTTAATCATCTTGAAGGCAACTAAAGTCATAATTTAAAATGATAACCTAATAAATTGTTGATTTCAAAAGAAAAACATCGAAATATAGTTACTACTACAGTTTTAAGTTTTTATTAAAGCTATCCTCGTAAATACCACACAGATGTCAAACATCTGTCAATCAATTTTAAGTTTGAATTGTAAATTTTTTCGGGTGGATTTTAGAGTTCCGTACCCGAAGGGTGCCAACGGGAGTTGGACGATATAAGGGGGTGGACAGGGCTTAGTTACCCAAAGTTGAAAGAGGCGGCTTTAAATAGAGAAGCTTTTCGCATGATGACCTCCAAACTTCGTTTTGAAGAAGGCACGCGATGATGATGATTAATCCATGACATTATCGAAAGTTTACATCAAACGCCGAGTGGGGTAACTGTGCAAACTGGTCTAGTGACATAATACTTGGGTAAACACGGCAAAGCCCCGATTACCCCATGGGATACTGTAAGCCGTATTGACATAACCATCGGTACCTGTTTGACATGTTTGGATTTGATAGATATAGCCAGTGGCGTGCATAGGGTTTAAAGCCCGGGTAAGCAGTCGTCAGGTAAGCAAGTCAAAGGATATAATGAGCATTGAGTAATTTCAACAGAGTTAACTATTTCTTGGGTAAGCAGCGCTTTTATGCCTCTATGAGTTGCACGCCACTGGATATAGCATAAGCATAGCTATTATACGTTTCAATAAGAGTTTTGGCATATCTATAATGTGAATACACCACCACCATTAATTTAATACCACCATTAATTTAATGATTTTTATTTGTCCATAATTCCATATTTTGAATGAATTTGTATGAGTCGTGGTCTGCAGCGCTGCGAGAGATGAAGTTCAAGCTGTTATTCCGCCGTACTCAGAGTCGCTAATCGTCACTTAAAATTGAGTTAAAACGAGACAGATTTATGTGAGAGATATAGCTCACTAAACTCTGAGTACGGCTGATTGACACCTACCGTCGTGATCATGACGTGTTTATTTATTTGTTGATTTTTCCCTCAATCATACCGTGACGAAGAAACGGATCGACGTCATTTTTTGCATGAACATAGTTAAAGACCTTGACAGTAACATAGGCTACCTTTTATCCAGACAAATCAAACAGTCCCCACCAGATTTTTATAAACATTAGTCAATGAGGATGTTGTTGCCAGCATCGTGTAGTAACTGAATCAAGTTTAATCACATCAAAGGCAGAAATTTAAAAGTGATGGAATCAGAAATCCAGCTCAAAACTTACAAAGATAAAGACAAGAAGAACACTAAGAAATAAGACGCTCCAAATCGCTGGCGATCTTTAAAAACCGTGTTAAGAAACACTATCTGTCACTGTAGATTTTCTGCGATAAGAATATGTACAGTTAGCTATGTATTATTGTTTAATTACATTACATTGATTTTATATATTATTTATATATATGTATATATTATATTATATTATACTATATAACATTATATTGTATAGTATGTACCTATTAGAGTGTATGTTTATGTATGCCTATATATCTATTTATATATATATATATATTTATAACTACATTGCGACTCCCCGTCTTACAGTTCTATAAGTTCTTAAGTATGGGTTGCCTGGAAGAGATCACTTTAGTGATAAGGTCGCCCTTTGTTTTTTAAGTGTATCCTGTATTCTTACTCTCTGTAATTTTAGTAACAATAAAGTTGTTTTAAATTAAATTAAATTAAGCTCAAACTTGCAGCAGGAATATATAATATGAGTATTATTTAACTTCGTTTAGCTGCAGTGTAACCCGCAGCCAGCACCTGTACCTTCAGTTAGAGCGATCTTAAACTATTAAACTATAACAAGTTCCAGCGCTTCGCTCGTGACTCGCAGCACGTTCACTACGAGTCAGTCTGTTTTAAGTTTTGAGAGAGCTATTATATTTATTAAAATACTTTGATTCTACTGCTCACTTTCTCTCATCATCATTATGTGATAGAGACAGATAGATTAACAACGCTTTCTCGCTGCTTTTTCATCGAAAAAGCTTTGCAAAACCTGCAAAACAATAATTCGCCACGCAGTTGTGACTTTGCTGTTGAATTAAATAGAAATTAACGCTGACGCTGGTTCCCTGGGAACGGGGACGGGCGCTAATGTGGGACGCAACTTGCGTTGACACATTGGCCCCGTGTCATATCAGGAAGACAGCATCAAGACCGGGAGCCGCAGCAGAAACAGCTGAAAACGGCAAGCGGCGCAAGTATGCCTCTCTTATAGAGAGTTACATTTTTGTGCCGTTTGCCGTGGAGACCCTGGGGCCATGGAGTCTTAGTGCTAAAAAATTTTTACGAGACATTTCACCGCGATTAATAGCCTCATCTGGTGACAGAAGGGCTGGCTCATTTTTTGCGCAACGGATCAGCCTGGCTGTCCAGCGCGGAAATGCAGCCAGTATTCTTGGCACCATTCCACGCGGTCATGATTTATATAGTAATTAGATAAGGCTAGCTTTAAGTTTTATTGTAATATTAAAAAAAAAAAAAAAAATTAAATAGTAATATTAGAAATGCGAAAGTCTGTTTATTTATTTGTTGATTTCTATGCATAGCATTCCAACAATATCTAACTGCAATAGGTACCTAGTTGAATTCACTCCAAAGTGTCAGAGTTTCATAAAACTTTGCATAGCAAGGGAAACATTCGTGTGACATCGGATACTTTGCTCAGTAAATAGGCCTCGAGATCACGCTCAGGAATCGCATTTAATATTGCGGCTTTGGGTAAGTTGCTTTGACGGTAGCTTTTCGGTATCATAATACACCGATTTTCAAGTATACTTACATTAGGAATGAAAATATCCAATCTAATCTATGTCTGTATAAGTTTTTCCTGATGTATCCACAAATTCACGGTTTTCAGATTTTTCCCCTTATGTCTACTATAAAGAAAGAAAGAAAGAAAGAAAACTAGTTTATTCATCTTATGCCTAAGGTACAAACAAACTTAAAATTAATGGTTAGTAGGTAGTAGTTAGTAGATAATAAGAAGTATTTAATAATTAATTTAATCTAAAATTAGTTCTTTAGACCTACCTACCTGCCAAATTTACATAATTCTACATCAACGGGAAGTACCCTGTAGGTTTCTTAACAGACCGACAGACAGACAGACATACAACAAAGTGATCCTATAAGGGTTCCGTTTTACCTTTTGAGGTACGGAACCCTAAAAAGTTACAGTATTAGGACCGTCTAGAGTTTTTTTTTTACATTTCGTTTATAGGTATCTTCTATTCAAATGCGAACCTAATTATAGTACGCGACAGGTCAAGAAGGCAATCGGGGAGGGAACGCCCCACACACCCGCACAGTCCCCACGCTAACCCCATGCGGGCGAGCATGGGTTTCGTGCGGGTGTGCAGGGCGTCCCCCACCTCATACCCCGATCGCCATCTCGACATGTCGCGGACTGCACGTTTGCTACGCTTGGTATAAATTCCTCTCGACATAGTCCGTGTCATCTAAGTTTGGTCTGGTGGGAGGCCTCGGCCGTGGCTAGTTACCACCCTACCGGCAAAGCCGTGCCGCCAAGCGATTTAGCGTTCCGGTACGATGCCGTGTAGAAACCAAAGGTGTATGGGTTTAATAAAAACTGCCATACTCCTTCAAGGTTAGCCCGCTCCCACCTTAGACTGCATCGTCACTTACCATCAGGTGAGATTGCAGTCAATTGCTAACTTGTATGATGTATCTTAAAATAAAAATAAAAAAGTTCTTGCTTTCTTTTCTCTGCGTTATTGTAGGTACTCATTGAAAGTCATGAGTCATGATGACGTAAGAGCCAGCGCGTGCCAGACCTTCCTCATTTTATAAAAGGGCAGATCGCAATACTGACAGACAGACTGACGAACGGATAGATGGAATTAGAGGCTTATTAATAGGCTCCCTTCAGGTACGGAACCCAAAAAATTTACAACAAATAGTCAAAGTGATTAGCATAAAGCCTGTGTTTATCTTATTCGCCCAATTTGTAGTAATATTCAATCGATGGTCGTAATTGGGGAAACTAATCATAATGCTGCACTGGTTTATTTAGGACTCGCTACGGAAATTTAACGAACGGGTGAAATTTAAGCCCTGGCCGCACAAGGCGCGATAGAAAAAGAACGCGGCAGGACGACGCAGCAAAACAAGCGTGCACGTGTAAGATTTGTTGTTCAAGTTGTTATTATGGAACTGGATGAAAGACATTGAAATAAATAAGTACTTATATAAAAAAATTCAAAAAATCCCGACTTCAATAATCATAAACACTAAAAATTTAAAAATAATTTAATTTACACCGGAAATACTTATTATGTTTGTATACAAGAGTTAATGTAGTTCTACTAACAATACTAGCTGATGCCCGCGACTTTAACCGCGTGGAATTAGGTTTTTTAAAAATCCTGTGGGAACTCCGGGATAAAATGTAGCCTTTGTCACTCTCCAGATCTTTATCTGTACGGATGCAAAAAATCACATCGATCCGTTGTACCGTTGCGACGTGATTGAAGGACAAACCAACAAACAAACACACTTTCGCATTTATAATAGCCTACTGATACAAGAAACTGTATAATAAATATTGTCACAATGAAGAAGTGTATTTGTAACGGTAAGGATAATTAGTGATTGTATGGATCCTAGGTAAGAAATCCAATTTATACTTCTCGATATATGTAATTCTTTATTATAACTTGTAGGACAATCCCATAGCATGCTTGTAAGCCTTAAGTTCCTGTCCTCATACAATGGGCAACGCATCATAATCGTCAACTGATAAACGTCAACTGCTGGTAGGTATACTGTCGGGTCTTCCACACGCCACGGTCTTGCACCACCTGAAAGTGACTCGAATGATGTCATCCGAATAATTCCGCTCCGAGTTCTTCATCAGGAGCTGCTGACGCAAAGCATTGCTATGTTCATGTTTAGTGTGTTGCTGAAGTTACGCGTTGTGTCTGACCATGACTTTAACGACCGGACGATAGAAATTTAATGATGTTATCATGCAAATGCATCGGTAATTAACAAAGCTGAAATGGCCGGGATGGCGCGGCAATTATGAATTTCACATATTCCCGCCGAAATCTGATGAAATCTGGATTTGGAAGGTAATAAAATTTCAGTGTTTCAGGATTATTAATATTCTTAATATCCTAGCTTTTTCCTAGAAATTCTTGAGTGAGTATCAGTACCCTTATTATAATTAATGCGAAAGTGTGATTGTTTGTTGGATTATTGGTTTGTTGATTTATTGGTTTGTTGGTTTGTTGATTTGTTGGTTTGACCTTCAATCACGTCGCAACGGTGAAACGGATTGACGTAATTTTTTGCATGGGTATAGATAAAGACATGGAGAGTAACATAGGCTAATTTTTGTCCCGGAAAATCCAAGAGTTCCCACAGGATTTTTATAAACCTAATTCCACGCTGACGAAGTTGCGGGCATCAGCTAGTTTAAAATAAATCAAATGAAATGAGTTTATTTATTTCAAGTAGGACAACTTGTGCCACTTATGATATTACTCGACTTTGTTCGATTGGATTTAGGTTTTTAAAAACCCGTGAGAACTCTTTGATTTTCCGGGATAAGAAGTAGCCTATGTCACTCGCCAGGTCTCTATACCCATGCAAAAATCACGTCAAATCAATTTTGACGACCTCCCTAGGGCAGTGGTAAGCGCTGTTGTCTTATTAGTGGGAGGTCCCGGGTTCGATTCCCGGCAGGGGTTTGGAATTTTATAATTTCTAAATTTCTGGCCTGGTCTGGTGGGAGACTTGGCAGTGGTTAGTTACCACTTTACCGGCAAAGCCGTGCCACCAAGCGATTTTTGCATGGGTATAGTTAAAGACCTGATGGAGAGTGACATAGGTTACTTTTTATCCCGGAAAATCAAAGAGTTCCCACGGGATTTTTATCAACCTAATTCCACGCAAAAAAAGTCGCGGGCATCAGCTAGTATTAAGAAAATTGCGATCAAAATTCCTGTATTGACCTTACCAGGCACCCGGGACCTCCCAGTGACTTATCTCACATCGAAGTAATAAAATAGACCTTAATATCTGAACTTCGATTATTGCTCCAAAAGCAATTCTCACTAACTTTGTTTCTTACTAACTTGAGAATTGGGAAAGAAGTTTTTGGCATAGTGTCACACTAGCGTTTTTACTCTACTTATTTCTTTCGACAAAGTTTAGTATAATATACCTATTTAAAATATTTGGAAAACACGACTGGCCTGTCAAAAAGCGAGCTAATTTAAAGTAAAAAAACATTATTTTTTTCACCTTCACTTTTACTTTCAGTTTCACTTTCTCTTTCATTTTCACTTTCACAGAGTGTCACTCAAAATGACGTAAAAATTCTAACTATACCCCAAACATTAAAATTTGTTAAGGCATATTAGGTGAGCATTAAAGATGGCTGGACCCTGAGAGAATTTGAAACTTAAACTATCCTAAGATTTAGTACCTATTTGCTACTATTTGGTACCTGACATCAAATAATTGGTATCCCGTAAAAGGGGGAGAAATATTACGATAAAGGTGGCCAGCCATTCTGACATCAAAATTTTCTAGTTGAAATGAATAAATGAGATGGATAGAGGTGTGAAACAAATATAAAGGTGTTATAATAAATTCAGATAAAATATGCAATTAATTTTGAAAAACTATTTACTTACATTTAAAAGCAATCGCCGAAAATAATTAAACCGACTTTGTCCAAGATTATCCCTTTTTTTACTTTACGGCCCTGGATGGAAGTCTTTTTATGCCTATAACAAACATAATGCCACGACTCCAAAAAAAATGCAACTTTTTTTTTTTCTTAAAATAGATTTTTACTATTAAATGGGACATATTATATTATCATCTCTGTACATTTTAGGGCACACAATTTTTGTTCATCTTCTTAAATTATTTTATTTTGAAAAGGTAACTATCTATTTAAAAAAAACGCTATTGTACACCTGTTCACACTGAATAGCCCGATAACGTTTAGTATTGGCTGATAAGAGCCGAAAACAAGTTGAAACTTGCTTGAGTGTTTGCTTATCGGACAGCTGTCTTAATTTATCTGTTGAGTTCTTTATTGCTTTGCTGTTCCGAGCTTATTTCTTGTGTAATGGATTTTAGAAAAGTTTAAATAATGGTTGGAAACTTTTGGAAACTTGAAAATTTGGTTATTTGGTGACATTGATGTATTTTAAATTTTGGTTTTGGTTTCAATTCCCAGTGAGTTTAATAATAAATAAATAAATTAATGAATTAATAAATTAATTAAAAAGTAAAATTAATTTTATAAATTACTAAAATCAATTAATTTGGGAATGTATAATTTCTTAGATTACACTACACTAGCAAAAACTAAGCGTCATTGTTATACTATCTCAACACAATCCAATACAAATAACCATTTGCCTTGTACTTGTAGTGATTTGGTATTTTTTAAACTCGCAATATATAGCGTGCAAAAGTAGGGTCAATGCCCGGCCTACGACGCAGCATTGACTCCGAGTGGTCAACTTACGGAACGTTCGTTGACCTCTAGTGTCAATCAGATGTTTTATTTGCAATATATTATTATGAACTTTTACAAAATGTATTTTTTTAGCGTTTTTTTGTGGTATCATTATCAGTAATCATCACTACTATCACCTGTCTTTGTTTTTGCTAGCATTCTGGTTACATCCTGTACATAATTTGATGGTGATGAATGTTATAATATTACTATTATTATGTACTATAGTCCTTGCATTTCACGAAGGCGAGTGGGTCATGCTTGCGTGTAACTTGACGACCTCTCTGGCGCAGTGGTGAGCGCTGTGGTCTTATTAGTGGGAGGTCCCGGGTTCGATTCCTGGCAGGGGTTTGGAATTTTATAATTTCTAAATTTCTGGTCTGGTCTGGTGGAAGGCTTCGGCCGTGGCTAGTTACCACCCTACCGGCAAAGCCGTGCCGCCAAGCGATTTAGCGTTCCGGTACGATGCCGTGTAGAAACCAAAGGGGTATGGGTTTAATAAAAACTGCCATACCCCTTCCAGGTTAGCCCGCTATCATCTTAGACTGCATCTTCACTTACCACCAGGTGAGATTGCAGTCAAGGGCTAACTTGTACCTGAATAAAAAAAAAAAAAAAAGTGGTATCGGTATAAGTAAGGTACAGTAAATGTGTGCGCTTGCTCGCGACTGATTGGTCCGACATGCACGCACACTTACGCATTGTTCGTGTATACGTCGTTACCACAAGTAAAGTTCTCTCGCCTTCGTGAATTGCTAGAACGGTAACAATTTTGTTTCCAAAAGCGACACAAGTAAGTAATTTAAATTAAACATGATGGTTACGGGACATTTATATTATGGATTATATTATAAGCAATAATTGGTATTATGATGTAAAACAAGAATCGGCCGGGCGTTCCAGTTAAACTGCCATGGCTCTTAACGGCTGCGTATCTGCGATCCTCAGTAAACAACTTCGCTTAATGAAGATTCGGCTGTGGATTGTGTGGTACAAGTGACAAACTTACAGCTCTGACAGACTAGGATCGGAGTAAACTAGAGTGAGGGAACTCTCGGCTTGATCCTGAATCAACATTACAGGCTGGCATGTTCAGGCATACCAGAACGCTAGCAAAAACGAAGACAGGACTGATGATTACTGATATGATACCACGAAAAAACACGAAAAAAAAAATATCCATTATTTTGTAAAAGTTGACGATATATTGCAAATAAAACTGATGCTAGGGGTCAACGAACGTTACGTAAGTAGGTCATTCGGAGGCAATGCCTCGTCGTAGGTGGGGCATTGACCCTAGTTTTGAATGCTATACATTGTGGGTTTGAAAAATACTAAATAACTCAAACTATGATATGGTCACAGTTCACGACAGTAAGGGAACTTCTAACAAAACATCGAGGCTTTGACGTCACTGGCAGGCGTCAAATGTTAGTGTACACTTGACGCAGGTAGTCCTAAAGTAGCCCTATTTTCCTATGATGTTACGTTACTATAGCCTAATATTTGACATATCGTCGATTCAGGATCAATTCGAGAGCTCCCTTACTCTAATTCACTCTGATAAAACTTTTGCGTAGTGTGTTTTCGATGGAAGAGACGGGGGTTTTTCCTGTCGCAATGGTATGCGTGAACCATAATAATATTGTACTAGTGTGACAGTGTGATAGACAGACAGTCCGCTAGCTTTTCATAGCACACCGTGACTTCATCCACAATAATTTAGGTATTTCTAGAATCCCGTGGAAAATCTGTGATTTTCCGGTGAGCCGTGAAAAGCTAGCAGACAGACACATTTTTCTATTTAAGACTCTATATCATCACAAGACATCTATCTTTCAGCGTGTCACTTGGACCATAAAATTCAACCTTTATGTCGGGTAGCTATTTAATTTTATACGCGCACTGTTTACCCCTAATGGGGGTAGGGGCCGTTACCCCTAATGGGGGTAGGGTCCGTGCCGGCTGAGCTGCGTAGAGCGTAAAAATTTCAAAATCAGGTACCAAATCCCGCGTGGGACAGATCAGTGATTTTAATCCTATTTTATGGCTTCACGTTATCAACTTGAATCAACTTTTGGGTGAAATCTCCTGAGATCAACTTAGTGTCAGTTAGAGTGGAGATTTTCTTTTATTCCTTTGACTACCATAAAATATTGTGTCCCACAAGGAGTTTGTGACTGGAAAGTGATATAGGCTACTTTTATCCCGGAAAATCAAAGAGTTCCCATGAGATTTATAAAAACCTAAATACACGCGGACGAAGTCGCGGGCATCAGCTAGTAAATAAATAAGCATGTTTCACTCCGACACCTACATAATTTTATGTCCTCAAAAAATGTTGACTCGACATCAACAATTTAAAATTGAAATTAAAAACAAAATATTTTAACCTTTTCTCTCTCTTTTTATCAAATAAAAACGAAATAAAGCACATCCAATTTAATTCGAATGACTCTGTTTAACTGGTGTCGATAAATTTTAAATGGCCATCAGCTTTCCAACTCATTAAGCGAGAAAAAAGTGAATTTTGCATAATAGTTCATTAAAAGATTTTTTGTTCCTCTCTATTACCTACTGTTTCCTATTAAGGCTTGGATAGACAATCTCAAAAAAAAAACTGGCCAAGTGTAGGGTTTCGTAGTCACAATTATTAAGCTCGAAAAACAGATATAACTCCTTAACCTGTGAACTCTACTTAGCCATGATAGTTTTCCTTTAAAATTGATTACCCATACTTCTATTATATTTTTATATTATATTATATTTATATTTATTTATATTATATTTTTTCACGTTCCTATATTACACTTACAGGGACACTTGACTCTAATAAAAATTAGCACTTTAAAACATCATATTCTACAAACGGATCTAGAAATCGAAAAATGATGTCCCACACCCACAGTATTTTTAAAAGATCTATTCAACACTATGGGGTCATCCCCACTTTACATGTAGGAGAGCTACCCTAAAAAAAATATGCAGGTTTTACGGTTTTGATGTCGGCATTAGTCACAATATAATAATATCTTCACATTAGCTATATTATCTTTGCAAAAAATTGCGTCGACAGGTTGCTCCGTTGCGGCATGATTGAAGGAAGGACAAACTACCAGACCAATAGATAAACATTAGGTTTATTATTTCAGTCGTTACGAATGCCGATTGAGTGTGTCCATGCCCTTAAATGGTATTATTTCTCTTGGATCACTTTAATTTTCTCTCTAAACTTTTAAATTATTTCAATAAATACTTTCTAGACTTGCCGATGATGAAAATGTAAACAATCTAACTTTCATAATTAAATTTGCTAAAGTAAAAATTGTCTTTGAAATTAGTTTTGCGACTGGAATTATAGGACATGTCATAAATATGTATTAGGGTTCACAATCTGGGGTAACTATGTTAAGTTATAATGAGGTTTTAGTCCTAAAGTGGGCAGAACCGCCCAGTCGGTGCTTTGGTTCTGCCCTAGTGAACTGGGGTCGGTGGTAAAACCGAGGGGGTTAAAGTATCGGTGATATAGGAGATTAATTGATTAAAATCATTCCAGTAGAACCTATCAATCTATAATAATATTATGAAGAGATAAAATTTGGGACCAGACTCAGACCTGCGCGCGTTGGGAACCCTCGTAGCTTTTTTGAATAAATTGTTTGATATTATACATAACCTGGCACACGGCTTTACTCACGTGTTTAGTCGACGTTAACCCGACTAGTTTCCAACCCATCACAACCGCGACGCGTGCGCGAACTGACTCCTTGAAAAAGGACCCCGGATGGGTTCGAACTAGTCGGGTTAACGTCAACTAAACACGTGAGTAAAGCCGTGTGCCAGTTATGTATAATATGGAAATTACTCACGATGGTTTAAACGCTAAAATTATTTGATTTTGATTTTGATAAGATTTGTGAGTTTGTATGTACGGACTAATCTCCAGAAGTCCGGAATGAACGATCTATTGAGGAACTCGCAAGCATAAGCTGGTCTATGATAGACTAACGTATGCTCGCGACATCGTCCGCGTGGACCACATAAATTTCGAACCCCTATTTTACCCCCTTAGAGATTGAATTTTCAAAAATCCTTTCTTAGCGGATGTCTACGTCATAATTGCTATCTGCTTGCCAAATTTCAGCCCGATCCGTCCAGTAGTTTAGCTGTGCGTTGATAGATCAGTCAGTCAGTCAGTCACCTTTTCCTTTTATATATTTAGACTAGCTTATGCTCGCGACTTCGTCCGCGTGGACTACACAAATTTCAAACCCCTATTTCACCTTCTTGGGGGTTGAATTTTCAAAAATCCTTTCTTAGCGGATGCCTACGTCATAATAGCTATCTGCATGCCAAATTTTAGCCCGATCCGTTCAGTAGTTTGAGCTGTGTGTTGATAGATTTCGATCTTTGAATCATGATCTAAAAATCTAAGATGCCTTAAAGCTTGTTACTCTTCTAAATGCTAAACTATCTCTTACACTAGGTACTATAAAAATATTATGAAAAGCAGCGAAAGAAAATTACGAGTGCTAACACTGTAACAAATTTTAATACAACATTTTGAAATTGTACCAATTTATTTCGCAACAAACAATGTCGTTTCGCCGCCCGTCCGCCCGCCCGCCGTCTGCGTAACAGACAATTACGGAATTTAACGACCGTAAGAAAATTTCCGGACAGAAACGTCTCATTTATACAAGTGAAAATAAATGGCAAGTAATCAAAATACTTTGTATTGTAAACGAGATGGTTTACGTATTGTGAACAGGCGTTTGAGTTTCAAGGAACCAGACACGTATCTGTACAATGATAACGCATACTAAGTACAGTACGCGGCCTAAAGTAATGTATATCGACCTTTAGAAGGAGATCGCAGATTTGTAGAGCACTGTCTTTGTCGTTGCGACCGACAAAATGTCATATAGGTATGAGTGACAGAGACAACGCTCTACAAAGCCGAAATGAACTATCATACTATATACATATCAACTATCATTACAAAAAAAAACTATCGTACAATTTTCCTATTCTTACAATTTACAACATCTATTTCAATGTATTATTTCTTATTTCTTCTTTTATGTCCTATATCATTTTAAATTTAAAAACTTTAAACACTTTATTTCATTTTATTTATCCATTTACTCGCCAACTTTATATATTCTATGCCACTGACGTTTAGGTAATATGTAAAAGGCGGTCACTGAAAATCAGCGTTGGGGCGTCTGGTACCTCAGATATTTGCTCTAGAGGTTTGTGTCTGAGGGGCCCGACGTCTCAACACAAGCTGAGTGGCCTACCTGTTCGAGGTGTTGCACTGCTGTACAGGACGATATTGCCTACACCATTTACCACCTATATACCTCGAATAAACATTCTATTCTATTCTATTCTATTCTATTCTATTCTATTCTATTCTATTCTATTCTATTCTATTCTATTCTATTCTATTCTATTCTATTCTATTCTATTCTATTCTATTCTATTCTATTCTATTCTATTCTATTCTATTCTATTCTATTCTATTCTATTCTATTCTATTCTATTCTATTCTATTCTATTCTATTCTATTCTATTCTATTCTATTCTATTCTATAAATGACATTCTAAAGGCCGATGTACATTACTTTCGGCGGTGTACTGTACGTACTATGCGTCAAAGACGTTATAAAACTTCAAATACTTATAGAGAGAGAGCCAGCGCGTGCCAGACCTTCATTATTGTATAAAAGCTGATAGTGTATCTTCGCATTGTCCCCAGCATTGGGAGGAACGTTTGTTTGGACCATGGTCACAGAATATATAATAAGTACTCCATGGTGGCTTTGGGAGATAACGCAACATAGATCTCTGAAACGATTTGCGTATTTTATAATTGATAGAGAAACTTTGCGACATTGTCCCATACACCTATGTCCCAAACCTAAATCCGTTCGGGTGAAGCCGCGGGCATCAGCTAGTTCATAATAACTGTATTATCCGTTATTTGGATGTGAGTTATCATAATATTATGATGTAACTATGCGCATACATGTATAAAATACAGGATACACTTTGTCATACGAGTAATAAAAAAGTTACGTGCCTACATAATATCTATTTTATAGGGCCGCAGATAAAGTACCTAAGACGACAGACGAAAATAGTCGCGGAGCCGATTTCGTCACGACCATAAAAAAGCGATTAATTTGAATAAATTCGAGGGTAACAAAAAATATTACTGTTTTTCTAATGGAGTGTTTTCACTGACGCGACGAGTAGAGAAATAAAAGTGGAGCTAAAAAAAAAAAAAACGCGTCTCATTTGCTCTCTCCGCAAACTCCCTCCCCTACCTCACTAACAGCCGTACTCAGAGTCGCTAATCGTTACTGAAGATTGAGTTAAAACGAGACAGATTTATGTGAGAGATATAGCTCTGTCTGGTTGTAACTAAACTTAAGTAACGATTAAGCGACTCTGAGTATGGCTATAAGCTACCTCACTAAGCTACCTCACTAGGCTACCTCACTAAGCTACCTTACTAGACTACAGTTCTTGCATTTGACGAGGGCGAGTGGCTCATGCTTGTGTATGTAAGGTACAGTAAATGTGGGCGTTTGCGAGCGCTTGCTCGCGACTGATTGGTCTGACAGGCACGCACACTTACGCAGTGTCCATGTATACCACGTAACCACAAGTAAAGTTCACCAGCTTTCGTGAATTGCAAGAACTTTACCTCATTAGGCTACCGCACTAGGCTACATTGCTAAGCTACCTCATTAAACTACCTCGCTAAAATACCTCGCTCTTCTAACCCACTCCGCTACCTCTCTTATCTACCTTGCATCCCTTGCTCCGCTTCTACCATCCAATACCTCGCACCACTACCTCGCCCCGCTACCTCACTTCACTACCTGCACACATTTTGTGTGTTGTGAATATATTTTGCGGTTTAAATTATGAAACTGAGCAAAGTGGAGACGAGAATTTTGTGTCATTTTATTGGTTTATATTTTCTTAGCTTCACTCCTGTCTTTTCCAATGGAACAGCACCCTAAAGGCACCTGTCAAATGACGAAAAGCTACGCGAAAATTTGCTTAGTCAATCAATTAGATTTTTGATAGAAACGTAATACTTTTATCACATCAGCTTTTAACAATCTGATTAGCCTGCTCAACACACACCTCCACTTGATCATTTAGTTTGTCTACAAAACACTCATTTCATCTTCGTTCCGCTTCATTGGACCAGCATCCTTATTCCTTATAACGAGCGGCACAATAAAGCTTAACTATTTCAATCCACTTCAGACAAAAATCTCCGCAGCTGCGTTTTTTCGTCTCCGCTCGTCTTTGCTTCACTGGAAACGTGCCCTTAGGGCATTTGGAATTCTGTCGTTGTTTTATCATCGGGCGATCATTAATGGGATCTTAATATCTCGTTGGCACCTCGTTGGGAGCACTCCTTATCATTTTTACAAAGTCCTTTTTGAATACCAAAATGTACCCTTAGCTCTCTGAACTGAAATTGTTCGTAAGGACTACTTATTGATAAGGACTGTCACACGATATTTCACGATCATTTTTTTGTTTGTTTATTTTATACGGAAAAACTACAAAATAATTGAATGTTGTGTGTCTGGTTGTCAGTACCCTTATTATAAATGCTAAAGTGTGTTTGTTTGTTGGTTTGTTGGTTTATTGGTTTGTTGATTTGTTGATTTGTTGGTTTGTCCTTCAATTTATGATGCCCACGACTCCGTCCGCGTGGATTTAGGTTTTTTAAAATCCCGTGGGAACTCTTGAATTTTCCGAGATGAAAAGTATCCTATGTGTTTAAAAGTGTTCATTTTCGGGATGCAAGCTTTCCTTGTATTACTTCAAAAACAATTAAGTGAAAAGCTAGCAGACAGGCAAAAAACACGTCGGTAAAAACATGAAAAAAAAAACATTCTGGCCTTTTTGAGATAAGAGCTATCAAGCAGACTGACGCAGCGGTCCGACTGTCTATATATGTAAAAGGAAAAGCTGACTGATTTACTAACTGACTGATCTATCAATGCACATTGCAGAGCTCAAACTACTGGACGGATCGGGCTGAAATTTGGCATGCAGATAACAATTATGACGTAACATCCGCTTGGAAAGGATTTTTGAAATTATTTGACGATTGTCGATGACTAAAAAATTTTTGTTATCCACGCGGACAAAGTCGCGAGCATAAGCTAGTAATATTATGAAGTGATAATTTGTCTTATCATCAGGTATCATTTGTATCGCAAGCCTTATCTTCACTTCCCGGTCTAAACTCAAGATGACGTCACGTGATTTACGTCTCTATTCACCGTTTCTTTTCATGATCTCATTACAATTCCACCCACACGCTCGTCCCAACATCTATACTATATGGGAAAATTTCAACTTTGGACCTAATATGGTCATGAGCGAATTAACCCGCTGACATACAGACAGACGGACGTATGAGTGGACAGCGGATAAATCTAGTTGGCACTCTTCGGGTACAAAACACAAAAAAACCAATTAAATATTTTTGAGATCAGAGCTATCAAACAGACTGACTGACTATAATAATATTATGAAATGATAATTTGACTTATCATCTGTACCCGTAGTACAAGATTTTACGTCTCACCAAACGAAACCAAATTCGAGAGTCGAAATACTTCCGCGTTACAGTAAAATGGACCTAAACAGCCTTGAATTGAAGTCAAATATTCAATGCCACTGATTTTAATTTCGCAATGTTTTCGCTTGGAGCGCTGGCTGTAGAAGTGTAGACAAACTTGAGCTTTAAAACAAGGCATTTAAGATCCAGTTTACTGTAACGCGGAAGTATTTCGACTCTCGAATTTGGTTTGGTTTGGTGAGACGTAAAATCTTGTACTACCGGTACTGATATCATTTGTATCGCCAGCCTTATCTTCACTTCACGGTCTAAACTCAAGATGGCCAGATGACGTCACGTGATTTACGTCTCTATTCGCCGTTTCTTTTCATGATCTCATTACAATTCCACTCACACACGCGTCCCGACATCTGGTTTAACTTTTATGTCCATTTATACTTTTCTATTGTCTGAAAGCTATGCTATAGAGAGCTATGCTTGGAGTTTCTCTACGTGATCAAATCAGAAATGAGGAGATCCGTAGGAGAACTAGAGTAACCGACATAGCTCAACGGGTTGCGAAGCTGAAGTGGCAATGGGCAGGGCACATAGTTCGTACAACCGATAGACGTTGGGGTCCCAAGGTGCTGGAATGGCGACCTCGCACCGGAATATGCAGCGTTGGAAGACCCCCCACTAGGTGGACGGACGACATCAGACGAGTCGCAGGGAGCCGCTGGATTCAGGAGGCGCAAGACCGTGGCGTGTGGAAGTCCCTACAAGAGATCTATGTCCAGCAGTGGACGTCTATTGGTTGGTGATGATGATGATGATTGTCTGAAAACGTGATAGCCTAGTAGTGAAGACTACGGCCTCTTTTTCGGAAGTCAAAAATTCGATCCCGGGATAGCTATTCGTATATAGAGTGTAACCAGAGCTCTAGAAAAACTCACCGTTATGGTTATACAATCTAAGCACAATCAATTAATACCAATAACCATTTGCCTCATTTTGTAGTTTTAGTGATTTCGTATTTTTCAAACCCGCAATGTATAGCGTGAAAAACTCGTGTCAATACCATTGACTACGAGTGGCCTACTTACGCAACTTTCGTTGAACTCTAGCATCAGTCAAATGTTTTATTTGCAATATATCGTGAACGTTTACAAAATATAGGTTTTTTTTTAATTTTTTTTTCGCGTTTTTTAGTGGCACATAGTATCAGTAATATTATCACCTGTCTTCGTTTTTGCTAGCGTTGTGGTTACACACTGTATAGTATTTATTTGCTAAATGATTTCGCTGCGTTTTCTATTATCATTTTGCACATCGTACGTGTTTTTGTTTATCTATTGATTAGTATGGTGATTAAAATTTTGACCTTTTGAATAGAAAGAAATAAAATAAAATTCGACTGTAGTACGGAACCCTCGGTGCGCGAGTCTGACTCGCACTTGCCGGTTTTTTTGTTCTAAAGAAGGTTCAAGACTCTTTATCTGCAGAAACATATTTAAAAATAAGATGTTTATAATTGTCCAGAGAAGTGTTTCACCTTACATAATCAGGCATGCAAAATTAGTACCTAGTATCGAAGTTCTTTATAGTCGTCTCTCATCTTATAATAAAATATCTATGAGCGGATGCATCTTGGTCAGTCTTCTTATTGGATAACAAGTGCTTGTTACCGAGAAGCCGGGCTTTGAACGTGTGTTGATGTATTATGATTCCCCGCGATAACTAGCGGCGGCCATACTGGGAAATTATGGCTATTTATGAACAAGATCACAACAAGACTCTAAGGCACGGTTGCTTCAGCAAATTTTAACAAGATTTTACGTCACACCAAACGTTGCTAGAATTCGAGAGTCGAAACACTTCTGCGTTATAGTAAACTGGATCTTAATAGCCTTGTTTTAAAGCTCAAGTTTGTCTACACATCTACGCTAGCGCTCCAAGCGGAAACCTTGCGAAATTAAAATCAGTGGCATTGAATTTTTGACTTCAATTCAAGGCTCTTTAGGTCCATTTTAGTTTGATGTTATTGTGTTTCGATTCTCGAATTCTAGCAACGTTTGGTGAGACGTAAAATCATATATTGCGGGTACAGACTCGTAACCGTTAACATTGGCGTTACAGAACAAAATGTCAAAGAACACCATTGTAACGATATCATACATAGCCTAGTCACTAGTGGTGAGGACGTCCGCCTTCTAATCGGAGGTTGGGGGTTCGATCCCGGGCACGCACCTCTAGCTTTTCGGAGTTATGTGCGTTTTAATTAATTAAATATCACTTGCTTTAACGGTGAAGGAAAACATCGTGAGGAAACCTGCATGCCTGAGAGTTCTCCATAATGTTCTCAAAGTGTGTGAAGTCTACCAATCCGCACATGGCCAGCGTGCTAGACTATGGCCAAAACCCTTTTCACTCTGAGAGGAGACCCGTGCTCTGTAGTGAGCCGGTGATGGGTTGATCATGATGATGATGTAACGATAACAAACGGTTTGAAACAACCAAACCTAGTATCTCTAGACTTAACGTTAGAGTTGCATGCCCGGGTTCAAACCCTCGACCCCAAAAAAGAGGCCGATGCCTAACCACTAGGCTGTCCCCGCTCTAAATAACTACTTAATTACAAATCGGCAATTAGTGTAACCATAATGTAGAAACTGAAATTACTTAGTATCCCAAAATATAGCTGTAACGGCACAATTTCACAAAACGGCTTGTTTAGTTGACAGCGCGTCACGTCACTGTCACCCGCGCTCTGTTGACGCTAGATTAATAGATGGGGACAGTTGGGACATGCCCCTACTTCCTGCTGCAGTGTACGGGTTAAAATTAACATCTAAATTAATAATAATAAATTGTATAATGTATGTAATATATACTAGAACAATGAACGTAACACTAAAAACCTTAAAAAATATAATATAACAACTAAAATATATTATTAAAAGGAGTCCCTTTAGGCAAGGTTCCGAAGATACTGGCAGCGTTCCCCCCTGAAATTGCTAGGCTAATTCTTTGTCCAAGGTACAAAAAAAAAAATGTACCAATTTTACATGTATCTTGGAATAAATAATTTTATTAAAAAACAATTATTTAGAATTTTCATCGCTGTCTCTGTAAACTTTAAAAGGAAATAAACATTTTATATAAGTAAAATAACTATCAATAGTTTTAATAAATGAAGAAGTTTATCTATTTCGTATTATTTTCTAGCATTATTACCACTGTACATGAATTTTGACCCACTCAAATATCCAACCTGGTACATAAAAAAGGAAAAGTATTGTGTGCGTGACAGTACCCATGCGCAGTAATCCCCTCCACCCGAAGGTCAAAGCCAAACTCTCGCCGCGCGATCTGTAGCTGCCAGTTCTTCGGTCTCCTGTGATGTCAACTAACTTTTTTTGCTATAATAATTTGTTGTACGGTAAAGTATCACGTCTTTCACGCTGCAACTTTTGATCAGCCATTTTTCTAGAGACTATTCTAATAATATAAATGGAATAGTGCATCTGTCTGTCAGCTAGCTTTTTAGGGTATGTCTGTTTAACAAATTTTGGCAAAACTTAGTGCAGAGATAGCTTGCATACCGGGGATGGATATAGGCTACTTTTTATCAGGAAAATCAAAGAGTTTTCATGGGATTCTTAAATAAACAAGAATTCACGTGGATAAAGTCATGGTATCATTTATTTGGTACGGAGACAGCTTCCATCCCGTATACGGATAAAGACTACGTTTTATCCCGGAAAATCGAGTCAAAAGTGTCTAAAAATATAGCTGTAACGGCACAATTTCACGAAACGGCTTGTTTAGTCGACAGCGCGTCACGTCACTGTCACCCGACGGGGACAGTTGGGACATGCCCCCACTTTCTGCTGCAGGTTAAAATTAACATCTAAATTAATTTGGTGAACGGTAAAATTTAACTTAATATTTCACGCTGCAATTAACGCTAGCCAAAGCTCAAACAATGATGTTAAAGGTAACAGTAAACTTTTTTAGAATTCTATCTTTTTTCTTCTTCAGAATAGTATTAGAAATCACGTCATGCATTGTCAGACACTTAGTATGGTGGCAACCCTCTGCCGGACACCTTTAAAGTTTAATAAATTATTAACGTTTAAGGCTGTCTGGCAACGCATGACGTGATTTCTAATACAAGAAAATATAAAAAATGACTTTATACTTTTAGATTTTTAGAAGATACGTAAGGTTTTTTACTGCTTTATTACCTGCTCCAAAGCCACCATGAGTGTTGGGGAACTAAGGAAAAAAAGGAAACTCTGGCACGCGCTGGCTCTTTCTAAAACGTCTATGTAAAAAATTGACAGTCAATGGAATGGAATGTCGACAGAAGCGAAAACTCAGAAAACATTAGCGTGTCGGTGACGCGACTTTGAAGTATTTAGTCCATCCCAAAATTGCGCAATATTCTTACACTTTAACTTCAAAAGACAAAGCGACACTACCTAATGATAAAAAGAAAAGAAATTCATGCAAAGTACACTAAAACACAAAACCTAATATAGAAATCCAGGCATCTTACAGGAATCTTAAGTTTAAAGGGACGCTCGGAATGGCTCAAAATAAACTGTCACCACGAGCAAAACGACGCTTAGACACGCAGCTGTTCCGTTCCAGAGATATCGATTGCAAAAAGGACAGACAGACTGACATGATGGAGCTGTGTGCTTAGCGTCGAGTTGCGAGCTTTTTGCCTGCAAATATCATATTTTTCTTGTGCAGTAAAGTTTTAAGTATTCTTTAAAAGTTCGTAAAAAGATTGAACCAACGACCGAGACGGTCATTTCGAACAAAAATTTTTGAGGTTGCGTTTATAACCGACTTTAACAAAGTAGTGTGCTCAACGTATGTAAGTCTTGTGTATACAGGATGTAACCAGGACGCTGGCAAAAATGAAGACAGGTGATAGTCCTGATAATTATTACTAACTAGCTGACCCGGCGAACTTCGTTCCGCCTAACAGTCGATTCAATTTTTTTTTTTTTTAATATCAATTCACTATCAGAAATTCTAAAATCCCCACGATTTAGGACTTCAGTACTTTGCAGCATCAGGATTGAGGAGTTAGGATCCGAAGTTCAATGATGTAGCCTATGCTTGGTACCTAAAATAATTATGCATCATCCGCAGTTCCTGAAACATTATAGTTTAGGAGTGCTGTACCCTACATCATCAGGGTTGAGGAGTTGAGACTTGAAGTCTGAGAATAAAGTCGTTGCTTGGTACCTACAATATGAATTCACTATGAACACTTCCTGAATCTTGATAACTCAGGCGGGCAGTAACCCTGCAGCATCAGGATTAAGGAGTTGAATCCAGAATTTTTTATGTGAACACCACGAAAACTTTTTTTGTTGATTTAAAAAAATAATTTGCAAATCGGTCCAGAAACCTCGAAAAAATCGATGTAGAAAAAAGAACCACCTCATAATTCATAATTCATAATTTTTTATTGCAAAAAATACACGTGTAGTGGTGTTACAATATTTTTTTGGACAGTCCTTTTTGACAGTCGGTTAAAAACCAATGACCTTGAAATATTTACGGAACAATTTTTAAAATATCCCCTTTCTAACAAAAAAAGAATGAATGAAATCGGACTACGCGTTAATGAATTACAACTCGGTATACATTTTAACTTTCATCCCCTCTTCTACGGGAACCATGCTGAATTTCGGGATAAAAAGTATCCTATATTCTTCCTCATAGTATGACCTCAAATCGTACCAAGTTTCATTGGAATCCATTCAGTAGTTTCAGCGTGATGCGCGGCCGTGATACAGACAGACAGACGGACAGACAGACAGACAGACAGACAGATAGACAGACAGACAGACAGACAAAAATGAAAAAAATTACAGTTTTGGGTTCAGTATCGATTATAGAGTGCCCTCGAAAAAAAATTTTCAAAATATCTTCAATGTACAGAATTTGACCTGTTACAGTTTTATTATAAGTATTGATGATAATTATGATATCACAAAAAACGCAAAAAAAAAAAACTAAAAAATCCTGTAGTTTTGTAAAAGCTTACGATATATTGCAAATAAAACATCTGACTGACACCAGAGGTCAACGAACGTTACATACGTAGGTCACTCGGGGCCAATGCCGCGTCGTAGGCGGGGCATTGCCCCGACTTTTGCACGCTATACTTTGCGGGTTTGAAAAATACTAAATCACTAAAACTACAAAATGAAGCAAATGGTTGTTAGTATTGGAATTTGTTTAGGTAGTATAACAATAACGCTAAGATTTTACTAGCGTTCTGGTTACAACCTGTATAATTAAGAACTATTTTAGTGCAAATATATATATTATATTGTTATAGCTTTGTTTGTTAAAATCATTGGTAACTTTTGACCATTTATAAATACATATAGCTACGTTTGTAATATTTAAGATACTAATAGAAAGAAATAAAAGTCCAATTTTCAAAGTTACCGGCTAGTGTGCAAATAATTAAGAACACATTTTACTTTTACTTTTACTTTACATTTTCGTATTCTTCTAAAGTCTTCGTCTGAAAAATACTTCTAATTAAATTCTATTCCCGCTTAATAATACGTCATTAATTTTCAACTTTAAGCGTTTGAATTAATTCAATTGGTTCCTATTATACAAGAAACTTGTAAAAATAATGACACAAAGAAGAATAATGATTGTGTCGTTGGTAAATGACAAACTGATACTATGACCTCAGCAAAAACTAGTAGAATAGTAGAATATAGAGGCTAAATGTTGTAAAAGTCACATTTTTATTTTATTCCGTTTTATTCCTTTGACGCCAATTTACGTGGACACTTTTGAAAGGATTGTTTGAATTTACAAAGTGACAATAAAAACTCTTTGGAGGTTACGTTTTATAAAAAAAAACAGGCGAAAATTCAAAAAAGTTTTTCGTGAAAGCATCAAAATTCGCAAAAAGTTAAAACATTTTTTTGAATCAACGAACGCTTAATTGTAATAAATGTGAGAATGACAGCGCGAAATGTTACCAAAAGTTTTGCCCGCTCGGGTATGAATGTAGGAAATAATATAATTGTGCTAAAAATGAAATTATGCTAAACACGGTCATGTTGAAATTGCCTCGACAAATGTAAATTGGCGCTGTGGTTAGGTGAAATATTATTCGTCACTAAAAAAAAGACCGTTTATTTTTAATTTTGAATAGATTTTTTCAAGCTGTATCTCTGGTTGTATTTTTTTTTAATTCAGATACAAGTTAGCACTTGACTGCAATTTGTGCTAAATTTATAAAGTGAAACCCTATAGGATGGTTAAATTAATCAACTGGCCCTCATAACAATAATTATTATTAGTAGTATTACGATGAAAATAATTAACTCATAAAAATAAATGATTTCGTAAAATCGCCAACAATATCATTATTTTTAATCGTCAATAAAGCGAAGTGATTATTTCCTCGCTTCCTAACCCGTGCCGTCCGGATGTTTACGGCACGTGGTGGTGCGGGGCCGAAAATACCCCGCGATAATGATGCGCCGTGTTAACCCGTGGTGATGCACATGAGAACAGATTTAGAATATCTTTCTTAAGACTAAATCAATGTTTCGTAACTATGAGTTGATTTGATTTGCTTGAATAATTATAATTATATTTTGCTCCACATTTTTCAGTTGATATAATATTTTTATCAAATAGTCCCTTCAGTTTTTAATTTGTTTCTTTTTAGTATGGCAATAACGAATCCCTCATTATACCACTCACTTTTTTTTAAGCCATATAACGTACTATAGTCTGCAGTTTTGACTAAATTACTAATTGTTTATGTAATTGATAATGATGCGCCGTGTTAACCCGCGGTGGATGCACATGAGATCAGATTTAGAACATCTTTCTGAAGATATTTTTTTCAGCTGGAAAATGTATTAGGCGAAGGCTACGCGTTCAACAAATATTTTTTCATATCGTGTTATTTATTGAGCGTGTAGACTAGAGTATTGATGGTACGCAATATGGCTTACATAATTTCTAAATTTCCAAATTCCGGATTGTCATTTCACGGATCGTGATAAATATTTAACGTGTTGTTTTCGCCTTATAGTTATAACTTGAGTTGATTTGCTTTAATATTACTAATATACTTGATATAGGAGTGAAAAAAGGAGGGTTTTTTTTAAATAAAGCCAATTTTTTTAGACGCATTGTTTAGTAGCGTAAATTGCATTGTTTTATTTTTAATCGCCAATAAAGCGAAGTGATTATTTCCTCGCTTCCTAACCCGTGCCGTCCGGTTGTGAGTGGAAGAAAAAGACATGTTGTGCCGACCCCACGTAGCATCGGATAAGGTAGATACGGAAGAAGAAGAAGAAGTCTACAACAAAACATTAACCTGTCAGATAGACCGTAGTACTTCGGAAACTAATAAGCCTTCTAAAACAACTAATCAAAACATTCCAGCAACAATTCCATAAAAACTAATCACTAATCAGGAATGAAAGTGACGTCAACACTCAAGAGGCTTGGGAGTAGAAACTACAAATTAACTGAATTTCACACCGAAGCGTTACATTAAAATGGATCTATGTAAATTTGCGGTATGAAGTGAACAAAGCTTGCTCGTTGTAAACATGATAATGGTTAGTGTCACAAATTGGTGGACAGAGACGAGTTGGAATTCATTTGTTAATAGTTTTTGTGTGCGATTTCGTTCAGGCGAGCTCTTATATGATATCCTGAGAATCGATATCTTGTATTTATCGTTCCGGTTCGATGTCGCGTAGAGACCGATTAGCTGGCCCCCCGATTGTGCAAGAAAAACTTACTTATTCATCGTATCATATCTACTATCGTGACTGTCAAAAATTCTGCAATTTGATTGGTTGATGCGCTGTTTACATTTTTTCACAGCCAATCAAAGGGCAGAATTTGTTGACGATTGCGATAACGATGAATACGTTTTTTTCACAATTGGGGGGCAGGTAAGCTGTGGCTACACAGTATTACTGGCCAAGTGCGAGTCACACTTTGCACACCCAGGGTTCCGCACATTGAATGGCAAACCTTTAAGAACATTATGGAGAACTCTCAGGCATGCAAGTTTCCTCACAATGTTTTACTTTACCGTTAAAGCAAGTGATGTATTTCATTGCTTAATACGCAGGTACCTTTTAAAAGTTACAGATCCGAAATAATATCACAATTTTGGTATTCAAACTTAATTTTTTTTTAATTCTGTTTCAATTTAGCCTTAAAACTTAGTTTCAAAAGCTTGTGGGTAAAAGGTAAGAAAAATCCAAACGTGGACTCATCTGTACACTTTCATTCGTCATATTCAAAGTCAATTGGCGTCATATACGATGCGATTAAAAGTGAATGAACTAGGAATGTATAAGTTTAGTTTATCCCAGAACTGTTTATCCCTCTAGCGCGCATTCCGTCTTATTTTGGTATTTGAGTCGAGCAGGGACAGTTTGGAAGCGATCCAGTATTGCGCGCGCGCGCTTCTGTATTGATCGTGAAACGTGATTTTGAAAATCGTCCGAAAATACCGCAAAAAAATTCGCGTGTGAAAAAATGTCACACCGGAATTCAAGGGTTGGGTTCAGTTCAATTGAAATTGCGTGCGTGAATTTTTCGCTCTAGTTTTTTTAGTGCGTGACGATTTGTGATTGTGCTGAAAGTCGATGTACCTAGCTATTGTTTTTTTGGAATTGGATTGTAGGTAGATTTCCTGTACAAATGAACCAATTACAATAAATGAGTCAAATGAGTTAAATGATTTATTCAAAATAGGTAATAAATTACTCTTTTTGATAGTCAGTAATGTTGGATTTGTAAGATATAGTGGTGATAATTATTACGCAAACTTAAAACTAAAGCTACGAGGGTTCCAAACGCGTCCAGGTCTGAGAAGAGCCCAATAGGAACGTGTTAAAATAATTTGGAACGATATTTTGTTTTACATTTTCCAAGGATTCGTTTGAAGTTTTAGTTTGTAAAATACTGAAACGTTTAAATTCGATAGTGTAATTTAGACGGATGGTCTAGAATCGGAAGGGAATAATGGTGACGCAAATAAAACGGAAAATAAAAGAACTATGGTTCTAGTAGCAATTGATGGTAAATACAGCAACGATTAATCTTAAAGAGCCGAGTTCAAAAGTGACTCACACGAACAGCAGTAAAACGAAATCACCAAATAAACTATAAAACCAAAGAGTAGTATATTTTAAGCAATGCAATGAGAGCAAATCGGTGGACATAACGAAAATGGCCGCTGGGCACGCGACACCGTTTATAAGTCACAGTTTGTTTATTTATATAGCCGTCTCGCTCTTGTTGCCGATGGCTAACCAAGGTGCGACAGTGTACGAAGATCCCCGAAGCTTTTCTAAAGATGAAAAGCGGTTGACAAGGGAGTATAACTTGAGGCAGGGCGCTATGAGAGGACTGATCGTGAAGCCAGGGAAGAACTATGATCTTCAGCCTGTGGAAATGTTTTTGGGGATTCCCTATGCAGCGCCACCTGTTGGGAATTTACGGTTTATGCCACCAGGTAAGATTCGTAGAGTAGGTATCGACTTTAGGTTTTTCTTTGTTTTTTCTGTATGTACCTAATAATTATTAGTTCATGACCACAAAAAAAAAATTGTCAGCTTGAGAATTGGTATCGACTTAACTATCTATCTATATACTTCATTATATAATTCAAAGTCCTGACTGACTGACTGACTGACAGAATTATATATCAACGCACAGCCTAAATCGCTGGTCCTAGAGACATGAAATTTGGAGAGTGTGTTCTTTGTAAAGAGTACGTATTCACTAAGAAATAGTTTTTCGAAATTCTGCCCCTACGTGGGTTAAATGGGGGATGGAAGTTTGTATGAAAGTCCGTCGTTTTTGAAGTTACATCGATAAAAATGGGATTTTAGCTTTCGGTTAAAAATAAAAAGTACGTATTTCACGATTTTTGTAAACTCTACTACCAAGGGGGTTAAATAGGGGATGAAAGTTTGTATGAAAGTCCGTAATTTTTCAAGTTGCATGAAAATTGGTATTTCGGTTTTCAGTCACTAATGAAGTGTTACGTGTTTCAGGATTTTTGGAAATTCATCCCACACCTCGATTTTCTAAATTTCCACCCGAGTGAAGCCGGGGCGGGTCAGCTAGTCACTAGATAAATTAAAAAAAAGTTATCCATACCAACAACCACCATAATAATATGAGTATCCCGACTAATATAATAAAGGCGAAAGTTTCTATGTGTGTGTATGTGTGTGTGTGTATGTTTGTTACTCCTTCACACAAAAACTACAGGACGGATTTGGCTGAAATTTGGAATGGATATAGACTATACCCTGGATTAGCACATAGGCTACTTTTTTATCCCGGAAAATTAACGAGTTCCCACGGGATTTTGGAAAACTTAAATCCACGCGGACGAAGTCGCGGGCATCAGCTAGTTATCTATATTATTATCCTACTTCTATTGACTACTTTTGCAACAGCATTTTTAATAACAAGGTTCCCTTTATTCAAATGATTTCTGGTGTAAAACTATAATAAACGTGCACAGCAAAAGTTTTTAATTTACTTTTCTAAATTACTTTTGCTGCAGTTCCATTCTATTTCAGTAATCTAAGTCCCACTGTGCGAGAAAATAGAATTCTGTGAAATTAATAGCTATCATTATTCTCCAAAGTTTATACAATATTATGGAAAACTGTAGTTACTATTGTGTTTTACAATTCAAATGGCTAGTCTTTTCCATTCTCTGTACATATATTTTTCAGTATATTAATGATGCTGTTCATGCAAGGAGATACCTGGGAATGACTACCCATATAAATGCGAAAGTGTGTTTGTTTGTTGGTTTGTCCTTCAATCAAGTCGCAACGGAGCAATGGATCTCCTAATTTCTGATTTGATCACGTAGAGAAACGTTGTACAACTTTAATTGAATAAAAATATATTCTCTTCTATTATAATCATTACCCTTATTATCGGTACCCTTATTATAAATCAGTACCTTTATTAGCAGTCTTTAAAGTTAAATTGTATTGTCTTATATTGTTAAATCTAGTAGGTATGTTTAAATATAATTATTAACTGTATAAAGATAAGTAATAATAGATAATTCAATTGTAATTTAAAAGTCAGTAAGTTGGTTTTATTTTTTATTTTTTTGCATGCCATAATATGGCTATTTGTGGTGAAACTTTAATAACTGTAACATCTGTATATACATACCCACATGTGCAGTAAAGAATGTTTGATTTGAATTGAAAATGCGAAAGTGTGTTTGTTTGTTGGTTTATTGGTTTGTTGATTTGTCCTTCAACCACGTCGCAGCGGTGCAACGGATTGACGTAATTTTTTGTATGGGTATAGATAAAGACCTGGAGAGTGACATAGGCTATCCCGGAAAACCAAAGAGTTCCCACAGGATTTTCAAAAACCTATTTCCATGCGGACGAAGTCGTGGGCATCAGCTAGTAGATAGTATTCTGTGATAATTATGGTCCTGTAACATGTAATTCTTTCCAGTCAGCGCTCCGCCCTGGCCCGGAGTTCACATGGCGACGCACTTCGCCCCCGTCTGCCCCCAGGCTCTGCCCGTCATCAAGAAGGGGAACCCACCATCCATGGGCAGGCAGCATTACCTGAGCAGACTCAAGCCTTTCCTAGCTAAGGAGTCCGAAGACTGCTTGTACTTGAACATCTATGTGCCCTATCGAGGTAAGATATAGGTATACTAATATACTATATCCATTATCCATACTTAGATGCCATCCATCAGTACCCATATCACTACCCATAGTATAAATGTAAAAGTTTGTTTGTTTGTCCTTCAATCACGTCGCAACAGAGCGTTGCTTTGATCAACGTGATTTTTTGCATGGCTATAGTTAAAGACCTGGAGAGTGACATAGGCTACTTTTATCCCGGAAAATCAAAAGGTTCCCTCGGGATTTTTAAAAACCAAAATCTACACGGACGATGTCGCGAGCATCACCTAGTACTAATATAATATGTGTCTGTCATTCAATCTGATACTTTTTAACGACCTAGGGAAAATCTATAAAACAGTCGTTAGACCTGTCACATTGTATGGTTCAGAATGTTGGGCGGTAAAAGGGACGGATGAAAGGAGAGTACATGCGACTGAAATGCGAATGTTGAGATCGATGTGTGGTGTGACAAGGATGGATAAGATAAGGAATGAATATATAAGGGGTAGTTTGAAAGTAGCGCCAGTGGTAGAAAAGTTGAGGCGTAATAGGCTGGCATGGTATGGGCATATAATGCGGAGGGAAGAAAGCCATGTCACTAGAAGAATGTTAAGTATGCATGTGGAAGGAAAAAAGAGGAGAGGACGACCAAAGAAAAGGTGGATAGATTGCGTGAAAGAGGATATGCGTGAAAAAGAGGTGGATTTATACATTGACGAATGACAGGAATGAGTGGAAGAAGAAGACATGTTGTGCCGACCCCACGTAGCGTGGGATAAGGTAAGGGAAGAAGAAGACTTTTTAACGACCTATCCATTCATTCATTTGACGGGTATTGATATAGCTTGTGTCCCGGGAACGGACATAGACTATTTTTTATCCCAGAAAACGAAATAGTTCCCACGGAATTTTTATGGGGAAATCTCAGGCATACAGGGTTCTTCAAGACGTTTTCCTTCTCCGTTAAATCAAGTGATATTTGCTTAAAACGCACATTATTCTGATGAAAAGTTAAAGCCGGCCCAGGCGTGAAACCCCAACCTTCCGAATAAAATCTTCATACAATCATCATACTTGTAAATAGTCAAAATCAAAAATCAAAACGTCAAATCTATTTAATTTCAGATTAATTATTATACTTGAAGTTTCTGTGCCCAGCTGGCACACCTAAAAGCCAATAATTGGGAATTGAATTGAATATACTTGAAGTTATTTGAAAACGTTATTTTTGGCATAATTTGACCTCAAAAGATAATTACCATTCAGATAAACTGTGGCTGGCTATCATTTCTTTTTCAATCATTCGCAAAAACAGTTGTACGTTAACCCGGTTTCCCACATGTCGGCAGATAGGACTGTCCCATTCGGAACCAGGTCAGCGCAATGCGAAGCGCTCAGCTGAAACCGCGCCCGCCCTAAGCACAGCGGAAACGCTTCTGGTCTGACAACACTTGCTTTTTGATGTCAAATGATAGTGGTCGTCTCTTTGAATTCCTGAATGTTTTGCACAGTGACATAGTTCATGAGAGTTCACTTCGGCGTCAAATGTTAGTACATTTGATGCAGGTAGCCCTAAAGTAGCCTTATTTGTCTTTGATTTTACGCACATTTTACGTCACCATAGCCTAATATTTGACATAATCGTCGATTCAGAATCAAACCGAGAATTCCCTCACTAATCACTATAGTTCACTCTGACAGTGATAACTACTAATTTAACTAATTTTATAAGTTACTAGCTCATGCTCGCGACTTCGTCCGCGTGGACAACACAAATTTCAAACCCCTATTTCACCCCCTTAGGGGTTGATTTTCAAAAATCCTTTCTTAGCGGATGCCTACGTCATAATAGCTATCTAAATGCCAAGCGCGATCAGCGCGATCCATCAAGTAGTTTGAGCTGTGCGTTGATAGATCAGTCAGTCAGTCAGTCACCTTTTCCTTTTATATATTTAAGATCATCAGTACTTCGTTTTTACTAGCGTTCTACTTGCGTCTTACACCCTGTATTTTGCTTATAGCAACTTTACCTATGTGATAATGTCTAACATTTACATAATGCTACACTAAAGTGCACTCGCGATTCAAACCGTAAACTTTTACAGCGCGATTCAGGGTTTCTTCTGCAGAACGCTGCACCGTTACTGCTGTTAACATGCAAGCATGCAAGCAATGGCTTGCGCAGATGTTTCTAAGTACCCGTGTGGAAGTATTACGTCAAATCGATGCATTTTAACTCGTTTTCCTTTAACTTTACCATTGAATGAGAATGAGGTGCCATTGTGGAGTCTCATAAAAATGTGAAGTCTAGACGATTCGCGCAGCTAAAGCTAATTGGCACCGGCACCAAAAAGTATTATTATGGAACTATATTAACTCTTGTATACGTAATATATTCGGTAATAAATTAATTTATTTTTTAATTTTTAGTGTTTGTGTATCGAAGTCTTGGTACCTAAAATATCAGTTCACCAGCAAAACATTCCAAATCCACACAAGGCTTAGGATTAGAAATAAAATAAATGCCGGTGTACGAAAGTACGCATACATAACATTTTTAGAGTTCCGGACGTCCGAAAGAAAAACGGAACCCTTATAGTTTCACTTGTCTGTCTGTCTGGTCATCTGTCAAAACTGATTTCCTCCGAATCTTCTGGACCAATGCAATTAATGTAATGCAATTGATGCAATGATTACAGCAAAACTAAGAAGTCTATGATCTTTATGTTTTTAACAAATATATTTTTTTAAACTTTTTACGTTCGTTATAAACATTTGATTAAAACTATTGTTTTAACCCAGCGAAATATAGTTCAAACTTAAATGAAAGGATTTATTAGAGTTACAATTATTATTGTCTACATGGTAGAATTTAAAATTATCAGAACATTAATTAAAATCCTACTCCTAGAGGCGCAAAAAGGATCAAGAATTTCCGTATTGTCCTGCAAACCTTTTAGAGAGAGAGCCAGCGCGTGCCAGACCTTCGTTATTTTATAAAAGCTAAAAGTTTCGCTGAACTTTACTGAGTCAAACTTTAATCAATTGTTAAACTTTAAAAGTGTCTGGCAAAGGGTTGCCACGATACTAACTGTCTGGCAAAGTATGTCGTGATTTCTAATACTATCCCTACTAATATTATAAATGCGAAAGTGTGTCTGTCTGTCTGTCTGCTAGCCTTTCACAGCCCATCCGTTCATCCGATTTTGACGAAATTTGGTACAGATATAGCTTGCACACCGGGGAAGGACATAGGCTACTTTTATCCCGGAAAAATCAAAGAGTTCCCACGGGATTTTTGAAAACCTAAATCGCATGGATTTTGGACGGAGTCGCGGGCATCATCTAATTCAGAATAAAATATTAAAAAAGTAGACTTTTGTACTTTGACGTAAGATTTTTTACACCTTTATTACCTGTTATCTCCTAAAGCCACCATGAGCCAAACTTCATAGTCCCTGATTGTTCCTCCCAGTGTTGGGGCCAATATACGCAGGGAAACTTTCAACTTTTATAAAACAACTAGATTATGCTCGCGACGTTGTCCGCGTGGACTACATAAATTTCAACCCCCTATTTTACTCCCTTAGGGGTTGAATTTTCAAAAATCTCTTTTTAGCGGATGCCTACGTGATAATAGCTACCTGCATGCCAAATTTCAGACCAATACGTCCAGTAGTTTCAGTTGTGCGTTGATAGATCTGTCAGTCAGTCAGTCAACTTTTCCTTTTATATATTTAGACTAAGATCTGGCACGCGCTGGGTCTTAGTCCATTAGTCCTCGGTTTAAATTAAATTTTAATATAGCCACTTTAATACCGAGGTAGACTTATTGTCTAGATCTAGGCTGGAATTTTAAATAGGCAGCCAGTTGAACGGTGTACAATGCGCCAAACCGGCCACTCATTGTTCACCTATTTCTTTGTTTAACCACGGCTTTTGTTTATGAGAAATTAAGCGAAAATTCCCTACCGATTAAAGTTGTGCCTTACTTAGGTATAAGTACAATAATAAGCACTTTTTTTAATAAATTTTTAGACTAGCGCTTGGCTGCAATCAGACCTGGTGGCAAGTGATGATGCAGCCTAAGATGGAGCGCGCTTGCCTAGAAGATGCCTATTCACTCTTGTCTTGAAGGTACCTATTTATAATTCGGTGGGAAAACTGTACCCGTAGTACAAAATTTTACGTCTCACCAAACCAAACCAAATTCGAGAGTCGAAAAACTTCCGCGTTACAGTAAAATGGACCTAAACAGCCTTGAATTGAAGTCAAATATTCAATGCCACTGATTTTAATTTCGCAATGTTTCTGCTTGGAGCGCTGGCTGTAGAAGTGTAGACAAACTTGAGCTTTAAAACAAGGCACTTAAGATCCAGTTTACTGTAACGCGAAAGTATTTCGACTCTCGAATTTGGTTTGGTTTGGTGAGACGTAAAATCTTGTACTACGGGTACTGATGGTGGAAGAGTGTTCCAAATCTTACTTACTAGCCTAGTGGTTGGGACGCCCGCCTTCTAATCGGAGGTCGGGCACGCATCTCTAACTTTTCGTAGTTATGTGCGTTTTAAGTAGTTAAATGTCACTTGCTTTGACGGTGAAGGAAAACATCGTGAGGAAACCTGCATGCCTTAGAGTTTTCCATAATGTTCTCAACGGTGTGTGAAGTCTGCCAATCCGCCCTTGGCCAGCGTGGTAGACTATTTAATATTTAATATATATATATTTTTTTTTATATATTTTTTTATTTAAACAACTCAGTACAGTAATCAACTCTCTGGAATCCTGACCCCTAAACTAGGAAATCCCGTGTCTTAGGGGCCAGTGCCTTCCCAAACATAAGATATGAATATATATACTATGGCCAAACCCTTCTCACTCTGAGAGGAGACCCGTGATCTGCAGTGAGCCGACGATGGGTTGATCATGATAATGATCAACCCATCACTTACTTACTAAACTTACTTAGGCGCTATATTTTTTTTTTTTTTTTTTTTATTTTTCTAGGTCACAAGAACATAGTGAACTGTAAACTGTACGTGTTAGAATAAACTAAGGACAGTTATTGGACTGTAAATTAGATTTAAAAATTAATCATGAGTAGAAGTTTAAGCTAGAATAATATTACTTATTAGCCCATAGGCTAGATGGTAGTAGTAATAAAGATGCCATTTTATTATGGTGCTTTATGGTAGGAAAAAAAAAATCACTTACTAAACTTACTCAGGCGCTATGAGTTAGAAATCTCTATCATGATGATGTCAATTCATACTTCTAAGTCACTGGTCGTTCCCCCTTGTGTTGTAGACAGTGCGTATAAACTTTAAGCTTTTATAAAATAACTAGCTTATGCTCGCGACTATGTCCGCGTGGACTACAAAATTTCAAAACCCTATTTCACGCCCTTAGGAGTTGAATTTTCAAAAATCCTTTCTTAGCGGATGCCTACGTCATAATAGCTATCTGCATGCCAAATTTCAGCCCGATCCGTCCAGTAGTTTGAGCTGTGCGTTGATAGATCAGTCAGTCAGTCAGTCATTCAGTCAGTCAGTCAGTCAGTCACTCACCATTTCCTTTTATATATATAGACGAAGGTCTGGCCCTCACGGGCTCTTTCTCTATTAGTGCTCAGTCAAAAAATAATTCCCAGTATTGCTGATTCATTGGCCGTGGAACTGTATAACTGTGGCGCCTGATCTCGATTCCCCGCTATAACTGTGGCGCCTGATCTCGATTCCCCGCTATAAATACGCTTCCGTCCATAGAGTAGGTACCCAAATTCTCCACAGATCTAATAATAGGCCCCTTACCGGTCACCAGTGGCGTGCAGGTCATAGAGGCATAAATGCACTGCTTACCCCAGTTGTAATAGCTCAATGCATATTTTTCAGTATGACCTGTATGTAAACAGGTTCCTACCTAACTAATGCCTACCCTGGCTTCGAACACTGTGCACGCCACTGCCGGTCACCAATGGTGAAACGATGCTATGCCACTAATTAAGTTATTTTTAGATTCTTTTCGTTTACTAAATTACTATTTTAAATTGAAAGACATGTGACCTAGTTGTGACAGCGGGTATGAATCGATTGCAATGGTTAAGCAATGTTGACCCAAGTCGGTAATTGGATGGGTGACCGGCTTTGGAAGTCTGAATTTAGCCTTTTTGTTTTCAGGGTTCCGTACCTCAAAAGGAAAAACGGAACCCTTATAGGATCACTTTGTTGTCTATCTGTCTGTCTGTCAAAGGTCTTATAGCAGACATAAGGGGAAAAATCTGAAAACCTTGAATTTGTGGTTACATTACAAGAAAAAAATTAAAATGTGTTCATTAAGAATTTTGGTATTTGCAACTTTCAAAGTAAGATTACCTACAGACTATACCAAGTGGGGTATCATATTATTATGAAAGGGCTTCACCTGTGCATTATAAAACAGATTTCTATTTATTTATAGGCATAATAGTTTTTGATTTATCGTGCAAAATGCTATGAAATACGATTGTAGTACGGAACCCTCAGTGCACGAGTCTGACACGCATTTGGTCAGTTTTTTATAAAAAAAAAAAAATAGAGGTTCGAACCTATTACCACGGTAATGTTATCTATACCATTACCTACCACTGTTGTTCTTGACTTTTCAAGACTTTTTTTTTTTTTTAATTTATTTATTTTTGCTATAAAAATACAATTTGTTATTAATATAGGTCTCCACACCAAAAGGCACGAATACGAAGCTCCCATCGAGGTTTTCATATTTGCGCCTCTTGGCCTGTTCGGCGCTGATGGCCGCTGCACCCGCCATAGAGGAGGTCGCCTGAATGTGGGATGCAGCTAAAGTGTCTTTGACTCAAGACTTTTTTGAATTGATACAATAATATTATGTTTTCGAAGTTTCCATCTTTGGCATGTTTTACAGCTATTGATAAATGGATTGTAATTACCAAAGTTTTGAACTAAGCTTTACCTTGAAAGTTGAAATTTGTAGTCAGGATCGTTTCAGATTAGATACTTATTGATTGTATTTAGTTGATAAATACAGCTATAATCTGCATTAATATTATAAATGCGAAAGTGTGTCTGTCTGCCTGTCTGCTTGCCTTTCACGGCCCATCCATTTAACCTATTTCGATGAAATTAGGTACAGAGTTAGCTTGCATCCGGTGGAAGGACATAGGCTACTTTTTATCCCGGAAAATCAAAGAGTTCCCACGGGATTTTTAAAAACCTAAATCCACGCGGACGAAGTCGCGGGCATCACCTAGTATCTAAATATATATAAACAAACAATTATTATATATAAACAATTTTTAAAACAAAATTGAAGCTATTTTATTTATCCTCCATTTGATGTGTTTATTTATTTTTACTTTTTATTCCACTTATCTGTCGTCTATTCCTCTCTTATTTACTGTTGTATTTTATAAATATCATTCTGTTTTGTTTTTTAAATAAAGTAAATACACCTTATATACATACGTATATTATGTGTATTTACTTTATTTAATTAGTACACCCCTTCCGCTTTCTTTAATTTTTATAATATCCTCTACCCTAAGGTTGCCTGGAAGAGATCGCTATTTTAGCGATAAGGCCGCCTATTGTACATGCTGTATTTGTTACATGTCTATTGTTTTTGTTTTGGTGTACAATAAAGCATATTTTACTTTACTTTTACTTTTATAAAAGGAAAAGGTGACTGAAAGTTCAACCTGTAAGGGGGTGAAATAGGGGTTCAGGGTCAGTCAGTCAGTCAGTCACCTTTTCCTTTTATATATTTAGACTAGCTGATGCCCTCGACTTCATCCGCGTGGAATTACGTTTTTCGAAAATCCCGTGGAAACCACGTCAATCCGTTGCACCGCTGCGACGTGATTGAAAGACAAACCAACAAATGAACAAACAAACAAACTTTCGCGTTTATAATAAGGGTACTGATTATGCAAAGTGGTTTTTCAATTTGGCAATAGGTAGGCAGTTAATACCGATTCCGATTGTGAATTACAATCGTGCCACCCTTCCTAAACAGGCAATCTAAGTTTCCGAACGGTCCATTACAGACGGAGGAAAATAAATATTCACGAAGTTTGTGAACGATATTATTTTCACACTTTTCATTTAGTTACCTACAGTAGGTACCTAGTCGTAATCTACTTACGAAAGGATTTTTTTTACCATGATAAAAGATAAAATGACAGAGTGAAAAAATTCTAAAATTACCATAAAAACAAATAGTAGATAAATAAATAATAATCCATACTTCCATTCAAAGTGGGGAGAGCGCGTACAGTTTTCCAAAAATGTAAAAATATATATAGTCACAAAGAAAATATACTCGAGCGCTTTAGATAATAGTCAGATATTGAGAAGGGATGTTAAGTGAACACTCAACTAGCTCCTATTCAAAAAACTGACGATTTAGACGCAACCAAAAGTCATGGCTCATTTTTGAAAATTAATATTATTTGGATTATTTGATATAATATGATTGACATAATTTTGCAATGAAATAATAATAATACAAGATGTCGCTTTTTCTGCTTGGGGTCTCTAGCTTTACCTAATAGGTACATGAAGGAAAGACTGAAGGCCTTTCCAAGAGATAATGATGATAATGATTAACGTGGATAAGTCAGGATTACAACATATTAGATTAACCGAGCCTTCGTGGGCGCACTAACCATATTATTCTAACAACTATACCTATAGCAACCCTCACTAATTTTGAGTCATGATACCAACGTCTACTATGAGACTAGACAACCCTAACTAGGTCCCTACCTAGACCGGCTCCTCCATCCCCATACCGATCCCAGACCAACCAGCTAACCTAGCACACCACCTCCTAGTACTATAACCTTTAACAACAGAAACCACAAAGGTAACAATAACAATAACAATAACACAGTACGACACACATGGTGTCTAATGAGAAGTGCCCTCGGCAAGAGCCACACGAATAATGTGTCGTGACACACTGCGCATCCGCTTTTATAGTCTCACAATGATGGTGGGGCGATTACGTAATGTTCAATGAGCAATCTTTTTAGAATTATTAAAGACGGTGCTACCGACATACACATACACAAGTACACAAGTACACAATATACACATGGAGGTGCTCGGCTAGCCAACCTTTAGGTGTTATAGTAATAATAAAAACTGGATAAGTGTGGCACAATAATAAATTGATATATTTCTTTCTTTAATAAATAGTTTATTTATTTTATTTTAAAAAACATTAATTTAGGTAATATTTTTACGCTAGATGTATTATGGTGCCATCTATAAATAAACGCTTAAGTGAAAATGCTCCATGAAATTCAGGGTAACCCCGCCACGAGAGAGGTCTAAAGACTTCGTACTAGTTCCGTAGAATTTACACAGATGTCGCATTTATGGTAATACGTACTTTCAATTATTATGTTTATTATTGTATAATGATAGTAATTATTATTCTGATAATATAATTTATTTTGGAGTTATTTTCTGGTGAATTTTTACTTAAAATATATTTTGTGAAAAATGCTAATATTTTTTTCGAAGGCATAGTTCGTTGTGCTTTCCATAGATGTCGCTAGTGACACAAATTGTTTGTTTCAATTTGGTTGTTTTCGATGTCAACAGAATATTTTTACTGTCTTTCTACCCACTTTATTCACATTTTTGTCATAATTATTTTTTATGGGAAGCTAAAAAATGTTTGTTGCTCGTATAAGAGTACAAAGACACGATAATGTTATCTATACAGTATTGTAACTCGGCCGTATCTTTGAAATAAATAGCTACAGCAGCGCGGTACGTAAACATGCGATAGGGCTGCCCGCTTTCGGCATTTTAATTACATTCGCCTACTTTGTGTTTAAATAATATTATGTACTTGTCATTTGCCTACTTTGTATTTAAATATGTACCTGCTTGTCATATTAAATATGTACTTGAACTTATTTTTAGTGAAAAAAATCGTGCGGTTATTATAAAAACAAAACACCGTCCGTTCGTCACTGCGGCACAGTCGCGACTGGCTACACCGCAAGCGCACTGCGAGATCGAGGCGCGTAGGTATAGTTTGCGTTTCGCCCGTTTGTATGAAGTTAGAATATTGTATAGATAACATTACCGTGACAAAGAGCTATAAAACAGCGTTAACTAGGTCAGATACCATAAGCCTACTTACCTGACATTATATTTTTACAAATTCACACATTTTTTATATTTTTATTCCAGAGCACAAGGCCAAGAAGTTTCCAGTGCTGGTCTTCATCCATGGTGACTCTTTCGAATGGAGTTCTGGCAACCCATACGATGGTCGGATACTCTCTTCCTATGGGAACGTCATGGTGGTGACCGTGAACTTTAGGCTTGGAGTGCTGGGTAAGATTTTTTACTAGGGTTACTTACCTCAAGAAGAAAACAGGAACCATTAAAATCATTTCGTTGTCTGTCTGTTTGTCTATTGTGTCTGTTAATTCGGGGGAATCAAAACCTGTAGGGTAGTTACTTCTCGTTGACCTATAATCATGAACTTTGGCAGGTAGCAATGTCTAGTACAAGTAAAAATTTGGGGTTGAATTTTTAAAAATCCTTTCTTAGCGGATACCTTACCTACGTCATAACAGCTATTTGCAAACCAAATTTCAGTCCGATGCGTTCAGTAAGCAGTTTGAGCTGTGCTTTGATAGATCAGTCAGTCAGTCAGCTTTTCCTTTTATACATTTAGCTTTCAAACTCCTATTTCACCCCCTTAGGGATTAAATTTTCAAAAATACTTTCTTAGCGGATGCCTACGTCACAATAGCTGTCTGAATGCCAAACAGCTCGATCCGTCCAGTGGTTTCATCTGCGCGTTGACAGATCAGTCAGTCAGTCAGTCAGTCAGTCAGTCACCTTTCCCTTTTATATTATTACTAATTGTTTGTCCTAAAGCCAGCATGATCCAAACTTCATAGTCGCTGATCATTCCTACGTGTGTTGGTTATCAGTCACCTTTGATAAACCTATTTAGAATATGGATTTATTTCTTTGTTGGTAGATTTAAAAAGGTAAATAAACTTAAATCTAAAAAAAACAATATTAAATTAAAACTAAAATAAAATGAACTAAATCTAAAACCTCATCGAGACCACCGCAGCGAGGCATTGTACCCAAGATGCTGGCAGCATCACCCCTTTGGATGGCCAAACTAATTCTTCGACCAAGGTGGCTGCCACTCTCAGGTTCCCGGTTGACTCGATAACCCTTTTCGAAATTTCCTCAAAAAGAGCTCGAGCCCCGGGGCCCCACGGCCCCAAGGTCTCCACACCAAAAGGCGCGAATATGAAGCTCCCATCGAGGTTTTCATATTTGCGCCTCTTGGCCAGTTCGGCGATCATGGTCGCTCTCAGATAGAAAAATAAGGAGACTTGTCGAACGCGTATACCCGAAAGGGACAAAACAACAAAAGAAATAATACTTACGTATGAAAGGCTAAGTTTCATAATCTGCGTTCGCTACAACTTTTTTTTACACAGCAATGCAACATAAATGGCTTCTACAGTTCTACACACCTTAAATACTAAATTTAAAACAGAAAACTAAAAAAAAACTCGTAATATTCGCAATAAATTACTATCACAGAGGTTTGTTGGGCACAAACTACAACGTGCCCTACAAAAAAAGGTAAACTATGACAAAGACAAAAAACTGTGTTTACGTCTCTATAACTTTTCAGAGCTTTTCAATACACCTAGCTTGTTCTAACAAGGTATTATTATTTTATTGCCAAATCTACCTTGATTCTTAATTTGAGTGGTCGCTGCATCCGCCATTATTTGGAATATTTTATTTCTTTGAAGGTTTCATGAAACCCAGCCTCACAGAACACGTGTACGGTAACAACGGTCTGCTGGACCAGTTGGCTGCGCTCCAGTGGATCAAAGACAACATAGAGGATCTGAACGGGGACCCCCACTCAGTGACGCTGATGGGGCACGGCACTGGTGCTGCGTGCGTCAACTTCCTCATGCTGTCTCCGATATCCAATGGTAATAGTCATCATCGTCCTTGACGTCATCGTCCATCAAGGTCCTCTTAAAAGTACGAGGCCGAAAGTGATGAACATCGGCTTTTACAAAGAATTGTTCAGCTATTTCCACATTATGGTTATGGGAAGCACAGACAAAGAAGTGAAGCATAGGAAGCCACATCCTGATATATGTATTTCTAATAGCCGCTGCTTGGTTTCCTGACACGCCTAAGTCGGAAAAGGTGAGATTCTTAAAAAATATAAAAAATCCGGTTTGAAGGACCATGTCTGAACATGGTCCGACGAACCGGATTTTTACGAGGACGCTTACCTGAGGGTATTATGACGTCATCTAGTGGTAAGGTAAATTTTTTAGAAACGGTTTGTCTAAAAATTACCACAATCCTTGTACGACGTACAGTACGCGGCCTAGAGTAATGTACATCGGCCTTTAGAATGACATTTCAGCTTTGTAGAGCGTTGTCTCTGACACTCATACTCATATGTCGTTTTGTCGGATTCAACGACCGAGACAGTGCTATACAAATCTGCTATCTCCTTCTAAAGATCGATGTTCATCACTTTTGGCTGCGTACTGTACTTGTTGGTACAGTATGAGACAGGCCGAGGAGGCAGTATACTCCGATTGGCATCAGTCCTGTCGCATTCACTTCTCTTCTTGGTTGGGGTTTTCAATGTCACGCTAGCGAAAAGGCAGCAAGAAAGCCATGAGTCGACTGCAACCAAATAAACTATGTTGTATAAGTCCCGCAAATTGCTATTGCGCTGGAACCATGTCTCATTAACATCAAAATGACGTCATTTTGACGTCAGCCGAAACATACCATCAACTCGAAACTTCAGTCTATTATAAAACAAAACTTTTCATATATTTTTAATCATACTTAATTAATCATAATATTAATAGAGGTGTTTCCATAATAGAATTGAGGCCGCTGAAACCGTTAGCAGACCTTGTGATTAATTGCTGTTATTCTTGGAAGTCCGACGACTTATAAGATTAATTTTTTAATTAGCAATAAACAAACTTCAGTTATAGACTTTGTTTTAACAAAGAAATCTGCTAACGAGGGAAAACAATGTTTTGACTGATGGTCTTTCGTTATCAAAAACAGAAAATTTTCTTAAGGCGTCTGACCATTGAAACGCGAGTAATTAGTCTAAAGGTAAACGCAGACACTCGCTTTTTGTCCGAGACCGATTTTTTATCTGACAAACTGTGAGCGATTAACGGCGATTACGCACTGCACTTCCGTCATCCGAGTTCTATCCGTCATCCGTGAGAATACCAGGGATTATCTACGACATATTATGTCATAAGCACCCGTACAAAACAAAAAGGAACGTAGTTTTAACCGACTTCGAATAAAGAGGAAGTTCTCAATACGGCCCGTTTTTTTATGTATGTACACCGATTTTATCGAGGTTTCTGGACCGATTGGCAATTTTTTTTTTGATCAACGCACTCATCCAACCCGAGTCCGTGAAAAAAATTAATAACCGCCGTTAGACGGCAAGAAGCTGTATCCGATTTTACGACAAATAAACGCAAACAACAGTACGTTGGCGCGTTGGTTCTATGTCAAAAGTTGCATTGCACTTTTCAAATATCAGGTGCATGAATATGAGGTGAGGTGGAAAAGGACAACATGAAAAATGGTTATTGCAATCAAGCGCGAGCCTATTATATAGTTAAAAAAAAACTCAAATGACTAATAATTCTCCAATTTTTACAGGACGGTTTTCATAAAATCATTAATGTACCTACTCAATGTATTTTATTTTCCGTTTGTGTAAATTGTAGTTTGTGTAACCGACTTTTATCAGACGTCTGCGATAGACCTAAGGGCGACTCACATTGTTAGTCATTGTTTACAAAGAATTACGAACTTTGTTTAATGAAGAGAAATATTAAGTTAATTATTTTTCTTCTTAATTAGAATTAGGTTGGAACTTAATTTTTTTAAGACTGTTGATATATCAAAAACATGTATGAAAGATATTTTTTACCATACAAAATACCATAATAAAATTAGGTATCTTATGTTAATTCCAATGATGGTGATAGACCAGTGGTTAAGACATAGTCCTCCTATTTTGGGTGTCCGAGGTTCAATCCCGAATAACGCAACTTTACTTTTCTGAATATACCTTTTTAGCAGCTCCATGTCGCTTTTTAGCTGCTAAATGTCGTGGTAGGCTTTAACGGTGAAGGAAAATATCGTAAGGAAACTTGTGCGCCTGAGAATTCTCCATAATGTTCTCAAAGGAGTGTAGTCTGCCAATCCACACGAGGTCCGCGTGGTGGACTATGGCCTAAACCCTTCTCATTCTTACTGATTTTTGGTCATCTAGTTGTTCGGCAATGATTTGAGATGATAAATTTTATTTAAATGGAGTCCGTTTTTAACCGACTTCAAAAAAAGGAGGAGGTTCTCAACTCGTCGGAATCTTTTTTTTAGTTTTCTTAACGAAATTTATATTTTCTTTTTAGGGTTATTCCATCGCGCGATCCTCATGTCAGGATCAGCGCTATCCGATTCAGCGATGACGAAGGACCCTACACAATACACGCTGCAGGTCGCTCAGAGCCTCGGCTGTAACCCCAGCTCTAAGAATATGATGACCTGCTTACAGAATAAACCGTACGTTCTTTTGTTACTGAGATAGGAATATAGAATAAAAAATAAAAATAAAGAATAAAAGAAAAACGTTTATTTCTTAAATTGTGCAATACATTAGATCTTATAAACTAAGAGTTGGTTACTTTCCACTTGAGCACTAACCGCCGCACTCAGAGTCGCTAATCGTTACTTAAGATTGAGTTAAAACGAGACAGATTCATGTGAGAGATATAGCTCTGTCTTGTTTAACTCAATCTTAAGTAACGATTAAGCGACTCTGAGTAAGGGAGTCAACAACCCTCAAGCGGAAGAAGCGCGGGAATAACCTGTGTCATGTGTAACACAACCCGAAAAAAGTTTCCCCATCAGACTCTAAATTACAGACTCTACTAGAGACTCTACTATTTTATAATGTCGCAAAGTATTTAATTTCTTCTCTAAAATTCATGTCAGATTACGGTTTTGTAATTTACAGTTTCTCTGGAATTCATGTAAGATGATGGTTTTGTAATTTACAGTTTCTCTGGAATTAATGTAAGATGATGGTTTTGTAATTTACAGTTTCTCTGGAATTCATGTAAGATGATGGTTTTGTAATTTACAGTTTCTCTGGAATTCATGTAAAATTATGGTTTTGTAATTTTCAGGTTATCAGAAATTAAGAAAGTCCAGATTCTGGCGCGGCGGTTCGAGACGCCACTCGGACCAGTGGTGGCAGGCTCCTTCATACCGAGCGAACCAGCAAACACCATGGCATCTTTTCCTAATCTTCTGAGCAAGTAAGATTTTCGTTTCTCGTCAACGTATCATCATCATCATCATCATCATCATCATCATCATCATCATCATCATCATCATCATCATCATCTACTGAACTACGGAACTACTGAATTGATTTTGAAAATTCTTTCACCAGTAGAAAGCTACATTATTCCTGAGTGACATAGGATATACCTATTTTATTTAAAAAATAATTAGAGATCCCTACGACCATTGTAATAAGCCACCCGTGTAAAGCCGGGGCGGGTTGCTAGTCATCAACAAAGGACTACCGCCCTGGATGGGCCTTGGCTTGGTCAAGCAAACTCCACCATTGGGGCTGGTCAGAAGCAGCTTCCTACAGCTCCGAATCCCCAAAACCCTCATGCCCTTCTCCACTCCGTCGATCCACTGACCTCTAGGTCTTTTTGAGCCTCTGCGGCCCTCTGATTTGCTGTCCAACAACGTACCCTCATTACTACAAAATAAGCCTGAATAGAACAAATATTTATATTTTACTCCAACGTTCATGCAATAAATACTATAATTTACATCAATTTGTTACTGAATATACGAGAAAGTCAAATTAAAACTAATTGAAAATGTAATTTAACTTGAATGATGGATAATGTACAGGTTAATGAGGTAGATAATAACGAATGAATAGCCCTCATTCAAGCTCATTTCAATCGACAAAAGTTTGTTATTTACCTGTTTGTAATAAAAATATCATATCACTATATTATTTGTGTGCCACACACATTTTGAACAACTGTGAAGAAAAACACTGTGAGGAAACCTGCATGCCTGGAAGTTCTCCATAATGTTCTCAAAATGTTTCTCACTTTAAGTGGAGACCCGGGCTCTGTAGTGAGCCGGCGATGGGATGATGACGGTGACCTATGTTTGGGTCTAAGACTCTTTCAAATGACCGAATGTAAATAAAAACTGACCAATTGTGAGTCAGGGTTCCGTACTGTCGTACTTTTTCGACATTTTGCACGAGAAATCAAAAACTATTATGCCTAAAAATTATTTAAAAAATCTGTTTTACAATGTACAGGTAAATCCCTTTCATATGATACCTCTTTTGGTATAGTCATCTTACTCTGAAAGTTGAATGTACTAATTATTTGTTCATGAACACATTTCAATTTTTTTTGTGATGTGACCATAAATTCACGGTTTTCAAATTTTTCCCCTTACGTGTGCTATAAGACCTACCTACCTGCCAAATTTCATGATTCTAGGTCAACTGGAAGTACCCTATAGGTTTATTGACAGACACGACAGACAGGCAACGAAGTGATCCTATAAGGGTTCCTTTTTTCCCTTTGAGGTACGGAACCCTAAAAACATTAGAATCTAGGCATTTAAATATTTCCAGATATCAGTTGCTAAGCGGTGTAACAGAGTTGGAGAGCTACCACGATTTCGGTGTGATAGAACTCGATCATGGCGTGCTGGAGAATCAGAGAGATGAGTTCATCATGAAGTTCGTCAAAATCGTATTCGAAGGTGCTGAAGATGAAGCTCTGGATGAGATATTAAAACAGTATGTACCTACCTACTTGGTAAATTCTTTTGGTGCTACAACTTTTTTTGGGTCTTGGCCCCCACTACAATTTTCTTCCATTTACTTTCTTCCGAAATAATTATATGTGGCCATAACAACCTAAGACTAACAGGTCAGGAGTTTATTCCTGGGCACGTACCTCTAACTTTTTAGAGTTATGTGCGTTTTAAGTAGGTAAGTAATCACTTGCTTTAACGGTGAAGGAAAACATCGTGAGGAAACCTGTATGCCTGATAATTCACCATAATGTTCTCAAAAGTGTGTGAAAACTCCACAAGCTGCACTTAGCCAGCGTGGTGGACTAAACCCTTCTCAAACTGAGAGGAGACCCAAGACGAGACTGTAGTGAACCGGCGCGGCGATGGATGGATCATAATGATGATGAAATGAATAATTTAATTGATAAAGCCTTTCGAACTTTCCGTAAGACTTCTACGTAGTCAGTCCACTTATCTTTTTATGGATCGTCTTTTAAGGTTTTTTGTAGTGCCAATTTTGTAATCACTCCAACCTATCTACATAATATGTGTATGACTCTAATACCATTTTATAAATTACTAGCTGATGTCCGTGATGTCCGTGAAATTAGGTTTTTTTTAAAAATCCCTTGGGAATTCTTTGATTTTCCGGGATAAAAGTAGCTTATATGTCACTCTTCAGGTCTTTATTTATTCACATGCAAAAAATCACGTCAATCCGGTGCACCGTCGCGACGTGATTGACGGACAAACCAACAAACTAACAAACAAACACACTTTCGCATTTTTAATAAGGGTACTGCTGTTTGTCTCCTTTCTAGTCTTGCCAAATACTTGTACATCTATTATTGGTAAATTTTCTTCCAGAATATCAAAGTAACGATGTCCTTTAGTTTATCCATACTAATATTATAAATGCGAAAGTGTGTCTGTCTGTCTGTCCGCCTGTCTGTCTGTCTGTCTGTCTGCTAGCCTTTCACGGCCCACCCGTTCAACCGATTTTGACGAAATTTGGTACAGAGATAGCTTACATCCCGGGGAAGGACTACTAAGGCTACTTTTTATCCCCGAAAATCAAAGAGTTCCCACGGGATTTTTAAAAACCGAAATCCACGCGGACGAAGTCGCGGGCATCAGCTAGTAGGTAATAATTTGACATGATCATCTTGAAAATATTAAACAAACAACTGTAAAGTACAAATCTTGTTTACTTGTGTTGATATTCTGTTAACAGATATTCTCCATCAAAGCTGGACCCTCAACGCTGGAACGTGGAGACCAACCGCGACGTGGTGCTGAACCTGTTCAGCGACGCGCGGACCCTGGCTCCGATGATCAACTTCGCCAACTATCAGTCCAAGGCCAACAGGCAGTCTTACTTCTATGTCTTCGCCCACAACTCTGTCAGCACTGATTATGCACCAGTAAGTCATAGATAGCCCAAACCTTCAAACAACATGCCTTTAGAATGACATTTCATCTTTGTAGAGCGTTGTCTCTGTCACTCATGCCCATATGACGCTTTGTCGGTTTCAACGACCGAGACAGTGCTCTACAAATCTGCTGTCTCCTTCTAAAGATCGATGTTCATCACTTTTGGCCACGTACTGTAATATCCCCAACACTTCAAACAAGCGAAATGATTCATTACCTATTACTACTACCAGTACACCGGCCTGTCCGCACACGATTTGTGTGTATGCAGTGCCCGTAGTACAAGATTTTACGTCTCACCAAACCAAACCAAATTCGAGAGTCGAAATACTTCCGCGTTACAGTAAAATGGACCTAAACCGCCTTGAATTGAAGTCAAATATTCAATGCCACTGATTTTAATTTCGAAATGTTTCCGCTTGGAGCGCTGGCTGTAGAAGTGTAGACAAACTTGAGCTTTAAACCAAGGCGTTTAAGATCCAGTTTACTGTAACACGGAAGTATTTCGACTCTCGAATTTGGTTTGGTTTAGTGAGACGTAAAATCTTGTACTACCGGTACAGAACGGTAGAGCTGTGCTCTGAGCGAAAACAACAAGTGGAATAAGAATAAGCTATGGGTAAGTAACATCGCCTCGAAACATGCCCGCCCAGAAGTTGTCTCGTAAAATATAGGCGTTCCTTTTGGTATTTAGAAACTGAAATCACTACCCATATTATTGTAAATGCAAAAGTGAACGTTGCAACGAATCGACGTGATTTTTTGCATGGGTATTATAGTTAAAAGACCTGAAGAGTGACATAAGCTTCTTTTTTTTTCGGAAAATCAAAGATGCCAAGAAAATTTCGAAACTCTGAATCCACGTGGATGAATGTAAGTTTCTGCATAACCTGAATTACATGAGCGTACAAATAGTTGAAAGAAAAACAAATATTCCCTCACTCTCATAATTCCATGGCTGGCAGCTACCTCGGACAAACAATTAGCCTAGCTATCCAAAGGGGGAACGCTGCCAGTATCTTCGAAACCTTGCCTAAAGGGACTCCTTTTAATAATATATTTTAGTTATAATATTATATTTTTTAAGGTTTTAGTTTTAGTTTAAATTATTAATTAGTTTATTATACATTTATAATATTCCATGGAACAAAATAATTAGTCAAGTTTCCACTATGATCTGTTTATTGCAGCTCAACAAAAGCGTGCATGGCGAAGAGATGCCATACGTGCTGGGCATCCCTCTGGGGGGTGCCAATACGCACTTCCATTCAGAATACACGCTGAAGGAGAAACTCCTCAGTGAAGTCATCATGAGGCTCTGGACCAACTTCGTGAAAAACGGGTATGTTTTTTAAATTATTTATTAAATACTAGATTTCGTCCGCATGGATTTAGGTTTTCAAAAATGTTTTATTGGATACTAGCTTATGCTCGCGACTTCGTCCGCGTGGACTACACAAATTTCAAACCCATATTTCACCCCCTTAGGACTTGAATTTTCAAAAATCCTTTCTTAGCGGATGCCTACGTCATAATAGCTATCTGCATGCCAAATTTCAGCCCGATCCGCCCAGTAGTTTGAGCTGTGCGTTGATAGATCAGTCAGTCAGTCAGTCAGTCAGTCACCTTTTCCTTTTATATATTTAGACTAGCTGCCCTGGCGAACTTCGTTCCGCCTAACAGTCGATACAAATTTTTTAAATTTTTCTCTCCGTAAGAACCATCCTCGTACTTCAAGCAATATTATAAAAAAAGAATTAGCGAAATCGGTTCAGCTGTTCTCGAGATTTGCGATGAGCAAAACATTTAGTGATTCATTTTTATATTATAGAAGAAAGATGGGCTTATGCATATTATTAGTGTTTTACTTTTTAGAGGTTTTTGAGTAAGGGGTTTTTATTGTAATTACTTACTCATTCTACGACCTTGAAGGTCGATTTAGTAAAACCTGCATCAATCATTATTACAATCTCAATTATTGTTCTGATTGGCTGAATTTGTGCGATTCTTGCTGCAACAATAATGCATTGTTAATTTGTAGCCAATAGTGATCGAGCGTCAACCAATCAGAGGTGATTGCGATCGTGACATTGTAGCTGTCATTCTACCACAATCGCGCAGCAGTACATTAATTATTTGGAAGAGAAAGACGCATGAGTAATGACGGCTTATGTTCCTTCAAAAAATAATAATGAAATGTGAAATAAAACATCCCGTATTGCACTCAAAAGTAGAGCAGAAGCCAATCTTTATTCAGACTTTTAGGGTTCCGTACCTCAAACGGAAAAACGGAACCCTTATAGGATCACTTTGTTGTCTGTCTCTCTCTCAAGAAACCTACAGGGTACTTCCCGTAGACCTAGAATCATGAAATTTGGCATGTAGAGGTCTTATAACAGACATTCGGGGAAAAATCTGAAAACTGCGAATTTGTGGTTACATCACACCAAAAAATTGTGGTCATGAACTAATAATTAGTATTTTCAATTATCAAAGTAAGTTAATTATATCAAGTGGGGTATATGAAAGGGCTTCACCTGTGGATTCTAAAACAGATTTTTATTTATTTTTATGCATCATAGTTTTTGAATTATCGTACAAAATGTCGAAAAAATATGACTTTTGTTCGGAACCCTCGTTGCGCGAGCCTGACTCGCACTTGGCCGGTTTTGTCAATCACATTATATTTTTTGCTTTTCAGTTCTCCGAATACTCAAAGCGTGAATGAATACTACACTCTTGACAAGAAACAGTGGAACCAGTACAACGTTGAGTGGCCCGAATACAACGTAGCTCATCAGCCTTATTTGAGAATAGGTATAAGTGCATTCAATATTAACTGGCGTGTTTCCACTTCAATATGCTTCATCATGATCAACCTATTACCGGCTCACTACAGAGCACGGGTCTCCTCTCAGAGTGAGAGGGGTTTTGGCCATAGTCTAACACGCTGGACATGTGCGGATTGGTAGACTTCACACACCTTTAAGAACATTATCTAGAACACTCAGGCATGCAGGTTTCCTCACGATGTTTTACTTCACCGTTAAAGCAAGTGATATTTAATTAATTAAAACGCACATAACTCCGAAAAGTTAGTGGTGCGTGCCCGGGATTGAACCCCCGACCTCCGATTAGAAGGCGGACGTCCTAACCACTAGGCTATCACAGCTTGTATGCTTACGAGTAGTACGAGATTTTATGTCTCACCTTCATGTTATGTGGTAAACGCTGTGGTCTTATTAGTGGGAGGTCCCGGGTTCCCGGCAAGAGTTGGGAATTTTATAATTTCTAAATCTCTGGTCTGGTCTGGTGGAAGGCTTCGGCAGTGGCTAGTTACCACCCTACCGCAAAAGCCGTGCCACTAAGCGATTTAGCGTTCCGCTACAATGCCGTGTAAATACCAAAGGGGTATGGGTTTTATAAAACCCATACCCCTTTGGTTACCATACCAAACTGCCATACGCCTTCCAGATTAGCCCGCTTCCATCTTAGACTGCATCATCACTTACCACCAGGTGAGATTGTAGTCAAGGGCAAAATTTTACGCTATTAAATTTTCTAACCTAAGTTTTTTTTTAGATTTACCACCCGCTATCAACAGTTTATACCGGTCAAACTACACAAAGTTCTGGATAGAGACTTTGCCAAATAAGTTGAAGAGGTACATGATCGATCCCCTGTTTGAGTTTACACCGAAGCCAACGACCGCTAAACCTAGAACTGTACATAGAACAATAGGTAAAGATCTTTTAAACTAAATATCCAACCAAAAACTGTGTAGTATCCCCGAGAAATATACAAGAGAATTCAACCTCAAGCATATACAAGGTTTTGCATGAAAACAAAATCGTAGAATGTTGGCGGGGGATAGGGGAGAATGCATTGTTGTGATTGGTGGACTCAAATCACACGAGTATCTACTCGTGTGCTCAAATGTCACGTAATGAAGACAATGTGTGGAATGAGGGTACCGAATGGGCGTGGGCCGACTTTTATGCTATTCAACTGCCTAAGCTTGGCAATCGGGGGTGCCCGGCGTCTATAAGTGGTCTGTGACCTACAGTGACGTGCTCGAGTAGAGAGAGAAAGTTAAGAAATAAAAGTTTATGCGATAGAAAGAGAGGCTTAAATTGTAGACCGGAGCGTTGTGCGAGCTTAATTGCACTTTATTGTGTCGTACAACGAGAATCGCTATTTATTGACACGTTTTTGCGGAGTGATCTTTCTGTACCTGTAAGGTACTATTAAGTGTTCTTTGGTAGTATCAGAAATGTAGCAGGGACCTCATAGATAGGATTTTCTTTGTAATAGAAAAACTGGTGATACATTTTGTGTAACCAATCAAATATGATATTTTTTATGTTGAATGCATAAGGGTAAAAAGCCTAACCTGTAGAAAAATAATGATTTCTATTATTTTTCAGATCGCAACGACGTGTTGCGAAACACGTACGTACCACAAGTATACAACCCTTCTCACTCTAGTTCAGCTTCATCGTATGGTAAATTACGACCGTACTCACCACCAGACCCTAAACATGATACCGATTCCATATATAGAGAAATACAGGCTATAAAGAAGCCATCTAGACCCATACCTACCAGTTTCTTACAGAAAATTGATAGAGAAGAACCAACAACAGTCAGACCAGTAAACATGTCTGTTAAAACATCTAGTGCTACTGTCACACTTGTCGTCTCTCTTGGAGTTTTATTTATAGCTGTGAATATAGGTATATGTGCAGTGTTGTATTACAAAAAAAGAAAATCACAAACTAGAGCAAGTACCTTTGAAACCCCACACCAACCACGAGCTGAAATTGGAGAAGTTGATGTGATAGGTCAAAAGAGTTCTAAGGATGACAAAAGTGCTTTACAAACTTTCAAGAACGGTTGTAGTGTTATTAAATCTATGAGTATTAATAAAATACGTACTAGCAATAGTACGAAGAAGGTTAAAAAGAAAGAGGTGTGCAAAACACCTAAGTCTGATGACTCCGGTGGTTTTAGAGAGCGATTTCAATTGAGGAGACATTTGTCGACAAGCACTTTAGATGCACACACTAAAGTGAGAGATTGGATTGCCAATGAAGTAATGCATCGATGCTCGCCCAGTATATTGAGAAAATCTAACAGTGATTTAAATGAAAAGTCACAGGTAGGTATCAAACCTTTTACTAGATCTGAGGAATTGCTGTCTGATTCAAGAAAAACAAAAGGAACAATTAAAGCTAACGATCCAGGATGCCCACAGAATCTTCTTGCGAGAAATTATAGCGGAAAGAATAAAACTTCTGAGAAGACCACCTCAACTTCTGCTTTAGATTCTCATTCTTCATTGGTTAGTAACAAACAATCAACATTAGGCAAGCGTAGTAATAAATCCAGTGACTCTTTAAAAAGTAAAGGAACAGATAGTATTAAATCAAAGAAAGTCTCGGTTGCAATCGACGCTACACCAACAGCACGAACTCATTCTATTTTAAAGCAAGAACCTATAGAACTTTCAAAGTCCTTGGATGAAAAAGAACCAATACATTCCATAGCTGAAAACACATTACAAAAATCAAAAACTGGCGGATTTATTAAGCCTGCTGATAGTTTCTCAAATAAACAAGAAGAAAGCAAAGTTTACACAAACGAGGTAACTTTATCCTTAGGCGAAAAGGCGCCTTTAAAAATTACCCATAAACATTCCTCTTCTGATCCCGTAACCGATGTAAATTATGAGCTTTTACAAGAAAAATTACGACGTGAAAATGAAATCGTTAATATACTTCCCCCCGTCACATTTAGAAACGAAGTCAATGTAACGTCTCGAGATGATAAAGTAAGACTAGAACCTCTAACAGCGGAGGAGTCTCTATTGACTATTAAAAGAAGAAACTTTCCTAAAGTTCTTCCAGATTTACCAAAAGCGCAAAAGAGGTTATCTCTTCAACCGACGTCCTTACAAAGTTTTCGAGGTTACATTGGAGTTGGTAGTTTTGAAAACCAAATTGACAGACCAAAAGTACCACCACAACCACCACCACGCACCACAACTTTGGATCGACGGCTTACGTATAAAAATTCCAAACCTCTATCTTCTTTCGATGTTTCAAATATTAAAAAGATTTCTGAAGCAAGCTCGCTTAGCAGAAACTATGAGAATATAGACACGTTAACACCACATTTAGGAAATACAAAGCTAAACAATAAATCTTTCGAGTCTGCTACCTCCTGTGACAAATCCCATCCAACAATTAAAATGGGTCATAGAGAATACCCAAAAGTAATTATTGCTTCCAGCGATTCACCAAATACTCCAGAACCAACGATTATTATTAAACCTTCTCCAAGTCAAGGAGAAATACCGAGAAATGTACCTAGAGTAAGACTGCCTGATGACTTTCATTCACGTGCTTCTGGATCCGTGACATCATTTTCTTCATTCTGTTCAGATGATGACATTGATGACGTAGTAGATGATGCTTTTCTAGAAGACTTAGCAGAAGACAAACTGATACAAGAATTAGTCGGTGGAGTTGATTCTCCAACAAGTATGGACGTTTTAGATTCAAAAGGACCAGAAACTATATTTGAGAAGAAAGTGGAGATTGTACCTGTAAAAATAAACCCAGCACTGATTGGATCAAAAAATAAAGATGATTATGTATGCATAACAGATTTGCTTTTACCAGATATGAGTGGTACGGAACCTACAGCACAAATTAAACCAAACTTTGGTTTGAACAAATTAAAGAACAGAAGTGAAAGTATAAATAGGCCTCCAGAGAAGGCTGTTAAGGTGAAAACAAAACGAACAATGAAAGCTACTGGACTACTAAATAGAGCTACTAAGAGTAGTAGCACCAGTAGTGTAGGTAGTGCTAAGTGTAAAAGTGACTCTAGTAAATTAGAACATTCTAACTCTGGTTCGTCAAATGACACTGAAACTAGTACTGGTACCGTAATTAAAATGAAGTAAATGACTTTTTCTTTGCACGTCTTGTTACACAAGAAGTTTTGTCACAAGAAATGTTAATTGTAACGCATTTAAATTCTTTTTGTTTTGTACATTATAATTAGTTTAATTGCTTATTGATTTGTATATTAGTTTATAATGAAATTTGATCCTGCAAGCTTTAAAATTTAGTTTTTGTTATAAAAATAAGTAATCATAGGTTAAGAGACTATAATATATAGTAATTAGGTAAGGCATCATAATATGTACGAAATCCGACCAATGTATTATCCAAAGTGCTCTTAGTTTAATACAAATGCATTTAGAAAATAAAAGTTATACACACCTATATTAAGTATTAGCAAATTATTATTCAGCTGAAACGTTCCTTTCTCTGGCAAAGCTTTTTTTATATAATTATTTGTAGATAAGTGCTTGGAAGCAATTAGATTTCGATGCACGTTTCACTCCAGAACCAGAGCATTCTCAAAAATCTGTTTAGCAGATTAAAGCAAAATAAGCATTTGGTTACATAAAGGTATAATTCCGAACCACGCTGCACGCAGCAGTGCTGCCGCAACAGTGCTGTCATCAGCTGTCACAGTGCTGTCGCGGCACTACTGGTCCCTAATGTTCCGCTACATTGCTGCCTAGCTCGGAATGTAATGTCATATAAGCTTATAGAGATTGTATGGGGACCAGTAGTACCGCGACAGTACTGTGACAGCTGGTGACAGCACTGTTACGGCAGCACTGCTGCGTGCAGCGTGGTTCGGAATCATACCTCAAGGGTACATTTACAAGGGTACGTTTGCAATAAAACCCAGGTTGGATTTGCTCTGTTTTTCGGAATGTCACATACAATGGCGATAGAGGATTTGTGTATTCAAACGCAGCACAAAAATTTATTGTAATCGTGTCATATTTTCTACGAACAACAGTCGGTATGGCTCCCGTGTGGTTTGGGAGAATAATCCGTTTTAAACAGTAGAAACGACTCCGATACGACATGCTTTAAACATGTGACAGATACGAAAAACTGCACCAAGCTTGCGGGAAAAAATTGAGAGAGGCTCGTCGTTGGCGTGTACTTGAGAAAGCCTATTCCCAACAATGGATAAGTAAAGATATGTTGCACTATTGTCGTACCTTCTCCTAGCACAAGGTTGACGCTAAGTTGGAGGGGAAAGTGAAATATTACTCATGATTAGCATATCAATATTCTTTTTTTTTAAAGGCATTTTTTTATAGGCTTTTTTATAACAAAGAAAAAGAAGATATAGAAACGGAGATAATATAGATTCTAGTAGTTAAGATTTCAGCCTTCGAAGGGTCTGGGTTTGAATCCTGAATACGCGCTTTAAGCTATTAATTAATATTCGTACGTGAGGAAACTTGTATGCCTGAGAGTTCTCCATAATGCTTTCAAAGGTGTCTGAAGTGTGCCAATCTGCACCCGGCCAGCGTAGACAATGGCCAAACCCTTCTCATACTGAGAGGAGACCCGTGCTCAATAGGTGGCTGGGTTGATAATGATGAAGACTATCCTTAACCGATGGCTGCTGGGGCAGACGTGTTCTGGAGTGGAGAACGCGTATCGACAAGCGCAGTGTGGGACGACCTCCAACCCACTGGACTGACGACCTTAAGAAGGTAGCGGGAAGTGGGTGAATGAGGAAGGCAGAGGATCGTGTGTGATGGCGCACTCTTGGGAAGGCCTATGTCCAGCAGTGGACGCAAACAGGCTGATTTACTAATTGATCCATAACCAAGACTGTATTGCCACTTACGACCAAGTTAAGTTTAAATAATGGTTTCTCAGTGACCAACACAAAATATGTCTATAACTTTTATCGTATCATCTAAATAGGTTTCAGCAAAGGTTTCATATCCACATTTTCTTAAAATTTATCTGTTTAAGATATTGTGCTAGGAGACCTCTGGTGCGGTTTTGTGAATAAACTTGCAATTTAAATATTTCGCTCAAGTTTTTTTTCAACAGTTTACTCGCAAATTTTGAGTCATTCACTTGTAAAAGGGATATTTAAAGGAAAAAGATTTACTTTTGTTAGCTTTGGGGTTCGAAAGTTTTTTAACGACCTTGCTGGTGCAGTGGTGAACACTGTGGTTAATATACTATAGGAGGTACCGGGTTCAATCTGGGAATTTATCCATAGGTACTTACTTTCATACTAATATTATAAATGCGAAAGTGTGTCTGTCTGTCTGCTAGCTATTCACGGCCCAACCGATTTTGATGAAATTTAGTACAGAGTTAGCTTACATCTCGGAGAAGGCATAGAGTACTTTTTATCCCGGAGATTAAAAGAAAACTAACGAGTTCAAATCAATTTTTTTTAAACCTAAATTCACGCGGACAAAGTCGCGGGCATCCTCTAGTTATATTTATTTAAGACTATAACATCTCCGAATATATTATAGGAGATGCGGTGATTAAAAGTATGATTTTCATTTTCACACATTTTCATTTTAGTCGTATGGGATTCCAGTAACAGTGAACCCAGAGCGCTATCTACTGATTTTTTCTGGGGTCAATTGCAAAACGCAGTCGCAATCAATATGACTTTGTTTATCAAAAGACTGTGATAGAAAATAGGTGGTAAATTAAAACTAGCTGATTATTCATAAGCACTTTTAAAAAGTTTACATGAATAAAAAAACATTCTATTCTATTCTATTCTATTCTAGGAGTGGACAGACAGACAGATAGACAGACCGACAGACAGACAAACAGACAGACAACAAAGTGATCCTATAAGGGTTCCGTTTTTCCTTTTGAGGTACGGAACCCTAAAAACCGAGAATATTCAACATTCAGTTCAAGATTTAGTTGAAATGTCAAACAAGTTCCTCTTCAACTTTACAATAGTGTAATTACACAGTTCAATTAACGGAAAACTGAGTTTTCAGCGAGTTTGATGTACAAATGTTTCATCAGTGCAATTATATTATTGGTAGGTATTCTAAACTATACAAACAACAAATATTTGAAAAGAGCAACCGCAGAGTTTTTTGCTGGTTCTTCTCGGTAGGAAAGGCATTCCGAACCAGTGGTAGATGCATCCGACTATTCGAAAGTACTTGTAAAAGTTAATTCGAATAAAAGAGATTTTATTTTATTTTTATTTTTTTATTTTATGAAAGTTTTTCTGAACTGCATTCACGTATCGACTCGTCGTAGAACTATAAAACTTTGCTTATTGTAACTGCTTGCCGCAATAGACCCCTGATTTTAATTGTCACCCGAGTTTCGTTGACACGGATTTATTTGAAAAAGGAGGAATGATTAAGCAAATATCTGATGTTGGGCTGAATGAGGTATAAATTGTATGCGGGAATAAAAGATGTGACGTGTGGGGTAGTTTTTGTGCGAGTGTGAATAATGAGACTGGCTTTTTTGATATCAGAAGTGGGATTGCGCTTGATATAAAGGAGAAGGGTGTGCCATTATGCATGACAGAGTCTGTAATTAAGAGACGTTTAAAGTAAATTGCTTTTTGTCGGTCTGTCAAGAAACCTACAGGATACTTCCTGTTGACCTAGAATCATGAAATTTGGCAGATAGGTAGGTCTTATAGCAGACATAAGGGAAAAAATCTGAAAACTGTGAATTTAGGGTTAGATCACACAAAAAAATTAAATTGTGGTCATGAACTAATAATTCGTATTTTCAATTTTCGAAGTAAGATAACTATATCAAGTGGGGTGTCATATAAAAGGGATTTAACTGTGCATTCTAAAACAGATTTTTATATGTCGAAAAATACGACTGTAGTACGGAACCCTCAGTGTACGAGCCTGACTCGCACTTGGCCGGTTTTCTACGTCTTCTCGATATGCTTTGAGGTTAAGATCAATAGTCAAGCGTAAGTGGCCGGTGAAAGACCGATAGACGCTGGGATCTCAAGATGCTAGAATAGCAGCCTCTCACGGGAAGTGTAGCGTTGGAAGTCAAAAAAAGTCAAAAGTCAAATGATTTATTCAAAATAGGTAATAATTCTTGCGGCGCAAGTATGCCTCTCTTATAGAGAGTTACATTTTTGTGCCGTTTGCCGTGGAGACCCTGGGGCCATGGAGTCTTAGTGCTAAAAATTTTTTACGAGACATTTCACCGCGATTAATAGCCTCATCTGGTGACAGAAGTGCTGGCTCATTTTTTGCGCAACGGATCAGCCTGGCTGTCCAGCGCGTAAATGCAGCCAGTATTCTTGGCACCATTCCACGCGGTCATGATTTATATAGTAATTAGATAAGGCTAGCTTTAAGTTTTATTGTAATAATAACTCTATTTTTGATAGTCAGATGTTGGATTTGTAAGATATAGTGGTGATAATTATTACGCAAACTTAAAACTAAAGCAACGAGGATTCCAAATGCGCCCAGGTCTGAGAAGAGCCCACAACAAACTCAGCCCCCCGACTATGTGGACAGATGCCACCAAACGAGTCGCTGGGAGCCGCTGGATTCAGGTGGCGCAACACCGCGACATGTGGAAGTCACTACAAGAGACCTATGTCCAGCTGTGGACGTCTATCGGTGACGATGATGATGATATGGCATAAAACCTTTATCTGAGGGCTTCGAACTAAAATTACTATTGAATATTATAATTCAAGGACCGAAACTGAATTCCCGAAATTCTATGCAATACACATTACTTTTGTAGTGGGACACAAAGCCAAAACGTCGGCTCTAATCCAAAATATCGTAGAAATTCCATTTATTGCCGGCAGCGGCTATCGCTGCTGTGACATATTTCAATTGAGAACAGCCCACGTTGCTGTTTTCCGATACAATCTGGTTTTGGGCAGATTACGCAAAACAGCGAAGAAATATAGCTCGGGCATGCCTGTTGGTATTTTCCGGTTGAAACTAGTTTTATGCAGAATCTTTATAGTTTGTACGTGTATCTACACTTATAATCAAAATACTACTAAATAATACACTTTCATCATCATCATGATTAATGCATTAGCGGCCCACTACTGAGGACTGGTCTCCTCTGATGATGAGAAGGACAGCGTTGTACGAGCTGAATTATTGCACTTTCATCATCATCAGTATCATGTTCACCCCATCGCCGACCCACTACTAAGAACGGGACTCCTCTCAGAATGAAAAATGCCATAGGCTAATACATATTACAGTTGTACTACACAAAGTCAAAACATCAGCTCTAATCAAAATCAAAGTCAAAGTCAAATGATTTATTCAAAATAGGTAATAAATTACTCTTTTCGATTGTCAGTTGTTGGATTTGTAAGATATAGTGGTGATAATTATTACGCAAACTTAAAACTAAAGCTACGAGGGTTCCAAACGCGCCCAGTTCTAAGAAGAGCCCACAACAAACTCAGCCAAATCCAAAATATTGTAGAAATTCAATTGAGAACAGCCCGCGTTGCTGTTTTCCGATACAATCTGGTTTTGGGCAGATTACGCAAAACAGCGAAGAAATATAGCTCGGGCATGCTTGTTGGTATTTTCCGGTGGAAACTGGTTTAAGGGAGAATCTTTATAGTCCGTACGTGTACCTACTTACGTTTGTATGAAAAATAAATACGTATTTCGAAGTGGTGATAGCATTGTATTTCAATTGGTGGTCTCCTATTTGGAAGTCCGGGGTCAAAATAATGTTTAAAAAACTGACTGTGGTAACAAGCCACGGCCAAAGCCTAAATTTTGAAATTATGATTTTTTTAAATAGCGATAGCGAGCAAACCAGCTGGCGGGTCACCTGATGTTAAGTGATTACCGTCGCCCGTGAACATTTGCAGCACCAGAGGAACCGCCGATGCGTTGCCGGCCTTTTAGGAATTTGTTGGTCCGCCCCTTGAATGATCCCATATTGTAATCTAAAGGGAACACCGCCGAAGCGAGAAATTTCAAACCCCTGCCGGGAATCGAACCCAGGACCTCACACTAAAGACAACAGCGCTTACCACTGCGCCAGGGAGGTCGTCAACTTAGTTTAGGCACCACATAGAACACAAAAGAGAATATTTTCTGCCTGCATATTCCAGCTTGACACATAATCTAGAGCTGGTATCTTCACAGTTAATAGCCTACAATTTCCATTTATCACCAACAATGGCCACGGGCAAGCAACAAAATTCAAAATGGCTGCGTTGGTATTTTCCGGTAAAGTCAGACAAGAGACTATTACTAGGTACCTTGCATTTTACATAATATTTTGCATTTTAGGCAGTGCTCAGGCTTCACCTGTACATTCTATATAATGTGTTCAGTGGTGCGACCGCTGACGATAAACCAGAAACGAGTAGAACTAGAAACTATAAACGAGTTGGCGATTAGCGGGAAGCGAGTGTGTAGTTTTGATTGTTTTGTCGCCGGGCTATAAGCGAGTGTGCAAGTGCGACGAGCGATTACTCGCGCCATTCGCCTGCGTTCACTCAGTCCTGTGCAAACCTGCGCGCGCGTTACACGTGTTCAAGCGAGTGAGCATCGATGAACGAGTATCGCTGAGCGAGTTTATTTTTGAAAGCTCGTCGCTCAGCGATAAAACTATTAAAGCGAGTCGTCGCCGGCAGTGTGAACATTCAGAGAGCAACTTTTGATAGATGCATCTCTTTCGTTTACACGGAATGTACATTTATTGTGTGTTTCTTGAGAGAGAAAATCGCCGATAGTTAGTCGTTTTCTCGCCGGCGGTTGGACTACCTTATATTATATAGTATCTTTCTACGGACCCATCTCAAAAACTCACTCTGTTACAATAAAGTCACCAAGCAACAAGTAATTTACGGAAACCTATAAATCCTATTAAGTAAAACTCGCTAAACGAACGTGATACAGGGTGCTACATGAAAAACTACTAAATGCGAAAACTCCTAAATCCTTTTTACTTGTATGGGGCAAAGTCATCGAGCAACATACCTAGCAGAAGACTCTCTTTTTTATGGAAGTAAGACAGTAATTATATTATCTGTCACTGACTTATCAACGCCCAGCTCAGAAATATAGCACTGAAACTTTTTATAATGTGGACAAGGAATAAGGCTAAATTGTTTTGAAATTCCCACGAGATAGGGAATAAAGAGTGTATATGGAATTTACGCTGACAGAAGCTGTGGATAGTTGGTAGTCGGAAATAATTTTGAAGGAACAATTAGCAGGAAATGAAATATTATCAACAATTTTAGTTACGATAAGAGTTTAGTTTAGTTTAGTGAACGCACACTTCATAAAAGTTTATCACTTCATATCATAAAAGTTCTTGACCAATTATTGGTCCATTACTTTGGCAGAGGAAAATTATGACTATAGCTTCTCTAATTTAGAGAAGAGACTACTTTTTGGAGGTGAAGCGCATGAATTTTAGATGAATTTTCTTTCACGGCCCCGAAGTCACACTGCCCAGTTCCATTTTCATTTTCACTGAAAATGCCTAAAATTGGAAAGCTAGACTTTTCTGCCGTATTTCGGAACCGAGGTAAATGATGGATGAAGTCTGAAAGTCACTGATATAAAATGGTTTATGTTCTGTACAAAATATATACATTGCCTACCGAGAAATATCGCTATCGGTAAAAAGTTTTTTTTTGCTTGCTTTTTGTCTATCATCTAAAAATATAAAAAGAAAAGGTGACTGACTGACTGACTGATCTATCAACGCACAGCTCAAACTACTAAACGAACCTGGCTGAAATTTGGCATGCAGATTGCTATTATGACGTAAACATTTGTCACGAAGGGGTTATTGAAAATTAAACCTCTAAGGATGTAAAATAGGGGTTTGAAAGGAGATGGACAAAAATTGTATGGAGGCGTGCCCCAGAATGTAGAGATGTTAATATATGTGTCTATTAATAAATGTACAGAGATGATATATGTGCCATTTAATAGTAAAAATCTTCTTTTTTAAGAAAAAAAAGTCGCATGTTGTTTTGCAGTCGTGGTATTAAGTTCATGATAGGCATAGTTCAGCCTGGGGCAAACTTTGGCCATCTCGTTTATGTAGTCCACGCGGATGAAGTAGCGTGAATAAGCTTGTATCTATATATATAAAAGGGAAAGGTGACTGACTGACTGAATGACTGACTGACTGACTGATCTATCAACGCACAGCTCAAACTACTGGACGGATCGGGCTGAAATTTGGCATGCAGATAGCTATTATGACGTAGGCATCCGCTAAGAAAGGATTTTTGAAAATTCAACTCCTAAGGGGGTTAAATAGGGGTTTGAAATTTTGTAGTCCACGCGGACGAAGTCGCGAGCATAAGCTAGTCTATATATATAAAAGGGAAAGGTGACTGACTGACTGAATGAATGACTGACTAACTGATCTATCAACGCACAGCTCAAACTACTGGACGGATCGGGCTGAAATTTGGCATGCAGATAGCTATTATCACGTAGGCCTCCGCTAAGAAAGGATTTTTGAAAATTCAACCCCTAAAGGGATGAAATAGGGCATTGAAATCTGTGCAGTCCACGCGGACGAAGTCGCGAGCATAAGCTAGTTATAAATATGGGCAAAGTTATAAAAATATTTGTTTAAAGACGGGTTTGTTACAATTTGATTTCGATGGTGGGTATAAAGGTTTTACAAAAAAAAGATTCTTCGTGTTAAACTGAGAGTTACAAAATATGACTTTGTTTTAGAAAATAAGTATGGTACGTGACAGGTCAAGATGGCAATCAGGATTTGAGGTGGGGGGACACCCGCACAGCACCCGCGATAACGCTGTGCGGGATGGCGCAGGTGATTCCTCTTTATCTCCATCCTCGCCATCTCGACCTATCGTGTACTAAGGTACGTCTCGTCCTAGTGGGGAAAGGGGAGGGGGGGGGGCGAGGTTGCCATTCCAGCACCTTGAGACCCCAAAGTCTATTGGTTTTACCACTAGGTGGACGGACGACATCAGACGCATCGCTGGATGGCGGCGGCGCAAGACCGTGGCGTGTGGAAGTCCCTACAAGAGACCTATGTCCAGCAGTGGACGTCTATCGGTTGACGATGATGATCACTAGCCTTATTATAAATTCGAAAGTGTGTTTGTTTGTTGATTTATCCCTCAATCACGTCCCAACCTGGGAACTGATGGACGTGATTATTTGCATGTACATAATTAAAGACTTGTGTAGTGACAAAAGCTAATTTTTATCCCGAAAAATCCTACTTCGAACTTTTAGATGAATTATTCTATCTAAGCTCGAACCTAAATCCACGCAGATGAAGTCACGGGCATCAGATAGCTATAGAATCCAGACTATTGAGTCTCTTTACACCACTGAGCTATCGGGTTATTTCAATTGAATAGGCGTTACCAAAAATTTCACTAATTGAATAAAGCTCTCTGAAGATTTTATTTTATAAGAGCCTTACAAAAAACGGCAAGGGACAGAATTTTAATCTCCACAAAATATTTTATCGTAATTGTGATCTCAGAGAGTATTTGTACCACCCGACACGATTATAATGTCGGCCACAACTCAAACGATAACAATTATGACAGAATCATAATATAATACTCTTATGCAAATTACTGAATAATTGAAATATGAAATCCTTACAGAATTTATGATAACAATACTTTTAGTTAGTTACAACTCTATTAATAGTAATAATATAATGTCTTGTCTATGATATAATATGTGGTAATATTATACATTCTGATTTGGTATCGTTTACATTAAGGTATTGAACAACATATTTTCATTATAATTTTTTTTAATGATCTCAGAAATAATATTACTACAGTTCGCCCGGTACTTCATATTTGAAATATTTTCTTGATTATCTGCAATTAAAACTGAACGCATAAAGATGGATCTCGGAAGAAGAATCCACTGCGTTCTTATACCAGAAACACAGCTGCCACTATGTGATTGATGAAAGGGTCAAAGGAAGAAAATAAAGAAAGCGGAGAGCGATAAAAAAATTAACAAAATATCATAATAAATCACATATATTTTTTTGTTTCTTTTATGGACTAGCGCTTTGCTGTAGTTGGGTATTTGACTAAATACATCAAAAATAAATTATTTCTCAGTAATTGTTAAATCCAAAAACGTAAAATCTACGTCTTTTGTTAGTTTTAATTGTAACAGCCATTTTAAAAAATCGATTAAACAAAAAAACGTACGTCATTATGATGTGATATCCCATTCCAGTATTTCATAGAATCTCGCATACAAAGCGCGCTTTTTGTCGTTTGATAAAAAGTTACTGATTTGACTAGTTGTCAAATACCATATTACTTACCTACAAGGCAAGAGATGATGCAAGCTAAGGTAGAGCGTGCTTACCTAGAAAACTTCGCTAGAAAAAGCTTATTCACGCTTTATTTGAAGGTATATAAGTGCGAAGAAAAACAAAAGTCGTTTATCGTATCGGATACTGTAAAGACACTCTTTAATAATAATTTTCTTAGAAATTCAAGTAATATTTGAGTGTAAACGTTACTCTGAAGTGTATTTACGAAAATTCGACTAAGATTTTTAATGCTTCTTAAGTATTTTTATCGAAACAATTTATAAGTGTCACTCCATTAAAAAGAACATGGATATTTAATTGACACAAGCAGACAAGCTCTTTTTAGGGGTCCGTGTCCGAAAGGTGCCAACGGAACCTTATTACTAAGTCTCCGCTCTCTATCCGAGCATCTATCTGTCCTTCCGTTCTTCCGTCTGTCTGTCAGCGGGTTGTATCTCATGAATTATAATAGGTAGAGTTGAAATTTTCAGTGTGTGTTTCTATTGTTGCTATAACAACGAATAATAAAATTTTCAAAATGGCCGCGATATATAAATATAAATCTAAATATATAAAAGGATTGACTGACTGACTGATCTATCAACGCACAGCTCAAACTACTGGACGGATCAGGCTGAAATTTGGCATGCAGATAGCTATTATGACGTAGACATCCGCTAAGTAAGGATTCTTTAAAATTCAACCCGTAAAGAGATGAAATAGGGGTTTGAAATTTGTGTAGTCCACGCAGACGAAGCTAGTGCTAAATATATGCACAACGATATTTCGTAGCTTTTAGTGCACAAAATAAAGTCTTGCATATCTCTGCATGACTGCTATTAGGAAAGTTCAGAGCCAGACAGGCTAAACGCAAATTTATTCAGGCATAAATTCCTTAGAGAAGAATGTCTCCGAGCGGTACATAAATTCAAGAATATTTTCAGAAAGCCAAATTGCTTTTCTATAAGTAAAAATGTAAATCACGTAAATTTTTGCAGTAAATGGAATAAAATGTTATTTTGTGTGCTTAATTTGCTTTTTAACACACACACTTTCGTATTTATAATATTCATATTCAATATTGAATATTCATATTCAATATTATATAAATGCGAAAGTGTCTGTATGTCTGGTAGCCTTTCACGGCCCAACCGTTCAACCGATTTTGACGAAATTTGGTACAGAGGTAGCTTGCATCCCGGGTAAGGACATAGGCTATTTTTTTTATCCCGGAAAATCTAAGAAATCCTATGCAATTTTTAAAAACCTAAATCCACGCGGACGAAGTCGCGGGCTTCAGCTAGTATTCTATAAATTGTTAAGTTTCCTAATATCAGAACTTGTAAATCATAAAGTTGGATCAAGTTTACAGAATGAAGACTTAGTTAGTGAAATTGAATAGTAAAACTAATTCGTAAGTACAACACCTAACTGCCGACAACACTTACGAGTTCGCAGCCTTTACCTGTAAAATTGAAACTTACAGACCATGAATTATACATGAGTGGTTGTGGTACAAGTTATAGAACGCTAGCGGATAAATCAACCTTCAAATCAATTAATTTCAAGGCAGCCTTAGTGTTAAATTTTCGTTGAACATACCTACTTATCAACTTTTATGTTTGAGACTGACGAGGAAAAACGGGGAACCTGAAACACAGGGGTTTCAAACTCAACACAATTAATATGAAACGGCAAAATTTTAAAACAAACACTCCATTTCAATTCCATTTACAGAATGAAAACGTACCTAGATAATGTAATTGAATAGAAAAACTAATTCGTAAGTACAACACCTAACTGCCGACAACACTTACGAGTTCGCAGCCTTTACCTGTAAAATTGAAACTTACAGACCATGAATTATACATGAGTGGGTGTGGTACAAGGTATAAACTGCAAGCCCCCGATGTTTAATTAATATCGCTGATTAATAATGTCTTTCAGTTACTTTTTCACGGTCCAGCCTTTTACCCGATTTATATTGGCACAGATATATATAGTTTGCACACAGGATTTTTTTTTAACTCGGGAAATCAAAGAGTTACCACGGGATTAAAAAAAATCAACCCGGATGAAGTCTCAGGCATCTAGTCCATACTAATATTATAAATGCGAAAGGGTGTCTGTCTGTCTGCTAGCTTTTCACGGCTTAACCGTTCAACCGATTTTGACGAAATTTGGTACAGAGGTAGCTTGCAACCCGGGGAAGGACATAGGCTACTTTTTATCCCGGAAAATTTAAGAGTTCCCACAGGTTTTTAAAAACCTAAATCCACGCGTACGAAGTCGCGGGCATCAGATAGTATACTATAAATTTTTAAGTTTCATAATATCAGACCTTATAAATCTTAAATAGTGTAATTGAATAGTAATGCTAATTTGTAACTGCAACACCTACCTAACAGCCGATGACACTTACGAGCGCGCAAACTTTATATATTACCGGTGAAATTTAAACTTACAGACCATGAATTATACAGTCCACGTCTTGTAGTTTACAACTTCAGTCTACTAATCCTTGCTCTATTCTACTGGACATAAACTTTTCACAGCCCATCCACTGAACCCATTTTGATCCAGATATAAGTTACATCCCAAAAACTACGCGGGGTATATTTTATTAAAGAAAATCTAAGAATTTCTACAGGATGTTTGAAAACCTAAGTCCACGCGAATGAAGCTGCGTGAGTCATCGTATAATAATAATTAGCTATGTTATCGCTTGCTGTATTTCGTTCTATATAGCGCCATTTTTTGTCTGTTATGTATAAGTCCTTTATAATATGACTCGCTAGCAGCTTATGACTTGTGCTTTAGAAGACGGTGTAGGAGAAATTAGCATTTTATTACGGCTCAAGCCGCGTCACTCATATGCGAGGGGATGCAGATCTCGACGAGAATTGCGCGGCTAGTTAGCGGGAGATAAGTTACGAGAGTACCATGTAACAGACAGACGATTAAAATCTCATTTACCTTAGCAATGGAAAAAGATTTATTCATTACATGAACACTTACCGAGTTTTGAGTGCATCATTCTTCTATCTTCTTTCTAACCTTTCTTTTTCTTTCTTCTTTCTTTTTGTAACCTGTTATTTGTGTTTTGTAGTGCAATAAAGAACATACATACATATTATATCATTACTTACTAGCAGCATAGAATTCTTAAAAGTACCGTATTAGTAAAGACGGTTAAATAAATGGCGACTCTTGTTATAGCTCAACTAGCTTATGCTCGCGACTTCGTCCGCGTAAACTGCACAAATTTCAAACCCACATTTTACCCCCTTAGGGGTTGAATTTTGAAAAATCCTTTCTTAGCGTATGTCTACGCTAATCATCATAATAATCTATCTGCATGCCTTTCAGCCCAATCCGTCTAGTGGTTTGAGCTGTGCGTTGATAGATCAATCAGTCAGTCAGTCAGTTAGTCATTTTATAATATACATTTAGATAAAGTGTTATGGCCAAATTTTCATCCGCGTCACTTGTGGCAACTCTTATTTTCCGGGAAAAAAAGTAGGCTTCGTCCATACCCAGGAAATAAGCTATCTCTCTGCCTTTCATCAAACTCTATACAACAATTTAGCCATGTAAAAGTACAGACAGATAGACAAACTTTCGCATTACCTATTTATTAATATCTGTGTATTAATAACTGTGAAATCAACTCCCTTCGGCGGTGTTACCTTTAGATTACAACATGGGGTTATTCAAGGATCAACAAATTCCTAAAATGCTGGCAACGCATCGGCAGTTCCTCTGGTGCTGCAAATGTTCATGGGCGGCGGCAATCACTTAACATCAGGTGACCCGCCTGCTCGTTCGCTCGCTATCTCTATAAAAAATCATAGTCTCAACTTCATATGAAATTCCTAAAGTTAGAAAAATTTAACTGTTAGAGAACTATTGCTTTTAGTGGAAATTCAGAGATTTATCGATGCAAAAGCTCCCTTGTTCGCATGCCGCGAAGCTGTAGCCTTCACAGATAGTGAAGGCCCCAGCTATTTCCGAGCCAGGGCTGGAGCCGCGCCAACGCGTCAGCTGTCGCGATGGCTTTAGATATAGACCCGGGGGTTCCAAGGAGAATTCCTTTAAAAGTTTTGGAAAATTGTTCAAACTCGTTACAGATAATATTAGGATAGGAAATTTGTGTAGTCAACGCGGAAATAAGCTAGTCTGTATATAAAATCGATGCGGATGAACCTTAAAAAAGAAACAGACAAACAGACACACTTTTGTATTTATAATAATTTTTCGTAAGTCCGTTTAATCGCACGGTAGCGCGTTCCAGGTCACCCATACCGCGCACTTTGGCTGCGCTCAACGCACTGCTGAAGGAGTCCTCTCGCTGTAACATATTTGCTGACAAATGGGCTGACCTCATGGGTCAGATCTTGCTCTTTTGTGAAAATTTATAATTTTGCTTTTTAAAATTTATAATTTTAAGTTGTTAATTTTTGTAAGTATGTTTATGTTTGTTTGTACTCGTATTTTAATTAGTGTAATTGGCTTTATGGCCGTTCTAATTAAATAATAAATAAATAATAATAATAATAATAATATTAGTATGGATTATTAGCTCTTGCCCTCAACTTGATCCGCGTGGCTTAGGGGCTTTTATAAGTAAAGTATATACAGCGCCGGGATACAAGCTATCCCGTGGGAACAAGGGCGGGTAAAGGAAAAATGATTTTTTAATGTAAAGATTATCCTAATTCTCTTTGTACATCTCTAATCGAGGTGAAAATATTTTTTAATTCTATAATTTCCATTAGCGATTAAAATCCTTTGTTTAACGAATTTTGAGAGACATTTCATTTAGTTGAAAGCATTTTTATCCCATCTGTACACGGCGGTTTTAATAACAAAAAGTGCAAAAAGAATTAGAATGGAGACCTACATTATAAGCCAAGAGCAGGTGAGTTTATTTTGACCAAAAAACGCCTGGTAGAGTTTCTTATGGGCATCTTCTCAGACCACAGCGGGCTGATTCGCTAACACATTGAGCATCATTGTATAAAAGCCATTTGGCGAAGGTTTGTATGTCTGTGTGTGTGTGTGTGTGTTTGTTACACTTTCACGCAAAAACTGCTGGACGGACTTGTCAGAAATTTGGATATGGAGATAGATTTACCCTGGATTAAAAGCTACATTTTAACCTGGAAATGGAAAACAAAGAGGCCTGACGAGATTTTTTAAAACCTATATCCACGCAAGCGAAGACTAAGATGATAAAATCGTACACCTATACTGTATTTTTCAAACCATTTGCCCAAATAGGGTCTTGGACTGTAGTACGTAATAAAATGAAGTGATATAGTAATGAAATGAAGTGAGTATAGCGGTAGTTTATGGGGCTAGAATTTATTGGACTTTGATTTTTATTTATTTTAACAGGAACTCACGCTGTACGGAGGGTGATTAATGACATCACAATCCGTAAACGACATATTTTTCCATTTTTAACATAAAAATAGAAGTAATTTCTGCGGGAAAGAATTTTTTTAATAAAAAAAATTGTCGTTCACGTCATTAATCGCTTTCCGTACAGCGTGACGTTAATAATTAATAATTTAAAAAATGAATAAAAATCATGATTTTTTTAAATTGAATAATCAAAAAATCACGATTTTTATTCATTTTTTAAATTGTTCTCTTTAATAATGAATTCTAGCCCCATAAACTACCATCATACAAAAAATCACGTCATTTTATTATAATATTGTTACAGTCCAAGTCCCTATATTGTCCGCTTCCTCTTGGGCTATTGAACTGAACACCAACATTATCCGCAGTCAGATAAAAGTAGACCAAATAAGAAACTGAAAATATTATCTCGAACATTAATTCTTTTAAAGGTCTCTTAGAAAGTCTGGGCATCTTCTCAGTTTTGTAAATGCAATACACAGCTAAAGTAAAAAAAAAGCACACTCACAGAATGGGGTGAAGCTGTTAGTGCAGCCTTTTTTTATTCAGATACAAGTTAGCCCTTGACTGGTATCTCACCTGGTAGTAAGTGATGATGCAATCTAAGATGGATGCGGGCTAACCTGGAAGGGGTATGTCAGTTTTATTAAACACATACCCCTTTGGTTTCTACACGGCATCGTACCGGAACGCTAAATCGCTTGATGGCACCGCTTTGCCAGTAGGGTGGTCACTAGGCACGGAGGAAGCCTCCCACCATACCAGATCAGAAATATAGAAATTATAAAATGCCAAACCCCTGCCATCACCAACCAAACCACTAACAAGACCATTGGGTTACCATTCTGCCAGGGAGGTCGTCAAAAAAGCCTATTATTGAAAACAAATCATCATCACTATCATCAACCCTTCGCTGGCTCACTACTGAGCACGGGTAGGAGACCTCAGAATTAGAAAGGTTTGGAAACGTTGACCAATTTTATAATATTAGTATCGAAGTATGGATTTCGCACCACTGACAGTTGCATTAATAAAAACCATTTCCACCCCCCAGCCCCCTTTACTAGGGGGGAGTTTTCCCAATGGATGGTACCTATCAGTTTAATCACGCAGCTCAATTTCCCAAGAGATGACAACGGTGGCTGGATGGCAGTGGATTAATCCAGGAGACATTTTGTTTTATCCTGTTGCAATATTAGTACGAGAAGTATAGTACGACAAGGCTTTTTTGGGACTTGAATGACATTGACAGGGGGATGTTGTTGTGTAACAAAGACTGCCAGCAAATAAAATCGGGTATGAGGCGGGGGTCGCCCCGCTCACCCGCATGTCATCCGAGATATCCCGCACCAGATTAGAGTAGGGCATGTGAGGGTGCTCGGGACGTGCCATTTCGACCTGTCGCGTACTATAGTGGAGCATTTTCCAACATTACGCTTTCCGGTTGCCATTGGAACCCCAACGTCTGTCGGTTTCTTGAACTATGTGCCCTGGCCATTGCCACTTCAGCTTCGCAGCCCGTTGAGCTATGTCGGCTACTCTAGTTCTCCTACGGATTTCTTCATTTCTGATTCAATAACGTAGAGAACAGTAGGGCGATTGTCTAAAACCATCAATCATTATTCCCAACATTATCCTGAAGGTGATAGCAGACAGACAGGACAGTGCTCTCAAAGCGCACTGGATGTCTGCATTCGTTAATAAGTATATTAATTATATTAACTAACATAGAATAAGTTTCTTACTAACATACATTATATTATAATATAGGTACTAACATAGGTTAAGATGGTTACTAACATAATATTGTGGGCCTTTGATGTCTGACGAAATAAAGATTATTTATTTATTTATTACAATCTCAATTGTTCTGATTGGCTGAATTTGTGCGATTCTTGTTGCAACAATGCATTGTAGCCAATAGTGAGTGAGCATTAACCAATCAGAGATGATTGCAATCGTGACATTGTAGCTGTCAAACAACCGCGGTAGAGCCACAGGGCTATTGGTAAACACATTTTCTTGGTAAAATTCATATAAAATTCAAATAATTATAATAGTTCCAGCCATTTACCAACGAAATCTTTTGAGGTTGTTTTAAAAAATAACACAAAAACCTAGCTCGCGAAACCAGGCAAGATTACAGCGCAAAAAATAAGCTTCATTCATACCTTGCAGCGTGATTTCATTCCCTGCAATAGTTTTGTTTTCTTGCTTTATGAATTTTCAGCATTGTGTTAGTTTTCTTCGTTCCTTTGACGCCAGTGAAGGAATTTCTAATTTAAATTCGACTTGAAAAATATTCTATTTGGCCGCTTGATTAAACAAACTGTAAGTATTTTATTTAAACTTTATGTTAACTTAATGGACAGTTTTGCTAAAAGTAAACTTTATATTTTCTCTTTGGTAATTTATATTATTTGATAGTGAAATATTTCGTTTGTAATTCATAATTTGCTAACTTTAGGAATCACTAATCTAAATATTATATAAACGGAAAAGGTGACTGACTGAGTGACTGAATGACTGACTGACTAACTGACTGACTGACTGATCTATCAACGCACAGCTCAAACTACTGGACGGATCGGGCTGAAATTTGGCATGCAGCTCTAGCTATTATGACGTAGGATTTTTGAAAATTCAACCCCTGAGGGGGTGAAATAGGGGTTTGAAATTTTTGTAATCTACGCGGACGAAGTTGCGAGCATAAGCTAGTCATATTATAAATGCGAAAGTGTGTTTGTTTTTGATTTATTGTTTTTTCCTTCATTTACGTCACAATGAAGCAACGGATATACGTGATTTTTTTTAAAGACCTGGAGGGTGATATAGGCTACTTACGTTTTATCCCGCAATTCAAAGAATTCTCACGGAAATTAAAAAAAACCGAATTCAACGTGCATGAAGTCGCGGGAATTATCTATTTTGTACATAGATAATTTGCATGCCGTATATGGATAAAGGCTATTTTTCATCCCGGAAAATCGAAGAGTTTCCTTTGGCTTTTCCAATCCACGTAAACGAAGTCGCGGGCATCATCTAGTATTAGGTATAATAAGATGGTACACTAAGCAAACATTTCATCGATAAAAAACACTTTTCTACGCCCACCCTGTATCCTGTTTGACCAATTTATTTTCCAAGATGTTATTCAGGGGACTTCCGAATAACAAAATAATACAGGGTGACATTTTTGCAGCGGTCAGCAATTAAAAAAAATAGTTTTTTATTATTAAAAAAATTATATAACCCGACTAGACCAGTCGGAAATAAACTAAAAAAATAAATAGTAATGGAAATAATAATAAATAATCTTTATTTCACAGACATCAAGGCCCACAATATTATGTTAGTAACCATCTTAATCTATGTTAGTAACTATATTATAATATAATGTATGTTAGTAAGAAACTTATTCTATGTTAGTTAATATAATTAATATACTTATTAACTAATGCAGACATCCAGTGCGCCTTGAGAGCGCTGTCCTGTCTGTCTGCTATCACCTTCAGGATAATGTTAGGACTTCTCTCCAACCTACTTTTGATTGAGGCGATCCTTTTCCGTATGATTGCGAAGAAGCCGTCTACACAGTTATCCGCAAACATACCGGACGCGCTACAGTACCGAGGCAGTCCCAACATTATTCTGAAGATGTTATTATACTGGACTCGGAGGGCGTTTATAGATTTTTGGGTATAGTCAACCCACAGACTGCACGTGTAGAAGCTCTGACAAAAGGACTTGAACAAAGTGACCTTAACTTCTTTTGTGCAACGAGCAAATCTGCGAGCTATCATATTCCCTCTAACCGCCAACGCCCTCCGTTCCCTATCAATGTCACAATTATCTTTCATGTCTGCTTATGAAATGTGATGAAATGTTTGGTCCAAAGAACAAAACAGAACACAGCCTTAGGCCGTTTGTGCACTCATCCGTATTCGGTTCGTATCCGTGATTCTTCGACAGCCACTGTCATACAAATACGTAGTTCAATTCGTAATTTTTGACGGATCCGTGAAATCACGGATGAATGCACGAACGCCCTTAGTCCTCACACTAGATCTACATGACTTTGTTGTTTACAAAGTTCATTTTTAAGATCATGGTGAGTTGGAGAGATCACAAGGAGAGATTTTATGTTGAAATGTTGATATTTTATACCCTATCCGCGGAAAGTTAGAATCCCTCTCTGTTACGTGATTTTGGCTTCTATCATTTGTATGGGACAAATGTTAGAGGCAAAAATTTCAGTGGGTGCAAACCATATTCAGTCACCAATCAATCACAAACGTAAATATGTTTTCAAATTGAATTTCGGATGTTTATTTTTATTTTTGGGCTAACTTGTATAAGAATAAAAAATAATGAAAAACATTTTCGAATAATAAGTTCGATTGGTTGGTGACTCAAAATGGTTAATGTCCACCGAGATTTTTGCCTCTATCATTTGTATGAGACTAGCTTATGCTCGTGACTTCGTCCGCGTGGACTACGAAAATTTAAAACCCCTATTTTACCCCTTAAGGGGTTGAGTTTTCAAAAAAAAATCTTAGCTAATCTCTACGTCATAATAAGTATCAGCATGCCTTTCAGTCCGATCGGTCCAGTAGTTTGAGCTGTGCGTTGACAAATCAGTCAGTCAGTCAGTCACCTTTTCCTTTTATTAATTTAGATAACGTAACACAGAGGGCGCTATACTAATTTCTTACCGCGGATAGGGTTATAGTAATTGTTTTCTCCTCTCTGACCTTTGTAAAAAAATCATTCTGTATATCCGTTCCCTCGCCCTATATTCTCGTGTATTAGGTTACATTCTCATATTTCCTTGGGCCACGTACAAGTGGCATGTTTGTATCGAAAATATTTTCGCGCGTAATCCAATCACAAAGTTATTGGTACTGCGAAAATGTTATAAAATTGAGAAGGTCTTCTCCCAGTATATGCGTTGTATAGAACGTGGAACGATATTGGATTTGTCTTGATACTATTTTTTTGTATCAAGTAAAAATAATATTATTTTATTATATCTAATCTAATCTAGTCTCGAATAAACCATGTTTAGGTATCTTTTTAACTCAAATAGTACACATATCACTTGCTTTGTAATTTTATTGGGTTAATCCATACTAATCCATATCCATACTATCAGTAGTACCCTTATTATAAAGTGTGTTTGTTTGTTGGTTTGTTGGTTTGTCCTTCAATCACGTCGCAACGGTGCAACGGATTGACGTGATTTTTTGCATGGGTATAGATAAAGACCTGGAGAGTGACATAGGCTACTTTTTATCCCGGAAAATCTAAGAGTTCCCACGGGATTTTTAAAAAACCTAATTCCACGCGTACGAAGTCGCGGGCATCAGCTAGTAATATTATAAATGCGACAGTGTATCTGTCTGACTATCTGTCTGTCTGCTAGCTTTTCACGGCCCAAAAGTTTAACTGAAATGGATGAAATTTGGTAACAAGTTAGTTTACATCCCGGAGAAGGACATAGGCTACTTTTTATCCCGGAAAATCAAAGAGTTCCCACGGGATTTTTACAAACCTAAATCCACGACGAAATCGCGGGCATCGTCTAGTACTATATAAGGAGAATTCCCCTCGTCAAAGGAAATGCGAGACAAGGTAAACTTACGTACTTGTCGCCATAATCCTGAAACTGTAGAACCTCTGACACAGTTGAGACAGTCTAACGCCACGGTTACTTAGTTACGTCAAGTTGCAGCTTAACGTTTGATAGTTCCTTGTGCTTCTACTAGCTTAAATTATCGCACGTTGAAAGAGACACTTTTTAGGGTTCCGTAGTAGTAACAAGGAAGCCTTGTCATAATTTTGTGAATTGAAACAAATAATAGTAGTTTAGTTTTAACTCTATAATCACTCCGAGCACTATTAGCGTGTTTGTAAAGTTTTTACCCATCTAATAATAACCCAAAAGCTGTGATAGCCTAGTAGTTAGGAAGTCCGCTTTCTAATCGGAGGTCGGGGGTACGATCCCGGGCACGCACCTCTAACTTTTCGCAGTTATGTGCGTTTTAAGTAATTAAATATTGCTTTAACGGTGAAGGAAAACATCGTGAGGAAACCTGCTTGCCTGAGAGTTCTCCATAACGTTCTCAAAGGTGTGTGAAGTCTGCGAATCCGCACTTGGCCGACACGGTAGACTATGGCAAACGCCTTTTCATTCTGAGAGCCGTGCTCTGTAGTGAGGCGGTCATGCTGAGTGCTGACATAAATTATATTATAAGGTACACAAACAAATACTAATAATACAGATAAAAAACAAGTAATAACAATTAAGTAGACCTAGGTCTAGGTCTAGGACTAGGACTAGGCCTACTGAGGACGTATGAATGGGCAACCCCTGCACTAGTAAACACTGTATTACAGTGGGTTGATCAAGATGATATATAAGTCCCGCAAATTGCTATTGCGCTGGAACAATGTCTCATTAACATCGAAATGACGTCAGCCGAAATAAAAATATACCATCAGCTCGAAACTTCAGTCTAGTGCTGACGTCACTAAAATGGCGGCCACGCGCATTAGCAATTTGCGGGACTTATACTGATGTAGCTTATGCTCGCGACTTCGTCCGCGTGGACTACACAAATTTCAAACCCCTATTTCACCCCTTTAGAGGTTGAATTTTCAAAAACCCTTTCTTAGCGGATGCCTACGTCATAAAAGCTATCTGCATGCCAAATTTCAGCCCGATCCGTCCAGTAGTTTGAGCTGTGCGTCGATATAACAGTCTGTCAGTCAGTCAGTCACCCTTTCCTTTTTTATATTTAGATTACACTTTATTGCCTCGAAACAAGAGACGCTATTTTAACGTTATTTAAACGTCTGAGACTTCTGTACGGGAAAGGCACTATTAATTATTCTGTGACATACAACATAATAACACTCGAATTGCACCACGCGAGCTCTCCTATTTTATTTTACGAGCAATTTTTGCTTTTATGTCGCCCTCTCAACTAAATTAAATTACTCGAGCGGGGCCTCGTCTCGTGATGGGCTATGCTTGTTTCCTTCTTAGGCAGTGGTCCGACAGCCGACGATGAACGAGAAACGAGTAGAACTAGAAACTATAAACGAGTTAGCGATCAGCGGGAAGCGAGTGTGTAGTTTGATTGTTTTGTCGCCGGGCTATAAGCGAGTGTGTAAGTGCGACGAGCGATTACTCGCGCCATTCGCCCGCGTTCGCTCAGTCCTGTGCAAACCTGCGCGCGCGTTACACGTGTTCAAGCGAGCGAGCATCGCTGAACGAATATAGCTCAGCGAGTTTATTTTTTAAAAGCTCATCGCTCAGTGACAAAACTAGTAAACTCGTCGCCAGCAGTGTGAACAGTCAGAGAGCAACTTTTGATATATGCATCTGTTTCGTTTACACGGAATGTACATTTATCGTGCGTTTCTTGAGCGAGAAAATCGCCGATAGTTAGTCGTTTTCTCGCCGGCGGTCGGACCACGGCCTTATTGGTACCTGAGAGAAATGAAATGGCATTTCAAAGGTTAAACGTAAAGGAAAACTCACTATTGTAAAGACAACTAAAAAGGCGGCAGTCGCGTGAAATTGTATCATTACCTATGATTTTTTAGGGTTCCGTACCCAAAGGATGCCAACGGTACGCTATTACTATGCCACCGCTGTTTGTCCGTCTGTCCGTCCGTCTATTTGTCAGCGGCTGCTCTTGAACCATAGTAGACGAGAGTTGAAATTTTGACCGAGTGTATTTCTATTGTCGCTGTAACAAAGAAAAATAAAAAACCAAGACAGCACATTTCAAAATAGCTGCCATGATGCATTTTTTTTAAACCATGTTTTCTAATTGAATCTGGAATATTTTTAAAAACATTTTCGAATTGAATTTTTAATGTTTTTAGGGTTCCGTTTTTCCTTTTGAGGTACGGTTATATGATCACTTTGTTGTCTGTCTGTCTGTCTGTCAAGAAACCTACAGGGTACTTCCCGTTGACCTAGAATCATGAAATTTGGCAGTTAGGTAGATCTTATAGTTGACATTTGGGGAAAAATCTGAAAACCGTGAATTTAGGGCTAGATCACACAAAAAAAATTAAATTGTGGTCATGAATTAATAATTGTATTTTCAATTTTCTAAGTAAGTTAACTATATCAAGTGAGGTATCATATAAAAGGTCTTCACCTGTGCATTCTAAAACAGATTTTTATTTATTTTTATGTATCATAGTTTTTGAATTATCCTGCAAAATGTCGAAAAAATACGACTGTAGTACGGAACCCTCATTGCGCGAGCCTGACTCGCACTTGGCCGGTTTTTTTAAAACATGTGTGTGATTGGTTGGTGATTCAAAATGGTTAACGCCCACTGAGATTTTTGGCTCTATCATTTGTATGGGATGACGTAACAGAGAGAGCGCTATACTAACTTCTTTCCGCGGATAGGGTATAGTTAATCAGTACCCATATTATAAATGTGAGAGTGTGTTTGTTTGTTTGTCATTCAAACACGTCGCAACAGAGCATAGGATTGACGTGATTTGATTATATAATCGTGATATAGTTACAGACCTGGAGAGTGACATAGGCTACTTTTAATCCCGGGAAATCAGAGAGTTCCCACGGGATTTTTAAAAATCTAAATCACGCGTCTAAAGTCGCGAGCATCAGCTAGTTTAATAATAAAATCGATTCCTTTTAGTCCCTCCTATACAACAATTTTGAAACGTTAGCTCTGCCGTTTAGAATTTTTCAAGCGTCATTTCGGAAAATAGAAAAACAATTTTCGTGACACCTGCGTTCAATTTTTTCCAGCTTCACGCAACAATAAACAAAAGAAAGCACTCGAGTTTGTTTTCCGGCCGTTTGAAAAAATACCCTCTAAAATATCTATGTACTAAGAGCCCGCGAAGGCCAGACCTTCGTCATTTAATAAAAGCTGGAACTCTTCATACTTATTGTTCCCAACACAGGGAGGAACCATCAGTACCCATATTATAATGTAGAATAGAATAGAATAGAATAGAATAGAAGTTTATTAGTTGATCCGACACATGATAAACACAAACACAAATATTTACAAAAAAAACATTCCTTAAAATCTAATAGGTACCTATTATCTAAAATGTGTCGTGCCAACGAAAAGGCCCGAACTCAGCTGAATGTTGTGGTTACACGATGTAACCACAACGCTGGTTTTCTGTTCGAGCCCATAATGTGAATGTTTGTTTGTTTGTTGGTTTATTGGTTTGTCCTTCAATGACGTCGCATCAGAGCAACAGATCGACGTGATTTTTTGGATGGGTATAGTTAAAGACCTGGAGAGTTTCATAGGCTACCCGCAAAATCAAAGAGTTTCCACGGGATTTTTAAAATTGAAATCCACGCTTACGAAGTCGCGGGCATCAGCTAGTTATCCATAAAAAAAAACAAAAAAAACACGTTTGTTGTAATGGAGTCCCTTAAATATTTATTTTATTCTGTTTTTTAGTATTATTTTATCGGCAACAGAAATAAATCATCTGTCTAACTATCACGGTTCATGAGACACAGCCTGATGACAGACATACAGACAGACAGACGGACAGACAGACGGATAGACGGACAGACGGACAAACAGACGGACGGACAGTTTTACCCTTTGGGTATGGTACCCTAAAAAGATGTAAACAATCTTACGTCAAATTATAAAGTCTAATTTTTTTATATTTTCTTCGGAAAAGTATTAGAAATCACGTCACGTATTGCCAGACGCCCTTAAAGTTTAAAAGTTTTTTTACACCTTTGTTACCTGTTATGACCCAAACTTCATCGTAGATCGTTCCTCCCAGTGTTGGGGACAATACAGAGAAAAACTTTCAGCTTTTATAAAACAACGAAGTCTGGCCCTCGCTGGCTCTTAGTCCAATACCTCAAAAATATTTACGGTCCCATTTTAAACCTGCCTTTTAATTTTGACTGAGCGCACTGGGGTGTCGTTTATTGGCAGCCATATTTTTTCGTATGGAAAACCACGGTGTCAAATAAAAAATAATTTATTTAGAAGGAAATAAAATAACCGCAGCAATTTTTTTTTTTTTTTAATAACCTTTTGCAGTTTGATATTGGTATTAAAGTAGACTAGATGATACCCGTAACTTTTAGGTCGCGTTAAAAATTATGGGATTTTTTATATTTTCTTTCACGTTTTTAGGGTTCCGTACCTCAAAAAGAAAACCGGAACCCTTATAGGATCACTTTTTTGTTTGTCTGTCTGTCTATCTGTCTGTCTGTCTGTCTGTCTGTCAAGAAACCTACAGGTTACTTCCCGTTGACCTAGAATTATGAAATTTGGCAGGTCTACCTACCTAGGTCTTATAGCAGACATTGGGGGAAAAATCTGAAAACCATGCATTTGTGGTTACAAAAAAAAAATTAAAATGTGTTCATGAACAAATATTGCTATTTTCTACTTTCATAGTAAGATTGCTATACCAATTTGCTATATCATATGAAAGGGCTTTACCTGTACATTCTAAAAAATATTTTTATTTATTTCTAGGCTTAATAGTTTTTGATTTATCGTGCAAAATGTCGATAAAATACGATTTTAGTACGGAATCCTCAGTGCGCGAGTCTGACTCGCACTTGGTCGATTTTTTTGTGGTATCATATCAGTTATAATCGTCAGTACTATCACCTGCCAGCTTTTTGCCAGTGTTCTGGTTACAAACAATACCCATGAAACCAAAAAAATTTAAGAGTGATATCATATTTCTGCGTTAAAAGCTGAGGAGATCAATATTTGCACACGTACGAGAAATTCCCTTTATCTCCCGAGGGACTAAAGCGAACCATTATACCTATTATTATTAATACCTGCTCTGCTATTATGTAATACTGTTGATATCGCTAACATCCCAGGTGGTTACAGAGTACTTCGTGCTGAATATTGTTGACTAGATTATGCTCGCGACTTGGCCCGCGTGGACTACACAAATTTCAAACCCCTATTGGGGAGTGACCCTTAGGGGTTAACTTTTCAAAAATCTTTCTAAGCGGATGCCTACAACGCCAATTATGACGTAGGCAGATAGCTATTAAGCTATCTGCATGCCAAATTTCAGCCCGATCCGTTTCAGCCGATAGTTTGAGCTGTGCGTTGATCGATCAGTCAGTCAGTCACCTTTCTTTTTTATATAATTATTTAGATTTAGATGGATACCTAGATTGATAATTTTTATTGCCACAGAAAAACACACAAAGTTAAATTAACAAAATATAGTAAAGTAGGAATATTACATAATAATATTATGTCTGTCGGCAAATAGAAGGACAAGACAGTACCCGTAGTACAAGATTTTACGTCTCACCAAACCAAACCAAATTCGAGAGTCGAAATACTTCCGCGGTACAGTAAACTGGATCTTAAATACCTTGTTTTAAAGCTCAAGTTTGTCTACACTTCTACAGCCAGCGCTCCAAGCGGAAACATTGCGAAATTAAAATCAGTGGCATTGAATATTTAACTTCAATTCAAGGCCGTTTAGGTCCATTTTACTGTAACGCGGAAGTATTTCGACTCTCGAATTTGGTTTGGTTTGGTGAGACGTAAAATCTTGTACTACGGGTACTGAACAAAAATTTCGGGGTACCACTTGCACTCTGCCAAGTCATATGTTAGTGATTACTGACAGGTGAAATAACGGTCTACGAAGATTTGCCTTTACCAAATATTAATGTAGGTGAAGTGACTTGCGAAAGTTTCGTGGTTTTCCCTGTTGTTATAACTCATAGCACCTTTATATACCTACATTTACTAGCTTGAAGGTTTTGTTCACACTTGAACAGTTTTTATTCCTCCTACAGCTAAAACGGATGAAACAAGATAACACTTACTGTCAAATTAGCAAGTGTTACAGTAGATACTGCATTCACACAATGCATGGGTACCATAAATTCCCGGTAACGGGGCAAACTTGTCACGTCGTCGGCTTTGCAGGGACTTACCAGAAAAATACATTTGCGAACTGGAATTGCAGACAAAGAGAGAATTTGCGGGGTTTCGGCACCAAAAATAGAACTGACACGCGGTACTTAAATCGTTATCTACTTCTGTACTGACATGGGGTTACTTATACCATTTTACACAGCTGTTTTATAGCTTTGAGCTGAACTGAAACTGAATTTTAAGCTATGTCAGCAACGTTCAAGAAGCTTCGAGATGTCTCCTTGTTCAAAATTCCTCAGTGTTTGAAGAACAAAGTTTTGGAACCGTGCGTGTTGCCAGTGATGACATATGGATCCGAGACATGGTCGCTAACTATTGGGCCTCATAAGAAAGCTCAGAGTCACTCGATGGGCGATGGAGAAAGCTACATTTCAACATACTTCCGCTAAGTATCTATAAACTTGCCCCATGATATTGAACTAAGTAAGTAAGTACTAAATATTGATAAATTCAATAACAACTGTTGCCACTCGCTAGCTAAGTTTACAACTTTCAAATATAAATTTAATCGAAGTTACGTCGAACAAAACTTCTTTATTTTCCGCAAGTTGGTACGAAGTCTGTACCTACTAACAAAACTCTGACTATTTCATAAACTTTGCTACATTATCTAATATAACTATTTACACTCTTGACTCTTGAGAGAAATAATTTATTTATTTTATTTTTATTTTTATTTTTCATGTACCAAAATTGTAGTTAAATAATGTTTACTTACAAAATCAGAAATTATTAAAACAACTTAAAATTTAAAATAAATTATTTCGTGATTTTTTTATTCGCTTAGGTACTTCAAAGATAGGTTACGGCACCGATTCCGTTGTTTTTCTCTAAACTAAATTTAGAATATCTGCATCCTTTTCTTTTAACTAAGCTAAAAAGGGACAGAACATGAACTTTACATTTAAAGACTCGTGACTGTGCGCTAAAATCACGGGTTTTACCATCTAAAAATTAAATTTAAAACTGTCAAACTGCGACTGTCCTTTTCATGTTACATTAGTAAGAAGAGGATGCGAATACTCTAAAATTAGGTTGTGCTCAGAATCAGTACCAATATCGACCTTAACTCATCCATCCATGAGCCAAGGTGGTGCTCCGGTTCTCCTAAGGACCATTTATTTTCATCTCTGATTTGATCACGTAACATAACTCCATCGCCCATGACTTTGAGCTTTCGTATGAGGCTCATAGTACAATAAATCTTTTTTCAAAAGCTTATAACGTTCTCAATTTATATTGTGTACCTACAATGATTATAAATCTACGTTCAAATTCAACCAGAGCGTATCAGAAATTCCATTTTCATTATGACAAGTTATTTGCATAAGAATAATTCATGATCAAGTCCTCAGACTAGAGGGAGTACTCTGAACAAAGATGTTCATTAAAGCAAGCCGGGCTCACTTGAAATAGAATTAATAAAATTAAGTAGAAAGATTTTTTATAGAAATAGAAGGCTTTTTTTAAATGAACGTTTACAAGTGTTTTTAAATCAACAAAAAATCTACCACTGTTGATTCTGAACGCTCTTTGTCACGTGGCCGAAGATATATAAATGGTGGCTCGTCAGAGAGAATAAGCCCGCAATGTATAGTGTGCAAAACTTTGGGTTAGTGCCCTGCCTACGCACATAGATAGCATAGCATACGCTACGCAACCTTCGTTGACCTCTAGAGTCAATCAGATGTTTTATTTAAAATCCATTGCGAACTGTTAATTTTTTTCGAACAAATTTCAAAATATATTATTCATAATATATTTCCCTTTAGTCTTAGGATTGAGACCCTCAGCGAGAGAATATTAGTTAGCTCTCTCTCTTCATCCCCTTAAGGATAAGAAATGCTCGAGGTATGATTCTAAACAATAAGGTCGGAATGATAATGAAGGGCTCAAAACGTTGATGCAGAATATTATCAACTAGCTTATACTCACGAATTCGTCCGCGTGGACCACACAAATTTCAAACCCCTATTTCACCCCCTTAGGGGTTGAATTTTCAAAAATCCTTTCTTAGCGGATGCCTACGTCATAATAGCTATCTGCATGCCAAATTTCAGCCCGATCTGTCCAGTAGTTTGAGCTGTGCGCTGATAGATCATAGTCAGTCACATTTTCCTTTTATATATTTAGACTAGTAGTGGCTATGGGTTGATCGTGATGATGATTGGATCAAAACAAGGTACAAATCCTTTAGACAATAAATTCATGTTATGACATCGAAGCCATAACAATGATGGAGGTATTATTGTGTACACAAAACCTCAGTGTCTGGCATCAAATCTTGTAAAGCAGTGCCAAATCTTAAATCTACTTGTTGTTTGGCAGTACAACTCGCGTGGCCTGTAACTCTTGGCCTAATGGACGAGATTTGGCTAAAACCCACATAAATCTATTTTTTAAAGCCATCTCACGTACCTATCTTTGACTAAAAAATCTAAATACATACAAGGAAAAGGTGACTGACTGATCTAACAACGCACAGCTCAAACTACTGGATGGATCGGGCTGAAATTTGGCATGCAGATAGCTATTATAACGCTGGCATCCGCAAAGAAAGGATTTTTGACAATTAAACCACTAAGAGGATGAAATAGACGTTTGCAAAAACTTAGTTATTAAACCCCTAAAGGGGTGAAATAGGGGTTTGAAATTTGTGTAGTCCACAAGGACGAAGTCGCGAGCATAAGCTTATAATCAAATAAGGCTAGCTTTAAGTTTTATTGTAATATTTTTCACCTTAAACTCAGACAATTTAATTTCAAACAATAATAAAAAATACTCATAAAAACTCCAATTTAAATTGCTATGAATGTCAGATAGTTCTAAACTTCTAGTCACAATAATACTCCACTTAAATCCCAAGATGACTCTTAGAGCGTAGCATAAAAGTAATCAAGAAAGAACTTATTAATAGTCGTGAGTCTCGAGTCAGAATGAGACTGGAGTAAAAACCGTCAAACACCCGTACTTATACAAATCGATTCAAGATGGCTGCCTCACCACAGATTTCGTGACGTCGGATGAGTCAAATTTTGTCTAATTCATTAAACTACCTTCAATAAGCTAACACAATAATGAAAAATACTCATAAAACTCCAATTTAAATTGCTATGAATGTCAGATAGTTTGAAATTTTTAGTCACAATAATACTCCACTTAAATCCCAAGATGACCCTAAGACTAAGAGCGTAGCATAAAAGTAATCAAGAAAGAAGTTAGTTGAAGTAGTTTAACGAGCTCGAGTTTCCCATTAAATCTTTTGTGAAGCATCTTCAAATAGCTGCATTGCCGTTAAAGTTATAAAGGTGCTAATAAACTTGAGCATTCACTTGTAATGAGCATTCGTGCGAATGTTACATCACAGAAAATTACGAGAACATTTTAGCGAGCGTTCTATCGAGCGTTCTGGCGAGCATTCTAGCGAGCACAGGCAACCGTGAAGTCTGACGTCTTCATGGAGAATAGAACGAACAATCTAAGATGGACGCGAGATAACTTGGAAGGGGTACGACAGTACCCCTTAAGTTTCTACACGGTATCGTACTGGAGCGCTAAATCGCTTGGCGGTACGACATTGTCGGTAGGGTAGCCACCGCCAAAGCCTCCCACGAGACCAGAGCAGAGATTTAGAAATTATAAAATTCCAAACCCCTGCCGGGAATCGAACTCAGGACCTCCCACTAATAAGACCACAGCGTTTACCACTGCGTCAAATATAAGTCCCCCAAATTTTGCTACTGCGCTGGAACCATGTCTCATTAACATCGAAATAACGTCATTTTGACGTCAGCCGAAATAAAAATATACCATCAGCTCGAAACTTCAGTCTAGTGCTGACGTCTCTAAAATGGTGGCCACACGCGATAGCAATTTGCGGGAAAATTTTCTTAAAAACTCTCCTTTAGTGGAAATAAAGTGGATTAATGTGCATAATATTTCACCAAGTATGCAGCGTCTGCGGAACCCGGCTTTGCTCTTAGCATCTAACGGGTTTCAGGTGTAAAGTGGAATATAAAGACAAATGGTCGGCAGATGTTGCTTTGTCTTTGTATATCACACACGGTAAGTAAAATCATATGTATGTTGAGTTGAGTAGTGTAATAAAATTGTTGTATGGTAGAGTGTGTGAAAGTTAGATAAATGTTGAAAGTTTAAACTTATATCAGCTGTCCTGTGGTGGGGGCATGTTCTGCAAGGCTGGGGTAGACTGGTTAAATTTAATGGCAGACAGTTATGACGTTAGGTAGTAAGTAAATAGCTAGTGAGCGAGCTTACAACCCTTTACTCAACCGGCGGGGTGATTACGTATCACCTACGGCTAGAGAGAGACAGCAATAGCCACAAAGCAAAATAAGAAGAAGAAGAAGAGAGACAGCAAATGAACTATCGGATTGCTACTGCTGTCGCGTTGCTGTCGCTACTGCAAATTTTTACGTAATCACCCCACGGGTAAACTCTAGTACAAAACGCGAGCGCAAAAGTATGCTCATATCATTTTCTTAGCGTGCGTGAACTGCATGTACCTACACTCGCCACACGCTCATAGACATTGATTTCAGTGATACCATTACCCGGCGTTCACCCGCAGAATATGGGAAAACGCACGGCTTTGTCACGGTAATGTTATCTATGCAGTATTCCAACTTCATACAAACGGGCGAAAAGCGAGCTATACCAACCTACGCGCCTCGATCTCGCGGTGCGCTCGTGGTGCAGCCAGTCGCGACTGTGCCGCAGTGACAGACAGACGGTGTTTTGTTTTTTTAATATTTTTTCACTAAAAATAAGTTCAAGTAGAATAGAATAGAATAGAATGTTTTTTTATTCATGTAAACTTTTTAAAAGTGCTTATGAATAGTCAGGTAGTTTTAATTTACCACTGGTTCGGAATGCCGTTCCTACCGAGAAGAACCAGCAAGAAACTCGGCGGTTGCTCTTTTGATTTTTTACACAGCACAAGTACATATTTAATATGACAAGTACATATTTAAACACAAAGTAGGCAAATGACAAGTACATATTTAAACACAAAGTAAGCAAATGCAATTAAAATGCCGGAGGCAGGCAGCCCTATCGCATGTTTACGTACCGCGCTGCTGTAGGTATTTATTTCAAAGATACGCCCGAGTTACAATACTGTATAGATAACATTACCGTGGCTTTGTTATTCGATCAAATAAAGACAAGAATGCCCTCATGGGAATACTGCATGATACACGCGACTTCATCCGCATGTATTTTTAATGATTGCACTATTGCACTATTGTCGTACCTACTCCTAGCACAAGCTTTACGCTTAGTTGGAGGGGAAAGGGGAATATTAGTCATTTAACATGGCTAATATTCTTTAAAAAAAAAAATGATAAGTATGGATAGTTTGGACAAAACTGAATAAAATAATGACTAATCAAGGCAATAACAACGTTATAACTTTGAGCCTCAATAGCTCAACCGGTAAAGGAGTGGACTGAAAACCGAAAGGTCGACGGTTCAAACCCCGCCCGTTGCATTATTGTGGTACCTACTCCTAGTACGAGCCTGACGCTTAGTTGGAGAGGAAAGGGGAATATTAGTCATTTAATATGGCTTATCTTATCTTATCTTATATAAATATATAAAAGGAAAAGGTGACTGACTTACTGACTGACTGACTGACTGACTGACTGACTGACTGACTGACTGACTGATCTATCAACGCACAGCTCAAACTACTGGACCGATCAGGCTGAAATTTGGCATGCAGATAGATATTGTGACGTAGGCATCCGCTAAGAAAGGATTTTCGAAAATTCATCTCCTAAGGGGGTGAAGTAGGGGTTTGAAATTTGTGTAGTCCACGCGGACGAAGTCGCGAGCATAAGCTAGTATTCTTTATAAAAAAAAAAGCATATTTAAGTAAAGTTTTTTTAAATACACTGAGCGTCAGAAAAGACCACGTTGTCGATTGACTTTATCTTGTTACTCAAGAGCACTAAAAGGCTAGTATTAATACCTATGACGACCTCCCTGGCGCAGTCGTGAGCGCTGTGGTCTTATGAGTGGGAGGTCCCGGGTTCGATTCCTGGCAGGGGTTTGGAATTTTATAATTTCTAAATTTCTGGACTGGTCTGGTGGGAGGCTTCGGCCGTGGCTAGTTACCACCCTACCGGCAAAGCCGTGCCGCCAAGCGATTTAGCGTTCCGGTACGATGCTGTGTAGAAACCAAAGGGGTACGGGTTTAATAAAAACTGCCATATCCCTTCCACGTTAGCCCGCTATCATCTTAGACTGCATCATCACTTACCATCAGGTGAGATTGCAGTCAAGGGCTAACTTGTATCTGAATAAATAAATAAAAGTATGAACCTTCAGTCCAAGTCTCATATAACATAGTAAAACAACCCCCCAGGGTGTTGGTTAGGGGTTGCCTCCGATATCTTTCCGCGACCCCACGTCACAACTGTCGTCCTCAGAGCGTGTGACATCCAAAAGAGATTTTTATCTTACAAAGGGACCGAATTAACATGCCTTTGTTTTAGCCCTCTCGAATATTAAAAAGCTTCGTGTTATATTTTTCAAGAAAATTCAATTAAAACATGGTAATTTTTGTATTTTTTTTATAAAGGCTATTAGCCAAGCTTATTATTCCGACTAATATTCCCCTTTCCTCACCAACTAAGCGTAAATCTTGTACTAGGAGAAGGTACGACGATAGTGCAAAGGGTGGGGTTTGAACCGGCAACCTTCGGATTTCAGCCCGCTCCTTTAACCGTTGAGCTATTGAGGCTCTAGTTATTGTTTGATCACAAGAGGCATTTTCCAGCCGAAATTACTCTATTTTTAAGCACAAAAATTGAAAAATATTTGTCGTTTACACATTTTGACGTCATTAATCGCTTTCGGTACAGCGGGACGTTAATAATTAATTATTGTATAGATAAATAAAAATGATGATTTTTTTAAATTATTCTCTTTAATAATGAATGGCCCCATGAACTACCGCTATACCAAAAAACACGTCATTTTATTATTACATTCCGAGACCCTATTGCTTAATAGCCTCAATAGCTCAACAGGTACAAGAGTGGACTGAAAACCGAAAGGGCGACGGTTCAAACCCCGCCCGTTGCACTATTGTCGTACCTACTCCTAGCACAAGCCTGACGCTTAGTTGGAGGGGAAAGGGGAATATTAGTCATTTAACATGGCTAATATTCTTTTTTTATTTAAATTAAAACGCACATAACTCCGAAAAACTAGAGGTGCGTGGCCGGGATTAAACCCCAGACCCCCAAACAGCAGGCCGACGACTTAACCACTAGGCTGTCATGTTATAAAGGGTGTTTTAATTTTGGAGAAATATACGCTTATAAAAGTATATCCGGATGTCTAGTTAAAATTCCGGTGCGTGCCCGGGTTTTATTACCTGTTGAGCACGTGCCGGTAATTAATTTTATGCGGACGAGTGTAATAAAGGTGGGCTGGGCTAAATGAATCGAAATGCCTATAAAATCTATCCACGTGCCACATAATACGGTTTAAATACAGGGTGTCCAAATATTTTTCACACATATCAAAAATTGAAAGAAAGAAATAAAGAAAGACAGAAAGAAAAGACGTTTATTTTCCAAACTTTAAGCAAATAAAACAATTGCGGAACCGGCAGGATAGGAATCTGCGTTTTTAGGGTTCCGTACCTCAAAAGGAGAAAAGGAACCCTTAAAGGATCACTTTGTTGTCTGTCTGTCTGTCCGTCGTGTCTGTCAAGAAACCCTGTAGGTTACTTCCCGTTGACCTGGAATCATGAAATTTGGTAGGTAGGTAGGTCTTATAGCACAAGTCAAGTAAAGGAATAAATCCGAAAACCGCAATAAAAATTAAAATGTGTTCATGAAAAAATAATTAGGTAGTAGGTAAAGTACCTATAGTTATCTTACTTTGAATATTAATTTTTTTTAATATTCAAAGTAAGATAAATATAGGTACTAAGTAGGGAATCTTATGAAAGGGATTTACCTGTACAATATTCCCTTGTACACAATCTCTAAACTAAACTAAATTAGCAGGTCTAAATCTAGTGCTATCCTTTTCCGCAAGCAACATTATGAAAGGGATAGAAATAGATTTAGACGTGTCATTTTAGTTTAGTTTAGAGTTTGTGTACAACGGAATTAGCCACATTGTACATTCTAAAACAGATCTTTATTTATTTTTATGCATAATAGTTTTAGATTTATCGTGCAAAATGTCGAAAAAATACGACTGTAGTACGCAACCCTTGGTGCGCGAGTCTGACTCGCACTTGGCCGCTTTTTGTAAGTCCCATGCCGCTTTTCTGAATTCCACCCGAGCAAAGCCTGGGTGGGTCAGCTACTTCGTTATAATCCGCCAGAACAGACACAATCTGTATGGTACAGACCAAGACATACTCTCTATGTATAATAGTTTTTTTTTTTTTAAATTCAGATACAAGTTAGCCCTTGACTGCAATCTCACCTGGTGGTAAGTGATGATGCAGTCTAAGATGATAGCGGGCTAACCTGGAAGGGGTATGGCAGTTTTTATTAAACCCATACCCCTTTGGTTTCTACACGGCATCGTACCGGAACGCTAAATCGCTTGGCGGCACGGCTTTGCCGGTAGGGTGGTAACTAGCCACGGCCGAAGCCTCCCACCAGACCAGACCAGAAATTTAGAAATTATAAAATTCCAAATCCCTGCCAGGAATCGAACCCGGGACCTCCCACTATTAAGACCACAGCGCTCACCACTGCGCACGGGAAGTTGTCAAAATAAATAGTTCATTGAACGTTCCTTAGATTAAGGAACTAAGTATCTATATTTAAACATCAAAAAAATATACTAAACAACGTGCTAAAACCATAGCGAAAATAAGCAAAATAGCGAATTCTAAGTGTATGGGTAAAACAACGATTCATAAAGTACTTTACAAGCTGTAACCAAAGCCCTATAAAGCGTTTTTGGTTGCCAGATTAAGGATTTCTAAATATAAGACGTGTGTAACTCCTATACAATTTTCTGTTATGATTATTTGGTTATTCCATTCCTTAAAAGGGCCCTGGGTATGTAAAAGAGGTAATTTATCATGTCAAGAGGCCTTAACGTAGGAACAGAAGTGGAAACGCCCCAGATGTGATCTGGGCTGTGCAAGTTTCTAAAAACGACACACTTTGATGTTTTTTGTAGAGTCCAACTGGGTTAGCCTTCAGGCATCGCAAAAGTAAAAGGATGTATGAAATTTTAATGAAGAAAAATGTAAAGAAATATTAAAGGGATATATTATATTAAAGGGAATAATAAACTTTATGGATTTCATAAAACTCCCATACCCCTTCCAAGTTAGCCCGTTTTCACCTTAGATTGCATCATCACTTGCCACCGGGTGAGGTTGCAATCAAAATGGCGACCTAAACACAAAGAGCATTTAATAGTCGGAGTCTCACGTCTTTTTTTTTTAAATTGATAAAGCGAGCAAATGTGCAGGTGGGTCACCTGATGTTAAGTGATTACCGCCGCCCATGAACATTTGCAGCACCAGAGGAACCGCCGATGCGTTGCCGGCCTTTTAGGAATTTGTTGGTCCGCCCCTTGAATAACCCCATGTTATAATCTAGTGGGAACACCGCCGATGGGAGTTGGTTCCACAGTTTGCACGTGCGTCGGAACGAGACTAGCTTTAAAAACCATCAACCACCCGTATTTATACAATCGACTCAAGATGTTGACGCAACAGATCACGTGATGTCTGTTTCAAAGGCGGCAATTATACAAGTGCGATAACAGACGATATTATGGAATCTATGTTCCTAGTTACTCGTACAATTCGTCATGTCCCTACCAGTACCCGTAGTACAAGATTTTACGTCTCACCAAACGAAACCAAATTCGAGAGTCGAAATACTTCCGCGTTACAGTAAAATGGACCTAAACAGCCTTGAATTGAAGTCAAATATTCAATGCCACTAATTTTAATTTCGCAATGTTTCCGCTTGGAGCGCTAGCTGTAGAAGTGTAGACAAACTTGAGCTTTAAAACAAGACATTTAAGATCCAGTTTACTGTAACGCGGAAGTATTTCGACTCTCGAATTTGGTTTGGTTTGGTGAGACGTAAAATCTTGTACTACGAGTACAGATACCTATTCGGCTATTCAACATGATTGCCCATTTGCGGAAACAGCTGTAGTTTCACTGTACAGCATGTTAGGCTCCATTTCAATCGTGTTTGGGCTTTGTGCTGAGTATGGAATGGAGATTTCAGAGCCAGATGCGAAATATGGAATAGTAGCTTATGCTCGCAACTTCGTTCGCGTGGACTACACAAATTTCAAACCCCTATTTCACCCAGTTAGAGGTTGAATTTTCAAAAATGCTTTCGAAAGAAATTTATTATATAAGCGTATGTAGCTGCAGAAATGACGGTGATAGTTTTTAGGGTTCCGTACCTCAAAAGGAAAAACGGCACCCTTATAGGATCACTTTGTTGTCTGTCTGTCTGTCTGTCTGTCTGTCCGTCTGTCTGTCAAGAAACCTACAGGGTACTTCCCGTTGACCTAGAATCATGAAATTTGGCAGGTAGGTAGATCTTATAGCTGACGTTTGGGGAAAAATCTGAAAACCGTGAATTTAGGGTTAGATCACACAAAAAAAAATTAAATTGTGGTCATGAACTAATAATTAGTATTTTCAACTTTCGAAGTGAGTGACTATATCAAGTGGGGTATCATATGAAAGGCCTTCACCTGTACATTCTAAAACAGATTTTTATTTATTTTTATGCATCACCGTTTTTGAATTATCGTGCAAAATGTCGAAAAAATACGACTGTAGTACGGAACCCTCATTGCGCGAGCCTGACTCGCACTTGGCCGGTTTTTCTCATTGCATGTCCCAGAATTCAAGCGCGTAACGTCCAAAATGAAGCTTCACTTCGAAAACAATTGTTTTCATCTTGAGCAATACTTCTTATGATAATGTAAAGAAGACTTACAAAAACACTGTGAAGTCTACTGTTGACAAGAGTTCCTTTGGAACAGAAAATGTATCTTTATTGCAAAGGGTCCTTTTGCAGATATTTCTTTCTTAAACCTTTCATAGTGAAAAGATTTCCTCAACTCAACATTTCGGTGTAAACGAAGCCTTCAAAAAGAGCTTGTACGAGTAAAGATAACAGACCGGCAATTTTTATTGCTCGTTATAAACTCTGTAACATTCTGAGCGCGAAGCATAAAAAACTTGTTTAGGAATTTCGCCCATTAAAAGTTTCAGCATAATTTATTGGGGATCAAAGTGTTTCAGATACACGAATTTTGTGATCTTTGAACATTACATATTTAACAGGTTGTTTTTATAGCTTCTAGCGATTTGAAGAACCATTTTTGGATTCTCTTATTGTGAGATTGAATGAGCGTAGGTAAAGCCTTAGCAGAAAACATCGATATAAATGACAAGATATGGTCAAGCGAACAAAATTTTTCACGGTGTAGAAACCAAATAAATCAGCGCCACCTCTTAGATACTAATGAACGACCCGTTTGAAATCCAGACGTCACTGAGGTTGCATTGGTGCATAATCACCAATGAGTCGGCGCCATTTTGTTTGTTTAAAAGTCAATGGCAGAAAATGAAAAACCTCGCCATGTTGCGGAACACCAACGAAACTATTTTTTATAGGATAGCCGTATTGTGGCATTTATAGGATAGCCGTATTGTGGCATTTATAGGATAGCCGTATTGTGGCATTTATAAATTCAAACGAAGCGCCCCCCAGAGGCAGGTTTTTCATTTTTCTGGTCAAGCTATAAATGTGTATAGTTCATACTTACATTTTAAGATCTCAATTGCCATTTTAGCTCTATCCGCCCGTTCTGTCCAGTAGTTTGAGCTGCGCGCTAATAGATCAGTCAGTCAGTTACCAATCACCTTACCTTTCATCTATTTTTAGTTAAATAAATAATTATTTATTTATTTGGTATTATAGCGACAGAGTACAAAATAAGAAAACTATAATAAAAGCAACAACTAATAAATTAAAAAAATGAAAGTAAAGGAGAACATCGTAAGGAAACCTGCATGCCTGAGTTCTCCATAATATTCGCAAAGGTGTGTGAAGTCTGCAATACCACATCTTGGCCAGCGTGGTGGACTATTGCCAAACCCTTCTCATACTGAGCCGGCTCACTACAGAACACGGTCTCCTACTCGTGTTCTGTAGTGACCTGGCGATGAGTTGATCATGATGACGAGCAACAAACAGAGATCACTCAACAATCTTCTTCTTTTTCTTCTTCTTCTTATTTAGCTTTGTGGCTTTCAGTAGTGCCACACCGTCAACAATTATTATTAAAATAAAAACATCGCTAATCTATCAACAAAAGGGAGCCAATAGTATAATGGCGAACCAAAGTAATCGGAAAGAAACAATATTGAACCAGCAAACATATCGGCGATTCGTTCCATTATGCAACACCGCAAGTCGCAACATTATCCCGTGCTGACAAGAAATAATTAATTTATACGCCAGCTTAGTTTCGGAAAAGGCAATATTTCTCCCAAGACGACGTGTTAATTCGACCGTTAACGGAAAATATGGCCGGCGATACAATACGGCTTCGACTCGGTGATTGTGATACAGATTCTTAGTTACAGAACGGTCGGGGATTACCATTACTTATGTTCCTATTTATCTTTTTCTCTAGTTTCATGTATTTTTTGACTTTATTATATAAAAAGTTACTCGAATCGTCGTCATAATAAACCAATGCAAATCCACGCCTCTAGAATAGCAACCTCGCACCAAAAAGAGCAGTATTGGTATTTATCCTTTTTAACATCGAACAGTGCGTGCTGCCAGTGATTACGTCATATGGATCCGAGACATGGTCGCTAACTATGGGCCTCATAAGAAAGCTCAGAGTCACTCAGCGGGCGATGGAGAGAGCTATGTGCGGAGTTTCTCTACGTGATCAATGAGGAAATGAGGAGATCTGTAGGAGAACTAGAGTAACCGACATAGCTCAACGGGTTGCGAAACTAAAGTAGCAATGGAAAGGCACATAGGTCGATGGACGTTGGGGTCCCAAGGTGCTGGAATGGCGACCTCGCACCGGAAGACGCAGTGTTGGAAGACCCCCCACTAGGTGGACGGACGACATCAAACGAGTCGCAGGGAGCCGCTGGATTCAGGCGGTGCAAGACCGTGGCATGAGGAAGTCCCTACAAGAGACCTATGTCCAGCAGTAGACGCCTATCGGTTGATGGTGATGATGACGATCCTTTTTAAGGGTTCCGTATCTCCAGAGGAAATAATTATTATGTCAGTTAGTTAGTTTATAGTTTTGTAAAGATGTAGTATAGCTATAAGGAAACGATTATTCGTGTCGTCACGTCCTACATTAGAAAGCGCGGCACGTCGCTAGTTGCACAGCGCGAGCATAAATTGAACGGAATAAGGGAATAAACTGAAAGATCCCCCACCCTCAAAGGTTTACACACATTTCTATACTAGCTTATGCTCGCGACTTCGTCCGCGTTGACTACACAAATTTCAAACCCCTATTTCACCCCCTTAGGGGTTGAATTTTTAAAAATCCTTTCTTAGCGGATGCCTACGTCATAATAGCTATCTGCATGCCAAATTTCAGCCGGATCCGTCCAGTAGTTTGAGCTGTGCGTTGATAGATCAGTCAGTCATTCAGTCAGTCAGTCAGTCAGTCAGTCAGTCAGTCACCTTTTCCTTTTATATATTTAGAAGATTATGCATCACGTACTAAAAAAATCCGTAGGAGAACAAAATTAACCAACATCTCTATAATAAAAAAATGAATCGCTGAATGTGTTGCTGATCGCAAATCTCGAGAACAGCTAAACCGATTTCGCTAATTTTTTTTTTATAATATTCCTTGAAGTACGAGGATGGTTCTTACGGAGAGAGAAATTAAAAAAAAATCCTGAAAAAGAATCGACTGTTTGGCGGTATGAAGTTCGTCGGGGCAGCTGGTTACTAAATAATTCCCACGACTTCGTCAGCGTGGAAATAGGTTTTTTTTTTTAAATCCTCTATGAACCCTTTGATTATCCGGGATAAACACCATCTATCATCGTATCTCTGTACCATATTTTATCAAAAGTGGTTTTACGAATTTTTCGGGACCAAAAGTGTCCGATGTCCTTTGAGATCCAAGCTATCTCTGTACTAAATTTCTTCAAAACCTTAGAAATTTTCCATGTAGGGTACATCTCTATGATTTTTCAGAAATTTCATCAGAGTAAAGCCAGGTGGGACATTATTAGTCCTTGATTTAACCTTCTTGTCTAAGTTTAGACACTATTATCACGTAATATAATGAAACACTCAACAAACTTTATAATCACTCATCTTTCATTTGACTAACGACCGCAATAACTTAAATGAGGTTTGAAACTAAGAGAGGCAAAGTTCGAGTATCTACGTGATGTAATTATAAACGATTTATGTGAACAATTCGCAGCATCTTATTATAATCCTAGTGGAGCTTTGTGATAGCTAGACCTCATTCAGGGAGACGCAAGGCGTTGCGCGGTGCGTTTTACCAGTGTGGTGCGGCCAAATAAAATTTATCTAAATATGGTGTAACCAGAACGCTGGCAAAAACGAAGACAAGTGATAATAATAATGATTACTGATACAATACTACAAAAAACACAAAAAAAAATTAAAAATCCTATATTTTGTTCAGGATCAAACGGAGAGTTCCCTCACTTTAGTTTACTCTGCCAACACTTATTTTCTCAATGAATGAAATAATCGCAAGACGCGCCGCGCAACGCTTTGTCTCCGTGAACAAGGCCCAAAGCTTTATCAAATCAGAACAGTTAAAGGTCACAAACTTTAGAGTGCTTTAAACTGTCTCAAAAGAGACGGCTCTTTGCGTAGGGGTCATCATTATTGTAGGTCATTAACCTTTCCATTAAGGACATAATGGTGGGGTTTTCTTGGAATAATACAACTTCTACAATTGGCCCCAAAAATACCTCTCATTACCTCTCAAGCTGTGATAGCCCAGTGTTAAGCTGTGATAGCCTCGTGGTTAGGACGTCCGCCTTCTAATCGGAGGTCTGTTTTAACGGTGAAGGAAAACATCGTGAGGAAACCTGCATGCCTAAGAGTTCTCCATAATGTTCTCAAAGGTGTGTGAAGTCTACCAATCCGCACATGGCCAGCGTGGTAGACTATGGCCAAAACCCTTCTCACTCTGAGAGGAGACCCGTGCTCTGTAGTGAGCCGGCGATGGGTTGATCATGATGAAGTTATTTAAAAGAAAATTTCAAATTTCTAGGCCATGACAGACCAGATAGAGTTTTACGATCAGCGGGAAAACTCATTCTAGCGCCACCTACACATCGGACAAAATACTTTAGGAATTCCTTCACGGTCACTGCTATCTGTTTATGGAACGAGCTTCCCTCGCAAATCCATCGTGCTGAATCCCTTAACAAATTTAAAATTGACGTCAAAGATCATTACCTATCTCTTTGCTATCATCAGTAACGGCATAGTTTATTATTTAAATCTATATGTGTATATATATCTATGTAGTCTTATGTATGTCTATTATACTTTATTTGTATGTATTAGTGTATTAACAATATGTATTTTATATTCTTATTATATGGTTTAGTTTATTTACCTATTGGTATTTAGGTTTATTTTACACCACCTCCCATTGTCCATTTGTTCGTTTTTTCCCTAGCGTTAAGGTTGTCTGGAAGAGATCGCTATTTAGCGATAAGACCGCCTTTTTGTACCTACTTATTAAGATTTCTTTTTGTAACCTGTCATTTGTGTTTCTGTGGTGCAATAAAGTATATACATACATACATACATACATACCTCTCATTATTTAGAATCACGTTGAATAATCAAAGAGCTGTAGCGACCCCATCAATATTTCATTAACGGTATATTTCGCGCTACCCTTTGATCCCCGTTTAGAGTCAGGGCGCACGTAAACCGAAATTATTGCTGAAAGCACTCAAGGCCAGAGGGCTGGCAGGGAGTGGATTGGCTTGCGGTTTTCTTTTACTTATACATCACATAGCATAAGCCCTGCAAATTTCTAATGCGCGTGGCCGCCATTTTAGTGACGTCAGCACTAGACTAAAGTTTCGAGCCGATGGTATGTTTTATTTCGGCTGACGTCAAAATTACGTTATTTCTATGTAATGCGACATGGTTCTAGCGCAATAGCAATTTGCGGGACTTATAGTACTATTCACTCTTGACTTAAAAAATTAGGTTCATTGTAAAAATACCACTCATTATTTCAAATCACGTTGAATAATCAAAGAGCTCCATCAATATTTCATTAACGGTATATTTCGCGCTACCCTTTGATCCCCGTTTAGAGTCAGGGCGCACGTAAACCGAAATTATTGCTGAAAGCACTCAAGGCCAGAGGGCTGGCAGGGAGTGGATTGGCTTGCGGTTCTCTTTTACCTGTACAACACGTAGGTAATATTATATTAACAAGTTCTATATTTATAAACTTTTCAAATCATTTTTGAAAAACAAAACTGAATAAAATAATTTTGCTAGTGATTTCCAAATAACTGCCTAAGTATTCCATGTATTTCCATGTCGTCAAAATCCAAATATTGTTTGTCTGTTGATTTGCTTGGGTTAATTTTGAAAACGTCTGAACCCATTTCTAGAGGCATATCATCGGCAGGTACAAAACTTTTGCCAAAAAATTCTACGGGATGAAAAAATACTTCTAAAAACCTAGTAATTTATAAACAAACAAATTAGCCTATATCCTAGTAGTACTAGCCTAGTAGGTATTTTTTAGTAACTAGCTGGCCTAACAGTCGATTCAACCATCCTCGTACTTCAAGGAATATTATAAAAAAAGAATTAGCGAAATCGGTTCAGCTGTTCTCGAGATTTGCGATGAGCAACACTTGTGACTCATTTTTATATTTAACAGTGATTCATTTTTATATTATAGATTACATTAATAACTTATATTTTAAACTTTTTAAATCATTTTGGAAAAACTAAATGGAGGGGAAAAACTAAATGGAGGGAAAAACTGATGCTGGAAGGGCGTTCCATATTCTAGCGGTTCGAATTAGAAAGGCGGAGACAAATCGCTTTGTACATGTGTTACGTGTCCATGGAATTTTGATGGCGATGCCTTGCAGGACGTGCTCTGTAGTGGGCCGGCGATGGGTTGCTTATAATGATGATGATGATGATGAAACAGATAGACATACAATTTTGCACCGTTGCGTTGTTCTAAACTTTGAAGCTTAGATACAGTACGCGGCAGAAATTAATGTACATTTGCCTTTATAGAAGGAGATAGCAGATGAGTTTTAAGTATAATGCAACGAAATGTTGGAATAACCTTCCTCCACCTTATAGAAACCTTCAGACTTCTGGCGCTTTTAAAGTAAAATTCAAAAAACATCTTATAAATATTCAAAAGTTACAGATTTAGTCAAAATTTATTTATCTTACCAAACTTTACTTTCTCATCCACACCTTGCGAGCTATTTTATTTTATTTTATTTTTTCTTTATTATACTTACAAAAAAAAAAAAAAACTATCGTACAATTTTCCTATTCTTACAATTTACAACATCTATTTCAATGTATTATTTCTTATTTCTTCTTTTATATCACTTTAAATTTAAAAACTGTAAACACTTTATTTTATTTTATTTATCCATTTACTCGCCAACTTTATATATTCTATGCCACTGACGTTTAGGTAATATTTAAAAGGCGGTCACTGAAAATCAGCGTTGGGGCGTCTGGTACCTCAGATATTTGCTCTAGAGGTTTGTGTCTGAGGGGCCCGACGTCTCAACACAAGCTGAGTGGCCTACCTGTTCGAGGTGTTGCACTGCTGTACAGGACGATATTGCCTACACCATGTACCACCTATATACCTCGAATAAACATTATTCTATTCTATTCTATTCTATTCTATTTGTAGAGCGTTGTCTCTGTTGTTGAGACCGACAAAACGTCATATAGGTATAAATGACAGACCCAACGCTCTACAAAGCTGAAATGTCATACTAAAAGCCAATTCAAGTACTGTACAAAACGCTATATAATAGTACGGTAAAGTGGAAATATCAGTTCCATCCAGGCTTAAAGAATCCCCTTAAAGAAATCTCGATACAAAGCCCAGGGAAATTGCTTTAGCGCAACAATAGGTACAGGAAACAAAAAGGTACCATCAAAGGAACCTTCACAAAGGTATTGAAACAGTCTGTATGACCAACGAAGCAGTTTATTGAGTTATACTACAAAAGCATCGAATCTATTCGGTTACGATCGCAGTATTTATCAATTAGTATGAATTTGTAACCGTGATAGCCTTGTGGTCACGACTTCCGCGTCAATGATTGGGGGTTCGATTCCGGTCACCTCTAATCTTTTGGTGTTATGTGCGTTTTAAGCCCATGCAAGTTGTTTTAGCGCAACAATAGGTACAGGAAACAAAAAGGTACCATCAAAGTAACTTTCACAAAGGTATTGAAACAGTCTGTATGACCAACGAAGCAGTTTATTGAGTTATATTACAAAAGCATCGGATCTATTCGATTACAATCGAAGATTTTATCAATTAGTGTGTGTTTGAAAACGTGATAGCCTTGTGGTCACGACTTCCGCGTCAATGATTGGGGGTTCGATCCCGGGCACCTCTAATCTTTTGGAGTTATGTGCGTTTTAAGCCCATGCAAGTTGCTTTTTTTTTTTTTATTCAGATACAAGTTAGCCCTTGACTGCAATCTCACCTGGTGGTAAGTGATGATGCAGTCTAAGATGATAGCGGGCTAACCTGGAAGGGGTATGGCAGTTTTTATTAAACCCATACCCCTTTGGTTTCTACACGGCATCGTACCGGAACGCTAAATCGCTTGGCGGCACAGCTTTGCCGGTAGGGTGGTAACTAGCCACGGCCGAAGCCTCCCACCAGACCAGACCAGAAATTTAGAAATTATAAAATTCCAAACCCCTGCCAGGAATCGAACCCGGGACCTCCCACTATTAAGACCACAGCGCTCACCACTGCGCCAGGGAGGTCGTCGTTTTGTTTCCTATTGTTGCTTAGCGCAACAATAGGTAGTAAAAAAAACAATAATGATATTATTATGTGGTAGTATGTCGTGTTGTTTGTAGACGCGCCACTGTAGCTTGCCATGCGGAAAATAAGCTCATTATGTTTACATTGTCGAGTGCCGTGGGAACTGCGCTAATAGGAGTACAGTACCCGTAGTACAAGATTTTACGTCTCACCAAACCAAACCAAATTCGAGAGTCGAAATACTTCCGCGTTACAGTAAACTGGATCTTAAATGCCTTGTTTTAAAGCTCAAGTTTGTCTACACTTCTACAGCCAGCGCTCCAAGCGGAAACATTGCGAAATTAAAATCAGTGGCATTGAATATTTGACTTCAATTCAAGGCTGTTTAGGTCCATTTTACTGTAACGCGGAAGTATTTCGACTCTCGAATTTGGTTTGGTTTGGTGAGACGTAAAATCTTGTACTACGGGTACTGATGTGGATTACTTACATCGCTATAAAATAGCTGATCATAATATTGTACCTACTGAAAATCCATACTTCAGTAGGTACCCATATTATCAGTACCTACATCAGTGCCTATCAGTACCCATTTTTAGGGTTCCGTACCTCAAAAGGAAAAACGGAACCCTTATAGGATCACTTTGTTATCTGTCTGTCTGTCTGTCTGTCTGTCTGTCCGTCTGTCTGTCCGTCTGTCTGTCAAGAAACCTACAGGGTACTTCCCGTGGACCTAGAATCATGAAATTTGGCAAGTAACATCTTATAGCTGACATTTGGGGAAAAATCTGAAAACCGTGAATTTAGGGTTAGATCACACAAAAAAAATTAAATTGTGGTCATGAACTAATAATTAGTATTTTCAACTTTCGAAGTGAGTGACTATATCAAGTGGGGTATCATATGAAAGGTCTTCACCTGTACATTCTAAAACAGATTTTTATTTATTTTTAAGCATCATAGTTTTTGAAATATCGTGCAAAATGTCTAAAAAATACGACTGTATTACGGAACCCTCGTCGCGCGAGCCTGACTCGCACTTGGCCGGTTTTCAGTACATAGGTACCCATCAGTACCCATTTAATCAGTACCCATTTATAAATGCGAAAGTGTGTTTGATTGTTGGTTTATTAGTTTGTTGGTTTATCCTTCAATCACGTCGCAATGTAGCAATGGATTGTGATATAGGCTACTTTTTATCGGAAAATAAAAGAGTTCCCACGGTATTTTTAAAAACATGATTCCACGCGAACGGAGTCGAAGGCATCCGATAGTCATATTATAAATGAAAAAGTGTGTCTGTCTGCTAGCTTTCTGCCTGCTAGTTTGGACTAACACTTTTTTTAATTTTCATGGCGGCCATTTTAATTTTTTTATTATTTGTTCTTATAAAGGCAGTGGAAATACACAATCTGTGAAAATTTCAACTCTCTGCCTATTACGGTTCTCGAGATACAGACAGACAGACGGAAAGACGGACAGGCAGACTAACAGCCAGCGGAGGCTGAGTAACAGGGTTCCATTTACAGCCTTCGGGTACGGGGTACGGTACCCTAAGCGGAGGCTTATTAATAGGTGTTGGTTATAAATGTTGCTAGTATAAACTAAGCCTAATATGTTTTATCTGTAAGCACGTAAGAAAAGGGCTTGTAGCCAGAGCCGCAAAACGGTGTTTAAAAATGTGATTTGGCAATCTGTGTTGCCCTCTCTCTCTTGCGTTCTCTTCTCTCAATCTCTCACCTTAAGACTAGCCGCTCTCCGTTGTACTGTTGTTATAAAGTGTTCCTTATAAATTAAATCCCTGTCGATCAGCATATTTCCTTTTGTTTTCTATATAACCCTTCAATTGGGTCCCGTTGGCACCCTTCGGAACCTTAAAAATACCCTCCGTCAATTCCTTGTTTAACTTTGGAAAAGCGATAGGCTGGAAATCTGTATAGCAAAATAACGACCTTATAGGATATTGAGTTATATATTCCGCGACCCGCGTACTCGCAAGCACCGTTTTAAATATATCGAAAAATATTTTAGTACGTAATCCAATCACGGCGTTATCGGTCCCTGGAAAATGATACAAAAAACAAAAATACAATAGCGATGTATTGAAATGCTGTATAAAATGAGATTGTATTGTTATTACAGATACCTAGCATATTTTTAATAAATAAAAAGCGATCAAACGATCTGGTCACCTGATGTTAAGTGATTACTGCCGCTTGTGAACATCGGATTTAGAGAAATTTCAATCAAAGCGGATTTGTAAAAAACCTAAGTAAATAAAAACTCATCAAACCTAACATAAGTATAAAGTTTGTATGAAAATCCGTGATGTTTCAAATTCTATTAATAAAAATTAATATTTGGGCTTTTGGTTACAAATAAAGAAAAGTGTAAGTACCTACCTATTTCAGTATTTTTAGAAATTCGCCCTCCAAGGGGGTAAGATAGGGGATGAAGGTTTCTATGAAAATCCGTCATTTTTCAAGTTTTATTTATAAAAATTGGTACCTATTTGGGCTTTCAGGCCAAAATGATGAAGTCTTACGCGTTTTAGAATTTTTGGGAAATTCCACTTCTTCACCCATTTTCCAAAATGCCACACTAGCGGCGGGTCAACTAGTTTATCTATAGTTTTGTGGTTTTTCAGGGTTCCGTACATGGCACGTCTTTTTAGGTAGGGTGTTAACTTGCCACGGCCGAATGCTCGCACCAGAGCCAATATCGAACAACAGTCTAAGAGCATCTTTTAAAATATAAAGCTTTAAAAAAGCATTTGTGCCACTGTGGTCAAGTTTTGGTTTGAGACTAGTCTGAAGTGGCCCTTATTGCTAGTTATTGTATATTCTTTTCCATGTATAAAATCCGTAGTACTCTTTGCCATTCTTCTTTTCAGCCATTTTCAGTCATCCACTTCAAGTAGAACAAATCTGAGCACAAAAAGCTATACAATAACACAATGGGCTGAAATCATTACGAGAATTTCGCTTTGTCGCATTCTAGTAGACCATGAGCAGGTGGACAATATGTAAAGAAAAAAAGAAAAATGTTTATTTCTTAAATTGTACCACACATCACATCTCATACTTAACTAAGAGTTGGTTATTCCGGCGCTTCTTGAGATCATCTCTTGAATAAGATTTAAACAACTAACTTTGAAGTAATTAAGAGAAAAAATCAATGATCAAAATGCTCGTTGTTACTATAATATATACCATCATCTCGGAAATGAGTACCTAAGTTAATATCGCTGAGCCTACAAAATTGAAAGTTTGTACATAGGTTCTCTCTGTAACGTAAATCACCATTAAAAAAGATTTTCAGAAAAACCACTTGAACCAAGCCAGGTCGGTCAAGCTATGAATAAATACTACCAACAAACAGTGTACCAGCTCTTTGCCTACATTCTATTGTCGTAGTTTCGTCTATTTTTATCACTGCAATATTTTTCGATTTCCCTTGTTCTTTGAACTGCCCAACGGAAAATTGTTCTTTCAAAAGTCAATTTAATAAGTAGACGGAACAAAACAACGAACGGATAACGTAGCCACATTCCGAATATACTTGCTGCTTCGGTTTTACATACAATAGTAGGGGAGCCCAATAGGCTAAATAGGGATTTACTCGAGCGTCGTGGGGACAAAGTCAAAAGTCAAATGATTTATTTAAAATAGGTAATAAATTACTCTTTTCGATAAACCTATGTACCTATTCGATTGTGAAGATTAGGTGCTAAAAAGAAAAAAGGTTATATGATATAACCCCTTTCACTGGTGGGAGAGCGCGTAGACGTTTTCAAAAATGTAAAAAATATTTCATACTCACAAAGAAATACTCGAGTGCTTTAGATATTAATAGTATACAATGCGCCCCACATGTTTTTTTTTATCGAAAAAATATTTATCTGGTGGTTTGCATGGTGGGGGTGGTCGTATGAAGGTGTAGAAGGGGGCGCTCCATCTTAGGCTGCATTATCACTTCCTACCAGGTCTAATTAAGATTAATAGAGCCTCAATAGCTCAACGGGTAAAGGAGTGGACTGAAAACCGAAAGGTCGACGGTTCAAACCCCGCCCGTTGCACTATTGTCGTACCTACTCCTAGCACAAGCTTGACGCTTAGTTGGAGAGGAAAGGGGAATATTAGTCATTTAACATGGCTAATATTCTTTTTTTAAAAAAAAAAAAAAAAAAAAAAATTGAAGCCAAGCGCGAGTCTATGAATTAAAAAAAAAAAATTGACCCAAACATATTTATCGAGCGCGTCAGATATTGAGAAGGGATGTTAAGTGAATCCTCAACTAGCTCCTATTCGAAAAACTGACGATTTGGACGCAACCAAAAGTCTATTTTTGGAACTTTGTGACTCTCCCATTTCTTTATGTCTCGCTCAAATTGTCTTAATCTGACACGCTCGAGTAAATTAAACAACGTTGAAAGACATTGTTTAATGCCGAGTTCTTGGAGTTCAGTCATTGGTGCGTAGTGCGGACTATACGAGTACTAGATGAGGTGATGAGGTGATGATGTTGATCAATATAAAAATTTGGAAACCCACTGCTCTAAATATATTATAGAAAACTTTCATTCCAAGTACACATAAAACAGCGAATTCCCAATCTCTAGTACATTATTCAGTGAAAACAATTAGTGCAGTATTACAATGAGAACTTTCAGAATTATTGTACGGCACTGTATTGCTGGAAAACTTTTGTACTATTTTGTTTAAATATTTCCATTAGCAGGTATTAAGCCATAGTACCTATATACTATGGCACGATTATGATAATATGGTTGGTACGGTACGGTACGGTACGTTAACGTACGGCATGGTACGTTACGGTAAGGTATGGTATCACTACCCCTATTAGATCCCAGTTTTGCACGCTATTTGTTTATTGGTATTGGACTGTGTTTAGGTAGTATAACAATAACGCAAAGTTTTTGCTAGCGTTCTGGTTACACCCTGTATAGTGAGCCCGCGATGGGTTGATCATGATTATGATTTTTTTTTTATAAAAGAGCCATATTAAATGACTAATATTCCCCTTCTCCAACTAAGCGTCAGGCTTGTGCTAGGAGTAGGTACGACAATAGTGCAACGGGCGGGGTTTGAACCATCGACCTTTCGGTTTTCAGTCCACTCCTTTACCGGTTGAGCTATTGAGGCTATTGATGATGATTAATGATGATGATGATCTATCAGTCTATCAGAACTGATAGTAATTTCCAAGTAGCTCTAATACACGTTCTAACTAACTTATTTGCTCATCTCGACTGTAAATGACAGTCATTTTCACCGCACCGAGAATGCTCGAGCATTATTTGCGTTTAATGCTGAAAGCCAAGAATAAATGAGGGCAACATTTAACCCAAAAATACTCTTAAGGCCGGGTACTCACTTAGAAGTGTGGCATGTAATGATATTGTAAAAAGTAACAACCTAAAAATCTTGTATAGAAGCAGGCGTTACTTTGCGGAAGTCCATGATATACAATGAACCAAAAGCTTGATTTGCTATAATCCGCTGAAACAGGTCGCATCTGTATGGCGCTGCATGTTGCACCATACAGATTCGACATGTTTCAGCGGATTATACCAAATTAAGCTTTTGGTTCATTGTAAACATAATAAACAGTCAAGTGCGAGTCAGACTCGCACACGAAGGGTTCCATACAATAATACTTTTTTTTAATTTTCATTGTGAAAATTTCGAAATTCTTATTATTTGTTGTTATAGCGGCGATAGAAATACAATCTCTAAGAAAATTTCAACTCTGTAGCTATTAGACACGGTTTACGAGCACGGTTTACAAATCTCCATATTTCTTAGGGTTTCTCCGAACATAGCTTTCTCCATCTCCCAATGAGTGACTTTAAACTTTTTATCAAGCCAGTCAGCGTCCATGTTTCAGAGCAGTTTTGGCATCACTGGCAATATGTAGTATTCAAAAACTGCCATCTTTCAGATTTCGCTGGACACATACAACATAAAGCCATGTTTTTTAATATATTTAGATAAACTTAGCCCCTGACTGCAATATCACTTGGTGGTAAGTGATGATGCAGTCTAAGGAGGAAGCAGCCTAACCCGGAAGGTTTATGGTAGTTTATTTAATAAACCCACACCCCTTTGGTTTCTACACGGCATCGTACCGGAACGCTAAATCGCTTGGCGGCACGGCTTTGCCGGTAGGGTGGTAACTAGCCACAGCGAAAGCCTTCCACCAGACCAGATTGGAAATTTAGAAATTATAAAATTCCAAACCCCTGCCGAATCGAACCTAGGACCTCCCACTAATAAGACAACAGCGGTTACCACTGCGCCAGGGAGGCGGTCAAAATATTCTGTGGAGAGCTTAGCAGGAAATTTTGTCCAGCCGTGGACGTCTATCAATTTTAAGACGGCATGCTACACTTCTAAGTGAGTACCCGGCTTAAGTCTGAATATCACGCTAATATATAATAATGTCACACGTGGAGATAGGTATCTTCCAAGATACACGACTCTCGTTTATATTAAGAAAAGGTAACATACACGGAGAAAAAGTCATAGATTTTGTAAGTAGGCAGATAAAATAGAAAGCTGATTATAAATGACGCCAATCAGTATATTATATAAAATTCAAAATCCTGACTGACTGACTTATAATATCAACGCACAGCCTAAACCGAAATTTGGGGGTGGAAGGTTATACGAAAATGTTATGTTTTTGAAGTTACAGACCTGAAAGTCGACTTTTAGGTTACCAGCTTTAAAATTAAAATCTGATCAGTTATTTTGAATTCTTTCCTTAAGGGTGGTTAAATAGGGGATGAAATTTTGTTAAGGAATGTTGTAATTATTATTCTTCTTAATTAACTTGAAGTTTGGAAGGTAAGTTCTTTCTAGGGGTAAGGTGTGAACTCAAGGTGATTTGAGAAAATCCCCGCCTAAGGGGGTGAAATGGGGAATGGAAGTCCCTAAGTTTTTGAAGTTAGAGATGTGAAAATTGGCATTTAGCTATTACCACCATAAGGTGAGACTGAGCGAGTAGGTAAGTGAGGACTTTTTACAGCGAGAAAATTTCTATTTTCGTTAGAAAACAGAACTTTTACGCGCTGATAGTTACTTATAATAAGCAACGTCAATTCAAGTGTTATTAATAGTCAATTAATAGTGAACGAAATAATGCTTTTCAGTTCGTCACAGGCAATTTAACGAAGTGATTTCCACTCACAGAAGCCCATACATTGAGCACATGTCAGCGATTTAAATAAAAGAGTCAACAGAAAATGGGGCAGAGGATGAATTGATCGGCCGCTGTCACGCGTCGCATGATTGCTTTTATACTGTAGTCTTTGTGGACTAACAGCCGCACTCACTTCCGTACTCAGAGTAGCTTAATCGTTACTTAAGTTTAGTTAAAACGATACAGAGCTATATCTGTCACATAAATCTGTCTCGTTTTAACTCAATCTTAAATAATAATTAGCGACTCGGAGTACGGCTGTAAGAACCAGTCCGTGCTAGACCTTCGTTATTTTATAAAAGCGGAAAGTTCTCGCGTATTGTACCCAGCACAGGGAGGAACGATCAGCGACTATAAAGTTTGGATCTCATGATCCAAGTCTCATGGCTTTGGGAGATAACAGGTAATAAAGGTGTATTTTTTTTATGTCAAAGTATAAAGTCTTATCAGTACCCATAGTGTAAATGCGAAAGTGTGCTTGTTTGTTTGTTAGTTTGTTGGTTTGTTGGTTCGTCCTTCAATCACGTCGCAACGGTGCAACAGATTGGCGTGATTTTTAGCATGGGTATAGTTGAAGACCTGGAGAGTGACATAGGTTTCTTTTTATCCCGGAAAATCGAAGAGTTCAAACGGGATTTTTAAAAACCTAAATCCACGCGGACCAAGTCGCGGGGATCAGCTAGTAATATAATCTCTCGTCACCAAAGTACAAGGATTTAAAATGAAATACACGTCCTCGTAAGTTTAAGAGGCTCGTAACAAGTTTAAACTTTTACTGTCAAACTTTTATAGCGCCATCAAATCACCGCAGCGTCGTAAAACCCTAAGTTTAATGTATTGCTGTAAAGTTGGTCTTATCTTATCGCAGAGCGAGCCCCTCATCCAACTTAATACTATAGATTGACGACCTCCATGGCGCAGTGGTAAGCGCTGTGGTCTTATTAGTGGGAGGTCCCGGGTTCGATTCCTGGCAGGGATTTGGAATTTTATAATTTCTAAATTTCTGGTCTGGTCTGGTGGGAGGCCTCGGCCGTGGCTAGTTACCACCCTACTGGCAAAGCCGTGCCGCCAAGCGATTTAGCGTTCCGGTACGATGCCGTGTAGAAACCAAAGGGGGTTTAACAAAAACTGCCATACTCTTTCCAGGTTAGCCCGCGCCCACCTTAGACTGCATCGTCACTTACCATCAGGTGAGATTGCAGTCAAGGGCTAACTTGTATCTGAATAAAAAAATTAAAAAAAAATTGATTCGATGTTGTATAGAAGCAGGCGTTACTTTGCGGAAGTCCATGATATACAATGAACCAAAAGCTTAATTTGCTATAATCCGCTGAAACAGGTCGCATCTGTATGATGCAACATGCAGCATGCGAAATGCACCGCCCGGCCTCCCACTGCTAACCATGAAAAAAAGCAGCCACTAGGCAAGAATAGAATAGAATAGAATAGAATGTTTTTTTATTCATGTAAACTTTTTAAAAGTGCTTATGAATAGTCAGGTTTAATTTACCACTGGTTCGGAATGCCGTTCCTACCGAGAAGAACCAGCAAGAAACTCGGCGGTTGCTCTTTTTAATTTTTCAATTTACAATGTTATTATACCGTACTATACAAGCCATTGCAGCCCCGTGCATTGCTGGAGCGAGTCAAATCCAAGCTTTTTTATCGTTTACATAGTCTGCGACTGTATAATATGCTTTTTTTAGGAGCATACTTTTAACACATTTTTTAAACTTGTGTAAAGGCAAGTCTAAAATTGCTTGTGGAATTTTATTATAAAATATTACACTCATTCCCACAAATGACTTTCGCACCTTCCAGAGGCGGAGCGCAGGAGTAGCTAGCTTATTTTTGTTTCTAGTTTGCCTATCATGGAGATCACTGATTTTTTTGTAACTGTGAATGTTTTGTCGTACAAAAATTATATTATTGTAAATATATTGGGAAGCTACTGTAAGAATACCTATTTCCTTAAATATCTCTCGTAGGGAATCGCGCGGTTTTAAATTATAAATAGCAATACGCACCACCACCACGCAGCACCACACAAATCCCAAAACACACTCGACGCACGTTTCGGCTCGACACCAGAGCATCCTCAGGAGATGTAGACCTTACAATGCACAATTGCAAAAGGAAGATTCGACATATATCAGTGGATCATAGCAAATTAAGCTTTTGGTTCATTGTATACTATAGCTTAGAGTTGGTATACTTAATTATACTCTATCTCTCGCCATCGTATTCCTCATTTCTGAGGGTCGTGGCCCCTTTCCATTAATCACACAATAGTAGAAGTTTTCTTGCAATAATCATTATTTACATAGTTCGTACAAACGATAGACGTTGGGGTCCCAAGGTGCTGGAATGGCGAACTCGCACCGGAAGACGCAGCGTTGGAAGACCCCCACTAGGTGGGCGGACGACATCAGACGAGTCGCAAGGAGCCGCTGGATCCAGGCGGCGCAAGACCGTGGCGTGTGGAAATCCCTACAAGAGACCTATGTCCAGCAGTGGACGTCTATTGGTTGATGATGATGATGATGAATCATCATTATCATCATGAATCGGTAGATACCCGCTGCTGGATATAGGTTCCTTATAGGGAGTTCCACACGCCACAGTCTTGCACCATCTGTTTCCAGCAGCTCCCTGCGACTCGTTTGATTGTCCGTCTACTACTCAGCGACCGATGGAGAGAGCTATGCTTGGAGTTTCTCTACGTGATCAAAGAAATGAGGAGATCTGTAGGAGAACTAGAGTAACCGACAAAGCTCAACGGGTTGTGAAACTGAAGTGGTAATGGGCAGGGCACATAGTTCATAAAACCGATAGATGTTGGGGTCCCAAGGAGAATGGCGACCTCGCAATTCAAGTAAGGATGCAATGGCAAAGTCGACATATCTTATTAAGTAGTACAAAAAAGCAAGTCTTCATTGTGTCGTATGGTCTGACACTGACGCTCTTTGACGAGGGTCAAGGAAGGAAGAATCCAAAGTTAACGTTAAGTATGTCACAGTGACATTGGGGAATTGACGACTTATACCTATTTAGTACGTACCTACCTATTTTATACTAGAAGAAGAGAAATGAAGACGAAACAGATTGACTGGTATTAAATTGAGAAAAGTGATACAAACAGCATGAAAAAGCATTAGATAGGTACCTACTTACTTTTAAAATTGTATTACCTATGTGCCATAGATCTATTTCAAGAAATATTTATTTTTGAATTTGGCTTAGGTATGTATCTAAGTTTTATTTTATAAATCCCGGGGACAAAGATTGACACAAAATCAAAGATTTACGTACAAATCTTTGAACCTTAGAAACTCGGAAACTAAACATATTATCTTCAGACACAATCCTATACCAATAACTACATGCCTCATTTGGCGTGTAAAACTTGGATCAAAGCCCCGCCTACGAAACGGCATTGACTCCGAGTGGCCTACTTATGCAACTTTCGTTGACCTCTAGCGTCATTCAGATGTTTTATATGCAATATATTGTCGTAAACTTTTACAAAATATATGATTTTTTCATCGCGTTGTTTTTGCGGTATCATATCAGTAATCTTCAGTGCTATCATCTGTCTTCGTTTTTGCCAGCGTTCTGGTTACACCCTGTATATGACGTGTTTCTAGAATGTGTGTTTAATATTACATCGATTTTGATTGGTTAGTATTCATTAATGAGAACCTAAGTTTGTTTATTATCATGCGCTGCGAATTAAGTCCTCTTGAAACATAAAGCTATACCTAAGTCCCGCAAATCGATTTTGAGGAAATTTGGTACAGATATAGCTTACATCCCGGGAAAGGACATAGGCTACTTTTTATCCCGGAAATTCAAAGAGTTCCTACGGGATTTTTAAAAACCTAAATTCACGCGGACGAAGTCGCGGGCATCATCTATTAGACTATAGAAAAGTCGAGTAGCAGGTTTAATTTTAGAACCCATCTCCATTTAACATCTGGTAAGATCAGTCTAGCGAGGCTGAAAATATTTTGACGAACAGAAATTATTATAAATTATCCAAAAAAATATTGTAACACCACTTCACGTGTATTTTTTGCAATAAAAAATTATGATTATGATTATTATGATTATAACTGTTTTATTTTAATAAAATTAAAATATTCAAATCAAATTATTATCTTAGTCTATACTAACTTTCGTAACGTAAACGTAATTTATATATTGTTATTCATAATATTAAAATTGATTCAGATATACTCAGACGTTTACTTATTTTTTATTATTTGGGAATAATATTCCGGAGGATAAAATGTCAAGGACCTAAAACTGAATTCATGTGATCTAAAACTGATATAAGTCCCGCAAAATTGCTATTGCGCTGGAACCATGTCATTGATTGACGTCATTTTGATGTCAGCCAAAATAGAAATATACCATCAGCTTGAAACTTCAGTATGCTGACGTCATTAAAATACGACAACGCGCATTAGCAATTTGCGGGACTTATACCCAAGTAACTTTTATAACTCAATATCAAATTCGTATAGGACTAAACAACCCCAGTGTGTTATAAATTAAATTTAAAGGGAAACTGTGTGGGGTAATATGCCCGTACCCTTTCCTTTTGAAACCTTTCCCGGTGCGATGTTTTACGAACTTTTGTATCCAGGACTTCCCTTTTTAATATGAAAGGGTTAACCGAGTTAAGAATAAAAAGTTGCTTTAAATAAATACAATTTTTGCTAACCACAAATATCAAAACAAAAACACACTTACATCGAAAGTCTATATATATATAAAACGAAAATGTGACTGACTTACTGACTGACTGATCTATAAACGCACAGCTCAAACTACTGAACGGATCGCGCTGAAATTCGGCATGCAGATAGCTGTTATGACGCAAGCACCCGCTAAGAAAGGATTTTTCAAAATTCAATCCCTAAAGGGGTAAAATAGGGGTTTGAAGTTTGTATGAAAGTCTGTCAGTTTAGAAGTTGTCGATATTGTCTATAAAGAAGTTTTGTAGTTAATATTTTTGCAATTAGCAGTATGACATATTTTATTAAGGTCATATATGTTAAAATCTCATAGTTAAAGATAAACCCTAAGTCCACAAGTTTGTGTAGTCCACGCGGACAAAGTCGCGGGCATAAGCTAGTAAAATATAAATTAATCAATATTTTTAATCAATAAAGCTATACGACGGACGTTCATCCCTCACATCGGAATACGTCTTAGGTATATTATAATATTAAAACTCAACCCTTCTCACTCTGAGAGGAAACCCGTGCTCTGTAGTGAGCCGGCGATGGGTTGATCATGATGATGATAAAGTCATTGAATTTATTACAGTTCGTAGAAATCTATAATAACCACTACAAAAACGCATATTTAAGTTTCAGACCACATCCCACCACGCTGGCAAAGTGCGCACTTCACACACCTTTGAGAACATCATGGAGAACTCTCAGTAATGCAGGTTTGTTCACGATGTTTTCCTTCACTATTCTACAATCTGTCAACAAAGAGATTTTATCATTGCAAATGAAAGAATTACGGAGTTTTCCCGGATTGCCGGATTCCAAAAGTATTATCAGAATTAAGGTCTAAAGCAGATATTCTTATCCATTACCGATATTGAACCGCTCTCTAGGCGATTACTGCATCCAATGGATTCTATTAATAGTTATTTTTCCAAAAATTGTCGTCAGGAAGGACTAGTATAATAATACAACTCTATTGTAAAAATAGCAGTAGGTAGGTATAAGTCCCGCAAATTGCTATTGCGCTGGAATCATGTCTCATTAACATCAAAATGACGTCGTTTGACGTATATTTAAGTAAAAGTATACCATCAGATCGAATCTTCAGTCTAGTGCTGACGTCAGTAAAATGGCGGCCACGCGCATTAGCAATTTGCGGGACTTATAACGACCTTAGCTGGTCTAACCACTTGTGGCTACTTTGTTTAGCTGAGGGTCATATTTTATTAAACCAACACCCCTTTGGTTTTAGATTTAACTTTGGTTTGCGTTTGCCGAACTTTAAAAGACAAGACAAAAGAATTCTTTTTTTTTTTGGTGACACGAAACCCTAAAAAGCGTCTTCGTTCCCTCTGAGACACACAGCATCCATAATGAATGTGGTTCGCGCGAAACGTAATAAGGATCGCTTTGAGGGCGCCCTTGAGATAAATTGTTTGTGGCGCTGGAGAAGTTAATCATTGGGCCTATTGCGTGGGGGACATGCTGTTTGTTCAGGTTTCATTATGTTTTGTTTAATTAAACTCAAAGATAATAAATCTATAATTAAACAGTTGATTAAAGGTTATCTTAAATATATAAAAGGAAAAAGGTGACTGACTGACTGATCTAGCAACGCACAGCTCAAACTACTGGACGGATTGGGCTGAAAGGCATGCAGATAGCTATTATGACGTAAGCGTCCGCTAAGAAAGGATTTTCGAAAATTCAATCCATAAGGAGGTGAAATAGGGGTTTGAAACTTGGGTAGTCCACGCGGACGAAGTCGCGAGCATAAGCTAGTCTAAATTTATAAAAGGAAAAGGTGACTGACTGACTGACTGATCTATCAACGCACAGCTCAAACTACTGGACGGATCGGGCTGAAATTTGGCATGCAGATAGCTATTAAGTATGACGTAGACATCCGCTAAGAAAGAATTTTTGAAAATTCAAACCCTAAGGAGGTGAACTAGGGGTTTGAAATTTGTGTATTCCACGAGGCGCGAGCATATAAGCTAGTGAAGAATATGATGCAGAGAGAAAAGAGATATTAAGTATACACAGTTAACACGAAAATGTTATTAAAAAAGCGTCTTCGTTCCCTCTGAGACACACAGCATCCATAATGAATGTGGTTCGCGCGAAACGGAATAAGGATCGCTTTGAGGGCGCCCTTGAGATAAATTGTTTGTGGCGCTGGAGAAGTTAATTTTTTTTTTTTTTTTTTTTTTTTTTTTTTTTTTTTTTTTTTTTTTTTTTTTTTTTTTTTTTTTTTTTTCCACACAAACAGAAAAAAAACACAATATTGGTTTCTTCGTGCTCGTAAGCGCTTGGCGGCTTGTCTGAGCACTGCACAATCATTGGGCCTATTGCGTGGGGGACATGCTGTTTGTTCAGGTTTCATTATGTTTTGTTTAATTAAACTCAAAGATAATTAATCTATAATTAAACGGTGACAGCATGTATGGTCAGATCTTAATTACAAAGTTACATGGAAACAATCAACTTAGCAATCAGCATTATAGCAATAATGCATTTAGAATGCTGCTGGGGCTGCCGAGGGGCTGTAGTGCTAGTGGAATGTTCACGGAGGCCAGGACTGATGGCTTTCATGCCATCATCCGTAAAAAGATGGCCTCCCTACTACAGCGTCTTCGTAGCAGTTCCAACAACATTCTGGGTGAAATTAAAGATAGGATAGGCTGTCCAATAACTAAGCACTGGGTGGCTGTGGCCACCGGGCGCCTAGAGCTGCCACGATAGGTCATCTTATTAATTAATCATTAAGCACTAACATTACTAACATAACTATAAGGAAATATTGTTACTAACACACTAACTCTAGTAAATATATAGTTGTAAATTTAAATTTAAATATGGACTAAGACTGGTCTGAAATAAAAGATTATCAAACAAATTTATGTTTTAAAGTAAACTATCTCTATTTATGCAAAATCTCATAATATTTGAAACTTATCCCAGCAGGATTCCAGAAATTATAAGACGAAGTACCGCAGAAATAGCACGAGAAGTATTCCGTTAGTCGGGTAAGCAAGACTTAAAATAACTTGAACTTTGAAACGGGGAACCTGATCTGGGAAAACTGTGAAGGCAGCTTATATCGGGAACAAGTTAGGTGCATAGTTGGCGTAGGATATTAAGATAATAATTATGTAAAATTATGCGCTATGTAAAAACAATTTATACCTACAGAGTGAAACTTAGCGTTATCCTAATAATATATATATATATATATATATAAAAGGAAAAGGTGACTGACTGACTGACTGACTGACTGACTGACTGACTGATCTATCAACGCACAGCTCAAACTACTATACGGATCTGGCTGAAATTTGGCATGCAGATAGCTATTATGACGTAGGCATCCGCTAAGAAAGGATTTTTGAAAATTCAACTCCTAAGGGGGTGAAATAGGGGTTTGAAATTTTGTACTCCACGCGGACGAAGTCGCGAGCATGAGCTAGTATAATATAAACATGAAAGTGTGGATGTTTGGATGTTTGTTAATCAATCACGCAAAAACGGCTGAACAGATTTGGATGAAATTCGGAATGGAGATAGCTTATACTCTGGATTAACACATAGACTACTTTTTATACCGGAAAATCATAAAGGTTCCGTGGATTTTTGAAAAATGCAAATCCACGCGGACGAAGTCGCGGGCATCAGCTAGTTAACAATAACGCTAAGTTCTTATATGAGATTTATATGGGTTTTTGTTGTATGGGAGCCCCCTTACATATTTATTTTATTCTGTTTGTTATAACGGCAACAGAAATACATCATCTGTGAAAATTTTAACTGTCTAACTATCACGAATTTCACGATTCATGAGATAAGTACAGCCTGGTGACAGACGGACAGACAGACGGACGGACAGCGAAGTCTTAGTAATAGGGTCCCGTTTTACTCTTCTGGTACGGAACCCTAAAAAGGTATAAAATCCTATGTAAAGGTAGTCTAATTTTTTTATACGGATGTAATCAGAACACTAGCAAAAACTTAGCGTTATTATTATACTACCTAAACACAATCCAATACCAATAACCAGTAGTTTTAGTGATTTAGTATTTTTCAAACCCGTAATGTATAGCGTGCACAACTCGGGTCAATGCCCCGCCTACGCGGGCTCTATCATTTTTACGTAACAGAAAGAGTGCTATACTAACTTCTCTCCGTGGATATATCATTGTAGAGTCAAGGAATAAACCTAATAAATGACAACAAGCTCAAAGAAGATGCCGCATAAGCCTCCGGCAGCCATCTTTGAGATTAGTTCTAAGTCCGTCGACGCTGACATGCGCCCTAAGGGGTTTTACTAACGGTCTTATACGTTTTGAATGGCACTCGCGGTAGGAAAGACTGAGCTTGAGGAAATATTATAATTATTATAATAACATCGTAAGCTGTGGATTATGTCAGTAAGCTTTTTCTTCTCTTAATGAATACCATGAATATCTAAATATATAAAAGGAAAAGGTGACTGACTGACCGATCTATCAACGCACAGCTATATATACTGGACGGATCGTACTGAAATTTGGCATGCAGATAGCTATTATGACGTAGGCATCCGCTAAGACAGGATTTTCGAAAATTCAACCCCTAAGGTGGTGAAATAGGGGTTTGAAATTTATGTAATTCACGCGGACGAAGTCACGTGCATAAGCTACTACAAGAGTCGAGTTGCACGTTCATAGAATCCATTTTCACTTACCATCTGGTAAGATCAGTCTAGCGAGGCTGAAAATATTTTGACGAACATGAAATTGATGAAATTATTGACGAATATGAAATTATCATAACTGTTTTATTAGGGTTCCGTACCCCAAAAGGAAAAACGGAACCCTTATAAGATCACTTTGTTGTCTGTCTGTCTGTCTGTCGGTCTGTCAAGAAACCTACAGGGTACTTCCCGTTGACCTAGAATCATGAAATTTGGCAAGTAGGTAGGTCTTCTAGCTGGCTTTAGGGGAAAAATCTAAAAACCGTGAATTTAGGCTTAGATCACACAAAAAAAATTAAATTGTGGTCATGAACTAATAATTAGTATTTTCAATATTCGAAGTAAGATAACTATATCGAGTGGGGTATCATATGAAAGGGCTTTACCTGTGAATTCTAAAACAGATTTTTATTTATTTTTATGCATCATAGTTTTTGAATTATCCTGCAAAATGTCTAAAAAATACGACTGTATTACGGAACCCTCATTGCGCGAGCCTGACTCGCACTTGGCCGGTTTTTCACAAAAAAACGCCTTTTTCCATCCACCTTTTGCTCCGTTACTTTGTATTTTGTATGCGACCAACGGGCGTATGAACTGCAAAGAATTTACCCCTTTAAGAATTTATATATGGACCAGTGGTCTCGTCAAAGACAACCCTATCCAATTCGGAGTTGCATTCAAGGCAAAGAATTCTAATATATAAGCTTTGTGCTGCTTTCTTAGAAGTATGTCGTTAAACTTAGAAAGAGTTGAGCGCGAATTATTCAAGCACGAATAAATTTTATATTGGTTTTGAAAACAGAATTTTATGTCTTTTGTTGTGGTTTTATGCTTGAAAGTATCTTTGCTAAGGGTTAGATAAAATTACTTAGTATCTGACCCCCTCAGGGTCGATTCACTTTGGCAACAAAACGGAGTAAAATTCTAAAATTTTACTTAGCTAATTGACCTTTTTAGGGTTCCGTACCTACCTCAAAAGAAAAAACGGAACACTTATAATAATAATAAATAATAAATAAATAAATCTTTTATCATTTTATCATTCATAATAAATAAACGTTTATTCGTTGGAATGTGGGTACATGTAGATTGGCATAATCTTGTACCTATATCAAATATTTGAAAAGAGCAACCGCCGAGTTTCTTGCTGGTTCTTCTCGGCAGGAAAGGCATTCCGAACCAGTGGTAGATGCATCCGACTATTCGTAAGCACTTGTAAAAGTTTATACGAATAAAAAAGATTTTCATTTCATTTCATTTCATTTCATTGTAGGTGTTACCTACATCAGTTGAGTTGCCTCACACATTCTACCAGATCATGGTGTGCAATTGGTTAAAGAATATTACTATTACATTAAAATTATTTTAGTTCATTACATTTACGAAATCATAAATTTAAACATTACTCAATCAGATAAAATAAAATAAGGATTTCCATGTCGTAGTTAAAAACAAAATAAAATATACAGTGATTACAGAATATAAACCACATATAGGATCACTTTGTTGTCTGTCTGTCTCAAAACACTTCTCATTCATTCTGAGAGGTTGAGACCTGCGCTCAGAAGCGCGCTGGCGATCGATTGACCATGTTGATGATGATGATGACTTATAGTGGACAAACGTTATAGTGGACAAAGAATCTTGTTATTACTGGAACTAAACATGTCAGTAATCCATAACGAGTAATTGAGACAAATAACCCAATATACTGAAACAATGAGGCAGTAAGAAACTTAAGCCAAGAAAATAATCCTACTAATGTACAAATGATATAATCGTACTCGCCGATGTAAAAGATCGATGAGATCTCAAAGGCACAGTGGGGACTAGAGGTGGCCCATTTCACAGGTAGCATGTGAAAATTTACGTTCCTATATTATGTTACACCTGAGAGTAGCCTGAGAAAGGTCACAAAGAAAATATCTCACTCTAAAATGATTACATACTAAGTAGACCCAGAAGCTGTGATAGCCTAGTGGTTAGGACGTCCGCCTTCTAATCGGAAGTCGTGGGTTCGATCCTGGGCACGCACCTCTAACTTTTCGGAATTATGTGCGTTTTAAGTAATTAAATATCACTTGCTTTAACGGTGAAGGAAAACATCATGAGGAAACCTGCATGCCTGAGAGTACTCCATGATGTTCTCAAAGGTGTGAAGTCTACCAATCCGCAGATGGCCCGCGTGGTAGAGTTTGGCCAAACCCCTTCTCACTCTGAGAACCCTAGCTCTGTAGTGAGCCGGCGATGGGTTGATCATGATGATGATGATGATGTGAAAATTCACGGGAAAAGCGTTTTCATATTATGTAACACCTGTTTAACTTACAATCCGACAAGGCTGTTTTGGCACTTGAATGACATTGACAGGAGGGCGTAGTTGTGGAACAAAGGATGCCAGCAAATAAAACTCCTCAAATTTAAGGAATAGGTATATTAAAAAGTCAATGTTGAAACTCAAGTAAGTTTTATCTAATTTTAACTGAATGAGAAATTGGAAAAGCCGTCCCTGTTTCCGAATCTTGACTCTAGTAAAATTAGCACTTTAAAACATCATATTTTACAAACGGATCTAGAAATCGAAAAGTGATGTTCCCACACCCACAGCTTATTTTTAAAAGACCTATTCAACGATACCCTACACCATGAGGTGGACGAGAAAAAAAAAATCATCCCCACTTTACATGTAGGGGAGCTAGGTACCCTAAAAAAAATTATCAAAATTTTATTTCACCACTTTGTCGGCGTGATTAATATATTTTATACCCATGCCAAATTACAGATTTCTAGCACGGACCAAATACGGACGGACGCACGGACGGACGGACATGGCGAAACAAAAGGGTTCCTTGTTTACTACGGAGCCCTAAAAAAACAGTAAATTTCAGATTTTTTCTTAGCAACACCGTATAAAAATAATTTCACCAAATGAAAATGATTCAAAAGTAGCATTAATGATCATCTCTAGTGGGGACGAATGATTGATTGCCAAAATTCCCTCTCCTAGGGATTATTTGATTGATTCAAATTGCAGGATCCCTGCTTCATTTGTGAAATTATGTTTTAAATTACACTTACCGAATCGAATATAATTATACGACCGTTACGAATTTCAAAGATATTTTCTGCTCAAATGAATACCTTTTTAGCCGACTACACTAGCGGCACGCTATGATGGCCGGTTTGACACATTACAATAGTGATGTGGAATGTCAATTTATTCTCGAACAAAAAACAATTAAGTTTTGTTTTTGTACCTGATTAAATAGGTTTAATAAAACAAAAATGTATATGTTTATTTAATTTATTTGAACGAACTGAATATTTGAACGAAAATGAATATACATACTTTATATGCACACAAGAAACATATGAATACAAAAGATACCGAAAAAGGTGCCACAAAAGGCCATAATTAATCAGATTCGTCCATACTACTATTTTCACTGTCGTCACTGCTATCATCACATACATTAATAATTATATGTTCGTTTTCTATAATATTATCTATTTTCACATCTCTTTCATAATCTTCCCTTATTAATTTAACAGTTCTATTCACAACCTTTTCCCAGTCTCCTTTAGTCACATGTTCACAAGCTTCTTCTAATAATTTTAGCATTTTTTTTGTGGTAAATGGGGGTTCTGTATTGTGTCTTGCAGCATATCCCTTAATTTGAGCCCACACCAACTCAATCGCATTATACTCACAATGGTAAGGCGGTAACCGTATAACTCTGTGCCCATGTTCTAATGCTATTTCGTCAATGACGTATCGGATCTTGGTTGGTTTGTTTTCTTTTAAAAGACGTACTAATTCCGCTTTTAACATATTCATGTTTGCATCTACGCCATTTTTACGAAGCCATGCGACGATATCAGCTTTCTTTTGGGATTGGGCAGGTGGCTTGTCAATTTGCATCGAGTGGTATGGGGCGTTGTCCATAATTATAATAGATGGTTCAGGGAGGCTACACAACATTGAGGTAAACCATTCAGTAAACTTTTCTCCATTCATGTCTTCATGATAGTCTCCAGTGGTTTTTGACGCAAAAGCCATGAGAGAACCTTCGACAAACCCGTTGATGGTTCCGGCGTGACAAATTATAAGTCGCGATCCTTTTCCTACAGGAACTTTGGAAGTAGATGCTGCTGTGTCATCGTTCCAAGAACGGCCTACAGTATGGTTAGCATTAAGCCATGTTTCATCCAAGAACACAACATTTTGCCAATTTTTGATTTCTTTCACTTGCCGTAAAAAAGTATACCTTGCCATCGCTATATCAAATCTTTCCATCAATATTTTGCGTTTGTTACATTTTTTGTATCGAAATCCAATGGTCTTCAAAATCTTCGTTAAAGAACTTTCCCCACCGAAGAATAATCCAGCTTCCTTCAGTGAATGCACCAACTTTTTTCTTGTTGGATACTCCTTCTGTAAATAGTAGCCGTAAACATGTCTTCGGATAGCATCGGCATCAAAGCTATCGATGCCTACGACTGGTTTTGCTCGTTTTCTCTTTTTTGGTGTGTGAAGTTTATTTTCTTCTGTGCCAGTCTCGCCATATTTTTTTTTAGTTATCCGTCTAACAGTTCGTTGTCCAATATTAAGCGCATCAGCTACGCGTTCAACCACTGACGTTATAGGTAAAATTGGCCCTCCATTTTGAGCTTCACGATCGAAATAGTTACGAAGGCGTATTAGGAACTCACGTGTCTGACTATTTAGAACAGTTCTCTGCGTACGTTCGGTCATATCGACGAAATCCACAACAAAGGGCTTGAACAGAGTCCAAATTAACGAGCAAGGGTCAACAGTAATGCAGTATCAATATTTGAAATCCAAAGCCAGGTCAAAACTATATCACAATCGCATTGCACTGACAGTTTATACTTTTCGAAGCAACGTCAATTCGAAACTGCTTTGTTTTGCATTGAGCATTGACGCGAGTTTGCCGGAGGTAGTAGTTGTGCTAGCCAGCGATCCTATGTGACGATCGTATTAGATTCCATTTTTAAAAATTTATTGATATTTTTTTGCGATTTCAGAGGTTTGTCCACATAGTGAAAATTGTTCATATTCACAAGTACATTCACCCCTTAAATGGTGCAAACTGATTTTTCTACACTTGTATACATTTAAGAAATCAATTTAATAAATAAATTTTGAGTCCTAAACCTAAAACTACATTCGATAAAATTTATGAATCTCTGCACATCACTATCGTCAATAAAGTAATACAATTATTTCCTTCAAAGTCGTTATCAATTAATACGGAACTTCATGAGCGGACAAACGTCAAACCGGCCATCATAGCGTGCCGCTAGTTTAGGGATTCTTTGATTGATACAAATTGCTTTAATGCTCAGTCAATGTCAAATTATGTTTCAACTCAAACCCAGTAAGATAATAATAATATAATATTTCTGTTGATATTTGTTGAACAAAAATCTTGAATTTGAGTGTGTTTGTTTGATGGTTTGTCCTTCAATCACGCCGCAACGGAGCAACGGATCGACGTGATTTTTTGCATGGGTATAGTTAAAGACCTGGAGAGGGACATAGGCTACTTTTTATCTCAGAAAATCAAAGAGTTCCCACGGAATTTTTTAAAAACTTAATCCCACGCGGATAAAGTCGCAGGCATCAGCTATTAATTAATATAGTTTTGACTTATTTTACTTAAGTTTTGTATAATTAGTCAACAAACTTTTGAATTTCAAACTGTGTCAAATATTTCTTGAACATTCTAGTTATGAATAACATTTAGTACATGTTCGAAGGTTCTGGAAAGGTTCTATTATTGTGGAAGTTTAAACAGATGTTGAATCAAGGCCCCTTCAATGAAACTTGTGATAAAGGAATTCATAACTACTATTTCATTGGAGAATATTGGGACGGAAAGGGATCTCGGTTTCCGTATTTTGAAACCAATCTTAGTTCAAACTTTAGTTAAACTTTAAGTCAATAATAGTATTGAATGTTGATGAGTTGCCATCAACCATGCCTATAATATTGATAGGTAAATGAATAAATAAATAAATAATAAATAAAAATCTTTTTTATTCGTATAAACTTTTACAAGTACTTACGAATGGTCGGATGCATCTACCACTGGTTCGGAATGCCTTTCCTACCGAGAAGAACCAGCAAGAAACTCGGCGGTTGCTCTTTTCAAATATTTGATATAGGTACAAGATTATGCCATGTATAAAATAGTATTTGCAGTCTTGTGCGTTGCTGGAACGAGCTGCAGGTCAAATCCACGCTCTTTTATCATTTAGATAATCTTAGAATACTTGTTTTAGTAGTCACCTACGGAAGTATTACACAGACTAATATTATAAATTAAACTAGCTTCTGCCCGCGGCTTCGCTCGCGTTGCTTACAGGAAACAAATGGCATTTTTTTCAGAAACAATTTCAGAAACAAAATATTATTTTCTTATTTTAGAAGCTACAGCAGGGTTAGCATGGGCGGGGATATAATTTTCTCCCCGGGGAAAGGATAAAATCTTTATCCCCTCCGACAGCTTTATCCACTCTCCGAGCATGGGCTCACGGGTGGATATAATTATCCACAGTGAATAAAACGGGGGACTTTTCGGTTTTTGGATCTTTTCCTTTACCTTTATTGGGTTAATGGTAATTGGTATTTGGGACCTATGTTGGGTTAACCTAACCCAACCATATTCCAAACATAACCCAAACACAACCCAAACATAACACAAACACAACCCAAACATAACCCAAACACAACCCAAACATAACCTAAACCCAACAGGTACCGCGAGACATGTTTTGATTTTTTAAGTTCTATGAGAATAAACTTAAACCCACGTCTAATGTCGAGGATAAAATTGTCCCCGAATTAGGGATAAACTTCTCCTCTCCCCTGTTGCCGTGCTTTGAGACGTGGACAAGTAAATTTTATCCCTCGTCAGTGGATATAATTGGGGGATAAATTTTTTGTCTCCTGCCCATGCTAGGGGGGCAGGGGGGGGGACGACACACATTTTACCACTTTGGCAGTGTCTCTCGCGCAAACTATTCAGTTTAGAAAAAAATTATATAAGAAACCTCAATATCATTTTTAAAGACCTATACATAGATACCCCACCCCACACGCATAGGTTTGATTAAAAATTGGGGAAAAATTTTGAGTTTCAGTTCTAAGTATGGGGACCCCAAAATTTATTGTTTTTTTTTCTATTTTTGTGTAAAAATCTTAATGCGGTTCGCAGAATACATCTACTTACCAAGTTTCAACAGTATATCTCTTATAGTTTCGGAAAAAAGTGGCTGTGACATACGGACGGACAGACAGACAGACAGACATGACGAATCTATAAGGGTTCCATTTTTTGCCATCCGGCTACGGAACCCTAATAATAAAGAGACAGTTGAGTCGTTAGGTGTGCGACATCCCTTATCTGTTCAGGCATCAAGATGAAACTTCAAAGTAATCCGCGGGTGGGCTCCCGTTTTACGTCATACTTACAATCTTCTTTGTACAGTACCCGTAGTTCAAGATTTTACGTCTCACCAAACCAAACCAAATTCGAGAGTCGAAATACTTCCGCGTTACAGTAAAATGGACCTAAACAGCCTTGAATTGAAGTCAAATATTCAATGCCACTGATTTTAATTTCGCAATGTTTCCGCTTGGAGCGCTGGCTGTAGAAGTGTAGACAAACTTAAGCTTTAAAACAAGGCATTTAAGATCCAGTTTACTGTAACGCGGAAGTATTTCGACTCTCGAATTTGGTTTGGTTTGGTGAGACGTAAAATCTTGTACTACGGGTACTGAACGCTAGCAAAAACGAAGACAGGTGATAGTACTGACGATTACTGTACCCGTAGTACAAGATTTTACGTCTCACCAAACCAAACCAAATTCGAGAGTCGAAATACTTCCGCGTTACAGTAAACTGGATCTTAAACGCCTTGTTTTAAAGCTCAAGTTTGTCTACACTTCTACAACCAGTGCTCCAAGCGGAAACATTGCGAAATTAAAATCAGTGGCATTGAATATTTGACTTCAATTCAAGGCTGTTTAGGTTCATTTTACTGTAACGCGGAAAAATTTCGACTCTCGAATTTGGTTTCGTTTGGTGAGACGTAAAATCTTGAACTACGGGTACAGGCATCAAGATGAAACTTCAAAGTAATCCGCGGGTGTTAAGGCTCCCGTTTTACGTCATACTTACAATCTTCCTTGTACTGGTAATATGATGTGAAGCTCGGTAAGTACCCGCCAAGTGTTCAGGGAAAGGTTGTTTAATAACGTATGGGATCAACGAGGTGTTCATTACATTTTGTAGGGTTATAAAGTTATATTTACCTGATTTCAGGGTTTGAGCAGTTATAATACACTTGCGAGCAATCTAATCGACTCGCGTTTTACGCGCAATGTTTAGATTGAGAGTCGATTTTTTTTATTTCATTTTTCGGGTTCCGTACCTCAAAAGGATAAACGGGACCCTTATGGGATTTATTAGGTACTAGCTGAGGCCCACGACATCGTTCGCGTGGTTTATAAAATCTCATGAGAACTCTGTGATTTTCCGAAATAAAAAATAGCCTATTATTATTCTCCAAATCTTTAACTATATCCATGCAAAAAAGCACGCCAATCCATTGCTCCATTGCGACGTGATTGAAGGACAAACCAATAAACCAACAAACATACACACTTTCGCATTTATATGGGTAGTGATCAAGTAGTGATAATCCTCATCATCATCATCATGATCAACCCATCGCCGGCTCACTACAGAGCACGGGTCTCCTCTCAGAGTGAGAAGGGTTTTGGCCTTAGTCTCTACCACGCTGGCCATGTGCGGATTGGTAGACTTCACACACCTTTGAGGACATTATGGAGAACTCTTAGCCATGTAGGTTTCCTCACGATGTTTCCCTTCACTGTTATAGCAAGTGAAATTTAATTACTTAAAACGCACATAACTCCGAAAAGTTAGAGGTGAGTGCCCGGGATCGAACCCACGACTTCCGATTAGAAGGCGGACGTCCTATCCACTAGGCTATCACAGCTTCTGGGTCTGCTTAGTATGTAATTATTTTAGAGTGAGAGATTTTCTTTGTGACCTTTCTCAGGCTACTCTCAGGTGTAACATAATATAGGAACGTAAATTTCGTTCCTCCCGAAGGAGGAGGTTCGTGCCTCCCGGCCTCCAACTAGAAGGCGGACGTCCTAATCACTAGGCTATTACAGCTTTTTTTATAATCCTACATAATAAAAACTGTACGGCAGCACAATTATTTACCGTTTGCAAATTCATACAAAACATAGTGTAGGAGCCAGTGTCCTGGAAACAAAACCCACCGAAGCGGACACCGTATCTGCCTGGCGACTTGTCTCTGTCAACCGCAGCACAACTTCCCTGTTAGTTCGTTTGCAACTGCGATACATTTGCATATAGACAAAGACATCGATATAAATGAAAAGATATGCCCAAGCGAACTATATTTTTCACGGTTTTGGAACCAAATAAATCAGCGCCACCTCTTAGATGAACGACCCGTTGAAATCCAGACGTCACTGAGGTTGCTTTGGTGCTAAAGCACTAGGTGTTATTTTGTTTGTTCAATGGCCCTGTCCATACGCAGTAATTATATAAGTCAATGCATATAGGTCGGCTTGACTAAACAATAGCTTACTGCTTAGTAGATCTATATCGATATAGAAATAGGTAAGCTTGATTGCTTAGCCGATTGTCTCTTAGGTACATAATATTTTCAAGCCAAATATAACATTCGCATCACAGAAAAAACCGGCCAAGTGCGAGTCAGGCTCGCGTACCAAGGGTTACCTACTACAGTCGTATTTTTTCGACATTTTGCACGATAATTCAAAAATTATGATGTATAAAAATATATAAAAATTTGTTTAGAATGCACAGGTGAAGCCCTTTCATATGATACCCCACTTGATATAGTTGACTTACTTCGAAAATTGAAAATACTAATTACTAGCTGATGCCCGCTGAGTGGAATTAGCTTCCTTAAAAATCCCATGGGAACTCTTTGATTTTCCGGGATAAAAAGTAGCCTATGTCACTCCCCAGGTCTTTATATATACCCATGCAAAAAATCACGTCAATCCGTTGCACCGTTGCGACGTGATTGAAGGACAAACCAACAAACCAACAAACCAACATACCAACAAACCAACAAACCAACAAACACACACACACTTTCGCATTTATATAAGGGTACGGATTATTTCATGACCACAATTATTTTTTTGTGTGATGTAGATCATTTATATTCAAGGTTTACAGATTTTTCCCCTTATGTGTGCTATAGGACCTTCCTACCTGCCTAAATTTCACGATTCTAGGTCAACGGGAAGTACCCTGTAGGTTTTTGACAGACAGACAACAAAGTGATCATATATGGGTTCCTTTTTCCTTTTGAGGTACGGAACCTTAAAAATCACGAGGAAAAATTCGGAGAAAAAGCTGGTGTAGTACAAAAGCTATCCCATATCCGTAATATTCAAATGTTTTCAAGAGAGCCACACTAATCACTAGTTCCAGGCGGCACTAGACAGCACATAAACCATTCGGAATCGGCGGTGGGCATAAATCCGAAACAACTGCGCAGTTTTATGTCCCCTCTAACTGTTTACTGTTCCGGTTGAAAGATGTTTACTAGATTGAAGCTGTTATTTACTCTACCAATTTCTAGATAAGGTTACAGGAATTTTGAAATTCACTACACTAGTTTTTTCTTCGACTTAAATTGCGATTCAATTTCTGTACTTTTCCACTTTCTTGTTCTTTGACTCAAATTTCTAAGCAACAATATGATCTAAAGTCAGCGTCCACCGTGCTGGCCAAATGCGTACTGGCATACTTCACACACCTTCGTGAACATTACGCAAAACTCTGAGACATACAGTTTCCCTCACGACAATTTTCTTTAGAACTGTACCTAAAAAGGTACTTCGCGAAATTCCATTATTGAAATGCATGCTTACAAGGGTTCTGCAAAAAAATAGTCTAGTATAAAACGTAAATAATTCATAAACATCCGTAATATTCAAATGTTTTCAAGAGAGCCAGTGGAATCACTAGTTCCAGGCGGCACTAGACAGCACATAAACCATTCGGAATCGGCGGTGGGCATAAATCCGAAACAACTGCGCAGTTTTATGGCCCCTCTAACTGTTTACGGTTCCGCTTGAAATATGTTTACTGGATTGAAGCTGTTATTTACTCTACCAATTTCCGGATATGGTTATAGAAATTTTGAAATGCCTTACTACACTAGTTTCTTCTTCGACTTAAATTCAAATTCTATACTATTAAATTCTGTATTTCTTCGAATTAAATTCCTAAGTAATTAATATGAATTAAAGTCATAGTCCACCATGCTGGTCAAATGCGTATTCAGCTTTGTAAACATTGCGGAAAAGTCTCAGATTTGCAGATTTCCTCGCGATATTTTCCTTAATTGTTAAAGCAAATAAATAAATACTAAAAAAGCATTTAGTGAAATTCCAACAAAATTTAGATTCATGTTTACGACGTCACCACAAAAAAAAATAGTTTGGTGTAAAACGTGTCCCATAAATCCGTAATATTCAAATGTTTTCAAGAGAGCCACACTAATCACTAGTTCAAGGCGGCACTAGACAGCACATAAACCATTCGGAATCGGCGGTGGGCATAAATCCGAAACAACTGCGCAGTTTTATGGCCCCTCTAACTGTTTACGGTTCCGCTTGAAATATGTTTACTGGATTGAAGCTGTTATTTACTCTACCAATTTCCGGATATGGTTATAGAAATTTTGAAACGCCTTACTACACTAGTTTCTTCTTCGACTTAAATTCAAATTCTATACTACTAAATTCTGTATTTCTTCGAATTAAATTCCTAAGTAATTAATATGAATTAAAGTCATAATCCACCACGCTGGTCAAATGCGTATTCAGCTTTGTAAACATTACGGAAAAGTCTCAGATTTGCAGATTTCCTCGCGATATTTTCCTTAATTGTTAAAGCAAATGAATAAATACTAAAAAAGCATTTAGTGAAATTCCAACAAAATTTAGATTCATGTTTACGACGTCACCACAAAAAAAATAGTTTGGTGTAAAACGTGTCCCATAAATCCGTAATATTCAAATGTTTTCAAGAGTCGGCACTAGACAGCACATAAACCATTCGGAATCGGCGGTGGGCATAAATCCGAAACAACTGCGCAGTTTTATGGCCCCTCTAACTGTTTACGGTTCCGCTTGAAAGATGTTTACTGGATAGAAGCTGTTATTTACTCTACCAATTTCTAGATAAGGTTACAGGAATTTTGAAATTCACTACACTAGTTTTTTCTTCGACTTAAATTGCGATTCAATTTCTGTACTTTTCCACTTTCTTGTTCTTTGACTCAAATTTCTAAGCAACAATATGATCTAAAGTCAGAGTCCACCGTGCTGGCCAAATGCGTACTGGCATACTTCACACACCTTCGTGAACATTACGCAAAACTCTGAGACATACAGTTTCCCTCACGACAATTTTTTTTAGAACTGTACCTAAAAAGGTACTTCGCGAAATTCCATTATTGAAATGCATGCTTACAAGGGTTCTGCAAAAAAATAGTCTAGTATAAAACGTAAATAATTCATAAACATCCGTAATATTCAAATGTTTTCAAGAGAGCCAGTGGAATCACTAGTTCCAGGCGGCACTAGACAGCACATAAACCATTCGGAATCGGCGGTGGGCATAAATCCGAAACAACTGCGCAGTTTTATGGCCCCTCTAACTGTTTACGGTTCCGGTTGAAAGATGTTTACTGGATTGAAGCTGTTATTTACTCTACCAATTTTCAGATACGGTTGTAGGAATTTCAAAACTTCATACTGCACTAGCTTCTACATCGACTTAGATTGAAAATATTCTGTACTATTTTCCTCGCCTACGACGAAGTATTGACTCCACATGGCCTACTTACGCAACGATCGTAGACCTCTAACGTCAGTCAGATAGTTCCCCACCTAGGACGCAGCGTTGGCTCCACGTGGCCTACTTACGCAACAATCGTAGACCTCTAACGTAAGTCAGATATTTTATTTGCAATATGTTGTAAACTTTTACAAAATATAGGATTGTTTTATATTTTTTTTCGCGTTTTATTGTGGTATCAAATCAGTAATCAATAATCATCAGTACTATCACCTGTCTTCGTTTTGCCAGCGTTTTGGTTACACCCTATGACCGAACCCACCAAGGCCCACCCTTGGTTTTGAAATTATAATATAATCTCTTACTAACAAGCATAACCCATCCCAACCGGAATCTTCAAACAAAAAAAATAATTTTACAAACTTAATTCTCAAAAGGAACCAGCACAAAAACCACTAAGTGCTTCATTCAATTTCCATTAACTGCAGTTTTCTCGTTGTATTCCTGTTGGGTTAGTATGAGACCTCCAAATCTTTCCAACGTTGATAGAATTCGAGTGTCGAAATAACGTTAAGTAAAACGCACTCCTAGCGCGAATAGCCCCATTTTAAACTCAAGTTCGTTCACAAACCTACAACCAGCAATCGAAAACTTTGCTAAATAGAAATCGAAACTGAATGCATGACTTGGTGAAATTTAAATCAAGAACCTTTACGTCCATACGCGCTGGCTCACTCTCTATTTAGTACATAGGTATTTTACATTGTATCTAACTGTACCCGTAGTACAAGATTTTACGTCTCACCAAACCAAACCAAATTCGAGAGTCGAAATACTTCCGCGTTACAGTAAACTGGATCTTAAATGCCTTGTTTTAAAGCTCAAGTTTGTCTACACTTCTACAGCCAGCGCTCCAAGCGGAAACATTGCGAAATTAAAATCAGTGGCATTGAATATTTGACTTCAATTCAAGGCTGTTTAGGTCCATTTTACTGTAACGCGGAAGTATTTCGACTCTCGAATTTGGTTTGGTTTGGTGAGACGTAAAATCTTGTACTACGGGTACTGTGGTAAAAGCTAGATTCTGTAATGTTCACTCGACGATGGTAACAAACACAGAAACTCACCTAATGAGTTTTATTGTCAATATCGTACGTCCGTTTTAGCTTAGCCGTCGGCATTTAGCCGTAATAGCAAATAATGAAGGATACATACAACTCCTACGCTATTACGAATCGCCGATACTCAGTTATAGGGGAAATAACTACTCTATCTATATCTATATACTAGCAGTTGCCCGCGACTTCGTTGCGCGAGCCTGACTCACACTTGGCCGGTTTTTTAGTACAGATAAGCATGGCCAGGTCCTTAATTTAGAGCTTTTGTCTTTAAAACAATGAGCAATTGCAATTAGAGCTTAGTCCTGGGCATAATGAGCTGAGATTCAATTATAATGCTTTGAATGCAGGAATTGTTCTACAGGAAACTAAGATATTATTACCTAAGTGCATACAAGAAAGAAAGAATTTGTGTATAAAATACAATATTTTATACTTTAACAGACTTTAACTAGATTAATAGATTCATCTGGTGACAGAAAAGCTGGCTTATTTTTTGCGCAACATATCAGCCTGGCTGTCCAGCGCGGAAATGCAGCCAGTATTCTTGGCACCATTCCATGTGGGCATGATTTGTATAGTAATTAGATAAGGCTAGCTTCAAGTTTTATATTAATTCTTTCAATTTAAAAAAGTTCAGGAACAAAAAAAATTCAAAACTATGTACTTATTTAAATACTTTCCTGTATTTTTGCGATGCACGTAGATTATAATGGAACGCTCCAGTTTACCTAGCGCCGTCCGATATGCTAGCAATAAATTGTTTGCGGCCGACGGCTGACCGCTTTCGAGCGGGATTAGAAAATGTATACATTGGAATGGCTTCATCCGTTACTGTTTTATTTAAGTTACCCTTTGAATTAGCAGGAATTCTATTAATTCTGTGAGGACACCTCAATCATGACTCCCAATCGCCCACGTAGATTTCCAGGACAAAATGTAGCTCTGGTATGCACGATATTTTTGTACGAAACTTTGTCAACATCAATTTGACAGATGGGCCGTGAAAAAATAACAGACATACAAACTTTCGCATTTCGTAATATTAGCATGGATTTCATTGTTCCTCACGATTTAGTCAGTCAGTTAGTAGTTAAGTCAGTGAACAAGAGCCTTATTACTTATATAAAAATATCTAACTAGAAGAAGATTTTGCAAAGAATTTTTGCAACCCTCAAATCCTTTTCTATATTCCATGCACGATGTACGTAGATTATAATGGAACGCTTTAGTGTCCTACTACCTAGCGCCGTCCGATATGCTAGCAATAAATTGGGGTCGATTCTTTTGTACACATCTCTAAACTAAACTAAATTAACAGGTCTAAATCTAGTGCTATCCTTTTCCGCAAGCAACATTATGAGAGGGATAGCAATAGATTTAGACGTGTCATTTTAGTTTAGTTTAGAGATTGTGTACAAGAGAATCGGCCCCATTGTTTGCGGCCGACGGCTGACCGCTTTCGAGCGGGATTAGAAAATGTATACATTGGAATGGCTTCATCAGGTTGGATTTCCGCTACTATTTTATTTAAGTTACCCTTTGAATTTTCTGAAATTATTGTTCTAATTTCGTGGCGGCATGCGAAAAGCCCCAGTTGAAATCATTAAAATACTTTGTACCAGACATTTTTCTGAAGTTTTTTTCGGGTTGTGCCACACATGACAAGTTGTGATATAAGGACAGGAAAATAATTAATAACATGAAGGTTTTTAGGGTTCCGTACCTCAAAAGGAAAAACGGAACCCTTATAGGATCACTTAGTTGTCTGTCTGTCTGTCTGTCTGTCTGTCTGTCTGTCCGTCTGTCTGTCAAGAAACCTACAGGGTACTTCCCGTGGACCTAGAATCATGAAATTTGGCAGGTAAGTAGATCTTATAGCTGACATTTGGGGAAAAATCTGAAAACCGTGAATTTAGGGTTAGATCACACAAAAAAAAATTAAATTGTGGTCATGAACTAATAATTAGTATTTTCAACTTTCGAAGTGAGTGACTATATTAAGTGGGGTATCATATGAAAGGTCTTCACCTGTACATTCTAAAACAGATTTTTATTTATTTTTATGCATCATAGTTTTTGAATTATCGTGCAAAATGTCGAAAAAATACGACTGTAGTACGGAACCCTCATTGCGCGAGCCTGACTCGCACTTGGCCGGTTTTTTTTATTTGATGAGTACAGGGTAGGAACTAGAACGCTAGTACGTAGTAGTAGTAGAACTAGGAAACGCTTTTAGAAGGATAAGGTCAGAAAGAACATCAGAAAATTTGTCTCATCATCTCCATCATCTCTCAGTACATGGAGCCTGAAAAAACATTATGCATCTGTACCCGTAGTACAAGATTTTACGTCTCACCAAACCAAACCAAATTCGAGAGTCGAAATACTTCCGCGTTACAGGAAACTGGATCTTAAACGCCTTGTTTTAAAGCTCAAGTTTGTCTACACTTCTACAGCCAGCGCTCCAAGCGGAAACATTGCGAAATTAAAATCAGTGGCATTGAATATTTGACTTCAATTCAAGGCTGTTTAGGTCCATTTTACTGTAACGCGGAAGTATTTCGACTCTCGAATTTGGTTTCGTTTGGTGAGACGTAAAATCTTGTACTACGGGTAATGGACGTCCTACCATGAATCTACCATTGTGTTTCACTGTGGTTATGTTTTGTGTGTGTCCCCGCCTTAAGCAATCATCTCCGCTATTCAATCATAATATCAGATGCTTCAATAACTTCTCAAGGGAGCTGACACACCTATACTTAGTACTTACGCGACAGGTCGTGATGGCAACCGGGGTATGAGGCGGGGGGATGATACCCCACACACACACGTCACCCGCGCTCGTCTGCACCGGGTTAGCGCGGGTGCTGTGTGGGTTTGCGGGGCGTTCCCACCCCGATTGTCATCTCGATCTGTCGCGGACTGTAAGCTATGATTAGTTATCATGTGTTACAGTAATTATGCTTGATTTAATTGTTAGTGCCGAGATAATTGATAGATGTAGGCGTTACTATGAACAGATTTATAGCTTACTAACAAATACATACATTTTAAAACTAATACGTTGTCAGCAGTGGCGTGCAGCTGATAGAGGCATAAACGCACTGCTTACCCTCGTTGTAATAAATCAATGCTTATTTTTCATTAAAACCTGCCGGAAAATAAGTTCATACCTAAATGCATACCCTGGCTTGAAATCCTGTGCACGCCACTGGTTGTCAGGTCATCTTGTAGGTATAGCTATAATCTGCATAAGCAGTGATGACCTAGCGATTAGGGCTTCGACCCTACTATATTACCAAATCAATCATCATCAATACTTATAATAAAACTGTAACAGGTCAAATTCTGTACATTGAAGTTATTTTGTCAATACTTATAATAAAACTGTAACAGGTCAAATTCTGTACATTGAAGATATTTTGTCAATACTTATAATAAAACTGTAACAGGTCAAATTCTGTACATTGAAGATATTTTGTCAATCAATACTTATAATAAAACTGTAACAGGTCAAATTCTGTACATTGAAGATATTTTGTCAATATTTATAATAAAACTGTAACAGGTCAAATTCTGTACATTGAAGATATTTTGTCAATACTTATAATAAAACTGTAACAGGTCAAATTCTGTACATTGAAGATATTTTGTCAATACTTATAATAAAACTGTAACAGGTCAAATTCTGTACATTGAAGATATTTTGATAATTTTTTTTCGAGGGCACTCTATAATCGATACTGAACCCAAAACTGTAATTTTTTTCATTTTTGTCTAACTGTCTGTCTGTCTGTCTGTCTGTCTGTCTGTCTGTCTGTCTGTCTGTCTGTCTGTCTGTCTGTCTGTCTGTCTGTATCACGGCCGCGCATCACGCTGAAACTACTGAATGGATTCCAATGAAACTTGGTACGATTTGAGGTCATACTATGAGGAAGAATATAGGATAATTTTTATCCCGAAATTCAGCATGGTTCCCGTAGGAGAGGGGACGAAAGTTAAAATGTATACTGAGTTGTAATTCATTAACGCGTAGTCCGATTTTCCGATTCTTTTTTTGTTAGAAAGGGGATATTTTAAAGATTGTTCCGTAAATATTTCAAGGTCATCGGTTTTTAACCGACTGTCAAAAAGGAGGTGGTTCTTTTTTCTACATCGATTTTTTCGAGGTTTCTGGACCGATATGCAATTTTTTTTTAAATCAACAAAAAAAGTTTACGTCGTGGTCACATAAAAATTCTGGATTCAACTCCTTAACCCTGATGCTGCAGGGTTACTGCCCGCCTGGGTTATCAAGATTCAGGAAGTGTTCATAGTGAATTTATATTGTAGGTACCAAGCAACGACAACAATCCCGAAAAATCAAAGAGTTCCCGCGGGATTTTAAAAACGTAAATCCACGCGGACGAAGTCGCAGGAATCAGCTAGTCTTAAATATATAAAAGGAAAATGTATCTGACTGACTGACTGATCTATCAACGCACAGCTTAAACTACTGGACGGAACGGGCTGAAATTTGGCATGCAGATAGCTATTATGACGTAGGCATCCGCTAAGAAAGGATTTTTGAAAATTCAACCCCTAAGGGGGTGAAATAGGGGTTTGAAATTTGTGTAGTCCACGCGGACGAAGTCGCGCGCATAAGATACTTTAGGATATTAAGCTAAGGAAGGAGGCTGTTCCGGACACATTAGTTTATCTTTATAAAATTACAGATTGAGAGTAGAGCAGTGAAATGAATTTTGGATCATATCTAATCTAAATATATAAAAGGAAAAGGTGACTGACTGACTGATCTATCAACGTACAGCTCAAACTACTGGACGGATCGGGCTGAAATTTGGCATGCAGATAGCTATTATGACGTAGGCATCCGCTAAGAAAGGATTTTTGAAAATTCAACCCCTAAGGGGGTGAAATAGGGGTTTGAAATTTGAGTAGTCCACGCGGACGAAGTCGCGAGCATAAGCTAGTTATTATAATATGATACAAAATTCATTACACTATTAAAACATGTACGAAATAGGATTTCTAAAGGAAGATTATCACACCCTCCCTATTGGCACTTCAGCTTTGCAACCCATTGAGCTATATCGGTTGCTCAGGTTCTGTTACGGAGCTCCTCATTCATGATTTGATCACGTAGAGAAACTCCAAGCAATTTATCATTAAATTTATATTGCACTGAGAGCCCTCCAATATCGTCGTAGTAATTGGAATTAATTCCGAGCGCGGCTTCGCTGTAATGAACTTACTTTACAAGTGCTGTCAGCACCTATTTACCGACGTAATCGTTTCGCAACTAGCTTACTGACAATATTTTGTAAGTCTGCTTTAAGGTGACGCAGGACGCTCGACCAAAATTGGCAGCGCACGTGGGTAACATGTTTACTTTTCACTTGACATTGTATGAGAAAGTGGAGAGGCACGATGATTTTCACTGAAATCAAGCGCGCGAAAAGGGTTTAGGAAAAGTATTTTTGAGAAAAAACTGCTGAATTTATGTTTGCAAAGTAAAGCTATTTCAACTAATGAATAAATAAACTACGTCTAATGATAAATTGTTTTAAAATTTTCATATCCTTAATCTTATTTATTTACACCCAAAATTGTCATTAATTTAGTGTTAAAATAGGAATCTTTTGAGCCTCGTAACTTTTAAATCAATATTTTTTTCAATGTTTTATATATCAATAAACCTAGATAATGACAAGATAAATCGATATAATTCTTAGTTTTGTGCGTACAATATCGAATATTGTTGTAATTTCCCTCCTACGTTTGTATGAAGAAAGCACTGAACTGAGTCCCCTTAAGTATGAATCTTCAAGCACAGTTTGCCCCCATTGTATATTTATAAGGGACGTATAATCTACTAGCTGATGCCTACGACTTCGTACGCGTAGATTTAGATTTTTAAAAATCCCATGGGAACTCTTTGATTTCCCGCAATAAAAAAACCGGCCAAGTGCGAGTCAGGCTCGCGCAATGAGGGTTCCGTACTAAAGTCGTATTTTTTCGACATTTTTCACGATAATTCAAAAACTATGATGCATAAAAATAAATAAAAATCTGTTTTAGAATGTACAGGTGAAGACCTTTCATATGATACCCCACTTGATATAGTCACTCATTTCGAAAGTTGAAAATACTAATTATTAGTTCATGACGACAATTTAATTATTTTTTGTGTGATCTAACCCTAAATTCACGGTTTTCAGATTTTTCCCCAAATGTCAGCTATAAGATCTACCTACCTGCCAAATTTCATGATTCTAGGTCAACGGGAAGTACCCTGTAGGTTTCTTGACAGACAGACGGACAGACAGACAGACAGACAGACAACAAAGTGATCTTATAAGGGTTGCGTTTTTCCTTTTGAGGTACGGAACCCTAAAAAGTAGCCTATGTCACTCTCCAGGTCTTCTATATCCATACAAAAAATCACGTCGATCCACGAGACACCCAGCACTCCCGCAAGTCACCCACGATATCCCGCACCGGGTTAGCGCGGAGGCTGTGCGGGTGTGCGGGGCGTCCGCGTCCCCACCCCGATTGTCATCTTGTACACGGCGACTATAAGACGATCCTTTTGGGTAAAGATCATTTTAAAAGAAGGTAAGAAAGATCTATTCAAAAATTCCCTGAACAACACACGAAATAGCCCGCCTAAAATAGCAGGATATAATAAAATAATAATTATATAATTAGCATCATAACGTGGACACAAAACAGACCGCTTCCCGCTGTAATTAGATGTGATCCGATTTGACAGAGACTCGTTAGTATGCAAAACCGGGTAGCGGAAATTAGGGCGGGTTTTCTGGAGCCCAAGAATAAACAGGGTGTAACCAGAACGCTGGCAAAAACTTAGCGTTATCGTTATACTGCCTAAACACAATCCAATACCAATAACCATTTGCCTCTTTTTGTAGTTTTAGTGAATTAGTATTTTATGATGATGATGACGATGATGATGAGTGAAATTGATGGCACGAAACTTCTTAGTAAATTGTGCATTGCAATAAATCCGCGATAATTTGCATCTTTAGGTGACCGGTAAACCTGTCACAGAATAATTAACCTTAAAAGCTTACAAACATTAAATATCAGTAGGAAATTCCTTTGAATAAAATTAGTCTACCTTCGGTTCGAGTCGAAAGTTTTCACCATGTTTTATTCGTAGTCAAACTTTGACAGGCGAACGTGAAGCGTCGTAAATTGCTTCAGGAGTAATCACTTTTGTATTAATTTGATTTATTGAGATGAATTAAAGGAGAGGGATTATTCCCATAAATTTGTAATGAAAAGTAATAATTTCGGGAACTTTGCCTACCCGCACAATCGAGCTTTCAATAACGAGAATTCAAGTTTTATCGCCCATTTCTTTTCTAGACGGATAGGTACGATGATTTGCGAAAAAACCGGCCAAATGCGAGTCAGACTCGCGCACTGAGAGTTCCGTACTACAATCGTATTCTATCGATATTTTGCCCAATAAATCAAAAAATATTATGCCTCAAAATAAATAAAAATCTGTTTTAGAATGTACAAGTAAAGCCCTTTCAAATGATACCGGACTTGGAATAGTAATCTTACCTTGAAAGTAGAAAATAGCAATATTTGTTCATGAACATATTTTAATTTTTTTCTTGTGATTGTAACCACAAATTCACAGTTTTTAGATTTTTCTCCTCGTGTCTGCTATAAGACCTACCTTCCTGCCAAATTTCATGACTCTAGGTCAACGGGAAGTACCTACCCTATAGGTTTCTTGACAGACAGACAGACTGACAGACAAATAACAAAGTGATCCTATAAGGGTTTCCCAGAAAGCCCAGGGGTAGGTTCTATCCAGGGCACGAACCTCTAACTTTTCTGAGTACAGTGCGTTCTAAGCAATTAAATATCGCTTGCTTTAACAGTGAAGGAAAACATCGTGAGGAAACGTGGAAAGTGTGTTAAGTCTACCAAATCGGCACCTGGCCAACGTGGCGGATTATGGCCTTAGCTCTTCTAGTGTGTAGTGGGCTGGCGATGGGATGATCTGATAATGATAATGAACATGATGATGTAGATTGTAGATAAAGTATAAGGCCGGATCTTTCGAAATTCCCACGGTATAGGGAATTAAAAACAACAGAACACTGTCCACTTTTACTCTCTTTTTCTCTTTATTGTAAGCTAGATGATGCCCGCGACGTGAAAAACTAGCAGACAGACAGACACACTTTCGCATTTATAATATTAGTATGGATGTTTTTGGTATAAATCTATATTCAGTATTACATATATAAAAATCAAAGTCCTGACTGACTGACTGACCTATATATCAACGCACAGCCTAAACCGCTGGTCCTAGAGACATGAAATTCGGAGAGTGTGTAAAGATTAGGTATCCACTAAGAAAGGATTTTTTGAAATTTATGTAGTCCACGCGGACGAAGTCGCGAGCCTAAGCTAGTAAAAAATAAACAAATAAAATAGAACACCGCATTTTCCTATCAGAAAGTATTAGGATCGAGCCTTTACCAACTTTGAGAGCTTAAAGCTTTGCTCGAATCTAACGATAATGTCAGAACAGTTTTGAATTCCATCTCTCAAGAGGGCGCTTTAATCAATAATATTAATGTGACGACAGGCCCAGCTGACGAGGATAGCTCGTTTATAACTCTGCCTACGTCAGTGCCTGATCCAACTAGGCAGAATTAGCGATGGGCATGATTGCTAGACTTAAACCATTTTCATTCTTAACAGTGATTTCACAGGCGATTTTTCATTGAAAGCATTTTTTCATTTAAATCATTTTCGTTTGGTGAAATTATTTTTTTTTTTTCTTTACAGTCATTTCACAGGCGATTTTTCACAGAAAGTTATTTTTCTACTTTCACACTTGGTGGTCGTTTTGCTGCATTAATTTAACTACGAATTATAATCCATATCAATAGCGTTGATAATCAGCAGGTTGGTCTCCACGGAAAGTGGGTTTTCGCCCTTATGGTTGTAAGTGCGAAAATTTGTATTCTTGAACTAGTTTTTTTTCTCTTTCAGCAACAATATGAATGTTCTCGCTCACGCGCTCTTTAGCTCGGGTCAATGACCGCTTGTGGAATTTAAACAATAAAGTGGGATAAAATATACTTTTCAAACTCTGTGAGATTTTGCTTCGTGGTTTTTCACAGGCTACTTTAAGTAAGCTACCTTATGAAATTTCACGTGATTTTTCACATGCTACCTGAGAAATGGTCCATCTCTAGTCAGAATCGTTTGACACGTCACACTAGTCATTAATTTTCGTTCTAGTCGCGGCAAAATGTATGTCGGATTGGGGAAACGTCAAATACAAGCTCCTAAACATTCGCACATTATTAATATTAATTATGTTATAATGAACTTCTAAAACTATACATTATATACCAATAGAGATCTACTTAAACCGCTCGGCGCAGCAACCAAAATACATCTGTTTGAAAATATTTTTTCTGCAAAGTAATATCAAGAGGTAGTTTCGAGTGCTTTCAGATTTTTCATTATTATTCAAAACTAGAAAATATTTAAATAACACAAGATTCAGTATTAATCACATAAATAAGTTTAAATAAATTACATTAAGACCAAGAAACTTATCACTTAAATATATATTTACAAAAAATATAATACATATATCATAATGGCGTCGTCGTTACCTCGGCAAACGGCAAGGCTTAGCTGCTGAAATAAATAGGTATAAATATATTCTTTCGTATAAAATATCCAGGACAATTTCTTAAAAACAAAACAACGGCTGTTCTTGTACTTTTAAGTTAGTTTTAAGTATTTGCTACTTCATAACAAAATTTTAATTTATACGAATGCATTTAAAATCATAAACAAACATTTTGTCCTCAAATCTACATACTATGTATACATATATAAGGAAAATGTGACTGACTCACTGCCTGACTGATCTAACAACACACAGCTCAAACTACTGAACGGATCGGGCTGAAATTTGGCATGCAAATAGCTATCATGACGTAGGCATCCGTTAAGAAAGGATTTTTGAAAATTCAACTCCTATGGGGGTGAAATAGGGGTTTGAAAGTGTAGTCCACGCGAGCGAAGTTGTGGGCATAAGTTAGTTTTCAATAATTATAGAATCGGTAGCCAACGAAGTATATTAAATTCAAATAAGCTGTTGATATGCGTTGATTAATTACGAATATTTAAGTTTGTATTATATTTCACAGTCCTTACCAAGTGTCAGTCTGTGTAATATCCAGAGGCAAGAAATACTCAGTTATTTCACCGGAATTTCAATTCACAACAACATGAATTTAATATAGTTTCATGCATGATAAATGAGTCCGCGTTATTTGCAGTTCAAATAATTTAACTTCAAAATATATCTTGTATTATTTGGGTTTATTTTGCACAATGTATTTCAGCGGCAGTTCTACGGGTGAAAATTGAAATAGGCTTCATTTACGTTGGAGCAACGTAATGCATAGCGGCATGCCACATAGCCTCATGGTACAATAAACGCGGCCAAGTGCGAGTCAGGCTCGCGCAATGAGGGTTCCGTACTACAGTCTTATTTTTTCGACATTTTGCACGATAATTCAAAAACTATGATGCATAAAAAAAAAACTGTTTTAGAATGTACAGGTGAAGACCTTTCATATAATACCTCACTTGATAATATAGTCACTCACTTCGAAAGTTGAAAATACTAATTATTAGTTCATGACCACAATTTAATTTTTTTTTGTGTGATCTAACCCTAAATTCACGGTTTTCAGATTTTTCCCCAAATGACAGCTATAAGATGTACTTACCTGCCAAATTTCATGATTCTAGGTCCACGGGAAGTACCCTGTAGGTTTCTTGACAGACAGACGGACAGACAGACAGACAGACAACAAAGTGATCCTATAAGGGTTCTGTTTTTCCTTTTGAGGTACGGAACTCTAATATCGAAAAGGGCTTTATATTATTTTGGCCTATCTAGTGCTTCGCCATTTTACTTTTTTTCAAAATAGCGGCCATGCATAGAACCTGTAGATATTAAACACGTCATCACACCCCTCCCACATAGCTCCACTACTGCAGGAACCTACTTTATATGCCTTGCAAGTCGTCACCAGAGCAATGAGCGATTTATATAACCGTTCCTTTTTGAATTCCTTTATACATCCCTTTGAACCTTCAGAAGTGAATACAATATGATAGTAGGGGAGCCAAAGAGGCTAAATAGGGATTTACTCGAGCGTCCTGGGGACCTATCGGATTACGAAGATTAGGTGCTAAAAAAAGGTTATAATGGTGTTACCCCTTTCACTGGTGGGGAGAGCGTGTCAAAAATCTAAAAAGTTACAAAGAAACACTCGAGCGCTTTAGATAATTATAGTGTATTATACACTATAATTATCGCCCCACATGTTTTTTTATCCCAAAAATATTTATCTGTCGATTTGCATGGTGGGGGTGGTCGTACGAAGGGGTAGAAGGGGGCGCTCTATCTTAGGCTGCTTTATCACTTCCCACCAGGTCTAATTGCTGCCAAGCGTGAGTCCATAAAATTTTAAAAAAAAGAGGAGTAAATAGAACTAATAATAATTATTGAGCGCCTCAGATATTGAGAAGGGATGTTAAGTGAATCCTCAAGTTGCTCCTATTCAAAAAACTGACGATTTGGACGCAACCAAAAGTCATGGCCGATTTTGAAACTTTGTGACTCTACAATTTCTTTATTACCACACTCTCCTGCATCTAATTAACTTACCTTGTCTTATTCTGACGCGCTCGAGTAAATCCCAAAATCCCCTCTTGGGCTCCCCTACCATGAAATTCTGTCCCGAAATTATAACACGGCTCAAGTTTTTCTTTACCAATTGTGTCTTCTCACGTAAAGACCCCATTAGGGCTCTAGGAGGGAGAAGGAATGTTACAAATAAAGGATAAAGATGATCCATTATGGAGCACACTTTCATCGTGTGTTTCGGGAAATGTGAGGGATTTTTTGTTTTCCTAATGACAGAATGGATTGTTCGGTGTTTATTTGGGCGGCTTGTTACAGCCATCTACTCAGATTAACACATCAATATAAGTCCCGCAAATTGCTAATGCGCGTGGCCGCTATTTTAGTGACGTCAGCACTGGACTGAAGTTTTGAGCTGATGGTGTATTTTTATTTCGGCTGACGTCAAAATGACGTCATTTCGATGTTAATGAGACATGGTTCCAGCGGAATACCTCCAGCGTTGTTGGCTTAGTTTAAATTTATGCCGTGGTCGAAATTCGGTCAAGAGAACCTCATTATGTTTCAATCTGGCATACCAATTTGGTATGCCAGAATGCCAAATATACAGAATAACATTAATATAATTTTTAGGGTTCCGTACCTCAAGAGGAAAAACGGAAGCCTTACAGGATCAGTTTGTTGTCTGTCTGTCTGTCAAGAAACCTACAGGGTATTTCCCGTTGACCTAGAATCATGAAATTTGATAGGTAGGTCTTATAGCAGACACTAGGGGAAAAATCTGAAACCGTGAATTTATGAGTACATCACACAAAAAAATTCTGGTCATGAACTAATATTAGTATTTTCAATTATCAAAGTAAGATAACTACATCAAGTATCATAATATGAAAGGGCTTCACCTGTGAATTCTAAAACAGATTTTTATTTATTTTTATGAATCATAGTTTTTGATTTATCGTGCAAATTGTCGAAAAATGCGATTGACCTACCTACTATGAAATCCTTGGTGCGCGAGCCTGACTCGCACTTGGTCGGTTTTTGGTTATAATGTACAACGCATTTATTATAATAATTTTCGTACAAATGACTCGAATGAGCTGTTAAACACGTGACATATTGTATTAAATATGGCCTCTATTATGTAATATTATGATAATTTACAATCGCAATAACCAGGTGAATACATAAATATTTTTTGTACTCATTTTTTTTTAAAGAATATTAGCCATGTTAAATGACTAATATTCCCCTTTCCTCCCCAACTAAGCGTCAGGCTTGTGCTAGGAGTAGGTACGACAATAGTGCAACGGGCGGGGTTTTAACCGTCGACCTTTCTGTTTTCAGTCCACTCCTTTACCGGTTGAGCTATTGAGGCTTAAATAAAATTTAATTTTTTATTGAGGCGAATTTAATATTGAGGAATTATTTTAAACAATAAAATTACTTTAGATTTTGAAATGGTAGATATATTAATTAAATTAGGGGTTCGTTCGTTAATAATTATTATAGGTGACTAGCTTATGCTCGCGACTTAGTCTGTGTGGACAACACAAATTTAAAACCCCTATTTTACTCCTTTACAGGTTGAATTTTCAAAAATACTTTCTGAGCGGATGCCTACATCATAATAGCTATCTGCAACCCAAATTTTAGCCCGATCTGTCCAAGTTGCAAGATGCAAGTTATCTTAAACTGATGGTAACAGACAGATAAACTTTCAGATTTATAATAATTATTAAGTACTAGAAGATACCCGCTACTTCATCCGCGTGGATTTAGGGTTTTAAAATTTCGTAGGAACTCTTTGATTTTCCGGAGTAAAAATCCCTGTACTATCTCTGTACCAAATTTCGTTAAAATCGGTTGAACGTTTGAGCTGTGAAAAGCTAGCAGACAGACAGACATACACACTTTTGCATTTTATAATACGACTAGCGTATGCTCGCGACTTCGTCCGCGTGGATTTACCAAATTTCAAACCACCTATTCCACCCGCTCAGGGGTGGAATTTTCAAAAATCTTTTCTTAGCGGATGCCTACGTCACAATAGCTATCTGCATGCCAAATTTCAGTCCGATCTGTCCAGTATTTTGAGCTGTGCGTTGATAGATCAGGTAGAGCCTCAATAGCTCAATCGGTAAAGGAGTGGACTGAAAACCGAAAGGTCGACGGTTCAAACCCCGCCCGTTGCACTATTGTGGTACCTACTCCTAGCACAAGCCTGACGTTAAGTTGGAGAGGAAAGGGGAATATTAGTCATTTAATATGGCTAATATTCTTTTAAAAAAAAAAAGTTAGTCAGTCACCTTTTCCTTTATTTAGAGTATGGATTAATATGATTTTTTAGAATTCAACATTGTCAGTAGGTATCATTTTTTCATCGGCCTATAACACATTTATTGTGCGTAAAAATAATATTTTTCACGGCTCAATTCAAATAATACATCTGAGAAGATCTCTGATGGAGGTTTAGGTATGATGCCTATTGATGGGTATGACAAGGGATTGCTATAGACTTGAATTATATTCATTGAATGTATTTTTAGGGTACCCTTCTATGGGTCGTGTGCTGAAATTGCGACAGAAAATATCAATTCATCATCATCAGCATAATCAACCCATTTTTAGGGTTCTGTACCTCAATTAAAATTACCTAACATGTCTACGGTAAAATGTGTCATTGATCAATATTACTTACTAGCTGATGCCCGCGACTTCGTCCGCGTGGAATTAGGTTTTTTAAATCCCGTGGGAACTCTTTGAGTTTCCGAGATAAAAAGTAGCCTATGTCACTCTCCAGGTCTTTATCTATAACCTTGCAAAAAATCCGTTGCACCGTTGCGACGCGATTGACGGACAAACCAACAAACCAACAAACAATCACACTTTTGCATTTATAATAAGGGTACTGATTGATTACGATGCTTTGAACAAAAGATCCTGTTTTTTTATCAGTTTATTTTTAGAATATAAGCTATGTTAATTGAGTAATATTCCTATTTCCCCTCCAACTAAGCGAAAAGCTTGTGCTAAGAGTGGGTACGACAATAGTGCAATACTTGGGATTTGAACCAGCGACCTTTTGGAATTCAGTCCGCTTCCTAACCGTTGACCTATAGAGGCTTTGATAGCTAATTAATAATTAGCTGTTCATTAAGTGTAATAATACACTATCTCATACCTATTATTATTATTACCCTATTATTATAACCAAGCTTGCCACTAGGATAATTTATTTCCGACAGATATTAATTATGGCGGAACAAAGGGTGTCAGTAACTCATAGTGATATTAGGAAGTTCGCTTTTGGCTGTGTTTGCCACATTAGTGGTGATGAAATATGAATAACTACTGTTAATTAATTATCTACTCATGCCCGGTTTCTGAACTCGCCATGGATTCAATAAAGTTATATATAGGATAAACGTCAGTTAACTATCCATGGGTTTCTGAATACAACAATAACTAAAAAACTGATAAGCAGTTCATTATTCTGTCGCTCGATGGGTCTGTTACAGGGAACGAGTTAGGATACGCATATTATTCTTATATTTCGGAATCAATACTAGTTTTATTAATAATAGTATTTTTTTCTATGCAAAATAAGTGGCTTAACACTGTTTACAAAGTAACGAACAGCTTACTATTAAAATACTTTTTAATCTTAAAATACGCAAACCATGTTACTGACAGATGAAACGTCAAATAACCTAATGGAATCGGTAACCGGCGCACGTTGGTAAGTTAAGTTTAAACGGAGTTTATCTTGCATTGCGTTGTTCAGGAACGCACTGTTTCGAGTTATCAGACCAATAGCGCTATTGAATAGATAAACCGTCATTAAAAGTACTTTAGAAACCGGGCATCAGTAAAATATGATATTGTGTGGTTTTTAACATAGCGTAATTATACATACAGTGGGGCTCACCATTCATGTTTCAATTTAAGAAAATAATATTCTAAGCGTATAGTCGATAAGATAACTTCCTAAGCAACGTGTAATTCTTTACTTTAATCAAAAGATTTATCGCGTACGGAACCATAAAAATAAGGAACTAGCAGCGGCGGTGCTTCTCAGTTGTACCTTATCTGAGATCAGATAAATCTTTTAGCGGCGCGGCTTTGCGGCTTATTCTTCGCTTAGACAAAGTTGAAATACATCATTCGCGAAATCCGCGCCGAAATCTAAGTCTCCACACACGGCGGCGACGAGATTTAAACCGTAATAAAATGCAAATTAGTCTCATGTCATCCTAGTGTTTGATTGATAAGCTTCAAGCGATTAAATACGTTTTACATGATTAAAACTGGCCAAGTGCGAGTCTTGCTCGCGCAACGAGGATTCCGTACTACAGTCGTATTTTTTATACATTTTGCACGATAATTCAAAAACTATAATGCATAAAAATAAATAAAAATCTGTTTTAGAATGCACAGGTAAAGCCCTTTCATGTGATGCCCTACTTGATATAGTTATCTTACTTCGAAAATTGAAAATACTACGAAAATTGAAAATACTAATTATTAGTTCATGACCACAATTTAATTTTTTTTGTCTGATGTAACCACAAATTCACGTTTTTCAGATTTTTTCCCGAATGTCTGCTATAAGACCTACCTACCAGCCAAATTTAATGATTCTAGGTCAACGAGAAGTACCCTGTAGGTACGGGCGGGCGGCCCAGAATACCGCTCCGCTACAGACTACCGCTATAAACGCGGGTTAAGGTCTGTACGCACCTGATCTGTGCTGCGCGTCACTGCACGTCACGGCACAGAGCGTCAAAATATAATTTATATCATTTTGTATGGCGCATATTGCACTAGAGCGGCGCTGCACAGCGCTTCACTGCACGTTGCTGCGCGTCACGGCTGGAGAGAATATTTTAAAGCGCAGCGCAGCGACGCGCGGTGCAGCGACGCTAATGTGGCATACCCAGCAGCGCGTTGTCTCGCTTCATTACGTGTACGTCACTCGAATAAGATACACGTGCATGGTGTACAGGCATGATAGATCACAAAATAAATAACGTAGTTTTATTTTTGCCACACGACGTGTTTATTTATGCTCTTAGAAGTATATCCTCAAAAGTCCCAACCCCTAGGATGTTGGCTTCTCCCCTTTCCCTCTTCACTGTCGCTCATCTTGTGACGTCATTGCTCGTACGCGAACGGGTGTAGAAATGACGCGCAAGTGACGCGAGCTGCCGCGTACTGCAGTTGTAGTGCGATAAGTACCGACGAGCGGCCTGAAGTGACACGCAGCGCAGCTCAGATGTATACAGTACCCGTAGTACAAGATTTTACGTCTCACCAAACGAAACCAAATTCGAGACTTTTTTTTTTTTTAATGCAAAATAATAATAATTGATTAATTATAATGAATAATATGTTAATAATGAGATATTTGAGCTATTGTATTAATAAATAATTGTTGTGTTGCCTATTGTTGTAGTAAGGATTCCTATTAATAATTCTATTTGTGTACCTATTCAAATTTGCACACCATAGTATGGTAGATATGGCTCGAAACAAAAATTGTAATTGACAACTTATAAATGTACCTACAATCAGCAAATAAATAATTTGTATTTGTATTTGTATTTGTATTTGAGAGTCGAAATACTTCCGCGTTACAGTAAAATGGACCTAAACAGCCTTGAATTGAAGTCAAATATTCAATGCCACTGATTTTAATTTCGCAATGTTTCCGCTTTGAGCGCTGGCTGTAGAAGTGTAGACAAACTTGAGCTTTAAAACAAGGCATTTAAGATCCAGTTTACTGTAACGCGGAAGTATTTCGACTCTCGAATTTGGTTTGGTTTGGTGAGACGTAAAATCTTGTACTACGGGTACAGACCTTTAGCGAGCACCCGTGTACAACTTCAATCCCAGCTCGCCTTAACAATGTTCGCTCTCAGGCGATAACTTGTACCAGCTACCCCGCTCGTCGCTTATGCATCATCGTCGGCAAGTTTCAATGTTCAGGTGAGGGCTGGAAGAGGTGTCGTACTAAGGTGTTGCACTAATCATTAGTGTGCCAATTTGGTTTGGAAATTCAGGGATTAGTAAATCTGGAATACGATCTGAGCCTTACTTACTTAATAGATCTTACTTACCTTAACGCCGTACTCAAAGTCGCTAATCGTTACTTAAGATTGATTTAAAAAGAGAAAGATTTATGTGAGAGACTAGCTGATGCCCGCGACTTCGTCCGCGTGGATTTAGGTTTTCTTAAATACTGTGGTAATTATTTGATTTTCCGGGATAAAAAGGATAAAAAGGGATATGTCACTCTCCAGGTCTTTAACTATCCCATGGAAAAAAACGGGTCACGATTAATTTGATGTTTTAATTTGTCGATATTTCGACAAAATTGCACATGTCGTCGACGGGACGTCCCGTATAACCAGGTACTAATGTTATCTCTGGTATTTTCAGTTTTGGTTGACAAATTAATATAAAATTAAGCTTTTATTCATTTCAGCAATTTATGTCAGGAATAGCCTTATTCACCTAATTCATGAAATGTCTTACAATTCTAGGTATTCGAGATACATTTCTAGCAAAAAATGGCGTCTGTCTAGTGCGAGACAGTACAGCTTGATCCGTATTTATTACAAAGAGAGAATCTAGATTAATTTGGAGAAGTAGCTACTTTTTATTCCACTTTTAAAAACGGCGGGATAAGTAAATAAAGGAATATAAACTTGAATAAGATTAATTGAACGGATTTTTGAAGTGGATACTTCTTTAGGTGCGTTGGGGGATTTGTGAGTGAGTAAATACTTCGAGGTCGCGTCACCGTGCCGCCAAGCGATCTAGCGTGCCGGTACGATGCCTTGTACCAAAGGGGCATGGGTTTAATAAAAACTGCCATACCCCTTCCAGGTAGCCGTTTCCATCTTAGACTGCATCATCACTTACCACCAGGTGAGATTGCAGTCAAGGGCTAACTTGTATCTGAACAAAAAAAAATAGGTATTGTTTACAACAAATATATACCGTCCAAGGGATAAAAGTTAAACATCTCTTTCAGAAAACATGAACGGCTGATAATTTAGCAAAATGAATCCTCGACAGTAGATTTAAATCAAATTTGTGAAATTGCACGAGGGACATTCAATGGAGCCCAATTTGACGAACGCTCCACAAAAAAAAATCGCGAAAAAATATTTTTAAAAGTCCTATATTTTGTAAAAGTTCACGATATATTGCATATAAAACATCTGACTGACGCTAAGGGTCAACGAACGTTGCGTAAGTAGGCCACTCGGAGTCAATGCCGCGTCGTAGGTGGAGCGTTGCCCCGAGTTTTGCACGCTATGCATTGCGGATTTGAATATTACTAAATCACTAAAAATACAAAATGAGGCAAATAGTTATTGGTATCGGATTGTAGTTAGGTAGTAGGTATAACAATAACGCTAAGTTTTTGCCAGCGTTCTGGCTACACCCTATATAAAGGTACCGTCCAAGAGATAAAAGTTTAAAAACATCTCTTTCAGAAAACATGAATGGCTGGTAATTTAGCAAAATGAGTCCTCAACAGTAGATTTAAATCAAATTTGTGAAATTGCACGAGGGACATTCAATGGAGCCCAATTTGACGAACGCTCTACGATTGGATTGATGGAACTGCTAATGGTTGGCGATAAATCATGATTCATACCTCGATGCAGGAACCGAAATATTTTCCCCCAATCGTCGTGTGACCTAGTTGTAATACTAAAGCAAATCTCTTTATATATAAAAACTAGCTTATGCTCGCGATTTCGTCCGCGTGGACTACAAAATTTCAAAACCCTATTTCACCCCCTTAAGAGTTGAATTTTCAAAAATCCTTTCTTAGCGGACGCCTACGTCATAATTATAGCTATCTGCATGCCAAATTTCAGCCCGATCCGTCCAGTAGTTTGAGCTGTGCGTTGATAGATCAGTCAGTCAGTCAGTCAGTCAGTCACCTTTTCCTTTTATATAGATATATATAGAAGATGAATCGCTGAATGTGTTGCTGATCGCAAATCTCGAGAACAGCTGAACCGATTTCGCTAATACTTTTTTCACAATATTCCTTGAAGTACGGGGATGGTTCTTACGGAGAGAAAAAATTAAAAAAAAATCCTGAAAAAGACTCGACTGTTAGGCGATACGAAGTTCGCCGGGGCAGCTAGTAATATAATATATTGATTACATTGTGCATGCCTGAGAGTTCTGCATGGTGTTCTCAAAGATGTGCAGGGCCCTCTTTCCCACTGGGCACTGTGGGCACGTACCCAGGGCCCACGATCGATAGGGGCCCACTAGTCCCTGCCAGATCACCAACCTATAACCGACCGACCGATATTTTATTACCAAAAATCTAAAACGTGACTTATCGTCCTTTACCTATTCTAAGAAAATAGTACCTACTCTGTCAAGATCATAGGGGCCCCATTATTCTAATGTGCCCAGGGCCTCCAATAGGATAAAGATGGCTCTGAAGATGTGTGAAGTCTACCAATTCCCCTTTCGACCAGCGTCATGGACTTCAAACTTTCATTCTGAGAAGAGAAAATCCTCAAATGGTTGAACAGATTTTCATCAAACATAATCTCGATTAAACAAGCTTTCGAATAAAAAATACCGCATACAAATCAGTCCATCCATTTGAGTGCTACGATGTCACAAACGGACAGACAGATACACAAATACATAGACAACCAGATACACACCTTTGTACTGTCCTATTTGATAATAAAACACACTTACAATCTCACAAGTGAATGTAGGGTACACGAATCACTCGACACGTCCGCACCCGGCCGGAGCTTACGGCAGACAGACGCTTGTTCGCGTACACTACATCCCTTCTTTATTTTTATTTATTTGAAACAATAGTAATAAACATGTTTCATTTAAGTAAACTTTTTTACAAGCGCTTTTGAGTCGTCGGGTAGTTTTAATTTACCACTGGTTCGGAATGCCGTTCCTACCGAGAAGAACCAGCAAGAAACTCGGCGGTTGCTCTTTTTAATTTTTCAATTTACAATGTTATTATACCATACTATAATACAAGCCATTGCAGCCCCGTGCATTGCTGGAGCGAGTCAAATGATTCAAAATTACAATAGCTTTTAACGTTTCAGCTTAAACACCTATAACATGGCAGATAACTAATTAAGTTTTAAATATAAGTATTTGTTATACATTTCTAGCAAAATTTAATACAACAACTTTGGTTTTAATTCTTTTTACCAAGATTCGAAACCAATTTACTTTAGTATAAAATATAATCTATCAATCAACAAAGAATCTACGCTAGTTCACCATTTGCTCCTAAATCATTATTACTGCTATTTTGATTTCCAACAGTCCATGAATCATTTACTTTCTTTATATGAACTACGTTTTGGTGACATTGTGTCCCGGATTCATCATCTTGAATATCAACATCTCAACCACTCACGTCCGTTACTGTATGCGTAGTGGGATTGAAATAGTAAGTAATAGTACCATCAGAAAATGTTTAAAATTGACAACTGTTTTGTTAAATAAATATTTCTCATTTTTCCATTTTCATTTTCATTTTCAACTGCTGTCTGTCGCCTTCCTTTGAGATCTCTATACTCCTTCCCTTTTCCCCTTTATTTGTAGATCCCTGTCTCTTATTTCTTCGTCTATTGTTTTGTATCCCATGTCTGGTGCTGCTGGGATCTTGTCTCAAAACTGTCTTTTATAAAATACGTCCAAGGGAGATTTGCTTACAACAGAGTGAGGAGTACTATTATACATCATTAAGTAACTGAAAATGTCCTCTTTCTAATCCCTGTTTTCAGCCTGACAACTTTTTAGATGTTTTAAAACGTCTCGATTTTTTGCCTCACAAATTCATCCTTCATTTGAGGCTAATACGGGACTATATTATAGAATGATTCCACCTTCCTTACAATCGGTTTGATGTCTGCACAAATAGCGATTTTAAACAAGCGAAAATTTAGTAGCAGCATAATCGATAAACAAATCCGACCATTTAGGACCTTTATGTAATAGTGAGTTTAGCTTGAGTCATTTACAACGGACGATGCATCTAGAACGAGTCTGACTGCAAGTAGAGACTTTATCGTCGCGTTGAACACCCTGGTGTGGAATAACGTGTTGTACGTCAGAGCAATCTTGCGTTACAGGACTTTTGTAATTATTATATTTTCTAATTTGCGTTCTGTCGTATTTTTATAAGTATCTTGCAACCTTGTTCTTCCTTGCCAAGGAAGTTACTCTTAGAGGGAGGTACCTCTTCCAATTCAAAATTGCGTAAATAATTATTTTATTTTATTTTATATGGAAAACCAACAGCTTAAATTAACATATTATAATCTTATAATTAAATAACTAGAAGCTAGTAATAGGTTCTCACAGGTAGATACAAAATTAAAATTCAAAGAACACAGTGAAAAGCAAACTATAACTAAATATAATTACGTTATGCTAGCAAACAAATTTATTAATTGTCTAAGTGTTCATTTGTAATAACACCCAGCGTTTGCGTTTGTGAAGGAGAAGTGGATTGCGTTAGCGGAGCTTGACCAATAATAATGTACCCAAATGTAGTTTGCAATGCGTGAAGCATACCTACCAGGTGGAGCCGCTACGCGGTCTGATAGCAGGATTTGCCTAAACATTTGCGCGCCAAATCATATCAACCTTACTTGGAAGATGGTAGGTATTATCTGCGAATGGTACCCTCTCTAAGTAGTTAAGCAGCCGATAATAATGTGGGTAAGTGAACTGTGATTTTGTCAACAATCAACGCCGTGAGCGAATATGATCTATCGATAAATCGACTTATACTCTTTATTCTACTGGAAGTACCTCTGAACCCGTTCACAATCGCGGGATTTGACTGCGTCTTGACTGTTACTTGACTGCGTCTAACACAATCTTTTGTTATGGTTATGTTGCGATGCGTTATCTATAAGGTATTTGAGGATATATTCTGCTAGAGTCTAAAGTGCGAATGGACCTCGACTTATTTAAAAATATGAATAACAGGAGACACCCATTAAGATTGCGTGCACAATATTCGAAGACAGCGAAAATGCAAAAAGCATAGTTTGTCTCGCAATTAATATTTATAACAAAGTATCAAATGAGATAAAGAAACTGCCTATGACTAGTTTTAAAACATCACTAAAGACATTTTTGATAAGCAAAGCTTATTATTCTATTAATGAGTATCTTAATGAATCGAGCATAATTTAATGATTACTTAATGCACGATTTACTTTTATTTAATATACATGGGAACCCCATTACATTAACTTAAAATTTTGAATAATAACCTCATTTTAACTCAACATTGTTCTTATCCGACTATTTGACATTTTATTCTTATTTGACATATTTCACTACCAGACACATTTTTACCTTATTTTTAAAATATGTACGAGTAATATTATCAGAACTCGATGCTAGGTATAACATAACATATTGCATGCTAATAGGCAGAATTTGGCTGTACCTTTTTGTTCTTGTAACATCTCAACTGTTTACCCATATTCGCAATAAAGAAATTTGTATTGTACCTATTTGTATTGTATTATTGTATTGGAAGCGGTTGCGAGCAAAACGGTCGTGCGCATATTATTATTAAGCTAGTAAAGCGAGACTGCGATTTGACTCTGTTACTTTGTGTCAGAAAGGTCTGCAAGTGTGCGATCACCTTTATGCCCAGAAATCTCGTTTTGGTTATCTCTATGGAGTAGCTTGTGGTGTTTTGCTCCGCAAGTATAAGATTTATCCGATTGGCGTAGCCGATTTTCTCGAAAAGAAAAGGATAAACAGGATGTGCATCCTTGATTAGACTTAGGACAGCAGTAGTGTTTGTGCGTAACGTTTTTACAAGGCAGGCATAACTGATTTTTATCACCAACCGAAATATCAAAAGATTTTGATGTAAGTATATGAAGAGGGTATATTTTTGGCGAAGGTAGTTTGCGTTGGCGCAGATTTTTATTTTCAATTGACGTGTGATGAGAATTCTCAGGAATTCTATCATTTACTTTAGCTGATTATTTTATAACTTATTAAAATTCTCCCAAGTAGATACTTTTTAGAGCGCATATACTTTTTATACAAGTGAGTAAATAAATTAAGTCTTTATTTTCTATATTCAACTTTTCAACCGCTACGATTAATGTTCCCCAAACATCTAAGAACGAGTTTAAAATTATCTAGGTAGTTTTAACTTAAGGTGCGAACATCTTGGTATTTCTCTACCAATGTTGAGTAAATAAGCTCATAACCATCCCCAGAGGGCTCAATCCCTGCTATGGAGGTCACGGCAGCGTCTAGAAGCTCGCCTAATAATTATTTTTTTTCTACTAAGTTCTTTATTTTTGTGAATTTTAGTACTGAAGCATTCATAAAAGATAGTTGTTTTATATCTCCACCAAATGTATGTAAATTTATAGATGGCAATTTTACCTTAGACTTACAAGACGTCGCAGCTTGACAAAATCTTGAGTCTTTAAAGCCAATGTTGATGGCAAACGCTTTTAATTTGAGTTGAACGGTCAACTCAAATTGAACCCACGAAAACCGATCTTCAATGCAATTAAAGATGGAAAATTCGCGAGATAATCTGGATTATTTTAGTATAGAGTAATATTCAACTTCTTAATAAGGTCTATGTATTCTGTGCATGATTTTATTTTTTATTAGCGGCTTTCAACAGGAAATTTCATCTTCACTTGTCATATTTTGAGACGCGTTATATTTGCAAAATAAGCTCCTACCTGAGTCTCCAATACTAACACTTCTGTACTGACCTTTGGGGTCGAACCTTCTCCTTTCGTCATTTTCGACTTCCGAAATCGGAAATCTCCTTTTCCACGAAAGAAAATAGGTATTCAATAAATAAAGTGAATTATAAAATTATACAGGTAGGTAGATAAGCGAATTGCGTAACTGGCTTGCGAGAAAACTAAGTATGTACTTACCTATTCAATTAATATAGTACGTATGCAGAATTTAAATTCTATAAGCAAGTAGGTAAGCGAGTTTAGTAGTCACGGACCTATAACCAGTAGGTATATATCCCGAATTAAGTAACTAGTCAATTAATTTAAAGTATTCAATTCATATACTATGACGCGGTAGGAATAAAAGTTTTTAACTGTAGGTAGGTAGACAATTTTGCCTACTGAATCTTTCGATACGATTTCGATACGAATAGGTACCTAACTTATGTGATTCACTGAATTCACTTATGCGATTCAATTTAGATACACTGCACTGTACCTAAATATTGCACTGTATGAAAATCTTTCCTGTGTTTTGGATACGATAAGTATGTCAATTATATAGTTACTTTTAATTAATATTAAAATAACTACTTGATTAAATGAGTGAATATCATGGATTTTATCATAAAGATCAGGTTCCATCCAAGTTCGAAGTGACCAGTGTGGATGATGCATGAGTCATTTTGACTCTTATTTTTGCGTGGCTTTTACTGAAAATCAGTAACAGTATTACAACTGCGTAGCCCTATCATACTGTTGCAAGTATTAATTGCGTGGCTTTTACTGAAAATCAGTAACAGTATTACAACTGCGTAGCCCTTCACACTGTAATTTAATCTGCGTGGCCGTTTTTTTAAATCTGCGTGGCCGTTTCATTTAATATGCGTGGCCGTTTTATTTAATATGCGTGGCCGTTTAATTTAATCTGCGTGGCCGTTTTATTTAATATGCGTGGCCGTTTAATTTATTCTGCGTGGCCGTTTGATTGAATCTGCGTGGCCGTTTTATTTAATCTGCGTGGCCGTTTAATTTAATTAGCGTGGCCCTTTGTTATTTACTCATTGCGTGGCCGTGCAACTTTTTATATAACTGGATCATCTCACTATAAATTGTGCAAGTATACAAATAGATAAGTAGACAAAATGAGATAAGTGCCTAATTTTAAATATTGTGATGTAATTATTGTTACTAATATATAATGAGATAATCAAAGTAACCAATACACATATTTTCTACCTCGACTTAATCCAATTAAATTGTTATTTAAACTCTCATATTTCGAATTATTAGTTAAAACATTTAATAGTCAAACAATATTTAACAAATATTGCACCAATAAAATGTCTTCATCATTATGTCGATCATAATTTAAGTAAATATATCTATTTAACTATTTAACTGATCGTAGGTAGGCAGCGTTCAGTTCAATTCAATTCAATTTTATTTATAGTATACGTGCACAAAATATTTTTGTGAATATCCATATTATAACCATAGTTTCGCATAATTACGTGGCCTTATTTTCGTTCTATTTGATACGATGCATGACCCTTAACAATGAAGGATATAGGTATGAGTCCGTTTGCCACTAACAATTGTTTACGTATCTACCGTACGTACTCGTGTTCATAAGACGCGATTCTGATTCACTAATTTAATGTATGTATTCTATTAGGTTACCTATACCTAATATACATTAGACAACAATTTGTTATAGGCTATTCGAACCGACGTTAGGCAGGTACACGTAAACAACAGATGGCCAACAAATAATAATTACCTACTATACCTTCCTTTATTTCACTTTTTTTTCCTTTTTAGGGTTACATTTTTTTAAATCCTAGTCTCGTCGCCACTTGTACTGTCCTATTTGATAATAAAACACACTTACAATCTCACAAGTGAATGTAGGGTACACGAATCACTCGACACGTCCGCACCCGGCCGGAGCTTACGGCAGACAGACGCTTGTTCGCGTACACTACAACCTTAAACTTATTTCACCCCTGTTTGCATAGGGGGTTAAAACAGTTATTAAGTACTAGATGATGCCCGTGATTAAGGTTTATAAAAGTCCCGTGGGAACTCGTTGATTTTCCGGGATAAAAAATAGCCTATCTCCTTCCCCGGGATGCAAGCTACCTCTGTACCAAATTTCGCCAAAATCGGTTGAACGGATGGACCGTCAAAAGCTAGCAGACAGACATACAAACACGCTTTCGCATTTATAATATGAATATGGATTTAATATTAATACCTACAAAATACCACGTCATAATTCTAGACTGCGCCGGTTATGAAATTAGGTCCTAATTTTGTTAGGGCTTCAAACACGTGGTCACTCAAGCTCTCGCCGTGACATGGGTCGTACACTACACTGGTATTGCATTAGCTGATGACGATATAGAGAGCTTTCCTGTGTTTTCCTGGTATAAACTTTATTGCACAAACTCATATCAGGGAGTGTACTTTCGCTTCGTAAAAGTAGGTATTTGATTAAAAATACTATCAAATTCAAACTCTAAACTCAAATTCAAAATAGGTAAGTACATTGTAAACTCTTTGATGGTTTATTGTTGAATTTGTAAGATAATAATGGTAATAGTGATAATAATTAATTAATTACGTAAACCTAAATCGATAATAACAGGAACACTAACTAACTGATTGACTGACTGATCTATCAACGCACAGCTCAAACTACTGGACGGATCGGGCATTTGAAATGTTCGAATAATAGATAGCTATTATGACGTAGGCATCCGCTAAGAACCTATTTTTTTAAGCAAAGCACCTAATATGGCGATGAATTGTTTAGCTGTCGATATTTCGACTGAGTTACATGGATCGTGATCATGGAGACGTGAAGTTCTGCCCGTGACAGCTTTAACTTCACGTCTCGCAGCACCGCAAACCCAATGTGACCACGGTCCATGTAACTGAGTTGAAGTATCGACAATTGAACAATTACTTCGACTAAATACATGAGTATAGCCGAAACAATATGTACAACGTTAGTAATTTTAGTATACGCAAAACCTGAAAGTAGTTTGTTCAGAATCAGTAACAGAATCGATTGCAATTATTTTTAGTACCTACGGGTTATATTTTGACTAAAAACACTTTAAAATCCTGCAAGTTTGTACACCGAGTTAAATGACCGCATGCACCAGCCGATTCGAGCCGCGCGAGCGGGAGCGCGCACGCTCGACGCCAGCCGTCCCGTTCACTCACAGCCGCTCGCTTGGGGTGACCATGTTTTGCCAGGACAATGACTCGACACAACAAGCTTATAACTTCGTAAAATTTCATTAAATATTTTTGAAATTTTGTATATTTTTTCTTTATGTAAAAATATTTGATGCGTGTTTCGGTTTTTGCGTCAACTAAAACTAACGTTGTATATAGGTACTTATAATTGAAGAATCGCCGTATATCGTGGCATGTTTAGACCGGATGTGCCTGGAACTCTCGTAGGTTTTTTTTAATATAAAACTAACTTATGTTCGCGACTTCGTCCGCATGGACTACACAAATTTCGAACCCCTATTTCACGCCTTTAGGGGTTTAATTTTCAAAAATCCTTTCTTAGCGGATGCCTACGTCATAATAGCTATCTGCATGCCAAATTTTAGCCCGAACCATCCAGTAGTTTGAGCTGTGCGTTGATAGATCAGCCAGTCAGTCAATCCTTTTATATATTTAAGACTAGCTGACCCGCCCCAGCTTCGCTCGGGTGGAATTTAGACAATAGAGGTGGGGGTTGAATTTCCAAAAATCCTGAAACAAGTATTTCTTCATTTGGGACCGAAAGCGCAAATACTAATTTTCATGCAAATAACTTGAAAGCCGACGGACTTTCATGCAAAATTTCATCCCCTATTTAACCCACTTAGGGGTAGAATTTCGAAAACTCCTTTCTTAGTGAATACCTACTTTTTACAAAAAAACATTTATCCTCCAAATTTCATGTCTCTAGGACCAGCGATTTAGGCTGTGCGTTGATATATAGGTAAGTCAGTCAGTCAGGACTTTGAATTTTATATATTACAAGCAGCCCCGGCAAAAGAATTAGCCAAATCGGTTCAGCTGTTCTCGAGATTAGCGATCAGCAACACATTTAGCGATTCATTTTTATATATAGAGATATAGAAGATAACGAAAGGCTCTTAGTACACAAGTAGTGTAGCCTGTATCTACCCTAAGATGCCGATAAATCTTGCTCCAATAAACGTTCTCAGCACATTTATTCGGCGACCGCTCAATCTCTTGCGGACAACGATATCTTGTTTCCTCGCCGGCTGTTCACTCATTTGCCCTGATTGATGCTTGTGTCCTTCCAACAATTCATTATTGTCTGTTGATTTCATCACGGTAATAGTTTCACGATCCCCCTGGCGCAGTCAAAGCTGTCTGTGGTCTTAAGTATATGTGGGAGGTCTAGGGTTGAAACGTGTATTATTCAGATCTCCGTTGTAATGACGACTTTATTCGTAGATTATAGATTTCCTAAATATTACCTAAACAAACAGTAAACCGTATGTTATGATACATAGAAGCTAAAATTAAATTTAATGTTTGCAAGTCAATAATACCGCCGTTGCCGTGTCAGAAATTCTGAGAGATAGGAATTATCATAATTTAATATTAATAGAAGGTATGCCAGAATTTTCTCATAGAGGTAGGTAGGTACTTATAAAGTCAAAACAAATTCGTATGAGGATAGGAAGGAAGTGAGTGACTTGAAAAATACGGAAATATGTGTTTTTCAGATTCATCATGATCAATCCACCGCCGCGCCGGCTCACTATAGAGTACGGGTCTCCTCTCAGAGTGAGAAGAGTTTGGCCATAGTCTACCACGCTAGCCATGTGCGGATTGGTAGACTTCACACATCTTTTAGAACATTATGGAGAACTCTCACGCATGCAGGTTTCCTCACGATGTTTTTCTTCACCGTTAAAGCAAGTAGTATTTAATAACATAAAACACACATAACTCCGAAAGCTAGAGGTGAGTGCCCGGGATCGAACCCCCGACCTCCGGTTAGAAGGCGGACGTCCTAACCACTAAGCTATCACAGCAAACCTTGTATATGCGTAGTGTGTACTCTTGAGGTTGAATTCTCTGTCGGGTACTGTAAGAGTTTGCAAAACTCTCTCTAGCCTCAGGCCACTTACATATGTTTGCCGGTGGTCCGTGATTTCTAAGGCAGTGGCCCGACCGCCGGCGAGAAAACGACTAACTATCGGCGATTTTCTCTCTCAAGAAACGCACAATAAATGTACATTCCGTGTAAACGAAGGAGATGCATATATCAAAAGTTGCTCTCTGACTGTTCACACTACCGGCGACGACTCGTTTTACTAGTTTTATCGCTGAGCGACGAATTTTCAAAAATAAACTCGCTCAGCGATATTCGTTCAGCGATGCTCGCTCGCTTGAACACGCGTAACGCGCGCACAGGTTTGCACAGGATTGAGCTACCGCGGGCGAATGGCGCGAGTAATCGCTCGTCGCACTAGCACACTCGCTTATAGCCCGGCGCCAAAACTATCGAAACTACACACTCGCTTCCCGCTGATTGCCAACTCGTTTATAGTTTCTAGTTCTAATCGTTTCTCGTTCATCGTCGGCGGTGGACCACTGCCTAAAATAGAAGCTAAATGTAGTCTGAATATAGTTTATTATGTTGAATTTAGATGGAAATGGGAGGAAATGAATGAGAGCAAATTTTATGCACAAAGTTTTGAATGCGAAGAATTAAATGGTAGTTGGGGTCCCAACACTGACCTCTTCTACTAATATTAATACACACTGGACTTGCGATTGCAGATGTATTTGAAGCAATTTGATTTTCGCCGTTTTGACGCCGCGCTGATAGCAGCAGTGATTATCATGTGAGCGTCACGTCCTCAGTACCCGTAGTACAAGATTTTACGTCTCGCCAAACCAAACCAAATTCGAGAGTCGAAATACTTCCGCGTTACAGTAAAATGGACCTAAACAGCCTTGAATTAAAGTCAAATATTCAATGCCACTGATTTTAATTTCGCAATGTTTCCGCTTGGAGCGCTGGCTGTAGAAGTGTAGACAAACTTGAGCTTAAAAACCAAGGCGTTTAAGATCCAGTTTACTGTAACGCGGAAGTATTTCGACTCTCGAATTTGGTTTGGTTTGGCGAGACGTAAAATCTTGTACTACGGGTACCGAACTAAGACTTCCCGCACACGACAACCGCCGACCTAGTTTTCATACATTTTACATGTATGAAAATTACATTTATTTTTTTGAACCCATGCTTGCAATAGCAAGTCTCCCCGCCCCATACCCCGATTGCCATCTTAACCTGTTGCGGACTATACGTGCTTACGGGAACAGTTTGAATTCATCAGAATAGTCTAAAAGCAAAAGTCCGTGCTTGAACCATGTAGGTATAAAACGCGACAAGTCTAGATGGCAATCGGGGAGGGAATGCCCCGCACACCCGCACAGCCCCCACGCTAACCCGGTGCGGGCAAGCGCGAGTGACGTGCGGGTGTACTCATACCCCGATTGCTATCTCAACCTGTCGCGCACTATAGTTACTAAGCGCGGCCTGAGACCAACAACAACATCCAACAATAATTTCTTTATGAAATAAAAACTCTATACCTTTTTTGCCCAGATAACCTTTTTTCGGCGCCAACTTTCCTTAATATTACTACGATCACTACGATGACCATTACGCTTAGTACAAGATTTTATGTCTCACCAACGTTGATAGTATTCGAGTGTCGAAACACTTCCGCGTTATAGTAAACTGGATCATAACAGTCTTGTTTTTTTTTTCTAAATTTTTATAGAGGGTTTGTTTAAATAACCTAAACATGTCACCCTCATAGGATAACAGTCTTGTTTTAAAACTCAAGTTTGTCTACACATCTATAGCCAGCGCTCGAAGCGGAAACGTTGTGAAATTCAAATCAGTAGCATTGAATTTTTGTCTTCAATTCAAGGCTATTTAGGTCCATTTTACTTTGATATTATTGTGTTTCGACTCTAGAATTCTAGCAACGATGGTGAGACGTAAAATCTTATACTAAACGTACAGAAACACAGTGAAAACGCGAGTCACGAAGTTTCCGACCTAATAAGCTTACACTATTTTGCGGTATTCCCTTCAACCCTTATAATATCCTAAATAGCAAATGACCTGAATAGAGCTTTCAGGTTCTATTATAAGGGAAGTTCGACGCTCATTCAAAGGTTCTGCATAATCTATAGAGGGCGCCATACGTCAATGTCCAGACTAAATGCAATAGGCCTAGTCATGGTGAGCTAGTTTTATTGTATATTATGGGGTGGTAATTTGAGACGGGCCAGTGGTTCTACCATCAAAATTATTGAAGCTACAGGAAATAGCATCGTCACAAGCATTTGAGAATATATTTGCGTTCATTTTAAAAATCGTAGGAAAAGGGAACATCTATAGTCTATTTTTTAATCCCAAAGACGACAGCTAGAAATTGGCGAGAGTCAAAAAATGTACATATCTTGTACTTATACTTGATTATTAATAATTAAAAAAAATGTAACATAACAAAAATAGTGTTAATTGTCCTCATGGTTCCGATTCTGATTGAAATCGTTAAAAAAACATTATTTTGTGCATAACGAGTAAAATAAACATACGAGATGTGTAATTACGAAATCTAAAAGTAGCACTAATCATAAAATATTATTTGAAAGAATAAAATTACTAAAATAATTCACATAAGGAATTTTTCAATAGTATTTAAAAATCATAAATTGAGAATCTTCCCATACTTATTACTTATTTCACTCGAATTGGAGTTATTTTCAACACATTTTGTTGTCTCTTACACATCTGAAAAGAATACAGATAGACAAGTATTTATCGGTGAGTATCGATTGCACCACATTCCTATTAAAAAGCCGTAAAAACAGTCCACACTGTAGCATAGAGTAACGGAACGTTGCCCTATGTGTCATTGTGACTTTAATATAACCATGCCTTGCGTAAAGATTGGATTGCATTTCACTGTGTTTGTACTAAAATATTAATTACGAAGCAACTTGATAAAAGTTTAATAAAATAAATCCACCATTGACTTCAACGTCAATTGTTTTATTCAACAATACATTGGCGCAGTCGGTAGGATTCAAAACGTTATTTTGGTCTCCGGAATTAAAAACAGATTATATTATTATAGTTCAATTAATGTAACAAAAAAATCACGATCGTTTCACGAAAGACGAATTTTCGCACTTATAATCATAAATGTGTAAATTACCTTCCATGAAAACCAACCTAGAAAATGTATGTAGATATGGATTTACCTATGGCCTTTGGCCTTACTTATTCGAAGTTAGCCCGCTTCCATGAGATTGCAATCAATGACTAACTTGTAAAGGAATAAAAAACACGTTTGTTTACTAATAGGACTTTTCTCAACGTGATAATTGAACAGCGAATTTCCCAAACGTGAGGAAATAAGCAAAGACAAAAAACAAAAAGCGAAATGAGCAGGAAACAGAGCTCAGGGTATTTCCCGAGCGGTCCCAGAGGGACTCGTTAATTTTAATTTAAGAGGGCGACACAATGAAACATCTAGACCGTAATGAAAGGATGCATTTGTTAATAAATAACTAGCTTGTATTGTTTTGTGGTCTTTTTAACCGACTTCAAAAGTGGAAGAGGTTCTATTCGTCGGAATCTTTGTTTTTTTTTTGGTATGTTCTTCGATTACTCAAAGACGACTGGACCGATTTGAAAAATTATTTTTTGTTTTAAAAGAATTACTTCCTAGGTGGTCCCATATAAATTAAGTGAACATCTGCTGAAGATCTTAGAAGACAGATAATGGAATATTTTAATGTAGATAACGGGTATATAGCACGATTAATTATTTGATGTTATTATATTTTGTCGCTGCTTTTTGTTTATTAAGGTGCTGGAATAGCGACCTCGCACCGGAAGACGCAGCGTTGGAAGACCCCCCACTAGGTGGACGGACGACATCAGACGAGTCGTTACGTAAAAAGTCAACAATGCAGTAAAATAATATATAGTGCTTTGTCGAATACATGCGTATATTTTTCATTATTTCATTTTTTTTAAGATATTTTCGCTCACAAAAATATTTATAAATATAAATAATGATTTTATTTTACTCGAAAACAACAAATATAAAATGATGAGGAAGCTGGATGAGCGTGTTCCTGGCAGAGTCCCAAAGGAGCCTCATTAATCGCAATTTCAGAGAAAATCCCTGTAATGAATTTGTTTCGTATAATGGATACGTGCGTTCCTAAATGACAAAAAAAAATTGGTAGATATTGTGAGTTTACTCCTTTCGACGGAACTTAAATGTAACTCAGATCTTTTTCTGACGGATAAGTAACGTGAAAATTACGTCCGATGTATGTAAAATGGCCGCCAAAAAAGAAGCTAATTTGAGACAGTCATATCTTATCGTGGTGTTAAAGCACCAAGTTAGTAATATTATCAGAGTGAACTGTTGTATTATGACCATGAAACTAAAAAAACTTGAACTGTCAGTTATTTCTAGTCTGTTGGATGTCTGCCACTATTTAGAAATGTTGACCTCGGAAAAAAAGAAATAACACTCGTAAAGAAGTGCAGAAAATAAAAAATAACAGTTCTTTTGTCCTAAAATAATAATAATAATGTACGTCATTACAGAAAGGCAAAATCAGAAAATCACCATACCATAATAATAGCAATATGAACGAATGCAATAACCCGACATCCCGTAACTGAATTAATTTATCTCTCTGTTACTGGTCCCGCAATACGTTTGCTCATAAATAAAATATCCGCCATAGCTCCATTATGAAGTCCATAAGCTTCGATAAAGCAATTTGTGCAAACAATGACAAAAGCATCATACTCGTTGTTCTGTATATTAATTGCAACGGATTGTATAGCCATTTCTACGGACACCAATAGATGGCGTTAGTAGTAAAATACATTGCACTGACGTTTATAATATCATTTAGAAACTTATAGTCATAGTCTATGTTAATCATTTTATAGCTAAACCTTACATAATGAGCAATTTTATGACATATCTATTCCATTATTCTATACACCATAACAGAATTAATTTATATCTTTAAAATATCTAATCCGCAGTACCATTGCTCATAAAAAAAAAGATTCCGACGAATTGAGAACCTCCTCCTTTTTTTGAAGTCGGTTAATAAAATATCCGCCATTGCTCCAGTATGTAGTCCATAAGCTACGATAAAGCAATTTGTGCAAACAATGACGAAAGCATCATTACCGTTGTTCTTTATATTAATTGCAACAGATTTTATGGTGATTTCCACGGATACCAATAGATGGCGTTAGTAGTAAAATACATCACGCTAACGTTTATATTATTTCGAAATTTATAGCTGTAGCATGTGTTAATCATTTTTATAGCTAAGCCTTAAAGAATAAACAATTTTATGACATATCTATTCTCTTCTATTATATATACCATAACAGAATTAATTTATTTCTTTTTATCTCGCTCGCAGTACCATCGTACCATTGGTCATAAATAAAATATCCGTCATTGCTCCATTATGTAGTCATAGGCCTCGACGTTTTGTTAGAAGTTCCCTAACTGTAGTGAACCGTGCCAATAGTATGATGACTATTCTATAATACCTAACTGTATCCTTGCTTTTCCTGTATGCTTAGTGGGAGGCGGGTGTTGCACAGTGCAGGCACGTTGCACAATACAGATTAACTAAGCTATAAGCGTATTATGTCGAAATAAGCTTATTGTGCCTTGTCTATTGCACGTTGACAATGCATCATAAAGGTTTATAAATAGGCTATTTGACGATGAAATACCGATGATATAAGTCCCGCATTTTTGTGACGACAGCACTAGACTAAAGTTTCGACCTGATGGTATATTTATATTTCGGCCGACTACAAAATGACGTCATATCGATGTTAATGAGACATGGTTCCAGCGCAATCGAAATTTGCGGGACTTATAATTTAGTTCAATGCCTAAAGACGAAAGTCTGGCCACAAGTTCAAAGTCACTCAGCTTGCGGGCGGGTTATGTTGGCGGACGCACGTCACCCGCGCTCGACCGCACTGGGTTAGCACGGGGCGTTTCCTCCCCGATAGCCATCTCAAACTGTCGCGTACTGTAATAGACCATTTGAGTAAACCACAAGGTCTAATCCGATTCCCTTCCTCAAAAACAAACCACGACTAAACAATTGGAAAACTAAGCATTAATTGTTCGAACGTTTACGTACAAAATAAGCGCGGCGAACGTGAACTAATGCAAACGAACCGAAGTTGTGCGGTACAACTGAATGTAGGTACACGTAATTTTATTTTATTTATTTTTATTTTGTTTATTTGAAAGTAATCAACAGCGTAAATACATAATAATTATTTAAATTTAAATCTAGGTATAACAGAAGGCCAAAAGAGATTACTTAAAATTATAATTAAACTATTTTAACAGAATAGAGTTAGAATAAATGTAGGTATATACAATAATAAAATAAAATTACAACAGTGTGTGTATGATTGTATGTGTGTGTGTATGCGTGTGTGAGTGTGTGCTTATGAGTATGTGTGAGCGTGTGTGCATGTGTGTGTGTGTGTAAATGGGAGTGTATGATTGCATGCATATTTAGATGTTAGCTACTTTTTTTTTGTTTTACGATGATAGTTTCTTAATTCCTTTTTAAATTTATTGTTTGATAGGTAAAATAAGTCAAACTCAGCGAACTGATTGTTATAAGTACGTACCAAGCGTGGAATTATAGAATTTCGCGCATAATTTGAGTTAGATTTGGGAACATTTAGAAGGCGCGTGTGACGCGTTCTTGAAGGTTGAGCATTAAATGAAAAGGCTGAGAGTAAGCTAGGACAATCGATTGAGCCGGTAAAGAGGTGCAGAGCTGAGAATGTTATCTGTTGATATGCATTAATGCTACTCTGAAATCATTTTTATTTGGTGAAATTATTATCTTTTTGCACAGTGACTTCACAGGCAATTTTTCACGGAAAGAGATTTTTCAATAATTTTTGCACTTCCGTTCGAACGTTTACATACAAAGTTAGCGCGGCGAACGTGAACTAATGCAAACGAACCGAAGTTGTGCGGTATAAAACTGAATGTACCACGAATGTACACAATATAAGAGGCGCAGAGCTGTGAATGTCGCAATACTGATTGCATGCCTGTGATATGCATTAATGCTACTTTGAAATCATTTGCCAAATGTTAAATTATATTATCTTTATCACAGTGATTTCACAGTAATTTCACAGGTAATTTCGCAAGTGATTTTTTAATAATTTTCGCACTTAAATCGTTTGCTGCATTAACTAGGAATAACTATAATGAACAACATCTGCTGATATTTCGCAGGTTGGTTTTCTCGGAAAATTAAATTTCGCACTTATGACTGTTAACAATTTTCAAACTTTGTGACATTCACAGGCTTCTTCAAGTAAGAGCAAGACAAGTGTTACTTTCCAATGAAAAAGCTTTTCCCATGATTTTTCACATGCTACCTGTGAAATAGTTGATCTCTATTCCGAACGTTTACGTACAATGTAAGCACGGCGAACGTGAACTAATGCAAACGATGCGAAGTTTCGCGGTAAAACTGAATGTATAGAACGCGACAGGTCGAGATGGCTATTGGGGTGGAAACGCCCTGCACACCCGCACATTCCCGCGCTAACTCGGTGCGAACAAGCGCGGGTGACGTGCAGGTGTACGAGGCGTCCCCTCACCCCATACCCCGATTGCTATCTCGAGTTGTCGCAGATACTCGTAGGAGGCGCAGAGCCAGGAATGTTATCTGTTGCAATGCTGATTGTTCATGCCGATGAATGCTGGAAATTCAAGTTGCAAGTTGCAACTTTGGGAATTTCCAACTCCGCACCGTGCATGCATGCTGTGCATACATTTGTTGCACTTAGGGATTTACTGAAGGATTTCAATGTATGCAATAGTTTTAGCACAATCAAGCGTTATTTCTAAATGATTTTATTTAGCTTGTTTTATGTTTCTTGTGTGAATCAAAACGAGTGAACAAAATTTTATCCCCTTGCACTAAGGTAGAAAATTAGTGAATAAAATTTTACCCCCTTTGCACTGAGGTAGAAAACTAGTGAATAAAATTTTACCCCCTTGCATTCAGGAAGAAAACTAGTGAATAAAATTTTACCCCCTTGCACTGAGGTAGAAAACTAGTGAATAAAATTTTACCCCCTTGCACTGAGGTAAAAAACTAGTGAATAAAATTTTACCCCCTTGCATTAAGGAAGAAAACTAGTGATTAAATTTTACCCCCTCGCACTGAGGTAAAAAACTAGTGAAAAAAAATTTACCCCCTTGCATTAAGGTAGAAAACTAGTGAATAAAATTGTGATTTACTTGCTTCATTCATCTTGTGAATGTGGAAATTTTTCTGTTGAACTTCTATTATATTTTCTGAGTGTTGTAATAATTATAAAATCACTCTAGCTTTTAGCTTACGCCATCCATACTTCCATACTAATATTATAAATGCGAAAGTGTGTCTGTCCGTCTGTCTGTCTGCTAGCTTTTCACGGCCCATTTGTTTAACCGATTTTGATGAAATTTGGTATAGAGATAGGTTGCATCCCGGGGAAGGACATAGGGTTTTGATCCCGGAAAATTAATAAGTTCCCAAGTGATTTTTAAAAACCTAAATCCACGCGGACGAAGTCGCGGGCATCATCTAGTACAAAAAAAAGATTATGATGAATTGAGAACCTCCTCCTTTTTTGAAGTCGGTTAATAAAGATGAAGCAGTTACAAAGTCACATTTCTCCAAAGAATGCAAGAGATTAGGAACGATAAGGAACCATCTAACTCGAATTCCACCGAATGTCCTCGTTGAAAGTTAACTTCGCTAATTTAATTATTCCATTTATCAAAATTGTGGGTAGGTACTTGTAATCTACGAACTTTAGAGATTCCCCGGTTTTGTTATGAGGATTCCATGTATTTTTTTTTCATCTTAAAGTAATAGTCTCTGTAACTCTACTCTGTAAATATTATAGTTGTAAATTTAAATTGAAACATGGACTCTTCTGGTCTAAAAAAAAAGATTATTTATTTATTTATTTAAACCGCATGAGGGTGGCAAATTTAAGACATTATCCATTATAAGTCCCGCAAATTGCTATTGCGCTGGAACTATATCTCATTAACATCGAAATGACGTCATTTTGACGTCAGCCGAAATAAAAATATACCATCCGCTTGAAACTTCAGTCTAGCGCTGACGACACTAAAATGGCGGCCACGTGCATTAGCAATTTGCGGGACTTATAACACTTCTTATCATTTTACTATTGAACTAAGAGCCAGCGCGTGCCAGATCTCCGTTATTTTATAAAAGCTGAAAAGTTATCTGCATATTATCCCTAACACAGGGAGGAACGATCAGCAACTTTGAAGTTTGGGTCATGGTGCCTTTTGGAGATAACAAAACAATTTACGTTTGAGTATACTTTGACGTATAAAAGGGAAACGACCATTTTTGGCCAATATTCATCCATTAAAGTAATGAATACTAAAAAACTTATTTAATGACTGAAATATTGCTCGTAACGGTTTGTGCGTAACACTTCGGCGTAATTAAAAGACAACATGACAATCTTGGCAATGTAGGTATTGCAATTATTCTTACTGAGAAAACAAATAAACAAAAAGGTTTAAAATAAAAGTTCCTCCGAGTTCTATGTCCAAAATAGTGCTTGTTTCTTGATCTGTGATCTCAGTCCTAATGCCTTTCATTAATTCCATTGATGGATGCACTTTGGCCAAAAACTCTTTGACGAATGGGCGTTTCCTTTTTTTTACGTCAGAGGATACTTTGACTAATTTTTCAACACCTGTATTACCACCTGTAATCTCCCAAAGTTCGATCGATCGAGTTCTGATCGTTCCGCCCTGTGTTGTGGACAAAACGCAGAGAAACTATCAGCTTTTATAGGTCTGGCACCCCCTGCTTCTCTATCTATAAGATTATTTCATTACTATTAATACGATTTTCTTACACAATCGGGGGCTTCTCCTTTTCTCCAAACTCAGATAATGAAGCTGTTGCAAATTCATAATATTATACTTAACAAAACTTGAAAGAAGGCAAGAAATGACGAGAGTTAAGAAAGAGCATTCAACTCGAATTCCACCAAATGGCCTCATTTGATTCCCGAATAAGATACTTCAAGTTACTTTTAGTTAGGGTTGCCAAATGTTAGAGATGGCAGGACATAACGCTTTAAAACCCCGGATTTTAGAACCCAGAACCAGAAGATTTTTTAAAGTGTAATAAAAAACAGTGTAATAAAAAACAGTTATAAATGTCCTAAATCAGTTTTTTATTCAATTCAATTTCAAAAAGAATACCCGGCTGAGTTTGTTGTGGGCTCTTCTCAGACCTGGGCACGTTTGGAACCCTCGTAGCTTTAGTTTTAAGTTTGCGTAATAATTATCACCACTATATCTTGCAAATCCAACATCTAACTATCAAAAAGAGTAATTTATTACTTAGAATTATTTTGAATAAATCATTTGACTTTGACTTCATTTACAGACTTTAAAATTAAATTTAGTCAACTTTTATCATCATTTTAAATGTACATAACAAAAAAGAATCTTATTATAGTTTGTTACAAATTGTTTAAATCTTCATTTAGAATTTTTTTATTCTTAAAATGAAACACAAATCCATACTATAGTGCGTCACAGTGCGTGTTTTGCGGGCGGGCGGCCCAAGACTTTAAATTTTGAAACCCGGACTACAAATGAAGGCCTGCCTGGACGCTACCCGGATGCCCTCTAAACTAGGCCAAATCCGGGGAAACCCGGACGGATGGCTACCCTACTTTTAGTTAATTTAATAATTGTTCTCTTTGCCTTCTATTGTACTTTTAATCTGGGAACTTTCGGTGAGTGTTTGCGACGTTGAGATATGGTTTAATCCTTTCGAAAAGTTTTAGAATTTCATGACATCTCAGCCTTTGTTAACCTTAGGTTTCATAAATAAATCCGTCGAAGGCAAAGTTATTTATTTTGATAATAACCCATAGATACTAATCTATATGCATCTATATATATAAAATTCAAAGTCCTGACTGCCTGATTGACTTATATATCAACGCTTAACGTAAACTGCTGGTCTTAGAGACATGAAATTTGCAGGGTGTGTGCTTTGTAAAGAGTAGGTATCCCAGGGTTTGAAATTTGCGTAGTCCACGCGGATGAAGTTGCGAGCATAAGCTAGTAATATAATAAATGCGAAAGGTCTTTATTTGGATGTTGCCTTTTCACGGCCCATCCGATTTGACGGAACGGACGGTTTTGAAGGAAGTTAGTACAAAAAAAAAGATTCCGACGAATTGAGAACCTCCTCCTTTTTTTGAAGTCGGTTAAAAATAGCTTGCATTACAGAGATGGACATTGGTTACTTTCATCCCGGAGAATTGATTTTTCGGGATGAATGTAGTGGGTTTTTCAAAAACTCACATCCATGCGACGATATCATGCATAATCTAGTAGTACCTATCATAAATCTAAAAATGTATCTGTATGTCTGTTACATCTTGGCAGCTTCATTAACTCAAACTATTTTAAAAAATTGCACAAGACTTGAACTGAACGCAAAAGAAGGAGCACAGTAAACCGGCTCTCCGTCCGTGACTGACATTGCGTTGGATGTGAACACCACGAACACTGACTGGGGGCACACGATGCGTTGCGGCGCCGCACCGCAAAGATTTCACCTTATCAGCGGGCACACGAGCGGTGCGGCGCCGCTACGTTGTTATGTCGCAGCGGCGTCGTAGCAGCGTTGGACAGTCTGTTAATAAAAACAACTGAGCGGTGCCACTTCGACGTCGCAACGCATTCACCCCTCCCCGCCTCGTCTCGGTGGGTGCAAGTCCGGTGCGGCGCCGGAGCGCATCGTGTGACATGCCACAGATATTTCTATGTAAGACGACCGTGTCGTCGACATCGTGTGCCTCCGCTCTGATGTTTTTGACTACGATAAGATTGAAAGAAAAGTTCTCAACAGCTTATAGAAACTTTCTATAAGTCCTCCTAGACAGCTCCTAAAGTGCTCCTAGATATACGGAAGACGGAAAAGAGGCTGTTCCTGTGACCGACAGTCGGGGAACTTTTATAAGTAACTCTGAATTCGGTAGTGTTTGAAGTCAAGTCGAAAAGTCGAAAGTTATGCCACAGACAGTAGAAACTCCCGCGTATGTAAAATTTGAAAGTTTTCTTTTTGGATGATTTAAATTTAGATTATTTATTTGTGTATCACATAAAAGGCAGTTATAGCCTAGATAGGCCTACCATTCGGCAGGTTGAGAGTTCAATCCCGGGGCTTTAACTTTTCGGAGTTATGTGCGTTTTAAGTAGGTAATTAAATAACACTTGTTTTAACGGTGAAGGAAAACATCGTGAGGAAACCTGCATGCCTGAAAGTTTTCCGTAATTTTTCTCAAAGGTGTGTGAAGTCTACCAATCCGCACGTGGTCAGCGTGGTAGACTAAAGCCAAAACCCTTCTCACTTTGAGAGAAGACTCGTGCTCTGTACTGAGCCGACAATGGTTGATCATGATGATGATGATATAGGTCTTATGGGTGACCGCTATTTTGGAAAAAAGTAAAATGGCGGACTACTATGTTGGCTAAAATCTTCAAATCAAATCAAATCAAATCAAATCAAATTATTTATTGCTTATTTGGGTTTACAATGGTTCTTAGTCATACATTGTGGTAAGTACAGCCAAATACCTTATATACTAAGGCATGCAATATTATGTTAGAATTATTTTACGTAATTTTAAATTATTATTTTAAATTTGCTTATTTTACAAAAAAAAAATTTATAAATATTTATAAAATTTTGTCACAATAATAAATTAAATAATACATAAATCAATCAGAACACTTATAACCTCCTCAGAACAATGTCAATATGGGCTTCAAAGCCACTGTCTGTCATGCAACTGGGCCTTAGGGATCTATATTATTTGACTGTCGATTAGATCAACCTTTAAGAAACCAGGGGTAAACGTAACTTATAGGAGTTCCCAAACTGTCGGTAACAGGAACCGCCTCCCCCGTCTTTAGTAAGTAGAAGCACTTAGGCAACTTTGTTATGAGCAACTGAGAACCTTTCTTACAATAATATTAGTAGAACTGAAGATTTTATCTCATACAATATTTGTTTATATTGATGTCAGCTATATATATAGGTATTAAGTGCCGCTATTTTGAAAAAAAAAGTAAAATGGCGGACTACTAGGTAGGCCAAAATCTTCAAAGGCACTGCCTGTCATGCAACGGGGCCTTAGGCTAGTGAATTTTACTTGTGGTAACGTCGTTTACATGGTTATTGCGTAAGTGTGCGTGCATGACGGACCAATCAGTCGCGAGCAAGCGCTGTCAAACGCTCACATTAATTAGTGTACCTTACGTATACCGATACGGCTTAAACATGAGTATGAGTCAGTGGCCATCGTGAAATGCAAGAACTATACTTGACTGTCGATTAGATAAGCCTTAAAGAAACCGGGGATCAAAGTTAGTTATAGAAGTTCCCAAACTGTCGGTAACAGGAACCGCCTCCCCCGTCTTTAGTAAGTAGAAGCACTTAGGCAACTTTGTTATGAGCAACTGAGAACCTTTCTTACAATCTCAGTAGAACTGACGTGTAAGTAACTTTGTGCTCAGCTTATCTGCGAGTTGCTACTTTGGAAGACGAAGATAGAAACAAACAAAGCGATACTGCAATAGGTTAGTAGAAAAGTTGACTAGCTGGTTATAATATCTGTCCCGGCTTTACTCACGTGTTTAGTCGACGTTAGCCCGACTAGTTTCGAACCCATACGGGGTCTTTTTTCAAGGGACTAAACACGTGAGTAAAGCCGGTACATATATTATTTAGAATGGAAATCACTCACAGTAGTTTAAACGCTAAAATAGCTGGTTATAATTAGGTAAAGTTTTTTAATGAATTACAGTATAGGTAGTGAGAGAAAAATTAACAACAAAAAACCGGCCAAGTGCGAGTCCGAGGGTTCCGTACTAAGAAGGTACATTTTTATAATTTTTATTGTGTTTCACCTACACTTGAAGGAATTTTCTAAATAATTATAAATACACATCAAAAATTGCGAACCGGCAGGAATCGAACCCGCGTCTCCTGCGATCGCGCCCGACGCAATGGATTCCTGCCGGTTCGCAATTTTTGATGTGTATTTAAAATTATTAAGAAGGTACAGTTGTATTTTTTCGTCATTTTGCACGATAAATGAAAAACTATAATGCATAAAAATAAATAAAAATCTGTTTTAGAATCCACAGGTGCAGACCTTTCATTTATGATACCCCACTTGGTGTATCAATCTTACTTTGAAAGTTGAAAATACTTTGTTCATGAACACATTAATTTTTTTTGTGTGATGTAACCTTAATTTCAGTTTTCAGATTTTTTCCCCTTATGTCTGCTATAAGACTCTACCTACCTGCCAAATTTCATAATTCTAGGTCTACGGGAAGTACCCTGTAGGTTTCTTGACAGGCAGACAAACACAAAACAATGTGATCCTATAAGGGTTACGTTTTGATTTTATGGTACGGAACCCTAAAAATCACACTTTTTAATTTATTTTATGATTTAACGACAAATACACGGTTTTCAGATTTTTTCTTGAGCTCGAGCACAATATTATCAATCATTTATAATTTTTTTTCCAAAAAAGTGCAAGCCTACTTTTTTTTTATTGTCATAGATATCATAGAATATCGGTCATAACTTTTTGTGGTTGTTCTGTTTAATGGAAAATCAAAATATAAAATGCTGGGCCGTTAAAAAAATAGGTTACATATTTTTAAACAATGGCAATTTTTTTTCGTGTGTTGTTGTAATTCAGCAGACTTGTTTTTATCACAAGCGGGTCTAGGTTACATGAAATGGAATGAATATTTTATGGAACAAAACTTGGTTACAAATTAGTTTCATAGTAACAGAATATTATTTCGATGTTTAATAATAAGACGACTTTTTATAAATTTTAATTGTACCCCGTGTCATCAGCACTTAAAATTTGAGATAACGAGAAGATGAAGTGGAATACAAAAGGCCTTCAGCAAGCAGCCCTGTGAGGCTGCTTGAGCGTTTACAATCGGACCAAATTAAACAAGTTGGCACTAGTGCTTGAAATTGCGAGTTCAAGATGGAATAAGTCAAAAGACAGTGTTCAGATCTTTCGTTTATTTTAATTGAAAACTGGCACAAAACAGCCCTTTTCCCAGTGAACGATAAAGTATAGAAGTCACATTTCTAACAGTTGCCATTCGAAAATAGAGCTCACAAATTCACTTTTGTTAAACACGTAGGTAACTATGAGCATAAAACTCTACAGAGTCATTGGTTGACTCAAAGCGATTATAACGGAGGTGTCATGTAAAAAGTCACACAACGATATCCCAAAGAGGCTGTTAAAGAAATTCGAGATAACGAGAAGATGAAGTGGAACACAAAAGGCCTTCAAAGGTCTGATCAACCCATCACTATCCCTACTGAGCACGGGTCTCCTCTCAGAATAAGAAGGTTCTAGTCAAAATCCGTCACGCTGCGCTGGTCAACCACCTTTGAGAACATTATGGAGAACTCTCAGGCATGCAGCATTCCACGATGTTTTCCTACACCGTTACAGCAAGTGATATTTTAATTGCTTATAACGCAAATGACTCCAAAAAGTTCAAAGTCTGTACCCGGGATCCGTACTATAAGAGGCCATAATGATAATAGACAAGAGACTGTAAATTATAAATTCCCAAACTACCCTGAATCGAACCAGGGACCTTCCAGTTCTAAGAGCACTCACCAGTGCGCTAGGAAGGACATCAAATTATGCAGCATTCAAACAGGCTTTTACAGAATTGTTATCAGGAAATATTCCAGCCTTTTTAGTATTCCCAGCAAACCGTTAGATCGTTCTATTTCAGTGAGAAAATATTGTAATAGGACCCGCGAAGGTTCCCAAACGTAGATCGACGAGTCGTCCTAAGCTTCTTATAGCCTATTCAGCCGCGCAACGTGTACATTTTGTACAAACGCATCAAGACATCATCAAGGTAGTTTCAATAGAAGAGTGACAACGCATTCTCTCGGTATAAATAATAATAATAATAATAAATACACTTTATTTGCACAACCACAAGAAGGATTACATTAAAGAATAAAAAACACAGACAGAAGGAAGATACAAAAGGCGTTTATCGCTAATTAGCGATCTCTACCAGGCAACTTTAAAGATTGGAAAGTAAAAGGAAAATTAGACTGCAGGTGGTGTGTAATATACTAATAAACATACATTCAAATAACTGATACATACTAATACATAAACCACTAATACGGTATAGTATGCTGCAGAAAGTAATGTACATCTACCTTTAGAAAAAGGTAGCAGATTTGTAGAGCATTGTTTTTGTTGTTGAGACCGACAAATGTTCATATAGGTATGAGTGACAGAGACAACGCTCTACAAAGCCGAAATGTCACTCTAAAGGCCGATGTAAATTACTTTCTGCCGCATACTGTATGTGCACTGTACCATAGGCTGCATCGTCACATACTAGGAGTATTATCTGTGATTGCAGTCAAGCAATAATCTATCTATGTAGATCAAAAAACTCTTCAAATGCGTATCAGAATTCAAAACACGCATAACGTAGGAATCTGTAGCCATGCTAGTTGCTAAAAGTTTTGAGGGTAGCTATTTCAAAGGCGGTAGTTTTTTTTCAAAAACTGTTTATGAAACCTCATAATGATTTTAAAATATCTTTTGACCTCGGATAAATCAAAAATATTAATTATAAGGCATTTTTTTTGTAGTTTCTGTGTAGCGGTAAATAGGTTCCTAATAGTTGTGATAAATTCCAACTTTGTATTTTTTTATAGATTTTTTGAAATGGCTGTGACACATATACACACACAGACAGATAGAAGACGGACTGATAGACAGATGTTACGTTTAGCGTCAGTTAGATGTTTTATTTGCAATACATCGTGAATTTTTACACAATATACGGTATTTTTAATTATTTTTCGCATTTTTTGTGGTATCATGTCAGTTATCATCAATACACCTGTCTTTGTTTTTGCCAGCGTTCTGATTACAATTTGTATAGGTTGAGCCACTATCGATACTTTAAGGTCGAAACTCGGAATGTTCGCAAGCGAAGAAATAGAGGCCGCGATAAGGAAAGGTCAATTTTCTGGATTAACTCACGGTGATGTAATGTAATTCTTACTTATGTACGGTAATAACGGGAAGACGGTTTTTCCCTTATAAGAAAAGATAAGTTTATTAAGGTTATGGTAGGCGTTATTATTACCAGTTCGTGCCTTTTTACTCGCTCGCGGGAAAATCAACCGTGAATTTTTAGTCTTTGTATCTTTAAATATATAAAAGGAAAAAGGTGATTGACTGACTGACTGACTGACTGCCTGACTGACTGACTGACTGACTGACTGAATGACTGACTGACTGACTGACTGACTGACTGACTGACTGATCTATCTAACTGACTGACTGACTGACTATTGGACGGATCGGGCTGAAATTTGGCATGCAGATTGCTATTATGATGTAGGCATCCGCTAAGAAAGGGTTTTTGAAAATTCAACCCCTAAGGGGGTGAAATAGGGGAATCAAAATTTGTGTACTCCATGCGGACGAAGTCGCGAGCATAAGCTAGTTATATTATAAGGGCGGACGTATACAGACAGAGTAGAGTGTAGCAGAGTATTTCCTCATTGTCAACTCGCCACCGGTCCACTACTGAGCACGAGTCTCCTTTCAGAAATAGGGAGATGTAGGTCCTAGTCTACCACGCTGGCCTTACCTACTAATATTTGTTCATGAACATATTTTAATATTTTTCTGTGATGTGACCACAAATTCACGGTTTTCGGATTTATTCCCGTTCTTGTGCTAAACCTACCTACCTACCAAATTTCATGATTCTAGTTCAACGGGAAGTACCCTACAGGTTTTTTTGACAGACACGACGGAGAGACGGACAGACAGACAAAAAAGTGATCCTATAAGGGTTCCTTTTTTCCTTTCGAGGTACAGAACCCAAAAAGTCGCCAGCCATGGCGATGGTTCTCAAGGTTCTCATGTACCTACCTAGTGTATGAGTATTTTCAGTTTAAAGTTACTCCCAAGTTAGTAAACTTAACGAATTCTCGAAGCAGTAAGTATCTCGCAGCTCTAAAAAGGATTTACTCGTCTCCGCCCTCCGCTCGCTGTACCAGCTAGACACATTTTTCAGGCTAAAAGTGTTTGCGACCCAATGGCCTTTTTCCAGCAACACTAGGTATTTTAGCGTTTAAACTACCGTGAGTGATTTCCATTATAAATACTATCTGTCCCGGCTGTACTCACGTGTTTAGTCGACGTTAGCCCGACTAGTTTCGAACCCATCCGGGGTCCTTTTCCCGGGGGGGGGGGGGGGGGGGGGTCCAGGGGGAGGGGACCGTGGCGCGTGCGCGAACGGACTCCCTTGAAAAAGGACCCCGGATGGGTTCGAAACTAGTCGGGCTAACGTCGACTAAACACGAGAGTACCAGCCGGGACAGATATTATTTACAACACTAGGTATAGCTTTGTGATACTAGTACAGACTTACCTTCTGGGAATGCTTTAATTTCTAAGAAGATAAAGGTCAAAAGCCAAAAGAATACTTAATTTATGAAAATCTACGTGATCAAATCAGAAATGAGGAGATCCGTTGGAGAACTAGAGTAACCGACATGGCTGAATGGGTTGCGAAGCTGAAGTGGCAATGGGCAGGACACATAGTTCGTAAAACCGATAGACGTTAGGGTCCCAAGTTGCTGAAATGGCGACCTCGCACCGGAAGACGCAGTGTTGGAAGACCCCCCACTAGGTGGACGGACGACATTGGACGAGTTGCAGGGAGCCACTGGATTCAGGCGGCGCAAGACCGTGGCGTGTGGAAGTCTCTACAAGAGACCTATGTCCAGCACTGGACGTCTATCGGTTGATGATGATGATGATGATGATGATGAAAGATCCAGTGGGATTTTCTTCCAGATATTTGAGCTGTATACTGTCAGTTGATCATCAAAGTTGTGTGCGAGTAAACAATATTATATCGGGTCCGATCCATTTCCATCGGCGTTGGTTCATATTAGCAAATATTTCACACCTGTCCAAAGTTAATCAAAACAAGGGTTTTATTGAAAACACATCGAAATTCTGTTTTGCGTTGGTACTAAATCTCTGTGATTGGAAATTTCAATCAATTTCGGAACAGATATAGAAAATTTATTAAATACTAGGTAGATGATGCCCGCGACTACGTCCGCGTTGATTTAGGTTTTTGAAAATCTAGTGGGAACTTTTTGATTTCCGGGATAAAAAGTAGCCTTTGTCACTCTCCAGGTCTTTATCTATACCCATGCAAAAAATCACGTCAATCGGTTGCGCGAGACGAAGTCGCGTGCATCAGCTAGTACTGAAATAAGTCTAAAATCATTAATTAACTAGGTAAAGTTCAGAAAACTGCTATTTTTAAACTGTGTCACCTGCAGATTATTTGGACAATGCCTTCAAAATATATACCATATTATGAGAAAAAAACATACAGTCGAATTAAATTTCAGCCTCAATAGCTCAACGGGTAAAGAAGTAGACTGAAAACCGAAAGGTCGAGTTCAAATCCCGCCCGTTGCACTATTGTCGTACCTACTCCAAGCACAAGCCTGACGACGTGACGTTGGAGAGGAAAGGGGAATATTAGTCATTTAATATGGCTAATATTCTTTTAAAAAAATCTTCTCCTTTTTTGAAGTCTGTTAAAAATTAAAGATCGTGTACAATATCTTTCATTTTTTATGTAAAAGATAAGTCAATTTTGTAGGGAAGCTATTTCACTGTCCAAAGGACGTTTGGTAAAGATATATTTATTGGAGACCCTGATGTCACAAGTTGGAGCAAACTTTAATAATAAATGTTATTGGGGAAGATTGTCCCAAAGCCAAAAATATCACCAGCCCCAATGCTTATGAAGGAAAAAGCGGCCAAGTGCGAGTCAGACTCGCGCATCGAGGGTTCCGTATTACAGTCGTATTTTTTCGTCATTTTTCGCCGGACGAAGTCGCGGGCGTCAGCTAGTTTAAAATATTTATGGGTAGTGACTTAGAAGCTTCAAGAACAATAAATTAACAGCGGATACTGATAAAGGAATTCTTTGAAACTAAAACCTATTGTAACAAAGAAACTACAAATCATGATCGAATCAGTTGTAGTGTACCCAAGTACATAGTATTATTTTGGCTCTTCACCAAAAATAAAATCGAGTACACTTGATTGTGTAGCTCTTGCTTTGCCAAAAGTTTTATTCTACCCAACTTGAAAGAAGTACGTATATTTTAGAACAGTAAGCCATAGTTGGGTTCTGATTTGTATGGCATTGGTAAAGGCTGATAAGCAAGCTTTAAATGATAAGCAAGCTTGGGAATGAGTTGCTTAGCGACTTTGTGATAGTTCTAATAAGTTTCAATAATTTTGTAAAGTGGTGATAATAAAAAGAATACCCGGCTGAGTTTGTTGTGGGCTCTTCTCAGACCTGGGCGCGTTTGGAACCCTCGTAGCTTTAGTTTTAAGTTTGCGTTATAATTATCACCACTATATCTTACAAATCTAACACTATACCAGACAATCAATAAGAGTAATTTATTACCTATTTTGAATAAATCATTTGACTTTGACTTTGACTTGGCTGTTTCATACTCTAATCATCATCATGATCAACCCATCACCGGCTCACTACAGAGCATGAGTCTCCCGTCAGAGTGAGAAGGCTTTTGGCCATAGTCTACCACGCTAGCAAGTGCGGATTGGCAGACTTCACACACCTTTGAGAACAATATGGAGAACTCTCAGGCATGCAGGTTTCCTCACGATGTTTTCCTTCTAAGCCCTGTGACATGTCTCAATGTCACAGGGCTGCACCCAGCATGTATGAAACATGTACGCTGATGATGAAACGCTGCATGCTTGTGAGTTTCCCGTGTTTTCAAAGGTGTGTGAAGTCTACCAGCCAGCGTGGTGGTATCATCTAACTAAGCCGTTCTCTGAGAGTAAACCCAAGCTCTGTAATAGGCCGGAAATACCTTGAAATGATTATGATGATAAAATAGATAAACTGACAAACACACGTTCTAGAACAGCGTACCAAAACACTAAGTTATTATAACAATACACAGAACTAGTTCGCAAGACGCTCTCCAAGATAGTTCCGGCGTGAAACCAATTCCGTCTCTAATCTTAGCACGGAATATAACTTGGCCCCTCGCTGCTAACTTCAATAATGTACTAGAGTAAATGATACCCGCTACTATACCTACTAGTGATGTTCCGGATATCCGTATCCGCGGATATCCGCGGGAGAAAAAAGATCCGTATCCGTATCCGTTTCGTTTTGGCGGATCTTTTACGGGTATTTTACCCTATTAATTTTTTATAGGTAGATAGATTAAATTCTATTATTATGTGATTAGGTAACAATAAAATACTATTAAATAAGTCCACAACAAACACAAACGTTATTGCTGCTCAATGTGGCTAATTCCGTTGTACACAATCTCTAAACTAAACTAAAATGGCACGTCTAAACCTATTGCTATCCCTATCATAATGTTGCTTGCGGAAAAGGATAGCACTTGATTTAGACCTTCTAATTTAGTTTAGAGATTGTGTACTAGAGAATCGGCCCCAATGGCCCCGATTCATTGCCCGATTCTCTAGTCTCTCTCTAAACTAAATTTAGAGTATCTGCATCCTTTTCTTTTTACTAATGCTAAAAAAGGAACGGAACATGACTTTCACATTTAAAGACTCTAAATTTTAGTGCACAATACAAATTTAAACAGTAGGTTCGCGAGTGCGTGCTAAAACCCGTCGTCTAACCCATAGTTTGTAAAATATGATGTTTTAAAGTGTTAACTTTTATTAGAGTCAAGTGTCCCCCCCCCCCATATCAGCCAAATGCTAGTAGGTATATAGGAACGTGAAAAAATTCACAGCAGCAGTATAGGTTTATAATCAATTTTAAAGGAAAACTATCATGGCTAAGTAGGGTTCACAGGCTAAGTAGTTATATTTGTTTTTCGAGGATTGTGACTACGGAACCCTACACTGCGCATGGCCCGCCACGCACTTGGCTGGCTTTTTAACAAAATGGATTGAACATTTTGACAAAATTGATTTGAATTAAGTAGGTCTGTAATTATTTAAAGTGAAACACAATAAATAACTTAATTTGAGAGTTCACCTGTTAGCGGTTTTCCTCGGCTCGTATTTACACAGCTGTATCAAATAACAGACTCCAACCGATTTATTTCCCTTGCTCTGTTGGTTTAGGATCCCAAGGTAACACTGATACTCCTTTACTTGACTCGATTCTATGCAGGGTGTAACCAATCCAATCCAACCCATCAGCCTGTTTGCGTCCACTGCTGGACATAGGCCTTTCCAAGAGCGCGCCACTACCTTCTTCAGGTCATCGGTCCAGCGGGCTGGAGGTCGTCTCACACTGCGCTTACCGGTACGCGATCTCCACTCCAGAACACGTCTGCCCCATCAGCCGTCGCTTCGGGTGTAGCCAGAACGCCAGCAAAAACGAAGACATGTGATAGTACTGATGATTACTGATATGAAACCAAAAAAAAAAACGCGAAAAAAATAAAAAAATCCTATATTTTGTAAAAGTTTACGATAAAAAATTTTTACAAAAAAAATAAAAACCGACTTCGTTACACAAACACTAAAAATTGAAAAATAATTTAATTTATTACCGATTATATTATGTATACAAGAGTTAATATAGTTCCATAATAATACTTTTTGGTGCCGGTGCCAATTAGCTTTAGCTGCGCAAATCGTCTAGACTTCATATTTTTATGGGACTCCACAATGGCACCTCATTGGCACCGACCCCAAAAAATATTATTATGGAACTATATTAACTCTTGTATACATAATATAATCGGTAATAAATTAAATTATTTTTCAATTTTTAGTGTTTGTGTAACGAAGTCGGTTTTATTTTTTTTGTAAAAATTTTTTATTTCACAATTTTTAGTGGCCCCATGGAATTATGCTATGACTGGTTAAAAATCTACTGTTTACTAAGCTATTACACTGATCGCGAGCAATTTACTCTTATCCGTTGAGGAGTTCCAGTATCTATCTTCGAAGATGTTCATCAGATCTTCACCAAATTGAAATGGGACCAACTTTGAAGTATACCCTTTCAAACAAAAAAAGAATTTTCAAAATCGGTCCAGGCGTTTTCGAGTAATCGGGGAACATACATAAAAAATAAAAAAAAAATAAAAAAAAAAAGATTCCGACGAATTGAGAACCTCCTCCTTTTTTTGAAGTCGGTTAAAAACAACATAAGTTCTCAAATAAAACATCTGACTGCCGTTAGAGGTCAACGTACGTTGCGGAAGTAGGTCACTCGGAGACCGGAGTCAATGCCGCGTCGTAGGCGGGGCATTGACTCGAGTTTTGCACGATATACCTACATTGCGGGTTTGAAACATACTAAATCACAAAAATTACAAAATGAGGCAAATAGTTATAATGCTTAGTTTTTGCGTTGTGTGTTTCTAGGTCAATGGGAATTACCCTATAAGTTTTCTTGAAAGACACGACGGGTAGACGGAAAGACAGACAGACAACAAAGTGATCCTATAAGGGTACCTTTTTTCCTTTTGAGGTACGGAACCCTAAAAATTCAAACTAGTTACACAAGACACAAAGGGGGTTTTCTCCTCTGAACGATGCCCGCATCGTTTGAAGTTTGGCTTCAAAGCCTTTGATTCTCACGGACTGGGTCTTACGTTCTGACACGGCTTAGTTTTTGTGTTATTTGCCTCTGTGTTAGACAAAATTGTTAGATCTTTCATAGGCATACCTACGTTTTTAGGGTTCTGTACCTAACAAGGAAAAACGGAAACCTTGTAGGATTACCTTGTTGTCTGTCCGTCAAGAAACCTATACGTTTCAGGAACAGGAAATATCCTATCTATAGGATATTTCCTGTTGACCTAGAATCATGAAATTTGGCAGAAAGGTAGGTCTTTTGTTTGTGGTTATATCACAAGAAAAAAATTAAAACGTGTTCATGAAAAATATTGCTATTTTAAACTTTCAAAGTAAGATTTGCTATACCAAGTTGGGTATCATTATGAAAGGGCTATACTTTTACATTCTAAAACAGATTTTTGTTTATTTTTGTGCATATTAGTTTATGATTTATCGCGCAAAATGACCAAAAAATACGACTGTAGTGCGGAACCTTCAGTGCGCGAGTCTGACTTGGCAGGTTTTTTTACGAATGGATTCGCAAGATCGAAGTTTACAAAATCAAGTTTCTCTTGCGAAATAAAAAATAAATTCCCAAATTGCCCTTGCCACTAGCTACGCCCCAAAGTCGTCGTCAAAGTGAATGGTAATAAAATGAGTACGAGCTACTCTTTCAAACGGAAACTTATATTCACTACACCATAACGAGGTACTAAAACCCCATTACTCGACGACGTCCCTTGACCGAATTTCCCTACAAAACCGGTCAAGTGCGAGTCGGACTCGCACACGAAGGGTTCTGCACCTTGGTACAAGAAATCTCAAACCAGAATAATAAAAATTTGCCAGTTGATGACCGAGATCGCCATCTTGATGTGATTAAGTAAACTCGCGTGGAATTACGTTTTTTAAAAATCTTGTGGGAACTCTTTGATTTTCCGGGATAAAAATTAGCCTATGTCATTCTCCAGGTCTTAAACTATACCCATGCAAAAACCACGTCGAACCGTTGTTGCTCCGTTGCGACGTGATTGAAAGACAAACCAACAAACAAACACACTTTCGCATTTATAATAGGGGTAGTGATTATTTGACCGGGAACACAAATCTTAAATTTTTTTGCGATGTGTCCACAAATTCATGGTTTTCTGATTTTTTCTTTTAGATACTTAGGTATACTATGAGACTTTGCTATCTGCAAATTTCATGATTCTAGGTCAACGGGATGTACCTACCCTAGGTTTTGTATTTTGATTCCCCCGAATAGACAGACACAACAGATAAACAGAAAACGAAGTGATCCTATAAGGGTTCTTTTTCCTTTTGAGGTACGGAACCCTAAGAAATACCTTTTCAATTCAATAGAGGAAAATGTAAATAGAGTGGAGTCGAATAACCCACGGCAGTAAAATATAACTGCTTAGTATGTTTTTGCATCCCTCTAAAGTGTGGAAGTCCATACAAGAGACGACCTCTTTGGCGCAGTCGTAAGCGCTGTGATCTTATAATTCAAAGATCCCGGGTTCAATTCCCAGCAGGGACAATTTAGGCTAATTTCTAAATTATCTCTGGTCTGGTCTAGTGGGATGCTTCGACCTTGACTAGATCCCTCCTTAGCATAAATCATCATCATCATCATGATCAACCCATCACCGGCTCACTACAGAGCACAGGTCTCCTCTCAGAGTGAGAAGGGTTAGCATAAATACCCTACTGTAATGCATCACACTTTTCCTGACAAGGCATTATAAACACACTACCTGATGCGTGCGAATTTGTTCGCGTGGATTTAGGTTTTTAAAAATCCCGTGGGAACTCTTTGATATTAGGCGATAAAAAGCAGCCTATATCACTCTCCAGGTCTAACTATACCCGTGCAAAAATCACGCCACTCGGTTGCTCCGTTGCGACGTGATTGAAGGACAAACCAACAAACAAACACACTTTCGCATTTATAATTTTTTTTTTTTTTTTTTTTGGGTATATGGGTACCTACTAATAGCACGTGCAAGGATACCTTTGTAATTGCCTGTAAGTAAAGATTTTTAGAGAAATGTGGAAACGACTGGAGGAGGCCTTCGTCCAAATGGGGCGTACTGAAAAATAAAAGTGAAAGAAGAATGTATATACCTAATAAAATATGAAAATTAGTAGTGATATACAGAATAGTATTGTGTACATATTAAAAAATGAAAATATATACAGTAAGAAAATTAATAATTTAAAAATAGCGATGACATGAATAATAGTAATGATATATAAATATAAATGTAAATGTAAATAAGTATTATGTATAAGTTTTGTTTTTTTTGATTCTATTAAAATATGTATATACTGAATACTATGACAAATGTAATTGCATGTAATGTTTTCAGTAAATAAAGGCTATATTATTATTATTATTATTATTATTATTATTATTATTATTAAAGATTTTAATTCCATAATGTTCTAAACAGTGTGTGAAGTTTGCTAATCCCCACTTGATCAGCGTAGTGGACTATGATTTAAGTCCTTCTCATTCTAAGAGGATACTTTTGAAAGGTCAACTAATCGCGCGGCAGAATAGACACCCTGACTTTTCCTGACTTTGCATTCTATACACATCTTAAGGGTAAAGGTTATGCTCATGGGGCTTCTAAAGTATAAGTATACATCTTATCCTAAAATACAGATTTGTTTGTTAAACCTTTGTATATTGTTTACGATTGGAGGGAAATGTAACGGTCCCACACAACACGTATCGGTATACCTTCTAACTACTCCCAAGAGCAACATGCAACCCTTACACAACCGCTGCGAGGCTTCGGGCTGTGTTAAACGATTTATGTGTTTATAGCACGTGGAGGAATACCTTTGTAATTCTACTGTTTAAACATTCCTGCCTATAGGCCCTATTACTAAGCCTCCGCTATCCTTCGGTCCGGCTGTCCGTCCGTCTGTCCGTCTGTCTGTCAGCCGGCTATCTCGTGAACCGTAATAAGTACCTAGGTAATTTAAATGTTCACGGAATGTGTATTTCTATTACCACTATAACAACAAATAATAAAAATTTCAAAATGGCTGCCATGAAAATTAAAAAATATATAAATTATTTTCTGTACGATGGTACGGAACCCCCTCGTCTTCGAGTCCGACTCGCACTTGACTGATTTTTTTATTTATATTTCTCTAAATAAGAGCGTATTTTTCAGTAAACGGGTAAAAACCATAATTTATAAATAAAATAAAATAAAAATATTTTATTTCAGACGGGTCGTCCATAACATTTTTAAATTAAATTAAAGCATAGTGAGTAATTTATAAATGCTTTCCGCAAAACAATTAAAGCATTGTTTCCCAGTAGCAAATTTCCATTTTACAACATTTCCCTGGGAAAACTATTACTGCAGCAAATACAATGGCTAAACTTCTCTATTATATTGTCCGGAGGTTTTCAAAAAACTTTTTGTATTATCTGCGTTGATATTTTAATTTGTGAATATTAGCGGTGCGAAACAAAGTTTCACATACAAGCTGTAACCAGAACGCTAGCAAAAGCTTAGCGTTATTGTTATACTACCTAAACACAATCTAATACCAATAACCATTTGCTTCATTTTGTAGTTTTAGTGATTTAGTATTTTTCAATCCCGCAATGTAAGGCGTGCAAAACTCGGGTCAATGCCCCACCTACGACGTAGCGTTGACACCGAATGACCTACTTACGCAACAAGTCAGTCAGTCAGAAGTTTCATTTGCAATATATTATCGTGAACTTTTACAAAATATAGGATTTTATATTTATAATAGTTTGTATCAGTACCCTTATTTCAGTACCCTTATTATAAATGCGAAAGTGTGTTTGTTTGTTGGTTTATTGTTGTTGTTTTTCCTTCAATCACATCGCAACAGTGCAACGGATTGACTTGATTTTTTTGTATGGGTATAGATACAGACCTGGTAAATGACATAGGCTACTTTTTATCCCGGAGAATCAAAGAGTTCCCACGGAATTTTTAAAAACCTAATTCCATGCGGACGAAGTCGCGGGCATCGGCTAGTACAAAATATGGCGTTTTTTATGGTGTTATGTGTTCGTGTGTGTCGGTCTTTTTAATAGGACGTACCCAATAGATAGAGTCAAGGTGTATTTTTCAAAAGAGCCAAATTAAAAAAAATTGTAGGTACATAGGGTTAGTACGGTCAACGGTGGTACGGACATCTTCACCTGTGAGTCCGACTCGCACTTGTTGTTGGTTTTTTATATATCTTTACGAATATTATTGCAACCAAAGTATTTCCATTAAAAATATCTTTGGCCTGGACATCATTTTTATAGCTGACACACTGTTGAACAAAGGCGGCTCATTATTCGGTTATGTCCATGTGTGAGTCTTTTGAATAGAACGTAACAGATAGACGCCAGGTGTATTCATAGGTGTAATGAATAGGGTTACGCCACCATAAAGCTGCCAAAATAACTATCTACTAAAGGTACTCTTACCTGTACCACATAACTACAGTTATATTCTGGCTACGGAACCCTTTGTGTGTGAGCCCAACTCTCACTAGAACTGTTGTTTATTACATTACCCATATTATAAATGTAAAAGTGTGTTTGTTTGTTGGTTTATTTGGTTTGTTGGTTTGTCCTTCAATCACGTCACAACGAAGCAACGGATCGACGTGATTTTTTGCATGGGTATAGTTTAAGATCTGGAGACTGACATACGCTACTTTTTATCCCGGAAAACTAAAGAGTTCTCACGGGATTTTTAAAAACCTAAATCTACGCATACGAAGTCGCGGGCATCAGCTGGTTTTTTCATATAAAGTATTGAATATTTTTGGAAAAAGTATCCCATTTCTCTCTTGTTTTGAAAAAATTATCAAGTTCAATGAATACTAACTTCACCCTAGATTAAAGTCAACCGCGGCGAATACAAAAGGTCGTTTCGCTTTTAAACGCTAAATTTATTGGCCACAATAGGCCGGAATTGGCCCGCACTAAAAGTACCACAATAGAACTACTAACAGCCCATTAAAGGAAATATGGAAACGCATTTTCCACTACATTGGCTGTGAAAGAGATTTTCTTGTTTAGAAGAAAATGCTAGAAAATTAAGAAAACTGGACGACTGTTGAAAACGCAGAAGAAAAACGAAGAAGAATAGAGCTCTCTCTCTGTTACATAATCAAACAACAAAGGCAAAAATCTCAGTGAGCGTTGAACATTTTGAGTTACCAACTAATCCCAAACACGTTGTTGTTAATTTTTTTTGATTTTCCGGGATGTAAGTTATCTTTGTAATCATATTTCTATTACGTTATTTAGAATTCCATGGTTTATATTAAGAGCAGCGCTTAGTCAAATTAAGATATGTAAATGTGAATCTCTTACGTGACGAGATCTCAGTATATCCCGTGCAATTTATGCCCACGCTCTTTGACTATACGTGCGGCACGTGCTGATGCGGGGATGCAAACACTTGAATTTTTCCAGTACTAGATGATGCCCGCAACTTCATCCGCGTGGATTTAGGTTTTTACAAATTCCCGTGGGAACTCTTTGATTTTCCGGGATAAAAAGTATGTCCTTCCCCGGTATGTAAGCTAACTATGTACCAAATTTCATCAAAATCGGTTAAACTGTTGGACCGTGAAAAGCTAGCAGACAGACAGACAGACAAACAGACAGACACACTTTCGCATTTCTAATATTAGTATGGATAGACTATGTTTTTTTTCCTACCATAAAGCACTATGTTTAATTTCTTGAGCATACTAGCTTATGCGTGAGGCTTCATTCACGTGGACTACACAAATTTCAAACCCCATAAGTACTTACCACCAGTCAGGCGATTTCGTAAAACGTGCATCAATCATTATTACAATCTCAATTGTTGTAATTGGCTGAATAATTTGTGCGATTCTTGTTGGTCTAGGTCTAGGTCAACGGGAAGTACCCCGTAGGTTTCTTGACAGACCGACAGACAGACAACAAAGTGATCCTATAAGGGTTATGTTTTTCCTTTTGAGGTACGGAACCCTAAAAATGTTGGAAATCTATCAACATTGTCAAGTATATACTTGTACTAGACAACGATGGCCTTGGCATAATTAAGTACACGTGTATTCCTCAGCAAACAGCAGGCAAGGCAGTAATGTCACAATAAATAGTTATAATGGCCGCCACACCCAAAACTTTAATGAGGCAGCGACACCTGAACGCGCCATATTCGAGAATTATGGCACTCATTTGCGACACGCACGCAATTAATACCCGCCAGGTACACTCCAGGCTGTTTAATGTCGCACTTGTGTAAACGCCTAGTACTTATGATTTTACTGACGCTATTAGGAAGTTTTTCATTGGCCGCTACGACTCAGTACCCCGATATCGGTGAGTCTATATCGGCAACGGTTTATCGGTATCGTGTCTAATGCTAATTACAGTCTTTGATCAGGGCGCATGGCCTACGGATGACATACGGATCCAGGATATGATCACTAAGTATGGGCCCCATAAGAGCTTTCAGCAGAAGATGTAGAGAGATATTATGCTCAGAGTTTCTTTATGTGACCAAATTAGAAATGAGGAGATCTGTAAAAGAACCAGAGTAACTGACATAGCTGAGCGGATTGCGACAGCAGGCACAGCAAATAATTATAATGGCCGCCACAGCCAAAACTTTAATGAGGGAGTGACACCTGAACGCGCCATATTCGGGAATTATGGCACTCATTTGCGACACGCACGCAATTAATACCCGCCAGGTACACTCCAGACAGTGTGTAAACAGCCCAGTACTTTATGATTTTACTGACGCTATTAGGTTAGGAAGTTTTTCATTGGCCGCCACGACTCAGTACCCCGATATCGGTGAGTCAATATCGGCAACCATTTATCGGTATCGTGTTGGCCAATGAAAAAACGCCCTTAGTATTTATGGCATGTCATTATACCCCAACTCTAACAGTCTTTGCCAATGATGACATAAGAATCCGAGGCATGGTCACTAACTATGCGCATAGGCCTCATGAAAGGTCAGACACTTTCAGCATGTGACGTAGAGAGCTATGCTTGGAATGTCTCTACGTGACCAAATCAGAAATGGATAGATCCTTAAGAGAACCAGAGTAACCAATATGGTTCACGCGCGCCAGACTCATCACTTCAGTTTGTTTAGTGTCGCACTTGTGTAAACTTGTGTTTACTTATGATTTTACGAGTACTGACGCCATTAGGGCGTTTTTTCATTGACTGGCACGATTCAGTTCCCCGATATCGGTGTGTCTATAACGGCAACGATTTATCGGTATCATGTTGCCCAATGAAAAAAAAACGACTTCAGTATGCATGTAAACCTATTCTAATGCTAACAGTCTTTGCCATTGATGAAATAAGAATCCGATTCTTGCCTCAGATTCTTATACATATATCGTAACGCTAACAGTCTTCGAACAGTGCGTATTGCCAGGATGGCATACGAATCCGAAACAGGGTCATTGGTGCCTAAGTCGCTAACTGTGAGCTAGGGGCTTCTTTAAAGGATAATTCAGACAGCATGTGTCATAATCTTAATGCATTGCATTAGGGTTGCATATGACATCATGTCGTTTGAATCGTCCTCTAAAGAAGCACCTATCTTGACTATGGATTCCAGTGTTAGACACAAAAATAAAAACCAGCCAAGTGCGAGTCAGGCTCGCGCAATGTGGGTTCCGTACTACAGTCGTATTTTTTCGACATTTTGCACGATAATTAAAAAACTATGATGCATAAAAATAAATAAAAATCTGTTTTAGAATGTACAGGTGAAGACCTTTCATATGATACCCCACTTGATATAGTCACTCACTTCGAAAGTTGAAAATACTAATTATTAGTTCATGACCACAATTTAATTTTTTTGTGTGATTTAACCCTAAATTCACGGTTTTCAGATTTTTCCCCAAATGTCAGCTATAAGATCTACCTACCTGTCAAATTTCATGATTCTAGGTCAACGGGAAGTACCCTGTAGGTTTCTTGACAGACAGACAGACAACAAAGTGATCCTATAAGGGTTCCATTTTTCCTTTTGAGTGAAAATCACATTTCTGCACATAAACGGCAAAGGTAGCATACGTGCCAATATAAATGACACGTGTCCCTGTCGGGCATACGAGGCACTGCTTTGTAGTACACCTTTGTGAGGATTCTTAATATGATGCAAACTTCCTTTGGAACACCTGGTACGTCAGTTGGCGGTATTCAATAAAATGCCTTATGGGATTTATTTTCTTATCCAATCGTCCTGTCCCGTCCTGTATGAGACTGAGGAAAAAGAGAGTACTTTAATATCGATTTATTCATGTATTGAGAAAATATCCTTGGTAATTGTAGGGGACTTGCTGAGCCGTTCGCCACACGCGCTTATTTGTAGAACATAGCACGGTCAGCCAGTTGCTTCCTAATACCTGCCGCATGCTGCTCCTGCCTATCTTATTTATCATACTAGCTGATTCCTGCGACTTCGTCCGCGTGGATTTACGTTTTTTTAAATCCCGCGGGAATTCTTTGATTTTTCGGGATTGTTGTCGTTGCTTGGTACCTACAATATGAATTCACTATGAACGCTTCCTGAATCTTGATAACTCAGGCGGGCAGTAACCCTGCAGCATCAGGATTAAGGAGTTGAATCCAGAATTTTTTATGTGACCACCACGAAAACTTTTTTGGTTGATTAAAAAAAAAAATTGCAAATCGGTCCAGAAACCTCGAAAAAATCGATGTAGAAAAAAGAACCACCTCCTTTTTGACAGTCGGTTAAAAACCGATGACCTTGAAATATTTACGGAACAATCTTTAAAATATCCCCTTTCTAACAAAAAAAGAATGAATGAAATCGGACTACGCGTTAATGAATTACAACTCAGTATACATTTTAACTTTCGTCCCCTCTCCTACGGGAACCATGCTGAATTTCGGGATAAAAAGTATCCTATATTCTTCCTCATAGTATGACCTCAAATCGTACCAAGTTTCATTGGAATCCATTCAGTAGTTTCAGCGTGATGCGCGGCCGTGATACAGACAGACAGACAGTCAGACAGACAGACAGACAGACAGACAGACAGACAGACAGACAGATAGACAGACAGACAGACAGACAGACAGACAGACAGAAATGAAAAAAATTACAGTTTTGGGTTCAGTATCGATTATAGAGTGCCCTCGAAAAAAAAATTTCAAAATATCTTCAATGTACAGAATTTGACCTGTTACAGTTTTATTATAAGTATTGATTGATTTATCTAATTTGTGTGTTTATAACTTTTGGAAATAATTTATTAAAGCAGTAACCTATTGGTGAACTTTTGTGTCATTTACCCCGATAGACTGTCAAGAACACGGCGCGGCGCTACAATTTTTTTTTTTAGTAAGAGACCTACATAAATCACCCATAAACCGGTGACGAAATTTGATAAAGTAATACCTGCTGATCAGTGGCGTACACAGAGTTTGAAGCCAGGGTAGGCATTAGTTAGGTAGGAACCTGTTTACTTGGTAGGTCATCATGAAAAATATGCATTGAGCTGTTAAAACTGGGTAAGCAGTGCATTTATGCCTCTATGACCTGCACGCCACTGCTGCTGATACACAGTGATGTCATATCACATACCGAGTCAGAGATTATATAAATAAACTATCTTATGCCCGCGACTTCGTCCGCCTGGACTACACAAATTTCGAATCCCTATTTTACACCAGTAATTTGAGCTGTGCGTTGATAGATCAGTCAGTCAGTCACCTTTCATTTTAGATTACCAAAATATTGACTAATATATTTATTAACCAATCAAACGTAGTGAAATTTTCAAGACACGTTCAAATATAAAAATATTAAATATCAGATTTTCAGAAAAAATGTGTAGTTTTAAAGTTACACCCACACAATTCTTGTATTCATTTTATAATAATTTTATTATTCTATGCACTTCTTAATAAGCCTTACTCACTACCTTGAATGGGAAGCTGGATGAAATCTCTGTTTAGAGATAAGCATTTCCAATGTTAATTTATTACGAAGTACTATGTAACTACAATTTCGGTACATTTTTCTAAATATACAAAAGGAAAAGTTGACTGACTGACTGACTGACTGACTGACTGACTGATCTATCAACGCACAGCTCAAGCTACTGGACGGATCAGGCTGAAATTTGACATGCAGATAGCTATTATGACGTAGGCCTCCGCTAAGAAAAGATTTTTGAAAATTCAACCCCTAAGGGGTGAAATAGGGGTTTGAAATTTGTGTAGTCCACGCGGACGAAGTCGCGAGCATAAGCTAGTGAAAAATAAAAAAAATTAAAGAATCGTATGTTGTGAGTTCCTATTTTGAATAGAGTTCTAGTCTATTCCAGTCTAAATATAGTTTGTTTCTGAAATTTATCTTGTTTGAAAAGTATTTTGTTGTTGGTAGATATTATATTATATTACGTAAATATTAGTTCTTGTGATAAATAATATCGTAGTGAACTTTTAATGGACGCCGCCGGGAAAGTTTTATTTTTCTCCTCGCCAAAACTTATAGCTGTTCATGAGTTTACTAACAAGTCATAAACTTTGGACGGTTGGTTAATGTCCTGTAAAAAATAGCCATGTTATATTAATATAGTTGAGCAATGAGTTTACGTTGAATTTGTGCAACTTACCAAAACTTTCAGCCGGCCATCATCATCATCATCATGATCAACCCATCGCCTCACTACAGAGCACGGGTCTCCTCTCAGAGTGAGAATGGTTTTGGCCATAGTCTACCACGCTGGCCAAGTGCGGATTGGCAGACTTCACACACCTTTGAGAACATTATGGAGAACTCTCAGGCATGCAGGGTTCCTCACGATGTTTTCCTTCACCGTTAAAGCAAGTGATATTTTATTTACTTAAAAAAAACAGCATGCCATACCTATGCAAAAAACCACATCAATCCGTTGCACCGTTGCGACGTAACTGAAGGACAAACCAATAAACCAACAAACAAACACACTTTCGCATTTATAATAAGGGTACTGATACATTAGAGTGAAGTAGAACCGTCTTCGCAATTCGAAGTCACTTGCAACTAGATTTGCACGATAATTTTATTTATACCGCAATACAAAGTCCACTTTCGCTGCGAACCGCGTTACAAAGTGCGACAACTTTGTTACCTCAGTACGTGTCTGTCAAACGTAGCTAGTCGCTGGAAGCTGTGCAACTTTGCAATAACTTTGTCATAACGTTTGTCGAATGAAAACAAATTTTCGCACCTTCTACACTTATAGGACTTTTTTTAAAAATTATGTTACTGGATGATGCCAGGTGGATATAGGTTTTTCAAAAACCCTCTTTGATTTTCCGGGATAATTAGTATCCTATGTCTGTCTCCGGGATACAAGCTGTCTCTATACCAAATTTCGTCAAAATCGGCTTAGCAGATCGGACGTGAAAAGTAGCAGACGTAAAGAAAACAAACATACTTTCACATTAATAGTATGACTAGCTTATGCTCGCGACTTCGTCCGCCTGGACTACACAAATTTCAAACCCCTATTTCACCCCTTAGGGGTTGAATTTTCAAAATTCTAAAAGAGTCGAAATACCGTTATTTTAATCAATTTGATGCGGAAGGATCTGGGAACCCACCGAATTAATCCCAAGTAAACTTCTACCATAAAGGGGTAACAACCCTCAGAAATGAGGAATCCGACGACACAGAAAGATTATGTCAGTCTGCTAGTTTTTCACAGCCATTGAACCGAATTTTACCAAAGGTACAGAGATAACTTGCATCCCAGGGACGTAGGTACATAAACAACTTTTTTTGGAAAATAAAAAAGTTCCCACGGGATTTTTGAAAACCTAAGTTCAAGCGGACGAAGTGAAGTGACGGAAGATTAACTATTAGATAGGTACACTAATATTATAAAAGTGAACGTGAAAGTTTCTTTGTATGTATTTTAGTTATACTTTGGCCGGAATTAAGATAGATTATACCCTAGATTAACACATCCTTAGGCTACTTTGTTATTTATCCTGGAAAATCAAAGGCCTTAAAAAACATATACCTATCCACGTGAACCAAGTCATGGGTATCAGCTAGTTAACCATAAATGAAGCCATAAATATTAATAAAAGGTTTTTCCGCAAGCTCAGTAAATCCACCCACATGGAAATTATTGGCCACATACATCCTGATTCCATGTAACTCAGTACAAAGTTACTCCCCTACATTGTAACTTAGCGATATCCTTACATATTGCTCGAGCACAACTTTTAATGGCTACCCATTTATTTTGCCGTCAACTGCTTAAAACCTTTCTAAACGATTTTCGACTTAATTACATTCCACATAAAGCTTGCTTTAGGTTGTGATTATAAATGAAGCTGTTGTATTATTATGGGGAATGGCGGAACAGCTTTTAAGTAATTAAAATCCATACGATGATATTATGTTAAACATTTCAATGTAATAAAAGTACACATAAACGCATGTTCTTAATGTTTTGGTTCAATTTGGACTTGTCGCATTTTATTTTAAAACTTGCGTTTTCACTCGCGTCTTTGTCTTCTATGTAGATTTCACTAACAGTCAAAGTTAATAAAATCAGTCTATTTTATTTTGTTGTTATACAACGTTAGTTTTTGTATACTGAAAATCTGAAAGTAGTTTGTTCAGAATCAGTAACAGAATCAATTGTAACCATTTTTACTACAAGTTATATTTTAGCCAAAAAATACTTTAAAATCCTGCAAGTTTGGACACCTAGTTGAATGACCGCACCAGCTGATTCGAGCCACGCAAGTGGCACGACCGATGCCAGCCGTCCCGTTCGCTCACAGCCACTCGCTTGGGGTGACCATGTTTTTGCGAGGACGACAACTCGACACAACACGCTTATTTATAACTACGTAAATTTTCGTTAAATATTTTTGAAATTTTGTATAGAACTAGCTTATTCCCGCGACTTCATCCGCGTAGACTACACAAACTTCAACCCCCTATTTCATGGATTTTCGAAAATTCAACCCCTAAGGGGGTCAACCCTTAGAGGTTGAATTTTCAAACATACTTTCTAAGCGGATGCCCTACGTCATAATATCTATCAGCATGCCAAATTTCAGCCCAATCCGTCCAGTAGTTTAAGATGTGCGTTAATAGATCACTCAGTCAGTCAGATTTTCATTTTATATTAAACTAGCTTATGCTCGCGACTTTGTCCGCGTGGACTATACAAATTTCAAACCCCTATTTTACCCCCTTAGGGGTTGAATTTTCAAATATCCTTTCTTAGCGGATGCCTATGTCGTAATAGCTATCTGCATGCCAAATTTCAGCCTGATCCATCCAGTAGTTTGAGCTGTGCGTTGATAGATCAGTCAGTCAGTCAGTCACTTTTTCCTTTTATATATTTAGACGATAATAAATTCTTCATGTAAAAATATTCTACACGTGTTTCGGTTTTCGCTCATACTAAAACTAACGTCTTAGGTATATATTACAGCTAGCTGATGCTCGCAACTTTATCCGTGATTGAAGGACAAACCAATAAACAAACACACTTTCTCATTTATAATATGGGTAGTGATACCCTATTTCATACCTCATCTTTTCACCCATAAAGTTGGTAAAATTTTCCCCTGTTTCGGAAACACAAGGTTACAAACTCGACAACCGGTAGGGATGGGGATAAGAACGGAGGCCCTTTTGGTATCTTTTGTTAAATGTCCTGAAACTTTTAATGGGAGAACCCATATTATAAATGCGAAAGTGTGTTGTTTTGTTAGTTTAATAGTATATTGGTTTGGCCTTTAATCATGCCGCAACGGAAGAAGTGATTGACCTGGTTTTTTACATGGATATAGTTGAAGACATGGGGAGTGACATAAGCTACTTTTCACCCTAAAAATTAAAGAGTTTCCACGGGGTTTTTGAAAATAAAACCCATGAGCATGAAGTCGCGAGAAGCCTTTTATATTTTAAAAGCTGATGCCCGCGAATTCATCCGTGATTGTAGGACAAACGAATAAACAAACACACTTTCGCAATTTTTTTAATATTATGTGTTGTGATATCCAATTTCATATCTCATTCATAAAGTGGGTAAAATTTTCCTCTGTTTCGGAAATACAAGGTTACAAACTCGGGAACCGGTAGGGATGGGGATAAGGACGGAGGATATGTAACCCCTTTTGGTATCTTTTGATAAATGTCCCGAAACTTTTAATGGGAGAAGTTTCGATTACGGCTTTTTTTGTACGATTTCATCACAAAAGAGTTGTTTAATTTATTGCGTAATACTATGTTTTTATTTTATTTGTTTTATTATATGATGGAGACAGCCCAATTTTTATTCTAGAAAATCAAAGAGTCCCCACGGGATTTTTAAAAACCTAAATCTACGCAGTGAAGTTGCGGGCACTTTATCACTTATTTATTTCCTAACTATTCCCGAACAGGTGACAGAATATAAAGTCTGTTCACTTAAATAGTGTCGGAAATGGCCCGAAACAAAGGCGACTGTAATTAAGCGATCAGACTTTATAATAGTATAAGTCTCGCAAATTGCTAATGCGCGTGGCTGCCATTTTAGTGACGTCAGCACCAGACTGAAGTTTCAAGCTGATAGTATATCTTTGTTTCAGCCGACGTCAAAATTACGTCACTTCGATGTTAATGAGACATGGTTCCAGCTCAATAGCAATTTGCGGGACTCATACCTACTATACGATCAGTTCTCGAATCTGAGAGCTTTTAGGACGCATTTGCATCAGAGAAGTTACCTCAAAGTCTTAGACTGAATACATTAATCTAAGTCTACAGGTTATCCTCACAGTGGGGTGTAATCCCAAACAAGCGAATACAGGTCCCCTTTTCGAATTTCCATATTCAGAACACACGTAGGTTAAACCAAAACATAGTAATCAGTATGCTTAGTACGAGATTTTATGTCTCACCAACGTTGATAGTATTCGAGTGTCAAATCACTTCCGCGTTATAGTAAACTGGATCTTAAATGCCTTGTTTTAAGGCTCAAGAAATGTGGTGCTGGAGGCGGATGCTACGAATTCCGTGGACTGCCAAGCGCACAAACGTGTCTATCCTTTCGCAACTCGGAATCACTGCTCGACTCTCCATATGTTACCAACGATTGCTCTCATATTTCGGCCACATCGTACGGCGGGGGGACGACAGCTTAGAAAAGCTCATAGTGACATGCAACACTGAGGGCAAAAGACCGAGAGGCCGTTTACCAACTAGGTGGTCCGACCAGCTAAAGGAGTCCAGCAGGTGTGGATTTGATCACATTGTGAAAATGGCTACCGACAGAAGAAGATAGAAACAGTTAATCCATTCGAGGCCAGTTTGCCAGGACCACGATCTTCATTAATGAAGGAACGACCGGAGAGAGAGAAAGGCTCAAGTTTGTCTACACATCTACAGCCAGTGCTCCAAGCGGAAACGTTGCAAAATTAAAATCAGAGGCATTGAATTTTTGACTTAAATTCAAGGCTCTTTAGGTTCATTTTACTTTGACGTTATTGTGTTTCGAATCTTGAATTCTAGCAACGTTGGTGAAACGTAAAATCTTATACTAAGCGTACTGGACATGTTGTGTCGAAGCGCTCGATATTTGTGTGCAACATGTGCCACCATGTTGCATATAGTCGAATGGCTACCGGTGAAATTCACTCGTATTAACTATACAGGGTGTAACCAGAACGCTGGCAAAAACGAAGACAGCTGATACAACTGATGATTACTAATATGATACCATAAAAAAATATCATAGTTTTGTAAAAGCTTACGCAAATAAAACATCCAACTGACGCTAAAGGTCAATGTGCGTTACGTAAGTAGAACACTCGGAATGAATGCCGCGTCGTAGGCCGGGCATTGACCCGAGTTTTGCACGCTATACATTGCGGGCTTGAAAAATACTAAATGATCTATTATCTACTACTAGATACTAGCATCAGTTTTCTCCTCCAAATGTAATAATAAATGGGTAGGTATCTTCAAGTCAAGTGTAAATAGGCATATCCTAGGCAAGCGCGCTCCATCTTGTGCTGCAAGCTGCATCATCACTTGCCACCAGGTATGATTGTGTGGTGATAATTGCAGCCAAGCGCTAGTCTATAAATATAAAAAAACACCGATGCCGGAAGGGCATTGATAAAGGTACCTACATCATCATCATCATCATCATCATCAGCAACCGCTAGACGTCCACTGCTGGACATAGGTCTTCTACAACCACAGTCTTGCGCTGGCTGAATCCAGCGGCTCCCTGCGACTCGCCTGATGTCACCCGACCACTTAGTGGCGGGTCTTCCAACGCTACAATTTCCGGTGCGAGGTCGCCATTCCAGCACCTTGGGACCCCACCTACATAGTCGCAGGTATCATTTAGTAAAAATGCGTCACCTCAAGTACTAGGTATTTTATCTCTTAAATGAACCAGCGGTATCGTTAAATTTAACCGCTATATTAAAACAAGAAGTTCCGAAGCTGTTTAAAAGCTATTGTTATGGTGATTGCACGCCGAGATTATACAGCCGCTGTACCGCCGACCTCATCGCAGTCTAACACGACTTTATATTACAAAGATTTTATCTCGGTGTCTTTTATGTAAAATGGCTAACAGGTATACCGGCCATGTGCGAGTCAGGCTCGCGAGGGTTCCGTACTATAGTCGTATTTTTTCGACATTTTGCACAATAAATCAAAAACTATGATTCATAAAATCTGTTTTGAAATTAGATGCCCCACATGATATAGTTATCTTACTTTGATAATTAAAAATTCAAAATACTAATTATTAGTTCATGACCACAATTTAGTTTTTTTGTGTGCTGTAACCCTAAATTTACGGTTTTCAGATTTTTCCCCTAATGTCTGCTATAAGACCTACCTACCTGCCAAATTTCATGATTCTAAGTCAACGGGAAGTAGTCTGTAGGTTTCTTGACAGACAGACCGACAGACAACAAAGGGTTCCGTTTTCTTTTTGAGGTACGGAACCCTAAAAAATCAAGAGAGAGGGTTTCTCTATACGAGTATTTCTCAGAATTTACAAAATGACAATTCGAGAATTTAATCAAGTATCATTGACTATGACTCCTTGGGGAAATCGGCAATCATGCGGTGTGATTTGGCTGACATGAATTTTCTTCTCCGAAGGGAAAATGTATTGATTGAACGATTTTCAGGAAATTGCCGTTTTGTAATGGGAAAACCCTAATGATTATAATGTTTTAACGATGTCCGTTACTCGATTATAATCTAAACCAGATACTTTCACAGAAAAACATCTGAAAATGGACTGCAATAGCCAAAGTAGCACAACTTTTCCGTTTGGCGAAAGACAGTAAACTATAAGGTGTAACCAGAACGCTAGCAAAAACTTTATGTTATTACTAGCTGATTCCTGCGACTTCGTCCGCGTGGATTTACGTTTTTTAAAATCCCGCGGGAACTTTTTGATTTTTGGGGATTGTTGTCGTTGCTTGGTACCTACAATATGAATTTACTATGAACACTTCCTGAATCTTGATAACCCAGGCGGGCAGTAACCCTGCAGCATCAGGATTAAGGAGTTGAATCCAGATTTTTTTATGTGACCACGACGTAAACTTTTTTTGTTGATTTAAAAAAAAATTTGCAAATCGGTCCAGAAACCTCGAAAAAATCGATGTAGAAAAAAGAACCACCTCCTTTTTGACAGTCGGTTAAAAACTGATGACCTTGAAATATTTACGGAAAAATCTTTAAAATATCCCCTTTCTAACAAAAAAAGAATGAATGAAATCGGACTACGCGTTAATGAATTACAACTCAGTATACATTTTAACTTTCGTCCCCTCTCCTACGGGAACCATGCTGAATTTCGGGATAAAAAGTATCCTATATTCTTCCTCATAGTATGACCTCAAATCGTACCAAGTTTCATTGGAATCCATTCAGTAGTTTCAGCGTGATGCGCGGCCGTGATACAGACAGACAGACAGACAGACAGACAAAAATGAAAAAAATTACAGTTTTGGGTTCAGTATCGATTATAGAGTGCCCTCGAAAAAAAATTTTCAAAATATCTTCAATGTACAGAATTTGACCTGTTACAGTTTTATTATAAGTATATATATATATAAGTATTTATTATTGATATTGCCGAAACACAATCCATTTGCCTCATACTTGTAGTTTTAGTGATTTAGTATTTTTCAAACCCGCAATGTATAGCGCACAAAACTCACCCACCTACGACGCGGCATTGATCCCGTGGCACCTAACTACGCAACGGTTGTTGACCTCTAGCGTCAGTCAGTTGTTTTATTTGCAATACATTGTGAACTTTTGATAAATACAAATTGTTTTTTAAATCTCATTTTTTGTGGTATCTTATCTTACCACTATCAGTGATCATCAATACTTCAGTGATTATCTGTCTTCGTTTTTGCTAGTGTTCTACACCCTGTATCTGTATATATAAAACTGGCTTGTGTTCGCGACTTCATCCGCGTTCACTACACAAGTTTCGAACTCCTATTTCAGCCCCTCGGTCGTTGAATTTTCAAAAATCGTTTATTAGCGGATGCCTACGTCATAATAGCTATCTGCATGCCAAATTTCAGCCCGATCCGTCTAATAGTTTGAGCTGTGCGTTGATAGATCAATCAGTCAGTCAGTCAGTCAGTCAGCCAGCCAGTCAGTCAGTCAGTCAGTCTGTCACCTCAACGCACAGCCTAAACCGCTGGTCCTAGAGACGTCATGAAAGTAGGGAGTGTTTTTTGTAAAGAATACGTATCCACTAAGAAAGGATTTTTCGAAATTCCACACCTAGATGGGTTAAATGTGGGTTTAAAAATAATGTGCTATGTAAATAAGCTAGTAAATAATATAAAAATTAATGTTCATACAAAAGTATGACTACGAAGTAATGCTAGGTAGAATTTGACAAGGAATTATCACACAAACAAATCCCACCTTTCTGTCACATAAATTAATCCCGACACGAGTAAATTACCTACGTGCGAGTAACAAATGTGACTCATAACTTTACTCTGTCCTTGAATATGTGCAAACGGGATAAGGAAGTGATTTATATTTGGGTATTATAAGCTCAGCCCAAGAACAATCAGTGTGACAAAACTTTTTCGTAGCTTTTTCATCGATAGAAATGGTAAAAGAGAGATATTATGTCACACGGTTATATGTCACATAGTAGTGTGTGTACTCTAGTTCTCCTACGGATCTCCTAATTTCTGATTAGATCACGTAGAGAAACTCCAAGCATAGCTCTCTCGTTCGCCCGCTGTGTGACTCTGGTCTCTGAGCTTTTTTACGAGGCCCATAGTTAGCGACCATGTCTCGGATCCATATGTCATCACTAAGTTAGTTATCGTGAATTATATAATTAAATTCGATCCATAATTTAATAAAAATGAGGTAGGTACCTATACAAATAAAAATATTACACTTATGTTATTATTGTACTACATAAAACGTAAAGATAAAATTACGCTTAGGTACCTACTTACTAAATTACCAACGCAGGAAAATACTGAAATAATTTTCAGCTGTAGAAGAACTAATTAGGCGATCCTTAGAACGTACCTAATTAGCTTGGCCTTTTTTTAAAGACTTTTCATCTCAGAAAATATAAAAATACAAAAAGCAAACCCTCTAAGCCTTTATAATAGCTATTTCTTGTTATTTCTTATAACGAGTTTATGTTACAACAAAGACTCCCTACGGGATGGTATTCCATCCAATTATTATTATTTATTTACCAAAAGCCGATTACATAATATTTTAAGCCTAAGCCTCAATAGCTCAATCATGATGATGATTACAATTAAGCCTAAGCCTCAATAGCTCAAGCGGTAGAGGAGTGCACTGAAAACCGAAAGGTCGATTCTTTCCGACCGGAGGTCTGATTGGTCAACTATACACATCTCCGCTCCGCTCTGCTTCAGTGGACAGGCACCCTTAGGGTTCCATACCCGATGGGTGTCAACAGGAACCTAATACTAAGCCTTTGCTGTCCGTTCGTCCGTATTTAAGAGCCTCAATAGCTCAACCGGTAAAGGAGTGGACTGAAAACCGAAAGGTCGACGGTTCAAACCTCGCCCGTTGCACTATTGTCGTACCTACTCCTAGCACAAGCCTGACGCTTAGTTGGAGAGGAAAGGGGAATATTAGTCATTCAACATGGCTCATATTCTTTAAAAAAAATACAATGGAATTTTTCTTGCTTATAAAATACGTCCTAGAATAGAATAGAATATGTTTTTATTCTGCATGCCAAATTTCAGCCCGATCCATCCAATACCTACATTTAAATGACTAAAACACTAATCAATGATGCCTGATGCGCAGTAATGGGCGTCTGGTTATACAGGTCTTGGGTTCAATTCCCTGCGAGGGCGATTTGACACCAAAAGCTTAAGCATATCGCTTCGATGCTGCATAGAAAATTATTGTGAATATCACATGTTTAAACTGTTATACCCCTTGCAAATTAATCCAAGTCCATTATAACCTGTATCGCCACTTACCACTCAGTGAAATCGCAGTCCACGGCTAACTAGCTGTCATCGAATAAAAAAAATGGTATAGGTATCAATCGGTTCGCCTAAAGCTAAACGCTTTTCATATCTTCAGAATTGCAGAGACTTTTCTATGTAGAAGTAGTCGAAATTCTAATTTTGTAGGCTTAGTACAGTTTGCCCATCTCGATAACTTTCGAGTCATGTCGACGTATCTGACACTCAACGGTCGACGGCTGGACTAAGATGTCTTGTAGGAATTTCCAGACGCCAATTATTTCGAATATCAAAACACTACAATGAAAAGAAAAATTATCTGAATCTCGAAATAATTTTAAATACATATCAAAAGTAAGGTTGCCTGGAAGAGATCGCTTTAGCGATAAGGCCGCCTTTGCATGCTACGGCTATTAAATTAAGATCCTTGTATGTTTTTACTATGTTTACTTGTGTTGGTGTTGTGTGCAATAAAGTATAAATAATAATAATAATAAAAATTGTGGACCGGCAGGAATCGAACCCGCGTCTCCTGGGATCGCACCCGATATCACACATTTCGTCACTGGCAGCAAGCGAGCCGTAGCTTAGTGGTCAGAGCGTCGGGTGCGATCCCAGGAGACGCGGGTTCGATTCCTGCCGGTCCATAATTTTTGGTATGTATTTAAAATTATTTAGAAACCTTTAAGTGTAGGTAAAACACTATAAAAATTATAAAATATCTGAATCTTATTTAGTTTAATGTTTGAATTCGCTCATATTATATTTACCGTCAGTGCTCAAAGCGGAAACATCGAAAAACGAAAAACATAGGATTACTCCATTTTACTTTACAGTATTTCGATGGTCTACGTTCTATTATTACCAATGGTATGCAAAATCGTACTAAGGATTTTGATGTATTGAGATGTATTCGAACAGCGTACGGGTGAAATTTTGCGCCCGATGAAATTATAGTCCCCCAGTTCGGCCCGGTGGGAAATGATCAAATCTGGGTATCTTCGACGATGAAATAGCTTTATACTGAGGCCACATGTTTGTACCTCAGGCTGTAGATTACCCGGTTTCCTGCATGAGCGACGAATACTACGCGACGCGACACGACACGACGCGACCGGAGTTATATGGCAGTGTGCGTCTCGCCGCAGACTGCCATATAGGCCGCAAGCAAGGCATGCCGTTGAGTTGATCGCGTTCGTCGCGTTCGCAGCGTCGCGTCGCGTAGTATTCGTCGCTCACGCAGGACACCGCGTTAGGTAAGTACTGTACCCGTAGTACAAGATTTTACGTCTCACCAAACCAAACCAAATTCGAGAGTCGAAATACTTCCGCGTTACAGTAAACTGGATCTTAAATGCCTTGTTTTAAAGCTCAAGTTTGTCTACACTTCTACAGCCAGCGCTCCAAGCGGAAACATTGCGATATTAAAATCAGTGGCATTGAATATTTGACTTCAATTCAAGGCTGTTTAGGTCCATTTTACTGTAACGCGGAAGTATTTCGACTCTCGAATTTGGTTTCGTTTGGTGAGACGTAAAATCTTGTACTACGGGTACTGAGGCCACATGTTTGTACCTCAGGCTGTAGATTACCCGGTTTCCTGCATGAGCGACGAATACTACGCGACGCGACACGACACGACGCGACCGGAGTTATATGGCAGTGTGCGTCTCGCCGCAGACTGCCATATAGGCCGCAAGCAAGGCATGCCGTTGAGTTGATCGCGTTCGTCGCGTTCGCAGCGTCGCGTCGCGTAGTATTCGTCGCTCACGCAGGACACCGCGTTAGGTAAGTACTGTACCCGTAGTACAAGATTTTACGTCTCACCAAACCAAACCAAATTCGAGAGTCGAAATACTTCCGCGTTACAGTAAACTGGATCTTAAATGCCTTGTTTTAAAGCTCAAGTTTGTCTACACTTCTACAGCCAGCGCTCCAAGCGGAAACATTGCGATATTAAAATCAGTGGCATTGAATATTTGACTTCAATTCAAGGCTGTTTAGGTCCATTTTACTGTAACGCGGAAGTATTTCGACTCTCGAATTTGGTTTCGTTTGGTGAGACGTAAAATCTTGTACTACGGGTACTGAGGCCACATGTTTGTACCTCAGGCTGTAGATTACCCGGTTTCCTGCATGAGCGACGAATACTACGCGACGCGACACGACACGACGCGACCGGAGTTATATGGCAGTGTGCGTCTCGCCGCAGACTGCCATATAGGCCGCAAGCAAGGCATGCCGTTGAGTTGATCGCGTTCGTCGCGTTCGCAGCGTCGTCGCGTCGCGTAGTATTCGTCGCTCACGCAGGACACCGCGTTAGGTAAGTACTGGTAAGTTTTGAAAACTTCTCTCTTCCTTGGTGTCGCCGATAGTTTGAGTGGAATCTTGACCTTTCCTTTTTAACCGACTTCAAAAAAAGGAGGAGGTTCTCAATTCGTCGGAATCGCCTGGACCGATTTTGAAAATTCTTTTTTTGTTTGAAAGGGTATACTTTAAAGTTGGTCCCATTTAAATTTGGTGAAGATCTGATGAACATCTTCGAAGATAGATACTGGAACTCCTCAACGGATAAGAGTAAATTGCTCGCGATCAGTGTAATAGCTTAGTAAACAGTAGATTTTTAACCAGTCATAGCATAATTCCATGGGGCCACTAAAAATTGTGAAATAAATTTTTTTTACAAAAAAAATAAAAACCGACTTCGATACACAAACACTAAAAATTGAAAAATAATTTAATTTATTACCGAATATATTATGTATACAAGAGTTAATATAGTTCCATAATAATATTTTTGGGGTCGGTGCCAATGAGGTGCCATTGTGGAGTCTCATAAAAATATGAAGTCTAGACGATTCGCGCAGCTAAAGCTAATTGGCACCGGCACCAAAAAGTATTATTATGGAACTATATTAACTCTTGTATACATAATATATTCGGTAATAAATTAAATTATTTTTCAATTTTTAGTGTTTGTGTATCGAAGTCGGTTTTTATTTTTTTTGTATTTTGTGTATAGAAAATTGATGTGTGTAATGGTACACTACATTCCAGGCCTGAAATAAAGCGATTACTGGCCGAGTATTATTGGAAGGCCGAGGCGAAGCCGAGAACTTCTAAAGTAATTTTGAAAGGAAAACTCCTCCTTTTAAACTAAACGAGGTTGGTAAATGCTAATTTCGGCCGAGAATTGTATAGTACTTTTCTTCCAATTGCGAGGAAAAAATAATTTAATAGAAGAAACAAAGTTTTAATTCATATGAAAATGTATATTGGAAAATTCGTGTCCAAACAACGCGCATATTTCATATTCCGTTTGTTTAGTTACACAACATTGTCCCACTGGAAATTAATTATTTAAGTAAGGAAGGTCTGTTAAGAAGAGTTTATTCGGAGTGCGCTCCATACAAACATAGTTTGGCTCTCATTTGAATACTAACCAATCAAACTCAAGGAAATTGTGTAGGTACGTTAAAACGTAAGCTTCTAAAGAAGCTGATATTTTGTGTCTGTTAATTTCAGATTTCCATGAGCGTACAATATCAAATAATGTAGTAATCACCCGTAGGAGGGTGATTAACTACATTATTATTTTGATATTGGCCCCGATTTTCTAGTCTCTCTCTAAACTAAATTTAGAGTATCTGCATCCTTTTCTTTTTACTAATGCTAAAAAGGAACGGAACATGACTTTCACATTTAAAGACTCTAAATTTTAGTGCACAATACAAATTTAAACAGTAGGTTCGCGAGTGCGTGCTAAAACCACGGGTTTTACCATCTAAAAATAATTTAGAAATGTCAAACTGCTTCTGTCCTTTTCATATGACAATAGTAAGAAGAGGGTGCGAATACTCTAAAATTAGGTTGTGCTTAGAATCGGTGCCACTGTATGAAGAAAGCATCGAACTGGGACCTCTTACAGCGATCTCGCACTTATCCAATCCGAATCCGTGAAAATACTGATATAAAAATATCTACGACATTTTTATAACGTGAATATTTAAATCAATGAAATTACATTTGTATGGGGCGAGTGACGGAGCGTCCTCTGTTAATTAATTTACGAACTGAGAACTATGTAGATATGACACGGACAAACTTAGTTCCGTTCCAATTATACAACTATAACTACCCTCATCTGCATTACTTACAATTGAATAATTTATTGCTAGCAATAAACTGGTACTATATTTTGAATTATAGTCACCACTGGTGTAGCTGCTAGTTAGTGAATTAATTCGAATTTATATTGAAATTATTTTGACGACCTCCCTGGCGCAGTGGTGAGCGCTGTGGTCTTATTAGTGGGAGGTCCCGGGTTCGATTCCTGGCAGGGGTATGAAATTTTATAATTTCTAAATTTCTGGTCTGGTCTGGTGGGAGGCTTCGGCCGTGGCTAGTTACCACCCTACCGGCAAAGCCGTGCCGCCAAGCGATTTAGCGTTCCGGTACGATGCCGTGTAGAAACCAAAGGGGTATGGGTTTAATAAAAACTGCCATACCCCTTCCAGGTTAGCCCGCTATCATCTTAGACTGCATCATCACTTACCATCAGGTGAGATTGCAGTCAAGGGCTAACTTGTATCTGAATAAAAAAAAAAACTTAAGGTTAGACCACAGAAAGTAAAATGTCCGCAGAAGTTCTACATTTTTATTACGTAGATTTACGTGCGCCTAATACCAAAAGGTACAACGAAATGAAGGTGATGGATTGGATGGTTCTTCATGGATGGAAGTATTTTTATGCCTATTACAAACTTAATGCCACGACTGCAAAACAACATGCGACTTTTTTTCTTGAAATAGAAGATTTTTACTATTAAATGGCACATATATCTCTGTACATTCTGGGACACGCGTCCATACAATTTTTGTCCATCTCCATCTTTTATCACGTTACAATTTGGAGTACTTACACCTATTTCATTGACCCTGGTTAGAAAATTAAAGTATGCTTCGAGCAATCTGGAGTAACATCATCAAGATCTGATTACCACCACCTATTGACAGCTCGTCTGATCTGTTCTCCAATGATTGTATTGATTTCATTCTGAAATAAAAATTCTAAATATACCGGTTGTAATCAGAACGCTAGCAAAACCTTAGCGTTATTGTTATACTACCTAAACACAATCCAATACCAATAATTATTTGCCTCATTTTGTAGTTTTAGTGATTTAGTATTTTTATTGTTTTATTTGCTAATCTATATCGTGAAATTTTACAAAATTTAGATATATTTTTTTCGCGTTTATTTTTATGGTAGCACATCAGTAATCATCAGTACTATCACCTGTCTTTGTTTTCGTTCTGGTTACACCCTGTATAAAAACAAAAGTTCTCATCAACACCCTGTTTAAACTCTTGAATCTAGGAATTCGGCACAGCTTTTCTAGGTCCTTTTATATTGTAGACAAGGAATAAGGTCGTATTTTTTGAAATTGCAACGGGATAGGGAATAAATAGGATTTTTATTTCCTCTAAGCAAAAACTAATAAAAAAACCGGTCAAATGTGAGTCAGGCTCGCGCAACGAGGGTTCCGTACTACAGTCGTATTTTTTCAACATTTTGCACGATAATTAAAAAACTATGATGCATAAAAATAAATAAAAATCTGTTTTAGAATGCGCAGATGAAGCCCTTTCATATGACACCCCATTTGATATAGTTATCTTACAGACAGATAGACAGACAGACATACAGACAACAAAGTGGTCCTATAAGGGTTCCGTTTTACCTTTTGAGGTACGGAACCCTAAAAATAGCTCAAGTTGATCACTCTTACCTTATAAGTCTCAAGTAGATTAGGAATTTCATTATTGAAGATGTTGTTTATCCAGCACGAGTAATCTTGGCCTGATTCGAGTACAGTCCAGCCCGCCTAAAAAATACATGAGACATTACAATTACTAATGTAATTAATTACATTATAATTAATTTTCTACACAGTCAACAAAACCGTTAAAACACATAAATATAAAAATAGTTCAATGTATAAATTTATTCCTAATCTGTTTATGTAAAGACTAGCTGATCCCCGCGGCTTCGCCCGCGTGGAGTTAGGTTTAAAGATCCCGTATAGCCTATGTCACTCAGGAATAATGTAGCTTTCTACTGGTGAAAGAATTTTTAAAATCGGTCCAGTAGTTCCAAAGATTACCCCCTACAAACAAACTTAACGACATTACCTCTTTATATAATAGTATATATTATATAGATAAATGTTATAATAATTACGATAATGATGAAAAAACCGGCCAAGTTCGAGTCAGACTCGCGCATCGAGGGTTCCGTGCAACAGTCGTATTTTTTTCGTCATTTTGCACGATAAGTCATAAACTGTTGTGCATAAAAATCTGTTTTAGAATCTACAGGTAAAGCCCTTTCATAATAATGATAGATAATTTTCATAAAGTTGAAAATACAAATTATTTGTTCGTGAAGACCTACCAACTTGCCAAATTTTATGATTCTAGATCAACGGCAAGTACCCTATAGGTACCGTTCTTAACAGACACGACAGACAAATGGCCTAGACGGACAGATAGACAAAGAGACAAAGTGGTCCTATAAGGTTTCCTTTTTTCTTTAGAGGTACGGAACATAAAGCTTAAAAAAGCGGCGTGTAGGTATATTGTATGTACACGGAAAGAAGTAAAACTTAAAAAATATATATTATGTCCACCAAAATAAAATTAATGAAAAAAAATTTACATCGATTCGCTCAATGCTGAAATTCGGATTGATATTGACGATGGTAACAGAACCCCCATACAGTCTCAGAAGAGCATCACCGGCGATACGGATGTTATCAAAGATGAGACTGAAATATAATAAAGAAAGCAAATATAATATAAAAAAATCAACGATTGGATAAGATTTCATCAAGGATAAGATTTGATCAAGTCAAGAATGAATATAGGCATCTCATCTCCTAGGAAGCGTGCTCTATCTTAGGCTACATCATCACTTGTCAGCAGTTCTGATAGCAGCCAAGCGCTAGGCTGTAATGTAAAAAAAAAGTGCCAAGTGCGAGTAAGGCTCGCGCAATGAGGGTTCCGTACTACAGTCGTATTTTTTCGACATTTTGCACGATAATTCAAAAATTATGATGCATAAAAATAAATAAAAATCTGTTTTAGAATGTACAGGTGAAGACCTTTCATATGATACCCCACTTGATATAGTCACTCACTTCGAAAGTTGAAAATACTAATTATTAGTTCATGACCACAATTTAATTTTTTTTGTGTGATCTCACCCTAAATTCACGGTTTTCAGATTTTTCCCCAAATGTTAGCTATAAGATCTACCTACCTGCCAAATTTCATGATTCTAGGTCAACGCAAAGTACCCTGTAGGTTTCTTGACAGACAGACGGACAGACAGACAGACAGACAGACAGAAACAAAGTGATCCTATAAGGGTTCCGTTTTTCATTTTGAGGTACGGAACCCTAAAAATAGCAAAAAAAATAGCATAAGAAACGCAAATTAGTAAATCATAAAGTTAAAAAAATTTCAAATTTTTCAAATAGCCTTTTCATTATAGTTTACATAAATAATATAATCGCTAGGTTTACTATGATCATTCGTAGTTTAAGAAAACAAGATAAATAGTAAAAAAATTATAATTTTACTAGCTGATGCCCGCGACTTTGTCCGCGTGGAATTAGGTTTTTCAAAAATCCCGTGGGAACTCTTTGATTTTCCGGGATAAAAAGTAGCTTATGTCACTCTCCAGGTCTTAATATTATACACATGCAAAAAATCACGTCAATCCGTTGCACCGTTGCGACGTGATTGAAGGACAAACCAACAAACAAACACACTTTCGCATTTATTATAAGGGTACTGATAAAAAGAAGAAATACTGACCTCCCATTTATTTCAAGGTCAGCTTTTAAACCTCCATAGACTGCTTTTATTCTAGAGTTACCTGAGGAATAGAAATTACAGAGTTCTTGATAGATTATGTAAAAACGGACAAAACAAAATTTGTTTTGTCTTACTTTAAAAGTTGAAAATACTAATTATTTGTTAAGGAACACATTTTTTTTTGTGATGTGACGACAAATTCACGGTTTTCGGATTTATTCCTTTCCATGTGCTATATAAGACCTACCTACCTTTCATGATTCTAGGTCAACGGGAAGTACCCATAGATTTCTTGACAGATAGACAACAAAGTGATCCTAGGGTTGCGTTTTTCCTTTTGAGGTACGGAACCACAAAAAAATTGGACTTGTCAAATCATAACTTACCTATTTGAAACCAGATCTTCGGGATTACCAAGTCGATATCGAGTCTGCCCAAAATTATATTATAGTAAAGATTGTCTATATTAATGTCGCTGATACCTTTGAATCGTAAATCTTCGATTAATCCTACGATTTCAAGCAATCTAAAAATAGCACAAAAGTATTAGAATAATAATTTAAAACATGAAAATTATTAAGTAATTAAATATCACAAAAAAAAAAGAAAATGTTTTTATTCAATTAAACTTTTTCAAGTATTTTTGAATCGTCAGCTGCATCTACCACTTGCTTTAACGGTGAAGAAAAACATCGTGAGGAAACCTGCATGCCTGAGAGTTCCCCATAATGTTCTCAAAGGTGTGTGAAATTTGCTAATCTGCACTTGGCCAGCGTGGTAGACTATGGCCATAACCTTCTCAATCTAAGAGGAGACCCTTGCTCTTTAGTTAACTAGGTATGGATTGATCATGTTGATAAATACAAATTCATAATATTAGTAGGCTACTTTTTATCCCGGAAAATCAAAGAATTCCCACGTGATGTTTAAAAACCTGATACCACGCGGACGAAGTCGTGGGCATCGGCTAGTTCTAAGTAAATAAATAAATATTCTACACTTTCTTAGTGCGATGTATGTACTATGGCCTAAACCTGAGAGGAGACTCGTGCTCAGTAGTTAGCGGAGCCAAGTGCCCTGCACGTATTGTTGAGGGATTTCTCGGCGTCCAATAAAATAGTGAACTGTATTACACGTTACATTTTTATTATGAAAAAAGACACAGAATCGTCTGACGTGGTCACTTTTTAGTCGTGTATATATGAATGTTCAGAGCCTCAATAGCTCAATCGGTAAAGGAGTGGACTGAAAACCGAAAGGTCGACGGTTCAAACCCCGCCCGTTACACTATTTGTCGTACCTACACCTAGCACAAGCTTGACGCTTAGTTGGAGAGGAAAGTGGAATATTAGTCATTGAACATGGCTAAAATTCTTTAAAAAAAAAACCAGCTTCTATTTTACGAAAAATACGTGAAGTAATTAATGTACATGCATTTAAAGTGATTTCCATTATAAGTATAAATTGTTAAGGATAAACTTATATAATATTTAGTCGAGCGCCAAACCCTTCTCACTCTGAGAGGAGACCCGTGCTCTGTACTGAGTTGACTATGGGTAGATCGTGGTGATGATTTACAACTTTTCTTTAAAAAAAAATGTGAATGTGCGGCCGGATAACCGCGGCTATCCTAAACAGTAGTGAACCAGCGATGAGTTGCGATGATGGTGATGATGATGATGATTTCATGTTCTCTTACCCATCAAGAAGGGCATAATCCAATTCAATATCGGTTTCTACAGGATCCAATCCTTTTTTCTTGATCCATTGAGTTAAAGTCTCGATTGCATCTATGAGCCAATAGTCAACTATTCTGTTTTGGGCGGGAACTGTTAAAATAATAATTTTAAAAAATTCAGTCATGTGCGAGTCAGACTTGCAGACGGAGGATTCCGCACCAAGAAAAAACACTTTTAATTTATTTTTTTATTTTCATGGTGGCCTTTTTGAAATGTTTATTATAATATTTGTTGTTCTGTAAAAAATTCAGCTCTCTACCTAGAGGTACGGGGTCTATACTTATAACGATCTGCGAGATACAGTCCAGTGACAGACAGACGGACGGACCCGTTGGCATCTTGCAGCAAAAAAAAGATGACAGCCATACAAGCTGCTTTGAACGGTACTACGTATCTACTTTTGCAATCATTTCTTTTTATTAATAATAAATAATTTATTTATTTAGGAAGAATATGTACATTTTACAATAAGTTTAGGTGTAATCATAAACTTTAAATCATAAGTTTTTCCGTACACCAAGTTAAGTTACTTAAGTTTAGTTTAAACGAGACAGAGCTATATCTCTCACATAAATCTGTCTCGTTTCAACTCAATCTTAAGTAAAGATTAGCGACTCTGAGTACGGCGGCTAATGTTTTAATTTGTATTTTATTACTCACCAATTTCTGATTGTGGTAAGGCATTTATTCCAGCAATGGCCAGTAAGCAAGCTAAAACTAATGACTTCATTGTGAAGTTATTTGAGCTGAAATAATAAAACGTACTATAAGTCCCGGAAATTGCTATTGCGCTGGAACCATGTCTCGTTAACATCGAAATGACGTCATTTTGACATCAGCCGAAACAAAAATATAGCTTGAAACTTCAGTCTAGTGCTGACGTCACTAAAATGGCGGCCATGCGCATTAGCAATTTGCATGACTTATACCGTTAATCTTACACATTTGTGCATTGATGCTATAAATTTATGACTGTGATAGCGTGGTTAGGGTGGGTTGTTACGCTTATCATTCTATTTTTTGTTGTTCTAGATCTAAAACTAAGCCATACATCGATTTATCCCTTTATTATTTATGCCCTAAAACAATTAATATACTAAAATTGTGTAGGTATGACTCAAAATTTATGCCCCTTGAAAATCCTCTATTTTAAGGCAAATTTTGAAGAAAATTCGTGTGTGAATAAACTGTATAAGAAACTGGAAAATTGGAAAATTAACAACTTCATATCACACTTTAATTATTAATTATTTCAGTTGTCTTTAGTTTGTGTAAAAAAACATGTTTTCTTTTCCCAAAAAATAGGCGTAATTTTAAACGTCTCACAATAAGACATCACAGAAAACATTGTGAGGGAATCTGCTTGCCTGAGAGTTCTCCATAATGTTCTCGAAGATGTGTGAAGTCTGCCAATCCGCACTTGGCCAGCGTTGTGTTCTATGGCCTACTAGGCGGTCTAGGTCTAGGCCCTTCTCATCCTAAGAGAAGCCCTGTACTCAATAGTGAGCCGGGGATAGGCTGATCATGATGATGCTGATGAGGATGATCAATATACTTATAATAAAACTGTAACAGGTCAAATTCTGTACATTGAAGATATTTTGAATTTTTTTTTCGAGGGCACTCTATAGTCGAAACTGAACCCTAACCGAAGAAAACTAACCTATCTTAACCACATAGAAAATGTAATAAACAAAGCTTCAAAATTGTTGGGATTTATTATGCGACAAGGTCGAACTTTTAAAGAATCTAAGACGAAAATCACACTTTACAATAGCCTTGTCCGCAGTCAACTAGAGTATTGCAGTATCGTTTGGCGTCCACATTATGCAACTCACTATTTAAGGCTAGAGCGTATCCAGAAAAGATTTATGTGGCACCTATCATACTCAGCGAAGATCTACAAAACAGTAATTTCTTATAAAAAAAGACTAACCTATTTTAAAATGATGACACTAGAACAAAGAAGAGATTTGCTAGATCTAATGTTTTTATACAAATTACTGAGAAACAACTTAGATTGCCCCAGCTTACTAAATAAAATCAATTTCACAGCACCAAAGAGATATTACTCCTTTTGTACCTCCACGCACCCGAACTGTCTTTGGCGCCAACTCCATCATCCCTCGATTATGTAAATTATGTAATAAATTCAGTCAGTCACTTGATATCAACATAAATCCACCTGGCACGTTTCGAAAACTAGTTATAAGTAACTTAATTAGACAATCAAACTAATTGTGTTAAGAAACGTTCTCTGTGTACCTACTTATTCGCAGAAATATCTATCACTTTTCTAAACATTCTTTTTTAACTATTCTTACTCCTAGGTTAACTTAACTTTACTATAGTTTTAGATTTATTTAATTACCATTGCACCTTGAATAATTTTTGTTTTTTGTGTTTTCACTATTTCGGAAAGTTTTGGCTACTTTTTGTATTATTTTACTTATATGATTAATAATTGTTTGCATGTAAATTGTGTGAATGTGCATGTAGTGTTTGCTTTCAAATGATTTTACAAACAACGTCATGTAATTTAACTTTATATAATTTAAGATCATTTTTGTAAAAATCGCTAGCGAACCTTTTCAATAAAAATAAAAAATAAACCCAAAACTGTAATTTTTTTCATTTTTGTCTGTCTGTCTGTCTGTCTGTCTGTCTGTCTGTCTGTCTGTCTGTCTGTCTGTCTGTCTGTCTGTCTGTATCACGGCCGCGTATCACGCTGAAACTACTGAATGGATTCCAATGAAACTTGATACGATTTGAGGTCATACTATGAGGAAGAATATAGGATACTTTTTATCCCGAAATTCAGCATGGTTCCCGTAGGAGAGGGGATGAAAGTTAAAATGTATACTGAGTTGTAATTCATTAACGCGTAGTCCGATTTCATTCATTCTTTTTTTGTTAGAAAGGGGATATTTTAAAGATTGTTCCGTAAATATTTCAAGGTCATCTTGTCAGACTGTCAAAAAGGAGGTGGTTCTTTTTTCTACATCGATTTTTTCGAGGTTTCTGGACCGATTTGCAATTTTTTTTTTAAATCAACAAAAAAAGTTTACGTCGTGGTCACATAAAAAATTCTGGATTCAACTTCTTAATCCTGATGCTGCAGGGTTACTGCCCGCCTGGGTTATCAAGATTCAGGAAGTGTTCATAGTGAATTCATATTGTAGGTACCAAGCAACGACAACAATCCCGAAAAATCAAAGAGTTCCCGCGGGATTTTAAAAAACGTAAATCCACGCGGACGAAGTCGCAGGAATCAGCTAGTAACTGAATATTTTAAATCAATTTTATGTTAATCAATTAATCAAAGGACTATGCTTACCTATTCTCCTGTTGAAATGCTTACGAAATTATCGTTCACATGATTTTATAGGAATAGGAAACACGACTACATATTTTATCTCATAATCTTTGGATTACCAGATTTAATCGTATCTGATTTATTTCGAATTGTGAACCAAATGATAATTGCAATCATTTTTATCACCTGACTTTTTAGTAATTGACTTTTTGGAATTTTGACAGAAATTACATAAATTCATTCAGTCAATAGTTGTAAATCATCACCACGATCTACCCATAGTCGACTCAGTACAGAGCACGGGTCTCCTCTCAGAGTGAGAAGGGTTTGGCGCTCGACTAAATATTATATGAGTTTGTCTGTAACAATTTATACTTATAATGGAAATCACTTTAAATGCATGTACATTGCTTCACGTATTTTTCGTAATATAGAAGCTGTTTTTTTTTTAAAGAATAATATTAGCCATGTTTAATGACTAATATTCCCCTTTCCTCTCCAACTAAGCGTCAAGCTTGTGCTAGGAGTAGGTACGACAATAGTGCAACGGGCGGGGTTTGCACCGTCGACCTTTCGGTTTTCAGTCCACTCCTTTACCGGTTGAGCTATTGAGGCTTTTGATCGTGATAATCAGCAGTCTGCCTAATGATCAATATGTTATGATAAACACAAATCGTTAAGATTATCCTATCATTAAAGAATTTAAAACTCATTGATTTTGAATCAATAAAAATATTATCTATTAGCTAATGCCTATCATGCGTTACAAATTCGCGCATTAGTAGATACAGATACCTACAGTGCAAAGTTTCAACGAAGTAGGATAAACAAAATGTTGAGACGACCTATAGGGTTACTTCCCGTTGACCTAGAATCATGAAATTTGGCAGGTCTTAGAGCAAAAGTAAAGAAATAAATCCGAAAACCGTGAATTTGTGGTTACAGCACAAACAAATAATTAAAATGTGTAAGTGAATTATCAATGAAAGGGATATTTCTAAATATTATAATATGAATTTATCCGTAACAATTTATACTTATAATGGAAATCACTTTTAATGCATGTACACTTCACGTATTTTTCGTAATATAGAAGCTGGTTTTTTTTTTTTTTAAATAATATTAGCCATGTTAAATGACTAATATTCCCCTTTCCTCTCCAACTAAGCGTTAAGCTTGTGCTAGGAGTAGGTACGACAATAGCGCAACGGGCGGGGTTTGAACCGTCGACCTTTCGGTTTTCAGTCCACTCCTTTACCCGTTGAGCTATTGAGGCTCTTAAATACGGACGGACGGACAGCAAAGGCTTAGTATTAGGTTCCTGTTGACACCCATCGGGTATGGAACCCTAAGGGTGCCTGTCCACTGAAGCAGAGCGGAGCGGAGATGTGTATAAGTTGACCAATCAGAGTTTTGTCAGATGACGGAATAAAATTATTACGTAATTTACTGACAATCTGATTGATCTGGTCAACACATCTCCGCTCTGCTCCACTTCAGTGGACAGGCACCCTAAAAGACGCTGCGCCTCCGTTCCACTCCTTCCTATAGGTGTACGTTGTGCAAAGGTTTCTTTAAAAAAAAAATTCGTATCGCCACAGAATTCTATTTCCATCCCAGCGTTGAACTTTGTAATTCTTTACAACTTGTTGAATTATTCACGTTTTTTTTTCTGTCGATACTTTTCGAACATCCATCATGTTCTGATATATTATTCTTCAGAGCTTTTTCTGGATAAAGTTTTGCTGTTGAAAGATTGTTCTTACAGACTGTTATTGTAGACATAATATCACTGGTTTACTTTTAAAGCTTTTTATCACATTTTACATTTTATTCATGATGTAGGTAGGCCTAATAGAATCATAAGTTGCGTAAATAAATATAATCTCGAAAGGTTCAATTTTTTTATAATGTTTAATTTAGAAATTAAACTATTAATAAACTTAAATCTAAAAAAAAAACAACATTAAATTAAAACTAAAATAAATTAAATTAAATCTAAAACCTCGTCGAGACCACCGCAGCGAGGCATTGTACCCAAGATGCTGGCAGCATTACCCCTTTGGATGGCCAAACTAATTCTTTGACCAAGGTAGCTGCCAGCTCTCGGGTCCCCGGTTGACTCGATAACTCTTTTCACAATTTCTTCAAAAAGAGCTCGAGCCCCCGGGCCCCACGGCCCCAAGGTCTCCACACCAAAAGGCACGAATACGAAGCTCCCATCGAGGTTTCATATTTGCGCCTCTTGGCCTGTTCGGCGCTGATGGCCGCTGCACCCGCTATAGAGGAGGTCGCCTGAATGTGGAATGAATTTTTAGTGGCCCCATGGTATTAAAATATGCTATGCCTGGTTAAAAATCTACTGTTTACTAAGCTATTACACTGATCGCGAGCAATTCACTCTTATCCGTTGAGGAGTTCCATTATCTATCTTCGAAGATGTTCATCAGATATTCACCAAATTTAAATGGGACCAACTTTGAAGTATACCCTTTCAAACAAAAAAAAGAATTTTCAAAATCGGTCCAGGCGTCTTCGAGTAATCGGGGAACATACATAAAAAATAAAAAAATATAAAAAAAAGATTCCGACGAATTGAGAACCTCCTCCTTTTTTTGAAGTCGGTTAAAAAGCACTGTTGAAGCGCTATTTCGTTGTATATCACCCGTTATTGCTCCTCGAACCGCGTTGATCCAGCGATATCCTGTTTCATTGGACCCGCTGCATTTCGGAGGGCTTTATGGGCCATTACCCTAAAGGATTACCCCCTGAATGTCGCCCTTATGAATTTAAAGCGCTCGCGAACGACAAATATTTTCCATATAAATAACATTAGGATTTCGTGGGCGGCTTAGAAGGCTTCTTCAAAATGTTAAATGAAAAATAATATTGGAAACTATATATTTTTTTTCGTATTTTTAATATATTTTTGACTAATTATTTACTAGGCTAATTTGATAATGTGCAGTAATAGAATAGAATAGAATAAAATATATTTGTATACAAGTGCTTTTGAATCGTCAACTAGTTTAATTTACCACTGGTTCGGAATGCCGTTCCTACGGAGAAGAACCAGCAAGAAAGCGTCGACTTGTGGACACTTATAACAAAAACTTCGACGAAGTAGACATTTTTGCCCTGTCTGAAGGTAGATATAAAAAGGCTATTATTGATGTTTTGAAAAAAGAAACAATATACGATTAAAAATTTTTCAATTCACTTATGTAGAACAGTGTTATGATTATGTATTTTTGTATTGAATGTCTCCCTTATTTTGTAAATAAGACTTTTTTTATTTTTATTAGCGCGATTAGTTGTTTAAATTTTTATGTATAGTTTAGTCGTTTGCTTGTATTTTTATATTATTATATATATGTATGTATTGTATATGTTTGTTAATGTTGTGTCGCCCTAGTTGTTTGTAGTAAGCTGTGGATAGTGTAGTGGATTACATATTTATCAATTTTGTTAGATTTAAGTCGTACCTAGTTTTAACTTTTAATATGCAATTGTTTACTGTCCCAAATAAAAAAAAAAGAAAAAAAAAAAAAAAAAGAACTCAGCGGTTGTTCTTTACAAGTGATCAATTTACGGTCAGGTATTCGAATGCCAGGTACGCACCTCTAACTGTTCAGAGTTTAGTTTGTTTCAAATAAATAGTTATTAGAAAATTACACCCCCCCCCCCCCCTTCTTTCCCTCCCTTACATAATTAGGTCCGTTTAGTCGCACGTTAGCGCGCTCCAGATCACCCATACTCAGATCATGCACTTTTGTGAAAATTTATAATTTTGCTTTTTAAAATTAATAATTTTAACAATGTTTGTAAGTATGTTTATGTTAGTTTGTACTCGTAGTTTAATTAGTGTAATTGGCTTTATGGCCGTTCTAATTAAATAATAAATAAATAATAATAATAATTAAACATCGTACGGAACCCTCGCCACGCGAATTCAACTCGCAATGGTCAGGTTTTTTTACTAAATAATAATTTAATAGAACTTCACACGTGTCGACATACAATTTAATTTAATTGGATCAGAAGTAGTTCGTTAAAGCCGTATACCGTTAAAATTTTGAAGTCAGTAACTGAAAAATTATTTCATATTCGGACGGAATTTACATTTTACACGTAATTGCCCCTTAAATCGGATGAAAAGCACTTTGTCGGGGCGGTTGAATCGTATTTTTATGGAGCTGCCACGTTTTCATGAAACGGTACCCTATTTTATTTTGTAACTTTGTTGCAAATATTACCTATGCTACAACATAAATTACTTATCATCATCATCATCATCATCATCATCATCATCATCAGCCAGTGGACGTGCACTGTTGGACATAGGCCTTCCCCAAAGAGCGCCACCACACCCGGTCCTCAGCCTTCCTCATCCAGCCACTTCCCGCCAGCCTCTTTATATCGTCGGTCCATCGTGCTGGAGGGCGTCCCACACTACGCTTGCTTAAACGCGGTCTCCACTCAAGGACTTTCCGGCTCCAACGGCCATCGCCTCTACGACAGGTATGACCTGCGCACTGTCATTTCAGCTTGCTAATAGTTTGGGCTATGTCAGTGACCTTGGTTCTCCTGCGGATCTCCTCATTTCTGATCTTGTCCCTCAAGGAAACTCCTAACATAGCCCTATTTTACTTATACCTATTTGAAATTTTTTGTAAAAAATGTTTTGGTAATTGTTGATTGTTAACATCTCGAGGAAACCCGAGAGTTCTACATAATGTTCTCAATTGTGTGTGAAGTCCGCCAATCCGCACATGGCCAGCGTGGTGGACTGTGGCCAAACCCTTCTCATTCGGAGAGGAGACCCGTGCTCTGTAGTGAGCCGGTGATGGTTTGATCATAATAATTATGAAGGTGCATTGACGCGCAGTGCAGCTTAGATGCATACTTACCTTAATTTGAATTTAAGTCTATCAAAATCCGGTCCCAAATTTTGAAAAAAGAATTGGTCTGGTGGGAGGCTTCGGCCGTGGCTAGTTACCACCCTACCGGCAAAGCCGTGCCGCCAAGCGATTTAGCGTTCCGGTACGATGCCGTGTAGAAACCAAAGAGGGGCATGGGTTTAATAAAAACTGCTATACTCTTTCCAGGTTAGCCCGCTTCCATCTTTGACTGCATCATCACTTACCACCAGGTGAGATTGCAGTCAAGGGCTAACTTGTATCTGAATTAAAAAAAAAAATTAATTCTGCAGTGCGCGCACTTCTATGTAGTTCTATAGTTACAGATTTTGCGGAAACAAACGTGCGGAAATTTACCGCAGTGCGCGCTAGCTCTAAACGCAAGTCTAAAAAAACCTACTGCAACGTAATTTATTCAAATCACATTTTACAAAAACCACAAGATCTATACTTAAATTGCTTTAAGCTACAAAAATGTCTTTCACTGAAAGTTGTTTTAATGTGAAAAGCGTCGGTATAAGCCATCGATATAAATGACAAGATAATGGTCAAGCGAACAGAACTTTTCACGGTTTTGGAGCCAAATAAATCAGCGCCACCTCATAGATACTAATGAACGACCCGTTTCAAATCAAGACGCCACTGAGGTTGCATTGGAGCTAAAGCACCACTGAGTCGGTGCCATTTTGTTTGTTCAATAGCCCTGTCCATACGAAGTAATATAAGTCAATGGTATAAGCAGAAAACTTCCATTCCCAATATTAAAATACCGGCGAGCTGGTATCAGAAATGATTTGGTACATTAGTTGCAAGTACGGAAAAATATTTTTCAATTTCACTAAGTTACCAGTAAATTCACTTAAAAATATTATACCTACTTTTATTTTTATTGGAGTGAATTCTTGACATTAGTCTCTTGTAGGGACTTGATCATGAGGATGATGATAATGATTTCTTGAATTGATGCAAAGAAACTGACCATAATTATTGGGGTCATCACGGTCAGGGGGGGGTCGGGAGACGTGTGGTCGGGAGATTGGTGTCCGATTTACAGCCAATGACGTTAACAAGGTTATTACTTCTATGTCGCGCGGCAAATCTCCCGGCCATGACAGTCTCAGCATAGAACACCTGAAACACGCTGGTCCCCATCTTCCCCGGGTGCTAGCGATATTTTATAATATGTGCATAGGACATTCGTACTTGCCTGTAGCACTGATGAAAACCGTGGTGGTACCAATCGTGAAAAATAAAACTGGGGACATCTGTGACAAGTCTAACTACAGGCCGATTTCCCTTGCTACAGTTGTTGCTAAAGTACTTGACGGTTTGCTTAATACACAATTGGATACGTTCATTAAGCTGCATGACAACCAGTTTGGTTTCAGACCTGGTTTATCTACAGAGTCAGCCATATTGTGTCTTAAGCAAACTGTCCGGTACTATACGGAAAAACGTACCCCCGTCTACGCATGTTTTCTCGATCTGTCCAAGGCATTTGACCTGGTGAATTACGACATCCTGTGGCAAAAACTGAAAGATACTGGAATGCCCGATGAAATTAACAGGATCTTCAAATTTTGGTATGAAAACCAGGTCAATGTCGTGCGATGGTCGGAAAGCTTTTCTAGGCCTTATAGGTTGGAGTGTGGCGTGAGGCAGGGGGGCTTAACCTCGCCTAAGCTTTTCAACCTCTACGTCAATGCGCTGATAGAGGCACTTAGCAGTACGCGTGTCGGATGTCATATTGATGGAGCGTGTCTCAATAACATTAGTTATGCAGACGACATGGTGTTGCTGAGTGCGTCTGTCTGTGGTATCACGAAACTGTTGGGCATTTGTGAGACCTATGCCCACAGTCACGGCTTGACCTACAATGTCAAGAGGAGTGAATGCATGGTCTTTCAGGCCAGGGGAAAAACACTTCCTCCCACTGTACCACCTATAAAGTTGTATGAGACTCCACTAAAGAGAGTGGAGCAGTTTAAATACCTGGGGCATGTTATATCCTCTGACCTGAAAGACGATGCAGATATAGAGAGAGAACGCAGGGCGTTGTCTGTTAGGGCGAACATGATCGTCCGCAGGTTTGCTCGTTGTTCTGTAGCCGTCAAAATCACTCTTTTCAGAGCATATTGCACCTCCTTCTACACGAGCAGCCTGTGGATCGATTACACGCAAAAGCAGTACAATGCCCTGCGTGTACAATATAATAATGCATTCAGGATGCTGATGGGGCTGCCCAGATTCTGCAGCGCGTCAGGGATGTTCGCCGAGGCGCATGTAGACTGTTTTTATACTACTATGCGAAAGCGGTGCACATCCCTGTTGCGTAGAGTCCGGTCCAGCCCCAATGGCCTCCTGAAGGTATTTTCTGACAGGATCGACTGCCAGTACTTGAATCACTGTTGTATGATTCACGTGCTGGCAAATCGATCCTGTCCTAATTTAAATAGTTATAGATTTTTTACTAACAAATAGGTTTAAGTTTCGTGTAATTACTAACAATAATATTAATAATTACTAACAATTAGGTTTAAGTTTCGTGTAATTACTAACACCAATATGATCCTTGTTGGTCGAAATAAAAACATTTTATTTATTATAGCTGGATGGGCAGCACGTAGGAGTGGGGGAGTGGGGTAGGGGGGGGGGGGGGGGGGGGGGGAGGAGCCAGGTAACCGGTGCATCCGGGTAACATCAGTATACCCTTATTATAAATTTGACAACCTCCCTGGCGCAGTGTTAAGCGCTGTGGTCTTATTAGAGGGAGGTCCCGGGTTCGATTCCTGGCAGGGATTTGGAATTTTATAATTTCTAAATTTCTGGTCTGGTCTGGTGGGAGGCCTCGGCCGTGGCTAGTTACCACCCTTCCGGCAAAGCCGTGCCGCCAAGCGATTTAGCGTTCCGGTACGATGCCGTGTAGAAACCAAAGGTGTATGGGTTTAATAAAAACTGCCATACTCCTTCCAGGTTAGCCCGCTCCCACCTTAGACTGCATCGTCACTTACCATCAGGTGAGATTGCAGTCAAGGGCTAACTTGTATCTTAATTAAAAAAAAAAAAAAAAAAAAATATGAAAGTGTGTTTGTTTGTTGGTTTGTTGGGTTGTTCTTCAATCACATCGCAACGGTGCAACGGATTGACGTGATTTTTCGCATGGGTATAGATAAAGACCTGGAATTTGACATAGGATACTTTTATCCCGGAAAATCAAAGAGGTCCCACGGGATTTTTAAAAAACCTAATTCCACGCGGACGAAGTCGCGGGCATCAGCTAGTGGCTAATAAATTATCTTCTTGCTCGTCGAGCTTGTTCGTCGAGCATGTATCCGAGTGTAGACGAAGCTTAAGGGCTCCGAAATTACTTTTGACTTGATACTTAGAGAGTTATTCAAACCGTATGGACACATTTTCCAAGAAAATGTAACTTTATTCCGTACAGAGACCCTTTTCAAGTCGATTGCGAGAAATGTAAATAGAATAGAATAGTATGGAATAGCCGCGACCCTTATCCGATGAAAAACGGCCGTTTGTATGGTAACGACCCTGTTGCGTCTTATCTTTGTTCTTCTTACGGGGGCTGTAAACGATATATTTGGGGGGGAAAAAAGGGTCGTTTGTATGCGAAGCTGAATATCAATAATTGCCGATATACCGCTGGGATTTGTGTAAGCGCTAGGAAAAACTATTACTTTTTATATATTCCGGCTTTATAATGGGGATTGCTCTGAAGAGCTTTTTGACCTCATTCCATCCTCCTTTTTCTACAACCGCACCGCGCGCCACCGTAAGGAATTTCACCTCACCACCTGGGTGTCTGGTGCACTTCGACCGTCCGCTGCGCCAGATCCTTCTTTCCACGCACATGCAAACTGTGGAACCAACTCCCATCGGCGGTGTTCCCACTAGATTACAACATGGGGTTATTCAAGGGGCGGACCAACAAATTCCTAAAAGGCCGGCAACGCATCGGCAGTTCCTCTGGTGCTGCAAAAGTTCATGGGCGGCAGTAATCACTTAACATCAGGTGACCCGCCTGCACGTTTGCTCGTTATCTCTATTTAAAAAAAAATTGCTAGCAAAGTAATAATCTACCTAATAGTAAAATATCGTACCGGAACGCAACATCGCTTGGTGATACGTAGCGTTACTCAAGACTTTTTTGTCTGAGATCTATCTATCCAACGGGTATATTATGCCTAAAATGTGAAGGGACAAAATAAATGGTCAGACCCAATGGGATTTACCTTCAGGCAACCGCAGGGAGTTGTCTTGTATCTAAGTCCGGCCTGAGCAAAGACCTCACGTTTCTCAGGATTACAGCGACAAACTTGTTTGTTAAATCACTTTGTCTTTTAGAGAGAGAGCCAGCGAGTATCAGACCTTCGTTGTTTTATAAAAGCTGATTGTTTAGAATTGAATTGAATATATTTTAGTCAAGTAAACTTTTTACAAGTGCTTTTGAATCGTCAGGTAGTTTAATTTACCACTGGTTTGGAATATCGTTCCTACCGAAATGAACCAGCAAGAAACTCGGCGGTTGCTCTTTTTAATTTTTCAATTTACAATGTTATTATACCATACTATACCTACAAGCAATTGCAGCCCCGTGCATTGCTGGAGCGAGTCAAATCCAAGCTTTTTTATTATTTACATAGTTTTCGACTGTATAATATGCTTTTTTTAGGAGCATACTTTTAACACATTTTTTAAACTTGTGTGTTTCTCTGCGTATTGCCCCTAACACTGGGTAAGAACGTTTGTTTGGATGTTTTTTTGTACCATGGTGGCATTGGGAGATAATAGGTAATCATGGCAAACCTCTGTCCGGCACCCTTAAAGTTTAAAAGTTTAAGGGTGTCTGACAGAAAAAATCGGCTTTACTCACGTATTTAGTCGACGTTCGCCCGACTAGTTAGACTGTGAAAAAGGACCCCGGATGGGTTTGAAACTAGTCGGGCTAACGTCAACTAAATACGTGAGTAAAGCCGGTTTTTTCTACATTTATAATGGAAACCACTCACAATAGTTTAAACGCTAAAATGTCCCATATACATCCATGCAACAAGACATTAGTAGATACTTTATATATGTTAAGAAAGTAGAATAGAATAGAATAATGTTTATTCAAGGTATCATATTGGTGGTAAATGGTGTAGGCAATATCGTCCTGTACAGCAGTGCAACACCTCGAACAGGTAGGCCACTCAGCTTGTGTTGAGACGTCGGGCCCCTCAGACACAAACCTCTAGAGCAAATATCTGAGGTACCAGACGCCCCAACGCTGATTTTCAGTGACCGTCTTTTATATTACCCAAACGTCAGTGGTTTAGAATATATAAAATTGGCGAGTTGGGTTGGAGGTTGGAGAAACTGTAGTAAATCTAAATATATAAAACAAAAAGGTGACTGACTGACTGACCGACTGACTGACTGACTGACAGATCTATCAACGCATAGCTCAAACTACTGGACGGATCGGGCTGAAATTTGGCATGCAGATAGCTATCATGACGTAGGCATCCGCTAAGAAAGGATTTTTGAAAATTCAATCCTTAAGGGGGTGAAATAGGGGTTTTAAAATTTGTAGTCCACGCGGACGAAGTCGCGAGCATAAGCTAGTGGATAAATAAAATGAAATAAAGTGTTTAAAGTTTTTAAATTTAAAGTCATTTAGGGCATAAAAGAACAAATAAGAAATAAAACATTTAAATAGATGTTGTAAATTGTAAAAATAGGAAATATGTACGATAGTTTTTTTTGTGTAAAGTGTAGTGCAAGCCAACCCAACGCTCATAAATCAAAATATATGTTAAAGTACATACATTTCCGCTATTCTCCATTTGTTTCTTGTCTCGAATTTACGTCATTTAAGTTCTCCGCAGCACTGCATTCACTGCAATGCGTGTCGCTCGTAAATTCCACTGGCGAACTAACTTGTCACATCGGTTCTCAAAGGCTTAGCTCGGAGAAGAATTCCAGTTGTTGCATGGAATTTATCTTTCTGGGTCCTTTTAGTCATAATACTACCATGAGGTTTTGACGACCTCCCTGGCGCAGTGGTGAGCGCTGTGGTCTTATTAGTGGGAGGTCACGGGTTCGATTCCTGGCAGGGGTTTGGAATTTTATAATTTCTAAATTTCTGGTCTGGTCTGGTAGGAGGCTTCGGCCGTGGCTAGTTACCACCCTACCGGCAAAGCCGTGCCGCCAAGCGATTTAGCGTTCCGGTACGATGCCGTGTAGAAACCAAAGGGTTCAATAAAAAAAACTGCCATACGCCTTCCAGGTTAGCCCGCTATCATCTTAGACTGCACCACCAGGTGAGATTGCAGTCAAGGGCTAACTTGTATCTGAATAATAAAAAAAAAGACTAAAGCTGAGACCTAAGACCTATAGAGCGCACTTTGACTTTACTCAAACTTAAGATTGAGTTAAAACGAGACAGATTTTTGTGAGAGATATAGGTACCTCTGTCTCTTTAACTCTGTCTTAAGTCTAAGCAAAGTCAGAGGGATCTGCATTATGGAGGTTATCTCCATAACGTAGACTATGAAGCGGTGATAGTCTTCGGCGTCCTATTCAGGATATTTTGAAACTCATTATTTTATACAACATGGAAATAATTACACCAGCTCAGCATTAGAACTTACAAGAACATAATTATGTTGGTATAATCCGTACCGCGATGGACCATAAAACCTTCTCAACATGCATCTGGGGTACAATGAAACCGAATATTATTTTGTAAACCGCCGCGCGAACGATCGTTACACATGATTTATTATATTAAGTACAATACAAGGGATTTTACAAGTTTGTCATTTCTTATTCAAAATTTCTCTTGAAAAAAACCCGTTAAAATCCTCAGTAATGTTCTAGTACAATGCAGGGAGGGAGAGGGAATTTTGAGTTATTATGTTTTAGTCTTTATCGATATACACGGCGATCGATATACACGGATATCGATATCACGGCGCACCAACTGTTAACCTTATATCTGGCCCGTCAGGTCGTGCAAGGAGTACTGCAGTCAGTGGCGTACAGGTCATAGAGGCATAAATTCACTGCTTACCCCAGTTGTAATAGCTTAATGCATATTTTTCATTATGACCTGCCAGTAAACAGGTTCTCACCTAACTAATGCCTACCCTGGTTTCAAACCCTGTGCACGCCACTGACTGCAGTCATCTTTTCGATGGCTCTGCTAAGTAGGTTATTATTATTATGTATTAAGAAGTAGACGGAATGACACACTTTTTAAACCTTCGTGGTTTTTTGCTGTGTCTAAATTGGATTTGTTAAACATTCTTTATGTTGGTAATTTAAAAAAAAAAAAAAAAGGTATCTAAAAAAAGGGCTTCACCACTTTTGGGGAAGCTTCAGAGTCTTCATCATCGCCGTAAGGTTGCGGGCTTATCGGTGTTTTACAGGATATATTTCGGAGAGTGTGCTCAGGAGCTGTTCGATCTTGTCCCCCTCACCTTTCTACCACCGTACCGCAAGACACCGGGCGAGTTTCCACCCCTATGTCGTCAACATTCCATCTTCGCGCACGAAACGCTTTGCGTCATCATTCCTTATACGCATGGCTAGGGTCTGGAATACTCTTCCTAGATCAGTGTTTCCTGTCAATCATAATCCGGGTATCTTTAAAACTAAAAATAGTGAATAGACACCTTCTAGGCAAACGTTCGAATGGCATGGAGATAGTTATTACGACGTAGGTATCCGCTAAGAAAGGATTTTTGAAAATTTAACCCCTAATAGGCATCGACGCGTCTGTTTATCTAAATATATAAAAGGAAAAGGTGACTGACTGGCTGACTGACTGACTGAATGACTGACTGACTGACTGACTGATCTATCAACGCACAGCTTAAACTACTGGACGGATCGGGCTGAAATTTGGCATGCAGATAGCTATTATGACGTAGGCATCCGCTAAGAAAGGATTTTTGAAATTTCAACCCCTAAGGGGGTGAAATAGGGGTTTGAAATTTGTGTAGTCCACGCGGACGAAGTCGCGAGCATAAGCTAGTCCTTCTATATGATGGATTGCGCTATAGTTGTAGGCAAACCTACTGAAATTTATATAGTCCGTTTACAAATCCAACAACAACTTTATCCAGTCACAATTTATTAAATCTGATGAAGCGATTTCAATGGCTACGGTTTCTAAGTCCACAGAGAGGCGGTCAGGCGTCGTTCGCATGCAATTTATTGCTACGTCAGCCAACGGACAAAGGGATAAGGAAGCATTCCATTATTGTAGAGAGCGTGCAGTGAATAGGTGAAATGTATTGTGCTTTTCTTACTCTAGAATATACCCACTGGCTAGCTTTTGAGCTATCAATATACATAAAAGAAAAAGGTGACTGACTGACTGACTGATCTATCAACGCACAGTTCAAACTACTGAACGGATCGGGCTGAAAGGCATGGAGATAGTTATTACGACGTAGGTTTCCGCTAAGAAAGGATTTTTGAAAATTTAACCCCTAATAGGCATCGACGCGTCTGTTTATCCTTCTATATGATGGATTGCGCTATAGTTGTAGGCAAACCTACTGAAATTTATATAGTCCGTTTACAAATTCAACAACAACTCTATCCAGTCACAATTTATTAAATCTGATGAAGCGATTTCAATGGCTGCGGTTTCTAAGTCCACAGAGAGGCGGTCAGGCGTTGTTCGCATGCAATTTATTGCTACGTCAGCCAGTGGACAAAGGGATAAGGAAGCATTCCATTATTGTATGGAACGTGCAGTGAATAGGTGAAATGTCTTGTGCTTTTCTTACTCTAGAATATACCCACTGGCTAGCTTTTGAGCTATCAATATACATAAAAGAAAAAGGTGACTGACTGACTGACTGATCTATCAACGCACAGTTCAAACTACTGAACGGATCGGGCTGAAAGGCATGGAGATAGTTATTACGACGTAGGTATCCGCTAAGAAAGGATTTTTGAAAATTTAACCCCTAATAGGCATCGACGCGTCTGTTTATCCTTCTATATGATGGATTGCGCTATAGTTGTAGGCAAACCTACTGAAATTTATATAGTCCGTTTACAAATTCAACAACAACTCTATCCAGTCACAATTTATTAAATCTGATGAAGCGATTTCAATGGCTGCGGTTTCTAAGTCCACAGAGAGGCGGTCAGGCGTCGTTCGCATGCAATTTATTGCTACGTCAGCCAGTGGACAAAGGGATAAGGAAGCATTCCATTATTGTATGGAACGTACAGTGAATAGGTGAAATGTCTTGTGCTTTTCTTACTCTAGAATATACTGGCTAACCTTTGAGCAATCTATATATAAAAGGAAAAGGTGACTGACTGACTGACTATATCTATTATATACTATCTGATCTATCAACGCACAGCTCAAACTACTGAACGGGTCAGGCTGAAATTTGGCATGCAGATAGCTATTACGACATAGACATCCGCTAAGAAAGGAATTTTGAAAATTCAGCCCCTAATGAGGTAAATAGGGGTTTGAAATTTGTGTAGTCCACGCAGATGAAGTCGCGAGCTTATGCTTTAAACTAATAAAAAACTTAATAAAAACTTTAGCGTCATCATCATCTTCAGCAACCGATAGACATCCACTGCTGGACACAGGTCTCTTGTAGGGACTCCCACATACCACGGTCCTGTGCCGCCTGAATCCAGCGGCGACTCGTTAGAGGTGCGTGCCCGAAATTAAACTAGGAGTCCCGTTATCACCGCTTTTATAACATACCTAAATTATAAAGATCATTTTTACCACACTTAGCTCATAAAGTGGCTCTTATTTCACCGCAATTAGGCACATAATGACACCTATAATCAAACTGTAAGTTTTTAATGTGCTTTATTATTCACAAGTGAAATATAGAGTTTTATTTTTATTTTATTGGTTGAGTTGCTCTGTTTTTTAAAAGTTTCGATACAAAAAAGCTCGTGTTCAATAGTAAAAATAAATTTTTGGTATTGTTTTCTTCACAAGTGTGTTGAAAAACGTCGTATGATATACGTGTGTGATGATTACCGTCCTCGGCTATCTTAAGACCCTCACTTAACGGCTCGGGTCTAAATGGCGCCTCAGCGGTAATCACCAACATTACACACATGTACCATAATGTAGTATTAAACTTTTACACGTGTAGAGTTGCAAGCTAAAGCTAGTATAATAAATCTTGTACAACCCGCAATTAGGCTTGCATTATTGCAAAAGAATGCAGTAAGAAAGTTCATTTCCGCGCCCGCACAGAGCACGACGGGGAAACCACGGGTAATGGAAATTGAATGGAAAGCCTAATGGTTGTTCCTACTTGTAGCTAGCTATAGTAGCTAAAACTGAAAACGCTCTTAAATAAATAAATAAATAAATAATCATTTATTTGCAAGAATGTTTGTACAAGAAAGATGGAAGTTACACTACAGAGGCCATAACATTCTACTAAATTAATAGTGTGCAAATATTTTTAAGTGAGAATTTTTAAAATTATTAATAGGTAGTCAGTGATCAAAATAAATTAAATTAATAGTCAAACAAAATTACGAGCAAAACACATAATAATAATAAGGTACAATTTTGTAACATCAAATTTCATTTATCAAAATAAAACCTTATCTTGTTCTGAATTTTAAAAACTTTTAGATTAAATTTAAGGGGCCCTTTCCCGTCATACCCCTTCCTAAATCCTAATAAGTTACAAACTTTTGTCAGGAGTTTCTGTCACGCCGGATTATTCACGTAGCTTAGGTAGGTACGCGACAGAAAGTAATGTACATCGACCTTTAGAAAAAGATAGCGGATTTGTAGAGTATTGTCTCTGTCGTTGAGACTGACCAAAAGTCATACAGGTATGAGTGACAGAGACAATGCTCTACATAGCTGAAATGTCATTCTAAAGGCCAGTGTACATGACTTTCTGTCGCGTACTGTGTGTAATTAATTGCGAACAACTTTACTAAGGTAAATGTACTTATTATGAGTGTTTACATTATTAAATCATGCAAGATACTTACGTAAGTAAAACTTACAGGTGTAGTATAAATAAGGTGGGCACTATTTCTACTTTAAAATCATTTCTAGGGTTCCGTACCTCAAAAGGAAAAACGGAAACCTTATAGGATCACTTTGTTGTCTGTCAGGGTACTTCCCGTTGACCTAGAATCATGAAATTTGGCAGGTAGGTAGATCTTATAGCTGACATTTGGGGAAAAATTAGAAAACCGTGAATTTAGGCTTACATCACACAAAAAACATTAAATTGTGGTCATGAACTCATAATAATTCGTATTTTCAATTTTCTAAGTAAGATAACTATAATATCAAGTGGGGTATCATATGAAAGGTCTACTTATACCTGTGCATTCTAAAACAGATTTTATTTATTTTTATGTAAGTATCATAGTTTTTAGAGTTATCCTGCAAAATGTCGAAAAAATACGAATGTAGTACGGAACCCTCATTGCGCGAGCCTGACTCGCACTTGGCCGGTTTTTTTGATTCGTGTAACTATTATTTTTCTTAAAAGTGATTTTTCAATTTTCGTGCTTGCAATCGTTTGCTACATTAATTTAACTACTTAAGAGTTATGATCGAAATCAATAGCGCTGTTTATTTTACAGGTGGGCGTTATTGTTTACTTACTAAACGTACTTTAAAAAGTCACAATTACCAGAAGCCTTAGTTTTAGCTCATTACGTGTGTATTCGAGCAACAGCTTGTTCAAGCTACCCCTGATATCTCCGGCTCATATTCCAAGCTGTACACGTACATTTTGTAAAGCAAACTAGCACACACAAAAGAAACTGCAAGCTGTTACAGCGAACCGAGTACGCTCTTTATGTCGCATACCAATTTTAGCACGGACCATCGATATAGATGACAAGATATGGTCAAGCGAACAACATTTTTCACGGTTTTGGAACCAAATAAATCAGCGCCACCTCTTAGATACTAATGAACGACCCGTTTGAAATCCAGACGTCACTGAGGTTGCATTGGTGCTAAAGCACCACTTCTTCTTCTTTTCGAGTCGACGGTCACCTCAAATACGGGCAGCCCAAAAAGCCGCAACTGCGATAGCTCGGTCGGTAGCCTCATGTAGCTCCCCGTTCGTGCAGTGGCCCTACCGCGGTTGTTTGACAGCTACAATGTCACGATCGCAATTATCTCTGATTGGTTAATGCTTGCTCACTATTGGCCACAATGCATTGTTGGTCATTGTTGCAACAAGAATCGCACAAATTCAGCCAATCAGAACAATAATTGAGAATGTAATAATGATTGATGCAGATTTTAGGCAATCGCCCCGCAGGTTGTCGCGCACGCAGGGCACCCAGTCATGTGCGCAATGGTCTGAGCACCACTGAGTCGGTGCCATTTTGTTTGTTCAATGGCCCTGTCCATATGAAGTAATATATAAGTCAATGGCACGGACTAATTTCCCTCTACTAAACCACTTTATTTTCTTGAAAACGTTTGAAGTTAATTGTCCGACTTGATGGAGTTTTAATGAGAGTTTTAATGAAGGAAACGTTGTGATATTTTGTTGCTATATTTTACAGTATCATTAATGAAGGATCATTAAAGTATCACTACCCATATTATTATAAATGCGAAAGCGTTTTGTTAGTTGGTGTGGTTTTAATCACGCCGCAATGACGGACGGATGTAATTTATTGCATGGATATTGGATATTCCTACTAACAGTGGCGTGCAGGTCATAGAGGCATAAATGCACTGCTTACCCCAGTTTTTAGCTCAATGCATATTTTTCATTATAACCTGCCAGTGAACAGGCTCCTACTTAACTAGTGCCTACCCTGGCTTAAAACCCTGTGCACGCCACTGCCTACTAATATTATAAATGTGAAAGTGTGGATGTTTGGATGTTTGTTACGCAAAAACGGTTAAACGGATTTTGATGAAATTTGGAACGGAGATAGATTATACCCTGGATTAACACATGGGCTACTTTTTATCCCGGAAAAACAAAAGTTTCCCACGGGATTTTTAAAAACCTAATTCTAAGCGGACGAAGTCGCGGGCATCAGCTAGTATTATAATATTATTTACTTATTAATTATTTATTAGTGATTTCGAAAAAATATCTAAATATCAAACATTTGAAGTCTCTCTGGGAACTAAGCCCTGTAAAATTTCTGATCAATTCTATTACTTAATATCTGAGTAATCTTTTCGCAGTTTAAATTGTTTTTCAAATTGTAAAGCCTGCATCTAATTTAATTTAATTTTATCTCTAAATAAAGATTTCTGTTGTTCTTCCATAAACTATTTATGCATTTAACCGCTTTTTAGAGAAAGCTGGCATAAAACATACGAGTATATCTATATTATGTGCTGTGCATAAAGCTGTGGTAGCCTAGTGGTTAGGACATCCGCCTTCTAATCGGAGGTCGGGGGTTCGATCCCGGGCACGCACCTCTAACTTTTCGGAGTTATGTGCGTTTTAATTATTTAAATATCACTTGCTTTAACGGTGAAGGAAAACATCGTGAGGAAACCTGCATGCCTGAGAGTTCTCCATAATGTTCTCAAAGGTGTGTGAAGTCTACCAATCCGCACCTGGCCAGCGTGGTAGACTATGGCCAAAACCCTTCTCACTCTGAGAGGAGACCCGTGCTCTGTAGTGAGCCGGTGATGGGTTGATCATGATGATGATGATGTGCTCGATATCACCGTATTATAAGAGCCAATGTTTATAATAACTAAATTGTGAAGCAGACGCCTGCCACATAGTGCGGTTTCGATATAATCAAGGCTAAAAGCCAGGCGAGACCGGGTAAAAGCCTGCATTATATTGGTGGTATATTGTGGCGGTGATGACGCGTCATTGTCTTTTGTAATTAAATTTTCAGTGCAATTTTGCACTTCGCTGTTGCGTGGAGCAAAATAACCACTACGAGTGCCTAGAGTTATCTACATTAGACATAGCCAATAGTTGATTGATTCTTTTTTTTTAACCGACTTCAAAAAAAGGAGGAGGTTCTCAATTCGTCGTAATCTTTTTTTTTTTTTTTTTTTGTATGTTCCCCGATTACTCGAAGACGCCCGGACCGATTTTGAAAATTCTTTTTTTGTTTGAAAGGGTATACTTCAAAGTTGGTCCCATTTAAATACTCCTCAACGGATAATAGTAAATTGCTCGCGATCAGTGTAATAGCTTAGTAAACAGTAGATTTTTAACCAGTCATAGCATAATTCCATGGGGCCACTAAAAATTGTGAAATAATTTTTTTTTACAAAAAAAATAAAAACCGACTTCGATACACAAACACTAAAAATTGAAAAAGAATTTAATTTATTAACGAATATATTATGTATACAAGAGTTAATTTATAGTTCCACAATAATATTTTTTGGGGTCGGTGCCAATGAGGTGCCATTGTGGAGTCTCATAAAAATATGAAGTCTGGACGATTCGCGCAGCTAAAGCTAATTGGCACCGGCACCAAAAAGTATTATTATGGAACTATATTAACTCTTGTATACATAATATATTCGGCAATAAATTAAATTATTTTTCAATTTTTAGTGTTTGTGTATCGAAGTCGGTTTTTTTTTTTCATATAAAGTCTAGTATGCGGCGGGGAAGCAAAATAACCACTTCAAGTGCCTATAGTTATCTACATTCATGTTGGCATAGCAAATAGTTTTAAAGGAAGAAGTTTCGGAATTGAAGTTATACTTAGTAAAAACTTGACTCAGCTCGTCGCCTGTTAAAAGTTCATGGAAGTTAGTACGATATCGAAATTGGCTGCATATCGATAGTGGATAATATTATGTTCGACCTCATTTACAGCTGTTGGAAAATTTATTTTGTAAAAGGAGCATATTTTACTTAAAATAATATTTTATTTAACTTGCCATGTAAGCTTGTGAGCTTAAATCTTGTATTTTTTGTTCTACTTTCATTTCATTTGACGTCCTCCCTGGCGCAGTGGTGAGCGCTGTGGTCTTAATAGTGGGAGGTCCCGGGTTCGATTCCTGGCAGGGGGTTGGAATTTTATAATTTCTGAATTTCTGGTCTGGTCTGGTGGGAGGCTTAGGCCGTGGCTAGTTACCACCCTACCGGCAAAGCCGTGCCGCCAAGCGATTTAGCGTTCCGGTACGATGCCGTGTAGAAACCAAAGGGGTATGGGTTTAATAAAAACTGCCATACCCCTTCCAGGTTAGCCCGCTATCATCTTAGACTGCATCATCACTTACCACCAGGTGAGATTGCAGTCAGAGGCTATACCTATTGTATCTGAATTAAAAAAAAAAAAAACTAACTTTACAGGGTGTAACCAGAACGCTAGCAAAAACATAGCGTTATTGTTATACTACCTAAACACATCATCCCATACCAATAACCATTTGCCTCATTTAGTAGTTTTAGTGATTTAATATTTTTCAAACCCGCAATGTATAATAGCGTACAAAACGGGGGTCAATGCCCCGCTTACGACGCGGCATTGACTCCAAGTGGCCTACTTACGCAATGTTCTTTGACCTCTAGCGTCAGTCAGATGTTATATTTACAATATATCGTGAACTTTTACAAAATATCGGATATATATTTTTATTTTTTTCGCGTGTTTTTAGTGGTTATCATTATCAGTGATCAGTATTATCACTTGTCTTCGCTTTTGATAACGTTCAGGTAACACCCTGTATAAAAGAAAAAGACTGACTGATCTGTCAACACACATCTCAAACTACCTGACGGATCGGGCTGAGGCATGCAGATAGATAATATTATGATGGCATTTGCTAAGAAAGGTTTTTGAAAATTCAACCCCTTAGGGGGTAAAATAGAGGTAAAGTAGCATAAGCTAATCGATAATAATGCTTCTTCCGAATAAAAAAATTCAAAACATTTAGAAGAGATAAATTAAGGCTTGAAAAAAATTGGGAATATTTGGTTTTGGAGCATTTAGCTTCAGATATAGTTAATAATGCCTAATTAAGATACTTACTAATATACAGTACGCGGCCGAAAGAAATGTACATCGACCTTTTGAAGGAGATAGCAGATTTGTAGAGCATTGTCTCTGTCGTTGAGACCGACAAAACGTCATATAGCTGATATGAGTGACAGAGACTGCTCTACAAAGCCGAAATGTCATTCTAAAGCCCGATGTACATTACTTTCGGCCGCGTACTGTAACAATCCTTGATTCCATAGCAAGTGTTGCCAAGTGTAAAGTATCGATAAAATATCGATAGTATTCCGATAGCGTATCCTGTCGATACGTCAACGTCACCCCTTTACGATACAGGATACGGAATTTCCTCATTTCACACTTTCTCACTTTTTCTGCTCATTAGTTTTGCTTCCGCTTTGTTCACGTGACACTTTGCTTCAATCCTGGTAATCCTTGAAACAAATTAACGTGACCTCATTGATTTAGGTTCCGTATAAGGAACTCATATAGTTTCATCGCGTCTATCTATCTATCTATGTGCCATAGTTATTAAAAAAACTACAAAAACTGTAATGTTCAAAAACCTGTTACACAGACATATTTGAATCTTAAAAACAAGTAGATAATTCAAAAATTTTTCAAATAAAACCCCGACAAAATTTTTTACTGCACTAGTCTGAAATAAAGTCGCTTCCCGCGTCTGTATGTATGTATGAACGCGTAGATCTTTTAAACTACGCAACGGATTTTAATGCGGTTTTCACCACTAGGTAGAGTGATTCAAGAGGAAGGTTTATAGGTATAGTTTAATTCTCAAAAAATTAGAGATCCCTAGGGAAATCGAAATAATGTGAAGTAGGTAGGAAAAAATCCTCGATATTTGAGAGTTTCCGAGGCGTGCGATGTCTAAATGGTCAATGTTATACGAAATCAATGTATGGTGAAATTGTTTCTGTTATAAAGTTCTACAAAAAGTCCGTGATAACATACATTTATCCACATTAGAAGCCGGGGCGGGTCGCTAGTACCCCATTATAAAATCCACCAATTTGATTTTTAAAGATTTTTATGTACACAGTAACACTCGCGTCATAAAGACGAATCTAATGATAAATAAATAAAATAAATGATATAAAATATCATTATATAAATAAATAATAATAATAACCAATGATTTGAGCCGTATCTACCTAGTATGTCGTGTTTACCCTTTTATATTAATTAATATAGATCTAGAAAAAAGAAACATCAGTTAAATACAATTTGTTATCATAAATTGTAAGCCCGTGTGTCTGTGTGTACCGTAATAACTCATCATTAAATCCTTTATCCAGATGCCTCGGTTGCTTCTAAGCCATGATTTATGTGTCTGTCTGAGCATTATACTTGATCTAGATCAAAATTATTGCTGTAATAAAAACAAGCCCTATTTTTTAAATTTTGTATACAGAAACTCACTGAAAAAAGTGCGTGTAATCATTAGGCGCGGTAGAAGAATTATATTTTTTGGAAATGAGTCGGCAAATGGTTTTTAGGGTTCCGTAGTAAACAAGGAACCCTTATAGTTTCGCCATGTCCGTCCGTCTGTCTGAATAAAGAAATTTGTATTTGTATTTGTATTTGTCTGTCCGTCCGTCCGTCCTAGGTTAATCACAGAGACTATTAGTGCTAGAAATCTGTTATTTGGCATAGGTATAAATATTAATCAGGCCGACAAAGTGGTGAAATAAAATTTTGATAAATATTTGGTGACTACGGAACCCTACACTGCGCGTGGCCCGCCACGCACTTGGCCGGTTTATTAATCAATATTACTCGCTGATGCCCACGACTTCGTCCGCGTGGAATCAGGTTTTATAAAAATCCCGTGGGAACTCTTTGATTTTCCGGGACAAAAAGTAGCCGATGTCACTCTCCAGGTCTTTATCTATACCCATGCAAAAAATCACGTCAATCCGTTGGCACCGTTGCGACGTGATTGAAGGACAAACCAATAAACTAACAAACAAACACTTTCGCATTTAGAATAAGGGTACTGATGACGCAGCGGCACCAGCAACGCAACGCTCAACGCATCAACGTTGTTGTTGATGATGATGATGATATTTTTGTAAAATTATTTCTGTTTAGTAAATTCCTTTGCCCTTTAACTTTAAATACAGAGTTAGAATTGAGTAGATAAAACACAAGAGTATTATTTTCTTTGAAATACAATACTTTTTTTTTTTTTTTTACTCGGATACAAGTTAAGGCTCGTACGCACCTGAGCGGCGCGGCGCGGCGCTTCAGCGAGCTGCACGTCGCGGCACAGAGCGTCAAAGTATCATTTCTATCATTTTGTATGGCGCATATCGCACTAGAGCGGCGCTGCACAGCGCTTCACCGCGCGTTGCCGCGCGGCACGGTTGGAGAGAATATTTTGAAGCGCAGCGAAGCGACGCGCAGTGCAGTGACGCTAGTGCGACATACCCAGCGGCGCGGTACGGCGCTTCGCGCTCGTACGCGAACGGGTATTAAAGTGACGCGCAAGTGACGCGAGGTGCCGCGTACTGAAGTTGTAGTGCGGTAGGCACCGTCGAGCGGCCTGAGGTGACGCGTTCTGCAGTCGGACTGAAGCGCCGCGCCGCGCCGCTCAGGTGCGTACGAACCTTTAGCCCTTGACTGCATTCTCACCTAGTGGTAAGTGATGATGCAGTCTAAGATGATAGCGGGCTAACCTGGAAGGGGTATGGCAGTTTTTATTAAACCCATACCCCTTTGGTTTCTACACGGCATCGTACCGGAACGCTAAATCGCTTGGCGGCACGGCTTTGCTGGTAGGGTGGTAACTAGCCACGGCCGAAGCCTCCCACCAGACCAGACCAGAAATTTAGAAATTATAAAATTCCAAACCCCTGTCAGGAATCGAACCCGGGACCTCCCACTATTAAGACCACAGCGCTCACCACTGCGCCAGGGAGGTCGTCAATACGTACGCGTCTGCCTTCAAAAACCGCACTTGTTATTCTGAATACATCCTGTGAAAGAACACTCATTATTTAAGGATTGTGGGATTTAGAACGAAAGTACAAACGGAAATTCTCAAAATAATTTACTCTTTCAGAATACTCTTTACAGTAGGATTCGAAAGAAGTCTATAATTAAACCTCTTTTCTCCAAATCACGCTGTTTTTAGCGTTACGTACTTCAAAAGGAAAAAAGTAACCCTTATAGGATCATTTTGTTGTCTGTCTGCGTCCGTCGTGTCTGTCAAAAAAACCTATAGGATACTTCCCGTTGACCTAGAATCATAAACTTATTACCCGTTGACGGACGAACGGACGGACGGACAGCGAAGGCTTAGTAATAAAGTCCCATTGACACCCTTCGAGTACTTTTAAAACCAAGATTTAAAGAACACAAGAACAAAGTGTCTTTTAATAAATACTCTTAATTATAAACTAAGATAAGTCAATAGACCGATGATTAAAAAAAAAAAACAAAATGGTATCCATGCAATTTTTTTTTTAAGTAGGTAGTAAGTTTGTACATACAAGACGTGTTAGCTATATCTTGTAAGATGGTACGGAAACCTCCAAGTGCGAGCCCGACTCGCACTTGACCGGTTTTCTTACTTTTCTCCCGTCTTTTGAATCCTTGTTATGGAACACTGGGTTTCGAGTAAAACTTTTCGTGTTTACTCCTAATGCTACGTCTTATTCAACTCGGCTTGATTCCTGTACAAACACATTTCGCTTGGCAAGTTACGTATAATGCATAAATTTTGTGAATTCACGCGCCATATTTGCTCTATGTGTCAACTGTCAAGTGAAAGGTACGGTTCACCTTTAAATCTATATAATATATAAAATTCAAAGTCCTGACTGACTTATATTATATCAACTCACAGCCTAAAGCACTTAGAAAAAATTAAAATTTAGTTGTTATTAATGAAAAAATTGTTACCGTAAAATGGACAACTTCTAAGCGTAGGACTGGGAAAACGTACTAAAAAAGCTCATACGTAGCTCATGACTAATTTCTTAAACTGGACACTTTCAAGTAAAGATTTTTATATAAGCCTGTGAAGATGATACTGCTAGGGGCTCAATTTGAATGCCATAAGCCTACTTTTTCGTATTAGTTTACAAATTGGGAAAAACTAAATTAAATTTGAATTTCGCGGGCAGACCGTGTCTTCCACCTTAACTTTAGTGAAAGATACACGAGCACGACAGAAAATAGAAACTTTGTCTGTCGTTTTACCCAAGGGCCATCCTAGGGCTGTCACATAACGGTCGGTCGTCAAAGTACCTACCAGGATTATCAATTTTTACCAAGAGTGTTCTTCTTAAATTGGTAGGTCTCTGATGTCATTAGAGAGCTTATTTAAGTCGGTCTTATTTTTAGCAAAGAGACATACACATAAAAAAAACGATCAAGTGCGAGTCAGGTTCACACACCGAGGGTTCCGTAGTACAGTCGTATTTTTCAACATTTTGCACGGTAATTCAAAAACTATGACGCATAAAAATAAATAAAAATCTGTTTTAGAATGCACAGATAAAGCTCTTTCATATGATACCCCACTTGATAATAGTTATCTTACTTCGAAAATTAAAAATACTAGTTCATGACCACAACTTTTTTTCGTATGGTGTTACTACAAATTCACGGTTTTCAGATTTTTCCCCTTATGTCTGCTATTAGACCTACCTACCTGCCAAATTTCATGATTCTAGGTAAACGGGAAGTACCGTGTAGGTTTCTTGACAGACAGACAACGCAGTGATCCAATAAGGGTTCCCTTTTTCCTTTTGAGGTATGGAACCCTAAAAACACACACCCACACACCGTTTCTGTCGTCATGACTGAAAACAACACGAAGCCGCTATGACGTTCCTCTCGTGGGAAATCAGTCCTCGTGATTTGACTGATACGAATTGATCCATCGCTGGGGAAAAATATAACATTAGCAAGTTTTTTAGACCCGCGATGTTACGCGCACATTGGGGTCTTTTGCGGTGGTATTTTTAGGGTTCCGTACCTCAAAAGGAAAAACGGAACCCTTATAGGATCACTTTGTTGTCTGTCTGTCTGTCTGTCAAGAAACCTACAGGGTACTTCCCGTTGACTTAGAATCATGAAATTTGGCAGGTAGGTGGGTCTTATAGCTGGCTTTAGGAGAAAAATCTGAAAACCGTGAATTTAGGGTTAGATCACACAAAAAAAGTTAAATTGTGGTCATGAACTAATAATTAGTATTTTCAATATTCGAAGTAAGATAACTATATCAAGTGGGGTATCATATGAAAGGTCTTCACCTGTGCATTCTAAAACAGATTTTTATTTATTTTTATGCATCATAGTTTTTGAATTATCGTGCAAAATGTCGAAAAAATACGACTGTAGTACGGAACCCTCAGTGTGCGAGCGTGACTCGCACTTGGCCAGTTTTTTTAAAGTTTGGTTCCGTACCTCAAAAGAAAAAAATAACCCTTATATGTTGAAGCGTGTGGGGTTCCATGGTAAAATGTCAAGCATTTTAACCAAGATGGCTATACGCTGTCAAAGTTCGAGCGTCCCTATTGAAAAACCCTTTATGAGTGAGTACCTATGAAACGGCCAACAACCTTAGAAAAGTTGCGGAAAGTGGGTAGATAAGGAAGTCAGAGAACTATGGGGCCGTGTAAACTATGATGGCGCTCTCTCCGAAGGGCTTTAAATATCCAGCCTTGGCCACATACAAGCTGGTGGATGGATGGATGAAATCTAATTTTTATCCTAGACTCCAATAAAAGAGCTGAAAGTTTGTTCTGTGAACATCGAGGAACTAATATTTTTACAGTCATACGTAATCTAAACATAGATTGCTATCCAATACGTTCTATTTACTTTATCTTTCGCTAGGTACGGTATTAAACTTTGAAATATTGGATTTGCCTGGCACAGTGGTTAGAGGTTTGGTCTTATACGAGGGAGGTTTCGGCTTCGATATCCTGCAAGGACAATTTGAAAATCATTACTACCCAACTTTACCTACCCAACTATATGTGTAACCACCCAAGTTATAATTGCAAAAGTGTGTTTTGTTGGTTTATTGGTTAGTTGGTTTGTTGGTTTGTCCTATACATGCTGAAATGTTAAATGACTAATATTCACCTTTCCTTTCCAACTAAGCGTCAAGTTTGTGCTAGGAGTAGGTACGACAATAGTGCAACGGGCGGGGTTTGAACTGTCGACCTTTCGGTTTTCAGTCCACTCCTTTACCCGTTGAGCTATTGAGGATCATAATTATAAGCTAGATAGTTGTTTGGATGTTTAATTTGGCCACACCATGCTACGCGCAACGCATCGCGCAATTCTCCTTGTCTGTATGAACGAGGCCTTAGACTAAAGCCATATCAATTCACTGAGTTACGATAAATCCACAACCACTCAACTTTAATCTCCAAAATCGGGTAAATCCTTGCAATAAAAGCCATCGGGTGACAGGGGTGATCAATTCACCCTCTTCCCCCCTCTTTCCCACTTTCCCCCTGCCCTTTTCTCCCCCTTTTACCATCGACACTTTATTTAAAGCGCTGATGTGTGCTCAATGAATGGGCAATCAAGTGACATCTCTGTATCCGGTCGATGTGGTATTAAAAAAGCGTTTTCAGAGTTCCGTAGTGAACTTGCAAATTAAGGACCCTTATAATTTACTAGCTGATGCCCGCAAATTCGTCCGCGTGGGATCAGGTTTTTAAAAATACTAGGTTTGTCCTTCAATCACGTCGCAACGGTGCAACGGATTGACGTGATTTTTTGCATGGGTTGATAAAGACCTGGAGAGTGACATAGGCTACTTTTTATCCTGGAAAATCAAGGAGTTCCCACGGGATATTTAAAAATTTAAATCCACGCGTATGAAATCGCTGGCATCAGCTTGTATATTTGTATTTCGTGTGCGAAATTGCACGTAGTAATACAAAATCTCTGTTAACTGTTATAGTATGGAATAATGTACAGCATCAGAGAGTAAGCTGTTAGTTAGTTATCTCAGTTATTAGTCGTTGGCGGAACGCGGAACTGTCGCTGGAAAGTTGGGAACAGATGTCGGCGAATCAAAGTTGCGCCGCAAATCTCGCGCCAAAGGAATTTATAATAACCACTTTGTGGGAGAGTTATCGTAGAAAATTGTTGAGTTAAACCTATTATGGTACAGTTCTTGCAATTCACGAAGGCTAGTGAACTTCACTTGTGGTAACGTCGTTTACATGGTCATTGCGTTAGTGTGCGTGCATGTCGGACCAATCAGTCGCGAGCAAGCGCTATCATCTCCGGGTCTTTAACTATACCCTTGCAAAAATCACGTCAACCGGTTGCCCTGCTGCGACTTGATTGAAGGACAAACCAACAAACAAACTTACTTTATGAGTAGTGAGGTAGTGATTTAAAAGCCCCCTCGTGAAATGCTGGGGCAAGTCAATTAGTTCATATTTTATATAAACTGAATATAAAGAGCTGCTATGAAAGGTCGAAAAAAAATTAGTACAGCGTTATTCCAAGATATTTCTAAAGCTTCAAATTATTTTTTCCATCAATTCACGGCATGAAAATTTAGAAAAAAAATCCTGGCACTGAATCTCATTGATAACGTAGGAAATGTATGCAGTGGCGCCATTGAGCGAGCAAATTGACAATTTCGCGAACAGCCACATTCATCTGTGCAATTTAGCTCACATTTTAGCTGAGTATATTTTAAACGTTCTAAATATTAGATATACGCTTCCATTTTGCATTTTTGACTTAGGTATTTACATTTCTACAGTTGTAGAGTTTGCTTAAATAGAACGGGCTGCAAGAGGAATTTCGTTTGCAAAATTCCAAAATTTGCATAGGTACACAAATCACTTTGACGACCTCCCTGGCGCAGTGGTGAGCGCTGTGGTCTTAATAGTGGGAGGTCCCGGGTTCGATTCCTGGCAGGGGTTTGGAATTTTATAATTTCTAAATTTCTGGTCTGGTCTGGTGGGAGGCTTCGGCCGTGGCTAGTTACCACCCTACCGGCAAAGCCGTGCCGCCAAGCGATTTAGCGTTCCGGTACGATGCCGTGTAGAAACCAAAGGGGTATGGGTTTAATAAAAACTGCCATACCCCTGCCAGGTTAGCCCGCTATCATCTTAGACTGCATCATCACTTACCACCAGGTGAGATTGCAGTCAAGGGCTAACTTGTATCTGAATAAAAAAAAAAAAAAAAAAAGACAAAATCTCATAACCTGAGACCCGAGCTTTATAGTGAGCCAGCGATGGGTTGATCATGATGCATCAGTACCGTGTGCTCTTCAAAGGATTGAGGAAACCAAAATTCCAAATTCGAACTCTCAAAGTTGATCACCCATCCAATTACCATCGTGTGTCATTGTTGCTTTACGATATTAGTTGTCGCAAGTAGGCCACACGTAACGAGATACGTTTTGTACCTAACTAACCACAGAACATGGAACCAGAAAAATAGAGAGAGAATATAAAACAAGTTTGTAACAATACATCTATCTCCTTGTCATCCGAAGATTACGAAAGGTTCCGCCAATATATTCGGCCTATGGAGATTCAACAGAATCATAGATCGACTATTAGAAATTTGTATACAGGGTGTAACCAGAACGCTAGCAAAAATTTAGCGAATATTACTTATTGTTATACAACCTAAACACAATCCAATACCAATAACCATTTGCCTCATTTTGTAATTTAGTGATTTAGTGTTTTTCCAATGCGTGGTCAACTTTCAAGTGTGCAAAACTCGGGTCAATGCCCCGCCAACGACGTGGCGTTGATTCCGAATGGCCTACTTACGCAAAGTTCGTTGACCTCTAGCTTCAGTTAGATGTTTTATTTGCAATATATAATTATAGTTACGCGTCATACTCAAACCATTCGGACCGGATTCTAGAACAAAAAGTAGCTACAAAGGTCTCTTTTTTATCAAATTATGAGTAAAGGTGGAAACGAAATATCTGGATAATACATAGTACACTGACCTTCGCAAACTCCCTGGCGCAGTGGTAAGCGCTGTGGTCTTGTTAGTGGGAGGTCCCGGGTTCGATTCCCAGCAGGGTTTTGGCTAGTTACCACCCTACCGGCAAAGCCGTGCCGTCAAGCTATTTAGCGTTCCTGTGTAGTGCTGTGTAGAAACCAAAGGGTTTAATAGAAATTGCCATACCCCTTTCGGGTTAGCCCGCTTCCATCTTAGATTTTATCATCACTTACCACCAGGTGAGATTGCAGTCAAGGGGTATCTTGTATCTGAATAGAAAAAATAAAATTATCAGACGTAAGTCGTTGACGTAACCTTCCGAGAGTTGTCTTTGTCTCGCAAGGCGTGTTTCAAACGACAGCTATCAGCCGTGGCTTACGGACGCGTTCCACAGTTTGTTTCCGCCTGCAAGCTTTTATCCTATCTGTGACACAACAACGATTAACATATCTTTTACCCAACCAGGGGTTTCTGCCAAATATATCGCTTCAATATATTCCGAGTGGTAGTAACTAGATGTATTCGTTTCCCCACGTCTCCCAATTGTGTATTTTTTTGACGAAACGCGAAACAATTGGCATTGAAAAGGCCTTCCATTTGTCAGTGTCTCTATCGTTTTAGTTGTTTGGTTTATATTATTGTCTACTAGATGATGCCCGCAATTTGTTCGGGTGGATTTAGGTTTTTAAATTCTTTTGGGAACTCTTTGATTTTCCGGGATTAAAAGTACCCTATGTCCTTCCTCGGGATGCAAGCTATCTCTATACCAAATTTCGTCAAAATCGGTTGCACGGATGGGCCGTGAAAGGCTAGCAGACAGACAGACAGACACACTTTCGCATTTATGATATTAGTATGGAAGTACGGATTGGGTTATCTTTCTTCTAACAAGATGACATCCGCGACTTCATCCACGTGAAAAATGTCCCATCAGTATACACGCCTCCCTTATTATAAATGCGAAAGTGTGTTTGTTTGTTGGTATTTGGTTTTTTGGTTTGTCCTTCAATCACGTAGCAACGGAGCAACGGATCGACGTGTTTTTTGCGTGGGTATAGTTAAAGACCTGGAGAGTGACATAGGCTTCTTTTTATCCCGGATAATCAAAGAGTTCCCACGGGAATTTTAAAAACCTAAATCCACGCGGACGAAGTCGCGGGCATCAGCTAGTGTATATTATTTCCGAACTGCTAGAATCTCACATCCCCTTATGTCCAGTTATCAGTGCACTTACAAGCGCGGTATAAACCCTAAATCGCCTATCATTGTACTACAAGGCACACTGGTAAGCTGGCCGCCTGCCAGAAACCTACATTTGGGTGTACATGTAATGATAAGTGCTTCAAATCCATGACAATGTAGGCATGTATTTGAGTAAAAAGTATTACCTATAGGCAGAGGTGGATTAAATGTCGAGAGCATCCTATAGGCAAGCACCTCGTAGGCGCCCTTCTAATAGCCATATTAAAATTTTTACTAACTAATTTCAAAAGAACGAGGAATCGTCTCATTGCATAGCTGGTAGTTGCTGATTATACTATTTATGTGAACGAGTAAAGGACATCACGTCATGAGTCATGATACTGTGCTTATTAAAGAAGAGGCAGTTTCAGTCACTCCAAGATAATATTAGTAGGGTAGGGGTAGAGCCTCAATAGCTCAACCGGTATAGGAGTTGACTGAAACCGAAAGGTCGACGGTTCAAACCCCGCCCGTTGCACTATTGTCGTACGTACTCCTAGCACAAGCCTGACGCTTAATTGGAGAGGAAAGGGGAATATTAGTCATTAACATGGCTAATATTCTTTATAAAAAAAAAAAAAATTAGGTAGACCAGGTAATGGAGCTCTAAATGATCGCGCGCCCCTAGGCACGTGCCTAATTTGCCTTAGGGATAATCCGCTTCTAGCTATAGGCTATGGTTAAGTCTACAATAAGTACCTATGTCTTAGCGATACTGATGTATAGAGACGTTAGTACATAATAATTCAATGGTATAGAGTAGTGTGGACGCTGACATTTTCGGGAAGCTTCGAAATATTGTCTTGTCAATAATTCCTCAGTGCTGAGGAAAACCAGAGAAGATTCGTAGGATTTAGTATCATAATATGAAAAGACTTTACCTGTATACTCTAAAACAGGTTTTCATTTATTTTTATGCATAATAGTTTTTGATTTATCGTGCAAAATGTCGAAAAATACGACTGTAGTACGGAACCCTCGATGCGCGAGTCTGACTCGTAATTGCCCGATTTTCCCCCTTTTAAGGTGTAGAAGGCTGAGGACTGGGTGTGGTAGCGCTCTTTAGGGAAGGCTTATGTCCAACAGTGGACGTCCACAGGCTGACGATGATGAAGGTGTAGAAAAAAGTCATGGCTGCGCAACATCTGGGAGTGGATGGGAATCGCGAATGCTGCAGAAATATTTCGCCTCGCGAAGAACAGAGTGGAATACGCTAAGCTGACTGCCAACCTTCGCTAGTCGGAGAGGCACGCAAAGAAGAAGAAGAACGTGTAAAAAAAATGTCCCGTATGTATGGAAAATCTTTCAGCGAAAAAGTACTTGATGAGCTTGTTTGCTCCTAATATAAATATTAATTTGCGTGCTCGCTGACGAAGCGCGGGGACCAAAGAGTCATCGTCATCGTGATCAACCCATCGCCGGCTCACTACAGAGCACGGGTCTCCTCTCAGAGTGAGAAGGGTTTTGGCCATAGTCTACCACGCTGGCCAAGTGCGGATTGGTAGACTTCACACACCTTTTTATTTTATTTATTTATTTACACTTTATTGCACACACCACAAAGTAAACATTGAAAAAACACAATACAGGATCCTAATCTAATAGCTGTAGCATGCAAAGGCGGCCTTATCGCTAAAGCGATCTCTTCCAGTCAACCCTTGACGAAAGAAATCACGAAAGCACGGGTTGGTGCGGCAGCCGAAAATAGCCCTAGGGTATATTATATCATTATAAATTAGACTACATACACAGTAGGTACATTCTAATAATACACAAATATATATAAATATTTGTGTATTTTGTAAATATTTGTGTTTGTGTTTATCATGTGTCGGATCAACTAATAAATGTACCTACTTCTATTCTATTCTATTCTATATAAATACCTTTGAGAACATTATGGAGAACTCTCAGGCATGCAAGTTCCCCCACGATGTTTTACTTCACCGTGAAAGCAAGTGATATTTAATTACTTAAAACGCACATAACTCCGAAAGTTATGAAAGTTATAAAGGTGCGTGCCCGGGATCGAACCCCCGACCTCCGATTAGAAGGCGGACGTCCTAACCACTAGGCTATCACAACTTGATAGCAGAGTACTTGATGAGCTTGCTTGCTTCTAATATAAATATTAATTTGCGTGCTCGCTGACGAAGCGCGGGGATCAAAGGGTAATGGCGTCGAACTGGGACGATCTACTGAAATATTAATGAAGACGATGAAAAGACACTCCATGTCATAATAATTAAAAGCTCCACTTACCGGAAAATGTACATTATTTTCGCCTATTCGGGAGAGCGGGAGTTCGATCCCGGGCACGCACCTATAACTTTTCGAACGTTCTAAATATCATTTGCTTTAACGGTGAAGGAAAACATCGTGAGGAAACCTGCATGCCTGAGAGTTCTCCATAATTTTCTCGGAGGTATGTGAAGCCAATCCATACTTGGGCAGCGTGGTGAATAATCGCAGTAAACTATTGTGAGCTTCGGTAAAACTCAGTCAAGTGCGAGTCGATCTGAAGTCATACATGAAGGGTTCCGTACCATCGTACAAGAAATAACACTTTTTAAATTTTAAGGCGGCCATTTTGTAATTTTTATTATCTAAATATATATGTATAAAAGGAAAAGTTGACTGACTGACTGACTGATCTATCAACGCACAGCTCAAACTACTTACGGGACGGATCGAGCTAAAATTTGGCATTAAATTTAAATTGCACAATTAGTTAATATCCCTTAATTTCACTGTAATAAACATTTGAGAAAATTATGGAAAACTCTCAAACATGCAAGTTTCCTCACGATGTTTTCCTCTACCAAACGAGTATTATTATTCTCGTTTATCATGTCACTATGAAGTATATTTTTTTCGTAATATTATACAAGGAAAATACTAAACCAACCCTTTAAATGAAACATCAAAGAAATGCCGCGCTATTAAAGTGGTACACGTGACGTCACATCTGGGTCACACCATCTTCCTTCTCGTACGTCACTTGACATGATACATTTTTGGTGCTAAAATTGCTAAATGACTTTCTCAAATATGTTTTTTTAGGGTTTCGTACCCGAAGGGTGCCAACGATACTCTACTAATTAGCCTCCACTGTCCGTCCGTCCATCTGTCAGCGGACTGTATATCGTAAACAGTAATAGGTAGAGAGTTAAAAATTTCACAGAATATGTATTTCTATTGCCTCTATAACGAAAAAAAATTATTACAAAATGGCCATCATGAAAATTTAGTCAGTCAGTCAGTCGGTCAGTCACCTTTTCCTTTTATATATTAAGATTAGCTTATGCTCGCGACTTCGTTCGCGTGGACTACACAAACAAACCCCTATTTCATCCCCTTAGGGGTTGAATTTTCAAAACCCTTTCTTATTGGATGCCTACGTCATAATAGCTATTAGAATGCCAAATTTCAGCCCGATCCGTCCAGTAGTTTGAGTTGTGCTTTGAAAGATCAATCAGTCACCTTTTCCTTTTATATTTTGTGCTCCTATTTATGCTCAATAATTGAGGTTAACATAGGCTCTAAATTTTGTCGAGATTTCTTCGAGATTTTTTAGGGTTCCGTACATCAAAAGGAATAACGGAACCCTTATAGGATCACTTTGTTGTCTGTCTATCTGTCAAAAAACCTACTTCCCGTTGACCTAGAATCATGAAATTTGGCAGGTAGGTAGATCTTATAGCTGACATTCGGGGAAAAATCTGAAAACCGTGAATTTGTGGTTACATCACACAAAAAAAAATTGTGGTTTGAACTAATAATTAGTATTTTCAATTTTCGATGTAAGATAACTATATCAAGTGGGGTATCATATGAAAGGTCTTCATCTGTGCATTCTAAAACAGATTTTTATTTATTTTCATGTATCATAGTTTTTGAATTATCGTGCAAAATGTCGAAAAAATACGACTGTAGTACGGAACCCTCATTGCGCGAGCCTGACTCGCACTTGGCCGGTTTTTTTTAATTATTATTTTTACATTTCGCAATTTTAGCGCTTCTAATAACTAAATTGAATTTGAAGGAGCTACAAATTCTACCAACAATTATTCGTCGGTAAAATTGAGCCAAATAATAATAATAACAATTGCTAATCAAAATATCCAATTACTGTAGCAAAATTCGCAAACAATTTGATTGCTTTGCCAAGTAGATAAAATAATGTAGTTAATTGAAAACCTGTTACTAACCTCCAGTTTTGGGAATAAGGCTTTATTAGGTATTATGTTCCTTTTTAGGTTTCCATATTGAAGAAAGGAACATAATATTATCTCTATATATAAAACTACAGGATGCCCGCGACTTCGTCCACGTGGATTTAGGTTTTTAAAAATCCCGCGGGAACTCTTTGATTTTCCGGGATAAAAAGTAGCCTATGTCCTTCCCCGGGATGCAAGCTATCTATATGTACCAAATTTCGTCAAAATAGGTTGAACGGATGGGCCGTGAAAGGCTAGCAGACAGACAGACAGACAGACACACTTTCGCATTTATAATATTAGTATGGATGAATCGCTAAATGTGTTGCTGATGGCAAATCTCGAGAACAGCTGAACCGATTTCGCTAATTCTATTGTTTTTCATAATTTTCCTTAAAGTACCTACGAGGATAGTTCTTACGGAGAGAAAAATTTAAAAATTGCCTAAAAAGGATTGACTGTTAGGCAGTAGAAGTTCGCCGGGTCAGTTAGTTTTTTACAGTTTCTTCAAAGAAGAAGTTTCCATTTCCTTTTTTTAATTAATTTTTTTTTTGGAAACAAACAGTTACAATTACATGAATAGTTAGCACATACATAAAACACTTAAACCTAAACAGTCAAAAATAAAAAAAAATATTGATCTTTAATTTAATTTAATCTTCTTTAATTAAATTTAATCTTTTAATCGATTAATTAGATTAAAATTTTAAGTAAAATATAGCAAAGCTGTGTGAAAGAATCATTAAAATATTTCAAAAAATGAAAATTTTCGAATTTTAATGGAACTTTAAAATAGCAAGAATATAATTTCGTTTCACACAGCACTCGTGACAGACAGATGGACAGTGGAGGGTTAATAATAGGGTTCGGCACCCTCCGGGAACGGAACCCTAAAAACAAGCATTGTACGTAAAATAACTAGGAACAGCGTGAAAGCTCACATGTGACTTAGGCAGTGGTCCGACCGCCGCCGGCGAGAAAACGACTAACTGTCGGCGATTTTCTCTCTCAAGAAACGCACAATAAATGTACGTTCCGTGTAAACGAAAGAGATGCATATATCAAAAGTTGCTCTCTGACTGTTCACACTGCCGGCGACCACTCGCTTTACTAGTTTTATCGCTGAGCGACGAGCTTTCAAAAATAAACTCGCTCAGCGATATTCAGTTCGTTCAGCGATGCTCGCTCGCTTGAACACGTGTAACGCGCGCGCAGGTTTGCAGTTTACACAGGACTGAGGGACCGCGAGCGAATGGCGCGAGTAATCGCTCATCGCACTTGGACACTCGCTTATAGCCCGGCGACAAAACTATCGAAACTACACACTCGCTTCCCGCTGATCGCCAACTCGTTTGAGTTTCTAGTTCTACTCGTTTCTCGTTCATCGTCGGCGGTCGGACCACTGCCTTAGAAACTATTGAGCAAGAGTTATTTGTGGTCCGACAATCTCGGCTTGTTGAAATGACGTCACGCTCCCACAATCGATTGATGTTGGACACAATATTTTCGTCAAGTAAGTTTCGGAAGCCTTGATAGCCTAGTAGTTACGAACGACGTCTGCCTCCTATTTGGGAGGTCGGGGGTTCGGTCCCGGGCACGCACTATACTTACCGAATAAGTATCGCTCGCTTTATCGGTGAAGGAAAACATCGCTAGGAAGCCTGCATGCCTGAGAGTTCTCTATAATGTTCATAAAGGTGTGTGATGTCTGCTAAACCGCATTTAGCCAGCGTGGTGGCCAAACCCTTCTCCTACTGAAAGGAGACCCGTGCTCTTTAGTGAGCCAGCTATGGCTTGATCATGATGACGATGATGATAATTTTTTGAAAAAAAATCATAATCTGTCAGATGTATTAACTCAAACTCAAATTATTTATTCAGAATAAGTAAAATTTTACGCTTACTGATGGTCAAAATTTTAATCTGTAAGATGATATAGTGGTGATAATTAATACATAATTAAAACGAAACCTACGAGGGTTCCAAACGCGCCCAGGTCCGAGAAGAACCCACAACAAACTGAATGTTTTTAAAGTGTCAGCAATGCACGAAACAATCTGTTACCAATAAGATTTGCATGCAAATTTATACGCGATCGGCACGCGATATGAATACCGTAAAACGTAATGTCCAGCTATACCTACCGTAACGATCGAAACTATCGAAACTGCCGTAAGCACCGAAACTGTCGGAACGGCGTCGGAATTGCATTGCTAATACCGGCATTGTCATTAGCACTTGAGATCTAGAATTCTAGGCGTGTTTTGAATCGCCTTAACTGCGGGTAGTTCTAAACTCCGATTGAAGTTTGTTCCTTGAAAATCCCTCTAACACTTGCTACAAAGTTTCATTCCCTGACAAGTTTTTTTGGTTATCAATGCGGTTTCCAGGCAACGTTTTATAGATGGCGCTGAATACTACCACCACTAAAGATGAAAAATCTACCTATGCTTTAATGTTTAGGTCATGTCAATCAATGACATAGATGAAGAGTAAGATAGCTGATAGTGACGCTAGCGCGTGCACTGCAATTTTCCTTACGTTTCTTCCCCACAAAATCTGTGAACTATAATAGAAGTAATTCATTAATTTCGCATCAGATTTAAATTTAAAAATTTAAAGCATAGATCATATAGATATAGGTATTATTTTTCATCTTGAGTGGTGCTAGTATTTAGCGCCATCTATGAAAATATTCTCGAACGTTGCCTGGAAACCTCCCCATTTACTTTTTACCGACTTAAAATAATTTAACATTATAGGCGTGATAGCTTTTTCTTCGAAATATTACAGATTCGTTTGTGAAACCGGAGTTATCGTGAACATAACCGGAGTTTCGATTTTCATATTTTTAGAAAAAAGTCGAGCTTTTTCGTTGAGTTCGAGTCTTTTTAAAATGTACATAATATGAAATAGGGTAAAACTTAAGTTAACATTTTATCGATAGAAAATCTTTCTACTTATTATATTTTTACGGTCGTAAAATAAAGTTTTCTTTTCATTTTTGTAACTCGACTGATTTGTTTTATTTCACGCTTAACAGACTTGAAGACTTATTTAAGCGCGAGAAATATTCAAATCAAACGCATTATTTTATGACATTCAATTATTTTTATGAAGCTTCGAAACTCCGGAACTCCGGACTTGGAACGCTCAGCATCAAAATCCGACTCCGGAGCTGAAATAAAGTCCGATTTTCAAGCCCTATCTGCTAATAATCACTTAGCCAGTGTGATGGACTATGGCCAAACCGTCCTCATTCTGAGAGGAGACTCGTGCTCTGTAGTGGGCCGGCGAGGACTGAGATGATGATGATGATGGTGATGATGACTCATGGTTGATTATAAGTTAGTCTATAGGCTAAAATATATCTACCTAGAGTGTAATTATTCGCTTTTTACGGTTCTCGGTTTATGGGAAACCATTCTGTCATTAATTTTCGTAAGTGTCAATTAAGTAGAAATAGGGAGAGGAAATTTCCTGCGATTCCTTTATAAATAACCATTGGAATTGAGGACAGATACTTAATCGAGACTTTCAAAGCAAATAAATGTTTTTTTTGGTCTCCTCGAAAGGTCATGGATTCTATTTCGGGCACGCGCCTATATATCTTTAGAGTTGAGTAGTTAAATCTGTCAATAAAAGTTGACCAGCGTGGTAAAGATGGGCGTTATTGGCTATTTACGGCAACGGTTAATCAACAGTTACTTAGTTTCAATACCGATATTGTTAACCGTTGCCGAATATCGGTATCAGAGTTGTGTTTCAACTAATTTAATATGCGCAACGCGCAGTGGTTTACGTAGTAGTAACTAAGCTAGCTGCCGTATCAATACCGTCTGTATAACTAGCGCCCGCATATTCACTACTAGCTGATCCCCGCGGCTTCGCCCGCGTAGATTTAGGTTTTTAAAGATCCCGTATAGCCTATGTCACTCAGGAATAATGTAGCTTTCTACTGGTGAAAGAATTTTTAAAATCGGTTCAGTAGTTCTAAAGATTACCCCCTACAAACAAACTTAACGACATTACCTCTTTATATAATATAAAATCGGTCCAGTAGTTTTTGAGCCTATTCAGTACAAACAAACAAACAAACAAACAAACAAACAAACAAACAAACAAACAAACAAACAAAGTTTTCCTCTTTATAATATTAGTGTAGACAACGGGCCGTGCAGCAGAAATCGTAATATTTTAATTTCGCCATAACTTCAAAACCAAACGTCCAATTTTAATCATTCAAAGACCAAATATTATCTCCATAAACTGTTCTTAGTGATGAAATCATTTATTTTGATAAGGATTAATAGCATGAGTAAAATAAACGCGTTTAAATGTAGTCCAAAAAAAATTCAAGATTTTTAAATAAAAAAATGGTTGCTGTGCCTCACTCGACATAGATGGGTATAGTGTGTCGCGGACTTTTTTGTAGATATTTATAAGATCTACAATTAATTAGAACATTTTATGGTTCTATCTTTTATAGTTTAGGCAGCGTACGCAAAATAAGTAACTTTTCTGGTTGATTTTTTACACCTTGTGTCCGAAAAACCCAAATATCTTACGGAACCCTATTTTTTTCCAAAATAAAATATAGCCTATGTTACTCGTGGATAATGTAGCTTTCGAATGGTGAAAGAATTTTTAAAATCGGTCCAGTAGTTTTTGAGCCTATTCAGTACAAACAAACAAACAAACAAACAAACAAACAAACAAACAAAGTTTTCCTCTTTATAATATTAATAGTGTAGAAAATAAAACCAATTTTACTTTCATGAATATCGTGAAGTAATCACAACCTTAAGTTCATAGCAGTAAAGTTTAATTTGATCATTGACATAGGTCAAACTATAGTGGACGCCTGCACGAATAGTTTGCCACAGTCCAGTTAACCAAAAACATTTCATGAAGATTGATAAACCAAAGAGGACCTTATCTCTATTACTCTAAGGCTAACTGTATTTAGAATGATAGATCAAAGTGTAATGGACAAGTACTTGTACAGTTAAGCCTTAGCGTAATAGAGATAAGGTCGGCATTGGTTTACCAAGTTCTTAGTTACTAAGCCGGTAGCCAATAACCGCTCCTTCTCAGCTTTCAGTGAAAGAAAGAAAGAGAAGGCATAATTATTGCGTTTCTAGTTACCAAAAAACCAAACAATGCATTGTCAGTTGCCAGTTGGCAGTGTTGCGTTGTCAGGTGGTTCGTCATAGATGATAACTGAAAACCGTTGCTAGCTACGACAATAACGCTACGGTACGCTATAGGCACGGCAGCGGTTTTCAGTTAAGTTAAGCTATAGCGGACACATGTCTACAGCGTGGTAGGCTATGCCACTCATTCTGAGAGGAAACCCGTGCTCCGTAGTGAGCCGGTGAGGATTGAGATGATAAATAATGATCGATTATACCTAAATTATACCTACCTAGAGTGTAATAATTCGCCGTTTACGGTTCTCGGGTTATGGGAAACCATTCTGTCATTAATTTTTGTAAGTGTCAATTAAGTAGAAGTGGGGAGAGAAAATTGCCTGCGATTCCTTTATAAATAACCATTGGAATTGAGGATAGCTACTTAATCGAGACTTTCAAAGCAAACATAGGTATTTTGATTTTTTTAACCGACTTCAAAAACAGGAGGAGGTTCTCAATTCGTCGGAATCTTTGTTTTTTTTTTTTTTAATGTATGTTCCCCGATTACTCGATGACGCCTGGACCGATTTTGAAAATTCTTTTTTTGTTTGAAAGGGTATACTTCAAAGTTGGTCCCATTTAAATTCGGTGAAGATCTGATGAACATCTTCGAAGATAGATACTGGAACTCCTCAACGGATAAGAGTAAATTGCTCGCGATCAGTGTAATAGCTTAGTAAACAGTAGATTTTTAACCAGTCATAGCATAATTCCATGGGGCTACTAAAAATTGTGAAATAAAAAAAATTTACAAAAAAAAATAAAAACCGACTTCGATACACAAACACTAAAAATTGAAAAATAATTTAATTTATTACCGAATATATTATGTACACAAGAGTTAATATAGTTCCATAATAATATTTTTTGGGGTCGGTGCCAATGAGGTGCCATTGTGGAGTCTCATAAAAATATGAAGTCTAGACGATTCGCGCAGCTAAAGCTAATTGGCACCGGCACCAAAAAGTATTATTGTGGAACTATATTAACTCTACAATATATACATAATATATTCGGTAATAAATTAAATTATTTTTCAATTTTTAGTGTTTGTGTATCGAAGTCGGTTTTTATTTTTTTTTGTAATTAGTCTCCTCGGGAGGCTAGGGATTCGATTTCGGGCACGCGCCTATATCTTTTCACAATATTACTTTGAAAATTGTAAATACTAATTATTTTGTACATGAACACAGTTTAATTTTTTTACAAATTCTCGGTTTTCGGATTTATTCCTTTTGTGCTATAAGACCTACCTACCTGCCAAACATGATTTTAGGTCAATGGAAAGTACCCTATAGGTTTTCTTGACAGGCACGACTGACAGACAGACAGACGGACAGATGGACAAACAACGAGGGTTCTTTTTTTTCTTTTGAGATACGGAACCCTAAAAATAGCCCATGATACTCTCGATGTCTTTATAAAGTACCTACTTACATAATAATAATGATGCAATAAGTAACCATGCTTCGTAAAAAAATTATTCTTTAGAAAAGTTTTTTTTCAACCAAGTCTATAAAGTGCCTACAGTTGGTGTCGTAAAACTTGCATCCGATGCATTAAACTGACTTCTTTATGAACTGCGTACTTCCCCGTTTCCCACCAAAGTTTCCAGCTTTCCCTAGTTGCCAACTTGCAACTCACTACTAAGTCTGACTTAGCAACTTTGCGGTGTCTGAAAAGTTATAAAAATAACTTTACTTTTTTTTCTTGATTTTATCAACAACTGGGTCATACCTGTGACTTCGTCCGCGTGGATTTAGGTTTTTATAAATCCCGTGGGAACACTTTAATTTTTAGGGTTCCGTACCTCAAAAGGAAAAACGGAATCCTTATAGGATCACTTTGTTGTCTGTCTGTCTGTCTGTCTGTCCGTCTGTCTGTCAAGAAATCTACAGGGTACTTCCCGTTGACCTAGAATCATGAAATTTGGCAGGTAGGTAGATCTTATAGCTGACATTTGGGGAAAAATCTGAAAACCGTGAATTTAGGGTTAGATCACAAAAAAAAAAATTGTGGTCATGAATTAGTAAGTAGTATTTTCAACTTTCGAAGTGAGTGACTATATCAAGTGGGGTATCATATGAAAGGTCTTCACCTGTACATTCTAAAACAGATTTTTATTTATTTTTATGCATCATAGTTTTTTAATTATCGTGCAAAATGTCGAAAAAATACGACTGTAGTACGGAACCCTCATTGCGCGAGCCTGACTCGCACTTGGCCGGTTTTTTAACTAACTATAGCTTATGTCCGTCTTTGGGATTTAAGCTGACACTGTACCAAATTTCATCAAAATCACTTAAACTGTTGAGGCGTGAAAAACTAGCAGACATACAGACAGACAGACAGACAAACGCACTTTCGCTTGACTTTATTAACATCATCATCATCATCAACAACCAACGATAGACGTCTTTGGTTCCTTTTTTTAGGTCGATTAAAAAGTCTTACCCTGGCGCAGTGGTGAGCGCTGTGGTCTTAATAGTGGGAGGTCCCGGGTTCGATTCCTGGCAGGGGTTTGGAATTTTATAATTTCTTAATTTCTGGTCTGGTCTGGTGGTAGGCTTCGGCCGTGGCTAGTTACCACCCTACCGGCAAAGCCGTGCCGCCAAGCGATTTAGCGTTCCGGTACGATGCCGTGTAGAAACCAAAGGGGTATGGGTTTAAAAAAAAACTGCCATACCCCTTCCAGGTTAGCCCGCTATCATCTTAGACTGCATCATCACTTACCACCAGGTGAGATTGCAGTCAAGGGCTAACTTGTATCTGAATAAAAAAAATAAAAATAAAAAAAAAGAAACTATATATGTTTCGCCGTATTAATAAAACAACAATACAATCGCACGCTCTACAACGTTTCAATACAAGCTCCTACATATTGTATTTCGTTACATTTTCCAGGGAGCGAAAATATTCTGATTGGATAACATACGAAAATGTTTCGCCGATACATAAAAAAATTTTACAAAAAAAATAAAAACCGACTTCGTTACATAAACACTAAAAATTGAAAAATAATTTAATTTATTACCGAATATATTATGTATACAAGAGTTAATATAGTTCCATAATAATACTTTTTGGTGCCGGTGCCAATTAGCTTTAGCTGCGCGAATCGTCTAGACTTCATATTTTTATGGGACGCCACAATGGCACCTCATTGGCACCGACCCCAAAAAATATTATTATGGAACTATATTAACTCTTGTATACATAATATATTCGGTAATAAATTAAATTATTTTTCAATTTTTAGTGTTTATGTAACGAAGTCGGTTTTTATTTTTTTTGTAAAATTTTTTTATTTCACAATTTTTAGTGGCCCCATGGAATTATGCTATGACTGGTTAAAAATCTACTGTTTACTAAGCTATTACACTGATCGCGAGCAATTTACTCTTATCCGTTGAGGAGTTCCAGTATCTATCTTCGAAGATGTTCATCAGATCTTCACCAAATTGAAATGGGACCAACTTTGAAGTATACCCTTTCAAACAAAAAAAGAATTTTCAAAATCGGTCCAGGCGTTTTTGAGTAATCGGGGAACATACAAAAAAAAAAAAAAAAAAAAAAAAAAAAAAAAAAAAAAAAAAAAAAAAAAAAAAGATTCCGACGAATTGAGAACCTCCTCCTTTTTTTGAAGTCGGTTAAAAATATGAGTTCTACGTGTGAAATGAACAAGGCATCCTTCGACTAGGTGTAAGTATATTATATCTCCCTTTTTATGCAGTGGTCCAACCGCCGACGATGAACAAGAAACGAGTAGAACTAGAAACTATAAACGAGTTGGCGATCAGCGGGAAGCGAGTGTGTAGTTTCGATAGTTTTGTCGTCGGGCTATAAGCGAGTGTGAGCGATTATTCGCGCCATTCGCCCGCGGTCGCTCAGTCCTGTGCAAACCTGCGCGCGCGTTACACGACGTGTGCAAGCGAGCAAGCATCGCTGAACGAATATCGCTGAGCGACTTTATTTTTGAAAGCTCGTCTCTCAGCGACAAATATTAAAGCGAGTCGTCGCCGGCAGTGTGAACAGTCAACGATTAACTTTTGATATATGCATCTCTTTCGTTTACACGGAATTTACATTTAAGTATTGTGCGTTTCTTGAGAGAGAAAATCGCCTCTAGTTAGTCGTTTTCTCGCCACCACTGACCGGCGGACCACTGCCTTACCCGACACTTTTTTTTTCATGCTATTAGCTTATGCTCGCGACTCCATCCGCGTGGACTATACAAATTTCGAACCCCTAGGTTTTGGACTTTCAAAAATTCTTCCTTAGCGGATGTCTACGTCATAATAGCTATCTGCATGCCAAATTTCAGCCCGAGCCGTTCAGTAGTTTGAGCTGTACGTTGATAGATCAGTCAGTCAGTCGGCTTTAAAACGGAAATATTTATTATTTGTTGCTAAGCAACAATAGAAATACAGAATTCTGTGCTTAACTCTCTACCTATAACGGATCACAAGTTACAGACCGCTGACAGACAGACGAACGGACGGAGTAATAGGTTTCCGTTGTCACCCTTCAGATACGGAATCCTAAAAATATTACCTATTCGATTGAGAAGAGTTATGGGAGTTAAGCCAAAAAAACTCGTGCAGTAAATTGTTCGGAAAAACAGTTACACAACAGAACTGCTCGCGAAAGTAACCTAAAAACTAAAACAAATTGCTAATCCTAAATCGTTATCCAGTCAACGACTTTTATTCGAACCGTAAACACTTAGAGAGGCCATAAAACTGCACAGCTGTTTCGGATTTATACCTGTTGTCGACGTTAAGAGAAAATAAGGCTTTTACACAAACTACTGGCTGTAAAATATAGATGTTATAGCTATAAACACAGAGAATTCAACTCCTAGAGTACGCATATACAAGGTTTTGCATGAAACAAAATCGTAAAATGTTGACGGGGGACAGGGGAGAATGCTTTGTTGTGAACAAGCAACAGTTTTAATTTAATGTTTTTTTTAGATTTAAGTTTATTATAGATAATAAAAACTTAAATGTTTCATATTCTGGTACATTATGTGTCAATAGGACTATATTATTTCTGATATTTAGGTATTTATTTCCAGTAAATCAGACGATTGTTAAGGACAGATTTAGGGTTTCAAAGTTGAGTCTGGTATTTTTTTCATTTAAACTAGTCACTACAAGGTAAATAAAATAGATTTTGTAAATGTGATACACTAGCTTATGCCCGCGACTTCATACGCGTGGAATTAGATTTTTTAAAAATCCCGCGGGAACTCTTTGATTTTCCGGGATAAAAAGTAGCCTATGTCGCTCTCCAGGTCTTTATCTATACCCATGCAAAAAATCACGTCAATTCGTTGCACTGTTGCGACGTGATTGAAGGACAAACCAACAAACAAACATTTTCGCATTTATATAAGGGTACGGATTAAATGTCAATACGAAAGATTGCTTTATTTTAAACATGTATTCAATAAAGTCCTTCGTATGATGGTTTTGGAGCTTGGGTTTTAGTGTCAGCGGGCCCTTAAGTAGCTTAATTATCGTAAAGAGAAAGCCCATCTCCCAAAAAAAAAAACCATCCACACTATTGCTTCGTGGCTTTCACGGACTTTACGGCGCGAGAGAAAGATGTTTACCGCCGAAAAACAATGTGCGGAATGAGGGTACCGATCGGGCGTGGGCCTACATTTATGCTAAACAAGTGCCTAAGCTTGGCGAGCGGGGGTGTTCGGCTATTAGGCATCTATTGGTGGTGGTCTGTAGCTATAAAGAAGCTAGTAGGTAATTATAGCGCTCTCTCTGTTATAGTCAAAACGGTCAGCCAAGTTCTAAAAGCCATAACAGTTTACTAATTAGATAATGGGTCAGATCTTGCACTTTTGTGAAAATTTATAATTTTGCTTTTTAAAATTTATAATTTTAACAATTTTTGTAAGTATGTTTATGTTAATTTTTACTCGTAGTTTAATTAGTGTAATTGGCTTTATGGCCGTTCTAATTAAATAATAAATAAATAAATAAATAATAATAATAAATAATAATAAATAATAATAAATGTAGGTTTATTTATTTTTATGTATGTAAGTATATTTCTTTTGGCTGTTATATATATTTATCTTGCACCATTAATCCATTGCACCGTTGCGACGTGATTGAAGGACAAACTAAAAACCAACAAACCAATGAACCAACAAACAAACACACTATCGCATTTATAATTAGGGTACTGATGATGCCATAATATCAGTGTCAGAATGCTTTTACACATTGTTTAAAATGTAGGTATGTGGTTGGTTCTCTTCGCCACGCGCATTCGCAATTTGCGTGACTTATACGATGAACGGACAATACTCGTAGTTCCATTTTTAACTGCAATTGAGTCGCCAATAACCAGAACAAACGGTTAGATCGATGGAGTAGAGACGCTCGATTCGTCGCAATTTGGCAAATGCACGAATCGCTAAAGTGCTAAATGGACGGTGATCAATCAGGCCGTTTTGCGAGCTTTTATTCCCACTGGAATGTTCAATTTATTTAACAGAGGGTAGTTATGCGTTTTTCGTTCCACCCCGACGTAAATTAGGGGTTATTAGCTAAAAAATGTGTATGTACAAGAGGCGCATCGGCAAAATTCGTTTGCGCAGAAACGCGCAATCTAACGCCGATTACAACCGAATATACACCAATGAAATACAGACCTTATTGCCTGGCATTAAGATTTCAAACACGAGAACAACAGACTCGTGCTGTCTCGCTCATAATTTGCACGTACAAAACATGGCGCATAGGCAACAACCAATGGCGGCTTGACGCGCGCTATGATTGGCTGAAATATTTTCGCGCCATTCAAAACAGACAAACGCTGGAATCGATTGAGTAGAGACGCGCGATTCGTCGCAATTTGGCAAATGCACGAATCGCTAAAGTGCTAAATGGACGGTGATCTATCAGGCCGTTTTGCGAGCTTTTATTCCCACTGGAATGTTCAATTTATTTAACAGAGGGTAGTTATGCGTTTTTCGTTACCCCGACCTCCACCCCGACGTAAATTAGGGGTTATTAGCTGGACGTATGTACAGCAAGTACTACCACTTTTATATAAGTCGCATTGGCAAAATTCGTTTTCAAAAGTACTGAGGGAACATAGATATCACAAATTTCGTCACTGGCAGCAAGCGAACCGTAACTTGAAATGAAATGAAATGAAATAATTTATTTGTGTGAATATGGGAAGACAAGGTGTTTACAATAGAGAGTTGCCAACATAAACTACTTAGCGTTCAAAGCGTTAGCGCGATCCCAGGAGGCGCGGATTTGAATCCTGCTGGTCCACATTTTTTAATAATCCATATTATCCATACTAATCCATACTCCATACTTATGTTTTAAATGCGAAAATGCGTCTGTTTGTTTGTTAGCTTTTCACGCCCCAACAGTTTAACCGATTTTGATGAAATTTGATACAGACTTAGCTTACATCCCGGGGACGGACAAAGGCTACTTTTTATCCCGGCAAATCAAAGAGTTCCCGCGGGATTTTGAAAAATGAAAATCCACGCGGACGATGTCGTGGGCATCATCTAGTTTTTAATAATCCATACTATCCATACTAATCAATACTCCATACTTATATTATTATAAATGCAAAAGTGTGTCAGTCTGTCTGTCACGGCCCAACAGCTAACCGATTTTGATGAAATTTGATACAGACTTAGCTTCCATCCCGGGGACGGACATAGACATCCCAGAAAATCAAAGAGCTTCCACGGGATTTTTACAAAACCTAAATCCACGTGGACGAAGTCACGGGCATCATCTAGTTGTAAGTATTTAAAATTATTTAGAAACTTCCTTGAAGTGTAGGTAAAACACTATAAAAATTATACTGCAATAGGGGTCCCAAGGTGCTGGAATGGCGACCTTGCACCGGAAGACGCAGCGTTGGAAGACCCCCCACTAGGTGGACGGACGACATCAGACGAGTCGCAGGGAGCCGCTGGATTCAGGCGGCGCAAGACCGTGGCGTGTGGAAGTCCCTACAAGAGACCTATGTCCAGCAGTGGACGTCTATTGGTTTGATGATGAATATTTTAATAGAACGGTAAAAAATCCAAAAAATCAATCTCCATTTCGGTGAACATCTATTCTAAACACAAGGGCAGAGAGGCTAGGCGTTTACTTAAAATTCCTCGCAGCTCTCAGTTCCCATTAGGTACCTGTTGAGCACGTCAACGTAATTAATTTCATGCGGAAGGAAATTAAACGTTCCGCGAAACTGGTCGAGTGTAAATTGACTTTCAATTACGTTCCTTTATATTAAGCGAGCAGTGTAAATGAAAATCAATTTACACTCGACAAAAATCCACTTGTTACGACCCCATTTTTAATTTTGTTCTTAATTTTCATTTAAAATATCGTATTTCAAGTCACGTGAATTTTTTTTTTTTTTTTTTTGATAGCTTTTACATGGTCAAAATTTTAAAGCCCATTAAGTCTAAATATATAAAAGGATTGACTGACTGACTGATCTATCAACGCACAGCTCAAACTACTAGACGGATCGGGCTGAGGCATGCAGACTATTATGACGCATCCGCTAAGAAAGGATTTTTGAAAATTCAATCCCTAAGGGGGTGAAATAGGGGTTTGATATTTGTGTAGTCCACGCGGATGAAGTCGCGATCATAAGCTAGTCTTTAATATTCTTAATGCGTTAAAAATTAAAATCACTCATGCGCAAATTTAGTTTTTTGTGTCAAACTTCATGTCAAAAGTTTTTAGTCCTTATTTTAAAAGTGAACCGTATTTTTGACATGACAGTTGACCTTAGAGTTAAAATGGCGGGTGAGGAGTCATTTTTAGGGATTATAGTGGACGCAAAATAAAATCCTGATTGCGGTGTTATAGTCAACTGATAATCGTGCCCCTATTAGAATAATGATAAAAGACGGTTTCTACACTTTCTCTAACAACTGCGACCCTTGTACAGTAGGAATAAAACCAATTGGTTATATTATATTATGGCTACGTTTCTCAACGGATGAAACCCAACTGACCCCAAGAGCTATAACTCAGCAGTGACACGTCGTGTCACGATGTGACACCGACACAGTGACATGTCTTGACGTGCGACACGCTAACTTCTGCATGGCAGCTTAACTACAACCAGCTAGGTGATTCGCTAACTCAGTGTCTAACACAGAATGATAGCCACCCAGGTTGATTGGTTCTACATTGCTGCTTCACTGGGTGGTAGTAAAATATTTTTTCGTAGAAAACCTTCAACGGATTAAAAAATGAGCTCTGTGGCTATCGTTCAGTGTTAGACACTGAGTAAGAGAATCACCCCACAGAAACTAGTAACTAAACGCTAGACATCGTGAGTGACTGAATAATATCATGGCTGTGTTTAGTCTATCAGTACCCTTATTATAAATGCGAAAGTGTGTTTGTTTGTTTGTTTACTGGTTTGATGGTTTGTCCTTCAATCAGGTCGCAACGGATTGACGGGACTTTTTCATGGGTATAGATAAAGACCTGGAGAGTGACATAGGCTACTTTTTATACCGGAAAGTCAAAATCCCCACGGGATTTTTAAAAACCTAATTCCACGCGGACGAAGTCGCGGGCATCAGTCATATATTATGACTACGTTTCTCCCTGAACCCAAGAGAAACCCAACTATACCCAAGAGCTATAACTCAGCGGTGACACGTCGTGTCAAGGCGTGACACCAACGCAGTGACATGTCCTGGCATGCGACACGCTCAACCGTAGCTTAACTTCTGCGTGTCAGCTTAATTACAACCGGGAACTAGGAACTAAACTAGAAGTCGGGAACTGTGAATAATTTATGATTCTAGGTATTTACTGCGAAATGTAGATAGATAGATAGATAGATAGATAGAAATACTTTATTGCACACAAAAATATTACATAACTATTACAAAAAACTAAAACTAAAAAATAATTGTATGCAAAGGCGGCCTTATTGCTCACAGCAATCTCTACCAGGCAACCTTTGGAGAAAGGAGAAACTAGGTGTGTAGGATAGTACTTACACGCAATACAGAAAAATGAAGTAGTATAATATTATATAATATAATTAACTATTTCAGTAATACATACATAACTATCATACATATACATAACTATTATAAATATCAATATATATACAATCCATAATAGAAATACATATATATATATAACTACATACCTACATATATTATAAAAGACATACATATAATACCTATGATCGAATAAATTAACTATTATGGCATCGATAAGTATAGTTCTTTAAGACGATTTTTGAATATGGGCAAGGATTTCGAATCCCGGATATTTTTGGGCAGAGCATTCCACAGTTGTACAACATATACTGTAAAAGATTTCCCGTAGAATTTTGTGCAGTTACGTGGGGTTTATGTAGTGCAGAGTTCGTCTTTTAAAGTCGACTACCTACAGTAAAACAGACGGATATTATAAAAGATACCTATAACTTTTTTAATCTTATGATTTAAGCTTATTTTGTGATTTAACGACATAATATTATAACATATAAATAGCTGCAGTCCAGTCGTGACCACGACGTATTTCAAAACCATATCGTATCAATCGTAGTATGAAATGATTTTATTTTTATTTTTAACCGACTTCAAAAAAAGGAGGAGGTTCTCAATTCGTCGGAATCTTTATTATAACAATAAATGATATTGTACCTACAATGAACCAAAAGCTTAATTTACTATAACCCGCTGAAACAGATCAAATCTGTATGGTGCACCAAGCAGCATGCGATATACACTGCCCGCCCTCCCACTGCTAAGCATGCAGGAAAAACCAGTCACCAGGCAAGCAATACGCACCACCACCACGCAGCACCACACAAATCCCAAAACACACTCGACGCACGTTGTTTTGGGACTTTGTGTGAGAGTTTTGTCTAAAGATCCCTAAGGATATTAAACAATAGGAAGTAACTTTAATATTATGAAAATTTTGTTACAATCGTAGTTAAGTTATGGTAATGGCTAAATTACTAAAATTTATTCGCAAACTACATTTTGTGCAAAATTCACGCTTGCAAATTAGGTTAAATGCACGTATTATGATTGTCTGGTAAGGCTGGATTTCCATTGAATGAGAAAATATGTTTAAGCGTTTAAACTGTCGTGAGTGATATTCCACTGTGTAAATAAAATATAAAAGGAAAAGCTGACTGACTGAGGGACTGACTAACTTACTTTCTTTGAAAAATTATCTAATTTAAGGTAAAAAATATAAAGGTAGGTCCCCTGGAGAGCCTTTCTACTTTTACTTTTTTACTTTCTACTTTTTTCCACTATATTTATATAAAAGGAAAAGTTGACTGACTGACTGATCTATTAACGCCCAGCTCAAATTACTGGATAGATCAGGCGGAAATTTGGCAGCTACTATGACGTAGACTTTCATAAGGGATTTTTGAAGCCCTCTAGTAGTAGCGTATAATGGCACATTTCTAGTGGAGAAGCAGCCAAGCTTCGCTTAGCTTAGCACAGTGGACCGAAGTCCTTACTCTCTACCAAACATCAGTGTTCAAATAGCTCGCCACAAATTAGCATGAAACCGTTATTTCCACAATGTGACTAATATAACCAGTGTGGTAAACAACTGATTGCAAAAACAATTATATCGTTCAATCAAAATACAAACTTATTATACAGTGATTGAATCTGTTTTTGGTTGATAATAGTAATTGCTTCATTCGAATTGCATTTTTGTGTCTAAAGTCTAGACATGTTTAATTTATTGTTATTGTACGTTGAAAACTGAAATATTAGTGAAAAACTATGATGTAACAGAAAAAGGATTGAAGGACAAAGCAATAAACCAGAAAAAACACTCTTTCACATTAATTATCATAATGGGTAGTGATGAGGTAAGTTTAAACATTATTCATACTTAACATTATAAATGCGAAAGTGTGTCTGTCTGTCTGTCTATATGTCTGTCTGTCTGCTAGCCTTTCACGGCCCATCCGTTCAACCGATTTTGACGAAATTTGGTACAGAGATAGCTTGCATCCCGCGGAAGGACATAAGCTACTTTTTATCCCAGAAAATCAAAGAGTTCCCACGGGATTTTTAAAAACCGAAATCCACGCGAACGAAGTCGCGGGCTTCAGCTAGTAATAGATATAACTGTTACTTAATTATCTATTCTTATTCTGGTAATCACACCTGAGTGTCTATTCTTATTCTGGTAATCACACCTGAGTGTCCCAAAATAATTGATCAATTGTCAAACGAATGTTAATACCTAATCAATACTTAACTAGAACCGCAAATCCCGCAAGGCCCCAGGCAGACTGAATTATTCAGCACCCTGGACCAGCTTCTGAGTGAATGATTAATCTCGGAATTGATGTGTTAACGGAGGCAAAATGCAGGTTTCAACCTATAGACCGCGACAGGTCGAGATGGCAATCGGGGTATGAGGTAACGCCCTGCACACCCGCACATCACCTGCGCTCGCCCGCATCGGGTTAGCGCAGGGGCTGTGTAGGTGTGCGGGGCGTTACCTCTTCGACTGCCTCTCGATATGTACCTACGATACTATAAATATTTACTGCCGTGTGCAAATCTGGGAAAATTCAGAATATTATCTTTCAGGAACAAATACGAATTAAATGATTATTTTTGACTTTTGTTTTTTTTTGATAGCTTTTACATGGTCAAAATTTTTTGATAGAGCCAGCCACGAAAATTCAAATTTTAGTTAGTTTTTCGAAAATAGTAGACTGATCATACATCGAAGGCTTATGGTAATGAGTTTTGCGCGCATAACATATTTATGCATCTACATGTTTTGCCATAAAACTTTGGTCAAAAATACTCATTTACTTCATATTTGTGCAAATCTGGGAAAATTCAGAAAATTATCTTTCAAGAACAAAATATTAATTAAATGATTATTTTTGACCAAAGTTTTTATGGAAAAACATGTAGATGCATAAGTGTTATGCCCGCAAAACTCATTACCATAAGCTTTCGATGTATGATTAGTCTACTATTTTCGAAAAACTAACTAAAATTTGAATTTTCGCGGCCGGATGTATCAAACTACCTTAAAATAGCTCTTCCGAGTGTTTTTTTTTGTAATAAGTAAGTATAATATGTGTGAATTTGTATATATTATTAACATATAGAATAGATAGATTAGATAAGTACAATTAAAATAATTCCGTGGCGCCACCCGAATCAGGGTTCCTACTGAAAACCAGCGCTGTATGTTTTTGTACTTGTGCAAGACATATGGCATTTACGCTGAGTAGGGACCTTTTTTTTCGGGTTGTGCCACACATGACATGGTTTATTCCAGCGCTTCTTCTACTTGAGGTCTTTTGACTTTACTACTCAAGTATAAGAGGCGCCGGGATAACCTAACCTAACCGTACTGCTAAGAGACAAAAAGTGCCAAAAAGCATTTTTAGAATACTGCACCAAAATAGCGAAATGTACTTTAAAGAAAAATAAAACTAAGTAAAACTGTAAATATTTTAATATATATTATACTTGTAAATATAGATCTATAGTTGTATGCTTATTATAAGAATAAATGTATATACTTTGATAAAAATTTATAGGTATAATATAGTTAATATAGAAAAACAAACTGTAAATAAATAATGTAAGAGACTAACAAAATGTAATACCCAAAAAAGAACTCTGACACAAATCGGAGGATTTCCGATGATTTTAATAAAAAAAAAAAAAAAAAAAACCTAACCTAACCAGCTAATGTCTAGCTGGTAATGTGTGGTACAGCCTTAAAAAATAAACGTTTTTCTTTCTTTCTTTCTTTCTTTCTAATAAAAATAGCGAGCAAACGAGCAGATGGGTCACCTTATTTTAAATGATTACCGCCGCCCATTAACATTGCACCAGAGGAAAACTGCCAATGCGTTGCTAGCTTTTCCGGATTTTGATGATCTGCCCCTTGAATAGCCCCATGTTGAAATCTAGTGGGCACACCGTCGAAGTCAATTAAGTTCGATGTTATACATCAAAAGCAGTCGCTATAGCCTCGAACAACGCATATTTCAAATGTTAACTAGCTACATACTTCTCTCGTTTCACATGAGTTTAACCGCTAAACTCCAAAGCTGTTTATATTACTTACTTGTTAAATGTTTGCTCTTTGAGTTGGGTCCAATACTCAAACAATTAATAGTTTGTCGATTGTTCCAATGTTTCTTTGAGGTAATGCGTTTGGGAATAGTAAGTTTGTATTATAGAATAGATATACAAATAGATTTTTTTTTATTCTAGGTCTCATACAGGGTGTAGGCAATATCGTAGGTCATAGTCATGTAGAGACGTTATATCACCACTATTCGCTGCTTAAGCATTACTGGTTGCCAGAGAGAACTCAACCTCAAGGGGTACCTAAGTACATGTAAGATTTTGCATGAAAACAGAATCGTAAAATGTTGGCGGGGGACAGGGAAGAATGCTTTGTTGTGATTGGTGGACTCAAAAGTCACGTAATCAATGGCGTGGCGTGGGCTGACATTTATGCTGAGCAACTGCCTAAGGGGGTGTCCGGCTGTTAAACGTCTATAGGTGGTGGTCTGTGATAGCTGTAAAGAGATTAACTAACTCCATACTTCTCTCGTTTCACATGAGTTTAACTGCTAAACTCCAAAGCTATTCATATTACTGACTTGTTAAATGTTTGCTCTTTGAGTTGGGTACAATACTCAAACAATTAATAGTAAGTCGATTGTTCCAGTAGTGATGTTTCCTCGAGGGAATGCGTTTGGGAATAGTAAGTTTGTATTAAAGGACGCTGGGAGCCGCTGGATCCAGGCGGCGCAAGACCGTGGCGTGTGGAAGTCCCTACAAGAGACCTATGTCCAGCAGTGGACGTCTATTGATTGATGATGATGATGATGATGATGATGATGATGATTAAAGGTCGTAGTCATGTAGATATAGATCACGTGACGTCAGTGGCGTGCACAGAGTTTGAAGCCAGGGTAAGCATTAGTAAGATAGGCCTTAGATACACCTTATAGAGACCTGCTGAATGGCAGGTCATAAAGAAAAATGAGCACTGGTCATTTCAACTAGGGTAAGCAGTACTTTTATGCCTCTATGAATAGCACGCCACTGCGTGACGTGATCCTACCACTAGAGAGAGAGCCAACTAGTAGGTACCAGACCTTCGTTATTTTATAAAAGCTGAAAGTTTCTCGGCGTATATAAAAATCATCATCATCATCATCTGTCCGTCTGTCCGTCGTGTCTGTTAAGAAAACCTATAGGGTACTTTCCGTTGACCTAGAATCATGAAAGGTAGGAAGGTAGGTCTTATAGCACAAGTAAAGGAATAAATTAAAAAATCGTGAATTTGTGATAGCATCACGAAAAAAAATTAAAATGTGTTCATGAACAAGTAATTAGTATTTTCAAAGTAAGATAACTATACCAAGTGGGGTATCATATAATATGAAAGGACCTTACCTAACATTCTAACATAGATTTTTGTTCTCTTTATACAATATACTTTTGATTTATCGTGTGAAATGTCGAAAAAATACGACTGTTGTATGGAACCTCGTTGCGCGAGCCTGACTCGCACTTGGCCGGTTTTTTTATATGTAATAAAAATTTCGGAACACCTATTGGAGTTTACGGAAATTGTCAGGTTAAGCTTAAACTGACTGGAATCTAAAAGACCACAAATTTTCACTTTAAAAGCCGTTCCGTTACGTGTACTGCATTTGAATGGGGATCAAAAGGTAACTGAGACCAGACCTTCTGAAATATTGATGAGGCCAAATCTCTATAGGGACGTGATTGAAAATTAATAAGGGGTGAACTTCAAGAGATTACTTACCTAATAATCATCATCATCATGATCAACCCATCACCGGCTCACTACAAAGCACGGGTCTCCTCTCAGAGTGAGAAGGGTTTTGGCCATAGTCTACCACGCTGGCCATGTACGGATTGGTAGATTTCACACACCTTTGAGAACATTATAGAGAACTCACAGGCACGCAGGTTTCCTTAAGATGTTTTCCCTCACCGTAAAAGCAAGTGATATTATTTTAATTAATGAAAACGCACATAACTTCCAAAAGTTAGAGATTCGTGCCCGGGATCGAACCCCCGACCTCCGATTAGAAGGCGGACGTTCTAACCACTAGGCTATCACAGTACCTAATAATGGTAGTAGAGAATTGCTTGCACAATTTTCCGGGATAAAAAGTAGCCTGTGTCACTCTCCAGGTCTTTGACTATACCCACACAAGAAATCACGTCGATCCGTTGCTCCGTTGCGACGTGATTGAAGGACAAACCAACAAACAAAGACACTTTCGCATTTATAATAAGGGTACTGAAGGGTAATGAAGGTTTTACAGGCTCTTTCTCTACTATCATTTTACCCACTTTATCCCTACGTTAAGTGATAGTTAAGTAAGATGTTAACGGAATAGTTTGACTATTTAGGCCGCGGCTCCAAACTTCGGAGCTCCAATTTGGAACTCCATTGAAGTTATTTTGGCTCCTTGTCAAATATAGTAATAAGCTAAGGATTTGTAGACAATGGTACTGATTCCGAGCACAATTAAATTTTAGAGTATTTGCATCATCTTCTTACTAATGTAATATGAAAAGGATAGATACAGTTTGACAGTTTTAAATTTAATTTCGAGCTGTCAAACCTCGTGACTTTTAACTGCCAGACGCAAGCCTATTGTTTGTAGCGTGTACTAAAATTTTGAGTCTTTAAATGTAAAATTCATGTTCCATCCCTTTTTAGCAATATTTAAAAGAAAAAGATGCAGCGGCAGAAATATACTCTTTTAGTTTAGAGAAAGACAACAGAATCGGCGCCATTGTTGGTCTTATTAATAACGCAAAGTAATTTAGTAGTTCAAAGGATGTTTATTTTGAACTTCCGTTTACATTGGATTACAGGAAATTATATTCTCTAAACTTTACATAATGGTGGTTTAGTTATACACAATCTATTAATTAAATTGATAGTTCTAAAACCGTATCACTATCTCTAGCACAAAATTGTTCTTGCACATAGACCACCACCAATAGATGCCTAATAGCCGGACACCCCCAATCGCCAAGCTTAGGCACTTGCTTAGCATAAAAGTCGGCCCACGCCCGTTCGGTACCCTCATTCCGCACATTGTCACATGTGATTACGTGACTTTTGAGTCCACCAATCACAACAAAGCATTCTTTCCTGTCCCCTGCCAATATGTAACGATTTTGTTTTCATGCAAAACCTTGTATATGCGTACTCTTGAAGTTGATCTCTCTGTGGTTGCCAATAAATTAATGTCATGACAAAATTAAACGGAAATATGCTTAGCGTTAGTCTGAAAAGATCGGTTAACTTAGTTTTGTTCCCAGTAGACAACATCATTGTGTTTAAAGCAGTTTCTTGAAAAAAGCTTGTCTTATTTGTGCCCTAACAAAGCCTTTAAATTCCGTGCTAATTAGAAAGCTGCTCGAGCTAATTAGTGCTCTATGGAATACAGAGCGCTACGATGGCTTTGTCTGTTCATTGTTGTACTAACCACTTTATTGAAGGAAACATTTTATATTCAACCTAGTAAAACTTTTGTTAAATAAATATAAAATAAAAAAATACTATTTTATTGTGCCGCCTTTAAATTCCGTGCTAAGTAGAAAGCTGATTTAATTTGTTTAATTAAATTTTCATTTCATCTCGGCATTGTAAGTTTTCTTGATCTTCTCTATAATTTTCTCCCATTTATACTCTATCCAAGTTAGTATAGCGCTCTCTTTGTCACGTAATCCCATACAAATGACAGAGAGAAAAATATGAGTGGGCGTTAACCATTTTGAGACACCAACCAATCACAAACGGAACTATCTTTTCGAATTAAATTTCGAATGTTTTTGAACACAATAAGTTTGTGATAAGATGGTGAGTCAAAATGGTCAACGCCCTCTGAGACTTTAGTTCAGTTCCATGCATTATAGTTTGTATAAATCCGATTCTAATAATAAATAAATGTGTTTCTAGTTTCTTCTTTTTAACCTTTTTAAGAATATATTAAACAGGAATACCTAAATAAAACTATTATTTTTCGCTGATTATAATGAAAAACAAATAGTCGAAGTTTAATTGAAGTTGGTTTCTTATAGAATTCTCATAAGGAAAGTAGAAAGTAAGCAGTGTTTGAACCGGCAAAGTAAACATGGGAACGTTTCAAAGTAATGAACTTTTGCGGCGGATTCCAAGAAAAGCTGATCTTTGTTATATGAGAGTTGTTTTTACTGAATTGTTCTGTTTCGTATTATTTTAACTCTCAACGCCGCTAGTTATGAACTACTCGTACCTACGTGTTGTTTGTATGTAATTTTCAAAATCAAAACTGGATGTTGTATATAGATATTTTTTTAAAATTAAAAGGGGATGATGTATGTAGGTAATTATTCAAATTAATAGGGGATGATGTATGTAGATTTTTTTTTTTGAATCTTAAAAGTGACAATGACAGATATCCCATCTGTCACTTCAACTTTGACATTACTTTGACATTCGGCATAGAGTAAAGTTCCTATGGTACACGTGTTTTACGTGTATTCGTGGAAGACCATTAAATGACAGAGTTGCATGGAAGTCATTGGATTTAATTACTTCCATGTAACTTTAACCCGCAACGTATAGCGTGCAAAACTCGGGTCAATGCTCCGCCTACGACGCGGCATTAACTCCGAGTGGCCTACTTACGCAACGTTTGTTGACCTCTATCGTCAGTCAGATTGCAATATATCGTGAACTTTTACAAAATATAGGATTTTTTTATTTTGTTTACGTTTTCTTGAGGTACCGTATTCGTATCAGTAATCATCAGTACTATCACCTGTCTTCGTTTTTACTAGCGTTCTGGTGACACCCTGTATACAGAACCTTTTAAATAAAAGATCTTTATTTAAATAACATCTGGTCTTCCATCCGTTCCCAGATCGTTTTATGGTCCATTAAGCAAAAATATTATTCCAAATATCTTTGGGGCAGAGTGGTTTAAATGCAGCCCCACAGCTGGGAATACCTACTCACTTCATTACATATCTCTTCTTGTCACACAACAATAAAAGTTTATCTAGGGGAATTCAAACCATTTTATTCCCTCAATAAAATATTTCAAAGAGCAAAAAAAAGAAGCATAGAAACCCGCGAAGAATAAAACCCCTTAATGCCCAATGTATTAAGGAAATGCGTTTCCATATTTTCTATAATGGACTCCTAGTGGATCTTTGTGAGGGCACCCTTTCAGCAGAGGTTGGTACATGGAGTTGAAGTGACTAGACACCGCATGCGTCCAGCGTGGCGGAATAGCCCTATCTATTTTAATTCCTGTGTCAATACTTTATTTTTAGGGTTCCGTAGTAAACAAGGAACCCTTATAGTTTCGCCATGTCCGTCCGTCTGTCTGTCCGTCCGTCCGTCCTCGGTTAATCTCAGAGACTGTTAGTGCTAGAAATTTGTAATTTGGCTTGGGTATAAATATTAACCACGCCGACAAAGTGGTGAAATAAAGTTTTGATAAATATTTTGTTTTGGGTACCTCCCCCACATGTAAAGTGGGGATGAATTTTTTTTTCTCGTCTACTCTATAGTGTGGGGTATCGTTGAATAGGTCTTTTAAAAATACTGTGGGTGTGGGAACATCATTTTTCGATTTGTAGATCCGTTTGTAAAATATGATGTTTTAAAGTGCTAATTTTTATTAGAGTCAAGTGTCCCCCCTCTATCAGCCAAATGGTAGTAGGTATATAGGAACGTGAAAAAAATCACAGCAACAGTATACATAATCAATTTTAAAGGAAAACTATCATGGCTAAGTAGGGCTCACAGGTTAAGGAGTCTGTTTTTCGAGGATTGTGATTACGGAACCCTACACTGCGCGTGGCCCGCCACGCACTTGACCGGTTTTTTCCTTTTGAGGTACGGAACCTTAAAAAAGGGCACAGTTGGTTTTCATACAATTTATTGAACATGCTGCTTCTAGCAATTCTAAGTTCGTGGGTTGGTACGAAGCCTATTGTTGGCAATAAATCGCGGATTTAAAAGCAACCGACCTTTGTACGCGATAAGTAGACTGATTTTTTTATGCCTCGGTTTATATTGTCTGCACTAAATAGGCCTAGGAAATAAAAGAAAGTAGAAACTTACCAATGGACTTGTTATTTAAAAAGAAGAGAAAGTCTTACTGACTATAGTTGGTCTGCAAATGTTTTGTTATTTTTCTTAAAACTAGCATTTATTATATTTTTTTCTTCGGGGGAGGAAAAATCTCTACGGACTTCTGCCTGCTGGCGGGGTGTGTTCGCCTCATCATCATCATCATCATCATGATCAACCCATCGCCGGCTCACTACAAAGCACGGCGGTGTGATTACGTATCTCGCGACAGGCGTAAATCTCGCGATCATTGCTGTCAAACGGCCGGCTAGAGAGAGACAGCGATAGCCACAAAGCAAAATAAGAAGAAGAAGAAGAGAGACAGCAAATGAACTGTCGCAATTTCTACTGCTGTCACTACTGCAACGTTTTACGTAATCACGCCGGTCTCCTATCAGAGTGAGAAAATTTTCAGTTATAGTCTACCACGCTGACCATGTGCGGATTGGTAGACTTCACACACCTTTGAGAATATTATAGAGAACTCATATGCATGCAGGTTTCCTCACATTGTTTTCCTTCACCGTTAAAGCAAGTGACATTTAATTACATAAAACACATAACTCCCAAAAGTATGAGGTGCGTAACCGGGATCGAACCGCCGCCGATTAGAAGATTACAAGATCTCTTCATAAAATATTCAAAAAATTAATTTTGATTTCCGTGCCTACTAATGTCGGGAGAGGATCAAAGGGTAAGCCGCCGGCGACGTGTAACAACGACGATATTATAGTAATGAAGAAAATAATGACTTATTCAAAAATTCCACGCTGTATTAACTAAGAATTATGGAACTTTTCCGCCTGGCATTTTACATTTTAAATGTCGTGTTCGTTGAGTTTAATGAAAAAAACCGGTCAAATGCCTGGCGGGCCACGCGCAGTGTAGGGTTCCGTAGTCACAATTAACCTCGAAAAACAGATATAACTTCTTAACCTATGAACCCTACTTAGCCATGATAGATTTCCTTTAAAATTGATTATATATACTACTGCTGTGATTTTTTTTACGTTCCTATATACTACCATTTGGCTGATAGATGGGGGGGGGGGACACTTGACTCTAATAGGTTTTTTTCCAATTTTTCTAGCACTAATAATCTCTGAGATTAACCGAAAACGAACGGATGGACGGACGGACGGACAGACGGACGGACATGGCGAAACTATAAGGGTTGTTTACTACGGAACCCTAAAAAGCTGTGATAGCCTAGTGGTTACGAAGTCGGCCTATTCGGAAGATCGGAGGTTCCCACGGGATTTGAAAATAATCGTAAATCGTGGCGGGCATCATCTAGTATTATCTAAATATAAAAAAAGGTGACTGACTGACTGATTGATTGATCTATCAGCACACAGCTCAAACCACTGGACGGATCGCGCTGATATTTGGCATGCAGATAGCAATTATGACGTAGACATCCGCTAAGAGAGGATTTTGAAAGTTCAACCCCTAAGGGAGTAAAATAGGGGCTTAAAATTTGTGTAGTCCACGCAGAAGAAGTCGCGAGCATAAGCTATTAATATATGAGTACTTAAATTTCCAGATACAATGGTCGGACCAGCTGGATCAACGCCCAACCGACACAATAACAACTGTTTGGAGAACCACCCGATCTTTAGGGGCCTTGCGCCTTTCAATCTTTCCTTCCGGGAGGCGCAGCGTTGGAAGACCCTCCACTAGGTAGACGGACATCAGACGAGTCGTACGGAGCCGATGGCGCGCAAGGCGCAGAGGCGCAAGACCGTGAGAAGTCCTTACATCTATGCCTATGTTCAACCCTCCACCTCCCATGGCCCCACCAACCTCTCGGTTATATGGGCCGAATCGCGGGAGGGCGCCCGTTCGGTACTTGCTCTTGGCATTTTCCCGGGGCGCCTTCTTGACTCCCTACAAATTATTTCGTCTCTTCCTTGTCCCTTATGCTCACTCTCCCCCCTTGGGGGCTAGACGTCACTAATACAGCTGTGATCTCCGCTGCTGCTCCTCCGTGGTGCCGTCCTGGCACCTGTACGCTCTGAGCTGCTTCGCCTCTTATGCCAATGGTGCGCGAATTCCCGTAGCCGGTTGTAGTTCCCCGCCGATGAGACGAGGTCCGTGTAGAAGACCGGCCCCGCTTCCCCGGGGTTGCCTATGTTCAGTAGTGGACGTCAATCGGTTAATGATGATGATGATGATGAATCATTCCTTACCATAAGTAATAAAAACCGATGATTATAAATTCCGTCATGTCTTCCAAGCTAAGAAAACTTTTCATAACTTTAATTTTCCCGTAGCCCGCAACTTAATATTAGTCGGCCACGTAACTTAGTTGACGCAGCGAGTGACGCGGCGACTGGTGACTTTACTTATTCATTTTCTGGTAAAATTTAAAGAATCAATAAAATCAAAATCACTTTACTTCGTGTCGCAAGTTGTAGCGTGTTAAGTTATTTGTATCAGGTGATCGCAAACTGTGTTACCGTAGCCCGCCGCGTCACTCGCTGCGTCAACTTCGTTACGTGGCCGACTAATATTAAGTTGCGGACTACGGGAAAATAAGTTATAAAAAGTTTTCTTAGCTTTGAATAGATGATGGAATTTCTAATTAAGAATCGATTTTTCTTACCGTAATAGATTATGATAAGGAAAGATTGACAGACCCTCCCTACAAATGCAGTGAGTGGGCCCGAATAATTATGTATTATGATATGACGAATTAAAAAATATGGTGGTCCGAGCCTCACAAGAAGCGCCCTTAAGAGGACGTTGCCCCCAACCTCTCAAATTATTTCTTCGAGCCCTAGGGCTCCCCCCCTCCCCATCCCTCCCCCTCCCCCTACCACCACCAGGCCAGGTCTACCGCGCTGGCAAAGTGCGCATTGGCTGCCTTACCTACACACCATTGTATAGTGTGATATAGTGTACCATCTATATCGCCGCACACTGCTTATCTATTTAGGACTGTAAATCCTTGAACCATCGAACTGGAAACTCAACACGATCCGATACCAAAAGTTCAGTTGATCGGAAACATGTAATTGTTTGAACGTTTCAGAGTTTACTACTTAATACAAACACACTTATCTGTGGGCTTGTGGTTATCAACAAAGATACAACTTTGCTGCTCTCCAGCTTCGATCCTGACGACCTCCCTGGCGCAGTGGTAAGCGCTGTTGTCTTATTAGCGGGAGGTCACGGGTTCGATTCCCGGCTGGAGTTTGGTATTTTATAATTTCTAAATTTCTGGTCTGGTCTGGAGGGAGGCTTCGTCCGTGGCTTGACCCTACCGGAAAAACCGTGCCGCCTAGCGATGTAGCGTTCCGTGTAGCGAAGCAGATCAAATTTGTATGGTGCAACATGCAGCATGCGATATCACCACCCGCCCTCCCGCTGCTAAACATGCAGGAAAAGCCAGCCACCACGCAGCACCACACAAATCCCAAAACACACTCGACGCACGTTTCGCCCCGACACCGGCACCGCACATGACATGACCTCGTAAGTCGCAACTAGCTTGTAAACACCGCCGCGCCGCGCCGCGCTGATGTGTTCCGACCCTTATTCTCAAAGTAAGCTGTATCGCTAATGAAATTGCACACAGCTTGATTCCGCTCGATAAGGATTCTTGCTTTGTGTACATTTTCCTTTGCCTTATTGTGCTCTGTTTTTTGTAAGAAGTCAAATTCTCTGCTTCGATTCAAAAAAGATCTTTTCAATCTTTCTCCTAGTTTTTCCATTAGGATCTCCTAGCGATGCAGTCTAAGATGGAAGAAGGCAAATTTGAAAGAGGTGTTGTAGTTTAATTTCAAGTACTTACTTAATCTTCTTTGTTAATTCAAAGTCCTGACTGACTGACTGACTTATATATCAACGCACAGCCTAAACTGCCTAGAGACATGAAATTTTGAGGGTGTGTTCTTTGTAAAAAGTAGGAATCCACTAAGAAAGAATTTTTCGAAATTCCACCCCTAAGTAGGTTAAATAGGGGATGAAAGTTTGTATGAAAGTCTGTCATTTTCAAGTTATTTGCATGAAAATTGGTATTTGGGTTTTCGGTCCCAAATGAAGAAACACGTGTTTCAGGATTTTTTGAAATTCAACCCCAAGCTTGATTTTCTAAATTCCACTCGAGTGAAGTCGAGGCGGGTCAGCTACTTTATTATAACTAACCAAGTGCTGTGATCCTATTAGTGGGAGGTCCCGGTTCGATTCCCGGTCGACGGTAAACACTTAACATCAGGTGACGGTTCACCTGCTCGTTTGCTCGCTATCTCTATTTTAAAAAAAGTTTCATAAACGTCTGTAGGTACTACACAAACAAAATGAAAAGTCGTTCTCATAACAACACGATACAATGATTTTCACTTCCCCAACATTATAACTTAGAAGTTAGTGATATCCTTACATATTGCACACGAGAAAACTTTTAATGGCTTCCCATTATTTTCCCTTTAACTGCTAGCGAAGTTTTAACGAGTTATTTAATTTTAAATTTTATCACTCTAGTAATAAAGTAGAGTTTCAATTGCCAGGTTGAAACATGGAGGTATTACATCCTGAAAGGAGAAAACATTTTGTAAGTAATTAAATCTGGTTTATGACATTATGTAATGCAGTAACCGAGAGTGGAAAAGAAAGTTCTTTTTGAATGCGGAATTTCTAAATGAAGCAAGACATCTGTCAAGATTCATAGAAATCAAAAACAAACAAAACATAATTTAGATAGTTTAGCTGGTAGTAAGAAACGGGTGCTATGGAGCGGGCTATGGTAGGTGTCTCTCTGAGCGACAAAATGTGTAACGAGGAAATCCGTCGGAGAACCAAAGTGACTGACATAGTTCAACGAATTGATGATTTTGATGATGAATTTTATGAAGCCAGGGTGGGAGCTATAGTTTAGCATAATATTTACATTTACTATGCGCAGTTTTGACTTAAATTATAAAAAAATAAAATAAAAATCTTTTTTATTCGTATAAACTTTTACAAGCACTTACGAATAGTCGGATGCATCTACCACTGGTTCGGAATGCCTTTCCTACCGAGAAGAACCAGCAAGAAACTTGGTGGTTGCTCTTTTCAAATATTTGATATAGGTACAAGATTATGCCATGTATAAAATAGTATTTGCAATCTTGTGCGTTGCTGGAACGAGCTGCAGGTCAAATCCACGCTCTTTTATCATTTAGATAATCTTCAATTGTGTAATATGCTTTTTTCAGGAGCATATTTTTAATAGATTTTTTAAACTTGTGCAAAGGTAAGTCCAAAATAGTTTGCGGGATTTTATTATAAAAGGTAATACCCATACCCACAAATGACTTTTGGACTTTCCTGAGGCGGAAGGTAGGAGCTGCAAGCTTGTCTTTGTTTCTAGTTAGCCTATTGTGTAGATCACCAATTTTCTTGTAACTAAGAATATTTTGTCTTACAAAAATTATGTTATTATAAATATATTGAAAGGCTACAGTAAGGATATCTATTTCCTTAAATTTCTCTCGAAGGGAATCGCGAATAGAATGCATAGTCAAGTTCGGAGACTATTCAGATGACATGAGTGATATCAATGCAATGCAGTGCTATGTGAGTTTATGCAATGCATAAAGGTTGAATATGACACATACCCGTCATGACGTCTAAATTGTCCCCTAAAGAAGCCCCTATCTTAACTATAAATTCCATTGTTGAAACTAATGAATATTGCTTCCAATCCAATCCAATCTATCAGCCTGTTTGCATCCACTACTGGGCATAGGCCTTTCCAAGAGCGCGCCATCAAACACGCACCACCTTCTTTAGGTCATCGGTCCAGCGGGCTGGAGTTCGTCCCACAGTGGCCACAGTGCGCTTACCGGTACAGAACACGTCTGCCCCATCGGCCGTCCCCATTGCCAGTTCAGCTTGCTAAGCCTTTGAGCTGTCGGTCACTTTTGTTCTTCTGCGAATTTCCTCGTTCCGAATTTTGTTTATCTGAAACAAAATAACTTGGCGTAACAATTATTCTGTTATGCAAAACAAACCTTCATCAAAATGGGAAACAAATAAAACGTGATAATTACTTACTCTTTGTGGCTAAGACAGCATTATTCAAATGACGCCTTTGAATTTCGTGTTTACTGCCACAGTATTGTAAGTTGTAACACCATACAATGTTACTTAGCCGCTTTTATTTGGATTATATTGAGATGGGAAAACGATAATTGGAGTTCGGAGTTCATTATATCCATTCCCATACCCTTAAATATAAGAATTTCGTACTTAGACTGTTTACTGTTGTACTGTTTTGACTCACCAGATAATTTCCTCTCTGAATCGCGAGAAATATTCAGGGTGTAATCGGAACGCTATCAAAAACTTAGCGTTATTGTTATACTACCTAAACACAATCCAATACTAAGAACCATTGGCTTCATCTTTTAGTTTGAGTGATTTAGCATTTTTCAAACCCGCAATGTATAGCGTGCAAAACTTAGGTCAATGCACCACCTACGACGTGGAATTGACTACGAGCGGCCTACTTACGCAACGTTCGTTGACCTCTAGCGTCAGTCAGATGTTTTATTTGCAATATATCGTGAACTTTTTTCAAAATATAGGTTTTTTTTAATTCGCATTTTTTTTTTGGTGGTATCATTCATCAGTAATATCACCTGTCTTCGTTTTTGTTGGCGTTCTGGTTACATCCTGTATACAGAACCTTTTAAATAAAACCAGAGTTAATCTTTACAATCTTTATTCAATAACATCTGGACCTCCGTCCGTTCCCAGATCGTTTTATGGTCCATTAAGCAAAAATATTATTCCAATATCTTTGGAGCAGAGTGATTTAAATGCAGCCCCACAGCTGGGAATAACTACATATTCGAGTATAAGCCATGCATGTATTGTGCTATATTTTTGAAACCGAACCGATTTCAGTATTTTTTTAATCGATAAAGAAACTTTGCGACATCATCCCATAAAAAAAAATTGGATTCCAACTTCTGATGCTGTACAGAACCTGACCACAAAAGTTCATTTAGAAACTGTCGGTTATTAATATTGAAAGTACCTACCAAGTAAAGACTTTGTAAACTCGAGAGCCCAACTCCTCAGCTCTGACGCTGTAAGGAGTTGCATTCTTAAATCATGATGATCCCACGGGATTTATAAATTGAAAATATTAATTATTATTTCAGTACCACAACTTTTTTTGTGTGTGACGTAAGCGTCACGGTTTTCAGATTTTTTCCCTTATCTGCTATTAGGCCTACCTACCAGCCGAATTTCATGATTCTAAGTCAACGGGAAGTACTCTGTAGGTTTCTTGACAGACCGACAGACAGACAGACATACAGACAGACGGATAGACAGACAGACAGACCACAAAGTGATTCTATAAGGGTTCCGTTTTTCCTTTTGAGGTACGGAACCCTAAAAATCAAAACAAATGGACTGTAATGTATTGAAAAATTTTACTCGCTACGTGACAAAGGAGCATTTTTATAAAAACTAGTGGTGGGATTTTAAAGTGTTATTTTTATAGGGTGAAATTTTTTAGCGATTATATTTTTTTAGCCAGCGACACGTGAATAATTTGGTACGTATGAGGGATTTCCAATAGTAGATGACGCGTGAAGAAAATATGTTTTATATTTAAACTTGCTTATGCTCGCGACTTCGTCCGCGTGGATTACACAAATTTCAAACCCCTATTTCACACACACACACACACACACACACACACACATATATATTTTATAATATTAGTATAGATTGCGTGTTGTACTCCTAAACCTTGATTACCTACTCTGGACTGCTCTATCATTTTAAAATATTTGATTAAAATGATTATGCATTTGATTAAAATATTTGAACAATTTGCAAAGTTTTAAAGCGGGACGCGAAATTCTCATTCAGCTGTACCTGGCTATTCTCTACTGCTTTAATCTAGTCATAAATTTAAGTTTAAGTTCTATAATAAACTTTTAAGTGCATATTTCTTATTATTGCTTTTTCCCGAGACGAGATCGTGGATTCGTCCTAAGAAGATCCCGTTTTAATTTCTTGGAATTCTTTCGCGTTATAGACAAAAAACCGGCCAAGTGCGAGTCAAGCTCGCGCAATGAGGGTTCCGTACTACAGTCGTATTTTTTCGACAGTTTGCTCGATAATTCAAAAACTATGATGCACAAAAATAAATAAAAATCTGTTTTAGAATGTACAGGTGAAGACCTTTCATATGATACCCCACTTGATATAGTCACTCACTTCGAAAGTTGAAAATACTAATTATTAGTTCATGACCACAATTTTTTTTTTTGTGTGATCTAACCCTAAATTCGCAGTTTTCAGATTTTTCCTCAAATGTCAGCTACCTACCTAACCACCTACCTACCTACCAAATTTCATGATTCTAGGTCAACGGGAAGTACCCTGTAGGTTTCTTGACAGACAGACAGACAGACAACAAAGTGATCCTATAAGGGTTCCGTTTTTCCTCTTGAGGTACCGAACCGTAAAAACCGATCAAGAGCGAGTCGAACAGAAATTTAATGTCTGACCTAAACCCGAATGCGTGTCTGTGGCTCAAAACTGTCCCAAAAAAGGGAATTGCGTCAGGGTAATGTTGTAGCTTAGTGTATGTGGGTACACTACCTCAGAGCTGTTTTTCAAGCATGTTCTGAAAAAATGACGTCGAGATTTCAAAAAGTTACATTTCCGTAAAAATAACCTCGACTTTACCAAAGAGTTATGGGTGTTATTGACTGCCCTCATGCATTCTATTGTATTGTTAGAACTCGCGTAGCATCCTTTTGGGAAAGACTTCGGAGCTCTAACAATGCAATACTCAAGGTCGTTTGTGAAGGGATGCCCAGCCCTATTTTTAGTTATTGGCTATCTGTACACCAGGATAAGAACAGAAAGTCATACCTGTGACCTGTGACATCTGAAATGAGTTTTTTAACCATTTCAGTTAGATGTGTATGTTTTATAATGTAAATTTTATTTGATTGTAATTTTTAAATGTGTATATGGGTTTTTTATGCCTGAAAATAAAAAAATATTATTATTATTATTATATACGCTTCCAAGAATAGAAAACATCCAATTGAAAATTTCTTCGAACTAATACCGCGCGAATCTGTTCAATTTACGACTACTATAGATCCCAGAGGAAAGGAGTGAAATTTATTCATCCATAAAATTCCGGCTGAATTAAATGTCTCAGTGTGCTTGCTGATCATAAATTTAGGATATTTTCCGGGTGCCATATTGCAGTTCTAAAATCTTTGGAAATCTAGTTTTATACAGCTTTTCTGCTATTCTCCACATTAATCTATGTGGGTCACCGGCCACCGCAGTCAAATAAATGGCGGTAAGTACCTATTGACAAAATCCCAAAAATCAGGCGTTTAATTCTAAAGACCGCGCGCGCCGTATGGATTAAATTATACCTATAATTTTTTTTAAATTTTTTTTTTAAGTATGGGTATACAGAGTACCTAAGTATAAAATATTTTCCAAGTGCCACATTTTCCAATGTAGTTCTGAAATCTTTAATATCCCTGTCGCCAGGGGATGCCCCGTCGCTAGGGAATGCCCCATCGCTAGGAAATGCCCCATCGCAAGGAAATGCCCCATCGCTAGGGAATGCCCCATCGCTCACGTTCACAGTAACTACACCTTCTACCTCCCTGCACGTGTCCCCTGGGTGGTACTAAACGAGGAACGAACATGCTATCAAAATAAAGGATCTATTAAAATGTAAAAAAGCTTCGATGATAATATTTAAAACAAAGCTGATAGTAATTTGCAACTTCCCCTCAGTGCTTGCAGCATCTGGAGTCTGGAAGCACTGGAAGAAATCTCTAAATGCCGTGAAGAAGCGAGACGCTCCGGTGCCTCGGACCAATTTCTTGTCACTAAGGTAAGGTACACACTTGGTACAATATTTGCATGCATTACATAGGGGATGCCCTGCCGCCAGGGGATGCCCCGTCGCTAGAGGATGCCCCGTCGCTATGGGATGCCCCGTCGCTATGGGTTGTCCCGTCGCTCACGTCCGCAGGAACTACCTCCAACCTCCCTGCTGTGGTGCTAAACGAGCGACGAACTTGCCAGCAAAAGTCAAAAGTCAAAGTCAAAAATGATTTATTCAAAATAGGTAATAAATAACTCCTTTTGATGGGCAGGTGTTGGATTTCTAAGATATAGTGGTGATAATTATTACGCAAACTTAAAAGTAAAGCTACGAGGGTTCCAAATAAGTGATATTTTTTCAATAGATTCATACCATTCCGAGAAACTTATTAATAAAACGCTTATTATTGAATTAAAAGCCATCGATTAAGTAATATAATATACTTACCAATATTTGCATCCGTTGCAGAATTAGGTCTATAATCTATATAGATTCTACAGATTTTAGTTGAGTCATTACGAACGTGCGAAGTTACTACCTCTATTATAAATGCGAAAGTGTGTTTGTTTGTTGGTTTGTCTTTCAATCACGTCGCAATGGAGCAACGGCTCGACATGATTTTTTGCATGGGTATAGGTTAAGACCTGGAGCGTGATATAGGCTACTTTTAATCCCGGAAAATCAAAGAGTTCCCATGGGTTTAAAAAAAACCTATTTCCACGCGGACGAAGTCGCGGGCAACAGCTAGTATTATAATGAAAATGAAAATCTTTTTTATTCGTATAAACTTTTACAAGTGCTTACGAATAGTCGGATGCATCTACCACTGGTTCGGAATGCCTTTCCTGCCGAGAAGAACCAGCAAGAAACTCGGCGGTTGCTCTTTTCAAATATTTGTTATAGGTACAAGATTATGCCATGTATAAAATAGTATTTGCAGTCTTGTGCGTTGCCGGAACGAGCTGCAGGTCAAATCCACGCTCTTTTATCATTTAGATAATCTTCAATTGTGTAATATGCTTTTTTCAGGAGCATATTTTTAATAATTTTTTTATAATAACAGTTAGTAACAAATTTATAATAACAGTTAGCCTTTTATTTCTCCATCCAAATACATTTTAGTGAATTATTTTGAATATATTAAAGATTATTTACATTGAAATATGCCGCTAATAATATTATTATCAACATAAATCACCTCCATTATTAGACTCATTAAAAATACAACATAAAATTATTAACGGCAAATGAGCCTATTGTGTCGTCAGCCTATAGCGCTGTGCCTGGCGATTCGCCAGCGAGACCTCATAATTTCCCGCTATGTTTTATCGTGGTTATTGTAGTTCTTACCACACCGAGCTCGTTTTTAGGGTTCCGTACCCGAAGCGTGCCGACGGGTCTCTATTACTAAGCCTCCGCTGTTCATCCGTCCGTCCGTCTGTCTGTCAGCGGGCTATATTTCGTAAACCGTGGTAGAGAGAAAGAAAGAAAGATTTTGTTTAATTTGTTCACTACATTACAATAAACCTTAAAACTAATTAAATTAATCTACATAATTATACTTATAAGTAAAAATATACTACATAAAGTGTATCGTGTGACCAAATATAGGTCTCTACACTAGAACTGAAACTTAATTTTTTTTTCTCATCAAACCCATACGTGTGGGGTATCTATATTCTATATGGATAGGTCTTCAAAAATGATATTGTGGTTTCCAATATCATTATTTTCTAAACTGAATAGTTTGCGCGAGACACTTCGAAAGTTGTAAAATGTGTGCAATGCAAACTTCCACCGAAAATTGGTTTGAACGAGATTTAGTAAGTGGTTTTTGATTTATCGTGTAAAATGTCGATAAAGTACGATTGTACTACGGAACCCTCGATGCGCGAGTCTGATTCGCACTTGGCCGGTTTTTTTTTATATGAAATTAATTCAAATCTGTGAAACTTTGAATAATTATTCCATTTCAGAACATAACCACCAGTCCTAAACCAACAGAAGCTTGTACAAGTCCTCGCGGATCTGTTATTTGATACACTGAGTTTGGTATCCTGTGTCAATATGAGAGGGTGAAATCCAATGAGAACGTTGGATTTTGAAGTAGGTTGGTAGGTACCTACTTACTAACTGGAGGTATGTTAAGTAAACTAGAATTAAGTACTAGTTAAATAAAATTCTAGTTTAATTACGAGTAAATACTCATAACTTTAAAGTCGCGCAGCGTGCTATGTTGGATATATTGGAGGGACAAAATCCGTAACGAGGAAATCCGTTGGAGAACCAGAGTGACCGACAGAGCTCAACGAATAAACTTTAGAATTTCCCCGGAAGTATTATCATTTAATACCTCTACATAGGATTATTCACTCTAAAATAGATTCTCCCGTATTGCTGTCGTTGATTAATATTAATTATAATGTCCGATTTAGAAACCCTAGACCTTTTGCCCTTAGTGTATATAAGAAAAATACTTCCTTTTACAATCCCGTTGTCCGTATGTGTCGCCTGTACAATGATATTTTCACAGCTAACTATAATATTGACATTTTTAATAATAATTTGAACATATTTAAAAAACATATTTATCAACATTTTGCATCTTCTCCACTTTAAGTATATTTTTCATAGTTACTTTCTTGTATTTCTTTTTTCTGTGTTTTTATAAATTGTATCTTATCAGTTAGTTAGTGCATATATTTATTTAAGAATTGTTGTGTACACATATTAAGGGTTACCGCTCAGATCTTAATCTATTGTGTTTTTTTTTTATTTGGACCATTTATAGCTGAAACCTGTTTTGTGTGCCTTTTAAAGATGGGCGTTATTGGCTATTTACGGCAACGGTTAATCAACAGTTACTTAGTTTCAATACCAATATTGTTAACCGTTGCCGAATATCGGTATCAGAGTTGTGTTTCAACTAATTTAATATGCGCAACGCGCAGCGGTTTCCGTAGTAGTAACTAAGCTAGCTGCCGTATCAATACCGTCTGTATAGCTAGCGCGCGCATATTCACTAAAATAAAACCAATTTTACTTTCATGAATATCGTGAAGTAATCACAACCTTAAGTTCATAGCAGTAAAGTTTAATTTGATCATTGACATAGGTCAAACTATAGTGGACGCCTGCACGAATAGTTTGCCACAGTCCAGTTAACCAAAAACATTTCATAAAGATTGATAAACCAAAGAGGACCTTATCTCTATTACTCTAAGGCTAACTGTATTTAGAATGATAGATCAAAGTGTAATGGACAAGTACTTGTACAGTTAAGCCTTAGCGTAATAGAGATAAGGTCGGCTTTGGTTTACCAAGTTCTTAGTTACTAAGCCGGTAGCCAATAACCGCTCCTTCTCAGCTTTCAGTGAAAGAAAGAAAGAGAAGGCATAATTATTGCGTTTCTAGTTACCCAAAACCAAACAATGCATTGTCGGTTGCCAGTTGGCAGTGTTGCGTTGTCAGGTGGTTCGTCATAGATGATAACTGAAAACCGTTGCTAGCTACGACAATAACGCTATGGTACGCTATAGGCATGGCAGCGGTTTTCAGTTAAGTTAAGCTATAGCGGACACATGTCTAGTGCCTTTATAATAAAAAAATAAATAAAAAAATAAGGCAGCTGAAGTGGCAGTGGGCAGGCCACGTCTGCCGCAGAACCGATGGCAGACATGTTCTGGAGTGGAGACCGCGTATCAGCAAGAGCAGTGTGGGACGACCTCCAACTCGCTGGACTGACGACCTTGTGACGGCAGAGGACCGTGTGTGGTGGCGCGCTCTTGGGAAGGCACTACTTACTTTAAAACCTCCCTTTTGCTAACCGTAGTTTTCAAATGACAGTTGACAGATAAAGCAAACTTTTGACCTTTTTCAGCTTTTTGACCTCATTCCAACCTCCTTTTTCTACAACCGCACCGCGTGCCACTGTAAGGGTCTTCACCCTCACCACCTGGGTGTCTGGTGCACTTCGACCGTCCGCTGCGCCAGATCCTTCTTTCCACGCACATGCAAACTGTGGAACCAACTCCCATCGGCGGTGTTCCCACTAGATTACAACATGGGGTTATTCAAGGGGCGGACCAACAAATTCCTAAAAGGCCGGCAACGCATCGGCGGTTGCTCTGGTGCTGGAAATATTCATGGGCGGCGGTAATCACTTAACATCAGGTAGACCACTCGCGCATTGAGGGTTCCGTACTACAATCGTATTTTATCGACATTTTGCACGATAAATCAAAAATTATTATGCCTAAAAATAAATAAAAATCTGTTTTAGATTGTACTAGTAAAGCCCTTTCATATGATACCCCACTTGCTTTAGTAATCTTGCTTTGAAAGTTGAAAAAAAACAATATTTGTTCATGAACATAATGTAACCACAAATTCAGAGTTTTCAGATTTTACCCCTGATGTCTGCGATAAGACCTACCTTCCTACCAAATTTCATGATACTGTAGGTTTCTTGACAGACCGACAGACAGACAACAAAGTGATCCTATAAGGGTTCCGTTTTTTTCTTTTGACCTACATACCTAAAAAAAACTCAAAAAAAGCAAATAAGGCGTTCCCATTCTCACTTTGGACGCATTATACCAACCCTTATAAAACTAAACTATAACATTCCCGCGAACAAGTCACAAGTAAAAACAATTTGTTACCCCGCTTGATATTTACTTTTTACTCCGTGTTTATTTTGTCGCGGCTCCAGGGAAATGGTTTATTTATTCAATTCTCAAGTGAGTCATTTGTCAGTCTAGACGAATGCGTACTTCTGGAACCAAATATTTGTAATGTCTTCTTCCAGGATACGTGTGCGTATGAATATTTTATTCGAACGTCACGCTTAGAATTTTAATCTTCTTCACGTTGCTATTAATTGAAGAACGACAAAACATAGAAGGCGTTTTAATTCCTGATTCCCACGGTGCGTGATTGTGTGGAATATCACGCACGGTCGACGACCACGGACAGTCAAACTTCGCGAAAAAGGCTCGGACGATGATGACGATCTACCACGCTACCACGAACAATACTTTTCCTATGATACGTCGATGCGTGTTTATCCACATCCGTCTGCAAGTCACAAGTAAAAACAATTTGTTACCTCGCTTGATTTTTTTTACTCCGTGTTTGTTTTGTCCCAATATTTGTTCCAAATGAGTCATTTCTCAGTCTAGACGAATGCGTACTCCTGGAACCAAATATTTGTAATGTGAAGACATTACAAATATTTGGTTGATTGGAATAAGTTCAGGATACGTGTGCGTATGAATATTTTATTCGAACGTCACGCTTAGAATTTTAATCTTCTTCACGTTGCTATTAGTTGAAGAACGACAAAACATAGAAGGCGTTTTAATTCCTGACTCCCACGGTTCGTGATTGTGTGGAATATCACGCACGGTTGACGACCACGGACAGCCAAGCTTCGCGAAAAAGGCTCGGACGACGATGACGATCTACTACGCTACCACGGACAACACTTTTCCAATGGTACGTCGATGGGTGTTTATCCGCGTCTGTCTGCAACTCACACGTAAAAACAATTTGTTACTTCACTTGATATTTATTATTTACTCTCCAGAGAAATTGCTTATTCATTCAAATCTCAAGTGAGTCATTTGTCAGTCTAGAAGAATGCGTACTTCTGGTTTCATGACTCTAGGTCAACGGGAAGTACCTACCCTGTAGATTTTTTGACAGACCGACAGACAGAGAACAAAGTGATCCTATAAGGGGTTCCGTTTTTTCCTATTGAGGTACGGAACCCTCAAAAAGTAAAAAGTGTACAACAGTACCCAATTTGAATTTAAATGCTTTGAGTTTGAGTTTATCTCTTTAGGCTATGATTTGATCTGTTAAGTTGAAACCAATTTTGGTTAGCAACTATTGTTTATACAGGATGTTTCGATATTAAATAACTAACTCCGGAAGGTTTTAACCCTCCTGTTGGTTTAGGATCTTTGGTAACTACGAAATATCTACGTCTGAATTGAATTTAATGATTTCGATTATGTTAAAGACCTTGAGGGTGATGGCTATTTTTTATTTAAAAAAGTCGGATTTTAAAAATCTAGGACCAAAATGGCGGAAATCGTCTAGTTTATTATTCAGGAATTGGTGCGGAAGGCAAAAGATGCGCTAACTTCAGAATCAGCTTTTTCTGCCCGTGCCCACTTAGGTCTTGAGAAACGACGTCCTTCCATTATGTCGATAGCTCAGATATCTGGCTCCTTGCCAAGGTTTGCTTGTGAAACGATCTATCATACTCTCGATAGAGCAAAAACAGGAAGGCATTAGCCGTATGACTTCGTGGAATATAATGCAATTTGCTAGTTTCTAATTTATTGGAAAATTTTCCACGAAGAAAATATACGTATGGATTTTATTGAGGCTTGTCAAAAAAGTTTGTAATTCTAGGGATCCTCAGTGAAATTAGGGTTTAATTTAAGACGAAATAAGACGTACCTAGACATCCGCTAAAAAGGGATTTTTGATAATTTATTTATTTTTATTTATTTATTGACACTTTATTGCACACAACACAAAGTAAACATTGAAAAAACACAATACAGGATCTTATTCTAATAGATGTGGCATGCAATTCATCCCCTGGTAAAATTTTAATATCTAATGTAATCTGCTTCATATTGTGTGTATATTGTTATGGGTTGTATTTTCATTGCCTGAAATAAAAAGCTTTTTATTTTATTTTATTATTATTTAAATAAGAGTTTGAAAGTGTAGTCCACGTGGACAAAGTCGTGGGCATAAGCTAGTTATAAATAAAAACATTCATCCTTAGTTTTATTGATTGCAACGGAATAAAGCGAGTAAAAACAAACAAATGGTAAACATTTCTTTCCGCTCTGAAAGACTCTAGTCTCGTCTAACAAAAGAAAACTAAATGAAACGGCGCATACTATCTACGGTGTACTCATTAGGAGGTCTTACTTTGATCATTAAATATATAAAAGGAAAAGGTGACTGACTGACTGACTGACTGACTGACTGACTGACTGACTGACTGACTGATCTATCAACGCACAGCTCAAACTACTGGACGGATCGGGCTGAAATTTGGCATGCAGATAGCTATTATGACGTAGGCATCCGCTTAGAAAGGATTTTTAAAAATTCAACCCCTAAGAGGGTGAAACAGGGGTTTGAAATTTGTGTAGTCCACGCGGACAAGTCGCGAGCATAAGCTAGTTGAAACATAAAAGAGAGAGAGCGTGCGCGTGCCAGACCTTTATTATTTTATAAAAGCTGAAATTTTCTCTGCGAATTGTCACCAACACAGGGAGGAACGATCAGCGACTATGAAGTTTGGATAATGGATGCTTTGGCAGATATAACATAACAAAGATATGGACGCATACCTGTAGAGTCGACGACGAAACTTAATTTTTAGTTTTTAACTAGCTTATGCCCGCGACTTCGTCCGCGTGGACTACACGAATTTTAAACCCCTATTTTACACCCTTAGGTTTGATCTTTAACTATGAGATTTTAACATGAGCTTAATAAAATATGTCATACTGCTAATTGCAAAAATATTAACTACAAAACTTCTTTACAGACACTTCAAAACTGACAGACTTCAAACCCCTATTATACCCCTTTAGGGGTTGCATTTTGAAGAATCCTTTCTTAGCGGATGCCTACGTTATAATAGCTATCTGCATGCCGAATTTCAGCGTGATCCGTCCAGTAGTTTGAGCTGTGCGTTGATAGATCAGTCAGTCAGTCACCTTTTCCTTTTATATATATAGACTAGCTTATGCTCGCGACTTCGTCCGCGTGGACTACACAAATTTAAAACCCCTATTTCACCCCCTTAGCGGATGAATTTTCAAAAATCCTTTCTTAGCGGACGCCTACGTCATAATAGCTATCTGCATGCAAAATTTCAGCCCGATCCGTCCAGTAGTTTGAGCTGTGCGTTGATAGATCAGTCAGTCAGTCAGTCAGTCAGTCAGTCAGTCAGTCACCTTTTCCTTTTATATATTTAGATGATGTAAAATCACTAGATCTCTACATTAATGTAAGAAACGACCTCTTAAATCCTCTTACCCTTTACTCGTTGTAGAAAGCTCGCTCGTAATTGTTGCTTTTAGGACAAGTACTCTTCCCAACTCTGTTTTTAGCTTCCATTATGTAATATGCCCATAAATCTCTATTTTCAGAGCTAATGCAGTTGTCCGACCGCCGACGATGAACGAAAAACGAGTAGAACTAGAAACTATAAACGAGTTGGCGATCAGCGGGAAGCGAGTGTGTAGTTTCGATAGTTTTGTCGCCGGGCTTTAAGTGAGTGTGCAAGTGCGACGAGCGATTACTCGCGCCATTCGACAGCAGTCGCTCAGTCCTGTGCAAACCTGCGCGCTCGTTACGAGTATCCAGCGAGCGAGCATCGCTGAACGAATATCGCTGAGCAAGTTTATTTTTGGCAATCTGAACAGTCAGAGAGCAACTTTTGATATTCGCATCTCTTTCGTTTACACGGAAAGTACATTTATTGTGCGTTTCTTGAGAGAGAAAATCGTCGGTAGTTAGTCGTTTTCTCGCCGGCGCGCGGCGGTCGGACCACTGCCTAAGGCAGGTGTCTGGCCGCTGGCGATCAGCGAGGAACGAGTTGAGCGAAAAACTAGAAACGAGTTGGCGAGCAACAAGAAGCGAGAAGTAAGGATAGTTTTGTCGCTTGGCTATAAGGCTTATTACACCTACCTGTAATAGGACGTCCTAGGTAGGATGTAGGAAAGGAAGGCAAATTTTTGTTCCTGATCATACTTTCCTTCAGAATCCTTGGCCTTCGTATCACGTTTCACCATCGTATGTCTTCTCTGTCGTTGAGACCGACCAAACGTCACATAGGGATAAGTGATAGAGACAACACTCAACAAAGCCGAAATCTCATTCTATAGGTCGACGTACAATATTTTTTGCCGGCTACTGTACATCGCTATGGTGGTCTGGATGAGGTTTTCGATTTAATTTAATTCATTTTATTTTAGTTTAATTTTTTTAACTTTTAAGTTTACGTAAGTAAGTATTTTATAAAATTAATTGTAAATCATTGTAATACTGATTTGATTTAATAATAAAAAGTTTATTATTATATTTTGTATGTACCCCTTTCCCCATATTATAAGTAGTTATATTACTTGATAGAAAAACTCAAAAAACGATAATATATCTAATAAAATCGTGAAAATGAATGAAAATCTTTGAATGGTGAAACGTCACGATCGCGAGATACCGCCGCTTCTTTTGCCTCAATATATTTTTTACTTTACTTTTATTTGAGAACTGAGAGAGGTTTTTCCAAGTTTTCCACGAATTAGGCGAGGGTTTTCAGCAACAATAGGTATAGAGATCCATTGTTACGGCGGAGGATCGCTGGTTTGGCTTAATTTAATCCTTTTTGTGTTACGTACCTTTTTTAGGGTTCCGTACCTCAAAAGGAAAAAAAGGAGCCCTTATAGAATCACTTTGTCACTTAGTGTTGCACTGAGGTTGCATCTCGTACTTCATAATATAATTAACGTGGTGCCCACTAAGAAAGACTATTTGTTCAGTGTTACAATTAACAAAATTACTAACCAAACCATCTGTGTACTGTTCATTACAAATTCTGTGAAATTCGTAGAACAACGGGACCAAAATTATTTAATATTCTATTCATGCATCAACACAAAATGTTAATGGCGGCCTCGTAGGTATGTTCTGATGTAAAATTAATTTGAACTCCACGTTACTAATTGGATTAAATACAAAATGTGACTATAATTCTTAGTATTTTGTCCACGGAATTATACTATCGTTTAGGATTTATAATTATTTTGTTGGAATTACAATATACAAATTATAGACCGACTAGCTTATGCTCGCGACTTCGTCCGCGTGGACTACACAAATTTCAAACCCCTCTTTCACCCCCTTAGGAGTTGAATTTTCGAAAATCCTTTCTTAGCGGATGCCTACGTCACAATAGCTATCTGCATGCCAAATTTCAGCCCGATCGGTCCAGTAGGTTCAGCTGTGCGTTGATAGATCAGTCAGTCAGTCAGTCAGTCAGTCAGTCAGTCAGTCACCTTTTCCTTTTATATATTTAGATTGAAGATTGACAAACAAAATATATTATTGCATTTTATAATAATACTAGATAATCGCGTCTTCGTTCGTGTGGATTAAGATTTTAAAAAATCGCATGGAAACTCTTTGATTTTCCGGGGTAAAAGTAGCCTATGTTACTCTCCAGGTAACTAAGTACAATTAACAAAAATCACGTTGATCCATCCGTGTTGCACGTTTGAAGGAGAAATCAACAAACAAACAGATTTTAGCATTTATAATATTACTAGACGAAAACCGCGACTTCGTCCGCGTGGATTTAGGTTTTTAAAAATCCTGTGGGAACTTTAATTTGTTCAACTTGTGGTTTAATAGAAGATACCCACCATCTATTGGTGGAGTGTGTGCGGAGTGAAGAAATGCGAGCCGCAATGATGACTCGGTTTTGCCTTAATTTATCGGATGTGGGTATTTTCCAAAGCGTCCAAAGGCTGTGGAAAAAGGCACCGCGAGAACTCTTTTTGAATTTATTTTAAGAATAATAGAAACGTAAGAATATTATGTACTAAGTTAAAATAGAGAGAAGTGTAATTAGGGTATTATGGATCTGACATAGTCACATAGTGATTGAAAGATCCCAAAAAATTTAGAATAAAAATAATAAAAATAAAAACTTTAAATTTTCTGAGTTAAAACGTAGCTTATGTTCTTTCCCGGGAAGCAAGCTATCTTTGTACCAAATTTCGTCAAAATCGGTTGAACGGATGGGCCGTGAAGACAGACAGCCACATTTTCATGGAAGTGTGGATGGGTAGTGAAGTATCTTCTTCTTCTTGAAATGCCGTCTCGTATCGGAGGTTGGCAGTCATTAGGGCTATTCGCACCTTGGACACTGCTGCTCGGAAAAGAGATCGGGTACTCTTCCCGTACCATTGACGTAAATTCTTTAGCCACGATGTTCTTCTACGGCCTGGTGGTCTTCTGCCGGCTATTTTCCCCTGAATAATGAGCCAAAGGAGGTCGTATTTGCTATTTCTCATAATGTGGCCGAAGATGAAGGCACCAACTTCCGGACTTTTACGGTATAAAGGATTTCAAGATCTATGCTTAGCCTTCGTAGTACAGTTGCATTTTTGTAGTCTAAATATATAAAAGGAAAAGGTGACTGACTGACTGACTGACTGACTGACTGATCTATCAACGCACAGCTCAAACTACTGGACGGATCAGGCTGAAATTTGGCATGCAGATAGCTATTATGACGTAGGCATCCGCTAAGAAAGGATTTTTGAAAATTCAACCCCTAAGGGGGTGAAACAGGGGTTTGAAATTTGTGTAGTTCACGCGGACGAAGTCGCGAGCATAAGCTAGTGAAGTATAAATAGATGAAAATATAGACAGTACCTATCTACAAATAATTTTAAAAGTCAACAATATAAGCGTCTCATCTTTTATTACTTAGCATCCCCGTTGCTAAACGGCTCCGTTATCTAGATTGAAACTTATTGTTGTCATGATTTAGCGAGGAAATTCCCGGGTATTAATTTGGAATCGAATCTTCGCACCATCGCGCTGTCATTGATTGATCGATGGCGCTGTGAAACACTTTCAAGCAGAGCGCCGGAAGATCCTTCGGGAAATATCCTTTTAATATCAATCTATGGCACATCAAAGGTGTATTAAAGCGAAAGCGGTGTTAAAATATACTGGAAGTGAAACATTACCACAGAATAATAATAGTTTCGACGACCTCCCTGGCGCAGTGGTGAGCGCTGTGGTCTTAATAGTGGGAGGTCCCGGGTTCGATTCCTGGCAGGGATTTGGAATTTTATAATTTCTAAATTTCTGGTCTGGTCTGGTGGGAGGCTTCGGCCGTGACTACTTACCACCCTACCGGTAAAGCCGTGCCGCCAAGCGATTTAGCGTTCCGGTACGATGCCGTGTAGAAACCAAAGGGGTATGGGTTTAATAAAAACTGTCATACCCCTTCCAGGTTAGCCCGCTATCATCTTAGACTGCATCATCACTTACCACCAGGTGAGATTGCAGTCAAGGGCTAACTTGTATCTGAATAATAAAAAAAAACAAAAAAAAAGTACCTTCCAGGAGTTCCAGGTAAAAAGGTTACCTACGTAAAGGAAAGACCTTTAAATAAATAGAAAGAAAGAAAGAAAGAAAGAAAAACGTTTATTTTTTTAAGGCTGTACCACACATTACTAGCTAGACCTGGTTAGGTTATACCGGCGCCTCTTATACTTGAGTAGTAAAGTCAAAAGACCTCAAGTAGAAGAAGCGCCGGAATAAACCATGTTATGTGTGGCACAACCCGAAAAAAAAGGTCCCTACTCAGCGTAAATGCCATATGTCTTGCACAAGTACAAAAACATACAGCGCTGGTTTTCAGTAGGAACCCTGATTCGGGTGGCGCCACGGAATTATTTTAATTGTACTTATCTAATCTATCTATTCTATATGTTAATAATATATACAAATTCACACATATTATACTTACTTATATATATAATTGGACACATCTATGCACATGACGTATAAGGTATGCCTATGATGTAGCCTAAATCTTGTTACAAATAGTGGCTGGCCTGATGCAACGAAGTGCAATTATTCAACTTGCATTTTTCTGTGTGTTGTTTCGGATTGACTATGCTGCGTAGGCCCTACTGGCCGCTACAGCGTCACCGGGGGTGGGTGGCGAGCGCGAAGCTCCGCCTGGCGGCGAGCCCTAGGGCTCGAAGAAATAATTTGAGAGGTCGGGGAGCAACGTCCTCCTCTTGCGAGGCTCGGACCACGGCTTAGGATGACGTTGGGATGGGTGGAGTTGTTAGACTACTGGTTAGTCCGTACGCCCCCGAGGCCGTGGGGCCGCTTACTTTATAATATACTAGCTTATGCTCGTGACTTTGTCCGCGTGGACTACACAAATTTCAAACCCCTATTTCACCCCCTTAGGGGTGGAATTTTCCAAAATCCTTTCTTAGCGGACGCCTACGTCATAATAGCTATCTGCATGCTAAATTTCAGCCCGATCCGTCCAGTAGTTTGAGCTGTGCGTTGATAGATCAGTCAGTCAGTCAGTCAGTCACCTTTTCCTTTTATATATTTAGATCACTAAAATATTTATACTACAATCAAAATTTTGAAACCTAGGCCAAGATAGCCTTTAATTATAGTCATAGTTTGGCTAGTTTGACGATAACTGTAGCATTTAGGACGTATTATTAAAGAAGGTAGAATAAGCCTTTAAGCTAGCATGTACAGTGCAGCAATATCAATATCACTTACCAGCAGGACTGATGGCAACCAAGCGCAGCAAGCGCTACTTAGTTCAAAAATTAAAAAAAAAACAATCACTGCGTAGGAATATTTCGGATCAAGTAACACTTTAATCCGAAAATTTTCAATTCCGTTCCCCTAAAAGTGCCATAACCATACGACTTTATCGCGTCTTTGAACTACGGGACCCTTTCTGATCAAAGAGAGCCGTCTCTAGTCTCCGGAGGATTATTTCAGTTTGACGCTTTCAACCCTTTACCTTAGACTTTGACCCCGCAATGAGGAAGCTTCCGGGCAACGTTCGATAAAATTTTCATAAATGGCGCTGAATACTACCATCACTAAAGATGAAAAATAACACCTATATCTATAAGATCTTTAAGATTTTTCATCTCTAACGGTGGTAGAATTCAGCGCCATCTATGAAAATTTTATCGAACGTTGCCTGGAAACTTCCTCAATCCCCGTATATTCAAAGTTTCCACATTTCTGTCCAACGTTAACAGATCTAGACAAAACCTCTTAAGTACAACTATTTTAAAGTTCGCCGGTATCGTATTGGCTCGGCGCCAGATCGTAGATCTGCTTTTCATCATTGATATTAGAGCTTGAAATACGTGCTTTGACTCCGAAAAGTTTTGTCTTTACAAACCCACTCTAAATTAAACGTCTGGAAAATAAGTTTTCGAATGATATCGTATTTAGTTAACTTTTATTTTATTTTTGGTGTAGGCATAGGATAATTTTTATGTTTGAATTTTATGTAGGTAACGACTTCGTCCGCGTGGACCACACAAATTTCAAACCCCTATTTCACCCCCTTAGGGGTTGAATTTTCAAAAATCGTTTCTTATCGGATGCCTACGTCATAATAGCTATCTGCATGCAAAATTTCAGCCTGATCCGTCCAGTAGTTTGAAATGTGCGTTGATAGATCAGTCAGTCAGTCAGTCAGTCAGTCATCTTTTCCTTTTATGTATTTAGATTTTCATTAAAAAATAACATCTAATTAAAATAGATAGAAATTATTCATTCACCGCACCCTTAGAATACAGATTATTCTGTACCTACCTATTGATTTTCCTTTCAATCAATTGTGTCTACCTGCATAACGGCACAGTTTGTATGGATTACAGAAAGTAGGGCGTTTCAGCTTCAGCGCAAAAAAAACCGGCCAAGTGCGAGTCAGGCTCGCGCAACGAGGGTTCCGTACTGCAGTCGTATTTTTTCGACATTTTGCACGATAATTCAAAAACTGTGATGCATAAAAACAAATAAAAATCTATTTTAGAATGCACAGGTGAAGCCCTTTCATATGATACCCCACTTGATATAGTTATATTACTTCGGAAATTGAAAATACTAATTATTAGTTCATGAACACAATTTAATTTTTTTTGTGTGATGTAACCCCAAATTTACAGTTTTCAGATTTTTCCCTAATGTCTGCTATAAGACCTAACTACCTACCAAATTTCATGATTCTAGGTCAACGGGAAGTACCCTGTAGGTGTCTTGACAGACAGACAGACAGCCAACAAAGTGATCCTATAAAGGTTTCGTTTTTTCTTTTGAGGTACGGAATCCTAAAAATAATATCTAGCGCTTGTTTACTGGAAAACTGCAATTGGGTCACTGACACCCTTTGGCATTGCATACAGCGTGATTTGCGACTAGGAACAAGAGCAGGACTATGAACATTTCAACAAAAAAAATCTCACCGATAATTTTATCGGTGAGTTCATCTCATAAGACGTAACTGTTGTTTGTTTTTTTTAAAGAATATTAGCCATGTTCAATCCAACTAAGCGTCAAGCTTGTGCTTGGAGTAGGTAGGTACGACAATAGTGCAATGGGCGGGGTTTGAACCGTCGACCTTTCGGTTTTCAGTCCGCTCCTTTAACCGTTGAGCTATTGAGGCTCATAATTTGTTTGGTCTTAAATATTATCTAAATATTTAAAAGGAAAAGGTTGTACAGATCGCGCGGCGAGAGTTTGGCTTTGACCTTCGGGTGGAGGGGATTACTGCGCATGGGTACGTACTGTAGGGAACGACTGGAGCAGTGGAGCGCCAATCAGAGCACCGCGTGCGCCTACACACCCGCCCCGCACCCCACTAATTGCCCGTTGATACCCAATTTCTGATTTCTGCGCAATAACGGTCAAAGCCAAACTCTCGCCGCGCGTACTGTAACGTTGTATTAAATAAAATAATGTTTCTTCATGTAATTTGTGTTTATTTTAATATTTCCACTCGGATTAACTTAGTAATTAATATTAATACAATGAGCTTAGTGTGCACGGCTCTGGCCAAATCTTTTTTTTTTTTTTTTTTTTTTTTTTTTAATGGCGCGCGGCTGCACCAAGCGGGCGCAATTTACTTCGCCAATGTCGTGTGGAATTGAAGAGACACGATACGAATGGTTGGTGATAGCTGGGAAGAAGACTATCTATTAATTTGGATAATTTATAAGTAGCAGGTTTTTTCAAAGAATAATATATTATTGTATAGGGTTAGTTTCAGGCCTGGAACAACACAATTATTAGGTACACAAAATACACACTATATTACATAAATATTTACAGCTTAATATTATTATATTTGACATATTTACATAAGAATTTACAGTAAGGACTAAAAACAGACATTAACAAACACTCAACATTTACTGGACGGGGAAATTTTGGAGGAAGGACATCATAGAGGGGGTGAAGAAGTTTAGGACAAGAAAAGAATATATGGGAAATAGTACCTTCGTCTAAGCCACATTCACACAGGGAGTGATCTCTAACTCTGATCTTGTGCAGATGGACAGGTGTGCAGGAATGACCAAGGCGTAAGCGACATATTGTGGAGGTAACCCACCTGTCTGCGTATCTATGGGAGAAGAACCATGGGCGCCTTGGAATATCCGGTTGAACTGAGGCATAGAATTTACCTTTAACCGATTTTGATTCATTCCAGTATGTGTTCCAGGACTTGTCCAGATATGTTTTAGATAATGCGCTCAGATCTTGGGAAATGGTTTTAAAATGTTCATGGGAACCCGTTTGTACAGCAGATTTAGCGCAAGAGTCAGCCGTTTCGTTGCCTGCAATGCCAGAGTGACCTGGAATCCAGACAAGTGTTAAAGCTATTCCATTTTGATGACAGGAGAACAGAGCTTCCCTAATCTGTAGAATAATGGGAAATCTTGATTTACTCCTGAATGGGTTTTCCTTAATGGATAACAAGCAACTAAGAGAGTCAGTAAAAATAACAGTTTGTTTCATGTTATGGGAGCGGGTAAACAGGATTGCTTCTAATAAGGCAATGGCCTCTCCTGTAAACACCGAAGACTCAGGAGGGCATTGGAATTGTAGAATTATTTTAAACCTGGGCACCCAGCAGGCTGCACCGACACAACTTTCTGTGGACATTTTTGAAGCATCGGTGTAGATAAGAAGATGATTTGACCAATTTTGATGAACTAAGCTTTGAAATTTTGAGTTAGTATCAGGGGCACCTTTGACCAAACCAAGATCAGTAACCACAGAGGGATTGAATACCAGGGCTTCATATGATGTGGAGAATAGAGGATTTTTTGATAAAGATAACAAGGGATGAGGGAGATTGGTAAACTTACGGAAACTATCCAATAGGTAGGAGGAAGGATTGCGTGTGCTAAGGACTTGTGATAACTGGTCCAATTTGGTCCACAATGGGTGAGAGGAAAGCTGTAACATTTTGCTGACAAAGCGGTCACATAGGTATTGCCGTCGGAGATGTAAAGGAGGATCAACACATTCAACCTGTAGAGCGTTAGTGGGGGAAGACTTCATTGCACCCAGAATGATTCTGAGGCAACGGTACTGAATTTTATTCAACTTCTCAGACACAGTTTTATTTAAGGGGTCTAATACAAATGAGCAGTAATCAATGTGGCTACGAACCAAAGCATTATATAAGAGTTTGAGGGAGTAGGGATGAGCACCCCACCAAACTCCCGCCACCGCACGTAGAACATTGATGCCCTTTTCACATTTATTAATTATATATTCGGTATGAGCCAATCCGTTCAGTCTGTAATCGAGAATAACTCCAAGGAACTTTGCCTTATCTACCAAGTTGATGAGTTGACCCTCATAATAAAAGTTAAAGTTAGGGATAGATCGCTTCCTCGTAAACACGACTGCTTGGCATTTAGCCACTGACAAAGATAGGCCGTGGTCAGAGAGCCACTGCCCTAGATAATACAAAGCAGAGTTAAGACATTGGGATATTTCCTCTACAGAGCCTGAGCTATGATAGAGGACGATATCGTCAGCATACTGCAAGATGTTACAAAAATTATTTACAGACATTTCTAGATCTTGGGTATATATGCTGTATAGCAGAGGACTGAGAACAGAGCCTTGGGGAAGACCTTTCCAGACTAGTCTGGGGGGGAGAGTGGATGACTGGTGTTTTACCACAACTGACCTGCCAGCAAGCAGGTTACATATGAAATGTGATATCCTCGGCGGTACACTCAGCTGGTGCAGCTTTTGCCTGAGCAACGGAAGAAGTACATTATCATATGCAGAAGCTACATCGAGAAAGACACCCACAAGGTATTCACCCTTACCAAAGGCAGTTCGAATGTCTGTAGTGAGTATACTGAGGCTGTCTGCTGTACTGAGACCCTTGCGGAAACCAAACTGCGAAGGGGCCAGTATTCCTCTGCTTTCCATTATCCATTCCAATCGGTTTTTAAGGAGGACCTCCGTAACCTTCGCTAATGTGGACGACAGTGCAATAGGCCTGTATGAATTAGGGTCTGAAGCTTTTTTCCCAGGCTTAAGAAGTGGGATCACTATTTGGGACTTCCAGGAATCTGGGATTATTCCTTTTTCAAAAAAACCGTTAATTAAATTTAGATAGCGATGTTTAGAGTTCTCATTTAAATTTACCAAAAAAGAGTAGGGCACACCATCTTCCCCTGGGGTTGAGTCTTTTAGCCCACCGAGAGCAATCTGAAGCTCTGAAAAGGAAAAGGGGGCATCCATTTCGCCCATAATGGGTGCTGGTGTAAAAACAGGGAATTCGTCCTGATGGGGAACAGACGGAGGAGCAAGTTTGTCAGCAAAAGTACTAAGCCATTCAGAGGGATCGTTGGAGCTTGGATCGGAGTAGTTAAGGGTTCTGCGGAATCTTCTTATGTTTAACCAAACAATCGAAGAGGGAGATCTAGGGTTAAGTGATTCGCAGAACTTAGTCCAGCCAAACTTTTTCTTTTTTGAAACCATTCTTTTTGTTTTGGCATCAATACGCTTATATTTAATAAAATTTTCTTCTGTCATATGAGCTGAGTACTCTTTCTCTGCTGCCACTCTCTGCTTGAACAAATCTTTGCATTCCTCATCCCACCAGGGAGGGGAAGGCAAATGATTTGAGACAGAAGGATTTTTACGGGGAATATTGGAGTCGGCCGAAGAAATAAGAGATTTGACGAAGTGATCATAGTAAATCAAGAGGTCACCATCACACGGAAGATCAGGTAGAGAGTCCATCAGGTCATCCACGGTTTGAGCATAGCGGGACCAATCTGCTTTGTGCAATTTATATTTTAACAAGGGGTTAGGGTTGGGGGAAGGAATTGTTCTATTATTCATAGTTAGGATGATAGGGAAGTGGTCGCTACCATAGGTACTAGGAAGAGTTTGCCAGGATAGCTGAGATGCAAGAGAAGTTGAAGAAAGAGATAGATCTACTGCAGATTTTGGGTTCTGATTGGGGTAAACTCTGCGAGTCGGGGAGCCATCATTCAGGATACAAAGGTTCATATCCTCAAAAATGTCAACCAACGACGGAGCGAACCCGTCACAGTTATAACACCCCCACAAAGTGTGGTGGGTGTTAAAGTCACCCATAATCACAGTCGGACTGGGGAGAGAGGAAAGGATACTTTCAATTTCTGGAATCAGGGAGGGGGTTGGGTGAGGGATATACAAAGAGAGGAAGGAAATATTTACAGCTCTCACAGCAACAGCATTAATCTGATTACTGTGAGAGGGGATAGGAATTGAAGAAAAGGGGAGATTGTGCCGAATGAATAAGGCACTACCTGCATAGCCGTCATCCCTGTCATCCCGCAAACAGAAGAAACCAGGGACCCGAAATCGGGCTCCAGGCCTCAGCCATGTCTCCGAGATGGCAACTATGACAGGACTATGCAGGTTAATTAAGGATATAAGGTCTTGTTTTTTGGAACGGATGCTTTTACAATTCCATTGAAGTAGAACTGTTGGGGCCATTGTTTAAAATATTAAAGAGACGGGATAGGTTTTGGGCAACGTTGGGCGGTAATGGGAGTTCGCTGCATGGAGCAACGATGCTTAGGAGCAATGCGGTAAGGTCTTCTAACATTTTTCCTTGGGATAGCGGAAAGTCGGGTTGGCTGTTGCCAAGAGCACAGCCATTGGGTAGGGAGGAAGATGGGTTGTTAATAATTGATTCATGTGCCTGTTTATTGTAGCCCTTCGGTAAGGGGGCACGGGGACGAGGAGAACGAATAATTGTTTCCCGGTATGATTTTTTAGGAGTAACATTGGGACGAGATGAGTTTGTAGGATGGGGAGGACGGGGAGAGAATGTAGGAGTTGAGAACAACTCCCTAGTCATCTCAGCATATGACCTACGGACTGGGGGGAAACGCGCAGATGCCTCTATATACGAAATGTTGTCTTGAGACATGACAAGCTTAATGCTTTCTTGGCGGGAAAACTCTGGACAGTCCTTATCTGACGCGAAATGGCTACCTGAGCAATGCAAGCAGGTAGCCTTTTCCTTCGAAACATCGCAGGACTCACCTGTATGGGGCTGGGCACACCTGTAACACCTTGGCTTAGACCTACACTGTGATTTAATGTGGCCAAAACGGCAACAATTTAGGCACTGAATGGTCGGGAATTTGTAAGACTCAACAGGGAGGGACGTGTAAAAGGAGAAAATTCTTGAGGGGAGCGTCTGGCCTCTAAAGGTTACAACCACCGACTGGGTAGGCACCCATTCAACACGACCTTCAATGGTATTTTTACGGTTCAGGCGGCGGGCTTTTAAAACCTCGCCACAGCCAATCGGTAGTTCAAGGGATTCGACGAAGTCCCCCATAGACCAGTCTATAGGAACACCCCGCACTAGACCCATCCGAGTGATATTGAATGTTGGAATGTTGGCCTTATACTTTGCCAACGTCAAGATCTGGCTTGCTAGGAAGTCATTGGCTGCTAACGCGGTTGAGAACTCTACGCTGACTCTATTGCGGCCAACACTTTTAACGCCGTCTTTAATGATGTGACTGAACTTGTTATGGTGCAGAAACTGGCCAAACTGCAATGCTCTAATTGATGTGGCTGCGGATGGGTCCGAGACCTCCTTCGAGACGTGGACTATGAAGGGACCTTTGTCATCCCTACTATAACCTTTAGGGCCTTCAGAAAATGAGGGATGGGTGTATACAGAATGCACAGCTGCATGGGGAGGATTCAACACCGTTCTTTTTCCGCCTTCTGCGGCAGGCTCATCGATATCGACAGGTCGCTTCCGAGAGGAAGCCGCCTGTCGAGAAGCGTCACACGCGTCTCCGTTCCGCGACCCATCAGGGTCCGGGGGCTCCGGAGGTGGGTCCACCTCCATTCCCATCGCACCGAGTTAGTCCCACCACCAAAAAACACTAGTTAAAACGCAAAAACTGGCTACTTTTTAACAAGAAAAACAGTCCGAAAAACGCCGCACGTGTGTCGACAAAAGCCAACACAGACGAAGTCCATCTGGCCAAATCTTACAAGTGAAAGTCTATCAATTGACGTTGACACATGACAGGTGACACCTACGTACGACATTGACAATTGGTCACTTGTCTATGAGTTGTCTCTGCTACATCATCCCCTTTTATTTTTTAAAAAATATATCTACATAATCATCCAGTTACAATTTTGAAAAATTACTTACATATATCATCCCCTTTTAATTTTACATAACTAATCATCCCCTTTTAATTTTACAATTTACATAATTATTACTTAATTAATTTTATAATATTATTGTGCCACACTTCTTAAATTTACTACAATTATTGACTCTTAAACTACCCATTCAACCAGCGATGGACAGCCTGTCTGATTGAAACACAAAGTCTACGCCGCCGGTCGAATATGAAACGAGGTTCTACTATATTGTACATTATTTTTGTCTATTATTACATATGCTCTATATCCATTATATCTAACAATTTCGCCTTCTGACCAAATATTCTTACTTGGCTCTTTTTTGAACCAAACTTTTTGCCCTACAGTAAACCTACTTTTAAATCGACTTGTCTTATTATAATTTTTTATATTTCTAGTTTGTACATCATTAAACTGTTGAGTTACATTCTGATTTAACTTAGGTGTTAGGTATTGTGAGCTAACAATCAACTTAGTTTTTAAATTTCTATTCATTAGTAGCTGACTGGGGGAAAAATTTGTACCAGAAACGGGAGAAGCCCGATATTGTAATAATGCTAGCCTTACATCAGTTCTATCTTCGTGGCATTTTGTTAGCATTTTCTTCGCAATTTGTACCCCTCGTTCAGCCATACCATTCGCTTGGGCATATCTTGGACTAGTATAAGTAAATTTAAATCCCCAATTATGTGCAAACTCTTTACATTCCCTCGAATCAAATGGAACATGGTCAGATATTATTTCTGCAGGTATTCCATGAGTACTAAAAATATCTTTTAATGTATTAATTACACTTGTAGCAGTTTTACTGGATATGTATTTTATCTCTAACCATTTAGAATAATAGTCATATACTACTAAATAACTTTTCCTTCTAAAGTCCATGATATCTATACCTAATTTTAAAAATGGAAGGTTGGGAACTTGATGTGATAATAACGGCTCTTTAACATTACTATTATGATGCGTTTGACAAGGAAAGCATTTCTTAACATACTCTTCAATGTGAGAGTCCATATAAGGCCAGTAATACAACCTTCTAGCTGTCTGCTTCATTTTTGACATACCTACATGCCTTTCATGTAAAGTTTTAATGACATTCAATCTTAAACTCTTCGGTACTATTAACCTATCATTATAGAAGACTAAATTATCGTCCACACTAAGTTCAGCTCTTAATTTATGATAACTTCTTAATACATCTGGAATATGAGAAATTTTGTCCGGCCAACCATTCTGTATAAATTCAATTATTTTTAATAACTCTTCATCTTTAGAACTTTCTGAGATTAATACTAATTTTTGTTCTTCTGCGCATTCTAATTTCTGTGCTAACCCTATACAGTGTATGACTTCATACATATAAGAATCATCTGTATCATTACACTCCTGATACGACCTTGATAACAAATCTGCTATGTACATTTGTTTACCTTGTAAATATTTAAATTCAAAATTATATTTTAATAACTTTAACTTTAATCTCTGTAGTCTAGGAGACGGTACCTCATGTAAATGCTTTTTTAATAAACTTTCTAATGGTTTATGATCATTAACTACGGTAATCTTATGACCATAGATATAATAATGAAATTTCTTAGTTGCCCATACTATACTTAACAACTCTTTTTCAATTTGGGAAAAATTACATTCTGCAGGTGTTAAACTTCTTGAAGCAAAGCAAACTGGTTTACCATTTTGAAGTAAACAGCATCCGAGACCACTCTTTGATGCGTCACACTGAATCGTTATAGGCAATTTACTGTTAAAATTCTGTAAAATGGGCGCTTGGCTTAATTTAATTTTAATATTATTATAAACATTTTCATGAACTTCCGTCCATAACCACTCAACATCTTTCTTTAATAATAACTGAAGCGTTGATGCAATATCAGCCAAGTTAGGTATAAATTTTCTTAAATAATTGACCATGCCAAGGAAAATCTGTAACTCTTTTTTATTATTGGGACTTTTCATATTAATAATTGCACTTACCCGCTCTGGGTCTATTTGCATACCTTTCTCAGAAAAAATATGGCCAAAATACTTCACCTCTTTTAATTTATATTGAAATTTATTCTTATTAAAGCGAACATTATGTTCTCTAGCCCGTTCAAAAACCTTTTTTAATATTGCATCATGCTCTTGTTCAGTTTCACCACATATTAACAAATCGTCACAGTACACTATCACGCCTGGAATATCTCCAAAGGCTGTTTCACTATATTTTTGGAAAATTTCCGGTGCTACTGATAAACCAAATGGCATTCTTAGGAACTTATAACAACCAAATGGACTATTAAATGTACATAAATCATTCGAATCTTCTGAAAGTTTAATATTATAAAAACCATCGGATAAATCTAGCACTGAAAAATACTTTTTATTACAAAGTTTAGTTATAATTTCATCAATGGTGGGAATCAAATGATGTTCTCTTATTAATACTTTATTAAGATCTTTAGGATCTAAACAAATTCTAAGCGAACCATCTTTCTTTTCTATAATAACCAAGTTGCTTACAAAACTTTTAGGGTGATCGACCTTCGCGATGACTTTGTGCTTCACCAGAGCTTCCAACTTGTCCGCAAGGCGATCCTTCAGTGCGTTAGGCACTCGCCGTGGGGGTCGCACCACAGGCTCCACGCCAGGTTGAATGCGTAGCTGCAGTGAGCTCTTAAACTCCCCGACTCCCTGAAACAGTTCGTTATTCATATTAACAATTGAGTCTTTACTCATTTTCATATTAGTATTAGTGCAACTTGTAAGTGTATTAATATTATTATTAGTATTTAAGAGCCTAAGCTTTACCAAAGAGCTTAGCCCTAGGATCGGTCTAACCGGTTCATTAATAATTAAAAACTCAGTGTTGAACCACTCATTGTTATTAATATTATTATTAGAATATACTTTTAATGTGACCTTTCCTATAGGAAATAATTTTCCTCCACCAAAGACTTCTATTAAGGTTTTTGTCTCAGACATTTTTATTTTTGTCTCATCATCGACAATTTTTTTAAGGTCCCGCAAACTCAAAACATTTATTTGGGCCCCCGTGTCACACTTAAAACAGACCCTCTTATTTTCAACTTGCAACAACGTATTCCATTCATTTTTAGTAAAATCTATTGAGTATACTAGTCATAAATCATGAATGTTATTAATATTATCCAGCTTTTGATTCTTAGACATACATCCTACACTAAAATGATTTAATTTTCCACATTTTAAACAAGTTTTTCCAAAGGCTGGACAGTGCCTAGGACCATGTACCTTATTACACTTTTTACACTGATAATTGTTTTTATTCAAGTTATTTTTATAATTATTTTGACAATTTTTCTTATTATTAATATTATTATGGGGCCTACTATACTTAGCTTTGCTATTGTTGCTCGCCGGGGTAGTCAGCGGCCGGGTTGTGCTTGCTGCTGCCACCGCATTCACCTCCGAGCTGTGTAGCACCATAAGTTGCTGACTGGACAGCTCCGCTGATCGACATATGTCCAGTGCCTTGTCCAGTGTGAGGTCCTTAATTTCTAATAATTTTTGTTGCACTCGTGTCTGTTTCACGCCGATGACGAGTCTGTCCCGTAACATCCTGTCCTTTTGTTGACCAAAGTTACAGCTGTCTGCCAGTTTTCTTTAGTCCGAGTAAAATGTGTCAAAATTTTCTCCGTCTTGTTGTACTCTTCTATTAAAATTGTAACTTGCCATTACTTCATTACTTTTCGGCTTGAAATATTCGTCGAATAACTTGATAACTTCCTCTAATTTCGGTTTATCTTCTTTTTTTAATACGTTGAGGTATAGTTCCAGGGCTGAAGATCCAATGCAATTTAATAATAATGCTGCTTTTCTTGGTTCAGACAACTTCTCAAAACCCGCCGCCAGCATAAATATCTTAAACGAATCCTTGAATTTTTGCCACTGCTGCCAGCACGTATCCAAATCTTCCAGATCTATTCCTCGCGGCATCTTAAATTCGACACCACACATGTCGCCTTGCATCGTAGTCGTTGCCCCGTCAGCCATTGTCTTTGTTCAGTCCAAACTTGTAATCCGTTTTAATCTGATGTTTTGTTCGAAAACGGCTGCGCCATGTAACGTTGTATTAAATAAAATAATGTTTCTTCATGTAATTTGTGTTTATTTTAATATTTCCACTCGGATTAACTTAGTAATTAATATTAATACAATGAGCTTAGTGTGCACGGCTCTGGCCAAATCTTACAAGTGAAAGTCTATCAATTGACGTTGACACATGACAGGTGACACCTACGTACGACATTGACAATTGGTCACTTGTCTATGAGTTGTCTCTGCTACAAAGGTGACTGACTGACTGACTGACTGTTCTATCAACGCACAGCTCAAACTACTGGACGGATCGGGCTGAAATTTGGCATGCAGATAGCTATTATGACGCAGGCATCCGCTAAGAAAGGATGATTGAAAATTCAACCCCTAAGGGGTTTGAAATTTGAATCAAACGCTATCATACATAAAAATAAATAAAAATTTGTTTTAGAATGTACAGATAAAACCCTTTCATATTATGGATACCCCACTGGTATAGTAATCTTACTTTGAAAGTTGAAAACATTAATTATTTTTTCATTAACACGTTTTATTTTTTTTTCCCTTGACGTGTGCTATAAGACCCACCTACCTACCATAATTTCATGATTCTAGGTCAACAGATAGACAGACAGACAACGAAGTGATCCTATGAGGGTCCCTTTTTCCTTTTAAGGAACCCTAAAAAATGGTTTATAATACCCCAGTCCCAATACCAAAAACTTGCCCAGGTGATAAATAAGGGATTCACATCAAAATCGAAATCATAAGTTAATCGGATAAAGTGGCTTTACTTTATCGAAGCCTGTTTCGCCGCCTGTAAATTCGCAGCGCCCGTTCCAGACGCCATTACTATATTTTCGCGCCAAAATAGTGCGGATCTAACGATTCGCCGGGGTGAGCTGGAAAAGACGTGAAAATAGGTTTACGTGAAGGCGTCGATTTTACAGGTGTGAGGCGAGGTTTATTGGGAATGATAAACTGTTTTTTTTTACCGACTATAAAGTTATTACGATATGCCTGTTTGTGATAGGTACCTATTAGTTTGTTCCCTTGTAATTATCGAACTGTCACAAGAAAACCGGCCAAGTGCGAGTCAGGCTCGCGCAATGAGGGTTCCGTACTACACTCGTATTTTTTCGTCATTTTACGCGATAATTTTATTCAAAAACTATGATGAATAAAATAAATAAAAATTGGTTTTAGAATGCACAGGTGAAGACCTTTCATATGATACCCCACTTGATATTCGCAATTTACTTCGAAAATTGAAAATACTAATTATTTGTTTATGACCACAATTTAATTTTTTTTTGTGAGATGGAACCACAAATTTACGGTTTTCAGATTTTTCCCCGAACGTCTGCTACAAGACCTACCTACCTGCCAAATTTCATGATTCTAGGTCAACGGAAAGTACCCTGTAGGTTTCTTGACAGACCGACAGACAGACAGACAGACACACAACAAAGTGATCCTATAAGGCTTCCGTTTTTCCTTATTAAAAATGACGTGTTTATGAACAAATAATTAGTATTTTCATCTTTTAAAGTAAGATTACCGTACCAAATGTACAAGTGGGGTATCTAAATGAAAGGTCATTTTTTTGAAAGGTAATTTATGATACCCCACTTGTACATTCTAAAACAGATTTTTATTTATTTTTATGCATCACAATTCTTGATTTATCGTGCAAAATGTCGAAAAAAACACGACTGTAGTACGGAACCATCGGTGCGCGAGTCTGACTCGACTTTAAGATTAGCGTAGCTGCTACGGAAGTGTTTCATATAGCTCACTCGCTTTATTATGAAAATATAATGGGTATACATTTCGCTTTGTGGCTGGCAGTGAAGTAGCCACATTTGCCACCAAACGACTTAACGAGCTCACTATCTCAGCGTCGACGTCTCGAAGTGCTTGCCAAGGAAGCATTATTCTAATGCATGTACCATTACATACGTGTACATTGTACATTGCAATCGTAAAAGGGATTTGTGGCTTCTTGCTTTTAAACCTCTCGCCCTCTCTACGTCATATTTTTCATTGTTCATGGTCGTAAGTAACTCCTTTCCATTATCATAAAGGTAGGTGTTTCCTCGGGATAATAATACAGTAGGCGTGACATACGACTCGAATAAGTAGATATGATTTTTGCTCTAGGTCTAACTACTTTTATTCAGTTTTTCACTTATAATTACAATATTTTAATTATATATTTTTTTAATGTTTGGAGAAAATAAAATAACAGAAACAACACAAAAATAACAGAAATACCAAAAAATAAAATAACAGAAACATCGAATATAAAATCCCCAAAAGTAGTAAAAACATTAACGATTACTTTGCGTTCTCTCCTCAGGCAAAAAGCACACTCGCTATAATAACAAGTAATGAAATCTAAGATGGTGGATTCTAAAATGGCCGCCATGCAAAATATTTTGTACGATGGTACGAAACCCTTCGCGGTATTTACTATATCTGATCTCTGAAGATTAGCGTAGCTGCTACGGAAGTGTTTCATACAACTCACTCGCTTTATTATGAAAATATAATGGGTATACATTTTGCTTTGTGGCTGGCAGTGAAGTAGCCACATTTGCCACCAAACGACTTAACGAGCTCACTATCTCAGCGTCGACGTCTCGAAGTGCTTGCCAAGGAAGCATTATTCTAATGCATGTACCATTACACACGTGTACATTGTACATTGCAATCGTAAAAGGGATTTGTGGCTTCTTGCTTTTAAACCTCTCGCTCTTTCTACGTCATATTTTTCATTGTTCATGGTCGTAAGTAACTCCTTTCGATTATCATAAAGGTAGGTGTTTCCTCGGGATAATAATACAGTGGGCCCCACATACGACTCGCCCCCTCGTCCCCCCGCCTCATACCCCGATTACCATCTCAACCTATCGCGGATACCTATAGGTCATAAATATTTCTTACTAGCTTACGTTCGCGACTTCGTCCGCGTGGACTACACAAATTTCAAACCCCTATTTCAATCCCTTAGGGGTTGAATTTTCAAAAATCCTTCCTTAGCGGATGCCTACGTCAAAATAGGTATGTGCATGCCAAATTTCAGCCCAATCCGTCCAGTTGTTTGAGCTGTGCGTTGATAGATCAGTCAGTCAATCAGTCACCTTTTCCTTTTATATATTTAGATTCGTCTCGTATCGTCGTAGCCCCTTCCCATTTATTTAAAGAATATTAGCCAAGCTAATGACTAATATTCCCCTTTCCCCTCCAATTAAGCGTAAAGCTCATAATATTAATATGTATCTCATGTTATTTTTGGAAGTAGATGCATAAGAAACGCAAAAATAAAGAACGAAGAATAATTTATGACCCAGTTCGCCCGTTTCTAATGGCCCAACTATACCATGAAGCCTGCAGCTATCCAAATATGTCCATTTCAGTGTGCACTCCACAGAGTGGGCACATTAGGTCCTCGCAAATGGCTAACGAGCGCCATATTTCTACGTCGAGAGAGATCGACAGTTTAAAGGCCATTATTCTAATGTGAGTACATACACTACTGTTGAAATCATCATCATCATCAGCATCAAATTAGGTGCCTATGGCGTGTATGTCTCTTAACAATATTTGCTAAGGAAAGTGAAAAAAGTGCAGAGAAAAATCAAAGGTCTAGATCAGCAAGGAGCAGAATCCCGCCCCAGCGACCGCCTGAACTCAGGTAATCCTCAGTCATTAACATTTATGACCTAGTTCGCGCATTCATAATGGCCCAACTATAGCCTGATCGTAAAGCCTGCAGCTATCCAAATATGTCCGTTGCAGTGCGCACTCCACAGAGTGGCCACATTAGATCCTCGCAAATGGCTAACGAGGGCCATATTTCTACGTCGAGAGAGATCGACAGCTTAAAGTGCTCTTCGAGAGCCATTATTCTAATGTGACTACATACACTACTGTTGAAAGTTCAGTATTTCACCCCTTAATAATGACTTTTAGTACTTTGCAACAGACAGGCAAGTAGTGTAGACTAGTTGTAACACGGAATATCACGGCGACGCGACGTTGACTAGCTTATGCTCGCGAATTCGTCCGCGTGGACTACACAAATTTCAAAACCCTATTTCACCCCCTTAATGGTTGAATTTTCAAAAATCCTTTCTTAGCGGATGCCTACGTCATAATAGCTATCTGCATGCCAAACAGTCTGATCCTTCCAGTATTTTGAGCTGTGCGTTGATAGATCAGTCACAGTCAGTCATCAATTTGTATACAATGTATAGAATGCTAACCTATCAACTCTTTTTTTTATCGGGGAAAAATGGTACCTACATTTGATACTCAGCCAAGCACTTCTTTTACTGGGACAGACAGGCTCTACAGCGTACATGCTATAGTCAAACGCCGAAACACCGACGTATCTAGGATTGTCTAGGCCTCTAATATACTTAAGCCGACAAAATAAAAATAAAAACCGGCCAAGTGCGAGTCAGGCTCGCGCAACGAGGGTTCCATACTAGAGTCGTATTCTTTCGACATTTTGCACGATGATTCAAAAACTATGATGCATAAAAACAAATAAAAATCTGTTTTAGAATGTACAGATGAAGACCTTTATGTTACCCCATTTGATATAGTTATCTTACTTCGAAAATTGAAAATCCTAATTATTAGTTTATGAGCACAATTTCATTTTTTTAATGTGATATAACCACAAATTCACTGTTTTCAGATTTTTCCCCTAATGTCAGCTACAAGACCTACCAACGTGCCAAATTTCATGATTCTAGGTCAACGGGAAGTACCCTGTAGGTTTCTTGACAGACCGACAGACAGACAGACAGTCAACAAAGTGATCCTATAAGGGTTCCGTTTTTCCTTTTGAGGTACGGAACCCTGATTATAATATATTTCATATAGGACAACAGCTAGTGTCTCTTATGCTACGCCAGTGACTCCACCACCGTCAGAATGCCGAGAAGAGCCGGCAAGAAACTCAACTTCGTGCGACTGCGGTTTGATTTCGGGTAGGGCAATTTGGAAATGTATTTATGGATACTAGTTTAGTCGGGCTACGACCATGGCTAGTTATTATACCACCCTGTTGGTAAAGCCTGCCGCCTAGCGGCACAATACGTAAAACCATGAAGTGAAGAATACGTCACAACATTAAAGAGAAAAAGTCCGCTGTCCGGAAGTTCTATTAATGTGAACTGTTCCAAACTCGATTCAAAAATGTAACAAGAGAATTTTCTAGGTAGTTTTAGGAGCGCCGGTGTTTTGGCTATTGACTACAACATACATACAAAGCACTGACATTCTGTCACGCTTCCCTCTTCTCAATCCAACGCGCTTGCCTATTGTTGCTTTGAGGATGAAGTCTCTTCAAACTAAAAACTGTTTTCATTATTAGGTTAATGGTAAGGAGTCGCATCCTTCAGGAATTAGGAATACGTCACAGGGATAAAGAGAGAGTGGCAGCTGTGATAGCCTAGTGGTTAGGACGTCCGCCTTCTGATCGGAGGTCGGGATTCGATCCCGGGCACGCACCTCTAACTTTTCGGAGTTATGTGCGTTTTAATTAATTAAATATCACTTGCTTTAACGGTGAATGAAACATCGTGAGGAAACCTGCATGCCTGAGAGTGCTCCATAATGTCCTCAAAGGTGTGTGAAGTCTACCAATCTGCACATGGCCAGCGTGGTAGACTATGGCCAAAAACCTTCTCACTCTGAGAGGAGACCCGTGCTCTGTAGTGAGCCGGCCATGGGTTTTTTTTTTTTTTTTTTATTTATTCAGATATAAGTTAGCCCTTGACTGCAATCTCACCTGATGGTAAGTGATGATGCAGTCTAAGATGATAGCGGGCTAACCTGGAAGGGGTATGGCAGTTTTTATTAAACCCATACCCCTTTGGTTTCTACACGGCATCGTACCGGAACATCATCATGGTTGATCATGATGATGATGATATTCAATTCAAATATGTTCCAAGAGAAAAATTATCCTAGGCATTTCTAGGTGCACCAGTTATTCGGGGTTTAACTGCAACATACACACAAAGCTCTGACGTCCTGTCAGGCTTCCCTCTGCTCAAACCGACGTGCTTGCCAGTAATTGTCGCTTTGAGGATGAATGCTCCTCAAACTCGGTTTCCTTTCATGGTGCTTTTACCAGTCTGTCAGGACTTAGGTTATCTGATAAGAGTGTGTTCCGACCGAGATCTGTATAAGTGTGTAAGTAAGTTTGTTTATTGTACACATAAATTTGTAAAAAAACCAATTCTTTTTTGAATATTAACCAATTTGAAGTTATTTAATTAGCATCATCATCATGATCAACCCATCGCCAGCCCACCGCTGAGCACGGGTCTCCTCTCAGAATGAAAAGTGTTTAGGCCAATAATCTACTGTAGTGCCGTGCCGCCAAGCGATTTAGTGTTCCAGTACGATGCTATGTAGAAACCAAAGTGTTGAATAAAATCTGTCATACCCCTTCCAAGTTAGCCCGCTTCTATCTTAGTCTGCATCATCACTTACCGTTACCACAAAGTGAGATCGCAGTCAAGGGTAAACTTGTATCTGAATAATAATTAAAAAAACCTGCCAAGTGCGAGTCAGGCTCGCGCAATGAGGGTTCCATCTTCAGGTTCAATTTTGCACGATAATTCAAAAACTATGATGTATAAAAATAAATAAAAATCTGTTTTAGAATTTACAGGTGAAGACCTTTCATATGATACCCCACTTGATATAGTCACTCACTTCGAAAGTTGAAAATACTAATTATTAGTTCATGACCACAGTTTAATTTTTTTTGTGTGATCTAACCCTAAATTCACGGTTTTCAGATTTTTCCCCAAATGTCAGCTATAAGATCTACCTACCTGCCAAATTTCATGCTTCTAGGTCAACAGAAAGTACCCTGTAGGTTTCTTGACAGACCGACAGACAGACAGACAACAAAGTGATCCTATAAGGGTTCCGCTTTTCTTTTTGAGGTACGGAACCCTAAAAAGGGTGGATTGGAAGACTTTACACACCTTTGAGAACATTATGTAGAACTCTAAGGCGTGCAGGTTTCGTTACGTTTTCCTTCACCGTTAATACAAGTAATATTTAATTGCTTAAAAGGCACATAGATCTGAAAAGTTAGAGGCGCATGCCCAGGATCAAACCCCTGACCTCCCTAATAGGCCGTCTGGAATATTCCAGGCGGAAATTCCAATAATCGTGTCTTCTTGCTAAGGGTTCTACAAACTGCTATAAAAGGTAGTACTTACACTTTTTTCTTCTAAGAATTCATCCTCACTTACCATCAAGTGAGATCGTATCACACCATTAAAAGTTTAAACGCGTCATAAAAACTTTTCCATGTGCAAGATTCAGGCCCTTACCCTTTTGCCGTAATCCACAAGTTTCACCTAACAGTCCATTAAGGTTTACCGAAAAGCAATCGACGAAAAAATTGCTGGAAAATCCGATACGAAAAAGCTTTCAGTGGCCCACCCACAAATGCCATCCATTTTTGTGAATGTTTTATTCCCAACCCTGGAAGATTTCAGACACAAGCTTTTTAGAATTTCATAGCTATCCTAAAAATAGGTCCAAATAGAGATTTCAGGTCCAAATAGAGAGAAAAATAGGTCCAGATAGAGTGTTCCGAAGAGTTGTTTGATCTCATTCCACCCTCCTTTTTCTACAACCGCACCGCATGCCACCGTAAACAATTCCACCCGTTGTGTCAGATTCTTTATTTCACGCACATGCACACTGTGGAATCAACTCCCTTCGGCGCTGTTCCCATTAGATTACAACATGGGGTTTTTCAAGGGGCGGACCAACAAATTCCTGAAAGGCTGGCAACGCATTGGTGGTTCCTCTGGTACTGCAAATGTTCATGGGCGGCGGTAATCACTTAACATCAGGTGACCCGCCTGCTCGTTTGCTCGCCATTTTCATTTAAAAAAAATTATTAAAAAATCTGTCCATAATTTTTACGACCTTTCTGGTCCACATAGAAGCGTGGCATTGTTACGACATTTATCATCTATCGCGCGTGTCCTATGGACGTGTGGCCGAATTTAACCTTTTCGTCCGCTCCATGTCATGATACTCCGTTGCCCGAGATCGAACCCCCGACCTCAGATTCGGCGGAAAGAAAGGAAGCGGACGTCCTACAACTAGGCTATCACAGCTTAAGTTTAATAAATTGATGGTTAAATAGAATAAGTTACGAAAAAAATACCTCTCCTTCGAATCGTAATAATAAAAAAACAACGCAAAATTTCACAAAAAATAATCCCATCTTCCTCGCTTTGAAATTACTCTGTTGAGAATGATTCAATAAGGGACTTTTTGTGACGAATGAATAGCCTTGAATATTGTCTTATTTTTAAGGTTCTGTAAACGTAGAATAAAAACGTTATTTTTCTAAAACATCTACACAAATATTATAAACTAGATGATGCCCGCGACTTCGTCCGCGTGGATTTAGGTTGTTTGAAATCCCGTGGGAACTCTTCAACTTTCCGGGATAAAAGCTAGTAGTCGATAGTTAGTAGCGAGTAGTCTATGTCCTTCCCCGGGATATAAACTAACTCTGTACCAAATTTCATCAAAATCGGTTGAATGGTTGGGCCGTGAAAAGCTAGCAGACAGACAGACAGACACACATTCGCATTTATAATATTAGTATGGAGTATGGATGAGAAAGTGTGTTTGTTTGTTTGTCCCTAATTATCGGCTTGATTTTTGGCATAGAGATAGTCGAAAGGACGAAGAGTAACATAGGCTATTTCTTATTATGGAAAATCAAAGAGTTTCCACGGGATTTTTAAAAACCTAAACCCACGCCGACGAAGTCGCGAGCATCAGCTAGTAGGTACAATATATTTTGTTGTTTAAGGGAACGGTGGTCACTTCGGTCGTGGCTAGCTACCACCCTACCGACAAAGCCGTGCCACCAAGCGATTTAGCGTTCCAGTACGATGCCGTGTAGAAACCAAAGGTGTATCAGACATAAATACTGCCATACACCTTCAAGGCTAGCCCGCTTCCACCTGAGACTATGTCATCACTTACCACCAGGTGAGACTGCAGTCAAGGGCTAACTAACATGGTAATTTATAACACAACTTCAACTAATAATGCAAAAGGAAATAAGTGAAGCTTTTATAATAAAGCGTATAGAGCTACGGCCACGTTTATGGAGACCGTGTCTAAAATTCCTGTCCAGTAGCGTTAGTATGAGATTTTACATCTCACCAACGTTTATAGAATTCGACCGTCGATATACAATAACGTCAAAGTAAAACAGACCTAATACTTGTTAAATTAAAGTAAAAAATTCAGTAACACTGAATTTAAATCAGCAAATAAAAAAAAGCACCAAGATGACGATGTACTTAGGCTTTTAAAAAAAATAGACCAGCTGGACTTTTTAACTAGAGTTACCAGGAAAAAATATTTTTAAATAATTATCACCAAAAAATATAAGATTTTTTTTAAACAAATGTTTCTAAAAATGAATATTTATGCAATGTAGTCGTTTATTCAGATACAATCTGAAATACTTGACTGCAATCGCACCTGGTGGTAAGTAGTGTAGTCTAAGATGGAGGCGGGCTGATCTGGAATCCTACTGCATTCTTTTTATGAACGTAATAAAGTAAGTGTGTACTAATTTTTACAAAAAAATAATGCTACAAAACTAACGAAGTATACGTATATCCTACGTAGCAAACTTATTATTTAAAAAAACACAATTATTTGAAAATTCCTACATTTTTGGCGGTAAATCAAAAAACATTTTTTTTGCAGTAATCGATTAGTTTACTTAAAAGCTAAAGTGTTTTATTCCTCGAATTCTATCAACGTTGTAGATGAAATGTGAAATCTCATACTTAGCTTATTGTTTTATGAAGACTTTATTGTGCCCTTCGCTTAGGGAGGAATTGCGCCAATTTGGAAGGGTCGGCGCCTCGGACGTTGGCCTCGGGGAAACTATCTGGAAAACATTACGTAATGGCAACGCTAATATTACATTATTCACGGAAAATCTTTTGTCACACAACACTTTCTTATAAATATACGTAAGAACACAAATAAAATAAAAATATTTTTTTCTAGCTGATGCCCGAGAGTTCGTCCGCGTGGAATAAGTTTTTTACAAATCCCGTACGAACTCTTTAATTTTCGGGGATAAAAAGTAGCCTATGTCCTTCCCCGGGATGTAAGCTAACTCTGTACCAAATTTCATCAAAATCGGATGAACGGTTCAGCGTTGAAAAGCTAGCAGACAGACACAGACACACTTTCGCATTTATAATATTACATAGTAAATATAGTATGGATTCAATTAAACATTTAATTTTAGTCTTGAATCGTCATATGCATCTACCACTGGTTCGGAATGCCTTTCCTACCGAGAAGAACCAGCAAGATACTCGGCTAACTGGCTTAGTTCTCCATAATGTTCTCAAAGGTGTGTGAAGCGGCCAACCCGCACATGGCCAGCGTGGTAGACTATGGCCAAAACCCTTCTCACTATGAGAGGAGACCCGTGCTCTATAGTGAGCCGGCGATGGGTTGATCATGATGATGATGAATTACATGCCAAGTAAATAAGGCATTGCAAGTTTATATTAAACAAAGTTTAAAATTAGCACCATGAAACTTTCTTGATAAATTCCGTGAAAATGCCCAGTTGACTGAATCCTCCATCGAATTTAGCCTTTATCCTTAATAGCTATAAAGTCTAAAATAGTTTACTACCGTCAATCACTGCCTTGCAATCTGGATACTAGCTGCATTGCATACATTAAGTTTTAGATTGCATTATTCGAATATAGTTTCTATTAGAATTTATTTAGAGATGATATTTGTTTGACCCGAAGAAAAAGCTAGTTTCTAGGCAATACATGTCCATAGACCGTACCACTAACTATGGTGCGGAAAAAAGCAGCAGCAAGCAGTTTATCGAAAAAAAAACCTTAAAAAATATACTCAGGTACTTTAAGTAAAGGAAATTAAAGGAAAATAGGAAGTAAAGTTTTTAAGTAAATCATAAAAAATAGATAATAATAATGCGTCGATTCCACTGCGAAATAGAGTTGTAAGTATAGAGTTCCACATTCAATGCAATTTGAACATAACGATTTAATGACGATCTTTTATTGGTCAGTTTCAGTAGTAGAATGCTGAACTTTGAACGATTATCACTTACACTCATAAAAACTTTTAGTCTGCAGCCCAGGTAGGAGCAGGTGCGTCCTGCGGGGCGGCCAGCGTATAGAACAAACTCTTAATATTATTTAAAAGAAATTGGATGGAAGACGCACGGACGTGTTCTGATCGAAAGTGGGTGCCGACCGGCATGGAGAGTTATGGTATCGTGCCCACTGGCCGTCCTACAGGACGCACCCGCTCCCACATGGGCTGCAAACTACGAGCGTGAAGGATATTGGTAGGTACACAAAAAAGAAAATATGATTCTGGAAGATCATTGAAGTCGATCGTGGCGTTTCAAAGTTTCGCATTTTACTATTGAAACTGACCAATAAAAGATCGTAATTCAACCGTAATGTTCAACTAGCTTCTGCCCGCGGCTTCGCCCGCGTGGCCTACAGGAAAAAAATGTTATAATGTTTGTTTCTGAAAAAAAAAGCCATTTGTTTCCTGAATCCTGATGTTATAATGTTTGTTTCTGAAAAAAAAATGCCATCAGGACGCGCACTCTGAACAGCACCGAATAACACATATAACCTTCCAACCCCCATTTCACCCCTTTAGGGGGGATTTTGTCATAGTCGTTTCATAGATGACACCTAACCTCAAGAAAAAACCTACTTTCCAAATTTCAAGTTAATTATAATATGAATAATTAAAACTTTCCCATACAAACTTTCATCCCCTATTTTACCACCCTTATGGGCAAATTTTCCAAAAATCCTGAAACACGTATTTCTTTATTTGTGACCGAAAACTCAAATACCAATTTTCATGCAAATAACTTGAAAAATGACCGACTTTCATACAAACTTCCATCCCCCATTTAACCCACTTAGGGGTGGAATTTCGAAAAATCCTTTCTTAGTGGATACTTACTCTTTACAAAGAATATACCCTCCAAATTTGATGTCTTTAGGGCCAGTGGTTTAGGCTGTGCGTTGATATCTATGTCAGTCAGTCAGGACTTTGAATTTTATATATATAGATTACTTTTGCTTATCTACAAGTACACGGCACTGAGCGTTTAGCGCACTATACTTGGTGAAACGGAGTGTAAGTATGTGGGTAACAATATTTTTACTCAGTTCACCGGTTCTTTTAATTTTGAATGATAATCCCGGCCGGCAAGTTTTGTGAAGCGAACTTTATATAGTGAACATTAGCGGTGAATGAATATTGTAGCAGGATAATCGATTCGCCTTGAATAAAATATCTCTTTATCGAATATTTAACTTGGGCTTGGATACTGATATTGATAGTAGGTAAGGTCCTAATCCGATTATGGAAGGTGGCCTAGTTGTGAATAGCTGATCCATCCTGGCTTTGCTCTGTAATAACTAAAAGTCTGTTTTAGAATGTACAGGTAAAGACCTTTCATATGATACCCCACTTGATATAGTTATCTTACCTCGAAAATTAAAATATTAACTATTAGTTTACAATTAAATTTTTTTTATTATGTAGCCACAAATTCACGGTTTTCAGATTATTCCCAGAATTTCAGCTATAAGACCTACCTACCTGCCAAATTTCATGATTCTAGGTCTACGGGAAGTACCCTGTAGGTTTCTTGACAGACAGACAGACAGACAGACAGGCAGACAACAAAGTGATCCAATAAGGGTTCCGTTTTTCCTTTTAAGGTACGGAACCCTAATTATAAATTCCTTAATTGCCCCTGCCTGGAATCGAACCCGGTAACTCCCACGTCTGAGACCACAGCGCTAACCACTACGCCAGGGAGGTATATCGTAGATTCCATCGTAACTCGTGGGCAAAAAGCTTTCAATGTATAAAACCGCGAGAATTCTTCAGGCCATTGAAAGGTTTACGGCGAACTTTCAGAGATTTAGTAGGTGTTTGATTGCTATGGAGATAAAACTAGCAATTGTTAGTTTCAGGATTTATTGTATTTGTGGTTTAATTATATTGTGTTTTTATATTTTCATAACCTAACGCTATAGACATCAGTACCCTTATTTCAGTACCTTTCAGTACCCTTATTATAAATGCGAAAGTGTGTTTGTTTGTTGGTTTGTCCTTCAATCACGTCGTAATAGTGCAACGAATTGACGTGATTTTGCATCGGTATAGATAAAGATCTGGAGAGTGACATAGGTTACTTTTTATCCCGGAAAGTCAAAGAGTTCCCACGGGATTTTTGAAAAACCTAATTCCATGCGGACGAAGTCGCCACCAGCTAGTAATATATATAAAAGGGGAAGGTCTGACTCCTGCTTTATAGCGTATGTCACTCTTCACGTATTTATCTATACCCATGCAAAAAACCACGTCAATCCGTTGCACAGTTGCGACGTGATTGAAGGACAAACCAACAAACAAACACACTTTCGCATTAAAAATAAGGGTATATAGAAGACTAGCTTATGCGCGCGACTTCGTCCGCGTGGACTATAAAATTTCAAACCCCTATTTTACCCCCTTAGGAGTTGAATTTTCAAAAATCCTTTCTTAGCGGATGCCTACGTCATAATAGCTATCTGCATGCCAAATTTCAGCCCGATCCGTCCAGTAGTTTGAGCTGTGCGTTGATAGATCAGTCAGTCAGTCAGTCAGTCAGTCACCTTCTCCTTTTATATATATAGATACCCCATGTAGGTATATTAAGTTTGTCAAAGAGCTCAATCAATTTTAATCACCAAAAACATGTTTATCATGGTAACATTATAATAATGTATGCCCACATTAGTACCCATATACCTATTTACTCAGCATTAGCAAATAGTTCCCCTCAAGAAGGGTCGAACCGTTTGGCCTTCAGCCAGGGAACTACTTTGGCAAAACATTGCGTAAGGCAGTGGTCCGACCGCCGACGATGAACGAGAAACGAGTAGAACTAGAAACTATAAATGAGTTGGCAATCAGCGGGAAGCGAGTGTTAGTTTCGGTAGTCGCCGGGCTATTTAAGCGAGTGTGCAAGTGCGACTAGCGATTACTCGCGCCATTCGCCCGCGTTCGCTCAGTCCTGTGCGAATCTGCGCGCGCGTTACACGTGTTCAAGCGAGCGAGTTCATTATTGAAAGCTCGTCGCTCAGTGACAAAACTAGTTAAGCGAGTCGTCGCCGGCATTGTGAACAGTCAGAGAGCAACTTTTGATTGCATTTCTTTCGTTTACACGGAATGTACATTTATTGTGCGATTCTTGAGAGAGAAAATCGCCGATAGTTAGTCGTTTTCTCGCCGGCGGTCGGACCACTGCCTTATGGAGAAGCTATTAATATCACATCTACATCGAGACATCAATGTTTCTGATCACATTAAGTAATATTATTCGTTCGAGGTTAATTCATTTCCAATATCTGTACTAGCGTTTGCCCCTGAATTGGGTGTTATCTGTTGTTTCTTAGAACAAATTTTGTAATTTTTTTATTTTTGTCAAATAATGTCAAAGGTCTATTAAAAAGCTTTGCTTCAAAAAGTCCTACACAAAATACAGTAGGTAGATACGCGGGCGAAAGTAATGCACAAGGAGAACCGAAGGAGATAGCAAATTTGTAGAGCACTGTCTCTGTCGCTGAGACCGATAAAACGTCATATAGGTATGAGTGACAGAGATAACGCTCTACAAAGCCGAAATATCATTCTAAAGGCCGATATACATTACTTTTATATGTTATAAAAAAATAGAGGTACCTACCTACTGTTATATTCTTTCCTTAAAGTATTCTTTCCTCAAAAACTATATTTTCCGAGCGAAAAAGGTTTCCTTTATGCGTATGTAAATATATGGCTTCTACAGTGTTTAGGTTATGGCAATACTACAAGCTCACAACCCCATAAATAGTTTTATCGCAAACATAAAGGCTGACGTCAATCGCTGTTTACGACTTATATCGCTATCGATAAACTTGTGCTTACCTCGATAGTTTAGTTTGACATCACTTCGCCATGTTGTGTACAGTCATGATCAACCCATCGCCGGCTCACTACAGAGCACGGGTCTCCTCTCAGAGTGAGAAGGGTTTGGCCACGCTGGCCATGTGCGGTTTGGTAGACTTCACACGCCTTTGGGAACATTATGGAGAACTCTCAGGCATGCAGGTTTGCTCACGATGTTTTTCTTCACCGTTAAAGCAAGTGATATTTAATTTATCAAAACACGCATAACGCCGAAAAGTTAGAGGTGCGTGCCCGGGATCGAACCCCCGACCTTCGATTAGAAGGCTGACATCCTAACCACTAGGCTATCACAGCTTGTTGTGTAGACCGCTAAAACGTCATATGGGTATGGGTATGAGTGATAGAGACGACGCTCTACAAAGCCCGAAATGTCATTCTAAAGGCCGATGTAGGAACATTACTTTGGGCTGCGTAAAAAAAAATCAAAAGCGTGTAAAATCAAAGATTTAAAAAAACTCATATTTTTGTAAATCAGTAGGCCAGGAAGTCTCATTTTTATATTCCCTTACAATTTCACGAGAGAAAAACAGAAAACAGGACAAAAGGTTTTAAAACGAAAAGACCGTCGTTTTACTAGACTTAGCGTAAATTGCTTGCCAACCCTTGTTTATAAGACATGATATTCTGTTATATGTCTGTTATGAACCCTTGAACATGGTATTTCATGAGCCGTTACTAAGTATGGGACACATTTATTACCAAGGAGTGAAAGTTCTCATAACCGTCATAGTTTGCGCCTAATGTGTTTCTATGACCAACATATTTTTTAGTCTCGGCTCTAGAGATGAAATATTATGTTGGAGAAAAAAATAAAAATGCATGAAAGAAATATATTCGATAATTTATTTAAAAACAGTATTATACTGCGACTGAAAGAATCAATAACGTTCATCCCTAAAAAAACATTCTCATACATTTATTTACACATCACGAATTCGATACTTTTGGAAAGTCTTAAATTAGTTTAAATGTCACACTCTCATTTCGTCGATCGCCGCCTGAGGAAGATTAGAGGGATGGAGGGATTTCCCTCTTCTTAAAGTCGCGTGAGGGACTCTAGAATTGTCTTCTCTCCCAGGAGAATCAGCCGAGCCGTTTGGAGGATACTTTTGTCGCAAGTCGTGCATTGGCGGTGAATTACTAAATTGGTTCAAATTCTTGGGTAACGTTGCGTAACTCCCCACTTGGGGATAGCTAACGTTTGGCAACCTGAAACTGCTATTGCGACTGCCCAATTTACTTGGCAACATCATATTATCTATGCTCAGCGTCGGGCTGGGCGATTTCGGACCGTCTAACGGGCCCTTAAAGTTCAAATTCGACATGCTCGTGTCAGCCATCATTTTCTTTCTATTTTGCCGTTCGATGTCCACAACTAAACTCGGGGCGATGTTCGGGTCGATATGATAATGGGAGTGTTTCCCTGATATTGTTTCGAAGTGTTTCTCGTTGAACCGTTGCTGTTTTCCTCGGGATCGGGACTTGTCCCTTTGGTAGTATACGCCTGCGAATATAAGGACGTTTAGGATAAGTAGGGAGCATCCAATAGCGATCGTTACGCTTAGAGCTGTGGAATACGCCGCATAGCCCGCGGCTTCTAAATTGGCTAGAGTATTATCGGTGGTATTGAGAGTCTGCAAATCTCTAGTTGGTATGATCGTCGCGCACGTAGCCAATATCGAATCGACGGTGGTTAGGGCTGTATCGGAATATGCGGTGCCATTTCGCCTTATCGGATCATTATCGGTATTCCGTGCTAAAGGATCCGGTCTGACGATGCCTTCGTAAAGATCTTGTTCGTTATGGTTTCTGAACAGGTTGTGCCGCGCGGCGACGTCCTCCATCCCTGCTCTGTGCAGCTCGGGTACAAGACGTAACCAGACTGACAGTTGGTGCGCCCGGAAGTGGTTCTTCATTCGTGGTTTCATGCCTGTTGGAAAAATAACACATTTGATTTATTTATTCCCTTGACAGAGAGGTCTATTACAATGTGTTTATTAGAACAGCAGCACCGAATTATTGATATTTTTTCGATTGACGCTAAGCCATTCGTACTAAGAGTATAAATGCAATAGCGTGTCTATCTTTTGTCATGGGTAATTTGGTACAGAGATAGCTGGCATTCTGAAGGCGGATAGGCTCCTTCTCAGATAAGTACATAGTTGAATGAATCCTTGGGGTTATTAAAGAACCATTCAAATCCATGCGAACGAAGGTGCGAGAATCATCAGGTGATGACTATAATTTTATGAAAACACAAGAACACCATTTATTATTGATCAATTATATTCAGTAACTAGCTTATGCTCGCAACTTCGTCTGCATGGACAACATAAATACCAACCCGCTATTTTACTCCCTTAGGGGTTGAATTTTCAAAAATCCCTTCTTAGCGGATGCTTATGTCATAATAGCTATTTGCATGCCAAATTTCAGCCCAATTCGACCAGTAGTTTCAGTTGTTCGTCGATAGATCAGACACTCAGTCAGTCACCTTTTCCTATATATTTAGAAGAAGATTCCACTAATCAATCATAGAGAAGGTTCAAGTTACAAGTTCGGTACTTAGGGGGAGTTTACAGCATAATATTGTCTCCAAAAGGGGTAGGTTGTAGGGGTGTGGGTAAATAAATTATTCCTATCTTTATTTTGGTTGTTTTTACATAGCTTCGACCTAACAAAAGAATAAATTTCAAGGGTGGGTGTAATATTTTTAAAAGACAGTCAGCATTTTGCTGCTGAAAATAAATTTACATTTTAATAGCGCAACCTTTCTGAAAAATGACTTTGCATGGACATTACTACCAAGCTGTCGAGATAAATTAGGTATGCTAAGTAGTTTACACATAAAATCCATAGTTATGATAATTCTAAAATAAAAAAAGAGCCTCAATAGCTCAACCGGTATAGGAGTGGACTGAAACCGAAAGGTCGACGGTTCAAATCCCGCCCGTTGCACTATTGTCGTACCTACTCCTAGCACAGGCCTGACGCTTAATTGGAGATGTAAGGGGTTTTTTTTTAAGAATATTAGTCATTTAACATGACTAATATTCTTAAAAAAAAATAAAAAAAATATATTTTCATACATTGGGTATCACCAAGCGATTTAGCGTTCCGGTGCGATGCCGTGTACAAACCAAAGGGGTATCATCATCATGATCAACCCATAACCGGCTCACTACAGAGCACGGGTCTCCTCTCAGAGTGAGAAGGGTTTTGGCCATAGTCTACCACGCTGACGATATGCGGATTGGTAGACTTCACACACCTTTGAGAACATTATGGAGAACTCTCAGGCATGCAGGTTTCCACACAATGTTTTCCTTCACCGTTAAAGCAAGTGATATTTAATCAATGAAAACGCACATAACTCCGAAAAGTTAGAGCTGCGTGCCCGGGATCGAACCCCCAACCTCCGATTAGAAGGCGGACGTCCTAACCACTAGACTATCACAGCAAAAGGGGTATACAAAGCTTTAAAAACCGATTAGACAGACACGGCAAAAACACGGTAGAGTATCAACGTCGAACCAATTTAGCGTTAATGTAAAATGGACTTTAACCCTCTAACAAATAAACCTGAAATAGCGGTGGAATAGTTATACTCTGTTTTGTCTTTCTCTGTCATCAGTAATTTGACATTTGAAGGAAAAAGACAAAACAGAGTATAACTATTCCACCGCTATTCCAGGTTTATTTGTTAGAGGATAAAGGTTTAGTTCATCCCACAGAGAATTCAAACTCAAGAGTACGCATATACACGGTTTTGCATGAAAACACAATCGTTAAATGTTGGCGGGGGACAGGGGAGAATGCTTTGTTGTGATTGGTGGACTCAAAAGTCACGTAACCAGGACAATGTGCGGAATGAGGGTACCGAACGGGCGGGGATCGACTTTTATGCTAAGCAACTGCCTAAGCTTGACGATCGGGGGTGTCCGGCTATTAAGCATCTATAAGTGGTGGTCTGTGAGTTCATCCATACATCTACACTCAAGGCTCTGTGTATTGTATAATTGGGTATTTGACTCCAACATTTTTATTACTTTATTATAAACGAGGACAAAAATAATGACGTAAACTGAAAAAATTAATTAAATCGATCAAATAACAAAAAAGTTATAAGCATTTAAATATTTCTGATTGGATAGAGATAGCGATATACAATTTTGACGTCACACCTTACTAATGCCATAGTAGCTTCGTGCGGTTTCATACAAATATTCGTTTTGCGAGCAAGGGATAGAAGACCCTCCCACTCATAAATTAAAATGCCTGTTTGTAAATCTTAGTTGGATTTTAATATTTTTTTCAGCGTACGTCATTATTTTTATCCTAGTTTATAATTAAGTAATAATATTTATTAAATTCAATAGTAGTAAAATACCCAATTATGCTGTTATAATACCGCGCTAAGCCAAACTAACCTCTATTTTCATACTACACCTTTTTCAGGTTATCTAAAACCATTGGGAGAGTCTGTTATCAATAAAATGCAGATTTATTCAGTCGTCTCCAACGCTCGCACGATAAGGCATGGCTTTTCTACTACATCTGTTAGATCATAGTTTAACAATCGTACAGTTTGGTAACAAAACTTGATCAAAGAAAATATGACGAGTGGGACAAATTTGTTTGACTGACTGACTGATCTATCAAAGACCGGCTGAAATTTGGCATGCAGATAGCTATTATGACGTAGACATCCGCTAAAAAAGAATGTTTGAAAATTCAATCTCTAAAGGGGTAAAATAGGGGTTGAAATTGTGTAGTCCACGCGAATGAAGTCGTGGGCATAAGCTAGTAACATTAATAATTATGGAAGCACTGATTATTAATTTGCAAATGAAATGAAATTATTTATTTGCAAGAAATATTATACATAAGATGCTAACATAATATTAATAATTATCCAATATGTTTCGTCAATTGACATGCAAAATATGAGTTGTCTATAATGATCATTAGGAACCCATTAAGAATACTTCCCTTTTTTGCAATATTTCTGTAATTATTAGGTATATTTGAACTATGCTCAAAGCAACATGAATTCATTGACCCTACTGCATGATCACTAAACTATGTCTCAACAGAAAAGTATTTTTCTACGGCACGACATCTTTTCATACCCTTTCGAGTGTACTGACCTATTTCTAAGTACTTTTGGTGCGTTGAGTCGTACTCCTCCCAGTTGACGCCGCGGAACTTGTTCCTCTCCCTCGAGGCCGGGAGGAACGCTTCTTGACGAGCGTTGTCGTTCGGATTACTGTGGACAATTGATACATCATCGTCATCATCATCGTCATCATCATCATCACCATCAACCGATAGACGTCCACTGCTGGACATAGGTCTCTTGTAGGGACTTCCGGTGGCTAGCTGCGACTCGTCTGATGTCATCCGTCCACCTAGTGAGAGGTCTTCCAACACTGCGTCTTCCGGTGCGAGGTCGCCATTACAGCACCTTGGGACCCCAACGTCTATCGGTTTTACGAACGATGTGCCCTGCCCATTGCCACTTCAGCTTCGCAACCCGTTGAGCTATGTCGGTTACTCTAGTTCTCCTACGGATCTCCTCATTTCTGATTGGATCACGTTGAAACTCACTCTCCATCGCTCGCTGAGTGACTTCACGTAGATTGCGTTTTTTTACTTTTGAGTTTTCCGAAAATGAAAAATACCTACTATTATGACTCAAACACTTCGGGTGTAGTCACGTGGTAGGCGTGGTATAAGCTTTGTGTCAGTGCCATTAACGACATTTTCCTTAACCTCAAAACAACCCGAAACTAAAATTGGTCCACAAATATTCGGACAAACAAACAAATCTTACTGATTAAGCTTGTCTACTATTGATACCTAATGTTGTCCTGAACTTCGGTGTAGTTTTCCGGGAAATGGCCAAATCCGTCCACTAGCGGTGCGCCAAATATGTATGGTAATTCCCGAAACTAAAACTGGTACCCATATACTTGGACAAACAAACAAATCTTACTGATTAAGCTTGTTTACTCACCCGGTCTTCGCAAAGTTGGCCACGAAAAGCATTATAGACTCGGATAATGCTGTCTCGAACTTCGTGTAGTTTTCCGGGAAATGGCCAAAGCCGTCTACCAGCGGTGCGCCAAATATGTATGGTAATTCTTCGCCGTGGACTGCTCCCATTCGCTTGAAAGGAAAATGCAAATGAAACACTAATATAAACTACCAAAGATGCATAGCTCCTTAGAAAGAACTTGATTTTTGTACATAAAAAAAGGCTCAATTTTCTATAGGTTTAACTAAAATACTCTATCTGGGGTGCTGGAGAGCGCTTCAGAGTATTTTCTCACAACCTTCGTCCGCGTGGAATTCATAAATTTCAAAGCACTTAGGGGTTGAATTTTCAAAAATGCTTTCTTAGCGGATGTCTACGGATAGCTATCTGCATGCCAAATTTCAGCCCGATCCGTCTAGTAGTTTGAGCTGCGCGTTGATAGATCAGTCAGTCAGCTTTTCATTTTATATATTTAGATTTTTATCTAGGAAAATCAGAGTTTCCACGGGAAACTTAAATCTACACGGACGAAGTTGTAGGCATCGACGCGTGAAAATATCAAAAGGTTATATAATACCCTGTATACCTACCCATCGTCTCGACAAGTAGCTCAAGATATTTTAATTAAAAATACCGAAACACTAATTAGACCTAACCAAGGTGAAACTACACGACGCCATCTAAAGGAAATTGTTATAACAACCTTGAGCATGTTTTATGTAGGAGTATTTTTAGGATCTAGTTTCGAGACTAATTAACTAGGTGTATTTTGATGCCATACAGCGTTATGCTATTAAAAGTTGCCAACATTTTGATGAGGTTTTAAATTTAAATTTTTACATCAGGGGAAAATTTTACACCGTGTTCTTTCATATTTGATTTAGAATAAGCATACGAGATTTTTTACTTATTGAACTTGTAGGTTCTTCTTTGGTATAATATTTAGTGAATTTATTTAATTTGATATGCAAAAACAATAAATACGTTCAGGAAAATCATTATTTTATAATATGTTTATCATAAATACTAACAACAATGATTAGTGGTACTCGACTTTACTGCTTAATTTTGTTATAAACTACCGGATGCCAATGGCTTAGTCCCATCTTAGTCCACGTGGATATTAAAGACTTATGCAGCATAGATTGTAACCAGGTACGTGAATATAAGATGATAGCGCGATTCAACTGACACCTAACGCCATCTATCGGTAAATTGTGCCAAGTAAAATATAAAGTTACGCGCAGCCGCCTTATTATGAGATATTAAAAGTTAACAGTCAATTAAGGAATCCAACAGCACCGCCGCGCTCCACCGTGCGACACCAAGCGCCGCTTCGAGATCATAATTATCTCATAACTTGAAAACAACTCCCCATTTGCATGTTTCGACGCCTTATTATTAAGAAAATAAACTTTTATCTGTGTAATTTAATAAAACTTTACGCCAAATTTTTTTCTTAGCCTACTACCGATAATTTTTAAACAACTACCAGGTAGGGTACCTACCTTACGAGTTATTATATTATAAGGGGTTAATACTAAAACTTCACGATCACTTTGTGGGCTTGTTAGGGGAGTTCAGATGACAGATACTATCAAAAGTAGGACATTTTTTGGGCAAACGACTTGAGAGTAAGTAACTTACAGTACGTTACTTCCGTCCATACTTAAAATGGCCGCCAAACCTAACAGCTGTTTTGAGTGTATTGTGTTTTTACCCGACTGCAGCGAAGCCCAAAAGGAGGGCTGTGTGTTTGATATGTATGCGTGTCCGCTCGTAACTATACAACGGTTCAACCGATTTTGACAAATGATACGCCTTAGTTTCGTCTTCATAGCGCCAGTGTCATTGAATAAGTACATAAAAGTCTTATAAATTAAAATGCCAGATTTTGTACGCTTTAAATGCGCCGGTTCGATCGATTTTTTTAAAAAAATAAATTGAGACGACAATCACACTTAATGATGAAAATATAATCATGAAGTTTAGTTTCAAATGCGCAAGCGCTTAGAAATTGTTTTTACCGTTTTACGTGAATAAATACTAAATGTCATTAAACACGAACACCAGGACCTCGATTGCGGTAAACTGATAGCTACAATGTCACGATCGCAATCACCTCTAATTGGTTAACGCTCGCTGCATTGGCTACAATGCATTGTTGCAACAAGAGTCGTACAAATTCAGCCAATCACAACAGTTGAGGTTGTAATAATGATTGATGCAGGTTTTACGAAATCGACCTACAGAAGAGCATTTTAGCATTTAAACTACCGTGATTTCCATTCTATATAACATCTGTCTCGGCTATACTTACGTGTTTAGTCGACGTTAGCACGACTAGTTTCGAACCCATCCGGAGTCCTTTTTCAAGGGAGTCAGTTCGGGCACGCGCCGCGGTTGCGCCCGGATGGGTTTGAAACTAGTCGGGCTAACGTCGACTAAACACGTGAGTATAGCCGGGACAGAGAAAAAATAAAAACCGACTTCGTTACACAAACACTAAAAATTGAAAAATAATTTAATTTATTACCGAATATATTATGTATACAAGAGTTAATATAGTTCCATAATAATACTTTTTGGTGCCGGTGCCAATTAGCTTTAGCTGCGCGAATCGTCTAGACTTCATATTTTTATGGGACTCCACAATGGCACCTCATTGGCACCGACCCCAAAAATATTATTACGGAACTATATTAACTCTTGTATACATAATATATTCGGTAATAAATTAAATTATTTTTCAATTTTTAGTGTTTGTGTAACGAAGTCGGTTTTAATTTTTTTTGTAAAAAAATTTTATTTCACAATTTTTAGTGGTCCCATGGAATTATGCTATGACTGGTTAAAAATCTACTGTTTACTAAGCTATTACACTAATCGCGAGCAATTTACTCTTATCCGTTGAGGAGTTCCAGTATCTATCTTCGAAGATGTTCATCAGATCTTCACCAAATTGAAATGGGACCAACTTTGAAGTATATACCCTTTCAACTAAAAAAAAAGGATTTTCAAAATCGGTCCAGGCGTTTTCGAGTAATCGGGGAACATACATAAAAAATAAAAAAGAATTAAAAAAATCCCACGAATTGAGAACCTCCTCCTTTTTTTGAAGTCGGTTAAAAAGAGCAATTCACGTTATTTTTCAAGGAAAAAGGGTAAAGGTATTATTCAATTTACCTGCGGATAGAAGCCGTCTCTGGTCTGATAGTCAAACACGTAAAAGAATGTTTTAGTAGGTCTCCCGGGCGCGTCCTCGTCCGTCGCCGTAAGCTTCGGCCCTCCACTCAGCAAATCCCCGCTTTGCATCAGGGGGGCCACGTACTGCGCGTCAGATAAAGCGGACACGGTCGCGTCCCTCGTGTTTATTGGGTTCTGGAATAGAAAATTACTTTAATGGAAATCATTAGGTAGGTTTATTATTAGTATTATACACTTTTCTAGCTGATGCCCGCGACTTAGTTCGCGTGAAATTAGGTTTTTTAAAAATCCCGTGGGAACTCTTTGGTTTTCCGGAATAAAAAGGAGCCTATGTCACTATCCAGCGGCCCTACCGCGGTTGTTTGACAGCTACAATGTCACGATCGCAATCATCTCTGATTGGTTAAAGCTCGCTCACTATTGGCCACAATGCATCGTTGCAACAAGAATCGCACAAATTCAGCCAATCAGAACAATTGAGATTGTAATAATGATTGATGGAGGTTTTAGACAATCGCCCTACAGGTCTTTATCTTTATACACATGTAAAAAATCACGTCAATCCGTTGCACCGTTGCGACGTGATTGAAGGATAAACCAACAAACAAACACACTTTTGCATTTATAATAACGGTACTACTGATTTATAACACCACAAGAATGAAAATAAAAATGAATGATCAAAAATCACAGACAGAAGTAGAATGAAAAAGGTGGCCTTATCGCTTATTAGCGAGCTCTACCAGGCAACCTACATATTTATTGAATAGGAAAATATGACATGTACATTCTCTAAATGATTGCTGTACTAATGCTACCTTATATTTTAACCAACGCATTAACACATTAACACTGACGTATTGCATTTTATAAAAAAAACCGGCCAAGTGCGAGTCAGGCTCGCGCAATGAGGGTTCCGTACTACTGTCGTATTTTTTCGACATTTTGCACGATAATTCAAAAACTATGATGCATAAAAATAAAAATAAATCTGTTTTAGAATGTACAGGTAAAACCTTTCATAATATGATACCCCACTTAATATAGTCACTCACTTCGAAAGTTGAAAATACTAATTATTAATTCATGACCATAATTTAAATTTTTTTTTGTGTGATCTAACCCTAAATTCATGGTTTTCAGATTTTTTCCCAAATGTCAGCTATAAGATCTACCTACCTGCCAAATTTCATGATTCTAGGTCAACGGGAAGTACCCTGTAGGTTTCTTGACAGACAGACAGACAGACAGACAGACAGACGGACAGACAGACAGATAGACAGACAGACAGACAACTAAGTGATCCTATAAGGGTTCCGTTTTTCCTTTTGAGGTATGGATTACGGAACCCTAAAAACTAATTCCGCATTCCCAATCACATCTGCAATCCACCTTATCAACTTAACCCATCTAAGCAAAACCATTTTCAAGTTGCTTCAAGTCCGATTAGGAACATAGATAAATGTTGATAGCTCTAATAAATAACGCAATCTATCACCTGTCGCATTGATAAAGATCTGTTCCAATATAAACTTAGAAGTGATAACAAATTGGACCGATTCTGTAGCGAGGCTGCTGAAAAAATTGCCTTACTTGATAAATATACCTACTGACTCGGTCTAGGCAATATCACGGGATGATAGAAAATGTTAAGGTTTCGACAGACATGAAGCGAGACGGCAAATGAACCGCAGAATGTTCACAAACACATGCTCGTACTTTGTATTTTTGTGTCTCACTCATCAGCGAGAACCCATTTTACACACCACATGCAGTTTATTTATCCGAATCTTCTTGAAATATAAAAAAGAAAAAGGTGACTGGGTGACTGACTGATTGACTGATCTATCAACGCACAGCTTAAACGATTGGAAGATTCGGGTTGAAATGCGGCATGCAGATAGCTATTATAACGGAGGCATCCGCTAAGAAAGGATTTTTGAAAATTCATCACCTAAGGCGGTGAAATAGGGGTTTGAAATTTGTGTAGTCCACGCGGACAAAGTCGCTAGCATAAGCTAGTAGTAACATATATATATAGCATATAATTCGTTGTATTACATAAATCGTAATTTATAATACAAGGAACTATATTATGCCATAGACATTAGTAATAAATAAATAACATGTAATGTATAAAATGCGTTCTTGCTGCTGTGTAAGACAGAAAATACAAAACACACGAGAGTAGAAAAGATAGTGCTCACAAATATGTGCCAAATGCGATAGTTTTCACTTTAGACGCTTATTTAACGTATCTGTTGTTATTCCTGGCTGAATTTATTATATTCTTGCTGCATTTGTACAATTTAGCCAATAGTGAGAGAGTACCCACCAATAAAAAAAACCGGCCAAGTGCGAGTCAGGCTCGCGCAATGAGGGTTCCGTACTACAGACGTATTTTTTCGACATTTTGCACGATAATTCAAAAACTATTATGCGTAAAAATAAATAAAAATCTCTTTTAAAATGTACAAGTGAAGACCTTTCATATGATACCCCACTTGATATAGTCACTCACTTCGAAAGTTGAAAATACTAATTATTAGTTCATGACTATACCCAACCAAATTTCTGTTAGGTTGCTTAGGTTTCAACTCCCTGGAGGTCAGACGCATTTGCGACCAACTCAAAATTATGTGTCAAATTTTTCGAGGAGATGTTAATGCTCCAGGACTTCATGACCAACTGTGTCGCATACGTGTCCCTGAATCCAACAGTAATCTTCGTCCACGAAAAAATAAACTTTTCGTGGTCCCACATCATCGCACTGTTGCTAGATCTATGTCACCTATACCCCGTTCATTAGCATCATTCAACGCGCTTTTGGACAATAATGCTCAATGGGACCCATTTAATGATGGGTCTATAATACTGGTTCGGGAGTTACTGAAGTACGCTGAGAGCATTACATGAATATGTCATTCAATGTTCTCAGCGTACATATTCAAAATCCTTTGATTTTTTATCGTTTTGTATTTTATGTATTTTATGTCTTTTTTCTTGTACCTTTATTTGTATTTAAATTTATTATTAATTATCTAGTTAGTGTAAGTGGCACTGCCGTTCTAAAAATAAAATAAATAAATAATAAAATAAATGACCACAATTTAATTTTTTTTGTGTGATCTAACCCTAAACTCACGGTTTTCAGATTTTTCCCCAAATGTCAGCTACAAGATCTACCTACCTGCCAAATTTCATGATTCTAGGTCAACGGGAAGTACCCTGTAGGTTTCTTGACAGACAGACGGACAGACAGACAGACAGACAGACAACAAAGTGATCCTATAAGGGTTCCGTTTTTCCTTTTGAGGTACGGAACCCTAAAAATGATTAGGGTTGTCATAATGTAGCTGGCAAATTACGCTACTATTAGTGCTTTGTGCACGTGAAGGGTACAACACGCGACATATCGACCAGACGCGACGAGTCGCCTTTGACACTATTCCGTAACGCTTGCACTACTATCACGCGTTGTGTGTGCCCAACCCTTACAAGTATCGAAAAAGGCAATAACGCAAGAAGATGGAAAACCTAATCAAGAATTGGATACAAGAAATACTGCTGGTGTATTTGCAAACATAAATTGAAGTCAACAATTTTTGTTCCAGAGGTAAACTAATCTTGAAATTCCTCAATTTTGTCAATTATGACGTCGCAACCACATGCAATTTACTGCAATACCCGAAAATTTTAGCAATGTTATGCAATGTTGCTCGTCATTTGCGTCCCATTTAAGCGCACCATTAAACTATGTCCAACCAATTATATGCCAGTGTAAGTAGTAAGCTGTGATAGCCTAGTGGTTAGGACGTCCGCCTTCTAATCGGAGGTCGGGGGTTCGATCCCGGGCACGCACCTCTATTTTTTCGGAGTTATGTGCGTTTTAATTAATTAAATATCATTTGCTTTAACGGTGAAGGAAAACATCGTGAGGAAACCTGCATGCCTGAGAGTTCTCCATAATGTTCTCAAAGGTGTGTGAAGTCTACCAATCCGCACATGGCCAGCGTGGTAGACTATGGCCAAAAACCCTTCTCATTCTCAGAGGAGACCCGCGCTCTGTAGTGAGCCGGTGATGGGTTGATCATGATGATGATGATGATGAAGTAGTAAGAAGTCAAGGAAGAAGTTTAGAGTAAACAAAAAAAAAAAAACAGAAAATAAAAAGCACATCTATTGGACGGTTTCAGAAACTCTTGTTTGTCAAACAAATCAAAGTAAACTCGAACTTAAAGTGAAGAAAACCTCTTCACTAAAAAAGTTACATCTACACTCAAGGAACAGGAAAAGTTTTGGAAAAAGGAAAACTACCTCTAGTAGATACGGCTACGGTGAACGAGGAAAATACACTCTAAGATAGAATCTATTTTAAGCTTTCTATTTTAATAAAAACTCATCTAAAAGTGTATTTGACAAAAATTTAATATTATCATTTTTATACTAATTACCACAAAATATAAAAATTCATTTAGAGCTTTTAAATATTATAACAAAAATTCGTAAGTACTCATTATATTTTTTATTTGTTACGGAACCGCCCACAGAAATACACTTTTTTAATTTTTTTACACAAAAAATATTTTCCTGCAGAAATTAGGTAGGTACCTACTCTATTTTTATGTTGAAAAATTGAAAAATATTTGTCGTTTCTGGATTGTGACGTCACTAATCACCTTCCGTACAGCGGCGTGACGTTCATGTTAAATTAAATAAAAATCGTGAAAAAATTAAAAAAAAAAACCATAAACTACCGCTATGAAAAAAAACACTTTATTTTATTACTACAGTCCAATACCCAATTTTGGTTGTGCGATAAAAAAAAATTTTAAACTATAATAGGTACACTTAAACTTTATATAACTAAACAAACCTCTACCGTTCTTTCCCAATCGGTGTACTCGTTGACAATCGTGTAAAAGATCTCACTCAGATGATAAGTATAGGAATTTCTTACGTAGGTTCTGAAAAAAAAAAGATTCCATTAATCTGTAGGTATATACATAATTCAAAGTCCTGACTGACTGACTGACTTATATATCAACGCACAGCCTTAAACCGCTGGTCCTAGAAACATGCAATTTGGAGGGTGTGTTCTTTGTGAAGAGTAGGTATCCACTAAGTAAGGACTTTCCGAAATTCCACCCCTAAGTGGGTTAAATGGGGGTTTGAAATTTGTGTAGTCCACGCGGACGAAGTCGCGAGCATAAGCTAGTAACAAAATATAATAATTGTTAACCAAAAAAATATTTCGCAAGATAAAACCATAAACATAGCTCGTTATTTGACTCGGCAGTTTTACGTCACATGCAAGTACTATCTTCCCGAAATTATCTTACGATAAATCGCCCTCCCATTGTTTTATTATCCCGTAAGTTTACGAGATCCGATAAAATATGAATTATGAGTATCACACTGCCTTTAAGGTAGCTCAGTTCGGTGCTTTCTGCATACAAACGTTGGAGGGAAAATACAACAATATTCGATATTGTACGCACAAAACTAAGAATTATATCGATTTATCTCGTCATTATCTAGGTTTATTGATATATAAAATATTGAAAAAAATATTGATTTAAAAGTTACGAGGCTCAAAAAATTCCTATTTTAACACTAAATTAATGACAACTTTGGGCGTAAATAAATAAGATTAGGGATATGAAAATTCTAAAACAATTTATCATTAGACGTTGTTTATTTATTCATTAATTGAAATAACTTTACTTTGCAAACATAAATTCAGCAGTTTTTTCTCAAAAATACTTTTCCTAAACCCTTTTCGCGCGCTTGATTTCAATAAAAATCATCGTGCTCTCAACTTTCTCATACAATGTCAAGTGAAAAGCAAACATGTTACCCACGTGCGCTGCCAATTTTGGTCGAGCGTCCTGCGTCACTTTAACACATCCCGGAAACGAAATACGAGGAATGAGGAAACGACGATTGTGTTTAGGTGGTATAACAATAACGCTAAGTTTTTGCCAGCGTTCTGGTTACAACCTGTATATGAATAAGGTGGACTGTAGTAATAAAATGAAGTGATGTTTTGTATAGCCGTAGTTTATGGGACTACAATTTATTATTAAAGATAGTAATATTTTTTAAAAAAGTTAGATTTTTTGTTTATATAACATAATTCATTATAACCGTCACGGTGTACGAAAGGCGATTAATGACGTCACAAGGCATAAACGACAAATATTTTTGAATTGTTTAACGTAAAAATATTTTCCCGCAGAAATTACTCTATTTTTATGTTAAATATTGAAAAATATGTGTTGTTTATGGATTGTGACGTCACTAATCACCTTCCTTACAGCGTGACGTTCATGATAAAATTAAATAAAATCGTGATTTTTTTAGAATCATTCTCTTTAATAATGAATTCTAGCCCCATAAACTACCGCTATACAAAAAATCACATCATTTTATTACTACTAATCTTCTAGGCAATCGCGCTCCATCTTAGGCTGCATCATCACTCGCCACCAGGTCTGATTGCAGCCAAGCGCTAGTCTATAAATTCAGAAAAAAAACAACTAACCTCAGCATCCGATCTCGTTTCTCAGGTTCAAGTCCATTCTGAACATCATGCGCTGAAAACTTCCATAGAGCTTCACAAGTCACTACACCGAACAGCAAATCGTATTTATTTTGAAACAACCGCCTCCCATTGTCACTTCTTTTTATATGAAAGTTGTTGTGGTTCATATTATTTAGAGGTCCAAAACTAGGAAAATCTGAGCTCGAGTGTATCGTCAAAAAGTCCTTAGCAAAATCTGTTTTTATAACAACTCCATCAACAGATGGTCCAAATGCTGTTAAAAAGTTCGGCGGGGATATGTCTATTGATAAAAGTTCTTCTATTGTTGCGTCTCTAAGACAGTCTACTATAACTTCATGGTCTTTAGCGAGGTCCTCTGGTATGGTACAGTTCATATGTTTCGCTAGTTTTAGAGAATAGTACACTGGGTCGTCGACTATGGCCCATGAGCTTAAAGCAGATCCTGATAACAGGATGGCGCGATGGAAGAGACCTGGAACAAAGTGGATTAATTAATCACACTAATATTATAAAGACGAAAGTTTGTGTGTGTATGTTTGTTACTCTTTAACGCATAAACTAATGCACAGATTTGGCTGAAATTTAGAAGTTAGCCCTTGACTGCAATCTCACCTGGTGGTAAGTGATGATGCAGTCTAAGGTGATAGCGGGCTAACCTGGAAGGGGTATGGCAGTTTTTATTAAACCCATACCCCTTTGATTTCTACACGCATCGTACCGGAACGCTAAATCGCTTGGCGGCACGGCTTTGCCGGTAGGGTGGTAACTAGCCACGGCCGAAGCCTCCCACCAGACCAGACCAGAAATTTAGAAATTATAAAATTCCAAACCCCTGCCAGGAATCGAACCCGGGACCTCCCACTATTAAGACCACAGCGCTCACCACTGCGCCAGGGAAGTCGTCAAAATTATACCCTGGATTAACACAAAAGCTACTTTTTTTATCTCGGAAAATAAAATAATTCCCATGGGATTTTGAAAAGGCTCAGTCCACGCGGACGAAGTCGTAGGCATCAGCTAGTGACTATTTATTACATCATCTGCAGTCTTTATAACTGATTGCGTTAAGCCAGAAAATTAGAAAATAACCCTGAAAAAATGAAGACCCGTGGGAAACAACCTCCCTGGCGCAGTGGTAAGCGCTGTGGTCTTATCAGAGGGAGGTCCCGGGTTCGATTCCTGGCAGGGATTTGGAATTTTATAATTTCTAAATTTCTGGTCTGGTCTGGTGGGAGGCCTCGGCCGTGGCTAGTTACCACCCTACCGGCAAAGCCGTACCGCCAAGCGATTTAGCGTTCCGGTACGATGCCGTGTAGAAACCAAAGGTGTATGGGTTTAATAAAAACTGCCATACTCCTTCCAGGTTAGCCTGCTCCCACCTTAGACTGCATCGTCACTTACCATCAGGTGAGATTGCAGTAAAGGGCTAACTTGTATCTGAATTAAAAAAAAAAAAAAATAAGCCATCAACTCCACAAGTACGACATCGAAAGTTAATGGTGACGTTGTAAGTGTATTTTGCCGGACAGCTCGTGAAGTTCCAGCGAGAAGAACAAGAAAAAGAGTAGTTCGCTACTGCCCTTGATAGCTCGAACGTCATCTCTCGCAGCACCGCAGTCCCGTCGTGACCCGTGCAATCGGGTTGAAATATCGACAAATAAAAAACGCCAAATTAATCGTGGTATGTACCCGTTATTTACATTAAAATATGAAAAAATTAAGTTTCAGAAATTAACGTACCCATCTTTGAGCCCGTATACAGACATACCTAGATATTTGTTTGAGAACGTGTTTACAAAATTTTATTGAGTTTGATTGGTTAATATTGAAATGAGAATCAAACTACACTAGGGAGTACGCTAGCGATACTTCTCTTAAAGAAAAATTCAACAACAAACATAATTTTTTATTTTATTCAGATACAAGTTAGCCCTTGACTGCAATCTCACCTGATGGTAAGTGACGATGTAGTCTAAGGTGGAAGCGGGCTAACCTGGAAGGAGTATGGCAGTTTTTATTAAACCCATACACCTTTGGTTTCTACACGGCATCGTACCGGAACGCTAAATCGCTTGGCGGCACGGCTTTGCCGGTAGGGTGGTAACTAGCCACCGCCGAGGCCTCCCACCAGACCAGACCAGAAATTTAGAAATTATAAAATTCCAAATCCCTGCCAGGAATCGAACCCGGGACCTCCCACTAATAAGACCACAGCGCTTATCACTGCGCCAGGGAGGTTGTCAAAATAATATATTAGTATTGATTTGTCATAACTCATAAGTTAAATTAATGTTTCATGTCAAGGAGCATATTTTAGTTCAATTACATAATCGTATTAATCATAATTAATGAGATTCGATCTTATTCCCGTGTAGAAACCTAATTACTCCTTCGCAATATACGAAGTTAATTAATGTTGTAACATTGCTTGAACAAGAATAATACATTTACCAAACCATGTGGAGTACTTGAGCTACTTACATAATTAATTGATTAAAATACTACTTAATTAAATTTAATAAAAAAACACTTCTTTTTAGGGTTCCATACTTCAAGAGGAAAAAGGAACCCTTATAGGATAACTTTGTTGTCTGTCTGTCCGTCGTGTCAGCTGTTAAGAAAACCTATAGGGAACTTCCCGTTGACCTAGAATCCTGAAATTTGGTAGGTAGGTTTTATAGCACAAGTAAAGGAACAAATCTGAAATCCGTAAATTTGTGGTTATATCACAGAAAAAAAAATTTATATGTATTCATGAACAAATATTAGTCTTTTGATACCACTTCCTTTTTGGAAGTCGGTTAAAAACAGATTATTAGCCACGGGTGGCGAAGTGTGGTTTGGCAGACTTCACACATCTTTGAAAATATTATGGAGAACTCTCAGGCATGCAGGTTTCTTCACGATATTTTCCTTCACCTTTAAAGTTTTCGGAATAAAACGCATATTATTCCGAAAAGTTGAGGTGCAGGCCCGGATCAAACCCCCGACCTCCCGAGTACGAGACGGACGTCTTAACCACTAGGCTATCATGGCTTTCGGTACGGTTTGTGTAAGAGCGTTAAACATACCTGGCATAACAGTCGGCGATATCATCAAGAAGTTGATACAAGCAGCACCAGACCCATGGCCCATCAGGGTGATGTTCGTAGGGTCACCTCCGAATAGGGCTACGTTTTGCTGTACCCAATGTAATGCTGCTATCTGATCCATTAACCCGTAGTTGGCAACCCTGGCTTTTAGGTGCGGCGATGGATTCGCGTTGAGGAAACCTGCAATTAATTGCCATGCTATAGAATCAGATCATACCAATAGAATAGCATAGATTTTTATTCAAGTAAATTTTTACAAGTGCTTTTTCGTCAACTAGTTTAATTTACCACTGGTTCGGAGTTTGACCTATGACCTATCACTAAAACCAATTTTCGGGATTCCGTGTCAAAATGGTAAAAAAGAACCCTTAAGATAAGCCCGCACTGTAAAATTTCATCGCGTAATTTTTTCTCCATAGTGTTTTTAAAGGTGTACGAAATTTGCAGATCCGCACTTGGTCAGCGTGGTGGACTATGACATAAACCATCTCTTTCTGAGAGGAGACCTGTGCTCAATATTGAGCTAGGTCATAGTATAACACGATGGCCAAATGCGGATTCGCAGACATCATATTCCTTTGCGAACATTATGGAGAAAAAATAACGCGCTGACATTTCGAAGTGCTGGCTTAAACTAAGGGTTCTTTTTTAGCATTTTGATACGGAACTCCGAAATTATGTTCCCGTTAATAATAAAATAATGCACAATGGCAACTTCTTATCTAATTTAATATCCGAATCCTATACATAATAAAGTAGCTCAAGTAATATTTCCTCTCAACGCGTATTCCGCCCGAATACCAAATCGAATATCGACGCAGTATTGGCAAGTGAAAAATTTCACCCCCTAACCTCATAATTTACACCCCCAAACCAAACTTTAACGTCGCCCGGTACGAAAGTGCGAAGTCCGCATTTTCACATTTTCTTGACACACGATGTTTCTTTATTTTATAAATGTTTTCTGATTTCTAAAGTAATGATTTTTTTGTTGTTTAAAGACTGATATTTTATCGTCAATTTAAATAAAACTAGCTTATTAACCCTAAGGTTGCCTGGAATGGATCGCTATTTTAGCGATAAGGCCGCCTATTGTACATGCTATCTTTGTTATATGTCTATTGTTTTTTTTTGGTGTACAATAAAGCATATTTTACTTTACTTACTTATACCCGCGACTTCATCTGCATGGATTTAGGAGTTTAGATATCCCGTGAATTTTTTTAATTTTCCGGAACACAATATTATGCCCTATGGAATATGGATTGTCAGGCCGACTACCAAACGAATATCGACGCAGTCTTGGCAAGTGAAAAATTTCACCCCCCACCCTCATAATTTACACCACCCGAACCAAATTTCACCGTCGCGTCGCCCGCTACGAAAAGTATTGAAAGTGCGAAGTCATCATTTTCTTTTTAATCTATCACAATATTTTCCTTAACGTACGATGTTTTTTTATATTCCAACTAGATGATGCCCGCGACTTCGTCCGCGTGGATTTAGCTTTTTAAAAATCCTGTGGGAACTTCAATTTCCCGGAATAAAAAGTAGCCTCTGTCCTTCCCCGGATGTAAGCTATCTCTGTACCAAATTTCGTCAAAATCGGTTGAACGGTTGAGCCGTGAAAAGTTAGCAGACAGACAGACACACTTTCGTATTTATAATATTAAATATGGATTACGAACTAATGAATTTTTAGTTGATAGTACACACTAAAATACTATAAGCAATCTATACCTACTTAAATAGAGCCTAGGTAGGACCTCTTACTAAAATAAAATTACAAAGTGCTACCCGAGACTTCATCTGCGTGGATTTTTAAAAATCCCATGGGAACTCTTTGAATTTTCCGGAATAAAAGCAGCCTATATCAAATATCACTATCCAGTCTTTGATTAAACCCATTAAAAAAACTCACACCGATCCGTTGCGACGTGTTTGAAGGACAAACCAACAAATCACCGGGTGGTGAAGTGACAATTATATTAAATCCACCCGTGCGAAGCTACAGTGAGTTAGCTACTAGGTAATTGAATAAAGAAAATATCCTCACAATTTTATAAAAATTCTGCTTTATTGAAAGAAAATCTATTATATTTGTATGAGGTTTTCTGTCTAGAAATACAAAGTAGGAAAGCTGACGCATTCTTTTATCAGTAAGTAGAGTTTGCACGAGTTTCTTTATCTTGACCGCGTTGGTAGTTTACGAGCATCTACGAGTAAGTATAATATCAAATTTTTATTTCACAAAAATTTTTCTGTCACACAATTTTATGAAATAAGCAGTCTGTCTGTCTGTCCGTCCGTCCGTCCGTCCGTCCATCCATCCGTCCGTCCGTCCGTCCGCGACATTTCCCCGCGATTAATAGCCTCAAAATTTATTAATATTCAGCCCGTTTATACCCGCGACTTCATCGGGGTGGATTTAGGTTTTAACAATCGCGTGGGAACTCTTTGGTTTTCCGGGATAAAACGTAGCCTATATCACTCTCCAGGTCTTTGACTATACCCATGCAAAAATCACGTCAATTCGTTGCTCCATTGCAACGTGATTGAAGGACAAACCAACAAACCAATAAACCAACAAATCAACAAACCAACAAACAAACACACTTTCGCATTTTTATTTTACTGAATTAAAAAAAAACTAGAAAATCTATCGACGCTATCGAGGTGCGCAAATCCCATAAGCCCACAGACTAAGGCCACAGACAAACAAGTCTGCAAGTTGAAAACCACCAATCCAATGAAATTCTATTTCAAAAATCTCCCCCAGTTTACTTATCGAATCACTAGCAACATTGGATTCACTTGCAGTAAAACTCTCAATGGCCATCTCATTTCACGGATAGAAGCCGAGTAATGTATTATGTTGTATAGAAGTTGTAATATATTTTAGTGCCTTCGCACGTGGCGATATTTTCACGCGCAGTCAACGCGCGTTTTACGAATTGTTACAATCCAATATCAAGAGCATATTGCTATTTCGCTGTTTTTATTGATCTAAAAACGTACACAGCTCAAACTACTTGACGGATCAGGCTGAAATTTGGCATGCAGATAGCTAACATGACGTAGGCATCCGCTAAGAAAGGATTTTTTGAAATTCATGTGCGTGGATAAGAGCATATTGCTATTTCACAATTTTCGATTGCTATAAAGAAATAAGCAGCAATAATATTCCTACAGCCAATAAAATCAGCTCATATTTTTTTGAGATCAAGTTAGGTCAGGTAAATAGCCAAATTGTTACCCAGCTAGTTACACCATGGTACCTAGTTTATATCCTGTTTTGCTAACAACAAAGCACTCCATCAGAAAGATCTGCCAAAGTCACCATGATCCAAACTTCATAGTCGCTGATCGTTCCTCCCTGTGTTGGGGACAATACGTAGAGAAACTTTCAGGTTTTATAAAATAACGGAGGTCTGGCCCTCGCGCTCTCTTAGTCCATAATGGCTTCTCCACGTTGCTAGAAAGATCATCTAAGATCAGCCTGTCTTCGTATAAAATGAGTTGCAACGATACGGCATGGTGTTTTCTCCATTAGGCCGTCATTTCAGTGTTCAGTTCAGTTTAATTTTGACGATTCAAAACTCAAAAGTATTTTGACGATTCAAGGGTAGGTAGGTATAAGTATCGCAAATTGCTATTGCGCTAGAACCATGTCTCATTAACATCGAAATGACGTCATTTTGACGTGAGTCGAAATAAAAATATACCATCAGCTCGACACTTCAGTCTAGTGCTGACGTCACTAAAATGGCGGCCACGCGCAATTTGCGGGACTTATGCTTGTAATAAAAAATATTTTTATTTTATTTTATTTTGTGTACCTATTTTATCTTTGGTTATGTATATCAACGGTGAAATCGTAGGTATGCTTTATCAACATGGATATATTTGCTTTCCAATTTCACCCCTATTTGCATTTATAACAATATGCGCTCGGATAACTTGTTCAGACGATTCAAAGGGTGCTTTAAGAATCCGTAGCAAATTGAAATTCAATACAAAACGTAAATCTTCTAAATATATAAAAGGAAAAGGTGACTGACTGACTGACTGATCTATCAACGCACAGCTCAAACTACTGGACGGATCGGGCTGAAATTTGGCATGTAGATAGCTGTTATGACGTAGGCATCCGCTAAGAAAGGATTTTTAAAAATTCAACTCCTAAGGGGGTGAAATAGGGGTTTGAAATTTGTGCAGTCGAGGCGGACGAAGTCGCGAGCATAAGCTAGAATTTAATAAAATACGGATGTGAAAATAAAATCTTTGCCAGTAAGTTTATAACACGTCCCAGCTCAACTAATGAGTTTGTTCGTTGCCAGAAAATTATCTTAATTAGAGCAATTGGGAATATTTTATTCCGAGTCGCGAGTTTATTTCGCTTTGGGGACAAATTCAGACATTTATTTAATGGGGCTTGACACTTGGAAATTTAATAATACAGTTATTACAGACGCTCAAAATAATGGCTGGTAGAATAAGATTAGCGAAATTAAAGAGGCCTTTTGGAGCTTGAGTACCTATATTTTCTCTTCTTATCTTAATTGTACTTACTAATTTTTACTATTTGCTACATTTAAGTTTAAATTAAGAGGTGGATTGCAAATTTACGCTCTACAAGTTTAGGTAAATAACGGCAGGTAGCCGGCGCCCAGATGCACGAACGACCCCTTGGATATAGCGCGACTATGAATATAGTTTTGATACTTTGGTTTTTGAGGTTCTGTATTTCCAGAGAACGATTGGAACACTTATAGTATCACTTCGTTGTCTGTCTGTCTCTCGTGTCTCTCAAGACCTGTCAAGAGCAGTCGAGGGAATCAATCAAAACATATACCTATTGAGGTCGGTATAGCTCGCCAGGACAGCGCTGTCGTACGGGTAACTGTCACCAACACTGGCATTGCTAACTTGACTCACCCAAGACTCCGAGCCTGTAGTTCAGCGTGACAACAATGAGGTCGGTATAGCTCGCCAGGACAGCACTGTCGTACGGGTAACTGTCACCGTGTATACACCAACACTGGCAGTGCTAACTTGACTCACCCAAGACTCCGAGCCTGTAGTTCAGCGTGACAACAATGAGGTCGGTATAGCTCGCCAGGACAGCGCTGTCGTACGGGTAACTGTCACCAACACTGGCATTGCTAACTTGACTCACCCAAGACTCCGAGCCTGTAGTTCAGCGTGACAACAATGAGGTCGGTATAGCTCGCCAGGACAGCGCTGTCGTACGGGTAACTGTCACCAACACTGGCATTGCTAACTTGACTCACCCAAGACTCCGAGCCTGTAGTTCAGCGTGACAACAATGAGGTCGGTATAGCTCGCCAGGACAGCGCTGTCGTACGGGTAACTGTCACCAACACTGGCATTGCTAACTTGACTCACCCAAGACTCCGAGCCTGTAGTTCAGCGTGACAACAATGAGGTCGGTATAGCTCGCCAGGACAGCGCTGTCGTACGGGTAACTGTCACCAACACTGGCATTGCTAACTTGACTCACCCAAGACTCCGAGCCTGTAGTTCAGCGTGACAACAATGAGGTCGGTATAGCTCGCCAGGACAGCGCCGTCGTACGGGTTGCCCGAACTCAGCGAGTAACTGTCACCGTGTATATACACCAATACCGGCAGTGCTAACTTGGTTTCATCCACTGAAACAAAACACTGTATTAAAATTTCAAGAGTGGCACATACTTAGATCACCTTAAATTGTCAACCTGAGTTGTCAACAGTATTTTAAGTAAATAAATAATAAATAACTAAAAGTTTATTCAACTCACAAAACAAGAAAAGACGAAAAAAAAAAGAGAAAACCAAATGTTTTAATCATTGCACCTTCGTCGACCTAATTAATTATTATTAATTAACCTTCACACGTTCACAGACGACGATTAAATTTAAATAAGTTTGGAATAACAACTTATGTTAATTCGGTGCAACAGTATTGAATTGAACCAGTTGCCATGTTTTATGTTCGTAAAGGAGAGCGATAATTAAATTTATCGGGTCTTGTGACAAACGAATCAGCACCGATAATTTTATCAACATGAATTCTAATTTGATAAAACCACTGGACAGGATTGAATAATACACTTTGTATAATATATTCTTAGTATTGTTAATCTTTATAGTAACCTAACTGCAATATTTAACTTGATTAGGGCACAATTGCTATTGCAACTACTTAATCAAAATAGCGACCTAAACACAAAAGTATTTAATAGTCTGTCTCGAGTCGGAACGAGACTGGAGTAAAAACCGTCAAACACCCGTATTTATACAAATTATACTGCTTCACCACAGATTGCGTGACATCGGATGAGTCAAATATTGTCTAATTTTTTAAACTACCTTCTATAAGCTAACAGTAGTATTTAATTTCGGACTATTGTCACAAAGTAGGGTAGTTGTCTATCCCCTATCACTCGCTTTATACGGATTCATGATTTACCCACACTATCTCCGAGACAACCCAATCCTTCACGTCAGCCCATTTGACGTCGGATGACGTCATCTATATTGCTGACGTGCTCACATAATCGAACAGGGTCCGATGAGCACCAAACTTGACATAACTGTCAATTCGCTTGGATGATTTAATATCATATCTGTGTGCGTAAGTTGTGATAGCCTAGTGGTTAGGCTTAGGACGTCCGCCTTCTAATCGGAGGTCGGGGGTTCGATCCTGGGCACCTCTAACTTTTCGGAGTTATGTGTGTTTTAAGCAATTAAATATCACTTGCTTTAACGGTGAAGGAAAACATCGTGAGGAAACCTGCTTGCCTGAGAGTTCCCCATAATGTTCTCAAAGGTGTGTGAAGTCTACCAATCTGCAAATGGCCAACGTGGTAGACTATGGCCAAACCCACCTCACTCTAAGAGGAGTCCCGTACTCTGTAGTGAGCCGGCGATGGGTTGATCATGATGACGATGAGGCTAGGTATTATTAAAAGGTAAAGACAGAATAGCTTAAAAAGGTATCGAAGCTTGCAATCTGGAGACCAACATAAGATACGAAAAATTCCTTCAGAATCCACGAGGACGAAATCACAGGAAAAGTTAGTAAGTAGGAATAATTTATATAGGTTCAAAGGATGAATTCTAAGTTCCAGGAATTTGTTTGGAACTCTCATTTTTCTTAACGTATAAGATTTACGTTTATTGGTCTGTGAATTTAGATCCAAATTCGTAGAACTTCAGAAACAACCTTTTATAACCTCCCTGTTGAAATGGTGAGCGCTGTGGTTTAAAAGCGCGTGGTTCCGGGTTCAATTTCCGGCAGAGGTGATTTGGGAATTTATAATTTCTAAATTTTCTCTCCTCTGGTCTGGTGGGTGGTTTCGGCCGAGGCTTGTCACAATCCTACCCGCCGTGCCACCAAACGATTTACTTTTCCAGTACGATGCCCGTTGATGAAACTGCCATACCCCTTCCAAGTTGACACGCTTACATCTTAGACTACATCCTCACTTACCACCAGGTGCGATAGTAGTCAAGGGCTAACTTGTATTAGAATAAAAAAATCAGTGCATGCTTACTTTGCAAAGGAGCAAAAATGTTCAAGTAAAGACAATCTTCGCTTTGATTCTTAAGATAAGGCATCAGTCTTTTTAAATAATCTAATCTGCCTTTAGGCATTTTTTCTAGTAAAATCCTCTCGTCGTCCAGATCCAACAATTTCTGAGGACAGGATGGCCCCGGCAGGTCGGAGATCCGAACACCGTCCCAAGGCGAGGGCGTTCGGGTTGGGCTGAATCTAGAACAATATAAGACCTAATTTATTCTTTAAAAAGTTGACAGTAAATTGAATTTGTTTGGCAAATAACCCCTCCAGTAAACTGATACATTAATTTGATTTTTGAAAGTAAAATTAGGTCTCTTGTCCCAAATCAATCCAGTTGTAACAGGAGGTCCAACTGAGTTAATTTTCGAAATCGATTTCCAGAAGTAAAAATGCAAATGCGATGCATCATGGTACTAGGTAGATCTTTTTTCCACGTACATACAATTTGAGAAACCAACTTCCATCGCCGGTATTGCCTTAGAATTCAACATGGAGTTATTTGAATGGCGGATCCTGAATAAATGCTGCAAATGTTCATGGCCGGCGGTAAGCACTTTACATCAGGTGACCCATCTGCTATATGTTGGCTATTTATATTTAAATTTTTGTGAAATACGCATGCTTAGAAGCGTTTATAATGGTAAAAGTAATTGCGGCTTAACGCAGTTTTTCAACCAGAAGCAATTCAAGCGAAGTTACTCATGCAACTGGCTTTATCTGAGGCAAAATTCGCTAAACTACGAGTATAATATTCTGATTTTCATCCTAGTTTGGAGCCTAAGTCAAATGTTTTTACTGAGCTTCATATCTATTTGAGAAGCCACAGTTTGTCGCAAGTGAAGACAACTTGCCTGAGGCAGCTAAAGTTTCAAGGAAACGTGAAATTTAGAGCATAGATATTCTACACGTTGCATCCTGCACCTATTTTAATTCACTTGTATAAACTTGGATACACTTTTAATGGATAGGCAACAAAAATAATTGTAAAATAAATAATGACTTTTACGAATGTAAAAACTAACTTTAAAGTCAAATAATTATTAGGTTTCTCACCTGTTCGATCCAACTGGAGGCGTAGCATACGGAACACCTAAAAAAACTTCGAGCGGACTCAGATATCTGTGTTCATCCATTGCCAAAACTATCCCCTGTAATTTCCCATATTTAGTCTGTACTATCCTACTGCTTATCCTAAACCTGACATTAGACTTCGGCATTGGGTTTGAAGGATTCAAATAATATCTCTTGTAATCACCATAGTCACTGTACCCATTTCTCTCGTGATTATAAAAGTTAGCACTATGAGGAAACTCTTCATTGTAATAAGGATTTTTATCAAAATTGACATTTTTATATTTTTCGCCGGAATTATTATTATCTTGTTCATCGTATTCTTCACTCGGTGCATCTTTTTGTACACTATTGATATTCACTTTATTTATATTTAGTTTATTATTAACACTGTTTTTATCACTGTGATGATTCATGTTGGTTGTGTTAGAATTAGCTGTTTTTAGTGATAGAAAAATAATCAATAGAAACGAATATAAATTAAAACATACGAGTGTGTTATTATATGATTTGTTTTTTCTATTATTTTTACGTTTATCATTTTGACGCATCGCCTCGTTTTTAGTCCGCGCTTTATGAAACTGTCCGTCCGGAAACATATTTCGTCATGTTATCATTTTTGTTTTGGATTTATCACTAGACTCGTCCATTGCAGGCTTCAAATGTTTTGTGTCGGATCTGAAACAAAAATGAATTGTTTTTTATATTGGGTTCTGCTACTGTTAAGTTTTGGTCTTTCACTAGATGTGAACTTATGTATAACTTCCTGTCAAAATATGTACATCTCTAAATATATAAAAGGAAAAGGTGACTGACTGACTGACTGACTGATCTATCAACACACAGGTCAAACTACTGGACGGATCGGGCTGAAATTTGGCATGCAGATAGCTATTATGACGTAGCCATCCGCTAAGAAAGAATTTTTGAAAATTCAACCCCTAAGCGGGTGAAATAGGGGTTTTAAATTTTTGTAGTCCACGCGGACGAAGTTGCGAGCATAAGCCAGTTTGAAATAAGTCATCATCGTTATCAACCCATAGCCGGGCCACTACTGACCACAGGTCTCCTCTCAGTATTAGATGGGTTTAGTCTATAGTCCACCACGCTGGCCAAATGCAGATTGGCACAATTCAGAGAGCTTTGAACACTATGGGGAACTCTTATGCAGGTTTCCTCACGATGTTTTCCTTCACTTTAAAGCAAGTGATATTTAATTTACTAAGACGCATATAACTCCAAAAAGTTAGAGGGGCGTGTCCAAGATCGAACTCCCTAACTCCAAATAGGAGGCAAACTCTCAACCACTAGGTTATCACGGCTTTTTAAATAAGTGTGAGTTGAGATTTCATTACAATAGTTTGGGTTAAGTTGGGATATGGTATTGTTAAGTAAGTTAAGTATGCTTAAAGTCATTAAAAACTTCTTAGGTAAGACGTTTTATATGATTTTAAGCTTATTAAATATATCATTGGGGCCGATTCTTTTGTACACAATCTCTAAACTAAACTAAATTAACAGGTCTAAATCTAGTGCTATCCTTTTCCGCAAGCAACATTATGACAGGGATAGCAATAGATTTAGACGTGTCATTTAAGTTTTTTTTTTTTTTAATACAATAAAACTTAAAGCTAGCCTTATCTAATTACTATATAAATCATGACCGCGTGGAATGGTGCCAAGAATACTGGCTGCATTTCCGCGCTGGACAGCCAGGCTGATCCGCTGCGCAAAAAATGAGCCAGCCCTTCTGTCACCAGTTGAGGCTATTAATCGCGGTGAAATGTCTCGTAAAAATTTTTAGCACTAAGACTCCATGGCCCCAGGGTCTCCACGGCAAACGGCACAAAAATGTAACTCTCTATAAGAGAGGCATACTTGCGCCGCTTGCCGTTTTCAGCTGTTTCTGCTGCGGCTCCCGGTCTTGATGCTGTCTTCCTGATATGACACGGGGCCAATGTGTCAACGCAAGTTGCGTCCCACATTAGCGCCCGTCCCCGTTCCCAGGGAACCAGCGTCAATCCATCAGGTCTCTTGCCATCATCCCGACTAATTTAATTTAAGTTTAGTTTAGAGATTGCGTACAAGAGAATCGGCCCCAATATCTTGCAAAACGAGCCTTTGACGATAGTTCTTGAGAAATGAAATTGATGTTTAGGCGTCGTCGTTGTATATAAAATTAAAAATAACTTTATCATGAACGTGGCGCCCTCTAGTAAAGTCTCATAACGAAGATACTCAGAACTCTAGATAGAGTAGTTCACCGAAGTTTCCACATATTTCACCTCAAGATGTAAATTAATTTTAAACAATTTTGCAATTTACTAAGCATAAAGAGAGTAAAGCACCAAAGAAGATTCTAAAAGTTTGTCTATAAAAAGTTTGAGCAAGGTAGCTTTGAAAGCACTAAGCAAGATTTATAAAATACTATCGACCGGCCGCAACTTTGTTTGGCGAAAATCCAATTTTTTTAGCGCTTGACTGAAATCTCACCTGGTGCTAAGTGACGATGCAGTCTAAGATGGAAGCGGTTTAGGGTGTGGCAGTTTTTACTTACGTACTGCTTTTATATTTTTAATTAATTAAAAGAGCATCGTTTTCTTCGTTACAAAACTCATTTACGATATTAAAAACAAGAAAATATTATACAAGAGAAAATGTGAAGATAAAATTTTCTATTGCGAACGTAGTAGGTGTCTACTTGAAGTTTTCTGTACGCTTAGTATAAGATTTTTCGTCTCACCAAACGTTACTAGAATTCGAGAGTCTAAACACAATACCGTCAAAGTAAAATGAACTTAAAAAGCCTTAAATCAGAAATGCGACCTAAACACAAAAGCATTGAGTCTGAGGTTGAACACAGACTGCCTTAAGAATCTTTTTTTGTGTGTTGTATCGAATTGACTATGCTGCGTAGGCCCCACTGGCCGCTACAGCGTCACCGGGGGGGTTGGCGAGCGCGAAGCTCCGCCTGGGGGTGAGCCCTAGGGCTCGAAGAAATAATTCGAGAGGTCGGGGGGCAACGTCCTCCTAAGGGCGCCTCCTGTGAGGCTCGGACCACGGCTTAGGATGACGTTGGGATGGGCGGAGTTGTTGGACTACTGGTTAGTCCGTACGCCCCCGAGGCCGTGGCGTGAGCCCACGTCCGGGTGACGTTAGAAATCGGGGACCTCGTCTTCGCCGGCGAAGACGCTGTGATAAGATTGGATTGTGTAGCCCTACGAGATAGGGAGCATTGTCGGTCATCATTTGATCGTCGGGATCGTTAAGGACGTGCTTAGGGCGCCTTTTGTCAGGGGGGTCGTTTCGGTCGGGGGTGTATGTCGCTGCCTCAACTATTAGGGGGTTGGGGTGTCTAATGGCTTTCTCAAAATAGTTTTTGGAAAGCTGTTTAAAGTAATGAGCTATTGTCGGGAGTTGGAGGTCTCTGTGGAGGTCCACGTTGCGCATGTACCACGGGGAGCCAGTGGCCATACGCATAAACTTATTCTGTAGGACTTGGAGAGGTTTAAGAGATGAGGACGGCAGGTGTGCAAATGCAACACAGGCATAAGACATTATTGGGCGGATGCACGTTTTGTACAGCGTGACTTTATGTCGAAGTGACATTTTGCTTTTTGCGCAAATCATGGGGCTTAGAATCATCACACTCTCGCTTTTATACCAATCGATTCAAGATGGTGATGCAACACATCACGTGACTTCTGTCAGAGATAATTAATTATTATAAGTGCGCTAACAGGAACTTGATCTTTAAAACAAGGCACTTAAGATCCAGTTTACTATAACACGGAGGTGTTTAGACACTCGAATACTATCAACGTAAGTAAGGCATAAAATCTCGTACTAAGCGTACTGATGTCGGAAAGATTCAAATAGCTAATGAAAGAATTCCTTTTATTTGCGTAATCAAAACATTATTTTACGACGGTGTAGGGAAAGTACTTAAATTTTTATTAGACACTTTATATAGAAAATGTTCTTAAAGAAGCGACTAAGACCGGTTATTAAAGGGGAATGGTGGAGTTGTTCAAAGAGGATTTTTAAAGCAGTGGTTTTTAACGTAGCATTTTCCAGTAATTAATAAGTCTGCTTATTATCCTGATCTAAGTCTAACCCGCTAATTCTTAGTTCTTATAAAACTGAATTCTTGTTAAAGTTAAGATTAAACTGTAAACAGCGAAGGAAAATATCGTGAGGAAACCTGCATCAATGAGAGTTCTACACAATGTTCTCAAAGGTGTGTGAAGTCTACCAATCCGCACATGACTAGCGTAGTAGACTATGGCCGAAAATCCTTTTTTACTCTGAGAGGAGACCCGTGCTCTGTAGTGAGCCGGCGATGGTCATGATGATACCTCAAAATTATTTTGATTACAATAAATCTCTCAGTAGAACAATTAATTAGTGAGGTTAGTGAAAATTGGAATAAGAGTTTAACAGTAGCGAAACGTTAAAAAAATTGGATTAGACGACCATACCTATATTGTTATTATCAGTATTATTTGCTAATTAATCTATATATATAAAAAAGAAAAGGTGACTGACTGACTGACTGGCTGACTGACTGATTTATCAATGCACAGCTCAAACTACTGGACGGATCGGGCTGAAATTTGGCATGCAGATAGCTATTATGACGTTATGGGCATCCGCTAAGTAAGGATTTTAGAAAATTCAACCCCTTTTAAATTTGTGTATTCCACGCGGACGAAGTCGCCAGCATAAGCTAGTGTTCAAATAAACTTGTTGGCTTTAACCCTAACACAGCATTTAGAATCTAAACAAACATCCGAAACATAATATTATGTATCTACACCAAACTAATTTATGTTAGTATTGGAGTTATCTACGGAATCCAATTAGTGCAGTGAATGATGATCAATAGTTAGACAATTATAGTCCAAAATTATTTGCACTCTGTGATAACAAAGCTGCAAAGTTATTTTTAGGGTTCCGTACCTCAAAAGGAAAAACGGAACCCTTATAGGATCACTTTGTTGTCTGTCTGTCTGTCGAGGCCGTATATACTCGTAGTTGTATTTCAACCGCATTCGGAATTGACGGCAATCCCAATTATTGTAGCGAGGTGCAAATAAATTCCATGTGTAATTATTGACTATCACCTGTCATCTACGGCACTAATTGAATTCCACGAATAATTCCGACGCTAAAGCAAATTAACCTGGAACATGTATATAGTTCGCATTTATAATACCTAAGGGTTACTGATTTAAGCATCGCTACGCTACGCACAGTGCGACGGCCCGCTCTCTCTGAACGAGGCGTTATATACCCGTAGTTGTATTTCAACCGCATTCGGAATTGACGGCAATCCCAATTATTGTAGCGAGGTGCAAATAAATTCCATGTGTAATTATTGACTATCGCCTGTCATCTACGGCACTAATTGGATTCCACGGATAATTCCGACGCTAAAGCAAATTAACCTGGAACATGTGTATAGTTCGCATTTATAATAAGGGTTACTGATTTAAGCCTCGCTACGCTGCGCACAGCGCGACGACCCGCTCTCTCTGAACGAGGCGTTATATACCCGTAGTTGTATTTCAACCGCATTCGGAATTGACGGCAATCCCAATTATTGTAGCGAGGTGCAAATAAATTCCATGTGTAATTATTGACTATCACCTGTCATCTACGGCACTAATTGGATTCCACGGATAATTCCGACGCTAAAGCAAATTAACCTGGAACACGTGTATAATGGAACTGGCGCAGATTAATAGCTTATACACACGTGAATATAATTACCACGCAATACCAGTTTTACGGTGCAATTATGCGTTGCTCTCTATTAAAAAACCAGCATGAAATTGTGTTACAAGTTAAGAGCGATCACACACTTATCCGATTCGAATTCGTGCAGATACGGATATAAAAACTCGGCCCGATTCGGATATTGCTTACGCACTAGTAGGTAAATAAATAAATAAACTAGTAATTTTATATACACTTGTATTCTTATTATTAAATACATACTTTGTTAAGCTAACAACAGAGGAATGTGCAGTGCTCAGACAAGCCGCCAAGAGCTTACGAGCACGAAGAAATCAACATTGTAATCTTTTGTTTTTGTGGAAATAGATAAAGAAATAATTACTAATCCGATCTCTGATCCAGATCCAAGCTATTAATTTTCCTCTTTGACATATCTACGTAGATAGAATAATAAGTAGATTTAAGTACTGTGTAACCGCGTATGAGATAGCGATAGCACGACGTAACGATGAATAACACGACAATTATTACCATTGTTAAGTAGTCAATATTTGTATTAAACGTTTTTTATGTGAAAACAAGTAAATAACTCATGAGAAATATAATTACGCCACGAATTCTCAAAGTTTGTTTTGCAACTTCTTGTATGTATTCTTGAAAAAGACCAGTTACACGATAAGGGACAAAAAATAGGTTAGCTGCGTCTCTGTTTATCACATTAGTAACTTTATCTGTGCTCTCTTTTTAGTGCGAATGAGAAAACAAACGTTCCTGCATCTGCCTTTATTACTCTATCTACTCATATCTACGTCAGTATAAATGTCAGATTTGAATTCGAAGAACATCCGAGATATTCTCACGGATGACTGAAAGATAATATCGGATGACGGAAGTCAGATGTAGTGTGTAAGCTACTATATAAATACAACTTACGGACAATATGACAACTTCGGAACGTATGTATTTCACGGACTCGGATCGAATGAGTGCGTTCCACCTTAGACTATTGAAGTGCGAATCAGTCCCTCTTAGCAAGTTGTGTTTATTTATCAACGTTGCTCGCTGGTCCAGCGCAAATTGGCAAACTTCACACACTTTTGAGAACTTTATAGAGAACTAGCTTATGCTCGCGACTTTGTCCGCGTGGACTACATAAATTTCAAACCCCTATTTCACCCCCTTAGGGGTTGAATTTTCAAAAATCCTTTCTTAGCGGATGCCTACGTCATAATAGCTATCTGCATGCCAAATTTCAGCCCGATCCGTCCAGTAGTTTAAGCTGTGCGTTGATAGATCAGTCAGTCAGTCAGTCAGTCACCTTTTCCTTTTATATATATATAGAGATTTTCAGGTATGTAGGTTTCCACACGATGTTTTCCTTTACCAAGTGATATTTAATTGCTTAACACGCACATAACTCCAAAAAGTTAGAGGTGTATGCCCGGGATCGAACCCTCGACCCATGAAATAGGAGGGTCTTGTTAACCACTAGGCTATCACCACTTAGTGGATTAAATGAAACTTGGCTATTTTGATACCATTCCCATTTAGTTATCGGTGTTAAAGTTCATGCCTTTTAAAGGTCACAACGGAGAGTTTATGTACATAATGGGGGAAATCGATGAACGCTTTTGTTTTGACTAAGTAAACGCAGGCAGGTAAGATATAGGTCATTTTTTTAGATTTTTTTTTAAATTTTGCCTGATGGAAGCTCAAAAAGTGAGATTTAAAATTACTTTTTCAATGTTAAAATTGGTCAGTGAATAAACTGTTTCAATACAGGAAGGACCAATCAACAAAACGAAACTCTTTTATAACGAAAAAGGTACAAAGTTACCCATTTGTTCAGAACAAGGGATTAAAATCTAAAACCAATATTGGGAAAATCTGTCCGGTAAAACAAAGTTAATATTTGCCCCGTTCTTATAAAATTCATTTCCCGGCAAAAATTTGTTCCCTAGGGGTGAACTCAATTGATGCCGGATTAGAATTCATGTCGAGTATTGGTCATGGATTAAAATAATTATTGAAACCCATGGAGTGCATTTATCTGATAAAACAAAATTTGTATCTACTCGATTCATATGACATTCGTTTATATTTATACTAGCTTATTATTGCGACTTTGTCCGAGTGGACTACACAAATTTCAAACCCCTATTTCACCCCCTCGACGGTTGAATTTTCAAAAATCCTTTCTTAGCGGATGCCTACGTCATAATAGCTATCTGCATGCCAAATTTCAGCCCGATATGTCCAGTAGTTTGAGCTGTGCGTTGATAGATCGAACAGTCAGTCAGTCAGTCACCTTTTCCTTTTATAATATACTAGCTTATGCCCGCGACTTCGTCCGCGTGGACTACACAAATTTTAAACCCCTATTTTACACCCTTAGGTTTGATCTTTAACTATGAGATTTTAACATGAGCTTAATAAAATATGTCATACTGCTAATTGCAAAAATATTAACTACAAAACTTCTTTATAGACACTTCAAAACTGACAGAGTTTCATACAAACTTCAAACCCCTATTTTACCCCTTTAGGGGTTGAATTTTGAAAAATCCTTTCTTAGCGGACGCCTACGTTATAATAGCTATCTGCATGCCGAATTTCAGCGTGATCCGTCCAGTAGTTTGAGCTGTGCGTCGATAGATCAGTCAGTCAGTCAGTCACCTTTTCCTTTTATATAATATAGATTTCGATACATGCCAATTGAATCAGCAATTCATCTCACTGCAATTAATTTAAAAACTCCATATCCTGGATACCTACTAAAATTATTATAAATACGAAAGTATGTCTGTCTGACTATCTGCCTCTCTATTATAATTTTTTTTTTTTTAAATAAAATGGCGAGCAAACGAGCAGGCGGGTCACCTGATGTTTAGTGATTACCACCGCCCATGAACATTTGCAGTACCATAGGAACCACCAATGCATTGCCGGCCTTTCAGGAATTTGTTGGTCCACCCCTTGAATAACCCCACGTTGGTAATCTAATGGGAACAACACCCATTCATCATTTTACGGCCCATTTGTTTATTTATAGATGTTGATAAGCAACACAGATAGCTTACTTACATCCCGGTAATATTATGCTTCTTTTTATCCCGGATTTTTAAAAAGCCTATCCGCGTGTATGAAGTTATGCGCTTTAAATATAGCATCAAGATAATACGTCAACAATTTCATTTCAAATCTACCCTGTTCATATAAAATTTATCAGCCATTTATATCAGTGAAAATTGAAAAATTCTATCTATGTCATTAGATTTTGTGTGCAACACTGGTAACTGAGGATTAAAAATATTTAAGAAAGAAAGAAAAACGTTTATTTTTTAAGGCTGTACCACACATTACCAGCTAGACATTAGCTGGTTAGGTTAGGTTATCCCGGCGCCTCATATACTTGGGTAGTAAAGTCAAAAGACCTCAAGTAGAAGAAGCGCCGGAATAAACCATGTTATGTGTGGCACAACCCGAAAAAAAAGGTCCCTACTCAGCATAAATGCCATATGTCTTGCACAAGTACAAAAACATACAGCGCTGGTTTTCAGTAGGAACCCTGATTCGGGTGGCGCCACGGAATTATTTTAATTGTACTTATCTAATCTATCTATTCTATATGTTAATAATATATACAAATTCACACATATTATACTTACTTATATATTTGAACCTTGCGAGTAAAATTCACGCAGTAAAACAATGTTCACATTTGCCCGGTAGGTTCATATAAAATTCATTCTATAAAAACGTTAAATCAGCAGATTTTCCCAATTGACTAACTGTACGGATTCCGTATTCATTCGAATTTGGCATCGAGCATTGGAACTGAATTAAGTTTATTTGCGTTGAATGTATGAATAAAAACGTATGCTTACAAGTGCAGAGTAAATATAAAGGTTTTTAAATTAAAATAAATAATTTTAATTCCCTAAAACGTTTAAGTCCGTCTGTATATTCACCCACCTAGCGATTTTCTTGACTCAGGAGTCTATTTTCTTGTCAACCTGTAACTCGGATCCTTCCTTACACGTTTCAATATAGATATAGTCCGTGACAAGTCAACATGGCAATCGGGCCCGAACACCCGCACGTCACCCGCGTTCTTACAAATACAAATACAAATTTCTTTATTGCGAATCTGGGTAAACAGTGGAGATGTTACAAAAACAAAAAGGTACAGCCAAATTCTGCCTATTAGCATGCAATATGTTATCATAAACCTAACAACGTGTACATAGTTTTGATAAAATTAGCCAAATTAAATACTTCAAAAGAATAAAAAACAAGATAGTATTTAATAAAAATATGTCAAAAGGTAACCATCAATACAACCTAAAGGAAAAAATGTCATCTTAGATATTCGTCAACACTATAAAAAATATTTTTAATTAAATATTCGAATAACTTCTTTTTAAGGCTTTCTATTTTATTTATATTTACAAGTTCTCTTATTTCCAAAGGTAGTTTGTTTACAATCTTCCGCATCGGGTTAGCGCATTATTTAATGTATACAACGGGTACATACCACTATTATTTTTTGTTTTTATTTGTCGATATTTCAATCCAATTACACGGGTCGTGGTCACGACGGGACTGCGGTGCTGCGAGAGATGAAGTTCGACCTGTCGCGTATAGTACGCGAATGCATGTAGTGAACCTACCCATACAGCTATTTGAAGAAAGGTAACCTTATATCACATTGTGTAGATTGCTAACAAAGTCCATTATCAAAGCTGAACTAGCAGCCTCAGGGTACAGGTGTATGGGTATTCTGTATTCTCAGCTTGAACCAATATATCCCATTGTAATGCCTAGATGTTATCAGAGGAATCCGATCGAGCGTAATTATAACAATAATCGAGAATTGCCTTTGCCGGCTGACTTCCTAAGATAATAGTGATTAGATATTCGTAGGCTCTGAACACTGAATATATTGCTTTACATCATCATCATCATCATCATCAACAACTTTTTTGCTTTACATACAAATTAGTAAAGGGTTCGTAAAATCCAATCTATTTATTTTTCTTCGAAATAAGTGTCGTGGCAACCCCCTGCCAAACACCCTTAAACGCTTAAACTTTAAGGGTGTCCAATAGGCAGTTGCGTGCAGGTCATAGAGGCATAAATGCACTGCTTACCCCAGTTGTATCAGCTCAATGCATATTTTTCATTATGACCTGCCAGTAAACAGGTTCCTACCTAATTAATGCCTACCCTAGCTTAAAAGTCTGTGCACGCCACTGCTAATAGGGGGTTGCCATGATACTAAGTATCTGGCAATGCATGGCGTGATTTCTAAAAGAATTCTAAGTAAATATAAGTAAAAAAAATTGACTTTATACTTTGACGTAAGATTTTTTTACGCCTTTATTACCTGTTATCTCCCAAAGCCACCATGATCCAACAAACATCCAAACAAACGTTGCTCCCAGTGTTGGGAACAATACGCAGAGAAACTTTCAGCTTTTATAAAATAAGAAAGGTCTGATACGCGCTGGCTCTTAGTCCATAAAGGATGTATGGATGCCTAGTTCAGGTTTGTTATAAGATAAAAATAATAGAAAGAGACAGTTTCTACTGCTGATATTCATAAAACATAACGGAATTTATGTTCTGTACAAAAAAACCGGCCAAATGCGAGTCAGACTCGCGCATTGAGGGTTCCGTATCTACAATCGTATTTTATCGACATTTTGCACCGATAAATCAAAATTTGTAATGCTTAAAAATAAATAAAAATCTGTTTTAGCATGTACAAGTATAGATAGCCTTTGCATAATATTGGTAAAGTAATCTTACTTCGAAAGTTGAAAATACTAATTATTATTTCATGACAACAATTTAATTTTTTTTGTGTGATTGTAACCACAAATTCACGGTTTTCAGATTTTTACCCGAATGTCTGCTATAAGACCTAGCTACCTGCCAAATTTCATGATTCTAGGTCATCGAGAAGTACCCTGTAGGTTTCTTGACAGACCGACAGACAGACAGACAACAAAGTGACCCTTTAAATAAAAAATAAAAAATTAGTTAAATTTTTTTTATTGTAGGTCAGGGGACCCATGTAAAACATCAGTCAGAACATTTTAAAATTATTAAAAAATTAAAATATTTTTGTAAACAATAATTAAGGGTTCCGTTTTTCATTTTGAGGTGCGGAACCCTAAAAAACAAACTTTTGCGGCGGATTCAATCTGCAACGTCAATCATGTCAAATGAGTCGTAAAAGTTTACGAGAGGGATGTTTCAGATGAAACTATTCAGCCGTGATTCCTGATATTGTTACCAGACGTCAAAAAATGGCGGAGTTTCTCGAACATTTCATGTCTCAATACTATTTGAATCAAGTTTTAATAAGAATGCAAATCTATACTTGCCATCGTCATAATAGCTATCTGCATGTCAATTTTCAGCCCAATCCGTCCAGTAGTTTGAGCTGTGCGTTGATAGATCAGTCAGTCAGTCAGTCACCTTTTACTTTTATATATTTAGATTATTATGAACTAGCTGATGCCATATCGGAATAATATCAGTACCCTTATTATAAATGCGAAAGTGTGTTTGTTTGTTAGTCTGTTGGTTTGTCCATCAATCACGTCGCAACGATGCAACGGATTGACGTAATTTTTTGCATGGGTATAGATAAAGACCTGGAGAGTGACATAGGCTCTTATCATCCCGGAAAATCAAAGAGTTCCCACGGGATTTTTAAAAAACCTAATTCCTAATTAATAGAAATAAATCCATGTGGTTACATCAAGAAAAAAAAATTGAATGTGTTCATGAACAAATAATTAGTATTTTCAATTTTCAAAGTAAGATAACGATACCAAATGGTTATCATATGAAAGGGCTTTACCTGCGCTTTCTTAACCAGATTTTTATTTATTTTACGCATATTTTTATTTATCGTGCAAATAGTCCAAAAAAACCCGAGTACGGAACCCTCGGTGCGCAAGTCTGACTCGCACTTGGCCGATTTTTCGGTATTAAATGTCCGTCTCCGGGATGCAAGCTATCTACCTATTATCAAATTAATTTCGTCAATTCAGTTAAACGGATAGGCCGTAAATAGGTATAGACAGACAAACTTTCACTTACATAATATTATCATTAGTGTAGCTAATTAGTATGGATGCATACATTTTATACAAAATATTTTTGTGGTTAATTTAAAATGGCTTCATGGATTAATTTCTGTGTTCACGAATTGTGTGGTAATTAAACACTGTGATATCATCAGTTATTAATGTGTTTTATATCAATGTTTGCGGTAGGCACTGCTTTGTCGAATAATTATAATAACACTAGCTAATGCTCGCGACTTCGTCCGCATGGACTACACAAATTTCAAACCCCTGTTTCACCCCTTTAGGGGTTGAATTTTCAAAAATCCTTTCTTAGCGGATGCCTACGTCATAATAGCTATCTGCATGCCAAATTTCAGCCCGATCCGTCCAGTAGTTTGAGCTGTGCGTTGATAGATCAGTCAGTCAGTCAGTCATTCAGTCAGTCAGTCAGTCAGTCAGTCACCTTTTCCTTTTATATATTTAGATTAGACTAGATGATGCCCGCGATTTCGTCCGCGTGGATTTAGGTTTTTAAAGATCCCGTGGGAACTCTTTGATTTTACGGGATAAAAAGTAGCCTATGTCCTTCCCCGGGATGCAAGCTATATCTGTACCAAATTTTGTCAAATCGGTTGAACGGATGGGCCGTGAAAGGCTAGCAGACAGACAGACAGACAGACAGAAAGACACACTTTCGCATTTATAATATTAGTATGGATTATTCATCATCATCATCATGATCAACCCATCACCGGCTCACTACAGAGCGCGGGTCTCCTCTCAGAGTGAGAAGGGTTTTGGCCATAGTCTACTACGCTGGCCATGTGCGTATTGGTAGACTTCACACACCTTTGAGAACATTATGGAGAACTCTCAGGCATGCAGGTTTCCTAACGATGTTTTCCTTCGCCGTTAAAGCAAGTGATATTTAATTAATTAAAACGCACATAACTTCGAAAAGTTAGAGATGCCTACCCGGGATCGAACCCCCGACCTACGATTAGAAGGCGGACGTCCTAACCACCAGGCTATCACAGCTTCTAGGCTAACATTATTATGTTCATGGTTTTATAGGAATTAACCATACCTAGACCCTGCAGCTTCGACTGCTGTGGTTTCACACTATGTTATGATTTAATTATACCATGCCATCCGTGAAATCGTTTATGTAGCCCTACTAGCTGGTGCCCGCGAGTTCAAACGCGTGGATTTAGTTTTAAAAATCTTGTGGGATCTCTTTGATTTTCCGGGATAAAAGGTAGCCTATCTCACTCTCCAAGTCATAAACTATACCCATGCAAAAAATCACGTCAAACCTCAGCTCCGTTGCGACGTGATTGAAGGACAAACCAACAAACAAACACACTTTCGCATTAATAACATGGGTATTGGGTAGTGACTAGCACACGAGTAGATATATAGACCAGAGGGGAAGCTTCATACTAGCGGCTGGCTGTAGGTTCACTCACTCTAGCGCAGCTTACGCACACCACGACGTGTCACGGACGCTCCGTTTGCCGCCAAACTGGGCGCACGGAGCGTCCGTGGCACGTCGTGGTGTGCGTGAGCTAGTGTGAAGCTTCCCCTCTGGTCTATAATATCTACTCGTGTGGTAACTAGTGAGGTAGTAAAGGTTAATGATATATCACAAGAATCTCATTACTGATAATAATAGCCTTAATGTCTCAAGGAAAACTTACATCTACAACTTACAATCTCAGTTCGCAGTAACAAAGCTGTAGTTTGCTAAGTACACAGGCGTATAAGTTACCAACTAGCAAGTAACAAGGAACAAAAGCGACAGAAGCGGGACCAATTGTTTCCAACTTAAACTTTGACATGATGTATTAATTCGTGACTCTAACAAGGAATAAGTATGCTTCAAGTTCCCTATTGAGCCGTTCTACCAAATAGTGGACGAAATAGTTGACGTCATTTGATATTATTCACAGAATCCTCAATAGAATCTACCTTCCTGTTACAGAGAGGAGACGTAGACATCCAAAAGTCAAAAGTCAAAAGTCAAATGATTTATTCAAAATAGGTAATAAATTACTCTTATTGATGGTCTGGTATGGCGTTAGATTTGTAAGATATAGTGGTGATAATTATAACGCAAACTTAAAACTAAAGCTACGAGGGTTCCAAACGCGCGCAGGTCTGAGAAGAGCCCACAACAAACTCAGCCGGGTATTCTTTTTATTCCATACAGAAGACAATGGTCCAAACAAACATCCAAAGAAACGTTCCTCCCAGTGTTGGGGACAATACGCAGAGAAACTTTCAACTTTTATACTATAAGGTCTGACACGTGCTGGCTCTTTCTTAGTCGACTACATTTAGTACAGTAGGTACCCGACAGAAAGTAATGTACATCGACGAAAGTTATAACATGATGACAAAACTTGCATGCCTGAGAGTTCTCCATAATGTTCTCAAAGGTGTGTGTAGTCTGCCAATCCACATTTGACCTGCTGGTTGACTAAGGACCCCGTTGTTTAGAGGACCCCGGATGGGTTCGAAACTAGTCGGGCTAACGATGACTAAATACGTGAGTATAGCCGTTGAGAGATATTATATACCTAATGGTTGACTAAAGCATAAACTATTTTCATTCTAAGACTAGACCCGTTATCAGTAGTGGGTCGGCAAATGGTTAAGATATTCATCAATGGATGAGATGATGATGACACAGCCAGACAGATGATTAAAAAAAAACTTAATAAGGGTTCCTTTTTTACTACGGAACCCTAGAAAAGATATTATCCAAAGACTACTATAACAATAATACGCTTTTTATTATTCTTACGATTATCCGCCCTTAACTCTTTCAAGAGCGAGACCCGAGCAAACATTTCTAGCGGAACGATTCTATTATAATGTAAACCTAGATTAAATCGAAATCAGTTTTGTATTGGATACTCGTTGTAATAGGCTTGTTGAAAAAGTATCGATGTTTCAATATATTATCGACTATCGATATGTTTTAGTGTTATGATAATTATGTTTTCAATACATCGATATAAATTTGAGACCCCTGGCATTTATTCTATAAGACCTCAACGCTTACCACTGTACCAAGGAGACCTCAAAATCAAATCAATCAAAACCTCCAATATTATTAAAATCTTACCAATACATCGTTATTCGTGACGACCTCCCTGGCGCAGCGGTAAGCACTGTGGTCTTATTAGTGGGAGGTCCCGGGTTCGATTCCTGGCAGGGGCTCGGAATTTTATAATTTCTTAATTTCTGGTCTGGTCTGGTGGGAGGCTTCGGCCGTGGCTAGTTACCACCCTACCGGCAAAGCCGTGCCGCCAAGCGATTTAGCGTTCCAGTACGATGCCGTGTAGTAACCAAAGGGGTACGGGTTTAATAAAAACTGCCATACCCCTTCCATGTTAGCCCGCTACCATCTTAGACTGCATCATCACTTACTACCAGGTGAGATTGCAGTCAAGGGCTAACTTGTATATATTACGATACGATAATTTTAACGATACTTTTTGGTACTTTCGACGTCCCTAGTAGATAATTCCTTGGCATACAAATGGCGACCTTTGCTCGAGGCGTATTCCGGGCCTCTGATACCGCAATGGCAATATCGATCACATTCCTTTAGCTAATTTGCTAGGCTTCTTCGAGTGATAAACAGGAATAATTGACTAATAGTACGTACCTACTTGGTACACATTCCTGAACCCACTCATATATTCAATGTAGCCTTATAGAGAGAGCCAGCGCGTGCCAGACCTTCGTTACTCTATAAGAGCTGAATAGTTTATCTGCGTATTGTACCCAACACAGGGAGGAACGATTCATGACTATGAAGTTTGGATCCGATTTCTAATGCTATTCCGAAGAAAAAAAAAAAGCCAAGTGCGAGTAAGGCTCGCGCAACGAGGGTTCCGTTCTACAGTCGTACTTTTTCGGCATTTTGCACGATAATTCAAAAACTATGAAGCATAAAAATCTGTTTTCAAATGCACAGGTAAAGCCTTCATATGTTACCCCACTTGATATAGTCACTCACTTCGAAAGTTGGAAATACTAATTATTAGTTCATGACCACAATTTTTTTTTGTGTGATCTAACCCTAAATTCGCGGTTTTCAGATTTTTCCCCAAATGATCTACCTACCTGCCAAATTTCATGATTCTAGGTCAACGGGAAGTACCCTGTAGGTTTCTTGACAGACAGACAGACAACAAAGTGATCCTATAAGGATTTCGTTTTTCATTTTGAGGTACGGAACCCTAAAAAAGACATTTTCTGGCTTCAGTGGTAATAAATCCAACTGCAGAGGTAAGTTTCTTATTGTTTAAAAGCATTTATCTACATTGTACACGATATCGTTTCGGCACTTAGCGATACGTCACCGATAACAAATCCCGAGAAAAGATCGCTTCCTAAATTGGCCCCACCGGAAACCGAATTCGGAAATCTTAGGGAGATCCGTTCACACGTATCACATTGGATTAAGTTTATCCCGAAATGGGGTAGTTACAAATTCGTTTATAAATTGGACTTATCTAAGAGGGTGAGTAGTTTGCTGAACATAAGCCCTTGAATATAAATTACCTGCGACCTCGGTCGAATAACCCTAAGACCCCTTTCAGACGGTATTAACACCGCATGTTTTTTGCAGGATAAATCTTACGGAACACGCGCTGAGTAAAGCATCGTTCACACGGTAAAAACTGTGTCGTTTTTTTACAGTAGAACAAACCACGTATGAATGGTTCTATATAAGAAAGGGACCATTTCATAGATAGCATGTTAAAATAACACGTGAAAAAACCTTTTCATAATCGTGCTTGAATTTAAAAAAAGAGGTATCAAAAAATGTAGATAATTGTAGATAAATTTTGTTGGAATTTGCTTTGTGATTTTTCACGGGCTATTTTAAATAAGAGAACTATAGTGCACATTAACCTGTAATAATTATCACTGTGAAGAAAATAATACTTCAGCGTTTAAACTATCGTGAGTGATTTCCATTATACATGTCTCACACCGGGCTTTACTCACGTGTTTAGTTGACGCTAGCCCGACTAGTTTCTACTTAGAACTGAGTCCCTGTGAAAAAGGACCCCGAATGGGTTCGAAACTAGTCGGGCTAGCGTCGACTAAACACGTGAGTTAAGCCAGGTGTGAGATATGTATAAATAATACTTCATGGAAAAATAGCAATAGTTAATGTAATCCTTCTTGTGGTTGTGCAAATAAAGTATATTTATTATTATTATTTATTATTAATAGTGCCCATTTTTATTCTACTACTCAAAGTATGAGCCACTACGTATATTCGGTAAGATTTCTGCAAAAAAAATGCGGTGCTAATGCCGTGCAAACGGAGTCTAACCCTTCGACACAACAATGGCTGCTCAATCCATCAAAATATTTTTGGTGGTCTGTTTTTGTTTTATTTGAATAACAGAAAACAGACTGGATAAATTTTGGCTGAATAAATAAACAGTATATTTAAACTTATTCCATTGAAATGGAACTTATTTTCGTAAAATAACGGTTGGAAATATTATCTGGTCTTTCTGTGGTAGCGTATACCTATCAATATTCACTGCGTATTGTAAAGTTTTGGATTATTAACGGAATCCTCTTAACAGATCCCTCTCCGTCACACGCTCCATACAAATGAATATTAATCAATCAAACTCGATGTAATTTTGAAGACGCGTGTTTAGCATTTGTGTATTGGAGGCGTCTGCGGGCTTAGGGACACTCACCGACCATTATTTCCTAGTTCACGAAGTTCCGGCGTTGGGTTCACCCCAGGATTTATTTATAAAAATCACTTCTTCTTCTTCTTCAAGTGCCATCTCCTACCGAAGGTTGGCAATCATTAAGGCTAACTGGATCTTGTTTACTGCTGCCCTAAACAGTGATCTTGTACTCATGTTAAACCACTGGCGAAGGTTCTTGAGCCAGGATATTCGTCTACGCGTAAAATCACAGCAGCGTTAAAACACGTCCGTTTTATTTCAGTTCCAGTGGAGAGAGAGAGCGAGAAAGATATCTATAATTAGGTAGGTACAAAGTTTAGTGATGTAAAAATAATAAACAACGCGTTCTAGACAATAATTTGTCTGTGGTTAGTCAGATTTCCGTAAAAATAACTGGTTTTAAAGTTACACGGAATTAAAGTTTTGCATGTAAATTCTTCAGACTGGTGACTTTGAAACTGAATATTTTAATGGAAATCTAGAAAACTACAGACATATGTATCGGTTCCTAGAAGGTATCAACAAAATTCCTTTGAATTAAATTAAACCCTATTTTGATACAAGAAACTTTTTGTTAGTTCTCAAAAGTACAAAGGAAATTAAATTGGATAACTTATAAGTTATCTTATTCAAACTATACAAGTTACGGACTGTTCATTAGCTGCCAACAACTTAGTAACAGGTCAGTTCTCAAAAGTGTCAGTACAAAGGAAATTGAATTGGATAATTTATAAGTTATCTAACTCAAACTATACAAGTTACGGACTCTTCATTAGCTGCCAACAACTTAGTTACAGGTGAGTTCTCAAAAGTGTCAGTACAAAGGTAATTGAATTGGGTAACTTATAACCTGGGCACAAGTTACAGACACTTCATTAGCTGCCGACAACTTAGTTACAGGTGAGTTCTCAAAAGTGTCAGTACAAAGGTAATTGAATTGGGTAACTTATAACCTGGGCACAAGTTACAGACACTTCATTAGCTGCTGACAACTTAGTTACAGTTACAAAGGGGGCCGATCAATTGTTTCCAGCTTCAACTCTGACATCGGGGCATCCATCCCCGACAAAAATAATGAGAAAGTTCCTTTGATAATATAAACATCCAAAGTTATAGTGGAGAATCCTTACTCCTACATACTAGCATTTGGTGAATATCTACGTCACACTCGTGTTTTAATAACCCCATTAGGCAACCGCTTCATGACCTACTAGAACAATATATTTAAATAGCTGAATAAAATTGTTGTTAACTGTAAAAAAGGAAAGTCCTTTTTATTTTCTCAAAGTTACCAGTGTTTTGATATTGTGTTTTAACTTTTTAGACGCGTCATTCCAAACAAAAATAAAGATATATTAGAAAGTTGTTTGTTTTTAAAATTATCAGTACAAAGAAAATTTAAATAGGTAACTTATAACCTAGTTACAAGTTATAGACACTTCATTAGCTGTCAATAACTTAGTAACAGGTCACTTCTCAAAAGTGTCAGTACAAAGGAAATGGAATTGGTAACTTATAAACTATACGAGTTATGGACACTTCATTAGCTGTCAATAACTTAGTTACAGGTCAGTTCTCAAAAGTGTCAGTACAAAGGAAATTGAATTGGGTAACTTATAAACTATACGAGTTACGGACACTTCATTAGCTGTCAATAACTTAGTTACAGGTCAGTTCTCAAAAGTGTCAGTACAAAGGAAATTGAATTGGGTAACTTATAAACTATACGAGTTACGGACACTTCATTAGCTGTCAATAACTTAGTTACAGGTCAGTTCTCAAAAGTGTCAGTACAAAGGAAATTGAATTGGGTAACTTATAAACTATACGAGTTACGGACACTTCATTAGCTGTCAATAACTTAGTTACAGCTCAGTTCTCAAAAGTGTCAGTACAAAGGTAACTTATAACCTAGTTACAAGTTACGGACACTTCATTAGCTGCCGACAACTTAGTTACAGTTACAAAGGCGTCCGATCAATTGTTTCCAGCTTCAACTCTGACGTCGCATACATCTACGACAATAATAATGATAGAGTTCCAAACTTTAATATAAACAACCAACGATACGGTTGAGAATAGTAACTCCTACGTAATAGCCCATTGCACTGTGGAACCAACTCCCATCGGCGGTGTTCCCACTAGATTATAACATGGGGTTATTCAAGGGGCGGACCAACAAATTCCTAAAAGGCCGGCAACGCATCGGCGGCTCCTCTGGTGCTGCAAATGTTCATGGGCGGCGGTAATCACTTAACATCAGGTGACCCGCCTGCTCGCTTGCTCGCTATATCTATTAAAAAAAAAAAAAAAAAAAAACACCGTAGTCCCGTTGGAACCCTTCGGTCAAATCAACCCTAAAAATATTTCTAAACGTATTCTATTATAAAGGCGTAGAAGTCGAATATAAGCTATGTTGGAGTTTTCCTGAGGGATAAGATCCAAAAGGAGGAGATCCGCAGGAGAACCAAGGTCACTGACATAGCCATAACTATTAGCAAGCTGAAGTGGTAGTGGGAAGGTCATGCCTGTCGTAGAGGCGATGGAAGTTGGAGCCGAAAAGTCCTTGAGTGGAGACAGCGTATTAAAGAGCCAGTCGGGAAGTGGCTGCATTGGGAAGGCTGAGGACCGGGTGTGGTGGCGCTTTTTAGGGAAGGCCTATGTCCAACAGTGGATGTCCATATGCTGATTATGGTGATGATTATGGCTTTGTGTACGAATACCTCGTGAAAAGCACTGATAAAGTTTAAGCTCGAAGCGCTAATTTTCGTAACTTTTCACACGTGCCTCTGAATCTTGACTATACATCAATGGCCCCAACGTATCTTAGAGTTGGCCTTTGATACCGCATTCTTGACTCCCTGGCACACGAATTTGATTCGTAAGACCTTAAAATCAAGGTAGATATTTGTTTGAGGCAGCGAGTTATTCGGGGCACGTATGGCGAAAGATTGCGTACCGTGACGGGAATGTCTGCAATTTGATCAAATTCTTCTATCCGATGAACCGTGGTATGGCTTTATATTTCGTATCGTTGAGTATTTATTAGTTAAAGTTTACCTGATGTTTCAGCTTTAGATCTTTCATTTGTTTTTTTTTTTGCGAAATAACGAGTGTTTTTTATCACTTTGTCCTTTTGATCACTTGTTTCATTTGGGTTTACTAATTAAACAATTCAAATCTAATTTTTGATTCCAAATCAAAATTTATTTTCAATAATTAAAAAAACCGGCCAAGTGCGAGTCAGGCTCGCGCAACCAGGGTTCCGTATGACAGTCATACTTTTTCGACTTTATCGACGATAATTCAAAAACTACGATGAATAAAAATAACAAAAAATCTGTTTTAGAATGCACAAGTGAAGCCCTTTCATATGATACCCCACTTGGTATAGTTATCTTACTCTGAAAATTGAAAACACTAAATATTACTTTATGACCACAATTTTTTTTGTGTGATTTAACCATAAATTCACGGTTTACAGATTTTTTCCCCTCATGTCTGCTATAAGACCTACCTACCTGCCAAATTTCATGATTCTAGGCCAACGGGAAGTGCCCTGTAGGTTTCTTGACAGACAGACAGACAGACAACCAAGTGATCCTATAAGGGTTCCGTTTTTCCTTTTGAGGTGCGGAACCCTAAAAAATCATTTTCACATCTGGATAAACTCGTAGCTGTAACGATCTGATATTACAAAATAATTTTTGTACAGTCCAGTTATTATTGCAGTCGATATTTCTGCTCATTACCAAAACTACATCAGCGAAATTAAGCACTGTACCCGTAGTACAAGATTTTACGTCTCACCAAACCAAACCAAATTCGAGAGTCGAAATACTTCCGCGTTACAGTAAAATAGACCTAAACAGCCTTGAATTGAAGTCAAATATTCAATGCCACTGATTTTAATTTCGCAATGTTTCCGCTTGGAGCGCTGGCTGTAGAAGTGTAGACAAACTTGAGCTTTAAAACAAGGCATTTAAGATCCAGTTTACTGTAACGCGGAAGTATTTCGACTCTCGAATTTGGTTTGGTTTGGTGAGACGTAAAATCTTGTACTACGGGTACTGGTTCACATCGATCGGCACGGTATGAATTAGGCTTGCCATTCCATTTATAAATAAACTAGCTTATCTACTACTACTACTACTACTAACTAGCTCGCGACTTCGTCCGCGTGGACTACACAAATTTCAAACCCTTATTTCATCCCCTTAGGGATTGAATTTTCAAAAATCCTTTCTTAGCGGATGCCTATGTCATAATAGCTATCTGCATGCCAAATTTCTGCCCGATCCGTCCAGTAGTTTAAGCTGTGCGTTGATAGATCAGTCAGTCACCTTTTCCTTTTATATATTTAGATAAATAAAAAATCTTTTTTATTCGTATAAACTTTTACAAGTACTTACGAATAGTCGGATGCATCTACCACTGGTTCGGAATGCCTTTCCTGCCGAGAAGAACCAGCAAGAAACTCGGCGGTTGCTCTTTTCAAATATTTGATACAGGTACAAGATTATGCCATGTATAAAATAGTATTTGCAGTCTTGTGCGTTGCCGGAACGAGCTGCAGGTCAAATCCACGCTCTTTTATCATTTAGATAATCTTCAATTGTGTAATATGCTTTTGTATTCTGTAGTCTTAATAAAGGAAAACTGACTGACTGTCTGGCTGACTAATCTCAAACTACTTTACAGATCGAGTTGAAAGGCATGCAGATAGCCATTATGATGTACAGTACGCGGCCAGCACTGTCTCGTCGGTCGTTGGTCGTTGAGACCGACAAAGTAGATATGAGTGACAAAGACAACGCTCTACAACGCTCTCTTCTTATGAGGCCCATAGTTAGCGACCATGTCTCGGATCCATATTATGTCATCACTGGCAACGCGCATCGGGTTGCGAAGCTGAAGTGGCAATGGGCAGGGCACATAGCTCGTACAACCGATAGACGTTGGGGTCCCAAGGTGCTGGAATGGCGACCTCGCACCGGAAGACGCAGCGACCCACCCCCCCCCCCCCCCCACCCCCCCACTAGGTGGACAGACGACATCAGACGAGTCCGCTGGATTCAGGCGGCACAAGACCGTGGCGTGTGGAAGTCCGTACAAGAGAGCTAGGTATATCCAGCAGTGGTCGTCTATCGGTTGATGATGATGATGATGATTATAAATGCAATAGTGTGTCTGTCTGTCTGGTAACTTTTCACAGCTCATTCGTTTAACCGGTTTTGATGAAATTTGATACAAGGATAGTTTGCATTGATTATAGACTTAAGCTACTTTTTCCCAGAAAATCAAAGAGTTCCTATGAAATTTTTAAAAAAACCTTTCTTTGTAGCATGGTTATGGATGTACTACCAACTACGGTATACTAACGGTATACTCAAAGAGTGCGTACTGTATGGCAATCGCATTATTCAATAAATTACCTGACGATCTAAGAGAGAAGCCTTTGACAGTGTTTAAAAATAGACTTTACAAAATATTAATACATAAGAATTACTACGACATTAAGGACTATGTAACGGATAAGGATATTTTAAGTTATTAACAATAATTAATTTGGACTTCTATTATGTTGACATTTTATTCATTACTAATATTTTGTTTTGATTGTACCTATGAAGTCTATGTATAACTTGTATTTTAATTCCTGCTTATTTTTATGTTTTTAATTTAAGGTAATAATATTCAAACACCAGTTACGGTAAAATGTATAAGGCTCATCAAACATTGTTTCAACCTATTGTACCTGCATTTTATTGAATAAATAATTCATTCATTCATTCAACTATATTTTTTATTGTCCCCAAATAACAATAATTCCTTCATCTCTCCGTACAAGAGCATTATAGTGCTACTTTGTCGTAATTTATAACTGTCTAAATAGCTGGGAAATTCATATAATTACTAATTTTGGCGCTTTGCCACAACTCGCTGGGCCCGGGCCAAGTGCTGTTTGCTGACATCCAAGTAACATGATTAACGTAGTAAACACTTCCTCGGAATGACGGTCTACTCAGCATATTTCCGGATGACCTCTCAAGCATACAAGTACAAATACAGCGTGTTTGATAAATCGTATAACATGACGAATGAGGTATATGTACCAAATAGTTAGCGCCATAGGTTCCTTAGTTGTCTCTTTTTTTTTAAATAAAAAATGGCGAGTGACGGAGCAAAGTGGGTCACCTGATGTTAAGTGATTACCGCCGCCCATAAACAATTGCAGGACCAGAGGAATTTGTTGGTCCGCCCCTTGAATAACCCCATGTTGTAACACTAAAGGGAACACCGCCGAAGGAATTTGATTTCACAGTTTGCATGTGCGTGGAAAAAAAGGATCTGGCACAACGGGCGGTCGAAGTGCCCCAGACACCCAGGTGGTGAGGGTGGAATTGTTTGCAGTGGCGTGCGGTGCGGTTGTAGAAAAAGGAGGGTGGAATGAGATCAAACAAATCTACAGAGTTAGAGCCCATTATAGAGGCGACGTCTCTGCTAAATGACAAACGTCCCAATGTAAAGTTGAAAACTTAGAACAACTTTCCTCTAGAAAATCTGTTCGGGATACTAACACTGGAATTCATAGTCAAGATAGGGGCTTCTTTCGAGGACGATTCAAACGACATGACTGTGTCATAGTCAACTATTATGCAATGTATTAAGGTTGTGTGACACATAATATCTTGACTATAAATTCCAGTGTAAGTGAGGACCTTACCTCTCATATTGGTCTCTAGTCTCGACGAGTGTGAAGAGCTACCATTATACAAAGCGTTAGATAATGTTTATAATATTAGTATGGATTTTTCAAACACGCTGTATCAGGTGTTACATGTGATCAAAATCATAACACAAAAGGTTGGGAACAAAAACTCGTTAATGTGTTCTTACACCTAAATCTGCATTTTTCTTGTAAAACCGATCTCGGGTATAATATTCCATTGAAAGGAAATGGAATTTTCTTCATCAGACGGGGTTTTTATTGAAAACTTTATGCAAATTCCTTTTCTCTGAATCAATGGCGAAATTAAATTATTGATACTACGCAAATTTCGCCACCTACCATTTCTTTTTACGAAATAAAAAATGGATGGAATAAATTATTACGGCCTTAAAGAGATACGGAGAGTCAAATTTAATTAATTGTAAGCTTTTATTCCACAGTAAGCAAAGCAAACTTCACGCTCCGCTTGAATAGAATAGAATTAGCACATTGGACAGCCAGGCTGATCCTTTGCGCAAAAAAATGAATTAGCCCATCTGTCCCCATATGAGGCTATAATACTATAATTTGCTTGACTTAAATTTTGCTGTTTTACTAAAAGAGAAGATTTGCAAAATTATAAGAATTGTGAAATAAATAAAATAAGCAAACCAACAATAAAATCCTCCAATAGATTAATAATAAGTAGAAGTATGGTATCAATATCTATTATCACAGTATTTTATTAGTTGAAACGTAATTTTTATCTTCATAAAATGCGCCAATACAAGAAAATAGAAAGAATTACCCACAATAAGATTTTTTTTGGTACATGTAAGAATAAATTAAATCTTACTGGAAAAGTAAGATAGATAATAATAATCACTAAAACAATAAAACGATAGACAATAAATAAACAGCTATAGAATCTACCAACTGAATCATAAAAAAGCAAAAAAAAAATGCATCAACCTAAAAGAAAATATCACTTTCCAAACTGATCCCAGAAATAAAACTGGGATGAAATATTCATGCCGGCCAAACGCACTAGTCGAGACATCGTCAAATATGTATTCCCCGATTCATTTTCAATATTCCGAAGCCAGACGCGAATAAACGAAACGAGTTACACCGACGTATAGGTACACAGTTTGTTTGTCTGTTTCACGTCAAATATTGGCGCTGCAGTATTGAACAGTGCACTTCCCGAAGTTTCCAGTTCACAGGATAATAGTCAGTGCGGTACAATTTTGGTTTTGACTATTGACTGCAATCGGTTTTGGAGTAAGTACATAGATATTGTTGGTTTTGGGTTTATTTAACTTTAAGTTTTGTGGGTGATTATTTAGGTAAATAATAATAATCAAAGGAAATGCAAAAAATATACAGGTCTTATTTTGAAACTGATCCCAGGAAAAAGTTCGGGATGAAATAGTCATGTAGGCAAAACGTATTAGTCGAGACATCCATAGTTCTATACTATACTATATAATATTATATAGAGGTAAAGTTTGTCAGTTTGTTTGTAGGGGATAATCTTTAGAAGTACTGAACCGATTTTGAAAATTCTTTCACCAGTAGAAAGCTACATTATTTTTAAGTGAAATAATCTATATTTTATTTTCAAAAAATAGAGATACCTACGAAAGTAAAACTTAATACAGTCATGCACGGAAAGTGTAATAAATGACGATCTTTTAGAACAAAGGATAATGTTTCAAGTTATAAACAATACTGCATTAGAGAAGGGATCCCTAAAACGACAGGAATTAGATTACAGGATAAAAACGTAACAATTCGGGGACTCAGTGGAAAGTCTTCCGATATTATACGAATGGTATCACGAACTTGGAATATCTGGATGCCGCAGGTTTATTAATTATAGTATAAAAACTAATTGCACCTATTTTATCCTGACTAAGATGACAGAGGATTGAAAATAATATTATAATATCCCAAATTCTTCTTGCAGTATTTTTTCAGTTAAAGTGATTTTTCTCTTAAAATGGCCTAAAAACCTTGATTTGTCATTACTGTTTCTTAATCTAAATATAAAATTTATCTTGATTTTCTTGTTCATTTTATCTCAATAACCCTAATCCTAATCCTAATCCTACTAATATTATAAATGTGAAAGTGTGGATGTTTGGATGTTTGTTACTCAATCACGCAAAATAGGCTGAATGGATTTGGATGAAATTTGGAATGGAGATAGATTATACCCTGGATTAACACATGGGCTACTTTTTAGCCCGGAAAATCAAAGAGTTCCCGCGGGATTTTGAAATATGTAAGTCCACGCGGACGAAGTCGCGGGCATCTGCTAGTATACTTATAATAATAAGCACTTTATCTATTTTGGGCACGCCTGGACGGACGGTAATATTATGGTTTGTAGTTTGCGGTATCTAGTTATTCCAAGTCCATGCTTTCGATATTATACGAATGGTATCACCCGGAATAAAAAGAGGCGGCGTTTTCAGGGACAAGACAGTTACATCTACATATTTTTACGCTTATTTTTGGAGTAGGGGAGCGTAAATAAAACGTTTTCCCTGACTTTTTAGGGTTCCGTACCTCAAAAGGAAAAACGGAACCCTTATCACTTTGTTGTCTGTCTGCCAAGAAACCTAGGTATAGGCAGTAGCGTGCAGGTCATAGAGGCATAAATGCACTGCTTACCCCAGTTGTAAGCTCAATGCATATTTTGCATTACGACCTGCCAGTGAACAGGTTCCTACCAAACTAATGCCTACCCTGGCTTCAAACCCTGTGCACGCCACTGGGTATAGGGTATACTTTCCGTTGACCTAGAATCATGAAATTCGGCAGGAGGGCAGGTCCAGCAGACATGAGGGGAAACATCTAAAAAGCGTGAATTTTTTGTTACATCACAAGAAAAAAATTAAAATGTGTTCATGAACAAATATTGCTATATTGAACTTTCAAAGTAAGATTACTATACCAAGTGGGGTATCATAATATGAAAGGGCTGTACTTGTACATTCTAGAACAGATTTTTATTTATTTTTGGACATAATAGTTTTTGATTTATCGTGCACAATGGCAATTAAATACGATTGTAGTACGGAACTCCCGGTGCGCGAGTCTGACTCGCACTTGGCCGGTTTTTTTTCTGATGACAGGGTTTGCCCTTGACTGTGTTGTTATGGTTCATAGTTCATATACTCAAAGTATCTGCCTGCTCTGCACTCAAGGGTAAATTGCGTTCGTGAATCTCTGCGCGAAAAACATTTCCCTCAGAGTCACTGTTGTGACTCCAGACTCCAGAGGGACATATTTTCTTATGTTATCCTTCACCATTATCTAAAAGAGTTACTAGATACCCAACACCAGCAGTAAAAACTGCGCTGGCTCAACGCCACTTTGCCTTCTTAGCACCTTTATTATATAAAGCGATTGATAGGAAAACCACAATTAATAATATTAACAACTACTCGGCAAAAACAAAAATAGTTTCCTACCTCAAGAACCTTAGTTATGTGAGTATTGAAGAACTTTTAAGTGCACACCACATTTCTACGTAAAAATAATATACACACTTACTTACACACACACACACACACACACACACACACCCACACACCCACACAATCATACACCCACACACATATGCATATACACACGCCATGTGAATTTTTATTTTATTCTATTTTATTTTACTTATTTATCTTATTTTATTGTTTAATTTAGATTTTATTATTAAGTAATAGTTAGATACTCAATAATTGTATTGTAAATTAAAAAAAGCTTATGTAACACGGAAGGCACTGGCTCCCATGACACAGTTTATACTTCTTTGGGAGCCAGTGGTCAAAGTCTTATGTGTCAAACCTTTTTTGCAAATAAAGATATATTTATTATTTATTTATTATTATTTATTTATTAAATCAAGTTTTTTTTAATTCATTATAGGCAAATGCTTGACCACAATCACACCTGATGGAAAGTGACCATTCACCTAGAAGATTCACTCTTGTTTTAAAGATACCCGGGTTGTAATTATTGGTAGGAAACACATATCATGGAAGAGTATTCCAAACCTTAGCCATCCATGCGTATGATAATGATGACGCAAAACGTTTCGTGCGTGTAGATGGGATGTCGACGACATAAGGATAGAAACTTGCCCGACGTCTTGCGGTAACATAAACTACTTACCTACTGCTTAAACTATTTTACTTTTACCGTATTTGTACAAGCTGTTCTGAAATCCAAAACAGGAAAATATAAGAATGTTCAACGCTAAATCCAGACGGAAACGAGGAGCGAAATTTATTATTTAGGCAAACAGCAGAAAACTCTCAAGCGATATATTTTCCCTTGTATCGGAACCACGGTTCTGAATTGTAAAATGCGACCGTTGTAGTTAGGTTTCGAATTCTCGGGTAAAAGTCGTTCAATTTGCATACAGATACAGAAAGCGTATCCATACCTGCAGCTCAACAAGGTATTCTCATTTTTTAACGACCTCAGGTCTCGGGTTCGATTTCTGGCAGCGGCAATTTAAGAAAATTTCTATTTTTTTATTCAGATACAAGTTAGCCCTTGACTGCAATCTCACCTGGTGGTAAGTGATGATCCAGTCTAAGATGATAGCGGGCTAACCTGGAAGGGGTATGGCAGTTTTTATTAAACCCATACCCCTTTGGTTTCTACACGGCATCGTACCGGAACGCTAAATTGCTTGGCGGCACGGCTTTGCCGGTAGGGTGGTAACCAGCCACGGCCGAAGCCTCCCACCAGACCAGACCAGAAATTTAGAAATTATAAAATTCCAAACCCCTGCCAGGAATCGAACCCGGGACCTCCCACTATTAAGACCACAGCGCTCACCACTGCGCCAGGGAGGTCGTCAAAATATATCTCGTATTCTAAATTGTCTCTGGTGTTGCTGGTGGGAAGCTTGTTTTCACCCGCGTCAAAACCGAGCCAAGAGAGTTAGCGTTCCGGTACGATGCCGTCTAGAAACCGATGGAGGAGGAGAAGGTATGGGTTTAATAAAATCTGTCATACCCCTTCCAAGTTAGCCCGCATCTATCTTAGACTGCATCATCACTTATCACCAGGGAGATCCCAACAAGTGTCAAGAACTAACATGAAAAGAAATAGGAAAAAAATGTAAAGTGGAATAGTTCTTCTGCTATAATATATCAGTGAAAGATTTTTTAGAATCGGATCCTTAGTTCCAGAGATTACACCCTACATACAAACTTACAACTTCACCTCTTTATAAAAAGTACTAGCTGATGCCGGCGACTTTAAATTAGATTTTTAAAAATCCCATGTTGAGCTCTTTGATTTTCCGGGATAAAAAGCCTAGCCTATGTCACTTTCCAGGTCATTATCTATATCCATGCAAAAAATCACGTCAATACGATGCACCGTTGCGACGTGATTGAAGGACAAACCAACAAATTAATAAACCAGCAAACTAACAAACGATTATTGTTTGTTGGTTTGCTTGCACACTTTCGCATTTATAATAAGGGTACTGATTGTGTTGATGACATAGTTCAATGATAGAGCTAATCAATGGTGAGACTATAAGGGTTCCTAGTTTTACTACGGATCCCTAAAAGCAACCGTTGTCTTGAGGTCTCCAGTGAAAGTCGTTCAATTTGCATACGAATGTAGAAGCTGGAGCCATATCTATAAAAAGTAGGTATTTGTTTCATTTTATTTTTGCTCCCTCCCCTTTTCTTCTTTTATTGTTCCCTGTTCTACCGTCAAACCGGTCCGTGGTTACTAAAGCTTGACGCATACAGACCGAGCGTGGAGCCAAAACTTTTGATAAAAAAATAAACTCGGCATTGTGTACTCTTAATATATTATGAAAACATAAAAAAAAACAATTAAAAAATCCGACTTCCAAAACCACTACAACGTAAAAAATAACTTTTGTTTCTACACGTGTTAAAGTCGGGTGAGCTTCACGCTTTGATTTCTAGTTGCTTTCATTACTTATGCCCGCCCTACTTCATCAGGTTCAACAGGTTAAAAAAAACTTAAAAAGTAGGTACAATATACCGGTTCGTACCGGTTTGTACCGGTTTGGAATGATGTAACTTCTAAAAGATTTAACTGACTTTCCTTTCTATCAATTCAATATATCAAAGATTTCTTTGACGAATAGAAAAAAAAGCATATTGTCCTTTAAGAGAGACAAAGGAAATAGGCTAAAGCGTAACGGGGCGAATGGGATATTTATTCATCGTTAGGTCCCTAAAGTAGCCATCCCTGGCAAATGGGACGCTACGGGCCGGAGGATGGAACCATTGGTATACGAATCATGAGATACACCTCAAAACTCACAAAAAGTGTACGAAAAACCCGGCCAAGTGCAAGTCGGACTCACGCACGAAGGATTCTATACCAATTACCATCCATACTAATATTATAAATGCGAAAGTGTGTCTGTCTTTTTTTTTTTTTTTTTTTTTTTTTTAATAGATATAGCGAGCAAGCGAGCAGGCGGGTCACCTGATGTTAAGTGATTACCGCCGCCCATGAACATTTGCAGCACCAGAGGAGCCGCCGATGCGTTGCCGGCCTTTTAGGAATTTGTTGGTCCGCCCCTTGAATAACCCCATGTTATAATCTAGTGGGAACACCGCCGATGGGAGTTGGTTCCACAGTTTGCACGTGCGTGGAAAGAAGGATCTGGCGCAGCGGACGGTCGAAGTGCACCAGACACCCAGATGGTGAGGGTTCAAAGATTCAAAGATTCAAAGATTCTTTATTTGCGGAAACATTTTACAACGAGATGTTATTACATAAAGGGGTGAAATTCCTTACGGTGGCGCGCGGTGCGGTTGTAGAAAAAAGAGGGTGGAATGAGGTCAAAAAGCTCTTCAGAGCACTCCCCATTATACAGGCGATAGAACACGCATAGAGAGCTAACGTCTCTGCGGTGCTCCAGGCTTTCCAACGAGGCGGTTAGTTTGGGATCGTCCACAAGTCGAACAGCCCGCCTTTGGATCCGATCAAATGGAAGGAGTTGGTACTGGGGTGCTCCAGCCCAAAGGTGGGAGCAGTACTCCATGTGAGGGCGGACTTGCGCCTTATAGAGTAGGAGCCTATGCTCGGGCGCGAAGTACCGCTTTGCTCTGTTGAGCACCCCATGTCTGTCTGCTAGCCTTTCATCCTCGGCCCATCCGTTCAACTGATTTTGGCAAAATTTGGTACAGAGATAGCTAACATCCCGGGGAAGGACATAGGCTACTTTTTATACTGGAAAATCAAAGAGTTCCAATGAGATTTTTAAAAAGCTTAATTCCACGCAAACGAAGTCGCGGGCATCATCTATAAAAATTGAAAAAGCGGATGCCTACGTCATAATAGCCATCTACATTCTACATGCCAAATTTCAGCCCGATCCGTCCAGTAGTTTGAGCTGTGCGTTGATAGATCAGTCAGTCAGTCAGTCAGTCACCTTTTCCTTTTATATATTTAGATTATAATTGTGCATCTTTCATTTTTGTATATCAGTGTATAAAACTGCGAAGTCAGTGATAGAATTGAAAGTGATGCCGGCCTCTGTTATCTATCACAGTTTGGGAAATTCGGGAAAGCCATGTGGAATTTAATAAAACTAGCCTTTCTAGCCTTTGAAAAGCTCATAAAAATGATGCGATATAAAAATAAAGTATACTTTTATGATAATCTTATTATTTTATAAGTATTCAATTATTTTTATTCGCCATTCTAATGAAATAGTGATAGACAAATTATTTATTAACGGAATCCTCCTAGATCTTTCCATAGGCGTAGATTCTATACCTCACTAGTAACTGTTTTGAAAAGCAAAATCTCAAGATATAACACAAGAATAGGATAGAAAAGATTTTTTTTAAACCTTTACTAGTAGGTTCTTTTGAATACACTACCGAAATTATAAATGTGTAAATTTGTTGGTCTGTTCTTCAATCACGCCACAGTAAAGTAACGGGTTGACTTGAATTTTTGCATGGATAGAGCTAAAGACCTGTAGAACCTGGATAGGTTACTTTTTATCCAAAGAAACTGAAGAGGTAGGGTAGGTACATTGCGATTTTTAAAAAACCTGAATCCACGCAGACGACGTGTGCATCAACTAGTAATATATAGCAATATAAAAAAGGAAAAGGTGACTGACTGACTGACTGACTGATCTATCAACGCACAGCTCAAACTACTAGACGGATTGAGCTGAAATTTGGCATGCGGATAACTGTTATGACGTAGGCATCCGCCTAGAAAGGATTTTTGAAAATTCACCCCTAAAGGGTGAAATAGCTGTTTGAAATTTGTGTAGTCCACGCGGACGAAGTCGCGAGCATAAGCTAGTTATTATATAAGAAGGAACACTGACTGACTGATTTATCAAATTACAGTTCAAATGTTTGTATGGTGCATCAAAATGTTACCTTTCTTCTAAAGGTTAAAATCTAATTAAAATCTTAACACTTGAGATTTTGTACTAAGGTTTTCTTGATAATATAACATCCGAGTAAAGTTGGGGCGGGAGAACTTGTTATATATGTCAGTCTGTGGCACAAGGCTATTTCAATCTTAGTAATATTCAATTACTCTCCCAAATGTACCAATTAAGGAAAATTCATGGTTTTATTGTAATAAGACTTTTATATGAACTATAAAATTTTATTACAGCAATGTCGGGGTATGAAGGACTTGCTAGAGCCCCATCGGAATAATAATCGAGTAAGATATCATCTCAAGATCTCTATAAGCTGTGATAGCCTAGTGGTTAGGACGACCGCCTTCTAATCCGAGGTCGGGGGTTCGATCTCGGGCACGCACCTCTTACTTTTCGGAGTTATGTGCGTTTTAAGTAATTAAATATCACTCGCTTTAACGGTGAAAGAAAACATCGTGAGGAAACCTGCATGCCTGAGAGTTCTCCATAATGTTCTCAAAGGTGTGTGAAGTCTACCAATCCGCACATGGCCAGCGTGGTAGACTATGGCCAAACCCTTCTCATTCTGAGAGGAGACCCGTGCTCTGTAGTGAGCCGGCGATGGATTGATCATGACGATGATAGCTTAAACATTGAACTTATCTCCATAATTAAGCTACCTCTGTTTGCATAAAGTCTGACGAGAGATGCAATGACAAAATTGCGTTAAGTCGCTGATACTTTGCTCTTTCTCAATTTGACGTCGATTCGCCTCGCTAATTGCAATTAGGTTATGCAAATACGGAATTTCAACTGCGCTTAATTCAATTTTTAACGTTCACCTTGCGAAACTGTATGCTATTAACTAACTAACTGTATTCGTTTGGTTAAAATACGAATATCTGCAAGGCCACCATTTAACAAGATTAACGGTTTAAATTACCTATTCGCTAACATGGGCTTCATAACTCATAAGGAAGCTCAAAGTCACTCAGCGGGCGATGAGGAGAGTTTGGTATTTCTTTATGGTGATCAAATCAGATATGAAAGAAAGAAAGATAAACGTTTAGTTCTTAAACTATGCCACACATTACATTTTATACCTAAGGGTTGGTTATCTCGGCGCTTTTCCACTAAGCAAACATGCCTCAAGCAGAAAAAGTGCCGGAATAAACTATGTCATGGACAACCCGAAGAAATGTTCCAGCTCAGCATTATACTGCATGACTTGACACACAAGAGCATACAGCGCGGATTTTCAGCCAGAACCCTGAACCGGGTGATATCACAGAACTATTTACTGAATTGAAGAGATCCGTAGGAGAATTTGCATCAAGTCGCTGATACTTTAAAATTTCTCAATTTGACGTCAATTCGCCTCGCTAATTGCAATTAGGTTAAGAAAATACGGAATTTTATCTGCGCTTAATTCAATTTTTAACTTTCACTTAATTAAAATTGATGGGTAGTATACGAGTCTCATATCTGGCACATCATAGGTCAATTATCCTAATCCTAATCCTAATTCCTAATAATATTATATGTGAAAGTGTGGATGTTTGGATGTTTTGATGTTTGTTACTCAATCACGCAAAAACTACTGGTCGGATTTGGCTGAAATTTGGAATGGAGATAGATTATACCCTGGAGAGTGACATAGGTGACTTTTTATCCCGGAAAATCAAAGAATTCCCGCGGGATTTTGAAAAACGTAAATTCACGCGGACGAAGTCCCGGGCATCAGCTACTAAATCATATTTTAGGCCTAGTAAACTACTACCTATATACTAATACTAGCTGACCCGCCCCGGCTTCGCCCGGGTGGAATTTAGAAAATTGGCGTGGGGTAGAATTTCAAAAATCCTGAAATAGGTACCTACGTTTTCTTTTATTTTGTAACCGAAAACCCAAATATCAATTTTCTTGAAAATAACTTGAAAAATGACGGATTTTCATACAAACTTTCAGCCCCCTTGGTCGAATTTTCAAAAATCGTGAATTATTTATTTTTTATTCTTAGCCGAAAGCCTGTAGGTATACCAATTTTCAGCGATGTAACTTTAAAAATGATAGACTTTCATACAAACTTACATCCCCTTTTTACCCCCTTTAGGGGTGGAATTTCGAAAAATCGTTTCTTAGTGGATACCTATACTCTTTACAAAAAACACACCCTCCAAATTTCATGTCTCTAGGACCAGTGGTTTAGGCTGTGCGTTGATATATAAGTCAGTCAGTCAGTCAGGACTTTGAATTTTATATATTTAGATTATCTAGGAAAGGTAGCCCTACGGTTGACGTGACAGTCAGCAATTCGTTCAGCAAGCGCCTTTTGTGACGTTGTAAATTTTGAACTACTAACTAGCGTTTCGCTTTTAATAAAAATCAATTTTGTTCAAAGTATGTTGGTGCCACCTAGCATCAAGGTGCAGAACTACGCGTGGGTCGATGTTCAGAGTTCATTCGAGCCACAATAGATGGCGTTTGCTTCGTTGTCAATTGTCGTAAAAATAAAACAAAATAATTAAATAAAACCATAATATCATTTGTTTATTGTTAAGTCATTAACAAAACGGTTCTTATAATATATCCTTAGGTTCCGCAAATATTCAAAAATGAATTGGCTTCATGATCAAACTAAATGAGAGCGGCCACACTCGGGTTGCGTCAGGCAACACCGATTGGTGAGATTTAGAATTTTTCTGGAGTCAACATGTGAAGACGAATTTTTTCGTTCCAGGAAAATCTCACTCCTTTTCGCCCATGGCTTCGCCTGGGAAAATACAATAGTTATAAATTTAGTCATCCTAACGTATTTCAATGTTTCATCAATTATGTTCCAGTTATTTTACCTTCCCAAATAAATGAGGATAATGGGTTGTGGGTGGACTCCTAAAAACCATTGGTGGCCAGGAGTTCAATAGGTGAGTTGTGTTTGATCGGGAAAATTCCACGTGTCGAAATTTTCACACAGCACAAATTATAATCTTGTTTTTCTTTGTTACAGGGTTTCCGTTTTCCGTTTGCGTTTCCGTTTTTAGTTTTCGGTTTTCGTATTTATTTCTTTTGCACATTCACGTTGGCAACTTAATTTCTATGGATAAGACTTGGTGAAAATCTTTGTAATGAAACATTTCGGTTGTGAAGAATCAAATTAAATTGAGTTTTGGATCTTGGCCGATGCCGTCCAGCTACCTTGCAGTCTTCGCACCTACAAGTAAGCAAATGTTTGTATCCTGGAACAGTTTAGTGAACCTTCTTAGTGTATGTGTACAGTAAGAACCCTGTCTTTACTACTGAGCTTTTATTTTGAAACAATTTTATGAATTTTACTGTGTCATTGTCTATTCCATGCCAATGGCATCTTAAATTTAAAACATAGATTTTATGTACTATCTACCTAAGGCATTCTAATGTATCTAAATTAAGTCTTGGCATTAAGCTAGAATAACTAAGCATTATTAGCCATCACTATGTATTAAGCGACCCCGGTAAAAGTTACATTAAAAACAATTTTGCCTAACATCTAGCAAATTTCATTTATAACACCTCATATACATTACAAGGGAGTCGACGGCTAGCTTCTATTCTTTACTAGGTAGATAGATCAAGTAAAGTAAATTATTATTTTCCTCTAATCTTTGTAAGGTGGTAGATTATTCCGTATCCGGGTATATTTCTATTCCGCCCAATTTACCACCCTTACAAATGGCGCCCGAACGTTTTTTTATATAGTTATTTCAGTATATTTTGAGAAATTTTGTAAATTTTATGAAATGTACTCCGCTGATTGTACAATTTTCTAAGTAGTGACACATTGCAAAGAGCACTAAGCTGTTTTTATGGTTAACTAACTAAATAATAACTAATAGTTAGAAATTTTGTTTGATAGTTTAAGTAATTTTCTGAGTATAGTCCAACATTGGTTTTTTTTCTTATTTAATTAACACATTATAAATGGTGCTTATGCCGTTCAATTATGTTATTTGACTTACCTTGGAGGTGTATAAGTGAATGTTTGCCTTCAGTTTAGTAATAAACATTGCTTAACTGAGTTGTTGTTGGGTATTGCTTTCAATAGTAAGTACATCTTATGTTTGAAAATTCCGGTAACTTAGTATAATTAAAGTTTTGAAACGCTATGTGCTGTTAACTAGTTACACACATACATTTATAAATACTAAGAGTTACAACTTGTGAAACTAAATATATAAACTATATTCAGAGATTACATTAAGTTCAAGTATGAAGTTATGAACAATTTTTTTTTCAGTGACTTGATACTTCATTATTTTGTTGAAATTTTGTTTAGAGCTGTGTTAAGGTTATGATAAAAGCTACTTCACACACAAAACATGTTAAGTTTAATTGAATGCTGGTAGTTTAAAGTGACATTTAGAAACAGATTTTGTTGTATTTTAGGTTATGTGTTAAAAGTGTAAAGTAACAGCCATCAAACCATTGCACAATCTCTTTGTTTTTTTTGAAAGATAATATGCTAGTCAGAGTTCATTGCAACTTTGTTGCCTGTTTACTTTTGTAATTGTAAAGGTTGTAACACACTGTGTACTCATAAAGGTGATACTGCACCTTACAATCATTTATTCAATTTTGGGAAGTTTATTTTGTTATATTTTGTTTACTATAGTAATAATATGTGCTTGTATTATTAACAATATTTTGGAATAGGAACATAATTAATAAAATAGGTTAGGATAGACTTAAGAATATTGTTTTTGTTGTGTATTTTGCTTGTGTATATTTAATAGTTTAAATAACTTCTTTTGTGTTTGTGTTTAACCAATTTGTATAAGGCTAAACATAGACAGTTACACAAGCTCGATATTTTGTTAAATGTGTTTTGACTTAACACAATGGAACAGACTTTTGCCCAGTTTCATTCACTTTTGAAGGACGAATTGTGTTATGAGGTATCCATTCGTTCCGAAACTCCAGCACCTACAGTGCTAGGTTTAAAGAAACAGTTAAAACAATTAATTCAGGAAATTCCTTCTGAATCAATTTTAGAGACAGATTTCTCTTCTGAAAGTGAGTTAGGGGTTATTACTAAAAAACTTCAAGACTTAGAAGATTTATTAAAAAAGTGTTCTGACACTAAAGATAGACATGCCCTCTGTAGGTCTAAAGCTTTAGCTTCACATTTGTACTTTAGAATTTTGAGAATACAGTGTTCCGAACTCAGCTTAATAAGTAGGAAGAGTGAATTACATACAAAGTTGCAGAGTTTGATTTCCAGATTAGATGCTGACAATGAGTCGTCTCACGACGAATCACTGGATTCCGAGAGTACCGCCGTTGACTGCACTGGTGATAAAAATGTTGCCAAGTGGAAGTTAAATTTCAACGGACAGGGTGATCCGCGCAGTTTCATCGAACGCGTTGAGGAATATAAAAGATCTTATGGCGTTTCAGATGGAAAATTATTTGTTTCTGCATTTCATCTTTTTACAGGCCGAGCATTGTTATGGTACAGAGGCAACAAATGTCAAGTTTCGTCTTGGTCAGAATTGAAAACTTTATTTTTAGAGGAATTTGATGCAGTAGATTATGACTACAGGTTGCTAGGTGAAATTCGAGCAAGAACACAAGGCTCTGAAGAACCTGTGTCTATCTATTTCGCTATAATGTTTTGCATGTTTTCAAGGTTGTCAACACCACTTTCCGAAGAACAAAAGTTACAAATTTTATTACATAATATTCGCCCTTTTTACTCAGAACAATTAGCTCTTGTTGACATTAAGTCTGTCGCAATGTTGAAGGAAAAGTGTCGCAAATTAGAGGCTGCGAGGCAGCGTTCCGCCTTATTTTCTGAGCCTACTAACAGTAAGGCAACTTTAAGTTCAGAGTTTGCTTACAAACAAGTGACAAAACAGATAAACACACTTTCAGTCACACCTGCACCTAAGGTTGATACAAGTAAAGGCACTGATTTTTCGAAAACAAATAAACAACTATGTTACAAGTGCGGCAAGGGTAACCATTCCTTTAAATTTTGCAGGACAGTTCCGAAATTTATTAGATGTTTTTCGTGTGGACGTCAGAACTTTACAGTAAAGACATGTCCAAGTTGTAGTAAAAAGGCGATTAGTAAACCCGCTCCGGACAAAAATTCAAAAAACTAATTAGTAAGAACTGTGCAGAGACACAAGTAAAGAACTTGGTCATTAACAACAAAACATCCCTTTTACCTGACACAGTTCTGTATTCAGTGGATAAACGAGACTTTAGGCCACATTTAAAGGTTTTTGTTGACGGTTTTGAGATTACAGGTTTACTAGATTCCGGTGCTTGCGCGTCAATTTTGGGTAACCAGGCGCACAAGGTTTTTTTGAGATTCGGTTATAAATTGCATAGCAGTATTGATACCACATTTTCAGTGGCAAATGGAGACAAACTTGATTGCATGGGTTATATGTTTATTCCGATTACTTATAATTCCGTAACTCACATAATAAAATTTTTTGTAGTACCCTCTATAATAGCGGATGTTATTTTTGGCTGTGACTTTTGGAAAACATTTCAGTTAGCCCCTGGCATTTTTGATAATTTAGAATTAATTAAGGCACCTTCTCAATTTTACAATATTTGTGCGATTGATAATGAACAAATTCATACCATCACTTCTTTTGAAAACTTATCATCTCAACAGAAAGAATTAGCCCAATCTGTAGTAAATAAATTTTTAGATATTTCTTCAGAGAAAATTGGATTGGGTAGAACAAAATTAATTGAACATGTTATTGACACCGGTGATGCCTTGCCAATAAAAATAAAACAATATCCACTTTCTCCCGAAAAGAAGGAAGCTTTAAGTAAAGAGTTAGATAGGATGCTGGAAATGGACGTAGTTACTCCGAGTGAAAGCCCTTGGAATAACCCAGCAATTTTAGTGAAAAAGGCAAATGGAGACTGGAGATTTTGCCTAGATTGCAGGAAATTAAATTCAGTGACAAAGGGGGATTCATACTCAATACCGTACATTCCACAAATTCTAGATAGCTTGAAAGAGGCAAGGTTTTTATCATCGATTGATTTAAGTTCAAGTTTCTGGCAAATTCCGTTAGCTGACGACTCTCAGGAAAAAACCAGTTTTACAGTTCCTGGTAGAGGGTTATTCAAATTTAAAGTCATGCCGTTTGGCCTATGCGGTGCACCAGCACGACAGCAGAGGTTAATGGACCAGTTATTTAATCAAAATTTTTGTAGTGATATTGAAAATGGAATAGTATTTTGTTATATAGATGATATTGTTATTTGTTCTGCTGATTTTGAAACCCATTTAATTTTATTAAACAGAGTTCTGGATAAACTAAAAATGGCTCAACTATCCATAAATTTTGATAAATGTAATTTTTTTAGAAACTCTTTGAAATATTTAGGGTATATAGTGGATGAATTTGGTTTACGCACAGATCCTGGAAAAGTTGCCGCAGTTTTGAACTTTCCGACCCCAAAAACTGCACAGGAGGTAAAGATTTTCCTAGGCACTTGTTCTTGGTACAGGCGCTTTATTAGGAATTTTTCAACCATCGCTGCACCACTCAATAGACTAACGAGTAAAGGAAAGAACGCACCTAAATTTGAGTGGAGCGAACAGGCAGAGGTAGCATTTAATACATTGAAGAATGCGTTGGTAACCGCACCTGTTCTTGCGGTACCGAATTTTGAAAAACCATTCAAAATACATTGTGATGCTTCTGCATATGGTGTTGGCGGTATGCTAACGCAAGAAACCGATGGTTGCGATCATCCCATTGCGTATGTCAGTAGGAGCCTAAATAAAAACGAAAGGAATTACAGCGCGACGGAACGCGAGGCTCTAGCTGTGATTTTTGCAGTGGAGAAATTTCAGGCTTATTTTGGTTCCAAGCCAGTCACAATTATCACAGACCATGCATCCCTAAAGTGGTTCTTAAATTTAGAAAATCCCTCAGGACGACTCGCCAGATGGGGTTGTAGATTATCACAGTATAATTTTGTTATCGAACATAGGAAGGGTTGTGATAATGTAGTTCCGGATACCTTGTCGAGACTCATACACGTAGATGTAGTTGGTGATCGTGATGATAACTCTAGTCAACAAGTTTTGGTAGATGACTGGTATGACAAAACATTTAATGGCTGTAAAATCAATCCAGCAAATTTTCCGAATTTTTGTATTTTGAACGATAAACTATATCGTTACAGTAAATGTAAATACCAGCTTCTCAGTGAGTTCGACTGGAAAGAGGTAGTCCACAAGAACGACATCCTTAGAATTATGCAACAAAACCATGCAGATGCAACTGCAGGTCATTTTGGTGTGTTCAAAACTCATCGCAGATTATCCCTCAGATATTTTTGGCGTGGTATGTATAAGGACGTGGTTGAGTACGTTAAGAATTGTGATACTTGCTCTGCGTATAAACACACGACATCAGCCACTCCAGGTCTGCTAGGGAAGCCTAAAGTCTGCGAGAGACCTTTTCAGGTCATTTCGGCTGATTTAGTCGGACCTTTGCCTAGGTCTAAATCAGGATTTACATTTCTTTTTGTGGTGACGTGTTGTTTTTCGAAATATACAATGTTGTTTCCGTTACGGCGTGCCACAGGTGCCGCTGTTGTTAAAGCGCTAGAGAATTTTGTATTTTTGAACCATAGTGTTCCAGAGACTGTGATTGTGGACAATGGGTCCCAATTTACAGGATCTGAATTCCGTAATCTCATTAAGCGTTATAATATTCCGAAATTACACTACACACCACTGTCCACCCCGCAAGTTAACCTTGTTGAGAGGTACAATAAGGTTGTTATGACTGCTGTAGCCGCTTTTGTGAAAGATAACCACAGGTCCTGGGACGAAAACCTGTACAAGGTCCAGTTCGCCATAAACAGTGCGGTTAATGAATCCACTGGATTCTCCCCGTTCTTCCTTGTCCACGCTAGAGAACCGATTTTAAATGGTTCCTTCTATAAGGACACGGATAAGGAGTACGAGGCCGGAATTCCAAGGGAGGAATACGCAGGAAAGTTTGGAACTTTGGAGGACATATTTGGTCAGGTTAGGAGAAATTTGTTTCAGGCTCATGCAGAGTATGCAACGCATTACAACTTAAGGCGTAGGTCTGCAAGCTATTCTGTTGGGGATATAGTGTGAAAAAAGACCTATCCACAAAGCGACGCTACAAATTTTTTCGCAGCTAAGCTGGCACCTAAGTATGAAAAGTGCAGGGTTGTCAAGGTTTTGTCACCTTTGGTTTACGAACTAGTTAGAGTAGCTGACAACCACCCAATAGGCACTTGGCATATTAAGGATATTAAGAAGTAGATATTTGCCATTACTTAGTTTGGTCTAAACTGTTTGAATATTTAAGCTATCAATATTCAATTAGGAATTTGTATGAGTGTAGTGATGTTCTGAATTAACAGTAACATTACCATGGTTCAGTTGAGGAGGAATGTAGTGGATGTATGTAGGGATGAATATGTGATGATTGGAATGCTTGTGGTAGACCAACCGGTAGAGAAAGTAAAAATGCAAATATCGTACTTTGGGGATAACGAAAAGGGGGGGTTTTGTGTTTTGTTTTCGTTTTCCTTCTAGATAATGGATCATTTCTGTTATTTTTCCGATTCTGTTCCGAGATCTATTTTCTAGGAGAGTTATTTCGTTTTTTTTTTCTCATATTCCGATTTTGATTCGGTTTTATTTTTCCGAATGGGATAGAGAACGGTTGCCATATCAGATGGACCCGTTCACAACCAGATTTTCCGTATTTGTTGAGTAACAAATATTACGATGGTAGTTTAAAAGAGTGAACCACCGTAGGCCTAGACGCATTCTATCAGTCAGCTGAAGAATGATGCCAAGATGTTTCCACTCAAGTGTCTTAGACACCATGAAGTTTTTTTGTATATATTCTTTTTAGAAGTTAGGGTTGTGTAGTTAAGTATAATGTATAAAACCTTACACTGTTTTCAGTATATTTATTTTGTTAGACAATTTTCCTTGTTAGTAGTAGATGTGCGTTCACGCGTAACTTCTGTGTTTTTTTTGTTTGTTTGTTTCAGGCAAATTGTTAGTAGTTGTTGGATGACGCTGAGGGCAGCGTGGTTCAACCTGTTGAACCTTTTCGTAGGAGGGGAAGTATTGTGACGTTGTAAATTTTGAACTACTAACTAGCGTTTCGCTTTTAATAAAAATCAATTTTGTTCAAAGTATGTTGGTGCCACCTAGCATCAAGGTGCAGAACTACGCGTGGGTCGATGTTCAGAGTTCATTCGAGCCACAATAGATGGCGTTTGCTTCGTTGTCAATTGTCGTAAAAATAAAACAAAATAATTAAATAAAACCATAATATCATTTGTTTATTGTTAAGTCATTAACAAAACGGTTCTTATAATATATCCTTAGGTTCCGCAAATATTCAAAAATGAATTGGCTTCATGATCAAACTAAATGAGAGCGGCCACACTCGGGTTGCGTCAGGCAACACCGATTGGTGAGATTTAGAATTTTTCTGGAGTCAACATGTGAAGACGAATTTTTTCGTTCCAGGAAAATCTCACTCCTTTTCGCCCATGGCTTCGCCTGGGAAAATACAATAGTTATAAATTTAGTCATCCTAACGTATTTCAATGTTTCATCAATTATGTTCCAGTTATTTTACCTTCCCAAATAAATGAGGATAATGGGTTGTGGGTGGACTCCTAAAAACCATTGGTGGCCAGGAGTTCAATAGGTGAGTTGTGTTTGATCGGGAAAATTCCACGTGTCGAAATTTTCACACAGCACAAATTATAATCTTGTTTTTCTTTGTTACAGGGTTTCCGTTTTCCGTTTGCGTTTCCGTTTTTAGTTTTCGGTTTTCGTATTTATTTCTTTTGCACATTCACGTTGGCAACTTAATTTCTATGGATAAGACTTGGTGAAAATCTTTGTAATGAAACATTTCGGTTGTGAAGAATCAAATTAAATTGAGTTTTGGATCTTGGCCGATGCCGTCCAGCTACCTTGCAGTCTTCGCACCTACAAGTAAGCAAATGTTTGTATCCTGGAACAGTTTAGTGAACCTTCTTAGTGTATGTGTACAGTAAGAACCCTGTCTTTACTACTGAGCTTTTATTTTGAAACAATTTTATGAATTTTACTGTGTCATTGTCTATTCCATGCCAATGGCATCTTAAATTTAAAACATAGATTTTATGTACTATCTACCTAAGGCATTCTAATGTATCTAAATTAAGTCTTGGCATTAAGCTAGAATAACTAAGCATTATTAGCCATCACTATGTATTAAGCGACCCCGGTAAAAGTTACATTAAAAACAATTTTGCCTAACATCTAGCAAATTTCATTTATAACACCTCATATACATTACAAGGGAGTCGACGGCTAGCTTCTATTCTTTACTAGGTAGATAGATCAAGTAAAGTAAATTATTATTTTCCTCTAATCTTTGTAAGGTGGTAGATTATTCCGTATCCGGGTATATTTCTATTCCGCCCAATTTACCACCCTTACACTTTCCAAGAGCAAGATGACTAAGGGCGTGGGAAGTTGGACACCCCTGACACGCATTCCTACGGAACGAGTAAGAAATAGCAGTTGGCATACACAGCTAGCAATTTGTTCCGCAATGTAGCTAGCGCAAAAAGCGGGGAGGCTTTGAACATTTGTAAATACAATTTCCGACGCAATGCAACGATGGTAGACGGGTAACGCCGCGCGCCGTTAAGAATAATTGAGTACATGGCAATTTCATCCTACGGTATCCTGATTTGATTTTTAGGGTTCCGTATCTATCTCAAAATCAGTATTATTATAAATGCGAAAGTCTCTTTGTTTGTTGGTTTATTGGTTTGTCCTTCAATCACGTCGCAACGGTTTGACGTGATTTTTGCATGGGTAGTTTATAACCTAGAGAGTGACATAGGCTACTTTTTATCCCGGAAAATCCAAGAGTTCCCACAAGATTTTTGAAAAACCTAATTCCACGCGGACATTTATTAATTTTTATTTAGCCCTTGACTGCAATTTCATCTGGTGGTAAGTGATGATGCAGTTTAAGATGAAAGCGGCATCATTTCTACACGGCATCGTATCGGAACGCTAAATCGCTTGGCGGCACGGCTTAAATACGAAGTTGCGTGAAATGAGCAAGCAATAGGTTGGTACTGATTCTGAGCACAACCTTATTTTAGAGTATTCGCATACTCTTCTTATTAATGTAATATGAAAAGGACAGACGCAGTTTGACAGTTTTAAATTTAATTTTTAGATGGTAAAACCCGTGATTTTAGCGCACAGTCGCGAGCCTACTGTTTAAATTTGTAGCGTGCACTAAAATTTAGAATCTTTAAATGTAAAGTTCATGTTCTGTCCCTTTTTAGCATTGTTAAAAAGAAAAGGATGCAGATACTCTAAATTTAGTTTAGAGAAAGACAACGGAATCGGTGCCAATTATGTGCAAAAAGAAGCAGCTTTCATAAAAGCAATTTTTTTCTATTTAAATAGATTATAGTATGTACTTTTGTGTGGTAAGTGATTTTTTTTAAAAATGTAATTAGCTTTTAATAACTTTGCATGTACACGTTTTGGTGTAAGTGTATATTGTTTAAAATGAAAAAAAAAAAAGTGTCTATGCCATAATCACAGTATTTTTGGCAGCCTTATAGAAGTATGAACCACAAAGTTTTTTACCCTTATTTTAGATGTTTATACAGCCTATTTAGAATGTTACAACCTTTTTTGTCCGGTGCGAGCTCTAATTTTAGCGAAATTGCCAGTTCCCTCGTACATTCAAGGTTGTAATTTCAAAGGAATTATTTCAGAGTTTCTGAATAATAAATGTTTAATTTTTGAGCGGTCGGGCTCATAAAATGAATCTAGAATTACTGGTTAATTGGTTCAAAGGTAATAAAGGTAAAGGTATAAATAATGTAACATAACCATCCCCTTTTAAAATTAAAAATACCGCAAAATCTAGTATAATATTATGGGGACTACATTTTAGCAGAAATTTGTATTATCTAAACAAGAAAACTGACTAACTTTGGAAGTCATCCGTTAATAAATTGCCTGTACTTCTTCTACCAGCTGTTTGGCAGAAAATTTAAACCATTTTAATTAGCTATGTATGTCATGGCTAATATCCCCCTTTCCCCTCCAACAAAGTGTAAAGCTAGTATAAGCTAAGTAAATTGTAGAATGTATTTTATTTTTAAACTGTCTTTACTTTTTTTAAAAGTTTTCCGTATCAGTATAATATTTTTCACACTACTGTCCGTCCAAATACTGTGCTAATTAATAAAAAGTTCTTTTTTAACTTCAAGTGACGTAATTAACTAGTGTTGGTTAGTTACTAAAATATCTTTTACCTCGTGTTTTACTAATAAGTTTTACTTTAAACGGAAAACGGAAAAACTTTATTCCTTCCTCTATGTCACACTTTAAAACTTTTGCTGAAATGAAAAATTCACAGAGTTCGGAACTTTTCGCTCCAACTACTCATAAATTTTGATAAATGTAATTTTTTTAGAAACTCTTTGAAATATTTAGGGTATATAGTGGATGAATTTGGTTTACGCACAGATCCTGGAAAAGTTGCCGCAGTTTTGAACTTTCCGACCCCAAAAACTGCACAGGAGGTAAAGATTTTCCTAGGCACTTGTTCTTGGTACAGGCGCTTTATTAGGAATTTTTCAACCATCGCTGCACCACTCAATAGACTAACGAGTAAAGGAAAGAACGCACCTAAATTTGAGTGGAGCGAACAGGCAGAGGTAGCATTTAATACATTGAAGAATGCGTTGGTAACCGCACCTGTTCTTGCGGTACCGAATTTTGAAAAACCATTCAAAATACATTGTGATGCTTCTGCATATGGTGTTGGCGGTATGCTAACGCAAGAAACCGATGGTTGCGATCATCCCATTGCGTATGTCAGTAGGAGCCTAAATAAAAACGAAAGGAATTACAGCGCGACGGAACGCGAGGCTCTAGCTGTGATTTTTGCAGTGGAGAAATTTCAGGCTTATTTTGGTTCCAAGCCAGTCACAATTATCACAGACCATGCATCCCTAAAGTGGTTCTTAAATTTAGAAAATCCCTCAGGACGACTCGCCAGATGGGGTTGTAGATTATCACAGTATAATTTTGTTATCGAACATAGGAAGGGTTGTGATAATGTAGTTCCGGATACCTTGTCGAGACTCATACACGTAGATGTAGTTGGTGATCGTGATGATAACTCTAGTCAACAAGTTTTGGTAGATGACTGGTATGACAAAACATTTAATGGCTGTAAAATCAATCCAGCAAATTTTCCGAATTTTTGTATTTTGAACGATAAACTATATCGTTACAGTAAATGTAAATACCAGCTTCTCAGTGAGTTCGACTGGAAAGAGGTAGTCCACAAGAACGACATCCTTAGAATTATGCAACAAAACCATGCAGATGCAACTGCAGGTCATTTTGGTGTGTTCAAAACTCATCGCAGATTATCCCTCAGATATTTTTGGCGTGGTATGTATAAGGACGTGGTTGAGTACGTTAAGAATTGTGATACTTGCTCTGCGTATAAACACACGACATCAGCCACTCCAGGTCTGCTAGGGAAGCCTAAAGTCTGCGAGAGACCTTTTCAGGTCATTTCGGCTGATTTAGTCGGACCTTTGCCTAGGTCTAAATCAGGATTTACATTTCTTTTTGTGGTGACGTGTTGTTTTTCGAAATATACAATGTTGTTTCCGTTACGGGCGTGCCACAGGTGCCGCTGTTGTTAAAGCGCTAGAGAAGTTTGTATTTTTGAACCATAGTGTTCCAGAGACTGTGATTGTGGACAATGGGTCCCAATTTACAGGATCTGAATTCCGTAATCTCATTAAGCGTTATAATATTCCGAAATTACACTACACACCACTGTACACTCCGCAAGTTAACCTTGTTGAGAGGTACAATAAGGTTGTTATGACTGCTGTAGCCGCTTTTGTGAAAGATACCACAGGTCCTGGGACGAAAACCTGTACAAGGTCCAGTTCGCCATAAACAGTGCGGTTAATGAATCCACTGGATTCTCCCCGTTCTTCCTTGTCCACGCTAGAGAACCGATTTTAAATGGTTCCTTCTATAAGGACACGGATAAGGAGTACGAGGCCGGAATTCCAAGGGAGGAATACGCAGGAAAGTTTGGAACTTTGGAGGACATATTTGGTCAGGTTAGGAGAAATTTGTTTCAGGCTCATGCAGAGTATGCAACGCATTACAACTTAAGGCGTAGGTCTGCAAGCTATTCTGTTGGGGATATAGTGTGAAAAAAGACCTATCCACAAAGCGACGCTACAAATTTTTTCGCAGCTAAGCTGGCACCTAAGTATGAAAAGTGCAGGGTTGTCAAGGTTTTGTCACCTTTGGTTTACGAACTAGTTAGAGTAGCTGACAACCACCCAATAGGCACTTGGCATATTAAGGATATTAAGAAGTAGATATTTGCCATTACTTAGTTTGGTCTAAACTGTTTGAATATTTAAGCTATCAATATTCAATTAGGAATTTGTATGAGTGTAGTGATGTTCTGAATTAACAGTAACATTACCATGGTTCAGTTGAGGAGGAATGTAGTGGATGTATGTAGGGATGAATATGTGATGATTGGAAATGCTTGTGGTAGACCAACCGGTAGAGAAAAGTAAAAATGCAAATATCGTACTTTGGGGATAACGAAAAGGGGGGGGTTTGTGTTTGTTTTCGTTTTTCCTTCTAGATAATGGGTCATTTCTGTTATTTTTTCCGATTCTGTTCCGAGATCTATTTTCTAGGAGAGTTATTTCGTTTTTTTTTCTCATATTCCGATTTTGATTCGGTTGTTATTTTCCGAATGGGGATAGAGAACGGTTGCCATATCGATGGACCCGTTCACAACCAGATTTTCCGTATTTGTTGAGTACAAATATTACGATGGTAGTTTAAAAGAGTGAACCACCGTAGGCCTAGACGCATTCTATCAGTCAGCTGAAGAATGATGCCAAGATGTTTCCAACTCAAGTGTCTTAGACACAACATGAAGTTTTTTGTATATATTCTTTTTAGAAGTTAGGGTTGTGTAGTTAAGTATAATGTATAAAACCTTACACTGTTTTCAGTATATTTATTTTGTTAGACAATTTTCCTTGTTAGTAGTAGATGTGCGTTCACGCGTAACTTCTGTGTTTTTTTTGTTTGTTTGTTTCAGGCAAATTGTTAGTAGTTGTTGGATGACGCTGAGGGCAGCGTGGTTCAACCTGTTGAACCTTTCGTAGGAGGGGAAGTATTGTGACGTTGTAAATTTTGAACTACTAACTAGCGTTTCGCTTTTAATAAAAATCAATTTTGTTCAAAGTATGTTGGTGCCACCTAGCATCAAGGTGCAGAACTACGCGTGGGTCGATGTTCAGAGTTCATTCGAGCCACAATAGATGGCGTTTGCTTCGTTGTCAATTGTCGTAAAAATAAAACAAAATAATTAAATAAAACCATAATATCATTTGTTTATTGTTAAGTCATTAACAAAACGGTTCTTATAATATATCCTTAGGTTCCGCAAATATTCAAAAATGAATTGGCTTCATGATCAAACTAAATGAGAGCGGCCACACTCGGGTTGCGTCTGGCAACACCGATTGGTGAGATTTAGAATTTTTCTGGAGTCAACATGTGAAGACGAATTTTTTCGTTCCAGGAAAATCTCACTCCTTTCGCCCATGGCTTCGCCTGGGAAAATACAATAGTTATAAATTTAGTCATCCTAACGTATTTCAATGTTTCATCAATTATGTTCCAGTTATTTTACCTTCCCAAATAAATGAGGATAATGGGTTGTGGGTGGACTCCTAAAAACCATTGGTGGCCAGGAGTTCAATAGGTGAGTTGTGTTTGATCGGGAAAATTCCACGTGTCGAAATTTTCACACAGCACAAATTATAATCTTGTTTTTCTTTGTTACAGGGTTCCGTTTCCGTTTTCGTTTCCGTTTTTAGTTTTCGGTTTTCGTATTTATTCTTTTGCACATTCACGTTGGCAACTTAATTTCTATGGATAAGACTTGGTGAAAATCTTTGTAATGAAACATTTCGGTTGTGAAGAATCAATTAAATTGAGTTTTGGATCTTGGCCGATGCCGTCCAGCTACCTTGCAGTCTTCGCACCTACAAGTAAGCAAATGTTTGTATCCTGGAACAGTTTAGTGAACCTTCTTAGTGTATGTGTACAGTAAGAACCCTGTCTTTACTACTGAGCTTTTATTTTGAAACAATTTTATGAATTTTACTGTGTCATTGTCTATTCCATGCCAATGGCATCTTAAATTTAAAACATAGATTTTATGTACTATCTACCTAAGGCATTCTAATGTATCTAAATTAAGTCTTGGCATTAAGCTAGAATAACTAAGCATTATTAGCCATCACTATGTATTAAGCGACCCCGGTAAAAGTTACATTAAAAACAATTTTGCCTAACATCTAGCAAATTTCATTTATAACACCTCATATACATTACAAGGGAGTCGACGGCTAGCTTCTATTCTTTACTAGGTAGATAGATCAAGTAAAGTAAATTATTATTTTCCTCTAATCTTTGTAAGGTGGTAGATTATTCCGTATCCGGGTATATTTCTATTCCGCCCAATTTACCACCCTTACACTTTCCAAGAGCAAGATGACTAAGGGCGTGGGCAGTTGGACACCCCTGACACGCATTCCTACGGAACGAGTAAGAAATAGCAGTTGGCATACACAGCTAGCAATTTGTTCCGCACTGTAGCTAGCGCAAAAAGCGGGGAGGCTTTGAACATTTGTAAATACAATTTCCGACGCAATGCAACGATGGTAGACGGGTAACGCCGCGCGCCGTTAAGAATAATTGAGTACATGGCAATTTCATCCTACGGTATCCTGATTTGATTTTTAGGCTTCCGTACCTATCTCAAAATCAGTATTATTATAAATGCGAAAGTCTGTTTGTTTGTTGGTTTATTGGTTTGTCCTTCAATCACGTCGCAACGGTTTGACGTGATTTTTTGCATGGGTAGTTTATAACCTAGAGAGTGACATAGGCTACTTTTTATCCCGGAAAATCAAAGAGTTCCCACGGGATTTTTGAAAAACCTAATTCTACGCGGACATTTTTTAATTTTTATTTAGCCCTTGACTGCAATTTCATCTGGTGGTAAGTGATGATGCAGTTTAAGATGAAAGCGGGCTAACCTGGAAGGGGTAAACCAATGCCCTTTTTGGTTTCCACACGGCATCGTACCGGAACGCTAAATCGCTTGGCGGCACGGCTTAAATACGAAGTTGCGTGAAATGAGCAAGCAATAGGTTGGTACTGATTCTGAGCACAACCTTATTTTAGAGTATTCGCATACTCTTCTTATTAATGTAATATGAAAAGGACAGACGCAGTTTGACAGTTTTAAATTTAATTTTTATATGGTAAAACCCGTGATTTTAGCGCACAGTCGCGAGCCTACTGTTTAAATTTGTAGCGTGCACTAAAATTTAGAATCTTTAAATGTAAAGTTCATGTTCTGTCCCTTTTTAGCATTGTTAAAAAGAAAGAATGCAGATAATCTAAATTTAGTTTAGAGAAAGACAACGGAATCGGTGCCAATTATGTGCAAAAAGAAGCAGCTTTCATAAAAGCAATTTTTTTCTATTTAAATAGATTATAGTATGTACTTTTGTGTGGTAAGTGATTTTAAAAAAAAATGTAATTAGCTTTTAATAACTTTGCATGTACACGTTTTGGCGTAAGTGTATATTGTTTAAAATGAAAAAAAAAAAGTATCTATGCCATAGTCACAGTATTTTTGGCAGCCTCATAGAAGTATGAACCACAAAGTTTTTTACCCTTATTTTAGATGTTTATACAGCCTATTTAGAATGTTACAACCTTTTTTGTCCGGTGCGAGCTCTAATTTTAACAAAATTGCCAGTTCCCTCGTACATTCAAGGTTGTAATTTCAAAGGAATTATTTCAGAGTTTCTGAATAATAAATGTTTAATTTTTGAGCGGTCGGGCTCATAAAATGAATCTAGAATTACTGGTTAATTGGTTCAAAGGTAATAAAGGTAAAGGTATAAATAATGTAAGATAACCATCCCCTTTAAAATTAAAAATACCGCAAAATCTAGTATAATATTATGGGGACTACATTTTAGCAGAAATTTGTATTATCTAAACAAGAAAACTGACTGACTTTGGAAGTCATCCGTTAATAAATTGCCTGTACTTCTTCTACCAGCTGTTTGGCAGAAAATTTAAACCATTTTAATTAGCTATGTATGTCATGACTAATATCCCCCTTTTCCCTCCAACTAAGCGTAAAGCTAGTATAAGCTAAGTAAATTGTAGAAAGTATTTTATTTTTAAACTGTCTTTACTTTTTTAGTATAATATTTTTCCACTACTGTCCGTCCAAATACTGTGCTAATTAATAAAAAGTTCTTTTTTTAACTTCAAGTGACGTAATTAACTAGTGTTGGTTAGTTACTAAAATATCTTTTACCTCGAGTTTACTAATAAGTTTTACTTTAAACGGAAAACGGAAAAAACTTTATTCCTTCCTCTATGTCACACTTTAAAACTTTTGCTGAAATGAAAAATTCACAGAGTTCGGAACTTTTCGCTTCAACTTTTTGTGCTATGCCAACCGTGTGGCAAAATATTGTCTTTCCAGGTCTTTAACTATACCCACGCAAAAAATCACGTCAATCCATTGCTCCATTACGACGTGATTGAAGAACAAACCAACAAACCAATGAACCAACAAACAAACACACTTTTGCATTTATAATAAGGGTAGAAGAAGGGTAGGCAATGATGTTTGCTATAACTTTGGCGGCCATTATTTTTAAAACGTTGTTATTTTTAAAAAAAATGTCTAAAAACTAAATAATGATTTTAAAATACTTACTTAACATGGAACCACTTGATATTTGATACACGTCTGGTATTTAGGAAGCTACTTCGCAAATACTCGCAAAACCAGACACGTTGGGTATTAACGAATAGGTATGACTCGGTTTGTACGAGGTCTAAGATAAGTCCACCCTAAACACGCGCGTTAATAATATAATTAAGATTACCAAAAGCATTAAAGCAGCACAACATTTGAGATCGGATTCTAAGTGCACTTAGGGGCCGTTGTGCAAATTACCCCAAACCTAAGGGTTGTTTAATGACAATCCTAATTACATACATAATAATCATTGCGTGCTGTGGAATCTGTGGAAAATGAAAAAATAAAATGTCTTTATAAAAAAATCATATTTTACAACCAAAACAAACTTTAATAACTTTGTTGAATTAAAGTAAAATAAAATCTCCAATAATTGGAGATTTGTTTAATATTTGCAATTATTGCAAATGTCAGTCAGTCACCTTTTCCTTTTATATATATCTAAATATATAAAAGGCAAAGGTAACTGACTGATTGACTGACTGACTGATCTATCAACGCACAGCTCAAACTACAGGACGGATTGCGGAAATTTGGCATGCAGATAGCTATTGTGACGTAGGCATCCTCTAAGAAAGGATTTTTGAAAATTCAAACCCTAAGTTGGTGAAATTGGGGTTTGAAATTTGTGTAGTTCACGCGGATGAAGTCGCGAGCATAAGCTAGTTTAGATATAAGCGCATTGAATTACGTTATATTAAAAAAAATTATAAATAAAGCAAACAATTCAATTCAGTTTTGAACAGATTAAACTTGCGCGCACAGCCTAGCTTTGCGATTCGTTTTGCAACGCAACTAACTGGAAAGGCGAGAGATTTTAAACACGAGTAAACACGATTTCCGGCTACATCGTCTGATAAATCATGTCGGTTAGCTACAACGTGGCTACAACGCTATATTGAAGTAGAGGACTAGCATCTATATTATATTTACTTACACTTGTTTCCACTACTTTTTTTACCAGAGATGCTTTTCAATAAGTCACTACTTTCAGTTGCTATTCGATTTATAAGTGTATGAACCTATATTAGTAAGCCATGCCCATCCGTCTGTCTGGCAGCGGGCTGTATCTCATGAACCGTAATAGGTAGAGTGTTAAAACTTTACGTATTTCTTTTGCCACTGTAACAACAATTAATAATAAAAAAAAACAAGATTACCCATTTTAAAAATTCGAATTATAAATTCGAAAAAAAATTGTTGTTGGTTTGTCCTGCAATCACGTCTCAACGTAGCAATGAATTAAGGTGATTCTTTGTATGGGTTTAGTTAAAGATCCAGAGAGTGAAACAGGTCACTTTTTATCCCAGAAAATAGGGTTCTCCACGGGACTTTTCAAACCCTAAATCCACGTGGACGAAGTCATAGGCATCACTATATTTAGTATTACTATATTCGTGTATAAATTTATTATACTATTTATATTTTTTTAGGCTGGTACGGTTTCTTTATGAATCTGATTCGCATTTGACCTGTTTTTGGAAGTTGTATAATCTTTTTTGTTTGAGTAGGCTATTACACAGAATAATATGAAAATAACAAAAATTTATCATAAAAGAAACACGTGCTTCAATATAATTCAATGTTTAATTTGAAATATCTTGCTCGTAAAAGAATTCATTTGCAAGCTCTACGCTCTCTTTTTTTAAGACACAATAATGGCTATAAAAATAAAATATTTTCTTAAGAAAAATATCTTGTTCTTTATTCCGCATACCGAGTACACAAAATTATTTGTTGAGAAAAAAAGAGCAGCACAATTTTTTACTAGAAATTATTTACAAGTACATTCTACTAGCTTATGCTTGAGTCTTCATCCGCGTGGACTACATAAATTTCAAACCCCTATTTCACCCCCTTAGGGGTTGAATTTTCAAAAATCCTTTTTTAGCGGATACCTACGTCATAATAGCTATCTGCATGCCAAATTTTAGCTCGATCCTGTAGTTTGAGCTGTGCGTTGATAGATTAGCCAGTCAGTTATCTTTTCCTTTTATATAATATTATTTAGATTAAAAACATTTATCCCTCCATCCTATCGCCGGGCCACTATAACTAAGCCCGTATCTGCTTTCAAAACTAGAAGGCCTTAGCCAGAGTTCATCACGCTGGTAAATTGCGGATTGGCAGATATCATACGCGTTTGAGAACAATATTTAGAACTCTCAGGTGCAAATTGCCTCACAATATTTTCTTTCAACGTTAAAGCAACCTATTAATCCATTGCTTAAAACGCATTATAACTCCGAAAAGTTAGAGATGCGAGCCCGAATTTTGACTAGAAAGTCAAACCCTTTTTTTCTACAACTAGCTTATGCTCGCGACTTCATCCGCGTGAACTACACAAATTTCAAACCCCTATTTCACCCACTTAGGGTTTGAATTTTCAAAAATCCTTTCTTAGAGGATGCCTACGTCACAATAGCTATCTGCATGCCAAATTTCAGCCCGGTCCGTCCAGTAGTTTAAGCTATGCGTTGATAGATCAGTCAGTCAGTCAGTCACCTTTTCCTTTTATATATATAGAGATTAATAATAATTATAGACTGGTGTTGGCTGCAACTAAACCTGCTGGAAAGTGATGTGCAGCCTAAGATGGGAGACATTTACATAGAAGATGCCTAATCAGTGTTGACTGGAAGGTTCCCCGTGAAAAAGTTTTCTTTCTTTCATATTAAAAGTGGAGGAGAAAACTGATGCTGGAAGAGCATTCCATATCCTAGAGTTTCTTTACCACTAAGTTACCGTTTCGCTATTAAAGACATAATCGAGGTAAAGTCCGAACCATTATTGCAGTTACACTGAGTTTGCGTTAGAATATTTTATTGCACACCTGGGGCTATTTCGCAAATTGCCCCAAACATTCTAGCCCCCACCCAAAATGTTGTTTTGATAGCTTTGGTTGATAATTGTGCAGTATATCTTAGCGAGTTTCATAAGTCGTTCTCCCATTTTCTAGGAATTAATGTTTGTATTCAGGATCCTCGAATAATCCATATGTATCCATATATTTATAACATTATTATATGAAGGTTGTCTGTCTGTTAGGTTATAACGGCCCTGATGTTTAACCGATTTTACAATTTGGTACAAATATAGCTAGTATCCCGGTGAAGGGCAACGAGTTTTCACCCGGGAAACAAAGTTACTAAGGGATTTTTAAAACCCTAAAACCCGTAAACCAATGTTCTTTAAATTGTGTGAAGTCTGTCAAGTCAATCCACATTTGATCAGTGTGGTAGATTTTGCAACCCAAATTTGCAATTGTGCATTACAGACAGATTTGTCTGTTTCAGCGAATTAGAACAGATCAAGCTTTTGGTTCCTTGAATATCATGGACTTTGCAAAGTAATGCCTGCTTCTAAACAAATTCTACGAATTTTCTCGTTCCGGATATAGGTTTATAGCTTTACTTTAAAAAAATCATCATCATCATCGTGATCAACCCATCGCCGGCTCACTACAGAGCACGGGTCTCCTCTCAGAGTGAGAAGGGTTTTGGCCATAGTCTACCACGCTGGCCATGTGCGGATTGGTAGACTTCACACACCTTTGAGAACATTATGGAGAACTCTCAGGCATGCAGGTTTCCTCACGATGTTTTCCTTCACCGTTAAAGCAAGTGATATTTAATTAATTAAAACTCCGAAAAGTTAGACGTGCGTGCCCGGGATCGAACCCCCGCCCTCCGATTAGAAGGCGGACGTCCTAACCACTAGGCTATCACAGCTTCTTAATTTTTAATAAAAACATACTCGTAAATCCATAGAGAAATTGAATTGTTTGTGTAAAGAAAAGGGTGAAAGGGATGAGTTATATCATATTGCTTGTTGATTTATGATACGCGTGTAACAAACTTGTATACCTACGTCAAGTTACCCAAGCCTGAGGTGTATTGACCCCCCACTAGGTGGCGGCGCAAGACCGTGGCGTGTGGAAGTCCCTACAAGAGACCTATGTCCAGCAGTGGACGTCTATTGGTTGATGATGATGATGATGATAGCGACAATAGAAACAATACCTAAACATTCTGTGAAAATTTCAACTCTCTACCTGTTACGGTTCACGGGATACAACCCGCTGACAGACAGACGGACGGGCAGATGGATAGCAAAGGCTTAGTAATATGGTCCCGTTGGCACACTTCTGGTACGGAACTGTTAAAAGTTACCCGGAACTAAATTTCCGGATCACTGATCTCACAAACAAATACAAATAGACAGTTCATTTTCCTGCAAGCGATACCAGTACGCTTAGTATAAAATTTTACGTCTCACCATCGTTGCTAGAATTCGAGATTCGAAACACAATAACATCAAAGTAAAATGGACCTAAAGAGCCTTGAATTAAAGTAAAAAATTCAATGCCACTGATTTTAAATTCGCAACGTTTCCGCTTGGAGCGCTGGCTGCAGATGTGTAGACAAACTTGAGCTTTAAAACAAGGCAGTTAAGATCCAGTTTACTATAACGCGGAAGTATTTCGACACTCGAATACTATCAACGTTGGTGAGGCATAAAATCTCGTAGGTACTAAGCGTGCAGTCATCTGCTATATCGTGCGTGCTGCAGTTTACATACAAATGTCTGTTATGTTCACGAATCCCTTTGTGAGCCCTTTAAATTGATACGCAACGTTCTAAATGTGTGCTCATTCAGCCATTGAAAATCATTGAACATGTCGAGTCGAGGAACTCTAATATAATGCTTCTTTTGTGGCTATCGACATCAGCTAACGGAGATAAAGGTTCTAGTTTACAATGCGGTATTTTACACCAAGGGAGAAAAAATCTAAAAACCGGCCATGTGCGAGTATGGCTCGGGCAACGAGCGTTCCGTACTACAGTCGTATTTTTCGATATTTTGCACGATAATTCAAAAACTATGATGCATAAAAATAAACAAAAATCTGTTTGTACCCCACTTGACATAGGCATCGTACTTCAATAATTGAAAATACTAATTATTTGTTCATGACCACAATTTTTTTTTGGTCACAAATTCACAGTTTCAGATTTTTCCCCGAATGTCTACTATAAGATTTACCAATCTGCCAAATTTCATGATTCTAGGTCAACGAGAAGTACCCTGTAGGTTTCTTGACAGACCGACAGACAGACAGACAGACAGACAGACAGACAGACAGACAACAAAGTGATCCTATAAGGATTCCGTTTTTCCTTTTGAGGTACGGAACCCTAAAAATGTATGTTAATTTCAGTTTACAAAATTAATGAGAAGTGAATAACTTTTGCTTTTAACTTACAAAAAAATTTAATCAATTATCTAAAGACATATTATAATAACTTATGTTTTGTAGTAAAATTTAGAAGCAATCACTATGGTTAGATCTATTCGTGATCTATTAGTGGGCCAACCTGCACTTGACCAGCGTGGTGGACTATTGCTGAACCCTTCTCATTCTGAGAGAAGACCCGTGCTAATAGAATACAGCGATGGTTAGTAGTATTTAAAAATACGCATAATGTCATCTTTTTCAAAATGGGTTTTATTTTACAATCCAGTTTATCGACATAAAAAAATTTAAATCGAAATAAGAAAATTTCTCCGTAGTGCCAGCTCCTTCTTTCCACGCACATGCAAACTGTGGAACCAACTCCCATCGGCGGTGTTCCCACTAGATTACAACATGGGGTTATTCAAGGGGCGGACCAACAGATTCCTAAAAGGCCGGCAACGCATCGGTGGTTCCTCTGGTGCTGCAAATGTTCATGGGCGGCGGCAATCATTTAACATCAGGTGGACCCGCCTGCTCGTTTGCTCGCTATCTCTATTAAAAAAAAATCTAAGCTTGTTTTTATTTATACGCACAAGCTTCAACTTGAACAACTTTTCCGAGAGCAAGCCAAGAGCCCTTCTAAAAGATTCATAGTAAGGAAATTCGTAGAAAAATCAGTCCCCAATGTGGGCCAGATCCGTCGTTTTAACGAATAAACTAAATTCACTGACTTTATTTACCCTGTCTGAATGTATTTTGATACTTGTAGAGATACTTAATATTCTCTTCGCCATGTATCCTTCATTTCTGAGGCTGGAGACCCCTTAAAATTATTCAGAATCATAGGAGTTACTAGCTGATGCCCGCGATTTGGTCCGAGTGGAATTAGGTTTTAAAACCTTTGATTTTCCGGAATAAAAAGTAGCCTATGTCTCTACAGGTCTGGATCTATACCCATGCAAAAATCACGTCAGTCTGTTGCACCGTTGCAACGTGATTGAAGGACAAACCAACAAACCTCGTTTTGTAGTTGTAGCGTGCAAAACTCGGGTCAATGCCCCACCTACGACGCGACATTGACTCCGAGTGGCCTACTTACGGAACATTCGTTAACCTCTAGCGTCAATCAGATGTTTTATTTGCAATATATCGTGAAATTTTACAAAATATGGGATTTTGTAAATTTTTTTCGCGTTTTTTAGGGTTCCGTACCTCAAAAGGAAAAACGGAACCCTTATAGGATCACTTTGTTGTCTGTTTGTCTGTCTGTCTGTCTGTCTGTCTGTCTGTCTGTCTGTCTGTCAAGAAACCTACAGGGTACTTCCCGTTGACCTAGAATTATGAAATTTGGCAGGTAGGTAGATCTTATAGCTGACATTTGGGGAAAAATCTAAAAATCGCGAAATTAGGGTTAGATCACACAAAAAAAATTAAATTGTGGTCATGAACTAATAATTAGTATTTTCAACTTTCGAAGTGAGTTACTATATCAAGTGGGGTATCATATGAAAGGTCTTGTACATTCTAAAACAGATTTTTATTTATTTTTATGCATCATAGTTTTTTAATTATCGTGCAAAATGTTGAAAAAATACGACTGTAGTACGGAACCCTCATTGAGCGAGCCTGACTCGCACTTGGCCGGTTTTTTTACAGTATCATATCACTGATCATCAATACTATCACCTGTCTTCGTTTTTGCGTTCTGGTTACACCCTGTATAATATTGTATAGAACTAACGTCACGGTAATGGTATCTATGATAATATTGCCGTGCTAACGTCAACCACGGATCAATACAACCTCCCACTCCTCTTCTAGATAACCCCGTTCCAGATAACCCATTTTATTATATAGAACACGTTATCTATCTACTTTCTGAACTGTAGAAGGACGACCTCCCTGGCGCAGTGGTAAGCGCTGTGGTCTTATTAGTGGGAGGTCCCGGGTTCGATTCCTGGCAGGGATTTGGAATTGCATAATTTCTAAATTTCTGGTCTGGTCTGGTGGGAGGCCTCGGCCTAGGGTAGTTACCACCCTACCGGCAAAGCCGTGCCGCCAAGCGATTTAGCGTTCCTGTACGATGCCGTGTAGAAACCAAAGATGATGGGTTTAATAAAAAACTGCCATACTCCTTCCAGGTTAGCCCGCTCCCACCACATATTAATTTATCAGCTTTAAATAATAAAAATCGTAAGAAATTCCCCCCTTAAGGGTGGTAAAATAGGGGGGAAAGTTTTTATATAAAAGTTTTAACTATTGTTATTTTTACTTGAAATTTGAAACGTAGGTTCTTTCTAGGGGGTAGGTATCAGATAAGAAAGGATCTAACTAAATTCCCCCCCTAAGGGGGTGAAATGGGGGTTGAAAGTTGTATGAAAGTCCTATGTTTTTGAAGTTAGAGACATGAAAATCGACGTTTAGGTTATAAGCTTTAAATAATAAAAGTCTGTATAAGTCAACTTGGGAAATTCCCCCCTTAAGGGTGGTAAAATAGGAGGGGAATTTTTATAGAAAAGTTTTAACTATTGTTATTTTTACTTGAAATTTGAAACGTAGGTTCTTTCTAGGGGGTAGGTATTAGATAAGAAAGGATCTAACTAAATTCCCCCCTAAAGGGGTGAAATGGGGGTTGAAAAGTTATATGAAAATCCTATGTTTTTAAAGATCGAGATATGAAAATAGGCATTTAGGAATTCTGGGTTCCGTGCCTTAAGGTGAGACTGAGTGAGTAGGTAAGTAAGGCCTTTTGCAGCGGGAAAATTTCAGATCTCATGAGAAACCAGAACTTTTACGCGGACAAAGTCGCGGGCAACAGCTAGTGCTATATATTTAAGATTTCTTTCTGAACATTTTTACGTTAATTTTAGAAATATTTTTGCCTTTTCAAAATATAAATTATTGCTAATTACAAGGAAACTAATTGACCAAAAAATATACATTCAACAAAATAAACACGAGACCCTCCGAGCTAACAAATTGCCCCTGCCTTTAATCGATCATTATAATCTGAATCTAAATAAAAAGAAAAATCCTTACCCACTTTACTGAAGCCGCGGGCGGTCACTGGCAACATTATAAGCATGAAAAATTTAATCATACATTTCCATAAAATTCTACTATGTAAAAAGAACTGTATAGGCGAACCCTACAAAAGAAACATTTTCGTTGAATAATTAAGGTCAGCCATCAAAGTAACCTCTCGGGTTGGGGCCGCAATGTTTGGGGCAATTTGCGAAATGGCCCCGAGGGTGCACTAAGTAACCCAGACATCCAACATTCATTGCACTCGAAATGGTTGAAGGCGTTTTGGGAAGATAGCCTTAATTAAGTCGGATGATTTGTTTTTTAAGGTTCCGTACAATAGAGGAACGTATTGCCTAGATGTGTCGTATCTGTGAATTGCAATGGTCAAGCAACCTTGATCTAAGTCAGTAACTGGATGGGTGACCGATTTTAGAGTTTTACAAAGATATAGCCTTTATAAACTTATGCTCGTTCTAAATGTATTTATCTGCACCGTATTGTACAGCCAGAGCGTGCCAGACCTTCGTTATTTTATAAAAAACTGAAAGTTTCCAAACATAATATCAAAAAGTTACTTTATACTTTGCCGTAAGATTCTTTACACTTTTATTACCTATCAGTGATCGTTTCTCCCTGCGTTGGGAACAATACGCAGAGATAATTAATTCAGCTTTTATAAAATGACAAAAGTCTGGCATGCGCTGGCTCTTAGTCCACTAGCTTTAAACCAGATAAGTAGGTAAAGCTATCAGTGAAAAAATTTTTAGAATCGGATCGTCAGTTCAACATAACTAACAAAATTCCGTGTTTCCTGCCAAGTATAACTTAAATATCTTTAAAACATGAGTGAATAGGCATCTTCTAAATTATAACCTAAGGCTCATAATTGCTTTTTATTACCATGATTGTCGGCAGGCATAAATCAATTTCGTAATAAAAAAATCTTTTTATGATTCCTACTAGCATCGATTTCGTAGTGACCTTTTTTCATTAAAATTAAGAAGGGTAGTAGGAACCTACCAATGCAAAATTAATACGTTCCAAAAATTCTCTAGTTTCAAAAGAAGAATAATTATACAAATGCACCTACATTAAAATTTTACAAATGTAAATACAAGTGTACCAGTTCTACGATTCTTGAAAGAAACTTTCGCATGTACAGTTTTAGACATAGTACAAGTTTCTACACCTGGACAACGTTTATATATTTCGAGTATCGAGACGCTATAATGTCCAAGGAAAATTGAAACTAAATACACTTGCTTCATGGTCCAAATTCATCCATTCATCTATTCCCAGTGACCCCAAGCGGAAACATCGTAAAATAAAGATCAGTACTAAGTGCTATCCATTATAAATATGTACAACTAATAACCGGCTAGACTCACGTGATTAGTCGACATAAGCTCGGCTAGCTTTGAACCCACCCGGGGTCCTTTTAAAGGGAAAAAATAGCTTAAAACGAGTAAAGCTACTTACAAATAAAGATACGTAAAGATATTTTACTACTGCCCTTGACAGCTCGAACTTCATCTCTCGCAGCACCGCAGTCCTTTCGTGACCACGACCTGTGCAATTGGGTTGAAATATCGACAAATAAAAACAAAAATTAATCGTGGTATGTACCCGTTTTATACAATAAAATATACGTAAAGATATATTTTACTCCTTATTAATGTTTTCGATGTTCGATGTAGACAAGATTCGCAAAGTCGTGCTAAGGGTACAGATAAAACTATTTTCAGCCAGAACTCGACTAAAAGCTTAAAACATCACGGAATTTTTCAGCCAAATGAAAATTTTAAAGCGTTTGAAACGTGAGAAAAACTCGCTTATCGCTTTAATCGTTTTAAGCGAAACGGCGTTTACGTTTCTTTGCGTTGAGAGGATATATGAAATGTTTAGTTTCACTAAAATGGAACTTGACTACATTACATATTTTCTTGGTATCGCCTTTAATATTCAGGTCAAGGGATCTTATACAAAGGAAGAATAGTAGACAATAATGAGGCCGATTCTCTAGTACACAATCTCTAAACTAAACTAAATTAACAGGTCTTAATCTAGTGCTTTCCTTTTCCGCAAGCAACATTATGAAAGGGATAGCAATAGATTTAGACGTGATATTTTAGTTTAGTTTAGAGATTGTGTACAAAGGAATTAGCCACAATATCTAAATCTAAATTTATAAAAGGAAAAGGTGACTGACTGATCTATCAACGCACAGCTCAAACTACTGGACGGATCGGGCTGAAATTTGGAATGCAGATAGCTATTAAGATGTAGGCATCCGCTAAGAAATAATTTGTGAAAATTCAACCGCTAAGGGGGTGAAATAGGGGTTTGAAATTTGTGTAGTCCACGCGGACGAAGTCGCGAGCATAAGCTAGTATATTATGTAAATGACAGTGATTGCCAAGTTGTGGTGTACCTACCCATTTATAATAACCACATGTGGTTGTGGTTCATTGTCCGTTAAATTCAATTGTTCCATAACATGTTGTGACGGCCGGATTCTCTGTTGACCTACCTACTATTGGTGGTATAGGTAGATACTGAAAGCATAACACGGATGAGACTAAGTCTAAAATACTTGATAATGCCTCCTCAACCCTGATGATTTAAGGTACCGAACTCCTAAGCGAATCTAAAATAGGTAAGGCATTGATATTAAAATAGGCATCGATATTAAAACATCGGCGCGTCCCCAGGCCCGCAATAAACGCGGCACTCCGGCGAAGTGCGGAACGGTGTTCGTTCGTCACACGAATTACAACTCGACAGCTGCTCGTAACATTCGCCACTGTTTTATACAATCTCTATAAATCTCGCGTTTATATCCTACCAATACATTTCGCGATACGAAATATTTGATGGAAATCTTAGCTTTTTCGCCCAAAATTCGGTTTGCGTATAGAAATATAATTTTTATCCAACTGAACCAGACGGAGGATATTGTCTTTCGATATCATGTACTAGCTGAATCAAAAAATCGTTGGGAACTTTTTGGTTTGCCGAGATAAAATGTACCTACTATGTCACTCTCCACTACTCTCCAGGTCTTTAGCTATACCTACCCATGAAAAAAATCATGTTAATCCGTTGCTCCTTTGCTTCATGATTGAAGGACTAACCAACAAATCAAACATTTTCGTATTTATAAGTAGCTGATGTCTCTCGACTTCGTCCGCACGGATTAAAGTTTTTAAAAAACTCGTGGGAACTCGTTTGGTTTTCCGAGTTAAAATGTATAGATGTCACTCGAGTCTTTAACTATATCTGCCTATGCAAAAAATCACGTTGATTCGTTGCTCGGTTGCAACGTGATTGAAGGACAAACCAACAAACAAACACTTTCGTATTTATAATATGGGTTCTTGCTCGATGTAACAAATAAACCTTTTATGACACCCGTTCTTAAAGTACGCGACGTTACGTTTACATAGAATAAAATTCAAATTTTATCAGCACTTTGAACTAAGCAGGTGTTGCTCTCAATACAAAAGCAATTTAGAAACACTTACATAATATCACTCTAAAATGTTATCCAGAGAAAATAATATGGAACACGGCGCCGCGTAAGATGAGGCTTATTTGTTTTTCATAAGGCAACCTTTGGGCGGGAAAATTGGCTTTTCTATACGAATATGAGACGACGACGTAGCAAACACCTGGTATTTTTCTATCTTATTTACTACTAGCGACCCGCCGCGGCTTTGCATGGGTGCAATGTAAATACTTAATACTAATGTGGTGTCATTGAGATGTCATTGCCTCGGAAACTCAAATGAGAGATAATTTTTTCCGACCTAATTCACATTATTTCAATTTCTCTAGGGATCTCTAATTTTTTGAGAATTAAACTATAGCTATAAACCTTCCCCTTGAATAACTCTATCTGTTGGTGAAAATCGCATTAAAATCCGTTGCGTTGTTTAAAAGATCTACGCGTTCATACATACATACAAACAGCGGGAAGCGACTTTATTTTATAGGTACTATGTAGAGACAATGCAATTTACAACAAATTGAAGAGAAAATGCAATTTACGAAAACATGATGATGATGATGATGATGAACCAATCACGTCAATGTCGCAAACCAAATGGGTACATCCAGGAATTATCCTAGCGTATTTACATGTACTTGGTCGCAATACATCTCCTGATTCAATTCGCTTAATCCCGCAATTTGATAAGGGATGGCTTACTAGCTAAACTGTTAAATGGTCTGCAAAGGTCAACGGTTAGGCCGGCTGAATTTAGGTCAGCTTAATACGGGGAATTGGTCAGATGTGGCTTAAATTTTATTATAGGCTTCATGGGTAATTTTATGATACCTGAAAAGGAAAAAAAGGAACCTTAATAGAATTACTTCATTGTCTGTTTGTTACCTTTTCACGACCCATCCGCTTAACCGATTTTAATGAAATTCGGTATAGAGATAGCTTACATCCCAGGGACAGACATAAGGTACTTTTTATCGCAGAAAATAAAAGAGTTCCGTCAGGATTTATAAAAAACTATCTCCACATGGATGAACTCTTGTATTAATTCCGTGAAATCAGTCAATGTGGGAAGCCAAATCAGTACATTGACGAATTACCTTAACATATTACATGTACTTGGTCGCAATATATCTCCTGATTCAATTTGCTTAATCCCGCAATTTGATAAGGGATGGCTTACTAGCTAAACTGTTAAATGGTCTGCAAAGGTCAACGGTTAGGCCGGCTGAATTTAGGTCAGCTTATTACGGGGAATTGGTCAGATGTGGTTTCATTGTATTAGGTACTTTTTGGTTAGTTTTTATTCTAATTTATTTATTAACATCCGCATAGTTTGTAGGGTTAAGGTTTTTTAAAAATCCCGTTAAAAATCTTAAATTTTCGGGTTAAAAAGTACCTTTTGTGTGTCTCAAGAGACAAACTAGGAATCCGTAGACAAACTCGGAACCGTAATAAGCTCGAAACTTCTACGCTCCGCCTCGGTAAAGCGGGAAAAAGTCTATTGTCAGAATGAACCTTCTCTATAATATAAAAATGAATCACTAAATATTGTGTTGGTCATCGTAAATCTCGAGAACAGCTGAACCGATTTCGCTAATTCTTTTTTTATAATATTCCTTGAAGTACGAGGATGGTTCTTACGGAGAGAAAATTTAAAAAAAATTGAATCGACTGTTAGGCGGAACGAAGTTCGCCAAGGAAGCTAGTTTTATAATGAAATTCCACAAACAATTTCAGAGAGAAAATCTATTAAAATTATGCTCCTAAAAAGCATAATATTATACAGTCAAAGACTATATAAATGATAAAAAGCCTGTATTTGACTCGCTCCAGCAATGCACGGCGCTGCAATTGTATGTATAATACAGAATGGTATAATAACATTGTAAACTGATCACTTGAAAAGAGCAACCGCCGAATTTCTTGCTGGTTCTCGGTAGGAACGGCATTCCGAACCAGTGGTAAGGTAACTAGAAGTCTTTGATCGGGTGATAATAAGATTATTCTCAGAAATTCTGAATCGTACCAATTTATTCCAATACTTGTCAAATGAAATTCCACAGACGGCAATAACAAATTAATTTCTCAGTTTAGAAATTAATAAAGATGTTTATCGTGATTATTTGGTGTCAGAATCTTTGGGCGGGCTCACAGCGACTTAATTAATTATCTTCACAGTATTATTTAAGACATTTTAAGTAACGATATAATCAACAAATCATAATCAGTACCCTGCCATGTCGACCTGTCGCAGACTGTACATACATGGTACCTAAGTTCACACGTTTCCATAGTTCACTGTACATTGACAACTAAGTTCACATGTTTCCATAGTTCACTGTACATTGACAACTAAGTTCACACGTTTTCATAGTCGGATAAAAAGTGGCTTGTCAAATATTCAAACGGGAAAAATACAAATGAAATATTGGGACCCTCCGCCATTATCATATCTCGCGGCGCACAAATCATTTCGACGTTATTAATTCACAGACACGAGTGTGTAGCAGAGCTTCCAGTACGCTTAGTACAATTCTTGTATTTTACGAAGGCCACTGACTCGTGCTTGTGTTTAAGTCGTTTCGGTATACGTCAGGTACACTTTGTGTGCGTTTGACAGCGCTTGCTCGCGACTGATTGGTCCGACATGCACGCACACTTACGCAATGACCATGTAAACGACGTTACCACAAGTAAAGTTCAATAGCCATCGTAAATTGCAAGACCTGTACGAGATTTTATGTCTCACCAACGTTGATTTGATAGTATTCGAGTGTCGAAACAAATCCGCGTTATAGTAAACTGGATCTTAACTGCCTTGTTTTAAAGCTCAAGTTTGTCTTTACATCTACAGCCAGCGCAACGCTCCAAGCGGACACGTTGCAAAATTAAATTCAGTGGCATTGAATTTTTGACTTCAATTCAAGGCGCATTAGGTCCATTTTACTTTGACGTTATTGTGTTTCGAATCTCGATTTCTAGCAACGTTGGTGTGTCGTAAAATCTTATACTAAGCTTTCTGCCGCCTTTTGTTTTATGCGGCTATAAAATATGACAAGAGCGGGTGCACATTGACTCTTATCATCTGAACGTCTAGCAGCCATAGGATTCAGACTTCATAGGATAAACCTTCATAACCTTCGCACAAAACATCCCATCCCGCACAGACCTATATCTCCTGTTACGCTGCGGGGACACGGTGTGACTAGGCTTCTGCATGAATGCTCTCATAATATTATTATCCAGGATCTAACCACAACGCTATCAAAAACTTAGCGATTTTGTATACTACCTAAATTCAAGTACTTTCCCTCATTTTGTAGTATTCATGATTTAGTATTTTCAAACCCGCAATGTATAGTGTGCAAAATTCGGGTTGATGCCCCACCCACGACGCAACGTTCGTTGACCTCTAGCGTCAGTCAGATGTTTTATTTGCAATATATCGTGAACTTTTACAAGATATAGATTTTTTATTTCTTTTTTCTCGTTTTTTTTTTTGTAGTATTATTTAATGACAATGTATTAGTAAAAAACCGGCCGAGTGCGAGTCAGGCTTGCGCAATGAGAGTTCCGTACTACAGTCGTATTTTTTCGACATTTTGCACGATAATTCAAAAACTATGATGCATAAAAATAAATAAAAATCTCTTTTAGAATGTACAAGTGAAGACCTTTCATAATATGATACCCCACTTGATATAGTCACTCACTTCGAAAGTTGAAAATACTAATTATTAGGTCATGACCACAATTTAATTTTTTTTTGTGTGATTTAACCCTAAATTCACGGTTTTCAGATTTTTCCCCAAATGTCAGCTATAAGATCTACCTACCTGCTAAATTACATGATTCTAGGTCAACGGGAAGTACCCTGTAGGTTTCTTGACAGACAGACAGACAGACAGACAACAAAGTGATCCTATAAGAATTCCGTTTTTCCTTTTGAGATACGGAACCCTAAAAAAGTAGCTTTACATAGTTACAGTTGCGGTTTTAAAGTGTATAATATTAAAAACAGAACATATAATAATATTATGAATAGTTACAAGTAACAATCAGAAAGTGTATTACAATAATACCTAATCTGAATAAATTATTTGAGTTTGAATTTATTCACAGCAGATATAATAAACCACAAACTAAATAAAATACGTAAAGACACGTAGCAAGTAATATGCAAATCACAGCCAAGTTAGCAACACAACTCCTTGACAACGCAAATACAAAATGAAATATTCGCTGACGTGTGCTTATCACGAGTCTCGCGGCTCACAAATCATTTCTGCGATATTAAATCAAAAGATACTCTGAAGAGCTTTGCAGATACCGTTATATTTGTTACTAGAGGATACCAGTATATTATTTACCTTATTCGAAACGAGAACATACTGTTAATTAACTTGCTTTAACCGTGAAAGAAATCATCGTGAGGAAATCTGCATGCCTCAGAGATCTCTATAATGTTTTGAACTTTTTTTTTCAATGTTGTATATATCAATAAATCTAGAGAAACGGAAGACAAACCGATAAAATATTTCGTTTTGAGCGTACAATATCGAATAATGTAGTAATTACCCTCCTACGTTTATATGAAGAAAGCACCGAACTGCGCCCTCTTAAGTAAGAAGTTCACTTTGTTAACAAGAACATAATATTAATACTATAAACACCAGTGCGTGGTTAACACGTTTACGTAGCATAATTTATGCTTCTACCTTCATAATAACTTTAGGGCCTTACATTGTATTGCAAATATGTGGGGAGACTTAAATTAAGTAAGTAAGTACTTATAATATTACTAGATGATGTCCGCGTCATCATCTAGTAGTCGCGGACTTCTACGACAAACAAATAACACTTTCGTATTTTAGCGTTTAAACTACCGTGAGTGATTTCCATTCTAAATACTATCTGTCCCGGCTGTACTCACCCTCCCTTGAAAAAGGACCCCGTATGGGTTCGAAACTAGTCGGGCTAACGTCGACTACACACGTGAGTAAAGCCGGGACAGATAGTATTTAGAACACTTTCGTATTTGTAATATTATGGGTAAAGAAAATTCTTATAAAGATCTAGAATTTCAGTCACGCGAAAAGAAGTTTGAAGAGACGTTAACCTTGTATTCAAGTTGATAATCTTCTAATAATATAAACGCGAAAATATGCCTGTCTGTCTGTCTGCTAGACTTTAACGGCCCATCCGTTCAACCGATTTTGTTGAAATTTTTTACACAGATAGCTTGCATTCGGGGGAGGGAAATAACTACTTATTATTACTTTTTATTCCGGATAATCAAAAAGTTCCTAAGGGGTTTTAAAAAAAACTAAATCCACGCGAATGAAGTCACAGGCATCAGTTAGTTTAAAATATAGGATGAAATTGGGAGAAAAAAAAAACCTTATGTAAGTACGTAATGGAAACCTTATAAAATGTACCTTTTGTTGAAAATAATTCTCTCGAATCATTCACGGAAACACTCCTGTAATTTACTGATGCTCGTTCATTTGTCAAATTTCAATAGAAACGGCAATACAGGGCGGGGAGTTTGAATAATAACGATCGTTAGGGCGTATTGGATGTTTCTCAATTCATTGATTTATATAATTTTGTTGATATCCATCCCGATTTTATAAATGCGGAAGAGTGTCCGTTACGATTTCACGGCCATCCTTTTAACAAATTTTATCATAGAGATAGAGTGCATCCCAAAGATTATTGTAGTACTTTTGTCACAGAAAATCAGATAGTTCCCTGAAAGGTTGCCTGGAAGAGATCGCTTTAGCAATAAGGCCGCCTTTGCATGCTACAGCTATTAAATTAAGATCCTGTATTGTGTTTTTTCAATGTTTACTTTGTGTTGTGTGCAATAAAGTGTAAATAAATAAAAATAAAAAAATAGTTCCCTTGAAATCAGTACCCTTATTATAAATGCGAAAGTGTGTTTGGTGGTTGGTTTGTCCTTCAATCAGGTCGCATAATTTAATTTAGTGTTTTTTAAATTATAATATTCATTTTGTATTTTATAGCTTAGGTAGGTATATTTTTCATGTTTAGGTTAGGTTATTTTAATGCACGACTAGTTTTATTTAATGCTCGTTGTGACTGTCCATAATTAGAGTTACACGGGACCTGTAAAACTCGATAACATTTTGTGTAATTTTGAGTGTGTAATTCTGTGGGCGGTTATTGGACAAAATAAATAAAATAAAATAAAAAATAAATCGGTGCAACAGATTGACGTGATTTTTTGAATGGGTTTAGATAAAGACCTGGAGAGTGACATAGGCTACTTTTTATCCTGGAAATCCTAATTTCACGCGGATGAAGTCGCTCGCATCAGCTAGTTTGTTATATAGACAACTTAGATATATACTGGAAACGGGCGTAAACTCCCTTTCATCCCGGAAAATCAAGTCAAGCGTGAATAGGCACTTAGTAAGTGCGGAATTTAGAGCAGACGGAATTTAGTAAACACTGAAATAGCTTGCATCTCAGGGATGAAATTAACAGTTTTTGTCCCGGAAAACCCAAGAGTTCCCATAGGATTTTTTTTACACATTTAGTATTGAATAATGCACTTAATAAAATAATAATATAATTCTCATAATTTCGCATAATGGTCCTATCAGAAGTTATGAACGCAACAATAGAACGGAAATTTCGTTCGGCGCAATTCTTCAATTAACCCCGTAGCACCCGTAGCACCCGTAGCTACGCAAATTCACGCTTTTGTCGAGTGGCCATTGTGCCCGTTCGTGATTTCGTCATGTCGAATTTTGTTTTCGTCTATTGTTAGATATTTTGTACCTAGTCTGAATATTATATTTTTTTGATGAACAACTTTTTTGTGATTCTTAATAATTGTTTTATTTATTTCTATTAATGATTATTATTATAAATATGTTAAGCCTCAGATAGGCCAACCTCGCTTAGTGATCGCAACTAAATTTTAGAGTAGATGATAATATTCCCGGTTGCTTCCTACCAATAATATTATACAGAGTTTAATTTAGATCTGTCAAACCGCGTGACTTTAGTTGCAAGTTGCGCAATTCATCTTCCCTCCTTTTAGCAATATTCATAAAAAGAAAAATATTCGGATACTCTAATTATAGTTTTAATCAATACATCAAAATCGATGCCAGAGTGTTTGAAAAAGTAGGTAGGTATGTAAGTAGGTAAAGTATTAAGCAAAAACAAAGTGATAAAAACTGGCCAAGTGCGAGTCAGGCTCGCGCACTGAGGGTTCCGTATTACAGTCGCATTTTTTTGACATTTTGCACGATAAATCAAAAACTGTTATGCCTAAAAATAATAAAAATATGTTTTAGAATGTACAAATAAAGTCCTTTCATATGATACCCCACTTGATAGTAATGTTACTTTGAAAGTTGAAAATAGCATTATTTGTACATGAACACATAATTTTTTTCTTGTGATGTTACCACAGATTCACGGTTTTCAGATTTTTCCCCTGATGTCTGCTATAAGACCTACCTTCCTGCCAAATTTCATGATTTTCGGTCAACATGAAGTGCCCTATAGGTTTCTTGACAGACAGGCAGACAGACAGACAACAAAGTGATCCTATAAGGGTTCCGTTTTATCTTTTGAGGTACGGAACCCTAAAAAGGACAGCAGAATGCAAACAAGGCAAGTAGGTAAGTATAATGTTTAGACGGAGCACGAAAGATAGGGATTATTTTGAAAATATTTATCCAAATAATACCCTGAAAATCAAAGCTCAAAGCAAAATCCGACGCGAAGACGACAAACGACATCCGCACCTGGCAACCGCAAAAATACAAAATATAGAGAATTCGGAATGAAGTGTCATCGACAGGGTACAGCTGGATCCTCTCTCTTTAATACGATTATAATATTCTGGATGTTTCCTTCTAAGCTAATCCAAAACCTTTATCCAGCAAAAATGTATGAAAAGTGTGCCTTTCTAAGTTTTACTGAATAGGTAAGTTCACGGTGAGTTCATAGGTAAGTAAAAAAACTGAATCGTTTTCTGTTTGTAAGAAGGAAAAAACTAATTAAGTATAATAAATCACATCCCCGAACGAGCACTAAAAAAGACGATCAAGGGGGAGTTGGATGTGCACACGAAGGGCTCTGTACAAACGTACAAGAAATCAAAATTTACCATTATTATAAAAATTTGCTAGTTAATGCCAGACAGCGCCATCTTGATGTGATTTATATAACTAATTGTTTCGTCGGGGATTTTTTTCGATGCAACCACAAATTCACGATTTTCGTATTTTTTTCTTGTGCTACCTGCCACATACCCTATAGCTTTTATAGACAGCTTTATAGACAGACAGTCAACGAAGTATCATATAAGACCCCTAAAAACCGAATCATTTTCTGTTGGTAACAAGGAAAAGCTAATTGAAATAAATCATAGCCCCGAACGAACACTAAAAGAAAAAAAAAACGGCCCGAGACCCAACACGACAGCCGACAACCGGCGTCATTTGCACCTGGTAGCCGCAAAAAATAATAAATCTCTCGTAATCCCAGTAAAGGCCTTTAAACTGCCAACTTTGGGAGGGACCACTTATCACAGGCTTAGCTTGGGGTAATTATTATGGGTGTTTTTGTCATTATAACGGGGAGTATCGTTGATAATGTGGAATTGCCCTAATTCAGTTGCATATTGTGGCTAATTCCATTGTACACAATCTCTAAACTAAACTAAAATGTCACGCCTAAACCTATTGCTATCCCTTTCATAATGTTGCTTGCGGAAAAGGATGGCACTAGATTAAGACCTGTTAATTTAGTTTAGTTTAGAGATTGTGTACTAGAGAATCGGCCCCATTGGCACCGATTCTAAGCACAACCTAATTTTAGAGTATTCGCACCCTCTTCTTACTATTGTAATATGAAAAGGACAGAAGCAGTTTGACATTTCTAAATTTAATTTTTAGATAGTAAAATCCGTGATTTTAGCACGCACTCGCGAACCTACTGTTTAAACTTGTATTGTGCACTAAAATTTAGAGTCTTTAAATGTGAAAGTCATGTTCCGTTCCTTTTTTAGCATTAGTAAAAAGAAAAGGATGCAGATACTCTAAATTTAGTTAAGAGAGAGACTAGAGAATCGGGGCCAGTTGTCTCTAAATTAAATAGACTGGTGTAAAATTATTGCAATCTCTATCGGCAGCATCACAACCTATATTTCAATACCCATATTAGGTATAAATGTGAAAGTGTGTTTGTTTGTTGGTTTGTTGCTTTGTTGGTTTGTCCTTCAATTACGTCGCCACGGCGCAACGGATCAACGTGTTCGAATATTTCGAATTCCACAGTCAATTTTAGACACGAATTTTTAATATGAAAAGCATTATTGAAAGATTTGACTCGTACATGGCATAATATTGGTAATTTTTTTTTAATGCAACCGCTGAGTTTCTTGCCGGTTCATGTCGGTAAGGAGGCCATTATGTACTAGTGATAAAGTCATAATTTTGTCGATTTAAAAGCAATTATAAAAAAGTCAATTTTGCATAAAAATATATATATTTCAACCATACTAATATTATAAATGCGAAAGTGTGTCTGTCTGTCTGTCTGCTAGCCTTTCACGTTCTATCCGTTGAATCGATTTTGACGAAATTTGGTACAGATATAGCTTGCATCCCGGGGAAGGACATAGGCTACTTGTTATCCCGGAAAATCAAAGAGTTCCCACGGGGTTTTTAAAAACGTAAGTCCACGCGGACGAAGTCGCGTGCATCATCTAGTAACGAAATAATATCATTACATCATCATATTATATTTTCATAGTATTATTATTGGTACTTTTTCCGTAATCAAGTAAAGATTAGCCAACAGAAAATAAATAAGAACTCCCGAAATCATATAAAATAATACGAGTATGATATTATCTATATATTTGGCAAGAAACGTAATTACCCAAAGAAAATTATTTTCCCTTCATCGTTGTGGATGTGGAAATGTAATACTCTAATAACATTTCCTCGTACTACGCTCATTAGGAGTTGTTTATCGTAATAATATAAAAAAAAACAAGTGCGAGTCCGGCTCGCGCAATGAGGTTTTCGTACTACAGTCGTATTTTTTCGACATTTTGCACGATAATTCAAAAACTATGATGCATAAAAATAATTAAAAATCAGTTTTAGAATGTACAGGTGAAGACCTTTCATATGATACCCCACTTGATATAGTCACTCACTTCGAAAGTTGAAAATACTAATTATTAGTTCATGACCACAATTTAATTTTTTTTGTGTGATCTAACCCTAAATTCGCGGTTTTCAGATTTTTCCCCAAATGTCAGCTATAAGATCTACCTACCTGCTAAATTTCATGATTCTAGGTCAACGGGAAGTACCCTGTAGATTTCCTGACAGACAGACAGACAGACAACAAAGTGATCCTATAAGGGTTCCGTTTTTCCTTTTCAGGTACGGAACCCTAAAAACCAGAATGTATGTCATGTACAATCATCATCATCATCATGATCAACCCATTGCCGGCTCACTACAGAGCACGGGTCTCCTCTCAAAATGTGTAGGGTTTGGTTGGAGGAGTGACCTGGAGGGTGACATAGGCTACTTTTGTCCCGGAAGATCAAAAAGTTCCCACGGGGTTAAAGAAACCTAAATCCACGTGAATGAAGTCGCGGGAATCAGCTAGTAATACATAAAAGGAAAAGCTGACTGACTGATTGATCTATCAACGCACAACTTAAATTACTCAACGGATCAGGCCGAAATTTGGCATGCAGATAGATATAATGACATAGACATCAGCTAAGAAAGTATTTGTGAAAATATAACCCTAAGGGGGTAAAATAGGGGTTTGAAATTTGTGTAGTCCACGCGCACGAAGTCGCGAGCATAAGCTAGTAATACATAAAAGGAAAAGCTGACTGACTGACTGACTGATCTATCAACGCACAGCTTAAATTACTCGACGGATCAGGCTGAAATTTGGCATGCAGATAGCTATTATTACATAGCCATTCGCTAAGAAAGTATTTGTGAAAATATACCCCTAAGGGTGTGATATAGGGGTTTGAAATTTATGTGGTCCAGTTGTAGTTACAATTTTCATTTCTCTGACCGCTGCCGTTGCCAAAATCCTACCCTGTTTATTTTATTCGCACTATATCTATATTTTATGGCCCCAAATAATATAATTTCATGTCCCTTATTTACTGTGCCGGCCCTTTCGCCAGATGCGACCATATTTTCTATGGGCCTAAATGACATGAGAAAAATAACAGAATTTCCTGTTGGTAATATATTTTTCACTAAGCATTTTCTTTTCCATAGTATTTTTTTTTTTGCTATAAGTACCTACCTACAAGAAATATGGATTTTTTATATACCTACCTGCATAAGTTTCTGCAATAAGATTCTAACTGGTGACAGAAGGGCTGGCTCATTTTTTGCGCAGCGGATCAGCCTGGCTGTCCAGCGCGGAAATGCAGCCAGTATTCTTGGCACCATTCCACGCGGTCATGATTTATATAGTAATTAGATAAGGCTAGCCTTAAGTTTTATTGTATTAAAAAAAAAAAAAAAAAAAAAAAAAAAAAAAAAAAAAAAAAAAAAAAAAGATTCTAATCTAAATATATAAAAGGAAAAGGTGACTGACTGACTGACTGATCTATCTACGTACAGCTCAAACTACATGACAGATCGCGCTGAAATTCGCCATGCAGATAGCTATGGCTATGACGTAGGCATCCGCTAAGAAAGGATTTTTGAAAATCTGATCACGATCCGTCCAGTAGTTTGAGGTGTGCGTTGATAGATCAGTCAGTCAGTCAGTCAGTCACCTTTTCCTTTTATATATTTAGATTTCGTGATATAGCTTTCATTCCATGAAATCAAAAATCAAATCAAAGCCGCAGGCATCACCTAGTAAAGTAATATTCTAAAATGAGAAAATTTCAACCGCTACGTAAATATGCCTTAATAACTCAAAATACGAAATGAAAATATTCGAAGCACGTGAAATTCCTCTTAACAAAACCCACCAATCATTCCTACGTTATTAAACCAAAACATTCTTCGTTATATCATGGACTAAGAGCCAGCGCGTGCCGGGCCTTCGTTATTTTATAAAAGCTGAAAGTTTCTTTGCGTATTGTCCCCAACACTGGGAGGAGCGATCAGTGACAATGAAGTTTGAATCATGGTAGCAATGGGAGATAACAGGTAGGTAATAAAGGTGTCTTACGTCAAAGTATGATGTCTTACATGTTTTCTTCGGAATAGAAAATTTAGAAATCACGCCATGCATTGCCCTTTAACCCATAAACTTTAAATTTTAAGGGCCTGTTATCTTCCAAAGGCACCATGATCCAAATTTAATAGTCCCTGATCGTTTCTCCCTGTATTAGCGACAATACGCAGAGAAACTTTCCGGTTTTATAAAATAACGAAGGTCTGGCACTCGCTGGCTCTCTCTTTCAATAAAGACACAAGTATGTGCCTTAACTCTTTGAAAACTCGATGTATTTCATTATTACTCGTATAAACATGTGTTTATTATAGGAACACGTAAATTTTTGCCGCATACCAATTTTATTCGAAAGCAAATTGACGCATTATGGTGGTCCTCCACCGTGCGTGTTTTCACGAACCATTCCACCCCATAAGAACAGTCGGTAAGTATCCTGAAGCATACAATTTATCATAACGTGTTTTAGTTTTGGTATGTTATACAGATTACTAACTGATGCCTGCGACTTCGTCTGCGTAGATTTTTCAGGGTAGAAAGTAGTCTATGTACTTCCCTGAGATGCAAGCTATCTCTGTAACAAACGTCAAAATTGATTCAACAAAAATGAACCATCGAATCTTACAGACCGACAGACAGACGCACTTTCGCATTTATAATATTAGTTTGGAGTATGGATATAACAATATGTAAATTTTTGCCGTGATAGCGTTGTGGTTAGGACGTCCGCCTTCTAATCGGAGGTCGGGGGTTCGATCCCGGGGACACACCTCTTACTTGTCGGAATTATGTGCGTTTTAAGTAATTAAATATCACTTGCTTTAACGGTGAAGGAAAACATCGTGAGGAAACCTGCATGCCTGAGAGTTCCTCATATTGTTCTCAAAGGTGTGTGAAGTCTACCAATCCGCACATGGCCAGCGTGGTGGACTATGGCCAAACCCTTCTCACTCTGAGACCCGTGGTCTGCACTGAGCCGGCGATCATGATATTTCTTACACTATTCTGTTCGACAATACTTTTTAAATGAAAACCAAACAAGGATTGCAAAATTTCAAGATGGCACTTATTTGCTTTTCTTAAGACGCTTTCGCAAAGAAAATTGCTTTTCCCGCTCAAATATTTTGGGCACACCTGGTTCTTGGTATAAATAAACAACTTAATTCTGAATTTCCAGGAAAATATCGCTTTAACCCAAATTGTGGTAGTAGGTACAAGAAAATAAGTTATACCTATCGGAAAAGCCTTAGCACAGAATTATTTATTACTAGGTGATGCCCGCGACTTCGTCCGCGTGAGTTTCGATTTTTAAAATTCCCGTGGGAACTCTTTGATTTTCCGGGATAAAAAGTAGCCTATGTCCTTCCCCGGGATGCAAGCGATCTCTGTGTCGAAATCGGTTAAACGGATGGGCCGTGAAAAGCTAGCAGACAGATAGACAGACAGACAGAGGGACAGACAGACAGACACACTTTCGCATTTATAATATTAGTGTGGATACAGCTTATTTTTACACGCCTGCCCGAAAAAAGGAGTGTAATTAATGTTTTCAGGGTCAATGCATGTATATGTAAGTTCCTTTATTCCACCATAACTTCTAAAGTTATTGTTGGAATCCTTATAACATCACTTATCATCCCGAGTGTCACCGGCTATTTTTTGAAGTTTCAAAAATTCTTTCTTAGCGGATGTCTACATCATAATAGCTATCTGCATGTCAAATTTCAACCTGATCCGTCTTGTAGTTGAGCTGTGCGTTGATAGATCAGTCAGTAAGTCAGTTAACTTTTCCCTTTCATCATCAACATGATCTAGCCGTCGCCGGCTCACTACAAAGCACGGGTCTCCTCTCAGAGAGAAGAGTTTTGGCCATAGTCTACCACACTGGCCATGTGTGGATTGGTAGACATCACACACCTTTGAGAACATTATGGAGAACTCTTAGGCATGCAGGTTTCCTCACGATATTTTCTTTATTTTTGTTTTTTTTTATTCATTATAGGTATACGCTTGACCACAATCACACCTGATGGAAAGTGATGATGTGGCCTAAGATGGGACGCGTTTACCTAGAAGATGCCGTTAAATCAAGTGATATTTAATTACTAAACTTTTCCTTTTATACCTAAGTATTTAAGAAGATAGGTTTTGCAAAAATACTTTCTTTTTAACCAATTCATGGCCAGTTTCAACCTAAAAATTAATATACTATGGGCTTAGATATTTTCAGCCCTAATAAGGGTATTAAAGGGTTAAGAGGTGTTTAATGCCACAATTTATCGTCTAAAGTGTTATTGTCTTTGATCGTGTTTAATCGGATTATTCAAATTAAACACAAATGGAGTCTAATGAGTCCCGCTAAAGGGAATTGAGATACTCGTATTAATTTTGTTACTAAGGATGTTTGATAGTACAAGAGGTGTTGGAAAATCTTTTACGATTCGCCCCGACGCCGGAGTATCCTCAGGAGATGTGCCGGAGATGCTCCGGTGTCGGGGCGAAACGTGCTGTTACAACCCTAGCCTAAGCCGCATATTGCTTTTTATTCCAAATTGACACCAATTATAACTTGTATGTGGCCTGTAAAAACGCTACATCTCGACCAAATCGATCAGTTTTCATTCTTCAGTCTCATCTTCCCTAGCTACGAACCCGGCTGATACCCGGACTATAGTCTAAGCCTTTTTGATTCTTCAATAACTTATACATTGCTTTTAATATTATTGTAAATTAAAGAATTAAAAAGAGCAGTCACTGCCGAGTTTCTTGCTGGTTCATCTTGGTAGGAAAGGTATTCCGAACAAGTGCCTGTAATAGATTCCTTTAGCGATTCGAAAGTACTTGTTAAAGTTTAATTGAATTTAAATCTTTTCAATTTCTTTTTCTCTCATATAACAAACTAGCTTATTCCCGCAACTTGGTCCGCGTGGACTACACAAATTTCAAACCCCTATTTCACCCCCATATGTGTTGAATTTTCAAAAATCCTGTCTTAGCGAATGCCTACCCGCATGCCAAATTTCGGCTCCATCTGTGCAGTAGATTGAGCTGTGCGTTGATAGATCAGTCAGTCAGTCAGTCAGTCACCTTTTTCTTTTAATATTTAGACTCTCAGCTTTGAATAAGTACCTTCGTAAAGTTTTCTACCAGCTCTTAGACAACATACATAAGTAAGTCGCTTACGCACCCAAGAGAAATAATTTATGCATCACCTTTAAAGTAACTCCGCTTAGTATTACAAATGTTGGGGTAAATTGAATTAAAACTTTACGACACGAGTATTTTAATGGAATTGATGTTTGTTTTTATCACAAAATTGAATTGAATTATTGTATTATGCCAGAAGAACGTTCCTCAAACATGTTTTAGTACGATTTAGTTCACACAGCACTGCAGCCTAAAATTTATACATGCCTCTTTATCGCCTAAAGATTTATTTCTTAATATTATTTGCTCTCTCTCTCTTGATTCATGATTCTAGGTCAACGGGGAGTACCCTATAGGTTTTCTTGACAGATACAGTGGACAGACGGACAGATAGACAGATAGACAACAAAGTGATCCTATAAGGGGTTTTTTTGAGGTACGGAACCAAATTGATAAATACATAATTAATTATGTATTTATCAATTTTAGGTTTAGATTAAATTCGACTATCTACGACTTTTGTTATTATTCTATTTTTGCTGAAACGGTCGTTTAGTTGCACAACGCCAAAAACGCAAAGTTACAAAAGGCACAAAATGGAACGCAGTAGGTAGGTTTCTTCCTGAATATCTTTAGCCAAAACACTCGTAATAATAAAAATATCATCAAGATTTTAATCAAAAAAAGGTCAAAGATCAAAAAGAGCTGATGACGCCGAATCTCGAAATTTAATTGCAATATAAGCAAAAGGTCAAATACTTGACAGTGTGGAAATACATTTTTTCCTCGCAACGGTATTTACATCTTTTTCTCATCAACGTGATAAGAAAAGGACAGACATAATTAATTTATTTTGAACTGTCAAACCTCGTAACTTTAGTCAAAGTGAACTAGAGTGCTCTCGGTTTTATCCATAAACGACATCTATCAAACATTAGGGATATGAGCATTAGGGGTTACCTGAAATTTTCTGTACTTTTTTAGCAATATTAAAAGCTAAAAGATGCAGTTGCTTACGGCGATTACGCACTGCACTTCTGTCATCCGAGTTCTATCCGTCATCCGTGAGAATACCAGCGATTATCTATGACATTTATGTCATAAACCATAAAAAACTAAAAGAAACGTATTTTCACGGACTCCGATCGGATGAGTGCTTAACCGCCGTTACTCTAAATTTAGTTTAAAGAATTGACGCCATTGTGGAGACACGCTTTTCCTCACAATGTCGAACTGAAGCTGAAAATACGTGAAAGTGAAACAACTTCGTTGGGGTCATGACCTTTTTGACACACTTTTTTCGTCGGCGTCGTAACTTCAATTTTTAGTTTTTTTGCCGATCTTTTCACAGTAGCTTTTGTTTTTTTATAAGTAGAGTTAATATTTTATTTACCACGAAGATTAATGGTTTTTGTCATTTAATATGCTTTTAATCAAATAATGCTATGTTTGCGGCTAGTTAGTTACTTTATTGTTATTGGGTAGAATAGTTGTACCTATATTTCTCTTTTTTATATTTTATACTAGCTGATGAATTAGGTTTTTTAAAAATCCCTTGGAAACTCTTTGATTTTCCGGGATAAAAAGTAGCCTATGTCACTCTCCAGGTCTTTAACTATATCCATGCCAAAAACCACGTCGATCCGTTGCTCCGTTGCGACGTGATTGAAGGACAACTTGCGCATTTGGGTAGTGATTTTGAATAAAACATTTGACTTTTGAATTTTTGCTTCGTACGTGTCCCTGGAAGTTTGATTACCTACGTACAAGCTGAACGTGAATCACAATAAGATTTTTTGTACTATGCTCCATCCACGCGCGGATCTAGATTCTAGTCTAAACTAAAATCGAGCCAGACTGCAATCAAAGGCCTTTGGAAATAGCGCACGTTGTGAATCGCGTCAGTTCTTCTAACAATTTGTAAACAACTTATTAGTTTAATTTAAAAGGACTAACAACAGTATGAACTCGTAAAAATATAATATAATATATTATTTCGATATCTGTACGGCCAATAAATTTTAGTACCTACCTTATACACATAAGCATCACTCAGAAATCATTAATGTTATTAATGATGTAGGTATTATTTTAATAAATAAATTATTATTAATGTTGAATCATTTCTAAAAATTCAGTTCAATAAATTGTTAACAATAACTTATATATCAGTTATTTTATCTATTAAGCATACACATTAACAGTATTTTTATTACTCAAATTAAAATTTTATTTTATAAGGAAACGTACGGCTAATTGGAAAAAGTAAATACTTAGATAAAAACATAAGAAAATCGAAGCCAATAACATGTTTTCAAAGATAGAATTTACGTAAGAAAACCAAAAACTCGACTTTGAGAGAGAAAATAGAGGTAAAAGTAGTAAAGTAAAAAAAATAAGGGAAAAAACAATGTCATGTATACCTAACTGCTTTTCGAAATAAAATAAATAAATAAAATTAATTAAGTTTCACTATGTCACAAAAAAGGGAAAATTTGATTTCCGGATGTAGAAACGAAATGGAACACCTGGTCCGTATTGTCGATTTTATTAAAATGCGGCAGATTTCCTTTCCGTGCGCCTTATTTCCGGGATAAGGAACCTTTCTAGCAAATGTGACCGTTCTTTTAAGCTCTCATTGCGATTGGGAAAATAGGGTTGGATTAATTCTGAATATTGATGCGTGTCATGGCATGATTTATTCTACTTTGACTCGGGCTGGTTCAAGGGTAGTAAGGATTTTCGTCTCTGTCATTTGTGAAACTACACTACACTGACTTCTTTCCGTAGACAGAGTTATAAGCCGTGACGTAACACTTTTTGCCACATTTAGAGCCTCAATAGCTCAACGGATAAGGAGCGGACTGAATTCCCAAAGGTCGGCGGTTCAAGCCCCACCCGTTGCGCCATTGTCACATTATTACCTACTAGCTTATTCCCGCAATTTCGTCCGCGTGTACACAAATTTTGAAATTTTGAACAAATGTTGAATTTTTAAAAACCCTTTCTTAACGGATGCCTACTTCATAATAGCTATCTGCATGCTATCCGTCCACTGTTTTTTTTTTTTTTTTTAAGAATATTAGCCATCTTAAATGACTAATATTCCCCTTTCCTCTCCAATTAAGCGTCAGGCTTGTGCTAGGAGTAGGTACGACAATAGTGCAACGGGCGGGGTTTGAACCGTCGACCTTTCGGTTTCAGTCCACTCCTATACCGGTTGAGCTATTGAGGCTCTATCTTGATTTGAGCTATGCGTTGATAGATCAGTCAGTCAGTCAGCTTTTCCTTATATATATTAAGATAAAATTATGCGTGTTCTTTTAACGTCATGACCAGAATGGAGTTATGGAACTTTTCAAATTAAATTTTCCCCAATATTGTCATGTTAATCGGTCCCATACGGTTTGGGGCTTTTTAGGTCAAGTATGACGAGAATATTAGACGCCTGGGGGCTAATACAATTTTGAACTGCGTATTAAAGTTTCGGGTGTCAAATAACTGAACTAGTTTCGTTTTTAGTTTATTATTCATTTCGTATTATTAAATTTTGTTTGACAGCTCTGCGCTAAAGTGTAGAGTACGCGACATGTCGAGATAGCACGCGTGACGTGCGATTGTGCGGTGCATCCTCCCTCCTTATACCCTGATTGCCATCTCGACCTGTCGCGCACTTCACTTTAGCGCTGTCAAACAAAATGTAATAATACCGAAAGAATAACAAACTAAAAACGGAACTGACTGACTGACCTACTAACGTACAGTCCAAACTACTTGATCGGACTAAAATTTGGGGTGCAGATAGCTATTATAACGTAGGTATCCGCTAGGAAAGGATTTTTGAAAATTCAACCCCTAAGAGGGTTAAATAGGGGTTTGAAATTAGCTTCCAAAATTTGAGCCAGTAATTTTGAAGCACGTTCCACGCGATTTAAATGCTAATATAAGGTTTTACCCACAGTGCGAATTTTTTTAGGTAAACCTGAAAAATTATCATTGGTGCCATTTTGGCCCCACGCCACAGGGTACGGGTCATAAAGTACGTTTGTACGAGCTTAAAAGGTGAACGCACACTTATCCGAGCCGAACGCGTCGAATTTTAGAATTCTGTATATGAAATCTCATGAAACCTCGCACACTTCTCCGCGTAGAATCGTCCGAATCTGCAAGAACCCCAAAAATCCTAGACGTATACGGATGACGACATCAGGTTCAGCGCGGTTTATGCGGTTGATTCGACCGATGAGCTCGCATTCTATCAGTTGCGTACGACAGAGCAACGCGCGAGTACTATTTCTTCATTGTTTAAAAAATGAGTGATTCTAATTTGAGTCGATCCTTTCGGCGCGGTCGAGTCTTCTGCTGCGGATAGGTGTGCGAGGCCTCCTTGATTTCGATTCGTTCGACGCGTTCGGATCGGATAAGTGTGCGTTCACCTTAAAAGGGGTTGCGGTGTAAAACCTTTTAAAGGAAGTAGGTCAGCTTCCATTATGACATAGTATATTATGTCATAGCAGTGTTTTGCCGTCTGCAATCTTCTGCATAATCTCCATAATGCGTGATTTATAACCATGCTTGTACGCGTAGAATAAGAAACTAGGTTTGTTTCTTTGTTTCTATGCTTTTCACATGACTCATCATCATCATCATCATCATCATCATCATCATCATCATCATCATCATCATCATCATCATCATCATCATCATCATCATGATCAACCCATTTCACCGGGGGTGATTTGCTAACTCAGCGTCTTACACTAATAGCTACTGAGCTCAATAGGGTCTAAAAATATTTTCCAGTAGAAATTAGTCTATTTTTAAAAATGATTTTTAAAATTCAAAATACAATGCAATAAGTTGCTCTAAAATGCCCAATGTCATATCATTATGCTTTCATATAACCTTACAGTTCTCATTTCACCCCCTTAGCGTTAGATTTTCTTTAAACCGTTTTTTAGCTGACGCCTATACCTTAGACGGAACCTACTTTATCCAAAGAGAATAATTTGACATGAGCATTCGCTCGTTTGGTCTAAATCCACCTTTAAATGAATGTAAAAATATTATTATATTCATGATATAACGTCCAGTTGTATATATATCTAATTATTTCAGTAATTATTAAGTAAGTACGTCACAAGTGATGCTGTGATGGCCTAGTGGTTAGGACGTCCGCCTTCTAATCAGAGGTGGGGGTTTCGGTCCCGGGCACGCACCTCTAACTTTTCGGAGTTATGTGCGCTTTAAGTAATTAAATATCACTTGCTTTAACGGTGAAGGAAAACATCGTGAGGAAACTTGCATGCCTGACAGTTCTCCATACTGTTCTCAAAGGTGTGTGAATAGTCTACCAATCTGCACATGGCCAGCGTGGTAGACTATGGCCAAAACCCTTCTCACTTTGAGAGGAGAACCGTGCTCTGTAGTGAGCCGGCGATGGTTTGATCACGATGATGACGTCACAATTAAATTATTTTAGTCTTCATGACGTCATCTGGTATTTTATAAAACAAAAACATTTTTCGTTCACAACGTTAAAGTTTTCATTATAAAATAAGACGAGAATTTCTTAACTTGCGAAGGAGGTCTATTCAATTTTAATAAACACATTTCTGGCAAAATACAAGTTTCTTTATTAAATTACTGGAATGTTAAATTGCGCCGCCATTATCGCGTCGAGAAATTAATTTATCAAATAGAGTAGCGACTTGAAAAGTGTTCCCTAGAACTCAATGAAATTCTTGTGATACAATGATACACTTAGTGCCACTTATCACGTTATTTCGCCCAGTACCTACCCTTAGTATGAGAATTCGAAACTTCGAGAATCACGCCATTTATAGTGTTAGATTATTGAAGTTAGTTTAGGAAATTAGACAATATTTGACTCATCCGATGTCACGCGATCTGTGCCGAAGCAGCCGTCTTGAATCGCTTTGTATAAATACGAAATTTACTCCAGTCTCGTTCCGACTCGAGACTCAACGACTACTAAATACTTTTGTGTTTAGGTCGCCATTTTGATTGAGCAGTTGTTATTAGCAATTGCGCACTAGTCAAATAAATAATGCAGTTAGGTTATTTAAAAGATTAAAACTCTTGATAAGCCTCATAGAATTCTATGATTGCGTCTCGTGCTTCAAATATGCGTGTAAATTGAAACGTATGTATTGTACAAAGGCATTATGTTATAACGATATATAACAGTTCTAAGAATTTCAGATGCCTAATGCTAAGCTTTGAATGGTTTCTGAAAATTATATTATAAAAGTTTTTGTATTGTTAAGTTTTATAAAAACTGACTGAACAACAATAATAATAATAAATTTCAATTTTATATGGATTCTGTTTATTTAAAATAATTATGTTGTTGTTTACATTTACCCAAAGTATTGCTTAGCAGAAAAACAAAGCAATTCAACGTTGTTTACATAATACTTTAACCAAATTCCCTTTGCCGAACCGCTCAATGTTAATCACAGTTTAGTTATCATACAGTTAGGTAAGAAATGAAATCTGCCGAATCTGTCCCCGCACCGACTAAGTAGTGTTTGGTGGAACAGCAGGGCGCGTTATTGTAAAACAGTCATATTTACATAGTTTTTTTTGTTTTTTTTTTAATTCAGATACAAGTTACCCCTTGACTGCAATCTCACCTGGTGGTAAGTGATGATGCAGTCTAAGATGATAGCGGGCTAACCTGGAAGGGGTATGACAGTTTTTATTAAACCCATACCCCTTTGGTTTCTACACGGCATCGTACCGGAACGCTAAATCGCTTGGCGGCACGGCTTTGCCGGTAGCGTGGTAACTAGCCACGGCCAAAGCCTCCCACCAGACCAGACCAGAAATTTAGAAATTATAAAATTCCAAACTATTAAGACCACAGCGCTCACCACTGCGCCAGGAAGGTCGTCAAAGTTCAAGTTTTAAAGTTTAATTTACGTAGCTTCAAATTATTAATGTACTAGAGAACGCCCGCGACTTAGTCCGCGCGGATAAAGGTTTTAAAAATCCCGTGGGAGCTCTTTGATTTTCCGGAAAAAAGTTGCCTATGTCAATTTTCGGGACGCTAGCCACCCTGTACCAAATTTCATGCAACTTTGAACAACAAAAATTCTTTGATTTTCTAGGACAAAAACCGTCCCGGGATGTAAGTTAACTCTGTACCAATTTTCATCAAAATCGGTTAAACTGTTGGGCCGTGGAAAGCTAGCAGACAGACAGACACACTTTTGCATTTATAATATTGGTGTATGGATTTGTAATATTAGTACGGATGAATTACTAAATATCAGAGACACCCAGTCCTCGTATTAAAGTAATTCATTGGCTCCCAGCTACTCGCTTTAGACTGCCCGTCGACCTATGAAAGATTCATCCAACACTGCGCTCCGTGGTACATGGCCACCATTCCAGCACCTTATGACCCCAACGCCTATTGATTTGGTTCACTGTATAATAGCTAAACTGTGATGTTGATACGAATAAAACATCTGCTCCAAATAATTAGAAACACGCCACCAGCGTACTGATTTCACGCGTCGCCCGTTTTTAATTAAAAGTAAAGCAAACCCGCGTCGCGATTGTCTGCTAGGCTATTATTGACTTCGCGATCTCTTTTAGATAGTGTTTGCGTATGAGTCAGGGCAAATAACACATTGGAAATGGGGGTTGCATTTGAATCTTCTGCAAAATATATAATTATGGAAAAGCTGACTGACTGACTGATCTATCAACGCACATCTCAATCTGTAGAAACGGATCACGCTGAAATTTGGCATGCTATTATGACGTAGACATCCGCTAAGAAAGGATTTTTGGAAATAAGCCCCTAAGGGGGTAAATTAGGGGTTTAAAATTTGTGTAGACATCGCGGACGAAGTCGCAAGCATAAAGCTAGTTCTCGAATTTTATTTGTTTACAAGAAAACATTTGTTTAGTTAAGTTCTAGAATTTAGTATTATCCAGTCACAAGTGTATGTACGGGCGACGCAGAAAAAAGAGACCTTAATGTACCAAACCAACCTAAAATAGAAATAAAAATATTTTTATTTAATGACTAGCTAATATCTACGACTTTGTTCGTCTGGATTCAGTAGGGCGATTGTCTAAAACCTGCATCAATCATTATTACAATCTCAATTGTTCTGATTGGCTGAATTTGTGCGATTCTTGTTGCAACAATGCATTGTAGCCAATAGTCAGCGAGCATTAACCAATCAGAGATGATTGCGATTGTGATATTGTAGCTGTCATTCCCGCGCAATCGCGCAGCAGGTTTCCAAAAATCCCGTTAGGAAAAAAAAAGACGGGCTTAAAGCAAAGTTCACGACGCTAGCCAAGTGTGAATTGGCAGACTTCATACACCTTTGAGAACATCATAGAGAACTCTCGAGTTTAAGCAAGTGATATTTAATTACTTATATTTACTGCGACCGATAAAGCGTTCAAACCTATTCATAGCAGTTTTAATTAACAAAATACTTGAAACCAAACATTAAATTAGCAAAAAGGTAACTTTAGTCACCAACACGAGTAAATTATTACACAAATGAAATAAATGGTAAAAACAAACATATTATAACTTCACTGCGAGAACATTTCACTAAGCTTAGATTTTGCTCGAGTGTAAGTCTAACTTAAATGTTACCTGCAAACACAATTCACCATGCACATAATACTTTACATAATATACAGGGTGTAACCAGAACGCCAGCAAAAACTTAAAGTTATTGTTATACTATCTAAACACCATCCAATACCAAGGGCAATAACCATTTGCCTCATTTTGTAGTTTTAGTGATTTCGTATTTTTCAAACCCGCAATGTATAGCATGCAAAACTCGGGTCAATACCCCACCTACAACGAGACATTGACTCGGAGTGACCTACTTACGTAACGTTCGTTGACCTCTGGCGTCAGTCAGATGTTTTATATGCAATATATCGTGAACTTTTACAAAATCATAGGTTTTTTTTTGTAGTATCATATCAGTAATCATCACCTGTTTTCGTTTTTGCTAGCGTTCTGGTTACAGCCTGTATAATATTATCAGTTCCTAGAACGTGTCTACTTAAATTGCTTAGTATTAAAATGAGAGACAAACTACGTTTGTATAGAGCCTGCGACGAATAAACTCCTCTTAAACCGGTGAGATGAGAGTGGTAAGTAGGAGTATAAACCTTTTCTAGAGATACGGAACACTAATTAAATGACAAAACTAAATTAGTTGCAATTTACCCAAAACTTTGACACGCAATCTAAATTAAAGTTGCCCCAAGCTGCCCAATTTGCCCCGTTATGACCTGACCTAAAAAGCCCCAAATTCATTTTATGACTAGGTACAGCTTAATAAACAAAGTTTATTAACTAAGTACTTACTTACAAGTTATTAAATTATTAATTTCGGGATTAGAAGTTTTAAGCTGTAGGTGATTTAGCAAATAACTAAGACAGAATCATACTATAACAACTTTTTTGTGGTATCATAATTCATCATATGATACCACAAAAAAGGACGCGAATAAATATATTTAAAAATCCTACATTTTGTAAAAGTTCACAATAATATATCTGTCTACAATATAAAAATGAATCACCAAATGTGTTGCTCATCGCCAATCTCGAGAACCGCTGAACCTATTTCGCTAATTCTTTTTTTATAATATTCCTTGAAGTACGAAGATGGTTCTTACGGAGAGAAAAATTTAAAAAAAATCCTGAAAAAGAATCGACTGTTATTGTTATTTAACGCCTACTGCCAATGCTTTTATACGTGCCAGTTATGGACAAACTTTCTTAAAAAGTCGTTTACTGCAATACGAGTACAATATAACGACGCATTCCGAATACTCATGGGATTGCCGAGGTATTGCAGTGCTTCTACTATGTTTGCCGAAGCGGGGGTGCCTGACTTCTATTGTATTGTTAGAACTCGCGTAGCATTCTTTTGGGAAAGACTTCGGAGCTCTAACAATGCAATACTCAAGGTCGTTTGTGAAGGGATGCCCAGCCCTATTTTTAGTTATTGGCTATCTGTACACCAGGATAAGAACAGAAAGTAATACCTGTGACCTGTGACATCTGAAATGAGTTTTTTAACCATTTCAGTTAGTCGTAATCTTTATGTATGCTTTGTAATGTAAATTGATTTTTATTTTATTGTAATTTTTAAATGTGTTTATGGGTTTTATGCCTGACAATAAAAAACTATTATATTATTATTATGGGTTGATTACACCTACCGAGTACAGTGGCAAGTCAGTGTCCTCGGCCGAGTACTCGGTCGGTATAAACACTTTAACGAGTGCAATTTCGCCGCAATTTCTCGGCCACAGCACTGTCTCGGCCGAGTGACATTTTACTGTCTCGCTTCACTACTCGGTAGGTGTAATCAGCCCACTAGGCGGCACGAAGTTCGCCGGGGCGGCTAGTTGCAAATAAAACATCTGATTCTAAAAGTATTTTTTTGTGACGGAACAAAAAGTAAGAAACAAAACGTCCCTACTTACTTAGTATAATCTTATGCTAAAACTTCGAAGTTCCGTTCATTATTGTGCACCATATAAAACACAAACTTGGGTATTTAGTGTTAAAGTTTTAATGGATTGGCCTCGAAATTAAAATAGTCCACAAGTTAAAATACTTTAGGCTTTGACGTTCGAACCTTAATTGTTCACCATTAGAGCGGAACAAAGACTTTACTGTTTAAGATTTTAATGACTAGAGCTTTCTAAGAAGTACATTAAGTATTCAGAATATACGTAGGTCTTCTTTACAAAATCAATTAAATTAGTTTAAGGAACCGTTTAGCTAGCATATAATTGATGACAGTCAAATTAGGGTATGTTTAGTAAAACCGTATGGTAGTTCAAAAACCGGCCAAGTGCGAGTCAGGCTCGTGCAATGAGGGTTCTGTACTACAGTCGTATTTTTTCGACACTTAATTACGATAATTCAAAAACAATGATGCATAAAAATAAATAAAAATCTGTTTTAGAATGTACAGGTGAAGCCCTTTCATATGATACCCCACTTGATATGGCTATCTTACTTCGAAAATTGAAAATACTAATTATTAGTTCATGACCACAATTAAATTTTTTTTGTATGATCTAACCCTAAATTCACGGTTTTCAGATTTTTCCCCAAATGTCAGCTATAAGATCTACCTACCTGCCAAACTTCATGATTCTAGGTCAACGGTAAGTACCCTGTAGGTTTCTTGACAGACCGACAGAGGTCTCTCTGACACAGACAGACAGGTGAGACAGACAGACAGACAACAAGGTGATCCTATTAGGGTTCCGTTTTTCCTTAAAAGCGTAATACCACTCACTGACTGACTGACTGACTGATTACTTCCGAAATCTCTGGATCTATAAAGCCTACAAACTTGGAAAGGTTCCTTCTAGGTCGTAGGTGTCAGCTAAGAAACGGTTTGGATAAGTAAGGGCGTGAAATAGGGTTTGGAAACTTATATGAAAGTTTTTTTTTTTTTTTTTAATAGATATAGCGAGCAAACGAGCAGGCGGGTCACCTGATGTTAAGTGATTACCGCCGCCCATGACCATTTGCAGCACCTAAAGTCCTAGGTTTTTGAAGTATAAAATTTCTAATTTCTTGGGAAATCAGAAATTTTACGCGGACGAAGTCGGTGGCAACTTTTTTTTTTTTTTACTCAGATACAAGTTAGCCCTTGACTGCAATCTCACCTGGTGGTAAGTGATGATGCAGTCTAAGATGATAGCGGGCAAACCTGGAAGGGGTATGGCAGTTTTTTATTAAACCCATACCCCTTTGGTTTCTACACGGCATCGTACCGGAACGCTAAATCGCTTGGCGGCACGGCTTTGCCGGTAGGGTGGTAACTAGCCACGGCGGAAGCCTCCCACCAGACCAGACCAGAAATTTAGAAATTATAAAATTCCAAACCCCTGCCAGGAATCGAACCCGGGACCTCCCACTTTTAAGACCACAGCGCTCACCACTGTTAGTGTTCTTATATAATCTACATATCCATTATTATCTCACTTGGCAGCCCCGCCACGTCTTCACGTAATATGAAATCTTGGCGCGTATTATGTGCACGAACAAACTACTTGTGTTACGAAGCGTTACGAAAGCTCCGTGCATGCGGGATCAGTTTCATTGCACCCGCACGTGAAACGGGGCTGCCTCTTATTATTTCCAGCTAGCTTATGTCCGCAACTTATTGTCTGTGCGTCTCACTCTTACAGCTGATGGGACAGAAGTCCGACACAACCGGAGAGAAATCAGGTCCAGGACCGTCGGCTTTAGTGCTCAGCGAGGCACAGGTTAAGAGTACCTACTGAGATTCAAAAAAGAAATCCAATACCTAATTATTTTTGGCCTCCCTGGACCTCATCTTCACATAATATAAAATCTTGGCGAGTCTTGCACGGCGGTCATTTTGAAATTTTTATTATTTGTTGTTAGGTATAACAGCAATAGAAATACACATTCTGTGAAAATTTCAACTTTCTACCTATTACGGTTCACGAGATACAGCTCGCTGACAGACAGACGGGCAGACGGCTGGACGGAGCGACAGCTAAAGCTTGGTAATAGGATCCCGTTGGCACCCTTTGGGTACGGAACCCTAAAATATTCCAAAACTCACATCTAGATTGTAATCTCTTATTTAAAATGCTTTAAGGTGACGCAGGACGCTCGACCAAAATAGGCAGCGCACGTGGGTAACATGTTTGCTTTTCACTTGACATTGTATGAGAAAGTTGAGAGGCACGATGATTTTCACTGAAATCAAGCGCGCGAAAAGGGTTTAGGAAAAGTATTTTTGAGAAAAAACCGCTGAATTTATGTTTGCAAAGTAAAGTTATTTCAACTAATGAATAAATAAACAACGTCTAATGATAAATTGTTTTAGTATTTTCATATTCCTAATCTTATTTATTTACGCCCAAAGTTGTCATTAATTTAGTGTTAAAATAGGAATTTTTTGAGCCTCGTAACTTTTAAATCAATATTTTTTTCAATATTTTATATATCAATAAACCTAGATAATGACGAGATAAATCGATATAATTCTTAGTTTTGTGCGTACAATATCGAATATTGTTGTATTTTCCCTCCTACGTTTGTATGGAGAAAGCACCGAACTGAGCTACCTTAACACTATAACACACACTTTTGGAAATCTAAGATAATATTATTACCTACCGGCAAAGCCGTGCCGCCAAGCGATTTAGCGTTCCGGTACGATGCCGTGTAGAAACCAAAGGGGGTATGGGTTTAATAGAAACTGCCATACCCCTTCCAGGTTAGCCCGCTTCCATCTTAGACTGCATCATCACGTAGGTACGACTAGATGAGATTGTGCAGTCAAGGGCTAATTTATATATCTAAGTAAAATGTTGCCAGTGATGACATATGGATCCGAGACATGGTCGCTAACTATGGGCCTCATAAGAAAGCTCAAAGTCACTCAGCGGGCGATGGAGAGAGCTATGTGCGGAGTTTCTCTACGTGATCAAATCAGAAAGGAGATTCGTAGGGGAACTAGAGTAACCGACATAGCTCAACGGGCTGCGACGCTGAAGTGGCAATGGCAATGGGAAGACGTTGGGGTTCCAAGGTGCTGGAAGACTTCCCACTAGGTGGACGGACGACATCAGACGAGTCGCAGGGAGCTGCTGGATTCAGGCGGCGCAAGACCGTGGCGTGTGGAAGTCCCTACAAGACGCCTATGTCTAGCAGTTGACGTCTATCGGTTAATGATGATGAAAAAAAACTATTATGTTTGGCAGCCCTACACTTTGTATAACTTAAATCCCTATAGTCGCTAAGTTTCATAACCTACAAGTGTTACGACCGAAGTTTTACTTAGTCGGTGTCTGTAAATATCTTGATACCATTTCTAGATTGGAAAAATTGTTTTGTTGTTTTCCAAAGCTGTTGTACACAAAACTATATTGACTAAGCAGTATTCCTTTTAATCTTCTTCTTTTTAGGGTTCCGTATCTCCAAAACAATACAGGAACCCTAATAGGATCACTTCTTTGTCTGCCTGTCGTGTCTGTCAAGACCCGTCAAGGGAATCAAACATATAGGGTACTAGCTTATGCTCGCGACTTCGTGCGCGTGGACTACGCAAATTTCAAATCCCTTTTTACCCCGTTAGGCAATACCTTTTCAAAAATCCTTTCTTAGCGAACGTCTACGTCATAATAGCTATCTGCATGCCAAATTTCAGCCCGATCCGTCCAGTAGATTGAATTGTGCGTTGACAGATCAATCAGCCAGTCACCTTTTCCTTTTATACATATATTTAGACTTTTCGTTGGCCTAGAATCATGAAATTCGGCAGGTAGTATTTTCCCAAAGCGCAAGTAAAGGGACTTTCACTTGATCAGGATTTTTTTTGAGAACTTTATGGTAAACTCAAACTTAAAAACTTTATAAGAAACATCGAAACAGGCACATCAGATGTGCCTACACCATTAAAGAAAGTGTTATTAATTTCTTAAAACGAACATAACATAAAATCACCACTTAATAAGCTCTTAATTAAAAGTAACGTGTGACTAGCTATAAGTCCAGCAAATTGCTAATGCGCGTGGCTGCCATTTTAGTGACGTCGGCACTAGACTGAAGTTTCAAGCTGATGGTATATTTTTATTTCGGCTGACGTCAAAATGACGTCATTTCGATGTTAATTAGACATGTTTCCAGCGCAATAGCAATTTGCGGGACTTATAACTAAAGAAACTCACGCTGGGGCACGTAAAAAAGTAGATTTTTTCGCAAATTGAAAGCTTGCAGCTAGTAGTCACATTTTCTTTTCAAATTATATCCAAAGCAAAAGGCTCTGTAGTACGGCACTCTCCGTCGTCCCGTACATTAAACCAAAAAACGAAAATCTAAATTTTCGCCCAGCCAGCACAAAGGTCTTGTAAGGCTGTTTTTCCACCAGAGCTATGTTGCTATGCTACGGATGCGTGTTCAACACACCAATAGTGTTAACGCACTTATAATAAACTAGATGATGCCCGTGACTTCGTCCGCGTAAATTTAGGTTTTTGAAAATCCCGTGGGAACTCATTCATTTTCCAGGATAAAAAGTCCTTCCCCGGGATGCAAGCTATCTCTGTACCAAATTTCGTCAAAATCAGTTGAACGGTTGAGCCGTGAAACGCTAGCAGACAGACAGACAGACAGATAGACAGACAGACACTTTTACATTTATTATATTAGTATGGATGGATTAGTATGGATTAAAGTCACGTGATCTGTTGAGTCGACTGTATAAAATAATACGGGTGGTTGATGGTTCTTAAAGCCAATAGCCAAGCTATTTTATTTTATAGGAAGCCAACGGTATACGAAGAAAACTAATTATGTTATTATGATTATGCTATTAAATACTTTTGTGTTTATGTCGCCATTTTAATTGATTGGTTGTAATAGTAATTTTGTGCCCTGATCAGGTTAACGTTGTAGTTAGGTTAGTATAAAGAGTAAACCTCTCGGTAAGCTTCTACGCGTGTGATCATTATGCGCGCAAGTTGAACAAGAGAGGACATTCAAATAACTAGTCCAAAAGTAGCTTATAATGCCCCACTTTTCTGTATGAATTTAAACTCACTTCAGGTACTCTTTTAATAGGATTGCTTTATTTTTACAGCATAGCTTTAGCTCTGGTGAAAAGGGATTCAATGAAGTAAAATTTTTACATACCTGTTGAAGGGAGGGATGCGAGCTAAGAACGCGAGATATGGATGTTAAGTTAAGGATGCAAGCTAGGAATGCGAGAGTAGTGTAGCTATGGGCAGTATGGAGCACAGCTAATGACAAAGCGTACATCTTCCTCGCACAATTGCAAAGCGCATCTTCATAGCATCTCCGCTCCGTTACGTCACAGCTTTGGTGGAAATAGATACGTAGTTTTTAGTCCGGTATCCACCAGTACGCTTAGTATAAGATTTTACGTCTCACCAAACGTTGCTAGAATTCGACAGTCGAAACACAATACCGTCAAAGTAATATGGACCTAAACTGCCTTGAATTAAAGTCGAAAATTCAATGCTACTAACTTTAATTTCGCAACGTTTCCACTTGGAGCGCTGGCTGTAGATGTGTAGACAAACTTGAGCTTTAAAACAAGGCAGTTAAGATCCAGTTTACTATAATGCGGAAGGTTTTCGAAACTAGAATACTATCAACGTTAGTGAGACATAAAATCTCGTACTAAGCGTACTGAACGGAGATGGGCGGAGCTATATTTAGCAGACCAATTCGGTTATTGTAAAATGACGTGATAATTTTTTCGCGTCTGTTATCAGAAATCCAATTGGTCCGTTAAACACATCTTTGCCCATCTCCGCTCTAGTGGATAAGCCAATTCTGTAAAACCTGCATCAATCATTATTACAATCGCAATTGTTATGATTGGCTGAATTTATGCTATTCTTGTTGTAACAATGTATTGTACCCAATAGTGAGCAAGCGTCAGCCAATCAGAGGTGATTGCGATCGTAACATTGTAGCTGTCATTTTACCACAATCGAGCAGCAGGTCTTTCGTAACTTTGCTTTAACCTCAGTTACCGCTTAGCTCCAGCTCACATGTCTGGCGGAAAGGCAGCTTAATACAGGGCGTGACATTTGCTCTATTTTCCCTTATTACCATCCCCTTTTAAGGTTATGGGGACGTCTAAGAGATACAGAAAGGATCAACCCTCACTATTATTTGATGTTTGATTTGTTTTCATCATTTCCCAAATCTTTTCGTATTCCTTTTTTACCGAGTTCAAAAAAGCAGGTTCATATTAGCACATACTATTATGTCCGTGATTTTCTCGCTTCAGGCTGGTCTGATTTGAATGTGGTTTTTTAATCATAGCTTAGCGACGATAGTTTTCAGGTGTGTTTGATGAAAATTTGTATAGCCCTACTCACTATGATGGGCGAAATTGAAGGATAGGTAGTAGACAAAATGTCTTATGAACATCTGATCAATCCATCAATAGATTGGGATAGCGAACGTAGCACACTTTTGCATGGGTATGGTTCAAGACCTGGAGAGTGACATATGGTACTTTTTATCCCAGGAAATCAAAGAGTTCCCACGAGATTTTTCAAAATCTAAATCCACGAGTACGAAGTCACGGGTATCAGCTATTGGTATCTATATATTAAAATCAAAGATAATGTACACGTCCGTTTGTACTAATGTAAGGACGCGAAAGCTCCAAGAGTGTTGTCTTCGGTAGGTAGCTCACGTTTTGCTGATGGGGCAGTCAGCCAGTGTAACAAATGAATAAATAAATAAATAAATGTATAAATAAGACTATGTTAACAAGTATAACATTATGTAAATAATTTAAGTAAACAACTTTGTTACCGCAACGCGTTAAAACAAACATGTTAACACGTTAAGCCACGAAGTATATACTAGTGGTGTCAAATACTGTTAAACTTACATAATATAATATCAATAATTGTTATTAAAATTTATTGATAAATAAACACGTTAAAAATATAACACTGACTAAAAAAAAAAAAAAAAAACACGATACCTACCCCACTTGATTTCATCTTACTTTGAAAATTGAAAACACTACTTTCATGAACACATTTCAATTTATTTTTGGTGATGTAACCAAACGAGTCGCAGGGAGCCGCTGGATTCAGGCGCCGCAAGACCGTGACGTGTGGAGTGGAAGTCACTCCAAGAGACTTATGTCCAGCAGTGGACGTCTATCGGTTGATGATGATGATGATGATGATGACGTGACCAGAAATTACGGTTTTCAAATTTTACCCCTTGCGTGTGCTATAAAACCTAGGTACCTACCTACCTGATAATTTCATGATTCAAGGTCCATGGGAAGTACCCTGTAGGTTTCTTGACAGACAGACAGACAGACGGACGCACAGACAGACGGACGGACGGACGCACAGACAGACGGACGGATGGACGCACAGACAGACGGACGGACGGACGCACAGACAGACGGACGGACGGACGCACAAACAGACAGACGGACGGACAGACAACGAAGTGAGCAAAATAAACTACACCATCAAATTACCCGAAAAAATAAACTAGCAAAAAGTCTATGAACGCGCACTATCGTTAATCGAACAGTATCGGTAATAAACAGAAATAACAAAAATTTCGACTATTGTATTATTTATGTATCAAATCAAAGCATCAACAAAAATAACAAAATTATTTAACTTATTTATTAACACGTCGTAGGTATTCGATGGGAACAACAAAATCATTTGATATGCTAAATTTATCATCATATCGATGTGGTGATATTTAACATTAGTTGACTTGCTATTTTTAACCATATTCAATGCATCGGTATTTTTAGCGCATGACGTAATCGGTCGCAATCGGTAGGTATATTGTCGTCGCGCGCGCGTTTTGCACCGCGCGCCCCCTTCGAAATTTAATTTCCTGGAATCTTCGCGCTACCTACTTAAGTACCTACTGCAGCTACTTAGAACGTAGGTATAGGTCCTAACTATAATAATTTGTATTTTTTGATTTAATAATATTTTTTTATTTAAAATTGTTAAGTTTTAGTATCGCAGTTAATCAACAAACTTTAATATGTGTTAAATTAACAGGTTAATAAATAAATTGGTCACCTCTAGTATATACGTAAATACTGTTCATATTGTGGTGGAAAAAGTTCACAGTTTTGGCTTGTCGTTTGTTCGTACGAAGTAAACTTTTTTCAAAGGTCAATGATTTAATCAGTACCCTTATTATAAACGCGAAAGTGTGTTTGTTTGTTGGTTTGTTGGTTTGTCCTTCAGTTACGTCGCAACGGTGCCACGGATGGACGTGATTTTCGGCATGGGTATAGATAAAGACCTGGAGAGTGATACAGTTCACTTTTTATCCCGGAAAATCAAAGTGTTCTAACTAACTAGCTACGACCGAAGAGTCCCCCCAGAACAGACCAGTTTAGAAATTATAAAATTCCAAACCCCTGCCAGGAATCTAACCCAAGGTCAAAAGCGCTAGGATCCACCGACGCGGAGGGTGTGAACGCCCGTAACCTTATAGCCCGCATGCTGTCGAGCGAAGACATCTGGCAACGATATAGCCAAATGCTGAGGGCTATAATGACAAGAAGAAAAGAGAGGGAAAAAGAAGAAAAGAGGAAGACAGAAATTTAGAAGGTCAGCTTGCTTACGCTGTTCCGTGCTCACCTAGGTAGACATGGGGAGGTTATTTCGTTATTATAGAGAGGTTATTATAGAGAGTCCGTGCGAGTTGGACACACCCTGCCAGGTAGGCAGAAGTCCATAGGGATTTTTTCCTCCCTCGAAGAAGACCCGGAACCTCCCACTAATAAGACCACAGTGTTTACCACTGCGCCAGGGAGGTCGTCTTATTAGTTACATATATGTGATCAGTAATTAAAATGAAGTCACGACCTCAAAGAGCCGGGTAAAAGTACACCCACTACACTTTTACGGATTCATGTTATTATGTTATTCTGCTAATGAAAGCGCGGTATTATTTTTCCATTTCCTCTGAAACCCGCCGGAACAATTCCGTGTTTCCTGGGGCTTAATTATTTTTCATTTCGCGGCCAAAGTTTTGAAAAAACACTTTCTCATCTAGTGTTTTGCTCTAAAAGGCTAAATTTTTTTCAAATTCTGTTTCTGTATTTTTGAAGTGAAAACTTATTGAGGCGCATTGGGCAATTTTGGGATCGATACTAACTTCAAGTTGCGCCACCTACATGCTAATAATTAGCTATTAATAGTTATTTGTTATGCAAGGCTGCAAAGTTTTTATTTTGTCGCGAGAGGTTGTATTCCTCGCTACGCTCAGGATTCTATTTTTGAACCACTCGCTTCGTTCGTGGTTCAACCTTAGAATCCTTCTCTGGCTCGGAATTCAAAGGCTCGAGCGCAAATAAATTTGCAGCCGTGCAAAACACACAACTTTTCATCTCACTACAGCGAGGAAATCACTAGATAGAAGAAGGCAAAAGAATCCTTTCCGAGCCATTGAGATGAAAAATTAAATGTTTCTTGTGGCGGTTGCCACAATAGAAACTAGATGGCGCTGTTCAATCGATGACGTAGTCCCGAACAAATGTACCGCCGATAGCAATCGCACTAACGGAGTTTTCTGCAATCTGGACTATATATAGAAGTTTCAAGACATAACCGTCGGCCCAGCTGGCGCTACCGAGCACAACCAACCGCTCGGTGGGAGATCTCCCCTTTGGTACGGTCGAGCCTGCACACCGCTCCCGTACATTGGTGACCCCGACGTGATCAAGAACGGTCGCACACCTCAACAACCGACGAAATCAAGAATGGTCGCACACTACAACAGCCGACGTCATCGAAGATCAACCGCACGCCGCCGCACTCCGCACTGCGCACTCAACGTGATCAAGGGTGATCGCATACACCGCAACACCTTTGGATCACACACCGCAAGCCGACGTCTCCTCCAACTCCAAGTCTACAAGCAGCAACAGCAAGCACATCGAGGCCTGTAAGACGGATGTAGCACAGCTTCGGGGCACAATGGCTCTGCACTCCATCACCAGCTACAAGCGTCCTGGTCCACCGCTTCTCTGGATGGTTAGCAGCCATTGCCCTTCCTTCACACGCCTTCACGCTACAACGCCACCTCTCTTTACTGCTTCACACTACGCGTTCATCTCGGAGGAGAGTGATGTGGCGGTTGCCACAATAGAAACTAGATGGCGCTGTTCAATCGATGACGTAGTCCCGAACAAATGTACCGCCGATAGCAATCGCACTAACGGAGTTTTCTGCAATCTGGACTATATATAGAAGTTTCAAGACATAACCGTCGGCCCAGCTGGCGCTACCGAGCACAACCAACCGCTCGGTGGGAGATCTCCCCTTTGGTACGGTCGAGCCTGCACACCGCTCCCGTACATTCTTAATAATTAATTGTTTCTTAATGCTACCTATTAAGGTTCAATTAGTATGCTTTCAGTAGTCGATTCGATTCTGCTATACGTCAAATTTTTATAATTTATAAAATTTGCTTAAAAAGTTTAAACTTTTAACCGGAAAATGATGTTGAGCTACGTCATATATATAAACTAGCTTATGCTCGCGGCTTCGTCCGCGTGGACTACAAAGATTTCAAACCCTATTTCACCCCCTTAGGGGTTGAATTTTCAAAAATACTTTCTTAGCGGATGTCTACGTCATAATAGCTAACTGCATGCCAAATTTCAGACCGACCCGTCCAGTAGTTTGAGCTGTGCGTTGATAGATTAGTCAGTTCGTCACCTTTTATTTTTATCTCTCTCTCCGGTCGTTCCTTCATTGCTGAAGATCGTGGTCCTGGCAAACTGCCCTCGAATCGGCTTCTGTTGGTGGCCATTTTAACAATGTGATAAAATCCACACCTGCTGGACTCCTTTAGCTGGTCGGACCACCTAGTTGGTGAGCAGCCTCTCGCTCTTTTGCTCCCAATGTTGCCCGTCACTATTAGCTTTTCTAAGCTGTCATGCCCCCGCCGTATGATGTGGCCGAAATATGAGATCAATCGTCGGTAACATATGGAGGAGAGTCGAGCAGTGATTCAGAGTTGCGAAAGGATAGACACGTTTGTGCGCTTAGCAGTCAAGTTCTTTTTATATATCGAGATAAATAAACAAGGATAAATTTGCAAGAAACAACGAGTAAATAAATGAAAAGCGTACATTTTTCTAGTACGAGGATCTCTACAAGACAATTCAAACTTAGGTACCTACTGACGTAAGTGGTTCCACAATGGACCTCTTTCCTCCCTCGTCCCTTTCACCGCGATGCGTCGGATGAATAAAAGATTCACCCCATGTACGGTATTGTTAGATAGAACACAATATCACAATGTACACTAACAACACACTAGACTACAAGATAATGGAAAGTAAACACTAAGGAAACGTGTCGTAGGTTCCAAGTGGCGATATTGTTGAAGAGGGAAATACTTTGTATGCCGTTTGGATACTATTAGTGCTATAATAATGGTATCAGTCCTTTTTAGGGTTCCGTAATAAACAAGGAACCCTTATAGTTTCGCCATGTCCGTCCGTCTGTCCGTCCGTCCTCGCTTAATCTCAGAGACTATTAGTACTAGAAATCTGTAATTTGGTGTGGGTATAAATATTAATCACGCAGAAAAAGTGGTGAAATAAAATTGTGATAAATATTTTTTTAGGGTAGTTCCCCTACATGTAAAGTGGGGATGATTTTTTTTTCTCGTCTACCCCATAGTGTGGGGTATTGTTGAATAGGTCTTTTAAAAATACTGTGGGTGTGGGAACATCATTTGTCGATTTCTAGATCCGTTTCTGAAATATGATGTTTTAAAATGCTAATTTTTATTAGAGTCAAGTGTATAAATAAATAAATACATATTAAGTTTCTATACATAAACTTGAGATTTAGCACGTAATACGATTTGCTGTAGATAACTGAAGTATACACTTAGACCCCATTAAGTTCCACCAGAACGAAAGTGGAGCAAAGTAACAGATAATTAAGTAGTAGGATAGAAAACTACAACATTACTTTATTCAGTTTAAAATGTGACAAAAAATTCTACTAACTATTTCTACATTCAAGAAAGAATCGTCTAAAGTCTTTTTTATCGATAAGCATTAAAAGCTTATCATTATCTTATTTTAATGTATATTTTGCCATATCCTAACAGGGTCTCATAATAATTACCTAATGTTATTCTTGTATATAAAGTAGCTAGGTACATGTGAAACGCAAAAAAAGAAAGTTAAGAACTTATAGATGAAATTTCGTTTTTCGGTCGTCATGCAATCCAAAGAAAATTAAAAATAATACTACCCTAATAAAGCTATTTAAGTTTAGTTCAGAAGCTATTCAGAGTCGTTATTATTTCAAAAAGTTCGGGATCTCAATTTCCTTTCATAGCAGAGATTAAAATTCATCACTCATCCACCCCAGCTTCAGCAAATTTAAAAGTCACCTAATTAAAATTTTCAAAGCACTTGCCTCCGCTGCATAAAACATCGCAAAAAGACGGTTTAAAAAAACCAATTTAATTAAAAAAAACCATTAAAGTTAAATCTTAAAAGTGTAACATATAAATACCTTTGAAGTAACATTTGGTCTCACTTAACCACTTCAAACGTAACATGTCGTAGGCTCACATTTAAAACAATTCTTTACTTTTTGGGACACAAAATATCAAGTCACTTAACACAATAAACTACACAACTCACAACGTTATCGTCAAGAAATGAGTATCTAGATTTTTATGGAACGAATTTCTTCAATTTAAATTTCGTTCTTTAACACTCTCCACACGTCCGCTCGCGTCCGCGGTCAGACGGCAACTGAAGTCTGAAATGTGATACTTCGAATTTCGAACCTAATTTCACGGGGCGGGAATTGGCGACTCGATTGCAGCCTTCAAAGTTGATATGTTTAATGGAGGGTAGATGGCGTTGTTTAGAAAGGCTCGCGAAACAAATTAGGAAATAGGTTAGCAGGTTAGCAACTTTCCTATTTTTATTTACGATAGACATAAGTAAGCCTCGTATTATACCGTAAATACCGTTGCTGATGAAAAAGTTATACTTACTGAATCTCCTACTTTTAAAAAGCTCGTTTTAATGTCTTAACGCCAATTGAATTTTGGGCAGTTATAGTAAGATTACCGTTGTTAAATTTGAGCATCAAAAATAAGTGGGTTGCACAAATCATGATTGGTTAACTTCTAACCAAAATTTAACTCTACTTGTGTAAAATTGTGTGGCTTAATAATATGCATCCTACTTCGCTTCTTAGGTGTAGTTATATAATAACAGGCGGTTAAAGTTACGTTTACGGTTATTTACCGTTAAATTTTGACCAAAATAAAAGCAAAATAAGCTGCACGAATCAGAGTTTGTTTAACTTTGGTCCAAAAATTTATATTTGATATTAATGGATAAATCTGTTTTAATAATTTTAGTTTTTCTTTTAATTCCTAAAACACGTGGTTTTTATTCTAAATAGTAAAAGTCTATAGGTACAAATAAGATTAGTTATTACTGTTTTGTTATAGTTTCGCCTCAAACCACCTGTTTCTATTAAATAAGCACAAATATTTTCTTTTCGTATACCTATTTCATGGGTCTTTGGACGTTTGCAAGTTTCTTGGTCTAAGTAATAAGAGTTACAACGCGTCAATTTTTTAACTATTTTGTTTTTAATGTGTTCCTTCCTTTTTTCCTCCGACACGGGGTCGGAGACTTTTGTAGGTCGGTACTATGAATGGCTTTTTTTTTGCCTTTTTCGTTTTAAATACTTAGATTATGCCCGCGACTTCGTCCGCGTGGATTTACGTTTTTGAAAATCTCGTGGGAATTTTCCGAGATAAAAAGCAGCCTATGTCCTTCCCCGGGTTGCAAGCTATCTCTGTAGCAAATTTCGTCAAAATCGGTTGAACGGGTGAGTTAGAAAAGCTAGCAGACAGACAGACAGACAGACAGACATACACACCTTCGCATTTATAATATTAGTATGGATAAGTCGTTATATATACTATAAGCCATGAACAATCTGCGTTTAAAATCCTTTATGTAAGAGTTTACTATTCCTGGCAATGATATTATAAAAACACGAAATACTTCTAAAATAAATAAAAACATAAGTATTCGTGTTCTAGATAATAATATTTTTATCCAATGTTATTCTATTCGTAGCGTTCATCGTAGCTATAACCGTAGAAGCTGTTTATAAATTGTAACTGCGTAGCTGTTCGCATAGACGTTACCGTAGCTTTGTAGAACATAGACTGTATCGAATACCAATTTCCTTATTGTTTTTCCAGTTGAAAGTATCGAAACACATGTTAAACTCTATTGTAATCCTAAATATATAAAAGGAAAAGATGACTGACTGAGTGATTGACTGACTGACTGACTGATCTATCAACGCACAGCTCAAACTACTGGACATTTCAGGCTGAAATTTGGCATGCAGATAGCTATTATGACGTAGGCATCCGCTAAGAAAGGATTTTTGAAAATTCAACCCCTAAGAGGGTGAAATAGGGGTTTGAAATTTGTGTAGTACACGCAGGAATCGCGGGAGTAAGCTAGTGGTGAATAAAGCGGTATCGATGTTACATTTGAAAGATTTAAATAACTCGACATCATAATGTTATGAAGTAACTACCTACTAGCTCGGAATAGAGCTAGATAATAAAAATGAAGGTTCCGTACTTATAATTATCTAGCTGATGCTCGTTAATTATAAGTACGTAACTTCGACCGCGTCGACTACACAAATTTCAAACCCCTATTTCACCCCCTTAGGGGTTGAAGTTTCAAAAATCCTTTCTTAGCGGATGCCTACGTCATAATAGCTATCTGCATGTCAAATTTCAGCCCGATCCGTCCAGTTGTTTAAGCTGTGCGTTGATAGATCTGTCAGTCAGTCATTCAGTCACCCTTTCCTTTTATATATTTAAATATTATTTTAGTTTAGAGATTGGGTACAAACCATAAGCGATGGGAAAAGAGAAAGCGTGTTACTTGGACCATAAAATCAATCGAATATGGCCATCATTTGTTTACACAATACATAAAGGCCTTTTGGGCATGAAATTATTTCTAGCCCTTCTTATATTAAACGGAGGCCTGGCTTTGGCGGGTTGGAAAATACCTTAATCATTATTCCATTTTTAGAGTTTTGCTCACAAAAGGAGTAAGTAAATTGAAGTAACTTTGCCCGGAAATATAGCTTTCTCTGAAATAGTTTTACTAAACTGAAATGAAAACTCAAATATTTACCTATACATAATCTTTATGCGGGTGGTCTATATATTATGACATCATCATGATCAACCCATCACCGTCTCACTACAGAGCACGGGTCTCCTCTCAGAGTGAGATGGGTTTTGACTATAGTCTACCACGCTGGCCATGTGCGGATTGGTTGACATACACCTTTGAGAAAATTATGTAGAACTCTCAGGCATGCAGGTTACCTCAAGTTTTCTTTCACCGTTAAAGCAAGTGATTTTTAATTAATTAAAACGCACATAACTCCAAAAAGTTAGAGGTGCGTGCCCGGGATTGAACCCCCGACCTCCGATTAGAAGTCGGACGTCCTAACCACTAGGCTATCACAACTTTTTTTTAAAATATCTATCTCTTCATAATCGCTACGCGGGTAGTAGTAGTACTAAATATTATAATCAATCTTCTCCGAGAACTTAACTGCTCTATACTTTGCTCACAGACAGACAGACAGACAGATCTACAGACAAACGGACGGGATAGATGAAAGTGTATAAGGATTCCTTGTTTTGCTACGTAACACTAAAAACCGGCCAAGCGCGAGTCACACTCGCGCACCGAGGGTCCCGCACTACAGTCGTATTTTTTCGACATTTTACACGATAAATTAAATACTTTTATACATAAATATAAATAAAAATCTGTTTTAGAATGTATAGGCAAAGGCCCTTTCATATGCCACCACATTTGATATTTGTTCTTACTTTGAAAGTTGAAAATACTTCTTTTAAATTTTTTTCATGATGTAACCACAAATTCACGGTTTTCGGACTTTTACCCTTACGTGTGCTATAAGACATACTTACCTACCAAATTTCATGATTCTAGGTCAACGGGAAGTACCATATAGGTTTATTGACAGACAAGAATTCCGTTTTTCCTTTTGAGGCACGGAACCCTAAAAATAAAGCAAGAAACTTGACTGTTATTTTTTCTTCCGCGATTTAAAATACTTGTAAAATAAAATTTATTTACCTTTTGTTGTTACAACGATTCTATTTGAATGTAAATCACGGTGCGCTCGATTAATACCAATATCTTACGAGAACGAAAATAATTTATTGAGGAAAAATATTAAAACGGCTCAAGGTGATCTGTTATTCCTTTAGGGTTCGGTACCTCAAAAGGAAAAACGGAACCCTTATTGTTGTCTGTCTGTCTGTCGGTCTGTCAAGAAACCTACAGAGTAGGTTGACCTAGAATCATGAAATTTGGCAGGTAGGTAAGTCTTATAGCAGACATTAGGAGAAAAATCTGAAAACCATGAATTTGTGGTTACATCACACGAAAAAATTAAGTTTTGGCCATAAACGTAAAATTGGTATTTTCAATTTTCGAAGTAAGATAACTATATCAAATGGGGTATCATATGAAAGGGCTTCACCTGTGCATTCTGAAACAGATTTTTATTTATTTTTATGCACCATAGTTTTTGAATTATCGTGTAAAATGTCGATAAAATACGACTGTAATGCGGAACCCTCGTCGCGCGAGCCTGACTCGCACTTGGCCGGTTTATTTTGATACAAAAAGTTAAAAGAATTATTTAACAACGATTTCGTTTGAAATCCACGAAGATGAATTCGCTAGCATCAACTTATCACTAGGTATACCTATTATGAATAGGAAAGTATGTTTGTTTGTTGGTTTGTACGCAATGGAGCAACGGATTGAAGTGATTTTATGATGCATGGATATGGCTAAAGACCTAAAGAGTGACATAGGCTATTTTTTATGCCGGAAAATAAAAAGAGCTGCCATGGAAGTTTTAAAACCCTACATTCACGCGTATCATACGCCTGAATGTAGAGTCATGTCTCGGGTATGAATGAATGAATGAATGAATACATGAAAGCAAAACAAAAATATAGGCAGGTACAATTTGGGTGTCAACCTTGGATGAATTTACCACGTGGCACGTGGCACCAAAAAAAAAAGTGAAAGTAGGCCTAATAAGTACCTTTATTATAAATGTTAAAGTGTGATTGTTTGTTGGTTTGATGGTTTGTCCTTCAATCACGTCGCACCGATGAAACGGATTGACATGCTTTTTTGCATGGGTATAGGTAAAGACCTGGAGAGTGACGTAGGCCACTTTTTTTCCCAGAAAATTAAAGAGTTCCCACGGGATTTTTAAAAAACATATTTAAAAAAAAAAAGAATATTAGTCAAGTTAAATGACTAATATTCCCCTTTCCTCTCCAACTAAGCGTAAAGCTTGTGCTAGGAGTAGGTACGACAATAGTGCAACGAGCGGGGTTTGAACCGTCGACCTTTCGGTTTTCAGTCCACTCCTTTACCCGTTGAGCTATTGAGGCTCATTCCTCTACGCGAACGACTCGCGGGCATCAGCTAATATAAATATAACCTTTACTTCAATATTATATGCCTCCCTTAGCCCCATAAAAGATCTCAGATAGCACTGATAGGTAGGACGGCATAATCCACGTGTAATCTATTCACCGACACACGGCGACATGAATATGTTAACATCGATATTACAATTTGTTCATGTTTACATAACGGACTGATTTTACATAACAAAGTGTTGCGAGCACTTTTTTAAAACGTTTTTACATAACAAAGCCTTTTCACGATAGCCATGTATTCAAAAGATTACTTTTATGTGATTTGTTAACATATTAATCTGGTTACACACTTTCGAAATGATAACATTATACAGGGTGTAACCAGAACACTAGCAAAAACGAAAACAGGTGGTAGTACTGACGATTACTGAATATATTTATTATGATACCACAAAAAATAACGCAAATAAATAATTAAAAAATATTCTATATTTTGTAAAAGTTAACGATATATTGCAAATAAAACATCTGTCTGACGCTAGAGGTCAACGAACGTTGCATTAGTAGGTAATTTGGAGTCAATGCCACGTCGTATAGACCACGGAATTCTTATTATTCCAGAGAAAGAAACCAACAAAGGTAAAATCTTACTAAACTTGCTAATTGAAATAAAAGTAGGTAAGTCAGTTTAAACAAACAATATAAGCTACCACCCGTACCATTGTTCCTCGAACGTTAAATAAAAGAGACGGAATACAATGAAAATTAACAAAGAATTTAACAAAAAGATTCAGTGAATACCTACTCTTTAGAGTTGCACTACATTTGCAAAGAATCTGAATAATCACAGTGTAGCAAACAAAATGTTATAGTATTTTTATCTCACGAAGCGACGCCACAGCGACGCGCGCTTTACTTGAGGTAACCAATGTACAAACACGTTGTGGGCATTGCAAGATTTTTCGTGTATTTCAGTTGTTTTAGTTAACCACGGGGCATTGATAATTGTGCGAAAGACTGAGTTTTTATATCGCTGTAGAAATATGTACTTTTAACTTTTGACTCTTACACCGCCGCCAGAGACACTAAATAGCTATAAGGTCGTGACATCAGAACTGCTGCATGTTCAAGCAGTTTTTGAATAATTATGAAATGTAAAATTAATGGCAGTTTCTGAACTATATGATTGCTAAGTTGTGGCATAATATAGTTCAAGGGGGGAGCGAAAGCACTCCAATCCCTTTCAAAGTCCAGCGATAAATAAGTAAAGCTGGCCAGACGAGTCCGAATGGAGAGTAGAGAGTATAGAGAGTAGAGAGCCTTGAAAAGATTTTTAACATCACTTGAAACGATTAGGTTTCTTTCCCTTTTCTTGTCCATCATAAACTAGCTATAAAATTGCAACTTGGACTTGCTCAAAGTTTATGAGTAACATACTACTTGAAGCATAATATAATATCTTTGTAGGGACTACGAATTAAAATTAAAAGCCGTGAGGTATCGTGTGACACCTGACAGACATGAAGCTACAGTGCGACAAGGCTATCTTGGCGCGTGGCGAAAATCGGAACTAACGCTGCCGTCAAGTGTCCCCGTTGTTCTTGTTTGAATATTCAAAGCTTTTGTTCTCCAACAGCGCCCCCCTGTCAAAGTCATTCAAGTGCCAAGAGAGATTTGTCGCACTGTATACTGTCTCATTTGCATAGATAAAAATATTTTTTTTTCTTTTGTTTTCTTTTTGCCAGTTAGCGTCCCGCTAAGACAAAACAAAACTACTTACCTACCATATGTTTTCAATGTTTTTCAACCAATTATGCTATTTGCGGGTGCTTGTTTTTCAAGTTTTTCTATAAGAAAGGGGTGAAAACTTTTCGTCAACAGATAGGTTCTAAAGAAAACTGCGTGATAAGCCAACAGCTTTGAAGCTGTAAAATTGCATCTAGAAATTGCTGTAAAACTAGCCCGTTTACGTGCATTTTAGGTACATCATTGAACGTTTAATTTTATTCTTTCGTCTCGGCATTGTCTGACGATAGAGTTTGTACCTACCTATTTCGCAGCTTTTGTTTTCAACAAACTAAAATACTTACTTTAAGCTTTGAATCGTTGATTAAAATAAAACAACCGATCGCAAAGTCTTAAAGAATATTGTCTATGGTACCTACAACATTTTTAATGGTGGTATTGTTAAAGAAAACTTTCCCTAGAAGTTTTCTTCGAAGATCGCAGTGGGTCTTGGTCCTGAAATGTGTCGAAGAACTGAGGGCTGTGCGATCTAAATTGCACTTTAATGCGTCGTAACATACGTTGCCATTTATTTATACGTCTCTGCGTAGTGAGCATTCTGTACTAGTAGTTTTTTTTTTTTTTATTCAGATACAAGTTAGCCCTTGACTGCAATCTCACCTGGTGGTAAGTGATGATGCAGTCTAAGATGATAGCGGGCTAACCTGGAAGGGGTATGGCAGTTTTTATTAAACCCATACCCCTCTGGTTTCTACACGGCATCGTACCGGAACGCTAAATCGCTTGGCGGCACGGCTTTACCGGTAGGGTGGTAACTAGCCACGGCCGAAGCCTCCCACCAGATAATATTAAGTAAGTACCCTATCTTTAAAAGGTGAACGTTGGTACATTATATTATAATATTTAACAAATAAACCTCCGCTTTTGTTACCAATTTACCCGTAAAAGTGTACAAAGATATTCCATCAAAGGAAACTATTTTCATCATAAAAGGTCCTTTTAAATTTATTAACCTCTCCTTAAATCATTTTACCACACTACTTACACTATCATATATTTTTGAGTAAGCGACAAAAAGTCGCTTTTGAAAATAATTTAAAAAAATCGGTCAAGTGCGAGTGGGACTCGTTCACGAAGGGTTCCTTTCCATCGCGTCATAATAGCAGTAACAGTTTTTAATTTTTTTAATTTTCATTAAATATTTGTTTATACAGTTATATATTATGTATGACAAGACAAAAAGATCAACAACAAAATGTCGTTAGTTTGATCCTACATTAATAATAATCTCTCCTATAATAATCCATCAATCCTGGGACCTATTTTCACACAATATCCGAAGGCTGTCGTGTTTTGAAGCGGGCTGAAAAATGTTCCCTCCCAAATAATCTAGGATCAGCGAGTTTCCAGCGCCGTAAATCAAAGTTCAACAATAAGATAGAAGTCTCCCTTTGGGATGTAGCTGAGCTGCCGTGGAATTTACGAGATGTTAGAGCTTAGTGCAAGTCACAAGATATCAGCGAACATTATTTACACGGACACGTATGAAGACATTTGCTTCCTGTTTCTAATTCGAGTCGCTATATGGAACACCCTTCTAGCATCAGTTTTCCCCTCCAGATATAATATACTTAGGAACCTTTAGTTAAGATTTAAGAGCCATCTTATAGGCAAGCGCACTTCATCTTAGGCCGCATCATCACTTGCCAGCAAGTCTGATTGTAGCAAAGCGCTAGTCTTTAAATAATATGACATTCTTACTGATAATCGAAACTATTTATATTAACATACTTGTACCTACCTAATATTACTAAATTATTAACAAAGAAGAAACTAATTGACATTATAACAAACTTAATTAACTAGTGCGATCAATAAATAAAAATAATTTCGATTCAAAATGAATGCCCTATATAATTACCTGATAAAATCTATTATAAAATAGTGTAACACGTAGCTTGCATGTAATTATATATTTAGCATGTATGTATTGTTAATGTACCTAACTTTGCAATGCCCTAACGGGGCTTCATGTAACCATGAAAGCAAATCAATACTTATAATAAAAAAATGAAAACTCTCCTTACTACCAGACTGTCATGTTTTGAAGCGGGCTGAAAAATGTTTCCTCTCAAAAATCTAGGATCAGCGAGTTTCCAGCTCCGTAAATCAAAGTTCAACAATAAGATAGAAGTCTCCCTTTGGGATGTAGCTGAGCTATCGTGGAATTTACGAGATGTTAGAGCTTAGTGCAAGTCACAAGATATCAGCGAGTTTTACTGTTAATTATGCTCAGTTGGTTGCGAAGCTGAAATGGCAATGAGCAGGGCACATAGATTGAAAAGCCGTTAGACGTTGGGGGTCTCAAGGTACTGGAATGGCAACCTCGTACCGGAAAATGCAACGTTGGAAGACCCCCCACTAAGTGGATGACAATATCAAGCGATTCGCGAGGAGCCGCTGTAATGAGCCAGCGTAAGATGCTGACGTGTGGAATCCCCTACAAGAGTCTACGTAATAACTCAGTCTCCTAAGGTTCTACTTATCTTTATACTTTTAGACAGAAATCTTAAACTTCATACGCTTCATCCGATTAACTGTACCACGCTAACACCATTTTAAAAGCAACAAAGGAATGCAGAATAATAATTCTTGATGTTCCGAAAATAAACGCGAGGTAAAGTGCAACATCAGCCTTGCTTCGAATCAGCATAATATATAATCATATTATTGAGGTTTCTGACAGGTACTGGGTGAACCGGCTGTCAGCGATGAGAATAGTAGTATTTTAGTATTAATGCAGAAAATATGGAATTTATTTGCAACTGAAATGGCTTACCGCAGAGCTCGACGCAAATTCTGTTGCAAAAATCCAATGTTGAATTTATGCTACATTCACAGAATTTAAGAAAAGATAGATGCAAACGGGGAGTTAGAAATTGAAGCCAACCAAGGAAAAATAAAACGTAATAAATGAAAAGTTCAATATAAGATTGTGTGCGTTTACAAAGCCCAAAATACTTTTTTTTTAATAGAGATAGCGAGCAAACGAGCAGGCGGGTCACCTGATGTTAAGAGATTACCGCCGCCCATGAACATTTGCAGCACCAGAGGAACCGCCGATGCGTTGCCGGCCTTTTAGAAATCTGTTGGTCCGCCCCTTGAATAACCCCATGTTGTAATCTAGTGGGAACACCGCCGATGGGAGTTGGTTCCACAGTTTGCATGTGCGTGGAAAGAAGGGTCTGGCGCAGCGGACGGTCGAAGTGCACCAGATACCCACAGGTATCTGGTGAGGGTAAAATTACTTACGGTGGCGCGCGGTGTGGTTGCAGAAAAATGAGGGTGGAATGAGGTCAAAAAGCTCTTCAGAGCACTCCCCATTATAAAGGCGATAGAATACATAATCACAAATTTTGAATGACTATAGTCTATTTTAGCGTTTAACTATAGTCTCGAATCTAGATGAAAAAACTTTTTTTTCTCATTTAAATAGCTTTACGTAGGAAAGCTTGTTTAAGATATCCATATTTATAAGATTGAGCAGAAATAGTAGACTATTACCACTAACTTTTACTACCTTAGTGGTAAAAAATTCGGCTTTCTTTTTATTTGGGGCTCCCTAACACGTACCTCATGCTTTTAGGAGTTATTAGACGCTTTAGCGGTGAAGGAAAACATTAGTGAGGTTTGTATGCCCGAGTTCTGCATAAGTAGTTTTTCAAAGGTCTATGATATCTGCCAATCCGAACTTGGAAGTGTGGAAGACTATAGCCTCTCAGAATGAGGAAACGTGTCAAAGTAGTGGACCAGTGATGGGTTGAGGTGGGTCTCCATAGTGGCTTCAATTCAATTAAGACGACATTTGCTTGCGATGGCTCTGTCTATGTTTTCCTTGAGTCTTTGACCGTGTCATATAATTTTACACTCCAGTGTGTTTATTTAAAGTCGGGTCATGAATTTGTGGTAAGGCCGTGTTTTTAACGAAGTTTCCCGTAATGGCTGACGTTTATGCTGAAACTGGCAAAATGATTTCGACTTGTTGATCTGTTATATTAGGGTTCCGTACCCGATGGGTGCCAACGGGACCCTATTTCTAAGCCTTCGCTGTCCGTCCGTCCGTCTGTCTGTCAGCGGGCTGTACCTATCTCATGAAACGTATAAGGTAGAAAGTAGGAATTTTCACACAGCGTGTATTTCAAATGCCGCTATCACAAAAACCGGCCAAGTGCGAGTCAGGCTCGCGCAATGAGGGTTCCGTACTACAATCGTATTTTTTCGACATTTTGCAGGATAATTCAAAAACTATGATGCATAAAAATAAATAAAAATCTGTTTTAGAATGCACAAGTGAAGATCTTTCATACGATACCCTATTTGATTAGTTATCTTACTTCGAATTGAAAATACTAATTATTAGTTCATGACCACAATTTTTTTTTGTGTGATCTAACCCTAAATTCACGGTTTTCAGATTTTTCCCCAAATGTCAGCTATAAGATCTACCTACCTGCCAAATTTCATGATTCTATGTTAACGGGAAGTACCCTGTAGGTTTCTTGACAGACAGACAGACAGACAGACAGACAGACAGACAGACAGACAACAAAGTGAACCTATAAGGGTTCCGTTTTTCCTTTTGAGGTACGGAATCCTAAAAACCAAATCTAGGTATACTAATATTATACATGCTTAAGTGTATATTTTTGTTTGTTTGTCCTTCTTTCATGCTATAACTAAGCAACCAATCGACTTGATTTTTAGCATAGAGATAGTTGAAAGGACAGAAAGTAATATAAGCTACTTTTTATCTCGAAAGATAAAAGAGTTCCCATGGGATTTTCGAAAATCAGCTAGTACTTAATAAATAACCAAGATGGTGAATTTCGAAACGGCATATTCTACGTAAATGTATATTATATTACACAGCGCCCCACGCAGTAGAGATTTGGTTACGTCCGCGCCATAATAGAGTGTAAGGAATGAATGAGGAAAGAAAGAGCCCCATTATGAAGGGATTTTCACAAATTCCACCCGAGAGGGAGGTCACATAGTACTTACATGTATATACCTATATGGTATATGTACGGGAGCGGCAGTGTTTCCATGTACACGGTAATTACCGTAGACGCACCGTAATTCAGCCCTAATCTACCGTCAAGGTAATATGGCCATTACCTTGACCGTGTCACCGTAATACAAAATCACGTTAAAAATTCATAATGTACTGCGTAATACGAGTACGAATCTCAGTCACCTAAGCATATTTCGTAATGGCAACATTTCTCTTGCTCTCGGTTTAAGCATCAAATCTCAGCAATCTATTTTCATCCTTATTCAAGCAATTAGGAAGGAGTAAAATGTAAAACTAATGAGATTTAACAAAATATTAATATGAATAAATCCGTATATGAAAAAGATATTGCTATGCTAGGAGAGTCAGACTCAGAATAATATTAATATTAATAGTTGATTAAAAAGCAAATTCGTGACGTTTTTTCTTTTAAAAATGACACGGTAATTTACACGGTATTCTTTTAGCTAATCCACCGTAATTTAATCTAGAAACACCGTAATTTTAACCCTTGAACACGGTAATTCTCGATTTACATATGGAAACACTGGGGAGCGGTGTGCAGGCTCGACCGTACCAAAGGGGAGATCTCCCACCGAGCGGTTGGTTGTGCTCGGTAGCGCCAGCTGGGCCGACGGTTGTATCTTGAAACTTCTATATATAGTCCAGACTGCAGAACACTCTGTTAGTGCGAGTACTGTCGGCCGTACATTTGGTCGGGATTATGTCATCGATTGAACAACGCCATCTAGTTTCTATTGTGGCAACCGCCACAGTATACATCTGTATGTGAATACCTAGTCTACTAAAATATAAATCTAAATTGATAAATACTTTTGTGCTCTGTGAATTCCTAGCAAATACTTACTTTATTAAGCCTATTCCCGCGACTTCGCGTGGACTTCACAAATTTCAAACCCCTATTTCACCCCCTTAAAGGTTGAATTTTCAAAAATCCTTTCTTAGCGGATGCCTACGTCATAATAGCTATCTGTTTGCCAAATTTCAGCTCGATCCGTCCAGTAGTTTGAGCTGTGCGTTGATAGATCAGTCAGTCAGAAGTACACTCAATAGACCATACCTATACAATTTCATCCATATTATTGGTTGCACGTTATTTCACACTAGAAACACTAGAATTTCTACCTACCCTCTAACTTAACACCTCTATTTGTCATTAAAAAACTATTCTAATTAGCCATACATAAAATTCATTTTCCATTGCACTTTCCTGATTGTGTTACATTTGGCTTGAACACTAATATCACAGATGATTATAGAACTTAGTGCACGGTAATAAAGTATATTTTCAATTGTAAATGTTCATGTATTGCTGAGTTTAATTGGCATTTTGCTATTAAGAAGTGATCCGTAAACCATTGACCTGAATTTTGCGTTTGTATTTTTACTTGATATTCGCAATAGTCTATTTTTGGCATCAACGCCTACCAACTAGTATAAACATACCAGAAGTGAATTTAAATATTAATCACGACGCGCACAAGCCTATCGAGAGTTTTACCTTTTATAATAACCTAACTACAATATTAACTTGATTAGGGCCCAATTGCTATTGCGACCACTCGATCAAAAATGGCGGTCGAGTCTTGCGTCGAAGCGAGACTGCTTTAAGAATCATCAAACACTCGCATTTATACCAATCGATTCAAGATGGTTGCCCCACAAGTCATAACAGATCACGTGATTTCCATTCCAAAAGGCACCAAATACAAAAATGCGATAAACACTAGTTACCTATACTTAGGGCCAGTGGCACAACAGACGGTTACCGCTAACGTCAAATTAGACCACCAAATTAAAATGGGACCACTTCTGAAGTATGTCCTACAAAACTAAAAAGAATCGTCAAAATCGGTTTATAATTGACGGAGTAATCGCGTAACAAACATACAAAAAAAAACATACAGTCGAATTGAGCACCTCCTCTTTTTTTTAAGTCGGTTAAAAACTACTTTGGTGTTCTCATCTAAAAACATTTCTACCTCTAGCATTAACAGTAGGTACCTAAATTAAATAAAACGATAACTGGTTTCAATTTTACATCTAAATCCATACTAATATTATAAATGCGAAAGTGTGTGTGTCTGTCTGTCTGCTAGCCTTTGACGGCCCATCCGTTCAACCGATTTTGACAAAATTTGGTATAGCGATAGCCTGCATCTCTGGGAAGGACATAAGCTATTTCTACTTTTTATCCCAAAAAATCAAAGAGTTCCTATGGGAAATAGGCTTTTTATCCCGGAAAACTGAAGTATTCCCACGGGATTTTTAAAAAACTTAAATCCACGCGGACGAAGTCGCGGGCATCATTTAGTTAATAAGTAAAGTATCATAAAACGATCTGCGCGAGGCAACAGCTGTGTAGGCGTTGTTTTCATCAAGCTTAGAACGGTAAATCAGGGAATCGGGCTGACATTTTCTTAAACTCGACATGATAAAATATATCTACGAGTACCTAAGTAGATACACATAAGAAGGTTAGGCACAAAAAAATACCCTAACTCATAATGTACTGTTTCCTTTCGTAGTCGATTTATGGAAGGGTTTTGCTGTCTAAGAAAGTCGGTTAAAAAAGTAGCCTATGTTACTCCCTGTTTAATCTTCTACTTGTCTGTGAAAGTCCCGTAAAAGCAGTTCAGCCGTTCCAAAGATTAGCCCGTTCAAACAGACAGACAGACAGACGTTCAAAAATTTTGAAAACATGGGTGAAGCCGCGGGCATCAGCTAGTTATGAAATGAATAAAAAAAAGGCCAAATGCGAGTCAGACTCGCGCAATGAGGGTTGAGGAATGAGGATTCCGTACTACAAACGTATTTTTTCGACATTTTGTACCATAATTCAAAAACTATGATGCATAAAAATAAATAAAAATCTGTTTTAGAATGTACAGGTGAATACCTTTCATAATATGATACCCCACTTGATATAGTTATCTTACTTCGAAAATTGAAAATACTAAATATTAGTTCATGACCACAATTTAATTTTTTTTGTGTGATGTAACCACAAATTTTACGGTTTTCAGATTTTTCCCCGAATGTCTGCTACAAGACCTAGGTACCTACCTGCCAAGGTTTCTTGACAGACAGACAAACAGACAGACTGACAGACAGACAGACAACAAAGTGATCCTATAAGGGTTCCGTTTTTCCTTTTGAGGTACGGAAACCTAAAAACTTCAAGCGGTTTTTAAAGCTATTGCAATTTGCAACCAGTAACAGTGCCACGAGCTATCAAAACGGCTGGTGGCAATAAATCTCGAAGCGCAATTTATTTGTGTACTGAACAACCCCCCGCTGAAACGTGATAGGATTTGTGCGGGTTACTTTTAATGAATTTGTAGCTTCGTGATTGTATTTACATAAATCGGGACCTTGAGAACGACGTGGTCGTATAACAAAAACCGGCCAAGTGCGAGGCAGACTCGCGCGCCGAGGGTTCCGTACTACAGTCGTATTTTTCGACATTTTACACGATAAATCTAAAAGGAAATAAAATATAAATATAAAAGGAAAAGGTGACTGACTGACTGACTGATCTATCAACGCACAGCTCAAACTACTGGACGTATCACGCTGAAATTTAGCACGCAGATAGCTATTATAACGTAGGCGTCCGCTAAGAAAGAATTTTTCAAAATTCAACTCCTGAAGGGGTAAAATAGGGGTTTGAATTTTGTATGAAACTCTGTCAGTTTTGAAGTGTTTAGCAGTATTACATATTTTATTTAGCTCATATATTAAAATCTCATAGGTCAAGATCAACCCTAAGGGTGTAAAATAGGGGTTTAAAATTTGTGTAGTCGCGACGAAGCGGGTCAAAAACTATAATGCATGAAAATAAATGAAAATCTATTTTAGAATATAGGTATAGGTAAAACTCTTGCATATGATACCCCACTTGGTATATTTATCTTACTTTGCGAGTTGAAAATGCTAATTATTTGTACACGAACACATTTTGATGTAAATTTTATGATGTAACCACAAATTCTAAGTTTTCGGATTTTCCCCCTTACGTGTGCTATAAGACCTATCCCTACCTACCAAATTTACTGATGCCAGTCAACGGGAATACTAAAAAAACGGGAATGCTAGTAAACGGGATGACTAATTTTGAGTAGCGCACGTCAAACTTATTATTTTGACTAATTTCTTAAACTGGACACTTTCAAGTAAAGATTTTTATATAAGCCTGTGAAGATGATACCTACTGTCAATTTGAATGCCATAAGCCTACTTTGTCGTTTTAGTTTACAAATTGCGAAAAACCAAATGAAAATTGAATCTCGCGGGCAGACCGTGTCTTCCGCCTTAAAGGGAAAATTAATTCTAATCAATCCAAAGTAACTATCTAAAAAGTTAATTTTATTACGTTTCGTTTCGGTGAATTGTTGCCTTTAAAGCGTCGAGATGAATCACGTTTTCAGATTTACTGCGAGCAATCAGTTAGATTAGCTCACTGATAAATAGAGCTGAACGCTGTATGCATCCGCCATTTTCAATTGGGTACATGACCCATTGTTTTATCGCTGAAATGTTTTTTTATGGTTTCATACCTCAAAAGGAAAATAAACTTTTATATGATCATTTTGTTGTCTGTCTGTCTGTTTGTTGTCTGTCCGTCTCTCTGTCGTGTCTGTCCAGAAAACCAATAGGGTACTTCCCGCTGACCTAGAATAGAAAAGAAGGGCTTTTTGTGATAGTAATGTGGTAGTATTACTATCACAGAAACCTATTATTAGCTCGTAGTTACCTTATTTTATGATTGTTAAGATCAATTTAAGCTGTTGGTTGTCCAAAGAAAATAAAATAAACGGTCACCGTATTGGGGTTCACGCCTCGGCAATGAGGTCTACGATGCCAGAGTGAACTAGAGTAAGGAAACTCTCAGTATGATCCTGAATGGACATCAGCTGTCAAATATTACCGATACCTAGTCGTTTCATAGCCTACCTAGCTTACCTATGTTTGACGCCTGCCAGTGTATAGTACGCGACAGGTCAAGATAGCAATCGGGGTATGAAGCGGGGGGACGCCTTGCACACACGCACAGCCCCCGCGCTAAACCGGTGTGGAATAGCGTGGGGTGGGGACACCTCGTACACCCGTGCGTCCCCCCGCCTCATACCCCGATTGCTATCTCGACCTGTCGTGAACCTACTATAGTTTTGTTATAAATTTAATAACTGTCGCAAACTGTGACGATGGAGAAGAAAGGAGAAAGAGAGGTTATTATGAATTTTACCCCTGTAAAAGACACGGGATTCATCTCGCCGTACAAAACACCCAAAACAAAGAGGATGACGTCTTAAGCTGTATCAGTGTAAAGGCAGAAACAAAATACCGGACGCAGCTGACGGATATCTCGCTAGCCGCGCAAGGGACTGTGGACACTAGATTTGCTCGTGTCTACTCGACAATGCCCACGAATAACTGTCACCTGTCCACACTCGCCTGCGGCTCACATAGTACTGACGTAGACCATTATCCATGAACCGTGTGTTCATGGATAATGACCTACGTCAGTACTATCCGTAACAGTGTGTTTTGACGACCTCCCTGGCGCAGTGGTAAGCGCTGTGGTCTTGTTAGTGAGAGGTCCCGGGTTTGATTCCCCGCAGGGGTTTGGAATTGTATAATTTCTAAATTTCTGGTCTGGTCTAGTGGGAGGCTTCGGCCGTGGCTAGTTACCACCCTACCGGAAAAGCTGTGCCGCTAAGCGATTTATTGTTTCAGTACGATGCAGTGTAGAAACTAAAGGGGTATGGATTTAATAATATAAAAATACTTCCATACCCCTTCCGGGTTATCCCGCATCCATCTTAGGTTGCATCATCACTTACCACCAGGTGAGATTGCAGTCAAGCGCTAACTTGTATCTGAATAAAATAAAATAAAGTGTAACCAGACAGTGTAATATACCGACAGTGTAATCACATACATTACAGAATCCTATCAGTCGCGGCTGTCAGCTGCGTCTTACGGACGCGTCCCATAGTTTGTTTCCGCCTTTAACTTGTATCAGTGTAAGCCATCACGTCGGAGGAACAAAGCTCTGTGATCCAATTAAAAGTAACAATTACGCTTCACATTTATTTGAATTAACTTGTTTGTTTAACCGTGTAGAAGCATTGAAACTAGCTACTTACTCTTTAAGTAACTTTAGAAATAGAAAATAGAAACAGAAATAGAAGAATGTTTATTCGAACGAATAGTTAAAGACCTGGAGAGTGACATAGGCTACTTTTTATCCCGGGAAATCAAAGAGTTTCCACAGGATTTTTATAATTCTAAATCCACGCGTACGAAGTCGCGGGCACCAGCTAGTTGGATGTAAAGATAATAATAAACTACAGAAAACGGTAGGCACTATTCTTCTAAAAACCGGTTCGATTGGACACTTTGATTTAAAATCGCTGCAAAGTTGCTCTTGACAATATAAAAAGACCAATTGGAACTGTATACGCTAAGTATAAGATTTTACGTCTCACCAACGTTGCTAGAATGCGAGAGTCGAAACACAATACCAATCAAAGTAAAATGGACCTACAGAGCCTTGCATTTCACGGAGGCCAGGACTGATGGCATGAAAGCCGTAAAAAGATGGCCTCCCTCCTACAGCGTCTTCGTAGCAGTTCCAACAGCATTCTGGGTGCAATTAAAGATAGGATAGCCTGCCCAATAATGAAGCACTGGGTGGCTGTGGCCACCGGGCGCCTAGAGCTGCCACGATAGGCCACTTTATTTAAATCAATAAGCACTAACATTATTAACATAACTATAAGGAAATATTGTTACTAACACACTAACTCTAGTAAATAGATAGTTGTAAATTTAAATATGGACTACTGGTCTGAAATAAAAGATTATTTATTTATTATTGAAGTCAAAAATTCAGCAGCGGGGTCTTCTCCGTTTGACCTAGGCCAAAACGGGGGTACGGGCCTTGAGGCATGGCCTCCTTGCCTGGGTGTGGCGCGGGGAAGAACGCCTCCCCGGTAACGTCCTTTAAGCCGTTGTCGGCTAAGGCCTGCCTTCTTTGCTTAGGGCCTCGAGGTCTCGATTGTGTGTTGGGTCCAGGGCGCCCGTACTTCAGGCGGTGGGTGGTCAAAAATTCAATGCCACTGATTTAATTTCGCAACGTTTTCGCTTGGAGCGCTGGCTGTAGATGTGTAGACAAAGAGCTTTAAAACAAGGCAGTTAAGATCCAGTTTACTATAACGCGGAAGTGTTTCGACACTCGAATACTATCAACGTTGGTGAAACATAAAATCTCGTACTAAGCATACTGTTACGAGCAGCGCTCCAGTCTCCAGTTTTTCAATGAATAAAACTTTTAATTAACGCTACGGATTTGTGGTACAATTTACTAGATAAAGCCGACGATGGTTGTAGATTTAGGTTGGACATTTGGACCATGGTTTACGTATAATATACCTACTAGCTGATGCCTGCGACTTCGTCCGCGTGGATTTAGGTTTTTTGGAAATCCCGTGGGATCTGTTTGAATTTTTAATTATACCCATGCAAGAAACACGTCGATTTGTTGCTCCGTTGTGACGTGATTGAAGTACAAACCAATAAACAAAGAAAAACACACTTCCCCATATATAATATGGCTTTAGGCTTTAAAAATGGGAATTAATCTCCCGTGGGAACTCTTTGATTTTCCGGGATAAAAAGTTGCCCACGTCAATTTCCGGAAAGCAGGCTACCTTTGTAACAAATTTCGTACAAATCGGTTAAACGGATGGGCCTTGAAGCATCCCGCGGGAACTCTTTATTTTTCTGCGATAAAAAGTAGCCTATGTCCGTCCCTGGAATGTAAGCTAGCTTTGTACTAAATTTCATCAAAATCGGTTAAACTGTTGGGCCGTGAAAAGCTAGCAGACAGTCAGACAAACAGACGGACAGACATACAGACAGACACACTTTCGCATTTATAATATTAGTATGGAAGTATGGATATGGATTAGTATGGATGGGTATTGAAGTAATGATTACTAAAATTTAATATTCCTGCAACATTAATCGTAAAACTTTTGCAATTAAAAATTATTATACGAATGGAATCGCCTCGATTGAAAAACCCCACAAAATTGCACTTTTCCGATTCTGCGGTAAAAACAACAATTGCGGCCGTAATCAAATCTGGGGGTTAACGAATAAAAGTTTTAATTAACAGTGCGAAAAAATAGTTTAGTTTCGTTTGCCCGTTTAAATTACTAACGATTTAAACCGGGATTAATTGCTTTAAGGGGTAGTTTCCTCGTACATTAATGGTGTGCACTGATAATTGATTTATTTGATAACTAGCTGACTACTTTGTCCGCGTGGAATTAGGTTTTTAAAAATCCCGTAGGAACTCTTTGATTTTCTGGGGAAAAAAGTAGCCTATGGTACTTTCCAGGTCTTCAACTATACCCATGCAAAAAATCACGTCGTTCCGTTGCTCTTTTGCGACGTGATTGAAAGACAAACCAACAAACCAATAAACAACAAATCAACAAACACACTTTCACATAATCGAATCGAAGCGTAATCGAAGCTCATAAGAAAGCTCAGTGGGCGATGGAGAGAGCTATGCTTGGAGTTTCTCTACGTGATTGAATAAGAAATAAGAAGATCCGTAGGAGAACCAGAGTAACCAACATAGCTAAACTGGTTGCGAAGCCAAAGTGGCAATGGGCAGGGCACATAGTTTGAAAACACGATAGTCATTGGGAACTTAAGGTGTTAGACAGGTGAACATATGACATCAAACGAGTCGCAGGGAGCCGCTGGATTTAGGCGGCGCAAGACCGTGGCGTGTGAAAGTTCCTAAAAGAGACCTATGTCCAGCAGTGGACGTCTATCGTTGGATAATGATGGTGATGATGATGAATCTAAATATATAAAAGGAAAAGGTGACTGACTGACTGACTGATCTATCAACGCACAGCTCAAAATACTGGACGGATCGGGCTGAAATTGGGCTTGCAGATAGCTATTATGACGTGGGCGTCCGCTAAGAAAGGATTTTGAAAATTCAACCCCTGAGGCGTTGAAATAGGGGTTTGAAATATGTATAGTCCACGCAGACGAAGTCGCGAGCATATGCTAGTCGTAACTAATTGTAACAGGCGTTGACGCCAAAAAACAGGCCGGTGCAAAATTCACACACAAAATTGAGGTTAATGGCCTGTGGATCCCGTCTTAATAGCAAAACGCCAATTAGCATCAGTAATGCATCATTGCTCACATGTAAAAACAACCTTTACTGTCACAAAGTTAACGAGTATAATTGCTTGACTCTTAAACGTTTCACACTAAATGCCACATCAATTGAAAAGTGACTAACCTAAAACAAACTTTGTTACGATATATTAAGGTTGATAATTGCTTGGATGGGTGTACGGTGTAAATAAGTAAAGTGCTACGATGCTACGTCGTAGTTCGTAGAAGTCTAGCGTTTGTAGAACTTGAACAATGTATATAGGTTGTATGAAGGTGTATGGATACAGTAGATAGCCAGTACCCGTAGTACAAGATTTTACGTCTCACCAAATGAAACCAAATTCGACAGTCGAAATACTTCCGCGTTACAGTAAAATGGACCTAAATAGCCTTGAATTGAAGTCAAATATTCAATGCCACTGATTTTAATTTTGCAATGTTTCCGCTTGGAGCGCTGGTTGTAAAAGTGAAGACAAACTTGAGCTTTAAAACAACGCAGTTAAGATCCAGATTACTGTAACGCGGAAGTATTTCGACTCTCGAATTTGGTTTCGTTTGGTGAGACGTAAAATCTTGTACTACGGGTACTGCTTAAGTGCTGTTACGCGAGTGTGAAGTGCCATTGTAGATTGTTTAAAGGGTGGTACACATGACGTGAAGCGTAGGTAGTAATATTACTATTTAGTGTACTATAGTACGTGTAGACTCGTACTACACGAGCGATCGTAGAAACCTAAAACTAATCCATACTTATACTAAAACCGGTCAAGTGCTAGTCAAACTCAAACACAAAGGGTTCCATATCATCTATCATGATTATAACACTATGTACTTTTTTTAAATTTTTTATTTGCATGGCGGCCATTTTGAAATTCGCCATCTTGGTTTTTATTAAACCTATTTATAGCTTCTTTTGCGTAGTTTATGCCAGCCGGACCATAAAATAACAAATCTATTGTAACCTTATTCATTAAAATCAGCTCAGTAGTTTAGACGCTACGGTAGAACACAAAAACAAACATTCATACAAGATGTGATGTGTGGCACAGTTATGTAAATAAACTTCTTTTCTTTCTTTCTTTTCTTTCTTTCTTTCATACGTATCATCATCATCATCATCAGCCTGTAGACGTCCACTGTTGGACATAGGCATTTCCTAAAGAGCACCTCCACACCCGGTCCTCAGCCTTCCTCATCCAGCCACTTCCCGCAAGCCTCTTTATATCGTCGGTCCATCATGCTGGAGGGCGTCCCACACTACGCTTGCTTAAACGTGGTCCCCACTCAAGGACTTTCCGGCTCCAACGGCCATCGCCTCTACGACAGGCATGACCTGCCCACTGCCACTTCAGCTTGCTAATAGTTTGGGCTATGTCAGTGACCTTGGTTCTCCTGCGGATCTCCTCATTTTTCCATACATACAATACATATACCTACTGCTAAATACGCAACCTATTGGATTTGCTGTACTCAGGTAATAACAAAATTAAGGCAAAAGGCGTCGTTTACAGGCACGTTAACCTGCTAAAGGCAGGCACGAATAGATAATAGTGCTAATGTGTGAGGCTGACATTTGGGTCGGAAAAGATAGTGAAATCCGTTTTCCCCTTGCTGCCATAATACACAGACTCAAATCATATTTTTATCTCTACATTGTGAAAGAGCAGACGACTGCTTTTATCTGAAATAGATTCTTATGCGATCAACGTCGACTTCAGTTCACCCCAGGTCGATCGCGCTTATTTTTGTAACATCGTCACATAATAATATAGTCTGTTCACTAAGAATGAAACCACAGAATGCGTTGCGATGGCGGTGCGGTGCCTGTACCCGTAGTACAAGATTTTACGTCTCACCAAACCAAACCAAATTCGAGAGTCGAAATACATCCGCGTTACAGTAAACTGGATCTTAAATGCCTTGTTTTAAAGCTCAAGTTTGTCTACACTTCTACAGCCAGCGCTCCAAGCGGAAACATTGCGAAATTAAAATCAGTGGCATTGAATATTTGACTTCAATTCAAGGCTGTTTAGGTCCATTTTACTGTAACGCGGAAGTATTTCGACTCTCGAATTTGGTTTCGTTTGGTGAGACGTAAAATCTTGTACTACGGGTACTGAGCGCTGCCATTGCGGCATTCTACATAGACCATGCCACACCATGCGTTCCGACGTCGTGCGGCCCGCACCGCACGCGCAACGGACTTGGGACCACAGAGACGTGGCGGGGAGGGTAATGAGTTGCAACGCCATACTTTGCAGTGCGGCATCCAATACTCAAATCCACAGTGGCGCGGTGCTGTAACGCACCGGAAACACACTTTCGCATTTATAATTTATGGGTACTGATTTTTTACTACGTTTATTATATAAATGTTATTCTATTCAAATAATAAAATAAAACACTATTTCATATTATGGTTAGGTATTGTAATAAAATACGAATCTAAATATATAAAAGGAAAAGGTGACTGACTGACTGACTGACTGACTGACTGATCTATCAACGTACAGCTCAAACTACTGGACGGATCAGGCTGAAATTCAGTATGCTGATAGCTATTATGACGTAGGCATCCGCTAAGAAAGGATTTTTGAAAATTCAACCCCTAAGGGGGTGAAATAGGGGTTTGAAATTTGTGTAGTCCACGCGGACGAAGTCGCGAGCATAAGCTAGTATAAATTATAAACACAAGTTAGGTAATTAAACAGACACGACTGTTCTTGTTTTTCATACACGCGTAATTACCTACTATATTTTTTTTTCAATTTTTCACTAAAAATAAGAATGCCTTGAAGTTAAAATCTAATCCAATCCAATCCATGTGAAGCAAAATCAAGTCAGTTATATCCATACTAAGTACTATAATAAATGCAAAAGTGTGTCTGTCTGTCTGTCTGTCTGCTAGCTTTTCAGGGCCCAACAGTTTAACCGATTTTGATGAAATTTGGTACAGAGTTAGCTTACGTCCCGGGGAAGGACATAGGCTACTTTTTATTCCGAAAAATGAAAGGGTTCCCAGGGGATTTTTAAATACCTAAATCCACGCGGATGAAGTCACGGGCATCCTCTAGTACTAAACTACAAATTTCAGTTCTAAAACTGTTACATTCAGTAAAGCCCCTGTTAAAACGACAGCAAAACTTTTTCTTTTAAATTATCTAAACGACGCAAAACGTCCAAACTGCTGTAATTTTGTTAAGCCTAGCAAAACTGTATCCACCATGCTATGGAAATTTCCAGCCTGGCGCTTTTCGCAGAAATTGTGATAAACTCTTGGAAAAATTTATTTTGAACATGAACATACTACGTATTTATTTGCTACTAATATGATGCCCGCGACTTCGTCCGCGTGGATTTCGGTATTTGAAAATCCCGTGGAAACTCTTTGATTTTCCGGGATAAAGAGTCTATGTCCTTCCCCAGGATGCAAGCTATCTCTGTACCAAATTTCATCAAAATCGGTTGAACGGATGGGACGTGAAAAGCTAGCAGACACACTTTCGCATTTATAATATTAGTATGGATTTTTTTTTACTTATTGTCTCTTGTAACAATTTCTAAAACATATTGGTATCCTACTGGAATGATCGAACTGTTCAAAAACACTTGTTTTTCTTTCCATTTTTTTTTTTTTTGCTGTTTGCAAATCCATTAGGCATTTTTTTGCCGTCTTATGACTTTCAAGCAGACGCAGCGAGACAACTTTATTTTAACAGTCATAATATTGTGTATTTACAAAATGATTACTTACTTCATCTGCGTGGATTTAGGTTAGAAAAAATCTCGCGGAAACTCTTTACGGGATAAAAAATAGTCTTTTTCCTTTCCTGGGATGCATCCTATCATAATACCAAATTTTGTTAGAATCTGTTAAACGGATGGGCCGTGAAAAGCTATTAGACAGACGGACACACATTTGCTTTTATAATAGTACGGATTATATTTATACTAGGTTAAGAATATATAGCCGAGTTTCTTGCTGGTTCCTCTCAGTAGGAACGGCATTCCGAACCAGTGGTAAATTAAACTATTTGACGATTCAAAAGCACTTGTAAAAGTTAACTTGAATAAAAATGTATTCCATTCAATTTCATTCCATTCCATTCCATTGTATTCTATTCTATAGAAAGAAAAACTGTTAAATATGCATGCCCCTGCTCTTTAAGTATTTATGAACATGAAAGCACTCGAAGTGCAGCGCCGGATTTCATAGGAAAGTTTTAAGCCAGCGCGCGGCTTTATTACAGATGACACGGAAATTATATGGAGGCCACAGTTTAAGCCTCTGAGCCGCCCCGGACACGCGAGATTAATGCTTGCCCACACGCTATATGTCAAATCAAATCAAATCAAATCAAATCATTTATTTGCACGATTGCAGGTACAATGATGGTGTTACAGTGGTTTATTTACAGCTACAATCCGCCATACAGTGGGCATGCAAAATTTATTTTCTTATTATCTATTATTAATAAGCTATTTTTTTTAACTTTTTTTTTTAGAATTATAATGTTCAACAGTCACATATCACATAATATAATATAATATCACCTGTCACATAATAATTATCTACCTGTAATATATTAACCAAGAAATAATAAAATTAAAAAATAGTCAATATAATATAATCACATCAAGTCAACTCTAATTAAATTACCTTAAGATTACTATTATTATTACTACATAAGTATAAATTGTATAATATTTTATTCCTTGTATTCAAAAAATTCTTTAACGGAATAAAATGTTTTTGCGGTCAGCCATTCATACAGTTTTTTTTTAAATGGTCCCAGTGGTAAGGACTTGATGTGATTTGGCAATTTATTGAATACTTTAATGCACATTCCAGTGAAATTTTTCATAAACAAGGCCGTTCTAGGGACACAATTAAAAACTAATCTATTAGGATTTCTTGTAGGATAAGAGCAAACATCATACGCTTTAGTAAAAAGATTATTATGCTTCTTAATGAAGACACAAATATCAAATAAATATAAACATGGCAGAGTTAACAAGTTAAGCTTCTTAAAAAGTGGTTTGCAAGTATCCGTTGGTGCGGCTCCACACATCGCTCGGACGCATTTCTTTTGGGCAATGAAAGCTCTATTTACGTTACTCCCATTTCCCCAGAACATCAGACCATATCTAAGATTAGAGGCTACGTACGCGTGATATACTTCTAGACTGGTTTTGATATCTACTATATTTTTAAGCCGTCTAAGAACAAAGCAAATTTTTTCAGAAACTTTACAAATTTGTTCATTCCATGTCAGATTTGTATCCACGTATATTCCTAGAAACTTGATTGCTTTCACCGATTCTAAATTAATGTCATTATAATTTATGTCTAATGGGGTGGGTAGATTTTTATTAAATTGAACATATTTGGTTTTAGATAGGTTTATTTGAAGATTATTATTGTCAAGCCAGTTTATAATTGATTGAATTGTCAAATTTATTTCATTTTCGTGAAATTTGGTACCAGAAATATTATTGGTGGATACCACTATTGCGATGTCATCAGCAAACAATACTGTTTTATATGTTGTGGCTTGAGTGATGTCATTAATATACAAAAGAAATAGAAAAGGGCCTAATATGCTCCCTTGTGGAACTCCAAATTTATTGAATTTAAAATCTGATAGGAATTCTTTAAGTTCCATGTCAACAATCTTTTTAATCATAACAGATTGTGTACGATTGGATAGGTAGGATTGTATCCATTGAAGGACCAGTCCTCTTATACCTACATTTTCCAACTTAGACACCAAGATGTCATGACTCACAAAATCGAAGGCCTTAGATAAATCAAAAAATAGGGCCGTCGTGAACTTTTTTAAGTCAATTTTTTTTAGAGCTTCCTTAATTAAAGAGAAAATTGCTAGCGTCGTAGATTTATCTTTTTGAAACCCATACTGATCTGGTCTTATTATGTTGAATTTATTACAAACACAACAAACAAACGACAATTGTCGAGCGTGATATTTTCTTATTTTGGTGGATTTTGCGCTCTTTCACTGGATACAAGTAAGTTTTGCGGCAAATATACCATCCTTCAATGGTGGGATAGTTTTAAGCTCCAACGGGATAAACTTTGTCACGCTGTGATGATTAAATTTACATGGAACATTATTGAAGGACGCCTGCCATAGTCTGCGCCAATCGCTACCTGAATTTGATAGCGATAGCATTTTTCAGGTGTCAGTGAGGCGTTCCGCACCCCTCGTTCGCAATCTGCATTAGTGTGAGTGCTACATCCGTACACAGTATACGACTACGTGGAACAATACCTGCGTGAGCTTGCAGCGCATCGTAGTAGGTCAGAGGCGACTATTTAATCGCCGGTAAGTAAATTTATTATATCTAGACGTCCCTTTAAGCCGCTGAGCCGCCCCGGACACGCGAGATTAATGCTTGCCCACACGCTATATGTCGAGCGTGATATTTTTTATTTTGGTGGATTTTGCGCTCTTTCCCTGGGTAAGTTTTACGGAAAATATACCATCCTCCAATGGTTGGATAGTTTTAAGCTCCAACGAGATAAACTTTGTCACGCTGTGATGATTAAATTTACATGGAACGTTATTGAAGGACGCCTGCCATAGTCCGCGCCAATCAAATAATCGTACCTGAATTTGACAGCGAGACGCGTCACAATAGCATTTTTAGGTGTCAGTGAGGCGTTCCGCACCCCTCGTCCGCCATCTGCATTACTGTGAGTGCTACATCCATACACAGTACATGAGTGCGTTAACCAAAGGAATTTGTCGGAACTCTTTGCAATGACAGCCTTTCCACACTTGTAATGAAATATACTATTAACAACTCACAAACAAGGAGAGTGTTACCAAAACCATTATCCTACTGCAGGATACTTATTTGGTGTATTTTATTTTCACGCCGAAAAATGGGGCATTATTATACTGTTGCGCAATAACGCTCTTTGAAGAGAGCATAAAGCGTATTAAATTACCGGAACCTTCGGCGAAACTCGAACTTTTTTCCTCTTACAATTTATCTGAAAGGGTAAAATAGTTATTCGATATTATCATCATCATCATCATGATCAACCCATCGCCGGCTTACGGCTGAGCACGGGTCTCCTCTCAGAGTGAGAAGGGTTTTAGCCATAGTCACCATGCTGGCCGTGTGCGGATTGGCAGACTTCAAACACCTTCTACCTTTTTCTACCACCTTCTAGAACATTATGGAGAACGCTCAGGCATGCAGGTTTTCTCGCGATGTTTTCCCCATGTAGTTGGATGTTTTGTAAATAACATAAACTTTGCCATCACTTTCCCGTCCATACTAAATGGCAGATTTACGCACAGTTAACGTAAAGAAATTTATTTATTTTATAAAGGACACCATGATTATCTCTTAAGACTCTTAGCATTAGGTACTTACCGACTTACAGACTTACCGATAAAATTACGTGAACTGAACGCTAAAAGTAGAACTAAAAAGAAAGAAAAATATTTGGTTTCGGTTGGGGACCAAATTTTGAGATATCATGCCACTCAGAATTGCGAAATATCTAGTTGTACTCTGAATATCCGTGGGGATTAAGTCGAAACATTGGTTGGAATAAAAACACAACCATTTAGATCCCGAGTACTATATGGTGTCCAGAGAGATATGATTGTAAATGGTATTGAATCGATATATTCACAAGAGACATCGATATATACCGGTTTTTATCTATCAAAATAACGGTTTGATATCACAAACAGCTTTGTCACAAAATTTTACAAACTTTTATATAACTTGCCGTGTTAAAGAGAAAGCGCCCGTGAGGGCCAAACCTTCGTTATTTTATAAAAGCTAAAAGTTTCTCTGCGCATTTCCCTAACACAGAGAGGATACGATCAGCGACTATGAAGTTTGTATCATGGTGGCTTTGACAGATACCAGGTAACATTACCTAACAAAGACGTATAAAATCTTTCATCAAAGTATTAAGTCTATTTTTTATAATTATATTTTATTCAGTATTGTTTTAGAAATCACGTTACGCATTGCCAGACACGTAGAAACGTAGCTACCCCGTGCCAGACACCCAAGACATGCACCTACTTTGAGCATGGCTGGCAGGAACAATGACAAGAAAAGTAATTTTGAGGCATTTTGAATTTTAGATTAAGACGAGATTTTCGCATCAATTTTACTATGTTTGTAAAAAGCAGTTTACGCAAGTGGCTCTCGATTACAAACTATAGGTCATTAAAAAGGAGGGTCCGAGGGTAGTGCATAATGGATTTGGTAAAAGGTTTTTACTAAAGTAGAGAGGCCATTTGCTTAACCTATTTAGTTACCCAGTTTTGGTAACATTTCGGCCACTTGATAAAAGCTTTTGATAAATGTAATACTGTGAAGATACAGGTTTTGTTTCCTGATAATTTATGGCACTTGTGCTTAAAGCAGAAGTTTACGGTTAACCGTGAATAAAGGTCTCAGCACAGTGAACAAATAAAGCAGTCATTTAGTGGCAAAGAGCTGGGCACGTATAGTACGTGACAGGTCGAGGTGGCAATTGGTGTATGAGGCAGGGGGACACTGGCACACCCCCTCGCGCTAAGCTGGTGTGGGTGTGCGGCGCATTCACTCCCCGATTGCCATCTATCGCGGACTATAGCATAGAAACACAGACTATAGTTCGAAAAGCCGATAGACGTTGGGGTCCCAAGGTGCCAGAATAGCGATGCAGGAAAGCATTGAAACATTGGGTCTTCTTTCTCTCAATCTCTCAAAAACAGAAGGGCTTAGGCCAAGTGCTGGTTTGCTGATTTCACATATCTTTGAAAACATTATGGAGAACTCGCAGATATGCAGGTTTTCTCAGAATATATTCTTTCATCCTTAAGCCAAGTAAGTGATCTTATCCATATACAAAAATGAATAGCTGAATGTGTTGTTGATCGCAAATCTCGAGAACAACTGAACCGATTTCGCTAATTCTTTTTTATAATTTTCCTTGAAGTACGAGGATGGTTCTTACGGAGAGAAAATTTTAAAAAATTACCTGAAAAAGAATCGACTGTTAGGCGGTACGAAGTTCGCCGAGGCAGCTAGTATTATAATATAATTTATTAAAAAATTTTAGCGTCTCAATATCGGTAAAATTCCAACTAAACAAATTGGTTCTAGAAACAGCCTGAGACTAGCCCGTTTTAAGCTTTTTCACGTGACGGCAAAATGCTAAAATTAAATTTGAAATGTGGCACGTATTTTCTTCTTGGGGATAACTTTTCCATCTGTATCCGAGCTTAAGTTTCAAAAAGTTTCACGTACGTGAAATGTGAATACTGAACAGGCTTGGCGGTTAAGCGTAGAAGGTTTTTTTATCTTCCACATGCCTCAAGAGGCCTAACAGCAGCCATTTATAACATTTTACAATACTGTGCAAAGTTAAACCTTTCTAAAATTTGATCTGATAAGTTAAGTAAAGCTGGAAATTCCTTCTTTTTTGTTCAGAATTTTGCCAAAATAGAATATGCAAATATGCAGAATAACTTATGCATCTCTTGACAAAGTATTTGGGCAGTGTCATGTCTAACTGAAAAGTTAGAAAACATGACGTGATGTCATTGTTGGTTGGTTGGTATGTTGTCATTGTCATGGTTGGACCTAAATCCACGTAGAACGAAATGACGAACATCTGATATACTTAGTCACTACATCTAAATGTATAAAAGGAAAAGATAACTGAGTGACTGACTAACTGACTGATCTATCGACGCAAAGCTCAAACTACTGAACGGTTCGGACTGAAATTTGGCATGCAGATAGCCATTATGACATAGACATCCGCTAAGAAAGGATTTTAGAAAATTCAACCCCTTAGGGGTTGAAATAGGGGTTTGAAATTGTTTTGTAGACGAAGTCGCAAGCATAAGCTAGTGTTTAATATATGTTAAACTTATATAACATCCTGCTGTTTGCGTCGGGGCTTAAAAAGAATCTAACTCAGAACTGTATATCTTATAGCTTGGTCAAAGCAAAATAATTTAATATTCATCCTCAGCCTACAAAGGACGTAATACCGTAACAATAAAGCCCCTCTTTTTTGGCGCGAAAATGAAATACAATGAGTCTAACAAGAGGGAGGGACAAAGGCTGCGTGCTCTTGAAAACGCCTCCTTTGTTATTTACGCTCTTTATTTGGTGAGCAAGTGACACGCACTTGCTTGGCACGCTTGATTTTGTGTTGAAAAATATGATTTTTCTTCTTCTTTGAAGCAGATACTATTGAACCAAATCAAGTACTTAGTAAGTACTTATCAATTGCAGACTAGCTGCTGCCCACGAATTTGTCGTCGTGGATTTTGATTTTTAAAATCCTGTGGGAACTCTTTGGTTTTCTGGGATAGAAAGTAGCTTATGTCACTCTTCAGGTCTTAAACTACGGCAAATCAAGTACTTAGTATCTGTACCCGTATCTAAATAGCTCAACCGGTATAGGAGTGGACTGAAAACCGAAAGGTCGACGGTTCAAACCCCGCCCGTTGCACTATTGTCGTACCTACTCCTAGCACAAGCCTGACGCTTAATTGGAGAGGAAAGGGGAATATTAGTTATTTAAAAAATGGCAAATATTCTTTAAAAAAAAAATAAAAAAAATAAGTCTAAATAATAATAATTACCTCTTTCTTTCCAATGTTAGCTAAAATAGCTACGAAAAGAAAAAGAAAAAATCCTGAAAAGACTCGCGCCCTGATCCTATTAAATATGAACATGAATCTCGTTTTGGCGCCAAAATGAGCTTTATTATTTCGAAATTACGTTCTTTATGAGGAAAATGGCCGTATTAAGTTACACAAAAAGAGGCTTAGGTCATTTATATCATTCTATTTTATGATAATCTACCTAGCCTTAATCATGATGTCATTATCACACGGCCACGGAATAAATTCTAGGTATAGTACTTAGTCTAACCTAACCTAATACCTAATTAGGTACCTAATCTAATACCTATTTACTTTTTCTCTTGTATTGTTTTGTGAGCTGAATAAACTTTTCTTTATTTAATCCCTCTGGGCTTCATCTACTTTTATAAATAAGGTATCTATAATTTGGTGTTGGAAATCTTTAATAAAGTGAGATCAGCTCTAATCATGGGTCTGACTTCAACAGCAAGATTCGACCGTATTGGGCGCATCGAAGAAAAACTAATGACATTAGCAGAGATTAGCGTTGACGTGGCCTATCTCAATCTATCTCTTTCGCAGGTTTCCCATAGAGGTTTCCTCATGATGCAGAAAAGCAGATTTTTTCTTCACTGTTAAAGCAAGTGATGTTAATATTGCTTACAACGCACATAACTCCTAAAAGTAAAAGGTGCGTACAGTTCTTGCAACTCACGAAGGCGAATGAACTTTACTTGTGGTTACGTCGTATATAACATGGGCATTGCGTAAGTGTGCGTGCATGTCGGACCAATCAGTTGCGAGCAAGCGTTCACAAACGCACACATTTACTTTACCTTACGTATAACGATACGACTTAAACACAAGCATGAGCCACTCGCCTTCGTGTAATGCAAGAACTGTACCTGGGATTAGAATCCTGTGGCTCTATCGCGGTTGTTTGACAGCTACAATGTCACGATCGCAATCATCTCTGATTGGTTAATGCTCGCTCACTATTGGCCACAATGCATTGTTGCAACAAGAATGGCACAAATTCAGCCAATCAGAACAATTGAGATTGTAATAATGATTGATGCAGGTTTTAGACAATCGCCCTACTGGTCTATCCGAATAGTAGAACGAAGTCTTTTACCTTTATGCTATTACAGCTCTTGAAAATCTCTTTTAAATACTTCTATCAATATTTACCCACCCATAATAAGATAATTTCAAATATCACTCCAAATACTTAACAGCTACTTCAGGCATTTTAAATATAATTCAGTTCGAAATAACTTTATTAACTCTTGCCAGTGAAAATTAAAATCTATCATCATAACTGGAAAGCTCAAAATTGTCTGCAACAGTTTCATACTCTAGAGATTTTGAAGTATAAATTATGAACTTTAATGCCTGGTAATAAGACCCCGGACGTTTTTACTGACAAGCCTAGAGACGACACAATTTCACCGTCGAGTAAGCTAAATTGAATCTTTCCCTATTAAATTTAGAATTTATTTTAGATTGGATATTTAGTGCGAAGGTGTTTTTAGATCCAGGCCAACGTACGGGTCACTAATTGTCGTATACGTTAAAGTTACAGGACATTTGGGGCGGAAAACGTTAAGTATTAAAGCACTAGTAGTAATGTTAAACAAAAATGCCTATCCATTGTTCAGTATGTTTCAGTTCGTCTAGAAAAAATAAGGATATTTCTTTTTTTGTGTACCCAGAGATCAATTGAAGTAAGTCTAGTGATGACGTCACTAAAATGGCGGCCGCGCGCATTAGCAATTTGTATTTTTTTCTTTAATTTAATCACTTGCAACTTGTGACAACCCTATAAGAATAGGAATAAAATTTTGAACGGTATTAGGAAACTTCCCCTCTGTAGGGATATCCACTCATGTGCATTCGCTTTTAGCATGGACATGAGCATTTTTCATTACGGAACCCTAAAAATAAAATAATTTATTAATTACTGTAAAAAAGTGTATAAATTCAAGTGTCTCTTACTTGCTGTAATTATGTCCATTTTCCTCACTTAGAAAATTTACTTAATTTCCGAAATTGAGATGCCGTTTCTTTACACTTGAAAAAAGGTTGAAACATTCAAAACGCGTTATGGAACTGTTTTAAATGACAATACCAGCTTTTTTACGTGATTTCGTCCACGTGATATAAAATGTAGTGCAATACTAAATTTTAAGTAGGTATTTAAAAAAATGTAACTTGTTTATTGTCTACTAGCTTATGCTCGCGACTCTGTCCGCGTGGACTACACAAATTTCAAACCTCTATTAAAACCCTTAAAGTATAAAAGCTTAAGGGTGTCTGGCACGGGGTCGCCATGACACTAAGTGTCTGGCAATGCATGGCATGATTTCTAATAGGTACTATTCCGAAGAAAATATAAAAAATTAGACTTTATACATTGACGTAAGATTTTTTTTACACCTTTATTACATGTTATATTCCAAAGCCACCAAGATCCAAACGTTCCTCCCAGTGTTGGGGACAATACGCAGAGAAACTTTCAGCTTTTATAAAATAACGAAGGTCTGTCACGCGCTGGCTCTTAGTCCATAAGCTTTTCTCGTTCTGAGAAAAGTCCTTCTCAGTAGTGAGCTGACGACGGGTTGAGAATATGATGATAATGATGATGATTTCCAGCTTCTAGGATCCAAGTTGGTCACGTTTGTCGCACCGCGCTGTGCCCTCCCGCGTTCTTTTTGTTTCAGCCTCACTAAAGAAGGTTCGTTCTTGTTATATTCAAGTACCTCCCTACTTGTAAGGGTGTAAAGTGAGCACTTTGTGCTGTCTTCAAAAGGAATTTGTAGTCAAACGAAATTAATATGTAATTTTCATCTCAAAATGAACCCACTCCCGTTTGGTGACATTAAATTGTTGTACCATGCCAGTACCACAGAATTATGTTGGTACTGCATACCTATTCGTGATAAATGTAAATAATTATACTATTATAAAGTATTTATAATAACTTTTTTTAAATATACTATTAAAAAAAAATCAGGCAATGAAAATACAAGTTACAATACTATAGCGCTCTCTCTGTTATGTAAACCCAAACAAATGATAGAGGCATAAATTTCAGTAGGCCTTAACCATTTTGAGGCACCAATGAATCACAATCAGGATGCAACCAGAACGCTAGTAAAAAATTAGCACAACACAATTCAATCAATAACCATTTTGCCTCACTTTGTAGTTTTAGTGTTTTAGTATTTATCAAACACGCAATGTATAGCGTGCAAAACTCGGGTCAATGCCCCAACGACGACGCGGCATTGACTCCGAGTGGCCTACTTACGGAACGTTCGTTGACCTCTAGCGTTAGTCAGATGTTTTATTTGCAATATATCAAGAATTTTTTATTAAATACAGGATTTTTTTCGCGTGTTTTTTGTGGTATCATAATATCACTGATTATCAGTACTATCAGTAGGCACCTGTCTTCGTTTTTGCCAGCATTATGGTTACATCCTGTATTTACCTATGTACCTACAATATATTTTAAAGTTTTATTTTTGTGGAAAATGTTTCATCTCTGGTAACACAGATTTCCACCAAATTAAAAAAAAACCAGCCAAGTGCGAGTCAGGCTCGCGCAATGAGGGTTCCGTACTACAGTCGTATTTTTTCGACATTTTGCACGATAATTCAAAAACTATGATGCATAAAAATAAATAAAAATTTGTTTTAGAATGTACAGGTGAAGACCTTTCATATGATACCCCACTTGATATAGTCACTCGCTTCGAAAGTTGAAAATACTAATTATTAGTTCATGACCATAATTTTTTTTTTTGTGCGATCTAACCCTAAATTCACGGTTTTCAGATTTTTCCCCAAATGTCGAGGTCAACGGGAAGTACCCTGTAGGTTTCTTGACAGACAGACGGACAGACAGACAGACAGACAGACAGACAGACAGACAGACAGACAGACAGACAGACAGACAGACAGACAGACAGACAACAAAGTGATCCTATAAGGGTTCCGTTATTCCTTTTGAGGTACGGAACCCTAAAAATCAGAGTATAGGTATACTTACCTACTTATTTTTATGAACTATCTACTTAAATCTGGATTTTTCCGTGTAAAGCTAGATAAGTATGAAAGTTACTAAAGAATAATGCACAAAAGTCATAAAATAAAACTCCATTCGTATGGACGGGTGTGAGCAAAGAATGAATCTTGCACTCCTCGACTTAGCGGCTTAAACTCCGGCTTAACGACATAATTTACGTGTCATCCGTAATAAAAGCCACGCTCGGCTGGCTCAGCTGGCTTAAAATGCTTAAAACTTTGTCCGAAAATTTTCGGTGACCTGTGAGAGTTTTCGAGAACAAGTTTACAAGAGATTAAAATTCAGTTGGAATATGAATAAATAAATAACTGTTGTACTGGTAGCTTTTAGTCTCAACTTTTCAAAGATGGGTCTTCGACTGTAGTAATAAATTGAAGTGATTTTTTGTAAAGCGGTAGTTTATGGGGCTAGAATTCATTATTAAAGAGAACAATCTAAAAAAACCATGATTGTTATTTATTTTTAACTTGAACTTCACACTGTACCTACTGAAAGTGAGTAATGACGTCACAATCTGTAAACGTTTTTTTTTTCAATTTATGTAACTTATAAAAATACCTACAGTAATTTCTGCGGGAAAATATTTTTAATACAAAAAAATATCCACCCAAAAATAATTGTCAGAAACAGACGATTAAAAAAAATTGCAATAAAACACCCTTATACTGCCATCTGTAAGCTTATTCTGAAACTGCTTTCAGTTGTTAAGCACTTCAGCTGTTGAAATAGAACCTGAAGAAAATTATTCCCGACGTAGTTACAGCGTTATTAGATAGATGGCGCATTAATGAAATTTTTATTATTGTTCAAAACAGCCCCCCAATTGTGTAAGAATAACCATTTCATGGCTATCGCAATCGTCAAGAATTCGCCCCTTTGATTGGCTGTGAAAAAATGTAAACAGCGAATCAACCAATCAAAAGGCAGAATTTATTGACGATTGCGATAGCCATGAAATGGTTATTCTTACACAATTGGGGGGCAGATTATACAAATGAGTTGGTCATCGCAAATCTCAAGAACAGAACCGATTTCGCTAATTCTTTTTTTATAATACTCCTTGAAGTACGAGGATGGTTCTTACAGAGAGAAAATTAAAAAAAATTAAGAATTAAAAAAAATACAAAAATAAAGAAACGACTGTTAGGCGTCACGAAGTTCGCGTCAGCTAGTAATAAATAAAATTACAAGTATCAACTTTATAGGTAGGGTAGGTACTTTAGGATTTTGGTTCTATCTAAGGTACGTACGTATATTACGCGACAGGTCGAGTTGACAATTATTGGGGTATGAGGTAGGTGTGTGGGGCGTTCCCGCCCCATTGTCATCTCGACCTGTCGCAGACTATTCGCAATTTTCCCGCTTCTGGCTTGACCGATTTGTATGAGGTATTCTACACATAGTCTGTCTGTCTGTCTTTCTGTCTGTCAGTCTGTCAAGAAGCCTACAGGGTACTTCTCGTTGACCTAGAATCATAAAATTTGGCAGGTGGGTGGTGGGGTGGGTCTTAAAGCAGATATTCGGGGAAAAATCTGAAAACTGTGAATTTGTGGTGACATCACACAAAAAAAATTAAATTGTGGTCATGAACTAAAAATTAGTATGTTCAATTTTCGAAGTAAGATAATTATATCAAGTGGGGTATCATAATATGAAAGAAACAAACAAACAAACAAACAAAGGTCTTCCTCTGTGCATTCTAAAACAGATTTTATTTATTTTTATGCATATAAATAGATATAGATATATAGATTTAATTTAATTTATTTTAGTTTTAATTTAATGTTGTTTTTTTTTAGATTTAAGTTTACGACGACTTTTTTACTTTACACGAAATTAAAATTTTAAAGCAGGGAAATAAGATCGCTGTTTCATCCAATAATAATTATTATGGGTGTTTAAATTAAAATGATTCGGGTTATAATGGGTCACATCGGACCGATAACCAAACGTTACAGACATAAATTACACAAGTTTCATAATCGAATAAAATTTTATTGGCACTAATCTTGTGCTATAGACCAGTCCGAGTAATTAGCGATTGTTATGGTTTTGTCACAGAGTAATTTGTGTACAGACACTAAATTTTAGTACTAGTTAGTTTTTTCCTGTATTTTTTATGGACCCACTCACGAGGTCCCCCAACACACGTCTGAGGCGCACCAACGATGTGCAACTACATTTTATGTAGATCTAAACTGCTTTTCAATTTGCTAAAACAATAATTATGTTTTTATTTTCTACTAAATAGCTGGTGCCCGCGACTTCGTACGCGTGGATTTATGTTTTGAAAAAGCTTTGATTTTCCGGGATAAAAAGTTATGTACTTAAGTAAAAGCCTATGTTACTCTCCAAGTTTTAAACTATACCCGTGCAAAAAATCACGTCAAGACGTTGCTCCGTTGCGACACGATTGAAGGACAAACCAACAAATCAACAAACAAACACACTTTCGCATTTATAATATGGGTAGTGATAGTACACATACTATCACTAGTGATTTGATACAACATACATAGTAACCAATGAGATTTTTAATTACACACAAGGTAAGTAGACAATAAATTATTATTTGCAAACCAAATGTTATCACATTACGTACCATAAGTACCACAAATCAAGGCAAACGTTTAATTTTTACATAGTGTAGTATTAAATTTATTATTAGTTTCAGACTTCCACCCGCTAACCTAAAAAAAATTGGACTTTACTGCTAGAAACTAAATCAACCTCTGTTAATTCACTATCTGTGCGCATCGTTTTCAGACAAATTCCATGAATGGTAGCACTTTGCTTGGACTATAGTGATTTATGGCAGAAGTCGGCCATTTGGCTATTGTTCCCACCAAGTATTTGTATCATTTGGACAACATTTGGACGTTTGACCAAACATTGGCATAACGTTGGGAATTGGCTGTGTCTTGGATCAAATGTTGGGAGTTGGCGTTACGGAGTTACTGTAGTGTATTATAGGAACTTTAGCAGTGCGTTACAATGTTTGTATTCCCATGGGATTTTTGTAAACCCATCACTACTATTAACCCATTCAACCCATGCCTTTTGGTGTGGAACAATATGCTCCTGAAAAAAGCATATTACACAATTGAAGATTATCTAAATGATAAAAGAGCGTGGATTTGACCTGCAGCTCGTTCCAGCAACGCACAGGACTGCAAATACTTTTGTATAGGTACATGGCATAATCTTGTACCTATATCAAATATTTGAAAAGAGCAACCGCCGAGTTTCTTGCTGGTTCTTCTCGGTAGGAAAGGCATTCCGAACCAGTGGTAGATGCATCCGACTATTCGAAAGTACTTGTAAAAGTTTATTTGAATAAAAAATATTTTTATTTTATTTTATTTTAATGGGGCCGTGACGCCCGGGGGCTTGAGCTCTTTTTGAGGATATTTCGAAAAGTGTTATCGAGTCAACCGGGGACCCGAGAGCTGGCAGCTACCTTGGTCAAAGGATTAGTTTGGCCAGCCAAAGGGGTAATGCTGCCAGCATCTTGGGTACAATGCCTCGCTGCGGTGGTCTCGATGAGGTTTTAGAGTTAATTTAATTTATTTTAGTTTTAATTTAATGTTGTTCATTTTACTTTTAATTTAGTTTTAAGTCTTTAATAGAATTGTCTATAACTTTTTAAATCCAAATTAATACTAATTATTAAAAAATTAACCCATCGCTAATATTATAATAAATGCATGTGTTTGTTTGTTGGTTTGTCCTCCAATCACATCATAACGGAGCAACGGATTTACATGACTTTTGTGCATGGGTAGATATGACGTATAGCTGAGAGTAGCATAGACCACGTTTTATCCCGCAAAATCAAGGAATGCTAACGAAATTTTTAAACACCTAATCCCACGCAGATGAAATGGTAAGTAATAAGTTAATTTCGTTTCATTACAGTGTAATGAAAGGTCCAGAACAGAGCTCGCACGTATCGTGCCTTTTGGACCTAGCGTTCAATAGATCTCCCAAATCGATATACGGCACAGCAAATACAGCCTGTAGGCTTTAATGGCATTCAGGATGATTATCACGTACCATTCCCAGTAACTTCTGCATTGTTACAGTTACCAGAAAGTTCTAAATCTTATTGTTGATGTTGTAGAGTCTATTTTACTTTGATGTAGAATTTTTAAAGATAAGGTTAAGGTAATTTCACATGACATAAAATTTAAAACGAGAAAATAAGCTTTTTATTTTATTCATCATTGTTTATCTTCTTTTTCTATCTTCTATCTACCTATATCTATATTTAAATATATAAAAGGAAAAGGTGACCGACTGACTGATTGATTCTATCTATCTATCTATCAACGCACAGCTCAAACTACAGGACGGACCAGGCTGAAATTTGGCATGCAGCTATAGCTATTATGACGTAGGCATCCGCTAAGATAGAATTTTAAAAAAATTAAGTCCTAAGGGGGTGAAATAGGGGTTTGAAATTTGTGCAGTCTACGCGGACGAAGTCACGAGCATAAGCTAGTTAATAAATAAGTTGTTACTGTAGTTTTAACAAACAAAGTTTGTACTGTAACAATTACAAATTGTAACTGCGGTTTTGACTTATTAGTTAAAAGTAGATACTTTTGACTAGATCAGTTAAAACTTAAAAGTACTTAAATACTTTTAAATGTAAGCAACCCGACTTCACGCAGTCATACCTGTATTATACCAAGAGTGTTTTTTGTTCATCGTGAAGCCAGAAACTGCGGCGAGCGAAGTGAGCTGGTGACTTCCGTCGATTTCCGAGTCGGTCGAGTAAGTAAAGCTAAATGAACGGGTCACGATTCACGAAGCGATCCGCAAAAATACTCTAAGGGTAGGAGAGATTAAAACTACTATACTAATACTACTATACGAATACTGTATTGTCGCATGTTATTGGTCCAGGGTAAAACAGTCCTTATAATTTCTAGCCTGGAGGGGCGATCCGTACACTGTGACCTAGGGTTTAGGAACGCAAGCTGTCGCTCGGGGCAATATGTGCGGGTCAGATAGTATCTGATAGTGCTATTTTATTGCGAACGGTCAACGCTGAGATTTCAAATCTCGGAGTCCGGAATTTTGTTTAGATTAGATAGCATTTTAGTGCATATGTATTTTGTTTTATAATAAAAAGGGTTACTACAACTATAGCCTAGTTTAGGGGTTTGATCTTCTAACTTTTTAGATTTATGTGCGTTTTAAGCAATTAAGGCTTTGGCTGTGGTCAGTTACCACCCTACCGGCAAAGCCGTGCCGCCAAGCGATTTAGCTTTCCGGTACGATGCCGTGTAGAAGCCAAAGGGTTTAATAATAACCGCCATACCCTTCCAGGTAAGCGCGCATCCATCTTAGATTGCATCATCACTTATCACCAGGTGAGATTGCAGTGAAGGGGTAACTTGTATCTGAAAAAAAAAACACTTGTTTTAACGGCGAAAGAAAACATCGTGAGGAAACCTGCATGTCTGAGAGTTCTCCATAATGCTTCCAAAGATGTGTGTGATGTGTGTGTGTGTAAGCGCGCGTTTTGACGTTTGATAAAAAGTTACTGATTTGACTAGTTGTCAAATACCGTATTAAGAGGATTACTGAAACTACACAATGTTAAGTGTTCCATAGTAATCAAGGAATCCTTAAAGTTTCACTTCAATTGCTTTTTTTAGGAGCACACTGAAGTAGTTTTGTTCAATAATCTTAGTGCAGCGTATTAGCAGCGACAGGTACTTAATTTGGAAATTTCAAGCACATGATATTACATTTGGGTATCCAATTATTTTAAGTTGTTTGTTTTTTTTTTTTTTTTTTTTTTTATTCATTATAGGTGTACCCTTGACCACAATCACACCTGATGGGAAGTGATGATGTGGCCTAAGATGGGACGCGTTTACCTAGAAGATGCCTATTCACTCTTGTTTTAAAGATACCCGGGTTGTAATTGGTTATTATAATGTTACAGCAAGCGATGTTGTTTCAGTAGCTTGCAGACTTAGTTTCTACCCTGAGTAAACCAATATATATACTTAGGTAGAGTAGAAGTACCTAATTTGTAATGCTAACTTTCTAAATTCCCTTCACGAGGGAATATCAAATACACACTGATTTATTATGCAACCGGTACACCGTGTCAAGTGAGATTTAGATCGCTTCCAGGCATTGCTGTGATTCTCTAAGCATCTATAAACGTACATACATCGTACAACTTATTTCACCAGCGATGAAAGCTATTTCTCGATCATTTTTAGGAGTTCATTCCTAACAACGAGACCCTATTATCAAATCTCTGCTGTCCAGACGGACTGTCTGTCTGGATCTTTCTATCAGCGGGCAGTAGGTATCTCATGAACCGTAATTGGTAGTATAAACATACCAGAAGTGAAATTAAATATTAACCACGACATACAGCGGCTTATCGAGAGTTTGGCCTTTCATAATAACCTTACTGCAATATTAACTTGATTAGGGCACAATTGCTATTGAAACCACTCAATCAGCAATGCGACCTAAACACAAAAGCATTTAATAGTCGAATGAGTCTGTGGGTGAACACAGACTGACTTAAGAATCATCAAATACTCGCTTTTATACCAATCGTGACGTCTGTCAGAGATAATTAATTATTATAAGTGCGCTAACAGTAGAGAGAGTTTAAATTTTCACAGAGCGTGTATTTCTATTGCTAATTTAACGACAATTAATATAAAACCAAGAGTGCAAATTTCAAATTGGCTGCCAAATTCACACACTTATACAAACATTATGGAGAACTCTCAGGCATGCAGGTTTTCTCACACAGGTTAAAGCAAGTGATACTATTTCCTGCCTCGAACGTATACACTCGTAAGTCGGAACTCTGGAAAGATAAATGCATGCCCAGGATCCTTTTGAATTACTCCAGCTTAAACAAGTCCTTCTGAGAAAGCAGCGTTAGTAAATTTTTTTATTTCGTCTGCGAATTCAACGGCGAGTCGAGAGATTTAGAGAATTGACCCGCACTTGTATGAGATAGGGTGAGGTCATAACGCGTCAACGGAATTTAATGTTTTAGATATTTGTCAGTTGCATCGATTGCTAATATATCTTCTATTGTGTGTTGGAGTGAGTGGAACTCACGCAATTTATAGCTGAACGATACAGGGTGAAGAGAGATGACTAAATTGGCATCTATTGTGGCTTCAGGAACCACTTCAAATAGAAACACAATATTATATCTTTGTACGTTCCTTTAGTGAACAAGTCAAACGAAGTAAAATGTAAAATTTGTCCCATTTGAAAATGGCACCATCATAGAATTAGTAGGTTCCTTTTTTTTAATATTACAATAAAACTTAAAGCTAGCCTTATCTAATTACTATATAAACCATGACCGCGTGGAATGGTGCCAAGAACACTGGCTGCATTTCCGCGCTGGACAGCCAGGCTGATCCGTTGCGCAAAAAATGAGCCAGCCCTTCTGTCACCAGATGAGGCTATTAATCGCGGTGAAATGTCTTGTAAAAAATTTTTAGCACTAAGACTCCATGGCCCCAGGGTCTCCACGGCAAACGGCACAAAAATGTAACTCTCTATAAGAGAGGCATACTTGCGCCGCTTGCCGTTTTCAGCTGTTTCTGCTGCGGCTCCCGGTCTTGATGCTGTCTTCCTGATATGACACGGGGCCAATGTGTCAACGCAAGTTGCGTCCCACATTAGCGCCCGTCCCCGTTCCCAGGGAACCAGCGTCAATCCATCAGGTCTCTTGCCATCATCCCGACTAATCCCTGCCGGCTCAATGAGCGCAGGAATATTTATGGTGGCAAGAGCTCTTTTATTTGTATCGTAGGTTCCTGGTATTTTAAAATTCCTTTGGCCACCATACAGCTGCCATGTTGATTTTTTTTTTGAAAAATCTATAGCCCATGTCACTTAAGATGAGTGGAGGTTTCTAAAGATACCCCATAAATTAAATTTTTTTAAAGCAACCCAATTTGGAATCGAATGTTTAACCTACTTTTCAACTAGAGAGCAGCTAAATGCGCTAAAAGAAACAGCTCATTAAAAACCCCCAAATTTCTTGCGGGCAACAGCTCATAATTTCTAAGCACATAAGTTACAAGCTACGTTGGACCATGGGGGAGCTTCACTCATAATTCCGCTCCACATAAACAAACCCCCTAAATGAGATCTCCCGGCGATTCCCCGGGAGCTCGCTGCGATGAAATTACACCTCCCTCATTTCATACTTTATTAGCTGGATGTTTCGCATAGCAGCCTCCAATTATAAAATATCCTGTACATTTTTATGAATTCTTAGGCTTATCATAATCAAATTTTTGGCATAGTACGTAGTTCATTTTTTATTCAATTTTAAAGACTAGCTAGCCTGTTTGGTCGGCTGTTCGATCACGGGCACGCACTCTAACTTTTCGAATTTATGTACATGCGTTTTAAGTAATTAAGTATCACTTGCTTTAACGGTAAAGGAAAACATCGTAAGGAAACCTGCATGCCTGATAGTTCTTCATAATGTTCTCAAGACTCAAAGCTGTGTGAAGTCTGCCAATCCGCACTTGGCCAGCGTGGTGGACTATGTCCAAACTCTCTCTCTTACTGAAAAGAGATCCGTTGTCAGTAGTGAGCCGGAGATGGGTTGATCATGATGATGATGATGATGATATTATTCTATCTTTAAAAGGTAACGTTTACAAAGCTAAACTGATAAACGAAATTAGTTCACCGACGTCAATATTACAGTACGCTTAGTACGAGATTTTATGTCTCACCAACGTTGATAGTATTCGAGTGTCGAAACCCTTCCGCGTTATAGTGGACTGGATCTTGACTGCCATGTTTTAAAGCTCAAGTTTGTCTACACATCTAATCCAAGCGGAAACGTTGCTAAATTAAAATCAGTGGCATTGTATTTTTGACTTCAGTTCAAGGCTTTTTAGGTCCATTTTACTTTGACAAATTTGACGTTAATGTGTTTCGACTCTCGAATTCTAGCAACGTTGGTGAGACGTAAAATCTTATACTAAGCGTACAGAATGCAGTGTGTATAAACCATCAGGATATTTTGTCGACGCTCACCCGCAGCAGTAAGCGTACTCCAGGGTTGGGCGATAAAAAATTACGACGCTACGTGGTCTCTTGCACACTCAACTTTTCTAGTTATAGGTAGAAAAGAAACATTCTCAATTTAAAATTGCCCAATGGTGGATATTCCAGTGTGTTTTGTGTGGTGGTAGTGTTCATACACAGCATACACAGATCACTACGTATAATAGGACGCCTAATAGCCGGACACCACCGATCGCCAAGCTTAGGCAGTTGCTTAGCTTTCGGTTCCCTCATTCCGCACATTTCTTGATTACGTGACTTTTGAATCCACCAATCACAACAAAGTATTGTCTCCTGTCCCTCGCCAACATTTTACGCGTACTCTTGAGGTTGATTTCTCTGTGGTTGCATATTTCATTACTTGTGTACCTGATGTGATACCTGATGTTTTCTATACAGGATACGATCCGTTTTGTCAACGTTGTCTACATTGTAAAGACTTTCTAGGTCCGAAAGTTTGTCTGTAATTGACGAGTCAGTGTAATTTTCTTTTTGCAGTTCCTTACCTACAAATTAAGGAAAAAGGAATGTTTATATAGATCTCCCAAAACAACTGGCGAGTGTGTAATAAACCATCAAAAAGTCCGTTGGAGAATTCAATCGACGAATTCTAGTCTTTTTTCGCAGCGCATCCCGGCGTAAAGCCAATTTGTAAAAAACGGCCGGAATTTTGAATAGCACAGTCGATAGTGCTTGTGGCTTCGCCGAACGAATTTGAAGATTTGGTTTTCAAATTAATAAACGGAGAGGAATATAGATATGACAGTGGAAACGGATTACGGAGTGTATTTTGATTGAAAAAACTAGTTTTGAATTTAGTAGATATTTTTATTTCATGCCATCCCCTATTTTTAGTACAGAATTTTCGTTTTCGATGAACAAGAATTCTTTTAATTTAAATATTATGATGTAAAAATTTATCGGTATTTTAAACGATTTCTAAAAAAAGATGGTTCAATTAATTTCATACCTTCATTTTTAGCATAACTATTAAAAAAATATTTCAGGCACGTGACAAATTTAGATAAATTAAGAGAGAAGTTAAGACAGTGGGCTTTAATAGTGATGATAAATTAAATCCAATGATTACTAATGAAAGTTATCATTTATCAATTATTTGTCAGGTAAGGCCAAATACTAAGTAATTAAAATCAAGCAAAGCATCTGCTGTATTATTTCAAAGTAAGAATCCTAATCATCTAAACAGGCTTCTAATAATAATTAGAAGCTAACAACCTAGTGTTTATTTTATCTCATGTATAAAATAAATAGCACAAGAGGGTAGGTGATAAATACAGAAGTAAACCAACCAAGTCGAATAATAACTGAATTGTATTTGTCAGCATTGATCTATTTATATTAAAATGAATCTACCACCCATTTCGCTAAGGTGTTTAGTCATGGAGAAGAAAGGGCAAAGAAACTCCATAACACACATCTTTTAAAACATTAGAACGGTGAGTAAAGTAGTAGGTACATATTTGGTACACAGTTACAACAGGTAACCTATAAAAGGCAAATGATTACATTACATTATAATACAATATAATCTGAATACTTAACTTCAGTAAGGTCCGCTGTGTTTGCTCTGGGCTGTCGATACAAGACTGTCCCCTCTCTGTCGAGGTAGGGTACTTTTATAACACTGCCATCGCAAACAAGGCGGATGTCGACTATCACATGATCTTAATATTAATCATTATTTATTTTAGGTTTGTTGACAAAAGGTATGTTGACACACCCAATTTACAATAATAAAATCAGTGACATTGATGGTCTACGTATTAATAATTTACAATAATATAAGCGACTTAAATTGTCAGTTTACACAACATTATTATTTCACATAATAGCTATTGCCAACTGTATGTTGACAATAGCTTAGTATAATGTCAACTCTTAGTGCATTGACAGTATTTAATTTACAATGAATAATTAGTTACCAGTATTGACAATTCACATAATATTATTATACGTATTGTCACATTCCTAAATATTAAATTAAACAACATACAAGAAAAGATACTATTCAAATCATACCCTTTCCGTACATTGACAGTATTTAATTTACAATTTTACATGAATAATTAGTTACCAGTATTGACAATTCACATAATATTATTTATCGTATTGTCACATTCCTAAATATTAAATTAAACAACATACAAGAAAAGATACTAATTAAATCATACTCTTTCCGTACATTGATATTGAATCCGGAAACGGAATTACGATTCTGTTTTAAATATCACAACAAACATTTACTTCAGACTCCCAAGTTTATGATTAGATGAATTTTAGCATAATAATTATGTATCCAATTTTATCGTAATATAACACGGCCATACTGACAAGTACTTCGTTCCCGAAGTACATAGGGAAGTTAGAAAGAAAAGAAAAAAAATCTAGCTAAGAGCTAATAAAAAAATTACTGTAAGCTAAAAAGATCTATAAGCTACGGAAGATCTATAAGCTAAATGATCTATAAGCTACAGCTACCTAGTTTAACTGTCCCTAACTGGCTGCGGCCCCATAATTTAATGTTTAATTTTTTTTTTTTTTGTATAATATGTTTAGTTTTTGTTTTATTATTATTAGTTTTATAAAGCAAGGGGTCTTGTACTAGACTCGTTGCCCAGTAGAGGTCATTACTAGACCTCGCTACTTACTGGCACCGTCCGTAACAAGCCGTCTAACATTACCAACCAATATTTTTAAACTTTTTTTTTTATTGGTACTAGTAATGATTAGTGCCGGCAGCCCTAACTAACTGGCCTAACCGCTGCCCCCCCATAAATGGGTCTTGTACTAGACTCTTGCCCAGTAGAGTCATTACTACACCTCGCTACTTACTGGCACCGTCCGAACAAGCCGTCTAACATTACTAACCAATATTTTTTAACTCTTTTTTTTTTTTTTATTGGTACTAGTAATGATTAGTGCCGGGCAGCCTAACTAACTGGCCTAACCGCTGCCTCCCCATAAATGGGTCTTGATACTAGACTTTTGCCCAGTAGAGGTTATTTACTAGACCTCGCTACTACTGGCACCGTCCGAACAAAGCCGTCTAACATTACTAACCAATATTTTTAACTGTCTTTTTTTTTTTTTTTTTTTTTTTTTTATTGGTACTAGTAATGATTAGTGCCAGGCAGCCTAACTAACCTGGCCTAACCGCTGCCGCCCCATAAATGGGTCTTGTACTAGACTCTTGCCCAGTAGAGGTCATTACCTAGACCTCGCTACTTACTGGTACCGTCCGAACAAGCCGTCTAACATTACTAACCCTTTTTTTTTTTTTTGTTTTTTTTTTTTTTTTGGGTCTAGTAATGATTAGTGCCGGGCAGCCTAACTACCCCCCTAACTTTCTGCCGCCCCCATAAATGGGTCTCGTACCAGGACATTACTGAATTATCACCAATAAGATGTATCACACCAATGGTGTAATACCAGCACTGTCAAGTCGAGCCGTCTAACATTACCCGACCAATGAAAAGGGCAATGATTAGTGCCAGGCAGACCTAACTAACCTAACTCCCTTTGTTTTATATGTTGAAAAAATAAAAATTGTCCCCTTGGGAATAATAACATCCGTTTCATACGGGAATAAAAAATTGTCCCCTTTGGGAATAATAACATCCGTTCCATACGGGAATATAACATTTGTCCCATTCGGGGATAATCATTGGATTTTTTTTTTTTTTTTTTTTTGTTTTTTTTTTTTGTTGGTTGCTACATTCGGGAGTCTTAACATTTTGTCACATTGTGAGTCTTAACATTTTGTATCCATTGAGCATATTTTTTTTTTTTCTTACTCTGTTCTGTCATTTAGCATAATTATTAGTATGTTTTATTACCATTCGGCATCTTGATAAGTACTTCGTTCCGAAGTACATAGAAAATAGAAAAATGCAGGCAGGAACTTAATGAACATGGCACCCGGCAACAAAAGTACCGACATAAAAAAAAAATAAGATTGCTCCATTCACAAAACGATATTCAATGATTCAATGTCAATGTTACTGTCATAAAAACCAGGATAGCCAGACGTCAGACCGAAATCAGAGTAGAATAGTAATATGTTTTCTTTTTGTTACCAAACAAATGTTCCCCAATGTTAATATGTCTACGTTTACTACTATTACGGTTAAAGAACTTTATTCTCACTAAGAAATAAATTCACTTACATGAGAAATTTAACAAATAAACAGTAGGTATCTTAATCCACACATCCACTTCGATTTTATACAAAATAAAGTGGGTAGAAATTAGAATTGGCAAAACACGGATTACTAGAAACGGCTTGGTAGTATATAATAGTAATATATCTGTACCTATGTGTATGTATTACATATGTATTATAGTAAGTATAGGGTTTATAGTATATATAAATGTATACATATATCGCACCGACGACACACCGTCGCAACCCAAAACATGTCAAATTTGAGTGACTGACTAACTGGTCGTGTACCCTAACCAATATTGCATCATCTTTAGTTACATCTAAATTCGACGAAGAAGGACGTGACAGTTTACTGTTTAGACCGCATTAATTCAAATTGGAACGATATTGTTGAATCAGTATGTAAAAGTTCAACTATGAATTCGAGTTAATACAATATAGCTGATTTAAACCTAAATAGATATTCTAGTGTGTAGGTGTATTCTAGTATACACTATTATCGATTCACAGAAATGAAATTTAACAATAGTATTTCACTTAAGACCACCCTTATTGGTTTAGTAAGTCATATTTTAATGTGAGTTAAATTGTGACCAGTGGGGTAGTATTTTAATGTGAAGCTGGAAACCAAACGTTATTTTTCTGTTGCTTTGACACCAGCATAAACAATTAAACAAAAATATTAAAAGACGAAAGAAACTGCTCGACAAAATATGATTCCCAGGACCTATTATGAATCTTACTTGCGAAGTTGACTGGTTGATTTTAAGTACTTAAATAAAAATATTGCGTCATTTTGATGCTAATTATTAGAAACAGGACTGATGTAAAACTAGTTTAAGTATACTATATTATAGAAATACTATTATTTAATTTTGCCTAGCTCCAATTTAGTGACTACGTACAATTACTGTGCCAGTAACAACAATAGTGATTAGTTTAAGTTAAAAAAAAAATATTTTGATGGCTCTGTTTTTTTTTTGTATTCAAGACAAATTTGTTTATTGTTTTGGAAGGTTTTTTCTTTTGTTTGAAAAAGGCAGAAATTGTTGAAATTATAATTATTACTTTGATAAATAAAACTGATTATCTGATTGAATTTTCTGGATTATCCTGGTTTTATTGATCAAGGTCCAACACCTGAATCGTGCAAATTATTTTTTTGGTGGGGAGGGAACGATAAAACTTTCAAACCTAAATTAAATAATTGTTTGTAACCACAATAATATACTCAAAAACATACGGCAAAAGTAACACACTTATTTATATAGTAACTTCAAAAATTTTCAGCAATCAAGAACTATACAACTAAAAATAATTACTCTTTCTGAAAAACTTTTGTTTTTTGAGCAATACAGTCTTAACTCAAAATTGCGAATTACAGTTACTACCTGTAATTTTGAAATAATTAGTAAATGATAATTGCGTTAATATTATTTATAAACCTTATAAAGTAAGCACTTTTTATAATCTATAACAGGAAGTGAATAATCAGTTTTTCGTCGATTCTGAAAAAGTCATCTCTGAGTCACGACAGCACTGCATCACTAGTGCGACACGTATATTTAAAAATGTTTATATGTTTGTATTTTATTTTTATTTTTATAGTCATGTATGTGAATTTAGTATGAAAAATATATTGTAGTTATATTTATATGTAACTATGTAATGTAGCATATGGTTTTTTTTTTGAGGTATTAATTGTAAGTAGGTTATATTATTGAACCATTTATTGAGTAGTATTAAGTCATTTTGTGCATCTGTGATGATTGTGTGTATTGAGTTGCCATAGTAAAATAAACATGTATCATCAGCGTACAACAGTATGTTTCCTTTTAAACCTATTTCATTTTATACTATCAATATAGATCAGGAATAACAAAGGCCCTAATATTGATCCCTGAGGAACGCCAAATGTACAAACAGGTTTTGTTTACTCCTATGATCTTCAGTTTTTTTTTTTATTACCGCTTGAATAAATATGTTCTTTATTTGATTTGTATGTATATCAAACAAACTCAAAACAGGAATAAATTAATAAACACGTTGTAACGTAGGTATTTCCTAAAATAAAATGTAGGACGTATTATTATTTTTAGTAGGATGACCAATAGAAAAAAAAAATAGGTTCCTATTTACTTGATTGGTTTGTCAAAATAATAAGATAAAATAAAATCAGGTTCAACCTAACCTCAAAGTTTATTGCTGATATGTGGGAACAATAAGAATATTTTATTAAAAAGAAATACTTTTGAAATGAGATATTTCGACAAAAGAGATTAAATAAAACAAACTATATTTAAGGGGAATTTATTCTAGCGAAGTTATAATAATATTATAGAGTTAAGAATAAATTAATGTAAGAAATCTCAAAGAATTTGTAGTTGTATTATTATTATTATTATTTTGTATGTGGAAAACAGTTTGGTAATCTTAATCCTTATTTATTAAAAAAATGTTAAATGTTATAATAACGTCACTGAGTAGAAAAAAAATACTTGAGTAGGCAATCTGCTTTGCGTTGTTTTAAGAAAAGGAAATTAGTTGAACGACAAAATTGTTCGAATGGATAATCTCTTGTGTTGTTTTAAGAAAAGACAAATAGTTGAATTATTTTAAGAAGCTAAATAAATAAATATAGTTTATGTTTAAGTTTAATTAATCAGAATAAGTTAATTTCTTCAAGTTTTGAGCTGTAAGTACGGTGCGATTTCTTAAAAGCAAACCTTTTTGTTTCGGTATATCATAACGTTCTAAATGATTTCACATCTACATATACTTTATCAAAAACCGTTCGGCCAATCTGACCTCTAACTAGACTTATTCTTATCCAAATAAATTATACCACAACACGTGGTTTATCTAACTAATTAAAATCTTTTATGATTACCCTCACAAAAACTTTTCATAGAAACAATACCACAAACGTGGTTTTAAGATCACTTTAAAGCAGCACATAATTACACTTCACTTATCTTTCACAATTGAGCGACGTTCGATCAGGTGTCACACAGCACCAAGTGCCGCTGACAACAGCGTTGCCCATCGCTTTGTGATCATCGGCACCAATACCAGTGCTGCCGATGACAGGCAGCCTGTGCTTCGAGGAGAGAGGCATCCACGATTGCTAAAAGCATTTGAAAAGTATTAGTATTGCGACAAGAAAAGAATTATCGTATCCCACTTCTGATGAGATTTAGATAAAAAGAGAGAAGTTAAGACAGTGGGCTTTAATAGTGATGATAAATTAAATCCAATGATTACTAATGAAAGTTATCATTTATCAATTATTTGTCAGGTAAGGCCAAATACTAAGTAATTAAAAATCAAGCAAAGCATCTGCTGTATTATTTCAAAGTAAGAATCCTAATCAAAACAGGCTTCTATAATAATTAGAAGCTAACAACCTAGTGTTTACTTTTATCTCAATGTATAAAATAAATAGCACAAGAGGGTAGGTGATAAATACAGAAGTAAAACCAACCAAGTCGAATAATAACTGAATTGTATTGTTCAGCATTGATCTATTTATATTAAAATGAATCTACCACCCATTTCGCTAAGGTGTTTAGTCATGGAGAAGAAAGGGCAAAGAAACTCCATAACACATCTTTTAAAACATTAGAACGTTGAGTAAAGTAGTAGGTACATATTTGGTACACAGTTACAACAGGTAACCTATAAAAGGCAAATGATTACATTATAATACAATATAAGAATACTTAACTTCAGTAAGGTCCGCTGTGTTTGCTCTGGGCTGTCGATACAAGACTGTCCCCTCTCTGTCGAGGTAGGGTACTTTTATAACACTGCCATCGCAAACAAGGCGGATGTCGACTATCACATGATCTTAATATTAATCATTATTTATTTTAGGTTTGTTGACAAAAGGTATGTTGACACACCCAATTTACAATAATAAAATCAGTGACATTGATGGTCTACGTATTAATAATTTACAATAATAATAAGCGACTTAAATTGTCAGTTTACACAACATTATTATTTCACATAATAGCTATTGCCAACTGTATGTTGACAATAGCTTAGTATAATGTCACTCTTAGTGCATTGACAGTATTTAATTTACAATGAATAATTAGTTACCAGTATTGACAATTCAATATTATTTATCGTATTGTCACATTCCTAAATATTAAATTAAACAACATACAAGTGGTAAGAATTAAAATTCTTAAAGCCAGCTCTCTCCTTCACACTCCTGTACCCATATATTTATATCTCTCCTTCGCACCAATTCGCCTTTCACTTAACTCGAAAACACGATGCGCCAGCGCGGCTAGGCGCAAATCAATCGCAACAAAGACATCGTGCTGGGCGCTCGCTTCTCCGCTCCAAGAATCCGTAAATGGCGGACGCCGTGTCGTGTTAAAACGTGTGTAAACGTGTCGCTAATCGCCTGAACGCCTCAGCTGTGGTCGATTCTCTCGCGAAAAGAAAGTGAAGTGAATAGAAAAGGAATTTACGAAGAACTGTCGCGCATACGTGAGTTATCCTTTACTTTTCCTTTCTTTGTCCTTAGTCCACTGCTTAGAAGCTTCCACTTACAGTCCTGGAGCTATCGAAGATATTATTCATCACGCTTTTGAATCTGACCATAGTTTTTGGATCCTTACGACCGGATGTTTGATTCCGTATAAAATAAAAATATAATTTTCTCGCATCATATTCATAACGCCCCGCCTGTGACGTGTCACGTTTGCGATTCTATCATTATGTTTTACTTATTTATCGCTAAATAAACGCTTATTGTATGTAAAATATACATAATAAGTTATTTTGTGTATATTTTTACGTAACTTTCGCCATAAATATATCATATACCTATGTATCGCTAAATAAACGCTTATTATTTGTAAGATATACATAATAAGTTATTTTGTGTATATTATTACGATATTCCCGCCACAATATATATTATAACTATTTATCGTTAAATAAACGCTTATTTTATGTAAAATATACATAATAAGTTATTTTGTGTATTTTTGCGTAATACTTCCGCCATAATATTAGATACCTATTTTTCGCTAAAATAAACGCTTATTTTATGTAAAATATACAATAAGTTTTGTGTATATTTTTGCGTAATACTTCCGCCATAATATATTAGATACCTATTTGTCGCTAAAATAAACGCTTATTTTGTGTAAAGTATACACAATAAGTTATTTTGTGTATATTTTTGCATAAATATATCTCTAGAATAAATAAATACTTGATATTTGTACATAATATTCATTTATTAAATAAAATTGCTACCTACCTACATCAACTATAGGTAATTATTGGGTTGAGTAGAACTGCTTACAGTCGAATCTAGAATCATTTTTCGTTATACTTCGCATAATAATTGAATGTTATTGAAGTTTAAAGTCACGTTAGTAAGACGTTTAATAATAGGCAAAAAGGAATAAGTTATTTTCCTGCTAACCGCACCCGCTAACTATTATATTGAACCTTATTTCGTGGTAATAAGTAATACCCATTTGTAAATAAGTAGGTATTCTCTTCAACGCCTTTCGAATTGCTTATCCAGTATACGCTAAATATAACGCCCTGCGCCTGCACCGCTTGTATAGCTACGTACTCGCAAACACTCCGAAGAGGTCGCTTTGGTAGGCTGTAGTAATTCTTATAATAGTAGGTGTGCCGGCACGCTCGCTGGTACTATAGCTACCTACTGTATACGCTCGCCGAAACGCGTGGTCTCAGTTAAATTGTCACACGCGCTTGTCTATCAGGTTACGGAACATGTTAAAAAAAGTTTACCGACTTAATAAAATTGAATGTTGTGTATTGGTGTGCTTGTAAAAACAATATACATTAGTTATGTGGTAGTTCTTAAACGCTACACTTAATAAATTAAAGTAAGAGATAAACGTTTTCAATAAGGAACTTGTTTTTGATTAGGTCACAAATTTCATTTTTCACCAATTCAAAATGAGTAAAATACCAGCTGCTACGGTCGTGTGATAACAGATGAACTCACTACTATTATTGGAATCGAAAAGCAGACGCAAGTTTGCGCGCAGTACAAAGCATTTACTGATACTGCGGTCGCAGTTCCCGATTCTGCTACCGCACGACATTATCCAATCATTACGATACAGGCGTCTAATATTGATACTTTGCGCAAAGAGTTTGAATTAAATTTAGATCAATATAATTTGGCACTAATTGAAATTCGATCCTAATCTACAATTAGTTCCAATCATGATCCGTTGAAGAAATGTACTGTTCGTGAAACAAGTGTTAGAGACTTATTCTAATAATAAAAATACGAACTCTGCGAATATGGCTATGCAGTCAATCTCCAATTATCCTAAAATAAAATCTCGCCTACCTCTATTGAATTAATGGAATTTCCGGAGTATTAAACAGTGGCCTTTATTGTACAACAGGTTAAAACTTAATACATGACAACCCTAACCTACCGACAATGAAAGGTATTTTATTTGGTTAGCAAATTGACAGATAAAGCTTCTTCTGTTTGTGCGGGTTGCCAACTTGTGCTGAAAATTACCATATTATTTGGAAAGCTTTAATTGAAAAATATGATGATACTCGCTCGTTAGCGAGCTCATATTACATCAGTTATTAATTTTAAATCGTTAAATAATAATAGCGCCGCGGGTCTTGATCATTTTAAAAAACATTTAAATTCCGCTGTAGAGACCAATAAGCATTAAAATTAAAAGATGTAACTGATTTTATTTTATTACATCTCGCACTGCAAAAATTAGATGCAGATACCGTAAGCTTTTTGAAATAACCTATCGCAAAGAAAAGTATGCCCTCTTACGAAAAACTTAATTGAGTTTTGTTAAGAACAAAGTAAAGTTCTGTCTAGATAATAATTTTAAATCTTCTGATTCTCACGCTGTTAATAAATCACACCTAAGGGCTCACCTATTCTAATTACTAAAACTTTCGTTACACTAAAATACGAAAAGTCAAATGGTAATAGATGCATTCTATGCAAAAATTCACAACATATTCATTATATAAATGTTCCGCACTTTATGAAATTGTCTCCGCACGAAAGATTCGAAGTAGTGAAGAAGAATTCTTACTGAACAAATTGCTTAAGTATTCTCCATAGAAGTTCTTTTGTTCTTCTTCACGCAACGTGCCCATGTAATTTAAGGCATTCTTCTTTATTATGCTTTTCTAACGCTAGTAAATCTAATTGTAGTGTTGTGGTTAATAATTCCACGGCACGAAACGCACCGCACCATAATTCTTCAACGCTAACTGCTATTCAAGCGGCACCTATCGCTAATAAAATCGCTAATGATTTAACACCCGCACGCTAATTTGCCAGTCACTAAATCGACTGAGCAAACCGCTAGTCTGAGCTTACTATTGCTCGTCGCTAATGGACACGCTTCTTTATGTTCTATATCACGCGATATCGCAATCACCCCGCTACTACCGCTTTATTAGGCACCGCTAAAATTAAAGTACTAGATAAGTACAATCGCTCTCACTTTGTGCGCTGTCTCATTGACCCGGCTCACAAAGTGATTATATTTCTATGTCTTGCTGCAAGGACTATCGTTACCTGTTAACACGCAAAGCCGTTTCTTTGAAGTTCAGGGAATCGGTGGAACTTCTCAAAAGATACTTGGGATTTCCGATTTTTAAATTCAATTCTCGATTCCGATGACACTAAAGAATATCATATACGCCCTCTGTGGTAGAAGAAATTACTTCTCAGCTACGAACACACGAGTTGATGTATCCGCTTTAGACCATTTAATTAAAGATATTCCGTTAGCTGATGATAGTTTTTCTGAACCAGGCTGTATAGATATATTAATCGGAGTAAAGCTTATTGTGATATTCTGCTTTTTAATAAAATCTCAGGTAACGATAGCTCTCCGTCAGCCATAGAGACATCTCTAGGGTATGTTATCCTAGGCATGCGCCTATTCCTTTCGCAATTTTCGCACCATTCTGCCTTTTGCTCTATTTGTCCCGAACCGCTTGATAATCTTTTAGAAAAACTTTGGAAGGTAGAAGAAGTACCGCAACAGAAATTCTTGAGTCCCTGAAGAACAAGACTGTAAGAATATTCACGTCAGCATAACTACAGACAACAGCGATGGAAGCTTTGCTGCAGTTAATCTAGAGTTTCTCCTGAAGAATCCACTTCGCCAGTGTTCTACTTACCTCACCAGACCTGTTATTCGGGATGATAAAACCAGTACTTGTGTCAGAATTTTCCTAGATGACTCTACGAAATCTGACTGTGATATATCTTTAAATGATATCTTCATACAGGCTGCAATTTACAAGCAGGAATCTTTAATATTTAATAAATGTTCGTCTCTATAAAATCGCATTTTTTTGCCGATGGAAGGCAAATGTATTGTGTATCGAAGTTCACCCTCACCCTCCGCATCGTAAATACCAACGCATTTTATATAGATTCTCTATTGATGACCCGCTAGACACGTCGAAACTCAATCGTGTCACAGGTTCATTGCGCTCCTCTCTCTTCTTAGCTCTTCGAGCTCTCCGCGAAGTAGCTAAGCAAGAGAGAGAGAAGTGGCCCGCTGCTGCAATCATCGAAAGGGATGTGTTCATAGATGATCTCGCATCCTCTGCCTCTTCTACTTCAGAGGCAGTAGAGATAGCTGAGCAGCTGATCCACATACTTAAATCCGGTGGATTTGACTTATTAAATGGACTAGTAATTCCCCCGAATTACTACGTCACATACCTAAAACGCACAGACAATCTGAAGACATACCGCTTGATAATAAAAACGACCACAAGATTTTAGGCTTGCTTTGGTTTCCCCGCTCCAGATTATTTACGTTGTTCGTATCTCAACCCTCGCTAAATTGGACAAAACGCTCTATTCTTTTCGCAACTGCGCAACTCTACGAAGTTTAGAACTCGTAGGCCCCGTAATTCTTTACGCTAAATTGATTATGAAAGAATTATGGATTTTACAATTGACTTTGGACGAACCTCTCCTCACGCATATTATAGAAATTAAAAAATTAAAAAAATGGAACTGCACGTTCACGCGCTATTCAAAAATTAATTAATTTATTCGTGATAACATTATTCATGTCAGAGCTCGCTTGAGCTATTACTCTTTTGATTTTCTTCGCAAACATCTGATTTTGATGCCTAAAAAAGGACACATAATAAATTTAATAATTGATTATAACCACCGCGAAAATCTCCACGCTGGACCTCAGGTCCTATTGTGTGTAACTAGACTGAAATTTTGGATTTTATCCGCCAAACGCTCTATAAAACAACGTATTCATAAATGCATTAACGGTTATAGATTAAATCCAAAACCTACAATTCCTATTATGGCTGATTTGCCACCTCGCCTATTAAAGCAAGCTAACGCTTTTAGGCATACCGTAGTAGACTATGCCGGCCCTCTGCACCTAACTTTCATAAGAGGACGAGGGGTTCGCAAACGAAACGCACGTTTATGTGTATTTATACGTTTAGTATTTAAGGCAGTTCACTTTGAACTTGCTCTTGATTTGAGTTTTGCTTCCTTTCTAAACATATATGAAAGAGTTAGCTCCGCTTTGCAACGGCCGTTAGGTCTTATAACTCGCACATTTTCTGGTAGACATGGCTCTACCGGAGTTGCTGAAATAGAAGCGAAAAATGGTTCTTTTATTAGACCAGTGGTAAAGCTTTGTCCTTTGCCTATCCACTAGAATAACTTAAATATAGTTGATTAGTTTTAAGTATATTTTACGCTCTTAAATATTATTTTCCGCTTAATTTAAAAACTTATATGTAAGTAAAGCTATATTTAAGTATTTTAATTTTATAAATTATATCTCTTTTCTCCTTTCTCTATTATTACATAATTGCGAGCTTGACAGCTCACAGGCGGGGGAAATGGTAAGAATTAAAAATTCTTAAAGCCAGCTCTCTCCTTCACACTCCTGTACCCATATATTATATCTCTCCTTCGCACCAATTCGCCTTTCACTTAACTCGAAAACACGATGCGCCAGCGCGGCTAGGCGCAAATCAATCGCAACAAAGACATCGTGCTGGGCGCTCGCTTCTCCGCTCCAAGAACCCGTAATGGCGGACGCCGTGTTGTGTTTACAAAACGTGTGTAAACGTGTCGCTAATCGCCTGAACGCCTCAGCTGTGGTCGATTCTCTCGCGAAAAGAAAGTGAAGTGAACAGAAAAGGAATTTACGAAGAATTGTCTTGCATACGTGAGTTATCCTTTACTTTTCCTTTCTTTATCCTAGTCCACTGCTTGGAAGCCTCCACTTACAGTCCTGGAGCTATCGAAGATATTATTCATCACGCTTTTTGAATCTGACCAACAAGAAAAATTACTATTCAAATCATACCCTTCCGTACATTGACAGTATTTAATTTACAATTTTACAATGAATAATTAGTTACCAGTATTGACAATTCACATAATATTATTTATCGTATTGTCACATTCCTAATATTAAATGAAAACAACATACAAGAAAAGATACTAATTAAATCATACTCTTTCCGTACATTGATATTGAATCCGGAAACGGAATTACGATTCTGTTTTAAATATCACAACAAACATTTACTTCAGACTCCCAAGTTTATGATTAGATGAATTTTAGCATAATAATTATGTATCCAATTTTATCGTAATATAACACACGCGGCTTAATTTTTTTGTTAAATATTCGAAAATATGTTTTGACGAAGATACAAATCCATACTATAGGTACCTAATATAGCTTGTAATAAGAGCTTCATATAGGTGCCTTTTATTGTGGAGACCTTGGGGCCGTGGGGCCCGGGGCTCGAGCTATTATTGAGGAGATTTCGAAAAGAGTTATCGAGGAACCGGGGACCCGAGAGCAGGCAGCTACCTTGGTCAAAGAATTAGTTTGGCCATCCAAAGGGGTAATGCTGCCAGCATCTTGGGTACAATGCCTCGCTGCGGTGGCCTCGATGAGGTTAACTTTTAGATTGAATTTAATTTATGTTAGTTTTAATTATTTTTTTACTTTTAATTTAGATTTAAGTTCATTTAATAGAATTGTGCTGTTAAGTTCATTTAATAGAATAGTAATAAGCTGTGATAGTGGTTAGGGCGTCCGCCTTCTTATCGGAAGTCGAGGGTTCGATCCCGGGCACGCACCTCTAACTTTTGTGCGTTATGTGCGTTTTAATTAATTAAATATCACTTGCTTTAACGGTGAAGAAAAACATCGTGAGGAAACCTGCATGCCTGAGAGTTCTCCATAATGTTCTCAAAGGTGTGTGAAGTCTACCAATCCGCACATAGCCAGCGTGGTAGACTGTGGCCAAATCCCCCTCCCTCACTCTGAGAGGAGACCCGTTCTCTGTAGTGAGCCGGCGATGGGTTGATCATGATGATGATGATGAATAGAATTGTTGGTTTGTCCCCAGCCCGATTGCCATCTCGACCTGTTGCGAACTACAGTTAGTAGGCTATATTCACAGACGGTGCCTATGTTGAAGCGACTGCGTCGGTCATGTACCCCGAGACCAAAGTCGTCGTACTCACTATGTCTCGCTGTGCAATTTCGACGTCCGTAAGCTTATCTTGTAATATTTCATCAAAGCTTATTTCATCATTAAATAAAACAAGTTCATAAAAGCCGTTCATCATGGTATAATCCAGGTAAACGTAAATTTATAATTTTTGTACCATTTCCCGCAAAGAAACCGTATTTTGTGGAGCAAGTTGTGAAGCCTCTACATCAATTACACGCCGTCTGACACTAAATCGCGCGTTCCGCGAACATGCTTCTGTATTCCAACTTTAGCAATTACTTTAGTCGAGATTAAAGTTCAGGCGGGAACTTTCAAAATGGGATGGATGGGTAGCACTCTAGGAGAACATACGGCCTCCATGCGCTTCTGTACTCCTAGTACAAATTTTAATTTTTAGGGTTCCGTACCTCAAAAGGAAAAAAGAACCCTTACAGGATCACTTTGTTGTCTGTCTATCCGTCTGTCCGTCTTTCTCTACCCTATTTCTTGTTCTTTGTTGTTGTTTGTTGGTAGAGTTATGCAAACTAAGACAGCATCGTACGACAACGAAAGTTAAAAGTGACGTTGTGAGTGTATTTTGCCGGACAGCTCGTAAAGTTCCAGTGAGAAGAACAAGAAAGAGGGTAGTTCGCTACTGCCCTTGACAGCTCAAACGTCATCTCTCGCAGCACCGCAGTCCCGTCGTGACCACGACACGTGCAATTGGGTTGAAATATCGACAAATAAAAACATCAAATTAATCGTAGTATATACCCGTTATATACATCAAAATAGACCTGATATAGTGTGTGTAAATGGTGTGAATAGAATTGAATAGGTTTGATACATATGTTTTTTGCTCACGAAACACGTTTTGAATAGAAAATATATTAGAAACAGTAAAATGCAAACAATAAAAATAATATTTCAGCATAGATTAGCATTCTCTAAAACAAAGAGGCAAATTAGAATTAGAGCGCATAGGAAGCTCATACTGGACGGATTTGGAATGCAAATGAAAGGCTTTATGCAAACGTGGATGGATAGAATAATACAAAATATCCTGAGCTTTAAGGTGATCGCACACGGTCGAAGCTGACATAAACTACAAAACTTTTTTTTTTAAAGCTGGGAAATGCTTTACGCATCTCCCCCTCCCGACGGGGACCCACTCACGAGGTCCCCCCACCATACAACCAAGGCGCGAAGTGCGAGTGCGCCTCCATTTCTGGTCTGATGGGAGGCTTTGGCCGTGGCTAGTTACCACCCTACCGACAAAGCTGTGCCGCCAAGCGATTTAGCGTTCCGGTACGATGCCGTGTAGAAAGGTGTTAGGGTTTAATAAAAACTGCCATACTTCTCCCAGGTTATCCCGCTTACATCTGAGACTGCATCATCACTTACCATCAGGTGAGATTGCAGTCAAGGGCTAAATTTTAACGGAACAAAAAAAATACGCTATTACACAAGTTAAGAGGAAGGATAATACATTTTGAAAAGTTATGTCTACTTCTCATTACTCACAAAGGAAAATCCTAACTTATTCCCAACTTAGCCCAATATACTCAGGCACAATTAATTAAGATTACATCAACCACCAACATAAATTACACTTAGCTTACATTAAACATGATTATAATCATAACGCCGGGTCCCTTCCTTGGGGAATTGACCCATGAATGTCAAAGGGATCCTTGAAAAGTTACAAGGGTCGCCCCATACGGTGCGTTTATTTCATTTTATAAGCCTTTTGTTAAAATATAACTGTACTTATCTCTTTAGAAACATCTTCCTGACTAAGGGACTTTATGTCCCCAATTTGGTTGCCTGTTGATACAAATTTCTTAATTAGAACCAAAGATATTTTAAAACTCATAAAGTAAAGCTCATACAATTGTACTTTAAATAGTGAAGACAAATTCGTAAGCTTGAAATTTTTGAAAATTCAACCCCTAAGTGGGTAAAATAGGAGTTTGAAATTTGTGTAGTCTACGCGAATGAAGTCGTGAGCATACTAGTCGTGAGCTAGTACTATTATAAATGCAAAGTGTGTCTGTCTGTCTTTTAGCTTTGTACAGTCCAATTGTTAAACCGATTTTGCATAAACTTGTTACAGAGATAAATTGCATCCCGGGGACAGACATAGTCTTTGACCCTAAAAATCAAAAGGCTCCCATGTGTTATAAAAAAAAAACAAAAATCGACGCGAATGAAGTTGCTCAATATTTTATTTTATTTAAGTAAAACTTTGATCAGCTTAAAATTAGCCAGCGTTGTGTGTAAGCGCCTTTAGTCTAATAATTATACTTTAAGAAAATTACAAGCAAATTCAAGGCAGAGATTTTAGATACAAAATTACATAATGGCTTTATATCTCGGTAACTTTTAACTAATTAAAAACGTATTTTGGCTAAAATATAAAATTAATTATACTCGAAATTAATTAGTAAGGTAGGTAATTACTAAGTAATTTGCTAGATTTAAGATAGTACGATATAATTATTAAAATTAGCCTAATTTAATTAATATTAAAATGAATACAGCAGTTTTTAGGTTTCCGTACTCGAAGGGTACCAACAGGACCCCATTACTAAGCCTCCGCTGTTTGTCCGTCCATCCGTCCATCCGTTTGTCTGTCAGCGGGCTGTATCTCATGAACCGTAATTGACCTTTTCACAGAATGCGTATTTTCATTGCCGCTATAACAATTAGTACTCCCTTCAGCGGTGTTCCCATTAGATGACAACATGGGGTTATTCAAGGGACGGACCAACGAATTCCTGAAAGACCGGCAATGCATTGGCAGTTCCTCTGGTGATACAAATGTTCATGAGCGGCGGTAAGCACTTAACATCAAGTGACCCACCTGCTCGTTTGCTCGCCATTTATATAAACTTAAAAAAAACAAAATGAGCGCCATTAAAATTCATGGTAACAATATGTCTTAGACCCCTATTTCCCCCCTTACGGATTGAATTTTCAAAAATCCTTTCTTAGCGGACGCCTACATCATAATAGCTATCTGCATGCCAAATTTCAGCCCGAACCGTCCAGTAGTTTAAGCTGTGCGTTGATAGATCAGTCAGTCAGTCAGTCACATTTTCCTTTTATATATTTAGATTATTATAAGACCTCTCTAGAGTCTATGTAGCAATCTAGTTTGGAACAATTTGAAAAACACGTGTACCTACCACCTACACTGGCATGCATAATATATACAATCACTATTTAGCTGAAGTCTGAGACAATTAAATAAATAGAATTCAAAATTTCCATTAAATAAAAATTTTGAATTCTGTAATATCCATACCCTTGCATATTTAAGCGAGTTAGCAAGTAAAAAACCGGCCAAGTGCGAGTCAGGCTCGCGCAATGAGGGTTCCGTACTACAGTCGTATTTTTTCGACATTTTGCACGATAATTCAAAAACTAAGATGCATAAAAATAAATAAAAATCTGTTTTAGAATGTACAGGTGAAGACCTTTCATATGATATTCCACTTGATATAGTCACTCACTTCGAAAATTGAAAATACTAATTATTAGTTCATGACCACAATTTAATTTTTTTTGTGTGATCTAACCCTAAATTCACGGTTTTCAGATTTTTCCCCAAATGTCAGCTATAAGATCTACCTACCTGCCAAATTTCATGATTCTAGGTCAACGGGAAGTACCCTGTAGGTTTCTTGACAGACAGACAGACAGACAACAAAGTGATCCTATAAGGGTTCCGTTTTTCCTTGTGAGGTACGGAACCCGAAAAAGTATGAAAAAACCGTATGACCGCAAACATCTTTTATGTTTCATTTAAAATATACTTTAATTTCCCAAACGTAGCATAAAAATACCGAAAAAAAAGTTTATTCTTTTTTCAATTAAGTCGACCGTTTCCATCGATTCCCAATTGGTTTCGCCTGAAAATGCTCGGGCCCGCGTCCCATATCTGATTACCATATCCCCCTCCTTTTTCTCCCAGGTACATCGGAGAGGGACGGGGTAAATCCAACTTGATAAATTATTCATACGACCGATCGTGATAGGCCGTTAATTAATCTTAAATTCATTGAGAACGGTTAGATTTGGGTACCTTTTGTATCAGCGATTAGGTGCGTGAAGATTCTCTTATTAACTGGCGTAGAGAATGATGACTGTGTAAGCTTTTTTAGGGTTCCGTACATGGCCATAGCCAGGAATTGTATTGGGGGGGGGGGGGATCGAATCTTTGAATCTTTTCATACGAAACCCACTTGCTCGACTAATAGACGGGGTGGGTACCAGTTTAGACGAATTTTAGTTTTAAATTTGACAGTTAGATAAGAAACAAAATGAACAGAAGCGCGAGCGCAACGAGCGCAATTTTTTATTTTAACACAGAAAACATATTTTAAAGTGGTAGGGAAACGTGCTAGGCCATTACAAAAATTTTATGTTTTTAAAGTAAGTACCTACCTTTTAAATAAGATAAGAAAAGTTAGAGTGAGATGAGTGTATTCAGAGATATAGTTTACACTTGGAAGTGGTTTGAACCACCAAACGCCCCCCCCCCTAGTATTCCTTCCTTAGACCGGTAAGACCACAAACCTATGCAGAGACGGTCATCCCATTTATAGACGGTTATTGTCAGGACAAGGTTTTGTATGAAAGATAATTTTTGGGAAATCCACAGGACGCGGACGGAATCGCGGGCAATAGCTAGTTTAGAATACAATTAGTTAACAAAAAAGTTTTCCTCCACCCTGTAATCTGCCGCTTACGTAACTTACCCGGTTAGCGGTTACCCGTTATCACCCGGATGGAAAATACCGAAAATTTGAAAATACTGAAAGTGTTCCAAATATGCAAAATACAGATTAGAGAAAAATTCGTGCGAAATATTTTGAAATTCCTGTGGTCATTAAACAACTGTACAATATTTATCATCAGCACTATCATTGACCCATAGTCGCACCGGCTCACTACTGAGCACGGGTTTTCTCTCAAAATGAGGGGTCATAGTATACCTACTACACTGGCCAAGTGTGGATTTCACACACCTTTGAGAACGCTATAGATCGAGTTGTTATTCTAAGGCTATGGAGAACTTTCATGCAGCATGTGTTTCATTCATGATGTTTTACTTCACTTATGTAGACTATAGTTAAACCCTTCTCATTCTGTGAGGAGAAACGTGCTTAGTAGTGAGCCGGTGCGGGCGATGGGATGAAAATCCCTGTGGTCACTAAACAACTGTACAATTTATCATGGCCGAGCCTAATCCTCGGATTTAATCCTTTTTCAATTTGGATAACATTCGGTAAACCATTAAAGGCGGAGTCGCAATCAATCATATCTTGGGATTAAAGCGGATAAAACGACGAAAAGAATATTATATCATCGGTGATCATAGATACATAGAACCAAAGATGTACAAAATCCGCCCTCTATCCCTGCTTCTACCTTGAAACCTGTGATAGATTGATTAAAGGAACGTATTATACAAATCGACATAAATTATTTTAATATACAAAACTAGATTCTTAGTGATAATTTTTTTTTTTATAGCAACTCTGACCCAATGCTAACTGCTGCTCGATTGCGGTAGAATGACATCTACGATGTCACGATCGCAATCACCTCTGATTGGTTGACGCCCGCTCAGTATTGGCTACAATGCGTTGTTGCAACAAAAATAGCACAAATTCAGCCAATCACAACAATTGAGATTGTAATAATGATTGACGCAGGTTTTACGAAATCGGCCTACTGACACACGAGGTTTGACAGCTCTAAGTTAAATTTAAAACTGTCAAACTGTACCTGTCCTTTTAGAGCCTCAACAGCTCAACCGGTAAAGGAGTGGACTGAAAACCGAAAGGTCGATGGTTCAAACCCCGCCCGTTGCACTATTGTCGTACCTACACCTAGCACAAGCCTGACGCTTAGTTGGAGAGGAAAGGGGAATGTTAGTCATTTAACATGGCTAATATTCTTTAAAAAAAAAAAATATTCCATTAGTAAGAAGAGGATGCGATTACTCTAAAGTTTAGTTGTGCTCAGAACCAGTACAATTTTACAGTAGAATTTGTTGTGAACTTGTTTCGAAGGAACTGTGTATCCTCGTTTTATTATATCAATGTCAGGGAAACGTCGTGAGTGCGGAAACGTTTGGATTGACACAAGTTATGATAAATGACGTTTTATTGCGTCGAGGGGGCTCATCCGTCATTATTAGGTAGGTATTAGCAGTAATTGATAGACACCGTGTCTATAATATACGCTGCGCTTTCCGGTGCGAGGTCACCATTCCAGCACCTTGGGGTCCCAACCTTAGGACCTCGGGACCAAAAGTCGCAGCATTGGAAGACACCCAAACCCCCCTTCTCAGGTGGATCCAGGGAGCCGCTGAATTTAGGCGGTACAAGACCATGGCGTGTGGAAGTCTCTACAAGAGACCTATGTCCAGCAGTGGTCGTCTATCGGTTGATGATGATGACGATGTATCTATACAGGAAGATTTTTTTGGTTTGCACATTTTTTTTTATGTTGTATAGAAACGAAATTTAATTAACACGTATTTTTTTATTTTACTTAAGAATACCAAAGTTATCGTTTACCAAAGATATCCACTTTTGAACAGATGATTAGGGCCACCCTACAAACGTTATCTTCAGCTATTGATTAAAATACACGCACTCACATCCGATGACGCGCGCGGCGGCTATTGACCTCTGCGCGCTTTAATATCGTCTTAAGATGCGATCTTGGTACTTTTATTTAAGGGAAAACGTCAGAGTCAGCTAGCGTGCTTATAGCGTGCTTTGTTTACGAATAGTATGACCATGATTTGCTTATTTTACGGTAAAAAAAATATTTCAAAAAAAGGTACAAAATTATGAATGAAAATGTGTTCTATTAGCGATACAGAACAACCAAAAAAAAATTGTGCAAAACCAAAAAAATCTTCCTGTATACATACCTGCGCTTTCCTTTGGGCCAAGAAACAGGCACTTGATTACTGCAGGCTACATTGTTAAAAAGAGAAAAACAAATAACTAATGCTATCGTAAATTGTTTATTTGGATAACGGCATAGTAATATTTTCTACATTGCAATTGCCTGCATTGCCTTAAACAAAACCGTAATATTATTAATCACTTATTTTATTATTTTAAGGGTATTTATATTTAAAAAAAACAATGATACAGAATAAGTACAGAATAGTAGGTATAGATGAGAGATCACGAACAAAATGACAATGCTCAAGTGGCCAGTTTTTTTTTTAATGTGAATAAGCTCCTCAACTGCTCGTTAAAATGTTGCCATGTGCGAAGACTCTAACATTATTATTATTATTTTATTATATTTATTATTTAATTAGAACGGTCATAAAGCCAATTACACTACTTAAACTACGAGTACAAACTAACATGTACAAAAATTGTTAAAATTATAAATTTTAAAAAGCAAAATTATATTAATAATAATAATTATTATAATTAATTATTATTAAATTTAATTATAATTATAATTAAACATATTACAGTGAAGGTATAGTACGCACCAGTTCGAGATGGCAATCGGGGTCAATCGCCCCGCACACCCGCACAGCCCCCACGCTAACCCAGTGCGGGATCCGTTTGCGGGGCGTTCTCCCGCTTCATACCCCGATTGCAATCTCGACCTGTCACGTACTATACTTGTATATCTAGTATTTCTAAGCAATACAGTTGCAGATGTATCTAAAGCCAGCCATAACTAAAGCAATTAGACGCCGAGCCGTTAGTTCGGCGAGTCGCCCGCAAAGGGCACCGCGCCAGACCAGGTTATCTTGGCTTCCTGCCATCTGAAACAAACAGGTAGCAATTAGAGCTTGCGCTATATCTTCTTCTATATAAAAGGAAAAGCTGACTGACTGATCTATCAACGCACAGCTCAAACTACTGGACGGACCTGGCTGAAATTTGACATGCAGATAGCTATTATGACGTAGACATTCGCTAAAAAGATTTTGGAAAATTCCATCCCTTATGGATGAAATTTTCCAAAATCCTTTAAGTGTACTCTACGTGGATGAAGTCGCAGGTATAAGCTAGATGATTCATGATATGCACTTTTGGCATTTAGTCTTTGCATATAGCTCAGGAACTTTTCAATCTTGTCCCTTCTTCACTTCTTTACCTAACCGCAAGACGTCAGACGAGTTAAATCCTTATTAGTCAAGATGATTTGTATCATTTTAGAATATTAGCCAATGATGACTAATATTCTAGTGGTGTCAAATACTGTTAAACTTACATAATATAATATCAATAATTGTTATTAAAATTTATTGATAAATAAACACGTTAAAAATATAACACTGACTAAAAAAAATAAAACACGATACCTACCCCACTTGATTTCATCTTACTTTGAAAATTGAAAACACTACTTTCATGAACACATTTCAATTTATTTTTGGTGATGTAACCAAACCAGTCGCAGGGAGCCGCTGGATTCAGGCGCCGCAAGACCGTGACGTGTGGAGTGGAAGTCACTCCAAGAGACTTATGTCCAGCAGTGGACGTCTATCGGTTGATGATGATGATGATGATGATGATGACGTGACCAGAAATTACGGTTTTCAAATTTTCCCCCTTGCGTGTGCTATAAAACCTAGGTAGGTACCTACCTACCTGATAAATTCATGATTCAAGGTCCATGGGAAGTACCCTGTAGGTTTCTTGACAGACAGACAGACAGACGGACGCACAGACAGACGGACGGACGCACAGACAGACGGACGGATGGACGCACAGACAGACGGACGGACGGACGCACAGACAGACGGACGGACGGACGCACAGACAGACAGACGGACGGACAGACAACGAAGTGAGCAAAATAAACAACACCATCAAATTACCCGAAAAAATAAACTAGCAAAAAGTCTATGAACGCGCACTATCGTTAATCGAACAGTATCGGTAATAAACAGAAATAACAAAAATTTCGACTATTGTATTATTTATGTATCAAATCAAAGCATCAACAAAAATAACAAAATTATTTAACTTATTTATTAACACTTCGTAGGTATTCGATGGGAACAACAAAATCATTTGATATGCTAAATTTATCATCATATCGATGTGGTGCTATTTAACATTAGTTGACTTGCTATTTTTAACCATATTCAATGCATCGGTATTTTTAGCGCATGACGTAATAGGTCGCAATCGGTAGGTATAATGTCGTCGCGCGCGCGTTTTGCACCGCGCGCCCCCTTCGAAATTTAATTTCCTGGAATCTTCGCGCTACCTACTTAAGTACCTACTGCAGCTACTTAGAACGTAGGTATAGGTCCTAACTATAATAATTTGTATTTTTTGATTTAATAATATTTTTTTATTTAAAATTGTTAAGTTTTAGTATCGCAGTTAATCAACAAACTTTAATATGTGTTAAATTAACAGGTTAATAAATAAATTGGTGACCTCTGTAATATTCCCCTTTCCCCTAAAACTAAGCTTTAAGCTTGTGCTCGGAGTACAATAGTGCAACGGGTGGGGCTTGAACCGGCAACCATACGGATTTCAGTCCGCTTCTTTAACCGTTGAGCTATTGGAGGCTCATAATCTTCTAAATATATAAAAGGAAAAGGTGACTGACTGACTGAATGACTGACTGACTGACTGGTCTATCAACGCACAGCTTAAACTACTGGACGGATCGGGCTGAAATTTGGCATGCAGATAGCTATTATGACGTAGGCATCCGCTAAGAAAGGATTTTTGAAAATTCAACCCCTAAGGGGGTGAAATAGGGGTTCGAAATTTGTGTAGTTCACGCGGACGAAGTCGCGAGCATAAGCTAGTCATACTATATAACTACAGTAAGCGGCTGAAAGTAATGTACATCGACCCTTAGAAGGAGATTGCAGACTTGTAGAGCATTGTGTCTGTTGTTGGGACCGACAAAACGTCATGTAGGTAATTTTAGTGGTGTCAAATACTGTTAAACTTACATAATATAATATCAATAATTGTTATTAAAATTTATTGATAAATAAACACGTTAAAAATATAACACTGACTAAAAAAAATAAAACACGATACCTACCCCACTTGATTTCATCTTACTTTGAAAATTGAAAACACTACTTTCATGAACACATTTCAATTTATTTTTGGTGATGTAACCAAACCAGTCGCAGGGAGCCGCTGGATTCAGGCGCCGCAAGACCGTGACGTGTGGAGTGGAAGTCACTCCAAGAGACTTATGTCCAGCAGTGGACGTCTATCGGTTGATGATGATGATGATGATGATGATGATGACGTGACCAGAAATTACGGTTTTCAAATTTTACCCCTTGCGTGTGCTATAAAACCTAGGTAGGTACCTACCTACCTGATAAATTCATGATTCAAGGTCCATGGGAAGTACCCTGTAGGTTTCTTGACAGACAGACAGACAGACGGACGCACAGACAGACGGACGGACGCACAGACAGACGGACGGATGGACGCACAGACAGACGGACGGACGGACGCACAGACAGACGGACGGACGGACGCACAGACAGACAGACGGACGGACAGACAACGAAGTGAGCAAAATAAACAACACCATCAAATTACCCGAAAAAATAAACTAGCAAAAAGTCTATGAACGCGCACTATCGTTAATCGAACAGTATCGGTAATAAACAGAAATAACAAAAATTTCGACTATTGTATTATTTATGTATCAAATCAAAGCATCAACAAAAATAACAAAATTATTTAACTTATTTGTAGGCGTGTCAATGTTATAATAGGTTTTACTGTCATAGATTCCGTGAAAAGAAACGTTGCATGAAGGAAGCTTTACTCTGTGAAAAGAAGCCATCTTGGATTAGCCGGCAGAGTTGGATTTTGACAGACACGCGTAGGTTATCTGATTCAGAATTCACTCTAGCCTTTTTATTAGAATTCAGATTAGCTTAGGTAATTCGAGATAGGTAGCTTTTAGCGTGAATAATAATGATCGTGATATTTAATTCTGTGATTGTGATAATGTAGAATGTTTGTGTTAAATCGTAACCTTAAAGTAATTCTAACCTTTAATGCTATCCGGTGACTTCGTCTGCAAAGCACTATTAATAATGTTCGGGTAGTTGTTAGACGAATATGGAATATTAATTATATTGGTGAATATTAGAGTAATTCGTGAGTTAACGGTTGGCTCAGTGGATAGATTATTATAATGACATCCGTTAAGGTTATTTCTGCAAACGCTAGTAATTTAGAGTGTAATTGGAGATATACCGGCAGTTGAGATAATAATTAGTTTAAAGTGATAGTTTAGTGTGATAGTAATTTGCAGTTAACTTTGATAGTACCCGCTTTAGAAACGTATAACCCGTTTGGTTAAGAATCATTGATGACTCTTGTGTAGGGTAGACACTACCCTACACAAGAGGTAGGGTAATCAGACAATGAGTTTCCCATTAGATCGAATAGCTTGCATTCTGGTGGTTTCGAGGAAACCGGGCACGAGCTGGCGATCCCTTGAGTGGGATTCGCGTAGGTATAGTGTGGCGATTGCATACCTGGATGAATAGTGTTCGAGGCGCCGTAGCGCACGATGCTATGGCATTCGGTATGTAGACGCGCATAGAGTGGATAAGGTAGAGCTATTGTGATATTGCGAGTTAGTAAAGAGGAGTCAATAATATGATCTGGTTTAGATAGTGAGTGTCAATGCAATGATTATTTTAAGAGTGTTCATGAAGTTGAGATTGATGATTGAGCTAGTCGCCACGCGAGTTTCTTGCTGGCTCTTCTCGCGGTAGGCTGTAGCATTCCGAACCAGTGGTAGATTGTCTTTAGATGATCAGATAAAGAAATGGCTAGTGATTTGATTCAGAGGTTGCAATAGCAATTGTGCCCTAATCACATGATGCGATGATGCTATGATGATGCTATGATGATGATGATGATGATGATGTTGAGATTAGGTTAGAGTGAGGTGAGGGGTCGCTGTGAGGGGTGGTTGGAGGCGACCTAGGTAGGGTTAGGTTAGGTTTACCTCGTTACCTTACGTTGATAGTTTCCCTGTGCTATACGTGAGAGTTTCCATGATAATAATTGAGGATAGTCCATGTAATTTGATAACACAAGAATATCGTTAGTTCACATATGCGGCCTGGTTCCTTTTAAGAAAGTAAATCCCGACTCATCCAATAGGTTGTTTAAAGTGCTGAGAACTAATTGTAAAGATCATTGATTAAAGTACCTAGTGGTTAATTACTACGTTCTGATATGTTCTGATGTCGGCTGAGGATTAATAATAATAATTATCGGTCATTCTCCTTCCTATTTCTGATGTACGTGTCTAGCGCGCCTACATATTTATTAACACTTCGTAGGTATTCGATGGGAACAACAAAATCATTTGATATGCTAAATTTATCATCATATCGATGTGGTGCTATTTAACATTAGTTGACTTGCTATTTTTAACCATATTCAATGCATCGGTATTTTTAGCGCATGACGTAATCGGTCGCAATCGGTAGGTATAATGTCGTCGCGCGCGCGTTTTGCACCGCGCGCCCCCTTCGAAATTTAATTTCCTGGAATCTTCGCGCTACCTACTTAAGTACCTACTGCAGCTACTTAGAACGTAGGTATAGGTCCTAACTATAATAATTTGTATTTTTTGATTTAATAATATTTTTTTATTTAAAATTGTTAAGTTTTAGTATCGCAGTTAATCAACAAACTTTAATATGTGTTAAATTAACAGGTTAATAAATAAATTGGTGACCTCTGGTAGGTATGAGTGACAGAGACAACGCTCTCCAAAGTCGAAATGTCATTCTAAAGGCCGATGTACATTACTTTCGGCCGCGTGCTGTGACTAAGTTCATGGTCTGTCATTTATTTTTCGGTCATAATAATCAAGCATTTTGACTCAGAAGTATATACTTTAGTTGCCTCGTATTTGAAGTTTAAAAATACTCTCGGGATGCATTTAAAGGAGTCTGTACTAAGGGTGCGACCTCAGCCAAGTATCTTTGGCTCATTGCCACTTAAACTTGCCAAGATGTTTGCGAAACTACAAAAGTTACTTTAATAATTTCTGCAATTGTGAAATGTTAACAGATTCTTTACTTACGACTCCTGGTGCCTACGCCAAATTCTTTAAAGTGTTTATTTTGGGTCCCGAGAAAACTGGGAACGGTAAGGGCGTTTGTGCACTCATCCGTGACTTAACGGATCCGTGAAAAAATACGAATCGAATATACGTATTTGTATGACGGCCACTTCGAAGAATCACAAGAAAACTGGGAAGCGTTAGGCTCTTTACACACTGCATCGTACCGAAACTAATCCGTACGCTTAGTACGAGATTTCATGTCTCATCAACGTTGATAGTATTTGAGTGTCGGAACACTTCTGCGTAGTAGTAAACTGGATCTTAAATACCTTGTTTTAAAGCTCAAGTTTGTCTACACATCTACAAAAGAAACGTTGTGAAATTAAAATCAGTGGCATTGAATTTCTGACTTCAATTCATGGCTCTTTAGGTCCATTTTACTTTGAAGGTAGGTATTGTGTTTCGACTCTCGAATTCTAGCGACGTTTGGTGACACGTAAAATCTTATACTAAGCGTACAATTGTGAAATGTTAACAGATTCTTTACTTACGACTCTGGGTGCCTACGCCAAATTCTTTAAAGTGCTTATTAGGGTTCCCTACTAAAACTGGAAATCACTAGGCTCTTTACGCACTGCATCCGATCCGAAACTTCGAAAACCCTGATTCGAAGGAACCGTACTATTTGTAGGTACTTGTGGGCAGTGGCGTGCAGCTCATAGAGGCATAAACGGACTGCTTACCCTCATTGTAATAAGTCAATGCTTATTTTTCATTTTAACCTGCCGTAAAATAAGTTCATACCTAAATGCATACCCTGGTTTGAACTCCTGTGCACGCCACTGCTTGTGGGGTTGTCTGTCCATCTGATCTGTTCATCTGTCGACCTGTCCGTATGTCTGTGAGTAACCACCATTTTAGAAATCACTACCCCTATTATAAATGCGAAAGTGTGTTTGTTTGTTGATTTATCCTTCAGTCACATCGCAACGGTGCAATGGATTGACGTGATTTTTTGCATGGATATAAATAAAGACCTGGAGAGTGACATAGGCTACTTTTATCCCGGAAAATCAAAGAGCTTCCACGGGATTTTTAAAAAACCTAATTTCACGTGGACGAAGTTGCGCGCATCAGCTCAGCTAGTTAGCTATAAAAGCTGTTAGGTTGAAAACATTCAGTACCCGTAGTATAAGATTTTACGTTTCACCAAACGTTGCTAGAATTCGAGAATCGAAACACAATAAAATCAAAGTAAAATGAACCTAAAGAGCCTTGAATTGAAGTCAAAAATTCAATGCCACTGATTTTAATTTCGCAACGTTTCCGCTTGGAGCGCTGGCTGTACATGTGTAGACAAACTTGAGCTTTAAAACAAGGCAGCTAAGATCCAGTTTACTATAACGCGGAAGTGTTTCGACTCTCGAATTCTAGCAACGTTTGGTGAGACGTAAAATCTTATACTACGGGTAGGTACTGTACAGTTATAAAAACATATTACCACATAGGTATACCTATTTTAAATTTTGAGAAAAAATAAATATTATAAAGGAAACCTCTGTACAAAATTTGAAATTTCTAGGTCCATTACGGGTGTGATTTTCGGAGTTAATATAAATATTTATATTACTTTAAATTAGACATGTGTCCGCTATAGCTTAACTTAACTGAAAACCGCTGCCATGCCTATAGCGTACCATAGCGTTATTGTCGTAGCTAGCAACGGTTTTCAGTTATCATCTATGACGAACCACCTGACAACGCAACACTGCCAACTGGCAACCGACAATGCATTGTTTGGTTTTGGGTAACTAGAAACGCAATAATTATGCCTTCTCTTTCTTTCTTTCACTGAAAGCTGAGAAGGAGCGGTTATTGGCTACCGGCTTAGTAACTAAGAACTTGGTAAACCAAAGCCGACCTTATCTCTATTACGCTAAGGCTTAACTGTACAAGTACTTGTCCATTACACTTTGATCTATCATTCTAAATACAGTTAGCCTTAGAGTAATAGAGATAAGGTCCTCTTTGGTTTATCAATCTTTATGAAATGTTTTTGGTTAACTGGACTGTGGCAAACTATTCGTGCAGGCGTCCACTATAGTTTGACCTATGTCAATGATCAAATTAAACTTTACTGCTATGAACTTAAGGTTGTGATTACTTCACGATATTCATGAAAGTAAAATTGGTTTTATTTTAGTGAATATGCGCGCGCTAGCTATACAGACGGTATTGATACGGCAGCTAGCTTAGTTACTACTACGGAAACCGCTGCGCGTTGCGCATATTAAATTAGTTGAAACACAACTCTGATACCGATATTCGGCAACGGTTAACAATATCGGTATTGAAACTAAGTAACTGTTGATTAACCGTTGCCGTAAATAGCCAATAACGCCCATCTTTACTTTAAATGCATACGGATGGTCTTACTTCGTGTGGATAAGTTTCTCCAGCGGAGTGGCAGTGATGTCATCATTTCTCATCGCCACCAGGTCTTCGTGAGCTCGCGTGTCCACGTTGAGGAGAACGTGACATCCGCCGCATGTGTAGTAGTGGATATCGAACCTTAGAACAAATAACCCAGGGCTTAAAATACAATGGCAGAATGTCTCAGTTAAGACGAAAAGCGGTAGTTGAATTTTTACAGCCTTCATATTTTAGTTTATATTCAAGTATTTTCATTGTTTAGATTAGATTTCGTTTATACTATGGAAAAAAATAAGCTATTTTTAACTTAATTTTAATCCTACCGGCATTTTTATCTAGCATCAGTCGTCTAATTAAATAAAATGTAATCAAGTAAGTACCTATACATTACATTACAATACATACAAGGTATGCAAGGTGTTACATTGGTCATTCCAAACATTTATCTTATTGGTCGTTCCAAATTTTTTTCGAGCTGCAACAAGCTTTTGAAATGATTATGAAATTTTGAATGTTATAACTCGATGACCAGTGTTTTATTATCATTTAACCATCGATATTTAAAGTGACAAGATATGGTCAAGCGAACAAATTTTTTCACGGTTTAGGAACCAAATAAATCAGCGCCACCTCTTAGATACTAAAAACGCCCCGTATGAAATCCAGACGTCACTGAGGTTGCATTGGTGCATAAGCACCAATGAGTCGGCGCCGTTTTGTTTGTTCTATAACCCAGTCCATATGAAGTAATATACAAGTCAATGCATTTAACAAGATTTTTGTTCTAATAGCTGTTCTATACGTCTTGTGTTATTTCATTCAATAATAATTACCTCCTTTCGGCGTGATAGTTTCGCAAAAGTTCCCGATTCGTGTTGAATAGGACTCCGTAGTGCCCCGAACAGCATGTCACCTTAAAATTAAAAAGCTTTTAGTTAATAAATTATCTTTCAAAGCAACACTTATAAGCATACTTACTAGCTGATGTCAGCGCCGTCGTTCGCATGGATTTAGATTTTAAAAATCCCATGGGAATTGTATGATTTTCCGGGATAAAAAGTAGCCTATGTCACTCTCCAGGTCTTGACTAAACCCATGCAAAAAATCACAAATCGCAAATCGGAAATCTCGAGAACAGCTAAACCGATTTCGCTAATTCTTTTTTCATAATATTCCTTGAAGTATGAGGATGGTTCTTACGGAGAGAAAAAATTAAAAAAATCCTAAAAAAGAATCGACTGGTACGAAGTTCGCCGGGACAACTAGTTTATAATATTACTAGCTTATGCTCGCGACTTCGTCCGCGTGGACTACACAAATTTCAAACCCCTATTTCACCCCCTTAGGAGTCGAATTTTCAGAAATCCTTTCTTAGCGGATGCCTACGTCATAATAGCTATCTGCATGCCAAATTTCAGCCCGATCCGTCCAGTAGTTTGAGCTGTGCGTTGATAGATCAGTCAGTCAGTCAGTCAGTCAGTCAGTCAGTCAGTCAGTCAGTCACCTTGTCCTTTTATATATTTAGAAGAAGAAGAAGAGAAGATTAGGATTACGACTTGTTACAAGTGAGATCGTAAGGATTGAAATTAAGTTTAAAACTGTAATCGATAAAAATAATTAGATAAGTAACACTAAACCCAAATAGGCAGAGCTGGAGTCTTCAAGCGGGACCCTGGATTCTGTTTGGAGATGTTCTTAGAGATGCCGTCACCTGTCCCATACCACACCAGAAGACCGACAGAGCTTCGGGACAGCACGCCGAACTGTGGCATTGCCTGCAACACACATATCATCATCATCAAGCCATCGCCAGCTCACTACAGAGCACGGGTCTCCTCTTAGAGAGAAGGGTTTTGGCCATAGTCTACCACGCTGGCCATGTGCGGATTGGTAAACACAGCTCGCGTAACGAGGGTTCCGCACTACAGTCGTATTTTTTCGACATTTTGCACGATTAATCAAAAACAATGATGCATAAAAATAAATAAAAATCTGTTTTAGAATGAACAGGTTTGAACCTTTCATATGATACCCCACTTGATATAGTTATCTTACTTCGTAAATTGAAAATACTAATTATTAGTTCATGACCACAATTTAATTTTTTGTGTGATGTAACCACAAATACCTACACGGTTTTCAGATTTTTCCCCTAATGTCTGCTATAAGACCTACCTACCTGCCAAATTTCATGATTCTAGGTCAACGGGAAGTACCCTGTAAGTTTCTTGACAGACCGACAGACAGACAATAAAGTGATCCTGTAAGGCTTTCGTTTTTCCTTTAGATGTACGGAACCCTTAAAAGTATGCAGGCGCTGACTAACGAGTAACGACAATAGCAGTTCGAGTTAGAGATTAAGGAAACCGGTCAAGAGCGAGTTGGACTCGCAATGGGGTTCCGTATCATTGTACAGGGTATACCTAACACTTTTATGTAGAACACTGCAAGTGAACCACAAGTTCACCGTTTTCGGGTGTTTTCCTTTCCTTGTGCTATATTAAGACCTGTATACATGATTTTAGGTGAACTGGAAGTTGGTATTTTTTTTTTTTTTTTTTTTTTTTAATTCAGATACAAGTTAGCCCTTGACTGCAATCTCACCTGATGGTAAGTGATGATGCAGTCTAAGATGATAGCGGGCTAACCTGGAAGGGATATGGCAGTTTTTATTAAACCCGTACACCTTAGGTTTCTACACGGCATCGTACCGGAACGCTAAATCGCTTGGCGGCACGGCTTTGCCGGTAGGATGGTAACTAGCCACGGCCGAAGCCTCCCACCAGACCAGACCAGAAATTTAGAAATTATAAAATTCCAAACCCCTGCCAGGAATCGAACCCGGGACCTCCCACTAATAAGACCACAGCGCTCACGACTGCGCCAGGGAGGTCGTCGAAAGTACCCTATAGGTGTTCTTGACAGACACGCTAGACAAACAGACAGACTGACAGACAACCAAGTGATCCTGCAAGGGTTCCTTTTCTCCTTTGAGGTACGGAACCGTAAAAATAAAACTTACATAATGGTCTTCATCCCCAACATATTGCACTCCATTGTGCAAATAGGGCGTCGCCCGCCCTGTCAGTAACAGAGTGGTCACATTGAGCGAGCCTTCCACTTGGGTCGAGACGAGGTAGGTCAACTTGCCGTCTAGATCTTTTATCACACTAGAAAAAAAAATAGGTACCAATGCATTAACTTAAACTTTAAACTTTTACTTTTATTGCAGGCATAAGTACACCCATAATTGTGTGTTAGTACAGAAACAATTCCTTAACCTATGTTAGTACTTACTTATTACTAGCTTAAACTTAACTTAACAACTAATTCTACTAAAATTAAAACTAATCCTATTTATAATTCCCGAGGGGGTCTCTTTGCACCTATGTGCGCACCACTCCAGCACCTCCAGAGAGGGCTATCCAATTTCGTGGACAATGCGCTGAGAAGAGTGTTGGTACTCCTCAACAGCCTGCTCATCAAGGACGCGGCACGCTTGCGCATGATCGCGTAGAAATCATCCACGCGAGCATCCGCAAACATTGCCGACGCACTGCAGTGTCGAGGCTTCCTCAACACCGCCCTCAGCACATTGTTGTATTGGACGCGCAGGGCACTGTAGGTCCGCTGCGTGTAGTTCGTCCACAGACTGCACGTATAAAATGACTGGCAGTAAGTATTAATAGCAGTAATAGTATAAGCAGTAATAATTAACACTAAAGATGTTTTGATTAGAAAGTGGTGATAGCCGAGGACGTCGGCCTTTTTTACGGGAGGTAGGGAGGTTCGTTTTTTTTATTTATTTTTTTATTCAGATACAAGTTAGCCCTTGACTGCAATTTCACCTGGTGGTAAGTGATGATGCAGTCTAAGATGATAGCGGGCTAACCTGGAAGAGGTATGGCAGTTTTTATTAAACCCATACCCCTTTGGTTTCTACACGGCATCGTACCGGAACGCTAAATCGCTTGGCGGCACGGCTTTGCCGGTAGGGTGGTGACTAGCCACGGCCGAAGCCTCCCACCAGACCAGACCAGAAATTTAGAAATTATAAAATTCCAAACCCCTGCCAGGAATCGAACCCGGGACCTCCCTCTATTAAGACCACAGCGCTCACCACTGCGCCAAATCGTCTGTCGTCGAAATTCGTCGGTTCGATCCCAGGCACGCACCTTTTTTATTTTTATTTCGATAAGTACAAGTTAGCCCTTGACTGCAATCTCACCTGGTGGTAAGTGATGATGCAGTGTAAGATGGAAGCGGGCTAACCTTGAAGGGGTATGGCAGTTTTTATTAAACCCACACCCCTTTGATTTCTGTACCTACATTCAAAACAGATTTTTATTTGTTTTTATGCATAATAAAAAGGCGACTGTAGCACGGAACCCTCGGTTCTATAATACGAGTAGATGTGAACTTACTTGTCGCAACCTCGGGACAGGATACAAGCATACAAAAGCAGCAAGGAGCCCGAGCCGTCTTCCGTCTGGAACTAATTACAAACTGGTCACAAACTAATTAGTAACTATCCACGCTGTTGCGCGAACAACTTTTGTCTATTGTATAAGTTTACGCAGTTTTGTTTCAATGAAAAAACTTTTATAAAGTTATCATACTCTAAATCGTGCCCACGGCTGTATTGACGTGGATTTAATTTTCAAAATTTAGTGGGAATTCTTGAATTGTAGATCAATAGATCAGTCAGTCAGTCAGTCACCTTTTCCTTTTTAAGCAACTTCCAAAAAGGAGGTGGTTCTCAATTCGGCCCGTTTTTTTGGGTATGTACATCGTTTTTTTCGAGGTTTGTGGACCGATTAGCAAAATTTTGTTTTAATCAACAGAGGATGTTTTCGTGGTGGTCCCATAAAAAAATCTGGAGCCAACTCCTCAATCCTGATGCTGCATGGCTACTGAACTCCTAAGCCGTGGGGATTCGGGAATTTCTGGTGACGAATTAATATTTTAGGTAATACCTACCTATACCTATGGTGGGCAACGACTTCATAATTATACTTCAAGTCCGAACTCCTCAAACCTCATGATGCATGGTACAGCACTCCTAAACTAAAGAAATTCAGAAACTGTTCCTGGTGAAACAATATTGTAAATGGCGAGCATAGACTTTGTTATTGAATTCGAAGGCACAACTCTTCAATCCTGATGTTGCAAGGTGCAAGGAACTCCTAAGCCGTGTGGATTTCGACAGATTCGCTGGTGAATTGATATTTTAGGTACCAAGCAATGACTACTTACCTACACTAAAAAGCTTAAAAAACCGACTTCGGTTGAAGTCGGTTTTTGTAATATTTTTTTTATATAATATTTAGAAATACGCTACGCATCTTCTTTCTAGGTGTGCGTTGCGCTTTTAGTCTGTCTTTAACTTGCGCACTAAATACAAGCATAATATTTAACTTCAAATAAATTACCTTAGATTTAGGTAGGCAAATGCAGTAATCGTCTTAATATAGAGTAAGTAAAGGATTTCCCCAAAACTTCACACGAAAAATCACATACAGTAAATCCGCGAAGCTTCTTAGAAGCGGAGGCTTAAGTCTTAAGACTTTCGCATTGTCGACTTGCTTAGAACTTTAGCCATTAGGAAGCGTTCCTTAACAACAACAACCATCCTTGAAGTGGATACGTTATGGCTCTCCTCTTTGCCAAAGAGCATGACCGCTGGGTCAGAAAAGTCTAGCGTAGGAGTGCCATCAAAGTATCTATGCGTAATTCTAGGACTCGCTTAGGTAGTGCGTGCGGTACGGAACCCTTCGTGTGTGACTTCAACTCGCACTTGACTGATTTTTAGAGTTCTGTACCTCAAAAGGAAAAAAGGAACCCTTATAGGATCGCTTCGTATTCTGTCTGTTTGTCTGTCCATTTGTCCATCGTGTCTGTCAAGAAAACCTATAGGATACTTCCCGTAGGTAGGTAGGTCTTATAGCTGCACAAGTAAAGGAATAAATCCAAAAACTGTGATTTGTGGTAACATCACAAAAAAAATCATGAATTAGTATTTTCAATTTTCAAAGTAAGATAACTATACTAAGTGAAGTATTATATTATAAAAGGGCCTTTGAACTGATTTTGTATTTATTTTTATGCCTAATAGTTTTTGATTTATCGTGCAAAATGTCGAAAAAATGCGACTGTAGCATGGAACTCTCGTTGCGCGAGACTCGCTTTTTCGTGCAAAATGTCGAAAACATGCGACTGTAGTATGGAACTCTCGTTGCGCGAGACTCGCTTTTTCGTGCAAAATGTCGAAAAAATGCGACTGTAGCATGGAACTCTCGTTGCGCGAGACTCGCTTTTTCGTGCAAAATGTCGAAAACATGCGACTGTAGTATGGAACTCTCGTTGCGCGAGACTCGCTTTTTCGTGCAAAATGTCGAAAAAATGCGACTGTAGTATGGAACTCTCGTTGCACGAGACTCGCTTTTTCGTGCAAAATGTCGAAAAAATACGACTGTAGTATGGAACTCTCGTTGCGCGAGACTCGCTTTTTCGTGCAAAATGTCGAAAAAATGCGACTGTAGTATGGAACTCTCGTTGCGCGAGACTCGCATTGGCCGGTTTTTTACATAAACTTACTACTTAGGTACTTTTAACATATACACCATTCTCTGTGCATTAATAACACCGTTATTAAGTTGTGCTGTTTCATATAGTAGGGTTTAACTTTAGAACTGACTCTCTTTTCGTTGTATCAATACAAAAACTTTGACAAAGCAATATAACTTAACTTGAACTTTAAAACGTTAACTTTAGTTAAACGGTCGGTAAAGATGTTTAATACAAAAACCCATGATATAAACAACCGAAAGTTTTGTCCTTATAACGTTCGCAGTCTCGAACTAATTAAAGAGAACTTAAAGTAATTTTGTGCTGAAACGCTGAAAAGTGCTGTCTTCAGTCTCACAGTACTTAGCAACTTAATTAAGTGCTGTTTAAAACGAGTATCACCTGGATTGCTGTATTATTCACTAGATTTGATTTAAATACTGAAAAAAACGCAGTTAAGAACATTTTTTAAGTGATAAATTGTCAAACTTTTGATAATCCATACTTAAGATTATGAATGCGAAAATGTGCCTTTCTATCTGCTAAGGTAGCAGACAGCTTTTCACGGCTCAACCGTTCAACCGATTTCGACGAAATTTGGTACAGAGATAACTTAGATCCCAAGGAAGGACATAGGCTACTTTTTATCCCGGAAAATTGAAGAGTTCCCACAGGGTTTTTAAAAACCATGCGGACGAAGTCGCAGGAATCATCTAGTTTACTATATTTCAGCGGTAAATAATTAAGTAACACAATCTGGATTACAGATAGTAGGTATTTCAATAATTATTATTAACTTTCGCTTGGGATAAACTATAGTAAAAGTCAAAAAGCAACAATCTACTTACCAAGTAAATGTACCGTTTCAAAAATATCTGTAGATCCTCCAAAGATTTGAATTCAAAGAAATGCAGCTTGAAACAGAGTCAACAAATTAGTATACCTGGGAAAAAATATCCTAATATATAAAATGAAAACGAAATGATGAATGAGAATGAAATGATCTATCAACGCACAGCTCAAAAGACATAGGCATCCGCTAAGAAAGGATTTTTGAAAATTCAACCCCTAAGAGGGTGAAATAGCGGTTTGAAATTGATGTAGTCCACGCGGACGAAGTCGCGAGCATAAGCTAGTATTATATAAATATTACAGAGTAAACACTTATGAAGCTTACCATTTCAGTAATCCCATCCTGGTAGTACTGAGGGCTATGTTGCAAGTAGACTGTGGTCGTTGGTAGCGCAACAGTAACTTTCGCTTCGGTTTGAGAAGACGACCGTCACCGCAATGCCACATTACAACATTGCTTCTTCGTAACTTTCTCCCAACGTACACAGAGTAAACATTCATGAAGCTAACCATTTCAGTAATCCCATCCTGGTAGTACTGAGGGCTATGTTGCACGTAGACTGTGGGCGTTGGTAGCGCAACAGTAACTTTCGCTTCGGTTTGAGAAGACGACCGTCACCGCAATGCCACATTACAACATTGCTTCTTCGTAACTTTCTCCCAACGTACACAGAGTAAACATTCATGAAGCTTACCATTTCAGTAATCCCATCCTGGTAGTACTGAGGGCTATGTTGCACGTAGACTGTGGGCGTTGGTAGCGCAACAGTAACTTTCGCTTTGGTTTGAGAAGACGACCCGTCACCGCAATGCCACATTACAACATTGATTCTTCGTAACTTTCTCCCAACGTACACAGAGTAAACATTCATGAAGCTTACCATTTCAGTAATCCCATCCTGGTAGTACTAAGGGCTAAGTTGCACGTAGACTGTGGTCGTTGGTAGCGCAACAGTAACTTTCGCTTCGGTTTGAGAAGACGACCCGTCACCGCAATGCCACATTACAACATTGATTCTTCGTAACTTTCTCCCAACGTACACAGAGTAAACATTCATGAAGCTTACCATTTCAGTAATCCCATCCTGGTAGTACTGAGGGCTATGTTGCACGTAGACTGTGGGCGTTGGTAGCGCAACAGTAACTTTCGCTTTGGTTTGAGAAGACGACCCGTCACCGCAATGCCACATTACAACATTGATTCTTCGTAACTTTCTCCCAACGTACACAGAGTAAACATTCATGAAGCTTACCATTTCAGTAATCCCATCCTGGTAGTACTAAGGGCTAAGTTGCACGTAGACTGTGGTCGTTGGTAGCGCAACAGTAACTTTCGCTTCGGTTTGAGAAGACGACCCGTCACCGCAATGCCACATTACAACATTGATTCTTCGTAACTTTCTCCCAACGTACACAGAGTAAACATTCATGAAGCTTACCATTTCAGTAATCCCATCCTAGTAGTACTGAGGGCTATGTTGCACGTAGACTGTGGTCGTTGGTAGTGCAACAGTAACTTTCGCTTCGGTTTGAGAAGACGACCCGTCACCGCAATGCCACATTACAACATTGATTCTTCGTAACTTTCTCCCAACGTACACAGAGTAAACATTCATGAAGCTTACCATTTCAGTAATCCCATCCTGGTAGTACTGAGGGCTATGTTGCACGTAGACTGTGGGCGTTGGTAGCGCAACAGTAACCTTCGCTTCGGTTTGAGAAGACGTCCCGTCACCGCAACGCCATATCACTTCGCTACAAGCACGCCATAAGGCTTCTTCTTGGCGATCTTCGGAAGGGCGTAAGTAACTGCCAATTTAAAAAAAAAATTAGGTACCGCGTCAGGTAAACATATGTTTTGAGACTTTCTTGGCTCAGTGCTGAAAGTTGTGTTTTTTTTATTATTCTGATACAAGTTCACCGACGTAGTAACTAGTAACCATCAGGCTATCACCACTCTCTCCCCAAACTATTGCGATGTAAAGGTTTCTTTTATCATAAAATACCCTAAAAGCAAATAAAAAAGTTATTTCATAAAGCAGCTTGAAGCGCTAGTTTCCCATTATGATATAAAGCATATTGGTTTTGATCGTGAAAGCCGATATAAAGCGTTATAGCGCTGTAAATTTGCAGTGAAGTGAAGATGTGCCGGCGAAATTGTGACTTGGCTCCTATAAATTTGCTGGACTTAAAATTTAGTATACTGCGAGCTTTGTCATTGTTTATTGAATGTGAGAATTTACTTTTGTGCTGGTACACTTTTAGTACGACGTTTTAGTGTCGGTTAAGACAATAAACATGGTATTATGTCCTTTTAAGAAAATAAAGTTGTAAGCCTACTACAGAATATTTTTATAATTTTTATAGTGTAACATGCACTTCAAGAAAATTTCTAAATAATTTTACGGACTATACGGAAATCCAAAATCTTCAAAGCTTGTTTTATGTTATGCTAAAGAGAATTCGACCTCAAGAGTACGCATATACAAGGTTTTGCATGAAAACAAAATCGTACGACAGTTGAGGGGGGGACAGTCGAGAATGCTTTGTTGTGATTGGTGCAATCAAAAGACACGTAATCAAGACAATGTGCGGAATGAGGGTACCGAACGGGCGTGGGCCAACTTTTGTGCTAAGCACCTGCTTAGGCAGGTGATCTTGGCTTGGCGATCGCGGATGTCCAGCTAATATGAGTCTATAGGTGGTGGTCTGTGTGTCACGCATAGAAATAAATCTCTGACCCAATTACTATTACCTACCTACTATCTCCAAATATAATATATCTTATAGGAAATGGACTTTTCCTTCGCGAAAATATCTCATCTCTATTATGTATCAAATCCCGCAAAATCACGGAGGATATAGAATCCATGTGTAAATTAGCGCTATTTTGTCGAGGTCCGGAAAATGCCGGTGGAATTGAATAGGCTTACGACCGTTCCTATTGTAGAGGTGTGAACCCTATCACAATATATTCAGGAGCTTTGTCATGTAAATGAAATGATAATGTTGCTGTACAAAGGAAAGTTTCGCAGACGAAACCACAGAATAAATGTAGTTCTTCAAAAATAAATTGTTCTTTGGCAAAACATTACAGTGAAATACCTTTGAATTTAAATTTCCTGTGTGATGGATGCTACGGTGATGAGTGGTTAAATCTTTAACCTCTTAATAGAGGGGTCCAAAGTTCGATCCCAGGCATGCACCACAAATACGGTATGTGACAACTAGTCAGATCAGTAACGTTTTATCAAACGTCAAAACGGGCACTTAGTATGCGATATTCTATGAAATACTGGAATGTGACGTCACATCATAATGACATACTTTTTTAGTTTAATCGATAATTTAAAAAATTTTTACAAAAAAAATAAAAACCGACTTCGTTACACAAACACTAAAAATTTAAAAATAATTTAATTTATTACCGATTATATTATGTATACAAGAGTTAATATAGTTCCATAATAATACTTTTTGGTGCCGGTGCCAATTAGCTTTAGCTGCGCGAATCGTCTAGACTTCATATTTTTATGGGACTCCACAATGGCACCTCATTGGCACCGACCCCAAAAAATATTATTATGGAACTATATTAACTCTTGTATACATAATATAATCGGTAATAAATTAAATTATTTTTCAATTTTTAGTGTTTGTGTAACGAAGTCGGTTTTTATTTTTTTTGTAAAAAATTTTTATTTTACAATTTTTAGTGGCCCCATGGAATTATGCTATGACTGGTTAAAAATCTACTGTTTACTAAACTATTACACTGATCGCGAGCAATTTACTCTTATCCGTTGAGGAGTTCCAGTATCTATCTTCGAAGATGTTCATCAGATCTTCACCAAATTGAAACGGGACCAACTTTGAAGTATACCCTTTCAAACAAAAAAAGAATTTTCAAAATCGGTCCAGGCGTTTTCGAGTAATCGGGGAACATACATAAAAAAAAAAAAAAAAAAAAAAAAGATTCCGACGAATTGAGAACCTCCTCCTTTTTTTGAAGTCGGTTAAAAATGGTTATTACACTTAAAACTAACAAAGGACGTGGATTTTACGTATTTTGGAAGATCCTCTATTTAATCATCACTGAGAAATAATTTATTTTTGATGTAGTCAAATACCTATCCAATTTTCGGAGTGTGCGTCTTATGCAATTAAATGTAATTTTATAGTTGTATACTGCTATTAATCGATGTCTATGGTAACATCATCACCATCATCAGAACGCATTGCTAGCCCACAATTTGAGCACGGGGTTTTCCTCAGAATGAAAATGGCGTAGGCATAGGGCGAAGGCAACTGATTCCATAGCTTGAAGGGGAGAAAGAAGGGATCTCGTGCCGTTCCGTTGAGCAGCCAGGCCCTATCCTAAGGTTTGATTGGAACGTCTCATAACCAAAGGAGTAGTACAAAAGTGTCGGGTGGTTCCATAGACTTATTATCCTTCGTCATAGGCCTCGAATAAAACAGCAGCCACTTGATGATATGAGCTTGAAGAACAGAAAGAAGAGATCTGGTATCCAAATAACTGATTGGAAGATCTCATGAACAAAGGAGTAGTACAAACCTGTCGGGTGGTTCCATAGACTTATTATCCTTCGTCATAGGCCTCGAATAAAACAGCAGCCACTTGATGATATGAGCTTGAAGAACAGAAAGAAGAGATCTGGTATCCAAAGAACTGATTGGAAGATCTCATGAACAAAGGAGTAGTACAAACCTGTCGGGTGGTTCCATAGACTTATTATCCTTCGTCATAGGCCTCGAATCAAACAGCAGCCACTTGATGATATGAGCTTGAAGAACAGAAAAAAGAGATCTGGTATCCAAAGAACTGATTGGAAGATCTCATGAACAGAGGATTAGTACAGACCTGTCTGGTGGTTCCATAGACTTATTATCCTTCGTCATAGGCCTCGAATCAAACAGCAGCCACTTGATGATATGAGATTGGAGTGCAGAAAGAAGAGATCTGGCATCCAAAGAGCTGATTGGAAGATCTCATGAACAGAGGATTAGTACAGACCTGTCTGGTGGTTCCATAGACTTATTATCCTTCGTCATAGGCCTCGAATCAAACAGCAGCCACTTGATGATGTGAGCTTGGAGAGCAGAGAGAAGAGATCTGGTGCCGTTCCGTTGAGCAGCCAGGCCGTAGCCTAAGGGCTGATCGGATGGTCTCATGACCAATGGAGTGTGGATCCATTCGCCTCGGGGAGGACATGACGCTGTTCCGAAGGCGGTTACACGAATTTTCTGTTTAAAGATATGAAAACATGAATTTTTGTGTTACATTTTGACTTTTGAAAAACTGGTGAGTTTTTTGCCGGCTTTTTGCAAAACGTTTTTGGAAATGTATCCCATCCAGTTCATTCGTGCTGAGCTGATGGAGCTGATGGTATATTTTTATTTCGGCTGACGTGGAAATGACGTCATTTCGATGTTAATGAGACATGGTTCCAGCGGAATAGCAATTTGCGGGACGTATACCTTGAATTGGTGTAGTAATTATCAAGATCCCTTCATCACTTTCTTCATTCGGCAACGAAACCGAAATTGCTGAAAATGCACCAACCTTGCTCAATAGCCTGATTGCTCAGCACAGTCAATAATTAGACGTACCTAAGTATCAATTAATTTGGCAAACTTTTTTTGACTCATGGCGAAATGCCATTTGGCATCGCTGTAAATATATTGAGGATATCAGTACCCTTATTATCAGTACCCTTATTAAAAAAGTGTGTTTGTTTGTTGGTTTGTCCTTCAATCACGTCGCAACGGTGCAACAGATTGACGTGATTTTTTGCATGGCTATAGATAAAGACCTGGAGAGTGACATAGGCTACTTTTTATCCCGAAAAATCAAAGAGTTCCCACGGGATTTAAAAAAAACCTAATTCCACGCAGAGAAAGTCGCGGGCATTAGCTAGTTTCTAAATAAATCAAACAGAAACGGACTTACGATAGCTAACTCTTCTGTTATTGGAGTTCCTCCGACCACCGCAGGTCTTGCCCCTGGTTGTCGATTTCTTGCGTACAGCACACGTTCTGTGAGATCAGTTTAAAAACTTTATTAAATTATCATCATCATCATCATCATCATCAACCAATAGACGTCCACTGCTGGACATAGGTCTCTTGTAGGAACTTCCACACGCCACGGTCTTGCGCCACCTGAATCCTGCGGCTCCCCGCGACTCGTCTGATGTCGTCCGTCCACCTAGTGGGGGGTCTTCCAACGCCACCTCTTCCGGTGCGAGGTCGCCATTCCAGCACCTTGGGACCCCAACGTCTATCGATTGTACGAACTATGTGCCCTGTCCAGTGCCACTTCAGCTTGGCAACCGGTTGAGCTCTGTCGGTTACTCTAGTCCTCGTACGGATCTCCTCATTTCTGATTTGATCACGTATAGAAACTATAAGCAAAACTTAATTTAGGAAGTTAATAATGTTCATTTGTTTATCTAGAAGGAACTGACTGACTGACTGACATGTCGAAGTACAGCTCAATCAGCAAGATCTAAAAACATGAGATTTTGCATGTAGGTTTCCTCTACATCGCAGACTCCCACAAATAAACTAAAGATTTTTTAGAATATCAACACGAGTGAAGTGGGATGGGTCAGTTAGTAAATGCATAAGTTTTGCAAGTATTTTGTAACCAGAAAGTACCGAACCGTATATTATTTCCTCTTGCGATGTTCCTAATGCGTGTTTCCTAATCATTCCTTCAATTTAAAAAAAAACCAATAGAAAAAATAAGAGGTTATTTTGATTGTAAAACTTTTTAATTTAATTGTCTTAAATTGTTAACAACGAAAATAAATAATTAAGTACTTATCAGTAACAGTCATAACAAGATTATAAATAAAGTTTAAGCGGCATGGTTAAATAAATAGATAAATATTTAGCTGTTAATAAAGTTAATGTACTAAAAGATACGGAAATTCATAAGTTATTAAAAGAAATAGATTTTATAGCTATTAATGCAGTTAATGCACTAAAAGACGCGTATGCAACGATATGTGAATGCATCAAGTTTCCGAACCCCACTGGTGCCCTCGCATTTCCGAAGGCGATATTGAAACAAAACGATACGGAATTGATTCCAAGCGAATAAACCAAAGCAGAAGTAGGTGTGAGCGAATGTGAAATGTGAGGCTTGTAGTAATTGCATTCGTGTCACGATACAAAATTGTGGACTAAAGTGTTTATTCCGACCTAGACCCAGATCAAAGAATTTTGAATAAGTCTAGAAAAGGCGCAAGCGGTGATAGCCTAGTGGTTAATACATGGAGTAAGATTGAGAGGTTTTAACCTCAGGTACGCATCTTACCAACTTTTAGAAGCTCTGTGTATTTTAAGCAATTAAATATCACTTGTTATAAACGGTGAAGGAAAACATCGAGAGATAACCTGCATGCATAGGAGCTCTCCATAAAGTTATGCAAATTTTGTTAATGCTAAACACTTCTCACTGTGAGAGAAGACCCATCCTCAGTAGTGGACCAGTGATGGTGTTATATGAAGAATAGAAATACCACAGTCTATGAATTATGTGAACACACGGCATCATGGTCCAAAGAAAACGAACGAATAATGAGAGAGTACAGCATACCATTTCTATTATCTACTAAGCATTCTGTGGTTTATTTCGACTTAGTGGGTAGACAGTAGATGTGTTTATTTCATTCTAGAAGTACGTTCATCATGCAATGAGTGCACCGTGAAGAGATTGTAATGCCTATTTGACCTATAATTTCAATATGATGGAACTGACTTATATTATTGTAGTTACCCAAGAGAACTCTTAACTAAGTCGGCTATTAGGTCCAGTTACATGACATATGGTTACTGTTACGGTTAAACTTTGACCATCAGTAAAAAAATGGGTTGCGTAAAACCCGCAACGCTAAAAACTGCACAAATTACATCTAACAGTTTTAGATGAAATGGTAACAGAAATACATACAAACAGCCTCTTCCTAAAAACGCAAAATAATTAAAAACTAAATTTAGTGAGTTTATTTATTATGCACATGAAAATGTAAAAAACCACACAAATATTTTAAAAATATTAATAACTAAACCAGAAAACACAAGTTATAACTTGGCCATTTCCGTGGGTCTGACTACTAACTAGTTTACCTGTATCTAGGATGTCATTCTCATTTTCGATGCGGTTTTCAGTTTATAAGTTTACCAGTTCACAGATAAAACTACTTTGCACTTTGTGCTTCTCAATAAAACTCGCAAAAACTCCATGAAGCTAATAAAACCATTCAGAAAATAAAAAATAAAATGCGAACCTAAGCTTTTAAAAATGGGCACTCGATGTTTCGATGTAACTGATACATTGCTAAAAAATGGGTACCTAAAGCAAAAGCGGAAGGAAGAACCTACCTTCAACATGCAAAATTTTTTCTGCAACACTTCGAAGCATTTTGGAGAATTAAAAAAATACCAACTAAACGTCATAAAACACCTCCACACTGCAGTAAATCTAATCGCCTGAAAACGATTTCGTTCAAGAATCTAGTAGGTATCACATCACTCGCACGGTGGTCACAAATTGTGATTAAAGGCAAAACCAATGTAATCCTACAGCAGTTTTACGCGAAAATGACTCGAATGTCTTGGTGTATAAGGATATTTTAGCTGTATAAAGGTTGGTGTTAGAACACGTCACACCAGACTCGGTAGTTGATATCAAATGGATGCATTTACGGTGCAATCCGTCGATGTAACACGTAGGAAGGCTTTTAACATAGAGCAATCAATTTCAAGGTTATGGCAAGGGTGGAGATTGTTGAGTTTCAGTACATGTAACTTTCGTTCATTGTAAATTTATGTATGAAAGTTTTGACAGTATGATGTTCAGGTTGGCATCACATAAGGGCTAACGAAAACAGTGAAGTAATAAAAAAAACAGTAGGTATACAATGAATGAATGATAAATTAAGATTGAATGAGTATAAATTAAGCCTTTTACTAAGTATTCTTCTATATATATAAAAGGGAAAGGTGACTGACTGACTGACTGACTGATCTATCAACGCACAGCTCAAACTACTGGACGGATCGGGCTGAAATTTGGCATGCAGATAGCTATTATGACGTAGGCATCGGCTAACAAAGGATTTTTGAAAATGCAACTCCTAAGGGGGTGAAATAGGGTTTTGAAATTTTGTAGCCCACGCGGACGAAGTCGCGAGCATAAGCTAGTTAATTATAAGTATTTTAATATTGTTTTTGTTGTATTTTTATTTTCATTTGTTAACCTTGTATTTATTATCTGTTCTTTGTTTTTAAAAATAAGTTAATACGTAAATAAATAATAATAAATAATAATACGCTTCCTTTATGGATACCTTCAAGTCAAGAGTAAATTATAGTCATCTTCTATGCAAGCACGCTCCATCCATCCTAGGCTGCATCATCACTTGCCACAAAATCTGATTGCAGCTAAGCGCTATTCTTCAAATAAAAAACAAATACTACGAAAAAACCTTCCTAACCTGAAAACTCACATTCAAGTCTGAGGTGGCAATAGTTCCATAAACAAATCAGAAACACGCAAGCGAAGAAGCAATAAGAAGGTCAATAAAACGCAATAACTAGAAGACTCCAATTTAATCGGAAACAAAATCTAATATCCCCTGTATAGAAGCCTCAGGCTTTCCCACCTAACATACCTTATAGGAAATTAATCTTTTATTTTTAGAACCGATCGTGCCGCTCTTCGTGCGCTAAAGCAATATAAACCGCGGCCATATTTCAAAATGGCGCCGGCTGATTTTAAAAAGACCGTTACGTTGGTACACGATTTATTTACCGAAAGTGCTATATTTGATTTTTCGAATGGACCAGCTGCGCGATTGCGGGAGAATGACAGCTACAATGTCACGATCGCAATCATCTCTGATTGGTTAACGCTCGCTTACTATTGGCTACAATGCATTGTTGCAACAAGAATTGCACAAATTCAGCCAATCAGAACAATTGAGATTGTAATAATGATTGATGCAGGTTTTAGACAATCTCCCTACTGTACGCGACAGGTTGAGATGGCAATCGGGCGGATACCCCGCACACCCATACGTCAGCGACACTCACCCGCACTGTATAAAATATAAATATTTGATTTAATTTATGAGCACAGCACGCATTTTATGATACGTGCCTATAAAAAATTCTGTATGTTTACAGTGCCGAAATATTTGCTCGAAATTTTTTTTGAGCAAATATTTATTTATGCTGTTCACCAGATGTGGCGTTTATTAATTTGTTTATATTATAAAAAGATTTTTCCTGGCGAAATGCTCTATCAACGCACATTCTAAACTGCTAGGGCTAGACACTTGGAATTAGGTTCGTTATAATAATTATGACGCAGGCACTTAATAAGTAAGGGATTATTTTACCTGAACGATATACCTAAATAGGTGGAAAAAGTTTGTAAGAAAATCTATCATTTTATCAAGTTACATCCATATTATGTTTTCCGTTAAAAATATTAAAAAAAACACGAATTTCATGACTATTGGAAATATCACTCCCAAAAAGGGTTTAAAATACAGGATGAAAATTACTTAGTAATATGAAAAACGTCACTTTTCAAGTAATGCACCTATAATGACATGGTTTTTATTTTTTAAGCTTTTCGTTAAAAATAAAGGAATACGTGTTTCAGGATTTATGAAAATTTTCAGTTAATAAATATCCAGTTCTTTTTTTTTTTTTTTTTTTTTTTTTTTTTTTTTTTTTTTTTTTTTTTTTTTATTCAGATACAAGTTAGCCCTTGGCTGCAATCTCACCTGGTGGTAAGTGATGATGCAGTCTAAGATGATAGCGGGCTAACCTGGAAGGGGTATGGTCTTTAAATTATATCCGTGCAAAAAATCACAATTATTGCTCCGTTGCGGAACGATTGAACCACAGACCAACAAACAAACACTTAGCTACACATAATATTATATTTTGTTGTTTAATAGATCGGCGAGTGCGGTGGTTACATACCTTTTGGTTTCCAATCTAAGTGATCTTCATCCATTTTAATTTGTTATTTTAGTAACAAAGTATATATTTTTTTGAATTTTTTTATATAACTTTACTTTTTATTTTGTGATAAATGCTGTAATTTTTTTTAAACAACTTTCCAATTTCATAACTTTTTTTCAGTAACTCTACATTTAGATCCGATTTCTTGTAGAGAGGTGTTATATGAGTGAAACTCCAATTACCGACTAAAGCCTATGACTTAACTTCAGCGATTTTTAGATACCCAATACAAGTGATAAGCGAAAGAGGCAGTTTAAGATTATTTAGACCTAGATGGAGATTTAGCGGGTCCCACCATGCTAGTCTGCCAATGCACGCTTGGCCAACGTGGTAGACTATGGCCAAACCCTTCTCATTCTGAGAGGAGACCCGTGCTCTGTAGTAAGCCAGCGATGGGTTGATCATGATGATGATGAAGGTCCTAGAATGGCAAACTCTCACCGGAAGACCCGCCACTAGGTGGACAGGCGACATTGAACGAGCCGCTGGATTAAGGCGGCGCAAGACCATGGCGTGAGGGAGTCTCCCTACAAGATCGGTTGATGATGGTGATGATGCCCGCAACTTTTTCCACCGATTTTTAGGGTACCGTCGGCACCCTTCAGATATGGAATGCTAGAAATCTAAATAATATATAAAAGGTAAAACTGACTGACTGACTGACTGATCTATCAACGCACAGCTCAAACTACTAGACGTATCGGTCTGAAATTTGGCATGCAGATAAGTAACTATTATGACGTAGGCATCCGCTAAGAAAGGATTTTTGAAAATTCAACCCCTAAGGGGGTGAAATAGGTGCGAATTTGTGTAGTCTACGCGGACGAAGTCGCGAGCATGAGCCAGTTAGATTATAAGGCTCTATTGTACAGATCAACCCATCACTAGCTCACTAAAAAACACGGGTCTCCTCTCAGCCCCCCTAGCATGGGCAGGAGACAAAAATTTTATCCCCCAATTATATCCACCGACGAGGGATAAAATTTACTTGTCCACCTCTCAAAGCACGGCAACAGGGGAGAGGAGAAGTTTATCCCTAATTCGGGGACAATTTTATCCTCGACATTAGACGTGGGTTTAAGTTTATTCTCATAGAACTTAAAAAATAAAAACATGTCTCGCGGTACCTGTTGGGTTTAGGTTATGTTTGGGTTGTGTTTGGGTTATGTTTGGGTTGTGTTTGTGTTATGTTTGGGTTGTGTTTGGGTTATGTTTGGAATATGGTTGAGAACCCCAACATAAACCCAACATAGGTCCCAAATACCAATTACCACTAACCCAATAAAGGTAAACGAAAAGATCCAAAAAACCGAAAAGTCCCCCGTTTTATTCACTGTGGATAATTATATCCACCCGTGAGCCCATGCTCGGAGAGTGGATAAAGCTGTCGGAGGGGATAAAGATTTTATCCTTTCCCCGGGGAGAAAATTATATCCCCGCCCATGCTAACCCTGCTGGGTGAGAAGGGTTTGGCCATAGTTTATACCACGCTGGTACAGAACATTATGGAGAACTCTCAGGCATGCAGGTTTCCTCACGATGTTTGCCTTTACCGTTAAAGCAAGTGATATTTAATTAATTAAAACGCACATAACTCCGAAAAGTTAGAGGTGCGTGCCCGGGATCGCACACCCGACTATCCGATTAGAAGTCGGACGTCCTAACCACTAGGCTATCACGTGGCTATCACAGATTTTGTACAGTATCCAGTTGTCGATAAGGAACAAAATGGCGTGTCACAATTCTTTACGAGTGTTCGACTCTAGCGGTTATTGTTCTCTCAGTTTATGGAGGTCTGAATCCAATGGCTTGCTCATAAAAATGACACAATGTCTTTTAGCACTTAAAACTAAGTTTATTTGATAAGTTTGTATCAATGGTGGTTGAAACAACTTGGTTATAAAACTGTATTACGTAACTATAACATAGTTTTACAAGTTGTTAAATGATAAAACCTGATAAAACCGTAGTTTTAGTGGTAAGCAAGACATGATTTTTGCATAGGTATAGTTAAAGACCTGAAAAGTGACATAGGCTACTTTTTATCCCGGAAAATCAAAGAGTTCCCACGGGTTTTTTTAAAACCTAAACCCACGCGGACGAAGTTGCGGGCATAAGCTAGTACTACAATAAAACATAAAGCTAGCCCTATCTAATTAGATACAAGGGCATAATTTGTATAGTAATTAGTACTATACAAATCATGCCCGCGTGGAATGGTGCCAAGAATACTGGCTGCATTTCCGCGCTGTACAGCTAGACTGATCTCCAATTTCTTCTTCTTCTTAATCGTTCACTCTTGACAGAGTTCGTGGCTATGAATTCTTCACTGCTGCTAGTGCATTTTCCCTCCAGCGACTTCTGTTGGTGGCATTATGTGCACACACGGAGACAGGCGTGTGTGTTGTGGAGCGGACTAAGTCCGTCCACCTAGTTGGGGAACGCCCACGTGGACGTGTGCCCTCCACTCGACCTTGTACCACGAGGTGTTCGATGGTACCACTCTTCCTTGAGATGTGCCCAAAGAACTTGAGGATTCGTAATTGTACTAGTGACGAAAGCCTTTGATTTATTTTCAGTTCTTTGAGAAATAGTTAGTTGATCTCCAAATAGTATTGGCAATATAACCGTCTGTAGTTTGTACCACAAGCGGTATTATGCTTCCATCAAGCTAATCTACACGATAAGCAGCATGTAATTGCGCCGTGAGGTACTTACCTACTACTAGCTGCGATTAGCTATTTACCAGTGGTCTATGTAGTTGGCATGGTAGGTATACGTTCTCTTATTATCATTATCCCTTATAATATGAACTTTGATCTTTGATTTTCTGGGATAAAAATTATCTTATGTCACTTTCCAGGTATTTAACTATAGGTACCCATGCAAAAAATTAAAGTCAATCCGTTACTCCATTGCGCTGTGATTAAAGGATAAATCAATAAACCAACAAACAAACACACTTACGCATTCATAATATGGGTTGTGATAGAAAAAGAAAGAAAGAAAAACGTTTATTTTTTAAGGCTGTACCACACATTACCAGCTAGACCTGGTTAGGTTAGGTTATCCCGGCGCCTCTTATACTTGAGTAGTAAAGTCAAAAGACCTCAAGTAGAAGAAGCGCGATAGAAGAAGAAGATAGATTAATCCATACTAATATTATAAATGCAAAAGTGTGTCTGTCTATCTGTCTGTCTGCTAGCTTTTCACGGCCTAACAGTTTAACCGATTTTTATGAAATTTGTTACGAGTTAGCTTACATTCCGGGGAAGGATATTTTTTATCCCGGAAAATCAAAGAGTTCCCACGGGATTTTAAAAAACCTAAATCCACGCGGACGAAGTCGCGGGCATCCTCTAGTATAATTATATGGAGCTGGTCATATTATCTCCTACGCATCTTCTCTGTTGATGTTGGCTATAACGGGCCAAAATTCGATCCAAAGGACAAATGTCACGGACATGCTACGTTCACTGCCCACATAGATCGTAGTCAATAGCTGCTGTTATCGGATTAAAAACAACCCTTTTGCATTTCAATTTTATTGTATATCTACCTATTAATATAGTTATCAGTTTACCATGCAACAGCTAGCAGTTGGATCTTAGACTATTAAGGCTTTAAAATAAGTTTAAATAATTTGCAGCGGCAATCAGTGCCGAACGGGCCAAGAGGCTCAAATGAAAACCTCGATGGGAGCTTCATATTCGTGCCTTTTGCTTTTGGTGTGGAGACCTTGGGGCCATGGGGCCCGGGGGGCTCGAGCTCTTTTTTCAGGAAATTTCGAAAATCGTCAACCAGGGATCCGAGAGCTGGCGCTATCTTGGTCAAAGAATTATATAATAATATTAAGTTTGGCCATCCAAAGGGGTAATGCTGCCAGCATCTTGGGTACAATGCCTCGCTGCGGTGGTCTCGATGAGGTATTAGAATTAATTTAATTTATTTTACTTTTAATTTAATGTTGCTTTATTTTTTAATAATATAATAGTTTAAATAATACTAAAAATTAGAGCACTAAAAACTTAAATATTCTACACTTACCATCAGACATTCTTCCAAGATCTGGTGACAGTAGCAGAAGCCTCTTATCAACTTCTCCACCTTTCTCCTTCTGTTGCTTTTTCTCTGTTCTCATAGCTTCATAGTTCATACTATACTTGGATATAGGTATCTTGTTGTACACGAGAAATCTCGTCAACTGATCCATTGCAAAGTTTTTACTAATACTTGTGCCAAATGTTATTTACAAAGTAGGTACTCTATTTATAGGTGACTTTAATACAGTGAATGACGAAGTAAAGTTTTTTGTAGGAGATAAGAATGTCAAGTGTAAAGATAGTCAAAACTTAATTAATGATAGACGTCAATAAAAGAAAACTAACTTACACAAAATAAAAATCGATAATCAAAACTAAATGAATGAGAAATGTCAAAAAGGAGAAATTAACTTAAATGAATTAATATAAATTAAATAATTATTGCTAAAATTAACTTATTGCAAACAATGAAGGCACTTTTATTAAAACTAATATTTCCAAAATTTTAATAACTAGAAGAAAAGAGAAAAGTCAAATGCGATTGGTTAACTCTGACACATCTAATTAGATTTAATAAATAATTTCAATAAAAATTAATTAGATTAGGTGTAACAATTTAAACATGTTCTCAAAAGGGATGGATAGTAAAAATAATTAAGCAAAGAACATGTAAAAGTAAATCCAAAGAAAAAAAATGTTGTTGAATAATAAATGGATCTTGTTGAAATAAATAAAACGGTCAAAATAATAAATGTGGAATTGTAATCATGAGTCAATAGTCAAAAAAAAGTTGTTGAATAAGAAGTATCTTGTTGAAAAAAATAAAACGGTCAAAACAATGACTGTGAAATTGTAATCATGAGTCAATAGTCAGTATAAAGGTCAAATGATACAGAAAAATATATATTGGGTGAACAAGTATTTTGTTCAGGTGATGTACGTAGGTGTTTCGATCGATTTCCGTAAATATGCTTGTTACGTGAAGGTGAAAATACTTTGTGCCGCTCGATTTCGCAAATTTAAACGAAGGCCATAAAGATAAAACAATGTGCAGGTGCGAACGCCGCAAATGGCGGAATAATTCTGTGAACACCAACACACAATGTGGCGCAGAATGCTTATGCAAATCACAATTTGCGTTATTCGTATGGGTGGCGAAGATTGCACCTACGCTTAAATGTAGAGCGGGCATATATCAATTAATTACAGATCACCCAAGAACGCTGGTCTTGCCGTAGACCAAAGAGATAGTATAAAACATGAATCCAAGCCGTAGACAGACTGATCGAAACTGTCATACCACTACTGTCAAGATACCACTGCCACTGCAGTCATTTAGGTTCTAGGTAGTTCTAGGCAAGAGCATTCCAACCTAAAACTCAGTCTAGGTTGGAGTGGGCTTGCCTAGAACGTCCCTATTTACTCTACTTGCTAGTATTTCATGAAATTAAGTCTATGTACCTATCAAAAAGACTCGACTATACTGCACTCCGTCACAACTAATTTTTTTTTCAAATTTAATATTAAATATTTATTCAACCAAGAAAATGTTGCAAAGTACAACAACTGCTTAAATCTAGTGCACAAAAAAGGGTAGATATAATAAATTGCATTACAAGCTAGCACTTGACTACGATCTCACCTAGTGGTAAGTGATGATGCAGTCTAAGATGGTAGCGGGGTAAGGAAGGAGTGTGGTAGTTGTTACTGTTGTACTGGACCGCTAAATTTCATACCTTTTTCCTTAACTTTGTCCTATCTGTCGTCGATATAAAGTTTATATATCATCGTATTGGACTACTTAAATATTCAGCTTTGGACGTGGAAATGGCAGGACTGTCGACGTTACAAATTGATATTTTTTCACGTCCGCTGCGACTTTGACAAAGGTTTTTGCTAGCTTCATAGTTTCAAAATTTTAGGAATTTATTTCATGTCACACTGCAAACATTATCTATAAAATTACAAGAGACTAAATGACTCCTCACGCGCCATTTTAACTCTATGGGTCTGCTGTCATGTCAAAAGTATGGGACTAAACTCGTACTTGTGACATGAATTTTGACCCTGAAGCTATCGGACAGACAGACAGACACACTTTAGCAATTATATTATTAGTATGGATGATATAATGAAGATGAAGTCACGGGAAAAAGTTATTTAGTTGATTAAAATAACTAAAATGCAGTGCCTGAAGACCAAAGTCTTCGAAAAGTGCGTGTTGCCAGTGATGACATATGGATCCGAGACATGGTCGCTAACCCATAAGCTATAAGGCCCATGCCTTATAAGAAAACTCAGAGAGAGCTATGCTTGAAGTTTCTCTGCGTTTACTACTACGACTACGGGTTGTAAGCTTCACATTTGTGTGCGCATAGGCTCGGATGAAATGCGTAAGAAAATTTATAATAATCATTAAACAAATCAATTTATACAAAGAAACATGTTCTTATTTACCCATCAATACGTAATAGGAGCTTAATCGTGTACAAGTTAAAGACATTTTTAATAAACCACCATTGAGGCAATAGAACTGGTTATTAGTTTTCCCAAATTTTTTAAAATCTTACAACACACAACACAAAAATTTATAGTAATAAATTAACTAACATTAAATTGTCTACGTGAGCTATGCTTGGAGTTTCTCTACGTGATCAAATCAGAAATGAGGAGATCCGTAGGAGAACTAGAGTAACCGACATATCTCAACGGGTTGCGAAGCTGAAGTGGCAATGGGCAAGGCACATAGTTCGTATAGACATTGGGGTCAAAAGGTGCTGAAATGGCGACCTCGCACCGGAAGACGCAGTGTTGGAAGACTCCTCACAAGGTGGACGGACGACATCAGACGAGTCGCAGGGAGCCGCTGGATTCAGGCGGCGCAAGACCGTGGCGCGTGGAAGAGACTTATGTCTCTATCGGTTGATGATAATGACTAAAATGCAAGATACCCTTTATCTTTTGTACTATAAATCCGAACAGAAGTAAAAAGAATATTATAAGTAGTAACAACTAACGAGCGAAACATACTGTTGATGTTAGTTATTTATTTGCTCGTGGGATAATACAGGGATGTGCCATAATCGTATCTATTTAGACCCTTTGCGGCCTTTTTTTACTGATACACAAAACCCAAGATATATATATCTACGGTTTCGGGTAATTTTTTTTAAATTCTAAGTACAATAAAAACTCAATGCAATCATGAACTATGGATATGTACTCGTGTGATCTGATATTGATATGGGTCAAAAACCTGTAAACTAGCTGATAGCTAATGCCCGCGATTTCGTATGCGTGGAATAAAAATTCCATGAGAACTCTTTGATTTTCCAGGATAAAAGTAACCAATGTCACTCTCCAGGTCTTTATCTATATCCATGCAAATAATTAGGCCAATCAATAGTTGCTTCGTTGCAGCGTGATTGAAGGACAAACAAACACACACTTTCGATTTTCGTGTTTTTTACACACTTTCGCATTTATAATATGAGTAATGATTAGCTGATGATCGCAACTTCGTCCACTTGGAATCCTCGGGATTTAAAACAGTTTTTTCTATCTCCTGGATGCAAGCCACTCATTCTTTGCCTAATTTCATCCAGATCCGTTCAGCGGTTGAGCCGTGAAAAAATAACAAATTTTCTTTCTTTCGCGTCTCATTGAATAATGTGAAACTTCTTCACTGATACATAATATGTACACAAATAAAACTCAAGATTTACAGATTTGAATGAGAAAATAGTCAAACAATCTTTATGTCATCTTCGTTTACTTTATGTTACTTTAATTAATATCAACAGCTAGCACTTGAAATTTTTAAGAAACTTTGTCACAAAATAGTGACTGTATATTCTTTGGTTTTCTTATATCATCGTATTTCTTACAAGGAAAAATGCTATCGAGTGACGTCCAATTCCAGCCACCATTTCTTATCTGGTGGCCTTTTTTTTGAGATCTCTTTTACGTATAAATTAGTGCTATTTGTAAGACTACCCTTTGTGTAGAATCATCACGATCAACCCTTCGCCGGCTCACTACAGAGCACGGGCCTCCTCTCAGACTGAGAAGGGTTTTGGCCATAGTCTACCACTGGCCATGTGCGGATTGGCACACTTGAAACGCCATTGAGAATACTATGGTGAACTCTCAGGCATGTAGATTTCCTCAAAATGTTTTCCTTCACGGTTAAAGCAAGTGATATTTGATTACCGAAAACGCACATAACTGAGAAAAGTTACAGGTGCATGCCCGGGATTGAATCCCCGACCTCCGAATGTGAAGTCAATTTGCACTGGGCCGGCATGGTAGACTATGGCCAAAACCCTTCTCATCCTGAGAGGAGCTTAGGTAGTGGGCCGATAATGATGAAATGAATCGACAATATCGATTATTTAATCAAATTATCCGCGTTGGAATCTTTATATTTATAGTTATTTAATTCATGTCACTTTCATGTTATTAACACGAAAGTATTGCTTAATAATCCTTAAAAGTATAAAATATAAATTTATAGGCATACCACGACCTAATTGCCTATTTACTTCGAGGTTTATTGAAAATTACGCATTTTAAACGTTGATAATAAAACAATAGATACCTACCTACAGAACCCAGCAGGAAATATTGTACATCGACCATTAGCAAGAGCTACCATTAGCTAGCTGTTTCGTAGAGCGTTGTCTCTGTCGTTGAGATCGACAAAACGTCACATAGGTATGAGTGACAGAGACAACGCTCTGCAAAGCCGAAATCTCATTTTAAAGGTCGATGTGCAATATTTCTTGCCGGCTATTGTACGCAATAATTCATTTCTCCGTTTTCGATGAGATCTTTAGAGCGCACTTTGACTTTGCTCAAATTTTACTTAAGAGTTAAAACGAGACAGATTTTTTGATGAAACACAAATCTGTCGCGTTTTAACTGTACCTAAAGTCTGTACTAAGTTAAAGAACGCTTTATAGGTTAGACCTTACACACTTACTATCCCTTACACTCACGTAAACATACACACACACACACACACACACACACACACACACACACACACACACACGCAATCGCACACACTGTAGTACCTAATTGACAAACCAACAAGCAAACAAACTTTAGTATTTATATTAGAAGTAATATTTAGTTGACATAAGAATATTATTGTTATGTTTAATTTATTTGACATGAGATTTTTATATACGTAGCTGTCCTAGGAGTAATGAAGGACAAGCAAAAGAAGTGCAGGAATATCTAGATTTCGTACATCATTGACTTTAACATAAATTCAATTAGCGACAATATATGGCAGGAAACATTTTGTATTATACAAAATTCAATTAATTTGATCCAATAAATGTTTATTGGGATAATTTATTTCTATACAATAAAACTTAATAGAGTTTAGGCTAATTAACATTTTGATATGAATTATTATTATATTAGTTAAAGGATTAGCAATCAGAACTGATTTGTTGTTAAATAAATACAAGAGCAAAAACTTATTATCAAAGTTTGATTTTACTTGAAATCAATAGGCCCATTTTTTTAGTAGTAACATTATTATAACTAGCTTATGTGGCTAATTCCGTTGTACACAATCTCTAAACTAAACTAAAATGATACGTCTAAATCTATTGCTATCCTTTTCATAATGTTGCTTGCAGAAAAGGATAGCACTAGATTGAACCCTGTTAATTTAGTTTAGGTTTAGAAATTGTGTACAAGAGAATAGGCCCCTATGTCCGCGTGGACTACACAAATTTCAAACCCCTATTTCACCCCCTTAGGGGTCAAATTTTCAAAACTCCTTTCTTAGCGGATGGCTTCTTCACAATAGCTATCTGCATGCCAAATTTCAGCCCGATCCATCCAGTAGTTTGAGCTGTGCGTTGATAGATCAGTCAGTCAGTCAGTCACCTTTTCGTTTTATTTATTTAGATAAATTACCTAATTGCCTCGTTGATCTCATTGGTAGCGTTATTCGGCAGCTAATCACAAGGTTTCAGGTTCAAGTGAAGTATTTAGTTGGATCAAAAAAAATTAGATTATTCCCCCCCCCCCCCCCCCCCCTCTGCCTCGCGTGCGGACAGAAGGTGCTCCGGTATCAGTTTGCTTGTATGGAGTACCGGGCGTATCCGAGGGTATGCTGAGATTTTCCAGTTTCAATTGTTCGATTTTCTACATTGTTAGAGATACGTTCCCATCGTTCCGTTGTGAAAGTACTCAGGAAATTCTTATTTGCGTGTTGATGTTGTATAACTAGATGAACAGCTACTAGGATTGCATAAGTATATTATCGTTGTTGATATTCAAGACGTTGACAATCTACGTGAGGAAAATTTTATCTTGCCTGTTAGAACTTTTATAATTAAACGCGTCAAACAATACTAATCTCTATAACTACGGGTTGTAAGCTTCACATTTGTGTGCGCAAAGGCTCGGATGAAACGCGTAAGAAAATGTCTAATTATAATTAAACAAACCAATTTATACAAAGAAACATGTTCTTATTTACCTATCAATAGGTAATAGCGCTTCGTGTATAAATTAAAGACATTTAACTAACCACCCTTGTGGTGATGGAACAGTTCAGGCTGGTCATCAGTTTTTCCCAAAAATTTCGAAAACTATAGGTTTAACACAAAACTTGATAGGAACAAATTAAATAACATTAAATTCTCTACAAATTCTTTTGTGTATTATTTTATGTAGATGTAATACATTATGAGATACTAGCTAATGCACGCGATTTCGTTAGCGTGGAATTGGTTTTAAAAATTCCGTGGGAACTCTTTGATTTTCCGGGATAAAAAGTAGCCTATGTCACTCTCCAGGTTTTTATCTATACCCATGCAAAAAATTATGCCAATCCGTTGCACCGTTGCGACGTGATTGAAGGACAAATAAACACAGTTTCGAATTTATAATAAGGGTACTGATGAAAGTCTGGGTTTGAAAAATTACATGCGTCCGATATAATAGTTATTTATTGAAAAAACCTAACAACACACAAAAGTACGGATAGGTACATTAAAACGTCATAAAGAGAGTTAAAACGAGACAGATTTATGTGAGAGATATAGCTCTGTCTCGTTTTAACTAAACTTAAGTGACGATTAAGCGTCTATGAGTACGGCAGTAAGAGGAAGATTTTAAAGGTTCACTTACCTCTATTTTTCTTAAGGTATTTATGTAATTTGCAATCTTTAGTCTGCGCCACATTGAGTTTCAGGTTTTTCCAGCTATTACTCATTTCAGTGCAAAACCTAGGTACCTACATGTTAGTGTAACTAAAACTAAACTATTTCAGCCCTTACTAAGTGTACTGTCGTTCACAGTTTAGGTGTGAATAAACTGTCAGATCAAAGTTCGTGGCGTTTTGTAGCTAGTTTTACATGAGGTGCTAAAAACTCTTCTTTTCTTTTGCGTTACACTTTGCTTGACAAGTTTTGATACTTACGCGATTAATTATCTGAAAAAGTTAATTACCAGAAAACGAAAGTAAAATAAAATAAAAATATTTTTTATTCAATCAAACTTTTACAAGTATTTTCGAATCGTCAACAGCGTCTAACACTGGTTCGGTATGATTTTCCTACCGAGAAGAACCAGCAAGAAACTCGGTGGTTGCTCTTTTCAAAGATTTGATATACAATATTATGCCATGTATAAGAAAAGTATTTGCAGTCCTGCGCGTTGCTAGAACGAGCTGCAGGTCAAATCCACGCTCTTTTGTCATTTAGGTAATCTTTCAAAAGGACAGTCATTCCTGTTGGAAACTTTGTATGACTTACACTTTGATGAAAGGCACAAATACAGGGTGTAACCAGAACGCTGGCAAAAACAAAGACAGGTGATAGCACTGACGATTAATGATATGATACCACAAAAAAACGCAAAAAAAATACTAAACAATTTACGATTTTGTAAAAGTTTACGACATTTATTGCAAATAAAACATCTGACTGACGCTACAAGTCAATGAACGTTGCGTAAGTAGGCCACTCGAAATCATGCCACATCGTAGGCGGGGCATTGACCCGAGTTTTGCATGCTATACATTGCGGGTTTAAAAATACTAAATCACTAAAACAACAAAATGAGACAAATGGTTATTGGTATTGGAATGTGTTTAGGTAGTATAACAATAACCCTAAGTTTTTGCTAGCGTTTTGGTTACACCATGTATATCTAGGACCTAGGTACCCGTAAAGAAAATAGTATAATCTTATTGCTATACCCAAAAGATAAAGTCATCAGATAGTTAAATGTAAAATTTTACAAAATCTTTGTTTCAACCCTTGAACTTAAAGCGAATTTCAATTTTCAGATACTTTAAGTACATTCCGAAAATATTTCTGTTTACCGTTCACTCATTGAATGAATGCAAATTTTATTTCTGTTTGTATTTACTTATTCAATATTCAGTCGCTCATTTTATAGCAATATATTTTGAAGTGATTTCGATTAATCTTCGAATAATCTTTTTCGAATGCCTATTGTTTCAATCAATCAATCAATCAGCCTGTTTGCGTCCACTGCTGGACATAGGCCTTCCCTACAGCGCGCCACCACACACGATCCTCTGCCTTCCTCATCCACCCACTTCCCGCTACCTTCTCAAGGTCGTCAGTCCAGCGCGTTGGAGGTCGTCCCACACTGCGCTTGCCGATACGCGGTCTCCACTCCAGAACAGGTCTGCCCCAGCGGCCATCGGTTCTGCGGATTAAAAGTAATTTTATTATTATTATTATATATATTTATATAATATATAGTATTATATTTTATACATAGTATGAATAATAACAATATATTTACAGATAGCATTTCAGATAGTGTTCATAGCGATAGCTCTGATGATGATGTCTTTTTTTCTCCTGCTTGTTCTTCCGACGAAAGTTTCCACAGCACTTCGATACCCTTAAACTCACACCTTGAGACCATATTCGCGGATTATCCGAAAAATTTTAACGTAGTCCACCTGAATGCGCAAAGCGTACCTGCACATTTTCCGGACTTTTTAGCCTCATTTGATGTCACTAATATCCATGCCATTCTGGTGTCAGAGACGTTCTTGAAGCCTTGCCTACCCTCCATATCTTACTCCTTACCGGGCTTCCATTTAATTCGCAATGACAGGGTGGGTAAGGGTGGCGGTGGGGTGGCAATCTACCTCCGCAGCCATATTCCTTTTTCCATGTTAAGTAAATCTCCGTCTGATTATTCCGAATCTCTGGAACATATCCTTTTAGAGTTGCTGTTTGGTAACCGCAAAGTGCTTCTAGGTGTGTTCTACAGCCCTTCGCTTCGTATAGACTACTTTCAAGAATTTGAGACATTATTAGAGAACTTTCTACCCAATGCAGATCACTCCATCATCATGGGTGATTTTAACACATGTCTAATAAAGAACGATTCGCGAGCGCTTAGATTAAAAAATATAGTTAATAGTTCAAATTTATCGATACTTCAAACAAACCCAACTCACTATTTCCCAAATTGTGCACCCTCACAGCTCGACCTCATGATTGTCTCTGACCCAGTGCATGTTAGTGTGCATGGTCAGCTAACTGCTGACGCGTTTTCCTATCACGATCTAGTATATGTATCGTATAAGGTAAAGCCACCTAAGCTTAAACCGACTACAGTTATGCGGCGTTCTTTTAAAAAATTTAATAACGAAAAATTCTTGCGCGACTTGAATGGCATAGCTTGGGACATAATTTTCGAGGCGACCACGATGGATGATAAACTTTCTATCTTCAATTCCCTTCTTATTGAACTTTTTGACATACATGCTCCTTTACGGCCAATTAAGTTGAAACATCTGCCCGCACCTTGGCTCACTGATGATATTAAGCTTGTCATGACGAAACGTAATTCTGCTAAATCAAAATACAAGCTCAAACCGTCAGAAACAAACCTACTCAAGTATAAGCGACTGCGGAACCGCTGTAATAAGATGTGCAGAGACGCTCAGCGCAACTATATTCACAGTTCAGTGAATGGGCAAAGTACCTTAAAGGTGTGGAGATTCTTGGAATCGTTGGGTGTTGGACAACAGCATAAGGGTGTTGCCCAGAATATTGACTTCAATGCGCTAAACTTCCACTTTTCGCATGTCCCTACGAATATACATAACAAATCTAAAACAATATCCTCCATTAACTCGCAGCCAAGACCAAATTTTACTATGTTTAGTTTTAGCCCAATCAGCCCTGATGAAATTAAAAAGCACATTTTTGCAGTAAAATCAGACGCCATAGGCTGTGACGGAGTTAGCCGTAAGATGATTATTTTAAGCTTGGACTGCATCCTACATATTCTATCCCATCTGTTCAATCACTCCCTTTCTTCTAATATCTTTCCCAGTGCCTGGCGTGTTGCTCAAGTTATCCCTATCCCCAAAATCACCAATCCAACTTTATTCTCTCACTATCGCCCTATTTCCATTCTCCCTTTCTTATCCAAAGTCCTTGAGCGCATTGTCCACTCCCAACTCTCATTGTTCCTAACTAAAAACAATATACTCAGTCCTCATCAATCTGGTTTTCGTAGAGGGCACAGCACTGTCACGGCACTAACAAAAGTTTGTGATGACATTCGCTTTGGTATCGATAATAAACAGGTGACGATTTTGGCACTGCTTGACTTTTCAAACGCATTTAACACAGTTGATTTCGAAATACTCTTGGCTACCCTCAAATCCATTAATATTTCTTCAGCTGCTGTTAGTTGGTTTCAGTCCTATCTATATGATCGTTCGCAGTGCATCCGTGCTAAAGATAAACTATCGTCTTACTGTCGTCTCAGTGCTGGTGTTCCACAGGGTGGTGTCCTATCTCCTTTACTTTTTTCCATTTTTATCAATACCGTCACCAATCTTCTTTCTTTACCATATCATCTCTATGCTGATGATTTCCAACTATACGTGTCCACTTCTGTGGAACAAATCGCTGAGGCCGTTGAGCGCTTAAACTCTGAACTGAATGTGGTCTGCGGTTGGAGTAAAGATCATGGATTGTTGGTAAATGCTAGTAAATCCCAGATCATTGTCATAGGTAACTCCAGGCAAATTTCCAAACGTGACTACCCTTCATTACCACCAGTGATCTTTGATGGTTCTGCGCTACCGTACAGTCATACTGTAAAAAATCTTGGGATTATCATGGATAGCAATCTATCATGGAAACCGCAAGTTTCAGCTGTTAGCAAAAAAGTCTTTGGTGCTTATGGATCCCTAAAAAGGTGGAAAAACTTACTACCCGTTAAGACCAAGATCTTGCTTGCCAATACCCTCCTTCTTCCAATCTTGGATTACGCCGATGCCTGCTACCTAGATTTAAATGAAGACCTACTAAATAAACTGGAGCGACTGCAAAACTTGTGCATTCGGTTCATTTTTGGTCTAAGGAAATACGACCATGTATCTGAATATCGTAAAAAACTGAACTGGCTCCCTATTAGGCATCGACGTAATCTGCATGTTCTTTCTATCCTATTTGCCACACTTTTCCATCCCTGGTCACCACCCTACCTTAAAGATCAGTTTAAATTTTTTAGCTCCTTCGAACGTGATCGCGGCCTGCGTTCCTGTTACGATTTCAAGCTTATAACGACCAAACATAATACGCATGGCTACGCGGAATCATTTACTGTAAAAGCAGCTTCGCTGTGGAATGCACTTCCGGTCGAAATAAGACGCTCCAAATCGCTGGCAATTTTTAAAAACCGTGTCAAGAAACACTATCTGTCACTGTAGATTTTCTGCCATAACTATATTATGTACAGTTAGCTATGTAGTATGTATTATTTATTTAATTATACTATATTGATTTTATATAGTATTTATATCCATGTATATTGTATATATTATATTATATTTTATAGTATGTACCTATTAGAGTGTATGTGTTTATATATACCTATATATATTTATATATATATATTATATTTATAGCTAAATTGCGACTCCCCGTCTTACAGTTCTATAAGTTCTTAAGTATGGGTTGCCTGGAAGAGATCACTTTAGTGATAAGGTCGCCCTTTGTTTTTTAAGTGTATCCTGTATTCTTACTCTCTGTAAATCTATTAACAATAAAGTTATTTTAAATTAAAATTAAATTAAATTAAATTTATTAAGGGAGGTTTTAAGCAGGCTTTGATCGTGGCTTAACGCCTAACCTGGAAAACAGTACCATGACGAGATTCAGAGGTCCAGTACGACACTGCATAGATGATCCTGACCATTCTGGATAAGAAGTATTAGGGTACATTTCCACTGAAGCGTAGTGGAGTGTAGACAAGTGTTATCAACTGACGACTTTCCTGGCGCAGTGGTAAGCGCTGTGGTCTTATTAATGGGACGTCCCGGGTTCGATTCCCGACAGGGGTTTGGAATTTTAAAATTTCTAAATTTCTGGTCTGGTGGGAGGCGTCGGCCGTGGCTAGTTACCACCCTACCAGCAAAGCCGTGCCGCCAAGTGATTTAGCGTTCCGGTACGATACCGTAGAGAAACCAAAGGGGTATGTGTTTAATAACTGCCATACTCCTTCCAGGTTAGCCCACTTCTATCTTAGACTTCATTATCACTTTTACCACCAGGTGAAATTTCAGTCTGGGGTTAACTAGCCACGGTCGAAGCCTCCCACCAGACCAAATGCATGTTATGCAAATTAATGTTGCAACAAACAATTTTTGCCTCTAGGCCGCAATCCAATCTATTGAGGAAGTGTTTTTTTTTTTAATTTATTGATCACGTAAATTTCAAAAATACATTTATATTAAACAGTTCGTCATCCTCTAGAAACTGTTGAAGTTTATGTGAGGATGGCGAGTTCGCGTTATACAAATTTAATAAAATATAGGTAAAATACTGTTAATAGATGTAAATTGAAATGATCAAGAGTGGTTGAGTCCCACCACAAATCGACCTGAATGTCGTATAAGGGTTTTGTAGTCATATTTCAAGGCCGTGCCATTATGGCGACCGAATTGACTCGACTCGACTCGAGTGCTCCAGTCATTAGTCGAACAACGTGAAATGAGTTTTGCATTTGGCTCCATAATGGATATATGGAGTGCTAATGCACTCTTTATTCATAGAGCTAAATTAGGGTGATTATTTTCTTGTTTCTTTTTAATTTAGTTCAAATACTATGAGTGTAAAGGTACGACCACACCCGCGCGTGATCGACGCGGGATGTGGGTGCGACCATGACGAGATACGGCACACCTACGCAACTGTTGCAGTCGCGTAGGCGTAGATGCGTAGACCAACTTGGGCGGGCGGGCTGGTGGGCAGGCGGACAGGTATGTAGCAGGCAGATGGGCAAGCTGGCGCATGGCGGGCTAATAGAAAGACATATAGATAAAAATTAAAAAAATATACTACTTTGTTCTGTTCAAAATATAATTCGCTATTATTTAGCTAGTTGTTAGTTTATTTAGCTATTAGTATTTAGGTTTATTATAATATACATCACCTCCCACTGTTCATTTGTTCGTTTTCTCCCTAGCGTTAAAGTTGTCTTAAAGAGTTAGCGATAAGACCGCCTTTATGTACATTACTTTTTAAGATTTTTTTTTGGAACTTGTTATTTCTTGTCACAAGAGCCTCAATAGCTCAACCGGTATAGGAGTGGACTGAAAACCGAAAGGTCGACGGTTCAAACCCCGCCCGTTGCACTATTGTCGTACCTACTCCTAGCACAAGCCTGACGCTTAATTGGAGAGGAAAGGGGAATATTAGTCATTTAACATGGCTAAAATACTTAAAAAAAAATGTGTTTTGTGGTGCAATAAACAATATAATACATACATACATAATATATACATACATACATTATGTAAGTGATTTATAGCTTTTATAAAAATCCTAGTTTCTTCATCAATTACAAACAAACAAGGAAACAAATCGTTCATCTCTACAATAACTTACAGTTTAAAGATAAGTATCGAAATATTCCTCAAAAAGCACGGCACTACAAGGCCATAAATGTTACCTATTTCTTTCCCAAAGCGCATAAAGACCTTTTTGATAGTGTTTCGAACTTTTTAATTATAAAATCCATCAAGCTCCCATTCTAAGTAAACAATGAGCAATCGCTTTCTTAGAAAGTGTAAACCGATCAACTGCGTAGTAAAATAAACTTTACTAGCACATGCCAATCAAAAGTCTACCTTCTCTTTATAAGGCAAACACGCTTCTAGTGAACTTGGAATTAATTGCCTGAAGCCAAGGTCGTTCGCCTCACGATAAGCTGTATCTAAGCTATTAACAAACTAGCTGTTGCCCGTGGTTAGGGCTTACACTCAATATTTAAGCTGTGATAGCCTAGTGGTTAGGACGTCCGCCTTCTAATCGAATTCGGCTCGATCCCGGGCACGCACTTCTAACTTTTCGGAGTTACGTGCGTTTTAAGTAGTGAAATATCACTTGCTTTAACAGTAAAGTAAAACATCGTGAGGAAACCTGTACCCGTAGTACAAGATTTTACGTCTCACCAAACCAAACCAAATCCGAGAGTCGAAATACTTCCGCGTTACAGTAAAAAGGACCTAAACAGCCTTGAATTGAAGTCAAATATTCAATGCCACTGATTTTAATTTCGCAATGTTTCCGCTTGGAGCGCTGGCTGTAGAAGTGTAGACAAACTTGAGCTTTAAAACAAGGCGTTTAAGATCCAGTTTACTGTAACGCGGAAGTATTTCGACTCTCGAATTTGGTTTGGTTTGGTGAGACGTAAAATCTTGTACTACGGGTACTGCATGCCTGAGAGTTCGACGTCATATTGATCTCAAAGGCGTGTGAAAGTTTACCAATCCGGTGTTAACTCCAGTTTTGCACGATATACATTGCGGGTTTGAAAAATAATGTATTTAAAAATACGGGTATTGGATTGTGTTTAGGTAGTATAACATAAGCGCTTAGTTCTGGTTATGCTCTGTATATGCTTATGTATATACCACGCTAGTCTATATCCACGTTCAGGTAAATCTATCGATAAATCCGTGCGACTGACGTTGATCGACTCGACGCATTTACTACGGGCGCCTGGATCGCGCTCACGTACGATACAGTTTATTAGTTACCGAGAAAAATTGGGCGTCTTTAACATTCACGTTACGTTAATTTCCCCATGTTTCTAGAATCCCGTACCTCAAAAGGAAAAATGGAACCCTTATAGGAACACTTGTTGTCTGTCTGTCTGTCTGTCTGTCTGTCAAGAAACCAATAAGTAGGGGAGCCCAAGATGCTAAATAAGGATTTACTCGAGCGTCGTGGGGACCTATTGGATTGTGAGGATTAGGTGATCCATCCAGTAGTTTGAGCTGTGCGTTGATTGATCAGTCAGTCAGTCACCTTTTCCTTTTAAATATTTATAGATTGCTTAATCTCGTTTATAAATAAAATATTTCCATTCAATTCAAAATGTGTAAACACTTCACGTGAACTTTACTCTCTACCTTTTAATTAAACACTCAGAAAATTCACTCAATAGCAATTTCTGAGGACACTTAACCTGAATAATCTAGAACGCTTAATAACGACAGGGTTGAGGACGGAACCAATAAAATTTTATAAAATAGGAACCCTATTGGCTTACTATACCCTATGCTCTAAGGCTTTTTTTTAACGCTGGGAAATGCGCTTACGCATACCCCCCTCCTAGAAGCCAGCCAGCTAACCAGCCTGCCAACAAATTGGAGGGAGGGTATGTGGGACTCGCCGGCCGAGAGGCGAATACCCACTAAAACCCAGCGCCGCTCCTGCGCGTCGCCTGGTGACTGGGGCACGGGAACACCGAAGCAAACCACCGCGACCCAGCCAGCGACATCCGCCGAGGCGGACCCTCCACCAGGGACCCCGCTCACGAGGTCCCCACACCGCACGTCCGAGGCGCACCGACGAAGTACGTGCGTCTCCCGACCCGGGGACCCAACGGGCGACAACACTGCACTCCGCGCACGTCGCCCGCGTCCCATCCTCCGCCTCTTCCACTGTGCCCTCTGCTAGTCAGAGGGACACGCGGAGAAACCTCCCCCTGCCAGGCCATTAGCCATGGCTAACAATATCCCCGAAGAGAGATTATTAGCCATGTTACCGGGGTGCACCGGCCCGAATACTGTTCTTCCCCTCGGATGCCCGATGCATCCAAAAGGGACCAGCAGCACCCAGGCACACTGGGAGGTTACCTGGCTAGCACCCCATACCTTATGGGCTTCATAAGAAAGCTCAGAGTTACTCAGCGGGCGATGGAGAGAGTTGAAGTTATAATATTATATTAATAAACAATACGTGAATGTGTGCTTGAAATGTGGAAATCCCAATATCAAAGAGTGGAGGTTCATCAGTTGAGACGATGCAAGTAAATCCCTATTAAATACACGACTTCAGTCAAATACACGATGAAATACGAACCAATTCTCACCTACGTCCTAGGTTAAATCATACCCTTTGATCCCATTGGGATTGTGCCCATACATTATACATGAACTAGCCTGCCTTGTCGAGATCCAAATGTTTACCTACGTAGGAACGAGTAATTTTGAACTTTGAAGTTCCACGTATGAGTACTTAATATAGTCTTGGAAACTGCCTCAATGGGTTAGTGGTTTGCTTATTTAGTTGCAAATTATGAAAGGTTATGAGTTCGAGTCCCGGGTCGGGCGAAAAGAAAAAGTTAATAGGCTTCACTATCGAGAATTTATCGGTATCTCAATGGCTCATTATTCATTGATACAGTCTCAAATTGGCGGTATTAGATACAGTCTCGTACCTCGAAGAGTACGTAGAATAGAATAGAATAGAATGTTTTTTTAGAATAGAATGTTTTTTTATTCATGTAAACTTTTTAAAAGTGCTTATGAATAGTCAGGTAGTTTTAATTTACCACTGGTTCGGAATGCCGTTCCTACCGAGAAGAACCAGCAAGAAACTCGGCGGTTGCTCTTTTTAATTTTTAATTTAAAAGTATTCAAGTCTACTCAGTGTAATATTTATACAGGGTGTAACCAGAGCGCTAGCAAAAACGAAGATAGGTGATAGTACTGATGATTACTGATATGATACCTCAAAAAAAACGCGGTAAAAAATCAGTACCCTTATTATAAATGCGAGTGTGTTTGTTTGTTGGTTTGTTGGTTTGTCCTCCAATCACGTAGCAACGGAGCAACGGATCGACGTGATTTTCTGCATGGGTATAGTTAAAACCCTGGAGAGTGACATAGGCTACTTTTTAACCCGGTAAGTCAAAGAGTTCCCACGGGAATTTTAAAAAACCTAATTCCACGCGGACGAAGTCGCGGGCTAGTCTCACATAAATCTGTCTCGTTTAAACTCAATCTTAAGTAACGATTAGCGACTCTGAGTACGGCTGTAAGAGTAATGTCAGCTGCATCAATCGCGCCGTAGAAAAGCGTGAGGTGCAGAGGTCACATCAGCGTTGACGTGATCGGAATTTTTTCGATGCATCTAATATGGTCGAATCTTTGATGACTTCTCTACAGCATGTTCTGGTCTAGTGCCTTTTACGGTCGACTCGTAGTATACAATCACTATAAAAGAACCTATTGATGTGTAAAATAATAATTTTAAGAATTGAATGCAAAATGGCGGTCGAAGGAAGGAGTGAAACATGAAAGGGCGTGACTTAAAAGAACCGAGGTTAAATCATCGTCGAGTTGTTTTAGTGAGCAGAATGACTATGAAGTAAGAAATTTTGGATGTGCTGTTAAATAAATGTTTTATCCATGCTTACTAATAATATTATAAATACAACAGTGGGTCTGTCTGTCTGTCTGCTAGCTTTTCACGGCCTAACAATTCAACCGACTTGGATGAAATTTAGTACAGAACTAGCTTATTCCCGCGACTTCGTCCGCGTGGACTAGACAAATTTCAAACCCCTACTTCACCCCCTTAGGGGTGAATTTTCAAAAATCCTTTCTTAGCGGATGTCTACGTCATAATAACTATCTGCGTGCCAAATTTCAGCCCGATCCGTCCAGTAGTTTGAGCTGTGCGTTGATAGAATACCTAAATCCACGCGGACGAAGTCGCGGGAATCATCTAGTAATTAATATGCTTAAGTATATAAGAAGACTATTTATTTCAGCCAGAGTATACTTCACCTTTTAAAAGAACCCCTCGTTCTAAAAACTGAACTGAAACTGTTTAAATAAATCATCATCATCATCATGATTAACCCATCGCCGGTTCACTACTGATAACGGGTCTCCTCTCAGCATGAGAAAGGGTTGGCCATAGTCTACCACGCTGGCTAAGTCACCTTTGTGAACTATTTGGAGATCTTTCAGGCATGCAGGTTTCCTCACAATGTTTTCCTTCACCGTTAAAGCAAGTGGTATTTGGATTTGGATTTCATATTTTTATTAATAAGTAGAAGGTATCAATGGCACCGATTCCGTTGTCTTTCTCTAAACTAAATTTAGAGTATCTGCATCCTTTTCTTTTTAACAATGCTAAAAAGGGACAGAACATGAACTTTACATTTAAAAGCTCTAAATTTTAGTGCACGCTACAAATTTAAACATAAACAGTAGGCTTGCGACTGTGGGCTAAAATCACGGTTTAATAAAAAAATTAAATTTAAAACTGTCAAACTGCGTCTGTCCTTTTCATATTACATTAGTAAGAAGAGGTTGCGAATACTCTAAAATTAGGTTGTGCTCAGAAGCAGTACCAGTGCCATATCAAATCAAAATAAACCCTTTCTCACCTCCAAGCCATTCGCTAGCATATTTTGCGAATGCTAAGCGAAAATGCGGGTTCTTTGTTTCAAAATAAATGAGTTGTGAAGACGCTGGGATTTGAGGAAACAGCAATTTTGGCTCGCAACTATTTCTGTTTTACGTAACCCTAAAAGTGCATTTTTCTCAATGCAAATGTAGTGTGCTGTTCTTTATTTGTTTAAAATATGCAAGCGTTGCATGAAAAGAAAAAGAAAGAAAGAAAATGCATTTATTTGTTGTTGGTGTCACAGATAAAAACAAAGTACAAATGTAACATTTTTATCTGTAATCATCTCACGTCACACAGTTATGTAATGAACCTTTCATCTTTTAGACGTTATATTTTTTTTATAAAAAAATAACTATTATAGTATTGATATTGATATATATTGATATAGGTTATCGCCTCATGAAAATAAGCCTAAACTTAGAAAAACAAACGACAAAAACACCTATTTTGACGTAAAGCGTGGGCTTTTTTGTATAAAATCAGGTAAAGGACTATAAGGAAAGGAATACATACATCATTCTTCGTTGTTTACCGACAACATAGGCACCTCAGTTCTGAATTATGCCCAAGTAGAGTATAGCATCCTACGATACATATTTGAAACCTAGCAAAATTACTCTCTAGGCGCCCACAAATTCGACACTCGCCCTCCGTGTAATATATTTTCTCGTACGATGTAGCTCATAGTGCCCATACTAAATTTCTCGATAGTTGCGTTTTGGAAGTGATTTTTTTTTAGAATAGAATAGAAAAATGTTTGTTGTCGCACTTGTAGTTGCTGCCTTATGAAACTGAAGTCACGTGATCTGTTGCGGGGAAGCCATCTTGAGTCGATTGTATAAATGCAGGTGGTTGATGGTTTTTAAGCTAGTCTCGTTCCGACTCAAGACTTGACGACTAGTAAATGCTTTTTGTGTTTAGATCGCCATTTTGATGGAGTGGATGCAATAGCAATTATTGTGCCCTAATCAAGTTAATATTGCAGTTAGGTTATTATAAAAGGTAAACCACTCGATAAGCCTCTGCGCGTTGTGGTTAATATATAATTTCACTTCTGGTATGTTCATATGAATTATGCCAAAGTACACGCTCTCTAGGCGCCCACAAATTCGACACTCGCCCTTCGTGTAACATATTTTCTCATACGATGTGCGTAACTCATAGTGCCCTTACTTTTTCAAACCCGCTGTTATTTTATACATTTAAGTTTTCACTTGGCCAGCGTGGTAGACTATAACTGAAACCTTTCTCATTTTGAGAAGAGACCCGTGCTATTCATGATGAAGTTTTTAATTCTGTCGGCAATTTTTTCTTCCGCCAGTTTCTTTATAAGGATTTGTAACTTTTTTGGTTTGGAAAAGATTTAGTTTATACAGACGTTATATTATTGTCAATTGCGCTGGGTAAGCAACGTTTACTGAATAAGTATCGAGATCGAGATAAAAGATACTTTGGCTTACCTATTTGTTTTTTCAGTGCGTCAGGGAGTCTTCACTTTAAACAAACCTTTACTTAACTTCACTTAACCTCTCCTAAAATTAATTTTCAGTTTTTTTTTTTATTTCACGTAAACCAAGCCGAATGAATAAGCCAATACTGACATAGAGTTTAAAAACATAACCTTATGTAGACGGCTAAAAAATTAAGCTACAAATATTTCAGCTGTAAATTTGAATTAATTATTTTATTTAAGAAATAAAAAACCCATACTCAGCCGGCAATTCATCATAAAAACCTCTTAACTGGGGTAATTGCGGCCCTTGGACGTCGTAAAAGGGAATTTATATCTCCAAATCGTCCCATTACAAACTTTGCCACTATTTCATGGCAACCCCTTTGTGGTGGCAAGGATTTGAATACAGGGGAAATTCTGTCAGTGGACAGTGAGATGAAAACTGGAATTTTCACTTTTCATGTGACCCTGGGAGTTAAAATATAATATGTTATACGCCTGTGTGTCTATTACAAATAGATGGATAGACAGACATGACAACACTATGATTTCTCTCTGTTGTACTAAAAAATAACTCAAAAAGTTAAAATCAACGATCTTTAGGCATATAGGCAATAACAGTTTATATATTTCACTTTACATACCTTTTTAAACCCCAGGAGTTTGCTATAAAGGGAATTCTTATTACACACGCGCATATACGGTTGCAATAGTCATATTTTCATTAAACGTATAGCATAATATAAGCTTTATGAGAAGAAATGTAAGAAAATGTAATGCAATTGCAGTTTTAGTGCCTTGCATGCCGTGCGAATGAGTTTAGTGTTTCACCTGAGAAAATAGCCTTTTAGGTACTTTGCGTTTATAGGGCATGGTTGAATATATACCCAACTGTGGAGTTTTGTGTTTAACTCTCAATATTGTCTTTATATTGTTTGTTTTTTGGTTTCTTTAAAATCGAAAAAACACTCATGAGGTTTGTAATTTCAAGTATTATGCATACGAAATGACTTCTCACGCGGTATGTTAACTTTACGTGTCAATTTTCATGTCAAAAGTACGATTTTAGTCCTTATTTTAAAGGTGAACTGTACTTTTTACGTCGTGACAGTTGACTCAGAGTTAAAGCGCGCGTGAAAAGTTTTTTAAAAATTTATAGACTAATGCTTGGCTGCAATCAGACCTGTTGATGCAGCCTGAGATGGAGCGTGCTTGCCTAAAAGATGCCCCTTGACCTGAAGACGGAATTGATAACGGAATTTTTAAACTTACTTTATATTGACGGTGGTTCACTGGAAACGGGGACGTGCGCTAATGTGGGACGCAACTTGCGTTGACACATTGGCCCCATGTCATATCAGGGAGACAGCATCAAGACCAGGAGCCTCAGCAAAAACAGCTGAAAACGGCAAGCGGCGCAAGTATGCCTCTCTTATCGAGATTAGGGATTCGACGACGATATCGAGGGACATTTTTTTTTATATTTTTTATATTTTATATACTTATATTTTACATTTATTTTTTACTGCTATTTTTTAGATTTTGTTCTTTTTTATGTTACTGTTTTGGTTTAGTTTGTTCTTTTTATGTCACTGTTTTGGTTTAGTTTATACAAAGTTTTATTGATCAATACAGAGATAACGCAACGGGCGCGGTGCGTTTTTATTAATCAATATAAATTTATGGCGCAAACTGAAAACCAGCGCCGAGCATTGTGAGCAGTGCTCGGCTATGCTGAGTTTGCGACCTTTTGTTTATTGTTAGTTTTTAGTTTAGATAGTATATTAGATATAACATTGTACCTACATACTAGTTACTAGCAATAATGTAAACAATAAAGCATATTTATTATTTATTATTATTTATTATTATTATTATTATTATTAACATTTTTGTTCCTGGAGACCCTGGGGGCATGGAGTCTTAGTGCAAAAAAAATTACGAGACATTTCACCGCGATTAATAGCCTTATCTGGTGACAGAAGGGCTGGCATTTTCTGTGTAACGGATCAGCTTGGCTATCCAGCGCGGAAATGCAGGCAGTATTCTTGGCACCATTCGACGCGGGCATGATATGTATAGTAATTAGATAAGGTTAATTGTAATATTGAGTGAGAGCCTGAATAGCTCAACGGTTAAAGGAGCGGACTGAAAACCGAAAGGTCGACGGTTCAAACCCCGCCCGTTGCACTATTGTCGTACCTACTCCTAGCACAAGCTTTACGCTGATTTGGAGAGGATAGGGGAATATTAGTCATTTAACATGGCTAATATTCTTTAAAAAAAAATCTTTATCTTGTTTATTTATGGATTCCCAGAAACGTGCCAACAGAACGTTCGCACGAATCACAAAATGATTAGCACATTTAGGACTGACTCAGCATCTGTATACCTTCCTAATCTGGTGTAATGGATACATGACCACTTTATCTTGTCCTATTTTGTAACAAAATAAATAAGTAGGATTATGATAGACAGCCTTGTAATAATAAGAAGACACGTATTAGGTGGCATTAGCTCAGAATACATAAAATAGCACAGGTATTATTACGTAGTAGATCTGTAACATGTCGTTTCAACCTACTTTTTAGGGCTCTGTACCCGAAATACAAAAACGGGGCTCTATTAAGTACCCCATAAACGATCAAACATGTTTGTCAAATATTACGTGTTTGTCAAATACATTTGAACGTCTGCGGTCGTGTTTGATGCGTTTGTCAAACAAACTACGGGTGTACGGCTGCGTTTGTCAAACAAACAAAGTGTTTGTCAAACCAACTACGTGTTTGGCAAATTTTATTGACGGCGTGTTTGACAAACATTTACGGGAATTTAAAGACGACCGTTTACGAGGCACTTTACAGTACGCGGCGGAAAATATTGTGCATAGATCTAGAAAGAGGTAGTGGTTTTATAGAGCGCTGTCTCTGACGTTGCGACCAACAAAAGGTTACATAGGAATGAGTGACAGAGACAACACTCTACGAAGCGGAAATTTCTTTCTAAAGGTAAATGTACAAAATTTTTTACCACGTACTGTACTAAGTCTCCGCTGTCCGACCGTCTGTCCATCCGCCTGTCTGTCAGCGAGCTGTATATCATGAACTGTAATGTTGAAATAATTATCACAGTGTGTATTGCTATTGCCGCTATGGTGCGCTTACATGGGCATTTTTAAGCAATTGTCGCTCGGCAACTCGTTTGGATTAATGTGGAGTAGTAAGTGCATGAATCTGGAGCAATTATTTTGCACAACATTGCTGAATATGAACGATCGATGTGTAAAAAAGATCTGTTTTTGTTTTATTTTCCCGTAAAAAATCTTTCGGCGATTTTTGTACACGATCTGAGAAATGTTGCTTGTGTGTACATGCCCTAAGCGAGACATAACTTCGTCTTGTTCCTGAGTAAGCCCTTACTTGAGTTAATGTACGTGTAGCACAGTAATAGGTGGGTAAATATAAAAAAATCACCAGTGTTAACACACGGACGCCCCTAATCCGTATTTATTTTATTTAGCGCCTAACGAGAACTAATGTCTTCCTGAGATACACGGGATTATCGTACGACGCGATGTGGTTAAGTTTGCTCTAAGCTTCAGAGAAATATTTCCGTTGAAATCATTTTATACGCCACGGCCGACGACTTTTTCATCGCGGAGTTTGAAGCTCTTCAGATGCAACTGAAATTGCTTGGTCCATTGAAATCGACATATAATACATAGTTTGTTGAAAGAAGTGTGCTGTACGGAATGACAGTTATTATTTGTGCCGATTGGAAGAGCACCACCGAGCGTACCGGGAATTAATATTGACATAGATTAAAAAAAAAAACCGAGCGGCTGGATTCAGGCGGCGCAAGACCATCGGTTGATGATGGTGATGAAATATACACTTGCATATTTCAAATTCCTTTTTTTCCCCCTTAGAGGTTGAATTTTCAAAAATCTTTTCGTCGTTAACGCCATAATAGCTATCTATCTACATACAGAATTTCAGTACCGAAATTCAGTCCAGTAGTTTGAGATGTGCGTTTATATATATGTCAGTCAGTCAGTCAGTCAGCTTTTCCTTTTACCGAATTTTCCTCTCTGAGCTTATTGCTCTCTACATTGAGATTACCTTGCTTTGCAGTTTCTAAGCCGTCAAAATGCCATGTTAAAATCGCAACCAAGTAAAACCAAGACTACGAACTCTCATCAGTACACTTGCTTGCAAAATATTGCCTCCGGCGCAATTCCTGTTATTTCAGCCAGTTTGTTTACAAAACACTGATATTAGTTCTGGGAGATGCGCCGCCCACCGTTGAGTTATAGACCATAGAGATGCATATTTTATAAGTCGGGCATCAAAAAAACGCAGCCAAGAACAACTTTATGTAATGGAACTGAGAAATATACGAAATATGTTTTTCTCTCCTTGTTCTTCTTTTATTGTTTGGTGGCTTTTTTTAGTGCCAGACCAGCACAATACACTTCACCAGTGTAAAGTAGGTATATGTTTTTCTCTTTCACTATTATAAAACAACTCTTAAAATTGAAAGAGATAGTGACATTATTGACAAACAGAGTAAAATGAAAAAATTAAATAAATGTAAATTTTTCCCGAATCTACACAGTAAGATATTTCATTAATTAATATTTCATTGATTCATTGAATTGATCCATATACTACCTTAAGTGTATTTTTAGCCTAAATAAATGTTTGTCGTATCCACCATATTGACTTTTTCATAACATCATAATAAAACGTATTGACCTAGACCGCTAAGACAAAACTTTAATTGGCAACTACGAGGAAACCAATGAACCAAGAAATAAATAAATTAACACTCAAAAACATGTTGGCCAAACACGATACTCTACCATACAGTCTCGTACTGTCAAATAAAAGACTGGTCTTCTTGTCACCAGTCATGTTAAGGCTGTTTTGCGAAACATTTACGCCTCTAGTATACGACAGCTCTGTGCCGCCCGCCTCCACGATGGCTGTTATTTATTTATCCTGCACTTACTGGATTGAAAACTGTACGTGGAAAGTTGGCTGCGTTTTTGTATACACACTAGAGACTAGAGACTCTTTTGTTGACAGTTGTATCAAATATTGTAGCTAAGGGTCAGCGCAAACAGAGGGAGTGGAGTAGAGCCAAATCTTTTGTTAAGATGGTTTGATCGATCCAGCCGCGAAAATTCAAATTTTTGTTAGTTTTCGGAAATAGTAGACTAATCATACATCAAAGGCTTATGGTAATGAGTTTGAGGGCATAACATTTATGCATCTACATGATTTTTCCATAAAACTTTGGTCAAAAATACTCATTTACTTCATATTTGTGCAAATCTGGCAAAATTCAGAAAATTATCTTTTAGGAACAAATATGAAGTAAATAAGTATTTTTGACTAAAGTTTTTATGGAAAAACATGTAGATGCACAAGTGTTATGCCCGTAAAACTCATAACCATAAGCTTTCGATGTATGATTTGTCTACTGTAGGCGACATATTCTACTAATTACTACTAACTAACTACATATTATAATAACATCCAAATTAACTTAAAGTAAATTATTATTATAATTAAAACCTATTACTAAAATTTATCATTATAACTTATAACTAAAACTTATCATTAAACTTATAGATAATACTTATAAATATTTATATTAATCTAAACCTTAAATCTAAATAAATACACATATATTATTTCCATACAAAATGTACTTGCCGGCCGACCGAAAGCAAAGCTGACCGTACGATTGAATTTTATATTTTGCGATAGTCATTAGTACCTACGACAAAACTAGTTACGCGGTGCATGGTCGGGCGGCCGTCGCGATGTATCGTTTATAAAATTAAAGCAGTGTGTGGCGGCATGTCCCCACAGCGTTACACTTACATTGGTGCATTTTTATTTCATCCAACTTCCGCTTAAAGACCGTCCGTAAACCCTCAAAAACCATATCTACTATTTTCGAAAACTAACTAAAATTTGATCACTTCACAATGGTGGATGTACAATATTTCTTTCCGGCTCTGTACAGTACGTGGCCAAAAATGATGAACATCGTTCTTTAGAAGAAGGCAGCAGATTTGTAGAGCACTGTCTCGGTCGTTAAGACCGACAAAGTGACAGAGACAACGCTCTACAAAGGTGAAAATATGCAATTCTAAAGGCCGATGTTCATAATATGTATATTGCAACTTTGTTTTATACTGTTTACAGCAGAGATGAAACACTAAATTTAGATGCTGAATAAAGCATCAAGGAACTTTATTACGCGAAAGTGTTGATAAAGTTGGAGTTACTAGCACTGAAGACGTAATTTGTGATATTTTTAGGGTTATCTTAATCGTAAAACCAGTAATTACTGTGGAAGAGACGCGTTTATTTTCCGTCTTAAAACTTAGAGTATGGTATAAGTTACAAGAAAAACCATAATCGGCATGTTTTAAGGGTGCGTACCCGAATGGTGGGGTATTTGAGCAAGATCCAAATTGATTTCATCCACTGCAGTGGCAAGGTCAGTGACAACAGCGTGCCTATAAAGCAAATCATCTGCATAGAGATGGTAGTGAGACGAAATTGTTTTAGAGATTTCGTTTATAAAAACAGAGAATAACAGAGGAGATAAAACGCCGCCTTGAGGTACACCGGCAGAGATATCAGCGCAATCAGAGTATACTCCGTCAGCACAGATTCTGTGACGACGACCATGAAGGTAGGATCAAAACCACTCAACTACAGATGGTGATAAATTAAGCAAGCACAGAATACCGAGTAGAACATTAAAGTCAAGTGAGTTGAACGCATTGCTAAAATCAAGACGAATAAGTACTGTTAGTTTTTGCTGTCCATAGTATGGCAAATATTCCTAGATCTAGCGGCTTTCTACGACTTCTTTCACGTCGTCTGTCCACCTGGTGGGAATCTAGTTTCTTGTTGCATTTTACGGTGTGACCTCACCATTCCAGCACCTTCCACTCCTATCTCTATTGGTTCTTGGAACTATGTGTCCCACTCTATGTTAACGTATTCTATGAATGTAGAAAATCGCTAGTCTCCTGTGACTCATTATAATATTATTATCTTTGAAAGATATCGTCTATCTTTGGGGGTAAGACGCATTAGAGGGTAAGTTTATCCCACCCTTTGTAAACGTATGCGGGCTATGTAATACAAGTACGTTATAATAATATTCAAAAGCATGTAGGTATGTTTATTGCGTGATAATTTATCGCGGTTATCTCGTCATCGGTTTCATAAGCTTCTGAGGTGTGTGCAAGGTTCTGAGTTCGAGTCCTGACTGGATCAGTTTTCCGTGAGAGCTTGCGGCTGTTGACAGTACCCGATACTGGTAATCGAAGTCAAAGTCAAAGCCATTTATTCAAAATAAATACCATTGTACAGTTGAGAAAAACTCACAACAAACTCAACCGGGTAGATCAAATTACTATTCCATCATTTCTCTTTCTCATTTTTCTACCCTACAACTCTGCTCAAAAATACTGTAGGTGTGATACCAGTATTTTTTGCCAAAAAATCATATGATTTACGTTGCTGCCATAAAAAAGAACCTTATACCTAATTATTAACGTAGGAAAATTAAAAAAACATATTTACGATCACGGCTAAATCCGTCTGAGGAGAAATTAGTTCTAAATTATTTAGTACTAACATTTGCTACAGAAATATTATATTTTCAAATCTCTTGTAATGTATGAAACTGGGACTGGGTTCTAAAGATGCCTTTACACTTAGGCTGAGATCTATAGAGAGCACTTAGACTTTGCTCAGACTTAAGATTGAGTTAAAATGAGACAGATTCATGTGAGAGATATAGCTCTGTCGCAAGTCAGAGTGCGCTTTATAGACCAGGTACACGATCTTTTTATCACTGTTATAAATAAACATAGACTAAAGCTAGAGCGAGATCGATCACCTTTATTCCAAGTTTTAATACTGTGTTAAATTTAGTATTATTAAACACACAGTAAGTATAAAATAATCCGTATTTACTCTCGGAATAAAAGTTAATCCCACCGAAAATCATGAAATTTGGATTTGTTTCCACTTTGGACGCTGGTGACGAATTTAAACCTTAAAACAGCAAAATTAAGATCAATTATGCTTTGACGTCCAAGTGTTTCAATATATCGTTTTTGAGATGTGCAAATCAGTCTCGAGAACTTTAGCTTTGATGGTGTTTGGCCTGACGAAAATGTACCACAAGTGTGACGTCTAGTGTACAATCTCTGTTACACTGAAGTTATGAAGGTCTTTTAAATTTATATTCCATCCCACCCCCCCCCCCCCCCCCCCCCTCCACCTCACTCAATCTTACTTATGTGTTGACTTTGGGCAACGTAAATAGAAATGCAAGTATTATTCCAGCGAATGTGTTCCATTTTTCCCCTTTACTCCCCAACGTTGCGTTCATTAGAATTAATTCTCCTTACAACTTTTTAATGTGTAAGTCCCGCAAATTGCTATTGCGCTGGAACCATGTCTCATTAACATCGAAATGACGTGATTTGACGTATTATTTAAGTAAAAATCAAATATACCAACAGCTCGAACCTTCAGTCTAGTGCTGACGTCACTAACATGGTGACCACGCGTATTAGCAATTTGCGGGACTTGTATGAGTTTATTTTCAAAAACGTTTATCTACAGCACAGGGAATTCACCCCCAAGAATACGCATATACAAGGTTTTGCAAAGGTTTTGCATGAAAACAAAATGATAAAATGTTGGCGGGGGACAGGGGAGAATGCTTTGTTGTGATTGGTGGACTGAAAAGCCACGCAATCAAGACAATGTGCGAAATGAGGGTACCGAACGGGCGTGGGCCAACTTTTATGCTAAGCAACTGCTTAAGCTTGGTGATCGGGGGTGTCCGGCTATTAGACGTCTAAAGGGTCTGTGGCCATAGTTCACCTCGCTGGTTTTCTATCAAGACCGATTTCTGTGTCTATAAAGACCGATAATATAGGGACAGTACACGGCCGAAAGTGATGAACTTCGGCCTTTAGAATGACATTTCTGGTTTGTAGAATATGACCATATGACGTTTTGTCGGTCTCAACGACCGTGACAGTGCTCTAAAATTAATCTGCTATCTCCTTCTAAAGATCCATGTTCATCACTTTTGGCCTACTTATTCTATTCCTATGGGATGGATGGTCAAATAAAACGAAGTGATATTAAAGAGGAATTTAATTTACTAAGATACAGCAGTGTTTGTTCTCGTCACAATCGTCAGCTCTAGTCCTGGTAGCACACGTGTAGGACCTTTCAAAGCATGCACCTCCTTGAGCACGGCAACTGGTCGCTGATAATGGGACTGAAACCGAAATAAAAGAAGATTTATTTATTTAGTTGCTGATGCCTGCGACTGCGTCTGCGTGGATTTATGTTTAAATACCGTGGGAACTTTTTGATTTTCCGGGATAGGTTACTTTTTACCTACATAATATGTCAATTTCCGAGATGAAATCTATTTCTGTACCAAATTACATTAAAATCGGTTGAACGAATGGGCCGTGAAAAGCTAGCAGACAGACAGACTCACTTTCACATTTATACTAGAATTAGCTTATGCTCACGACTTCGTCCGCGTGGACTTCAAAAATTTCAAACCCCTACTTCACCCCTTTAAGAGTTGAATTTCCAAAAATCTAGAACTAGTAAGATTTCATCTCATTATCATCCCAAGCTTCCCTCAAGAACAATCCCCCGCTTGCACACAGGTACCGCCTTTGCTTAGGCAGGGGAACTCTTCTTGTGGGGAATAAGATGCTGCTATACAATTACTTACGACCATAACAGCATTCCGAGCGTTGGTTCCGTCCACTGGGGCACAGACCCTGCATCTTCTCAAGGTTCCCCCGAGGACAATCCCCCGCTTGCACACAGGTACCGCCTCTGCTTAGACAGGGGAACTCTTGTGGGGAATAAGATACTGAAAATTGTTCAATATAAAGGTTAGCCTTTATCATCACCATCATCATTAAACAATAGACGTCAACTCCTGGACATAGGTCTCTTGTAGGGACTTCCACACGCCACGGTCTTGCGCCGCCTGGATCCAGCGGCTCCCTGCGATTCGTCTGATGTCGTCCGTCCACCTCGTGGGGGGTCTTCCAACGCTGCGTCTTCCGGTGCGAGGTCGCCATTCCAGCACCTTGGGACCCCAACGTCTATCGGTTTTACGACTGCCCATTGCCACTTCAGCTTCGCAACCCGTTGAGCTATGTCGGTTACTCTAGTTCTCCTCTCTAATAGCCTTGCTATCATACAATTGTGATTGATTTTTTTTCTTTACTTGCTCGACTTGGCTAGTAGGGTAGGTACCTAGTAACTGATCTTTTTTCTTTACTTGCTCGACTTGGCTAGTAGGGTAGGTACCTAGTAACTGATCTTTTTTCTTTACTTGCTCGACTTGGCTAGTAGGGTAGGGTACCTAGTAACTGATCTGGTATAATGGGAGGGTTCGAACGACTCAATCCGTTGACGGTCCGGCCTGAACGCGGGTCTCCTCTTAAAACGAGAAGGGTCTTAGTATAAAAGGTAGGAAGCCAAAATCTTTAACCACTTGTCTATCACCGTTAAAGTCTAACAATAAATAATGTCCTTCCGATCGAATTTCGGCCACGGTGACAAATCTCCATGGACAATAGGCAACTGCGCGGGAAATTATTGTTATGGACAAGTGTGTGCCCAAACACAGATGCACTCTCTATTCCCCTTATTCCAAGGCCTTTTTTATTTTATTTTATTCAGATACAAGTTAGCCCTTGACTGCAATCCCACCTGATGGTAAGTGACGATGCAGTCGTAAGGTGGGAGCGGGCTAACCTGGAAGGAGTATGGCAGTTTTTATTAAACCCATACACCTTTGGTTTCTACACGGCATCGTACCGGAACGCTAAATCGCTTGGCGGCACGGCTTTGCCGGTAGGGTGGTAACTAGCCACGGCCGAGGCCTCCCACCAGACAAATCTGACACGACCGGAGCCTGAGGGGATGAATCTGACACGACCGGAGAGAGATCAGGCGCAGAACTGACCTCTTTACGTACCCTCTCCGAGGTATGAAGGTGCAACACCACCAACTTCCTAGCTCTGGACTTGTAGATGCAGAAAATTGTCTACTTAAATACTTGATTATTTTTTAGCCCGACCCGGGAATCGATCTCGGGACCTCGTCACCTGCAGTCGAACATGCTACCCACTAAACCAAAGATATTGTATATGCAATAAAAAGTACAGTGCAAGAAAATAATAAAAGCTGACACGGTCTCCGACCACCAAATCGGGGGGAAATTGAATAAAAAAAAACCAAAGATATAGGAAGCTAACAGATATACTAACCTTCACGGCCCACTTTCACATAACATGTGACGAGCACGACACACATGAAAAAACAAATTAAACTTTTTCCAAACATATCCAGTTAACCAACGTCCACGTTCATCCACAATGTAGGTACCAAGAACTGAGCAAGCGTTGTAGTAAACGTAGATGGATGGTGTTGCCACACTTATATGAAAACACCCGCATCATTTGCATGCTAATGCCTCAATATGAAGAGATAATGCTGTTTTTCGCACCGATATCGAGGTGTCACATCCGTTGCTATCAAATCGGGTTACAATTTAACAACTTTTTTATCATTTTTATAGTACACGAATTCGTTTTATTACAGTAATTAAACGAAATTACTTAACTAAAAAGAATTTGTCACAATTAATAGGGTAGTCATTCGGGGTAAAAGAACGCAGTGGGTAAAATTTAATATAATTTAATATATTTATCTTACCAAATTTTACTTTCTCATCCACACCTTGCGAGCTATCCTATTTTTTTCTTTCTTTATTATACAAAAAAAAAAAAAACTATCGTACAATTTTCCTATTCTTACAATTTACAACATCTATTTCATTGTATTATTTCTTATTTCTTCTTTTATGTCCTAAATCACTTTAGATTTAAAAACTTTAAACACTTTATTTCATTTTATTTATCCATTTACTCGCCAACTTTATATATTCTATGCCACTGACGTTTATAGGTAATATTTAAAAGGCGGTCACTGAAAATCAGCGTTGGGGCGTCTGTTACCTCAGATATTTGCTCTAGAGGTTTGTGTCTGAGGGGCCCGACGTCTCAACACAAGCTGAGTGGCCTACCTGTTCGAGGTGTTGCACTGCTGTACAGGACGATATTGCCTACACCATGTACCACCTTACCTATATACCTCGAATAAACATTATTCTATTCTATTCTATTCTATTCTAAAAGTACGCGGTGCTGATTTCACCGTGAAGGAGCTTGATCGACGGGAGAACATCGTATTATTAAGCCGCCCTTTTGGGTGTGAGCGGTGCACGCGGCGTGTGGTATTGACACAATCTATATATATAAAAGGAGAAGGTGACTGACTGACTGACTGACTGACTGACTGACTGACTGACTGACTGACTGATCTATCAACGCACAGCTCAAGCTACTGGACGGATCGGGCTGAAATTTGGCCTGCAGATAGCTATTATGACGTAGGCATCCGCTAAGAAAGGATTTTTGAAAATTCAACTCCTAAGGGGGTGAAATAGGGTTTTGAAATTTTGTAGTCCACGCGGACGAAGTCGCGAGCATAAGCTAGTATCACACTAATATTATAAAGGTGAAAGTTTTTGTCTAACCGCCACACTCAGAGTCGCTTAATCGTTACTTAAGGTATGAATTCGTATGGATAAGGAATGCCTTAAGTAACGATTAAGCGACTCTGAGTACGGCTGCAAGTATGTTATTTTTCACCCAAAAACTACTGGATGGATTTAGATGTTTAGAATGGAAATAGATTATACCGTGGATTAACACATAGCCTACTTTAATCCCGGAAAATCAAATGGTTCCCACGGGATTTTATGAAACCTATATATTTACTAGAACGATGTATCGGGGATCAGCTAGTGTGTATATTATACGTATATGGAGTAAATAGATAATAGTATGACGTAGCTTGATGCAATGTTCCTGTACTCAGCTGCTGTACGATATTGGCAGTAATTGTCTTATCTGAACCAATCAATCTTGCGTATAATATTAATTGCGTATGTAGGTATATAATATAATATATAATAATATTCGCTGGTCTTTGAAATTACTAATTTTAATGAAACTCAAAGTCAAAGTCAAAGTCAAATGATTTATTCAAAATAGGTAATTAATAACTCTTTTTGATGGTCAGATGTTGGATTTCTAAGATATAGTGGTGATAATTATTACGCAAACTTAAAACTAAAGCTACGAGGGTTCCAAACGCGCCCAGGTCTGAGAAGAGCCCACAACAAACTCAGCCGGGCTCACTTAGGTTACGTTTTCATATTATTATCTTAAAATTAAGGTTACTCAAGACTACCTAAGGTTTCTCTCCTACCTGTACGTTTAGTATAAGATTTTACGTCTCACCAAACGTTGCTAGAATTCGAGAGTCGAAACACAATACCTTCAAAGTAAAATGGACCTAAACAGTCTTGAATTGAAGTCAAAAATTCAATGCCACTGATTTTAATTTCGCAACGTTTTCGCTTGGAGCGCTAGTTGTAGATGTGTAGACAAACTTGAACATTAAAACAAGGTTGTTAAGATCCAGTTTACTGTAACGCGGAAGTATTTCGACTCTCGAATTTGGTTTGGTTTGGTGAGACGTAAAATCTTGTACTACGGGTACTGATGTAAAAATCTATTGAGTATTTTAAGAGTTAGCAGCCAACCGAAAAACTGTACAAAATACAAACGTACAATTTGCTTAATATTCCCCTACTAGGTAGCTGATGCCCGTGTGAGATTTAGATAAAAAGAAGAAGTTAAGACAGTGGGCTTTAATAGTGATGATAAATTAAATCCAATGATTACTAATGAAAGTTATCATCTATCATTTATCTGAAAATGTAGGTAGTTGTAAATTTTGTCAGGTAAGGCCAATATTAAGTTATTAAAATCAAGCAGAGCATCTGCTGTATTATTTTAAAGTAAGAATCCTAATCATCTAAACAGGCTTCTAATAATTAGAAGCTAACAACCTAATGTTTACTTTTATCTCAATGTCTAAAATAATTAATTAGCAAAAGAGGGTAGGTTATAAATACAGAAGTAAAACCAATAATAATTGATCATTTATTGAAAGATCTTTAATACTTGAATCTATATAGACCTATCTGTATTTTGTTGTATTTCTCAGCATAGGTCTATTTCATATTAAAATGAATCTACCACCCGTTTCCAAAGGTGTTTCGTTGTGGAGAAGAAATGGGCAAAGAAACTCCACAACACACATCTTTTAAAAGCATTACAACATTCCATAATACATAACATAATATCTAAACATATTTGGTACATGGTTATAATAACTAAACCTTTATAAGGCAAGTGATTACAATAAAATATAAGAATACTTAACTTTAGTAACTCTGTCGCCTTTGCTTACTCTGAAGTCACATCACTTCACTAGACTAAGGCTGTAGTTAACGAGAAGGAGTTATAATACGAGACTGTACGATACTGTGTCTCCTCTGTCGAGGTAGCTACTTTTATATCTTCCCATCGCAAAACAGGCGGACGTCGACTATCACATGACATTTTTAATAATTATTTATGTTGGTACAATGGTAGGTACCATTGTACCAACATTGAGATTGTTGACATTATTATTAATTTACTTAAATAATATTATTTGCAACATGTATTGACGGTTTACCTATTATTGTTTTACTACATTAATTAATGCCATACTATATTGATGATTTACATATTATTTCACATAATTTCTATAGACAACTGTATTTTAAATCCAGCCATATCCTGTCAATCCTAGTATGTTGTCAGTATTTACTTTACAATAAATAATTAGTCATATGTATCGATAATTTACATAATATTGTTTTTCGTATTGTCACATTCCTAGATATTAAATTGGACAACAATAAAGAATATAAGATACTACTAAATCATAACCTTTCGGGCTGGGTAACATTGACGTTGATATCCTGTCGCGGGATAACGATTCTGTTTAAATTATTACTACAAATATTTATTGTAGACTCCAAGTTTATGATTAGATGAATTTTAGCATAATAATTATGTATCCAATTTTATCGTAATATAACACCCGCGACTTCTTACGCGTGGAATTAGATTTTTTTTAAATCCCGCGGGAACTCTTTGATTTTCCGGGATAAAAAGTAGCCTATGTCACTCTCCAGGTCTTTATCTATACCCATGCAAAAAATCACGTCAATCCGTTGCACCGTTGCGACGTGATTGAAGGACAAACCAACAAACCAACAAACAAACACACTTTCGCATTTATATAAGGGTACGGATGTACTTAGCATTGAATTATTATGTACTAACGGTACATAGTGGGATAAAAACACCAGGTGAAAGGGTCAAGGAGAAGTAATTAAAACTTAGAGCAGATCATTAAATTTAGAATAATGAATTTTGCGGGACACGCAATGTGAATATTATTATATTTGAGCTTCATTACAGCATTCAACTCGTTCTAATGAGACCATTACAGCGCGAAGGGATCTCCTACTATTGTTCACTAACCTCAAGTTAATGCCAATATTTCATTTGTTGTGGCCTACTCGCTCGAGGCGTTGCACTGCTGTACAAGACGATATTGTTTACACCATGTACCTATATGATAAGTACATATAATACACATTTTTGGGGTTCGATACCTCAAAAGGAAAAACAGAACCCTTATAGGATCACTTTGTTATCTGTCTATCTGTCTGTCAGTCGGTCTGTCAAGAAACCTACAGGATACTTCCCTAAGACCTAGAATCATGAAATTTGGCAGGTAGGCAGGTCTTATAGCAGACATAAGGGCAAAAATCTGAAAACCCTGAATTTGTGGTTACATCATATTATATAAAAAAAAATTGTCGTTATGAACAAAAATTGCTATTTTCAACTTTCAAAGGAATATACCAAATTATACTTACCTTTCATATAATACCAAGTGTGGTATTATATAAAAGGGCTTTACTTGTACATTTTAAAACAGATTTTTATTTATTTTTATGCATTATAATTTTTGATTTATCATGCAAAATGTCGAAAAAATACGATTGTAGTACGGAACCCTCGGTGCGCGAGCCTGGCTCGCAATTGGCCGGTTTTTTTTAGTCGACAACAAGTTAACTCTTAGACTGTGATATCACATGTTCTGTGAGACACAAAATGAAATTTCATGAATTTAATTTATATTATAACTAGCTGATGCCCGCGACTACGTCCGCGTGAATTTAGGTTTTTTAAAAAACCCGTGGGAACTCTTTCATTTTCCGGGATAAAAGGTAGCCTATGTCACTCTCCAGGTCTTTAACTATACCCATGCAAAAAACTTGTCTATCCGTTTCTTAGTTGCGACGTGATTGAAGAACAAACCAACGAACAAACACACTTTCGCATTTATAATAAGGGTACTGAGGTACTGAGGTTGCGCATGCAATGTTAATATTATTATTATTATTTTTTATTTTATTTATTCAGATACAAGTAAGCCCTTAACTGCAATCTCACCTGGTGGTAAGTGATGATGCAGTCTAAGATGATAGCGGGCTAACCTGGAAGGGGTATGGCAGTTTTTATTAAACCCATACCCCTTTGGTTTCTACACGGCATCGTACCGGAACGCTAAATCGCTTGGCGGCACGGCTTTGCCGGTAGGGTGGTAACTAGCCACGGCCGAAGCCTCCCACCAGACCAGACCAGAAATTTAGAAATTATAAAATTCCAAACCCCTGCCAGGAATCGAACCCGGGACCTCCCACTATTAAGACCACAGCGCTCACCACTGCGCCAGGGAGGTCGTCAAAATTTAAGCTGCGTTACATTGTAGTCGTTCTAATGAGTCCATTACGGAGCGAAGGGATCTCCTACCATTGTTTACTAACTCAAAGGAATGCCGACAGTAATTCTCCCTTCATAAATTTAATTTATATTATAATTAGCAGTAATTATAGAAAATTATGTTTCCGTGTCTATGTCTACTTAAAATGCTTTATTAAGTACATAATATTATTATTTTCAGCGAAGTTATTTAGTAGATCACCTAAATAAAAAAACTACGTACTACATAAACAAAATACTCACAACCTTGAATGGGAAGCTGGAAGAAATATCTGTTTAGAGATAAGCATTTCCAATGTAACGATTTTGGTACATTAAAAAAAATACAAAATGCTGTTTTCTATATAAAACAGCAAACAAAAAGTTCCCACGGGATTTTCAAAAGCCTTAATCTAAGTGGACAAAGTCGCGGGCATAATCTAGTCTTAACAAACCACGTTCATCACGATCGTAAATTAACTAAAAGTAAAACCAACAAAGCAAAAGTACACTAACTATGTTAATTGAAATTAATGTTGTATTAGATTTTTAGAGCTCGCTTTGAAGTTAAACTTCCCGGTAGCTATTGGAAAAAGAGCCCTTAAGGGCCTAACCTTTGTTATTTTATAAAAGGTGAATTTTCTCTGCGTTTGTCCCCAAAACAGGGAGGAACGATCAGCGACTATGAAGTTTGGATCATGTTGGCTTTGTGAGATAACAGGTAACAAAGGTGTAAAAATCTTACGTCAAAGATTATAAAGTCTAATTCTTTTATATTTTCTTCGGAATAGTTTTAGAAATCATGCCATGCATTGCCAGACAAGAAATTTAGTCTTGTTAAGAGCAGGAGGTTGCCACGACACTAAGGCTGAGATCTATAGAGCGCACTTTGACAGATTTATGAGAGAGATATAGCTCTGTCTCGTTTTAACTCTATATTAAGTCTATACTAAGTCAGAGTGCGCTCTATAGATCTCACCCTAAGTGTCTGGCAATGCTTGGCGTGATTTGTGATACTATTCTGAAGAATATATGAAAAATTACACTAAAAATTACTTTGACGCTTACGTCTAAGTAATTTTCAATAAAAATCTTAATTTTTATTGATTTTTTACATCTTTACTCTCTGTTATCTGCCAAAGCCACCATGATCTAAACTTCATAGTCGCTGATCGTTCGTCACTATGTTGGGGGCAATACGCAGAGAAACTTTCCTCCTTTATAAAACAACGACGGTCTGGTACTAGCTGACTCTTAGTCCATTACTTCCCGGTAGCTATTTATCAAGCTGCAAATACGTTTCCTTGGAGCTGTAGAAAATAAGAAAACTTGCATTTCACTCGAATTAAAATCTTTAGCTTTTTTTCTTGATTTGTGCTGCTTTCGAGACGATGTTGTGTAGGAGCCAATATTTTGTTCCGGTCTAATTAAATTAATAACCACCTAGGTATTGATTTTTTTTTTATAAAGTCCACCACGCTGGTAAAGTGTGGATCAGATCTTCACCCACCTTTGAAAAGATCATGGAGAAAGAGATGTTTATTAACCGTCATTTATTTATTAATTGCGCGTGGATAAATTGTTTAAAACACACGTAAATCAACGTCTTAACCTGTCTATCACCACGATTTATATTCAACTAGATGATGCCCGCGACTTCATCCGCGTGGATTTAGGGGTGGAAACTCTTTGCTTTTCTGGGATACAAAGTTTCCCATCTCAATTTCCGAGACACAAACTACCCTGTACCAAATTTCATATAAATCGGTTTAACGGATGGGCCTTTCTATCCCATGTGAGCTCTTTGATTTTCCGGGATATAAAATAGCCTATGTCCGTCCCAGGGATGTATGCTAACTTTGTATTTTTTTTTTTTTTTTTAATGACTAATTTTTTTATTATTACAATAAAACTTAAAGCTAGCCTTATCTAATTACTATACAAATCATGACCGCGTGGAATGGTGCCAAGAATACTGGCTGCATTTCCGCGCTGGACAGCCAGGCTGATCCGTTGCGCAAAAAATGAGCCAGCCCTTCTGTCACCAGATGTACCAAATTTCATCAAAATTGGTTGAACGGATGGGCCGTGAAAGGCTAGTAGATAGACAGACAGACAGACACACTTTTACATTTATAATATTACTATGGATAATACTTGCAAACTGTAGTTTATCAAAGTCCGCTGATAAAAAAAACTAGCGCCGCTAAGATTTTAATTCGAGTAAAATGCAAGTTTTCTTATTCCAATACAACTGAGATGCTGTTCAGCTTGATTAATAGTGATCTAAGAGATGGTCAACTGTTTGTTTGAAGTGCTTAAAACAATTTTTTTTTTAATTTTTATACGATTATTGAATTTTCAGCGACACATGTGTTCCGTTAACGTTAAAGCGAGTGATATATTTTAATTGCCCAAAATAAACCACGACTCCAGTTTGTAAAACAGATTGGAATAAAATACAAAAAAAAAAAAACCCGACTTCAACACATTGAAGTCGGTTTTTGTTTTTTTTTTTGTAAAAAAAATTTGAAAACTTAATTCCACCTAGACGAACGAAGTCGGGAGCATCATCTATTAAATGCAAAGATAGCTACTAATGAGATAACCAACTCTTAGTTATATAAGATGTGATGGGTGGCACAATTTAAGAAACAAACGTTTTTCTTTCTATTCTTTCTATACGGACAGGTAAAAGCTACTTTTTATTAAAAAAAATAGCAGATTTCCTCGGGATTTGAAAACCTAAACCCACGCGGACGAAGTCGTGGTCATTATCTAGTAATTTTATAATAATTGTAATACTACTTAGCATCGAATGAAAAAAAGATACTTATTTGAAATTTTCAAAATTTTGGAAAATGCATAAGCACTTTGAGAAAATCTCACGCCAGCTCCCAGACAAGTTACTGGAAGATAAAAAAAACGATCCTCAAAGATCTAAAAACAACCACTACAAAGTTAGTTTCAATTTGGTATCGTTAGTGCTCCTTATTTTTAATCCATTTGGCGTTCCGCTCTCTCGCTGTTGCTTTCCGATCTTAAAGGATTTTAGTGTATTGTATTTATTTTCTTAGTATTCGAGTTGATACGAGTAGGTTTTTAACTAATTTTTGTTTTTGTCTGATGTGAGGTCTCGTTACCAGTGTGTGTCTAGTGTGCGAGACCGACTTTTCTGGTGATGTAGCCAATGAATAACCAGTACCCGTAGTACAAGATTTTACGTCTCACCAAACCAAACCAAATTCGAGAGTCGAAATACTTCCGCGTTACAGTAAATTGGATCTTAAATGCCTTGTTTTAAAGCTCAAGTTTGTCTACACTTCTACAGCCAGCGCTCCAAGCGGAAACATTGCGAAATTAAAATCAGTGGCATTGAATATTTGACTTCAATTCAAGGCTGTTTAGGTCCATTTTACTGTAACGCGGAAGTATTTCGACTCTCGAATTTGGTTTGGTTTGGTGAGACGTAAAATCTTGTACTACGGGTACAGTTCAACATGTTCTTATATATAATATATTCTGACTTGAAATGTTTCTGAGGCTCCCCGTCAGAGGAAAAGCTTTTTAGGCCTAAGCTCCTTTTTATTTTGAAACGGTCGGTTTTGCAGCGAGTGTGCTAGTAGGTATTAGTCTTATGAAAACTGTCTCCAAAGTGTAAGCCTGAGTTGAGGCAAAGTTGCGAGCTGAAATAATACACTTCCCCAAGTTTATCCCGAAGTTTAAATGCTTACAATAGCGCTCGGAAAGTTTATACAATATTTTTGTACGAAAAATATGAGTATAAATAAGTTTTAAAAATATCCCTGGTGCAACCCTGCCTGGTACTATGTGTATTTTATTTTATTTCTAGACTAGCTGAACCGCCCCGGCTTCGCTCGGGTGGAGTTTAGAAAATTGAGGGGGAGGTTGAATTAATTTTTTCTCTCCGTAAGCACCATCCTCGTAATTCGGTTCAGCTGTTCTCGAGATTTGCGATGAGCAACAGATTTAGTGTTTCATTTTTATATTATAGATGTAACCCGCGACTTCGTCCGCGTGGAATTCGGTTTTAAAAATTTCGTGAAACTCTTTATTTTCTGAACCAAATTCCACCAAAATCGGTTAAGGTGGAAGACACGGTCTGCCGCGAAATTTAAATTTAATTTGGTTTTTCGCAATTTGTAAACTAATACGACAAAGTAGGCTAATGGCATTCAAATTGAGCCCCGGGCTTGCGCACTCCGACTACATCGTTTAAATATATAAAAGGAAAAGGTGACCAACTGACTGCCTGACTGGTCTATCAACGCACAGCTCAAACTACTGGACGGATCGGGCTGAAATTTGGCACGCAGATAGCTGTTATGAAGTAAGCATCCACTAAGAAAGGATTTTTGAAAATTCAACCCCTAAGGGGGTGAAATAGAGGTTTGTTTGTGTAGTCCACGCGGACGAAGCCGTGGGTCAAAAATAAGTGCGCAAATTATGGGTGAGCTTTTATTTGACGATAGCATTAATATCTTGTATTTCAATGATCAAAGTTCTCTTCATCAAACCCATACGTGTGGGGTATCTATGGATAGGTCTTCAAAAATGATATTGAGGTTTCTAATATATTTTTTTTCTAAACTGAATAGTTTGCGCGAGAGACACTTCCAAATTGGTAAAATGTGCCCCCCCCCCTGTAACTTCTAAAATAAGAGAATGATAAAACTAAAAAAATATATGATGTACATTACCATGCAAACATCCACCGAAAATTGGTTTGAACGAGATCTAGTAAGTAATTTTTGATTTATCGTGCAAAATGTCGATAAAATACGATTGCAGTACGGAACCCTCAGTGCGCGAGTCTGATTCGTACCTAGCCGGTTTTTCACACATTATTCCGCGATAAAACGCTGCGAGTTCCGAGATAAATGTGTAGTCAGCGAGTGAAGTGAATACGTGACAGGGTTGCCAATTGCTATTATTGTATAAATCATCATCAAAGTCAAAAAGGTGTGTTTAACTCTGACATTGATTTGATTTGAATACGCTTTTTCTCAAAGGTGTATGACGTCAGCCTGTTCACACTTGGCAAGCGTGACAGACTATGGTCTAAGGCTTCTCATTCTGAAAAGAGACCTGTGTACACTGTAGTGGGTAGTAGTGGGCTGGGTGATAGGTTGATCATGTTAATGTTGAATATGCCTTTTAGAGCTTGTTATCTCTTATTTGAGAAACATTATATCCACATACAAAAATAAATACATACATTTCTTAACCATTTTCGTGCCTTGAAGGATAAAAAATAGCAAATATATAAAATAAGATGCTTCAGAAAATTCCAAGCGGAATTGAGTTCCATTTGCCCATGCCCTAAGACAGAGGCCACACGCTGTGCTTTCAGTGCGTTGCGGCGCCGTACCACTGTGGATTTGAGCATTGCGTGCCACACGGACACTGCGTTGCCGCAAATCAAAGTATGGTGATGCAACGCACCACCCCTCTCCGCCTTGTCTTTCTGGTCCCAAGCCATTTGCGTGTGCAGTGCAGAGCCGCACGACGTCGTAACGCATCGTTTGGCATGGTACAGCGATTTCTATGTAGGATGACGCACTGTCACCGCTCAGGCGCTGCACCACCAACGCAACGCATCGAGTGGCTCTACTTTTAGTAGGTGCATTATTAGAAATCGAACACTCATCAATTTCAAAAAAATGTTTTAAAATTATTGACAACCCTGGATGTTCTATGCAAGAATGCAAGTGCGGGCTCCAGTGCAAAGGAAGTAAGTTAATGTGACGCTACATTATCAAGTTGGTTCTACATTTAAAAGTATTTTCTTTCTGTCTTTTTTCATATTATAATGATGATTTTGTTTGGACGGAGCTTTGTCACATAACTGTGCGATAACAGTGCCGTAGGTTAGGTAGACACGTTGTCTAAATATATAAAAGGAAAAGGTGACTGACTGACTGATTGACTGACTGACAGATTTATCAACGCACAGCTGAAACTACTGGACGGATCGGGCTGAAATTTGGCATGCAGATAGCTATTATGACGTAGGCATCCGCTAAGAAAGGATTTTTGAAAATTCAACCCCTAAGGAGGTGAAATAGGGGATTGAAATTTGTGTAGTCCACGCGGACGAAGTCGCGAGCATTAGCTAGTTATGTATAAAAGGAAAAGGTGACTGACTGACTGACTGACTGACTGATCTATCAACGCACAGCTGAAACTACTGGACGCATCGGGCTGAAATTTGGCATGCAGATAGCTATTATGACGTAGGCATCCGCTAAGAAAGGATTTTTGAAAATTCAACCCCTAAGGGGGTGAAATAGGGGATTGAAATTTGTGTAGTCCACGCGGACGAAGTCGCGAGCATAAGCTAGTTGATAATATATTGAACTTATTGAACTGGTATACTTCTTGCAATTCACGAAGGCGAGTGGCTCATGCTTGTGTTTAAGTCGAATCGGTATAAGAAACGTACCTACACTGAATGTGTGCGTTTGCGAGCGCTTGCTCGCGACTGATTGGTCCGAGATGCACGCACACTTAAGCAATGCCCGTGTATACGACGTTACCACAAGTAAAGTCCACTCGCCTTCGTGAATTGCAAGAACTGTATGAAAGTGAGGATAATAAGAATGGAAATAATTTTAATTCAAAGCATGCAAACCATTCCCGTTATTACGAAGTAAGCAATTTTGAAGATTAGGCAGGAATCAACAAAATGGCGGATTAGCTGACATAACGGCGTATTCAGTAATCTCACAGATTTGCGCAACGTGTTGCGAAATAAGCAGAATTATATTCGTATATTGTTTATTCAACGGGTATTAAGGTGTACTTACTTGAGATGATCCTACCGCAAAATCAAGGAAGGGCATATCAATAAAACCGCTGGCTCTTTAAACTTGAGATTATGTATAAGTAGGTAGTTTTCCATTCCCCTTTCTTTTTAAATTATTTATTCTTATTAATTGTACAGGTTTCTTACATTTCTATCTCGCCAAACTGGTGGGCCAGTTTGTTGGCGAGTTGGCGCTCTTAATAATATACATAACTTACTATATTTCCTTAACGCTATCCATACACCTTTATCTATACTTCTAATAAAAAAACTATACTTCATACTTTAAATAAGTTAAACCTACCTACTTCGCTAAAAGATAAACTAACACAAATTAACATTTATTTAATATAGGTGCCTCCAAGTCAAGAATGAATAGGCATCTTCTAGGCTTTAAGGCTAAAAATCTCTAATATTTACTAAGGTAACTTATATGATCAACATCATCATTATCATCATCAACCGAATGACGTCCACTGCTGGACATAGGTCTCTTGTAGGGACTTCCACACGCCACGGTCTTGCGCCGTCTGAATCCAGCGGCTCCCTGCGACTCGTTTGATGTCGTCCGTCCACCTAGTGGGGGTCTTCCAACACTGCGTCTTCCGGTGCGAGATAGCCATTCTAGCACCTTGGGACCCCAACATCTATCGGTTTTACTAACTATGAGCCCTTCCCATTGCCACTTCAGCTTCGCAACCCGTTGAGCTATTTCGGTTACTCTAGTTCTCCTACGGATCTCCTTACATTCGTCTTACTTATACGATACATGATATAAAATAAAACCTTTACCCAACTCATTTTCAAAAATGGAATACCCACTATTTTTGCAGCTACTTGAGCCAAGTTGGGGCACCTTGAGGCGAGTCAACTAGTTGTATAAGAGCAGTAAATAGTAATAGATGAGTCTTGTTAGAAGCTACACAGTACATCGGGCCTCACGGGAAATTGCTCGCAGCTAAAGCGGGAGCGCCTCGTGTGGCCTTGCTGCCAAGTGAGCACTCCCCAAGGCACGTTCACTGACTATAATTCTATCCATTAATTTTAGTTTGCCCTGCTAAACTTGGTAGCTTGCAACATTGAGTTATAGACCCTAAGTATATCTTTTAGGTCAATTCAAGTAAATGGCTGAGGGGAAAAAAGAAAATGATTTCTTTCATACTGCGCATGAAGCAAAACGTTGACTGACGAACCACTCATGCAGCAGTACAGACATCCTCTACCATCACCTGTCTTTGTACCATCAAATAAATTACCCACTGACGCTAACAGTTCAAAAACTTTGACAATTTAATTTTTAAAAAGAGCAACCACCGAGTTTCATGCTAGTTCTTCTTGGCGGGAAGGGCGAAAAACAGTTTGTTATATTTTTTAAGGATGGCGTCATTTTATTGCACGTCAGTTTAGTTAACTTAAACAGTAAATAATAATAGATGAGTCTTGTTAGAAGCTGCACAGTATATCGGGCCTCGCGGGAAATAGCTCGCAGCTAAAGCGGGAGCGCCTCGCGTGGCCTTGCTGCCAAGTGAGCACTCCCCAAGGCACGTTCGTTGCCTATAATTCTATCCATTAATTCTAGTTTGCCCTGCTAAACTTAATAGCTTGCAACATTGACTTATAGACCATAAATACCTCACGCTTCCGGTACAAATACGCTCCTAATCGCTGGTGGTTTTTAAAAATGGAATATGGACGGAAACAACGTTCACGTTACTTCCATCCTTTTTTGAAATCGTCACCAAACAGAACAGCTGTTTTGCGGCCACCATAATTTTTGTCGAGATGTTTTAAAGCATCAGGTAGTTAGACCATGGATTTAAGCTCTCTCCAAGGCATGTTTGTTGACTGGTGCAGGTGCTTACAGGACATGGCTGTTTCGGTAAGTACCTGCACCAGATTGCGAGGCGGGAAGTGACCCCAGCCTGTCACGAATGCGGTGCTCCATCCGATACGGCACAGCACACCCTGATGGAATGCGCAGCCTGGGCGCCGCAGAGGCATCTATTGTCGTTCACCTTGGGCACTGATCTATCGCTCCCAAGCGTGATAAGCGCAATGATCACAAGCGAGACTTGTTGGACGGCAGTAGTGTCTTTCTGCGAGCAAGTACTCGCATTAAAGGAGGCGGCTGAACGAGAAAGAGAGCTGGATCCCAACGCTCATCCCATACGCCGTAAACGCCAAGGGCAAAGGAGGCGCCAATATGCTCACTACCTCGGGCCGTAAACCCGAGGAGGAAGGCAGGGGCATCCTGTAGGGAAGCCCTGTGAGGTATCTGTACCGCTGAGACGGCATAGTAGTATGCAAACTGCGTTCCTGTGCCGCCTCATCATGGCGCTGACGGGTCCGCTGGGTTTTAGTGGGTATTCTGGGTTACAGTGAGTCCCACATACCTCCCCGGAAGAAACGTGGTTCAGCTGCGTTTCTTCCGGGGAGGATGCGTAAAAGCATTTCCCAGCGAAAAAAAAAAAAAAAAAAAAAAAAAAAAAAAGGCATGTTTGTTGAGTATAGGTATCAATTAATTTTAGTTGACCACTGGTAAACTTGATATAGGTAGCTTGCTACATTGAGTTATACAGGGTGTAACCAGAACGCTAGCAAAAACTTAGCGTTATTATTATACTACCTAAACACAATCCAATACCAATAACCATTTGCGTCATTTTGTACTTTTAGTGATTTAGTATTTTTCAAACCCGCAATGTATAGCGTGCAAAACTTGGGTCAGTGCCCCACTTACGACAAATTTAAGTCCAATCTGTCTATTAGTTTCGGGCTGTGCGTTGATAGATCAGTCAGTCAGTCAGTCAACTTTTCGTTTTGTTATATAGGTACTTGTAGTATGGATTTTAAAAAACTTTGGCCAGTGCACTTGTAAGAGTTCCAAAGTCGTCAGTGAAATTAAACACCGATCCCGTATTTCATCTGCCAAGTTGCCGAGTTTCGCGCGAAATGCCTTACTAAAAATTCCCGTCCCGTCTATAAATAGCGCCACGTCACTACACTTGATATAATTTTAATTAAACTCCATTCTGAAATGTGAGGGGATAGAAAAGAACATTATGTTCGTTTTTTCGAAAAATTCTTTTCAAAAAGCTGACTTCAAATTGCACTTCAATTAATTCCTACATTTTGTTCTACTCGTGACTCTTTGGATTTGGACGATCATCGTTTTTGGTTGTTTCTTTCACGATTTATTGCGATGTTCTAGCTCGGAAAAGAAATATTTCATACAGCCAAAATAATATAATGTTCATAACTATATATTATACGGAACCCTAAACACTTGGCCTGTTTTTCTTATTACTTACTAGCTGATACCCGTGACTTGGATGTAGATCTCGCGTGGATTTAGTTTTTAAAAATCCAGTGAGAACTCTTTTATTTTCCGGGATAAAAAGTAGCCTATGTCACTCTCCAGGTCTTCAACTATAACCTTGCAAAAAATCACGTTGATCCGTTGCTTCTTTGCGACGTGAATGAAGGGCAAACCAACAAACAAACACACTTTCACATTTATAATAGGGGTACATATATATAATAGTGATAAATTTGTTAGTTACCATAACAAGGAACTCTGGAGATAAAAATATACCTTACAAAATTAACGAGATTAGTCACTAAATAAAATTGAAAATTTTACGTACTCTCGTAAATATTCTCTACGTGCCCGACGACACGGAATAGCGGAAAAAATCTTTGTTGAATCGCGCCGCATTCAAGTCGCGAGTCACATAAAAACATTCTTATTTCTCCCCTTATCAAAGCCGGGTGTGGTACAAGGCACAAGCTTCTAGATTTCCTTACTTTTCTAAGCATAACATTCCACCGGCCCAAGCATAATAAAATTAATACTGCGAAAAGCTTTCTCGTAGCTTTTGTAATGCTTTAAAGATGCTAAATCCTGTAAGAAATCTTTGATTTTCTTGAGTAAAAAGTAACCTGTCACTCTCCAGGTTTTTAACTATACCCATGCAAAAAAATATTTCGATCCGTAGCTTCGTTCCCACGTGAATGAAGGACGAACCAATAAACCGACAAACGAACACACTTACTCCTCGCGACAGGTCGAAATGACCTAGTCTTAGTACTAGTGCTGCACGAGTCCGCCTTGAGAGCGTTAGACGTTGGGATTAGAGAGCAACAATCTCTTAATTTTTATTTATGTCCACGGCGTTACCACAACAATGGCGTTTTGAGTTATTCTGGTTATACACGTACACTTCGCGACAGGTCGACATGAGTGAGTCGTGCAGGGGGATGCCCCGCTCACCTACACAGCGCCCACGCTATCCTAGTCCTAGTGTTGCACAAGTCTGCATTGACAGCGTTAAACTTTGGGATTATAGACGCAACAATTTCTATGAACCCACCTTTCTTTCTCTTTTGAGACTACTAAATCTCTATCCGCTCACAAATTGCACCGCCTCGTAAATCGTAATCAAGGGGCGCGATAAATCCCGTCTTATGTGATAGTGGAACGGAATCAGGCGCGGTCGCTTTCGCCGCTGAAATTCTTATTTATGTCCACGGCTACATGGCCACGGCGATACAACAACAAAGGCGTGTTGAGTTATTCTGGCGATACAAGTACGTGCTCCACTAAATAGAGAAAAATTATTTCGTAAAGCTCTTTATAGCTTAGAGATGAAACCCTACTTAGAACCATAGAACTCCCGTTAAAAATAAAATAAAATAAAAATCTTTTTTATTCGAATAAACTTTTAAAAGTACTTTCGTATAGTCGGATGCATCTACCACTTAGAATAGAATAGAATAGAATAGAATGTTTTTTATTCATGTAAACTTTTTACAAGTGTTTATGAATAGTCAGGTAGTTTTAATTTACCACTGGTTCGGAACGCCGTTCCCACCGAGATGAACCAGCAAGAAACTCGGCGGTTGCTCTTTTCAAATATTTGATATAGGTACAATATTATGCCATGTATAAAATAGTATTTGCAGTCTTGTACGTCGCCGGAACGAGCTGCAGGTCAAATCCACGCTCTTTTATCATTTAGATGAGTTAGAGAGTTAGAATTGTAACGTAGTTTTTAACTGACTTCTAAAAAGGATGTGGTTCTCAATTCAGCCCGTTTTTAGGGTTCCGTATCTCAAAAGGAAAAACGGAACCCTTATAGGATCACTTTGTTGTTTGTCTGTCTGTCTGTCAAGAAACCTACAGGGTACTTCCCGTTGACCTAGAATCATGAAATTTGGCAGGTAGGTAGATTTTATAGCTGAAATTTGGGGAAAAATCTGAAAACCGCGAATTTAGGGTTAGATCACACAAAAAAAATTACATTGTGGTAATGAACTAATAATTAGTATTTTAAACTTTCGAAGTGAGTGACTATATCAAGTGGGGTATCATATGAAAGGTCTTCACCTGTACATACTAAAACAGATTTATTTTTATTTTTATGCATCATAGTTTTTGAATTATCGTGCAAAATGTCGAAAAATACGACTGTAGTACGGAACCCTCATTGCGCGAGCCTGACTCGCACTAGGCCGGTTTTTTTAACTGTATGTACACCAATTTTTTCGATGTTTACGGACCGATTTGTAAAAAAAAATTTAATTGACAGACGATGTTTTAGTTATTAGTGATGGTAGTAATAACTTTTCGGAGTTATGTGCGTTTTAACTAAATATCACTTGCTTTAACGGTAAAGGAAAACATCGTGAGGAAACCTGCATGTCTCCATAATGTTCTCAAAGGTGTGTGAAGTCTACCAATCCGCACATGGCTAGCCTAGGTAGACTATGGCCAAAACCCTTCTCACTCTGAGAGGAGACCCGTGCTCTGTAGTGAGCCGGTGATAGGTTGATCATGATAATGATGATGATGGTAGCAATAGAAAGGTACTAAGAATTTCAACTAGTATTCTACAAATTATTATATATAAAATATACAGAGCCTCAATAGCTCAACCAGTAAAGGAGTGGACTGAAAACCGAAAGGTCGACGGTTCAAACCCCGCCCGTTGTACTATTGTCGTACCTACTCCTAGCACAAGCCTGACGCTTAGTTGGAGAGGAAAGGGGAATATTAGTTATTTAACATGGCTAATATTCTTTAAAAAAAAATATATAGCATTCTAGAGCGAGATCAAAACAAACAGTTCAAGCAACTCGGTATTGAATATCTTGACTCGTGGTTCCGGAACAACAGTTTTATTGTGTCTGTTACCTCCAAGTTGTAATTCTCTTACACTTAAACTGTCTTGTATTATAACTGTTTTCTGCTGAGATTGTTAAACTTTATCTCAACAAAGTTATAATTTTACCTACCTAATCCGCACCCTTATTATAAATGCGAAAGTGTGTTTGTTTGTTGGTTTGTCCTTCAGTCACGTCACAACGAAGCAACCGATTGACATGATTTTTAGCATGGGTACCCTTATTATAAATGCGAAAGTGTGTTTGTTTGTTGGTTTGTCCTTCAGTCACGTCGCAACGAAGCAACCGATTGACGTGATTTTTAGCATGGGTACCCTTATTATAAATGCGAAAGTGTGTTTGTTTGTTGGTTTGTTGGTTTGTCCTTCAGTCACGTCGCAACGAAGCAACCGATTGACGTGATTTTTAGCATGGGTACCGTTATTATAAATGCGAAAGTGTGTTTGTTTGTTGGTTTGTCCTTCAGTCACGTCGCAACGAAGCAACCGATTGACGTGATTTTTAGCATGGGTACCCTTATTATAAATGCGAAAGTGTGTTTGTTTGTTGGTTTGTTGGTTTGTCCTTCAGTCACGTCGCAACGAAGCAACCGATTGACGTGATTTTTAGCATGGGTACCCTTATTATAAATGCGAAAGTGTGTTTGTTTGTTGGTTTGTTGGTTTGTCCTTCAGTCACGTCGCAACGAAGCAACCGATTGACGTGATTTTTAGCATGGGTACCCTTATTATAAATGCGAAAGTGTGTTTGTTTGTTGGTTTGTTGGTTTGTCTTTCAATCACGTAGCAATGGAGCAACGGATTGACGTGATTTTAAGCATGGGTATAGTCAAAGACCTGGAGAGTGACATAGGCAACTTTTTCCCAGAAAATCAACGAGTTCCCAAAGGATTTTTAAAAACCTAAATCCACGCGAACGAAGTCACGGGATAGCTAGTATACCTATGTAAGGTACAACGAGCCGTGATAGCCTAGTAGTTAAAACATACGAGTTAGCCCTTTACTGCAATCTCACCTGATGGTAAGTGATGATGCAGTCTAAGATGTTAGCGGCCTAACCTGGAAGAGGTATGGCAGTTTTTATTTAACCCATACCCCTTTGGTTTCTACACGGCATCGTACCGGAACGCTAAATCGCTTGGCGGCACGGCTTTGCCTGTAGGGTGGTAACTTGCCACGGCCGAGGCCTCCCACCAGACCAGACCAGAAATTTAGAAATTATAAAATTCCAAACCCCTGCCAGGAATCGAACCCGAGACCTCCCACTAATAAGACCACAGCGCTCAAAAAACGCGAACTTCGTCTCGTTCAAACTTGGTCGTATGTATGTAATTTTCTTTCTCAAATTTTATTCCACTTGTATGTTCAATTTAGTGCAACATTTTCACACAGATGTTAGCAACTGTTCTTACTTTTAGTATCACGTAATAAGCTGAATATTGTGTAATCCGTTGGCAAGCCAGACTTGAAGTTTCAGTTGGGACGGGTAACATCGTAACATTTGAGAAAATTGTAGCCAGCTGGGCTATAAGCCCGCTATAGTCATAGCATGTCATTGATATACAGTGTGTTCTTTTTAACTATAACAGTAAATATAGGGAAATCGTGGCAACCCCCTGCCAGACACCCTTAAAACTTTTAAACTTTAAGGGTGTCTGGCAGAGGGTTGACGTGATATATGAAAATATAAAAAAGTAGACTTTATCTTAGGTTAGTAAGTTTTTACAACTACATTATTTATTATTGTATATACCTACATTTATTCTAAATCTATTCTGTTAAAATAGTTTTACTTATAATTTTAAGTAATCTCTTTTAGCCTTCTGTTATAACTAGATTTAAATATAAATAATAATTATGTATTTACGCTGTTGATTACTTTCAAATAAACAAAATAAAAAAAAAATAAAAAAAATATTACCTGTTGTTTCCCAAAGCCACAAACAAACATCTAAACAAACGTTCCTCCCAATGTTGGGGGCACACACGCTCAGCTTTTATAAAATAACAAAGGTCTGGCACGCGCTGGCTCTGTCTATATTTCAATACTTACCTACTTTGTACTTTGTACTATGCTTTGGCATAAAAAAAAAGAAATAAGAACTGTGTCAAAATATAATGCCATTATCATAAGCTGATAAAATCAAAATACCCGAGAAAACATATCCTTTTCATAAAGATAAACATCAAAAAGAAAAATACATAACATAATTCATTACTCGATGATATTTTCAAGTTCATTCGCAATTGAACGTTAAGTTATTCTGAAGCTTCTTTGTAAGCTAAGTAATTAACATGGAGAATACTTTGGGACTTGTTGAGGAGAAAAGTTTGGCTGAGGATGAATGGCCGACGGGGAAGAGCGTTGTATCTTTGGCGGCGATTCGGGTATACCAGAAGCAAGATGAATCACGGGAGCAGATGAATCAAGCGAATTTAGTAGTTATACCACAGGTAAGCTATGGGTCTCATAAGAAAGCTCAGAGTCACTCAGCGAGCGATGGAGAGAGCTATGCTTGGAGTTTCTCTACGTGATCAAATCAGAAATGAGGAGATCCGTAGGAGAACTAGAGTAACCGATATAGCTCGACGGGTTGCGAAGCTGAAGTGGCAATGGCCAGGGCACATAGTTCGTAAAAACCAGTAGACGTTGGGGTCCCAAGGTGCTGGAATGGCGACCTCGCACCGGAGGACGCAGTGTTGGAAGACCTCCCACTAGGTGGACGGACATCATCAGACGAGTCGCTGGGAGCCGCTGGATTCAGGCGGTGCAAGACCGTGGCGTGTGGGAGTCCAAACAAGAGATCTATGTCCAGCAGTCTATCGGTTGATGATGATGATGATGACTGATGAGTGGCAAAATTTACAAATAAACGTTTTTCTTTCAGTAATTCATTCTATTTTGTCCTTACAGCAAAGAATACACACAGACAGACCAACCGTTCCTGCTACGCTTATGGAGAAACTGTCATACTACAGAGCGTTCACTTCTTCTTCGAGTAAGATAGAAATGCTGTGCATGCAGCAGAATAATGTTAATAGGTAATTGGTAAAACACTTTACATTACGCGGCTGAAAATAATGTACATCGACCTTTAGAAAGAGATAGCAGTTTTATAGAGCATTGTCTCTGTTGTTGAGACCGACAAAACGTCACATTGGTATGAGTGATAAAGAGACCGCTCTACAATGCCAAAACCTCATTTTTAACCGACTTCAAAAAAAGGAGGAGGTTCTCGATTCGTTTTTTTTATGTATGTTCCCCGATTACTCAAAAACGCCTGGACCGATTTTGAAAATTCTTTTTTTGTTTAAAAGGGTATACTTCAAAGTTGGTCCCATTTCAATTTGGTGAAGATCTGATGAACATCTTCGAAGATAGATACTGGAACTCCTCAACGGATAAGAGTAAATTGTTCGCGATCAGTGTAATAGCTTAGTAAACAGTAGATTTTTAACCAGTCATAGCATAATTCCATGGGGCCACTAAAAATTGTGAAATAAAAAATTTTTACAAAAAAAATGAGGTGCCATTGTGGAGTCCCATAAAAATATGAAGTCCAGACGATTCGCGCAGCTAAAGCTAATTGGCACCGGCACCAAAAAGTATTATTATGGAACTATATTAACTCTTGTATACATAATATATTCGGTAATAAATTAAATTATTTTTCAATTTTTAGTGTTTATGTAACGAAGTCGGTTTTTATTTTTTTTGTAATAAAACCGATATAGGATTAATTTTTGCTGCGTTCTTATACTGTCTGCTGTGTAACTTAGTAACTAATTTTTAATTTTGTTTTTTTAACAGGTTTACATGGTTTTACATATCCAATGCTCTCTGCAAAAGTCTTTCTATGACATACGTTTATATTTTCCTAAGCGCCTACGCACCGGATCATCATTTATTTGTGCCAAAAATGGTGCCTATATTTTATGGCAAGTATTATATAGCCCAGTGGGCGGTGATAGCCTAGTGGTAAAGACGTCTGCCTCCAATTCGGGAGGTCAGGGGTTCGATTCCGGGTACGCACCTCTAACTTTTCGGAGTTATGTGCGTTTTGAGCAATTAAATATCACTTGCTTTAACAGTGAACTGAAACACCGTGTAGAAACTGCATTCCTGGTAGATAAAATAGGTAAAGATAAAAATGGAGATAGATATACATAGGCAGAGGTAAGGATAAAAATAAAGATAATTTTATAAATCAAACTAGCAGTTGCCCGCGACTTCGTCCGCGTAAAATTTCTGGTTTCTCATGAGATCTGAAATTTTCCCGATGCAAAAGGCCTCACTTACCTACTCACTCAGTCTCACCTTAAGGCACGGAACCCAGTATACCGAAATGCCAATTTTCATATAACATTTCAACCCCCATTTCACCCCCTTAGGGGAAGAATTTAGTTAGATCCTTTATTATCTGATACCTACCCCCTAGAAAGGACCTACGTCACGTTAATTTCAAGTAAAAATAACAAACTTTCACGCCCTTAGGGGGGGACTTTTTCAAAACCGTTTCTTAGCTGACACCTACGTCCTAGAAAGAACCTACTTACATTCCAAATTTCACGTTTGTAGGCTTTATAGTTCCTGAGATTTCGTGATTATTCAGTCAGTCAGTGAATGAGTGGTATTTCGCTTTTATATATTTAGATAGATAAAGGATGATTTTATGCTTGACCGTGCCGGGCACAAGCCTTGTACGGGTTTTCCGAGCCCCGTACGTGCCTCAGTTCATGCACCGAGTGTATTATAACGCGAGCGTGTTACGAGTGTGTATGAATTGTTTTTGTTTTTAAAACATTTTTGAATTGAATTTCAAATGGTTTTCAATTCAATTCAATTCAATTCTCTTTATTGCGAATTTGGGTTAGTTTACAGATCTTAAAGGTATTATTAGTGTAGGTACATCCAAATTCTACTTTGCGGCATGCAATGATATAATAATATTTCGAAATCATAGTTTTGTTTGTGATTGGTCGGTGGCTCAAAATGGTTAACGGCCACTGAGATTTTCATCTCTATCATTTGTATGGGATTACGTAACAGAGAGAGCCCTATACTAACTTCTTTCCTTGGATAGAGTATAGTAATGGTAATATTGTAATGTTCCAGGTTTAAACTGGATTAACGTAATCAGTGCTAGATTCCTCGTCCAAACTATGTCGTACAACACGGCTTTTCATTTTTATTACGCTATAGCTGGAGTGATCTTCAGGACTCCCTGGAATAGGTAAGGAGAGTATCATCATCATCATCATAATCATAATCATCATCATCATCATCATCATCATCATCATCATCATCATCATCATCATCATCATCATCATCATCATCATCATCATCATCATCATCATCATCATCATCATCATCATCATCATCATCATCATCATCATCATCATCATCATCATCATCATCATCATCATCATCATCATCATCATCAACATCATCATCAACATCATCATCATCATCATCATCATCATCATCATCATCATCATCATCATCATCATCATCATCATCATCATCATCATCATCATCATCATCATCATCATCATCATCATCATCATCATCATCATCATCATCATCATCATCATCATCATCATCATCATCATCATCATCATCATCATCATCATCATCATCATCATCATCATCATCATCATCATCGTCATCATCATCATCATCATCATCATCATCATCATCATTCATCAAACCACCTTAAGCCACGAAATAAGTCTAAAATCTGTAGCTCACAGTTCACACTACTTTTTAGGGTTCCGTACCTCAAAAGGAAAAACGGAACCCTTATAGGATCACTTTGTTGTCTGTCTGTCTGTCTGTCTATCAAGAAACCTATACTATACTTCCCGCTGACCTAGAATCATGAAATTTGGCAGACAGGTAGGTCTTATGGCTGACATTCGGGGAAAAATCTGAAAACCGTGAATTTGTGGTAACATCACACAAAAAAAATTAAACTAATAGTATGAGCTAATAAAATGCTTGGCTCACATAAAATAAAAGTATATTACAAATAACAATCACTTGAATTACATAGGCACGAGGTAAATAATGTTAACGCGGCAGGGCTCGTGACGAGCTCGCTGTCTTGCGTGCGTGCACGTTGTCGAACATGGGAGTACTGAGGGGCAGACGGAGGAGCGGGACGCGCCTGCGGCGGTCACGGGGAAATGCTTGGCGGCACCCCCGCGCCCCACTGTCGCGTACAATGCCTACACGTTGCCTTACATCTCCCCCCTATAGTCCTGGTGGTAGCATGGTACCAATAGGACTAGCACCTAGCTTACGGGGGCGGCCCCGTTTACGCTTTTCCTGAAGCGGCGCTTGGATGTGACCAACGAAGGGAGTAAGATCAGACGAGTGGTACTTACCAATAACCTCCTGATCGCTGATTTTCTCCAGCTGGAAAGTAGCAGGACCGCACACCTGGCGCACGCGGTACGGGCCGTCGCGACGCGGCAGTAGTTTCGGCGTTTGCCCTCTGGCAGCGTCGTTGGAGCCGTGGGTCTTCAGCAGGACCAAATCACCCTCCTTATACAAAGGCGCCGGCCGTCGCCCATCATCTGCGTACTTCTTTGATTCCGCTTGCGCGCGTTCATGCACATCTCTGGCTTGGGCTAGTACATTAGCCATCTTTTTCAGGTAAGGCGTAAAGCTAGGGACGAAATTGTCTTCTTCTAAAATGGCGCGGACGTCGGTGGTGGCATCGCTAGGAGCTCGGAGTTCCCGCCCGAAGGTGAGATAAGCAGGTGAGAATCCGGTACTGGCAGTCACAGCTGAGTTCATCGCAAAGCGGATAGCGGCGAGGTGAGTATCCCACGAGGTGTGATCTCGGCCGACTAATATAGCGAGCTGTGGCTTGAGGTCTCGATTCTTCCTCTCAATTGGGTTACTTTGCGGGTGATAGAGTGGGGTAAGTGCCTGGGTGACTCCCATGGCGTGGCACGCCTGCTGCATCACGTCACTGATGAATTGGACTCCGTTATCGGAAATCACCCGGCGGCTCGTCCCGTACCTAAAGTAAATTTCGTTGATGAGAATTTTAGCACACTCTGCGCTCGTAGCAGCTTTAAGTGCGAACAGCTCGACCCACCGACTACATACATCTTCTACTATAAAGATCCAGCGATTCCCTTCTTGGGTCTCAGGGAGAGGACCAAACAAGTCGATAGATATGACTTCGAACCTTCTCGCCGTAGCTGGCGTCTGTACTAGGCCAGCTGGTTTCCGGGTATCCACTTTATATCTCTGACAGGGAACGCATCGCTTGATGTAGTCAGCTACCTGGGCTCTCATACCTGGCCAGTAGTATCTGGCTCTCAGACGTTCCAAGGTGCGCTCGACACCAAAGTGACCAGCGGTCGGTGCGTCGTGTAGGTCGGCGAGGGCGCGCGCGCGCTCGTGCTGCGGCACCACGAGGCAGGGCTGCTCGACGTCCTCGTCGTCGGCTGAGCACCTGTACAGAATGCCGTCTGACATGACGTAGCCTTTGTCGGACCACACTCGCGCTTTAAAGGGATCGTTCGATTCCATGTCGTCTATAACTTTCTTGACTTCAAGATCTTTCATCTGGTTCTCTCTGATATCTGCTGGGTTTCGCGTGGGCATATCCACGATAGTATAACAGAAGTCGCACGCATCATCGTTAGCGCACGATGGACGCGATAGTGCATCGGCGATAACGTTCTTTTTACCTGGTGTATAATTTATCTCAAGATTATACTCTTGTAGCGACAGCGCCCAGCGTGCTAGACGACCACTCGGCGATTTCAAGCTCATGAGCCATTTCAGCGGTTGGTGGTCGGTCATCACACGTACTGTCGATCCTTCTATATATCCTCTAAATTTCTGCACCGCCCATACAACCGCGAGCGCTTCTCTCTCCGTCGTCGTGTAGTTTTTCTCGGCGCTATTGAGTAGGCGGCTGGCGTATTCGATTGGACGTTCGTCAGGCCCCTCCCCTTGCATCAAAGCAGCCCCGAGGGCGTAGCCACTACTATCAGTGTACAGCGAGTAGGGTTTTGTGCCATCAGCTTGTCGTAATATAGGTGCAGATGTAAGTTTTACCTTTAACTGTTCGAATGCATCTTGCTGGGGTTGCTCCCATCGCCAGGTGCTGGCCTTCTTCAGCAGATCCGTCAGCGGTTTGGCTGTAGCAGCAAAGTTAGGGATGAAACGCCGGAACCAACTTGCGGCTTGAATGAAGCTCTTGAGATGCTTAAGATTTAGTGGTGGGGTCATGGCTGCGATGGCGGTCACTTTCTGGCAGTCCGTGGACAAGCCGCCTGGCACTATCACATGCCCCAAAAATCTTATGGAGTCTCTAGCGAAACAGCTTTTCCCTCGATGGACGCGCAGCTTGAACATCCGCAGGCGTTGAAAAACAGCCTCCAGGTCTTCCAGGTGCTTCTCGTATGAGTCTGAAAGTAAGCACAAATCATCAAGGTAAGCCCATATATTGATATCCTGTAGGTTGGATTTAAAACGGTCCATCAACCTTTGAAAGGTAGCGCCCGAGTTCCTCAGACCCATCGGCATTCGTTTGAACCTATAAGTCCCTAACGGCGTGACAAACGCAGTCTTATCCCGATCTTCAGGCTGTACTAAAGCCTGAAAGTATCCCGAGCGAAGGTCAAGAGTTGACATGTAGTTGCTCGCCTTTGCCTCGTGAAGGATATCTTCCATCCGAGGAAGTGGATACCGGTCGGGTTCGGTGACTGAATTAAGCTTCCTATAGTCTACGCATAAGCGCACTCCTCCATCTTTCTTTCCTACTAAAACAACGTTTGCAGCCCATGGTGATTCGCATTCTTCTATTATGTCCTGCTCGAGTAACTTTTGCAGCTCCTTTTCTAATATCTCCTTCTTACCTGCAGACATTCTATAGGGTGGTGACGCAATAGGTTGTTGACCCTTCTTCACCTTAATGCAGTGCATAGCGTACTCGGTAGGCGGGCCATCAGCTGCGAACACGTCGGCATACTTGGACAGCAGCTGATCCAGCTGGGACCTCTGGTCACTAGTAAGCTTAGTACCCTCTTCATCTCTAAGGTAGACAGACTGATCATTATTTAAAGCGAGAAGTTCATCATTTTGCGATGGTGAGTGGTCATCGTTTTTAGATGGTAAGTGGTATGTAACAAAATCATACTTGGTACTCGGAGAGTCACTAAAGTACCAGACTTGTTGAGGCGCATCAACTATTATGCCTGCCTGAGTAATAAAGTCAAGGCCGAGTAAAGTTCTAGCATCGGCAGCATCAGGTAGTACCATAAAGGTAATGGGCAAATCGCGGCCTCCCAATTCGAGTTCTGTGTCACCGGTGAAAATTCTACTCACCCGGCGAGTCCCATCAGCGAGTCTCACTGATCGTTGCGACTCGTAGAACTGCACCCCTGCATCCAGCAGGATGTGATGCAGTCCCGGGCTGGCGATGCAGTGCGTCGCTCCGGTATCCAGCATGGCGACGCCTGCTCGGCCCGCGGCGCTCACCCGCACCACGGGGCGAGCCGGTGCAGAAGTAGGTTCGTTGACTTCTGAAAAGCTGTGAAAATCCACTTGTTTATCGCCTGCTTTATTATTGTTACTGGCAGCCCTGCAGGTAGTGCACCGAGATCTCACTACCCCTAGCTGGCCACATCCATAACACCGCAACGCACTACTATTGTCGCTCTTAGAGCTTGATTCAGATTTTTCTTTCTCTTTGTCTTTTAACCTACGGCATTCTGACACTACATGCCCAAAAATATGACAAAAGCTGCACTTGGGGCGACTTTGCCGTGGTTTAATAGTTACCTTGTCAGCGTGACTCGTACTAGGCAAACTTTCCATATTATTATTATGAGAAGAGTTCTTTGAAACAGGTTTACTACTTACGTTTACTAATTCTTCTATGTTTTCTTCGACTTCCCTAGCCCTACGTAACAACCCCTCAGTACTTACGCATTCCTCACGCTTCAACCGTTTACGCACGCGTTTATGTAAAAGTCCATAACACATGTCTACTTGGATGTGGTCCTCGAGGTTGTACGGAAGTTTCGAAAGCATCGCACGAGTGCGCGCGACGAACACGTCGGCACGCTCGCTGTCCTGTTGCTCGGCGGCGAAAACATCACGGAAGATCTTGTATGGAGCTCGTGGTGCGCCGAACATGCCTCGTAGACACTCTATCGCGGCGGCCCACGTGGTCGTTGTTGCCTTCACGCCTTGCCACCAGACAGCTGCCTCACCAGTGAGAAGCATGGGTAGGCCTCGCAGAGCGTGTTCATCGGAGACGTTAGTGCAGTCCTTATACACCTCGACTGCATCGATGAAAGCTTCTAGCACGTCGGGATCGCGCGGCAAACTCCCCGCGAAGCGAGCCGAACACTTCGCGAACGTCCCGCATGGCGGCGGCGCGGGCGGCGTGCTGATATTTCCACCCGAGATCCCTCGGATGAGTGCGGCGAGCTGGCTCTCCGTTATCATCAGTGCAGAAGGCGACTCCCGGGTCGCGCTTCCGATGAGATCTTCTACTTCTTGCTCCCGGTCATCCGGGCTGGCCATCCCTTCGTTTTTCGACTCCGTCCGGGTCTTGCTGCGCGTCGTCATCGCGTCGTAGTAGGGTTAGGTAGCGATGTGTCGCTTCACAATCACCCAAAATGGCCGTTGGCTTCCCAGAAGCGCGACGGACCTCTCGTACGCGATGTAATTAACTCGACGCGATAGGTATCCCCGTTCGTTACGTAAAACGTCTATTGAGTTGACCTCACTTTAGCACGGCAGTGTTCATGGATCGTAACAAAATGTCCGTTGACGTTGGCCCCACGTTGGGCGCCACTATGAGCTAATAAAATGCTTGGCTCACATAAAATAAAAGTATATTACAAATAACAATCACTTGAATTACATAGGCACGAGGTAAATAATGTTAACGCGGCAGGGCTCGTGACGAGCTCGCTGTCTTGCGTGCGTGCACGTTGTCGAACATGGGAGTACTGAGGGGCAGACGGAGGAGCGGGACGCGCCTGCGGCGGTCACGGGGAAATGCTTGGCGGCACCCCCGCGCCCCACTGTCGCGTACAATGCCTACACGTTGCCTTACAATAGTTAGTATTTTCCATTTTCGAAATAAGATAACTATATCAAGTGGGGTATCATATGAAAGGGATTCACCTGTGCATTCTAAAACAGATTTTTATTTATTTTTATGCATCATAGTTTTTGAATTGTCGTGCAAAATGTCGAAAAAAGACGACTGTAGTACGGAACCCTCATTGCGCGAGCCTGACTCGCACTTGACCGGTTTTTTACAGATGTTATGAGAGAATAATTAATGCACCAGTAGGGAACGTTACTTGTATGGAATTGGAGGAGTTTACAGAACAATTCGTTAACAAAACCATCAAGCACGACGAAATTTTTTACACTACTCCTAATCAAGAGCTATTTACTCTAGCCCAAATGGAATACTTTGAGTAAGTTATGTTCAACCTTTTTGCGTAGTCAACCATTCAGGGCGTTCATGATCCATCCATACCTTACCAATCGCAACAGTAGGTATGCTTAATAATTATTAAGCCTGTTAATTTAAGTTTAATTATTTTTTTTTTTTAATTTAGATACAAGTTAGCCATTGACTGCAATCTCACCTGGTGGTAAGTGATGATGCAGTCTAAGATGATAGCGGGCTAACCTGGAAGGGGTATGGCAGTTTTTATTAAACCCATACCCCTTTGGTTTCTACACGGCATCGTACCGGAACGCTAAATTGCTTGGCGGCACGGCTTTGCCGGTAGGGTGGTAACTAGCCACGGCCGAAGCCTCCCACCAGACCAGACCAGAAATTTAGAAATGATAAAATTCCAAACCCCTGCCAGGAATCGAACCCGGGACCTCCCACTATTAAGCGCTCACCACTGCGTCAGGGAGGTCGTCAAATTTAATATGACATTCTTACTGATAATCGAAACTGTTTTTATATTAATATACTCGTACCTACCTAATATTACTAAATGATTAACAAAGAAGAATCTAATTTAATTATAACAAACTAAATTAATTAGTGCAATCTATATATATAAAATTCGAAGTCCTGACTGACTGACTGGCGTATATATCAACGCACAGCCTAAACCGCTGGTCCTAGAAACATGAAATTTGGAGGGTGTGTTCTTTGTAAAGAGTAGGTATCCACTAAGAAAGGATTTTTTGGAATTCCATCCCTAAGTGGGTTAAATGGGGGATGGAAATTTGTATGAAAGTCCGTCATTTTTTAAGTTATTTGCATGAAAATTGGTATTTGGGTTTTAGGCAACAAATTAAGAAATATGTATTTCAGAATTTTTGGAAATTCAACCCCCACCTCCATCATCTCTCATCATCCGGGTCAGCTAGTCAATAAATAAAATAAAAACGATTTCGATTCAAAATGAATGCCGTATATAATACCTGATAAAATTTATATATATAAAAGGATAAAAAAAAAAAATAAAAAAAAAAATAAAAAAAAAAGATTCCGATGAATTGAGAACCTCCTCCTTTTTTTGAAGTCGGTTAAAAAGGTGACTGACTGATCTATCAACACACAGCTCAAACTACTGGACGGATCACGCTGAAATTCGGTATGCAGATAGCTATTATAACGTAGGCGTCCGCTAAGAAAGGATTCTTCAAAATGCAACCCCTAAAGGGGTAAAATAGGGGTTTGAAGTTTGTATGAAAGTCTGTCAGTTTTGAAGTGTCTATAAAGAAGTTTTGTAGTTAATATTTTTGCAATTAGCAGTATGACATATTTCATTAAGCTCATGTTAAAATCTCATAGTTAAAGATCAAACCTAAGGGTGTAAAATAGGGGTTTAAAATTTGTGTAGTCCACGCCGACGAAGTCGCGGGCATAAGCTAGTCTATTATAAAATAATGTAACACGTAGCTTGCATGTAATTGTATAATCATTATATATTTGGCATGTACATATGTATTGTTAATGTACCTAACTTTGCAATGCCCTAACGGGGCTTCATGTAACCATGAAAGCAAATGAATAAATAAATCTAAATCTAATATGAGATTTTACATCCCTACGTTGATAGATGTAGCTCGGAATGTAATGTCATATAAGCTTATAGAGATTGTATGGGGACCAGTAGTACCGCGACAGGAATGTGACAGCTGGTGACAGGAAGGAGGAGGAGGAGGAACGTGCTCCCTCGAGATATCACCTTCACGATGTTGCGCCAAACAAAAAAAAATCCCTGCTGGAGGCCGTACGGAAGGCATTGCAGAAGGGTGTGTCGACCGCTTCTTGAATCTGGTCGAACCAACGTCTCGGGCTAATAGCTATCTGCATGCCAAATTTCAGCCCAATCCGTCCAGTAGTTTCAGCTGTGCGTTGATAGATCAGTCAGTCAGTCACCTTTTCCTTTTATATATTTAGACTAGCTTATGCCCGCGACTTCGTCCGCGTGGACTACACAAATTTAAAACCCCTATTTCACCCCCTTAGGGGTTGAATTTCCAAAAATCCTTTCTTAGCGGATGCCTACGTCATAATAGCTATCTGCATGCCAAATTTCAGCCCAATCCGTCCAGTAGTTTCAGCTGTGCGTTGATAGATCAGTCAGTCAGTCAGTCAGTCAGTCAGTCAGTCAGTCAGTCACCTTTTCTTTTTATATATCGTACTATTTTAGACTCTGATCTCTGATTTCAGTTCAATGTTCGTAAAAATATTTTATTGCAAGGAATACGGGTATAACTGTCTTCTCTTCGTAATCAATCTTTTAATATGGACCATAGCTGCCGGCCTGTATAATCAACTCTTCAAGACCTATATTTGGAAGGTAAGGAGTGTTTAATATGGATCATAGCTGCCGGCCTGTATAATCAACTCTTCAAGACCTATATTTGGAAGGTAAGGAGTGTTTAATATGGATCATAGCTGCCGGCCTGTATAATCAACTCTTCAAGACCTATATTTGGAAGGTAAGGAGTGTTTAATATGGATCATAGCTGCCGGCCTGTATAATCAACTCTTCAAGACCTATATTTGGAAGGTAAGGAGTGTTTAATATGGATCATAGCTGCCGGCCTGTATAATCAACTCTTCAAGACCTATATTTGGAAGGTAAGGAGTGTTTAATATGGATCATAGCTGCCGGCCTGTATAATCAACTCTTCAAGACCTATATTTGGAAGGTAAGGAGTGTTTAATATGGATCATAGCTGCCGGCCTGTATAATCAACTCTTCAAGACCTATATTTGGAAGGTAAGGAGTGTTTAATATGGACCATAGCTGCCGGCCTGTATAATCAACTCTTCAAGACCTATATTTGGAAGGTAAGGAGTGTTTAATATGGATCATAGCTGCCGGCCTGTATAATCAACTCTTCAAGACCTATATTTGGAAGGTAAGGAGTGTTTAATATGGATCATAGCTGCCGGCCTGTATAATCAACTCTTCAAGACCTATATTTGGAAGGTAAGGAGTGTTTAATATGGATCATAGCTGCCGGCCTGTATAATCAACTCTTCAAGACCTATATTTGGAAGGTAAGGAGTGTTTAATATGGATCATAGCTGCCGGCCTGTATAATCAACTCTTCAAGACCTATATTTGGAAGGTAAGGAGTGTTTAATATGGATCATAGCTGCCGGCCTGTATAATCAACTCTTCAAGACCTATATTTGGAAGGTAAGGAGTGTTTAATATGGATCATAGCTGCCGGCCTGTATAATCAACTCTTCAAGACCTATATTTGGAAGGTAAGGAGTGTTTAATATGGATCATAGCTGCCGGCCTGTATAATCAACTCTTCAAGACCTATATTTGGAAGGTAAGGAGTGTTTAATATGGATCATAGCTGCCGGCCTGTATAATCAACTCTTCAAGACCTATATTTGGAAGGTAAGGAGTGTTTAATATGGATCATAGCTGCCGGCCTGTATAATCAACTCTTCAAGACCTATATTTGGAAGGTAAGGAGTGTTTAATATGGATCATAGCTGCCGGCCTGTATAATCAACTCTTCAAGACCTATATTTGGAAGGTAAGGAGTCTTTGGTTCCACAGGTGCAATTAAAGCACCCGTTGTGCCAGATCCTTTTTTAGGGTTCCGTACCTCAAAAGGAAAAACGGAATTCTTATAGGATCACTTTGTTGTCTGCCTGCCTGCCTGCTTGCCTTCCTGAAAGACCAGCAACGCATTGACGGTTCCTCTGGTGGTGAGGAATGTTCATGAGTGGCTGTAATCACCTAACATCAGGTGACCCGCCTGCCTGCTGGTTTGTAACTATGCCCTCGATGCGCGAGTCTGATTAGCACTTGCTCAGTTTTTTACTATCAAAACTATTCTTTTTATAGGAAACAAGTTGATGCCCGTGATTTCGTCCGCGTGGATTTTGGTTTGTAAAAATCCCGAGGGAACTCTTTAATTTTCCGGGATAAAAAGTAGCCTATGTCATTCTCCAGGTCTTTAACTAAATCCATGCAAAAAATCACTTCAATCCGTTGCTCCGTTGCGACGTGAACCAACAAACAAACACACTTTCGTATTTATAACTAGCTGATACCCGCGACTTCGTCCGCGTGGAATTATGTTTTTAAAAATCCCGTGGGAACTCTTTAATTTTCCGGGATAAAAAGTAGCCTATGTCACTCTCCAGGTCTTTATCTATACCCATACAAAAAATCACGTCAATCCGTTACACCGTTGCGACGTGATTGAAGAACAAACCAACAAACCAACAAACCAATAAACCAACAAACAAACACACTTTCGCATTTATAATAAGGGTACTGATAAGGGTTACTGATAGTACACAAATTAATTTTAATGATTATAATTTGGTATTTGCAGATACTACACTATGCTCAGATTGCGTTATTCGTCTTACTATTTTTTATTTTCATTCATTTAGTCGCATGTTATGAGGATAAGGAGATCCAATACATAGAGGCTGGGGAGTCTGAATTGCATCGAAGAGTTCTAATGGTAGGTAAGCACGTTGTCGTCATCAACCGATAGACGTCCACAGCTGGACATAGGTATCTTGTAAGAACATTTACACACCACTTTCTTTCTAGATACAGCTGCTTCCTGCGACTCGTTTGATGCTGTTAGGGTTGCCAGACGTCCGGATAAAGCCGGACATACATAGGTAGGCTTTTTGATTGCGTGTCCGGCCAAAATAAACGGTGTCCGGCTTGTCCGTCTTTTGTTAGGCTTTTACATTTCGCAAACGAGCGTGGCCAAGTACAGGCGAGTCGACTGTCGGTCGCTCCCGCGGGCGGCAGTGCCACCTGAACACAAGATTTATGACAATAATAAAAAAGCTTGATTTTTACATACAATTTTTTTGTCGTACCTATAATTACTCAGACACAAAATCCTCAATAATGTAGGGTGTCCGGCCCGTCTACCCAAATGTCCGGCCAAACTGGCTGGTCTGTCCGGCTATTAGGTTTGGCGACCTGGCAACCCTAGATGCTGTCCGTCCACCTAACGCAGGGGAAGGGGACGCGGAGAGGAGGAAGGAAGCGTGGAGAATGAGGACGCGACGAGCTCAGAGGAGGGAAGCGAGAGCTAGGTATCCAGATACGCAATGACAGGAGAGGATGTGGGAAACAGGAGACACCACGAACGGCGACGGGAATCTCCCGTATCTGTGAAGTCTGCCTCAGAATGGGGAGAGTGACCTGATGGGGAGAAGGAAGCAGAAATAAAGAACTTGTAGGGAGTCAAGAAGGCGCCCCGGGAAAGAGCCACCGAGCAAGTACCGAACGGGCGCCCTCCCGCGTTTCGGCCCATATAACCGCGAGGTTGGTGGGGCCATGGGGGGTGGTGGTGCTGTCCGTCAACCTAGAAGGGAGTCTTCCAACGCTGTGCTTTCCGGTGCGAGGTCATCCTTCTAGCACTTTGGGACCTCAACGTCGTTGTTTTTTTTTTACATTTTGCACGATAATTCAAAAACTATGATGCACAAAAATAAACAAGAATCTGTTTTAGAATGCACAGGTACCCCACTTGATATAGTTATCTTACTTCGAAAATTGAAAATACTAATTATTAGTTCATGACTACAATTTATTTATATTTGTGTGATGTAACCACAAATTCACGGTTTTCAGATTTTTCCCTTTATGTATGCTATAGGACCTAGGATACCTGCTAAATTTCATGATTCTAGGTCAACAGGAAGTACCCTGTAGGTTTCTTGACAGACAGACAGACAACGAAGTGATCCTATAAGGGTTCCGTTTTTCCTTTTGAGGTACGGAACCCTAAAAATGAGGGAGAGGAAAATCTCAGTGGTCGTTATCCATTTGGTTTTCAAAAAAACATTCTAAATTCAATTCGAAAACATAGTTTCATTTGTGATACGTTTGCGAGTCCGTAGTTAGTTCCTTGTTTAGTACGGGCTCCTAAAAATGAGTTATTGAGTGTTTACTTTTTACATTGTATAGAGCCTCAATAGCTCAACGGGTACAGGAGTGGACTGAAAACCGAAAGGTCGACGGTTCGAACCCCGCCCGTTGCACTATTGTCGTACCTACTCCTAGCACAAGCTTTACGCTTAGTTGGAGAGGAAAGGGCTTAGTCATTTAACATGGCTAATATGCATAAAAAAAATGTTTTTTTTCAGTCTGGGGATTACGACATGTTAGCTGAAACAATGACAGCACCGCCCATAGCTCACATCCTGAGCGCTAGAACAACTTCTGAGGTATTTCAAATTGAACTTCTTTATGAACTAAGAGCCAGTAATAAAGATGGAAAAAATCTTACGTCAAAGCATAAAGTCTAGTTTTATTTATAATATTTTCTTCAGAATAGTATTAGAAATAACGTCATGCATTGCAAAACACTTAGTATGGTGGCAACTATCTACCAGACACTTTTAAAGGTTTAATCTGTATATAATATAAAATTCAAAGTCCTGACTGACTGACTGACATATATATCAACGCACAGCCTAAACCGCTGGTCCTAAAGACATGAAATTTGGAGGGTCTATTCTTTGTAAAGTGGAAGTTTGTATGAAAGTCCGTCATTTGTCAAGTTATTTGCATGAAAATTGGTATTTGGGTTTTCGATCACAAATGAAGAAATATGTGTTTCAGGACTTTTGGAAAATTCGCCCATAAGGGTGGTAAAATAGGGGATGAAAGTTTGTATGGGAAAGTTTTAATTATTGATATTATAATTAACTTGAATTTGGAAAGTAGGTTTTTTCTTGAGGTTAGGTGTCAGCTAAGAATATGAGAAAATCCCCCCCCCCCCCCCCCCCCTGCGCGTCCTGATGTTATAATGTTTGTTTCTGAAAAAAATGCCATTTGTTTCTTGTAGGCCACGCGGGCGAAGCCGCGAGCAGAAGCTAGTAAATTATAAATGTCATACTTAATAGCTATCTGCATGCCTTTCATCCCGATCCGCCCAGTTGTTTGAGCTGTGCGTTTATAGATCAGTCAGTCAGTCGGTCGGTCAGTCGGTCGGCGGGTCGGTCGGCGGGTCGGTCGGTCGGTCGGTTGGTCTGGCCAGCCAGCCAGGTGACTTTTATATATTTAGATTACTAGCTGATGTCCGCAACTTCATCCGCGTGGAATTAGGTTTTTAAAAAATCCCGCGGGAACTCTTTGATTTTCCGGGATAAAAAGTAGCCTAAAAGTCTCCAGGTCTTTATCTATACCCTTGCAAAAAATCACGTCAATCCGTTGCAACGTTGCGACGTGATTGAAGGACAAACCAACAAATCAACAAACAAACACACTTTCGCATTTATGATAAGGGTTACAGATTACTTTTTATCACAGAGTGTGGGTGACATTCTAACAAATCTACGAATTCTAAATATCTCTAATTTTTTTATTTTATGATTTCAGATAAAACCGAGCCTGAATAGCGCCGTGATAGTGATTTCGAACGGAGTTTATTATATTTTCAAAGCTTTGACTTCGTATTTAATGAAAAGACATTGCGAAAGATGGGTCAATGCGTCTATCATTCACTGGAATTTCGGTAAATTACTTATCTAAATATATAAATATAGCAGCTTATAATACAGGGCAAGATGCAGACCTGGCCGTAGACGAATATCCTGGCTCAAGAACCTTCGCCAGTGGTTTAACATGAGTACAAGATCACTGTTTAGGGCAGCAGTAAACAAGATCCAGTTAGCCTTAATGATTGCCAACCTCCGGTAGGAGATGGCACTTGAAGAAGAAGAAATATATAAAAAATCGCTACATAAATAAAAAAAAAGTCGAAAAAAGAACTGGACCGAATTGAGAACCACCACCTCCTTTTTAAAAGTCGATTAATAAAGAAAAGGTAACTGATTGACTGACTGATCTACCAACGCACAGCTCAAACTACTGGACGGATCGGGCTGAAATTTGGCATGTAGATCTATTATGCCGTAGGCATCCGCTAAGAAAAGATTTTTGAAAATTCAACCCCAAAAGGGATAAAATAGGGGGTGAAATAAAGGTTTGAAATTTGTATAGTTTTTTTTTTTTAATTCAGATACAAGTTAGCCCTTAACTGCAATCTCACCTGGTGGTAAGTGATGATGCAGTCTAAGATGATAGCGGGCTAATCTGGAAGGGGTATGGCAGTTTTTTATTAAACCCACACCCCTTTGATTTCTGTACCTACATTCAAAACAGATTTTTATTTGTTTTTATGCATAACTAGCTTATGCTCGCGACTTTGTCCGCGTGGACTACATAAAATTCAAACCCCTATTTCACCCCCTATTTTATCCCTTTTGGGGTTGAATTTTCAAAAATCTTTTCTTAGGTTTTTGAAAATTTGGTTTCTACTTTGGTTTGGTTTCTACCCCCTTTGGTTTCTACAAAACCACGTAGTCCACGCGGATGACCTTTTACTTTTATATATTTAGATGATTTTCAGGTAGTGGATCGATTTTCTACTTCTGGCCGATTTACTTCGCATCATTCAATTATGGCGGTGTTATTGCAGTTATATTTTTTGCTCTCAATGCGATTGTCGAGTACTGTATGTTTGTAAGTATCACTTTAATTCTCGACGCAAGAAAGAGAGTAGATTTTTTTTGGGATAGTTAGGAGGTGGGTTCACAAAATCATTCCGCATACGACTTGACCAAGAGAACAACATCTCGAACATCGACGAAAAATTTGTCTTAATTTATTTTTTGCACTAACCGCCGTACCCAGAGTCGCTTAATCGTTACTTAAGTTTAGTTAAAACGAGACAGAGATAGATAGAAATACTTTATTGCACACAAAAAATATTACATAACTATTACAGAAACAAAAACTAAAAAAATAATTGTATGCAAAGGCGGCCTTATTGCTCACAGCAATCTCTACCAGGCAACCTTTGGTGAAAGGAGAAACTAGCTGAGTGGGATAGTACTTACACGCAATACAGAAAAAAAAATTAAGTAGTATAATATTATATAATATAATTAACTATTTCAGTAATACATACAATCCATAATAGAAATATATATATATATATAATAAGTATATATATATATATATATATGTATATATATGCTCTCACATAAATCTGTCTCGTTTTAACTCAGTCTTAAGTAACGATTAGCGACTCTGAGTGCGGCTGTTACTCCATGGCCTTTGCTGTTTTCAGATAATCACTTTCCAATGTTTGATAGAAGTGGTGAAATACGAATGGACCTGGCTAAAACCTTGGTGCCTGTCGGTCATCATGGTCGCTCTCGCTATTGTTGAACTCTTCTATGTGGAGGACGATGTACCTACTCTATTTTTAATACTTCTTATATATATTGAGCCTCGATAGCTCAACGGTTAAAGGACCGTACTGAAAACCAAAAGTTCGCCGGTTCAAATCCCACCCGTTGCAATTGTCGTGCTTACTCCTAGCACAAGCTTTACGCTTAATTGGAAGGGAAAGGGGAATATTAGTCTGCAATTAACTTGGCTAATATTCTTCAAAAAAACCGACCAAGTGCGAGTCAGGCTCGCGCAATGAGGGTTCCGTACTACAGTCGTATTTTTTCGACATTTTGAATGAAAATTCAAAAACTCTGATGCATAAAAATAAATAAAAATCTGTTTTAGAATGCACAGGTGAAGACCTTAATAAGGTTCCGTTAGGGTTACCTTTTGTAATGGACCCTAACAAATAACACCTTCAGTTTTCAGGAAATTCCTACATCTTTTACACTAGTCTTTCAAGTCTGGCTGAAATTTTGATAATTTTTTGGATATACCCACGTGGACGTATTCTGGATGATATAACATTCCACTTTGGAGTTCCACCAACTAGGCTTCGAAGGTGGACCTTCTGTTTTCTTCCTTGGTTTTATTTGGTGAGTATATTCTTGTCTTATTAGTAATCTTTGAGAGATCTGCAGTCAAAATTTTAGACGAGTATATAATACCTAGGACACACAATCCAGTTGGGTAGGTCCAATTTCGAGAAAGAGGTCAGCCACCGAATTTAACTCGGTTGGGCAGCGTTCAGGAAGCTTCGAGATGTCTTTTTGTCCAAAATTCTTCAGTGCTTGAAGACCAAAGTCTTCGAACAGTGCGTGTTGCCAGTGATGACATGGATCCGAGACATGGGCCTCATAAGAAAGCTCAGAGTCACTCAGTGGGCGATGGAGAGAGCTATGCTTGGAGTTTCTCTACGTGATCAAATCAGAAATGAGGAGATCCGTAGCAGAACTAGAGTAACCGACATAGCTCAAAGAGTTGCGAAGCTGAAGCGGCTATGGGCAGGGCACATAGTTCGTAAAACCGATAGACGTTGGGGTCTCAAGGTGCTGGAATGGCGACCTCGCACCGGAAGACGCAGCGTTGAAAGACCCTCCACTAGGTAGACGGACGACATCAGACGAGTCGCAGGGAGCCGCTGGATTCAGGCGGCGCAAAACCGTGGCGTGTGGAAGTGGCCGAATTTTTTCAAAATTGATATTTGGGGGCTATAGTCAACATAAAAAAGGAAACTTGGCATTTAAAAAAAATGGCCGCTGAGTAGTTTAGCTTGATTAAAATATATCTAGCAAAGAATTTTCACTTCTACCGCATTTATACAACCTCAAAAGTTCCTCTGCTGCTGCCACTTTGATTGAGTGGTTGCATTTAGCAATTATTGTGCCCTGATCAAGTTAATATTGCAGTTAGGTTATTATAAAAGGTAAAACTCTTGAAAACCTCTGCGCGTCGTGATTAACTTTCTCTTCTGCTATGTTTATAATCAGGTGACTTGTTGGCCCACCTACGCTTGCTTGTTTGCTCGCTATTTCTATTTTTTTAAACCATTCAAAAGGGATACCAGAAGTGGATTTAAAGTCAGACAGAAAGACAAAAGGCAGGTCATTTTAAGCTATTTTTGGATTAGTTATTTGAATGTCCTCTCTTGTTAAACTTGCGCGCAGACAATGATCACACGCGTAGAGGCTTATCGAGAGGTTTACTCTTTATAAAATAAATAAAATAAAAATAAAAATAATTTTATTTCAGGCAATGACAATACAAGTTACAACCCATAACAATATACACACAATATGGAGCAGATTACATTAAATATTAGAATTGAATTGAATAACAATATAAATGTAAAAAATAAAATAAAAAAATGGAGCTAACAATTTAAAAATAAACTAATCTAAGTAAAGGTGTTATTATCGCACCGATGCAGGTTGGACCAATGTTTTGTGAAAGGATTACTAAGATCCTCTACAATAGCACATAAGATAGCGTTGGTACTGTATGTCAGTCTTTCCCAGTAGGAAGCCGTCCTCGCTCGGAGTATGGCGAAGAAGTCAGGGACCCTTATACTAACCTAACTAAAATATTAAGTTGATTACGGCACAATAATTACTATTACAACCACGCAATCAAAAATGGCGACCTAAGCACAAAAAGCATTTAATAGTCGGTTGAGTCTCGCGTCGGAACGAGACTGGCTTTAAAAACCATCAACCACCCGTATTTATACAATCGACTCAAGATGTTGACGCAACAGATCACGTGACTTTCGTCAGAGATAACTTATTATAAGTGGGATAACACAGTTTTTTCTTGTTACAGTGGAAGATCTTCGTGATGCTATACCTGTTCTACATATATACTACTACACCCATTAGCTATATTTTTAAATACCTGCACACGACGCAGTATGCACCCACTTGTATTACGATACTGTTTGTTGTTGGAGCTGTCTATGCGTTCTACGACCATGTCCTTAAGGGAAAAAAGGTACTTAAGTTTTAAAGTAATCCGTACTGTTATCGCACTTGTAATTGCCGCCTTTGAAACGGAAGTCACGTGATCTGTTGCGAGAAACCCATCTGAGTCGATTGTATAAATGCAGGTGTTTGATGGTTTTTAAGCCAGTCTCGTTCCGACGCGAGACTCGACCGATTATTGAATGCTTTTTGTGTTTAGGTCGCCATTTTGATCGAGTGGTTGCAATAACAATTGTGCCCTTATCAAGTTAATATTGCAGTTGCCGTAAAACCGTAAAACCGAGACAGACTATTGCGCATGTGTGTCTCGGACTTGGGTGCCCTGCGTTCCTTACAACCTGCACGAACGAGGAGCTACACGAGGCTACCGACCGAGCTATCGCGGATGCGGCTTTTTGAATGATGAACTTAAAATGACCGTCGACTCGAGAAGAAGAAGATCTGTACTAAATGGAGCAGGATGTTTAATAAAACCCGATTATATTCTTTCAGAGTTTTTGTCAACTATTCAAGCCTCTACCCGAATGGGGTCCTAAGGATTTTCGATTAAGACAATTGAGGAAAAAATTCGACAGCCGTGAGGTTAGTTCAAAAACAATTAAAAATATTAAGTCCTGATATCAATGTATGACATCATTATCATCATCGTCAAAAACCCATCGCTGGCTCACTACTGAGCACAGGTCTACTCTCAGAATGAGAAAGATTTGGCCATTGCTTGTCTACCAAGCAGGTCAAGTGCATAGTGGCAGACTTCACACACTTTTGAGAATATTATGGAGAAATAACAATATTTATGAGCTAATAAAATGCTTGGCTCACATAAAATAAAAGTATATTGCAAATAACAATCATTTGAATTACATAGGCACGAGGTAAATAATGTTAACGCGGCAGGGCTCGTGACGAGCTCGCTGTCTTGCGTGCGTGCACGTTGTCGAACATGGGAGTACTGAGGGGCAAACGCAGGGCCGGGACGCGCCTGCGGCGGTCACGGGGAAATGCTTGGCGGCACCCCCGCGCACCGCTGTCGTGTACAATGCCTACACGTTGCCTTACATCTCCCCCCTATAGTCCTGGTGGTAGCGTGGTACCAATAGGACTAGCACCTAACTTACGGGGTCGGCCCCGTTTACGCTTTTCCTGAAGCGGCGCTTGGATGTGACCAACGAAGGGAGTAAGATCAGACGAGTGGTACTTACCAATAACCTCCTGATCGCTGATTTTCTCCAGCTGGAAAGTAGCAGGACCGCACACCTGGCGCACGCGGTACGGGCCGTCGCGACGCGGCAGTAGTTTCGGCGTTTGCCCTCTGGCAGCGTCGTTGGAGCCGTGGGTCTTCAGCAGGACCAAATCGCCCTCCTTATACAAAGGCGCCGGCCGTCGCCCATCATCTGCGTACTTCTTTGATTCCGCTTGCGCGCGTTCATGCACATCTCTGGCTTGGGCTAGTACATTAGCCATCTTTTCCAGGTAAGGCGTAAAGCTAGGGATGAAATTGTCTTCATCTAAAATGGCGCGGACGTCGGTGGTGGCATCGCTAGGAGCTCGGAGTTCCCGCCCGAAGGTGAGATAAGCAGGTGAGAATCCGGTACTGGCAGTCACAGCTGAGTTCATCGCAAAGCGGATAGCGGCGAGGTGAGTATCCCACGAGGTGTGATCTCGGCCGACTAATATAGCGAGCTGTGGCTTGAGGTCTCGGTTTTTCCTCTCAATTGGGTTACTTTGCGGGTGATAGAGTGGGGTGAGTGCCTGGGTGACTCCCATGGCGTGGCACGCCTGCTGCATCACGTCACTGATGAATTGGACTCCGTTATCGGAAATCACCCGGCGGCTCGGCCCGTACCTAAAGTAAATTTCGTTGATGAGAATTTTAGCACACTCTGCGCTCGTAGCAGCTTTAAGTGCGAACAGCTCGACCCACCGACTACATACATCTTCTACTATAAAGATCCAGCGATTCCCTTCTTGGGTCTCAGGGAGAGGACCAAACAAGTCGATAGATATGACTTCGAACCTTCTCGCCGTAGCTGGCGTCTGTACTAGGCCAGCTGGTTTCCGGGTATCCACTTTATATCTCTGACAGGGAACGCATCGCTTGATGTAGTCAGCTACCTGGGCTCTCATGCCTGGCCAGTAGTATCTGGCTCTCAGACGTTCCAAGGTGCGCTCGACACCAAAGTGACCAGCGGTCGGTGCGTCGTGCAGGTCGGCGAGGGCGCGCGCGCGCTCGTGCTGCGGCACCACGAGGCAGGGCTGCTCGACGTCCTCGTCGTCGGCTGAGCACCTGTACAGAATGCCGTCTGACATGACGTAGCCTTTATCGGACCACATTCGCGCTTTAAAGGGATCGTTCGATTCCATGTCGTCTATAACTTTCTTGACTTCAAGATCTTTCATCTGGTTCTCTCTGATATCTGCCGGGTTTCGCGTGGGCATATCCACGATAGTATAACAGAAATCGCACGCATCATCGTTAGCGCACGATGGACGCGATAGTGCATCGGCGATAACGTTCTTTTTACCTGGTGTATAATTTATCTCAAGATTATACTCTTGTAGCGACAGCGCCCAGCGTGCTAGACGACCACTCGGCGATTTCAAGCTCATGAGCCATTTCAGCGGTTGGTGGTCGGTCATCACACGTACTGTCGATCCTTCTATATATCCTCTAAATTTCTGCACCGCCCATACGACCGCGAGCGCTTCTCTCTCCGTCGTCGTGTAGTTTTTCTCGGCGCTATTGAGTATGCGGCTGGCGTATTCGATTGGACGTTCGTCAGGCCCCTCCCCTTGCATCAAAGCAGCCCCGAGGGCGTAGCCACTACTATCAGTGTACAGCGAGTAGGGTTTTGTGCCATCAGCTTGTCGTAATATAGGTGCAGATGTAAGTTTTACCTTTAACTGTTCGAATGCATCTTGCTGGGGTTGCTCCCATCGCCAGGTGCTGGCCTTCTTCAGCAGATCCGTCAGCGGTTTTGCTGTAGCAGCAAAGTTAGGGATGAAACGCCGGAACCAACTTGCGGCTTGAATGAAGCTCTTGAGATGCTTAAGATTTAGTGGTGGGGTCATGGCTGCGATGGCGGTCACTTTCTGGCAGTCCGTGGACAAGCCGCCTGGCACTATCACATGCCCCAAAAATCTTATGGAGTCTCTAGCGAAACAGCTTTTCCCTCGATGGACGCGCAGCTTGAACATCCGCAGGCGTTGAAAAACAGCCTCCAGGTCTTCCAGGTGCTTCTCGTATGAGTCTGAAAGTAAGCACAAATCATCAAGGTAAGCCCATATATTGATATCCTGTAGGTTGGATTTAAAACGGTCCATCAACCTTTGAAAGGTAGCGCCCGAGTTCCTCAGACCCATCGGCATTCGTTTGAACCTATAAGTCCCTAACGGCGTGACAAACGCAGTCTTATCCCGATCTTCAGGCTGTACTAAAGCCTGAAAGTATCCCGAGCGAAGGTCAAGAGTTGACATGTAGTTGCTCGCCTTTGCCTCGTGAAGGATATCTTCCATCCGAGGAAGTGGATACCGGTCGGGTTCGGTGACTGAATTAAGCTTCCTATAGTCTACGCATAAGCGCACTCCTCCATCTTTCTTTCCTACTAAAACAACGTTTGCAGCCCATGGTGATTCGCATTCTTCTATTATGTCCTGCTCGAGTAACTTTTGCAGCTCCTTTTCTAATATCTCCTTCTTACCTGCAGACATTCTATAGGGTGGTGACGCAATAGGTTGTTGACCCTTCTTCACCTTAATGCAGTGCATAGCGTACTCGGTAGGCGGGCCGTCAGCTGCGAACACGTCGGCATACTTGGACAGCAGCTGATCCAGCTGGGACCTCTGGTCACTAGTAAGCTTAGTACCCTCTTCATCTCTAAGGTAGACAGACTGATCATTATTTAAAGCGAGAAGTTCATCATTTTGCGATGGTGAGTGGTCATCGTTTTTAGATGGTAAGTGGTATGTAACAAAATCATACTTGGTACTCGGAGAGTCACTAAAGTACCAGACTTGTTGAGGCGCATCAACTATTATGCCTGCCTGAGTAATAAAGTCAAGGCCGAGTAAAGTTCTAGCATCGGCAGCATCAGGTAGTACCATAAAGGTAATGGGCAAATCGCGGCCTCCCAATTCGAGTTCTGTGTCACCGGTGAAAATTCTACTCACCCGGCGAGTCCCATCAGCGAGTCTCACTGATCGTTGCGACTCGTAGAACTGCACCCCTGCATCCAGCAGGATGTGATGCAGTCCCGGGCTGGCGATGCAGTGCGTCGCTCCGGTATCCAGCATGGCGACGCCTGCTCGGCCCGCGGCGCTCACCCGCACCACGGGGCGAGCCGGTGCAGAAGTAGGTTCGTTGACTTCTGAAAAGCTGTGAAAATCCACTTGTTTATCGCCTGCTTTATTATTGTTACTGGCAGCCCTGCAGGTAGTGCACCGAGATCTCACTACCCCTAGCTGGCCACATCCATAACACCGCAACGCACTACTATTGTCGCTCTTAGAGCTTGATTCAGATTTTTCTTTCTCTTTGTCTTTTAACCTACGGCATTCTGACACTACATGCCCAAAAATATGACAAAAGCTGCACTTGGGGCGACTTTGCCGTGGTTTAATAGTTACCTTGTCAGCGTGACTAGTACTAGGCAAACTTTCCATATTATTATTATGAGAAGAGTTCTTTGAAACAGGTTTACTACTTACGTTTACTAATTCTTCTATGTTTTCTTCGACTTCCCTAGCCCTACGTAACAACCCCTCAGTACTTACGCATTCCTCACGCTTCAACCGTTTACGCACGCGTTTATGTAAAAGTCCATAACACATGTCTACTTGGATGTGGTCCTCGAGGTTGTACGGAAGTTTCGAAAGCATCGCACGAGTGCGCGCGACGAACACGTCGGCACGCTCGCTGTCCTGTTGCTCGGCGGCGAAAACGTCACGGAAGATCTTGTATGGAGCTCGTGGTGCGCCGAACATGCCTCGTAGACACTCTATCGCAGCGGCCCACGTGGTTGTTGTTGCCTTCACGCCTTGCCACCAGACAGCTGCCTCACCAGTGAGAAGCATGGGTAGGCCTCGCAGAGCGTGTTCATCGGAGACGTTAGTGCAGTCCTTATACACCTCGACTGCATCGATGAAAGCTTCTAGCACGTCGGGATCGCGCGGCAAACTCCCCGCGAAGCGAGCCGAACACTTCGCGAACGTCCCGCATGGCGGCGGCGCGGGCGGCGTGCTGATATTTCCACCCGAGATCCCTCGGATGAGTGCGGCGAGCTGGCTCTCCGTTATCATCAGTGCAGAAGGCGACTCCCGGGTCGCGCTTCCGATGAGATCTTCTACTTCTTGCTCCCGGTCATCCGGGCTGGCCATCCCTTCGTTTTTCGACTCCGTCCGGGTCTTGCTGCGCGTCGTCATCGCGTCGTAGTAGGGTTAGGTAGCGATGTGTCGCTTCACAATCACCCAAAATGGCCGTTGGCTTCCCAGAAGCGCGACGGACCTCTCGTACGCGATGTAATTAACTCGACGCGATAGGTATCCCCGTTCGTTACGTAAAACGTCTATTGAGTTGACCTCACTTTAGCACGGCAGTGTTCATGGATCGTAACAAAATGTCCGTTGACGTTGGCCACAAGTAGCGCGACGGAAAAAATCGAACGAACGCGATTCCACGAAACCACACAGGTAGGTATGTATGTACTCCCGATTGAATGTTCTTTCCTCGTGCTCCACGTTTAGGCGCCACTATGAGCTAATAAAATGCTTGGCTCACATAAAATAAAAGTATATTGCAAATAACAATCATTTGAATTACATAGGCACGAGGTAAATAATGTTAACGCGGCAGGGCTCGTGACGAGCTCGCTGTCTTGCGTGCGTGCACGTTGTCGAACATGGGAGTACTGAGGGGCAAACGCAGGGCCGGGACGCGCCTGCGGCGGTCACGGGGAAATGCTTGGCGGCACCCCCGCGCACCGCTGTCGTGTACAATGCCTACACGTTGCCTTACATATTACATTAAATTGAATGCCGCCCTTCTAGTTTGGTGGTCCGGGGTTCGATCCCGGGCACGCACTTTTAACTTTTCAGATGTTGATTTTTAACAAAAAATTATGGGATGTTATGTATAGCGGTAGCTTATGCTTAGCTTAATTAATTAATTATTAAAGAGAATGATTTTAAACATCACGATTTTTATTTAACTTTAACATGAAACTCGCGTACTACGGAAGGTGATCAGTGACGTCACAATCCAAAAACGACAAATATTTTTCAATTTTTAACATAAAAATAGAGTAATTTCTGCTAGAAAATATTTTTTATGTTAAAAAATTGTAAAACAACAGTCATTTACGCCATGTGACGTCATTAATCGCTTTCTGTACAGGCGTGTCGTTAATTTTTTGTATTTGTATTTTTTGTATTTATTTCGATTTAGACTCATTACAAGCGCTTACGAAAGTCAGATCGGCATAGAACAAAACAATAATAAAATGATTTTACAAAATATGGCATATTATAATCTAGATAATACTAGTTAAAGATGGCATAAAAATTATTAAGTTACTCAAGCACCTTGTCGTATTTTGTAACAATAATAATTTTGTTAAAAATGAATGAATGAATTTTTACGCTATACAAAAAAAAATCACGTCATTTTATTAGTACAGTCCAAGACCCTATTGATATTACGAAGGAAACCATCGTGAAGAAACCTGCATGCGTGAGATTTCTCCATAATATTATCAATGGTGTGTGAAGTGATTTCTAATAATTACAATGTTAAGAGCCTCAATAGCTCAACGGGTAAAGGTGTGGACTGAAAACCGAAAGGTCGACGGTTCAAACCCCGTCCGTTGCACTATTGTCGTACCTACTCCTAGCACAAGCTTGACGCTTAGTTGGAGAGGAAAGGGGAATATTAGTCATTTAACATGGCTAATATTCTTTTAACAAAAAAATGTACTTACTTACCTATATTTTGCAATACCCTAACAGGGTCTCATAAATGTTATTATTCAAAGAATAAAGAATAAAGAAAAATCTGCCAATCCGCACTTGACCTGCGTGGTAGACTAGGGCCGAGTCATTCTCATTCTAAGGAGAACCGAGCTCAGTAGCGAGCCGAAGATGTGTTTTGCGTGGCGTCTTGTAAATATGTTTCCAGCATTACTTTCAATTCCAGTTCATCCTGTCTCAAGCACCAAGAGATCTTAGCACATATCTGATAGAAAAGTCCGGTCTGGTGTCATATAAACTGGACGTGGTTTATGACGTCAAACCAAGGTCGACTATTATACGTGGTGATGGAAAAGATGCAAGGGGAAAGGAACATTGGTACTGATTCTGAGCACACCTACGTTTTAGAGTATTCGCATCATCTTCTCACTAATTTATTTTATTTTATTTATTTATTGACACTTTATTGCACACAACACAAAGTAAACATTGAAAAAACACAATACAGGATCTTATTCTAATAGATGTAGCATGCAAAGGCGGCCTTATCGCTAAAGCGATCTCTTCCAGGCAACCTTTGACGAAAGGAATCACGAAAGCACGGGTTGGTGCGGCAGCCGAAAATGGCCCTAGTTATTATTATAAATTAGACTACATACACAGTACATTCAAATAATACACAAATAAATATAATTATATATACCCATATACATATCTCTATAATATACTACATAATTCTGTTTACATAGATAAATAATAGTTCTTCAAACGATTTTTGAAGGTGTTTAAGGATTTCGCCTGACGTATTTCAGCTGGGAGAGAATTCCAGAGCTTGACACTGTATTGTGAAAAGGACAGACGCAGTTTGACATTTTTTAATTCAATTTAGAGCTGCCATATCTCGTGACTTTAGCTGCCAGTCGCGACTCGCGAGCCTACTGTTTAAATTTGTAGCGAGCACTAAAATTTAGTCTTTAAATGTAAAATTCATGTTCCGTCCTTTTTTAGCGATATTAAAAAGAGAAAGATGCAGATAGATACTTTAAATTTAGTTTAGAGAAAGACAAGAGAATCGGCGCCATTAATTGACTTATTTCACAACTGCAATTATTATATGTTTTATTTAACTGTTTTTTTCTTTTCAAAGAATATTAACCATGCTAGTCATGACTCATGACTAATATTCCCCTTAGCCCTCCAACTAAGAGTAAAGCTAGTGCTAGGAGTAGGTACGACAATAGTGCAACGGGGGGGGGTTTGGACCATTTTATGTTGGAAGGCCACCCATGGTTTGAACCGCCGGCCTTTTGGAATTCAGTCCGCTCCCCAACCGTTGAGCTATTGAGGCTATTATTGTGTTATTACTTACTAGCGACCCAGCCCGGCTTCGCATGGGTGCAACGTAGATACTAATGTGGTGTCATTGAGGTGTCATTGCCTCAGAAACTCTCAAATGAGAGGATTTTTTCCGACCTAATTCAAATTACTACAATTTCTCTAGGGATCTCTAATTTTTTGAGAATTAAACTATAGCTATAAACCTTCCTCTTGAATTACTCTATCTATTGGTGAAAACAGCATTAAAATCCGTTACGTAGTTTAAAAGATCTACGCGTTCATACATACATACAGACGCGCGAAGCGACTTTATTTTATACTATGTAGAGATTAACTGTAAGTGCTTATAGTATTACTAGCTGAGTGCGGGTAACGTGCGTGTATGCGAGGCATCCCCCTGCCTCCTACCCCGATTGCCATCTGGACCTGTCGCGGACTAAAGGTATGCCCACTTTTTAACAGATATAGGGAGAATTTTCCAAAATTTCACTCCGGACTCCGGACCTATTGAGATGCTAATCTGTGAAGTTAAGAGCGGATTACTGCGAATCTAAACTGCCCATTTAGCTACTTTTTTGTCGTTAAATGAGACAACTTAATGGCTACCGTAATGAACAGCAGTTTAAAAGGTGGACTTTTGTACGTTTATTTTCGTCAAATTGATGGTGTTTAATCCTGATTAGCCTTTTAATGTTATAGTCCTTGCATTTCACGAGGCCCCGAAGGCGAGTATACAACAAATAATAAAAATTTCAAAATGGTCGCCATGAAAATTAAAAATAAATAAAAACTCGTGTACGATGGGACGGAAGTTCCGTACCATTCCACGGAACCCTTCGTGTGTGTGTCTGATTCGCACTTGACCGATTTTTTTATTTTTGCATAATTATTAAAGTCTCAGAATACTTTGTATAGTCTTCATTTCATCTTCTTAAGACTCCTTAAAATTGTGGCACCGAACATTTTTTTTACGAAATAACAGTATCTAAGAGCCCTCGCCCACGGCGACTTTTTGTAGCGATGCTGTCGCGCGTTTACTAAACGCACGCCAGCATCACTACTAACGCGTGTTAGTCGCATTTGCAACGCGCTACTGCATCACGACTGTATCAATGCAAACGCGCGACTTTGTCGCATGACATCGGGGGAAGTACGGAGGGAGGGTGGCGCGTGAATAGAGAACCGAGCATCAGTGCAACATTTTTTCTCGTTTGCATCGACACAGAAGCGCGACAATATCGCATTTGCATCGCGACTGAATCTGAGACCGTGGGCGAGGGCACACAGCTAGCGACCGCTTCGCGACTGTTTCGATGCGGACGCGCGACAGCATCGCTACTGTATCGCTACAAAAAGTCGCCGTGGGCGAGGGCTCTAACGCGGTACGTAGGATATTCGATGCCCTGTAGCTTTCTATAAGTAATCATCCAAAATTATCGGACGTTCGGATAATCTTATTCGATTAAGTTGTTGTGAATAGCGTTTGATAGTCGTAATCGTACGATATCTACGTAAGTTCGATTCGGTCTCGGTTTCGACAACTTTACTGTCGATACGGTTATTCTGAATTGAAAATACATCTTATCGTACGACAACTTCAAATCAAATCATGATGGTGTTACAGTGGTTTATTTACAGCTACAATCCACCATACAGTGGGCATGCAAAATTTATTTTCTTATTATCTATTATTAATAAGCTATTTTTTAACTTTTTTTTTTTAGAATTATAATGTTCAACAGTCACATATCACATAATATAATATAATATCACATGTCACATAATAATTATCTACCTGTAATATATTAACCAAGAAATAATTAAAAAAAATAGTCAATATAATATAATCACATCAAGTCAACTTTAATTAAAATACCTTAAGATTACTATTATTATTACTACATAATTATAAATTGTATAATATTTTATTCCTTGTATTCAAAAAATTCTTTAACGGAATAAAATGTCCGACTTACCGAATCGATCGATAATTATGTTATCGAAGTGCTCTGAATCGGCCTGCTGGAGAGTGATATAGGCTACTGTTTGTCCCTGAAAATCAAAGAGTTCCCCGGGATATCAAAAACCTAAATCCACGCGAACGAAGTCGCGGGCATCGACTAGTACATTTGAATAAAAGCAGGCGTTACTTTGAATATAGTACTTTATAATAAGTAATTATAGTATCCATATCTACTGATATTATAAATGCGAAGTGGCCCCGATTCTCTAGTCTCTCTCTAAACTAAATTTAGAGTATCTGCATCCTTTTCTTTTTACTAATGCTAAAAAAGGAACGGAACATGACTTTCACATTTAAAGACTCAAAATTTTAGTGCACAATACAAATTTAAACAGTAGGTTCGCGAGTGCGTGCTAAAATCACGGGTTTTACCATCTAAAAATTAAATTTAGAAATGTCAAACTGCTTCTGTCCTTTTCATATAACAATAGTAAGAAGAGGGTGCGAATACTCTAAAATTAGGTTGTGCTTAGAATCGGTGCCAATTCTCTGTTTGTCTATCAATCTGTCTGTCTATTAGTTTTTCACAGCTCAACTGTTCAACCGATTTTGATGAAATTTGGTACAGATTTTGAAATTACCTAAATCCACGCGGAGAAAGTCGCGGACATCATCTGTTACTTAATAAATGACTTGAACTTAAACTAATATACAGCATTTCTCATCGTTGCAACAGTCAGTGGCCTCTTGGAATACTATACGAGGGTTGCAGAACTTGTCTTTTGGCATACACTCTCCGCCGCGCTTTTCGCAGCGCGTCTCCTTTACGGAAACTGTAAAATAAAAATAATGGGTCTGTGTTAATACTCTAAAGTTTTTTAAGCTTTTGAGAAATTGAGTCGAGTCTGTAATAAATTGGTAAAAAAAAATTGACGTCCACAGCTGGACATAGGTCTCTTGTATGGACTTCCACACGCCGCGGTCTTGCACCGCCTGAATCCAGCGGCTCCCTGCGACTCGTCTGATGTCGTCCGTCCACCTAGTAGGAAGACGCAGCGTCGGAAGACCCCCCACTAGGTGGACGGACAACTTGTATCTGAATTAAAAAAAAAAGTCCTTGAGCGGAGATCGCGTATAAGCAAGCGTAATGTGGGATACACGATGGTACGACGATATAAAGAGGCTTGCAGGAAGCGACTGGTTATTATCATCATCATCATCATGATCAACCCATCGCCGGCTCACTACAGAGCACGGGTCTCCTCTCAGAGTGAGAATCGTTCGTGCCATAGTCTACCACGCCTAGCCATGTGCGGATAGCCGATAGGTAGACTTCACAGAACATTATGGAGAACTCTCAGACATGCAGGTTTCCTCACGATGTTTCATCATCATCAATCAATAGACGTACACTGCTGGACATAGGTCTCTTTTAGGGACTTCCACACGCCACGGTCTTGCACCGCCTGGATCCAGCGGCCCCCTGCGACTCGTCTGATATCATCCGTCCACCTCCTCCTCCACGTTTTTGACGACCTCCCTGGCGCAGTGGTGAGCGCTGTGGTCTTAATAGTGGGAGGTCCCGGGTTCGATTCCTGGCAGGGGTTTGGAATTTTATAATTCCTAAATTTCTGGTCTGGTCTGGTGGGAGGCTTCGGCCGTGGCTAGTTACCTCCCTACCGGCAAAGCCGTGCCGCCAAGCGATTTAGCGTTCTGGTACGATGCCGTGTAGAAACCAAAGGGGTATGGGTTTAATAAAAACTGCCATACCCCTTCCAGGTTAGCCCGCTATCATCTTAGACTGCATCATCACTTCCCACCAGGTGAGATTGCAGTCAAGGGCTAACTTGTATCTGAATAAAAAAAAAAAAAAAAACCTAGTGGGGTGTCTTCCAACGTTGCGTCTTCCGGTGCGAGGTCGCCATTCCAGCACCTTGGGACCCCAACGTCTATCGGTTGTACGAGCTATGTGCCCTGCCCATTGCCACTTCAGCTTCGCAACCCGTTGAGCTATTGTCGGTTACTCTAGTTCTCCTACGGATCTCCTCATTTCTGATTTGATCACGTAGAGAAATTCCAAGCATAGCTCTCTCCATCGCCCTCTGAGTGACTCTGAGCTTTCACAATGTTTAGCAAGTAATATTAATTAATTACTTACAACGCACATAACTCCGAAAAGTTAGAGGTGCGTGCCCGGGATCGAATCCCCGACCTCCGATTAGAAGGCGGACGTTCTAACCCTTAGGCTATCAAAGCTTATTATCAATAGATTGATTTTCTTAAAGCTCTGACAGCCTAGTGGTTAGTAGGACGTCCACCTCCTAATCGGAGGTCGGGGTTCGATCCCGGGCACGCACCTCTAACTTTTCGGAGTTATGTGCGTTTTAATTCATTATATCACTTGCTTTAACGTTGAAGGAAAACACCGTGAGGAAACCTGCATGACTGAGAGTTCTCCATAATGTTCTCAAAGGTGTGTGAAGTCTACCAATCCGCACATGACCAGCGTGGCAGACTATGGCCAAAACCCTTCTCATTCTGAAAGAAGAATGGAAATCCCGCCGATGAGATGATCACGATTGTGAGGACAGTATGCCTTATTAGTCTGTCCATAATAAAGCTTATATTGTCCATAATATAATAATCCGCTATATTAGATTAGATAGACCCGTGCTCTGTAGTGAGCCGGTTATGGGTTGTCATTCAATGTTCTCAGCGTACATATTCAAAATTCTTTGATTTTTTATCGTTTTGTATTTTATGTCATTTTTCTTGTACCTTTATTTGTATTTAAATTTATTATTAATCATCTAGTTAGTGTAAGTGGCACTGCCGTTCTAATTAGATATAAAATAAATAAAATAAATAAATAAATAAAATGATGATGATTCCTTACTTCCATAGCAACATTCGACGCCTCTTGCTTGCTGCTTGGGGCACAGGCCTCGATCGTTGGCCAGTAACCCCTCAGGGCAGTCGGCTGCTATCACGCAGCTACCACCTTCCTCCAGACACGGCTGTTCTATTACGATGGAGTCGATAACTCTCACTGGAATGGCAGTTGCATTCAACTTATTATCATGACTTGTGTAGTTGTGTACCTACTTGTTTTTTAGGGTTTCGTACCTCAAAAGGAAAAACGGAACCCTTATAGAATCACTTTGTTGTATGTCTGTCTGTCAAGAACCCTATAGGGTACTTCCCGTTGACCTAAAATCATGAAATTTGGTAGATAGGTAGATCTTATAGCAGACATTCGGGGAGAAATCTGAAAACCGTGAATTTGCGGTTACATACCACAAAAAAAAATTGTGGTCCTGAACTAATCTATACTAATATTATAAAGAGGTAATGTTGTTAAGTTTGTTTGTAGGGGCTAATCTTTGGAACTACTGAACCGATTTTAAAAATTCTTCCATCAGTAGGAAGCTACATTATTCCTGAGTGACATAGGCTATACGGGATCTTTAAAAACCTAAATCCACGCGGGCGAAGCCGCGGGGATCAGCTAGTAATTAATATTTTCAATTTATAAGTAAGATAACTATACCAAATGGGATATCATATGAAAAGGCTTTTTTTGTACATTCTAAAAAAAGATTTTTATTTATTTTTAGGCATAATAGTTTTTGATTTATCGTGCTAAATATCGATAAAATACGATTGTAGTACGGAACCCTCAGTGCGCGAGTCTGAATGCGCACTTGGCCGGTTTTTATATAAATAACCGTGAAAGTGCGAGGGTATGTCGTATCATGATACGACAATTAAAATATGGCCTTTACTAGACTTTAATTGGTTCACAATTTAAAACTATTTTTTTTTTTTTTTTTTTTTAATAGATATAGCGAGCAAGCGAGCAGGCGGGTCACCTGATGTTAAGTGATTACCGCCGCCCATGAACATTTGCAGCACCAGAGGAGCCGCCGATGCGTTGCCGGCCTTTTAGGAATTTGTTGGTCCGCCCCTTGAATAACCCCATGTTATAATCTAGTGGGAACACCGCCGATGGGAGTTGGTTCCACAGTTTGCACGTGCGTGGAAAGATCCAAAGCCAGATCCTTCTGGCGCAGCGGACGGTCGAAGTGCACCAGACACCCAGATGGTGAGGGTGAAATTCCTTACGGTGGCGCGCGGTGCGGTTGTAGAAAAAAGAGGGTGGAATGAGGTCAAAAAGCTCTTCAGAGCACTCCCCATTATACAGGCGATTATGATATTTTATGGGAATTAAGGGATACCGCGAGGTTATAGTTCAGGGCAAACCACTATTATATTTAGATTAATAAAATAAATTGTACTTACAATCTTGATCGTTCCCACAAACAACTCCAACCAACAGAAACGCGAATAAAACGACCTTCATGGCTAAGGAGTTAATTAAACGCGTGCGTCGCTCTCGATATTAAAGCCCAGACTAAAATACATATTATTATTGGTATAAACTCAGTAATAAATGCCTTATCACTACCTCACTACATACCTGATTTATTGCCTTATTGATTACTCTCTCCATCACTCGTTATGTGACTCTGAGCAACACGCACTGTTCGAAGACTTTGGTCTTCAAGCACTGAGGAATTTTGAACGACAAGAAAGATCGAAATTCGTCCTGTGCGAGCAGCGGCACGTGCGTCGCGCAGTCTTTAAACGCGACACGTGCGCCAAGTGACCCCCCTTGATAAAGGACCCCGAATGGGTTTGAAACTAGTCGGGCTAACCGTCGACTGGATACGTCAGTTTAGCTGTAGAAATGTATTATATATAATGGAAATCCCTCACGATAGTTTAAACGCTAAAAAAGAGAAGAAATATATCTATGTAATAGTACCTACTTAACCGTATAATTTTGTTTTTGTATCGCTTGACTCACCGTGAATAAATAATTTTCTACGTAAATCTTATCGTGTTAGTATTTGCGCGTGGGACGCGTGACGACTTCCAGCACGCTGGATGATAAGCTGTGGCTCAGTGGTTAGGACGTCCGGCTCCTAATTGGAGGTCAGGGGTTCGAACCCGGGCACGCACCTCTAACTTTTCGGAGCTATATTCGTTTTAGGCAATTAAATATTACTTGTTTTAACGGTGATGGAAAACATTGTAAGGAAACCTGAGAGTTTTCCACAATGTTTCTAAAGTTGTCTAAAGTCTGCCAGTCCGCACTTAACCAGCATGGCGGACTATAGCCTAAACCCTTCTCATTCTGAGAGGAAATTGGAGATCAGAAAGAAAAAAAAGAGAGAAAGTATCCCTAATAAGTCTCTTGGTCTTTATTGGATTATATCGACAAATGTTTTTATTTTTATCATTCTTTCCATCTACTTATTATGCTGAGCTGTTCTGTACACCCATTTTGGGTGGTGTCACAGATGAAAATGTTACATATTTTGTAGTTTGTTTTTATCTGTGACACCAACAACAAATAAATGCATTTTCTTTCTTTCTTTCTTTCTTTCTATCTTCTAAAATATGTTAATATTATGTAAAGGCGAAAGTTAGTATGTGTGTGCATATGTGTGTATATGTGTGTGTGTTTGTTTGTTACTACTTCACGCAAAAATTCCTAGACGGATATGGCTGAAATTTCCAATGAAGATAGATTATAATACCCTAGATTAACCTTTTATTCCGGAAAATGAAACAGTTCCCACGGGATTTTCAAAAAACTTATATCCACGCGATTGATGTCGCGGGCATCAGTACCCGTATTACAAGATTTTACGTCTCACCAAACCAAACCAAATTCGAGAGTCGAAATACTTCCGCGTTACAGTAAAATGGACCTAAACAGCCTTGAATTGAAGTCAAATATTCAATGCCACTGATTTTAATTTCGCAATGTTTCCGCTTGGAGCGCTGGCTGTAGAAGTGTAGACAAACTTGAGCTTTAAAACAAGGCGTTTAAGATCCAGTTTACTGTAACGCGGAAGTATTTCGACTCTCGAATTTGGTTTGGTTTGGTGAGACGTAAAATCTTGTACTACGGGTACAGCTAGTGTTCATAAAAATAAAATGAGATTATGATATAAGATAGTAAGCTTTATTATTCCGTACATATTAAAGCTTATAATGTCCATAATATAATAATCCGGTATATTATAATACCGTGATCCGACGGGAAAAGTATCCCTAATAAGTTGGCCGTCCGTCAGCAATATTGGGTCTTTATTGGATTAATCGCTTTACCAGTATTATCTCGAAAAATGCTTTTATTTTTATCATTCCTTGTATCTCCTTTGTAATATTAAAAAAGGGGTAAAGGAGTGGACTGAAAACCGAAAGGTCGACGGTTCAAACCCCGCCCGTTGCACTATTGTCGTACCTACTCCTAGCACAAGCCTGACGCTTATTTGGAGAGGAAAGGGGAATATTAGTCATTTAATATGGCTCATATTCTTTGTAAAAAAAAAAAATGCATACTAATATTATAAATGCGAAAGTGTGTCTGTATGTCTGTCTGTCTGCTAGCTTTTCACGGCTCAACACATAGGCTACTTTTTATCCCGGAAAATCTAAGAGCTCCCACAGGATTTTTATAATCCTAAATCCACGCGGACGAAGTCGCGTACATCATCTAGTAAAGTATATCTATTTTATGCTTACTTTATACAGCGTGTAACCAGAACGCTGGCAAAATGAAGATCATGATAGAACTGATGATTACTGATATGATACCACATAGACCTGAGTTTTTCAAGCTATACATTTTTTTTTTTTTTTCAATATCACTAAAAGTACAAAATGAGGCAAATGGTTATTTGTATTAGATTGTGTTTAGGTAGTGTGACAATACCGCTAAGTTTTTGCTAACGTTCTGGTTGCACCCTGTGTAATATACTAGCCGCCGTGTCCGTCCGTGACTTTGTGCGCGTGCTGCGCTGCAGCCGCGCTGCATTCTTTGCATCCCGCTGCATGATTTTTTTTTCTTTAAAAAAAGAATATTAGCCAAGTTAATTGCTGACTAATATTCCCCTTTCCCCTCCAATTAAGCGTAAAGCTTGTGCTAGGAGTAAGTACGACAATAGTGCAACGGGTGGGATTTTAACCGGCGACCTTTCGGTTTTCAGTCTGCTTTTTTTTAACTATTTTAAATTATTGGTGGTAGTTATTAACAATAATTAATTTGGACTTCTATTATGTTGACATTTTATTCATCACTAATATTATGTTTTGATTGTATGAAGTCTATGTATAACTTGTATTTTAATTCCTACTTATTTTTATGTTTTTAATTTAAGGTAATAATATTCAAACACCAGTTACAATGGTAAAATGTATAAGGCTCATCAGACATTGTTTCAACCTATTGTACCTGCATTTTATTGAATAAATAAGTCATTCATTCATTCATTCATTCATTCATCCATGGTTCAAATTACTGGTTGTCTAAAAATAAGTAATACCTAAAAAATGCTTATTACTTATTTATTTCGTTTCCGTTTTTTCATAATTCTACAGAACCATAATACAACACTTCTGGTCTTTAGGGCAATCAATGGCCCCGTCGAATACTAGACTAGGGTTGCAATACGTTTCTTGCGTCATGCAGCTTCCTCCATGCTTCTGGCAGCGGGTCTCCTTCATCGACACTGGAAAAGAAAAAGAATCTTGGTTTGGTTTTTCCATTTTACCACAATCTGACATTAGCTTTGTATGTGTGAGCGTATAAATACCGCCCACCTTCTCTTGTACTATAGAGTATATTTCTAGGGCTATTACCTGCATGGCAACAATCGATGCCTTGCTTCCGCTGTGTGGGACATAGCCCCTGCCTCTCAGCGAGATGTCCTTTGGCACACTCCGCTACGACCGTGCTTATACGGAATACCACCCGCCTGGACGCACGACTGCTAATATAATATCGATTCGTTAGTTCAAAAGGAACATTACCTCCATGACAACAATCAATGCCTTGCTTGCGCTGTGTTGGACATAGCCCTTGCCTTTCTGCGAGATGTCCTTTCGGGCAGTTCGTTGCGACAATACAAATACCGCTTGCCTGGACGCACGGCTGCTCTTGTATTAATGAGTCGATAGTTTTACGAGCTTATCACCTCCATGGCAACAATAGATGCCTTGCTTCCGCTATGTAGGACACAGGCCTACCTCTCCGCTTGCGCTGTGTGGGACATAGCCCTTGCCTTTCTGCGAGATGTCCTTTCGGGTAGTCCGCTGCGACCGTGCAAATACCGCCCGCGTGCTCTTGTACTATAGAGTCTATATTTGTAGGGCTATTACCTCCATGGCAACAATCGATGCCTTGCTTGCGCTGTGTGGAACACAGTCCCTGCCTCTCCGCTAGATGTCCTTTGGGACATGATGACCGTGCAAATACCGCCTGCCTACTCTTGTACTAATGAGTCGACAATAATAATTGTAAAGGATCATTACCTCCATGGCAACAATCGATATCTTGCTTTCGCAGTGTAGGACACAGTTCCTGCCTCTCCGGTAGATGACCTTTCCGTGCAAATACCGCCCGCCTGCTCTTGTACTAGTCTATATTTATAGGACTATTACCTCCATGGCAACAATCAATGCCTTGCTTCCGCTGTGTGGGACATAGTCCCTGTATCTCAGCGAGATGTCCTTTGGGACAGTCCGCGGCGACCGTGCAAATACCGCCCGCCTGCTCTTGTACTATAGAGTCTATAGAGCTATTACCTCCATGGCAACAATCAATGCCTTGCTTCCGCTGTGTGGGACATAGTCCCTGCCTCTCAGCGAGATGTCCTTTGGGACAGTCCGCGGCGACCGTGCAAATACCGCCCGCCTGCTCTTGTACTATAGAGTCTATAGAGCTATTACCTCCATGGCAACAATCAATGCCTTGCTTCCGCTGTGTGGGACATAGTCCCTGCCTCTCAGCGAGATGTCCTTTGGGACAGTCCGCGGCGACCGTGCAAATACCGCCCGCCTGCTCTTGTACTATAGAGTCTATAGAGCTATTACCTCCATGGCAACAATCAATGCCTTGCTTCCGCTGTGTGGGACATAGCCCCTGCCTCTCAGCGAGATGTTCTTTGGGACATGATGACCGTGCAAATACCGCCTGCCTACTCTTGTACTAGTCTATATTTATAGGACTATTACCTCCATGGCAACAATCAATGCCTTGCTTCCGCTGTGTGGGACATAGCCCCTGCCTCTCAGCGAGATGTCCTTTGGGACAGTCCGCGGCGACCGTGCAAATACCGCCCGCCTGAACACACGGCTGCTCTTGTACTATTGAGTCGATAATCCTTACTGAAATGGAAATTACATACATCGAATTTATTACTGTACAATACAAAGTAACTCTACTTCCACTAGATTACAACATGGGGTTATTCAAGGAGCAGACCAACAAATTCCTGAAATCCCGGCAACGCATAGGCGGTTCCTCTGGTTCTGCAAACGTTCATGGGCGGCGGTAATCACTTGTCGTCGAGAGTCATTAATTAACATTCGTTTAGTTTTTACATGACGTATCAGTACTAGCCTTGGTACTAGCACTATTAAAATTAGCATATCGGTGACGAGTCCTTGAAGTTTTACCCATCCCAAAAGATTGATGTGGTTTTTAGGGTTCCGTACCTCAAAAGGAAAAACGGAACTCTTATAGGATCACTTTGTTGTCTGTCTGTCTGTCTGTCTGTCTGTCTGTCTGAATAGAATAGAATAGAATCATGAAATTTGGCAAGTAGGTAGGTCTGCTATAGCAGACATTTGGGGAAAAATCTGAGAACCGTGAATTTGTGGTTACATCACACAAAAAAAATTAAATTGTGGTCATGAACTAATAATTAGTATTTTCAATTTGCGAAGTAAGATAACTATATCAAGTGGGGTATCATATGAAAGGTCTTCACCTGTGCATTCTAAAACAGATTTTTATTTATTTTTATGCGTAATTTTTTTTGAATTATCTGTACGATACGACTGTAGTATGGAACCCACGTTGCGCGAGCCTGACTCGCACTTGGCCGGTTTTTTTTTGTATTGCTTGATTGCTTATTTTTCCCGCATGTATAGTAGCGGAAGGGCAGGTGGTTTATTACAGTTTATTCCGTTTAGCGGATTACATTTTTGTTGTTCCTTGTAAATACAATTTCATCTTCTAACGTCAATTCACGCGTGATATCACATTCGTTTGGGCCATGTTTGGACCATGCAATTGTATTAATCTACAAAACATACAACTGCACTTGTGAAACCAATAGCCAACGCACCACCGTCTTTAATACTAATGGAATAGAGTCGACAATTGAATACGAATGTGTTTTAGGAACGGAAATCGGATGTTGTTATCGTGAACTCAATTGGTAGACGAATACGATTGAATAATGATCGTTATCCTTATTAATAGGAATCGGTATAGTGCAGGCTATTGTTTCGTGTGTTTATGTAGACTAGCTACCCGCCCCGGCTTCGCACGGGTGCAATATAGATACTAAGACTTTTTTAGGGTTCCGTACCTCAAAAGGAAAAACGGTACCCTCATAGGATCACTTTGTTGTCTGTCTGTCTGTCTGTCTGTCTGTCTGTCTGTCTGTCTGTCTGTCTGTCTGTCCTAGTCCAAGAAACCTACAGGGTACTTCCCGTTGACCTAGAATCATGAAATTTGGCAGGTACGTAGGTCTTATAGCAGAGATAAGAGGAAAAATCTGAAAACCGTGAATTTAGGGTTACATCACACAAAAAAATTTAAATTGTGGTCATGAACTAAAAATTAGTATTTTCAATTTTTGAAGTAAGATAACTACATCAAGTGGGGTATCATAATTATGAAAGGTCTTCATCTGTGCATTCTAAAACAGATTTTGATTTATTTTTATGCATCATAGTTTTTGAATTATCGTGCAAAATGTCGAAAAAATACGACTTTAGTACGGAACCTTCGTTGCGCGAGCCTGATTCGCACTTGGCTGGTTTTTTATTCTGATACAAGTAGCCCTTGACTGCAATCTCACCTGGTGGTAAGTGATGATGCAGTCTAAAATGGAAGCGGGCTAACCTGGAAGGGGTATGGCACTTTTTATTAAACCCATGCCTCTTTGGTGTCCGGCGTCGTACCGAAACGCTACATCGCTTCACGGTACGGCTTCGCCCGTAGGGTGGTAACTAGCCACGGCCGAAGCCTCCCACCAGTCCAGACCAGAGTTTTTTATTTTTCTACCTACATACCTACGTAAAAAGCGGTGATAGTCTAAGTACTATATCTTCCGTGGTCTAGGTCCAAACCCTTCTCATTCTGAGGAAAGACCCGTGCTCAGTAGTGAGCCGGCGATGGGTTGATGGTGATGATGGATGAGGAAGGATCTAGCAAAGCACCGCATTAATATCTCAAGAACTTCCCTATATTTGTGTGATTACTTGAAAGAGGTCGTGACCTTCAGCAATGAATAAAAATAATACAGAGAAAGAGTAGCGGCTATTATACAAATCTTATTGAGTTAATTTTTGTAATGTGTAGTTAAGGAGATACGAGGAAACTGATAAAAGTAAGTAAAAACAAATAAACTCGCAAAACAAATTTCTGTCATCCTCCTTCCGCTATCGTATCGGGTAAAAATACAGAATGACCCCGAGTAGATAACAAAGTTATTTCAAGGAAAAAGATAAGTAATATTTTGAAGAAAATCTTAATTAAATAACCGGTCAAGTGCGAGCAAAATCACTTTATTAATTACTAGCTGATGCCCGCGACTTCGGCCGCGTGGAATTAGGTTTTTAAAAATCCCGCGGGAGCTCTTTGATTTTCCGGGATAAAATGTAGCCTATCCAGGGTATAACCTATCTCCATTCCAAATTTTATCCAAATCCGGTCAGCCGTTTTTGCGTGATTGAGTAACAAACATCCAAACATCCACACTTTCACATTTATAATATTAGTAGGACTACAGTCCTAGACTCTATTTAATTAAATCACAATTTCTACTTAAAATTAGCTTAAGTAGGTAATTTTCATTTCAGCTACCATAGAAATATAAAAACAAAACGAACAAAAAGTAAATTGATTTTAAATTACCATTCACATAAATATATACCTACGTCTTGTTGTTAATGATTTTAATCGGTCCCTGACAAATCGTTAAGACCACAAAAACTGATAAATAATTACCACTTATACAAAATGGCATTAAATATTAATAAAAACCGGCCAAGTGCGAAACAGGTTCGCGCACCGAGGGTTCCGTATTACAGTGGTATTTTTTCGACATTTTGGACGATAATTCAAAAACTATGACGCATAAAAATAAATAAAAATATGTTTTAGAATGCACAGGTGAAGACCTTTCATATGATACCCCACTTGATATAGTTACTTACTTCGAAAATTGAAAATACTAATTATTAGTTCATGACCACAATTTAATATTTTTTGTGTGATCTAACCCTAAATTCACGGTTTTCAGATTTTCCCCCAAATGTCAGCTATAAGATCTACCTACCTGCCAAATTTCATGTCTCGCGGGATTTTGAAAAATGTAAACCCACGCGGACGAACTTGCGGGCATCAGCTACTTATTATATTATAAAATTAAAGTTATAACATGGCCTAGTGATGCATTTCAGTCTACTCACAATCCTCGTCATTTCCACACACAACACCACACAACACAAGCACGAGTAAAACGATCTTCATGGCAACAAACGTGTGCGCGTGCGCCGCTCTCTGTACTCAACCACAAAATACATTCAAATTAGCAACAGGAAGGATTCATTGTCCTTATGAAACTGTTTCGGAATTGCACGAATAAAAATTTATAGAAGAGGAACCAGAAATGCCTTGTTTGCTGTGAATTGCAGGCATTTATCTTGTTTTGATATGTTAGTGATACATAATAACCAGGACCAAAGTTTTAATTTACTCTCCGAGGAAAAGAGGAGAAGGTCGAATTAGGACTTCCAAAGTTGATTAACTATCTAATTATTATTTTATTTTATTTTATTTTTATTTTTATTGAAAAGGTTCGCTAGCGATTTTTACAAAAATGATTTTAAATTACATAAAGTTAAATTACATGACGTTGTATGTAAAATCATTTCATTAAGTATTATTGTAAAGTACGCGGCAGAAAGTAATGTACATCGGCCTTCAAAATGAGATTTCGGCTTTGTAGAGCGTTTCTTCTGTCACTCATACCTATATGACGTTTTATCGATCTCAATGACAGGGACAACGCTCTACAAATGTTCTATCTCCTTCTAAATGTCGATGTACATTACTTTCGGCCGCGTAGTATGCCTTACAAACAAAATAAGTTAATACTCGCTGGATTGTGGATCGTACCGGTCATCATCATCATTAACCCATTATTAATTTACTAGACAGTACAAGCCTCCTCTCAGAATGAGAATGGTTTTGGCCATTGTCTGCCACGCTGGCCCAGTGCGGATTGGCAGACTTCACACACCTTTGAGAACATTATGCACTCACACATTATGAACTCGCAGGCATGCATGTTACCTCACGATGTTTTCCTTCACCGTTAAAGTTTTGTCTGAGTCCGCACGCCACGGTCTTGCGCCGTTTGCTCCAAGAATCAGCTGTTCTAGATAATTAATTATTATCCTCTATTGTTTCCATTCTCAAGATTCAAGAAAAAATATCTAAGTCTAAGCACAAGAAAATATTACGCCAGATACACATAGCCGCGATTAGTTATTTACAAGAGGGACATAGCTGTAATTGCAATACTGTGGGTACTCTATATTACAACTTTAATTATGGCTCTTATTCCAAGTGTGTAAGGTTGATATTAGGATGACTATTTTGTTTATAATCCTACCCTCTTAATCCTTTATTGTTTGTGATGGATCCCGTCTCTGGTATCACCTGTACATCATGATTAATGACTTGTCCTATGAGGAAGGGAGACCGTAATGAGGGAATGGGATGACTGGTTAATTTATGCTATGGCCAGATTAGGGCTCGAAATAAGGGCGTGCAATTATTTATCAAGAATTAGTAATTATCATTTTTATCGATGAAATTTTTACAAGGATTTTTGACTCAAGTTATAAGCAAGGACAAACTAGTACTAGTAGCAGTAGTATGTACAGAACAGGATTGTTGCGGATGCCAACATTTTGACATCCGCGGATGCGGATGCGGATTATTAGAAGTTCACATCCGCGGATGCGGATGCGGATGTCTGAATTAATGCAAATGTTCCGCATTTTCGGATGCGGATGCGAATATCCGAAACACACTGTTAGGTACCAGTGTATACTTTTTGATTTGTTAATTTCGCGAACGAAGATATCAACTCGCCATCTTCACATAAACTTTAACAGTTTCTAGAGGATGGCGAACTGTTTATTAAAATGTATTATTGAAATTTACGTGATCAATAATAAAAAAAAACTAGCAAAGACGCGCGAGGCATGTGCCACTTCTGGCGCCGCCCAATTTCTTGGCAGGTCGTTACTTGTTGCAAATATGAATCCGCATCCGTAAAAGCTCCACATTACAATTAATATGGTTCTGTACATCATCACTAACCATTAGGTGAGATTGCAGTCGAGGGTTAAGAGAAAGTGTAAGAAAACACTCTTAATGAAATAAAGTTTTCTTATATTTTATGAACACAGCCTTACTCTCTCAAACTAATAACAAAGGATGGCAGTCATCTTTCAAACTGCTCTACCTACTTTGATGGACTACTATCAAAAGCTATCAACTACAGTATCATTCGTATTATGAAGCATCATTACAGTAATGTGGTAATATACTCGCGAAATGATTTCGATATTGGGTTATTAGGCTGAGCGCCAGCCAATTGTAGGTAGCAGGGGTGTTACGGATATTCACGTCAACATCCGCAAACACGGAACATCCGCATCCGCAAACACAGAACATCCGCATCAATTAATGCGGAGCTTTTACGGATGCGGATTCATATTTGCAACAAGTAACGACCTGCAAAGAAAGTGAGCGGGACCAAAGTAGCGCGTGACTCGCTCGCGTTTGCTAGTTGACATCATCGTTCGCTAACTGAACAATCAAAACGTGTACAGTGGTACCTACCCAACAGGGGTATTACGGATATTCGCATCCGCATCCGCAAATGCGGAACATTCACATTAATTCAGATATCCGCATCCGCGGATGAGAACTTCTAATAATACGCATCTGCATCCGCGTGCGTGGATATCAAAATATTGGCATCCGCAAAAACCCTGGTAGGTAGCAACAAATTTTTGCATTTTTATACGAACGAAGTACATGACAAGACAATAAGATTATTACTAACTATACGTGTATAAATAACTAACTTATGCTCGCGACTTCGTCCGCGTGGACTACACAAATTTCAAACCCCTATTTCACCCCCTTAAGGGTTGAATTTTCAAAAATCCTTTCTTAGCAGATGCCTACGTCATAATAGCTGGCTGCATGCCAAATTTCGGCCCGATCGGTCCAGTAGTTTGAGCTGTAATAGATCAGTCAGTCAGTCAGTCCGTCACCTTTTCCTTTTAAATATTTAGATTTAAGAGTAAAAGTATGTTGGTGTGTTACATCATTCTATAAGTCCCGCAAATTGCTATTGCGCTGGAAGTCATTAACATCGAAATGACGTCATTTTGACGTCAGCCGAAATAAAAATATACCATCAGCTTGAAACTTCAGTCTATTGCAGACGTCACTAAAATGGCGGCCACGCGCATTAGCAATTTGCGGAACTTGCAACAATTTTAGCGCCGTGCGCTGTAAGCCGGGTTGATGAGACATTTGCAAAAGCAACTAAAAATACTTGTTAAAAAGCGGAGTTTTAGTTGAATGTTTGCCCGACCCACTTTATTAGCTACGCTTTATTTGGGGCCACAAAAGCGGAGACAATCATAAGCGATACAGGCAAAACCGACCTTTAGAAAGAGATAGGGCTTTTGTAAGGCATTGTCTCTGCCGTTGAGACCGACAACACGTTACATAGGCACAAAACGTCACGCGGCAAAAAGTAATATTATACCTACATCGGCTTTTAGAATGACATTTCGGCTTTGTAGAGCATTGGCTCTGTCACTCATACCTATAGGACGTTTTGTCGGTCTCGATGACAGAGATAATGTTCTATATAAATCCGCTACCTCCTTCTTAAGGTCGATATACATTATTTTCTGCCGCGTACTGTACCTACCACTGGTTCGGAATGGCTTTCTTTGATTAGGATTAAAGACATTGAAAAAAATATTAAAAAACCAACTTCACCGACTTGCAGCATCAGGATTGAGGAGTTTCGAAGTTCAATGGTGTAGTCTACGCTTGGCATAAAAAATAATATTGCATCATTTGCAGTTCCTGAATCACTATAGTTTAGCAGTGCTGTACCCTACATCATCAGTGTTGAGGAGTTGGGACTTGTAGTCCAATCATAAAGTCGTTGCTTAGTACCTACAACATTAATTCACTAAGAACACTTCCTAAATCTTAATAACTTAGGCGGTCAGTAATCCTGTAGCATCAGGATTGAGGAGTTGGATCCAGAATTTTTATGGGACCACCACGAAAACGTCCTCTGTTGATTAAAAAAATATTTGCAAATCGGTCAAGAAACCTCGAAAAAATCGGTGTACATCATCATCATCATCAACCGATAGACGTCCACTGCTGGACATAGGACTCTTGTAGTGTCTTCCACACGCCACGGTCTTGCGCCGCCTAAATCCAGCGGCTCCCTGCAACTCGTCTGATGTCGTCCGGCCACATAGTGGTGGGTCTTCCAACACTGCGTCTTCCGGTGCGAGGTCGCCATTCCAACACCTTGGGACCCCGTCTATCGGTCGGTGTACCTACATTTAAAAAAAACGTGTCGAATTAAGAACAACCCTTTTGGGAGTCGGTTAAAAAGGTTAACGTATAGTGAGAGTCGCGTGGAATTCCCGCAGTTTTAATGGCCCCTAGACACTAAATGCAAAATTTTAACACAGACACGGTACGGTTTATTTACAACAAACTTTTTCAGCCAGGTGCGCCAGGACATTTCAAATTTTGATGACGTCACATGCACCACCATTTTGATATTATGTTGCCATAAAGTTGGCTAAACGAAGTGTAGTTTTGTTATTCCATGCATTGTTTTATGTTCTGGGTATTTTTCAATTTTATTATCTTTTTGGATTAGATGAATGTATAATAATATTATTGTATAGTGAGTTTGTTGTCAGTTAATTTTTTTGTAGTCGTGTCACATGAACCACTCAACTAATCATCATCATCATCATCATCACTATCATCCGATAGATGTTAGACCTCTTCTAACTTCTAAGTAGGTTCTTCCACATGCAATAGTCTTGCGTTGCCTAAATCCAGCGGCTCCTTTGCGACTCGTTTGGTGTCTTGACTTGAAGACACGACAGACGGACAGACGGACAGACAGACAGAAGGACAGACGGACAAAGAAGGGTTCTTTTTTCTTTTTGAGGTACCTAACGGAATCCTAAAAAAAGCGAGCAATTTTTCTCCCTCAAAATAACCGTCAAATTGATTTATACATCTCGGTCCCTTCACAGTTCAGGTGGACTGGGAAAAATATTTTTCCTGAAAAAAAGTGTATTTTCCACCTCGGCCTCGAGATCATCAATCTTCATCTGACCTCTTTGATACACTAATTCATTTTAGAAGTCCTCGCGTCAATGTGTTTCGATAATAACACGTCTGGGCATTGACTTATATATTACTTCGTAAGGACAGGGCCATTGAACAAGCAAAATGGCACCGACTCATTGGTCCTAAAATGTTTATTTAGCACCAATGCAACCTCAGTGACGTCTGGATTTCAAACGAGTCGTTCATTTCTAAGAGGTGGCGCTGATGTTCCAAACCCGTGAAAAATTTTGTTCGCTTGGGCATATCTTGTCATTTATATCCATGCGTCTGGGAGTAGCTATTGTAGAATTTTTTCAGTCGACCATGTTAACCATACCAGAGTGAACTAGAGTGAGGGAACTCTCGATTTGATCCCGAATCGACGATATTATGTCAAATATTAGGCTAAGTAATAGCTGATGCCCACGATTTCGTACGCGTGGATTTAGGTTTAAAAAACTTAAGGATTATGAAAGAAGAAAGAAAAGAAAGAAAATGCATTTATTTGTTGTTGGTGTCACAGATAAAAGCAAAGTACAAATGTAACATTTTCATCTGTGACACTACCCCAAATGGGTGTACAGCTCAGCATAATGTCGATGTCGTAATTATGACGTATGTCGTAGATAATCGCTGGTATTCTCACGGATGACGGATAAAACTCGGATGACGCCAGTGTAGTGCGTAATCGCTGTAAGGCTTTATGAATTCTGAATTTATAAATTTTTTTTACATAAAAAATAAAAATAAAAAATAAAAAAAGATTCCGACGAATTGAGAACCTCCTCCTTTTTTTGAAGTCGGTTAATAAATGGGTCAAACTGTACCACGCAGTCAAAATTGTAAAGAGTAGGTGCAATCATTAAAAAACCTAAAAGAATGAAGTTTACATTTAAACCCAACAATGGTATGAGAACAATACAATAAACAGAAAAATGAGACTTTATGCAAAATTATTTTGTATAGTGATGAAATACGTATGACATTACCTACTTCATAATATATATATATATATTATGAATATATATATATATATATATTTAAAGAATATTAGCCATGTTAAATGACTAATATTCCCTTTACCTCTCCAACTAAGCGTCAAGCTTGTGCTAGGAGTAGGTACGACAATAGTGCAACAGGCGAGGCTTGAACCGTCGACCTTTCGGTTTTCAGTCCACTCCTTTACCGGTTGAGCTATTGAGGCTCTATTTCATTTCGGAATGTGTCTACAGCTTTACGTTCTATGACCCGTAATGAAGGCCGCCCCCGTTCAAACGCCTACAGTTTTTCACTCCACCTGCGGATCTCTAAGTACGTACAAAGTACCATAAGGCTTGGAATCGTTCCAGAGCGTAATCTTTTCACGGTATCCGCACAGGTTACGTCCAAAAATGGAGAAATCTTTTTCTGATGATAAAATATGCATCCGATTTATCTGGTGTACTTTGAAATAAAATACACGCTCTGGTTCGCGTTTTAGTCGGAGAGTTAGTGACAGGATTTGACTAGTTATTTGATAGTTTTTAGGGTTCCGTACCTCAAAAGGAAAAACAATTTCAATTTTTCTCTTAACAACAAATAAACAAAACCAAAGATATGCTTCACGTTATTACAATTATTAATAATTTAGCAAAGTGGTACTTTTATACAAAACCTCCATTACGATCCCGCATCGGGTCCTCCGGTCATCAACATTTTTACTATCACAGGCAACAATTTTCACTTAATCCACTTTGGCAACTTCTTGTATTTCTCTAAACTCAACATCGTTCAACATGAATGATGATGAATGAAACGGAACCCTTATAGGATCACTTTGTTGTCTGTCTGTCAGTCAAGAAACCTACAGGGTACTTCCCGTTGACCTAGAATCATGAAATTTGGCAGGTAGGTTGATCTTATAGCTGACATTTGGGGAAAAATCTGAAAACTGTGAATTTAGGGTTAGATCACACAAAAAAAAAATTGTGGGCATGAACTAATAATTAAGTAGTATTTTCAACTTTCGAAGCGAAGTCGAGATAACTATATCAAGTGGGGTATCATATGAAAGGTCTTCACCTGTACGTGTACATTCTAAAACAGATTTTTATTTATTTTATGCATCATAGTTTTTTAATTATCGTGCAAAATGTCGAAAAAATACGACTGTAGTACGGAACCCTCATTGCGCGATCCTGACTCGCACTTGGCCGGTTTTTATACTGACAATAATAATTTAGCTCTACGTAGATGAAATTAAATTAAAAAGGTTTTTTTTTTTTATAAAAATGGCGATCAAACGAGCAGGCGGGTCTCCTGATGCTAAGTGATTACCGCCGCCCATGAACATTTGCAGTACCAGAGGAACCAGCAATACGTTGCCGGCCTTTCAGGAATTTGTTGGTGCACCCTTGAATAACCTCATGTTGTAATCTAATAATTTTTAGGGTTCCGTACCTCAAAAGGAAAAACGGAACCCTTATAGGATCACTTTGTTGTCTGTCTGTCTGTGTGTCTGTCAAGAAACCTACAGGGTACTTCCCGTTAACCTAGAATCATGAAATTTGGCAAGTAGGTAGATCTTATAGCTGAAATTTGGGGAAAAATCTGAAAACCGTGAATTTAGGGTTAGATCACACAAAAAAAATTAAATTGTGGTCATGAACTAATAATTAGTATTTTAAACTTTCGAAGTGAGTGACTATATCAAGTGGGGTATCATATGAAAGGTCTTCACCTGTACATTCTAAAGCAGATTTTTATTTATTTTTATGCATCATAGTTTTTGAATTATCGTGCAAAAGGTCGAAAAAATACGACTGTAGTACGGAACCCTCATTGCGCGAGCCTGACTCGCACTTGCCGGTTTTTCTATTACAATTGGGTATTTGGTCATATCAAAAATTAATTATTTCTCAGCAACTATTAAATAGAGGGTCTTCCAAAATACATTAAATCCACGTCCTTCGTTAGTTGTAAGTGTAATAACTATTTTAAATTATCGATTAAACTAAAAAAGCACGTCAAATGATTATGACGTCACATGTCGGTATTTCATAGAATCTCACAATACTAAGCGCGCATTTCGACGTTTTATAAAAAGTTACTGATTTGACTAGTTGTCCGAATAGTATATAGGTACTGGATTACATTTTCAATCAGGAGGAAATTCAGTTTTATGAAGTACCTTTTCAAATGTCTCCACTAGCTCTCAAATGGAATGGTTTAAATATGTCTTGATGAAAAGAGCGTGCTGTACCGGCCCTGTTTTATATTTTTGTTGTTTTAAATCTCTTTTTTTTACTCGCATTTTGTTCGCATAAAGTAAGCAACCTAAATGTTTTATGTGGAGGATCTCAACCTGAAACTCTTTTATTCAATTCAATTCAAATTTCTTTATTGCGAATATGGGTAAACAGTGAAGATGTTACAAAAACAAAAAGGTACAGCCAAATTCTGCCTATTTAGAGCCGCAATAGCTCAACCGGTATAGGAGTGGCCTGAAACCGAAAGGTCGACGGTTCAAACCCCGCCCGTTGCACTATTGTCGTACCTACTCCTAGCACAAGCCTGACGCTTAATTGGAGAGGAAAGGGGAATATTAGTCATTTAACATGGCTAATATTCTTTAAAAAAAAAAAAAAATTAGCATGCAATATGTTATATACCTAACAATTGTAACAGCTGTGATAGCTTAGTGGTTAGGACGTCCGCCTTCTACACCCGAGGTGCGGTTCCACGACCCTCTCGACCTTCCACGTACTATACCTAGTATCTATCTCAAGCCTACTCCATAGTCAGTACCTAGTAAGTACTTACTAACTATCAAAACGTAGCAGCCATTAAAAGTTAGCAATTTGCGGGGGTTCTTAATGTTAGCAACCGCCAGTTTTGACGCAAAAACTTAAACTGTGAGCTTAAAACTTTATACCGTAAAAGCTTCTCAGGCTATACAAACATGCTCGAATATGCAAATACTGGAACATCGCTTAGAGCACATAAACCGATTAGAGAGCAAGCACACTGGGCTTAGCGGGATGAAACTTATAAAAACCGGCCAAGTGGGAGTTGGATCTCGCTCTATTAGGGTTCTGTATGAACAACATAATATTTTTTTTATTTATTTTTTTTATTCGTTTTTTGCAATCAACAGCGATATATACAATATATTTTTACATAATAACAGACTGAAAATAAGGCCAAATAGGATTACAATTTTTTACAGATTACTTAAATAGATATTAATTATAAATTTATAACAGAACGTTTGATAATTTAAACAAGCTTTACAATAATATAATAATATGAAAATATAAAAGTCAATTTGGGTGTATGAAATCAGTAAGTACCTACCCTTATTATTATTATAAATGCGAAAGTGGGTTTGTTGGTTTGTCCTTCAATCACGTCGCAACGGTTACTAGGCTACTTTCTATCCCGGAAAATCATTGAGTTCCCACGGGATTTCTAAAAACCTAATTCCACGCGAACGGAGTCGCGGGCATCAGCTAGTCCCAAATAACTCCAAGATGACGTGACAGAGATGTTAGTGATAATAACTCGGACGTGCTTATCCAAGACACGCAGGATACGAAAAGACCCAACCGTTTCAAAATCGGTCATCCATCTAGTGACCAACTTTTGTCAACGTTGCTTAATCAGCGCAATCGATATGCACTGTCGCAATGCAATACGTCTTTCACTAGAAGTTATATAAGCAGTGTTAATTGTAATAAATTCATCAAGTTGTAGGTCAATTTCTCCAGACCTATTGCCGTATGCACATTGAGTATTAGCATACATACGGGTTAACTCTAAAGCTTGAAACAAACGCAACGCGTGACGGCAAATGCACGGCAGACCATCATATAGAATGCACGCGTTTGCGTGTATGAAGTACGCTTCAAACTTAGAGTGAGATCTATAGAACGCCCTCTGACTCTGCTAAGACATAAGACAGAGTAAAAATGAGAAGAGCTATATCACTCACATAAATCTGTCTCATTTTAACTCAATCTTAAGTCTGAGTTAAGTCAAAGTGGGCTCTATAGATCTCAGCCTTATTGTCTGAGAAGAGAGGCATACGAGTGCAGCATTGAGGACGAGGATGGGCACCATGTGATGTGGGAGTGTCCCCTTTATGAGGACTTGCGGGTGACGATGTCGGGCGGGATTCTGTACGAGGCAACCAGACCCATTTTCTATACCACCTCCATCGGACCACCAATCACGGAATTCGCGCACCATTGGCATTACAGGTGAAGCAGCTCGAAGCATACAGGTACTAGGCAGGAATCACACAGAAGTAGCAGCGCGCATCTCAGCTGTGCTAGTGCTGTTAAGCCCCCAAGCGCAGAGAGTGAACTGAAGAAGGTGTCCCTTTGATACTTATTTGCTTTGGTATGCCAAGATCAAGTACGAAAGGGTACGCCAAGAGCAAGTACCAAAGGGGCGCCATTCCGCGGCTCGTATAATTTTACTAGATGATGCCCGCGACTTCATCCGCGTGGATTTGTTTTCAAAAATCCCATGGGAACTAAAAACATTTGGAACATAAATGAATTGTATCCGTCACGCGGCACGCTGCGAAGTCCCGCGTTGTATATGTTTCAAGCCTCAGTTATAATCTTGTCTCGAGCCTCTGAGCCATTATTGAATTTGGAAAGAGGCCAACCGTCTGAGTCGTGAGCCAACTGTGCCGGCCAGATTTACGCGTCTTCACACCGTAACAGCGCAGCGAGGAGCCAGTTAACTTCGTTTAAACGTCTGATCTGGGTAATACTGATTCTTATCGCTCAATTCGGCATTGTGATACTTAAAATATGTGCCAATTTTTCTGGAAACTTGAGTTGGGTCCATTTTATTTGGTGATTAATAATTTTTCTTAAGGCCAACGCATACTAAGAGAGCGACGCGTCGCGTTTATGGAGATTTATAAACCGTCGGGGTGATTACGTAAAACATTGCAGTAGCGACAGCAACGCGACAGTTTATTTGCTGTCTCTCTTCTTCTTCTTCTTGTTTTGCTTTGTGGCTATTGCTGTCTCTTTCTAGCGGCTGTTACGTGTGACGTTTGACAGCAATGATCGCGAGATTGACGCCTGTCGCAAGCCTGTCGCGAGATACGTAATCACCCGGCGTACCTACTTTATCTTTGCTCATAGTAAGTACATTTTTTTTTTTTTTTTTCATCTCATTGCATCTCGGCCAGTAAATAAGGAGCTAGAGGAGGAACTAGAGGCACGTCGTTCTTTACTGTACCCTAGGGACTCTAATATAAAGTCAGCCTTAGTGTGAAAGGTTGGTATACCAAGAAGAACTAGAAAAAACCGGCCAAGTGCGAGTCAGGCTCGCGCAACGAGGGTTCCGTATTACAATCGTATTTTATCGACATTTTGTACGATAAATCAAAAACTATTATGTATAAAAATAAATAAAAATCTGTTTTAGAATGTACAGGCAAAGCCCTTTCATATGATACCCAACTTGATATAGCAATCTTACTTTGAATGTCGAAAATAGCAATATTTTTTCGAAACACATTTTAATTTTTTTCTTGTGATGTGACCACAAATGCACGGTTTTCAGATTTTTCCCCTAATGTCTGCTACAAGACCTACCTACCTGCCAAATTTCATGATTCTGGATCTACGGGAAGTACCCTGTAGGTTTCTTGACAGACCGACAGACAGACAGACAGACAACAAAGTGATCCTATAAGGGTTCCGTTTTTCCTTTTGACGTACGGAACCCTAAAAAGTGTCGTAGAGAGATCTGCAGAAATCTAAAGAATTTTAGAAATCCAGAGAGAGACATAAAAATTAATTCCTAATACGACCCATAGAACTATCATCAAAATAATATAGTACCTTTAAAAAAAAGCCTGCACCACCGTGCGACGAGTTTTAAAATCCGTAAAAAATTTAAATTTATGAAAATCAGGCGCGGAATTAATTCCGCAGTGCGCGCGCTTTTATATAGTTTTATAGTTAGCGGATTTTGCGAGGAAAATACGTACGGACCGTGGTGCGCGCTAGCTCTATAAGTAAAAAAAACAAAATGTATTATGTAAAACCAAAACAGTAGCATCACTCGAATGTATAAAAAAAAAAATGGATCCCCTATCCCCAAGATGACTCCGCGGATTTCGTAGATTTGTTTCGCGGGCGGCGATTTCGCAACGCTTTCGGTTGCGACTGAAGAGTTTTAATAGGTAGAGAGGCTAAAGAATCATTTTCATTAACAAAGTTTTTCAATAGTATCTATTTATCTTAAACCAATTCCAAAAATAAGTGGGTACTTAACTCCAAACATTTTCAATTACTCAAGTGAAATTATGCTTGCAATACCACCAGAGGAGGATTAATTAATATCAAGAGCGCCCTAGGCATGCACCTCAAAAGCCATATTAAAAAATTTCTAACTGCGAAAGAATGAGGAATCGTCTCATTGCATAGCTGATAGCTGGTAGTTGGTGATTATATTTATTTATGTGAATGAGTGAATAACATTACGTCATGACACTTTGCTATATTAAAGAATACGCAGTTTAGGTCACTTCAAGATAATTCTACTTAGTAGGAATAACTAGGTAGGCCAGGTAATGGAACTCTACATGATCACCTGCGCCCCTTCGTAATCTTGCGCCCCTAGTTTGCCTTAGGGTTAATCCGCCTCTGAATACCACTATATTATTCTCTAAAATGGAGTACCATTTCGGTGGATAGTGAATAAAATTTTTGACAGATAACCTATACTAGTTAACCAATGCTCTAGTACAAACATAGATCTCTTGTAAGCACTTCCACAAGCCACGTTCTTGCACCGCGCCCCCTGAATCCGCGGCTCCCTGCGACTCAATTGATGTCGTGACTTGTCGGGGGTATTTCAACTCCCCACAAATAACTGAGCAACTTTTAATTAGTGAATGAGGCTGTTTGTCAGTGTCCATATTTTATTTTATTGTCTTAGGACTTAGGAGTGCCATCTGCTTAGGTGCAGAGTTTTTATCTTCATATTTTGCCCTCACCCTTTTTTGTTACTTTAACTTTTGTTGTATTATCCGGTCTGTTACTAATATTATTATTGAGTATCTACTGCGTTTGAAAAATTACCTCTGCGGTATTGAAACAGTGCTATCAATCATTTTAGGGCCCACGCTCAAACTGCCTACTTGGAGTTTAAATACAAAACCATGACTTCGCAGTTAGGTGTTATTTTAATCAAAGTTTTTATTACTTTGTTGATATTGGCTATGGTAATTAGACCTTAAATTAACGCGAAACTGATTGATTAACATATAGACCTAAATCAACTAGGTCTTGAACACTAGAGACTTGTGATTTTGCAATTATTGTAGGTTCTCTATACGATAGGTACTGAATTAATTAATAACGGAAAACATAGGTTTGTTTGTGATTGGTTGGTCACACAAAAAGGTTAACGCCCACTGAAATTTTTGTCTTTGTTATTTGTATGGGTTTTTTTATATTTTTTTAAAATTCAGATACAAGTTAGCCCATGCGCACGACGCGCGACGTGACGATGCGGATGTTCGGCTAAGGACCTGGAAGGAGTAGGTATGGCAGTTTTTATTAAACCCGGTTTCCACGCGGTATCGTACCGGAACGGTAAATTGCTTGGCTGCACGGCTTTGCCGGTAGGGTGGTAACTAGCCACGACCGAGGCCTCCTACCAGATTACTTAACAGAGAGAGCTTTATACTAACTTCTGTCCGTAGATGGAGAGTGCATGCTGTATTTGACCACCCTGTATATGCGGCTAGTCTAAATTAACTGAATTAGGCCCTTTAAGTAGTAATATTTAAACCCTAGCCGTCGCCATGTCGGGGGACCGTCAGAAGAATAGCTAATGTTAACGAATAACTTTAGGGATCCCCCGAATCGATGACGCTTGGATTTAAATAGATATTATAATTATTGTTTTACTTTTAAGAAAGTTTTTGTGACGGGGGTTTTTAAGGTTTCGTAGTAAACAAGGAACCCTTATAGTTTCGCCATGTCCGTCGGTCTGTCCGTCCGTCTGTCCGTCCTCGGTTAATCTCAGAGACTATAATATTAGTGCTAGAAATCTGTAATTTGGCATGGGTATAAATATTAATCGCGCCGACAAAGTGGTGAAATAAAATTGTGATAAATATTTTTTTAGGGTAGCTGTACTGTATGTAAAGTGGGGATGATTTTTTTTTCTCGTCTACTCCGTAGTGTGGGGTATCGTTGAATAGATCTTTTAAAAATACTGTGGGTGTGGGAACATCATTTTTCGATTTGTAGATCCGTTTGTAAAATATGATGTTTTAAAGTGCTAATTTTTATCAAGTCAAGAGTCAAGTCCTCGTCGTCGATTACTTCTGTTGTACTGTAAATAAAGTCCATCAACATTTTTCGTAGCAACATATTAACAACTCGGCACACTACAGAACTTAATAGCTATAAATTCCACTCGGCGGTCTCGCGTCGCGGTTACATTGTTTTAATGCTTGTACAGGTATCTATTATTTAGCGCAGTGGCTTTTAATGCAATTTAGTGAACCATGTTATACGGCTCTTACATCACTTGTGTTATAACGGCACTCTGTAAAATCCATACCTTCCATACAGTGGCGTGCACAGGGTTTGAAGCCAGGGTAGGCATTAGTTAGGTAGGAACCTTTACTGGCAGGTCATAACGTAAAATTTGCATTGAGCTATTACAACTGGGGTAAGCAGTGCATTTATGCCTCTATGACCTGCACGCCACTGCTTCCATACTAATATTATAAATGCGAAAGTGTGTCTGTATTTTCGTCCGTCTGTCTCTCAGTCTGTCTGTCTGCCTGCTAGCCTTACACGGTCTATTTTGACGAACTTTGCTACAGCGATAGCTTTCATCCCTGGGAAGGACATAGGCTACTTTTTATCCCGGAAAATCAAAGAGTTCCCACGGGATTAAAAAAAAAACCTAAATCAACGCGGACGAAGTCGTGGGCATCATCTGCTAGAAAAATATAATTATACTAGATGATGCCCGCAATTTCGTCTGCGTGGATTTAGGTTTTTAAAAATCCCGTGGGAACTCTTTAATTTTCCGGGATGAAAAGCCTATGTCCTTCCCTGGGATGTAAGCTAACATTGTACGAAATATCATCAAAATCGGTTGAACTGTTGGGCCGTGAAAAGCTAGCAGACAGACAGACACACTATCGCATTTATCATATTAGTATGGATTATAGTCACTATGTTTATTATATTTTGCTAAAAGCACCACGAATTTTAGTGATTAGTACCAAACTAGGACTCTCAACAATATTGATCTATATATATAAAATGAGAAGGTGACTGACTGACTGACTGACTGAATGACTGACTGACTGACTGACTGACTGATCTATCAACGCACAGCTCAAACTATTGGACGGATCGGGCTGAAATTTGGCATGCAGATAGCTATTATGACGTAGGCATCCGCTAAGAAAGGGTTTTTGAAAATTCAACTCCTAAGGGGGTAAAATAGGGGTTTGAAATTTGTGTAGTCCACGCGGACGAAGTCGCGAGCATAAGCTAGTAGAGCTATAAGCCCATGTTGCTCCACTTAAGTAAGCGCTAACAGACCGTGAAGCAACCAAGAACTCCTCCAAATAGGCCTCACTATCGCAAATTAGCATACATAATGCTCTTATAAGCCAATAAAGAAACTGTATCAAACAGCAGTTAAGTGAGTCGTAAAAAACTCTTTGACCTTTATTGCCAAAACGATAATATACTTAGTAAGTAAGAGATGTTTTTTATGTTATAAAAGTAAGAATACTTTTTTACATTTGGAGGAGTATGGGATTATAAAAATCGGTCAAGTGCGAGTCGGACTCACATACGAAGGATTCCGTAGCATCGTACAAGGAATAACGCTTTTTTTTCATGGCGACCATTTTTAAAATTTTTATCATTTTGTTATTCTAGCGGAAATACATATTATTCTGTAAGAATTTTAACTCTCTACCAATCGCGGTTTGCGAGATATAGCTCACTGACATACACAGACGGACGGATGGACAGTGTAGGCTCAGAAATAGGGTCCCACTAGCATCCTTCGGATACGGAACCTTACAAACTACGACATCGTTTTAACTTAGACTGCATCATCACTTACCACCAGGTGAGATTGCAGTCAATGGCTAACTTGTATCTGAATAAAAAAAACTTTGCTGTATTGTCACGTGCCACCAACATTAGCTAAACGGGTTGCAAAAAAAAGTGGCAATGTTCCCAAGGTGATAGAATGGTGACCTCACACCGGAAAGCGCAGCGTTTGCAGACCCCCCACTAGGTGGATAGATAACATCAATCTAGTCGAGAAGATCTTCTTTCGAGCGGATATCATGCCTGGGGGTTCAGCTGGACCAACTGTTCTAGCTTGTAAGTTGTATAATATGCTTCTGAGGTTAACACTTCGTAAGCGTGATTCAGACTTCTTAGTAAATATTGAAGACACCTGTGATGCCATCTAGTATCATTGCTGTATAATCCTGGGAATGCGATAGGGTCATACATTTTTTGTATATACTCTAGCTTCTTTTTATCAATAGAGACCTTTTCTGGTATACTCCTAAATAAAATCTGCTCGGCACTTAAAAACAGCTAAATAGCAGGCTTTCTTCATACTATGTAATTTCGTTGGCACCTTGGATATTCAATGCCTTAGAGGGTTAAAAGTCTATTCGAAATAAATTCTCAGTGAAGCAGGGCAGTAAAAGCCAGTTTAAAGTTAAACATGGGACTTGTAAAGGGTAACAAGAATCAGTTTACACCCACTGTTGAGCCGCCGAGCTGTTGACAATAAACCTGGCACCATTTTACGATCTAAGAGACTAAAGGTGAGTCTACCCGCGTTTAATCATAATATACAGGTTGTAACCAGAACGCTTGCAAAAATGAAGACAAAATATGATAGTAGATACTGATGATTACTGATATGATACCACAAAAAAACATGAAAAAAAAAATATTGAAAAATCCTATACCTAATTTTGTAAAAGTTTACGATATATTGCAAATTAAACATCTGACTGACGCTAGAGGTCAACGAACGTTGCGTAACTAGGCCACTCGGAGTCAATGCCACGGCGTAGGTGGGCATTGACCCGAGCTTTGTACGCTATACATTACGGATTTGAAAAATATTAAATCACTAAATCTACAAAACGATGCAAGTGATTATTGGTATAATTGTGTTTAGATAGTATAACACTAACGCTAAGTTTTTGCTACCGTTCTGGTTACACTCTGTATATATGCCCTTTTTTTGAAATATTTTTTTATATTATAGCTATAAATGACCTCAACAAGTTGTTTCTACTTTCACTATTCGACAATAATTAACACCCATATCAAAGAATACTACTAACTATGACAACGATTACGAAGCCCTACGAGGCATCGGTAAAAATACAGATGACGTAATCTACAGTGCGTTGGTGTGGAACCGCCTTAAGAAATAAATCGAGGCGTAGTAGTAGATAAATATACTTGTATTCGTACTGCAAGTAATACAAGCTAATAACATAAAAGAGGCTTCGGGTAAATTGGGTTGTATAATTCAAATATTTTATGCCCTTTTTGTGTCTCATTTACGCGCGTACTGAACAAAGGGTGACTCTTCAGGTTCGTACCTACTACTATGTAGGTACATAGGTACACACAATCTAAATATATTAAATGAAAAGGTGACGGGCTGACTGACTGATCTATGACTGACTGAGCACAGCTCAAACTACTGGACGGATCGGGCTGGGTATGCAGATAGTTATTATGACGTAGGCATCCGCTAAGAAAGGATTTTTGAAAATTCAACCCGTAAAGGGGTGAAATAGGGGTTTGAAATTTGTGTAGTCCACGCGGACGAAGTCGCGAGCATAATCTAGTTTGTTCATAAAACAGTACAACTGCCAATCAGCAATTATATCCGTTCTATATTGGCCTGATTAAAAAATGTAGGACAAATCGATGTGGCCGATATCGTGAACTATATTGCGTAGGTACCTTTATAAAAAGGCATTTGTGAAAGATTGCAATTTCATCTGATGCTGCCCTAAGATGCGTTAAACTGGAAGGGGTTTGCACAAGATTAAACCCATAATCGATTTATGCATCACCATCATCATCATCATCTTCACGGTAAACCAATAGATAATCCAGTGGCTCCCTGCAACTCGTTTGATGGTGATAGGCGTGGCATGATGATAACCAGTAGAGAAATAGAATAATGCAAAAATAATCTTGTATGGCAATGTAGCAATGGCTACTGTAGCAATCTATATATGTAAAATTCAAAGTCCTGACTGACTGACATATAATATATCAACGCACAGCCTAAACCGCTGGTCCTAGAGACATAAAATTTGGAGAGTCTATTCTTTGTAAAGAGTAGGTATCCACTAAGAAACGATTTTTCGAAATTCCACCCCTAAGTGGGTTAAATGGGGGATGGAAATTTGTATGAAAGTCCGTCATTTTTCAAGTTATTTGCATGAGAATTGGTATTTGGGTTTTCTGTCACAAATGAAGAAATACGTGTTTCAGGATTTTTGGAAAATTCGCCCATAAGGGTGGTAAAATAGGGGATGAAAGTTTGTATGGGACAGTTTTAATTATTGATATTGATTACTTGAAATTTTGAAAGTAGGTTTTTTTCTTGATGTTAAGTGTCAGCTAAGAAACGACTATGGGAAAATCCCCCCCTAAATGGATGAAATGGGGGTTGGAAGGTTATATGTGTTATTCGGTGCTGGTGCAGGGTGCGCGTCCTGATGTTATAATGTTTGTTTCTGAATAAAAAAATGCTATTTGTTTCCTGTAGGCCACGCGGGCGAAGCCGCGGGCAGAAGCTAGTTTGTTCATAAAACAGTACAACTGCCGATCAGCAATTTTATCCGTTCTGTATTGGCCTGATTAAAAATATAGGACAAATCGATGTGGCCGATATCGTGAACTTCGTCTGCATGGACTACACAAATGTCGAACCCCTATTTTACCCCCTTAGTTGTTAAATTTTCAAAAATTCTTTCTTAGCAGATGTCTACGTCATAATAGCTACGTGTAGACGATATAGTTTTCAAAATAAATTGTATTTTACACTCAGAACACACTCAGAACAATGTTGTGTCAATATTCCACAAATCATAATTTCAAAACTTTTTAATCCTCCAACTTAGCCCGGATTAAAGACGGCTGTCCACTCAAGTGTACAAGAATAGTAGATTGTCTCATAAGGGAGCAAAATATATTGCGCCCGAGTGATACACTCTACTTTTCATCACCCTCTATGAGGAAATAAAAGGCGCCTCATATTTTTTTGTAATATTAGGTATTATTAAATAAAACATAGACAACTAAATTAAAATTAATCTAGGCTTTCATATATTTCTCCTGGGATTTTGCAGGTAATAGATTATCCATTACATTTCTTGCGTCAGTTCTAATACTTTCAGGAGTTAATTGTATACTTTCACTGTCACTTGAAGAACTCATTTTTCAAAACAAAACCATAGAATTTCTAACAATCCGTGAAAATTGACAAAAACGCGGGGTGTAGTTCGTGCGTTTTTAATTTGTTTTTTTTAATTATTATTCAGCTGGCGGCGCGTCTATGGTCCGTCGTACCAGCCAGTCTTTGTTCAAACAATATTTGCGTTCGATTTCTTTGGCGCTGAACACTACGATGTTCCAAATTCAAAAAGGGCGCGGCAAAATTTATTCGCACTTAATTATAAGTGCGCCGCAAACACCACCTTTGGGTGCACTTAAAGGCGAACCAAGTCGTCCTTTTCGAATAGATGGGATGAAAAAAATTGGTGTTTTTAATTTTCTGTCCTCGTTAATAACAGTTTTGGTTGAGCTCTGGTCTTGTAAGTGGGACTCGATAAATGTTAGTAGCTTATGCTCGCGACTTTCCATGTTCCGCGTGTTTCCATTCTTATGTTGTCGACATTCCACCTACACGCACGAAATGTTTTGCGTCATCATACCTCATACGTACGGCTGAGGTTTGGAATACTCTTCCACGATATGTGTTTGCTACCAATTACAACCCGGGTATCTTTAAAACAGGAGTGAATAGGCATCTTCTAGGTAAACGCGTCCCATCTTTGGCCACATCATCACTTTCGATCAGGTGTGATTGTGGTCAAGCGTATACCTATAATGAATTTAAAAAAAGACTTCTAACTCGTCAACTACTTACACAAATTTCAAACCCCTGTTTTACCCCCATAGGAGTCGAATTTACGACATTGCTTTCTTAGCAGATGTCTACGTCATAATAGCTGCATGTCCAATTTCAGCACGATCCGTCCAGTAGTTTGAGCTGTGCGTTGATAGATCAGTACGTCAGTCAGCCAGTCAGCTTTTCCTTTTATATATTCAGATTAATTAATTTGCCCTACCCATCTCCCACCTACGTTTTTAGTGGACAGCCACCCTTACCGCGGGCTAATTCGTTTCGTCGTTTCGAAATGCAATTTGCTGAGATCTCTGAATAGAGTTCTTTAAACTAATTTTGGATTTATTCGTTTTGTGTCAGAGAGAAACTATTAAATTATACTTTAGCCTCAAAGCGATGTCTGGAAAGGGTTACAACTCTACGTGAATTTAATTCTTTGTATTCTTTGTAATGTAATTTCATGTTTTGGTAAAAATGGTCAAAATACTATAACGCATACGACGTGAATGAATTTAAGGGATATCTAAACTAGTCAACTAAAAAATACATAAGTAAACAATGAACCAAAAGCCTAATTTGCTATAATCCGCGGAAACAGGTCGAATCTGTATGGTGCAACATGCAGCATGCGAAATGCACCGCCCGCCCTCCCACTGCTAAATATGCAGGAAGAAGCAGGCAAGCAATACGCACCACCACCATGCAGCACCACACAAATCCCAAACACACTCGACGCACGTTTCGAGATGTAGACCTTACAATGCTCGCCTGAGGATGCTCCGGTGTCGGGGCAAAGTAACGCCTGCTTTTATAAAACCATATACAACCCATAAGACTTTTGATAGAAAATCATCATCATCATCAACCCGGCTTCCTATTGAAACCGGATCTCCGCTCAGGCCATAGTCTACCAAGACTGCCAAATGCAGTTTTGCAAATTCGAGAACATTATGAAGAACTCTCAAGCATGTAAGTTTCCTCAAAATAATATTGTCCTTCACCGTTTGATAGAAAATACAAGACGTACAATATTACTTTTATATTTACCATCGTTGAACTTTCCCCGTATTTTCTAACAAGAATCTGTTCCATAATATTCCTGTCCCAGTATATTTATTGAAGGAAATGGAAATACAACACATTTCCCTAGACGGGGGTGCCCGTACGCAAAAACTAGCAACTCCACAACCTTGTTACTTTTGAAGACAGTTATTAAATATTATAATGTTTCGCTTTCTACAGTACACACAGCCGGACAGAACAGCGAGCATGAACGAAGAATGTATAATAAATAAATGGAAATACAACACATTTCCCCCGACGGAGGTGCTCGTACGCAAAAACTAGCAACTCCATAACCTTGTTACTTTTGAAGAGAGTAGGTAATTAAATATTATAATGTTTCGCTTTCTACCGTACACACAGACAGACAGAACGACGAGCATTAACGAAGAATGTATAATAAGTAGGTTGTATAATTAGCTGTCTAATTAAAAATTAAATTAAATTTATGTAAAATTTAATTATTTATTTATTTATGTATTAATTACTACATAAGATTATGTGTATTGCGTGTAAGTACTATCCAACATACCTAGTTTCTCCTTTCACCAAAGGTTGCCCTGAGCAATAAGGCCACCTTTGCATACAATTGTTTTAGTATATTTGTGTTTTATCTTGTTTATTTCATATTTTGTGTGCAATAAAGTATTTATATCTATCTATTTATCTGTCTATTAAGTTTAAAATAAGTAGGTAGTACTATTTCTGGAAAAAGTTCGCTCTACAATTCAAAAATAGAGAATTTACTACTTACCATACAATAAAACACAATGCACATCTGCAGAGTGAATTGGAGTTGAGATGCAGCGTCTTCCTTGATAACAACTTTTTGCTTTACTTTTATTGGTACAAAAGCGGCTACAAGCGGCGCATCCCGCCGCGCTCTGGCAACTAGTCCTTTGAGTCTCCTGTGTTTTGTTTTCGATATACCTACCAATTTTGACAGTAGGTATGTAAAAATACATAAGTCAGGCTGAGTTCGAGTTGTCATCAAAAACACTCATCTCCACTCATTACATCTTTATAAGTAAGATATGAACTTTTTCTTTCTTTCACTCCACTCCGCTCCTCTATGCGTCGGTCCTAAACACAATATTATGTAGGGTCAAATTATCGTTGGCTTAACTAACGTTCCGTATTTCCTAATTAATATAGGCACAAACTTGACGCATAAATTGTACTTTCGAATAACAATTTGGAAGTTGTTTGTTTTGACACTGTCTCCCCCCTAAAATATTATATTCGACTCATTTGCTTACAACAAATTATAACTTAGGTTTCATTGACATAAGGGCGATATTTGATTGCTGCTATTGTATTGATGTAGAATAATAACATTTTCGCGATAAAGTACAAAACTAACGAAGCGTTCTAAACGCGTGTCTTTTAAACGCTATATAGAACCATTGGTAATTTACCAATGGATTTAAAATTATCGCGTAAGTAACTACCTTTTCGCAAGTATTCTATTGATATTTCAAATGAATATTTTAATACTTTATTATAATACTAGATGATGCTCGCGACTTCGTCCGCGTGGATTTAGGTTTTTTTTAATCCTGCGGGAACTCTTCCATTTTCCAGGATAAAAAGTAGCCTATATCCTTCCCCGGGATGCAAGCTATCTTTGTACAAAATTTCGTCAAAATCATTTGAACGGTTAAGCAGTGAAAAGCTAGCAGACAGATAGACAGACAGACAGACACACTTTTGGATTCATAATATTAGTATGGATATGGATTGTGTATGGATTGTGTGTACTTGAGAGGAGGTATTTTACTTTTAGAGGATGGCAGTCTGCGTATTTTATTGTATGTATTTTAATATTCTGTGAACAATAAAAAAAATCATGAAGATATGATTTTTTTTAACTATTTATTTTAGGTGCAAAATAAAATTAAAGGCGATTGAATGCTATTTTTCTATATTGATGTTTAAAAAATATGACTAGACGATAAAATAAACGCATTGTATCATTTAAAAGATGTCCATACCTACATAGTAAAACATTTTTACTTATAAGGCCTATGCAAGCAGCATAGTAATATTTATATGTAAAATCTTGCAGTTATTGTAATGGCCTAAATCTTTTCATTCCACTGAACCTTGCAAAAAAGACTCGTTCTTAGTACCACTACTACCATTGCCAGTCCACACTGGCAATGGTTGGCATTATGATGACGAATTGTAAAGCAGCAGGCAGGGCGCGTGTTTTGAACGCTCAATGAGTTTTATGCCTATTGTAATATTTTATTAGTTTACACGAGTTGAACGCGAAAGCATGATAAGTTATAATGATGACAGCTACTCTGTGGCGTGACAATCACGCTGTTAATAAAACTTATTATGTAGCACAATTACATGAGACTTGAGGAAGCTCTAGTATAGTATCGACAATAAAATTATTTACACTAATATAAATAATATCTATCCCGGCTGTACTCACGTGTCTAGTCGACGTTAGCCCGACTAGTTATGACCAAAACCGCGGCGCGTGCGCAAACGGACTCCCTTGAAAAAGGACCCCGGATGGGTTCGAAACTAGTCGGGCTAACGTCGACTAGACACGTGAGTACAGCCGGGACAGATATTATTTATACTTAATGGAAATCACTCACTGTAGTTTAAACATTAAAATACACTAATATAATCCATAATTATCCATACTAATATTATAAATGCAAAAGTGTGTCGGTCTGTCTGTCTGCCTGTCTGTCCGGCTGTCTGTCTGTCTGTCTGCTAGCTTTTCATGGCCTACACAAATGACTACACAAATTTTAAATCCCTGTTATACCCCTTCAAGGATTGAATTTACAAAAATTCTTTCTTAGCGCATGTCTACGTCATAATAGCTATCTGCATGCCAAATTTCAGCCTGATCCGTCCAGTACTATGAGCTGTGCGTTGATAGATCAGTCAGTCAGTCAGTCACCTTTTCCTTTTATATATTTAGATATCCTTTCTTAGCGGATGCCTACGTCATAATAGCTATCTGCATGCCAAATTTCAGCCCGATCCGTCCAGTAGTTTGAGTTGTGCGTTGAAAGATCAGTAAGTCAGTCAGTCAGTCACCTTTTCCTTTTATACATATATTTAGATTAGATAGGGCTTGGGCTCCATGAGTCACAGTCAACTTTTTATTCACTCTGGCCGCGGTAATGTATGCGGGTAAAGGATAATTTGCTGTGGACAGAGATTAGAAATGCATAGAGGTTGCGAATGTTGTGGTGAATACAGTTGTTATAACTCCCGCAAATCGCTATTGCGCTGGAACCATGTCTCATTAACATCGGCGTGACGTCAGCTGAATAAAAATATTCCGTAGGGTTTTTTTAGAATAATTATAATATTAGGTAGGTATAATAATTTATAAATCTACTTAATAATTTATGTAATCTAAATCAGCCTGTGCTGTCCCACGTCTGGGCAAAGGCCTCCCTCCGATCCTTCCACAATTTTCTATTTCGTGCCTCTTCAGGCCACGTAACTGTAAATTTATCTAATTCATCACGCCAACGTCGCCTCGGCCGACCACGCTGGCGTTGATGATTCTGGGGCGTCCAAAAAGAAGCAGATTTTGCCCATAACTCATCTGGCATACGGCACACATGACCTGCCCAGTCCCATTTGAGTAAAGCGGCTGCAAGGCCAACGTCAGCTACTCGCGTTTTGGAACGTATAGCAGAATTCTTTACGCGATCTGCTAGTTTTATACCTAGTATGCTGCGTTCCATGGCTCTTTGGCAAACCTTGAGCTTGGACTTTTGAGAATTTGTCAGGGACCAAGTCTGAGCACCATACGTGAGAATTGGCAGAATGCACATGTCCATGAGCTTTCGCTTAAGATGTAATGGAAAGTTGCCTTTAAACAGTTCTTTCAATGACCAAAAGCTTCTCCAGGCATTTTCGATGCGCCTTGTGGTTTCTTTATCTTGGCGAGCCTGAAAAGAAACTATTTGGCCAAGGTAAATATATTCCTGGACATATTCAATTCTGTCCCCTCTCACTTATTATAATAATTTATAAACTAAATAAATTATATTACGAATGTAATCGTCAAATTTATTATTAAATACAATCTATTACTTATTTTTGATACCTACATTAGTTTCATTAACATCTTCCTTTTAAAATACTTTAAACAATAAGTAGCAAAAATTTGTATTCCATCTTTTTTTTTTAATAAAAATATTACTTTAAAACTTAAATCTAGCCTTATCTAATAGGCTACTTGACACTTTTTTAAAGTTGGTCTTAAATGGTTAATATTTGTGCTATTATATCAAAAAAATTAACACTATATTTTTTTGCGCCCTAAAAACCGTAAAACTTTCATTTAAAAATACATTTTTCTTAGACAGGTGAAAACACTGTCGGCCATGTTTGGCCGATAGATTATCTGTGCTCTGACGTCATGCATTTGTAAACAACAGCATAACCTCCCAAAGTTTAATAAACATGACTTCTATACTAGTGTACATGAAAAATATAGTAATTTTCGTTATTGTATCATCCGAGAATGTAAAAAACGCATCGATAAAGACCACAGGAAAGTTGTGGATTAGAGTGCCCAGTGAAATAAATATACGTAACACGCGAAGACTTGCTTAAAGGGATCCTATATGACTAACGACTTCAACCCAAATTTATTTTTGCAAAGATCACTTTGTTGTAAGTCTTACTTAATAACTTATTCAATTTATAAAGAGAAAACGATATTTTTTTACGTTTACTATGAGTTTTTAGAAATATATAAAAACTAGCTTATGCTCGTGACTTCGCCCGCGTGGACTTCATAAATTTCAAACCTCCATTTAACCCACTCAGGGGTGGAATTTCAAAAAATCCTTTCCTAGTGGATACCTTCTCTTTACCTACAAAGAACACACCCGCCAAATTTCATGTATCTAGGACCAGCTGTTTAGATGTTTAGGCTGTGCGTTGATATATAAGTTAGTCAGGACTCTAAATTTTATATATATGGATACTACGTTAGTCCCCGCGTGACATAGGGATGACATTTCTTTGTTTACATATTTAATGGACGTCACATCATGGCTGACAGCGTTTTCTGCGTTTCAAATAAAAATAAAAACTGTATTTTTTAAAATTGGATTTATATATCCATCCTGCGTTTTTAATAATTGTTATTGATATATTTCGTTGTCTTTAGCAAAATACTATAATAAATAATGATTTATTGGACGAAATTAGATATGAGTCAAGTAGCCTATTACTATACAAATCATGCCCGCGTGGAATGGTGCCAAGAATACTGGCTGCATTTCCGCGCTGGACAGCCAGGCTGATCCGTTGCGCAAAAAATGAGCCTCATCTGTCACCAGATGAGGCTATCTATTTATTTTAGAGTAAAAAAGTCTCTATCCCACTCCTTACCTATATAACGTACAGCTAAAGAGAAATGGCCGGTTTGCGTCGGGTATGAAGTTGAGATTTCTTTTTTTTTCAGATTAATGTATTCTTGCTTGTTTCAGTTCGCGAATATTTTTTTCAATCAGAACTCTCGTTTCCCTGTTGTTAACTTAACGAGATTACTTAAGCTTTATAGCTCTGTCATTTAAATTAAGGTAGCTACTTACTTAGGTAATTTGTTGAACAGAGAAGTGAAAGTTGGAATTTTATTATTAAACTTTTTTAAATTTGACGACCTCCCTGGCGCAGTCGTGAGCGCTGTGGTCTTATTAGTGGGAGGTCCTGGGTTCGATTCCTGGCAGGGGTTTGGAATTTTATAATTTCTAAATTTCTGGTCTGGTCTGGTGGGAGGCTTCGGCCTCGTGAATGGTTGAGCCGTGAAAAAGCTAGCAGACAGACAGACAGACACACTTTCGCATTAATAATATTAGTATGGATTAAAAATACTTTGAAACGTACATGAAAAATTAAATGTTATTGTCTAAATATATAAAAAGAAAGGTGACTGACTGACTGACTGATCTATCAACGCACAGCTCAAACTACAGGACGGATCGGGCTGAAATTTGGCATGCAAATAGCTATTATGACGTAGGCATCCGCTATGAAAGGATTTTTGAAAATTCAACCCCTAAGGCGGTGAAACAGGGGTTTGTAAATTGTGTAGTCCACGCGGACGAAGTCGCGAGCATAAGCTAGTCCAATATAAATTACCTATATCAAAGTACCTGAGCTCAATTGAAACCACCAATAAATTCGTAAATTACTCTCCCCAATTTCGATAACTAATATTGCAATTCATTTGCACATAAACTCGATTGAAATAGGCGATACCTAATTTTGCGAAATATCGAATACCGAGCACAAATTTTATCCGATGTTCCGTCGTTGTACACGCCGAGAACAATATTCAATGTACAAGGAGATAAAAAAGAATAGAACGGCTATAGCTGTTCAATCCATGAAGACGCGCCCCACTATTTTTCGTGTGGGGAAACCATGGGTGCGGTAGTCTTTACCTAATTTATCTTCTTGTGTGTGTGCCCACATCGCTGATCGTTGCGTTACGACTTACGATAGAATTTACATTCTAACAGTAGGTACATAGCACACTTGCATTGTAAGTGATTGGGACAAAGAGTGGGGCGCGTCATCACGGATTGAACTATCTATAATAGGCTGCATTTTATTTAAAAAATCGTTTAAATGCAAGTCAGACAGAAAGGATTTTTGAAAATACTACTGCTGCTGCTGTCAGCTTTCTTGTTGATATTGGGCATACCTGTACTATTTTACTTTACTAATGTTGGATACGAAAATTGGGATTATTAACTAGGGATATAACAATAGTGACCATTCTGATGTTTTTTTATAAACTAGATTTAGATCTTATCGCGGTTCTTAGCCATAGCTTACGGACGCGTCCCATAGTTTGTTTCACGCTTTAACCCCGTGTTTTGTTTATATATTTATTTTAAATAGTTGTAATACCTAGCTGTAAATTATTAACTATTCATATCTTATGTTTGGGAAGGCACTAGCCCCTAAGACACGGGATTTCCTAGTTTAGGGGTCAGGATTCCAGAGAGTTGATTACTGTACTAAATTGTTTAAATAAATAAATATTATTATTATTAATAATATTGATTAAAAAGGACAGAAAATTAACTTTAAATAAATAACCTAAAATAATTTGAGTGCTACTCTACAAATTTAAACACAATACGCAAGATTGGTACCTAAAGTCACGAGGTTTGACAGTTTAAAATTAAATTAAGAATGGCACTGATTCCGTTGTCTTTCTCTAAACTAAATTTAGAGTATCTGCATCCTTTTCTTTTAACAATGCTAAAAAGGGACTGAACATGAACTTTACATTTAAAGACTCTAAATTTTAGTGCACGCTACAAATTTAAACAGTAGGCTCGCGACTGTGCGCTTTAATCACGGGTTTTACCATCTAAAAATTTAATTTAAAACTGTCAAACTGCGTCTATCCTTTTCAGATTACATTAGAAAGAAGAGGATGCGAATACTCTAAAAGTTGGTTGTGCTCAGAACGAGTACCAGTGTCTGTCCTTTTCTTATTAGTAAGAAAGTAGTAGTAGCTCTTTGTCCTATCTATAACTATTATAACTTTGAAATGTCTTTATCCATTATGATATGAATTGCTGATATGCGGTAATGAAAATGCACGTCAAGCGTGCATAAATATTTACGATATTTGCATTGTATTAATTTCTCTGATATTGTGTCAAAACTCTCACAAAAATCCGTGTGATTTGGTCATACGAAATGTACAAATATGTTTCTTTTTTAGAGATTCATAGTAAAACTTGCTTTAACGGTAAAGGGAAACAACGTGAGGAACGACATAGACTTCACACACCTTTGAGAACATTATGGAGAACTCTCAGGCATGCAGGTTTCCTCGCGATGTTTTCCTTTACCGTTAAAGTAAGTGATATTTAATTAATTAAAACACAAATAACTCCAAAAAGTTAGAGATGCGTTCCCGGGATCGAACCCCCGACCTCCGATTTGAAGGCGGACGTCCTAACCACTAGGCTATCACAGCTTCAGCTGAGCTGGCGTATATTACCACAGGAGTAAGGATAGTATTACTATTACGCAAATTTCTAATGCGCGTGGCCACCATTTTAGTGACGTCAGCACTAGACTGAAGTTTCGGGCTGATGGTACTTATATTTTTATTTCGGCTGGACGACTGAGATTTTTTAGACATTTTTTGAGAAAAAAACTGCAGCTGATATGTTCCAATGTTTTCAGCATTTCTACGGAACTTATGTATGTTACTTCTGACACGCATTTGACCAGTTTTTTTAATTCGATAAAATGCTAACGGACTGGTGAGTGGTGGCCTAACTTGGAAGGGGTATTGGCAGTTATAATTAAACCCAAACCCCTAATCGGGCTTTACGGGGTATCGTATCGGAAAGGTTAACCACTCTATACTAACTGCAGTAATAATAATAAATTTTATCTTCATTAAAATGCAAACATGGAAATAATAAACATTATTTGGCTACCCATAATCCCCATAGAATGCTAATTGCTAAAGGTCTCTACGTAATGGTTAAGGGTTAAACTGTCATTATACCTCTACCGACATTCTTGAACTAACTTTTTAGGTTTGCATTTAACAGTTAAATCGATTAGATTAAAATATCGTATATTTTTTTAGGGTTCCGTACCTCTGTCTGTCTGTCTGTCTGTCTGTCTGTCTGTCTGTCAAGAAACCTACAGGGTACTTCCCGTTGACCTAGAATCATGAAACTTGGCAGGTAGGAAGATCTTATAGCTGACATTTGGGGAAAAACTGAAAACCGTGAATTTAGGGTTAGATCACACAAAAAAAAATTAAATTGTGGTCATGAACTAATAATTAGTATTTTCAACTTTCGAAGTGAGTGACTATATCAAGTGGGGTATCATATGAAAGGTCTTCACCTGTACATTCTAAAACAGATTTTTATTTATTTTTATGCATCATAGTTTTTGAACTATCGTGCAAAATGTCGAAAAAATACGACTGTAGTACGGAACCCTCATTGCGCGAGCCTGACTCGCACTTGGCCGGTTTTTTTTGTTAAATTCTTAACCCACAGGGGTTTCTCTTCAAAGAGGGTGGTCTACAGTACTTACTAATTATAGAGTTGATTACTTAATTCTACTTAATAGACAGCTTATAACGTAAGGTAAGTAAAAATATAAAATTAGTAATATTACTAGCTGATGCCCGCGACTTCGTCCGCGTGGAATTAGGTTTTTTAAAAATCCCATGGGAACTCTTTTATTTTCCGGGAAAAATCCCGAAAATCCAAAAAATCACGTCAATCGCGACGCGATTGAAGGACTAACCAACAGACAAACACACTTTCACATTTATAATAAGGGTACTGATTATTAGTTTTTGTGTGGTGATGGTATTAAAGTTTTTCTTTTCTAAATTGCTTGCTTGGTGGCTTGCTTTTCCTACAGGTTTAGCAGTTGGAGGGTGAGCGGTGTATATTTCATGCTGCATGTTGCACCATACAGATTAGTCTATAATAGGGATCAAGTATAGCAAATTAAGCATAATTTATGGTTCCTTGTATTTTATTAGTCATTTAACACAAATAACTATATATTTTTTTATTCATTATAGGCAAACGCTTGACCGCAATCAGACCTGATGGAAAGTGATGGTGCGGCCTAAGATCGGACGCGTTTACCTACAAGTTGCCTATTCACTCTTTTTTTAAAGATACCCGGGTTGTAATTGGTAGGAAACACATATCGTTGAAGAGTATTCCAAACCTTAGCCATGCGTATGAGGAATGATGACGCAAAGCATTTCGTGCGTGTAGATGGGATGTCGACGACATAAGGATGGAAACTCGCCCGACACGACGTCTTAAAATAGTGAAGAGGGGACACGATCGAAAAGTTCCTGAGCACACTCTCCGAGTTCCTTTTTTATTTTTCAGGTACAGAACCCTAAAAACGAACGATCGGTAGATGTAGATACAAAACGTGTGCCGTTCAGGCTCGGGTGACATATTGTGGAAACTGCACTCGAATAAATCATCTACTGTACCTACTTGATACAAAGATCTGCTAGTTCTAGATACAACATTCTACAAGGCATATTTAATATTATATTATTGTATTATACAATCAAACATGAATTGGGTATTTGCCTACTTTTGAATTTGATAAATATTATTACTTTATTATAAACTAGGATAAAAACAATGACGTACACTAAAAAGATTTACAAAGCTACAGGCATTTTAATTTTGGAGTGGGAGGGTCTTCTATTCCTCTCTCGCAAAACGAAAATTTGTATGAAACCGCACGAAGCTACTATGGCATTAGTAGGTGTGACGTCAAACTGCTGTATCGCTATCTCTGTCTAATCAGAAACATTTAAATGCTTATAACTTTTTTGTTATTTGATCGATTTAATTAGTTTTTTCAGTTTACGTCATTATTTTTATTGTAGTTTATAATAGAGTAATAAAAAATTTGGAGTCAGATACCCAATTAATTATTAAACCCAGCTTTATATAATATCTGTCAACGGCTTTACTCACGTGTTTAGTTGACGTTAGCCCGATTAGGGGGTTATTTTCAGGGTTTCGTACCTCAAAAGTAAAAATGGAACCCTTATAGGAATCAGTTTGTTGTTGTCCGTCTGACAGTCAAGAAACCTACAGGGTACTTCCCGTTGACCTAGAATCATGAAATTTGGCAGGTAGGCAGGTCTTATAGCAGACATTTGGGGAAAATTTGAATTTGTGGTTCATCATCATCATCAACCAATAGACGTCCACTGCTGGACATAGGTCTCTTGTAGGGACTTCCACACGCCACGGTCTTGCACCGCCTGGATCCAGCGGCTCCCTGCGACTCGTCTGATGTCGTCCGCCCACATTTGTGGTTACATCACACAAAAAAATTTAAATTGTGGTAAAATTTAATTTTGTTTTTGATGTTTTTTATTTTACCCTGATGAACCCCAAAAATTGAATATTTCATTTACTTGAAAGAAACTTCAGTATTCTATACATCCGTGTCCCTAATAGCTCAGCCTATGTGCTCGAGTAGGTATATTTATACAAAGGATAGCAGGCTGCCTCTGATCCATTCTTTCATGAATTATGGCCCGCTAGAGGAAAATATGAGAAAATATGTTCCTACTCGCCGTATTTCGCCTCACCTTTCTGGGAAACAAGATAACAGGGTAGGCAAGATTCTGTTGTACAAAATTAGTAACACTGAGGCATAAGAGTATTTTTCATAATAATGTTAAAGGTATTTTATGTTGTAGCTTTTTGATAGAATAGGGGACGGAAATATACTTAGACTTTAGAGAGTTTATTAATATTTCGGTGGATATAAAGATTCTTGCTTGGCTGCAAAGTCTATCTACTATGCTGGCCAGATTCATTCACACAATCACACTCCATTGAGAATATAGTGGAGAACACTCAGGCATGCAGATCTCCTCATGTTTTCCTTCACTGTTCAAGCAAAATGATGTGATGTGAAATTGATGTGTGTGTAAATGTGAAAGTGTGTTTGTTTGTTGGTTTGTTGATTTGTCCTTCAATCACGTCGTAATGGTGCAACGGATTAACGTGATTTTTTGCATGGCTATAGATAAAGACCTTTAAAGTGACATAGGCTAATTTTTATCACGGAAAATCAAAGAATTCCCACTGGATTTTTAAAAACCTAAATCCACATGGACGAAGTCGCGGGCATCATCTAGTAAAAGGAAAAAGGTGACTGACTGATGTATGAACGCACAGCTCAAACTACTAGACGGATTGGGCTGAGGCATGCAGATTATGACGTAGGCATCCGCTAAGAAAAGATTTTTTAAAAAATTCAACTCCGAAAGGGATAAAATAGGGGTTTGTTTGAATAAATAATTCATTCATTCATTGAATTGTGTAGTCCATCCGGACGAAGTCGCGGGAATAAGCTAGTCTATATACAAAATAATAATGTTGGCGTTGAAAATTTTGCTCTTTATCTAGTGCCAACGTCCACATTGTTATCTTCACTTATTAAAGAAACCAGCATCTTTGCCTCCACTACAAGCTGCTATTGACTAAGAGCCCGTGATAGTCAGACCTTCGTTATTTTATAAACGCTGAAAGTTTCTCTGCGTGTTGTCCCCAACCAGAAGGAATGATCCGCGACTTTAAAGTTTAGATCATGGGGGCTTTGGCAGATAACAAGAAACAAAAATGTTAAAAAAAATATGTTAAAGACACTAAGTAGGTAAGTGTCTAGCAATGCATGACGTGATTTCTAACACTATTCTGAAGAAAATATGAAAAACCGGCCAAGTGCCAGTCAGACTCGCGCACCGAGGGATCCCGTACTGCAGTCGTATTTTTTCGACATTTTGCACGATATTTCAAAAACTATGATGCATAAAAATAAATAAAAATCTGTTTTAGGATGCACAGGTGAAGACCTTTCACATGATACCCCACTTGATTTCTCACTTCGAACATTGAAAATACTTATTATTAGTTCATGGCTACAAACATGGCTAATTTTTTTTGTGTGATGTAACCACAAAACCACGGTTTTCAGATTTTTTCCCGAATGTCTGCTATAAGACCTACCTACCAGCCAAACATGATTCTAGGTCAACGGGAAGTACCCTGTAGGTTTCTAGACAGACCGACAGACAGACAGACAGACAAACAACAAAGTGATCCTATAAGGGTTCCGTTTTTTCGTTTGAGGTACGGAACCCTAAAAATTACACTTTATACTTTGACCAACACAGGAAGAACGATCAGCGAACTATAATAATATTATGTCGTGGGTGTCGTACAACCGATAGACGTTAGGGTCCCAAAGTGCTAGAATGGCGACCTCGCTCCGGAAGACGCAGCGTTGGAAGACCCCCCACTAGGTGGACGGACGACATCAGATGAGTCGCAGGGAGCCGCTGGATCCAGGCGGCGCAAGACCGTGGCGTCCCTACAAGAGACCTATGTCCAGCAGTGGACGTCTATTGGTTGACGATGATGATGATGATGATGGGTATCTGGCGATGCATGACGTGATTTCTGATACTATTCCGAAGATAAAAAAATATACTTTATACTTTGACGAAAGATTTTATACGTCTTTGTTACCTGTTATCTACCAAAGAGCTTTAGAGCCTCAATAGCTCAACGGGTAAAGGAGTGGACTGAAAACCGAAAGGTCTACGGTTCAAACCCGGCCCGTTGCACTATTGTCGTACCTACTCCTAGCAGAAGCTTTACGCTTAGTTGGAGAGGAAAGGGGAATATGAGTCATTTAACATGGCTAATATTCTTTTAAGCCGCAGATCGTTTTCCCTGCGATGGGTACAATACGCAGAGAAACTTTCAGCTTATATAAAATAACAAAGGTCTGGCACGCGCTGGCTCTTAGTCCATTATCAAAGAAACCAGCATCTTTGGTACAACTATAAGCTGCGAGGAGCTCATAATGCAAAGCCCCGGGACAACCTTGTTAACTTATTATGGTAATTGCCTCGGTACATGGTTTTATATTTTACTCTGTGAATTTCGCGAAATTTTTCTTTTCACAAGCAACTGAAATTTTCTTGCAACTAGATATCTATGTAATATCTGTCCCGGCTTTACTCACGTGTTTAGTCGACGTTAGCCCGACTAGTTTCGAACCCATCCGGCGTCCTTTTCAAGGGAGTCAGTTCGCGCACGCTCACTCAATGAAATCATGGAAATCACATAGATATCTATGATTGAAAACTATGTCTTAATTAAACTAACTGCCTACTTATCAATAGCATTAAATATTATTTTTGTGGGGTACTAACTGACGCCCGCGACTTCGTCCGCGTGGAATTAGGTTTTTTAAAAATCCCGTGGGAACTCTTTGATTTTCCGGGATAAAAAGTAGCCTATGTCACTATCTATACCCATGCATAAAGTCATGTCAATCCGTTGCACCGTTGCGACGTGATCGAAGGACAAACCAACAAACCAACAAACAAACACACTTTCGCATTTATAATAAGGTTACTGATTCTGTGAATTTCGCGAAATTTTTCTTTTCACAAGCAAATAAAATTTTCTTGCAACTAGATATCGATGATTGAACACTCCTTAATTAAACTAACTATAATACCTACTTATCCATACTTATCAATAGCATTATCATTTTTTAGGGTTATAAATAACCAGGTAATGCCCGCGACTTCGTCCGCGTGCATTTAGGTTTTTAAAAATCCCGTGGGAACTTTTTGATTTTTCGAGATAAAAAGTAGCCTGTGTCCTTCTCCAGGATGCAAGCTATCTCTGTACCAAATTTCATCAAAATCGGTTTAAAGAATGGGTCATTATATGGGATAGACGGACAGACACGCTTTCGCATTTATAATATTAGTAGTTTGTCGTGAGAGGTAGCTCTGTCTGAACGGCTTCGTCGAATCTCTGTAATACAAGTCCCGCAAATCGCTATTGCGCTGGAACCATCTCTCATCGAAATGACGTCATTTTGACGTCAGCCGAAATAAAAATATAGGTACCATCAGCTCGAAACTTCTGTTCGCTGACGTCACTAAAATGGCGGCCACGCGCATTAGCAATTTGCGGGACTTATAATACCAGTATTACTATCCTTACTCTGTGGTAATAATATTTAGTATTCCCTGATAATATACTCCAGCTCAGCTGAAGCTGTGATAGCCTAGTGGTAAGGACGTCCGCCTTCTAATCGGAGGTCGGGGGTTCGATCCCGGGCCCGCACCTCTAACTTTTCGGAGCTATGTGCGTTTTAATTAATTAAATATCATTTGCTTTAACGGTGAAGGAAAACATCGTGAGGAAACCTGCATGTCTGAGAGTTCTCCATAATGTTCTCAAAGGTGTGTGAAGTCTACCAATCCGCACATTGCCAACATGGTAGACTATGGCCAAATCCTTCTCAGTCTGAGAGGAGACCCGTGCTCTGCAGTAAGTCGGCGATGGGTTGATCATGATGATACTCCAGCTCATATACAGGGTGATTCAAAAGACCGTCCCGAAGCTGTACATAAGGGTATAATCTACATCATAAACAGTTGTCCGCAATGGCTGAGTGGAGCACAATGAAAGTTTTCTAATAAATCATGGCAGCCTGTGGACGAGACTTAGGGACCTCATTTACACCGAAGCGTAACCAATTAAACCACTCATCATGATCAACCCATCGCCAGCTCAATACAGAGTGAGGGTTTTGGTGTGTAAGTGTGGATTGGTGTGTAAGTGTGGATTGGTAGACTTCACATACCTTTGAACATTATAAAGAACTCTCAGGCATGCAGCGACACCAACGCGACAGCAGTAGCAATGCGACAGTTCATTTGCTGTCTCTCTTCGTCGTCCGCGTGGACTAAACAAATTTCAAACCCCTATTTCACCCCCTTAGGAGTTGAATTTTCAAAAATCCTTTCTTAGCGTACGCCTACGTCATAATAGCTATCTGCATGCCAAATTTCAGCCCGATCCGTCCAGTAGTTTGAGCTGTGCGTTGATAGATCAGTCAGTCAGTCAGTCAGTCAGTCAATCAGTCACCTTTTCCTTTTATATATTTAGATTAAAAATAAATATGGAATTTACGATACGCGCCGGTGTATAAGACGGTAACCAAAAACGAGTGAATGATCCCTTTTGTCCGCAAATTATCCGCGAGTCTGTTCGCTTCTCTTCCACAAAACTAAACCCATTTAGATAAAGTTGCGGAGACAAATAACAATTTTAAACTACTTTTGTCTAAAAATTCAATGGTAACTTACTAAAGTCCGTACGACTGCAAAACTAATAACTTATTTTTACCACATGTTTCCGCCCCTCTTTTATCGTGGTAATTTTTTTTTTTTTTTATTAAGAATATTAGCCATATTAAATGACTAATATTCCCCTTTCCTCTCCAATTAAGCGTCAGGCTTGTGCTAGGAGTAGGTACGACAATAGTGCAACGGGCGGGATTTGAACCGTCGACCTTACGGTTTTCAGTCCACTCCTATACCGGTTGAGCTATTGAGGCTCTAATTACTTATTAGATATGTATTAAAGGTGAATTATACTTCGAAAAGTAAATTTTATTAGGTATAGCACCTAAACAACTATTTGATTTTCAAAAAGTGTAAGTTGGTACATAACTACCATAATATTTTGAAAAAATAAAATAATATTTGATTGGACCAATTTCATGGTATTTTCCCCGGATTTTAAAATAAGCTAAGAGAAGAATGTTAATTTCTTCTAAATTGTAGCATTGTACATAATTATTATCCTCCAAATGGATGAACCGTCCAATTTGTATATTCATATCTGAAGGACTATAGGATTCTTCAGACAATGAGATATTCTGTGTACCTATATTCATTATTTGTTAGTCTGTCATCAAGAAAATCAGTCTGTTTGGACATCTGTCTATCTTGTATAAACATCGATGTTGTATAAATATTTGACCGAATATATTATACCGAATGGCCAAAAATTTTGCCCTCCATTTTATTGAAAGCCAATTAATTAATTGGTTCAGACGAACATTTCGTCGATTGAATTTGTTTTTAATTAGAGCAACAAGTGTAGCAGTAACATTGTTTAAAATTAATTGTTTATCTTTCACAAGATTGTTACAACAGTAAACAACATCTCAGAGATCTTAATAATGAAATTGAGTTAAAACAACTTTGAAAATAATAATTTATTTACTTTTTTTTACCCGACTACGGCAAAACCGAAAGGAAGGACTATGATTTTATTAGTCTATACAATATAGGTATGTATGTGTCTAAACTACTAAGCCAAATTTGATGAATAAGGTCAATCGATTCCTTTTTAGGTTTCCGTAGCCAAATGGCAAAAAACCGGAACCCTTATAGATTCGTCATGTCTGTCTGTCTGTCTGTGTGTCTGTCTGTCTGTCCGTCCGTATGTCACAGCCACTTTTCTCCGAAACTATAAGAGCTATACTGTTAAAACTTGGTAAGTAGATGTATTCTGTGAACCGCATTAATATTTTCATACAAAAATAGAAAAAAAACAATAAATTTTGGGGGTTCCCCATACTTAGAACTGAAATTCAAATATTTTTTTCCTCCATCTATGGATAGGTCTTCAAAAATGATATTAAGGTTTCTAATATCATTTTTTTCTAAACAGAATAGTTTGCGCCGGCGCGAGAGACATTTCCAAAGTGGTAAAATGAGTCCCGTCCCCCCACCCCCCTGTAACTTCTAAAATAAGAGAATAATGAAACTAAATAAAATATATGATGTACATTACCATGCAAACTTCAACCGAAAATTGGTTTGAACGAGATCTAGTAAGTACTTTTTGATTTATCGTGTAAAATGTCGATAAAATACGATTGTAGTACGGAACCCTCAGTGCGAGAGTCTGATTCACACTTGGCCGGTTTTTTTTTCAAGTTGTCGTCGAAACAAAGTTGGCTGTATATATATTTTTTAATTTTTTTAATATAATGCACACTTAATAGAACAATTTCTATCTCGCCAAACTGCACATCAGTTTATCGGTGAGTTTGCGCTCATAGTGGATTAACTATTATTATTTTTATAAGTATATTTAATATTAACTTCACTGTATTCAGTTTGCGAAGGATTTCTTACTAAAAACTATACCAAATACCTTTTCACATCAATTTAATAAACCAAAAACACCAACAAAAGGTAAATTCCCAATTAATATCACGTAATTTCTTACACCACCGAAGCCGGTCGGTTCAATATATCAGCTAGATTTAATTAAAAACCCGTAGCCCCAAACTTATTGGACTATCGATAGACAGGAAGGCGGTCGGCTCTAAATTAATTCCGTGCCATTTGTACAGTGTAAACGGAGCTTTATTAAAATTGGGTGCTGAACGCAATTTCTGGATAATACAAATAGCAGATATTGCAATTTATTAATAGGTAGTTTCATCATCATCATCATCAACCAATAGATGTCCACTGCTGGGCATAGGTCTCTTGTAGGGACTTCCACACGCCACGGTCTTGCGCCGCCTAAATCCATTAGCTACCTGCAACTCGTCTGATGTCGTTCGTCTACCTAGGTCCTAGTGGGGGGCCTTCCAACGCTGCGTCTTCCGGTGCGATGTCGCCATTCTAGCACCTTGGGACCCCAACGTCTATCGGTTTTACGAACTATGTGCCCTGCCCATTGCCACTTCAGCTTCGCAACCCGTTGTGCTATGTCGGTTACTCTATTTCTGCTACGGATCTCCTCATTTCGGATTTGATCACTTAGATAAACTCAAGCATAGCTCTCTCCATCGATAGGTGGTTTACTGAGCTTTTATTTTTTACTAGCTTATGCTCGCGACTTTGTCCGCGTGGACTACACAAATTTCAAACCCCTATTTCACCTCCTTAGGGGTTGAATTTTCAAAGATTCTTTCTTAGCGGATGTCTACGTCATAATAGCTATCTGCATGTCAAATTTCAGCCCGATCCGTCCAGTAGTTTGAGCTGGGCGTTGATAGATCAGTCAGTCAGTCAGTCAGTCAGTCACCTTTTCCTTTTATATATATAGATATATTCATATTTAGTTACAGCGGCAATGGAAATACACATTCTGTGATTTCAGCGCTCTACCTATTATGGTTCACATAATACAGCCCGCTGACAGACAGACGGACGCACGGCACCCTTCGTGTACGGAACCCTAAAAAAGAATTAGTTGAAGATACAAAATTAGTAAATTACCTAATGATTTTAAGCTTATTTTGTGGTTTAACGACATATTTTAATGTAGATAACGGGCACATCATACCACGATTAGTTTGGTGTTTTTATTTGACGCTTTGTCTGTCCCGACGACAGAGATAACGCACTCCAAAACCGCTATTCCTTTCTAAAGGTCGATGTACAATATTTCCTGCCGGGTACCGTACTAGAAGTTACGCAATAATACCAAATGTTACCAGTCTCTTTTCCTCCATTGGCAAGATATTCGCTTCACAATAATTCTCCTGCAAAGCACACAACTTCTGGCGTTGATGATTATAAGACCGTAAGAGTTAATCAAACTTTAGCTGTGTTTAGTCATTTGTATTGCCAATCTGAGGAATAGAACCCCTACTACTGTAATACTATTTTACTAAACCGTGCCAATAGTTAACACTATCATTTTTATTCACGAAGAATTTGTGAGAATTGAGAGCACTATACAACGTTAGTAATTTTAGTTAACGCGAAAACCGAAACACGTCATTTTCAAATAAAAATATTTATAAAAATTTCAAAAATGTTTAATGAGAATTTACGAATTTATAAGCTTGTTGTGTTGAGTCGTTGTCATCACAAAAACATGGTCACCCCAAGCGAGCGGCTATGAGCGAACGAGACAGCTGGCTCGAATCAGCTGGTGCATGCGGTCATTCAACTAGGTGTCTAAACTTGCAGGTAAAGTATTTTTTGGTCAAAATAATATAACACGTTGTAAAAATGATTGCAATTGATTCTGTTACTGATTCTGAACAAGCTACTTTCAGGTTTTGCGTATACTAAAACAAACGCTGTATTCACAACTAGATGGTGCCCGCGACTTTGATTTTGTCTTTGACTCCGTATCATCATCATCATCATCATCATCAATAGACGTCCACTGCTGGACATAGGTCTCTTGTAGGGACTTCCACACGCCACGGTCTTGCGCCGCCTCGATCCAGCGGCTCCCTGCGACTCGTCTGATGTCGTCCGTCCACCTAGTGGGGGGGTCTTCCAACGCTGCGTCTTCCGGTGCGAGGTCGCCATTCTAGCACCTTGGCTCCGTATATGGGTTGCAAACTATCACTGTACCAAATAGCTGATGCCTGCAACTTTGTCCGTGTAGCCGTAGGTTTTTAAAAATCCCGTGGGAACCCTTTGATTTTCTGGGACACACACTAACCTATGTAAGTACCTATATCCTCGGTATGCAAACAAGCTACCTCTGGAACTTTCAACAAAATTGGTTAAGTGGATGGCCCTTAAAAAGCTAGTAGACAGATAGACACACTTTAGCATTTACAATATTAGTATAAATGAGTTAATGTTACTAAAAATAATAAAATTATGTTGCTAATCAGTAATGTGATTTTTAAGAAAACTATTAATTTTTCCTCTAATTCCAAACTCAGCCGTATTTAATCTCGTGCAAAACGTTTAGTCGAACTTGAAGACTGTAGTAGGGGTACAATGAGAAACAACGCGATACAACAGTTGCGAACTTTTCGAATCAGACTCACAACATTGCCACCATGTTCCCACAATCTTTTGATGTATCGATGGAACTATTGTTATTACCTCGCATTACTGCGTCGTGCTACAACTTCGCGAGGTGGTAAATCAATTTTAGTTTTCGTTTGTTCTATACCTATTCTTTCATAATTCAAAGTCAAAATCAAATTGTTTATTCAAAGTACGTAGATACTAGTGTACACTTTTTGATTGTCAATTGTTGGGTTTGTAAGATCACTACCCCTATTATAAATGAGAAAGTGTGTTTGGTTTGTTGGTTTGTCCTTCAATCACGTCACAACAGAGCAACGGATTGACGTGATATTTTGCATGGTATAGTCAAAGACCTGGAGAGTGACATAGGCTAATTTTGATCCCGGAAAATTAGAAGAGTTCCCACGGGATTTTTAAAAACATTATTCCACGCGGACGAAGTCGCGGGCATCAGCTAGTAATGATGTAATGGTGATGATAATATTAAATTGACTAAAACTACCAGGTTCCCAAATGCGCCCGGTCTGTAAAGAAACCCACAACAGACTCAATCAATTATTCTGTTACCTATCACCATTTCACTTATTGGAACTATCAATGCTGTTACATCAACTCATTTTTTTTTTATTTTTTTTTAAGAATATTAGCCATGTTAAATGACTAATAGTCCCCTTTCCTCTCCAACTAAGCGTCAGGCTTGTGCTAGGAGTAGGTACGACAATAGTGCTACGGGCGGGGTTTGAACCGTCGACCTTTCGGTTTTCAGTACACTCCTTTACCTGTTGAGCTATTGAGGCTTCACTCATTCCCAAGCTTTCTTGTTTAAATAATTCTTTACTTTGCACTTTACATCCAAAATGTTTAGTCGAATTTGAAGACCATGGTAGTGGTACAATGAGAAACAACGCTGTTGCGAACTTTTCGAATCTGACTCGCAACATTGCCACCATGTTCCCACAATCTTTTGATGTATCGATGGAACTATTGTTATTACCTCGCATTATTGTGTCGTGCTACAACTTCGCGAGGTGGTAAATCAATTTTAGTTTCAGATTACTGTACGCTTTTTGTACCTACTAGCTGACTAGCTGATGCCCGCGTCTCCGTTCGCGTGGATTTAGGTTTTTAAAAATCCCTTGGGAACTCTTTCATTTTCCGGGATAAAAAGTAGCCTAAGTCACTCTCCAGGTCTTTAACTTGGTCCGGGTCACGAATACAAACCGAATACGGATGGTGCATAGCGGGAATAAGCTAGTACCTACATAATATTTAGTAGACCCAGTATAGAATGAAAATCAAAATAATGTGAAATAGGACGCGAAATAGCAGCTGTGCCGATGAAAATTTGTCAACGTTGCCGAAAACACAATCTGAAAAATAAAATACTGACATCGAATAAAGGATTGTCACCTAAAGCAAAGTTTCTTTAGATTTAGTATAGAATAGAATAGAATAGAATATGTTTTTATTCAAGTAGACTTTTTATAAGCGCTTTCGAATAGTCGGGTAGTTTTAATTTACCACTGGTTCGGAATGCCGTTCCTACCGAGAAGAACCAGCAAGAAACTCGGCACAAGAAATTTGTACAAGACTTCGGAACTAAGAAGGCTTAATCAGTGGGGTGCCACCGAGCTTCTTTGACATTAGCTGGTTTTACATTTACTGCCTCACTGAGTGATATAAAAATAATTTTTCGTAGAAAACCTTCAATGGATCAAAAATGTATGTCAACGTTTGAAGTAAATACAATTTTACAATATTAATTGTTTAGGGCATAGATAATGGTGAGATACATTTATTTATTTGACAGCTTAAAACTATCATTACAGGCTAACCTAATGCGATAGCTAAGTTAACTTAAATTATTTATATCTACTTATTATTACATACTTTTTACTGTGTACCTACAACTAACTGACTTAAACTTAAATAACCTACTTTATTTCAAACTTAACAAAAACGTTGTGGCCCTTATGAACTCGCCCAGTGAGCAGCTGAACAGGTCGATGTGTTCAGCGACCGAGTTGAGCGTGCAAGTCGCTCGCGTGAGTGGCGCCCGCTGAGCCAGCAGTGGAGGCCTGCGTCTGCGTGACCCACTGTCGTTCGGCACGCAAAAGCCTAACTCCTGCAGAACAGCAGGGTTATGCACCTTCCCTCTTAGCACCTTAAATATGTATGCCGACATACATAGATAGGTGTATAGCTTAGTCATAGATCTAGAAAACAAGGAATAGAATAATAGGTGTAATACATTTGTATATGGAGAAGCGCGTAAGAAGGCCCACCTTAAGTGAACGCAAAACTTTATTAGTAAGCAGTGAAGCAATGACATTTCTTTGCATAAAAAGTGGAACAATACTGCTATCTGGAGAGCCGCCAAACGTCGGCTGACCGGGTATCTGTTACGTAGAGTGTAGTACACCGGACGTTGCTATACAAACACTGCATAGATACACTGTCATCATCATCATCATGATCAACCCATCGCCGGCTCACTACGTGAGAAGGGTTTTGGCCATAGTCTACCACGCTGGCCATGTGCGGATTGGTAGACTTCACACACCTTTGAGAACATTATGGAGAACTCTCAGGCATGCAGGTTTCCTAACGATGTTTTACGATACACTGTTACAAATAAATTAATCTAAATACATGGTGTAACTAGAACGCTAGCAAAAACGAACATAGATGATAGTACTGAAAACGCGAAAAAATTATTTAAAAAAAAACTATATTAATAATAATCAACGCCGTGTCATAGGCGGGGTAAACCAGCTTTCGAAACTTTTAAAAAAAATATCTTGTTGGAAACTAAAGTGTGAAAGATTTACTTTTTAATTTAAAAAAAAAACTAACATAGGTGGCATAAATATTTAGCAAAAAAATTGTGTTGAAAGTAGCCGTTAATCTATCTATATATAAAAGGAGAAGGTGACTGACTGACTGACTGACTGACTGATCTATCAACGCACAGCTCAAACTACTGGACGGATCGGGCTGAAATTTGGCATGCAGATAGCTATTATGACGTAGGCATCCGCTAAGAAAGGATTTTTGAAAATTCAACCCCTAAGGGGGTGAAATAGGGGGTTGAAATTTATGTAGTCCACGTGGACGAAGTCGCGAGCATAAGCTAGTTCAAAATAATTACTAGAGAAAAAGGATTCTTATTCAGTAAATAACAATTTTCGGAACAACCTAGTATATTCGGTGATTTTCTTATATCAATAGCGGCTGTAGAAAGAAATTTAAATTTTCATGCCACTCCGTTGTCCTGGCAAACTTACAAGACATTGCACTAAGAACGGCCGTCGGCGGTGGTTACGATGAAATAGCTGTAATTTATATAGGTTGTATATACAACCGACTTCGAAACAAGAGGGTTTTAGTTTTACCCGTACGTATGTGTGTATGTGAAGTATTACGTGTACAGTACGCGGCAGAAAATAATGAACATCAGCCATTAGAATGATATTTCGGCTTTGTAGAGAGTTGTCTCTGTCACTCATACCTATATGACGTTTTGTCGGTCTCAACGACAGAGACTCTACAAAATATGTACATTACTTTCTGCCGTGTACTGTATGACAAGATATGGTCAAGCGAACAAAATTTTTCACGGTTTGAACGGAATCAAATAAATCAGCGCCACCTCTTAGATACTTATGAACGACCTCTTCTTCTTACTTTCTTTCTAAAGTTTTTTTCATGTTTTTGTTTGCTTAGATAAATAGAATTGGTCAAAGCTGCAGGGGCAAACTAAGTCACACCGCGGAAGGGGCAATACAGTATTTTTGTCTACATACAATGTATGCCGTTCAACCTTCCTGCCATACTGCTGCAGGGACAATCTACAACATCGCCCCTGCTTGCCTGTGTACACAACAATTAAGGTAGCAATTTAGGGTCAAATTCCTAGATTGTCCCTTGCAGCAGGTATGTAAATAGTCTGCTTAAGCTACAAAGTCATGGCCCTGCAGTGAGCTATAAAACGTCAAACAAGATTGCCTCCTGGAGACCCGCCAAATTGACTGGTCCGATATCTTTTACGCGTCGAGAGTCGTGCACTGAGGGGGAAGAAATTTAAATTTTTATTCCACTCTATTGTTCTGGTAAATTTGCAACTGGGTCTATTGGGAGCAGACGTCTTTGCGGGCTACGAATTGTATTTGTTTCTTTAACTTTGAATATATCCGAGACTTTAACATTGGAATCTATAGTCAAGATAGGGGCTTCTTTAGAGGACGATTCAGACATGTTATACACAATTTTAATGCATTGCACAAAGGTTGAATATGACACGTCACAGAAAGGAAGACAGGTGATAGTAGGTACTGATGATTACTGACATGATAAGAAAAAACGCGAAAAACAAAATAAAAAAAAACATCTGACTGTAAGTAGTATGCCATTCGGAGTCATTGCCGCGTCGTAGGCGGAGCATCGACCCGAGCTTTGCACGGTATTACATTACGGGTTTGAAAAATACTACATCACTAAAACTACAAAACGAAGCAAATGGTTATTGGTATTGTATTGTGTTTAGGTAGTAAAACATTAGCGCTTAGTTTTTGCTAGCGTTCTGGTTACACCCTGTGTATTCTAAAAAAGTTGTTTTGATACGTCAAGCTTTCAAGAGCCGAAAAGCATCTAGTTTAAAGCTCAAAAAGTCTTTTTATGTGGCACAGTCATAAAAACTTAAAAGGCTACTAACTCTGGCTTTAGTCTCTATGGAAATCTGTGTTGGCTAGCAGTCTTTTATGATACTATTTTAGAATAGGACTGCTTGATTTCATGAATAAAATTTAATTTAAAGTAAGTTCTACAAGTTAACAAATTAAAATTAAAATATTTGATGAAATACATTTTATATAACTGCATGACTTAAACTCGGACTTAGGTGACGAATCCGTGACTTGAATAGTTCATTTTGACACCGTGCAAAATGGACTACTTAAGCCACGTTATCCGTGACTTAAGTATGACGTTAAGCAGGTTTGGGTAACATGATGATCTATAAAATATACGATACTCGTGATTTAAGCATGTCTCAGTTTACTATTGCAAAAGTACTTATAATATTATGCTCGCTACGCTCGGGCGCTACCTCACACCATGCAATAACGGAATTAAGTCACACGATTTGTAATCTGTTATTATCACAGCAAGCAAGCTGCGTCTTTCCAGGGTTTCCAGCCATATTTTTTCGACATTTTGCACGATAATTCAAAAACTATGATGCATAAAAATAAATAAAAATCTGTTTTAGAATGCACAGGTAAAGCCCTTTCATGAGATTCCCACTTGATATAGTTATCTTACTTCTAAAATTGAAAATACCAATTATTAGTTCATGACCACAATTTTTTTTGTGTTATGTAACCACAAATTTACGGTGTTCAGATTTTTACCCGAATGTCTGCTATAAGACCTACCTAAGGCATTTCATGATTCTAAGTCAACGGGAACTACCCTGTAGGTTTCTTGATAGATAAACAGACAAACAGACAACAAAGTGATCCTATAAGAGTTCCTTTTTTCCTTTTGAGGTACGGAATTTAAAAAAAAGTTAAAAATAAAATAAACAGTAATCTCTGTTACCGTGAGCAGACAAAGGGTACAATTAGCCACAAAATTACTTGAGCAATTAGTAACAGCTGCGGTCAGACCAGTGAATTGCGGGCCATTTTCATTTTTCTATTTCCTTTTTTGACTGTACATGTTATGTAATTGTAAACCTGTCACCACAGTGATCGCGAGTTAGCAGCGATTTGCATTTTAATCAGTAATTAAAATATATCACTTGCTTTAAAGGTGAAGAAACCTACAATGCTTGAGAACTCTCCATGATGTTCTCAAAGATGTGTGAAGTCTGCCAATCCACACTTGGCCAGCGTGGCTAACTATGTCCCTGAGCCCTTCTCATTCTGGGAGTAGAGACCCTTGCTCAGTTATAGTAGGCCCAAGTAGTGTCAGTGTTACTTCAAAAAAATAAAATTTGTTACCGTGGGCAGACGAAGGGTACAATATTAGCCACAAAATTACTTGAGCAATTAGTACAGTGCGATAAGACTAACTTGGCACGTGGTAAAATCAGAACTAACGTTGCCGTCAAGTGTCCCCTTTGTTCTTGTTTAAATGTTCTAAGCCTTTGTTCTCCAACAGCGCCCTCCTGTCAATGTCATTGAAGGGCCGAGAGAGCCTTGTCGCACTGTAACAGCTGCGGTCAGACCAGTGAATTGCGGGCCATTTTCATTTTTAGGGTTACGTACCTCAAAAAGGAAAAACAGAACCCTTATAGGATCACTTTGTTGTCTGTCTGTCTGTTTGTCTGTCAAGAAACCTACAGGGTACTTCCCGTTGACCTAGAATCATGAAATTTGGCAGGTAGGTAGATCTTATAGCTGACATTTGGGGAAAAATCTGAAAACCTTGAATACATTATTGAACTTAGATCACACAAAAAAAATTAAATTGTGGTCATGAACTAATAATTAGTATTTTCAACTTTCGAAGTGAGATAACTATATTATCAAGTGGGGTATCATATGAATGGTCTTCACCTGTACATTCTAAAACAAATTTTTATTTATTTTTGTGCATCATAGTTTTTGAATTATCGTGCAAAATGTCGAAAAAATACGACTGTAGTACGGAACCCTCATTGCGCGAGCCTGACTCGCACTTGTTTCTATTTCTTTTTTGATTGTAGTACATGTAAAGCTATCGTCACAATCATAATCAACGCGGGTTAGTAGCGATGCTGACAAAAATTAATGGTCCATGCGTTTTTGTGAAAAGAAAAAAAATCTTCTGCCTCACCAGTCACTTGGGTGCCTACACTTCGACACAGATGGTCTGATAAACTATGCGCTGACAAGATTAGATAGAAGACTAGAACCTAGCCCGTTGGCAGCCCGCATTAAGTGTGTTGAAACCTTTAGCTACCAATTGTTAGTTTAAGCCGGCCAGTTACACTGTCGGTCCCATAGGATTAGAACAAACGGGGTGATTTTCAAGGGGAACCTTTAATTATTTTGTCGTTTTTCTTCGACGTAGCATTCATTTCCCTCAGTGGGACCGACTTTGCTTATTTATTCGTACCCTGTTTTGACAGCCTACTGGTTTTTAGGGTTCTGTACCTTAAAAGGAAAAACGGAACCCTTATAGGATCACTTTGTTGTCTGTCTGTCTGTCTGTCGGTCTGTCAAGAAACCTACAGGGTACTCCCGTTGACCTAGAATCATGAAATTTGGCAGGTAGGTAGATCTTATAGCAACCATAAGAGGAAAATCTGAAAATCGTGAATTTAGGGTTACATCGTACAAAAAAAAAATTAAATTGTGGTCATGAATTAGTACTTAGTATTTTCAATTTTCGAAGTAAGATAACTTTATCAAGTGGGGTTATATGAAAAAGCTTTACGTTTGCATTCTAATACAGATTTTTATTTATTTTTATGCATCATAGTTTTTGAATTATCATGCAAAATGTCGAAAAAATACGACTGCAGTACGGGATCCCTCGGTGCGCGAGTCTGACTGGCACTTGGCCGGTTTTTTTTAATTTTTTGTGTCCTGTATGGAAGAGGTGCGTGCCTCTTATGATCCCACGATGCAGCCTTAGCTGAAACAGCATTTTAAGAGTCGACTCACCTCCTAGCTGGTCATATTGCCCTGGTACCAAGGCAATATGAACTCCTAGCTGGTCATATTGCCCTGGTGCCAGGGCAATGGGGTGTCGGCGGAGGTATGGTATAGTACAAGCAGTACGGAACCCATCAAACTAAAGTCCAGTACATCCTTAAATAAATTTGTTTATTAGCATAGTACCTATCATAAATTCTGTTCTCTTTAAGTTTAAACATAACTCGTAAGTAGCGCTAAGTGCCGTCTGGGAAGGCCGATAAAAGTATTATTCTAGACACGTTGATATAAAACAGAAAAGATATGCAGAACTTTTGAAATCTATAATATATAATATATAAAAGGAAAAGCTGACTGACTGATCTATCTACACACAGCTCAAACTACTCAACGGATCGGGCCGTTTGGCATACAGATAGCTGTTATGACGTAGAAAAGATTTTTGAAAATTTAACCCCTACATAATATTCTCGTATGCTATATTATTTTTGATTGAAGAAATCAAAGATTTTTAGATTTTGCCCATGTCTGAGCCTGCATATTACATCCTAGAGACTACTTTGTTGTGTTCCTATCCTAAACAATTTTTTTTTTGTTGTTGCTTGAAATTCCTATCAAGGTGCAAAACGTATTTTTTTTAAACACGTAAGTATTTGCTCTCTAGGTGAACAATTAAGACGTTTTTTACGTAAGTATAGGAAGCTATTTATAATTTTGTCTGTCTATGGTTTTGTAGGTCAACGATCTGAAGCGTTTAAATGTTCCAAGTGTTTTGCTCGCTGCGTCTTCGAAAATACTTCCAGAACTTCAAGCTTTCTTCTTTCAACTTTTATTTGACGTGCAGTGTTTTATTTTTTATCAGAGATCTTACAGGCACCGGTCTATAGAGTTTAGAACTCTCTTAGGTGAGAGTTCTACGTGCTGCGTACTCTGTAATTTTTTTTAGAGTTCCGGCATCTTATAGTTTCGTCCGATCCGTCTGTCCGTCGGTTTGTGTCACAGCCATTTGAAAACTAATCTGTAATAGCTGTAAGATTAAGATTTAACGCAATTATAGAATCCTATTACCGCTATATAAAATCAAATTTAAATTTTGAAAATTTTAATTTTCAGGGTACCTCCTGAACATGAAAACTATCAGCCGAAAAACAATTTTCAATTACACCCTCGAATTGCCTTGGACAGTTTAAAAAAATACTACTGTACCCGTAGTACAAGATTTTACGTCTCACCAAACCAAACCAAATTCGAGAGTCGAAATACTTCCGCGTTACAGTAAAATGGATCTTAAATGCCTTGTTTTAAAGCTCAAGTTTGTCTACACTTCTACAGCCAGCGCTCCAAGCGGAAACATTGCGAAATTAAAATCAGTGGCATTGAATATTTGACTTCAATTCAAGGCTGTTTAGGTCCATTTTACTGTAACGCGGAAGTATTTCGACTCTCGAATTTGGTTTGGTTTGGTGAGACGTAAAATCTTGTACTATACGGGTACTGTTCTAAAAATGTTGACCGCCATAGTTTTTAGTCACTTGAATGGTTGCTTTATGCTTATTCTGATATCTTCGTTCGGAGTCTTTTCAACTATACAGAAGAGGGGGATATTATAGTGCACAAGTTAATGTGTGCGCAAACATTAGTTTTTTTTTTTTATTATTCAGATACAAGTTAGCCCTTAACTGCAATCTCACCTGGTGGTAAAGTGATGATGCAGTCTAAGATGATAGCGGGCTAACCTGGAAGGGGTATGGCAGTTTTTATTAAACCCATACCCCTTTGGTTTCTACACGGCATCGTACCGGAACGCTAAATCGCTTGGCGGCACGGCTTCGCCGGTAGGGTGGTAACTAGCCACGGCCGAGGCTCCCACCAGACCAGACCAGAAATTTAGAAATTATAAAATTCCAAACCCCTGCCAGGAATCGAACCCGGGACCTCCCACTATTAAGACCACATCGCTCACCACTGCGCAAGGGAGGTCGTCAAACACTCGTTACGTTAGTGCACTCTTAGAGTGATCAAGCACTCATACGATCAGAGTCCGTGAAAATACGTTCCTGTACGTCAATCCAACACGATCACAACAACTATAGTTAATAAGTTAAAATTATGACAGTGCATAATCAATATATTTTTGAAAATTTACTGTACGTACATAAAAACATAAATAAATTAAAAAAAAAAAGTGACTGTCATAATATAAATACTAGAGATAAAAATAAACTTGTAATTCCTGCCTCTAGGCTCAGTAAAGTTAGCAATTCATTTGCTCGTAATTCCATACGTTTCTATAATAAGCTTCCAGAAGACATATTGGAGATGTCTCTCAACAAGTTCAAAGTTTTCATAAAACGTAAACTAATTGAAAAATCCTATTACAATGTAAAGGATTATTTAAATGATAAGCAAGCTTGGGAATGAGTTGCTTAGGGAACGACTTTGTGATAGTTCTAATAAGTTTCAATAATTTTGTAAAGTGGTGATAATAAAAAGAATACCCGGCTGAGTATGTTGTGGGCTCAGACCTGGGCGCGTTTGGAACCCTCGTAGCTTTAGTTTTAAGTTTGCGTTATAATTATCACCACTATATCTTACAAATCTAACACTATACCAGACAATCAATAAGAGTAATTTATTACCTATTTTGAATAAATCATTTGACTTTGACTTTGACTTTGACTATAGGCAGTATAAAAACATATTTTGTCTTGGATTCAGGAAAAACAATGGGACTGCGATCCCTTAGAATTAGCCCTAACATAAAGGAACGAGTTGCACTCGGATTTTGTGTCGCCATTCCGAGATATAGCATTCCATTAGGCGACGGTAGTTTTAGGACTATTTCGCGAGGCTAATAGTAGCAGTAGCTTTGGACGAGCCATTTACTGAGATATATTCTTCTTAAAGGATGAAGTTTATAGAGTTCCGTTTAAGAAATAGAAAACGGACACTTTCTTGGTGCAGTGCTGTGTGATGTGGACTTAATATGAGTGGCTGATCTGTGTGTATGTGTGAGGAACGGAAGTTCGATTTCCGGCAGGTGCAGTTTGGAGATTTATATAAATACTAGCTTATGCTCGCGACTTCGTCCGCGTGGACTACAAAATTTCAAAACCCTATTTCACCCCCTTAGGAGTTGAATTTGCAAAAATCCTTTCTTAGCGGATGCCTAGTTCATAATAGCTATCTGCATGCCAAATTTCAGCCCGATCCGTCCAGTAGTTTGAGCTGTGCGTTGATAGATCAGTCAGTCAGTCAGTCAGTCATTCAGTCAGTCAGTCAGTCACCTTTTCCTTTTATATATATAGATATATATAGACTAGCTGCCCGATTTTTTTTTCAGGATTTAAAAAAAAAAATTCTCTCCGAAGAACCATCCTCGTACTTCAAGGAATATTATGAAAAAAAAATTTGCGAAATCGGTTCAGCTGTTCTCGAGATTTGCGATCAGCAACACATTCAGCGAATCATTTTTATATATAGAGATATGTATAAGAGGAAAATGTGACTGACTGATCTATCAACGCACAGCTCAAACAACTGGACGGATCGGGCTTTTGGCATGCAGATAGCTATTATGACGTAGGCATCCGCTAAAAAGGATTTTTGAAAATTCAACCCCTAAGGGGATAAAATAGGGGTTTGAAATGTATGTAGTCCACGCGGACGAAATCGCGAGCATAAGCTAGTAATTTCTAAATTGTCTCTGATTTGGTACAATCTGGCCACAGAGAATTATTCAACCTCAAGAGTACGCATATTCAAGGTGTTGTATGAAAACGAATTCGTAAAATGTTGGCGGGGGGCAGGGGAGAATGCTTTGTTGTGATTTCGAGAAAAGCACTTGTAAAAGTTTATTTGAATAAAAATCTATTCTATTATATTCTAATGAGGGTACCGTATGGGCGTGGGCCGACTTTTATGCTGAGCTACTGCCTATGGTGGTGGTGGTCTGTGAATATGGCATAGAAACTAAAAGAGTTATTGGTGACAAAAGCACTCGATGTTTATGATAACACAAAAAGTTATATTATTGGTTTTATATCATCATAGTTGAGTCGAACGTTGAATACGGCTTTGTTTGTAGGGCAGTAACTAGCCGCGGCCAAATCTTTTACGAGATCAGAACCCTTGCTAATTCAGCAAAACTAATTTCTCAAACTGTCCCAAGCACGAGACCTTTCATTTATAAAACGAATTTCTGCCTCAAGGAAGTTTTATGAATCTGATTATGAGACATCATCATCATCATCATGATCAACCCATCACCGGCTCTCTACAGAGCTCCTCTCAGAGTGAGAAGGGTTTTGGCCATAGCCCACCACGCTGGTTATGTGCGGATTAGTAGACTTCACATACCTTTGAGAACATTTTGGAGAACTCTCAGGCATGCAGGTTTCCTCACGATGTTTCCCTTCACCGTTAAAGCAAGTGATATTTTATTAATCAAAACGCACATAACTCCGAAAACTTAAACGTGCCTGGGATCGAACCCCCGACCTCCGGGTATACGTTTTCTTGACAGACAAGACAGATGGACAGGTAACGAAGTCATCCTATAAGGGTTCCTTTTGTCCTATTGAGGTACGGGACCCTAAAAAAAATCTTGGGTCCTAAGGTGCTAGAATGATGACCTCGCACCGAAAAGCGTAGCGTTGAACAACCACTCACCACTGCGCTAAAAAGTCCTCAAAAACATTTTAGTTTATTAACCTGATTGGATAGAAAATCGTAATGATAATAAATCTGAATAACATTTTCATCACGGCGCGGCGGCGGATAGATAACCGTCCTTTGGGATGAAAAGATTTTACGGCCCCTAAGCAGTCAGAATTAACACTTTGTAAGTAAAATTTACAGCTTTCGACGTCGGGCGTACTTAGTTGATTGCTGAACTTTGTCTTTTACTAGCATACGCGCCTGGTTTTAGTTTCCAATCGGCGGGGTGATTATGTAAAACGTTGCAGTAGCGACAGCAACGCGACAGCAGTAGCAATCCGTCAGTTCATTTGCTGTCTCTCTTCTTTGTCTTCTTATTTTGCTTTGTGGCTATTGCTGCCTCTCTCTAGCCGGACGTTTGACAGCAATGCGCGAGTTACGTTATCACCCCGCGGTTCTTCGAAAATCGTGGATATATTATACAGGGTGTAACCAGAACGGTAGCAAAAACTTAGCATTATTGTTACACTACCTAAACACAATCCAATACCAATAACCTAACCATTGCCTCATTTTGTAGTTTTAGTGATTTAGTATTTTTCAAACCCGTAATGTATAGCGTGCAAAACTCGGGTCAATGCCCCACTTACGACGTGGCCGTTCGTTGACCTCTAGCGTCAGTCAAATGTTCCTCATACGCATGGCTAAGGTTTGAAATACTCTTCCACGATATGTGTTTCCTACCAATTACAACCCATGTATCTTTAAAACATGAGTGAATAGGCATCTTCTATGTAGACGCGTCCCATCTTAGGCCACATTATCACTTTCCATCAGGTGTGATTGTGGTCAAGCATTTACCTATAATGAATTTTTAAAAAATGTTTTATTTGCAATATATCGTGAAATTTTACAAAATATAGGATTCTTTTTCGCGTTCTTTTGTGGTATCATATCACTGATCATCAGTACTATCACCTGTCTTCGTTTTTCGTTCTAGTTACACCCTGTATTATTTATCACGACATGATCTATGCATCACCGGCTCACTACAGAGCACGGGTCTCTTCTCAGTAAGAGAAGGGCTTCGCCATAGTCCACCACGCTGGTCAAGTGCGAATTGGCAAACAATATATATTATTTATAATAAATAGGTTATTCCAGCTTTACTCACGTATTTAGTCGACGTAAGCCCGACTAGTTTCGAACCCATATTATCAGCGTATTTAGTCGACGCAAGCCCGACTAGTTTCGAACCCATATTATCAGCTGAAATGCAGTCTAGTTATTCCTCGTCACCGAATAAAATAAAGCTAATATTGTCACGCCTGAAACAACGAAAATTCTTTCTTAAAATAAGGCGTAGAAATGTAGCAAGTTGTGATAACGCCAGATCGCACAATCCACAAAATTGTTCGCCTGTGGACATAATAATATTACACGGACGACAATCTTTTAGTATGGATATAATGTTAGCGGCCAAACCCGGTTTCGAGACAAACTAGTTTGTCCTAGACCAAACCGGTTTATCATTCGTTCGTTTTGCTTCTCAATAAGGTATTGGGCTGTTTTATAAAAATCATCACAGCAAAATGCTACTAAAAATATATTCCTGCAAATATTACTCTATTTTAATGTTAAAAACCGGTCAAGTGCGAGTCAGACTTGCGCAACCCGAACTTACGGAACCCACGGTTTCCGTAAGTTGGGGTATTTTTTTCAACATTTTGCACGATAAATCAAAAACTATGATTCATAAAAATAAACAAAATCTGTTTTAGAATGTGCAGGTAAAGCCTTTTCATATGATACCTACCCCACTTGGTATAGTAGGTAATCTTACTTCGAAAATTGAAAATATATTTTAATTTTTTTCTGTGATGTAACCACAAATTCACGGTTTTCAGATTCACTCCTTTACTTGTGCTATAAGACCTACCTATCTACCAAATTTCATGATTCTAGGTCAACGGGAAATACCCTATAGGTTTTCTTGACAGACACGACGGACAGACGGACATACAGACAGACAAACAGACAGACACATAACGAAGTTATTTATTATTTTTACTTTTAAGCCCTAAAAATCGACATTTAGACAAAGTTGCGGGCATCATCTACTTAGTACAAAATAATAATTAATTAACCAAAATGTTGTAGAGAATACGAAAATAAATCTCACATTACACAAAACCATTTTAGGAACAATCTTAATTTCTCTAAAATTTGTGCGTGAAATAATGGTATAACCACAATGTTACGGTTTCAACAAAGACAATTTCGACTGTGAACAAGTTCACAGATCTGTAGAGTTTCTTAAACAAAAAAAATTATATGTGTGAACTTTATTTAGTCAGAACGTTAGAGGTGCATGGCCGGGATCAAACCCCCGACCTACGATTAGAAGGCAGTCGTCCTAACCACTAGGCCACAGGCTAGGAACTTTACACATACCCTCAATAGTGCAACCGGTAAAGGAGCGGACTGAAAACCGAAAGGTCGTCGATTCAAACCCCGCCCGTTGCACTATTGTCGTACCTACTCCTAGCACAAGCCTGACGCTTAGTTGGAGAGGAAAGGGGAATATTAGTCATTTTAACATGGCTAATATTCTAAATTAAAAAAAAAATTAGCTGAAGCAAAACAAACATGCGAAGGATTCTATGTTTTTGAAAATGGGTCGGCACAACTTTTTTATCAATTTGGCTAATTTAATTGTACATCATTATCATCATCATCAATTCATCGCCAGTTCACTACTGAGCAACGCTTTGTTACGGTTTCACCCAAGACACGGAAGTTCACGCGAAAATTCGCGAATCACAACTGGTCCTTCACTTTATTACACACTCAAGTGTTACTTCGCGGTGTAATAGAATGAAGTAATGGGAAGATTTTTGGAACAGAGCAATCCATAGAGTTTCTTAAACTAAATAAAAATAGTGCGTGAGTTACGTAAGGGTGGCTACCTGGAGCGGGGGTTGAAGGTAGAAGTCCTTTTTGGTTACGAAAATGCTTTAATTAGGACATTCGTGTCGACGTTAGGACACGAAGGCCTTTACTTGACTATATCTTATCTAAATTACACATACTACTTATGCTAGGTTAATGATACCTTAAAACTAACTCTATCGATTTTATATCGATTTCCCCTCTACCGTTCTGTGGTCGGTTAGCACCAGAGATCACGTACAGAGGTGGCTGCAGACCTTGATGACTCTATGTGCCGGAACGTGATGAGATGGCATATTTCCACACGTAGCTGGGCTGCTAGACGACATGTTAGCTCCCCCGGCGATGCCTGGGTTTTATATAGATAGGTAAGGATAGCTGTATCCGTAACACGTGTGAACTAAATAATAAATAAATAAATAAATAATCTTTATTTTTCACACATAATTTCACAAATAATAACAGCTGGGAACGATGATCCTGCAGAAGTTTACACTGTGTTGCAGTGATCATCGCCCTCCTCATACAATATGACAATATGAGTGCGCGCGCGCGCGCGCGCGCGCGTGTGTGTGTGTGTGTGTGTGTGTGTGGAAATGTTATATTATGTGAATTAGATTTAGTTAACTAACTATACACGCAGTTGAAGTAGAACAAAGGTACGTGATTTTTGAAAATTGATCGGCAAACGGATTTCTATAAATTTGGCTAATTTAATTTGGTACATCATTATTAGCATCAACTCATCGCCGGTTCATTACAGTATATTACGGTTTCACCCAAGACACGAAAGTTCACGCGAAAATTCGCCAGTCACAATACAATAATCTATATATATAAAAGGAAAAGGTGACTGACTGACTGACTGACTGAATGACTGACTGACTGACTGATTGATCTATCAACGCACAGCTCAAACTACTGGACGGATCGGGCTGAAATTTGGCATGCAGATGGCTATTATGACGTAGGCATCCGCTAAGAAAGGATTTTCGAAAATTCAACCCCTAAGGGGGTGAAATAGGGTTTTGAAATTTAGTAGTCCACGCGGACGAAGTCGCGAGCATAAGCTAGTATAGACTATGGTGCTTCACTTTATTACACACTCAAGTGTTACTTCGCGGTGTAATAGAATGAAGTAATGGAAGATTTTTGGAACAGAGAAGACTGTAGAGTCTCATAAATTAAAGAAAAATAGTGCGTAAACTGTAGGGTACTACTGCAGTTTAAGTAAAACCATCAGCGCGGGATTTTATTTTTGAAAATAGGTTGGCAAAAGGTTTTTTATCAATTTGGCTAATTTAATTGTACATCATTACCGTTATCACCTCATCACTGGCGCACTACTGAGTACGGGTCTCCTCTCAGAATGAGAAAAGTTTGGTCATAGTCCACCACGCTAGCGCAGTGCGGATTGGCAGTTTAGCAGACTTCACATAATTTTGAGAACATTATGGAGAACTCTCAGATATGCAGATTTTCTCACGATGTTTTCCTTCACTGTTAGGGCGTTTGTGCGCCCAACAGACGGAAACTTTTAAGTGCGGAAACCAGCCCAGAGAGAGAAGAGAAGAAGAGGGCGTTTGTGCACTCATCGGTATTCGGTTTGTATCCGCGATTCTTCGAAGTGGCCGTCATACAAATACGTACCCATTCGATTCGTATTTTTACGGAATCCGTGATTTCACGGATGAGTGCACAAACGCCTTGAATCTATGGTGCTAACTATATTTTGGTGAGAAGCTCGATTAAAAATGGCATCTTCAAAACAATTGCAGTTCTGTCTGGCAGCCAATTATTGTAAAAAACATTGTTTTTTTTTAAGTTTTGAAAATACCTTATAGTAATACTAATAGATTTTTTTTAATCTGAAATCATTTTATTCAATATTCAACATTATTTGAATGCGAATTTTTAGATGCTGTTTACAGTTCCAATGTAAATAAAACGATTCGACAGCGAAAGCGGCTAAATAAATCGGCATTAATTATTTTTGTGTTTATCTTTTACACACGCAGAGCTATAAATTAAACCCAATATGTTAAGCTTTTTGCAAATATCGAGGTAAACAAAAGTTGTATATATAAAATGTTATAAGTCCCGCAAATTGCTATTACGCTGGAACCATGTCTCATTAACATCGAAATGACGTTGACGTATTTTTAGGTAAAAATATACCATCAACTCGAAACTTCAGTCTAGTGCTGACGTCACTAAAATGGCGGCCACGCGCATTAGCAATTTGCGGTACTTATAGTAACGGATGCAAGGGATGCAGTTTAAAGTGCAAATAGGTACCTATGCAACGGTACTAATATTGTTAGTAATAGGTGTAAGAAATAATAGAATAGAATAGAAATCAATTTATTGGTTGATCCAACACACGATAAACACAAACACAAAATATATTTACAAAAAAAAGAAGTGGAGAACTCTCAGGCTTGCGGATTTCCTCACAATGTTTATCCTTCGCCTTTTAAGCAAGCGATATTTAATTACTTAAAACGCACATAATTCCAAAAATTTAGTGGTGCGTGCCCGGGATCAAACCCCCGACCCCCGACCTCCGATTCAGAAGCGGGCGTCTTAACTACTAGGTCTTATCACAGCACACTGTTCTTAAATGTGTGTGAAGTCTGCCAATCCACACTTGGCCAGCGTGGTTAGACTATGACCCAAAATTTTCTCATTCTGAAAGGAGGGTCTCCTCCGTTGTGCGCGCGCTTCCATATAGTTTTGATACTTGACAGATTTTGCGGGTTACAGTTGTTGCATTTCACGAAGGCGAGTGGCTCATGCTTGTGTGTAAGTCGTATCGGTATAAGTAAGGTACAGTAAATGTGTGCGTTTGACAGCGCTTGCTCGCGACTGATTGGTCCGACATGCACGCACACTTACGCAATGTCCGTGTATATGACGTAACCACAAGTAAAGTTCACTCGCCTTCATGGATTGCAAGAACTGTAACAACGTACGATAATTTTCCGTGGTGCGCGTTGGGCTCTTACGTAAAAAGTTTGTTCAACTCACAGCCGTTCCACGGGTGACTGTGTTCGTATTTTCATATCACGCCCTGAGGTAACAACAAACGATGCCTTAGATTGCACAGTTTATTTCATCTCAGTCGTCATGTCATGTCATATTTACACTTGCCTGCGCAAGGTGAGGACTGGTGCGTGGTTACACTGCACGCGGAAAATATTACTAATCTTAGCATTTTAAAGCTGAGATCTATAGAGCGCACATTGACTTTGCTCAGACTTAACTTTGACTTAAAACGAGACAGATTTATGTGAGAGATATACACCTGTCTCGCTCTGTCTTAAGTCTAAGCAAAGTCAGAGTGCGCTCTATAGATTTCACACTTTAGAGCTAGCACGCACCACACGTGCGGTGAGTTTTAAAATCCGTAAATTTATATATGAATGTATCAAAATCCGGTGCGGAATTAATTTCGCAGTGTGAACGCTTCCTTATAATTCTATAGTTCACAGATTTTTATTATATAGCTGTCCTACATTAGCTGTGTGTACCTTTAAGGTGACGCAAGACGCTCGACCGAAATTGGCCGCGCACGTGGGTAACGTGTTTGTTTTTCACTTGACATTGTATGAGAAAGTTGAGAGGCACGATGATTTTCACTGAAATCAAGCACGCGAAAAGGGTTTAGGAAAAGTATTTCTGAGAAAAAACTGCTGAATTTATGTTTGTAAAGTAGAGTTATTTCAACTAATGAATAAATAAACTACGTCTAATGATAAATTGTTTTAGAATTTTCATGTCCCTAATCTTATTTATTTACGCCCAAAGTTGTCATTAATTTAGTGTTAAAATAGGAATCTTTTGAGCCTCGTAACTTTTAAATCATTTTTTTTTTAATGTTTTATATATCAATAAACCTAGATAATGACGAGATAAATCGATATAATTCTTAGTTTTGTGCGTACAATATCGAATATTGTTGTAATTTCCCTCCTCCGTTTGTATGAAGAAAGCACTGAACTGAGTCCCCTTAAGTAGCATGTCAGACAGGTTGGTGCACCGAAATTTGATAAATAAATAATGTTTTTGTAAGCGCTGCTGGCACTCGCACCCAGCCTCTAATGCTCGTCCAAATGTGAAAAGGTATGAATTCAGCGTTGATAGAATTCTTTATACCTTTGCCCTGTAGTTAGAATTATTCCTGTGTATCACCCCGTCGAATAATATTATTGTACGGTTATTTATTTAAGCTAGACCTAATCCTAGATCAAAGTTTGTGAGTAACTATCTGACTGAGCTGTAATAGCCTAGTGGTTAGGATGTCCGCCTCTTAATCTGAGGTCGGGGGTTCGATTCCGGGCACGCACCTATAAATTTTTGGTAAGTTGAAAATACGAAGAGTAACATAGGCTACATTTTATCAAAGAGTTACCACAGGATTTTAAAAAACCTAAATCCACGCGGACGAAGTTGCGGGCATCAGCTTACGACTATAAAGAAAGATTGTAAGTTGAGGCGGCGTCTAGCCTTCGTAATGTGCAAAGATTTATGGTGAGATCTAAGAGCCCACTCTGACTTTGCTTGGACTTAAGACAGAGTTAAAACGAGACAGATGTATTTATCTCACATATATTTTTAAAGTTTTTTTAAAAGAATATTAGCCATGTTTATCACGAGTCATGACTAATATTCCCCTTTCCCCTCCAACTAAGCGTAAAGCTTGCTAGGAGTAGGTACGACAATAGTGGGTAGGGTTTGAACCGTCGACCTTTAGGATTTCAGTCCGCTCCTTTATTACTGTTGAGCTATTTTTTTTCTGAAATCTGTCTCGTTTTAACTCAATCTTAAGTCTGAAGTCAAAGTGCGCTCTAGGTATAGATCTCAGCCTTATAACTCAGCCTAAGTAGCTAACCAATGCGACCACTTAGGCATAATAGCCTGTACATAAATTAAAAAGAAAATGTTTCTTAAAACGCTGTCCATTTTATCTTTTAGCTAATTTGTTGTAATTAGCGAAACTTCCTTATAACTCTTAACATTTTCGAGGAGATGTCCGACGTTGAAGGGAAAGGGGTACATAATTACACTTTTATGAAAAAGGACAGCTTGCGTCACTTTTACAAAAATTTTAAAGACGGAAGTCAACTGCAGTTTTAAACTAACGATGCACATAATATTTTTGGGCGAAACCAGAACTTCTAGACTAATATTAAAAATGCCAAAGTGTGTTTGTCCGATACAAGTCCCGCAAATTGCTAATACGCGTGGCCGCCGTTTTAGTGACGTCAGTACTAGACTGAAGTTTCGATCTGATGGTATATGTTTATTTCGGCTGACGTCTGAATGACGTCATTTCGATATTAATGAGAAATGGTTCCAGCGCAATAGCAATTTGCGGGACTTCTAAATATATAAAAGGACTGACTGACTGACTGACTGACTGATCTATCAACGCACAGAGTGAACTACTGGACGGATCGGGCTAAAATTTGGCATGCAGGTAGCTATTATGACGTTGGCATCCGCTAAGAAAGTATTTTTGAAAATTCAACCCCTAAGTGGGTGAAATAGGGGTTTGAAATTTGCGTAGTCCACGCGGACGAAGTCGCGAGCATAAGCTAGTATACTATAAAGAAAGAAAGCACTCCATCTGTTGCTCTGCTTCAATGCTCTGACCTTGAGAAGATAAATTCAAAAGCTTATGCAAATTAACAGATTTGAGAGATGGATCACCTTTCCCTCCGTAATCCTATAAAAGGAATATTTTTATTTACGTTAAAAATTCTAAAATCCCCGAACCAATTTCCTCATTGTTTCATATTTTAACGCTATAAAAAAGAAAGCACAATTTCACCTCAAAGTATACCTTACTAGCTCTTTGATTTTCCGGGATAAAAAGTAGCCAATGTCACTCTCCAATTCTTTATCTATATAATTTACTACTGAAACATTTTAAGTTGAAAAACTTTCCTATACTCACACTACCATTTAACTAAAGCTCTTTGAAAAACTCTCAAAGTTTTCCATACAACTAAAAGTGGATTACCAACAAAACCCGAAACCGAGGTACCGCAAACAATGCGTAAACAAGTTCGCTCTAACCTCCCAAACTTTCTCTATGAATAACATTACGCCTTCGAATGAACAAAAAACTGTCCACACAATTTGTTGGTAAAAAACGGGTTTGATAAAAAGAAGGGTTGGACGACCCTATCGCATTAAGCTAGCCATGTTTACATCAATACGTCATCAATAACATTAGGACGATCTTACCTGGCGCCGTGGTAAGTGCAGTCATAGTCATAGTCATAGTCATAGTCATTTATTCATAAATACACATTATACATCAATTACAATAATTTAAATTCTTTTTCTTAATATTTAATAACATATTCAAGAATAGATTTTTTTTTAAATATAAAATAAAATAAAATAAATGTTAAGTAAATGTGGTCTTTTTAGTGGGAGGTCCCAGGTTCGATTCCTGGCAGGAGTTTGTTGTTGTTCCCGGCATGGGTTGATGTTGATGGGCTAGTGGCAAATGGGTTGATCATGATGGTGAAGTGCCTCAAGAGGCCTATATGTGCGATCAACACTGTACATTTTTAATCAACGACCTCTCCCTTCTTTTCACACATACTTATCAATAACGACATATAATCAAGGCCCGTACGGCTTAAGGCGAGGATGTTTTAAGTCGAAAGTGCCTCGGAATTGATCGAATTCCTTTATACGAGGAATGCTAAAGGAGGAATTCCGTTCAGTGAATTTGAGGATTTTTTCTACAAAAGCGAAATCTTTCAAGATTTTAATGAGAGTCTATCGATCTGTCGTTCACATTTTTTTTCACATAGGTACAGATTATATAGCAAGCTCGCCACGGCTTTGCCTGGGTGGAATTTTTGAAAATCTTTTCTTAGTTGACGACCTCCGTGGGGCAATGGTGAGCGTTGTAATCTTTAAGTGGGAAGTTCCGGGTTCGATTCCCGGCAGGGTCAATTTAGGGATTCATAATTACTAAATTGTCTCTGGTCTGATCTCGAATCGTCGTAATAAGAAAGTAATAAAAAAAATTCTGGTGGGAGGCTTCGGCCGTGGCTAGTTACCACCCTACCGGCAAAGTCGTGCCGCCAAGCGATTTAGCGTTCCGGTACGATGCCGTGTAGAAACCAAAGGGGTATGGGTTTAATAAAAACTGCCATACGCCTTCCAGGTTAGCCCGCTATCATCTTAGACTGCATCATCACTTACCATCAGGTGAGATTGCAGTCAAGGGCTAACTTGTATCTGAATAAAAAAATTTTTTTTTTTTTTTTTTTTTTCCTACCATAAAGCACCATTATAAAATGGCAGCTTTATTACTACTACCATCTAGCCTATGGGCTAATAAGTAATATTATTCTAGCTTAAACTTCTACTTATGATTAATTTTAAATCTAATTTACAGTCCAATAACTGTCCTTAGTTTATTCTAACACGTACTTACAGTTCACTATGTTCTTGTGACCTAGAAAAATAAAGTAGCACAAGCACTATTACACAAACGCTGCACTTATGTACTTTTTAACACTAATTCGAACGGCTTGGTTCTTTTGAGCCTCCTTTTGATATCCATGTTATCTAGAAGCTTCACAGCCTCCAAATTAACATGATGGCGAAGTCGATGTTGGTGAGCTTCTGCGTACTTTTGGATGATTTTGTTTACGAACTCTATCTTAAGGTCCCTGTGGAGATCGTGATTTCTTACATACCAGGGTGCATTTGTTATTTCCCTGAGTACTTTGTTCTGGAATCTCTGTATTACTTGAACATTGGTCGGTTTAGTACACCCCCAGAGTTGTATACCATACGTCCATACAGGCATCAGAACTTGCTTGTATAGCATAAGTTTATTATGTAATGAGAGCGTGGAATGCCTTCCAAGCAGCCAATACATTTTTTTGTAGCGTAATTCTAACTCCTCACGTTTCTTTTTAACATGAGCTTTCCACCGAAGCTTTGCGTCAAGCGTCATACCCAAGTACTTCGCTGTATTTACGTAGGGAATAAGTTGCCGATTTAGATAAATTGGGTGATATTTTGGTAACTTATTGGTAAAATCTATATGCATAGATTTCGACTCGTTTAGCTTAATTCGCCACTTTATAGTCCAATCGTTGACTTTATTTATGGCAGCTTGAACTTTTTCTACTGCTTCTTCGTGACTTTCTCCAGTTGCTATTATGGCAGTATCATCAGCGAATGTTGCAATAGTGTTATTTTCTAGTGCTGGAATATCGCAGGTGTATAATAAGTACAGGACCGGACCTAAGACACTTCCTTGTGGTACCCCAGCTTTAATTTCCTTGAGTTCAGAATACGCATCTTCTTGACGAACTCTAAACCATCTATTTGAGATGTATGATTCAAGAATATCTGCAAATGACTTTGGTAGCATATTTCTGAGTTTATTGATAAGCCCTTCGTGCCACACTTTATCGAAAGCTTGCGCTACGTCTAAAAAGACTGTAGAACACACTTTCTTATTTTCTAATGATTTCTCTATTATGTCAGTAATTCTGTGGACTTGATCTATCGTTGAGTGTTTTTCACGGAATCCAAATTGGTGATCTGGTATTAATTTTCTCTCCTCTAGTATAGGTTTTATTCTTTTGAGTAACAGTTTTTCAAATAATTTTGAAATAACTGGTAATAAAGAGATTGGTCTGTATGATGTTGTTTCATGGGGTGGTTTCCCCGGTTTAGCGATCATAATAACTTCAGCAACTTTCCATAACTCAGGTACATGTCTTAGTCTAAATGATGCATTTATGAGATTGGTAAGTTTCACTAAAGCTTTCCGAGGTAGGTTTTTTAAAATTTCTCCGGTAATGAGATCATATCCTGGAGATTTTTTTTTGCTTAAATTGTACTTTATTTCTTCAGATACTTCCTTTGGTGTCACAAGTCTGATATTTTGCAGGTCATCTTGTCTTTCTTCATTCTCACTGAAATCAATTGTATGGCCCTCATTTGGTTGGAATATATCTTCCAGATGCTGAGCGAATCTATTAGCTTTTTGAATGTTATTGATAGCCCATTTTCCATTTGATTCTTTAATAGGTGGTATATGTGTGATAGGTCTTTTTAGATTACCTGTTACTTTCCAAAGAGAATAGTCAGTTTCTCGGTCATTGGTCAAGCTTCGTAGGTAATCATTTAACTTAGTGTCATTATGACTTTTGATTGCTTTCTTGATTGTTTTCGCGAGTTTGTTAAGTATTCTTTTGTCTTGTGGCGATCTCGAGGCATGCCATTTTTTTCTCTGCTTTCTCTTTGTTCTAATGAGCTGTATAATTTCCTTAGGATAGGTGGTACCCTTACTCCTTTTTTTTATCGATGGCGTATTATTCCAGGCTGATTTTTGTATGTCTGTTATAAATTTAGCTACTTCCATATTGAGCTGGTCTTGGCATTTTAAGGGGACCTTTAGGTTTATAGTACTGTCTAACTCTATTTTAAAGCTTTCCCAGTCTGTATTGTTATTCACTAGAGTTATCTTGGTTTCTTTGAATGCAATGTTATGTTTATTCAATATTAACAATATTGGTGAATGGTCCGAATTCATGTCATATTTTCCTTCAATATTTAGGTACCTTGGTGAGATGTTCTTAGTTATAAAGAAGTCTATCAGATCTGGGGTTTTTTGAGGATCAGTAGGCCAATAGGTCGGCATACCTGTACTGATCGCGTCGCATCCCAAGTCTTTGATCGCACTCAGCAATTCTTTACCTTTTGTTGTTGTTAGTCTGGAGCCCCAGAAAATATTTTTAGCGTTAAAATCTCCACCAATTATAAATCTGTGTCCATATTGTCTCAAGAAACGCACGTATTCATATTTTTTTAGAGAATGCCTTGGTGGGCAGTATATGGCTACAATTGTAATTGGGTATCGTTCTGTTTTAATATTTACTGCCACTGCTTGGATTTCAGACTCTTCGTATTTACTTTCTTCGTAGTGACAAATACTCTCTTTTATTATAACAGCACTACCTCCTCTGGCTGAATTATTAGGATGTAGGGCGTGATATACTTTATATCCATTAAATTTGATGTAGGATTCTTTTGTGAAATGTGTTTCGGAGATCAAACATATGTCGATATTTTCAGTATCTAGGACTACTTGTAGCTCATGTTGATGTTGGAATAGTCCATTAGAATTCCATGCCAATAGTTTTAGTTCTTTTTCCATTATTTGGTTTCAAAAGAGGCTTTGTTAGTGCCATTTTCAAGTTTTCGCAGGCGATCATCGAATGATGACATAAATTTCAAGATCTCGTCTAGTTTATTTAAGGTAGGATCGCTCGTGTTATTACTGTTGGACATTTTGTTTGAGGCTACTTGTGCATATGTTACCTTTTTACTAGGATTTTCTTTGTTAATTTCGGGAAGTCGCACATTTTTAGCAACTGGAGTTTGTTTTGTAATACCACTTGTTGCTTGAGTGTTTTGAGAAGATGGTTTTTTGTATTTCCTGTTCCTGATGGATTGCATTTCCTTGGCTACTATGCAGCCTCTATAGTTAGCTGGATGAGCTTCCCCACAGTGTACACATTTAGGTTTCTGCTCAGCTGGTTTTTTGCATTCAACACTTAGATGTTTTCCAGTGCATTTGACACATCTTGGCTCTCTGGAGCAATACTTCTGGGTGTGCCCATACGTTTGACATTTTTTACACTGTGGTATGAGCTTCGATGATCTCAGTGGATGTATTTCCACTTTGCATCCAAGAATCGAGGTGATTCCATAAATTTTGTCGATGTCTTCCCCATTCGTAAAACTTAGCAGGAACATGTTTAGTGGTTCCTTGTTTTTCCACCTTAGCTTATTGACGGCATTTTCAACCTTAAACCCTTATTCTGAAGGTCTTCGATTATTCTTTCTGGCTTACAGGTAAAATGCAGCTTTTTGGCCATGACTTTAATGGGCCTATCTTGCTTGTTTTCAAAAGAATGCCACAGGAATTTCCCTGCAGTCAATGTTTTAGTGATTGACCGATATGTATCTTCATTGTTAGCATTTATTTTAACATTGTTGCCATTTAACATTTTAATTCGAAAAGAATCTCCAGAAGGACCTTCTGTTAATAAGTCATAGAATGACTGATAATTTGTTACGTCATCTACTATTATTGGCGGGGGTGGTGGAATTTTCTTTTTCCTTTCCTTACTAAGACTGGTCGAGGAATCATCATGCTGATTGGTGGATGTGGACTGCTCGGGGGAGGTGTTCAATTTTCTTTTCTTCCTGCTTTTAGCTCTAATCCATTCTGTCTCTCTGGCTAATTCTTCTTCATCCGTTTGATATTCCGCTGGTTGCGGTGAAGTTTCCTTGGTGGTATTATTCTGGCTAGTATCCATTGTATTTTCTTTCGACAGAAATTTTATTTTATTTTTTAGCTCCAATATTTGCTTCTCCATAGATGTAATTATGAGCTGAAGCTTCTCGTTTTCCGCCTTTTTCTCAGAGAATGCTTTAAAAAGCATATGCTCTGTTTCGGTGATTAATTTTATTTCTGAACCCATAGTTGCAGTATAATAGTAGTATAGCTGCGATTTATTATTTTACAATTTATTCTGACACGACAAAACGCAAAACTAGGTCATTATGTCGAACGCGGTCGACCATCGGCGGCCGAGACGCGGCGTCAGCAGATTACGCTGCGATGCGCGTATTGCGATTAAGACACGGTTGTTTTCGACGAAAACCAAACACGGACGATTTTATTATATTATTATGAATAAAAAATAAATAAATTAAAAAAAACCGTAAAAAAATAGTATGAGAGGATTGCTCACACTAAGTATTTTCCAGCCTTTTGTTTTCCATAATATGTATCAGACTTTAGCAAAGTAACACCTGCTTCAGCGCATAAAAACCGACCAAGTGCGAGTCAGACTCGTGCACTGAGGGTTCCGTACTCCAATCGTAGTTTATCGACATTTGCACGATAAATCAAAGACTATTATGCCTAAAAATAAAAATAAATAAAAATCTGGCTTAGAGTGTACAAGTGAAGACCTTTCATATGGATACCCAACTTGGTATAGTAATCTTACTTTGAAAGTTGAAAATAGTAATATTTATTCGTGAACACATTTTAATTTTTTTCTTGTAATGTAACCAGAAATTAACGGTTTTTAGGTTTTACCGCTCATGTCTGATATAAGACCTACCTTTCTGCCAAATTTCATGATTCTAGGGTCAACGGGAAGTACCCTATAGGTATCTTAGCAGACAGTCAGACAACAAAGTGATGCTACAAGGGCTCAGTTTTTCTTTTTGAGGTACGGAACCCTAAAAAGATTCAAGCAAATAGTATACTTAGTAAGTAGTTTTTTAGTAGTCGATGGAAAAATAAATGAACTGCAAAAACTGCAAATACCGTGTTTCGCACTCAGAATTCGCACTCTTTTCTAAAGGAAATATAATTTCGCCAATTATCCGTCGGTGCATTAAAATTTTTCTATTCATCGGCCAATAAGAACACTTCGATAACACCTTATTTGTATTCGACGCTCATAACTTCGCCAGAAGGCTTAGGCTGTGGTCCGAGTGAAAAACATTCCGCGGTAACTTTTTAAAATCCCATACAAATGATAAAGGCAAGAATCTCAATGGGCATTAACAAATTCATGTTTTTATATTTTCGCTATACTTGTGCTATAAGACATTAATATACCTGCCAAATTTCATGATTCTGGGTCAACGGGAAGTACCCTATAGGTTTTGGTTCCCTTGACGGGTCTTAACCGACGGACGAACAGTGGAGGCTTAGTGATAGGGTATTTTCGGGTACGGAACCCTAAAAAACGTGAGCGAGTATCGCTTATGCGAGCGTAACAATATGCAGCCGGCCTTATTCTGAGTGCCTCCATACGTTCTTTTGTCGAACCTGCGATTTAAGTTACATTCTATAGTGCGATTCAAGTGAGATTTCCGCACGTATGCTCAATGATATAGAGTGTTTCTACACAGATAAATGCTGCTTAGTAACTTATGTATAAGAAAAAATAACTTAAGCACGTATCGCATAGCATTCGAAATATCATTTATTGAGAACTAGCTGATGCCCACGACTTCGTCCGCGTGAAATTAGGTTTTTAAAAATCCCGCGGGAAATATTTGATTTTCCGGGATTAAAAGCCTATGTCTTAATCCAGGGTATAATCTATCTCCATTCCAAATTCCATCGAAATCCGTTCAGCCGTTTTTGCGTGATTGAGTAACAAACATCCAAACATCTAAACATCCAAACATCCACACTTTCACATTTATAATATTAGTAGAAGTAGATAGACTAGTAGAAGTAGATGGTAGATAGAAGTAGAAGTAGATACTAGAAGTAGAATTAGTAGAAAGTAGAATTCTTCATAGACCAGCGGGGTGATTCGCTAACTCAGTGTCTAACATTGAATGATAGCCACCGAGCACATCTGACATCGGTTGTAGATAACCATAATTTTAATATTTTTTTTAAACAGTTTCAAATTCTGGAACATTTAAGTCCTGTTACTCTTGTGAGCTTCTGTGAACGTTTCATTGTAAACTCGGTCCGTTGTTAGAGGAATGCTAACTTTGTTAGCATACTGCAAGTTGTTCTAGGCTATGTACACAGACGATTAATGTAGCTGAGTATATTTGCGGTTTCTCTTCCTCGTCTCGTCATTATACTGGTCGTTGTTAAATTGAAAATAGTTACACTGTACTGGCTCATGAGTGTAAGTTACGAGCTAAAAGCGTGATAGGTATAAGTCTCGCAAATTGCTATTGCGCTGGAACCATGTCTCATTACTATCGAAATGACGTCGTTTGTCGTATATTTTAATTAAAAATATACCATCAGCTCGAATCTTCAGTCTATTGCTGACGTCACTTAAATGGCGGCCAGGTGCATTAGCAATTTGCGAGACTTATATTGGAGTTATTTACGTCATTGTGGCAAAATACGAAATAGAATTACAGTACACGGCAGAAAATAATGTACCTACATCGACCATTAGAATGAGATTTCGACTTTGTAGAGCGTTATCTCTGTCGCTCATACCTATGAGACATTTTGTCGGTCTGAACGACAGAGACAATGCTTTACAAAACCGCTATCTCTACCTCAAGGTCTATTAAGGTCCTCAAATTAGATACAGTACGCGTCAGAAATTAATGTACATTACATTAATTTCTGACGCGTACTGTATCTAATTACGGTACTAAATCCATCCCTCTAACTAACTTGTCCATTTTATAAATAGGTATCCATTTTTAGGGTTCCGTACCTCAAAAGGAAAACGGAACCCTTATAGGATCACTTTGTTGTCTGTCTGTCTGTCAAGAAACCTACAGGGTACTTCCTGTTGACCTAGAATCATGAAATTTGGCAGGTAGGTAGATCTTATAGCTGACATTTAGGAAAAAATCTGAAAACCGTGAATTTAGGGTTATATCACACTAAAAAAATTAAATTGTGGGCATTATTATTATTATTTATTTATTTATTATTTAATTAGAACGGCCATAAAGCCCAATTACACTAATTAAACTACAAGTACTAAATAACATAAACATACTTACAAAAATTGTTAAAATTATAAATTTTAGAAAGCAAAATTATAAAAGAGATTGCCATTTTCTTAGGAGCTTTGCCCCCCCCCTATGTCACCATGTTATGTCACCATGGTTTTAATTTTATTTTGTAGACAAATAATTAACTTTTTATATTCTGCAAACGATTTTTATTTATTCACCCTGGTTATAAAGAAATCTTATTTTTTATATTGCTGATATTGAGGTTATATTTAATTAATACTTCTCCAAAATAAATGCATGTTTACGATTCTAACTGTAATTGTGGATATTTTCAATAATAGAGTGAAAAAAAGTCGTTATATAACATAATCGTAAAAAAATAACACATTAAAAAAAAAAAAATTAAGTTTTGACACGACGCCACAAAAGAGGGCCCGTTCACGGGCGATCTCCTTTTCACAAAAGAGCAAGATCTGACCCATGAGGTCAGCCCATTTGTCAGCAAATGTGTCACAGCGAGGGGACTCATGAACTAATAATTAGTATTTTCAACTTTCGTAGTGAGATAACTATATTAAGTGGGGTATCATATGAAAGGTCTTCACCTGTACATTCTTAAACAGATTTTTATTTATTTTTATGCATCATAGTTTTTGAATTATCGTGCAAAATTTCGAAAAATACGACTGTAGTACGGAACCCTCATTGCGCGAGCCTGACTCGCACTTGGCCGGTTTTTTATGTAAAACGACCGCATTGAAGAAGACGGCTGAATGCGGTTCCGATCCGGAAATTAGTATGGAGGAGCCGATGTTTATAATAATAAACATGGCGTCCGGAAACATCGAGGTTTTCTTACGGGCGCGAGATAAAGTCGTAATTTTTATCATCTATTCAGACCACGTTGCCTAATATGATATTAATATTAATCTAAATATATAAAAGGAAAAGGTGACTGACTGACTGACTGACTGAATGACTGACTGACTGACTGACTGATCTATCAACGCACAGCTTAAACTACTGGACGGATCGGGCTGAAATTTGGCATGCAGATAGCTATTATGACGTAGGCATCCGCTAAGAAAGGATTTTTGAAAATTCAACCCCTAAGGGGGTGAAATAGGGGTTTGAAATTTGTGTAGTCCACGCGGACGAAGTCGCGAGCATAAGCTAGTTAAGTAAAATATATAAAAGCAAAAGGTGACTGACTAACTGACTGACTGACTGACTGACTGATCTATCAACGCACAGCTCAAACTACTGGACGGATCGGGCTGAAATTTGGCATGCGGATAGCTATTATGACGTAGGCATCCGCTAAGAAAGGATTTTTGAAAATTCAACCTCTAAGGGGGTGAAATAGGGGTTTGAAATTTGTGTAGTCCACGCGGACGAAGTCGCGAGCATAAGCTAGTTAATATTAAGTAACTAGATGATGCCCGCGACTTCGCCCGTGTGGATTTAGGTTTTTAAAAAATCCCGTAGCAACTCTTTAATTTTCCGGGATAAAAAGTCCTTCCCCGGGATGCAAGATATCTCGATACCAAATTTCATCAAAATCGGTCGAACGGATGTGCCGTGAAAAGCTAGCAGACAGACAGGTAGACATAAAGACTGACAGATAGACAGACAGACACACGTTCGCATTAATAATATTAGTATGGATGTTTTTTGAAGTACTGATTGTAAGCTAAGATTGTGTCATTTAGTTATTTTTAGTCCTGTATTTCTATATACTACAGAGTGTCTACGTAGGGGCTACAATTATTGTTAGCTACGTAGTTTCGTAGAATTGCTACGCCAAATCTGCTTAACTTTTCCATTATTTTATGATAATCTTTAATAACTTTGTTCTTTTCCTAGAATTTTCCATAAATTATATTCATAATAATAACACGTTATACGTAGTTAATCCCCACGTCTTTAGTAATTCGCCAAGAACTTTGCAGCGGCGTTAGAAGCTTACATATTCTACGGAAATTCAGGTTAAAGTTCTAAGCGTTGTCATAATTTATGTACCTAGTTTAGAGCGATGATGCATGTTATGGTATACAATTAGCAAGGATTATGTGATACGTGAAGCCGTAATGATGTTGGTATCCTATTCAGGAGGTCTATAGTTGGATAGACGTTGGGGTCCCAAGGAATGGCGCCCTCGCACCGGAAGACACAGCGTTGGAAGACCCCCACTAGGTGGACGGACGACATCAGACGAGTCGCGACAGCCGCTGGATCCAGGGGGTGCAAGACCGTGGCGTGTGGAAGTCCCTACAAGAGACCTATGTCCAGCAGTGGACGTCTGAACTTCTTACTTGCATACTTTAACATTTTGAGTATGTAGGAAACCTTCATGCCTAAGAATAGGATGGGTGATGAGATGATTATGGTGGTAGGTTGATGACCATCATCATCTCAATCCATCACCGGCTCACTACTGAGAACGGGTCTCCTCTCAGAATAACAAGGGTTAAGTCAAAGTCTACCACAGCTTGCCAAGTGTGGATTGGCAGACTTCACACACCTTTGAGCAGATTATGAAGAACTCTCAGCTTAACAAGTTTTCTCACGATGTTTTTCTTTACTGTTAAATAAAGCAAGTAATATTTAATTAAATTAAAACGTACATAACTCCGAAAATTAGAGATTTAGTTCATTTATTCAGCCCTTGACTGCAATCTCACCTGGTGATAAGTGATGATGCAGTCTAAGATGGAAACAGACCAACCAGGAAGGGGTATGGCAGTTTTTAATAAACCCATGCCCCTTTGGTTTCTATACGGCATCGTACCGGAACGCCAAATCGCTTGGCGGCATGACTTTTTTGGTGGAGTGGTAACTAGCCTCCCACCAGACCAGCTCTACGCTCGCTACGCTTGAGATATGTTGTGGCCGTATGGTAATAATTAACCCGGCCGTATTACACGCTCTACAAAGCCGAATTGTCATTCTAAAGGCCGATGTACATTACTTTTAGCGCGTACTGTACATAAGTATGAACTCGACACTAGCGAAAGCTAGTCTCAAGTCCATCCGGTGTTCAGCTAATGTAAACTAAGCATAGCTATAGCAAACTGAGACCTCTGTATTGTGTGCTCTGTGGCCGGGGTGTGTACGGCTCTGTGACGCGTGCTCGTGTACGCATGCGTGAGCCGACGCGAAGCGGGTGAGTAGGGTGCCCTCAGTTCTTATTGCGAGCTTTGACAGATGATTCAAAGTCGAATTTAAATTGGTCCCTTTTTTGGGACAGCTTTGCACCACAGACACGCATTCTGTACCCGTAGTACAAGATTTTACGTCTCACCAAACCAAACCAAATTCGAGAGTCGAAATACTTCCGCGTTACAGTAAAATGGACCTAAACAGCCTTGAATTGACGTCAAATATTCAATGCCACTGATTTTAATTTCGCAATGTTTCCGCTTGGAGCGCTGGCTGTAGAAGTGTAGACAAACTTGAGCTTTAAAATAAGGCATTTAAGATCCAGTTTACTGTAACGCGGAAGTATTTCGACTCTCGAATTTGGTTTGGTTTGGTGAGACGTAAAATCTTGTACTACGGGTACGGGTTTATGCCAGACAAGATTAATTTTACTGTAATTCCATGCAATTCGGCTGGTACTCATGCATATTATGACGATAACAACTTTTATAACTATTTGAATCGTTATATCTCAGAAACGGTGGCTCGTAAGAAAAAAAGTATTGATATATTTTTTTATAGATAATTTTATGATCTACAATTTTTGTCTGAGGTACTTTTATGATAAAACTTACCGTTTTGCTGAAAATCGCGAAAAACTCATTTTTTGACCTTTGACCTTGAATAAAAATTTTTCCTTACAGGGAACTTCTAGACATTGTTTATAATTATATTTTGAACAATTTCACTGAAATTCAGCTTGTTGGGACTTTATGTAACTTCACTCTCATTTTTTGGTCTAAATTGACCGGACTATGGGAAGATCGCCGCCTCTATACACGTACAGTCGTACGCCATCTATCGGAGCTAAGTAATGGCGGTGGTTTTCTCAGTTGAGATGCATGGAAAGCCGTACTTATTAGTTAGTATTTGCGATCTTTTTGTCTTCATTTTTTTTTCTTTGTTGTGTTTTTTTTCTGTAAGTTTGTTTGGTGTTGTTGTGTTTTGTATAATTGTAAACTGTGCGCTATGGTCCCAAATAAAAGATTATTGCTATTATTAAATTGTACTCTTTTTGATGACCTCCCTGCCCCACCCTATCCGAGGAAAGAAGCTCGTATAGCGTTCTGTCTGTTTAGTAATCCCATACAAATGACAAAGACAAAAACTCAGTGGACGTTAACCATTTTGATGCACCATTATCATCATCATCATCATCATCATCAACCAATGGACGTCCACTGCTGGACATAGGTCTCTTGTAGGAACTTCCACACGCCACGGTCTTGCGCCGCCTGAATCCAGCGGCTCCCTGCGACTCGTCTGATGTCGTCCGTCCACCTAGTGGGGGTCTTCCAACGCTGCGTCTTCCGGTGCGAGGTCGCCATTCCAGCACCTTGGGACCCCAACGTCTATCGATATTGATTCACCAACCAATCACAAACTATGTTTTCGAATTGAATTTCGACTGTTTTTTGAAAACATTTTCGAATTGAATTTCGAATGTTTTTGACAACCATAGTTTTTGATTCTCCACTCAAAATGGTTAACAGTGAGTTTTTTGTCTTTCTCATTTTTATGGGATAACGTACCTAACACAGACAGCCCAATACTAACTTCTCTCCGAAAATGTTCTATGCATTTTCGTGGGTATTATTTTCAAGTTAACGAGACTAAAATAAAAAGTGAAATCGTGACGTAGAGTCCCGTAACTGTAAATCTAATTATTGTCACTCTAACTGCAGCCTCCAGTACCCGAGGAGGTTTCATATTGACCTATACGTATTACGAGTACTCTACGGTCTTTCAGGTTGTGCGAGCGGGACAGGCTACATTACAACCCTTAAGTTACCAAAGTGTGAAAGTGACAGAGTTATACACGGCCGGGTCTACACTGTTCAGTGTGTTCCGAACTCCGGCGAAAGACACTACGAATACATAGACGTCTTTACACGAATACCGTATTCGTATATCGAATACAAAATATCGCGTGTGGGAGACAGTATCCTTAGAAACGAAACTGTGTTGTGTATAGCATTGTGTCTGTATAATATACGGTATATTTGTGTATAAGTGTAGTGTGTGTTGTGTATTTTTGATCAGAAGTCTACGCAGGGACGCAATTGCACTATGTGAGTAAATTTTACGGTTATGTATGTACTGTCATATAAATTCAGAAACCAATCTCGGGTAAATTGGACAGGCAATAGGCACATTCTCTCGTTTTTGGTGTCACCTAATAAATAAATACATAAAAAGGTATAAAAAGGGATGTGCCAAATAGGTTGTGTACCAATATTAATGACTAGCTTATGCCCGCGACTTCGTCCGCGTGGACTACTCAAATTTCAAACCCCTATTTTACCCCTTAGGGGCAGAATTTTCAAAAATCCTTTCTGGGCGGATGCCTACGTCATAATAGCTATCCGCATGCCAAATTTCAGCCCGATCCGTCCAGTAGTTTCGGTTGTGCGTTGATAGATCAGTCAGTCAGTCAGTCACCTTTTCCTTTTATATATTTAGACTAACTTATGCCCGCGATTTCGTCCGCGTGGACAAAACGAATTTCAAACCCCTATTTCACCCCCTTAGGGGTTGAATTTTCAAAAATCCTTTCTTAGCGGATGCCTACATCATAATAGCTATCTGCATGCCAAATTTCAGCCCGATCCGTCCAGTAGTTTGAGCTGTGTGTTGATAGATCAGTCAGTCAGTCAGTCACCTTTTATTTTTATATATTTAGATTAAGGAACGTAAATTATAGGTGCCATTTTACTACTACTAATTAGTACCAAAGATTTTGAGTGTAAGTTTTTGAACATCATGACATTAGTAGGCACCTAGTGCTTTTAAGAGTAGGTACTTTAAACTTATGTGGAATATATTTTTATTCAAGTAAACTTTTACTTAATAGATACAGCCGCGTGTATTACAAAAAACCGACCAAGTGTGAGTCGGGCTCGCGCAACGAGGGTTCCGTACTACAGTCGTATTTTTTCGACATTTTGCACGATAACTCAAAAACTATGGTGCATTAAAATAAATGAAAATCTGTTTTAGAATGCACAGGTAAAGCCCTTACATGTGATACCCCATTTAATATAGTTATCTTACTTCAAATAATAAAAATACTAATTATTAGTGCATGACCAAAATTTAATTTTTTTGTCAGCACATTCTTAGTGAAATACAATTACAAATTCAATCCGAGTGACGTCACTGTCGGAATTAACATGGCGGCTACGGTATCATGCGTTTTGGATATTTGTAGAACAGGTAACTGTGGAACCAACTCCCATCGGCGGTGTTCCCACTAGATTATAACATGGGGTTATTCAAGGGGCGGACCAACAAATTCCTAAAAGGCCGGCAACGCATCGGCAGCTCCTCTGGTGCTGCAAATGTTCATGGGCGGCTGTAATCACTTAACATCAGGTGACCCGCCTGCTCGTTTGCTCGCTATATCTACTAAAAAAAAAGGTAAAAAAAGTAAAATCTTGAAAATGAATATTATAAACATTTATTATAATATAATTTTATGAACTGATATCATATCCCTACATCATATTCATAAAATTTAAGATTTTTCTCGCTTGGTGTAAAATACCGTATTTACATACACCACGAAAACAGGAAGGCAAGTAATACAAAAGGGATTATACTTATCTCTCAAAATTGCCTAGAGCATCCAACTATGACTAACACCCTTACGAATAGAGGTAAATCAAATTAGATTCGCTTCACCAGATCTAAGCGTGAGTCACTGAGTCCAATATAACTTCTCTGTGAGTAGTAGTTCAATGCTTCAATAGCACTACACTATTCAGCTAAGTATATAGCACTATCAATAAAAGGAGACCGACAATCTCCCATACATCGTTGGGCCCAGAAATTGATGAACCGTTACAATTTCTCAGTGTCATTTGTTTGATAAAAATATCTCTTTTAGAATGTTTTAGTTTATGTTTGAGTGACAATTATAATAAAAATATCCCATATATTTTTATTATAATTGTCAAATCCATGGTTCGGTTATGTTAGATAATGTGTTATTTGAACAATATTTTTGTAATAATTATCAATCGAGTAGTAATAATTAGAAGACAAGCGAACTGTTTAGATTCGTTTCCATTAAGTACATAAAAATAATCCAACATAAAATAATACCAAATTCTTACTGTACACCATCCCACTATACAATTATAGTAATAATCTCAATTAAAACATAGACATTTCCATTAATATTCTTCTATTTTGAATTATTACTACCTATTGGGATTTTGATTTAATCATAAAGTAAAGGATCTTTTTTTTCTGTTACAAGTTTTTCTGTAGCTTTGGCAAATAACTTGAACACTTGTACAGTAATAATGTACAATGTAAGAACTTACAGCAAGTCAACTTCTGCAAAATAATGTATACTTATATCTAGCGTATGCTCGCGACTTCATCCGCGTGGACTACATAAACTTCAAACCCCTATTTTACCCCCTGTAGTGTGTTTGTTTGTTGGTTTATTGGTTTGTTGGTTTGTCCTTCAATCACGTCGCAACGGTGCAACGGATTGACGTGATTTTTATGGGTATAGATAAAGATCTGGAGAGTGTCATAGGCTACTTTTTAACCCGGAAAATCAAAGGGTTCACACGGGATTTTCAAAAACCTAATTCCACGCGGATGAAGTCGCGGGCATCAGCTAGTATTAAATACTATCCAAAGAGCCCTTTATGGAATAACTCTAATACATATTGGCTGCCAGTCAAACAGAATATCAATATACGCAATATCCGATTTCAAAGAGGAAAAAACCCAACACGTCCTTATAGTAGGGGAGCCCAAGATGCTAAATAGGGATTTACTCGAGCGTCGTGGGGACCCATTGGATTGTGAAGATTAGGTGCCAAAAAATAGAAAAACCGGCCAAATGTGAGTCAGGCTCGCTCATCGAGGCTTCCGTAGTACAGTCGCATTTTTTCGACATTTTGCACGATAAATCAAAAACTATGATTCATAAAAATAAATAAAAATCTGTTTTAGAATGCACAGGTGAAGACCTTTCATATGATACCCCACTTGATATAGTTATCTCACTTCGAAAGTTGAAAATACTAATTATTAGTTCATGACCACAATTTTTATTTTGTGTGATGTAACCACAAATTCACGGTTTTCAGATTTTTCCCCGAATGTCAGCTATAAGATCTACCTATTTGCCAAATTTCATGATTCTAGAACGGGAAGTACCCTGTAGGTTTCTTGACAGACAGGCAGACAGACAGACAGACAACAAAGTGATTTTATAAGGGTTCCGTTTTTCCTTTTGAGGTACGGAACCCTAAAAAGGTTATATGATGTACAAATGTAAAAAAAAAAGTCATGGCCGATGTTTGAAGCTTTGTGACTCTCCCATTTCCTTATGTTCCGCTCAAATTGTCAGATCAATGAAATGCACACTTTTCTGCATCTAATTAACTTACCTTGTCTCAATCTGACGCGCTCGAGAAAATCCCAAAATACCCTCTTGGGCTCCCCTACCATTACAAAGTGCCTGAAGCACTCATCTATAACTAATATCCATACAAATAGATATAGAGCAGATCTTAAATCAAATTATTAACGCCCTAGATCATGTCTAAAAGATCTAGGTATTATAATTTGATCGCTGCCGAGGCACGTTAAATTGAATTGCATTATGAACTACCGTATTATAAGTAACTAGCTTACACCCGCGACTTCATCCGTGTGGATTACACAAATTTCAAACCCCTGTTTTAGCCCTTAAGGGATTGTATTTTCAAAAATCCTTTTTAGCGGATGTCTACGTTATAACAGCTATGTGCATGCCAAATTTTAGCCCGATCCATCCAGTAGTTGGAGCTGTGCGTTGATAGATCAGTCAGTCAGTCAGTTAGTCAGTCACCTTTTTCTTTTATATATTTAGATTATATAGAAGCAAGCGTTACTGTGTGGAAGTTCATGATGTATACAAAAAACCAAAAGCTTAATTTGCACGGATAACAGCAAATGAAGCCTTTCGTTCTTTGTATACATAGATAATTCTAAGGCACCGATTCTAAGCACAACCTAATTTTAGAGTATTCGCCCCCTTTTCTTACTATTGTAATATGAAAAGCACAGAAGTAGTTTGACATTTCTAAATTTAATTTTCAGATGGCAAAACCCGTGATTTTAGCACGCACTCACGAACCTAATGTTTAAATTTGTATTGTGCACTAAAATTTAGAGTCTTTAAATGTGAAAGTCATGTTCCGTTCCTTTTTTAGCATTAGTAAAAAGAAAAGGATGCAGATACTCTAAATTTAGTTTAGAGAAAGACTAGAGAATCGGGGCAATTGACATGGGATTTAACATAGTGGAATTTAAGCACGTTTTGACACCTTCGAACATTCTACAAAAAATGGCGGCCCATAATTGCCAGGGTTGGTTTTCAAATGTTTATTCCTGATTTAAGACATAGGCTATTTTTATCCCGGAAAATATAAAACTTCCCATGAGATTAAAAACTTCAATCCACACGGAGGTACGAAGTCTCAGATATTATCTAGTCTAGTTATCTGCCAATGTTTACAAGAAACTGGCAAAATAACAGTTCAATTAAAAGATTTCTTGTTAAAATTAACTTTTTTTTATAAAGCTAAGTTTAAAAGAATTTAATTTAAGAGAGAAGCTTTCAGGAAAATTCCGGGGAAATTCGGGAAAGTAAAAGGCGACGGCTTCCTTATAATACTGGAGGGATCAATTGTACATCAGGCACGCTTACTGAAAATATCCCGGTTCCTGGAGGTAAGGATTATCGCGAGGTCTGTTCGTAGTAGAAAATGATAAAGGAACTAAGAAAAAGAAACTGTTGATATTGTTTTGGGGCTACAAATAATCCATCCCTATCCGCGGATAGACGTTAGTGTAGCGCTCTCTCTGTTACACAATCCCATACAAATGATAGACAAAAATATCTCAGTGGGCGTTAACCATTTTGAGACACCAATCGAAACTATAGTCGAATTTTAAGTTAAACAACACGTTTTGACATTAGCTAATGTCAAATCTTAAAATAATGTTACCATATTTAAGGTGTTAGTGATGTATGTGTTTCGGTTGTGTCATGTGAATGAGTCAATGAACCAGTTCCTGCTTCTCTATTTTAACATAGAGCTTACACAAGCAGAGTAAAAAGGAACCATTGTAAAACCTAGTAAATAATTACCAAAACAAAATAAGTACCCTAGAGGTAGGAATTATTGTGCTTTAAAATATGATTAACATACATATATTTATTGAGTAATTAAGTGTTCTTAGATGTTATTAAACAATTCGCAGCAGGTGATTGAGTTTGTTTATACTTTTTATACCATTAATTCCATAGAACCATCGACTCACAATGTTAGACACCTTTCTTAACTTACCCGTAGCTATAGTACCAACTCAGTCTGTGATTCTTTTTCCCCCGCACTATTTATTTTTCATATAAATCTGGTAGAACTGGAAACGTCAAAAAATGGTGTTTAATTAAAAAATCGACTATAGATAAATCCATGTTTTTAGGGTTCCGTACCTCAAAAGGAAAAACGGAACCCTTATAGGATCACTTTGTTGTCTGTCTGTCTGTCTGTCAAGAAACCTACAGGGTACTTCCCGTTGACCTAGAATCATGAAATTTGGCATGTAGGCTACGTCTTATAGCAGACATTCGGGGAAAAATCTGAAAACCGCGAATTTAGGGTTAGATCACACAAAAAAAATTAAATTGTGGTCATGAACTAATAATTAGTATTTTCGAAGTGAGTGACTATATCAAGTGGGGTATCCATATGAAAGGTCTTCACCTGTACATTCTAAAACAGATTTTTATTTATTTTTATGCATCAAAGTTTTTGAATTATCGTGCAAAATGTCAAAAAAATACGACTGTAGTACGGAACCCTCATTGCGCGAGCCTGACTCTCACTTGGCCGGTTTTTTGAAAACATGTTTGTGCGGCTATCACCGCTTTTTAGACTAGCCAAAGGTCTAGTTGATAATTAATTTACTGACAAAGCTTAAACTGAGTAATTAGTTCGGCCGATGATAAACCTCCGTTATTACGGGTACAATAGGTCATCGCAACTGAAGTAGTTTTGGGCAAAACACCATTATTATCCTACAAATGCTGCCCGACACTCGAATCTATCAAGCCATGAGGTGATTTGGGGTGATTTATTCAATTTCGCTTCGCTGAAAGGGTTGTCAAATCAGTGGGTCATCATTTCGATCAAAGTTTAGGGATTGAAAGTATTAAATTCAATATGCTTTTTTAGGGCTCCATACACAAATGGTGCCAACGGGACCCTATTACCAAGCCTCCGCTGTCCGTCCGTCTGTCTGTCTGACAGCGGGCTGTATCTCATGAACCGTAATAGGAAGAGAGCTGAAGTTTTCACATTGTATATTTTTCATCATCATCATGATCACCCATCGCCGGCTCACTACAGAGCACGGGTCTCCTCTCAGAGAGAAGGGTTTTGGCCATAGTCAACCACGCTGGCCATGTGTGGATTGGTAGACTTCACACACCTTTGAGAACATTATGGAGAACTCTCAGGCATGCAGGTTTCCTCACGATGTTTTCCTTCACCGTTAAAGCAAGTGATATTTAATTACATAAAACGCACATAACTCCGAAAAGTTAGAGGGGCGTGCCCGGGATCGCACCCCCGACCTCCGATTAGAAGGCGGACGTCCAAACCACTAGGCTATCACAGCTTTGCATATATTTTTATTGCTACGATAACAATAAATAATAAAAAACCAAGACGGGAATCCCAAAATGCCCGCCATGCAAATAAAATAAAATAAAAGTGCTTATTGTCTATCTTGTACGATGGTGTGGATTACATAACACACAGAAATCGCCTTTTTTGAGAGAAAAGAAAGAAACACGTTTATTTTGTAAAGTATTTTGGTGATAGATTTATCAGATCCTGATCGAATTAGTAAAAAATTTCGATTTTACACTAAACTTTCACTTACACGTTTTCTGCAAAACCAATCTCCCTTCACTAACTCTGACACCCCTTTCAGGAGAGCAAAATTTAATAAATCACCATTTACCCCCGACTTTAATAGATTCAATTCAGTCTGATTTGTCGGCAGTCAATCAATTTCATTCCAGAATCACTTTAGTTTCTGTAAACCTTTCTCGTGGTAGAGTACAGAAGGGCTGAGAATAGCCTGCCAAATGTCTTGGTGTTCACCAAAGCGGAGATGAGCCAATCAAATGGGGATGATGCCTATATCAAAAATAAATTATTTCTTAGTAATTATTAAATAGAGAGTCTTCCAAAATTAGTAAAATCCACATTCGCTGCTAGTAAGTTTGCTTACTATTTTAAATTATCGATTTAACTTAAAAAAAGAAACGGGCCGAATTGAGAACCATCTCCTATTTGGAAGTCGATTAAAAATCAAAAGATATTATTGGTTAAATCCGAAATAGCGGTAACACATTGGTCGGCGCTTGTCCAAATGAGTTTGGCCAATGTGTACTAGAGCAAAAACTTAAAAATTGCGAATATCCATGCGTATAATTTTTTTTCGCCTTCACCCAAGTATATAAAAAAATTGATTAAATAAATGAATTGAAGGCGTGATTGAATAAATCTTCGCAAATAGCGACTGCCAGTCGAGATTTGTCGCTAGGAGCTCGAGCTCCGCCCAAAATTGCTTTAGTTCTGATATCCCATTGTCCCTGCGATCAGCGAAGGGTTAACAGAGGCCTATCCGACTTAATTACCGACTTCTTATTACGAGGCTAGTTCCCTTGTGTTGTGTACTTCTAGTTTGGACTTTTTCTTGTTAAACTAGGACAGTGTTTTGTTCAAATCTTTAGGATAAAGACGAGAATCGTAGTACATATTTCAGTTTTAAACTAAAAACTTTTGAGTTGATTAAAAAATCCATACTAACATTATAAATGCGAAAGTGTCTATATCTGTCTGTCTGCTTGCCTTTCACGGTGTTATGAGTAGGTATATAGTCTGTGTCAATGTTCATGTCAAATGTCTGTGTCAATAGTCTATGTAAAAATCATCTTGCTATAACTTAACTAACTCTGGTTTAATATTAAATTACTAAATAAGTAAATCAAGAACAGTTTCGTATTATTTAAATATAGGTATACGCTACGAGCCATACCGGCATATTACACATGACCCAGCTGTTCATCCTATTTTGACGAAATTAGTTAGGTACAGAGATAGCTTGCATACCGGGGAAGGACATAGGCTACTTTTTATCCCGGAAAATTAAAAATTTAAATCCACACGGACGAAGTCGTGGGCATCGTCTAGTATAATATAAGTATAAGATGATGTCAGCAATTCTTTCGATTAAGTATTTTTTTTTGAAAATTCCGTGGGAACTCTTTGATTTTCCGCGATAATATGAATAAGCCCATATCCGTGTCCGAGATGTACCAAACCATCCGTTGCACCGTTGCAACGTGATTGAAGGACAAACCAACAAACCAATGAAGTAACAAACAGACACCTTTTTACATTTTATAATATGGGTAGGTAAATGGGTAAGTGCAAAAGTGTGTTTGTTTGTTGGTTTATTGGTTGGTTGGAAAACTGATGCTGGAAGGGCGTTCCAAATCTTATTTGTGTAAAATTGAGACATAATATGTTGCTCTAAAGTAAATGAATGAAGCTCCAAAGTTTAAATATCTCTGCGTAAATTGTAGTAAAGCTAATTGAAGAGAATTCGAATCTCTTCAAATTACACAATTGGGGAACTAAAGGCAACTCTGTAATAGGAAGTATGTAATTAAGGCGAATAGGCCTTTGTCAACCCTTCACTCGGCGATCCACGGAACAATGGGATGTGAGAACTAAAGCAAGATTGTATGGAACTTGATATACTACCTATTCTACATTGACACTTGATATGTGGAAGATTGAAGGCTATAGACTATGCAAGTAAACTATAGGGCAATATATTTCGTAATCACTTGCTTGAAATAGGTAGGTGTAACATAGTAATAACTAGCAATTGATAGCTGTGGTAGCCTAGTGGTTAGGGCGTCCGCATCCTAATCGGAGGTTGACGCCCTGACCAACTAGGTTCTAGTACATAATATCGCGGAAAATCAAAGAGTTCTCACGGGATTTTTAAAAACATAAATCCACACGGATGAAGTCGTGGGCATCATCTAGTGTTATATGTACTATGTTGCCTTGACGTAAATGAAGCTTCAAAGTTTAAATATCTCTGCGTAAATTGTAGTAAAGCTAATTGAAAGAGAATTCGAATCTGCTCTTCAAATTACACAATTGGGGAACTAAAGGCAACTCTGTAATAGGAAGTATGTAATTAAGGCGAATAGGCCTTTGTCAACCCTTCACTCGGCGATCCACGGAACAATGGGATGTGAGAACTAAAGCAAGATTGTATTGAACTTGATATACTACCTAGTCTCCATTGACACTTGATATGTGGAAGATTGAAGCCTACAGATATCTACTCGTGTGCCTATAGGGCAGGCTATACAAGTAAACTATCAGTACCCTTATTATAAATGCGAAAGTGTGTTTGTTTGTTCGTTTATTGGTTTGTTGGTTTGTCCTTCAATCACGTCGCAACGGAGCAACGGATCAACGTGATTTTTTGCATGGGTATAGTTAAAGACCTAGAGAGTGATGCTACTTTTTATCCCGCGAAATCAAAGAGTTCTTACAGGATTTTAAAAAACCTAAATCCACGCGTACGAAGTCGCAGGCATCAGCTAGTTTTTTGTTTTTTTAGTGTTTACCTACACTTCAAGGAAATTACTCAATAATTTTAAATACATATCAAAAATTGCGTAACCGGCAGGAATCGAACCTGCATCTTCTGGGTTCGCGCCCGATGCCTTGACCACTCGGCCACGGTCTCGCTTACTGCCAGTGACGAAATTGGTGATATGTATGTTAACTCAGTACTGAAGCGACTGTTTAATGCCATCTAGTAGCGGCACTTTGCAGTTATCGAAACTACTTTCAGCTAATAATAAATAATCAGCTAGTAATAAAATAAGTTACCATTTTCAACAGAATGAAAACATACGAAAAAATTCAACCTGATAAAAAGCTTTTAAAAATAAATCGGTTTTCATTCAGTAAACGGAGCAGTAATTAAAACAATAATTATTAATTGTCCAACGGAATCTCGTAGGAGATTGATTTGACAGGATGAATTGAAAAATTTGTGGGCTCAACATCGATATAAATGACAAGACATGCCCAAGCGAACAAAAATTTTCACGGTTTTGGAACCAAATAAATCAGCGCCACCTCTTAGATACTATAATGAACGACCCATTTGAAATCCAGACGTCACTGAGGTTGCATTGGTGCTAAAGCACCACTGAGTCGGTGCCATTTTGTTTGTTCAATGGCCCTGTCCATACGAAGTAATATATAAGTCAATGGGACTCAATAATTAAGTTTGATTAATCGACATCGAATATGGTTTGCAGCCAATCACCAACAAATTGATTGGAATCTGTTGACATTTACTTTTAGCCATGACGGACGCTGTGGGTCTGTCGACACTTTTTTTTTTACTTTTTTGTTCAAATTAGTCGTTACTTATTTTTAACATTGGTCAATTTTTCGTTTCCATTCCAATATAAATGACTTCTGATTTAATTTAGTTTGACAATCTTCGAAGATTTTTTTTAATGTGAAAATATTACAATAAAACTTAAAGCTAGCCTAATCTAATTCCTATACAAATCATGCCCGGGTGGAATGGTGCCAAGAATACTGGCTGCATTTCCGAAACGGATCAGCCTGGCTGATCCGTTGCGCAAAAACTGAGCTAGCCCTTCTGTCAATTTAAAAACTGTCTAATCATTTCATTGTCATCATTTCAACCCATTCTTGGTCCACTACGTGAGGGATTCTCTTTCAGATTGGATTTTGGTCATAGTCCACCATGCTGGCCAAGTGCTTAGCAAACTTCACACCCCTTTGAAAATACTATGGAAAACTATCAGGCACGCAATTTCTTTTTTCTCTCTTTTTCTCTTTTTTCTTCACCATTAAAGTAAAAAATATTTTTAATTATCTGAATAATTAGAGGTGCATGCTCAGGATCGAACTCTGGACTCACCGAATAGGAGTCCGACGTCTGAACTACTAGGCTAACACAACTTTAATTTAATATTATTTTACAGTAGCCGGCCAGAAATACTATGCCTCGACCTTTAGAATGAGATTTCGGCTTTGTAGAGCGTTTTCTCAGTCACTCATACCTATGTGACGTTTTGTCAGTCTCAATAATAGAGACAACTCACTACGAAACCGCTATCTCTTTCTAAATGCTGATGTACAATATTTCCTGCCGGCTACTGTATATTTTAGCCCAGCTCTGGAAAACTTATTTGAATTCATATAATACTAGATGTTGCCCGCGACTTCGCTCGCGTGGATTTAGGTTTTTAAAACTCCCGTGGGAACTCTTTGATTTTCCGGGATAAAAAGTAGCCTATGTCTTTCCCCGGGATGCAAGCTATCTTTGTACCAAATTTCATCAAAACCGGTTGCACACCTTGGATGTGAAAGGCTAGCAGACAGACAGACAGACACACTTTCGCATTTATAATATTATAAGTATGGAGTAATGGATTAAAAAAACTGTGATAGCCTAGTGGTTAGGACGTCCGCCTTCTAATCGGAGGTCGGGGGTTCGATCCCGGAAACGCACCTCTAACTTTTCGGAGTTATGTGCGTTTTAAATATCACTTGCTTTAACGGTGAAGGAAAATATCGTGACGAAACCTGCCTAGGAGTTCTCCATAATGTTCTCAAAGGTGTGTGAAGTCTACCAATCCGCGCATGGCCAGCGTGGTAGACTATGGCCATAACCCTTATCACTCTGAGAGGAAACCCGTGCTCTGTAGTGAGCCGGTGATGGGTTGATCATGATGATGCTGATAACGAATATTACAAACTAGCTTATGCTCGCGACTTCGTCCGCGTGGACTACACAAATTTCAAACCCCTATTTCACCCCCTTAGGAGTTGAATTTTCAAAAATCCTTTCTTAGCGGATGCCTACGTCATAATAGCTATCTGCATGCCAAATTTCAGCCCGATCCATCCAGTAGTTTGAGCTGTGCGTTGATAGATCAGTCAGTCAGTCAGTCAGTCAGTCAATCAGTCACCTTTTCCTTTTATATATTTAGATGAAAAAATGTAAGTAAGTAATAATTACTTCATTTCTGTTCTCTAAAAATCTTAAATAAATATTCAATGGCAACTGTCAGCCCATCTCTCTTAATTTATTCTATAATAATAAGCAGAATATTATTTGAACACGAGAGAAACGGTTCTACTATTACTTCACAAAATTTCCAGCTATAAATTTATTATTAACTCCCCAAAGAGATTGTATTTACTCGGTACCCTGGTTTGATAGAATTAATAAAACGCCGCCGCAAAAAACGAAACCCCAATGGAGCGGGTAAATTAAAATTTAAAAGTCATTTATTCGGCTTAGATGTAATACTAAAAGGGCTTTATATAAATCGCACCGATTCGGATGGTTTGGATCGAGAAATCGAAATTTTCTGCCACCCATACCTATTTTTAACAAAAAATGTCTTTGCATTTAACTATACTTAGGATTTATTCATTATAAAATATAGTAAACTAGCTTATTCCCACGACTGCGTTCACGTGGACTACACAAATTTCAAACCCCTGTTTCACCCCCTTAAGGGATTGAATTTTGAAAAATCCTTTCTTAGCGGATGCCTGCGTCATAATATCTATCTGCATGCCAAATTTCAGCCCAATCCGTCCAGTAAATTGAGCTATGCGTTTATAGATCAGTCAGTCACCTTTTCCTTTTATATGTATACTAGCTTATGCTCGCGACTTCGTCCGCGTGGACTACAAAATTTCAAACCCCTATTTCACCCCCTTAGGAGTTGAATTTTCAAAAATCCTTTCTTAGCGGATGCCTACGTCATAATAGCTATCTGCATGCCGAATTTCAGCCCGATCCGTCCAGTAGTTTGAGCTGTGCGTTGATAGATCAGTCAGTCAGTCAGTCAGTCACCTTTTCCTTTTATATATATAGATTTAGAAGATAAAAAAATATACTTAATTAAAAAATTGGGAGATTATTTTTGGAATTAAAACAGCAATTTATAAGTGATTTTCTTGATCAAAGAATTTTAATATAACAAAATACTTAATATCCAGTAACATTTTAAAAATGTTTTGTCTAATCAATAATGTTTTATCTGGATTCTGATTTATGTGGTTTCAGATGATATTCAAAAATTATGTATGTAGATTTATTTTAGTATCAATATTTTGTTCAGTTTAACAATAGATTCGATAATCTCAATGACAATATCGAATCTATTGTTAAACATGATAACATTTTTTAATCATATTAAAAACCGGCATGATCAAAAATAAACCGACAATACGTACACAAGCTTTTGAGGAAGGCTACGACATTTCTGTTCCCTAAATTAACGGCCATGTCCTTGTTTCGATCCATTTCGTTAGCCCTTCCTGTCAGCCGGTCAAATTGGCAGTGTCCATGTGTCCGTAGATTCATTAATTGCCATCCGGAGACGGAAAAATCTGTTCACCTAACGCTTAACGAAGCGTGATACACTTTTTGCTCTATATTAAGTATCTGTGCTTTTAGAATTGTAGCGGATTTTTTGTTATATGTTCATGTTTATTATTATTTATTTATTTATAAAATTACAAAAAACAAAAATACCAAACTTATTCTAGAACATAAAAATTACAAATCGAAAATATCATCTAAACCACCGCAACGAGGCAGGGTGCTGGGAACGCTGGCAGCGTTACCTCGTTGAATGGCCAGACTAATATGCTGACCGAGGTAACTGCCAGCCCTCCGGTCCCCCGTGGATTCCGCGAGACGGGATGAAAGGTCCTTAAAAAAGGATCTAGCATCCTCGCCCCACGAACCCATGGTCTCCACCCCAAAAGGCACAAATATGAAACTATTTTCTATATTCTCATATTTGCGCCTCTTGGCCCTTTCTGCCTTAGTAGCCGCCGCTCCGGCCGCCACGGAGGTCGCCTGTACGTGTGACAGCGCCAGTGTATCCCACACGTGGCATCCCACACAAGCGACCTACCTTGCTTCCACGGGACAAGAGTCATACCGTCTGGTCTCTTGCCATCGCTACGTGCCAAACCATTTGGTTCCAATATATTCATATTTATATTCAATCAATTAATTGGGATGATGAACATGCCAAAAATAAATGATCATTTCTTATGAATTACTAAAATTACTATACTACGACTCGCGAGCAGAAAGGTTTACATAGTACTATAATAATTATTATTATACACACTAATTACTACACGTCATAAATTATATGAAGATTAAGCTATTAATTTGTATGTGATTATGGTAATAAGTAATAACACTAACTCACCTGTATAATTGGATGAAAGACAGACAGCACAATAATAATTTCCGTTTATGATTATATTATAACTAGCTTATGCTCGCGACTTAATCTGCGTGGACTACACAAATTTCAAACCTCTATATTTCCATACCAAGTGGGATATCATACGAAAGATTTTTACCTGTACATTCTCAAAGAGATTTTATTTATTTTTATGCGTACTAGTTTTGATTTATCGTGCAAAATGTTGAAAAAAAAGCCGAGTACGGAACCCTCGTTGGACGAGCCTGACTCGCCGGTTTTTTTGCATGGATATAAGTAAAGACTTAGGGCCGGTTGTTTCAACAAACTTTGACGGACACGTAACCTTTAAATATGGCGCTAACGAACGTAAGTAAAGAAAAAGCGTTGATTCAGCATCTATTAGCGCTAACGTTCGTTAAAAAGTTACGTTTACGTTAACCAGTGCTGGCGCCATTGGTGATCGTCAAATCAGTTCGTAACTTCATACTTCTTACAAACGGAATATTTTATTTACAAATTATAATGGAATCAATTTAATTCAAAGCTTTTAATGATAGTTTTTTTGAAGATTTTGTAAGAAAGAAAAAGTGTTTAAAATGCGAAGTAGCAATATTAATAACTATGTATATAATTTAATATACTTAAAATGAAATAAGAAAAGGATACGGAGAAGTAAGTTAATTTTTAGGGTTAGTTTCGCAACCAAAATAACAATGACGAACAGTTTTTTGTACAATGAAGCAACGCACTTAAATTAACAGATGTTAAAGTTCGTCTACGTCCGTTAAATTTTAACGAACGGATCTTACGAAGACCAATGGTTTGAAACAACCGGCCCTTAGAGAGTAACATGTACCTATTACTTTTTATCCCGCAAAATAAAAAATCCATGGGATTTTTTAAAACACAAATTCATCATCATCATTCATCATTATTATCATCAACCGATAGACGTCCACTGTTGGACATAGGTCTCTTGTAGGCACTTCCACACGCCACAATCTTGCGTCACCTGAATTCAGCGGCTCCCTGCGACTCGTCTGATGTCGTCCGTCCACCTAGTGAGGGGTCTTCCAACGCTGCGTCTTCTGGTGCGAGGTCGCCATTCCAGCACCTTGAGACCCTAACGTCTATCGGTTTTACGAACTATGTACCACTTCAGCTTCGCAACCCGTTGAGCTATGTCGGATACTCTAGTTCTCCTACGGATCTCATTTCTGATTTGATCACGTAGAGAAACTCAAGCATAGCTCGCTCCATCGCCCGCTGAGTGACTCTGAGCTTTTTTATGAGGCCCATAGTTAGCGATCATGTCTCGGATCCATATGTCATCTACGATATGGCGACTACATTTGGTAAGTAATATTTTCAGAATTAAGTTTTTTTAAATGTATTAGTGTAAGTAGCCGTTAGTTAATTTAATAAATAAAATAAAATGAATATACTTTGTACTTAGCTATGCATAAGCAGTCCTTACAATTCACGAGGGCGAGTGGCTCATGCTTGTGTTTAACTCGTGTCGGTATAAGTAAGATGTAAATGTGTGCGTTTGCGAGCGCTTGCTCGCGACTGATTGGTCCGCCATGCACGCATACTTACACAACGTATATGAATACGACGGACGTAACCACAAGTAAAGTGCACTCGCCTTCGTGAATTGCAAAATCTGTATGTAAGTTTTTCCTGTTTGTATTTAAAATCGTACGCCAGGTTTACTCCCTCTTCGACTATTTTGGCCCTCCGTTTTTCCAAACGTTATCGCATCGGCAAACATTTCTATGTAAATAGGATGACTGTAACTATATTTCACAAAAATCTTTTATCGGCGCGCCCTTATAAGATTTTCTCTCAAATATCTGTAACACCGCAAATATTTTCGTTAAGATCTCCTTTGGGAAAAAATGTGTCAAGTTTTCTCCCTTTGTGACCTGAGGCTTTCGTTTTTTCTTAAGGCGTTATTCCAATAAAATATTGCTGTAATCTTTTTATGATTTTAATTAAGCTTGTCACGATTTTTTTTAATACTGTGAAGTAAGTACGTACTTGAGTGATGCCGTGACTTCAAAGCTGTCGAACACTGAGCCACAATTGGTCAAGACTAGAAGCCACAACAAATTGTATTCGAGATTAATCGTTTATTTGTCATATTACTGACGTAAACTGGGCGTGTCTGAGCCACAAGCTGCGGAAGTGATTATTGCCCACTACTTGTAGACAGACACTCTAGCACTATTATAGCCACTATTGGCTAGAGTCTAGCCACTATTGGCAATAGTGGCTACAACTGGTACTCGTGTCTAGCTACTAGTGGCTATGACTGGTAGCCACAGCCACTAGTTGCTGTGACTGGTGGTCACACCTGTACTTGGTGGTGATAGTACTTGACTGGACGATCAAGTCGCAAATCCTAAATAGAAAAATACAAAGTTATGGGCATAGGCATCGATATAAATGACAAGATATGGTCAAGCGAACAAAATTTTTCACGGTCTAGAAACCAAATAAATCAGCGCCATCTCTTAAATATGCACATAATATATATTTACGCACAGATACAAACATTTACGCACTAATGAGTTGGTGCCAGTTTGCTTGTTAATGACCCTGTCCATACGAAGTAATAATATATAAGTCAATGGACATAGGATATTCACCATATTATAGTCACCATAGAATTTTTAAGAAACTCATCAGTTTAACCAATTTCGATGAATTTTGCTTGATATTTCGAAAACTGGAAACTGAATAGGGTGTGTACTTTTATCCTGGGAAATCAAAAAGTCCTAAATCCACGCGCATGAATTTATGAGTAAATCATTAATCATAAACTTTATTGCAATACTTGTTGCTGCTAAACCAAAAAAATCACAGAAACAGAACATACAAGAATTATAATAATTATTAAGTATCATCATCATCATGATCAATCCATCGCAGGCTCACTACAGAGCACGGGTCTCCTCTCAGAGTGAGAAGGGTTTTGGCCATAGTCTACCACGCTGGCCAAGTGCGGATTGGCAGACTTCACACACCTTTGAGAACGTTATGGAGAACTCTCAGGCATGTAGGTTTCCTCACGATGTTTTCCTTCACCGTTAAAGCAAGTAATATTTTAATTTCTTAAAAACGCACATAACTCCGAAAAGTTAGAGGTGCGTGCCCGGGATCGAACCCCCGAACTCCGATTTCAAGGCGGACGTCCTAACCACTAGTCTACCACAGCTTCATTCATTCACTATTAAGTATAGTATATCTATATATATAAAAGGAAAAGGTGACTGACTGACTGACTGACTGACTGACTGACTGACTGACTGACTGACTGACTGATCTATCAACGCACAGCTCAAACTACTGGATGGATCGGGCTGAAATTTGGCATGCAGATAGCTATTATGACGTAGGCATCCGCTAAGAAACGATTTTTGAAAATTCAACTCCTAAGGGGGTGAAATAGGGGTTTGAAATTTTTTAGTCCACGCGGACGAAGTCGCGAGCATAAGCTAGTTAGTATTATATAATTCAAACGGCGCGGCGGTGGGCTGATTAAAAATAAAATATCTTCCCTGTTTGCAACCAACAAAAAATGGCATGATTCTATAAAGTAGGTAGGTAGTATACTTTATCCCACTTTAGTCCACAGTATGTTACTGTAATCGCCACGTTAGTTTTTGTCCCGAAAGTGCCTAAAAAATGTCGACTCTATCCTGATGGTACTCGGTTCCTAACGATCTTCATTTTACTAATGCTTTCCACTTTTTCGGCGCTCGACGTCAATAGATTTTAGGATCGTAGCGTAGAGGGTAAAATGAATTTCCTCTAACTAGTTAATTTATTAGGGGTTGAGATTTATATTCTATACTATACGAGATTAATTCATGTAGTTTAATGGAGCCTGAACAAATTACTGTTTAAGTTCGTATGGTTATAAGTTTTGGTGGGAGTAGGTTTCTACTGAAAATGGTAGACTCTCAATATTTCAATGAGTAATACACACCAGAATGGCCTCATAAGAAAGCTCAGAGTCACTCAGCGGGCGATGGAGAGAGCTATGCCCGGAGTTTCTCTACGTGATCAAATCAGAAATGAGGAGATCCGTAGGAGAACTGGAGAACTAGAGTAACCGACATAGCTTAACGGATTGCGAAGCAGAAGTGGCAATAGGCAGGGTGATCGAATTGAACGAGCAGACATCGATTGTTTTAGCATCGAGTTCAAGTTCTCAACATATTGACAGCAATCACTCGGTTCAACTCGGTTGCGCAGCGTTTAGGAAGCTTCGAGATATCTTCTTGTCAAAAATTCCTCAGTGCTTGAAGACCAAAGTCTTCGAACAGTGCGTGTTGCCAGTCATGACATATGGATCCGACACATGGTCGCTAACTATCGGCCTCATAAAAAGCTCAGAGTCACTCAGCGGGCGATGGAGAGAGATGTGCGGAGTTTCTCTACGTTATCAAATCAGAAATGAGGAGATCTGTAGGAGAACTAGAGTATCCGACATAGCTCAACGGGTTGCGAAGCTGAAGTGGCACATAGTTCATAAACCGATAGATGTTGGGGTCCCAAGGTGCTAGAATGGCGACCTCGCACCTGAAGTCGCAGTGTTGGAAGACCCCCCACTAGGTGGACAGACGACATCAGACGAGTCGCAGGGAGCCGCTGGATCCAGGCGGCGCAAGACCGTGGCATGTGGAAGTCCCTGCAAGAGGCATATCGGTTGATGATGATGGTGATGATGACACAACAGATTTGATCTTTTGGAGTTATTCCAAATATTTTCAGTAGTAACCTATAATAGGAAAGGATTAAAAACCAATATTTTCTTTATAAACACAGGCTTTGCTACATCGAACACCACTAGTTACATTATATTTAGGTACAGAAGTAAAATTCAATTAAAAAAAAACAAAATTTATTAACACAAAACCAAATACTTTTACAATTATCAAACTTTTAATGATTGGAACAAAATTTAACACGAAAGACACAAAAAGTAAAAGTCAGTAATAAAGAAAAACATAATTCAAACCAGACCACGATGAATACAGCACAAAAATCAGTAGCGAAATGAGCCTCGTACTTGGGCGCACCTCGCTTTTATAGGCGACTACCGCCTACAATCTAAGACGGCCTCTCCTGACTATGCGGCGTCCTCGTCCGCCGTCATAGCCAGAAAAGGTCGTGAGATCTTCTCTGCGGAGACTTGCAGCTGGTGCCGCAACGCTGTCGGCGTGCGGTGCGCGAGGGGAGACCGGTGAGGAGCTCGCCGAATGGAGCGATGCCTCTGCCTCTACCGCTGGAGGTGCCGGGGCAAACTCAGGTGCGGAAGGGGGGACCAGCACCTGGGCCTACTACTTCATAGTCATCACCTGAAATTAGTTTCGATATAGCACAACTCCATAGCTACAAATGTTAACACAATGGGTAAGCAATTCGAAATGCGACTTAGCATTAGCTGGACATGTAGATAAATCATTTTGTTTTATGGGGTGTCCCTATCACCCAGAGGAGGTGACACCTATCAACCTATGAGACGTCTCAAACCTAGCGCGCGCTTCTTCTCATCATCTTCAGACCGCCAGACTCGGGGAACGGTCTCACACCGCCAGACTCGGGCAACGGTCTATGAAGCAGGAACTTGAGGTGACCATCATCAGACCACCAGACTCGGGCAACGGTCTCAGACCACCAGACTCGGGCAACGGTCTATGGAGCAGGAACTTGAGATGACCATCATCAGACCACCGGGCTCGGGCAACAGTCTATGAAAGTGCATCTCAACCAGCCACCGTTGAACTTCCCTTGAGGAGTAAAGCATTACCGTGATTTGTTTAGTCATAGCACAAAAATAGATGTCGTGGATCAGTCCGTAAGTAGATAAGTACGTAAGGGAGCAAGCAAGGCCTTTTTAGTTAGGAGGGTGAGAGTTTTGGGGCTATGATTAACAAAATCACGACTTTCATCTTCACCACCACAAAGTAGTCAACAAGCTGAACTCATACTTGAAGAAAGCAGTACACGCGTCCAGGCGCCACTCTCCCCGCCAGGGCACCATGCCCTCCACTGCCACCTGTAGTCGTGCCATACGACCCACTCAGCAGCTCCAGCTCGTAGCGGCTGCTTGGCAGGGTATTCAGGACCTTGTATGGCCCCCGCATACCAGGATCAAGTTTCCCCGTGGACTGGGAGTACTTGATCACAAACACCATGGCTCCAGCCTGAAACACACGAGGCGGACAACGATTCTGATTATCATAGGCATCCCTGCCAGGCACGATATCAATCTGGAGATCAAGCCGTACAGTTTCAGCAACCACACTGTTGTCTACTGGTGAGGAACTCTAGAGATCTGCTTGTTTGATATACAAACCAGGCAGTGAGCCACATACTTAACTACGACCTGAAGTAGCCCAGGAAACCAGAAGTACTTCGGGATCAGGTTCAGAGCCTTTTAGGCAAAGACTTGCAGCAGACGACGGTATCACAACTACCACGCTTCCGCTCCTACTGGTGAGTAGCGGTAATAGAGCGTAACACTTTAATACCGATGAGAGTCTAGCTGTCCCACTTACAGATACTCGACGAGCTTGTCCTGATCTGCGACCTGCACCATCTGAGCCCAGTTGCTCGGCTTGGTGATGCTGTTGACTTAAAGGGTTGCAGCTAAAATAGTCGCCATAACACATCATCGTGCGCTTTTGGTACTCAAAGTCGAAGATGAAGTCATGGAAATAAATTCACATACGAGTAACGCGCGGCAGTGCGGCCTTCTTACGCTCGGTGGCTGTGAAAGCGTTGTAGTTGGTCACACCCATAAACTGAAGACAAACCAAATGGTGGCGCAAGTGTTGACTGCCAACGCTCCCAGCACGTAGGAGTACTACCTACTCACTGCACCGTGGGTAAATTAGCAAAGATTGCTACCTTGGACTCAGTGGTGAGTCGCTCAGTGATGTTCTGACGTATCTTTTCCTGTTCAGGGCCTCAATGAAAAGGACCCTCTTTTTTTCGTCAAACGTGCAAGGCAGGCTGTCTGAATAGCATACTCCTCAACGTAGCGCCGAAAGTACCCAGCTAGATCTTAGATTGCCAGATTTGTTTAATGTACTCAAGGGGTAAGGACTTTTACCTACGTTATGGCCTTGTCCTAAAGACTCGGCCTCGCCTGACCCTAACAAATGAATCTCATAAAAATGGTAAACTCGGAAACAATCGGTAACGGGAATTATCAGATTTTCTAAAAGAGTTGAATCTACCCACGTTACATTATTTACGAACACACTACAGTGCGTCGCTGGCTAGCATGTCATACGAAACACCTTCAAGTCCAAGACGGTATGCGTAGGTCACGTGCTTTAATACAACACGTGCCTATCGAAATCATGGACACTAACTTTAAAAAAAGAACATTCTCACCAATCAGCTCGTACAAGGGCTTGGCAGCGCTTGTGTTGCCCCACGATGCGCATGGCATCGTGCCACAATACCAGTGAGCTGAAACGTTCACGAAGGGCGCCGAAGCTTGGAGCAGCATGCGCGGTTTGGTGCCGCGACACCAGTGAGCCCCATGCTCGCGAGAGGCACCATAGCCCGCAGCGGCGCACGCAGCGCAGTACCACCAGCGCGCCGTCTCGTTCGCCAAGAGCGCAGAAAAGCGCGGCAGCGGCGCGGCACGTCGCAGCAACGCCAGCGCAGCGTCACGCTCGTGCAGAGCGCAGAAAGGCGCGGCGGCGGCGCGGCACGGCGCAGCAACGCCAGCGCACCGTCACGCTCGTGCAGAGCGCAGAAAGGCGCGGCGGCGGCGCGGCACGGCGCAGCAACGCCAGCGCACCGTCACGCTCGTGCAGAGCGCAGAAAGGCGCGGCGGCGGCGCGGCACGGTGCAGCAACGCCAGCGCAGCGTCACGCACGTGCAGAGCGCAGAAAGGCGCGGCAGCGGCGCGGCACGGCGCAGCAACGCCAGCGCACCGTCACGCTCGTGCAGAGCGCAGAAAGGCGCGGCGGCGGCGCGGCACGGCGCAGCAACGCCAGCGCAGCGTCACGCTCGTGCAGAGCGCAGAAAGGCGCGGCGGCGGCGCGGCACGGCGCAGCAACGCCAGCGCACCGTCACGCTCGTGCAGAGCGCAGAAAGGCGCGGCGGCGGCGCGGCACGGTGCAGCAACGCCAGCGCAGCGTCACGCACGTGCAGAGCGCAGAAAGGCGCGGCAGCGGCGCGGCACGGCGCAGCAACGCCAGCGCACCGTCACGCTCGTGCAGAGCGCAGAAAGGCGCGGCGGCGGCGCGGCACGGCGCAGCAACGCCAGCGCAGCGTCAGGCCAGAGCATAGCCAGCCTCGCTCTCATGCAGAATTCCAAAGCCCGCAGCCAAGCGTGCAGCATTGCGTCGGAACATTCGAGAAAAGAAAGATAAATGTGAGCACTATGTTCGACTATGTTCGAATCGTGTTCGAATATAAGTATTTCCCAGTTGGTTTAGTACAGTCCTTATTACGACAGATCCACCTATTCATACAACGATCTAACACCACATGAAGACTGATTTCTAATCTTGTGGAAACTCAATTTGTTATCTCGTGGCAAAAATAATTGTTCAACAAAAACTCATCTACCTACATTACGGTTACTCTTTTTACAAAAAGAACACTGAACTGCATCAAAACCGATGTTTTTGGTTTTCGATAAGTTTTAACTTTTCGCACAGTAGGTACACTCTGTGATCCTAATTTTCACTCAGAAAACCGCGTGATTGGAAAGTACTATGACTAAGACTACGCTTTCTAGTCTTAAACTGCGAGTTTAAATTGCGGGTATCTTGGTGAGATACTTCATGAAGTGACTAATGGACCGACATAGATGTTCTTAATCTCAATGTCTACCTCTCGTGGGCACAGTGGAATAAATTCCGTTTTAAAATTGATCTAAGACTGATCATAACAAAAACCTTTTGTACAAGTTCCACTTTACGAAACTACCTCCCGGCTATGCCATCGGTTGAGGTTACGAACATGATCAACTTTTTTACACCATGCATCAACATCATTAAAAATCGAGACCAAAAATAAAGACATCTACGTTCCACTAATTGTACGACACCGACTAGCACGCCTTTGTTCATTATTCAATTTACGTGAATTACTTTTATACTTAAATCGATTAGTAGATTTAGACGACGGCATTATTAATTCACAAAAACACGTAGGGTAGACGTGAAAACTTTTAGACAAAAATTCAATTTGGATAAACACACTTGAACTAGATACGTTCGCGTGGCCAATACGTGCTTAGCCATAAAGCCAAAGGTTTAGGTACTTGATTTTAAAGATTTAATTGCAGTGACTTCATCTTGTGCGGAACAAGGTGCGGAAACGGGAGTGTTGCATTCTGTTTGAACGGTCACAGTGTTACGGAGACGATAAATATTACACTCGCGTGTAGTTACTACCGAGGTTAAACTATTTTCGACAAGTCTCGACACGTTTTACTATCGCGGAGTATTGAGTGTAACGTTTGGATAAAAACACGACTAAGTGCGTGATCTCGCGACCTATATCTAGGCCCTGCTGTTTCACATCAACGTGGTCTGCTTCGAAAACTTCGAGTTTGATCACGGCACATCACGGCTACGATCGCGGTTACGATACCCGCGATCCGACATTGTACAAGAAAAACAACAAAAATTTAAAGGTTAGAATTTTGTTCCAATTTAAGCAAACTGATTGTCAGTGACTAGATTTTAACTATAGTGGGCTATTGAATAGGAATCCCACTTCTGAATTTTAGGTACAGAAGTAAAATTCAATTAAAAAAAAACACAATTTATTAACACAAAACCAAATACTTTTACAATTATCAAACTTTTAATGATTGGAACAAAATTTAACACGAAAGACACAAAAAGTAAAAGTCAGTAATAAAGAAAAACATAATTCAAACCAGACCACGATGAATACAGCACAAAAATCAGTAGCGAAATGAGCCTCGTACTTGGGCGCACCTCGCTTTTATAGGCGACTACCGCCTACAATCTAAGATTATATTATCAAGTCAGTTGTTTTAGTACCTAAGTATAAAATTTTACATGATCAACCCATCGTCTCCCAACCCATCAGTGGTTTTAGTATAAAATTCTCATTTCACCAAAATTGATAGAATTCGAGCATCAAACACTTTAGAATTGAAGTAATACGGACTTTAACCACCTTCTTTTAAAGTTCAAGTTCGTCAATTCATCTACAGCAACGCTCCTAGTAGAAACCTTATGAAATTAAAATCGGTGGTACTGAATTCTTGACATTAAAATATCTAGAATATTTAGGTGTATTTTATATTATGACGTTGTTGGTTTCATGGTTGGTTGGATGTTCAAAGTTTGTAGCAGTAAACCATCAGTAAACATGTTATTTTAACTAAACAACTACCCATTTCTCTCATATGTTATGAGAAGAACGATTAATTTTATTAATCAGTACAGTATTAGCTCACGTAATTTTTGTTATTTCAACACGAACCCATAAAAGCTTTGGCGAGTTACCAAGTTTTGTATCTCTTTTTGTTATCTGCTAAAACCACGCGTTATGGTTGCCGTCTATTGAATATTTATGGGGGCAAGGTTTATGTTTTGTTTTCTATGTGTTTTGATGAAATTTCCGTACGCCCATTCATATAGCCTTTTCCTGACGACCCTTTGATATTGTGCAGTTTCGAATGAGATTTGATTATCGAATTCTAATCTATTTACTTCAGGACCTACTCATATATTGTCAATTGTTGGATTTGTAAGACTTTGTAAGACGCGTGGACTACACAAATTTCAAACCCCTATTTCACCCCCTTAGAGGTTGTATTTTCAAAAATCCTTTCTTAGCGGATGCCTACGTTATAGTAGTTATCTGCATGCCAAATTTCAGCCCGATTCACCCAGTATTTTGTGAGCTGTGCGTTGAAAGATCCGTCAGTCAGTCAGTCACCAAAGGAAATTTCCCTTTTATTATATAATACTAGCGACCCGCCCCGGCTTCGCATGGGTGCAACGTAGATACTAAAGGTACGGACAGACGTGCTAAAAAAAAGCGTGCTTTTATGCTAGCTTAATGTTAGCATGCTCATGCAACTGTTCACATTTGCCAGCAATAAGCATGCTTAAATAAACTGTAGAGTTATATGTTGTATGTTGTACTGAGTACATGCTAATAAGCAAACCCTGTTCAGACGCGCTCGGAGCACGCCCCCTTCTACCCGCGCCTCAGGTAGCATGCTCGAAAATCAAACGTCGGTTGATTTTTGAGCATGCTCGAAATAAGCATGCTCATTACATGACACACGTGCTACTAATGAGCACTTGCTCAATAAAAGCATGCTTTCGTGCTAGTAATGAGCACGTCTGTCCGTACCTTAATGTGGTGTCAGATCCACTCGTGTGGTGTCACCGCCGCCTCCGTCTCGTTTTGTTGCGCGTTAGTTTTAATCTTACGATATTTCATATTATTTTGATTTTGTGATATCTCGTAAGATATTATTCTAAATTAAATGATGTTAAGGGCATTTTTGGTCTAAATTGAATATTACAGATCATTAACTATTTTATTTTGAAAAGTATTTATAGTGTGCCAGTAAAACACCCTCGAAAGTAAGCCTTTGTTTCAGATCACATTTGAAAATCCTAAAATCGAGTATTGTGTAACTCTATGGGTACAGTTAAAGCTCGATACTTTTGACTACCATGAGCAGTTAATGGGGCAAACCCGGGCATAAAGAAATGCAACCTTGGAAAAGGCACCAATGTTTACCGCAAGCTTGCGTAAATCTGCATTTAACTGGCCAGGGAAACGTAGACACGTGACATAGTTGCTGAAACCAAATGATTCAAATCCCCATACGTCGGAGTATGTAACCTTAAAGTCCTGAAGCAGATATCGTACAACGCTTCGATGTCTATACAAAATGATTGTAAATGAGGTAAATTTTAAAGTTACGAGCCTTAAAGATTCCTATTTTAACATCTTTCAGGCGCCATAAATACTTATAACAACCACTCAGGGCCGGCCGAGTGGCATATTTAGCTTCAGAGAGTTGCCCTCTATCGTATGAACCCGACAAAATCCATATCGGTGATGGTCACCAAATTTGTTGTGACCCACGGATCAGTCAGAATCAGCAGTATTAAACTTCGTTTCTGAGAGGCATCAGTCATTAAGAGATTTAATGAAAATTAGTTAAATATAGATTAGACCTAATTTAATGAACGTCTCTGAGTGCGGCCGTTTGAAAGTTGAAAACTAATTATTTGACCATTTAATTTTTTTTTTTTGTAAATACTTACCTGCCAAATTTCATGATTATAGGTCAACGGGAAGTACCCTCTAGATATCTTGACAGACACGACAGACAGACAGACAGACAGACAGACAGACAGACAGACAGACAGACAGACAGAAAGGCAGGCAGATAGACAACCAACGAAGTGATTCCTAAAAGTCGCATTGTGTGTTCCATTGAACCAGTTTGGTGCGAATCGCTAAAAGTTAGCCATTTTGGATGCATTATCGCTACGAGTTCTGTTTGTTACAGCCTTAAAAACCTTTTGATTTGTACTCCAGTGCCGCGAGTGATATCGGGACGAAGTAATTTTTATTATTTCAACACGGGCCCATAAAAGCATTGGCATGTCACCAAGTTCTGTATCTCTTTTTATCTCCTAAAACCCGGCGTGCTGGTTAACGCTTATTGAATATGTACGTTTGCAGACTTTTTATGAATTCTGTTTGGGTATGACATATTATTTGATACAGGTAAAGTAAAACTTATTTCTCTATCGAGTTATAAACATCTTTTTGCATTAAAACTGTTTATAACAGAAAGAAAAACTGGCCATGTTCAAGTCAGACTCGCGCACTGAAGGTTCCGTACTGCAGTCGTATTTTCTCGACATTTTGCACGATAAATCAAAAACTATTATGCATAATAATAAAATAAATTTGTTTTAGGATGTATAGGTAAATACATTTTGATTCAATACAATGGTCAATATTATTGTGTTACTTTAACGGTGAAGGAAAACATCGTGAGGAAACCTGCCTAAAAGTTCTCCATAATGTTCTCAAAGGTATGTTAAGTCTGCCAATCCACACTTGACCAGCGTGGTAGACTATGGTCATTCCCATTCTGAGAGGAGGAGGATTTGGAACTTTATAATTTCTATATTTCTGGTCTGGTCTGGTGGGAGGCCTCGGCCGTGGCTAGTTACCACCCTACCGGCAAAGCCGTACCGCCAAGCGATTTAGCGTTCCGGTACAATGCCGTGTAGAAACCAAAGGTTTAATAAAAACTGCCATACTCCTTCCAGGTTAGCCCGCTCCCACCTTAGACTGCATCGTCACTTACCATCAGGTGAGATTGCAGTCAAGGGCTAACTTGAATCTGAATTTAAAAAAAAAACAGACAGACACACTTTCGCATTTATAATATTAGTATGGAGTATGGATTTAAAGTTGTGATAGCCTAGTGGTTAGCACGTCCGCCTTCTAATCGGAGGTCGGGGGTTCGATCACGGGCATAATCTAACTTTTCGGAGTTATGTGCGTTTTAATTAATTAAATATCACTTGCTTTAACGGTGAAGGAAAACATCGTGAGGAAACCTGCATGCCTGAGAGTTCTCCATAATGTTCTCAAAGCATGAGTGAAGTCTACCAATCCGCACGTGGCCAGCGTGGTAGACTATGGCCAAATCCCTTCTCACTCTGAGAGGAGACCCCGTGCTCTGTAGTGAGCCGGTGATGGGTTGATCATGATGATGATGGAGTTAAAAGAAAACTTATTACGCGACCCTGTCAGGCCGACTCGGCAGTGTGCCCTCTGACCTATTTACCGCTCTGCCAAGTAATGTAGCCTCTTGAACTATAAATAATGCAAGAGTCGCTTCTAGCTTAACCATTCATCCATGTCTGAAGTTCTGAACATGTCCGAATATTAGAGCAAGGTTTTAAACTTGCCTGACATTTTGAAAAATCCTATTACTCGTAAACTTTGTTATAGAATTCCTGCCAGAAGTCATGTACGCAGCACTCTAACACACAAACTTTTTGCTACTTCAAAATGCCGTACAAATTCTGGTGAGAGATCACCACTATACAGAATGACACAGTCATACAATGCATTCTTCGGAAATATTGACATTTTTTCCTCTCGAGGGGGCTCTTTCAAGAAGCTGGTCATGAATTATCTTAGGAATAATATTGCTATATTACACTAAGCCTGTAGGATAATTATTCGATAAGATATCGGTGTTTTTAGTTTAAGCTTTTATTTGTATGTATTTTTATTTGATAATAAATAAATAAATAAAAAAAAAAATAGAATTTAGATAGATGGTATGGTACTAATATATTCTTTATTTATATTTTATACATGTAACTTTATATTTTATTCTACATTTATATATTTTTATACAATATGTAAGTATATTAATTAATAATAATAACTATGTGGTTGACGTAGTGGGTAGCACGTATATTAATACTATGTTATATTATTACTGTTTTTTATCCAAGCACTGCGTGCTACTGTTTGTTGATCCGCATAAATAAAAAATAAAAAAATAAAAAAAATTACAATGTCAATTATCCTTGGCGATGATTATTTAAAATATGATAAGCAAGCTTGGGAATGAGTTGTTTATAACGGCTTTGTGATAGTTCTAGTAAGTTTAAATAATTTTGTAAAGTGGTGATGATAAAAAGAATACCCGGCTGAGTTTGTTGTGGGCTCCTCTCAGACCTGGGCGCGTTTGGAACCCTGGTAGCTTTAGTTTTAAGTTTGCGTAATAATTATCACCACTATATCTTACAAATCCAACATCTGACTATCAAAAAGAGTAATTTATTACCTATTTCGAATAAATCATTTGACTTTGACTTTGATTCATTGACTTATATATTACTTCGTATGGACGGGGTTATTGAACAAACAAAATGGCACCAACTCAATGCACCAATGCAACCTCAGTGACGTCTGGATTTCAAACGGGTCGTTCATTAGTATCTAAGAGGTGGCGCTGATTTATTTAGTTCCTAAACCGTTAAAAATTTTGTTCGCTTGACCATATCTTGTCATTAATATCGATGCTGACATTTCGATTTTGATCATCAAACGCAGATAGGTCAGTACCCGTAGTACAAGATTTTACGTCTCACCAAACCAAACCAAATTCGAGAGTCGAAATACTTCCGCGTTACAGTAAACTGGATCTTAAATGCCTTGTTTTAAAGCTCAAGTTTGTCTACACTTCTACAGCCAGCGGTCCAAGCGGAAACATTGCGAAATTAAAATCAGTGGCATTGAATATTTGACTTCAATTCAAGGCTGTTTAGGTCCATTTTACTGGAACGCGGAAGTATTTCGACTCTCGAATTTGGTTTCGTTTGGTGAGACGTAAAAATCTTGTACTACGGGTACAGTTAACTTCACAGACCACCACCTATAGACGCTTAATAGCCGGACGTTAATATAATATTACTTACTAGCTGATGCCCGCGACTTCGTCTGCGTGGAATTAGGTTTTTAAAAATCCCGTGGGAAATCTTTGTTTTTTCGGGATAAAAAGTAGCCTATGTCACTCTCCAGGTCTTTATCTATACCCATGCAAAAAATCACCTCAATCCGTTGCACTGTTACGACGTGATTGAAGGACAAACCAACAAACCAACAAACAAACACACTTTCACGTTTTTAATATTATTATTATTATAGTAGGATTAGCCTCTCTCATAGGCTAGATTGTAATGATAGTACAATACTGTTGTCAGCATTTTATGATTTAAAAAAAAACGGCCATTAACGATTTTCCAACGGCGTTTTCCGTTTTTTTTAATTTTTATTTATAGACTAGCGCTTGGCTGCAATCAGACCTGATGGCAAGTGATGATGCAGCCTAAGATGGAGCGCGCTTGTCTAGAAGAAGCCTATTCACTCTTGTCTTGAATGTAATATGGTAATATTTATTTTATTTTTATTTTACACTTTATTGCACACAACACAAAGTAAACATTGAAAAAACACAATACAGGATCTTAATCTAATAGCTGTAGCATGCAAAGGCGGCCTTATCGCTAAAGCGATCTCTTCCAGGCAACCTTTGACGAAAGGAATCACGAAAGCACGGGTTGGTGCGGCAGCCGAAAATGGCCCTAGGTATATTATATTATTATAAATTAGACTACATACACAGTACATTCTAATAATACACAAATATATATAAATATATATACCTATATACATATCTCTATAATATACTACATAATTCTGTTTACATAGATAAATAATAGTTCTTCAAACGATTTTTGAAGGAGTTTAAGGATTTCGCCTGACGTATTTCAGCTGGGAGTGAATTCCAGAGTTTGACACTGTTACTGGTGAAAGAGTTACCATAGTATACCGTGCAGCTGTGTGGAGTCATAAGCTTATTGTCGGTGCTGGAGCGGAGGGAGAACTGATTGTTCTCACCAAGATAGGAAAACCGTTCTTTTAAGTATGATGGTGTTTGAGGGTAGTACAGAATACGATATAGGAGCGACAAAGCGTGCATCTCCCTCCGCCGAGATACTAGCAGCCACTTTAGTTTAGCACGGAACTCTGATACATGATCGTATTTTCGTAGGCCGAAGATAAAGCGAATACACATGTTTTGTAGTCTCTCCAGCTTGTTTAAAAGTTCTTGTGTCAGGTCCGGATAACAAGAGTCACCGTAGTCTAATATTGGCAACAAAAGTGTGTTAGCTAACGTAATCTTAGTTTTTATTGGCAGAAGATTTTTCAACCGTCTTAAGTATCCAATAGTGGCGAAGATTCTCCGCCCCACCTCCCCTACTTGTGGACCCCAAGAGAGAGAATTGTCCAAGATTAGACCAAGGTTCTTGACTTTATTGCTGTATGGCAATGCTATACCATCGAAGCGGACTGCAGGTAGATTATGTAGCTTAGAGAGTATTCTGGGATTACCAATAATGATTACTTGCGATTTGATCGGATTTACCGCAAGTCCATAGCACTTACACCACTCGCAAACCTTGGCCAAATCTGAATTTAGTGTGTTAATTGCAGCTGGAATGCGCTCAACGGTTTCCGAAGTGTAAATTTGTAAATCATCAGCGTAAAAATGAAAGGAAGATGAAATAACCGAGGAGATTGTATTAATAAATATAGAGAAGAGAAGAGGAGATAGAACCCCACCCTGTGGGACACCTGCAGAGAGCGGTGAGAGCGTGGAACACTTGTCATCGATTTTGATACATTGTTGACGTCCGCTTAAGTACGATCTGAACCAGTTAATTACGTCAGCGGATACATTCAGGGAACTTAATATCGCAAGAAGTAGGTCGAAGTCGACATTATTAAAAGCGTTGCTAAAATCGAGGAGAATGAGAACAGTGACTAACTTGTTATCCATACCTTTCCGTATATCATCGCAGACTTTAATTAGCGCAGTGACTGTGCTATGGCCGGGTCTAAAGCCAGATTGAAATGAAGATAGGATGTTATTTTTAGTAAGAAAGAGACTCAGTTGTTTGTTAACAATGCGCTCAAGGACTTTGGACAGAAAAGGAAGAATGGAGATGGGTCGAAAGTGTGTGGGGGATGTCGGATTGGAGGTTTTAGGTATTGGGATAACAAAGGCTTTCCCCCACTCAGAAGGAAAAGTACACGAGGACAGAGAAAAGTTAAAAATGTGACATAGGATAGGAGCGATGTTATCAAGGAGCAGTAGGATCATCCTCCGACTAATTCCGTCAAACCCCATTGCATCCGACTTTATGGCCACAACGTGTTTCTTCATTTCATCCAGAGTTACGTCGCTGAATTGGAAAGGAGGGTAATTAGGTATAGGCATGGACCTCAAATTATTGAGCGTTGCTTGTTTTATTTGACTATCCAGTGTCCCAGCAGTCGTGAAATGCTGGTTAAGTGTGTCAAGGTCCGGGATGCGATGAGTCTTTTTTTGTTGGCGTCCAATGCCCAACGTATTCAGAAACCTCCAAGTTTTGGAGGTATTGGAGTCTTTAAGGGAATTGCAAATGAAATTACGCTGGGCATCGCGACAAACTTTACTACACCGATTGCGAAGCTTTTTATATTTTTCACGGTTAGTAACTGTAGGACATAGTTTATATTTGCTTTTTGCTCTATTACGTTTGTTCATGAGGGCTTTTATCTCTAGTGTTAACCACGGAGCAGGGAGGTGTTTTAATTTGACGGGTCTCAGGGGAGCGTGCACATCAAAAAGTCCTGTCAGTAAAGAATTAAAGACATCCAGCTTATTATCTATTGTATGTAATGTTAGTTGGAGAGGAAAGGGGGAATATTAGTCACTTAACATGGCTAATATTCTTTATTAAAAAAAAAAAAAAAAAATGTACATTATGGTAGCGGATATGTACGCAGTTCAATTTCGATATACCAAGTTATCGTGTTAACGTCGAATAAGGAAAATACCTCGTAATTAGGTCTATGCGCGAACGAGCTCGCAATGTTTACAGTGTTTAAAGGCCGAGTCACACCACACGCGACGGCAAACGGATGACGGAGTCTCACTAAACGTGTGACTGCAGTGTCACACTGAAAAACTGGAGAGCTTTTTTTTTTTAAATAGAGATAGCGAGCAAACGAGCAGGCGGGTCACCTGATGTTAAGTGATAACCGCCGCCCATGAACATTTGCAGCACCAAAGGAACCGCCGATGCGTTGCCGGCCTTTTAGGAATTTGTTGGTCCGCTCCTTGAATAACCCCATGTTGTAATCTAATGGGAACACCGCCGATGGGAGTTGGTTGTACAGTTTGCATGTACGTGGAATCACACATGGAAGGATCTGGCTCAGCGGACGGTCGAGGTACACTAGACACCCAGGTGGTGAGGGTGAAATTCCTTACGGTGGCGCGCGGTGCGGTTGTAGAAAAATGAGGGTGGAATAAGGTCAAAAGATCCTCAGAGCACTCCCCATTATAAAGGCGATAGAACACTCATAGAGAGCTAACGTCTCTGCGGTACTCCAGGATTTCCAACGAGCCGGTTAGTTTGGGATCGTCCACAAGTCGAACAGCCCGCCTTTCTTGCCGGTTCTTAGTAGAATCTGCTTGTCAACCCAGCAGGTGGAGTCAGTCACAGACGTAGCCTCCTACGGGCCACCAGTGATTTTGAATGAATTTTATTTTTGGTTTTATGTATTTTTGACCAATCAAATGGTTAAGAGAAGAAGTTATGATTTTATCTGGTCAGGTGACGAGTCATCATCATTATCAACTGATAGACGTCCACTGCTGGACATAGGTCTCTTGCAGGCACGTCCACACGCCATGGTCTTGCGCCGTTCTGGTTACATCCTGTATTTATTGTTGTAAGGCATAGATAATGGAGAATATATTGATTAGTTTTAGACCTAGAACCACAAAAATAGAATAATAAGCCATCGATATAAATGACAAGATATGGTTAAGCGAACAAAATTTTTCACGGTTTAGGATTCAAATAAATCAGCGCCACCTCTTAGAAACTAATGAACGAGCCGTTTGAAATCCAAACGTCACTGAGGTTGCATTGGTATAAGCACCAATGAGTCGGTGGCATTTTGTTTGTTCAATAACCCTGTCCATACGAAGTAATATATAATTCGATGATAATAAGTGTATTTGCATGGAGAAGCAAGTAAGAAGTGTAACCTTCCGTTATGTAATTAGGCCTACGAGCTACGCTCGTTCGCTCGCAATGTTTACTGAGTTTAAAGCAACATTGAAGTCAAACACGCGCTCAAATAATACTGGGCTTTCAATTATTATGTGAGCAAATATCGTGTAATTAACGAGGGAATTAATTGATGGATCGCGGCCATGATTAGTAATAATGTGTTATTTGAAGGGTGTAGGCCGTGAAAAGAAAAGATTTAAAAGGGATCAAACTAGATTTAATTAATTATTTGGGAGCACATATAAAAACACAGCGATTCGGTGGCCAGTCGCAGGCAGAGAGAACATAGACGTTTGACAGGAGTAAAGACTGCAACACCATAGACAAACCACCTACTCTATAATGCTTCGTTTACACTTCCAACATAATTAGTGTCGCTCATGAAAATTTTTATTACCCAACTAGCTTATGCTCGCGACTTCGTCCGCGTGGACTACAAAATTTCAAAACCCTATTTCACCCTCTTAGGAGTTGAATTTTCAAAAATCCTTTCTTAGCGGATGCCTACGTCATAATAGCTATCTGCATGCCAAATTTCATACCGATCCGTCCAGTAGTTTAAGCTGTGCGTTGATAGATCAGTCAGTCACTCAGTCAGTCATTCAATCAGTCACCTTTTCCTTTTATATATATAGAAGATAAGTAATCAAAATCTAGTTTTTGGGATTTACGTCATAATAGTTGTCTGCATGCCAAATTTCAGCCCGACCCGTCCAGTAGTTTGAGCTGTGCGTTGATAGATCAGTCAGTTAGTCAGTCAGTCAGTCACCTTCTCCTTTTGTATATATAGATTATGTCGCTTGTACGCGACAAGTCGCGAGGGCAATTGGGGTTTGGGGACGCCCTGTATACCCGCACAGCCCTCACGGGCGCTGTGCGGGTGTGCGAAGCTTCCCCCCGCCTCATACCCCGATTGCCATCTCAACCTGCCACGTACTATAATTACCATTAACTACATAGTTGACTAAGCAGCTGCTCTAGATTTATAAATAGGAATTAGATTAAACGGAGGTAAGTGGGTATTTAATAAAAGTGACATTAATCGCTGCGACTTGCTCGCTCACGTGATTTAATATTGAGCTTTTAAGTCACGTGACTTTATTATACCGTGCGTCACGTTTTACTTAACTTAATATTTACTGTTATCACCCTTATTATAAATGCGAAAGTGGGTGTTGTTTGTTGGTTTGTTGGTCTGTCAAGAAAACCTATAAGGTACTTCCCGTTGAACTAGAATCATGAAATTTGATAGATAGGTAGGTCTTAAAACACAAGTAAAGGAGTAAATCCGAAAACCGTGAATTTTGTAGTTACATCATAAAAAAATGTGTTCATGAACAAATAATTAGTTCAACTATACCAAGTGGGGAATTACATGAAAGGGCTTTACCTGTATATTCTAAAACAGATTAATTTTTATTTTAATGCATAATAGTTTTTGATTTATCGTGCAAAATATCGAAAAAATACGACTGTGGTACGGAATCCTCGGTGCGTGAGTCTGACTCCCACTTGGCCGGTTTTCTCAGATTGCCAAGACACCTCATAATAATTTTAAAATATTCACCTATTTAAAAAGTCACTCGAGGGGATAGGTAAATCCATCGATAAATAAGTCAATGGCTAAATTATTATTTTTTACTTACGTTTTTCATGTTCAGGAAATGTTATTGAGTATTTTGAACTAAGTTACGCAAGCCTGAAATCCCTTTTCCGTTCAAAATTTATCAGAGTCTAAGACAAGAAATTCGCAAATTCGCAAAGTTTTATATCTCCGAATCCGTAGTATCTCCCCAACCAATTATCTTTATCTTTTGTTATCCTCGCAACCTTTTAGAAATTGAAGTCGTTATACCTTTTTTTCAACTTGTGGTTAATGGCATAAGGAATCGTTTTATAGCTCCCACCTTTTTGCATAATGTTATTAGGGATTCTCTTTTTTTTAAAGAAAGGATTCAGAGGTTTGACTGGAGTTTGAGTTTATAAATAAAACCGGCCAAATGCGAGTCACTCGCGCACCGAGGGTTCCGTATTACAGTCGTAGTTTTCGAGTTGTAATAATTTTCACACAGGGTTTCAACAACAAATAATACAAAGTTCAAAACAGTTGCCAAATTAAAGAAAATTGAATAGTGTTATTTCTTGAATAATGTCGATGGTATGGAACCCTTCGTAAGCGGGTGCAACTCGCACCTGTCCGCTTTTCTTAAGTCGATAATTGGACTTAGCATTTTGTTTGTGTTTTAACTTCAGAAAGTAAATTAAATCATTGGTCTCGACTCCCGGTTGAGTAGGTATTACTTATTAGTAAAAATTGATGATAATAGTACTATTATCTTAATATATAAAAGGAAAAGGTGACTGACTGACTGACTGACTGACTGATCTATCAACGCACAGCTCAAACTACTCGACGGATCGGGCTGAAATTTAGATAGCTATTATGGCGTTGGCATCCGCTAAGAAAAGGTTTTTGAAAAATCAACCCCTAAGGGGGTGAAATAGGGGTTTGAAATTTGTGTAGTCCACGCGGATGAAGTCGCGGGCATAAGCTAGTAATCTATAAAAGGAAAAGGTGACGACTGACTGACTGACTGACTGATCTATCAACGCACAACTAAAACTACTGGACGGATCGGGCTGTGGCATGCAGACAACTATTATGACGTAGGCATCCACTAAGAAAAGATTTTTGAAAATTCAACCCCTAAGGGAGTGAACTAGGGGTTTGAAATTTGTGAAGTCCACGCTGAAAAAATCGCGAGCATAAGCTAGTCGGAGAATAAAATAATTTTGTGAAGTTTGCTCTTTTTTTTATTTATTCAGATACAAGTTAGCCCTTGACTGCAATCTCACCTGATGGTAAGTAGATGGTAAGGTGGGAGCGGGCTAACCTGGAAGGAGTATGGCAGTTTTTATTAAACCCATATACCTTTGGTTTCTACACGGCATCGGGACCTCCCACTAATAAGACCACAGCGCTTACCACTGCGCCAAGGAGGCTTTCAAGTAGTCGTTGTCTAAGTCGGGTTCTAATACAATTAGAAGTCATTATCAAGTCAAGAAGTTGTCTCTTATTACCAACTCTATAACTTAGTAAACGTAGCTAAGTTTAAAAATAAGACATCTAGAATTCAGACTTGAATTAAGTGCTAACTTTATGAACAAAGCAATCAACTGAACTGAAGGTAAAAGCATTTCAAAGAACTGGATTAGGTAAATTCTACAGAAATTTTCAATTATACCGTTGCTGACTGTTGTTGACAAATGAATTATTAATCAATCTAGTTCTTGCATTTCACGAGGGCGAGTGGCTCATGCTTGTGTTTAAGTCGTATCGCTATAAGTAAGGTACACTAAATGTGTGCGTTTACGAGCGCTTGCTCGCGACTGATTGGTCCGACATGCACGCACACTTACGCAAAGCCCGTGTAAACGACGTGACCACAAGTAAAATTCACTCGCCTTCGTGAACTGCAAGACCTGTAATTAGGTGTCTTGTCGACAGGTTAACCCAGGAATGCCCGAATTTTTTTTTCTTGTTTTTCTTTAGTTTGGACTCGGAATATTCTTCAATTAAGGGTTCTTAATGACATGAATTTAGTCATTTTTTTTAATAAATGGGAAGTTAGAAAAAAACCATGTTTCCAAATGGACACACTAAGCGCTGACAGTAGCTAAAAAGTTGAGAATTAATATAGATAGAAAGAATATATATACTGGGTTAAAGTCTTTCAGGGTACGAGCTTCCTTGCCCGGGCGTTTCCTCACAGGTAGCTTAACTACCAAGACTATTTTTTTCTGCCCTTTTCTGTTATAACAATGTGCTGGGCCGTTCTTATTCAGCATGGGCCTTAGGCCACAACCTCAAATCCGGCGAGTAGAGTGTAATAATATGCGTCGAATCCAAAGCAAAAACTTCTGACAAGAAACTTGGCATCCTCAACAAAGTCTGCCAAGCTTTGCCAAGTATCAGCTTGATGCATTGGAGTCGGTGGACCGTCGCGCTAGAAGACTCATTGGTGACGAATCAATTGGTCAATTCTAAACTTCAAAAATGACGAAAAAATACGACTTGCACTTGGCCGGTTTTTTACTTGTGTTGTGTTAGGTATTTAATTATGGATTATTTAAATGTAAGCTTTTAGCTGTGGTAGCCTAATGGTTAGGACGTCCGCCTTCCAATCGGAGGTCGGGGGGTCGATCCCGGGAACGCACCTCTAACTTTTCGGTACTAAGTGCGTTTTTAAGTAATTAAAATATCACTTGCTTTAACGGTGAAGGAAAACATCGTGTGGAAACCGGCATGCCTGAGAGTTCTCCATAATGTTCTCGAAAGGTGTGTGAAGTCTGCCAATCCGCACTTGGCCAGCGTGGTAGACTATGGCCAAAACCCTTTTCACTCTGAGAGGAGACCTGTGCTCTGTAGTGAGCCGGTGATGGGTTGATCATGATGATGATGATGTGTTAGGTATTGTGTTGTGGTGTGGTGGTGGTAACGACAAAAGGTCTATTAGTTTTTTTTTTCTATTAATGTTCATTCGCTACTTTAATTTTCTATAATCATAGTACAGTACGCATCCGAAAGTGATGAACATCGGCCTTTAGAATGACATTTCATCTTTGTAGAGCGTTGTCTCTGTCACTCATACCCATATTATGCTTTGTCGGACTCAACGACCGAGACAGTGCTCTACAAATCTGCTGCCTTCTTCTAAAGATCGATGTTCATCACTTTTCGCCATGTACAGCTGTACTTATAATATCATCAACTTTGTGAAACGCAGTTATATTTTATAATTTTTATAGTGTTTCACCTACACTTGAAGGAAATTTCTAAATAATTTTAAATACACATCAAAAATTGCGAACCGGCAGGAATCGAACCCGCGTCTCCTGGGATCGCGCCCGACGCTCTAACCACTAAGCTACAGCCCGCTTACTGCCAGTGACGAAATTTGTAATGTGTATGCTCACTCAGTACTGAAGCGACTGTTTCTGCCATCTCGCAATTTTTGATGTGTATTTAAAATTATTTAGAAACGCAGTTATGTTTAAGGATTGCTTTAGACGTCTGCAGTGTCAACTACATGAACAAAGCAATCAGCTGAGCGTTCATTTGTTAACGGTGTAATTGAAAATTTCTGTGAAAATTAGTTCAGTTCCTTGAAACGCCTGTATGTTTCAAGGAACTGAACTAATTTTCACAGCAATTTTCAATTACACCGTTAACAAATGAATTAATCAATGTAGTGATTGGCCGAGACGTTGAAATATGAGATAGGCTTGAAATGGTCTGATAGAGGAAAGTAATCCCCTCTTGCTAATCTAATATAAGATTTATTTGATATCCTGCGTGAATCCTGGTTGATTAATGTAATGTGAGGTAATTAGCTAATACAGTTGTAAGAAGGCTCAGAGTCACTCAGCGGGCGATGAAGAGAGCTATGCTTGGAGTTTATCTACGTGATGAAATCAGAAATGAGATCTGTAGGAGAACTAGAGTAACCAACATAGCTCAACAGGTTGCGAAGCTGAATGGGCAGGGCACATAGTTCGTACAACTGATAGACGTTGGGGGTCCAAAGGTGCTGGAATGGCAACCTCGCACCGGAAAACGCAGCGTTGGAAGATCCCCCACTAGGTGGACAGACGACATCAGACGAGTCGCAGGGAGCCGCTGAATTCACGTGGCGCAAGACCGTGGCGTGTGTGACGTCCCTACAAGAGATCTATGTCCAGCAGTGGACGTCTATTGGTTGATGATGATGATGATAATGTTGTAAAATAAGAAGGTCAGCATGAAGTAAGGCTACGCTGTTCCGTGCTGACCTTGGAAGACAAGGGGAGGTTATTTTAGTCCGTGCGAGTCGGACACACCCGTCTTCAAAAATCCCGTAGGTACTCTTTGATTTTCGGGATAAAAGTACCCTATGTCTTTTCCCGGGATGCAAGCTATCTCGGTACCCAATTTTGTCAAAATCGGTTGAACGGATGGGCCGTGAAAGGCTAGCAGACAGACAGACAGACTTTCGCATTTATAATATTAGTACCTTAGGAGTGTATTTAGTAATTTACACAGATTTTTTGCTTAATATTTTTATGAAAAATCTACTAAGTAACTAGCTGTCCTATCCCTAGAATTTTTGTACAGTATACATAACATAGACCATAGTTTAACATGAATTTCTAACGAATTGAATAGGAAAATTCGTGAAAAACATTTTCTTCTATCCTCCATCTATGAAACTCTCCAAATCATTATAATCCCTGAAGAAAACATGACAGTAATATTTTTTCCTTCTTAACATTATCGGACTAAACTTAAGTCTTTCGCTTGAAACTGAAAACATATTATTTAGACAGTTCTTTTGTGCGAATAATATTAATGCCTCAACTTTTTCCAAACTCCGCTGATAAAAGCTTGAAGGTAAATCCACTTAAGTTTACCGCGCGTTGAGAAATTTTCGCTATCTAGCGTTTTCCTTGTGCTAAAAGTGATCGCATACTACTGCAAGTTCCGTAAGATGCAAGATTCGTGTTTGAAAATACGGTATTTTACACCAAGCGAAAAAAATCTAATAATGTATAAACAAAATAGTATTAGCATAATATGCCGTAATCTTGACAAGCAAGCTCATGCAGGGCGATCTTGGTGTGCGATCATCTTTAAGCCAGGGTCTGTTTATTATTCTTCCCATATTTCCCCAACTATTACATCTATCGTAAAAATGCTTTCTGACTTTTATTTAAAACTAGCTGACTCACCCGACTTCGGACGTGCATTTTTATATATGTAACAAACGTGAGTGTCTTATAAAAATACAGGAAGGTTTCGAAACCTTCCTGTATTTTTTTTATGAATGATAAAGAACATCACATTGAAATTTGAATTGCTAATTTTATACTACGGGTATTTTCAATCGCCGAAGAATAATTTGACTTTTAGCAATGATTATTGTACTGGACAGCCATTAAAACGTCATATAGGATTATATTCGTCAAGTAAGAGCTGATCAGCTCAAGAGCAGGTTAGATGTGCGTGCCCGGGATCTAACCCCGGACCCTTCAAATAGGAAGCCGAAGTCATCCACAAGGCTATTACTACTTTTTAGGGTTCCGTACCTCAAACGTAAGAAAAGGATCCCTGATATTTGTTGTTTGTCTGTCGTGTCTGTCAAGAAAACCTTTAGGATACTTCCCGTTGACCTACGATCAAGAAATCTGGCGGGTAGATAGGTCTTATAGAACAAGTAAAGAAAAAATCCGAAAACCGTAAAGTACATCACAAGAATAAAATCAAATGTTCATGAACAAATGGTGTTTTCAATTTTCAGAGTACGATAACTATACCAAGTGGGATATCATATGAAAGGGCTTTAGCTTTGCATTCTAAAACTGATTTTTATTTATTTTTATGCATAATAGTTTTTGATTTATCATGCAAAATGTCGAAAAAATACGACTGCAGGACGGGATCCCTCGGTATACTTTAATATTTACTTTAACTGTTTTTACTGTTAATACGGTAAATGATAAATTTTTTTTCTAAATCATAAAAGTACATAGGTACATCGCGTTTTTACTGCAAAAATAAAATCAAGGAATTGTTCAGGGTCTTAAAAAGTTTTTACGATACGCGCAGACCTCGCGGGGTGAATAAAAAGAATATTATTAGAATGGAAATTATAGGACACATAGGAGATTGGAGGAAGAGTGCTCAAATTGCTTCACATGTTACCACGTTTACGAGTATATGATACCATTTTGAGGGTTCCGTACCTCAAAAGGAAAAAGGAACCCTTATAGGATCACTTTGCTGTCTGTCTGTAAATAAACCTACTACAGGGTACTTCCTGTTGACCTAGAATCATGAAATTTGGAAGGTAGGTAGGTCTTAGTAGATATAAGGGGGAAAATCTGAAAACTGAAATGATGATGATGAATGAATTGAATTGAATGAAACAAAAAAAAATGTGTTCATGAACTAATAACTAGTATTTTGAATTATCAAAGTATGATAACTATATGAAATGGGGTATCATATGAAAGAACTTCACTTGTGTATTTTAAAACAGATTTTTAGTTATTTGTACGCATCATAGTTTTTGATTTATCGTGCAAAATGTCAATGATGATGCCAGTGTCTTTTGTCTGCGGGACATACTTCCTTTTTTTAAATCTCATGAGAGCTCTTTGATTTTTCAGAATAAAATGTCTATTTTCAGGATGCAAGATATCTCTGTACATACCTACTTGACATTGTCCACGTCGTGATGTACGTTTCTTGAATCCCGGAAAAAACCTCTCTCCCCCCCCCCTCTATTCCACCAACCCTGCGTGTAGAAACTTTATATCTAAAATTTTACCCAAGTCTGGTTTTATTTTAAAAATAATATAATTTACCTAATAGTTTTAACTTGGACGCGGACCTCAACTCCTGTTCAAAAAAAAACCAGATAGATAGGCACGTATCCTCCTATCCTCTACCCTAAGGTTGCCTGGAAGAGATCGCTATTCTAGCGATAGGCCGCCTATTCTATCTTTGTTATTATGTCTCTTGTTTTTGTTTTGGTGTACAATAAATCATATTTTACTTTACTTTACTTTACGTAATTAGGTACTAATAATTACCAAAAAATTAATTCACAAAAGTCATTTTATTTTTATCATATTTTACTTTATTCTGCTTCAAAAGCATCAATTTTCATTAACGTTTACGGGCCCAAACGTCAGCGTTACAAAGTAGCTAATTAAAATTAAATGCCGAAAATAATAATTAAGGAAATGTACAAACACGAGGCAGCCTGTCGGAACGAACGACATCCTAAATACGACCGCTTGTCACAATATTTCAAAAAAAAATACCCTATATAGGTAAAAAATTGGTCAAGTGCGAATTATACTTGCGCTTTGAATGTTCCGTAGTTGGAAAAAATTCTACAAAAAAAATAAAAACCGACTTCGATACACAAACACTAAAAATTGAAAAATAATTTAATTTATTACCGAATATATTATGTATACAAGAGTTAATATAGTTCCATAATAATACTCTTTAGTGCCGGTGCCAATTTTTTTTTTAAGCTTTAGGTGCGCGAGTCGTCTAGACTTCATATTTTTATGAGACTCCACAATGGCACCTCATTGGCACCGACCCCAAAAAATATTATTATCGAACTATATTAACTCTTGTATACATAATATATTCGGTAATAAATTAAATTATTTATCAATTTTTAGTGTTTGTGTATCGAAGTCGGTTTTTATTTTTTTTGTAAAAATTTTTTTATTTCACAATTTTTAGTGGCCCCATGGAATTATGATATGACTGGTTAAAAATCTACTGTTTACTAAGCTATTACACTGATCGCGAGCAATTTACTCTTATCCGTTGAGGAGTTCCAGTATCTATCTTCGAAGATGTTCATCAGATCTTAACCAAATTTAAATGGCACCAACTTTAAAGTATACCCTTTCAAACAAAAAAAGAATTTTCAAAATCGGTCCAGGCGTCTTCGAGTAATCGGGGAACATACATAAAAAAAAAAAAAAAGATTCCGACGAATTGAGAACCTCCTCCTTTTTTTGAAGTTGGTTAAAAATACATAATATAAAAGTTATTTGGTTTGATTAGTTTGGCCCCTTTGACTTTGAGATCGCAAAACTAAGTTTGCTTGTAAAGGTTTATAGCCAATTTTTAAAAAGGTGTTTTAATTAATGCAATTTTTTTATTTTTGCCGGAAATTTAACATAAACACTACACATCACTTAAAAATTGCTTCAAATTTTCATATGCAAACTTCGGCCGTGAAAAGGAAAGGGTATTTTTGATATTTTTCATTATAAATCATGGGATTTAAAATTAAATAAAAATCTATTTATATTCATAGGATAGCCCATTAAATCTAGTGACCACACTTTAACATTTCGACCATAGGGGGCCCATTTTGCAAATTCTTGTAAGTAATTGAAAATGTTTTTTAGATTCTTTCATTTGCAATAAAGTTGACCAAGCATTGCAAATTGATACCATCAGTAGAACTCTGTACATATAAACGCCTCAGTATTTTACTGTTAATCGAGTTGGCCATCCAAAAAAAAATTGAAAAATGCAAGGGAGCAACTGGGACGAGTTTCTTTCGATCGAGATGTCTGTAATGTAATATGACACGTGAACTGACGGAGTTATTCTTTTTGTACTATTTTTTTACGGAACCCTAAAAACAGCCTATGTAGGCAAAAAGGGACATTATAAAATATTTCATTCGCTTAAAACCGCTTAGCTGGCTTAAAATGGGGTCGAGGCAATAAAAGTGCGTTGAAACTAGGGCTGGCACAATGGTCGATAGCGTGAATTTATTAGCCAAATATATATCATCATACTAGCCATTGGCTGCAGTGCTTCTAGCACAAATTGTCGAATGTTGTATCGTAATTTTTTTCTTCCTTTATTTTGTTTGTTTTGGCAATATATTAGCTTTTTCCGCTGTCGAAGTGCCAAGTCTTATTTCGTTATTGTTTAAAACTTTTTCTGAAATAAATTATTACGTAACAGCTCCAGGGCAGATATTCTGTGATTAGGTAAAGAATTTCCGATGGTGATTTTTAAGGTTTCGAGGAGGTAAGGGTTCGAAGTTTTTGAGGTAAATTAAAGGAGGTGGTAAATTAAAACTACCTGACTATTCATAAACACTTGTAAAAAGTTTACATGAATAAAAAAACAATTCTAATTCTAAAAAAAAATTCTAATTCTAATTCTGAGGTACGGAACTCTAAAAAGAGCCAAATCAACTTTAAAATTACAATATTCTTAAATTAAAGCATAACAAAAATAAAAACAATTGTTTTTATTACTTGGAAGTACCTACCCAATTTAGTCTGACATCTCGGTTTTTAGAAGTTAAAAGCACTCGAATATTTTATTTGTCTAATTAGACTATTATGGCTGACAGCCCTAACGGTGCTAGTATTTCTTGACCCGATTCGCCGAGGGGTGTAACATTGCGGATTTCCCTGTTTGGCAAGCGGAAAGGTTTTTTCTTTGGATATTAACTAAGATCATCTCTGTTTTTTTATTTCTGTTTATTAACCAAGCTGCCAACTTGAATTCAAATGGAATGGTTTTTTTTTTTTTAACTAGCTTATTCCCGCAGCTTCTCCGCATAGACTACACAAATTTCAAAATTAGAACCTCGATAGCTCAACGGTTAAAAGGAGCGGACTGAAAACCTAAAGGTCGCTGGTTCAAACCCCACTCGTTGCACTATACATGTCGTACCTACTCCTAGCACAAGCTTTACGCTAGGGGAATATTAGATAGCATGATAAACTTGCCTAATATTCTTTTTAAAAAAACCGCTCTTTTACCCTCTTAGGGGTTGAATTTTCAAAAAATTCTTTCTTAGCGGATGCCTACGTCATAATAGCTATCTGCATGCCAATTAGCCTGCTCCGTCCAGTGGTTTGAGCTGTGCGTTGATAAATCGTCAGTCAGTTAGCCAGTCATTAAATAAATAAATAAATAAAGTCATTGAGTCAGTCAGTCAGTTAGTCACCTTTTTTTTATATATTTGGATTACATAGAGGGAAACACGTACCGGCGTAAGGGCGTAACACCTTAGGTTTTCGTTGGGCAAAAACAATTTCGTGCGAGTCACTGATGCGAAAATTGTCTCCGAATTGTTCCAAATTTCATTTCGGCCGTAATTAGTGGAGTGAGCTTGTGTTACTTTGCAATTACCTCGAATCCGCCAGAGGGCGCTCTTTCTTTGTTGAGGAAAAAATCGAGCCTACTTCACGTTTATCTAATTTATTAGTGTAATTAGTGTTATTTATAGGTTTGATTCTACACGAAAAGAAAACGGTGATAGCCTAGTGGTGGATATATCGGCCTTTTGTTCAAAGTAATAGCTGTGACATGAAAGCCTAGTGGTAGTGGTCAATCAAACCCCCCGACCTCTTTTCACGAGGTCGGGGGTTCGATCTCGGGCAAGCACCTTTTCTTTCAGAGTTTTAAGCAATTAAATATCAATGAACCAAAAGCTTTATTTGCTATAATCCGCTGAAACAAGTCGAATCTGTATTGTGAAACATGCAGCATGCGACATGCACCGCCCGCCCTCCCACTGCTAAACATGCAGGAAAAACCAGCCACTACGCAGTACCACACAAATCCCAAAATGCACTGTGTATTGGGATTTGTTTCAAATTCGCCTTTTTAGCGGATATATATATATATATATATATATATATATAATATAATATCTCAAAGGTGTCTGAAGTCAGCCAATCCGCACTTTTCCAGCGTGGTAGACTATGGCCAAACCCTTCTCATTCTGATAAAACACCCGTGCTCAGTAGTGAGCAGGCGAGAGGTTGATCATGATGAATTATTGTCGCAGTGCATAAAATTAAAACAACTATATATACTTCTATATATATATATATATATAATATATATATATATAATATTTAAATATATATATATAATATTATAAATATATATATATATATATATATATATATTTATTATATATATATATATATAGAAGTATATATAGTTGTTTTAATTTTATGCACTGCGACAATAATTCATCATGATCAACCTCTCGCCTGCTCACTACTGAGCACGGGTGTTTTATCAGAATTAGAAGGGTTTGGCCATAGTCTACCACGCTGGAAAAGTGCGGATTGGCTGACTTCAGACACCTTTGAGAACATTATGGAGAACTCTCAGGCATGCAGGTATCCTCACAATGCTTTCTTCACGTTAAAGTATGTGATATTTACTTAATTGTTGTATAGAAGCAGGCGTTACCCTATATATATATATATATATATAGGGTGACATGGTAAACAGTGAACCACTAAAATTTCAAACATTTATTTATTAATTAAAATAACTAAAACAACAAGAAATATGATGTAAAAATGCAATAAGTTTTACAGTAGGTAGGACAAAATTAAAACTCAAAAAACGAAATATACAAGTTTGTAAAATAGAAATTGCAGCAAACTGGTTGCGAAAGTTATTCAGTATTGACGTTATTAAAAACCAAGTTCTACCTTTTGAAATCGCTGGATAATTAGTTACTCGGAATATCTACTGCACAAATTCTTTTGTAATTTGTTTCAAATTATGTTTGGACTCCAATTCCTAAGGATAACAGTTGTGTAACTTTGTAATTAACTCAGATTTGCTTGAGATTTCCCTACGCTTAGCCGGGGCCGTAATACTGTGTTCATCTTAATTAAGTTTATTATTTTATCAAAATGACTAGCTGCGACTTCACTCGGGTGGATTTTTGAAAATCCGTGAGGGGGTCGAATTTCCAAAAATCCTGAAAGTACCTAATTCGTCATTTTTGCTCGAAAGCTCAAATACCAATTTTTGTAGATATAGCTTGATTTTCATAAAAACTGTCCACCCTTATTTGAACCCCTTGGGGATAGAATTTCTCAAAACCCTATTCTTCATTATTACCCAAAAGCGTAAATACTAATTTTCATAGATTATAACTTTAAAAATGACAGACTTTCTTACAATATTTTATCCCCAATTTAACCACGTTAGGAATTTCCGAAAAAAATTTCTTAGTGAGCGCCTACGTCATAAAAGAAGCCTGAAGAATTTCAAGTATCTAACCGTAGCGGCATAGACTTCATACATTTAATACTTAGTCAGTCGGTAAAAGTGTTTTTATATAACACTAGATGATGCCCGCGGCTTCTTCTGTGTGGATTGAGGTTTTTTAAAAATCCCATAGGAACTATGTGATTTTTCGGGATGAAAAGCATATGTCCTTCCTCGGGATGCCAGCTGTCCCTGTACCGAATTTCGTCAAAATCGGTTGAACGGATGGATCGTGAAAAGCTAGCAGACATACTGACAGACAGACCAATAGACAGACAGACACACTCTCGCATTTATAATATTAGTGTGGAAGTATGGATAATGATCAATTTTATTCCTTTGAAAAGAATACCTCAATACCTACATGATCAAATCAAAAATGAGGAGATCCGTAGAAAACCCATACATACTACGTAACTGACATAGCCCAAAGTAAAAATAATTTAATTTTATATTTAGGCACACCTACAGAAAATCTCAGAAATTTTTGAAGACTTCCATTCTAAACATTTTTGAATTATTATTTGGAGATCTACATATTTTCTTCTACAGAAATGATTCCAACATTAAAGTAATTGAAGGTCTTTTGCAATAAAGGAATTCAATTATAGCCACCCCACTTTCTTTTGTCCTTCCAATTATCTTCTAAAACATGATTCGCATTCTAATACTATTTCGTAAACCTAATTTTCCGAAAACCGAAAAAAATTGTCCTCCTATACTATAAGCAGGAATTATTATATAGATAGTTGTTAATACTATCTCTTTGCTTCGTATCTCTCACTGCTGAGGGTCGTGACCCTTTTCCATTATTCATACAGTAACCAGAACGTTAGCAAAAACTACCACAATACCAATAATAAATAACCTGCAATGTATAGCGTGCAAAACTCAGGTCAATGCCCTACCTAAAACGCGGTGCACATTTGATTTTTCCTTTTATAGGTGACTATATGGAAATTTTACAAAGTTATCGAAATATAACTCCTAACAATTATCCTCCAATTAACACAACGTCTTACAACTCTGTATAGTAATTACCTACCAAAAACTTTTCTTTACCAAAATTGAATTTCTACTAGAGTAAGCACTGAATAATTTCAATAGATTTTCGCGCATTCCCAAGACTTTAGTCATGGCAGAGAAAACCTATTCATGATCAACCCATCGCCGGCTTCACTACTGAGCACGGGTCTCCTCTCAGAGTGGGAAAGGTTTGACTATAGTCCACCACGCTGGCCAAGCGCGGATTAGCAGACCTCACATACCTTTGAGAACATTAAGAAGAACTCTCAGGGTTTCAGGTTTCTTCACGATGTTTTTGGTAAAGCGAGTGATATTTAATTCCTTAAAACGCACATAACTCTGAAAAGTTAGAGGGGCGTCCCCGGAATCGTACCCCCTGACCTCCTGAATAGGAGGCGGACGTTCTAACCACTAGGCTACAACGGCGTTTTAAAACCCTATCATTCTTTTAAAACTGTTGGTATATAAAGGTTCCTTTTATATACTATCTAAATATATAAAAAGTAAAAGGTGATTGACTGACTGACTGATCTATCAACGCACAGCTCAAACTACTGGACAGATCGGGCTGAAATTTGGCATGCAGATAGATATTATGACGTAGGCATCCGCTAAGAAAGGACTTTTGAAAATTCAACCCCTAAAGGGGTGAAATAGGGGATTGAAATTTGTGTAGTCCACGCGGACGAAGTCGCGAGCATAAGCTAGTAATAATATATTACGAAGGTGGCCACCATTTTATTACACTCCGACCTCAAGTTTACAAAATAAACATTTGTTACAATATAAGCCTAGCTTAAGTTAGATCTAAGCCCGCCCACAGCCTTAAGTTGTACGAAGACAGAAACATCCAGCCGTGGGCGATTTATTTATAGGTTATGACTGCGACCTCCCTGCCTACTGATTTGGTAATTCAGTGTCTCACCCTGGACATTTATTTTTAATCGATTGAAGGTTTTCTATGAAACTTTATTTTATTATTACTCAATAAAGCAGCAATGTAGAACCAACTAATTTCAAATGAGCTCGGTGGCTATGTTTAGTGTTAGACACCGAGTTAATGAGTCACCCCGCTGGGCAGTGTTCACACTATGTGGACACTGTCTTATAAGTGGGAGATCCCGGGTTTGATTTCTGGCAGGGACAATTTGCAATTTGAGATATCACACTTTCTAAATTGTGACTAATTCCGAACCAGTGGTAGATGCATCCGACTATTCGTAAGCACTTGTAAAAGTTTATACGAATAAAAAAGATTTTAATTTTCATTTTCATTTTCATTCAAAAATCCAGTAGAAACTGTTTGATTTTCCGGGATAAAAACTAGCCTATGTCACTTTCTAGGGTTTTAACAACACCCATGCAAAAATATGTGTAAAATCTGCCCATCCGCAATTGGCCTGCGTGGTAGACTATGACCAAACGCTTCATTCTGGGATATCCCGTGCTCATTAGTAAACTAGTAATGGGTTGATGATGATGATGATGATATGTTAGTTGAGCAACACTTACTAACTTGTTAGCCATTTTTGATTGTGTTGACAGCTTAGTAAATCGCTAGTCATTCATTTCACTTGTGTTCAGGTTAGATTTTAATACTTTTTAATCAAAGGAAACGAATGAAAAACTTATTTAACAAAAGCTAAGCAACGTAGAACGTCCATCAAAAGTTTACGAACTAAAATGGGTGTACAACAAAATTACTGTTCAGCAAAACACGAACAAACTAAAACAAGGATCACCCAGAATCCCGAACATACACACAAAACAAAAGCAAAAGACTCTGGAACTGTGTAAAAAATATTCATCAAAAAGTTTCACCGTGTATTGCTCGGAGACAAAGTTTGTTGTTTGGTAAGGCTGGCTACAATATCCCGAGCGATCTATAGCCTTTATTATATTTTTATAGTTTGCACCAAATGGTTAATAGGTTGCAAGAACTACTCCTGTAAATCTAGAACTGTGAAAAAATATTCATCAACACCAAAAAGCTTTTGGTGGTACCTATTGCTTAGAAACAAGTTGTCACAATTAAGCTACGAATCGATTGCTCAAAAGAACATCATTCACGTCATTACACGTAAATTGCGGGTAACATTTCATTCATTAAATACCGATCTACATTTTACTCACACCTGCAATCAAGCATCGATTTCTAGCTTAGTTTAGATCATAAGAGGAATGTGCAACATCCACACAAACTTTAATGAGTTTTTGGATGTAAAGCGGATAGATGTACATTTATTATTTTGGTCGAAATAAAGAAAAAAAAAAGCAACCTCCACACGTTAGGCAATTTTCCAGACACGCAAAACAAGCGAGTGATTGCACAATGCACTTGCCTATAATATTAAATACAGACGTATTTATGATAGAGAAGGTACATCATGCATCAGCTTTCCTATTGGCTGCTTTACGCCAGAGCAAAACAGCGCGACATTGAATGCTGTGTAACGCAAAATTGGTTTTCCATTTATAGTACCACATTAAGGCATGTTGTTGCTTAATCATAAACAGCCTTAATTAAGTCAGCCAGATCTTGATAAATTTTGTAAAAATTTGTGCCTAGTCAAATTGGTTTTTATATCACTACAGGTAACACGACCCCAATTTATTTAAGTTTCTCAGGCAACTAAAGTTAGTGTGCAGTCAGCTTAAGATAGATAAAGTGGAGGATGAAACTAGCTAGACGAAGCATATTTTATAGGATAAAAAACATTATAAAAACCATCTGTACTGGCACAATATGGTTATTATGGCCCGAAGAAGACTTTTAATCAGGGTAAGAAAATACGAAAGTTTTGAGACTTGCCTTTACATAATATTATTAAAGTTTGGAATAACTATTAAAAGTAGGTTTGCTTTTGTACAGAGTCTAAACGTAAAAATTTGTTAGTAAGTCAGGAGGGAATTTAAATTAGTCTTGACATTTCTTTATAAGAATAAAAAATAACATTCTGGATTATAATTAAACAAAAAATAGCTCGGATAAAATGATATTTAATAGTTTTATTGTTTCAGTAAATTGTAAGGTTGTTTTTAAAAAATGATTTGAATTGTCAGAAATGGTATAAAATTATCAATAATTTATCTAATGAAGGTAGTTTAATAAAATCGAAAATTAGGTTGTCTCTAATGCCTAAGACATTATGTTATACACTCGAGATACACTCGTTAAGACCCTGCAACTAATAAGCGCTCTAAAAAACTAGGTTATACCTATCTCTAAAATTCAACCGAAATAAAAACAATTCTATACCACTATCGTCAGTTTTAGTTATCACCCAATTATTGGAAATGCATAAATCACACAATTTATTATTTTGTTTTTGCACTGCATGCGAAAAAGCTGTCCATAAATTGTATGATTAATTTGAATAGGGATTTAATATTTGAACGATATCTAAAATAACATTTGCGTTTCTGTTATCAATAATCCCGTACCCGTAATAATTGTTCCTGTATAACAATGGTTTTTAATATAATTGATTTCTATTCATTATAATATTATCACGTTGCTCGTATATAGGAGAAAGTGTGTTTGTTTGTTGATTTATTGGGTTATTGGTTTGTTAGTTTGTCATTCTATCACACAGCAATGGCGCAATGGATCAACGTGATTTTTTGCATGGGTATAGTTAAAGTCAAAGTCAAAGTCAAGTCAAAGTCAACAAAAACTATATGAATTGTATGCGGAGCGACAATATGATACTGGTGACGAATTCAAGCAGTACGTTCAACTGTTTTCCAAAAAGTTTAAGAGAGATTGCATTGCAGCCAAGTCAAAATATATCCAGGCAAAAATTAAAAACAGCTCCAATGTAGTAAAAACTACCTGGAAAATAGTTAACGAAGAAACAGGAAGAGTGACACATAAAACTTGTAATTTTGAACTAAAATATCATGACAAGTTGATTACGTCAGACCCCGAGGTTGCAACCGTTTTCGAGACCTTCTTTACAGATATTCCTGTTTCTACTACAAAATCATTGAACTCTTCAGCAGCCGCCGCTCTCTCACTATTGGAGGATAACGTGCCTGAATGTAATAAAATGTTTGAATTCAGTCACGTTAGTTGCTCTGACGTTATCAAAGCTTTTAAATTAATTAATAATAAGAAAACAAATGATCTGTGGGGCATTTCCGTTAACGTTGTGAAATCATTAATTGATATTGTTGCACCCGAGTTAGCATTAATATTCAATAATTGTGTTGACTGTGGTGAGTTTCCAGACTTAATGAAACATAGTAAAATAATTCCATTATTTAAATCAGGTAGTACTAGTGACCCCACTAACTTCAGACCGATATCTGTACTACCCACTTTTAGTAAAATCTTTGAAAAAATAATTTTAACTCAACTGCTTAATTTTTTCAACATTAATGATTTATTTCACACCAAACAGTTTGGTTTTACACGGGGTCGCTCAACAACCGATGCTGGTGTTGAGTTAATACTAAATATATTTGAAGCCTGGGAGGAATCACGTGATGCGCTTGGCGTTTTATGTGATTTATCCAAGGCTTTCGACTGCGTTGATCATGAAACATTGGTCGCGAAATTGCACCATTATGGAATTAGGGGTGCAGCATTGGAATTGATGAGTTCTTACCTAAATGATAGAATACAAAGGGTAGACGTGAATGGAAAGCGATCTCCCGGATCCGTTGTAAAAATGGGGGTGCCACAAGGTTCCATCTTAGGACCTTTTCTGTTCCTTATTTACATCAATGACCTTCCTTACCTCGCTAAGGACAATTACGGGATAGTCTTGTTTGCTGATGATACATCACTTTTATTTAAAATCAATCGATACTTAACAACTTTTGATGAAGTAAACAATTCTCTCACCAAGTTAGTACAGTGGTTCGAAGCTAATAACCTGCTTCTCAACGGGAAAAAGACAAAGTGTATTAAATTCACTTTACCAAATGTTAAGCAGGTGAAAACCACTGTGCAACTTAATAATGAGGAATTAGATTTAGTGGATACCGCTATTTTTCTTGGAATAACGTTAGATGCAAAACTTCAATGGGGCTCTCATATAAATAACTTATCGAACAGACTTAGTTCTGCCGCATATGCGGTAAAAAAGATTCGCCAGTTGACAGACATAGAAACTGCGAGACTAGTATATTTTAGTTACTTTCACAGCATTATGTCATATGGTATATTATTATGGGGTAATGCTGCTGATATTAATTCTATTTTTGTGCTGCAGAAAAGGGCTGTTCGAGCCATATACAGTATGGGGCCACGAGAGTCGCTGAGAACTAAATTTAGGGAAGTTAAAATTATGACAGTGCATAATCAATATATTTTTGAAAATTTACTGTACGTACATAAAAACATAAATAAATTTAAAAAAAAAAGTGACTGTCATAATATAAATACTAGAAATAAAAATAAACTTGTAATTCCCGCCTCTAGGCTCAGTAAAGTTAGCAATTCATTTGCTCGTAATTCCATACGTTTCTATAATAAGCTTCCAGAAGACATATTGGAGATGTCTCTCAACAAGTTCAAAGTTTTCATAAAACGTAAACTAATTGAAAAATCCTATTACAATGTAAAGGATTATTTAAATGATAAGCAAGCTTGGGAATGAGTTGCTTAACGACTTTGTGATAGTTCTAATAAGTTTCAATAAATTTGTAAAGTGGTGATAATAAAAAGAATACCCGGCTGAGTTTGTTGTGGGCTCTTCTCAGACCTGGGCGCGTTTGGAACCCTCGTAGCTTTAGTTTTAAGTTTGCGTTATAATTATCACCACTATATTATCTTACAAATCTAACACTATACCAGACAATCAATAAGAGTAATTTATTACCTATTTTGAATAAATCATTTGACTTTGACTTTGAAGTCAAATGATTTATTCAAAATAGGTAATAAATTACTCTTATTGATTGTCTGGTATAGTGTTAGATTTGTAAGATAATATAGTGGTGATAATTATAACGCAAACTTAAAACTAAAGCTACGAAAAACCTGGAGAGTGATATATGTGGTCACGAAACCAAGTGAGCCCAGCTTTCTGCTAGTCGTGTGGTTTCTTATACCTTTCCAAGTGATATCATAGGCGTTAGCGCCAACGATGCCCAAGATCTAACTCTGACATATTAAACTGTGTGAAAGATGAGATTTAAATCGAAGTCAGCTTGCGACGGATGATTGGAAATCAATTATGGCCGCCGCCGTATTTCCGCAGGCGATGGATCTTATTCAAACGTCAATTTAAATCCCATTTATATTGAGACAGCTCTGGATGATTTGTCTTTGGTAATTACTCATGACAAATTGCGTATGGCTCTTTATCTACATCTATAATGCATAAAGGAAAGGCTCAAAATGGCTAGAACCCAGAGCCGTAAAATTAGTTTAAAAAACCGGCCAAGTACGAGTCAGACTCGCGCACTGAGGGTTCCGTATTACAATCTTATTTTATCGACATTTTGCATGATAAATCAAAAACTATTATATCTAAAAATGAATAAAAATCTGTTTAGAATGTACAAGTGAAGCCCTTTCATATGATACCCCGCTTGATATTTGAATAATAAAATTGAAAATACTAATTATTAGTTTATGACCACAACTTATTTTTTTTTGTGTGATGTGACCACAAATTCACGGTTTTCAGATTTTTCACCTTATGTCTGCTATAAGACCTACTTACCTGCCAAATTTCATGATTCTAAGTCAACGGGAAGTACCTACCCTGTAGGTTTCTTGACAGACCGACAGACAGACAACAAAGTGATTTTATAAGGGTTCCGTTTTTCCTTTTGAGGTACGGAACCCAAAACAAAGCTACCGAGCCTTACGGTATAAAGTCATCAAAAGTATATAAAAGTATGAAGATATTCAGAATGTGTCTCACTCAAGCAAAATACGCGGAAGTTCAGTATATTATTGAGACGTTACTCAAACAAAGTGACATTCTTGAAGAATCGATGCGAACGTTTATTTAACGACGAGGAAAATCAGAACACACTCCCAGAATCTTGACCTAGGGATGATCGAATTGAACGAGCAGCTATCGATTGTTTTAGCATCGATTTCAAGTTCTCAACATATTGATAGGAATCATATTATCTCGGTTCAACTCGGTTGCGCAGCGTTCAGGAAGCTTCGAGATGTCTTCTTGCCCGAAACTCCTCAGTGCTTGACCAAAGTCTTCGAACAGTGCGTATTGCCAGTGATGACATATCATACATACGTGGCGTATGGGCCTCATAAGAAAGCTCAGACTCACTCAGCGGGCGATGGAGAGAGATGTGCGGAGTTTCTCTACGTTATCAAATCAGAAATAAGGAGATTTGTAGGAGAACTAGAGTAACCGACATAGCTCAACGGGTTGCGAAGCTGAAGTGGCAATGGGCAGGGTACATAGTTCGTACAAACGATAGACGTTGGGGTCCCAAGGTGCTGGTATGGCGACCTCGCACCGGAAGACGCAGCATTGGAAGACCCCCCACTAGGTGGACAACAGACGGAAACGTTTAAGTGCGGAAACCAGCCCAGGGTGAAGAAAGAAAGAAAGTGGCAATGGGCAGGGCACATAGTTCAATTCAACATCGATTTCCAATATATCGATATTCGATCCCATCCCTACCCGCGACCCGAAACTTCTGAAATATGACAAATAGCTCATTCGATATTCCTCGCGGGCTTCCTCGATAAATCAATAAAACCCATTACTTTGAAGCCACGTTGATGAGGATTTAAAGGGATCAAATCAAACGCATTTGAGACGAATTTCCGATGTGGATATTTTTTGTCTATACAACTGTATGGGGGAAATTGAGACAAGCAAATGAGATCACTTGATATTATGTCATCATCATCATCATCATCATCAACCGCCACTGGTGGACATAATTATTACTGTCGAAGAATTTAAAATAAAAATTATCTATCAACTAGCTTATGCTTGCGACTTCATCCGCGTGGACTACATAAATTTCAACCTCCTATTTTACTATCTTAGGGGTTGAATTTTCAAATCTTACCGGATGCCTTCGTTATAACAGCTGCATGCCGAATTTCAGCGCGATCCGTCCAGTAGTTTCAGCTGTGCGTTGATAGATCAGTCAGTTAGTCAGTCAGTCACCATTTCCTTTTATATATATAGATGATTAAATCTGTTCGCCTGTATGAAGTGTTGGGGGTGTGGTTGTATTTTTGGTGCGTCACAAAAAAGAAAACAAAGCAGATGATGCTTTTGAAGAATGAATGTACCTATAAGTCCCGCAAATTGCTAATGCGCATGGCTACCATTTTTGTGACGTCAGCACTAAACTGAAGTTTGGAGCTGATGGTATATTTTTACTTAAATATATCATCATTTTGATGTTATTGAGACATGGTTCCAGCACAACAGCAATTTGCGGGACTTATATTACTTATATTAAAATTTCCAACGTAAGAGTACAAAAAGAGGATTTCAATATCATAAAAATATCATAGCTGTGCAATTAAAAATGAATCTCATTTTGATTCCCTCCTCGTGTACGAATACATGTACGAAACAAAGGGGCTAAGTATTTAAAACGGGTAAAGGATAAATCCTTTTTGTTGTTTTCTGTTATGCTGAACAATTAATATTATGCGGCTTTTCTTTAGAGAAAGTTTATATATAAATTTATTTATTTATTTATTCACATACAAGTTAGCCCTTGACTGCAATCTCACCTGGTGGTAAGTGATGATGCAGTCTAAGATGATAGCGGGCTAACCTGAAAGGGGTATGGCAGTTTTTAGTAAACCCATACCCCTTTGGTTTCTACACGGCATCGTACCGGAACGCTAAATCGCTTGGCGGCACGGCTTTGCCGGTAGCGTGGTAACTAGCCACGGCCGAAGCCTCCCACCAGACCAGACCAAAAATTTAGAAATTATAAAATTCCAAACCCCTGCCAGGAATCGAACCCGGGACCTCCCACTAACAAGACCACAGCGCTCACCACTGCGCCAGGGAGGTCGTCGACATAAAAGGAAAGCCTATCAACGCACAGCTCAAACAACTTGGCGGATCAGGCTGAAATTTGGTATGCAGATAGCTATTATGACGTCTAAATCCACTAAGAAAGCATTTTTAAAAATTCAACCCTGAAGGAGTAAAATTTCCAGAAAAAGGTACTTATTATTATCATGATTATACAAACATAAACTTACTAGACATGAAGTCAGTATCAACAAGGTCGATAACCATAAAGAGATTCCGACGAATTGAAAACCTCCTTTTTTGAATCGGTTAAGAAGACGACAGTATCACAATACGAACACTTTAGATAAATGAACAGAAATTTAATAGAATTGAACTGTGAACATTACGATTTCCAGAAAAAGGTACTCAATCATTTTTATCATAATTATACAAACATAAACATACTAGAAATGAAGTCAGTATCAACAAACACAAAACGAACACTTTAGATAAATTAACAGAAATTTAACAGATTTGAACTGTGAACATTACGATTTCCAGAAAAAGGTACTTACTCAATCATTTTTATCATAATTATACAAACATAAACTTACTAGAAATGAATTCAGTATCAACAAATTTGGTTGATAACCACAAAACGAACACTTTAGATGAATGAACAGAAATTTTACAGTTTTCAACTGTGAGCATCGCAATTTCCAGAAAAAGGTAAACATTTTTTTATCATAATAAATTTACAATAACGAGCGCGTAGCCCCGAACGGCGTATCCGGTTTTCAGAACCTCTCTCTTTAAAATTCCCTCGCTAAGTACAGTGTACAAAGCACGGGTGTAAATTCTAAAATTCTTTTATCATGTACCGGATCGTTATTTATTTTGTATTGCACTGTTTCACAATGGCGTGGGTCTATTATTAAAACATATTCGGCGAAGGTTAAATTACATTTATTAGATACTTATTTTGGGAGGCCGCCATCTTTTCATATTTCATATTCTAAGTAGCAATATAAGTGATAGCGATCATTCGTGTCCCAAAGTAAAAAAAGTAGAAAGAAAATCATACATGAGTGTATTATGGCTCCTTCTACTCGTTCCTATAAGTTTTGTTGTCATGGTTATTGCTCAATATACTCGTAAGTTACGTTTTGTCATTGACTTATATATTACTTCGTATGGACAGAGCTGTTGAACAAACAAAATGCCACCGACTCAGTGGTGCTTTATCACCAATGCAACCTCAGTGACGTCTGGATTTCAAACAGGTCGTTCATTAGTATCTGAGGTGGCGCTGATTGATTTGGTTCCAAAACCGTGAAAAATTTTGTTCGCTTGGGCATATCTTGTCATTTATATCAATGCGTTTTGTTTTTGAACCAAATAGTTTCACTTTAAACTCAAATTAAGGTGTCCTGTCTGAATAAATTCAAAGTTAGTAATCCCTTATTAACTTTGAATTAATTTCGATTACTCCACTAACTTGTCAGACAACTTTTCGGATAGACTAAGCTTAAACTAAAAGTGGATTTCAGTTTATATTGAAACTTCAGACGTTTCAAAATAAACTCCCGACAGATTTAAATTGATTAAGGTCAAATCTAATTAGAACTATTCCCTTGTTTCAGGTGTAACGATGGATATTTTGAACAAATACATCAAAGAACAGATCAAAGTTTATAACAAGATGACTTATCTGATAATACAATGAAGATAACAACTGGAATAGCGATAGAATAAGGAAATGTGTCCGCAAAGGTGATATAAGAAGAAAATGGCCATCTACAAGCTGCCTTTACACATTTGCAACTCAATAAAGCAGTATTATTTGAATCGAGTGTCAAATTTAATAGGTAAACTAGTGAAGGTGGGACAAAGGGGCACAGTGAAAAGCAAATGCAAATTAGAGTCTCAGGAGAGGATTACATTAATAGTACTCTCAGTGTTACTTTTAAGTGTAAATTCAAGTGGAAACAGTTATAGTGGTGGTAGGAATTCTATGTTAAGGACCAGAATTATAGGTACTAGGTACGGCAAATTGCAAGGCGTCATACTTCCTATGGATCAACATAAGTATTTGAAACCAGTAGAGGCTTATTTAGGAGTGCCATATGCAACACCGCCTACGGGATCAAATAGGTAAACTCCTATTGTTGAAAATTAAATTGTATCTTTTATGGACTAAGAGCCAGCGCGTGCCAGACCTTCGTTATTTTATAAAAGCTAAAAGTTTATAGTATTATTACCAACATTGGGAGAAACGGTTTGGACGTTTGTTTGGAGCTGGGTGGCTTTGGGAGATAACAGGTAATAAAGGTGTTAAGTATCGTAGGTACTTCAAAGTACCTCACGTCATTGCATTGCCAGACATTTAGTGTCGTGGTAACCCCCTGCTAGACACCCTTAAACTTTTAAACTTTAAGGGTGTCTGATATGTACATGTATTATCTGACGTAAGATTTTTTTTACACCTTTAATACCTGTTATCTCCCAATGATCCTCACAAACATCCAAACAAACGTTCTTCCTTATGTTGGGGACAATATACGCTAAGAAACTTTCAGCTTTTATAAAATAACGAAGGTCTGGCACGCGCTGGCTCTCTCTTTATTATTCACCATAGTTACGCTTTTTTAAGGTTTCATACCAGAAGGGTGCTCCGCTGTCCGTTCGTCTATCCACCAGTATGTCTGTCTGTCTATCTGTCAGCAACTGCTGTTTCTCATAAAACGGAATAGATAGAGAGTTGAAATTTTCACAGAGTGTGTATTTCTTTTGCCGCTATAACAACAAATAATAAAAAAATTCAAAATGGCCACCATGCAAATTAAAAAAGGGCTATTTCGTGTACCCCTTCGTGTGCGAGCCCTCTTTTTAGTTTCTAATTTGTTTGCATTAGAATCCAAATTTACATAACTCAAAATAAAGACCGTAATCGTGAATTTAAATTATATCTTCTTCTATAATATAAAAAAGAATCACTAAATGTGTTGCAAATCTCGAGAATAGCTGAACCGATTTCGCTAATTTTTTAAAATAATATTCCTTGAAGTACCTACGAGGATGGTTCTTACGGAGAGAAAAATTTAAAAAAAATGAATCGACTGTTAGGCGGAACGAAGTTCGCCAGGGCAGCTAGTTATAATATAAAATGAATCACTAAATGTGTTGCTCATCGCAAATCTCGAGAACAGCTGAACCGATTTCGCTAATTCTTTTTTTATAATATTTCTTGAAGTGCGAGGATAGCTGTTCTTACGCAGAGAAAAATTTAAAAAATTTGAATCGACTGTTAGGCGGAACGAAGTTCGCCAGGGCAGCTAGTTTAGCATAAATAAGTAATATCCCATTGTTAAATTCCAATATTTTCGAAGGTTTGCCCCAACTCGGGCTCCAGCACCTTGGGACGACGTGAAAACGGTAGATCAAATGGGTCCAGTGTGTCCACAAAGGCTACCAGACATTTCCAACGAGACGACCACTCTAGAGAGAATGCCGAAGGGAAGACTGGAATACCTCAGACGATTATTGCCGAGGCTAAAAAATCAGAGTGAAGACTGTCTGTACATGAATATTTACACACCGGTTCAAGGTAAGAAATTATACCTAACTGTATAAGTCGATCGGGATCGAACCCCCGACCTCCGATTAGGAGGCGGACGTCATAACCACTAAGCTATCACAGATTAGATTTTATTTTACTCATTACTCGTAACATAATTAGCTTTCACAAATTGCGTCTCTTCGAATTCACCCCTTTCAATATCTCAAATATTGACATTATCAAAGAGAAATCATTTCAGTTCGCTGAATAGAAGCATTTAGTCGAAATATTAAAGATGTAAGATAACGAAGATTTAAAATAATGGTCAGCTAAATAAATTTATTTTGCAATACTGTAGTGGTGATGAACATCACGATTTTGTCACCAGTATTTACCGAGTTTATCTCGAATTCCGGACTCTTTTGTACAATTTGTCGTGCATTTTGAATAAAGTAAAACGGGGTTAGCGTATATGCAAATGGAAATTAGAAGTCAGTTCTGTGAAAATTTTCATTTCGTATTCTAGTTGATGTTTTTTTTGGCCGCGTTGCTAAAATTAACAAACCGTGCTTTTGATAAGACTTGAAATCAGAACGTATTTCGAGTGGGTATTAATTTTTGGTTTGTGATTCTTACTTTTATACATTCTCATTTATTAAAATAATAATATTACGTACTACATGATATCTGCAACTCCGTCCGCGTGAATTCAGGTTTTTTAAAATGCCGTAGGAACTCTTTAATTTAGCCGAAATTTACCCTCTACTAAGAATTTGTATTAAATTTCTTTAGAATATTCCTTGCAAGAATTCAGATTATTACCTTATAAAATCGTTCTTGAATAAGAATGACAATGAACCTTTGAATGACAATTTATTTTAAATTCTAACACTAAATTCAAATCCATTTGTAGCCATTTTCTTTTGTTAGATGACAGGATTTAAAGTGAATCAATTGAATGTCTGAATCTAAAGTAAAAAGTTAACATTTCTTGATATATTAATTAATAGGTATATTATTTTTATTCAAGTAAACTTTTACAAGTGCTTTTGAATCGTCAACTATTTTAATTTACCACTGGTTTGGAATGCCGTTCCTACCGAGAAGAACCAGCAAGAAACTCGGCGGTTGCTCTGTGATGTAAAGTGAAGTGATGCATTTATAATATTAATCTACCATACTTTACAAGCAATTGCAGCCCCGTGCATTGCTGGAGCGAGTCAATTCCAAGCTTTCTTGACAAAAGAAATAGGTACTATGATAAACTAAAATATAGGAGTTTTCATATTATGAACGATTTCTCAGAAAACTAAATAACGTTATTGAAATGTGTGTACCACTACCTACCTATGGCATGACTATTTCTTTGAATCGACATTTATATGAAACTAAATTATATATTTCCCAAGAGCGATGTTTATTCTTACAACTCTGTCATAGAAAAGATGAGATTGAATTTATTACGCTAATAGAGTTTCAACATAGAGTCGTCTAGTTATTAGTAATAGAAATATCAGTAAGCCAGATGACTGTTAAATTACGATTTTGTTGCTATTATTTTTTGTTCTAAATAACAAGTAAGTAAATATGCCGTTAAAAACTTTCCGCTAGGGGACAAACCAATAAACTATCAAAAACTAACAAACAAAAAATATAATTTCGCTTTTATAATATGGATAGTGATTACTTTTTGGTTTGTTTAAAACGATAAGAAAATTAAATTTTAAAAATGTTTTATTAAAAACAAGAAATTAAATGTGTCAAAACATTGTAACTAATTAATTCGTTATGAATACCTTAAATACTTCAACTGATTTCGTACCAAAAAAAAGGAAATTTCAATACAATTTTTTGGCTTGTTGCAACGAAACAATGATACCTACAACTTTTCCAATATAAATTATTCATACAGCCAGTGATCCGATTCTCTCTCATAAATTACAAAATGTCACGGCAACGCGATGCGACCCCGTTGCTTGCAATTCGTCTTGTCAGAATATTTTATGTTGTGTTTATTACTTCAACTTTATTAAAATCATATTAAAATCTAGTAGATTTTCTCTCTCTCCTTCTTATTTTTACTAATACATATTATATTTTTCGTAGCACTTGCTCAAAAAAGTGACATTCTATGCCACAAAAAGCGAACATAACAATATTCATTTTTAATCTGTTAAAAACCGGGAAAGAAAATTGTACTGAATTTCATTCATCCCCTAGGGAGAGAATGTGATTTAAATTTGGAATACTGCTTTATCCCCTTGGTTAATAATCTACTATTATTATTGCATAATATCTATTATGTTCTTTTCATGAAGTTTTTTAATTTATGAGGCAGTATTAAATCAGTATGTAAACAGGCATATTTCAAAATTTTCTCCGCTTATCATGTAGCACAATTACCGAACATGAATTCTTTAGTAGAATAGCTTGTTAAAAGGAATTCTATTGTGACTTTATCCCCACTAAATTTTAATACCTCGTGCCAATAGCCTATTGGAAATATCCGGAATACTTTGGCCGCTTCCGGACTAAAAATTTTAATCACAGGTTAAAATGAGCGCCTTTCAAAAGTTTTGTAGAAAAGATTTTTCAATAGATTTTCGCTTAATTCTTTGTGGCATTTTTCTTCTTCTTCTTTGTCACATAATCACTGCTTAATCAAGCTGTTCTTAACTTTATTATCATATTTATCAGCATTATGTACCTTCTTCAAAATTAAACTTTGAGTTCATTTTAGAAAAATGCTATGGCTGCCTAAATATCTAAATAAGAAATGATTTGTCATTAATGTTATCCAACTATTTTACGACTAGCTTACACCTAGAATACACAAACTTTAACGCCCTATTTTACCATCTTATGGGTTGAATTTTCAAAAATCCTTTCTTAGCGGATGTCTACGTTATAATAGCTATCTGCATATCAAGTTTCAGCCCGATTCGTTTAGTAGTTTGAGCTGTGCGCTGATAGATCTGTCAGTCAATCAGTCAGTCGGCTTTTCCTTTTATTCATTTTACGATATGATATGATACGATATGATATGACTCACAAAACTACAAGTACAACTACAAGTACCTTGCTATTTTTTTTATTCCGATACAAGTGAGCCCATGACTGCAATCTCACCTGGTGGTAAGTGATGATGCAGTCTAAGATAGAAGCGGGCTAACCTGGAAGGAGTAAGGCAGTTATATTAAACCCATACACCTTTGGTTTCTACACGGCATCGTATCGGAACGCTAAATCGCTCGGCGGCACGGCTTTGCCGGTAGGGTTTTCACTAGCCACGACCAAAGCCTCCCACAGATCAGACCAGAAATTTAGAAATCATAAAATTCCAAACCCCTGCCGGGAATCGAATGCAGGACCTCCCACTAGTAAAACCACAGCGCTTACCACTGCGCCAGGGAGGTCGTCAAACATCACAATATAAAATTTAGAATAATAATCCTATTTATTTGGTTCAAGCACTTTGAAGTGCTTTAACCAAATAAATATATACTTCAGACATTTCATTTTCTGTCCACATACTATAAACTTACGAAAATGATACCTCTTTTCCATAATTGGTTGGCTGCAAAAGCACTCCAATAGGAGCACGAAACGAGGTCGCGTAATGTAGATATGACGCCCCACATTTACATGCAGATGAGTTTCGTAGTGTTAGTCATAGTTTACGTTCTCGCATATCACTATAGTAGGGGAGCCGAATATGCTAAATAGGGATTTACTCGAGCGTCGTGGGGACCTATTGGATTATGAAGATTAGGTGCTAAAAAGAAAAAAAGGTTATATTATGATGTAACACTGGTGGGGAGAGCGCGTACAGGTTTTCAAAAATGTAAAAAAAAAAATATAGTCACAAAGAAGTACTCTTCTTCTTCTTCTTTATGTCACGTTTAAATTGTTAGATCAATGAAAAACACACTTTTCTGCATCTTATTAAATTGCCTTGTCTTAATCTGACGCGCTTGAGTAAATCCCAAAATCCCCTCGTGAGCTCCCCTACCACTATATTAAACACCGAGCGAGCGCGCCGATGGTTTTGACAGAGAGCATAAATCACTATCATATCCAGTCTTATGTATATTGATGTTATTAGTAGTAGTGCCTGCTTATTAATTCAACGATCGGGAGTCGTGCTTGCTGTGAAATTCATAACATATCGAAGCATGGTACGAAGGGACCATTTGGTTATCAAATCCTAGCCAACCAGCTAAACTAAGCTTTTGAGATATCAGCTAAGCTTTTGTATCAGAGACTAGGTGCTACTCGCAACTCGCTATTTAGGAAAATAAAATAGTTAAATCCCATCAGTTTTGGTGATCGGGTCCCATGCAGCATCAGGATTGAGGAGTTGCAATCCAAATTTTTTAAAGGACGATGTCGCAGTTTTTATATTTAAAAAAAATACTCAAATCGGTTGAAAAATCTCGGAGATTTCGGTGTAAAACATAACTTCATCTTTTTAATTTTCTTGGTTAATCTTTTAATTTTCTGTGAAATTCCCGTCAAAATAGGTTCAGCCGTTCTGAAGGTTAGCCCGTTCAAGCAGACAGACTGACAAAAATATTAAAAACGTGTAATCCAGTTATGGTATACCACTTCAAATAACTATTTTAGCTGCGGTAGTTATTTTGAAGTTGCAAATAGACACTTCAATTTTATTTATTAGTATAGATTAGCTTATGCCCACGACTTCGGTCGCATGGACTACACAAATAAACTCTTAGGGGTTGAACACTAAGATCTGATAATAACTAAAAAAAATACGTTCCCTAAGTTGAGTTTTATGCTGAAGGATCTGAGATTTGAAAATATTTTTAAACCTTCATTTAAATCGCTTTATAAAATCATATTGATCGCAGCTTTAACCTTTAAAACTATTGACGATCTTGAAATATTACCTTTCAGCATCTACAGTGGATTTCCACAAAATCACAAAGTTATTACTTAAATGGAATTCATTCTTCGACGTCTCTAGAATTAATATTTGACCACGAATCCGGGTATCTATCTGCGGGCCTCATAAAAGATCCTTTTTATAAAACTATCGTACCAAAATGGCGGCTATTGTAAGCCGTGATTAAAATTTCTGCTCGCGACCTAACCAAAGCGGTCCGGATATTTTCAATAGTCTATTGACATCAAGTATTAAAATTTAGTATCCGATAAATCACAATGGAATGCTTTTCAATAAACCAGAATCTATTGGTTTTGCCTTTGCTAGTTATTTATCATGCTTACTATCTATAATCTAAGACCCAGTATCAACCAATGCAGTTATGGGCGAACATGTTCAACAGACCAATCAGATTTTCTTAATAAAACTAAACAGGCTGTAACCAGAACGCTAGCAAAAACTTAGCGTATATCGTAACCAATAACCATTTATACTACCTAAACACCATTATAATAATCTATATAATATATAAAATTCAAAGTCCTGCCTGACTGACTGACATATATATCAACGCACAGCCTAAACCGCTGGTCCTAAAGACATGAAATTTTGGAGGGTCTATTCTTTTGTAAACAGTAGGTATCCGCTAAGAAAGGATTTTTTTGAAATTCCACCCCTAAGTGGGTTAAATGGGGGATGGAAGTTTGTATGAAAGTCGGTAATTTTTTAAGTTATTTGCATGAAAATTGGTATTTGGGTTTTCGATCACAAATGAAGAAATACGTGTTTCAGGGTTTTTGGAAAATGCGCCCATAAGGGTGGTAAAATAGGGGATGAAAGTTTGTATGGGACAGTTTTAATTATTGATATTAATTACTTGAAATTTGGAAAGTAGGTTTTTTCTTGAGGTTAGGTGTCAGCTAAGAAATGACTATGAGAAAATCCCCCCCTAAAGGGATGAAATGGGGGTTGGAAGGTTATATGTGTTATTCGGTGCTGGTGCAGGGTGCGCGTCCTGATGTTATACTGTTTGTTTCTGAATAAAAAAATGCCATTTGTTTCCTGTATGCCACGCGGGCGAAGCCGCGAGCAGAAGCTAGTAATAACTATATAAGGGTTCCATTTTTCCTTTTCAGGTACGGAATCCTAAAAATGAAAGTCAGAGGGGCAATCCATTTATTGACAGATTAGTTATTGATAGATGACGTGAAAAGATTGTCATGTCATCTATCATTATTGATCATCTATTGGTTATATACCGGGTTTTAGTTGACTATTTAATAATCATAAACATCATCTAGTTGTTAAAGCATCCACTGTTGAATATTGTCTTGTATTATATTCTAGGTACGCTGTCACGTGCAGATACAAAATTTAGGGATAAAATATTGGATATCAATTTATTATAGTAGTTCTGAATTTAATTTCTACGTCATGTACAAATTAAATTCAGAAATACTCGTGAACTAGAAATTCTATTGTATTTGAAACTCCCATAATTGTACGTTCCAAGCGATCCGTATCTCTTTATATTCATACTGGCTTATTCCCGCGACTTCGTCCGCGTGGGCTATACAAATTTCGAACATCTATTTTACTCTCTCAGGGGTAGAATTTTTAAAAATCCTTAGTGGATGCCTAAGTCATAATAGCTATCTGCTTGCAAAATTTCGACCCGATGCGTCCAGTAGTTTGAGCTGTTCATTGATAGATCGGTCAGCCAGCTGCCAGTCAGTCCTTAGATTATTATTAGTCCATTTATCAACCTTAAAATCATCATCATTCGTCAAACCATCGCTGGCTCACTACTGAGCATGGGTACCCTCTCAGATTGAGAATGGTTAGGCCAACTGCGGATTGCCATGTAGCAGACTTCACACATCTTTGAGAACATTATGGAGACCTTTCAGATATTATGCAGGTTTCCTCACGATATTTTAGTGATATTTTAATTGATTTAAACGCCCATAGCTCCGACAAGTTAGAGTTGCGTTCCTGGGATCGAACCTCCGACCTCTGAATAGGAGGGTAACATCTTAACCACTAGACTATCCCCGTTTCAATACTCATATATACTTAGCTATTTAATTTCAGCTTTTAATACAATATGTTTCTAAGTAAACAGGTAATTTGAATATTTTAGCAATCACGTCTTCCTCCAAAGCTATTTATTTTAAACTCGGCACTCAGGTATTTTACGCAGAATTCTAATCTCTCTTGAATAGAGGTTGATGAATACAGTTTCTTTTCACAAGTACCTAATATTATTATCTTTTACCTTATATTTTACTAGCAGTTGCCCGCGACTTCGCGTAAAATTTTTGGTTTCTCATGAGATCTGAAATTTTCCCGCTGCAATAGGCCTCATTTACCAATCACCTTTAGACACGGAACGCAGAATACCTAAATGCCAATTTTCATATCTCTAACTTCAAAAACATAGGATATTCATATAAATTTTCAACTCCTATTTCAGGGAAATTTAGTTAGATCCTTTCTTATATGATACCTACCTCTTAGAAAGATCCTACGTTTCAAATTTCAAGTAAAAATAACAATAGTTAAAACTTTTCTATAAAAACTGTTCCCACCCATTTTACCACCCTTAAGGGGGGAATTTTCCAAATTGACTTATACAGATTTTCATTATTTAAAGCTAATAACCTAAATGTCGGTTCCGTGTTTTTCCTTTTAAGGTACGGAACCCTAAAAACGAGTCATATAACACACTAGCTTATGCCCGCGTGGCCCATACTAATTTTAGCCCTTATTTTAGGAGTTAGTTCTCTTAGGAGTTGAATTTTCAAAGATCTTTTCAAAATTTTCAGCCCGATCCGTCTAGTCATATTATTAGCCATATATATATCAGCCATATTAAATGACTAATATTCCCCTTTCCTCTCCAATTAAGCGTCAGGTTTGTGCTATGAGTAGGTACGACAATAGTGCAACGGGCGGGATTTGAACCGTCGACCTTTCGGTTTTCAGTCCACTCCTATACCGGTTGAGCTATTGAGGCTCTTATTGAGGAGTTTGAGCTGTGCGTTGATGTCAGTCACGTTTTCTTTTTATATATTTGGATATTCAAATCAGCGAAGCGTAAACTTTCTATCACAATGAAAATGCTGTGTAACGGGAATATGTAACGGGTATTGAATGAAATTGTGCGTGTTTGCGATACCAAGTGTGGCTCTGTTAAGGTTCGCTGAGCTTAGGAATTCGAGTGCATGTGGCGGAAACATCGAATGGTGGGATAGGATACAAATGGTAGATTGGAAACGGAATATATATTTGTATAGCCTTCCTAGGAGTAGGTACAATGCCGTTTCGGTATTTGGTAGAATTACAGTTGTTCGTTCTTATTCATTTGGGTGCCTATTGATTTGTGTCTATTTGCGCAGCCTTGATTTGAGGCAAATAATGGCGTGGCTCGACCTGAATTTTATGAAATACAAATATAATAATATTACAACAAATTGTTATTATTAGTTTCTACTAAAATGCAGACATGTAGTCGTATTGTCGTGACGTATTATTATAATTCATGAGAGAAATATTATTTGCGATTTTACATAATAAAATATTTCAGAATTGGTGATTGTATTTCTCATTTTCGAATAAATTATATTTAAAACTTCTGCTACACTGTTCAGAAATGAAAACAATTCCAGTAGATTAACTTTTTTTCAATATCTTAGTATTATATTATAAAAGCAGTCAAGTGCGAATCGGACTTGCACGCAAACTGTTATTTTTATTTTTTTTACTTTAGATGGCGGCAATCTTGACATTTCATTTGTTGTTGCAATGGCAAAAGAAATACATAATATTATGCTGTTTTCAACTCTCTATCTATCTCTCTAAACTAATGGCACGTCTAAATCTATTTCTATCCCTTTCATAATGTTGCTTGCGGAAAAGGATAACACTAGATTTAGACCTGTTAATTTAGTTTAGTTTAGAGATTGTGTACAAGAGAATCGGCAGATATTCCCTTTTTTCTTCTCTCGCTATTGAAACAAAGTGAACGCAGAGCACAAACAATATAGAAAATGAAGCTAAAATAAAACCAGAATAGATAACCAAGGAAATAGAGTATATTTTTATAGAGCGTAGTTAAACAGCCGCATACGAGCGGGCTGTAGAACAATTTCACGTCCCGATGTTTTGCTTGAAAATATCTCAAGTAGGGCAGAAGCAGAACTGTGACGGTGCCAGCACAAATGTTTTTTCGAGCTCGAAGACAGACGCAACTTTTTTTTCTCCAATACGCAAGTTGGGAAAGAAAATTTTGTTTTTTTAATGACTGAATTCATCAGAATACTTAGGTATATCTGGAGTTTTACTTATTCATAATAATAAATGGAGAAAAGTATGTCTGCAGTTGCATCCTTTTGGATTAACACAAATCGAAAACGGAAATTCGAACAAAAATTTTTCAGCCATTATAAGACGAAAACAAACAAATATCTATGTAGAGTACAAACAATATAGAAAATGAAGCTAAAGTAAAACAAGAATTTAGATAACCACGGAAATAGAGTATATTTTTATAGAGCGTAGTTAAACAACTGCATACGAGTGGGCTGTAGAAAAATTTTACGTCCAGTATGCTCAGTAGGTACGAGATTTTATGTCACACCAACGTTGATAGTATTCGAGTGTCGAAACACTTCAGCGTTATAGTAAAATGGATCGTAGCCTGCCTTGTTTTAAAGCTCAAGTTTATCTACACATCTACAGCCAACGCTCGAAGCGGAAACTTTGCTAAATTAAAATCAGTGGTATTGAATTTTTGACTTAAATTCAAGGACCTTACGATCTATTTTACTTTGGTGTTATGGTGTTTCGACTCTCAAATACTATCAACGTTGGCAAGACGTAAAATCTTATACTAGGTGTACCGATGTTTTGCTTGAAAATATCCCTAGTAGGGCAAAAGCAGAACTGCGAAGTTCTAGTACAAATGTTTATTCGAGCTCGAAGACAGACGCAACTTTTTTTTCTCCAATACGCAAGTTGGGAAAGAAATATTGAATTTTTATTTTTTCTATGACTGAATTCATTAGAATACTTTCTGGAGTTTTACGTCAAATTCCAAAGTTGTTACTTGGAACCTGTGAATTTAAATTTCATTTTAAGAACTAGATAATGTCCGTGACTCCTGTCATATTTAAGGTATTTTAAAAACCCCGTGCGAACTCTTTGAACCTCTAGTCAAGAGTATAAAGTAGCCTAAAATTTTTTTTTTTTTTTTTAATTGTAATTTTAGAGTATTCGCATGCTCTTCTTACTAATGTAATATGAAAAGGACAGACACAGTTTGACAGTTTTAAATTTAATTTTTAGATGGTAAAACCCGTGGTTTTCGCGCGCAGTCGCGAACCTACTGTTTAAATTTGTATTGCGCACTAAAATTTAGAGTCTTTAAATGTGAAAGGCATGTTCCGTTCCTTTTTTAGCATTAGTAAAAAGAAAAGGATGCAGATACTCTAAATTTAGTTTAGAGAAAGACAAGGGAATCGGTGCCAATTGTAATATTATACAAACTTATAATCCTAAGAAGAACATAAAATATAGACTTCACAGGGACACAAGTTATCCTTATACAACATATCGCCAAAATTGGATAAAGAGTTGGGCAGCGAAATGTTATCTACCATTGGTGATAATTTAGTTCTTAGAACATGTTTATGGCAAATACCAGTCAACGAATCAATGTACCTAATTACTGAAACTGTGTAAAATTTTACTGCACACATAATATTTATTTTACTTTTTGAAAACATAACAAGCTTATAACTGCGTCGTATTTTCCAACCATATTGGTTTTATTGATATATTTTTATATTCCGTGAACCGAACGTTAATAAAGTTTTTATTGACATGAAAGCTTATATATATATAGCCTCCTATATCTATATAGCCTCCGAACTGGGCTTACAAAAAAAATATCATATTTTAAACATGTATGATGGTCCACTTGATTTAGTATTTCTGCTTTGTCGTTATCAAAAATAATATATCGGGGTTTGCTTTCCGCTTTTCAACCTAGCCGACATTTTTTTTTCGAATGCTGTTAGCTGGACTAATCTGTTTTTTTTAAAGCAATTGCTGTTATACGCAGCTGAGCGTTTTTAATTTTTAATCCTCGATATACAACGGTATAAATAGGTAGGATGGTAGTTTGTTTACACATTTTTCGTTACGTCTTTTTTTTTATTCATGACAGCCAAACGCTTGACCACAATCACACCTGATGGAAAGTGATGATGACGGAACACCGATTTCTCTATTTTCTCCTATAGATTTCTTGACTGATTTTCAATTTTTTTTATTCAATAGTCTTTCATCGTTCTTCTACTCTTTTATACTAAAATAAATAAATTACCAATAAAATAAGATAACTTAACATTATTTGGATCGCTACTATAACTATACAATTTTTATCACTGTTTTGATCATCTTTTTCATCTATAATCAAATCTGTAGCACCAAGAAACGAAATAAAAAAAAACACAATAGGAGATTTGCCACATAAAATCCAAATATTAATACATTCTTACCCAGAACAATATAGACCGTACATTTTCATTCGTATATTCGTATTCGATGAGAAAAACATATTTCATACAATTGGAATGGGTCCAAAGACTGAACTTATCTGGATCGCTACGGATCTGTCATGCGAAACGGTAGATAAAGTAAACAAAGGTGAACTGAAGAAGGCTTGAAAGGCACTGACTTTTATCTCTGAACTGTTATTTTTGCTTGACTGTGTCGAAGCTATGGCCCTATGTAGTATGTTGATTTGGAATCTTAAATATATAAAAGGGAATGGTGACTGACTGACTGACTGATCTATCAACGCACAGCTCAAACTACTGGACGGATCGGGCTGGGCATGCAGATAGCTATTATGACGTAGGCATCCGCTAAGAAAGGATTTTTGAAAATTCACCTAAGGGGGTGATGAAATAGGGGTCCGAAATTTGTGTAGTCCACGCGGACGGATGCGTCCAAAGACTGAACTTATCTGGAGCGAGCATAAGCTAGTACTGTAACAAACCATTCGTCCGCGCGGCCGCCGAATGCTTTCCCACTCGCACACTACTAACTGCACTGTTCTACAAACACGTCATCGAGTAGCCGCCTACGCAAGGAGTGGGGATCAGCGTGTATAAAAGACCGCGCCCGCCAGTGCAACATCCAACCAACTCCAACTCCAACCGACTCCAACTCCCGACAATAGCTCATTACTTTAAACAGCTTTCCAAAAATTATTTTGAGAAAGCCATTAGACACCCCAACTCCCTAATAGTTGAGGCAGCGACATACACCCCTGACCGAAACGACCCCCCAGATAAAAGACGCCCTAAGCACGTCCTTAACGACCCCGACGATCAAATCATGACCGACAATGCACCCTACCTCGTAGGGCTACACAATTCAACCTCATCACAGCGTCTTCGCCGGCGAAGACGAGGTCCCCGATTTCTAACGTCACCCGGACGTGGGCTCACGCCACGGCCTCGGGGGCGTACGGACTAACCAACAAAACCGACAACTCCACCCATCCCAACGTCATCCTAAGCCGTGGTCCGAGCCTCACAGGAGGCGCCCTTAGGAGGACGTTGCCCCCCGACCTCTCGAATTATTTCTTCGAGCCCTAGGGCTCACCCCCAGGCGGAGCTTCGCGCTCGCCAACCCCCCCGGTGACGCTGTAGCGGCCAGTAGGGCCTACGCAGCATAGTCAATCCGAAACAACACAAAAAAAGTGCAACATCGATTCGCAGCCTAGCGGCTGGCTTGGAGAGATAGCCACGCAGTCCTCCAAGACCAGTCGGGTTAAGGAGTGCGGTAGCTACCTGCAGCCCACTCCGACAACCAGTTGAGGTTACGAACGCGATAGCCCCTGCAGTCCGTTCGTCCACCTCCAGCTTAGGATCCGATTTTGTTGTGTACGTTTATTTGTTAAATATTATGTAAGGGAAGAATATATATTTACTACTCATCCTCGAGTTTTACTTCTACCCATAGAGCAGAAACAAAGAGGAGATGTTGTATTAAGATTTCCCTATGAAATATCGAGTGACATTTTGCGGGGTGAGGGGTTGTGGAACGCCGCCCACTTCTCAATTTTCCATCTGCGGGTTAGTAGCAAAACTACTCGCTTAGCGACCTAACATCGATATATTGATGTCACTACATAGTTCAGCTATCTCACACTAGATGTCAATAAGTGTAGAAATTACGTATAAAATTACTTACAAATGAAATGTGATACCATTCATAGCATCAGAACGTCTGTCTGAATAACTTTGACACGATAAAACACAACACTTCATCCTTTTGTTCTTAAAAACGCGAAAACACACCGATAATACGAGTCTCAATATATGTGAACCTGACGAACGCAGACAGCATACTAACTAAGGCCCCGCCCACAGTGATGACGTCAGGACCTAGTTGAAAATCACAGTGCACAGTTGCTTAGGCCAACTCCTCTTTGTTTCTGCTCTATGCTTCTACCGCCCCTTATAGTACTACTATAAGATGCAGTACTAATATTTGATATCTCTTGCAGTGGGACCAACACTACTCGCGAAGTATCCAGTGGTGGTTTTCATTCACGGAGAGTCATTCGAGTGGAATTCCGGCAATGTGTACGACGGTGCCGTCCTAGCGAGCTACGCGGGCCTTGTAGTCATCACTATCAACTACCGCCTTGGAATATTGGGTAAGAATTATATTATCTACTAAAAAAAAATCAGAAATTGTCCCGCTGCAAAAGGCTCTACTAGTAAACTCACTCAGTCTAACCTTTACCAGTTACCACCCTACCGGCAAAGCCGTGCCGCCAAGCGATTTAGCGTTCCGGTACGATGCCGTGTAGAAACCAAAGTGGTACGGGTTTAATAAAAACTGCCATACCCCTTCCAGGTTAGCTCGCTATCATCTTAGACTGCATCATCACTTACCATCAGGTGAGATTGCAGTCAAGGGCTAACTTGTATCTGAATTAAAAAAAAAAAACCTTAATGCACCGAATCCAGAATACCTAAATGCCAATTTTCATATCTCAAACTTCGAAACATATGATTTTCATATAACCTTTCAACCCCCATTTCAACCCCTTAGAGGGGGATTTTCTCAAAACTGTTTCTTAGCTGACACCTACGTCCTAGAACGAACTTATCTTCCAAATTTCAAGTTTATAGGCTTTATAGTTTCTGAGATTTCGTGATTAGTCAGTGAGTGAGTGGTAATTCTCTTTTATTTATATATTATTTAGACAGATTATAGTCGACGCATTTTAAACTGAAGACATAACTTGACGACTCAGTTTAAAATGCGTTGACTTTACCTGAACCTTGTCAGCTCAATGAGCGAAGGAATATCTATGGTGGCAAGAGACCTTTTGATCGTATCGTTAAGAGAGCCATGCCTAAACAGCCTACCAGAGCTCTTTTGGTAAGGGAGTCTGTGGTTTCCAAATTAATCAACCTTTTTGCCACACGGACATCTGTGTTGATGACATAGTGGTGTTCTGAAACTGAGGCCTAGAACCACACGAAACCTTTAGTAATCTAAAATTGTTCCGAGATATTTTGATGTTAGGATAAGGAACGAGTAGATATCTTACTTGAAAACTACGATACTTCACGGTATTCTCTGTGGTTTCGATTAGTATTTCAAATGGATTTAGCTACTATATCGAGCTATATATTATATAGCTAGGATTCATGGCTCTATCAAAGTCAACTTCAATGTTTCAAGTGAAATACTTATACGTAGACTTGTGACATTGTGGCGAAGGCAATACATATCACTATCAACATTTTCTAATATTGGACATATTCTAGCTCCTTGAAGTTTATTTAGGCTTCATGCATTCTTAATGAACTTTGTAGTTGTTCAAGAGGTGTTGGTATACTTAGCGTGACTTGAACTTCTGTATACATAATTTATTGAATTCGTTAAACATAAGTTACTTTGCTGACTTTATTAGGACTGGTTACTCTTGGGTTGAAAGGAAAGAGAAAAACTTGATAAAAACAATTAATGTTATTTTATTGGAGAAAAATGTGTTATCTGTATCGTAACAGTCTAATTTAGTTTCGTTCACTCTGGTTATGTAAATATAGAAAAGAAAAAGGTGACTGACTGACTGACTGACTGACTGACTGACTGACTGACTGACTGACTGACTGTTTGGTGCAGATCTGAAAAATATCTTCAAAGATAGATAAGGAAACTCCTCAACGGATAAGAGTAAATTGCTCACAATTAGTGTTATAGCTTAGTAGACAGTAGTTTTTTTATAATAATCATAATGAATAAAATAAAATAAAATAAAGTAATAATTTTTTTTGGTACATTAAACCAGGCATAGCATATTTTAATAAACAGGGCAAATAAAAAAAAAATAAAAAAAAACTATTTTTTTACATTCAACTATCAACTTCTCGGAACCTGCGCTTTACTTTTCGTTTTACGTGAAATGGTATAAGTATACTTATACAAAAATTCAGTAGTTTTTGAGATAAATTGCAACAGACACACACACATTCGAAATTAGTATTTCTTACCCAAACGTATACACCATCGTTGATCACCGTGCGCGAAAATGTAGGTAATATTTTTTAAAAAAACATCATCAACTGCAATTTGAATAAAGTAAAGCATAATTAAATGAATATCACTCGGATATCATAGCAGTCCTCGTGAGTAAAGTATACTGTTAATTCCCACAGCTACCACACATAATTCGCCATTAACATTCAACATTTTATCTCACCACCTGACTGTACAAATTCACATTTTATAATAATCAGGTCATTCAACACCCACGGGATATAACACCCTAAATGCACACGTATTCTGAAATGCCGCGAATATGAGTTCATTAAAATTTCAAACTCACCCGAGCGACACAGAAAAAAGAGATCTTTGTGCTTAGAATAAAGTAGGAAATCCCGTGAATGCGGATAAACTTAGAGCCCTAACACACTAAGATGCCATGGCAACGTTACTGGTCACGTAGCCATTGCTACCTCTGGCTACCTACCGTAGCCAAATGAGGTTGCCAAAGAACACAGACGTGTCAAATAAGTAGCATGACAATACAAATAGTGACGTTTAGTTGGCCTCTGAGTGAAAGAGAGTAAATAACTTGTATGCAATCTACTGGCGACTTGGCTACGCGTTGCCAGGTCGCCAGAGTGCCCAATCTCCACGTAAAGTTAAGTCTTGGCTACGTTTACAAATTAGGAACGTCGCCAGACCATAGTCCAGTGATAACTCACTGGCTACGATCTAGCGACGTTGACTGTCATACACATGTCATACATTTCAATGCCAATTGTTTGGATATGTAGCCGGCGACGTTGCCATGGCGTCCCAGTGTGCTAGGGCTCTTAAGGTGCCGCTGAAAAGCAAGCACTTCAAGAAATGTTTAATTAAGCAAAGTGAAACGTGACGAAGCTATCGCACAAGCGCTGTGCATAATTAGACGAAAGCTCAAGAAAAATAAAACTATTTAAATGCTCATTTAATTTTTCATCAGAGGCAAACTTAACGCCGGTTTTATATTATTTTTAAGTTTCCGTACATCAAAAGGAAAAAAGAAACTCTGTCTGGCCGTCTGTCGTATCTGTCAAGAAAATCTGTAGTGTACTTCCCGTTGACCTAGAATCATGTTTGGCAGTTAGGTAGGTCTTATAGCACAAGTAAAGGAATTTATCCCGAAAAATCAAGCTATAAAATTTTTAGAATAGAATAGAAATATTTTTTACACAAATAGACTTTTACAAGTATAGTACGCGACAGCTAGAGATGGCAATCGAGGTATGAGGCGAGGGGACACCCCGCACGTCACCCACGCTCTCCCGCACTGGGTTAGCCCGGGGCTGTGCAGGTGTGCGGGGCGTCCCCACCCCGATTGCCATCTCGACCTATAGCGAACTATATCTATATTTGAATCGTCGAATCGTCAAACGTTTTAACGGCAGTTCAATTTCCAGGGTTCCTAAATGCAAATCCGATACCGCATCTGAAGGCACGAGTGGCGAACTACGGCTTAATGGACCAAATTGCGGCATTGCACTGGGTGCAGCAGAATATAGCTCTGTTTGGCGGCGACCCGGGCAACGTCACCATGCTGGGTCATGGATCGGGCGCTGCGTGCATTAACTTCCTAATGATCTCACCCACTGTTGTGACTGGTTTGTACAAATGTTTTTATGTCTCCATGCTCTCTAAAATGTTACAATTTCTCCTTGCCTCCGCGGTTCGTCCGTCTTGTCTCCGTCCGTCCGTCTGTTTGCCTATCAGCGGGTTGTATTTCATGGACCGTAATAGGTTGAGAATTGAACTTTTCACATATTGTATATTTCTATTGCCACTGCAACAACAATACAAAATTTGGAAATGACAGTGGCTTAGTAATAGGATTTTGTTTTTAGGGTACGGAACCATCTAATACTTGTTGACTAACTTAACAGAAATATCAGTGACAATATAATATTACTCGAACTTTACTAATCGCAGTTGGTTCTATAAAATTATTAGCTGATCCTTCTTAGACAGAGGTATTTTCCCGACTATAATATTTAAAAATCCTAAAACACTATTTGCTATGTAACGGAACATTATTTTAGAACATTTTCTTGGTAGTTTCATTGCTGCCTTTTCGATCTACCCAGTATAAAATTCTTAGTTAGTAGCTCTTGATATGTGACTTAAATTAATCTTTGCTTTTTAGGTCTTTTCCACCGAGCAATCCTTCTGTCTGGCTCAGCGCTTAGTTCCTGGGCTCTCGTAGAAGACCCCGTCAGCTTTTCCGTCCAACTCGCAAAGCAATCAAACTGTACGCTCCCAGAAGATATCGTCAAAGACCATGAACTAATAGTGGACTGCCTTAGAGAAGTACCCCTTCTAGAACTGATGTCCGCTGAAATTAGTACACCGAGCTACCTCACAGCATTTGGACCATCTGTCGACGGTGTTGTAGTCAAGACCGACTACGCGAAAGAGCTGCTCACATTCTTTATACCGAACGACCTTCAAGGATTCACCAGCGTATCCGGTGTCAACAATATCAAGGCGGACAAAAGAAGCGGAGATAGGATTTTCGGGATAAGAGGCGGACAGAATAAATATGATCTGCTATTCGGGGTGGTAACGAGCGAAGCGCTCTGGAAATTTTCGGCTCAGGATATACAAAACGGTTTCGAGGGCGAAAGGCGGGACAGAATAATAAGGTGAGAAATGTTTGTATAGCAAATTGGTGTTTACTCGATTCAGAGGATTTCATGGATATCGATTGATTTAAATTTATTAAAGCAACGAAAGGTTAGGGGCAAAGGGTTCAATCATTTGCCTAATTTAATCCAGGTGTAACATCAAAAAGTGTTACCGTTTAAATTTGCTTTATTTTACCTTTTATCAATTTATCCTTATCAATAGGAAAATTCTAACTAAAGACTGACTCATCAATGCACAGCTCAAACCCTTGGTCCTCGAAAGCTGAAATTTTGCATAGTTTTTTAATAATGAAGATAAGCATTATAAGGCCGATTTTTTAAATTCCCACGGGATGGGGAATAAAAAGTATTTAGATTTTCGCCGCAAATCGCCGCTAGTCTAAAGTATTTTATTTTATTTCACAGGACTTACGTTAGAAACGCCTACACATATCATTTGAGCGAAATATTTTTCACTATAGTCAACGAATATACTGACTGGGAGAGGACTGTTCAGGTAAGGTTTCACCAAAAATATTTTTTCATTACCCACAAAAATAAATCTTGAAGCCAAGATTGGCAATCCCTTTCATGTCGTATTATCATACTGATCAGAATATTTCTATCGGCTTCGCATTACTTACATACGTGATTGGAAAAGAAAACCGAAGTCAGGCCCCTTTTAAATTGGGAGTAATAGGCTTTGGAAGTAAATTGTACGAAACCAATAGTTTTGGTGAGACAGCTGCGTGGAATATATTCGGCACTCCAAGTGGCAAAGTTAAAGAAATATTTTCTTTTTTTATAGTTTTTGGAATTATTCTTTTGTAAGTTTATTTGTTTAATTTTCCCTCGGTTTTGAAACTTAAATGTATAATGATAAAATTTTTACAAAATTACTTTAAAGAAATGTTAAAGTCTCAGAAAAAGTCAAGTTATGTATTGGGTCAAGGGTAGAGGAATCTACCTTACACTGTCAATAAGTAAAACCGTAGACAGGTACTAGACCGTAGACATTATGTACTGTCAAATCACATTTTGGTACTCAAAATGGCTTAAAAGGTCAAACAGTAACGGATTATATTATTTCGTTAGAATTTCTATAGTGTCATTGAATGCCAATCATAATATTTGGAGCAGCAGATATATTCAGGGCACAAAACATTTCAGAATTAATAATACTAACTAAATTAATCATGAAGTGCATTGAATTACAAATTCAGCGTAGAATTGATAAAATTTCCGTGTGTATCCGAGTTTATATTGGATGCGGATGAAACTAGGAAACAAAGGTCATTTGGCAACAGTTCTAGATTGGGAACTAAAAGCAAGAGCTCTCATATGGCTTGCGTTGCGTGTCAACCGTCCTAATATCAAACGATTCTTTTAGCATTGTTGAAAATTTGGGACACAATTTGTGAAATATGACTTTTTAAGAATAAAAAATCATTTTCACTTTCATTTTCACAATTTGTGAAGGTACTTTTTTAAGAATAATAAATCATTTTCACTTTCATTTTCACAAATATTATTTTGGATTGATTTGCAATTAAACATCTTTTTGTCACGTGTCCGATAGCCAGGAACACAAGTAGGTACACAAATAAAAATTAAAATGGAAGAAAAGTCGATAGGTTTGGTATCAAAAAAACTGTCAATCATCAAGAATTGTATTTGCAGATAATGAATAGCAAGTAAAGGGGCAAAAAAGCGATCGACTTAACACATGATTTTATTTTCGAATCAACATTTCGAAGACATAGTTTTAAGTTGAGACCATAAAACTAAATATTTTTCTAATTTTAAAGGAAAAAAACAGAACCAAAGCTAATTTTAAAATTGTAACAGTTGGTGAAAGATTTAAAACTGAGCCTAGGATTTTGTGATATACAGTCTGAATTTGTAGATGCCAGTATGAATGAAAATACCGAAAAAGGTCATTTGGCACCAATCTAAATTTCGAGCCAGAGAGGCAACCCGTCAATGTAGGTCGTGCAATGCTTAGACGAAAACACCAAATACTTTTTACACGACTGTCCAGGCATTTTGTATATATAGGATGTACGGGTTATTATTAGAATTCCTACACCATTCCAAATGACACTATCTTTTTTTTTTTTTGAAAAAAAAAATCAATATGGTGGCTGTGTGGGCATCATTATCAGATGTGAAATTTTTTATCTTTTTGTTTGTTTTTTGGCTGGGCAGCGGTTTTATTTTTTGTTTAAGACTTGTTATTTTCATTCATGTACTTAAATTTAAAGTGTGGAATAGAATTTCTTTATCTGCGAATTTATCTCGTCCCTCGCAAAGCCTTGCTTATTGTACTCCTTAATCTCTTTAGACTTTTTTGCTTAAGACTGCTCTTTTGGATGTTTTAATATAAAGAAATTGTTGTTGTGAATGCTTAGATGTTTGAATCATCATCATCATCCTCAACCGATAGACGTCCACTGGACATAGGTCTCTTGTAGGGACTTCCACACGCCACGGTTTTGCGCCGCCTGAATTCAGCGGCTCCCTGCGACTCGTCCTATGTTTGAATACTTGTTTTAAATTAAACAAAGTACTTAATGAAATAATGTTGTCCAATAGGCATGGTCGCTAACTATGGAGCTCATAAAAAAGCTCAGAGTCACTCAGCGGGCGATGGATAGAGCTATACTTAGAGTTTTTCTACGTGATCAAATCAGAAATGAGGAGATCCGTAGAAGAACTAGACTAACCGACATAGCTCAACGGGTTACGAAGCTGAAGTGGCAATGGGCAGGGCACATAGTTCGTAAAACCGATAGACGTTGGGGTCCCAAGGTGCTGGAATGGCGACCTCGCACCGGACGACGACGCAGCGTTGGGTGGACGGACGAAATCAGACGAGTCACAGGGAGCCGCTGGATTCAGGCAGCGCAAGACCGTGGCGTGTGGAAGTCCCTACATGAGACTATGTCCAGCAGTGTACATCTATCGGTTGATGATGATTAATATTAGTAATGGATAAAAAGGTGTAAAGATTTAAGTAAAAGTTTGAAATTATTTGCCTATTTACTTACTTAAAAAGATTTTTCATTACAGCATCCGATCAATACCAGAGACGCGGCAGTGTTAGCACTGTCGGATGCCCAGTACGTCGCCCCGCTGGTCCAGACAGGCGATTTCCTCAGCGTGAGCAAGAGCGCTATTGGATCCGGACCGAATACATTCTTCTACGTGTTCGATTATCAGACTAAAGATGGAGATTATCCTCAGGTAAGTTTTTATACAGGTTGCAACCAGAACGCTGGCGAAAACAAAGACATGTGATAGAACTGATGATTACTGATAATATGATACCACAAAAAACTCGAAAAAATAAATTAAAAATCCTATAAAAGCTTACGATAAATTGCAAATAAAACATCTGACTGACGCCAGAGGTCGAAGAACGTTACGTAATTAGGTCACTCGGAGTCAATGCCGCGTCGTAGGTGGGGGTATTGACCCGAATTTTGCACGCTATACATTGCGGGTTTGAAAAATACTAAATCACTAAAACTACAAAATGAGGCGAATGTTGAAGTGAGGTGAACCATTTTGGTTTTATAAAAACAAAACCTAGCCCAACCAATGTACGGTTTTTATTTGCCCAGCCGTTGAGGTGCTGTGTGGGTTTAAAGAATCCTACATAGATACCTACTCAGATAGCCACAATCTATAACACGAGGCCAGAAAGGCACTCCCGGTAGAGGCATGAGTGCTTTTCTAAAAAATGAAACGTTCGAAATGAAATTCCATACTTACTTTTCTTGACAGTTGTAATACTGTCCGGCAAGTTTAACTTTCAAACTAATCTACAGGGTATGAAATGTGCACATAAATATGAAATGTCATCATTTTTTAGAAAAAAAATATCTAAGCCTATCTGTGCACAGTTGGGTAAAAAATATAACGCTGAGACTTTGAACAAATCGTTTACCCGTCCTATATATAAATTGTCTCTTCTAGACAAGTTCTGAGCAACGTTTCTAATATTGCCCCCGATTTCCAATATTAGATCATTATTGGTACTTTTTCCTCTTCAAAGCGAGCATCGTTTTATGCTCATCGCAATTTTGTTTTTACTCTTCTTTTTAGGGTTCCGTACCTCAAAAGGAAAAAGGAATCCTTGTAGGATCACTTCGTTCTTTGTCGTGTATATCAAGAAACATATAGGATACTTCCAATTGACGAAAAATCATGAAATTTGGCAGATCCAGCAAATTCAGGCGAAACCGTGAATTCTTAGTTAGATCACAAAAAAAATTAAAATGTGTTCATGAACAAATAATTAATATTTTCAACTTTTAAAGTAAGATTAATTACTAGGTATACTAAAATATGGGATATCATATAAAAGTGATTTACCGGTAAATTCTAAAATGGATTTTATTTATTGTTATGCACAATAGTTTTTGATTTATCGTGCAAAATGTCGAAAAAATACGACTGCAGTACGGTACCCTCAGTGCGCGAGTCTGAGTCGCACTTGGGCGGTTTTTTCCACGTCCCGCCATTGCCAAAGTTTCATTTAGTAAATCTCAAACCAATTCACAATTGATTGATTTATGGTTATCCTTCTGGGATGAAAGCCTCGGTCTATTCCTCTACAGATATTCCCAAATGCGTATTTTCATTGTTCATTCAAATATTTGGTTTCTATAAATTTCGCTGTATTAGCTTAATGGAAATAGTTTGTTGAATTTCGGGATCAGCATTCAGTTCAAAAGTAACAACCGATTCGAATTGTTTTATCCGATCTTCTATAAAATATTGTTATTTGATTGTTTCAACTTAGTATTCGAATATATTGGAAATTTTATATAAAAAAATACTCGTTCAATTTCTTTTAAACCCCCGACTCAAAAAGGGGTGTATAAAATTAAATTGAAAATTTAAATAACCCCCGACACAAAACTCACTAAAAAGTAAAAAATTATATATATTGGCCCTTTTTTCTTTTACATTGTAAAAAATTTAAATTCTATAAATTTCGCTGTATTAGTTTAATGGAAATAGTTAGTTGAATTTTTGGGATCAGTATTCAGTTCAAAAGTAGCAACCGATTCGAATTGTTTTATCCGACCTTCTACAGAATGTTGTTATTTGATTGATTAAACTTAGCATTCTTATTCAAATTGCAAAAAGCATTCAAAAATACTAGAAATTTTATTTTAAAAAACCCTGGTTCGCCCGACCTAAAAAGAGGGGTGTTTAAAATTAAGTTAAAAACTCAATTGAAAGTTTAATTTTTATTTTTATTTATTAGCTTAAAGGAAATAGTTTGTTAAGTTTTCTTGATCAGCATTCACTTCAAAAATAACAACCGATTCGAATTGTTTTATCTGATCTGCTATAGAATACTAATTGATTTGAATCAACTTAGCATTCGAATATAATAGAAATTTTTATAAAAAAATACTGGTTCAATTTCTTTTTATAATAGTAATAAACGCAAAGTATTGGCTGTACGTTAACCACAGTGCTGAAAATATCACCCCTGTAATGCCCCTGTATTTTAATTGGATAGCTTTTAAAAGGCCTCACTCCGCCTGATACTATAACCTAGTTTATTTAAAATTAATTGCAAATACAGGAGATTGCTATGGCTACAAACATTAAAAAACAACTAAAAAACTTTATCTAACAAATGGGTTTAAATAATCATATTTCGGCCTACCGCCATTTTACTTTTTTTTTCAAAATAGCGGACTCGCATAAAGCCTGTACATATCAACACTAACACTGTAAAAATAAATAAAGAAATAAAAAAAAGTATTGTATGAGAGCTAGCTATCAAAGTTGTACTGGTGGAGTCATCAGTACAACAGTCTCATAAAAGTTCTGAAAAAAAAAGAAAAAGGCCTGTAAAAAAGGCATGTAGTTGTAGGTAGGCCAGACTTCATACTAAAATATTCAAACCCCTTTCTCTTTGTGCGTAATAATAAAGGTTCCTTTTTCATTTAGAGGTACGGAACCCTAAAAAACATTGAACAAAATAGTAACCTTATATTTGTTTTAGCGTATGGGTTCGGTACACGGAGAGGAGCTGCCGTATTTGTTCGGCGCGCCGCTCGTCGAGGGGCTCGGCCACTTCCCCAAAAACTACTCCAAGTCTGAAGTGGCCTTAGCAGAAGCGTTCATCCTGTATATAGCTAATTTTGTAAGAACTGGGTGAGTATTAAGTTTTTTTTTTTAATTTTAACCGACTGCCAAAAAGGAGGTGGTTCTCAATTCGGCCTGTTTTTATGTATGTACACCGATTATTTCGAGGTTTCTGGACCGATTTGCAATTTTTTCAAAATCAACAGTAGAAGTTTCCGTGGTGGTCCCATAAAATTTCTGGATCCAACTCCTTAATCCTGATGCTGCAAGGTTACTGCCCGCCTAAGTTGTCCGATTCAAAAAGTGTTCATAGTGAATTAATATTGTAGGTACCAAGCAACGATTTCATGCTTATATTCTAAGTTCCAACTCCTCAACCCTGATGATGCATGGTACAGCGCTCATAAGCGATGTGATTCAGGAACTGCGGATGGTGCAATATTATTTTAGGTGTCAAGCATAGACTACATTGTGGTTACGATATAGATCAATAAGTTATACTTACTAGCCAATTTGTTACGACACGTGTGCTCAAAAAAAGTAGTGTAGTGTTTTCAAGGTGTATTTTCAGGGTCTTCATTCCACCATAACTTCTAAATATTATTTTAAAATGTCACACAAACAGAAAGTCAAACGAAACGATGAGGATTCTATAATTTGTTACGGAACAAAAAGAAGGAAGAAAATACTGAGCCTATTAGTATTGCTATTAATAGACTTTTAGTTGGTATTTTTCCATTTTATTCAGTACGGTTATTACGAGATTTTATGTCTCACTAACGTTGGTAGTATTCGAGTGTCGAAACACTTTCGCGTTATAGTAAACTGGATCTTAAACACCTTGTTTTAAACAGAGGCGGATTTGCAGTCTTAGCCGCTGTAGGCCCCAGGCCAGAGCCGCCCCTTTCCTAGCTCTCATCATATTAAAGACTAACTTATGCTCGCGACTTCATCCGCGTGGACCACACGAATTTCATACCCCTATTTCATCCTCTTAGAGGTTAAATTTTCAAAAATCCTGTCTTAGCGGAGGCCTACGTCATAATAGATATCTGCATGCCAAATCTCAGCCCGATCCGTTCCGGGTTCGAAATTTGTGTAATTGGTCCACGCGGATGAAGTCGCGAGCATAAGCTAGTTTAAATATATATAAAAAGACTTGTTCTGACTGACAAACTGATCTATCAACGCACAGCCTAAACTGCTGGGTTTAGAAACATGAAATATTGACAGTAAGTTCCTTTTCTAACGTAGGCACCCACTAAGAAAGGATTTTTGAAAGTGCAACCCCTAAGGGGGTTAAATAGGATATGGAAGTTTGTATGAAAGATCGATAAAAATTGTTATATAAGCATCGATATAAATGACAAGATATGGTCAAGCAAACAAAATTTTTCACGGTTTTGGAACCAGATAAATCAGCGCCACCTCTTAGATAGGTACTAATGAACGACTCGTTTGAAATCCAGACGTCACTGAGGTTGCATTGGTGCTAAAGCACCACTGAGTCAGTGCCATTTTGATTGTTCAAAAGCCCTGTCCATACGAAGTAATATCAAAGAGTATGTATGTGGCTTTCGGTTAAAAATAAAAATATTATGTAAGTATTTCATGATTTTTGAAAATTTTACTTCCAAGGGGGTAAAATAGGGGGTGTAAGTTTGTATGAATGTCCGTTATTTTTCAAGTTATTTCCATGAGAATTGGTAAGTATGTAGGTAAATGAAAAAATACGTGTTTCAGGTTTTTTGAAAATTCCACCCCCATGCTTTTTTTTACTATCGTAAAGTGCTGACAACAATACTTTACTATCATTACAATCTAGCCTATGAGAGAGGCTAATAGGTAATATTATATTAACCTAAACTTATAAACGTACTTACTATACCTAAGAATCGGTCTATTGAGTCTTTATTGGTAGACACTTTGTTCTTGTGTTCTTTAAATTGCACTAGCACTATGCTTTCACTTTGTTCGTGTGTTCTTTGAATTGCACTAGCACTATATTTTCACCCCCACGCTGATATTCTAAATCCCACCCGAGTGAAGCCCGGGCAGATCAGATAGTGTGTTACAAAACTCGTCTGCACTTAAAGGACTCTGCTAAGGGATTGGTCAACTTAGTTTGGATACGCGAGAGTGAAGACTCGAGTGACTACCAGATGGTGTCCAGATGGCAGAACATCGTTTAAAACCCAAAACTAAGATTGTCATTAGGGTACCCGGATCAATAGATGAACATTCGGAAATTCGGAATTCAACTAAATAGTCGTATATTTTTCAAATCACATAATTATATGTGGTACTGAATAATTAATATTTTTTCTTAATGTTTTTAATGTTTTTTCAACTCCCCAATGAATAAAATTTTAAAGTCACTAGTAACTAATAAAATAGGAGGCACTGGATGTCCTCTACTGGTAACTATCAAAAGATCTGCATTTATTAATGACAAAAGTAGATTCATAACAATATCTTTAAAAAATCGGCCAAGTGCGAATCAGAATCGCGCACTGAGGGCTCCGTACTGCAATCGCATTTTATCGACATTTTGTACGATAAATCAGAAACTACTGACTAGATCTCGTTCAAACCAATTTTCGGTGGAAGTTTGCATAGTAATGTACATCATATATTTTTTTTAGTTTTATCATTCTCTTATTTTAGAAGTTACAGGGGGAGACACACATTTTACCACTTTGGAAGTGTCTCTCGCGCAAACTATTCAGTTTAGAAAAAAATGACATTAGAAACCTCAATATCATTTTTGAAGATCTATCCATAGATAGAGTACACGTATAGGTTTGATGGAAAAAATATTTTTTGAGTTTCAGTTCTAAGTAGGGAACCCCCAAAATTTATTGTTTTTTTTTCTATTTTTGTGTGAAAATCTTAATGCGGTTCACAGAATACATCTACTTACCAAGTTTCAAAAGTATAGCTCTTATGGTTTCGAAAAAAGTGGCTGTGACATACGGACGGACATACAGACAGACATGATATTATACATTTATAAGGGTTCCGTTTTTTGCTATTTGGCTACGGAACCCTAAAAAATCAATAGCATCCATTAGCATCTTTAAAATTCATCGGCACCGTAATAATCGTTTTTTTATATCACGTAGGTATAAATTTTGTAGTGATCGCTCTTTATATGTTTTCTCAAGGATTTACTTTATTAATCGCGATTTTTCAAACAAAAATTATTTAAATCACACAAACACTCGGACATACAGCCTATACCCTACCCTATACCCTACCCTATACCCTATCTGTATTGTTTTGCCAAAATGTATCGCGTAAAGTTTTATGGTCTCGTTTTGGTGGTGTCGTCCGTCGTCCGTCCCTCCTGTTGTTTATGAATAGGTTTTCTGTACCATGTGCGTTGAGGACGCAACATGAGACCTCATAGTAACATTTGTGAATATGGGTTGTAAGTGTTTACGCTTTTGCCTTTTTCGATCCTTGACCTATTGTTTCGTTCACGTAAAAACAATGATCTATTGTCCTTTTATTGGTTGCTTACGCACTTTCTATTCCTGATTTTTCTTGAACTTATTGATTATTTATATAAGTTCAAGTTAGTTATAAGTATTAATACGATGCATTGCAGAGCGGCCGCCCCTAATATGTGGCCGCTCTAGGCTCGGGCCTATTGTGCCTAAGGGCAAATCCGCCACTGGTTTTAAAGCTTAAGTTTGTCTACACATCTACAGCCAGTGGAAGCGGAAACGTTTCGAAATTAAAACTGTTGGCATTGAATTTTTGACTTCAATTCAAGGCGCTTTAAGTCCATTTTACTTTGACGTTATTGTGTTTCGACTCTTGAATTCTAGCAACGTTGGTGAGACGTAAAATCTTATACTAAGCGTACTGTAAATATAACTATTACACTACAGGCTGAGAGAAGCGTCTTCTATTGGAAATTGCATACTTTGTTGTATTTACAAATACTTATAAGTATTTTTATATTCGACTCAAAGAAGGCAATAAATTTCCAATTTGAGCGTCTTTTTTCGTGCCAACCCCGTCAGTGTCAATAAAGAAATTCCAGCAACAAAAGACAAGACAATCGAAGCGTTTTATCAAACTTGGTTCCGAGCAATAATTCCCCATTCCGCTGCGACCAAACGAGGCGAAACGGGACTTGATTGTTACCAGGTTAGCGTTTTCATTGTTTCGCCGTTTTTTGTCTTTACCTGAGCTGTAATACTTTTGGAATTAAATTTAGTGCTACTACAGAAGAGTTATAAAGTGATTTTTTAAATTAAAAAATAGCTATCTTGCGCCAGCTTTGTACGAGTAACCTTAAGGCCCTTTTCTGATTAATCTATGCCGCAGCGGTGGGACATCAGCATGCTCAGTATAGGTACGCGATACCGAAAACTTACCGAGCACCTATATTTCTATGGAGCGTTCCTGATTTATGCGGTCGCGCAGGAGCGGCGCGGTACAGTTTTGTTTCACATCGTATCTGCTCTGTATGCTGTTCGGTAGCCGCTCGGCAATTTACCAAGCCGGACGCATCAAAGTGAGGGACTTTATTATTGCGTTAATACGGGAAGTTGAAAATCTCTCGGTTCTGCATAATTTTCTGCAGACATGTGTGAAAGAGGAGGCAGTGCGGTATGCTTTCGACATCCAAGTGTGTTGATGTTGCACTGCAGCTGCACCAACTAATTAGAAAACGGCTTACGTTTCGAGCAATAATTCCCCATTCCGCCGCGACCAGCCAGTCAGCCACGACCAACTGCTGCAACAGTGGGGGGGGGGGGGGGAGCAGTGGTGTCTTTCAACACTTTCAACACTGCGTTCTCCATCACAACGTCTATCGGTATTTCGAACTATATGCTCTGCCCATTGCCACTTCAGCTTCGCCAGCTGCTTAGCTATGTATGTCGGTTGCTCTGGTTCTCAGGATCTCCTCATTGCTGGGTAGATAACTTCAAGCATAGCTCTCTCCATTCGCTCGCTGAGTGACTCTGAGCTTTCTTATGAGGCCCATAGTTAGCGTAGTAGTCATCACTCATCATCAACAACAAAACTATTAGTCAATAATATTAATTTTCGAAGCAAGTTTTTCATAAAAATTCCAATCTTTTGTTGTTCATTGCGAGGCTCCATTAAAGTGTGAATGACAAAAGAGCGAATGAAGAAGGAGTGAAAGAACGGAAATAACAAACCGGTACCAATTAATTTTCCGTTTCAATTCGTTCGGTAACAAATGAATAGCTCGAAATAACTTCGATTCTTTCGCCATTTGTTATTGCAGTTCTTTCATTGAACGCGCGCAGGTGAAAATTAATGAACTGGTTAATTGGAAGCTTAAGTATATTTCATTACCATTGATTTCATTTTAGGGCTGCATACCCGAAGGGTGCCCATGCGACCTTACGACGGTTACGCACTCATCCGATCCGAGTCCGTGAAAATACGTTCCTTTTTGTTTTGTATGGTAGCTTATGACATACGTCGTAGATAATCGCTGGTATTTTCACGGATGACGAATATAACTCGGATGACGGAAGTGCAGTGCGTAATCGCCGTTATTAGGTACTAAGCCTCCGATGTGTCTGTCCGTCCATCCAACTGTCTGTCAGTGGGCTATATCTCGTGAACCATAATAGGTAGAGAGTTGAAATTTTTACAGAATGTGTATTTTTATTGCCACTTTGCACACAACAAATAATAAAAATTTAAAAATGGCCGCCATGAAAATTAAAAAAAAATTAAAATTGTGATTTCTTGTACGACGGTACAATACATCGACCTCGACCGATTTTTTGACGATAGGGTACGGAATCCTAAAAATGTGAATCCATGCGGACAAAGTCGTGGGAAGTCTAGTAATAAGGTAAATTGCAATTAATCCGGTTGATTGAACCTGAAATGAATAGCATTACTATAATTATTGGTCCCTTAGCTATAATAATAATATCATGTCGTTTGAGGTAGGTTCAGAGGACGCTTTCATCCATTCAATCCATACAATTATCCTCCTAATGAATATCAAGTGGCCCATATAGAGTGGCTCTTATGAGATTAATACGCGTAATGTCATCTAATTTGTATAATATTATATGTTTTGAGTATTACTTCCATTTTATACTTATAGAATAATTAATCTAAGATTATATTATTATACTAGCTTTTGCTCGCGAAATTTCAAACCTCTAGTTCACCCCACTTAGGAGTTGAATTTTCAAAAATCATTTCTTACCGGATGTCTACGTCATAATAGCTATCTGCATGCCAAATTTCAGTCCGATCCGTCCAGTAGTTTAAGCTGTGCGTTGATAGATCAGTCAGTCAGTCACGTTTTCATTTTTATTTATTTAGGCATGATGTCCGTAGCAATAGCTTCATCCGAGTGGATGTCAAGTCGCAAGCATAAGCTAGTAAGTCAATATCCATATTATAAATGTGAAAGTGTGTTTGATTGTTGGTTTATTGGTTTGATGGTTTGTCCTTCAATCACGTCGCAACGGTGCAACGGATTGACGTGATTTTTTGCATGGGTATAGATAAAGACCTGGAGAGTGACATAGGCTACTTTTTATCCCGGAAAATCAAAGAGTTTCCACGGGATTTTTAAAAAATCTAATTCCATGCGGATGAAGTCGCGGGCATCAGCTAGTAAGTAATAAAATAAAGGTGAACCCAATGTACACCTTCATAAAAAGTAACATGCGATACAAAACATAGGTTATTTCTTTTATAATGTAGTTGTTTTTGCGAATGCGAATATAAAACAAGAAAATGTTGTATTTTCTATCTAAACGATAAAACGGAACGAGTACGAGGCGAAGTTATGATGATAATAAACCACTATTATCCGAAGAGGCCCGTGCTCGTGGCATAACTGTTATAACTAACCGAGTTCTTGGGAATATGATGTTTATTTATTATTTGTTCAGTGGAAAACTTTACTTTTTACTTCATGCATATTGTACGAGACCTATGAAAGTACGTTATAACTGTAGAGTTAAATATTTAAGAGCAGTTTACTCGTAGTTACTAACCGGCTCGTTGGAAAGCCTGGAGCACCGCAGAGGCGTTAGCTCTCTATGTGTCTTCTATCGCCTTTATAATGGGGAGTGCTCTGAAGAGCTTTTTGACCTCATTCCACCCTCCCTTTTCTACAACCGCACCGCGCGCCACCGTAAGGAATTTCACCCTCACCACCTGGGTGTCTGGTGCACTTCGACCGTGCGCTGTGCCAGATCCTTCTTTCCACGCACATGCAAACTGTGGAACCAACTCACATCGGCGGTGTTCCCTCTAGATTACAACATGGGGTTATTCAAGGGGTGGACCAACAAATTCCTAAAAGGCCGGCAACGCATCGGCGGTTCTTCTGGTGCTGCAAATGTTCATGGGCGGCGGTAATCACTTAACATCAGGTGACCCGCCTGCTCGATTGCTCGCTATCTCTATTTAAAAAAAAGTATACGATCCAAACAAACTTGGTTCCATCGATATAAATGACAAGATATGCCCAAGCGAACAAAATTTTTCACGGTTTTGGAACCAAATAAATCAGCGCCACCTCTTAGATACTAATGAGCGACCCGTTTGAAATCCAGACGTCACTGAGGTTGCATTGGTGCTAAAACACCAATGAGTCGGTGCCATTTTGTTTGTTCAATGGCTCTGTCCATACGAAGTAATCAATGCTTGGTTTTTATTTCGATTTTCAAAATCAGTTAAAAGTGAATGAGTCGTGAAAAGTTAGCAGACATCGTCATTTCGTCACTAGCACTAAATATTTTTAATTATTAAATCTTCAGTATTAATTTTGACTGTGTATCAGATATTTTGTAACAAACAAAATAGAAAAATCAACGAACGTTTAGATAAATGAATTTATAACATCAAATATATTTTGTGACAAACAAGATATTAAGCCATCAAAATGCAAAATCAAGCTGTGTGAAGGCAACAGCTGTGTACAAGCACCGAATGGGCAACGATATATTACATTATATGGAAGGCGAGAAACCGGCAAGCCACCTTTATGTTGAGGTTGGAGCGGCTTGTGGTGGGTCTATTATTATTGTTGGAAATACCCTACACAGAGCAAAATTAATACTGAACATTTAAAAATTAAAAATATTTAGTGCTAGTAATGCCCGCGGCCTCGCTCCCGTAGGGATTTCGAAAAATCTGGCCTTATTCTTTACTAGCTGATGCCCGCGACTTCATCCGCGTGGATAAAGGTTTTTAAAAATCCCGTGGGAACTCTTTGAATTTCCGGATAAAAAGTCATTCCTATGTCAGTCCTATGTCACTCTCCAGGTCTTAAACTATACGCATGCAAAAAATCACATCAATCCATTGCTTCGTTGCGACGTGATTGAAGCGCAAACCAACAAACCAACACATAGTGATATCTACATGAAAAAAAATCAAAATGAGATGATTAAGGGGAAAGCACAGGTTTATTAATTATGTTTCTGACATCCGAGATAATTAACAGTGAATTGGCATCATTCGTTAATTTAAATATAAAGTTCCATTAAAATGGTTTTCAGTTAATTACAAATTGGTACTATACCTTTATATTGATGACTAATAACAGATTTTAATTAATTGAGATAATTATTGAGTTGCCTTAAATGACAGAAATATGTAAGAACCAATACAAGCATGTTTCAAAACTATAATAAGTATTTAAAGGGGAATTTTACATAAGTACAGTACAATACAATACAAATTTCTTTATTGCGAATCTGGGTAAACAGTGGAGATGTTACAAAAACAAAAAGGTACAGCCAAATTCAGTAGGTATCAGGAAAATATCAGTAAAGTATCAGTAAAATGTTAGACTTGATATCATAAATTCATTATTGTCCACAGAAATCCAAATGAAGCACAAAGACAAGAAGCTGTCCTTCCGATTTCAAGAGAGCGAAACAAATTCAAGAGCATATTTTGGGACGAGTACGATACTCTTCATCAAAAGTACTTAGAAATTGGTAAGTTGTTTACCCCTACATTGAGACATCGATTTTGTTTCCATTCATTGACAATTTAATTACATACAGAATAAATGTAATGATATTTAAAAATAAATTTTAAAATATTATTTTGGAGGATATATTTTATAAAATTCGTAAGTAATTGGTACAAATTGAATTTCGGGCATACTCGTACTTAGCACCTAGCTAGTACGTAGCTATTTTAAATTTAAAAAAAAAAAAAATCTTTTTTCAGACCGTGGTCCATAATATGGTGTTAGTAAATAGTAGTAATATTTAAAGACTTAAAACTATGTTAGTACGTATAACTTACATGTTATTTTAAAAAAAAACCTTAATTTAAATATTTCCCGGTACGCAATGAGGCACTGGGTACATACACATGTGTATGTACCCAGTGCCGCAATATGCCAACCTAAATGAAACCCTCCGAAATTAAAAACCAAAATAAAACAGAAACTTAATTAAAATTGTTTATTTTGAACCTATATTATATAAAACAATACGTCTGTTTTATTGCAAATAGATTTTTTTATACCTACATGCTTTACAAAAGTTTGTCGGAGTCTTTGTGAAAAATAGTATATTTTGTTCCTTTATCTATCATGTCAAATCTAATTTTTAATATCTTGGCCAAAACGCTTTTCTCGACTGGCATTTCCATTTGTGATATTACAATGTAATAAATAATAATTATACCTACATACATTATTAAAATCAACTTAATGATTTCCAAAAGGACTAACTGCATAATAATAATTAATGCAAAATAAGCAATTCGATCTATTTTAAATTAAAACTAACTAGCATTAATTTAATACTGCACTGCGAAAATGACATACAACGAATCAATGAATGTAAAATTCATTGTTTAATCATTGCTTTGGTTAAAATATTGCAAATATATGCGTATGATTAACGACAGTTACAATTTTGCATAAATAAATATTTATTGTAGTGAAATTGATGATGTCGCAATGTAATTACCACGGTATAGCAATCAATCAGTACGGAAATGATCATACTCGCCAATGATGGTGCTCTGCAATCGGCTTCCAAAAATTTCTCATTTTAGCTAGATTTTTTCTATCTAAATGTGTGGGACGAAACCTGAGACACGCTAATTTATCGCTTTCGAAATTCAAACTCATATTTTAATGAATTAATAAAATTCTTAAATTATTCACCAAAAACTAAAAAAAAGAGACATTATTAAGACTGATTTTTCAAATAGTTAAAATTGAATCAGCCACAAATTTGAATGCTTTTTCTACAGAATAGGACGAGCAAAAAACTCTTTGAATTCTTTTGAGCAATCATAAAACTGGGCACTAGATTTTGCTATATCATTTCATTTTTATAGATGGCTAAATGGATTAAATCAGAAAATTCAGCTATACCTATTGAATGTATTTGGCCAGATTGATATAAAAGATTTTATTCTATAATAGGAATTAATCCTAATTTGAGGGTCAGATGCTTTACTTCATGATACCATTAACTACTTTATATTTATAGGCAGTGACATGAATTATTTTTACTCAGAATATGTTATGAATTTATCGAAACATCAAGTTTATTTGTGCAAAAGGTCCATTTAAAGCTCTAAACTGTATGATTGCTAAGCTGTGAAATTACTAATAACGTCAAGCTACTAAATGATGACTTTAATATTCAAACACGTCAGTGACATTAATTAATTTTATTGACTTTTCGACTTCCGCTTTATTTATTACCCGCGAATTTTCGCGCGATTATTTGTAATTGCATTCAATCAGTAACAGTTCTGATGAAATACAATAATCCATTAATTTATATTTTACGGTGTAAAGTATAGTGATGTAACGAATGTCATATTTTGGACACTCGCGGACGCGAATGCGAATGCGAATATCTGCTTCCAACATTCGCTAATGCGAATGCGAATGCGAATATTCAGTTTTTGTTTAAATTTGGCTTGGTGACCTTGGTGATTACGTGTTTAAGTTACTTTTTATTACATTAAAACATAAGAAATTAATGGATTTTGTTTTATTAACCAACTGTTACATCAAAAAAATTAACACAGTAATCCGAATATCCGCGAATACGAATGCGAATATTCGTTACATCACTAGTGAAGTAAATACGACAATTATTTTTATTACTGTTCTGTAGGGAAAAATAAAAAGTGTTTTAATTTTATAGAGAGTATTATTTGTATTGCAAGTTTTATGTAAACTGGTGAAAATAAACATTTTCATTCTTTCAATTCTATTGGTATAATGGTTCTTCTTCTTATAAAATACTAGTCTTTTTATAAAATACTAGCTTATGCTCACAACTTCGTCCGCGTAGACTACACAAATTTCAAACCCCTATTTTACCCCTTTAGGGGTTGAATTTTCAAAAATCCTTTCTTAGCGGATGCCTGCGTCATAATAGCTATCTGCATGCCAAATTTCAGCCTGATCCGTCTAGTAGTTTGAGCTGTGCGTTGATAGATCAGTCAGTCAGTCAGTCACCTTTTCCTTTTATATATTTAGATGTATGTATTACGGTATAAAGTTGACGATAAGAAGTTGGGTTATATCAGAAATTCGTTTTCAGGGATGAAGCCCCGCATGAAAAATCATTACCGAGCCCACCAACTGTCCGTTTGGTTGCGGCTAATCCCGGAAATCCATCGCGCCGGGATGAAGGACGTTGTCGCGAAACACAACCTATTCCGAAACCACAACGACCCGGAACTGTACGACGGCTTAGTGCGACCCGATCCCCTCACCCGAGCGAACTACTACGACCCGACGCTCGAGCTTTACCGCCGACCCTACAACGTCAGCCTAGACATACCTACAACTACGATTGAGACTTACGTAACCACTTGCATCACTGTCATGTCACCCCGACCCGACTCGCTTGTCACTCAAAGTCAAACCAACAACTCTCACCCCCAAGACGTATCCAATTTGGAAGTCGCTGGCTATACAGCCTATTCCACAGCCCTCAGCGTCACAATAGCTATAGGCTGCTCTCTATTAATCCTGAACGTCCTTATCTTCGCCGGAGTTTATTACCAACGAGATAAAACGAGATTGCAAGTGAAAGCGTTACAGCAACAAAAAAGAAATCATAACTCTACGTTTGATAGCGTCTCGTCGAAACATCCGCATTATTTCGTCGGCCATTCGCAAAGTTCGAGCACGATTGTCGACATTGATCATCAGGACAAGAACGCAATTATCGCTATGACGAATCGCGTACCACACTTCACGAATTCGAATTGCCCGAATGTCTGTCACACTGGAATTCAAATGTCTAGCTTGACGCAAAAGTCAAGTCCGACTAGTAGAGGAGGACAATGTACGACGTTGCCGAGAAAAGTTGGGTTCAGTTATCAGACTCAGATTTGCAACGCATCAAATTGTATGACGCTGCCAAAGAATGCTACTTTCATGAGCGGGGCAAACTTACCTGATGTACAAGCTCAAACGGGGCAATTGCAGACACCAGGGAATGGATCAGTTCCTTCTTCCTCCCCACCTTCACAACACTTCTCGCAGAAGTCCAGGGTTCCTCAAGCAGCCATGTCCGAAATGAACGTATGAGAAATGGAAGATATTTACAATTATGTCTAAGTGAAAGTGAATATGTGACATGGACACCCAATATTGCTCGCACTGAACAACGCATAGTTGTAAATATCGTGTAGAAAAAATCGTGTAAATAAACTGTAAGTTTGGAAAATTAACAGGTACATTTTAAGAGGAGTTGTTTCGTAGTGCGCTCCGAACAAACGTAGATTTCCTCTCATTTTAATATTAATCGATGAAACTCAAAGAAATTTTGTAGATACGTTCTAGGAACTAATATCTGTGTCTGTGTTTTTCCAGATTTCCGTTAAAATATTTTTTTTTTAAGTTACACGGGATTTAGATACAAATCTTTAAACCCTCGTAACTTTAAAACTAGATATTTGTATGGAAATCTGGCATCTCTACATATTAGTTCTTAAAACTTATCTAGAAAATTTCATTGACTTTGATTGCTTGATATTCAAATGAGAATGAAACTACGTGTGTGTGGAGCGAACGACGGAGAGTCCTCTGTTAAGGTTAATAGATGTATCATGATTAAACTGAATGACGTCACTACAATGTACGTAAGTATATATTTAATGAACCCATTACCCTGTAAATATGGCCATTTCCATTTTAAATGGATTTACGAATAAATTATCACTTCTCACTGGTTATTTTATGTGTTTCATATTTTTTATCATTTATCCAATTGTTTAAACTAAACTGAAAACAAATTGTCGAATACTGAATTGTTAATGTCCTAACTTAGTCATTTAATGACATCGTTGTAAAAAAATAGTACCTAAAGACTGTATTACCATACCTAGTTACTTAGACTCGATTTATATTGAAGGGTACGACATGCGATTGAGGAGTTAGCGGGCAAAACGGTGTAATAGGCTACTTGACACTTTTTTTAAGTTGGTCTTAAATGGTTAATATTTGTGCTATTATATCAAAAAAATTAACACTATATTTTTTTGCGCCCTAAAAACCGTAAAACTTTCATTTAAAAATATATTTTTCTTAGACAGGTGAAAACACTGTCGGCCATGTTTGGCCGATAGATTATCTGTGCTCTGACGTCATGCATTTGTAAACAACAGCATAACCTCCCAAAGTTTAATAAACATGACTTCTATACTAGTGTACATGAAAAATATAGTAATTTTCGTTATTGTATCATCCGAGAATGTAAAAAACGCATCGATAAAGACCACAGGAAAGTTGTGGATTAGAGTGCCCAGTGAAATAAATATACGTAACACGCGAAGACTTGCTTAAAGGGATCCTATATGACTAACGACTTCAACCCAAATTTATTTTTGCAAAGATCACTTTGTTGTAATAACTTATTCAATTTATAAAGAGAAAACGATATTTTTTTACGTTTACTATGAGTTTTTAGAAATATATAAAAACTAGCTTATGCTCGTGACTTCGCCCGCGTGGACTTCATAAATTTCAAACCTCCATTTAACCCACTCAGGGGTGGAATTTCAAAAAATCCTTTCCTAGTGGATACCTTCTCTTTACCTACAAAGAACACACCCACCAAATTTCATGTATCTAGGACCAGCTGTTTAGATGTTTAGGCTGTGCGTTGATATATAAGTTAGTCAGGACTCTAAATTTTATATATATGGATACTACGTTAGTCCCCGCGTGACATAGGGATGACATTTCTTTGTTTACATATTTAATGACTTCACATCATGGCTGACAGCGTTTTCTGCGTTTCAAATAAAAATAAAAACTGTATTTTTTAAAATTGGATTTATATATCCATCCTGCGTTTTTAATAATTGTTATTGATATATTTCGTTGTCTTAAGCAAAATACTATAATAAATAATGATTTATTGGACGAAATTAGATATGAGTCAAGTAGCCCATTGCATGAAATAAAATTCTAAAGGAGACGCAAAAATCTGAATGAAAACTGTTGAAACTTTACTGTAATTGTATCGTTTTGATTGTAATCACGAACTTTGAAGTTAATTTTGGCACAGTTTTGGTCTGTTTTGCTTGAAAATGAGTTCAAGTTTTTCATGAATTTTGGACTCAATTTTAGTACAGTTTTAGAGCCAGCGCGCAAAACGGTGCGGTGAGTTGCGGTGCGTTTTAAAATCCGCAAATTTGAATATAAATGTATGAAAATCCGGTGCGCATTAATTCCGCAGTTCGCGCTTCTATATACTTAGTTCTATAGTTCACAGATTTTGCGGAAAAAACGTACGGAAATTTTCCGTGGTGCGCGCTAGCTTTTAGACCGTTTTGCTTGGAAATGAGTTCAGGTTTGTATTCAGTGGGCCAAAAACGTCCGGATTTAAGAAAAACATATTTTGATCAGTAGTGTAAATACAACATTTTGTTCGTAAGCTTCTCAAGTTATACATACTGAAAAAATATTTCCTCCTTGAAAAATACAGAAAATGCACACTTGATAATATGATCAGTCAAGTTGTTATGTATTTAACTTTGAAGAATATTTCATTCCGCGTTGGGAAACTACAATGTAAATCATATCTTACGGTCTTATAAATAAAAAAATATCACACTTTCGCTACAATTTTAACATTATACTCTTTTGAATAAGTTAATATAGGGCTCTCTCTCTGTTAGGTAATCTCTTACAAATGACAAAGACAAAAACTCAATACCTAGGCGTTAACCATTTTGAGTGACCAACGATACACAAACGAGCCTATGTTTTCTTTAGTTAATAACTTGTATCCGTGGATATTTTAATCCATACTTAATATTATAATTGCGAAAGTGTGTCTGTCTGTCTGTCTGCTAGCCTTTCACGGCCCAGCCGTTCAACCGATTTCGACGAAATTCGGTACAAAGATAACTTGAATCCCGGGGAAGGACATAGGCTACTTTTTATCCCGGAAAATCAAAGAGTTCCCACAGGATTTTTAAAAAGCTAAATCCACGCGGACGAAGTCGCGGGCATCGTCTAGTTTTAAAATGATTTGTTGAGGAATGGCAACTATATTCAAAGGCTAGATTGAATCAATTATGAAATCTTGTTGCGCTGGATTGTTACATAACCGGTGCATGTTCAATTTTACATCACAGAGAGAAACCCAATTTCCATTCTGTGTAAATCCTTATTTAATTATTCAATTTCTTCCCGCTGTTAATGCAGGGGGCTTATTGCATAACGTACTCTTAATCGCAATCGTTTCGAAATTTGAGCACTATTCCACTTTGATACCTATTTATTTATAGCTGTCATCCATGGATTTATTTATTTTATTTTTGGATTTAAAAAAGGATAGAACAATTCTATTAAATAAACCTAAATCTAAATTAAAAGTAAAAATAACATTGAATTAAAACGAAATTTAATTAAATCTAACACCTCATCGAGACCAGCGCAGCGAGGAATTATATCCAAAATGCTATCAAAGACCAAACTAATTCTTTGACCAAGGTAGCTGCGAGCTCAGGTCCCCGGTTGACTCGATAACCCTTTTCAAAATTACCTCAAAAAGAGCTCAAGCCCCGGGCCCTACAGCCCCAAAGTCTCCACACCAAAAGGCAATTGTTTGAAATTGTTCATTTTGTTGTGGATTTTGAATTGATCCAAATTATTAACAATAGAATAAATAAATTAGTAATTTCAATATCTATTTAAATTGTATTTTCAAAGCTAAAACAACTATCATAATACTGTTATTATGATAGCTGTGATAGAAAAGTTTTATTGTCAGTATTATTTAACCCTTTTGGTCATGTTATTGTAATAGCAGCAAACGAAGTTTATATTGAACAAAATAACTTTTCATTTTATAGGCGTTATTATTGCAGATGTCCCCTCATGTTGAAATTGATTGATTACAATTTGAATTATTTAAGCAGACTTCTATAACTGTCGCAATTATGATTGCAAGTGCGTTAGGTAATAATCCTCCAGATGTCGTTTCTTCGATCACTGATTTAATTAATTGAATTAGTATTCTATACCTAATGGTCTGTTTTTTAAATTTTATTTATGAAAATTTTATACAGAAATTTATACTTAAATTAATTATTAAAATTCTAAATTTGTATTTCAACGTTATAATGTTTATTGTGTGTTGAAATATCTGTTTTGTTACTTTGTATTAAGGTCTATTATCACAACCGAGCGTTGTCTTAGGGACGTGGCCAAATCAAATACGCCTCGTCATATTTTCTAACTGACTGGTGATTCTGGTTTCTGTGACTGGTGTCCAACTAAGCCTCCGAATTAAGCCCACATTACGCGCCATTGTGCTTGCAAAAAACCCGCCACCTAGCGGGTTGCTCGAATAAAAACTGCCACCCAGCGGGTCACGCAGAAAACAGTATAATTCAGTAGATCTCTCTCGCAGAAAAACCACCCTCAGGCTGGTCACTCGAAGAAAAAGTGTCACACAGTGGGTCGCTAGTCACTACTTAGCGTTATTGTTATATTACCTAAACACAATCCAATACCAATATCCATTTGCCTCATTTTGTAGTTTTAGTGTTTCAGTATCTTTCAAACCCGCAATGTATAGCGCGCAAAACTCGGATCAATGCTCCACCTACGACGCGGCATTGACTCCGATTGGCCTACTTACGCCACCTTCGATGACCTCTAGCGTCGTTCAGATGTTTTATTTGCAATATTTAATTTTCACAAAATATTGAATTTATTATTATTTAATTTTCGTGTTTTTTTTGTGGTATCATACCAGTAATCATCAGTACCATCACATGTCTTCGTTTTAGCTAGCGTTCTGGCTACACCCTGTATTACGTCCCAGCCACGTCCCTGGCACAACACGGTTCTGTTTAGATAGAACTTTAATGAATTTATCTAATTTAGGTGCTCCTCTTGTGTGTATTCGACTATTCGTATAGATTTCGACAGTCGATTTAATCATCGATTAATTGTTGATTATTTGTTTGAATAACGTAATAATATGTTATCTAACCGTTGCTACTACGAATCTTATGACAAGTATTAAGTAACAAGAACTAAGATGGAATAAAGTCATAACAAATTGATTGGTTGATTTATTATTGCCCATCATCATTATCATATTCTTATTATTATTCAGATACAAGTCAGCCCTTCACTGCAATCTCATCTGGTAGTAAGTGATGATGCAGTCTAAGATGGGAGTGGGCTAACCTGGACGGGGGAAGGCAGTTTTTATTAAACCCATGCCCCTTTTCTACGCGGCATCATACCGGAACGCTAAATCGCTTGGCGGCACGGCTTTGCCGGTATGGTGGTAACTAGCCGCAGCTGAAGCCCCCTACCAGACCAGACCAGAAATTTAGAAACTGTAAAATTCCAAAACCCCGCCAGGAATCGAACCCGGGACTTTCCACTAATAAGACCACAGTGCTTACCACTGCGCCAAGGAGTTCGTCTAGGCCTTAGCCTGAGCATTCACTTGTAATGAGCTTAGTGCGAATGTTACATCACAGAAAAATACGAGAACATTTTAGCAAGCATCTATCGCGCCTATAAGCTTTTTGCCGAGCCAAGCCTCTGTCATCGACCCGAGCCCCGCCGCTCTGCGATGTCTCTACCCGCACCCCTGTTGCTCTCCAGTGTGACATCTTCATGAAGAATTGACGAGCAACGAATAAAGCGTTCGCTAGAATTCTCAAGATGTTCGTAGCAATATGTGGCTCTATACTTGGCTCGGCTCGTTGTACAGTTCGACAAAAATAAAAACGGCGAATGCTCGATTCTGTTACATGTGAACGCTCAAGTCTATCAGCACCTTTAGGACGTTCACTATTAAAAATAAGCCTCCCCTAGTGAGTGTCACCTTACCACGAAACCATTGGACTACTGTATTTCTCTTTACACTGTGATACAGGTAAGCTCTAAATCTAAATCTAGCTAATACCTAATACCACTTCAGTAATGCAACGCACGGGTGTCGTCGCAACACGACTTGATATTATGTATCTACTATGTAATATACAAGTCAACGTTAGTATTGATTCTAGTGTAATGTAAACACAGTACACAGTACAAGATTTTACGTCTCACCAAACGAAACCAAATTCGAGAGTCGAAATATTTCCGCGTTACAGTAAAATGGACCTAAACAGCCTTGAATTGAAGTCAAATATTCAATGCCACTGATTTTAATTTCGCAATGTTTCCGCTTGGAGCGCTGGCTGTAGAAGTGTAGACAAACTTGAGCTTTAAAACAAGGCATTTAAGATCCAGTTTACTGTAACGCGGAAGTATTTCGACTCTCGAATTTGGTTTGGTTTGGTGAGACGTAAAATCTTGTACTACGGGTACTGGTATCTGTTGATATACTCGTATATAGTAGAACTAGGTACCTACTTGTACATTACATGATACGTTGGCACTTAGTGGGATTAAATCTAGGTAAAGTAACAATCATTCAGCGAGCGATGGAGAGAGCTATGTGCGGAGTTTCTCTACGTGATCAAATCAGAAATGAGGAGATCCGTAGGAGAACTAGAGTAACCGACATAGCTCAACGGGTTGCGAAGCTGAAGTGGCAATGGGCAGACCACATAGTTCATAAAACCGATAGACGTTGGGGTCCCAAGGTGCTGGGATGGCGACCTCGCACCGGCAGACGCCGTGTTGGAAGACCCCCCACTAGGTGGACGGACGACATTAGACGAGTCGCAGGGAGCCGCTGGATCCAGGCAGCGCAAGACCGTGGCGTGTGGAAGTCCCTACAAGAGACCTATGTCCAGCAGTGGACGTCTATCGGTTGATGATGATGATGATGATGATGATGATGATGATGATGATGATGATGATGAATGTAACAATTTGGTGTTCAATTACAAAGCATTACATTTCCGTAAAGTCCCAAGATCGTTCGCTTGTTAACAGACTTCCAAAAAGGGGTTGGTTCTCAATTCGGTTTTTTAGGGTTCCGTACCTCAAAGAGAAAAACGGAACCCTTATAGGATCACTTTGTTGTCTGTCTGTCTGTCGGTCTGTCAAGAAACCTACAGGGTACTTCCCGTTGACCTAGAATCATGAAATTCGGTAGGTTGGTAGGTCTTAAAGTAGACATTTGGGGAAAAATCTAAAAACCGTGAATTTGTTGTTACAACACACAAAAAAAATTAAATTGTGGTCAAGAACTAATAATTAGTATTTTCAATTGTCAAAGTATATCAAGTGGGGTATCATATGTTTTCACCTGTGCATTCTAAAACAGATTTTTATTTATTTTTATGCATCATAGTTTTTTAATTATCGTGCAAAATGTCGAAAAAAAATACGACTTTAGTACGGAACCCTCGTTGCGCGAGCCTGACTCGCACTTGGCCGGTTTTTTTTGCATGGGTATAGTTTAAGACCTGGAGAGTGATGAAATAAACTACTTTTTATCCCGGAAAATCAAAGAGTTCTCACGGTATTTTTGAATCCTAAATCCACGCGTAGGAAGTCGCGGGCATCAGCTAGTATAAAATAGTGAGAAAATAAGCCTCAAAGCACCTCAATATAGCTCACGTTAGACTCTTGAAGTGCTCAATAACTCTTACGTCCGCGCATGTTCGCTGAAACGTAGGGTCACTGGTCAGACAATTTTGTCCTAATATTTTATAATTTTTCTTCATTTAATACGGGACCAGGTAATGTGCGCTTAACTTTATTAATTAATAGGGTCTTGGACTGTAGTATAAAGTAATGTGATTTTTAGGGTTCCGTAGCCAAATGGCAAAAAACACTAAATTTATCTCTAACGACTGTGACGACCTCCCTGGCGCAGTGGTGAGCGCTGTGGTCTTAATAGTGGGAGGTCCCGGGTTCGATTCCTGGCAGGGGTTTGGAATTTTATCATTTCTAAATTTCTGGTCTGGTCTGGTGGGAGGCTTCGGCTGTGGCTAGTTACCACCCTACCGGCAAAGCCGTGCCGCCAAGCGATTTAGCGTTCCGGTACGATGCCGTGTAGAAACCAAAGGGGTATGGGTTTAATAAAAACTGCCATACCCCTTCCAGGTTAGCCCGCTATCATCTTAGACTGCATCATCACTTACCACCAGGTGAGATTGCAGTCAAGGGCTAACTTATATCTGAATAAAAAAAAAAAAAAAAACTAATGCACTTTCTTAAAAATCCTAGGTCTAACAACCTTAAAACTATTATACATGACCTATTATTATTAGGCACTATTTATACATGACACCTAAAACTATTTATACATGAATAACCTATGGCAATTTAAAAACTGCAATCGATTGATATGCGTTGTCACAAGTAGGGCACGCATCCCTTGAGGCCCAAACGCAATGTGCTGCGCTGCGCGACGCGACGCGATGCGGCATCCGCCTTACTCCATACACACTCTTAAACCTGGTACCTATGTCCGCGGCAGGTTGAGATGGCAATCGGGGTATAAGGCGGGTAGGACGCCCCACAACCCGCACGTCACCCACGTTTACCCGCACTAGGTTAGCGCAGTGGTTGTGTGGGTGTGCGAGGCGTTCCCTCCCCGATTTCCATCTCGACCTGTCGTGTACTAGGTATAAGTATATTTTCCACGCCGCGTAGCTCAAGTGCGCTTTGCTTCATACAAACTCATATAAACTACCTATATTATGTTCCACGCCACGTCGCGCAGCGCAGCTTAAGTGCGTTAGGACCTTTATAGTTAGAGTAGTTTTAATAATGTAAAAAAATATATAATATAAATCTTGTTTAGTACTAAACACCAGCTTAAACCTTTCATAAAACCCACACGCCTTGTGCACCAACATAGTGGAAATGACTTAAAAATCTCGACACAAAAAACTGGGTGAAAATTTTTAAACACAGTTTAAGAATTTTCCGTAGACGGAGTAAAAAATCTAGACAAAGAAACGTTTGCTTTCTCATTCACACCAAAAAGAGAGCACAGATAAAGTTACTAATGTGATAAACAAAGACGCAGCTAACCTATTTTTTGTCCCTTATCGTGTAACCGATTTTTTTCAAGGAATACAACTTTAGTTGCAAAACAAACTTTGAGAATTCGTGTCATCATTGTATTTCTCATTAGTTATTTACTTGATTTCACATAAAAAACGTTTAATACAAATGTTGTTGATCGGTTAATACAAATATTGACTACTAAACAATGGTAATTGTCGTGTTAATTCATTGTTACGTCGGGCTATCGCTATCTCAGTCGCGGTTACACACTACACAGTACTTTAGTCTAGCTTTTTTATTCAGTCTACGGAATTTTCCGTCGAAAAAAAAAGAAAGCTAAAATGTCGGCAGCCCTTGCGCGCTGCATACGTTGCAGCACCCAAGCACCCTCGAGCTTGCCCGAGAGCTTGTAATTTGGGTCAAAGTATTATATAGGCTTGTTCTTATATCTGTGCAAAATGGTATTTGATCTAAACTTACCTAGTTCGTAGCTTATCGAGTACTAGTTGACGCCCGCGAATTCATCAGCGTGTTTTTTTTTATTTTTTTTTTTATTCACATACAAGTTAGCCCTTCACTGCAATCTCACCTGGTGGTAAGTGACGATGCAGTCTAAGGTGGGAGCGGGCTAACCTGGAAGGAGTATGGCAGTTTTTATTAAACCCATACACCTTTGGTTTCTACATGGCATCGTACCGGAACGCTAAATCGCTTGGCGGCACGGCTTTGCCGGTAGGGTGGTTACTAGCCACGGTCGAGGCCTTCCACCAGACCAGACCAGAAATTTAGAAATTATAAAATTCCAAATCCCTGCCAGGAATCGAACCCGGGACCTCCCACTAATAGTTCGTAGCTTATCGAGTACTAGTTGACGCCCGCGACTTCATCCGCGTACATTTAGGTTTTTAAAGATATGCATCTAAATAATATATAAAAGGAAAAGGTGACTGACTGACTGACTGATCTATCAACGCACAGCTCAAACTACTGGACGGATCGGGCTGAAATTTGGCATGTACTTAGATAGGCTATTATGATATAGACATCCTGTAAGAAAGGATTTTTGAAATTTGTGCAGTCTTTGCGGACGATAGATAATAGGAGATATATAAAATAGCTGACTGACTGACAGTCAGTCACCTATATATATACACACAAAGGTATAGAAGACTAAGGATTATTAAAATAAATTCGTCGTCCTGTGTCCTTATTTACCATACAAACATCTAGCAAAAGGTCAAAAAGGTTTGCTAACTTTAGAATATAAACAAGGGCCCTCTATATTTTGCCTTTACTTACGTAATTATTTTAGTAGTGAAATATAATCACAAACTAGCAGTGGGAAAAAACAGAGAGCTATTATATTACTAGAGCAGCGATTGCCTCGTTGTTCTAGTGGCTAGCTTGTTCAGCTGCGAATCATGAGGTCCCGGGTTCATGACCGGGTTGAGCTAAAAAAGCTGTTAGGTTTTCCTGTTCTGTGTAGCAGTCCAGGGAGTGGTAAATGAAGTTGGTGAAGTAAAAGTGCCTCGCAAAGCAAATCGGTATCGATTTTTATCGGCTGATTCTTCTCCAGTTGTGTCACATTGCCGTTGTAACTATATGGTGTAGGCAATATCATTTTGTACAGCAGTGCAACATCTCGAACAGGTAGGCCACAGGGCCCGTAGGCCACTCAGCTTGTGTTGAGACGTCAGGCCCATCGACACAAAACTCTATGGCGAATATCTGAGGTACCAGACGCCCCAACGCTGATTTTCAGTGGGCACAGTTAGTCTGTGGTTTTATAGAAATTTATCATTTTAGTATTTTTTAGTATTTTACATTCATTTTTATAGAAATCTGGCGATTTCTATAAAAATGCATAAGTAGTTTTAAAGTTACACGGAGTCGAAATAACACAAAATTTTCGAGCCCAGTTACTTTGAAGCTACATTTTTTTATGAGATTTGCCGCTCTATGAGCTCTCTAACTCGATGTAAAAAGGAAAATAACTGCGTCAAAGGTTCACTTTATAAAGAAAATAGTTCCTTAAAAGCACTCAGTTTTAAAAGGACGAGGTCGTTTCGTTAACACCTTTTGACTTAAATGCTTTCTCCTTTCTTTTGTGTAAGTGAAATTTAATCCCCACTGGATAAGGTTTTTATTAAAGTTGGTCACGTAGGTGCCTAGACGTGCCATAATTGTTATGTTTATAAGACTGTTATCACTAGTTGTTATCACGTCTTGCGGAGGAACTAGGTAAGTATAATGTTTTTCTTTTAAAAGTGTTATTAAAGTTTCAAGATTTTTCATAGAATTTAAACAGCGTTTTATTTATCTTTTTTATTTTATTTTATAAAATAATAATTTATTTATTTATCTTTAATTTTGTTTTATATTTTTTAAATCCTGCTGTGGTTGTTTTTTAAATTAAATAGGTGGATACATATTAAGTATATTTCATTAATATGGGGTGTCCAAGTTTTATAAATGAGCTAACCATTAACTACAGAATTAAGAAGCCTTAACTGACTTAAGTCTTACTTAAGTAGGGTTGCTAACATTTTTTCAGCTGATTATACTTAGTATTTTTCAAATTTTTACCAAACTTTTTTTTATTCATGATTTTTTTACTTAAACACATAGGTGGAATTCAGAATTTAATTCATTTTGATACAAGAGCGAAGTTTTTTATATTAAGTATTAAAAACATTTTGTAAGAACTTGTAATATCTCAAAGGCGCCAAAAATTCCCCTCACCGGAAATCTACTTACAAACTTCGGTTTCGTAAGCTCGCGTAAAATTTTAATGGCAAAGCACCGAAATTGAATTAAGTAGGTATACCACTAAATTGCCAGAGCTTTTATTTGCTCGTTAAGATTTTGTGTAGTTTTCATTAAAACTACTAATTTAATTTCATAGCGGTGATTTTAATTTTTATTATTCATCCGTCTCATTTTTAAAAACCCTTTAGATAGAAAGGGTTATTAAATAAAAATAAAAAAAAGATTCCGACGAATTGAGAACCTCCTCCTTTTTTTCAAGTCGGTTAAAAATGAGACGAGAATGAAACTACTTCATCTTCAGTTTTGATTTGTACCTTATGTCATTATCTAGCTTAGTCCAGTATTATTAGCAGACAAACAGACAGACAGACAGACAGATAGATAGATAGCAAAATAAATGATTTCATTCCTAGCACAAGCCTGACGCTTAGTTGGAGAGGACAGAGGAATATTAGTCATTTAACATGGCTAATATTCTTTTTAGTAAAAAAAAAAAAAAAACATTTAATTTCAGACAGAAAGACAGACAAACAGACAGATACACTTTCGCATTTATAACATTAGTATGGATATAGTCCGCGCCAGGTAGAGATGGTAATCGGGGTATGAGACGAGGGGACACCCCCCCCCCCCGCACACCCGTACGTCGCCCGCGCTCGCCCGCACTTGGTTATTGCGGGGGCTGTGCGGGTGTGCAGAGCGTTTCTTTCCCCATTGCCATCTCGACCTGTCGCGTATCTCTACTTGGCACTCCTTAACAATCCCAACATTTTTGACATGAAATTGTTTCAGACAACAAGTCCCAAGTTATGTGATATTGTTAACAAGTTGTCAAAGTTCTTGTAATATCCTGTGAAATTAATTACGCCGTGAACTCATCAATGCAAAGTTCTCTAATACCTGCAAAATTTAACGGCCCATTAACTTCGATATGAATTGCCAAAGATACTACGCTCAATAATTAATTAACTTGTAAAATTGACTAAATTCCCTAAATTTTTTTTAAAGAATATTAGCCACTAGCTGATGCCCGCGACTTCGTCCGCGTGGAATTAGGTTTTTTAAAATCGCGTGGGAACTCTTTGATTTGCCGGGATAAAAAGTAGCCTATGTCACTTTCCAGGTCTTTATCTATACCCATGCAAAAAATCACGTTTATCCGTTGCACCGTTGCGACGTGATTGAAGGACAAACCAACAACCCAACAAACCGACAAACAAACACAATTTCGCATTTATAATAAGGGTACTGATTGGTTGCATTTTCCCGGTAGTTGCAATTGCCCCGCTGGACTATATTTGTATCTTCGCTCACGTATATCAGTGTTCCATCAAAGATCAAAAGCGTATTGAAGCGGTGGAGGGGGCACCTCGAAAGTATATTAAATTGACTCGAAACTAATCGGATTCGTGTTGACGCGATCCTCTAGACGGTGAATCTAATTGCTTTCTGTTCAGGAGTTTGATTTAAATTTTGCTAAATATATTATAAAAGGAAAAGGTGACTGATCTATAAATGCACAGCTCAAAGTACTGGACAGATCGGGCCGAAATTTGGCACGCAGATAGCTATTATCACGTAGGCATCCGCTAAGAAAGGATATTTAAAAATTCAACCCCTAAGGGGGTGAAATAGGGCTATGAAATTTGTGTAGTCCAAGCGGACGAAGTCGCGAGCATAAGCTACCTAATTAGTAAATAATATCACATGCTTATTGATATCTTGTGGGGGCCCTGAGATAAAGGTTTTGCAAACTTACTTCAGGGTCCCTGGCACAATATTTGAAAAGACCTTTGTAGAACAAATAAATCATTTCATTTCATTTCATCTTCTGGTAAGAAAATTACAAAAAGACTGCTATTTGTATCTTCGCTCACGTATATCAGTGTTCCATCAAAGATCAAAAGCGTATTGGAGCGGTGGAGGGGGCACCTCGAAAGTATTATACTTTTTGTAGCGATACAGTAGCGATTCTGTCGCGCGTCCACATCGATACAGTCGCGAAGCGGTCGCTAGCTGTGTGCCCTCGCCCACGGTCTCAGATTCAGTCGCGATGCAAATGCGATATTGTCGCGCTTCTGTGTCGATGCAAACGAGAAAAAATGTTGCACTGATGCTCGGTTCTCTATTCACGCGCCACCCTCCCTCCGTACTTCCCCCGATGTCATGCGACAAAGTCGCGCGTTTGCATTGATACAGTCGTGATGCAGTAGCGCGTTGCAAATGCGACTAACACGCGTTAGTAGTGATGCTGGCGTGCGTTTAGTAAACGCGCGACAGCATCGCTACAAAAAGTCGCCGTGGGCGAGGGCTCTTAAATTGACTCGAAACTAATCGGATTCGTGTTGACGCGATCCTCTAGACGGTGAATCTAATTGCTTTCTGTTCAGGAGTTTGATTTGAATTTTCTTTTATGAATAGCTGGGTCCAGAATAAACACGGCAGCTGCACGAGACCTCAACGTGACGTTGCGGGTATTAAGGTATGATTCCGAAACACTCTGCACGCAGCGTGGTTCGGAATCTCATTATTTCGGCGGATCCATTTACTAACCAAGGTCAGATTTTTTTTTTTTAATTCACATACAAGTTAGCCCTTGACTGCGATCTCACCTGGTGGTAAGTGATGATCCAGTCTAAGATCATAGCGGGCTAACCTGGAAGGGGTATGGCAGTTTTTAGTAAACCCATACCCCTTTGGTTTCTACACGGCATCGTACCGGAACGCTAAATCGCTTGGCGGCACGGCTTTGCCGGTAGGGTGGTAACTAGCCACGGCCGAAGCCTCCCACCAGACCAGACCAGAAATTTAGAAATTATAAAATTCCAAACCCCAGCCAAGAATCGAACCCGGGACCTCCCACTAATAAGACCACAGCTCTCACCACTGCGCCAGGGAGGTCGTCAGATGGGAGTTCTGTACGCCAGACTCGTTATAGGTTCATTAATTTATGCACCATACCTATAGATACTTACTACATCTTTAAGGCTTTGGTAACAACATACAAAGCAAGTGCAAATCACAAATAGGTACACAGTACAATTGAGTTGAACAAACGACTAGCAGCGAGCAAATAAACTGAGCGAGTCTAAACACAATAGGCTCTCATTATTTCGGCGGATCCATTTACTAACAAAGGTCAGATGGGAGTTCTGTACGCCAGACTCGTTATAGGTTCATTAATTTATGCACTATGCCTATAGATACTTACTACATCTTTAAGGCTTACGTAAAAACATACAAAGCAAGTGCAAATCACAAATACATAGTACAATTGAGTCGAGCAAACGACTAGCAGCGAGCAAATAAACTGAGCGAGTCTTAAACACAATGGGCTCTCATTTTTTCGGCGGATACATTTACTAACAAAGGTCAGATGGGAGTTCTGTACGCCACACTCGTTATAGGTTCATTAATTTATGCACTATGCCTATAGATACTTACTACATCTTTAAGGCTTAGGTAAAAACATACAAAGCAAGTGCAAATACATAGTACAATTGAGTCGAACAAACGACTAGCAGCGAGCAAATAAACTGAGCGAGTCTTAAACACAATAGACTCTCATTATTTCGGCGGATCCATTTACTAACAAAGGTCAGATGGGAGTTCTGTACGCCAGACTCGTTATAGGTTCATTAATTTATGCACTATGCCTATAGATACTTACTACATCTTTAAGGCTTAGGTAAAAACATACAAAGTAAGTGCAAATACATAGTACAATTGAGTCGAACAAACGACTAGCAGCGAGCAAATAAACTGAGCGAGTCTTAAACACAATAGACTCTCATTATTTCGGCGGATCCATTTACTAACAAAGGTCAGATGGGAGTTCTGTACGCCAGACTCGTTATAGGTTCATCAATTTAAATCGTGAGCTTAAAGTGCGCTTAGAACATTGTGAGATATCAAATCATTATAACAATTTAATTGCTCCTAGATTTTGTAAGCGGTTTTCACTAGAATTATTCGTTTTGCATTATCATTCCTCATTCGCATGGCTAAGATTTAGAGTACCTTCTCTTCTGAGATCTACCTACTTATGTTTTTTACCAATTACAAGTCAGGTACTTTTAAAACAAGAGTGCATTGGCATCTTCTAGGTAGCAAAATACATCTTTGGCAGCATCATCACTCTCCATCTTTTGCAGTTTTTTTTTTCAATTGCAGTGAAACACACCGTCACTAGTCCATCTGGATTAATTAAGGGATCCTTGTATAAGAAGAATAAGAATAATTTATTTAGAATTTAGACACAAGAAACGAGTTTCCTACCCTCTGCACTAGGAAAACCCTGTATTGCAGAAGGGCAGTTACAAGTTTTCTAAAACTAAGGACTTAATAGGTATATTATATCTAATATTATACTAAAATTATAGGTAAGAGAACGAGTTTCCTACCCTCTGCACTAGGAAAAACCTGTGTTGCAGAAAGGCAATATGTATGGAATAATTCGAGTAGGTATAAATAACTCAGTACAATAAACAACTCAAAATAATTGCTTACAACTTTAAAGGTGATTCTGATTGCTAGGGGTAAGGGGAACAAACAACCCCTCCCAAACTCCACCTCAACATACAGCCAAAGTGACCTCTTGGACTCCCCCGAATTTCCCTACTTTGAAAAACTTTTGGGTCCACGTTTGTAAATTGTAGACAAACCACGTACCTTCCCTTGTTAAAACTTTACAATTGAGGTAACAACACTGCAACTTATTGATATGTGCCTTTGTAGAACTGTACCAACTGTTTGGGTTCCCTAATCTATAGGATTATTCAAATTAAAATTTGAACTATCGTTCCAATTACAAATTATCTAAGTATCCATGCTTAACGGTGGATAGCGGATTAAAATGTCCAACTACTGTTCAAGGGGTTTTCTGATTAAAATTTAAAAAAAACCTATTCAGGAGATCAAGGGTTCGATCCCGGGTTTTCTTCGGGTTCCGGGACTTTTCGGAGTTATAAGAATTGTAAGCAATTAAATATCACTTGCTTTAACGGTAAAGGAAAACATAGTGAGGGAACCTAAAAAATAAAATAAAAATAAACCTGCATATCAGTACCCTTATTATAAAGGCGAAAGTGTGTTTGTTTGTTGGTTTGTTGGTTAGTTGGTTTATTGGTTTGTTGGTTTGTTGGTTTGTCCTTCAATCGCGTCGCAACGATGCAACGGATTGACGTGATTTTTTCTATGGGTACGGATAAAGACCTGGAGAGTGACATAGGCTACTTTTTATCCCGGAAAATCAAAGAGTTCCCACGGGATTTTTAAAACCTAATTCTACGCGGATAAAGTCGCGAGCATCAGCTAGTACATGATAGTTCCCATAATGTTCTCAGAAGTGTGTGAGGTCTGTAAATCCACACTTGGCCAGCGTGGCAGATTACTTATAGCCTAAGCCATTCTCATTCTGAGAGGAGACCCGTGGTCAGTAGTGGGCCAGCGATAGGCTAATCATAATGAAGGTAAGGAATAATAAGATCCTATGTCTTTACATTTAATAATTCCATCAATTAACCTATTTTTTAGATAATTTCCATCAGATAAAGGTAATAAACTCTTCTGGGAAAAGAACCTATTAGCTGTTATTTTTTATTCGTTATTTTTGAGCTCTTTGAATAATAATAAGTTATGAATAAATAATTCAATCGCCTTTTCAATTATGAAGATTTCATAACTTAGTGTTTTGAACGTGCCCGTTTTATACTTTATCATCATCATCATTATCGTCAACCAATACATTTTCACAGCTGGTCTCTTGAATTCCACACGCCACGTATTTGCGCCGCCTGAACCCAGCGGCTCCCTGCGATTCGTCTGATGATGTCCGTCCACCTAGTGGTGGGTCTTCCAACACTGCGTCCTCCGGTGCGAGGTCGCCATTCCAGCACCTTGGGACCCCAACGTCTATTGGTTTTTACGAACTATGTGCCCTGCCCATTGCCACTTCAGCTTCGCAAACCGTTGAGCTATGTCGGTTACTCTAGTTCTCCTATGGATCTCCTCATTTCTGATTTGATCACGTTGAGAAACTCCAAGCATAGCTCTCTCCATCGCCCGCTGAGTGACTCTGAGCTTTCTTATGAGGCCCATAGTTAGCGACCATGTCTCGGATCTATATGTCATCACTGGCAACACGCACTGTTCTAAGACTCTGGTATTCAAGCACTGAGATTCTACGACTATTTCGGAATATATGTTTGCGGATTCGGATCCGATGCAGTGCGTGATTGCCCTAACACGATTGGGTGATAATGATAGATATACATACATAGGTTACACCCGGTTGTACTCACGTGTTTAGTCGACGTTAGCCCGACTAGTTTCGAACCCATCCGGGGTCTTTTTTCAAGGAGTCTCAACCGCGACGCGTGCGCGAACTGACTCCTTGAAAAGAACCCCGGATGGGTTCGAAACTAGTCGGACTAACGTCGACTAAACACGTAAGTACAGCCGGGTGTAAGATATGTATAATATGGAAATCACACTCACTATAGTTTAAACGCTAAGATAGACAAATTATTAATCAGTTGATTTGTCAAATCTACACCTTGCTTAAAATAACTAGGTACCTACTTAAATCTAAAATTATATAAAAGGAAAAGGTGACTGACTGACTGACTGATCTATCAACGCACAGCTCAAACTATTTGACGGATTGGGCTGAAATTTGGCATGCAGATAGCTATTATGTCATAGGCATCCGCTAAGAAAGGACTTTTGAAAATTCAACCCCTAAGGGAGTTAAATGGGGGTTTGAAATTTATATAGTCCACGCGGACGAAGTCGCGAGCATAAGCTAGTTAGTTATAAAAAGAGGAATTATTTGGTCCGTGAATATCTTTCATCCAATCAGCGGGTGTAATGGAGACGAGGTACTGTTGGACGCACGCCACGAGATAATTAGGAGCTGGACGACAAAATCTGTGCTCGTTGAATTCATTCATTAGGATAATAGTTTCGGACGATCTTTCTTTTGTTATTTTATAAAATTATCTTACTTTTTTAGCGTTTAAACTATCGTGAGTGATTTCCATTATACATAATATCTGTCCCGGCTTTACTCACGTGTTTAGTCGACGTTAGCCCGACTAGTTTCGAACCCATCCGGGGTCCTTTTTCAAGGGAGTCAGTTCGCGCACGCGCCGCGGCTGTGACTGATGGGTTCCCCGGATGAGTTCGAAACTAGTCGGGCTAACGTCGACTAAATACGTGAGTAAAGCCGGGACAGATATTTTATCTTACTTTGTAATAATGTTTGACTTTGTTCTGGGCTTTTTCTAAGACCATCCCGTTTATATAATCTATTATTTAATCTAACAAATTCAACAATAATTGACAATCAAAGAGTGTACCAGTGGTAGATGCATCCGACTATTCGTAAGCACTTGTAAAAGTTTATACGAATAAAAAGATTTTAATTTAATTTAATTTCATTTCATTTCATTTCATTTCATTTCATGTACAACGTTACCTACTGGCCACTTGACTTAGTATGTACCATGTACCTACCTAATATTTTTTTGATGCGCTAAACTATAATAATATGTTTAAAGCAACAACATTATAGACTGGTAATGGGGCGTCATTTTTAAAGCATGTTCGTTTTTTTTTTTTTTTTTTTTTTATTGAGACAAAACGAAAAGTGAACAATTTACACCACACTTTTAGACCAAAGCACTAGATAAAAAGCCGAGACTGGTGTTGGCAGTTTGCAGCCCAAATAGACCGTAGTCTGTCTTAGATGCCGTTTTATCCAAAGGTGCCTAAAAACCACACCAGTATCGAATCAGTGTGTGCCGTATCACGCATCATTATCATCATCATCAACCGATTATAGACGTCCACTGCTGGACATAGGTCTCTTGTAGGGACTTCCACACGCCACGGTGTTGTACCGCCTGAATCCAGCGGCTCCCCGCGACTCGTCTGATGTCGTCCGTCCACCTAGTGGGGGTCTTCCAACGCTGCGTCTTCTGGTGCGAGGTCGCCGTTCCAGTATCACGCATATGATCCTACAAATTCAATTCACTTTTTGAAATACGAATCTATGAGTTTTACCTGTGTGAAGATTTATAATATCTTCGGTTTAAAGTCAAAGTATTTGAGAAACAAAGCACGCAAGGACCTCGTATCCAGCTCAAGAAGTGGGATTCGTATTCTCGAATTGTCGACTCAAAATCCCGGATAAATCTCCTCAAGACGCCCCGGGAATCCGGGTCACTTCGAGGAAATACACAACATTGATATTCGTACAAACATTCGATCTTGAATGCTGCCCAATATCCTTTGTTAAGTGTATTCATGCGTTAAATGTTGAACTAAGGGAGTCAAGACGTGATATGAATACTGTGAATTACTTACTACAAGGAACAATCAGCCGTACAGTGCCACCAACTTATCTGTTCATCATCATCAACCGGTAATCGTCCACTGCTGGACATAGGTCTCTTGTAAGGAATTCCACACGCCACGGTCTTGCGCCGCCTGAATCCAGCGGCTCCCTGCGACTCGTCTGATGTCATCCGTCTACCTACTGGGGCGTCTTCCAACGTCTTCTGGTGCGAGGTCGCCATTTCAGCTTCGCAACCCGTTAAGCTTTGTCGGTTATTCTAGTTCTCCTACGGATCTCCTTATTTCTGATTTGATCACGTAGAGAAACTCCAAGCATAGCTCTCTCCATCGCCCGCTGAGTGACTCTGAGCTTTCTTATGAGGCCTATAGTTAGCGACCATGTCTCGGATCCATATGTCATCACTGGCAACACGCACTTATCTGTCCTGGTGGGCAAAATTGGAACTAGAGCCCTCTCAGTCGCCATTTCAAAATCCACACGGACGAAGTCTTGGTTATCAGCTAATACCTACTGAATCGCCGACTTTTCGGAATTCAATCTGCTCCTGTCTAACCATTGTAACTATAGATACATCGGTGATCTAATTCGTACAAACATTTGATCTTTTTTTTTTTTTTTTTTAATGTGTTATTTTGTAAGGGGCTTTTACAGATAATCTATATGCCAGCCCCATCGTTACAAACTAAATTAAAATCAAACTACATAATGAAACCTAAAACTATATCAATTTGAGAGAATCACTAACAAATTTATACACTTTCATTGCCGAAATGCTCGAAGGTTTGTTCAAAATACAGTTAAAAATACCAATATTCATAAAATTTAAATTTAGTTCACACGTTAGTGCTTCTCTCAAATTATGATTATGAACACATGCCATTAGTAAGTGCGAGACACCTTCTACCTTACCACATACTTCGCAATTGGGAGAATCCCTTTTCCTCATTAAGTGTTTAAACTTGCCTAATACATTTGATCTTGAATGTAGTCTAAAATATTATCTTGGCAATCCATACATGCGTTAAAATGTCTGCTGCAGCGGACACGCGCTGGCGGAGTAAGCGGTGCAACGATAGATACATCGGTGATCTAGTTCGTACAAACATTTGATCTTGAATGCAGTGCAATATATTATCTTGGCAATCCATACATGCGTTAAATGTCTGCTGCAGCGGACACGCGCTGGCGGAGTAAGCGGTTGTCTGCTGCAGCGGTGGGATGGAACTTCGTGAGGTTTTAGTCGGAAGTAGTCCACTATGCCACTGGTGGGATTTGAATCGCCGACTTTTCGGAATTCACCGATTCAACGATACATATATACATAGATACATCGGTGATCTAATTCGTACAAACATTTGATCTTGAATGCAGCCCAATATCCTTTGGCGAGGGCAATCATGCGTTAAATGTTGAACTAGGGGAATCTGTGCGCTATGTGATGTGAATTGGATACAAACGTTGTGTTTGTTTGTTTGGCAGTTTATCGGTCAAAAGCTGGATGGACGCTTTGGATACTATAATACTACGAACTAAATGAATATTAGCAGTTTAAAGATACTGCGTCTACTTTGCGTAGATGGTAGGTAATGTGACGCTGTAAGGTATAACTTTACCTAGCTTAGTTGATATCTGATATCCCACTCGTTGACTCTGCGTTGCCCACCCGTTGGCGCCATGTTGTCCACGGGTAACCGTCAGGTAATTCGACCTAGTCGACGATTCGTTGATGCTGAACTGAACTTTAAAGTTGGAACGGTATTGGATTTTTTTTTATTGAGAGACGTAATTAAGTAATTCTGCAATCTAAAATGGAAGCCGGCTATCCTGGAAGGGATATGGCAGTTTTTATTAACACACACCCCCCCCCCCCCCCCCCCCCCCCCCCCCCGCCATCCTACACGTCTTGACGGCACGGCTTTGCAGGTAGGGTGAATTGGTGTCGAGTCCGTGTAATGTGCGAAGACCTTAATACGTGGTCAGTGGTCAGAGTGGGATGCAAAAACAAGTTCATTACAATAACATACACCAAAACTTTCGTCTGACCACGTTAGTTCCTAGACAACTCCATTCAGTTTCCCTTTGTGCAGACTTTACTATTGCTGCCAACTCCTCTCTACTGGTATCATGGCGCATATTTGTGCCACACGCTTTGTTCTCTCTATACGGTGATTGTACGACTTCTCTGAATATAGCGATTGTACTTACGGAACCGTAGGCATAACGTCAAAGGAACATTCATGTAATTAAAACCGGCCAAGTGCGAGTCAGGCTCGCGCAATGAGGGTTCCGTACTGCATTCTTATTTTTTCGACATTTTGCACGATAATCAAAAAACTATGATTCATAAAAATAAATAAAAATCTTTTTAAGAATGCACAGGTGAAGCCATTTCATATGATATCCTACTTGGTATAGTTATCTTACTACGAAAATTGAAAATACTAATTATTAAATTTACGACCACAATTTAATTTTTTTTTTTATGATGTAACCACAAATTCACGGTTTTCAGATTTTTTCCCCCAATGTCTGCTATAAAATCTACCTACCTGCCAAATTTCATGATTCTAGGTGTTGACCTAGAAAGGTGTAGGGAAGTACCCTGGTTTCTTGACAGACCGACAGACAGACAGACAGACAGACAGACAGACAGACAAGGTACGGAACCCTAAAAACAATTTAATGAATAAAACAATTTAAAAGCTTTTTACTTCCAAACGAGCGAAATAAAACACTTCGTTTAATTAGACAATCAGGGATAAAAGAGGCTGATGAAAATAATTTGACTGCGAAATTCGAGCACACATCACACCAAATTGAATTTGAATAAATGACAAGTCTTCGTGGAACAGCGACAGACTTCACAATACAATAGCCTATCATTACTCTGATTCGTTCGGCAATGGAACCGTGAAGTTGAGTTGGCTTTGATGCTTGTTTTTACGTTTTATTTACTGGAATTATTGTAGGCCCAACGCATACCGAGACTGACGAGTGGAATGTAGACGTGGCGAGTGGAGTTTAGGCGTGGCGAGTGGAGCCGAGGTGCAGCGAGTGCAGTCGAGGCCCGGCGAGTGGAGTCGAGGCAAGACGAGAGGAACCGAGGCCGGCGGGAGACAGCTGAATCCCAGCACACATATCAAAGAATGGAGTTTGAATAAATGACAAATCGTCGTGAAACCCACTTCACAATACAATAGCCAGCCTATCATTATTTTGATTCGTTCTTTGGTTTTCTTTGAAGTACCATTTTCTCTATAAAAACTCTTTTTGTTTATTGGATTTAAATTAAAATTTACATTTATCAGAACAATAACATTAACAACTACTAGCTTTAAAATCTACTTATTCACTAAAACTTAAAGCTAGCCTTATCTAATTACTATATAAATCATGACCGCGTGGAATGGTGCCAAGAATACTGGCTGCATTTCCGCGCTGGACAGCCAGGCTGCTCCGTTGCGCAAAAAATGAGCCAGCCCTTCTGTCACCAGATGAGGCTATTAATCGCGGTGAAATGTCTCGTAAAAAAAATTTAGCACTAAGACTCCATGGCCCCAGGGTCTCCACGGCAAACGGCACAAAAATGTAACTCTCTATAAGAGAGGCATACTTGCGCCGCTTGCCGTTTTTAGCTGTTTCTGCTGCGGCTCCCGGTCTTGATGCTGTCTTCCTGATATGACACGGGGCCAATGTGTCAACGCAAGTTGCGTCCCACATTAGCGCCCGTCCACTTATTCACTTACTTACTTCATCATCATGATCAACCCATCACCGGCTCACTACAGAGCACGGGTCTCCTCTCAGAGTGAGAAGGGTTTTGGCCATAGTCTACCACGCTGGCCATGTGCGGATTGGTAGACTTCACACACCTTTGAGAACATTATGGAGAACTCTCAGGCATGCAGGTTTCCTCACGATGTTTTCCTTCACCGTTAAAGCAAGTGATATTTAATTAATTAAAACGCACATAACTCTGAAAAGTCAGAGGTGCGAGCCCGGGATCGAACCCCCGACCTCCGATTAGAAGGCGGACGTCCTAACCACTAGGCTATCACATGCTTCACTTACTTGAAGTTGAATTAATAAGTTGAAAGTCTTCTAAGCATAGTTTACAACTCTGTCGCTACGAAACTAAAAATAAACATGAAAGTGAAAGAGGTCAAAGGAAAAAGTATTTTAAAGTGACAGAAAATAAGTCCAATTTTGCGTAACGCTTTTTACGGATCAAGTTGTAAAAACAAAAATGTCGTAGCAAATAGACTAAGATACGGTGGACATTCCACTCCAGAGATTTATCCTTGTTAATTCAGATTTCAGACGTTCAATCTTCATCAATCAGTACCCTCATTATAAATGCGAAAGTGTGTTTGTTTGTTGGTTTGTCCTTCAATCACGTCACAACGGAGAAACGGATCAACGGGATTTTTGGCATGGGTATAGTTTAAGACCTAGAAAGTGACATAGGCTACTTTTAATCCCGAAAAATCAAAGAGTTCCCACAGGATTTTTAAAAATCCACGCGTATGAAGTCGCGGGCATAATGTTGTACATCAAATATTTGAAAAGAGCAACCGCCGAGTTTCTTGCTGGTTCTTCTCGGCAGGAAAGGCATTCCGAACCAGTGGTAAATATATCCGACGATTCAAAAGTACTTGTGAAAGTTTACTTGAATAAAAAATATTTTCATTTAAATAAAAAATCATTTCATTTCATTTAATTTCAATAGAGGTAGTGATTTTTTTGTATGTACATTTTTCACCAGCTCTTGGTGTACAGGTCGTAGCTAAGAAAACGACGACGGTAAAGTTTTATACACTGAATCGCTTTTCCCTAATCTCTAAGCGTAATGGAAAAGTTCGGTTTTGGACGCTCGCCAAGAGATAATTAGGAGGTAGATGAGAAAATCAGTGTTTGCCGAAACAGAACTAGCTATATGATGGCCAATATAGAACTTGTGATTTGGCAAATATGAGACTTAATTCAATATTAAGCCATATATCTGACTGTCTATTAATCATTTTTTTCGCAACGGATCAGCCTGGCTGTCCAGCGCGGACATGCAGCCAGTATTCTTGGCACCGTTCCACGCGGGCATGATTTGTATAGTAATTTGATAAGGCTAGCTTTAAAATAAATAATATATAATATAAATATAAATAATATATAGGATAAAGCGCCTATGTCCTTCCCCGGGATTTAAGCTAACTCTGTACTAAATTTCATCGAAATCGGTTAAACTGTTGGACCGTGAAAAGCTAGCAGACAGACAGATAGACACACTTTCGCATTTATAATATTAGTATGGATATGGATATTAAGTATTGATGGATTTTCAATTATAATAAATTGTGTACCTAATAAAAAATATCTAGAGTGAACTCTTACATCAACTTTTTAAAAATGTGCAAATTCAATGGATGGGTTTTGAAAAAGTATTCCTAAAGTTAATAATGCTCTTAATACAACCTTTGCACGTGACGTCGTTAAAAGGGCTTTCATCGATGTGCCTCCATTAGCTCTGTACGGGGACACTAATAGGAATGGGAAAAAAGTAAAAAAATCCACCCCTCGCGTTCAATTAAAATGAATACGTTAATTTCGAAGAATTTTTGAAAATGTATGAGATATTTCTGTTTAAAATATGAACGCGTTATGTGAGATTATTCCACAAGGGAGTAAAAATATCCAGTTGCAGTAGGTAATATACAGGGTATACCACAAGGCTAGCAAGAACTTAAGTGTTATTGTTATAAATAAATAAATAAATAAATAAAAGTTTATTCAGCTCACAAAACAAGAAAATACAAAAAAAAAGCAAAACATACAAACCAAATGTTACAAATTAAAAAAAAAATTAAAACTAGGTAAGCTTAAAACTACGAGCTCGACAGTACTAAAAAGAAAAATGATGTCTTGTTTGAGCTGAAAAGGCTACTGCCTCAGCATGATGCTGCAGTATTTGACTACTGCAGCGCTGATTTTCAGGCAGAGCCCTAGTGTCACGACCCGACAACGAAAGTGTGCTCTATAATATAAAAATCAACTAAAATAAAAAATAAAAAACTTCATTATTAGTTATGCTACCTAAATACAATCCAATAACCATTTGCCTCATTTTGTAGTTAGTGATTTATGCCCGGTTTCTGAGGTACTTTTAACGATGGTTTATCTATTCAATAGCGCTATTGGTCCGATAACTCGAGACAGTGCGTTTTTGAACAACGCAATGCAAGAAGCCTCCCACCAGACCAGACCAGAAATTAAGAAATTCTTAAATTCCAGATCCCTGCCAGGAATCGAACCCGGGAACTCCCACTAATAAGACAACATCGCTTATCACTGCGCCAGGGAGGTCGTCGAGGTAGTAGATATTATCCTCACAATTACGCTCGAATAGATGACATAATAGAGTACAAACAAACTAGCCCTCAAATACAATAGGCTCCTATTATTTCGGTCGAATTATTTTATCTAACAAAGGCAGGATTAGAGGTAAATTGGAGGTCTCTTGCTTTGAGTTCATAAATTTAAATTACTAACTATAGTTTTGTAACATATTTTGCTAGGAATCACTTTAATGATATCTAATTAATTCATATTTTGCAAATGTAATGGTTTAAAAACTTTGCTTTTAGATTGCAAATTCTAATCTGTACAAAAATATAGTCCATAAAAAAATTAGAACTCACTTGCCATTTTACCGCTAGATATGTGTCAACTGTCATTTCAAAAGTACGGTTCACCTTTAAAATAAGAACTAGAGCCATATTGACGCAAAAAGTTAAAATGGCGAGTGAGAACTTTAAAGTATACTTTTTTTTAAAGTTAGATCAGTACCCTTATTATAAATGCGAAAGTGTGTTTGTTCGTTGGTTTATTGGTTTGTTGGTTTGTCCTTCAATCACGTCGCAATGAAGCAACGGATTGACGTGATTTTTTGCATGGGTATAGTTAGAGACCTGGAGAGTGACATAAGCTACTTTTCACCCCGGAAAATAAATTCAGATTTTGCAAATGTTGAAAATATTTGCTTTTAGATTGCTTGTTCTATTCAAAAGGATATAGGTAATTTCTTTTTTTTTTGAGTTAGATAAAATATTACAAAATAAAAACCTGTCAAAAGTCGGACTAGCACACACGGGCGAAGCAATGTGTGAAATCTGGGTATAGCTGAATAGTGAATTAAAATATCAAAATCCAATCATCATCATGATCAACCCTGGCTCACTACAGAGCACGGGTCTCCTCTCAAAGTGAGAAGGGTTTTGGCCATAGTCTACCACGCTGGCCATGTGCGGATTGGTAGACTTCGCACACCTTTGAGAACATTATGGAGAACTCTCAGGCATCACAATGTTTACCTTCACCGTTAAAGCAAGTGATATTTAATTACTTAAAACGCACATAATTCCGAAAAGTTAGAGGTGCGTGCCCGGGGTCGAACCCCCGATCTCCGACTAGAAGGCAGACGTCTTAACCACTAGGCTATCACAGCTTATAAAATCCAATTGTCTCATGAAAAATCATTGTACAAAACTTCGCTTTGTTGTTAGGATAACCATTTAACCGAACGGTTATTCCACTGCTATACTGAAATAACATGAAAACTGAATGTTTTCATTGTTTAATTTTATGTTAAAATTAGTTTGTTGTACCTGTTTTACGTACAACATCAAAACACAATTTACCGAGTAACTACTTTCAAAATTATTTCATTGTAGATTGTAGAACAACGAACGCTTTTAAAAACAATACCTACTAAAAATTAATTTTGTTTTGGCGTTTCAGAAAATTAATTATGAGACGATAATATCTCACTGCTTAAACCAGCTTCCGATTAAACTTTGGTTTTAGTTTCTTCTTTTTCTTTGAAATACCAAAGACTATATAATTAAATAAACTTTTCTATCTTGAATTTTGTGTGGGCTTTTTTTATCCTTATCTAGCGAAGCGGTGAGCGGCAAGGAGCGTGAAACCAAAGATACCTATTATTAAATGTTTCGTGGTTAAATATAGCCTTCTTTATCTATAGATATCTATCTCATAGATTGACTTAACTGACTTAAAAGATGCATAAATTACGGACAACTTCATTGAGAAATGCGTAAGCTGCGTGCTTTTCTTTTTCCATTAGATCGATAACGCTTATTTCAAACTATATACTACTATAACTATATCGATACCTCTGGGCTCAAAGGTCGTAAAGGACATTTGGCCGAAAATGACTTTTTGACACTGCTTTACTCAGTTTTTAATTCTCTATCGATCTGTATATTCCGTTTCACGAAATTCGTAAAAAAAATGCCTTTACGACCCACATAATTTGGCACGTTAAACAAAGTTTACCGTGAAAATATGGGTGTAAGTAACACTTGGTTACCAGAGTCTACTCCTTTTGGTAGTAAAGCAAAGTATTAAAAAAACCTTTGGGCGTAACATACAAATAAATTATCAATTGTCTTATACCACCTTAGATGGTTAATATGACACCTCAAAATTTTGGACGTAAAGGACATCATGTTTACAAATTGTCTTGTACACTCTTACAATTTAAAATAAAAAAATGAAAGCGTCCTTTACTACCTAGTTTCATTTTAATAATGCGCTTTCATTTGCGCCCTTAAGGGCGTAAATAAACAAAAGTAGATGAGGAATAGTCGCATAAGTCCTAGAATATACTACCTAACTTGATTAACCCTATTCTTGGCAGTGTGCATTGTAATGCACAACACACTTTGAAAAAATCCTGACACTACACGAAACCTTTTTTAATTTTATTTTTTTAATATTGTATTAGTTCATACACTACTAAATTACAAAAAAATATAAATGCGTTATTTGAAACATCACATTTTCAGCAGAACCTGAAATGATAAACCGCATGTCGGTGTCTGCGCGAAGTAAAAATATTGATTTTTAATACTATTCTTGTCAAATTTTTGAAATAACCATCCTTGATTTGCATAATTCTACCACTGGATTCCACATACCTACTTGCTAGTTTAAAACCATCCTCACGATGGAAATTTTGGTGTTTGCTTCGCGCACTAGTCTAGGTATATAGTGGAGGTCTATGGGGAGAACTCGAGAATTGTGGAGTTCAATCCAATGTTTTGTGCCTGGCTGTAGAATATGCACCGCGATCGCAGACTTCTGAGGATCGTTGTTTCGCACCGCTTTGAAATGTTCTAATACCCGAGTTGCTATGGGTCTCTTTGTTTGACCCATATAGGAGCTCCCACAGCTGCAGTCGATCTTATATACACCCGGACATTGGTATGGAAGACGATCCTTCGTTGATAGCATTAAATGGACAATCTTTTGTAACGGAGTAAACACGATCTTAATGTTGTATTGTTTTTTCAACAATGTACCTATTTTATCAGTTACTCCTTTTACAAAAGGTAGGTAGGACATCTGTCTTTCCCGTACCCGTACCCATTAAATACATTAAAATATGTCGTTAAATGACGAAATAAGCTTAAAATCATTAGTTAAATACTTTATATTTACCTGATAAGTTAGTGTGAAAATGGAACAACACGTAAAAGATTTGATAACGAATACAGGGAACTTCCATGCGATTATGAGCTACTTGAAACCTTGAACGAAACAGATAAAGAGGATGATGAAGAAAGTGAGAAGGAAGATGAATAAATAAATCATCTTATGTTTATAAAGTTGATTTAAGAAAGAAGTGAAACTAATTATAACATTAAAGAAGAGAGTGGATAAAAAAAAAATTAGTTACCAAAATATTAATTTATAAGATTTATTGTAAGGCTTCGTGTTCAATTCCAAATAAATGATCTCGGTTTGGTTAGAAAAAATACGTTTTATTTGAACAATATGTTATTTCATTATTATTTTTAGAGAAAATATAATAATTTATGCATAATTACATACAAAATTACATAATGCGTTTAATACTTAACTGTAATTATTATTTTATCCTTACAGAATACCTTAGCGGGTGACCCTAAAAATTATTACACATGCCGGTTATTTCCTTATTTTGTTCAGTTTTGTGCAGTAAAGTAAATTTACGCCCTTAGGTGATATCATAGAATGATAATTTGTAGGGTGTAAAGGACATTTATTTTCAAATTTATGGTCGTAAAGGAAATCTATTTCAGTAAATACAGCACTAGGGAAATTTTTGAACACTGCCTTAGAAAACACTATAAATTCTAAGCACTTTCTTCCTAGGTTTCATTTAAATAGCTAAAGAAACGAAGATGCTAGAGAAAAAAAGAATTTTATTTTTTTCGTTTTTTGCTTCTCCTGAAAAGTAGCGTTTTGTCCTTTACGACCTTTGAGCCCAGAGGTATCGATATTATTATAGCTTGAGGGGTTTATTTTCAAAAATATACTATACCAATAACATAAATATTAACATAATATGCTAACAATAATTTTATATTTATAAAAAAAAAAAAAAAAAAATTGTAAAATTGTAAAATTGTCAACGATTAACGTTTTTTGTGTGAACATTTTCAAGCAGGTATACTTTATAGTTTAGTTTTTCATTCAATTCTTGTTAGTTAACCAGTTTGCTGTAAGAACGTCCTATGTACTGCATAGCTCGTTGCTTACCCAATTTTTGCGAAAAGTGACTTGTTCACCAATTGAAAATATAGACTAAGTAAGTGAATAGGAAAAGGCTTACGAACAAAAGCAGTAGAAACGATAGCAAACGTTGTTTTTATATTATTTTGTTACCACCGCTCGTCGCGTCGCGCACCGCTCTGTAAAAGTTTATGGGCAGGCCTCTATTATATTTTATCTTTGGCAGATTTCGTCTAGATTCAATATTAATAATTTCGGTTGCCAAAGTTGATTTAGGTACGTAAGTAAATAACGTCTTTAAATGTTTATATAATAAAAGCTTGCTCAAGATTTCATCTTAGACGACTTTGACCCTTGAACTTTGTCATTTACGGTCAATCAAAAATTTCCATAAAACTATACCTACTAAGTACCTATATAGTCTGTATTTATTTTATTTATTTATTTTTATTATTCATGTACCAAAAATTGTAGTTACAAAGTAATAATAAATTAAGTTACATCGGAAATGCTTATCTCTAAACAGAGATTTCTTCCAGCTTCCCATTCAAGGTTGTGAGTAAGGCGTATCAAGAAGTGGAATAGGTCTACGGTACTGGAATCTAATAAACTCTACAACTGTATATTATTATATGAAAGGAAAAGATGAGTGACTGACTGTCAACGCAAAGCTCAAACTACTGGACGGATCGGGCTGAACTTTGGCATGCATATAGCTATTACGACGTAGACATCCGTTAAGAAAGGATTTTTGAAAATTCAACCCCTAAGGGGATAACATAGGGGTTCAAAATTTGTATAGTCCACGCGGACGAAGTCGCGGGCATAAGCTAATAATTTTATAAATTCGAAAGTGTTTCTGTCCGTTTGTCTGTTCAACTGTTAAGTACTTTTCCGCGCAACCACTGAATCAATTTTGATGAGATTTTACACAGGTTACTTGCCTTCTAGTAAAGGACCTTGAATTTTCTTCTCGGGAAAAAAAATCTTTATGTATGCGGAAGAGATTGCAAGAAGATTAATTATTTTTGGTTTATCCTTCAATCACACCGAGGCAGGGCCGCGAGGTGGTAACAGATAGACGTGATTTTTTGGCATGTGTATACTTCGCTAAAGATCTGGAGTGAGAGAGACCCACTTTTTATTTCGGAAAATCAAAGAGTTCCCACGGGGCTTTCAAGAAACCGAAATCCACGAAGTCGTGGATTATTTATTATTCTAGACTTTAATATTTGAGCAACATCTCTTTACGTAAACGATTACTTACAAATCTTTTATACCATAAAGCAAAAAAGCTCTTTTATTGTGATTTATTATCTAGGTATTCATTTGCAGCCCTAGCACAATTGTTACGACAAGGCTTTTGGCCTTGGCAAAGGCAAGGTTGCGGCTTTTGAATAAAATAGAACAGATTTTTATTTAAACAAGCTTTTACAGGTGCTTCTGAATCGTTAAAATAATTTAGTACTGGTTCAGTATGCCATTCCTACCGAGAAAAAATCGGCCAAGTGCGAGTTAGACTCGCGCACTGAGGGCTCCGTACTACAATCGTATTTTATCGACATTTTGCACGATAAATCAAAAACGATTATGCCTAAAAATAAATAAATATCTGTTTTAGAATTTACAAGTAAAGCCCTTTCAAATGATACCCCCATTTATTATAGTAATCTTACTTTGAAAGTAGAAATTAGCAATATTTGTTCATGAAAACATTTTAATTTTTTTCCTGCGATGTTAACCACAAATTCACGTTTTTTTGATTTTTCCCCTCATGTTTGCTACAAGACCTACCTTGCTGCCAAAGGAGATCGCCCGTGAACGGGCCCTCTTTTGTGGCGTCGTGTCAAAACTTAAATTTTTTTTTTTTTAAATGTGTTATTTTTTACGATTATGTTTTATAACGACTTTTTTGCACTCTATTATTGAAAATATCCACAATTACAGTTAGAATCGTAAACATGCATTTATTTTGAAGAAGTATTAATTAAATGTAACCTCAATATCAGCAATATAAAAAATAAGATTTCTTTATAACCAGGGTGAATAAATAGAAATCGTTTGCAGAATATAAAGAGTTAATTATTTGTCTACAAAATAAAATTAAAACCATGGTGACACAACAATTATATTAGGGGGGGCCCAAAGCTCCTAAGAAAATGGGCAATCTCTTTTCATGATTCTAGGTCAACGAGAAGTACCCTATAGGTTTCTTGACAGACAGACAACAATCGCAGCCCCGCGCGTTGCTGGGGCGAGTCAAATCCACGTTGTTTATCATTTACATAATCTTCTTTTTAGGGGCATCCTTTTGATAGATTTTTTTAACGTGTGTAAAGGCAAGTTTAAAATTGCCTATGAAATTTTATTAGGTAAATAAGCAATAGGTATATTTGCATCCACGATCATTGAAAAAGACTTGACAAAGCGTTGTCGCACTGGTTTTACTTGGGCTGCTGTTAGAAATTATTATTGCTCGTTCATATGAACCACTCATAAACAAAATATAGAAGCAAATCAGAATCGTTGGCCCCCATTATATATTTACGAGGTTTGTACCATTTAACATGAATCCCCTCAATGTTATCAGGATTTTTTTTATAGCTTGTTCACTTTTCTGTGAAAATATGATAAGTATGCAATAAATCAGTATCCTTATTATAAATGCGAAAGTGTTTGTTTGTTGGTTTGTCCTTCAATCACGTCGCAACGGTGCAACGGATTGACGTGATTTTTTGCATGGGTATAGATAAAGACCTGGAGAGTGATATAGGCTACATTTTATCCCGGAAAATCAAGGACCACGCGAAGTCGTGGGCATCAGCTAGTATGCAATAAATTATAATTATTTTTTTCATCATCACCATCAACCCATCGCCAGCTGACTGCTTAGTGTGAATGAAAAGGATTCAGGCCGTAGTCCACCACGCTGGCTAAATACTGCAGACTTCACACACCTTTGAGGTAAGGTTTAAGATTAGTCAAGCCAGCTATCTAATCCTAAAGCTTAAGTCCTTGTCACTTGGAGACTGGAGTCTTGAGGAGCGTAGGTATAGTAGTAGAAGGCCGTGGCCGGTCACTTCTGAATTTTCACTATCAATTCACGATCTTCCATGGATCCATTTCACTTTAACAACATTTGGTGCCTTTCACGATTCCCGCTTTCAGTCTCCGTGAAACGGTTAATGGACAAAAAATATCTTTGAAAGGTCCTTTTATTTAAAACCGATACTAAAAGCCCTTTAAGACTGTTATTTTCTCAAATAACCTACAAGTTTTAACCGACTTTTAAAAAGGAGGTCAAAATTTGGCCCAGTTTTTTTAAATAGGTACCACCATCATAAGTATCATCATCATCATCAACGACCAATAGATGTCCACTGCTAGATATACCTAGGTCTTTTGTAGGGACTTCTACATGCCACGGTCTTGCGCCGCCTGAATCCTGCGACTCGTCTGATGTCGTCCGTCCATCTATTGGGGGGTCTTCCAACGCTGCGTCTTCCGGTGCGAGGTGGCCATTCCAGCACCATGGGACCCCAACGTCTATCGGTTGTACGAACTATGTGCCCTGCCCATTGCCACTTCAGCTTCGCAACCCGTTGAGCTATGTCGGTTACTCTAGTTCTCCTACGGATCTCCTCATTTCATTTGATCACGTAAAGAAACTCCAAGCTTAGCTCTCTCCATCGCCCGCTGAGTGACTCTGAGCTTTCTTATGAGGCCCATAGTTAGCGACCATGTCTCCTCATTTCTGATTTGATCACGTCAGATCAAAAGATCACGCATTTATAATAGGGGTAGTGATTGACACAAAAAATAGAAAGAAAAATGCAAATGCCAATATCCAAGTAAGTATTTTGTACTAGTAAATCTGTAACGCGGTAAATCGAAACCCTATCATGATTTATTCAGGGAAGCGGAGCGGAGCGAAGGCGTTCCACATGTAAATGGCTGCCGTGACTAGCTACAGGTTTTAGAAAGTATTTTTGATGGCTCGAGTAACATTTTACGTGCATGACTTACTAATAATAGTACTTAGTGACTCTTTATAAATAAACGTCTTTTCTTTCTTTCTTTCTTTCTTTCTTTTTTTATATTATGAATAGCTGATGTCGGCGACTTCGTCCGCGTGGAATTAGGGTTTTTAAAAATCGCGTGGGAACTCTTTGATTCTCCGAGATAAGAAGTAGCCCATGTCACTCTCCTTACTTATACCCATGCAAAAAATCACGTCAATCCGTTGCGCCGTTGCGACGTGATTGAAGGACAAAAAAACACACTTTCGCATTTATAATATGGGTACTGATTACATTAATTTTTTACAGAAACTTTAGTGTAAAACGTTTGAATCAGATAAATTCCGTTGCGACGTGATTGAAGGACAAAGAAACACACTTTCGCATTTATAATATGGGTACTGATTACTTTAATTTTTTACAGAAACTTTAGTGTAAAACGTTTGAATCAGATAAATTTAGAGATTCAATATAATATTTCTGTGCTTACAAAAAGATGAAAGATATCGTAAGGTAGACAGAAATAAATACATGCGAGACTGACGGAACGGGCCCGTCCAAAGGTTTCTTATGGTAATAGAATCGACGGGTGTACCAAGATATTACAAAGGTAATGTACTAGACATACGGGTTTTTTATTTAATAACAAGCTTATGCCCTCTACTTAGTCCGCGTGGACTACACAAATTTTGAACCTCAATTACCTTAGGGATTTAATTGTCAAAAATCATTTCTTAGCGGATGTCTACGTTATAATAGCTATCTGCAGCCTGATCCGTCAAGTAGATTCAGCTGTGCGTTGATAGATCAGTCAGTCAGTCAGTCAGCCAGCTTTTCCTTTTATTTATTTCGATAAAAGAAAATGTTTTATGACTACTTATGATTTATTTTAGCAGCAGTCTAAGCACAATCAATTTCTCTCGTGGTTCTTGCAACGGTTTGTCGGTGAAAAAGCTGAGAGAAAGCGTTGTAGCATCCAAATCAGTGTTCAGGCATTTAGAAATTTGAGCAGAATTAAGAAAGCAATAGGCTCTACGGGCAGCGGCACGCGCAGCTCGCAGTCACATCCGCGACGCGTGCACGAACTTAACTCCTTTGAAAAAGGACCCCAGATGGGATCGAAACTATAGTCGGGCTAACGTCGACTAAACACGTGAGTAAAGCCGGGACAGATATTAAAATATATTATATAGAATTAAGAAACTCACAGACATAATCAGTCACTCGGTACGGGTTGTACGGCACGGACGTTCATAATGCCATTTACGCCGCTGGTCCAATTCATAAGATATGGCGGGTCAAGTTATTATCAATGAGTACCTAACGTTTGTGCAAAACAAAATAGACTTGCTAGATGAGTTGAGCATTGTGCAAATCTGCGCTACCAACTTCACGGATGCGGAAATTGAGACTGGGAAGAGTGTTCTGTATCAGTCATGTGGTGATAAAGTACGATTAATACACAGAAAAGGAGATGATAAGAAGAAACGCAACATAAAAGACACTATTAAGTTATTGAAGGAAGTGGACCCTGATGTGCAACCAACTTTCGTGGCTAAAGACTTGAACCGATTACCACCGGTTTCTTTCGACCATGTCGATGTAACTCGACTTTTAAAAGATATGACTATCATGAAGACGGAACTGTCCGAGTTTCAGACGAGGATGAGTGCTGAAATCGTCGAATTGCGCAACTCATTTGAACAACAAATATCTAAAAGAACCGAGGAAGATAAACCTACAACACCCGAACACCCAAAATCGCTACCGCTTGTGCATGTACCAAATACAAAGATAGTGTGCCCGAGTCCGTCGATGCCAGCTGAGGCGGTATTTACGCCAACGTACAGAGATATTGTACATAAGTCGGGCCGATCACGGCGTGCGAAAGTCGCCCGTATGCAGAATACGCCGCCGGGTCAGAGTGGCGTGCATGTTGAGAGCGGTTCAAAGCTGAAACCGAGTGATGACGAGTTTACACTAGTACGAAATAAAAAACGAAAGCATTATAATAATTTGCGAGGAACGTTGGAAACAACGGGCAAGATTCGCGTAGCTGAATCACAATGTTCTATCTACGTTTCTAGAGTAATGAAGTCCGTCTCTGTAGCTGATATTATTGACCATATTAAGGATAGGGGCGAACAATGCAGCCAAGTTGAGATGCTCAAACAATTTAACGAAACATCATTCAATTCATTTAAAATAACAATACCGACGAGTAAAATAAACACGTTTTTGGATACTAACTTCTGGCCCGCTGGTTTAGTTTACCGTCGATACCGACAACGTCGAAATCCCGCCGTCTATACACAACCCCATAATGAACAGAGCAAATAAACTACTTACGGTCATGTGATATACCTACTACCTATTGTCATTCAGTTATTTATTTTTATTGTATTTTAGTTTTAAGTTTATATAATATTGTATTGGGTTTATACCTTTAAATAAAGAATAATAATAATAATAATAATAATACCTTAAAAATATTTTACTTCTTCTTTGGCCAGTCGTGAAATTAAATTGGCAAGCATATCTTTCCTGAGAAAATAATGGCATTCATTTAACATACATCAGAACAGTAGGCAGCTTGCTTATACACTTAAGTGGCTTCTTTAAAAACACCGTCTTTTGTTTTGAGCCCTTGATGTCACAATCAAATAAGAGTCTTCAAGAGTCTATGACCATTGAGCTAGTTCGTTTCATTCGAGCCTTTCCTAATAGACCGTTGATAGATATAATCTCAGACTCAAATGACTATTCAGTCAACAGTCGTTGAAATCTTCTGAATGCAAATACGTCATGTTGAACATTTTGTCGTTTCTATCATTTTAAACATTTTAGTTACATAAATCTGCTACATAAATCCTCTGCTGCTGCAAATGTTCATGGGCGGCGGTAATCTTTTAACATCAGGTGAGACCCGCCTGCTCGTTTGCTCGCTATATCTCTTTAAAAAAAAATTAAAGGAAAAATATGGCTGGTAATGGCATGTTTTCATACCAAAAAAAACCGGTCAAGTGCGAGTTAGACTCGCGCACCGAGCGTTCCATACTACAGCCGTATTTTTTCGACATTTTTTTGCATGATAAATCAAAAACTATTATGCATAAAAATATATAAAAATCGGTTTTAAAATATACAAGTAAAGCCCTTCTATATGATACCCCATATCGTCTAATACTGTTATCTAATCTTACTTTGAAAATTGAATTTTACAGTACAGGACAGACGGACAGACAGACAACAAAGTGATCCTATAAGGGTTCCTTTTTCCCTTTTGAGGTACGGAACCCTTAAAATGTTTTTTTTTTAATTTGCCGCGCTTTTCCAGTCTGGTCTTTCGTTAGCCAGACTTTAGCACATAGGTATTTTCTCTTTCGCTTTATATCACGAGACTCTAATTTTTCCCCTAGTGAATACGCTCTGTTAACAAAATAATGAAATTCCCAGTTCTATGAGAGACCAGACATAATTTATGAGTCACTTGTTTAAAAGTCTAGACGGAGAAATATATTTACAAAAACAGACAAGTGAGTGCTGTAGGTACATTGTAGGTACAATGTATAAATTCAAGATTGAGTTCAATGAACCCGCTTAAAGTATTTTTGTATTTTCTTTAGGGTTCCTGACAATATTAGTATGGATGGATAGCATTTCTATATTCAAGCTAAAAACACTCCAGTCCAGTCGCTTATTCTTTAACAAACAGAAAATATTCTTGAAATATGTAGGTATGCACTTAGATATTAGATTAATAGATAGGTACATTCGCGTACACAGCTGGCTGTGGCTGTGGGTGAATGCTGTGCAATATGTAAAATTAAGTCTCAGTTCAATACGCTAGGCTAAGCTGATCTGCTTGTGGTACAAGTCACAAGCGTTTCTACAACCCTCTATTTTTCTACAACCGCACCGCACTCATAGCAATTTCAGCCCTCACCTGGATGCCTTGTGCACTTTGACCACCCGTTGTATCAGATCTTTTTTTATTCACATGCAAACTATGAAACCAAGTCCATTCGGCGGTGTTCTCAATAGATTTCAATTTTCATCACGGGATTGGGTGAAAAGTTGGCATTGGTTTCTTCTGGTATTGTTCAAACATTGAAATTTTGCAGACACGTTCTATAAATAAACAAATTCGGTATAAATAAATAACTGTTTCCGTAATTTCCAGATTTCTGCCGGCTTAAAGATTTCCATACAAATTCTTAAGCTAGTGTTACTTCAAACTATACATTTTTATTGAAACCTGATCAACAACGGGCAGATATTTATTTCTAGAACGTGTCTACAAAATTTCATTGAGTTTGATGGCTTAATATTCAAATGAGAACCAAACTACGTTTGTATTCTCTTAATAAAATACTGTGACTCGTATAGCACATAGATGACGTTACAGTTCCTAATTGGTTGAGCTGGTATCTCTCCACCAAACTAAAGTTTTAACACTCAATTTGATCCGTTAAATTACTTTTACTTTAATAATTATAATTGTAATTAAATCTCTCATGTTTGCATGCGCTCCAAAAAAATGAAGTTTTAAAACGCTCAAAGCTTATGACTTAGCCTACCACTTGGGGTATCGGGGATCAGACTCAGCAGTACGTGATGATTCAAGCACCCGGCGCCGTAACACCGCGCCTTCTACGCTCTTCTAGAATGTCAGGTGTTTCGATTCACAGACTTTCCGGATTTACGAAAACACTCCTAGTATTACGAAATTCCGGCGTGGGTTGGGAAAAAGTTGATACCTACGTGTATTTCCCTTTTTGTGACCTATTTTAATAATGGTTTGCTCTCTAGCTCTGAGGTATACGACCACAGAACTTAAAAATTGTATAGAAATGGTTTCCTCCCTAGTAATCACTGGATACAAAGGGTAGGACAATGGACCAATGTCACCGAGCAAATGACAAGTGAAGCACCAATATGCATTATTGTAAAAACGTACAACATTGTTATTTATATGGCGTTATATTTTGATATACATGATTATTGTTATGAACAATAATAATTTAGTTTATTTCATTTTATTTTTTATTTTATTGTAAAGGCACACAAAACAGGTTGTAAATAAGTATACATAGTCTAAATACAAGAACAATAGATTAGGATCTAAGCAACAACCCCTAATAAGTGTACACAACATTACTTAAATAAATATATAGGTATGGGGGCGTGTCCATAATTTACATTCGTCTGGTTCTTCCCTCGCGCCGTTTGTATGAACCGAACTCGATTTATGTGAACGTATAGCGAACCTTTTAAGAGATAACTTGCATGTTTTGCTTATGTATGTATCTACATATGAATGAATGAATGAATGAATGAATGAATTAATTAATTAATGAGATAGAATATGACATAGAGATAGAGTAGTTCGTTACACGAAGTTAGCTTTTGAACTAGGTATTTATTTATTTATACTTTATTGCACACAACACAAAGTAAACATATTATAAAAAACATAATAACCATACCTATTATAAATGTGATGGTGTGTTTGTTTGTTGGTTTATTGGTTTGTTGGTTTGTCACGTCACAACGGAGCAACGGATCGACGTGGTTTTTTGCATGGGTATAGTTTAAGACCTGGAGATTGACATAGGCTACTTTTTTATCCCGGAAAATCAAATGGTTTCCACGGGATTTTTAAAAACCTAAATCCACGCAAACAAAGTCGCGGGCATCAGCTAGTAAATAATAATTAATGTCTTAACACATTGCATACAGAATGGCACGGGGGCGTGTACGTAATTTACATTCGTCGGGTTCATCCCTCGTGCCGTTTGTATGAACCGAACTCGATTTATGTGAACGAATTTCTGTTCCGTATTGTTTAGCGATCCTTTTAGGAGATAGCTTGCATGTTTTGATGTATATGTACATAGAGATAGAATAGTTCTTGACACGAAGTTAGCTTTTTGAACTAAATAATGACGTAGTAATAAATGACGTGATTTTTTGAATAGCGGTAGTTTATGGGGCTAGACTTAGGGTCTAGAATTCATTACTAAAGAGAATAATTTTTAAAAAATCACGTTTTTTATTTAACTACTAAAACTAAAGTTGTATATTTCTTTGCTTCACCGTTGCCTTTATATAAAAAATATTTGTGACGACGCATCAAAGAGAAAATGTTGGCTTTAATAAAGAAAATTGCAACATTATTTGCTGTCAAAGAAACCTCATCAAGCTAAGAGAATCGATGTCGTACACAAACAGAACTTTCAACTGAATTATTATACTTTATCAGATATTGAAGTTTTCATGCAATTAGTATGTAGTTACGTACATAATTTTATTTATCATCTAGTTAGTAAAATCCATACTTCCATACTAATCTATATATAATATATATATAATTCAAAGTCCTGACTGACTGACATAGATACCAACGCACAGCCTAAACCGCTGGTCCTAAAGACATGAAATTTGGAGGGTCTATTCTTTGTGAAGATTAGGTACCCACTAAGAAAGGATTTTTCGAAATTCCACCCCTAAGTGGGTTAAATGGGGGATGGAAGTTTGAATGAAAGTCGGTAATTTTTCAAGTTATTTGCATGAAAATTGGTATTTGGGTTTTCGGTCACAAATGAAGAAATATGTGTTTCAGGATTTTTGGAAAGTTCGCCCATAAGGGTGGTAAAATAGGGGATGTAAGTTTGTATGGGAAAGTTTTAATTATTGATATTATAATTGACTTGAAATTTGGAAAGTAGGTTTTTTCTTGAGGTTAGGTGTCAGCTAAGAAACAACTATGAGAAAATCCCCTCCCTAAAGGAGTGAAATGGGGGTTGGAAGGTTATATGTGTGTAACGTAGCAAGGAGGTTGATGTTGGCAACGTCCTTACTACGTACATGAGATAGGAATTATACCTGACTTCGACTGATCGGGAGATCTTTAAAGCAAACACGAATCGCACACAAACATAATCATTTATTCACTTCTAATTATTAAAGTTACCTTACAGAAAAGTTAATCTACCTGACCGCTTATATTAGACTACAATTCTAGATACGGCGGGAAGGTTTATTAAACGCGGACATCGGTATGCGGGTACCGGCGGCAGGTAGATAACGCGGATCGCGTCGCGGACGGCGGAGGGGAGCGAGACGCGCGGGGGGGGAACGGACGGTAGCTGCCACCGGCAGGCTGAAGGCCTGGACGGTGCTTGATGCTACCGGAGTCTCCCAGCCTCTTCACCCTGGCCGAGCAGCGAGTAATCACACCGGCCGTAGTGGGCGAAGGCGCCGAGAGACTGTCGTGAACTCGTGGACGTTGCCCTATTTATAGTCTGGGGGGCGTGGCCTACTCGGTGGTGTGATCGCTCGGCGGAGATCGGCGGAGGTCGGTGGTGTGTTCGGTCGTGGAACATTCGAGATGCTTCCGCGCGTACTCGGCGCGCGGGCAGCTGACTGTTACACAATGGCGAATAACACATGTGACACCTTGTCACATGTGTTATTCGGTGCTGTTCAGAGTGCGTGTCCTGATGTTATAATGCTTGTTTCTGAAAAAAATGCCATTTGTTTCCTGTAGGCCACGCGGGCGAAGCCGCGGGCAGAAGCTAGTTACCTATTATAAATGCGAAAGTGTGTCTGTCTGACTGTCTGCTAGCTTTTCACGGCTCATCGGTTTAACCGATTTTGACGAAATTTGGTACAGAGATAGCTCACCCGGGGTAGGACTTAGGCCACTTTTTATCCCGGAAAATTTAAGAGTTCCCAGAGGATTTTTAAAAACCTAAATCCACGTGGACGAAGTCGCGGGCATCATCTAGTTTACAATAATAAGTAATGGATTTGTATAGTATAGATTCATCATCATCATGATCACATGATGAGTGAGAAGGGTTTTGGCCATAGTCTACCACGCTGGCCATGTGCGGATTGGCAGACTTCACACACCTTTGAGAACATTATGGAAAACTCTCAGGCATGCAGGTTTCCTCACGATGTTTTCCTTCACCGTTAAAGCAAGTGATATTTAATGAATTAAAACGCACATTAACTCCGAAAAGTTAGAGGTGCGTGCCCGGGATCGAACCCCTTACCTCCGATTAGAAGGCGGACGTCCTAACCACTAGGCTATCACATCAGTATAGATTACATTTTCTAAATTCAAAGGTCCTAGATGTTATTTCACTAGTAGAAGGACGTCGTTTGAAGTCAGCAAAAGTCCTGAACGAAAACGAAAGCCCGAATATTTGGTAAAGGCTCAATTGTTACGCTATCCTAAATAAACGAAAAGTTAACCTCTCACGTAATACTTGTCAAAGGTTATATAAATATACAAATGTTTGCTCAAACATTGTACAAACAAGTGATTAACAATATGGCGTGCTTCTTTGCCATGTTTACTTTTTCTTTGGCCATTCTAAATACTAACGGCATTTTATTAATCGATAAATTATTAAATTATTCTGTATTTTTAAAGTTTATATTATGTATTATCAATATGACGATATATTTTTAAAAGACATTCATGCATATTAATGCTTTCAGTCAGTCGGTCAGCTTTTCCTTTCATATCATTAATATGAAAATACTCATTTACCTCATATTTGTGCAAATCTGGGAAAATTCAGAAAATTATCTTTCAGGAACAAATATGAATTGAATGAGTATTTTTGACCAAAGTTTTTATGGAAAAACATATAGATGCATAAATGTTATGCCCGCAAAACTCATTACCATAAGCCTTCGATGTTATGATTAGTCTACTATTTTCGAAAAACTACCTAAAATTTGAATTTTCGCAGCTGGATGTATCAAACCACCTTAAACCATGCTTAGTCGTAAAATAGATTCATCCTGACAATTTGTTTGGAAGAAAGAGTGCTGTACTTTTATTATGTAAGTAATTAATAATTTAAACAAGTTTAACCCTTGAACTAATAAAAACTGAATATCACATAAGGGTTGTACTTAGTTAACCCTCGTTAAAACTAATGAAGTTACTCGTAGAATAGAGACCATATCAATTAGGTACATAAATACCTAAAGTTCTAAAGTAAGTACCTAAAGTGATTTACTAAGTTCTACGTATAATAATATATAATAAATATCAAAATAATCCATACTTCTACTATAAATATGAAAATGTGTCTGTCTGTCTGCTAATTTTTCACGGCCCATCCGTCTAACCGATTTTGATGAAATTTAGTACATAGATAGCTTGCATTCCGGAGACAGACATAGACTATTCTTTGCACCGGAAAATCAGAGTTACCACGGGATTATTAAAAAAACACGTGGCTAAAGTCGTTGTCAACATTTATTTGGTACAAAGACAGCTTGATATGGACATAGGATAAATTTTAGAACAGAAAATCAAAGAGTTCTCACAGGATTTAAAAAAAACTAAATCAATTCGGATGAATTTGCAGGCATCATCTTGTAAATATGTAAAAGACAAAAGTGACTGACTGACTGATTGACTGATCTATCTTAGCACAGCTTAAAATACTGGACGGATCGGGCTGAAATTTGGAACGCAGATAGCTATTATAACGTAGGCATCCGCTAAGAACTGATTTTTGAAAATTCAACCCCTAAAGGGGTGAAATAGAGGTTTGAAATTTGTGTAGTCCACGAGGACGAAGTCGCGAGCATAAACTAGTCTAATAAAATATAGCAATATACAAAGTTGGACAAATATTTGTTATAACTTCAATTCTAGTAGAACCCTTCAACCAATCGGATATTGAAGTCAAAGGGTTAACAGTATAATAGACTTAAGGGTCTTTCAAATGCGACCCAATTTCCTTAAGTTTCGATGGTACTGTAATTAATTTTAAGTACTTTGTCAAATATTTAGTATACACTTTAACGGTACTGTTAAATATCAGAAGTGGGATTAAAATGTTTGCTTAATTTTAAGGGTCTTTCAAGTATGACCCAATTTCTTTAAGTTTGATTGTTTGTAATTAAATTGAAGTACTTTCTCAAATTGTGTAGTATACAATTTGATTGTTATACTATTAAACAGGCATAAGCGGGCATAGCCTAGTGATAAAAATGTCGGCCTCACATTCAGGAGGTTCAGAGTTCGGTCCTGAAAGCACCTTTACATATTTAAAAGCGTTTTAAGAAATTCAATATCAGATACACTTACAGCAAAGGAAATATCTATATACTTATGAAACTAATACCAATTACCCTATGGATCCTACTTGTGAAATTAATACCAATGTTAATGAATTTTAGACTTTAAATGAAGAATAATTATGTAGATCCATTTTACTCTCACATTATTTTATTTCAACCCTCGAATTCTATCAACGTTGTTGCGATGTAAAATCCCATACTAAGCACACTACCAGCATTTCCCCACACGCCAGTATACGCCAAGTCGGTATGTGAAAGGGGTTAGCGCAGTCTGTATACTACCGGATCCGCAATTTGCGAGCCGTTGCAACAGGCATTCCTATTCAGCGTGGAATTTACACCCGATGTGACCACTTTGATAGAATAATTTGCCTCTCAAAACACTTAAGCGATAAAGTAAAATAGACCTCAACTTCTTTCTTTTAAATCTCATTTACATTCATACATCTATAGCAAGCAGAAACGTTGTGAAGTTAAAATCAATGGTACTGTATTTTGGATCTTAAATCAATTATCTTTAGATTCATTTTTTCTGACGTTTATTGTGTTTCATTCGAATTCTATCAACGTTGCATTGGTGAGATGTAAAATCCCATACTAAGCACACTACCAGCATTTCCCCCACACGTCAGTCTACGCCAAGTCGGTATGTGAAAGGGGTTAGCGCAGTCTGTATACTATCGGATCCGCAGTTTGCGAGCCGTTGCAACAGGCATTCCTATTCAGCGTGGAATTTACACCCGATGTGACCACTTTGATAGAATAATTTGCCTCTCAAAACACTTAAGCGATAAAGTAAAATAGACCTCAACTGCTTTCTTTTAAAGCTCATTTACATTCATACATCTACAGCAAGCGGAAACGTGAAGTTAAAATCGATGGTACTGAATTTTGGATTTTAAATCAATTATCTTTAGATTCATTTTATTCTGACGTTTATTGTGTTTCATTCGAATTCTATCAACGTTGCATTGGTGAGATGTAAAATCCCATACTAAGCACACTACCAGCATTTCCCCCACACGTCAGTCTACGCCAAGTCGGTATGTGAAAGGGGTTAGCGCAGTCTGTATACTATCGGATCCGCAGTTTGCGAGCCGTTGCAACAGGCATTCCTATTCAGCGTGGAATTTACACCCGATGTGACCACTTTGATAGAATAATTTGCCTCTCAAAACACTTAAGCGATAAAGTAAAATAGACCTCAACTGCTTTCTTTTAAAGCTCATTTACATTCATACATCTACAGCAAGCGGAAACGTGAAGTTAAAATCGATGGTACTGAATTTTGGATTTTAAATCAATTATCTTTAGATTCATTTTATTCTGACGTTTATTGTGTTTCATTCGAATTCTATCAACGTTGCATTGGTGAGATGTAAAATCCCATACTAAGCACACTACCAGCATTTCCCCCACACGTCAGTCTACGCCAAGTCGGTATGTGAAAGGGGTTAGCGCAGTCTGTATACTACCGGATCCGCAATTTGCGAGCCGTTGCAACAGGCATTCCTATTCAGCGTGGAATTTACACCCGATGTGACCACTTTGATAGAATAATTTGCCTCTCGAAACACATTAGCGCTCAAATTCATCCATACATCTGCAGCAAGCGGAAACGTTGTGAAGGTAAAATCGATGATTTTAAATACATATCAATAATTGCGTAACCGGCGGGATTCGAACCTGCGTCTTCTGGATATGTATGTTCACTGTGTGACTATTACTGTTGAGTTTTTTAAGTTATTTCTCTACTTTAATTGCTAGGTGCTATTGTAATTGCAAAGTCTACAGGGAATACGGGAATCATGAGAAGAATATGTATCAAATGAAATGAAAATCTTAAGCAAATTAAACCGAGTCAGCCATCGTCACCTGAGAAGTCTCTTATACAAAAATTGCCGACTCATTCATCAAGCGACAGGCATTAAGGGCACCCTTAAGAATTCCGCTTTTGACACCCTGGCCTTAAGTTTTCAAATTCGAACCTCCCAAGTAATTAGAGACGAGATTGAAAAAAAATTAGGAAATAACGCTATGAAGAGGTCCAAACAAAATTCAAGTCAAGTGTGGTTAAAAATATTCGCGCATCGTTTATCCAATTGAGTTGAAAACTTTGTACAGTTGTTGTTGGCACTTGCGTGAAAGTTTTTGACGTAGTAACATAATGTAAATGCTGCGCGAGTTAGCAGTGCATGCCGTGCATACAGCTATTCTAAATGAACCGCCTTCCAAAGCCATTACAAACCTATGGGACCATCTCACAAACTTCTTCTATTGATTGAAAAAAAAATGTGCAATTGGTCCGGAAACCTCGGAGAAATCGGTGTAAAATAAACGCACCGACCTTTTTGGAAGGCGGTTAAATACAAAAATATCTACTGTTAATGCAAAGAAAACGTGGAAAATGGCAATCTTTAGGGAGGATTATGTTTCACACTATCTCAAATGAAAATCCTAAGCCAATTAAACTGAGTCAGCCATCGTCACCTGAGAAGCCTCTTACGCAACAATAGACTCACTCATCAAGCGACAGGCATTAAGGGCATCCTTAAGAATTCCGCTTTTCACACCCTGGCCTTAAGGTCTCAACTTCGAACCTCCCAAGTAATTGCTCTTCATAAGAGGCGAGTTTAAAAAAAAACGCTTTAAGGAAATAACGCTATAAGAAGTCTAATTAAAATTCAAGAGTGTTGAAAAAATACGTGTTGGAATGGAAAACATAGCAACAGTATATATTAGAATTTTCGTTTTTATTACATAAACAGCTGATGCGCCCTGGTTTTGCTCGGGTGCTTAAAAAATCTTAATCAATTTTTTTTTAATAAAAAAAAAAAAATAGACTGAGCTTTCTTATTTGATCGCTATAGATCATGTCTCGGATCCATATGTCATCACTGACAACACGCACTCCATATTGACAACACGCACTGTACGAAGACTTTGGTATTTAGACGAGAAGACATCTCGAAGCTTTCCAATATCTTGTACACCTACATTATTAGAATATCTTGTAAACTCCAAAGTAAAAACTTCCCGAGCCATGTATGCACAAGTTATAACGATCAAGTAGTAAACTAGCGAGCTCCCGGGGTAGTTACATCAATTCAACTTAACTGAACAGCTTTCTAAAATGTTGTTCAAGCTTAAAAACTTGTTTGGGAATTGCTCAGCTCACGTGAATATTTTTTTTAATCGGATAATTTGTCATATTTTTTTTTATATTTGTAGTATTTTATCGACATTTTGCACGATAAATCTAAAACTATTAAGTACCTATGCCTAAAAATAAATAAAAACCTGTTTTAGAATGTAGGTAAAAAAAAAAGTCTGTTCACTAACTTAGTGTCGATACACCTGCAGGCGCATTTATTATTCTGCTTTTATTATATTATTATTCACTGTGTTTGTTAAATAAATGTTTTCTATTCTAATAATAAAATAGAATATCTACTATTTATTCATTCTTATGTTTATTGTAATAAATAAAAATAAATAATAAACACTACACTAAGTTAGCGAACAGACTTTACAGGTAAAGCGCTTTCATATGATAATAGCAATCTTACTTTTAAAGTCGAAAATAGCAATATATTTTGTTCATGAACACATTTTAATTTTATTCTTGTGATATAACCACAAATTCACGGTTTTCAAATTTTTCCCCTAATGTCTGCTATAAGACCTACCTACCTGCCAAATTTCATGATTCTAGGTCAACGGGAAGTATCCTGTAGGTTTCTCGACAGACCGACAGACATACAACAAAGTGATCCTATAAGGGTTCCGATTTTCCTTTTGAGGTACGGAACCCTAAAAATTAAATAGAATAGAATTAAAAAAAAATATTTTTAAAATAATTTTTTTCTTAAAGAAAGTAGAGTAGGTACCTAGGTTTTCTCTAGTAGTAAATCACTCACTTCACCTAAAGTAGATATCATCATCATCATGATCAACCCATAACCGGCTCACTACAGAGCACGGGTCTCCTCTCAGAGTGAGAAGGGTTTTGGCCATATAGTCTACCACGCTGGCCATGTGCGTATTGGTAGACCTCACACACCTTTTACCACCAGAAAAATATGGAGAACTCTCAGGCATGCAGTTTTCCTCACGATGATTTCCTTCACCGTCGAATCAAGTGATATTTAATCAATTAAAACGCATCAGATCACACCCCCGACCTCCGATTAGAAGGCGGACGTCCTAACCACTAGGCTATCACAGCTTTAGACACAAAGTAGATATAAAACAATGGAATTCCAACAGAGAGCTAGTAGGTATAATCCAAAGATTTGGCTCAGGCTCAAATGGAATGGAAAACTGTAAGTCCTTCATAATGGATGCGGAATTTCGGAATTTCGGATATCTCGCTCCATCAGTCAACAAAACGGTTGAAATGGAGTTCTGTAACTCCTATAAGTCCGATAATTCGTTGCCGCTTTAACTTGGATCAACTAACTTCGTGGCGAAAGTCCGATACAATTCGGATCTTGGAATTATTATTTTGACTAGCTTATGCTCCACGTGGACTACTCAAATTTCAAACCCCAACTTCACCCCCTTAGGGGTTGAATTTTCAAAAATCCTTTCTTAGCGGATGCCTACGTCATAATAGCTATCTGCATGCCAAATTTCAGCCCGTTACGTCCAGTAGTTTGAGCTGTGCGTTGATAGATCAGTCAGTCGGTCAGTCAGTCAGTCAATTAGTCACCTTTTCCTTTTATATATTTAGATGAGCAATTATGAACTTTCTTGCTATTTATAAGCTTATATTTTGGCGGTGTTCCCACTAGATTACAACATGGGGTTATTCAAGGGGCGGACCAACAAAATTCCTGAAAGGTCAGCAACGCATTGACGGCGGGTAGTCACTTAACATCAGGTGACCCGCCTGCATAGTAATTTAATTTTTATGAAGCTATACAATTTCCTAAATAAATTTTGCTCCCGAAAGAATAACGAAGTAGGTACCCTATTTCAATATTTATTTTTCTAAGAAACGCAAAAGGCGTCAAGTGAATTCAGCCATATAAATGTCACCCTAGGTTACTTGGGCTCTAAGGTTATATAAAGTTTTTAATAGTTTCCGAAAGTATTTCGCCGTTCAAACTCCACAATTTATATACGACACCGACTCAGCTCGGTTAGCGCGGGTTGATTTAGTGGCGAATAAAGTCACAATTTGCTTTATCGGATTCTGTTTCTCATGCTATGCTGGTTTATCGGATGTTTCCTACATTTTATTAAGGTTTCTTTGGTTACGAGGAGGATTAACAATGAATTATGGAGTTACTAGCTGATGCCCGCGACTTCATCCGCGTGGAATTAGGTTTTTAAAAATCCCTTGGGAACTCCTTGATTTTCCGGGATAAAATGTCACTCTTCAGGTCTTTATCTATACCCATGCAAAAAATCACGTCAATCCGTTGCACCGTTGCGACGTGATTGAAGGACAAACCAATAATTGAAGGAATAACCAATTGTTTAGCTTAAACAGCTCAGCGATACACCAATATTTGAACTCCGATAGCTCGTTGGTTAAAGGAGCGGACTGAAAACAAAAAGGTCGCCGGTTCAAATCCTACCCGTTGCACTAATTGTCGTACCTTCTCCTAGCTTTACGCTTAATTGGAAGGGAATGGGGAATGTTAGTCAGCTATTCTTTAAAAAAAAAGTAACAATATTTTAGCTTCAATTTCTTTTTTAGGGTTCCGTACCTCAAAAGGAAAAACTGAACCGTCAAATGATAAAATGATCATAACATTCAAATCTCTGAATCAGATTGCACTTCTGAAAGTGATAGTTCAGTGATTACGACTAAAACTTTAGTTCGTACTTAAATATAGATTAGCGCGATCAAGCTATGTCTCTTAGGTCCCATTTGGCGACATAACAGGCGGTTAAAGTTACGTTACGGTTAAATTTCGACCAATAAAAATGAGAGTGGGATACACAAGTAAGACAAGTAAGTACCTGTTTATGCATCCGTGATTAAGGTTAAATTTTGGTTCAAAGTCAACAAATCCTGACTTGCACCTATTCATACCACCATAATTAAGGCTATAGGTAAAATTTTGGTGTAAATTAACAAAATAAATAAAAATAAAAATAAAATAAAAATCTTTTTTATTCGTATAAACTTACGAATAGTCTGATGCATCTACCACTGGTTCGGAATGCCTTTCCTAACAAATCCTAACTTACACACAACCCGTATTTTTGCTTTTGTTGACGGTCAAAGTTTAACCGTCACTGCTATGTAAATTTAAACATCTGTCATGGAACTGGCCCTTAAGGAAATTATATTATTAACTGCATTTCCTACGTCTAGCCGCCTAACTGCGACTTTAGCGGTGCTGCGGGCGGAGCGTTGAGCAGAGCGTCTAGCGGGGTGGTGCGCGGCATTATTTGTATAGTACGCGACAGGTCAAGATGTAAATCGGGATGGAAAAGTCCCGCACACAGCCCCCGCGCTAACCCGGTGTGCGGGGCATCCCCCGCTTCATACCCCTATTGCGAATCTCGACCTGTCGCTTTCTATAGATGAGTGCAGTTAGCGTCAACCTAAAATATCTCTGATTTTGAGCTTATAGGTTTTTTTTATCTTTAAAGGTGATGTGACTTTGAAGTGAGATTTCATGGTGGTGATGACTTATCTAGTGGTATTTCGCGAGCGGAAAATCTCGTGCGGTAATTTTCTTCGGCTTCTTGTCTTCCCTAACATTTTAATACATGTTTAAGCGTAAGTCAGAAAAGCAGGTTTAATTTAACTATTTTTATAAGTTATTAAAATGTCCTCATATAAAGCTTGCACGTGGATATAGATCACAACGCGTAGAGGCTTATCGAGAGTTTTAATCTTTATGATAACCTAGCTGCAATATTAACTTGATTATGGCACAATTGCTATTGCAACCACTTAATCAAAATAGCGACCTAAACACAAAAGTATTTATTAGTCGTTGAGTCTCGAAACGGAACGAGACTCGAGTAAAACCCGTCAAACACCCGTATTTATACAAATCGATTCAAAATGGCTGCTCCACCACAGATCGCGTGACATCGGATGAGTCAAATATTGTCTAATTCATTAAACTAACTTCAATAAGCTAACACAAGTTACAACACATCTTGCTAGTTTTGCGCTATATTCGCTCGTGGAATAATTCTTTTCTTCCTCTTAATCTACCGCTTCTTCTAACCGCGGAAAAGTTGTGGACAGGTCGTAAACCAATGCGAAAACTTATATTTTGGAGCGAGTCACTTCGCTCAATGCATTACCGTGGAAATCGGTCGGTACATAACTTTTTATTTTCCCATTTTAGGAAGTGGCTGAGTTCGTAATGATCGCTTCGGCAATAGCTATAATATATCGAGTGATTGAGAAAGTGGGTATTACATTCTTTATTTTGATAGCTTTTGCGAGGTCTTTTGAGCTGTCTAAGGCCTATCGGTTGGTAATTTTACGTTCCAACTTCTACCAATAGTAGATAGAACGAGTTCTATGTAATTTTTAGGGTTCCGTCAAACATTTTGACAGATGAAGCCTCGTGGTTTTGTTAAAGTCCCATAAACTGTCATGAACTGAGACGGTGCCCATCCATCAACCATTAATTATAATATTGTATAGCTGACACAATGATGTACCAAGTAGGTAAAACAATTTGATATAGATATAAAAATTGACGATTTCCGTACTAGGCACTTGTCCCACCATCGACGAGGAAGCTACTAGCTATCATTGACTGATATATTACTTCGTATGGACAGGGTTATTGAACAAATAAAATGGCACCGACTCATTGGTGCGTAAATGTTAATTATGCACCAATGCAACCTCAGCGACGTCTGGATTTCAAACGGGTCGTTCGTTAGTATCTAAGAGGTGGCGCTGATTTATTTGGTTTCTAAGCCGTGAAAATTTTGTTCGCTTGACCGCTATCGATTATTTTCTCGCTTATGTAACTTACAAATTGATGTATGATTCCATGTCAATAAAAGAGATCGTTGACTGTGCAGTGTGTACACTGCCGGCGAGAACTTTCTCTCTACCAGTTTTTTTTTAATGGAGCGCGCTTGTCTAGAAGATGCCTATTCACCCTTGAGTTGAAGATACCCACATTATAATCGTAGCAACAAGCGATATCAAAGAAAAATTCGATTAGCGACGCTCTCTTGGCGGTCAAAACACTCGCATAGTTTACGCAAAGATTAGGTACCTAATGTATAATACTATTGTACTAGTACTACAGTACTACTCACCCGTGGCACTCGCACACTTGCTCACAACCCAGCGACAAAACTATCCCCATTACCCACTTGTTTCTCGTTACGTATTTGGGTCCAAATGAATTTGCGCTTCGCTCCGCGACACGATGCGACGACGCGCCTTGCTCCATACAAACTTATTTAAACTATATTTTTCACGCCGCGTCGCTCAAGTGCGCTTTGCTGCATACAAACTCATATAAACTATTCTTGTCGCGCCGCGCCGCGTTTTGCAGCGCAGCGCAAGTGCGTTGGGACCTTTAGTTTTTAGCTCAACTTGTTTCTCGCTAATCTTTGGCGGTCGGACAGCGGTCTTAGTCAAAACTATCGGTTATAAATAAAACAAGGTCATTTTCCTCACGCGAGCAATTTTACGAGGGACGTAAACTCATGCCAGCGATATAAATGCTCCACTAGATGCGGCGCTTCGTGGTAACAACATGTTCCAATTAACATTGGTGTCCGCACTCCAATCGATCTGCTCCGATCATATCAGTATGCTTAGTACGAAATTTTATGTCTCACCAACGTTGATAGTATTCGAGTGTCGAAACACTCCAGCGTTATAGTAAACGGGATCTTAACCTGCCTTGTTTTAAGCGCTCAAGTTTGTCTACACACCTACAGCCAGCGCTCCAAGCGGAAACGTTGTGAAATTAAAATCAGTGGTATTAAATTTTTGACTTCAATTCAAGGTTCTTAAGGTCCTTTTTACTGTGACATTATTGTGTTTCGACTCTCGATTTCGTGAGACGAACGTGATTGAGACGTAAGACTGAGACTTATTCTAAGCGTACTGATAGAGTCCATTTTAGACGCAGTTCGTTTGTAAAAATTAAAATTGCGCGGTAACTTTAAATTATTCTTTATTGACGTTATCATATTTGAGTACGTTTAGTACCTATAGTCTGATCTAACTTATCTATGTTTGTAGAAACGGACTGCGTCTAATACTGGCTTTCCACGGTAAGTACGTGATTCTGCGGATTATCACGCATGGCCGACGACCACGGACATGCCTCGCGCTCAGACGACGACGACAACGCTACCACGTACGATATTCTTCCCATGTTCCATGGGTGTGGTCCGGAATATCACGCACCGTGGAAAGCTAGTACAAAGTAGATTACGGTTGACAGGAGTATACATACAACTATGTTCGTTAGAACTTGTTACAATGAAGCGCCGCATCTAGTAGAACATTTGTATCGAGGCACGTAAACTCATGCGGTTCAGTTTATGGCACGCGATGGCAAAGGTTTACGGTTTACAAGTTTAAGCGACATCGATGTGTCCTGGGCTACCCGGTATTCGGATCGCATGACATTTTATCTAACTAATGGTATCTCCCAAACTATATCAATACTATCTTCTAAAGCATTATAAATACAGTGCAACAAGGCTATCTTGGCGCGTAGCGAAAATCGGAACTAACGTTGCCGTCAAATGTCCCCTTTGTTCTTGTCTGAATATTCTAAGTCTTTGTTCTCCAACAGCGCCCCCTGTCAATGTCATTCAAGTGCCAAGAGATCCTTGTCGCACTGTACCTGCACTTATAATATATTATCTGGTATTGATCAGTTGAAAGCAAAATTAGGGTTTTTTTTTTTTTTTTTTTAATACCCTACCAAAATGTGAAAAAAAGAAAAACACTTGTAGTGCGACTAAATCTATCTGATTGTCCACCAGTGGTAAATTAAAACTACCTGACGATTCAAAAGCACTTGTAAAAAGTTTACTTGAATAAAACATATTCTATTCTATTCTGTTATATTCTATTCTATCTGTCTATATCTGCTCATTTCAGTAACCACTAATGCTATGAATTTTAAATTTGGAATTAGTAGTTTTAAATATTACTTGCCCCGTATTAAAAGAATCAAAAACATGTAGTAGGTAGATATTTCATATTATTACAAATTGTCCCTTGGTTCTTGACTAAAGATGAACCCCCACACCCCTTTTATCTCAGAACTTTGCAAAGTTCTCTCAAGATATTTTTCATAATTTTTATTTTATCCAACAGCTTTTGAGTTCTTCAGTGCCTTTTTGCCTACGCGAAATATAGAGTTATATTTACATAAACTCTAAACATATTATATTATAGGTTAGTGTACAAGAGGTAAGTTTTCTAAGCATTTCTACGCTACATTTCTGTTGCGAGTGAAAGTTTAGACAGCCTCATTTTTGTATTTTTTGAAATCTCACTTTTCCTGTTTTTGTGGTGTGGAATAAAATATAAACATACCTATATTATTTTAGTATAGTCGGTTAACCAGTGAAGTAAGTTGTCTATGCTTGAATAACGTCCTCAGCTGTCAGCTAAACTAACTTAAATCGATGTAACAGCTCTGAGTTGGCGCTAGTTGGCTGATGCTCATTACAAGTTGCCGCGTAAGCTTGCCACACTAATTACTTTCACATCGCATTTTCACTTTACACCACATTTCTGTTAAGAGTGAAAGTTTAGGCAGCCATTTTTTTTAATTTTTCCTTTTCTGCTTTGTGGCGTGCAGTAAAGTATAAACAGACATATTTAGTATACTCGTTTAACAAGTGAAGTAAGTTTCCTATGCTTGAATAACGTTTTCAGCCCGCAGCTCTCAGCTAACTAACTTAAATCGATGTAACAGCTCCGAGTTGGCGCTAGTTAGCTGATGCTCTTTATAAGTTGCCGCGTAAACTTGCCATACTAATTACTTTCACATCGCATTTTCACTTTACATGACATTTCTGTTCAGAGTGAAAGCTTAGGCCGCCATTTTTTTTAAATTTTTCTTTTCTGCTTTGTGGCGTGCAGTAAAGTATAAACAGACATATTTAGTATACTCGGTTAACAAGTGAAGTAAGTTTCCTATGCTTGAATAACGTTTTCAGCCCGCAGCTCTCAGCTAACTTACTTAAATCGATGTAACAGCTCCGAGTTGGCGCTAGTTAGCTGATGCTCTTTATAAGTTGCCGCATAAACTTGCCACACTAATTACTTTCACATCGCATTTTCACTTTACACCACATTTCTGTTAAGAGTGAAAGTTTAGGCGGCCATTTTTTTTATTTTTTCCTTTTCTGTTTTATGGCGTGCAATATAGTATAAACAGACATAATAAGTATACTCGGATAACAAGTGAAGTAAGTTTCCTATGCTTGAATAACGTTCTCAGCCCGCAGCCCTCAGCTAAGTTAAATCGATGTAACTCCGAGTTGGCGCTAGTTGGCTGATGCTTATTATAAGTTGCCGCGTAAACTTGCCACAGTCAATACTTTCACACTGCATTTTCACTTTACACTACATTTCTATTAAGATTGAAAGTTTGCGCAGCCATATTTTTTTTCTTTTTCTGTTTTTGTGGTGTGGTATGATAACGTCCTCCGTTGTCAGTTAAGTAACCAGCTCCAAGTTGGCTCTAATTGGCTGATGCTCATTATAAGGTGCACGTAAACTTGCCGCAGTAATCACCTACTTTCACTTCGCTTTTTCACTTTACACTACATTTCTGTTACGAGTTAAAGTCCTAAACTTTCACTCGTCTGATGTCGTCCGTCTACCAAGTGGGGGGTCTTCCAATACTGCATCTTCATGTGCGAGGTCACCATTCCAGCACTTTAAGACCCCAACGTCTATCGGTTTTATGAGCTACTAGCTGATGCCCGCGACTTCGTCCGCGTGGAATTAGGTTTTTTAAAAATCCCGTGAGAACTCTTCGATTTTCCGGGATAAAAAGTAACCTATGTCTTTATCTACCCATGCAAAAAATCACGTCAATCCGTTGCACAGTTGCGACGTGATTGAAGGACAAACCAACAAACCAACAAACAAACACACTTTCGCATTTATAATAAAGGTACTGATTTGCCCTGCCCATTGTCACTTCAGCTTCGCAATCCGTTGAGCTATGTCGGTTACTCTAGTTCTCCTACGGATCTCCTCATTTCTGATTTGATCATGTAGAGAAACTCCAAGCATAGCTCTCCATCGCCCGCTGAGTGACTCTGAGCTCTCTTATGAGGCCCAAAGTTAGCGACCATGTCTCGGATCCATACCTATGTCATCACCGTCAACAAGCATTGTTCGAAGACTTTGGTCTTCAAGCACTGAGGAATTTTGGACAAAAAGACACAAAATAAGTATTACACCATACACAAATACACCAAAGCATTCGAGTTCTTTGCGTAACACCTATTCTAACACTATAAATGAGAAGACATTCATACTTATACCCAGCAGAATTGGGTCAATAGGCCTAAACGATCGTGGCTATTATCCCGACTAGCGCACTATTTGCGTCGGTAGTAGATTCATAACGATTATTAAGCCCGTATTCATGAAGAGACACTTATGAAAGTTGGATGCCTTTGAGTGTTAATAGAGTCAATTTAATGACCTTTTGACTCAGTGATAATTACTAATGGATACTTAAGTAAAAGTAGCGCTGTGATAGCCTAGTGGTTGAAACGTACGCCTCTTATTTAGGAGATCGAGAGTCCGATCCCGGTTACGCACCTCTAACTTTTTACCGACTTAGACATCCGCCTCATATTCGAGAGGTTGGGGGTTCAATCCCCCGATATTGTGCGTTTTAAACAGTTAAATATGACTTGCTTTTATGGTGAAAGAAAACATTGTGAAGAAATCTACTTGAGCTGCTTAAAATATTATCTGTCTACATTGATAGATCAAGCCACCATTTTAGTTCTTCACTGTCGAAAGCAGATTCGTGGACCCCCGTGAATTGTAAACCCCCATTTTTTGTTACGCCAACGTAGATCCCCGTCGAGACCCCCAGGGGTCCACGTGGACCACTTTGGGAACCGATGCTGTAAAGATACGCTTACACGGTCAATTGAAAATTCTTAACTCCAGCAATGCGATACCCAGCAACACCTGAAAGTTTGAGCAATGTTATGTAAAATTATTGCTCCAGATTGCTCTACTTATTGCTCCAGATCGATCCATACGTGTTGCCGAGCAACTATTGCTTAAAGAGTTGCCCACGTAAGCTCACCATAAAGTTGTTATTTGAGTTAGTGTGTTAGTGAGTTGCCAGTTCCCCCTCCCCCTGGCAGAGATTTCGAGTCAGGAGTCGAACTCGGGACCTCTCACTAATAAGACCACTGCGCCAGGGATTGTCAAAGACTAAAACAAACTGTTAATAATGCACATCCCTAGATATGTACAGTAAATCCTCAGATAAGCTAAATCTCGAAGCAAGCTACATTAGGAAACACATACATAATCACTCTCAATGTTCCGGCGGTCGGTGGACTGATTGCACTAATTTGGTTGGTCTGTATGTCCGAGTCACCAGTCACCCGGACATTGTCTGCGTTACGGATGTTTGTCAAACCACTTTGCCAAACTATATCAGACAGAAGATCAGTTGCTCTAACAAATTAATCCAAGCCCTTATACGTTTCACTTGATCAACTAAATTAACAAAGTCAAATAATTTATTTAAAAATAGCTGATGCCCGCGACTTCGGCCGCGTGGATTTACGTTTTTCAAAATCCCGCGGGAACTCTTTGATTTTTCGGGATAAAAAGTAGCCTGTGTGTTAATCCAGGGTATAATCAATCTCCATTTCAAATATCAGCCAAATCCATCCAGTAGTTTTTGCGTGATTGAGTAAAACACATTCAAACATCCACACTTTCACATTTATAATATTAATTAGGATCAGTACCCTTATTATAAAAGCGAAAGTGTGTTTGTTTGTTGGTTTGTCCTTCAATCACGTCGCAACGGAGCAACGGATCGACGTGATTTTTCGCTCACGTCGTCACTAAAACGGCGGCCACGCGCATTAGCAATTTGCGGGACTTATAAGCAATTCTACGTACATTACTCTGTTACTTTATTGCTATAATAAAACTATTAATTTAGCATTACAAATTAACCTCAAACCTCAGCCATGTTTAACTAAGCATGTAAAATTATGGCACATGGCTCCAACGACCATCGCACGCCCATTGCGTGTTTCAAATACTTACCTAATTATGGCGATAATTTGACGGCTAGAGTATCATAAGTATCATTTTAACGAGTTAAGTCTTAAATACACATATATATAATAGAAAATATATATTTAGATATATATAATAATATCTTAAATATATATAATAGAAAAAGGTGGCTGACGGACTGATCTATCAACGTACAACTGAAAGTACTGGACGGATCGGACTGAAATTTGGCATGCAGATAGCTTTTATAACGAATACGTCATACGCGGATGCCTACATCCGCTAAGGAAAGATTTTTAAAAATTCAACCCCTGAGGGAGTGAAATAGGGGTTTGAAATTTGCGTAGTCCACGCGGGTGAAGTCGCGAGCATAAGCTAGTCCATACTAATATTATAAATGCGAAAGTGTGTCTGTCTGTCTGTCTGTCTGCTAGCTTTTCACGGATCAACCGTTCAACCGATTTTGACGAAATTTTGTATAGAGATAGCTTACATCGCGGGGAAGGACATAGGCTACTTTTTATCCCGGAAAATCAAAGAGTTCCCACGGGATTTTTAAAAACCCAATTCCACGCGGATGAAGTCGCGAGCATAAGCCAGTTTAATATAAATTCTCATGTAATGTAAATGTATGGAATAAATATTATTTATATGCAAAGAGTAAAATATGTCCTTGATTACTCCACGAGGCCGTGTATTTTATTTAATAGCCACCCAAAATACGAAATAATAATTATTATAATTTCACATCATATCGTAATATAAAATCGTTATTCTGAACAACTTGAAATGTTTTTAAATAATAATTCTTATTATTAAAAGAAGAGACGTAAGTATACTTTTCTATGAAATGAAAACTCAAAACTACGACAGGTACTTGGGTCAAAAGAGCGCAACTTTTCCTACTCTCGTGCTTTTATTTAGTAGTATTTTCTTGGCAAGAACGGCTACGGGCGTGGCTAATAAAAAAATGCCATATCGCTTCTAAGATCCCACTTAGACCTTATATACTGCATCACCACCGGGTTAGATCGTAGTCATTAATGAAAATGTAGTAGTAAGTTAGGTGTGTACATAATATTAAGAGCTCCACCTCGCCAACAAACTGGCCCACCAGTTTGGCAAGTTAGAAATGTAAGAGCCCTGTAAAATTAATAAGTATAAAAAAAATTTAAAAAAATTCAAGGGCTAACTTGTAATGGAACAAAACAAAATTCCCTATATCTACTAAGTATTTTGTGGTAGTATTGAAATGAAAAATGAAAAAAATGAAAATCTTTTTTATTCGTATAAACTTTTACAAGTGCTTACGAATAGTCGGATACATCTACCACTGGTTCGGAATGCCTTTCCTGCCGAGAAGAACCAGCAAGAAACTCGGCGGTTGCTCTTTTCAAATATTTGAAATAATATTATTTATATTATTGCATTTAGTTCAATGGACAGCTAAACTAACATGATTATTCCAGCATTATTCTTATCAGAAACAAAACAGTGTTATGTTGACGTATCACCAGAGTAGTCCTGCGGTGTACTTATCGGACGAATTGCGATAACTCGTACAAACCGGCCTCGTTACGTCGAATGTGGCGGTTGGCAAAACGCCGCGTCCGTAATGATTGTACACACGGAACGACGGAATACCCGCCATTTGTGTAGATGAATCTGTTTACGATGTATCGTTTATTGTCTGGCCGGAATTGGACATTATACCTACAGTGTGACAAGGCTCTTTTGGCACTTCAATGACATTGACAGTGGGGCGCTGTTGAAGAAAGGCTTAGACTATTCAAACAAAAACAAAGGGGACACTTGACGACAATTACATTTATTCTGGTTTTTGCCACGCGCTAAAAGAGTCTTGTCGCACTGTATGTATTTTGTACGGGCATACCGGAAGTGGACATAGGTTACTTTTTATTCCGGAAAATCAAAGAGTTCCCACGGTATTTAGATTAAACCTCAATCTACGCCTTAGACTTCGTCTAGTACTATAGTATAATAAAATAGCCTGTTTATCAGTCCGTAACTTTTTTATGGCCGATCCGTTTAATAGATTTTAATGCGATTCAGAGTTTTGCAATTTGGAAAGGGACATATACTACGTTTTGTCCCAGAAAATTAAAACTAAGTAGGTACATGGTTTTCGTTGTTTTCATATATGGGCAGGTTTCCGCATTTAAACCATACCACGGGGTTTTAAAAACGCGATTGAAGTCGCGTATCGACCTACTTATTTTTTTATAGCAAAATTAAATTGAATGCTGCCCAGCTGCGCTTGAATTTTGAATTGCGTTTTTCTAGCCTTTTACAGAAACGACGACGACAGACGACTTTAAAATTACAAGCTAAACAAATTGAGAAACGTAATCTTCAGAGAATAAGCATTGTTTATTCAACTCTCGTGGCTATATTCCGTGTGTGTGTTTAGGCAATCACTGGCAATGTCAGGTGCTAGCTATACGCAGAACAATCGCGGAAATAGTTTGACAAACGCCAGAGCCGGTCGCAATCTGAATAATGGCGTGAGGCGACCCGACCGACCAAATTAGAGCAATTCGTCCGACGACTGCCGCTTAGCGTGAATGATCAAGTATGTGTTTTTGAAGTACGTATATATTTTTAGAGTGAGGTTTCAACCAAATAAAGAGTTCCCTGAACCTACTCGTATATTGAATAAATTCTGCGAAAATATCCTAAGCTACCAACCACTCACTTGGTGAAAATATAAATCCTCATTATTCCATATCCCGTGGGAATTTCGTCAAATTTGGTAGATCGAAAACTAGGTTAGTATAAATTGGTTGCAAGTCGACTTGCATGCAATTGTACGTTATATGGCTGGCAATATCAGGTGCTGGCTGTAGGCAAAACAATCGCGGAAATAGTTTGACAAACGCCAGAGCCGGGCGCAATCTAAATGATGGCGTGAGGCGACCCGACCTACCAAATTAGAGCAATTTGTCCGACGACCGCCGCTTAGCGTGAATGATCATGTATGTATTGGAGTACCTAAGTATGTATGAATTTTCAGAGTTAGGTTTCAACCGAATTTAGTGTTTCTTCGTCCTATATTATTCAAAGTTAACTTTAATAAAAATATATTCTAATCTATTCTAAAATGTATTCTATTTTCTATTGAATAAAAGTGGCGATGACCTAGTGGCACTATTCGGGAGGTCAGAGGTTCGATTCCTGGCATGCACCTCAAACTTTTCGGAGTTTGGTGCGTTTTAGGCAATTAAATATAACTTGCTTTAACGGTGACGGAAAACATTGTGAGGAAACCTGCATTTATGTGAAATCTGCTAATCTGCACTTGACCAGCGTAATCCATACCTACTAATATCATAAATGCGAAAGTGTGTCTGTCTGTATGTCTGCTATCCTTTCACGGGCCATCCGTTCAACCGATTTTGACGAAAATTGTTACAGAGAAAGCCTGCATCCCGGAGAAGGACATAGGTTACTTTTTATCCCGGAAAATCATAGAGTTCCCACAGGATTTTTAAACATAAATCCACGCGGACGAAGTTGCGGGCATCATGTAGTCACTAGATATCGCCAAATCGTTCTCATTCTGAAAATAGACCTATGCGATGGGTTATTGTCGATTATGATTACCTACTTACATAAAATTGGGGTGAATGCGTTCGGTCTAGCTACTAATAAGTCAAAATATCTGCCGTGAATTGTTGTCAGAACAATAGCTGGCATGGCTAGAGCGACAGAGTTGAGCGCAATCTAAATAATGGCATGTGTCGACACAAACGAGCAAATCGCTGCAACTTGTCGCCTGACGCGCCGCGCGCCGCTAGTGACTCCATGACAACGGATACCTAATTAAAATACGCGCTTTCCTAAAATCTATCATTTTTGGAAACAAGAAAGTTAAAACTAAAAATACACTGTTTTTTACAGAAGATATATGTAAATTGGAAATGTTTTTTAAAGTAAAACCTTTTGAGTGTCCTTTAGTCGCCTTGAGAATCGCAGATTTTTTTCAAACGGAAGAAAAGTTTATACTTTACAAAAATGGTCGCCAAACAGAACAGCTACTTTGAATTCACCATCTTACCTTCCGCGGAAGACAAATCAGAATATCAGTATAAGTATTTCTGTGAGTTTCCATGACACTTTCGTCTTGTTTCTGTGCCTAAATAAAATTCGGGTGAATGCGTTCAGTCTAGCTACTAATAAGTCAAAATATCTGCCGCAAATTGTTGTCGGAACAATAGCTGGCATGGCTAGACCCACAGTACAACATAGAGCTGAGCGCAATCTAAATAATGGCATGTGTCGACACAAACGAGCAAATCGCTGCAACTTGCCGCCTGACGCGCCGCGCGCTTCGAGTGACTGCATAACATGCGATACCTAATTCAGGTACGAGCTTTCCCAAAATCTACCCAACATTTTTTTTTTTTAATAAATTGGAACAAATTTCCGTATTACAGCCAATTTTTTTCGAAATCTTGCACGATAAATCACTCTTTGTTTAGTATACCTAGCGTATGTCTGAGTTGGGAATACAATCAGTATTATAAATGCGAAAGTGTGTTTGTTTGTTGGTTTGTTGGTTTATTGGTTTATTGGTTTGTTGGTTTGTTGGTTTGTTGGTTTGTTGGTTTGTTGGTTTGTTGGTTTGTCCTTCAATCACGTCGCAACGGAGCAACGAATCTATGTGATTTTTTGCATAGGTATAGTTAAAGACCTGGAGAGTGACATGGCTACTTTTTATCCCGGAAAATCAAAGAGTTCCCACGGGATTTTTAAAAATCTAAATCCACGCGTACGAAGTCGCGGGCATCAGCTAGTAATTAATAAACTCAGAAAAAGTAAATTCAAAGTCAAAATAAGTAAAAATTGAAGTAACACTGTATACTTGTTGAATTTTACAACTACAAGCCGTATGAAGCTCGGTCGGTACTAATTAATTTCTATAAGCCCATTTTAATTATTAGGCTTTTATATTCAATTCGTTATTGTATACAAGCGTCATTAATTACAGCTATAAATCCTAGAGTGCCTGTCTAGAATCTAGATCGAGAAATAATGATGAAAATGATTGATGAATTTTTCCCTTCGCCGCGCCGCTTGAATGTAGGAACATTGTAAGTTACAAAAATATGAAGAGTATTCTTATTTTATTGAAATGTGATGTTGTTTGAACTGACAGAGCACGTCATACGTCATGTCATTCAAATTAATAAAATTATCATGCACAGATATGTCCAGATATGCAACTATTTTTTTGCAAACAAAATAATAACTTTTTGCAAACAAAAACAAGTGGCCACGGTGATAAGGACAAAACATTATCATTTTGTCAGGTTCTAATAAGAGCTTAAATGTATTTAGCTATCTCGCTCTAACAGTAAGTGTCACAATAGGGTTACTTCTAATAGTCCTTGTTCTGAGTTATCATGTCTTGTCCTTTTCCTGCTCGTCTTGTCTCTAGTTTTCTCGCCTACGCTTCAGTGAAATCATATACCACTGGCGGATTGCGCTGTGACAGAGACGCGCGATTGAAATAGAAATAGAAATAGAAATAGTGTTTATTTGCTAGAATTTGGTACAATTTGGTCTTAAATATATTTTGTTCTAACACATTCAACCAATAACTTAGTGTGCAAATTGTTCTATTACATTAAAAACGCATGTCGATGTCAATAATAATTTTTTTTTAAAAATTTGTTATCATAAAATATAAATAATTATCCTACAACAGCAACAAAACAGTTAAGGTCAAATCTACATTAATGGGTCATATAATCATTTACACTATAGAAACATTTTTCCATAAGACAATTGAGACAAGATTATTTATGTAATTTTTATTTACATTGACATTGTGTCTCGGCCTTCAGAGTTGCGTCTCGAACTCGACGCAGAGTCCTAGAAGGGAGATATGAGTAGTCAGTTTTAATTTGTTCTCTTAAACGAATGTGCCTACCGAAGAACGAATTTAAATACTAAAATTAATTTATTAAAATAGTTATTAAGGTACTAAACGATTTTTAACAAAACCGGAGCGACAAGGAAGCGAAGAATTTTTAATTATATTCCATTGTCTATTTAAAGCATTAGTCAGGTTTTAGTTTTCAACTAATAACTGGTTTGACAAAATATTCTACCGATTTGGCAGTTACTTAGTTTTTCCACAAAACAGTCAACATTCCTACATCAGACTAGCAATGATCGGTATCGGCTTAGCGGTATTTAATTTGTACACGTGCCGCATTAGCTCAGTTCGAACATTGGACCAGCCCACTAATCTCATAGAGTAGTGGACATGAAATGAGGTCTTTTGTTAGAATAATCGGACTGTGTTATCGAGCAGTCCAGTTAAATTCACTAATCTCTTGCACGAACAGATTCAATCTATTTTTGTTTGTAGATCGTCAAACGAGATACACTTTAAAACATTTGTGAGTATCTGATCTGAGGAATACCTTTGTCCAACCTGCATCGGTGGGACGTGATTGAAGGACAAACCAACATATTCTTCTACCAACATAATTCTATATTCTAAGTGAGAATAAAGATTTCTTTAACCGTAACAAACAAACACACTGGCATTGATAATCATCATCATCACCATCATGATCAACCAATCGCCTGCTACTGAGCACGGGTCTTCTCTCAGAATGAGAAGGGCTTAGGCCATAGTCTGCCACGCTGGCCCAGTGCTCATTGCCAGACTGCATTGATAAATAAATGGCATTGATAATATTATGGGTAGTGATATCATACTATAATATTTCTTAAATTGTAAACATGACACTAACTGCCGCAGTCAGAGTCGCTTAATCGTTACTTAAGGCATTAATTAACGATTAAGCGACTATCAGTGCGGCGATATGAAGTTAAATTTACAAAAGCAGGCAAAGTTGCTTTATATTATTACTTCGTTTATGAGAATTTATAATCCTCGTTAGTTAAAAACCGAAAAGTTACCTTGTTACAAACAAAAAGGTGTTTAAGAAAAACCCAAAGTTAAGAAGCACATGCATTGGGATTTTGTTTAAAAACTTGCATTAAACAAAAATTAAGCGCGCTGTTTTGCGCGGTCGGGAAATCGCAAAGTTTCATTGGATCCAATTAAGATATAACGATTCCGTAATATTAGTAAATAATATTTATTAAACCAAGAAAAAATTTGCACAATAAAACCCGATGGAATTCTTTGGCATCCGTACAAGGAAAGCCTGTGTTATGGGCACCGCAACCTTCCCTCAGATCCATATTACTTCATCATCATCAACAACCAATATAGACGCCCACTTCTGGACATAGGTCTCTTGTAGGGACTTTCACACGCCACGGTCTTACGCCGCCTGGATCCAGCGGCTCTCTGCGACTCGTCTGATGACGTGCGTCCACCTTGTGAGATCCATATTAGTGATAGATGAGTGGGATGGGTGGGAGATCCATATTACTTAAACCGAGTAAATTTAGATTTTAGGTGTTGCTTTTAGTAACGGGGCCGATTCTCTTGTACACAATCTCTAAACTAAACTAAATTAACAGGTCTAAATCTAGTGATATCCTTTTACGCAAGCAACATTATGAAAGGGATAGCAATAGATTTAGACCTGTCATTTTAGTTTAGTTTAGAGATTGTGTACAATGGAATTAGCCACAATATTAAGTTTAGTATGTGTGTCTCTCTCTGTGTGTGTATGTGTGTGTATGTATGTTTGTGTATGAGGGTGTATTTGGGTGTGTGTATGGGTGTATTTGTTTGTGTGGTGTAAATGATAGTAGGTACAATGCATGCGTAGGCAGAAAAGAAGACAACAACAAAAACTTGCATTAGGATTTTGTTTAAAATTTGCATTAAACAAAAATTACGCGCGGAGCTTTGGGCGGGCGGGAAACAGCAAAGTTTCAGTGGTTCCAATTAAGATATAACGATTCCTTAAAATCTTAATTAATCCTCATCGTGCCATTCGGTGCGCGCTAACTGACTCATTAACGGCACGTAAATTTTGTAATTTCATGAATTACTAGCTGATGACCGCGATTTCGTACGCGTAGATTTGAGTTTTTAAAAATCCCGGGGGAACTCTATGATTTTCCGGGATAAAAAGTAGCCTATGTCACTCTAAAGGTCTTAAACGATACCCATGCAAAAAATCACGTCGATGCGTTGCTCCCTTGCGACGTGATTGAAGGACAAACCAACAAACCGACAAACCAATAAACCAACAGACAAACATAAGTTTACATTACGGAAAGAATATTGTATTATTACCTATAGAGAAAGGAAAAGAAATTGAAATTAATATTTATAGAACTTTAACACGTTTTCAATTTACCTACCCCTTTTTAAATAATTTGCATATTGTTACTTGTAACAATTATTTTCTAATCCAGATTAAGTCTAAGTAAAAGTTATGTATTGGATTCACGCAAAGCGTGATCGCTTGGCTGAATGCGCTTAATTTTCAGGTTAATGTTATTTTAATAAAGTGTACCTATAAACAATTTTATTATAATAAAGGTACTGATAACTTTTTAGGGTTCCGTACCTCAAAAGGAAAACCGGAACCCTTATAGGATCACTTTGTTGTCGGTCTGTCTGTCAGGAAACCTACAGGGTACTTCCCGTTGACCGAGAACCATGAAATTTGGCAGGTAGGTAGGTCTTATAGCAGACATTAGGGGGAAAATCTAAAAACCGAGAATTTGTGGTTACATCACAAGAAAAAATTAAAACGTGTTCATGAACAAATATTGCTATTTTCAACTTTTAAAGTAAAATTACCACACCTACCAAGTGGGGTATCATATGAAAGGGCTTTACTTGTACATTCTAAAACAAATTTTTATTTATTTTTAGGCATAATAGTTATTGATTTATCGTGCAAAATGTCGATAATATACGATTGTAGTACGGAACCCTCAATGCGCGAGTCTGACTCGCATTTGGCCGGTTTTTTTTAGTAAACGTAGGCTGATGTACCTAACAAAATAAAAACATAGATACTCCTAATAAAAATAGATAATGATCTGGCCAAGAATTACTGACCAAGAGACTTACAAAATTTGATATAGCTCTATGGCTCTAAAACATTTTTGGGACAAAATAAGTTCTGAGAAAATAGGTATGTATTGTTGATATCTTATATCTTATATCTTGATGTATGATGTAGGTACTCTAATCTCATAAATGGCACGATTTGAAATGATAGAAATACTGTATTTACCTACTTGAAGATAATGTATAGTATTGGTTGGCAATATTATTTTGTGAAATGAAAGATGTGTTATTGTTTAGGTTATATAATATGCCTACAAGTTTGTCCGTATCTTATTTATCTTCTTCTATATATTATGTAAAAGGAAAAGCTGACTGACTGACTGACTGACAGACTGATCTATCAACGCAAAGCTAAAACTACTGGACAGATTGGGCTGAAATTTGACACGCAGTTAGCTATTATGACGATGACAGACAGACAAGAAAGTGATCCTATAAGGGTTCCTTTTGAGGTACGGAACCCTAAAAACGGAGTGTAAATTTAAAGAGTATAATGCATGTAGGTGCCTAGTAAGCGTGGCTGTGCGCACAATGAGCTCATTGTTCTTGAATGGGGGCTTTGTAACACATTTCAAAGGCCTAGTTTGTTTTGAATACTACGCTGTTACATACAAATGGGGCAACGCGGAGTTTTTGGCTTAACTACGTATTTGGCTGCGTTTTCAGCACTGTTGCAGTAAGAACGACGACCTCCCTGGTGCAGTGGTAAGCGCATGTGGTCTTATTAGTGGAAGGTTCCGGGTTCGATTCGCAATTTCATATACGGATTCACATTCCAACGCAACATTAGTTACACAATATTACAACATTTTTAGGGTTCGGTACCTCAAAAAGAAAAATGGAAGCCTTATAAGATCACTTTGTTGTCTGTCTGTCTGTCTGTCGGTCTGCCGGTCTGTCAAGAAACCTACAGGGTACCTACTTCCCTCTGACTTAGAATCATGAAATTTGGCAGGTAGGTAGGTCTTATAGCAGACATAAGGGGAAAAATCTGAAAATCGTGAATTTAGGGTTACACCACACAGATAAAATTAAATTGTGGTCATGAACTAAAAATAGTATTTTTAATTTTCGAAGTAAGAGTAAGATAATTAGTAGATTCTATATCAAGTGGGGTATCATATGAAAGAGATTTACCTGTGCATTCTAAAACAAATTTTTATTTGTTTACATGCATCATAGTTTTTGAATTATCGTACAAAATGTCGAAAAAATTTAATTGTAGTACGGAACCCCCGATGCGCGAGCATGATTCGCACTTGGCCGGTTTTTTAGGAAGGCAATGATATTGTAAAAATGTTTTGTGACCATGACGCGTAAGCGTGGATACCAGTACATTGTACCGTACCATACCTGGTTCAGGTTTTTTGTTTTTTGACTTTTCAATCGCAATATTGCTCGTATAGTATTCAAAAACAAATCTCTACAAAGGGAACTAGCATACGACACACCAGGCGCACCAATAAAACATTTCAATGAAAACAAAAAAAAAATCACTACCGATCAAAAAACTTAGGTTGGTCATGGGTTGGTCACACTAATTGTTTCGATTTAAATAAAACAAAGATATTTAGATTAATTTAGAAAGATTGATAGAAGATATTGAAAGATAGATAAGTGAGATAAGTCCTGAGCAGAGTAGTTATACAAAGGTTGTACAGATACTTCTGTTAAAAAACCGTGATAAAAAAAGTAGAAAAATTGTTATTTTCACAAAAGAGTTCTGGAACGCGGGGCTCTACTCTACACAAAGCATGCAAACTTCCGAACGCCCTGAATTTCCCAACCCTCAATACTCCGTGAAAGTTGCACCTGCAGTTTATAGTCTGCAACTGCGAAATGCGCTTTGCTTCAAGATAAACTGTTTGATTTTTAAATAAGGTGCACTGAACTTTTGAATATACTGGAAAAAAACTCTGATCTTTGTCTATTTTTAAAGGGAAACTGAGCAAATCTGTATTCATAAAACGAGAATCTGACAAAAAATAGGTGCTATCTACCATGTGGTGTCTAGAAATTAATAAGATTTTTAAATGTTTCTCTGTTCCTCTATAAATTAGACATCCCGCAAGTCTACTGTATCAATCCATACTAATATCATAAATGCGAAAGTGTGTCTGTCTGTCTGTATGTCGGTCTGTCTAATAGCTTTTCACGGCCCATCAGTTCAGCCGATTTTGATGAAATTTGGTACAGAGTTAGCTTACCTATATTCTGGGGAAGGAAGGCTACTTTCTATCCCAGAAGATTAAAGAGTTGCCACGGGATTTTTAAAAACCTAAATCCACGCGGACGAAGTCGCGGGCATCATCTAGTCTCTACATAGTATAAAATAAAGTCGCTTCCCGCGTCTGTATGTATGTATGTATGTATGAACGCGTAGATCTTTTAAACTACGAAACGGATTTTAATGCGGTTTTCACCAATAGATAGAGTGATTCAAGAGAAAGGTTTATAGCTATAGTTTAATTCTCAAAAAATTAGAGATCCCTAGAGATATTGAAGTAATGGGAATTAGGTCGGAAAAAAAACCTCTCATTTGAGAGTTTCCGAGGCAATGACACCTCAATGACACCACATTTGTATCTAAAATTGCACCCATGCGAAGCCGGGGCGGGTCGCTAGTAATAAATAAATAAAACATATCAGTAATCATCAGTACTATCATCTGTCTTCGTTTTTGCTAGCGTTCTGGTCTGTTTATTTATTTATTTATTTTTATTTTTCATGTACCAAAATTGTAGTTACAAAGTAATAATAAATTAAGTTACATTGGAAATGCTTATCTCTAAACAGAGATTTCTTCCAGCTTCCCATTCCTGTTCTGGTATGTCCAACAGTGGAACTCACAGGTGATTGTTACAATTCTTGTAATGTTAAAATTATATCAGTTTATGGCCAAAGGTCTGTGTTCAATCAATCGTATTAACAATCACCATTGCCCGCCGATAGCAGTCCTTTGTACCCTTTAATGTGACCGAATCCCTGAAAATGGTATCAAACAAATACAGGCTCGATCGGCTGTGACGATAAGCGTTGTTTAGAAATAGAAAATCCTTTAGCTGTTTTTGAACTAACATTTATTTAGACACTTATTTTTACCAATTGCGACCGTATTTTTAGGGTTCCGTACCTCAAAAGGAAAAACGGAACCCTTATAGGATCACTTTGTTGTCTGTCTGTCTGTCTGTCTGTCAAGAAACCTACAGGGTACTTCCCGCTGACCTAGAATCATGAAATTTGGCAGGTAGGTAGATCTTATAGCTGATATTTGGGGAAAAATCTGAAAACCGTGATTTTAGGGTTAGATCACACAAAAAAAATTAAATTGTGGTCATAAACTAAAAATTTGTATTTTCAATTTTCGAAGGAAGATAACTATATCAAGTGGGGTATCATAATATTATGAAAGGTGCACCTTCACCTGTGCATTCTAAAACAGATTTTTATTTATTTTTATGAATCATAGTTTTTGAGTTATCGTGCAAAATGTTGAAAAAATACGACTTTAGTACGGAACCCTCATTGCGCGAGCCTGACTCGCACTTGGCCGGTTTTTGTTCGAAATGTCTTTTCTTCATACGGCAAACACCAATAAAATATGCAATATCATGGTACCTATCACATTATGGCATATTATTATGGATATACACATATTCTTTGTAATTTAATTTCCTTCTTCTACCCTTCTTACTAAATTATGGTCCCTGGTTATAGCCGAATTTTTATTGCCACTTTGGAATGACTAATGTGACAAGGAATCGAGTGATTTGAGGATAAAGTATATTTTTATGTGTACTAGCTTATGCCCGCGACTTCGTCCGCGTGGACAACACAAATTTTAACACCATTAGGGTTACCCACCACCAGTCCAGTAGTTTGAGCTGTGCGTTGATAGATCAGTCAGTCAGTCACCTTTTCCTTTTATATATATAGATTAGTGTAAATTGCAAAATTTCGCAATTCTAACTTCAAAACTGACAGACTTTCATACAAACTTCAAACCCCTATTTTAACCCTTTAGGGGTTGAATTGAGAAAAATCCTTTCTTAGCGGATGCCTACATCATAATAGCTATCTGCATGCCGAATTTCAGCGCATTACAATCTCAATTGTTGTGATTGGCTGAATTTGTGCGATTCCTGTTGCAACAATGCATTGTAGCCAATAGTGAGCGAGCGTCAACCAATCAGATGTGATTGCGATCGTGACCTTGTAGCTGTCATTCTCCCGCAATCGCGCAGCAGATGGACAGACAGACGGACGGACAACGGAGGCTTAGTGATCCCGCGGGCACCCTTAGGGTACGAAAACCTAAAAAGAGCCATTTTTAATGGGCGATAACGGCTACAGTACCCGTAGTACAAGATTTTACGTCTCACCAAACGAAACCAAATTCGAGAGTGGAAATACTTCCGCGTTACAGTAAAATGGACCTAAACAGCCTTGAATTGAAGTCTAATATTCAATGCCACTGATTTTAATTTCGAAATGTTTCCGCTTGGAGCGCTGGCTGTAGAAGTGTAGACAAACTTGAGCTTTAAAACAACGCTTTTAAGATGCAGTTTACTGTAATGCGGAAGTATTTCGAGTCTCGAATTTGGTTTGGTTTGGTGAGACGTAAAATCTTGTACTACGGGTACAGGTTGGTTGAATCAACATATTAATCGCCATGAAGTAACACTTAATGATATTACTAGCTGATGCCCGCGACTTCATACGCGTGGATTTAGGTTTTTAAAAATCCCGTGGGAACTCTTTGATTTTCCGGGATAAAAAGTAGCCTAAGTATGTCACTCTCCAGGTCTTTATCTATACACATGCAAAAAATCACGTCAATCCGTTGCACCGTTGCGACGTGATTGAAGAACAAACCAACAAACAAGCACACTTTCGCATTTATAATAAGGGTACCTACACGTGGAAACCTGGTAGGTATTCGATTAAGAGGGTCGTCTCACAACCTTTTTCTTTTCCGAAGAGCAAATGGAAATTATCGAAATACGTTATTGAAAATCCGTTTCTTCACTGAAAGGGAATTGTCGCGCTTTTCCTTAGATTCGATAAATTAATTTCTCCCCTGAAAGTTACTTTGAAGTTCTATCTTGAATTTTTTGCACAATCTTTGCAAAGTTTAGTAAAATCTTTGACTTTTAAAAAGTAGGGTTGGTGATACTTAGTGTAAGTGTTATTACTAGAAAAAGTTGCTATCCGCAACTTGATCTGAGTAGATTTTAAGTTATTTAAATGTAAATATTTTTTTATAACATCAGATTTTTATTTATTTACTAAATAACGCGCGACTACGTCCGCATGAGTTCAGTTAACTTAAAAATCCCTTGGCAACTTGTGCCATTTTCCGGAATTAAAAGCCTATCCGCGAAACGTAAGCTAGAGGTATGTCCCTTTCAAAATCGGTTTTAAAGCGGGTGAGCCGTAAAAAGACCGACAGACAGACTTATTTTCTCATTTGTATTATTAGTGTGGATTATAAGTTCGTTCGCTGTAACGAAAGTTGATTTGCGAACCAATCGCGTGGCAGTAGACTCCTTGTCACTGTAGCTCACTTCGTACCACCAAATTCACCCACTGCGCTGGTCCAAGATGTATTTTTTTGTGACGCAAACCCCAAGTCATTATTATATAATATTGTAATGCATACAAATTCCCTCCAAATTAACCAAAACACATTCCGTCTATCGTGTATTGATTTAGGGCTACACTCGATCATGATTACTTTAAGCTTTATTGCTGCTATCCTTAGAGTTCAAAATCGTATAGCCATTAATATATTTGTTGATTGTGGTGTAGGTAAACTGCGATACTACATCATTCTTCCTGTATCCGAAAACTAAAACATCCGTATCTACTAATTAAGGGTAAAGGCGGCCTGCAAATAGGAACATTGTGTGGGCTTTGTTTAATTAGTTTCTTTGGGAGTTCTCTACGTGAAAATATTCTCTACACACTGTAGAGGTGCAACCTCTACCGTTACTTGGCTGGCAGCTATTAAGAAAACTTCGCAGCTGCCACACAACAATATTCAAATTTGGAACGCTGTGGAGAATCCTCCTGGTCACGCACGTTACATGATTCCACATTCCCTATCATCCGCTCGTCACGTCAACATCTTCTACCACTGTATTATATAAAGCTCGCGAGCCAGTCTGTATTGTACATAACATATCAATTGTAAAGTGTAAAATAAACATCATTATTTATGTAGCTGGTTCTTCATTGCAACCCTTCAGCTACAACACTACACTAGCATATAGGTAACTTACTTAAATCCTACTTATACAGGTTGTAACCAGAACGCTAGCAAAAACTTAGCGTTATTGATATACTACTTAAGTTTCGATAAAGGGGAAACATTGAGAATGTTTCCCATTTATCGAAACTGAAGTAGGTACCTACTATAGGTAGAACCTATTAAAGAAAAATTGCGAGGAACATAAACGTCTAGCCCAATCGCCATCAGACTTTTACCGGTATAATAACAATAGTTCAGGATATCTCACGTCCTTTGCGGAGTTCTTCAAGAATCTGTTAGCGGTCGATCGGCGATCTCGGAAAATTTGTTGCGATTCTTAGAGAAATTTTTCTAAAGCTTCGACCGTTTTATGATGGTTCAATTATCTACCAGTAGCAAGTTTTTCAGCTAAACTTTAGCTGATGTTTTAACTTCAACTATAAAATTGCGCGACGTAACTAACGACCTACTTCAAAATATATATAAAAGGAAAAGGTGACTGACTGACTGACTGAATGACTGACTGAGTGACTGACTGATCTATCAACGCACAGCACAAACTACTGGACGGATCAAGCTGAAATTTGGCATGCAACTACATGGTGCAGACAGCTATTGACGTAGACATCCGCTAAGAAAGGATTTTTGAAAATTCAATCCCTATGGGGGTAAAATAGGGGTTCGAAATTTGTGTGGGTCAGGCGAACGAAGTCGCGAGCATAAGCTAGTTTTATTATAAAAGCCCAAAAAAAATTAAAGAAGCTTAATGGTTGCGACTGTTTTATAGAAAAAAAATCTCGTCCAAAAAGCATTACACGGCTTAAGTTCAGCCTTGTTATTAATAGTGTTCAGGTGAAATATTTTAAATCTAGAAGATTGATAAATAATTTTACAAATAAAAATTTCATTGTACCTAATTATAGAAATTTTTTTCAGAATGTAAAAAATGTCTTAAACATAAAAAATAATTATAAAGTAAATAAAAATGGAAAATCTAGAAATATACAAAATACTCCATGCTCAGCAAGTAACTAGAAACTGTAGGATATCATAACATTTTACTGTACAAAACTTTATTTAGAAACCATAATAATATAACATTTTAGTATTTTAGGGATTTCATTTTAAAGTTTTGGAAATTCCCTCGACGCCCGTAAAAAAGTTTCGTTATGAGGAATAAAATGTGAACATCAGCATTGGAGTATGTAATATTGTGCGGGAGGAGCTTGCAAAAATATTAGGCAAATTCTTCAAAGAAAACGAAAATAAAAAATTTAAAATTTACATTTCAAAAATATTTTATTTTCAGTGTAGGTACAGTAAGATGGCGATGGAAAGAATGCGTTATAAAATTAGGAGTGTGAAAATTCTGAAACAATTTAACTTTAGAAATACATAGTTTATTTATTTGTTAGTTGAACAATCTTTACTATACAAACATACATTTAGTATTTTTTTCTCAAAAATACTTTTCCTAAACACTTCGCGCGCTTGATTTCGGTGAAAATCATCGTGCCTCTCACCGTTCTTATACAATGTTAGGTGAAAAGCACGGGATAAGTTCGGTCGAGCGTACTTCACCTTAAAATCACTGCACCGTTAGACCCATGTGACATTCCAGTCAAGCGGTAACTATTTCATAGAATAAAAACTAACAATAAAAGAAATAACCAGATACCCCAAGTATTCGCTCGAACAACTTTATCCTTTATCCATTTTAACAGAAAAGATAGTATTCTCTGTAGTCAATAACTACACAAATGTCCGGAGCCAACGGCGCGTTTAACAGCAGATAGAACTTGTAGACTTTTATTGAAATTCCTTACCTGTGCAACGCGGGCGTCCAGAATTGTTTTGTGGAACTACTTTTTAATATATTGGACAGGTGAAGTGGGTGCGGGAAGCTCTGGTGTGAAAAACATTTGCCAACTCTTTTGGTTTAGTAGTGAAAAACTGCGTCCGATTATCCTTTAGATATTTGGGGTTCAACCTCGACAACGTCTCGTGCTGGTCGCCTTAAAATCTAAGGTTCTGGGTTCAGTTCTTAGCTACGACAATTTTGAAGTTTTCATTTCTAAACTCATTTAGGACTGGTCTAGGTTAGGTTTTGGTTATGGCTAGTTACCATTTAGCACCATACCAGCAAAACTGTGCCGCCAAGCGAATTAATGTTCCAATACGATGCGCGTAGAAGCTAGAAACCTAGACTGAGGTCTAGGTTGGAATGCATAGGTTGCTTTCTTTTAAGCAGATTGTTGTCAATCTCGCAATTAAAGAATCTGAAAAAAAAAAAATTATGGTACAGGTTTGTAGATGTGCTCAAAATATTCAAACACTGCACCCATTTACAAGTCACCATCTAATATCAGTTGCGACTTGCGGTTACCGAAATAATGAATTATTCACGAGACAAAGTGGGGCCAGGGTCAAGGGAAAGTGGCTGTTGAAAGGCAAAGCCCTTGTTTATAAAGCGCAAGATCCTAATGGAAGCGCTTCTTTTGTCTTTACTTATAAACAAAAAGACTTTTATGCCGGCTAGACGCATTATAGTTTGTATTACTTTTGTTATATTTTTGTTTTACATAAGTTATAATATATTATCAATGGTTAACAAATAAACTATTAATAAACTTAAATCTAAAAAAAAACAACATTAAATTAAAACTAAAATAAATTAAATTAAATCTAAAACCTCGTCGAGACCACCGCATCGAGGCATTGTACCCAAGATGCTGGCAGCATTACCCCTTTGGATGGCCAAACTAATTCTTTGACCAAGGTAGCTGCCAGTTTTACATTAGAGGATTGTTATTTGAAATTAATGGTTTTTTTTTTTGTTTTTATCGTTGCTGTATTTCGATGTTAATGAGACATGGTTCTAGCCCAATAGCAATTTTCGGGACTTGTATAATGAAAAATCTATTTTTCTGCCATAGACAAAATGTCTTACAGAAAAATGCTATACATAAGAACTTCTTTGCGAAGAAGCTGTAAGGGTGCTGTAAATAAAAGTGCACTCAACACAATCTGGAAATCTATTGCCTCGTAACGTGTATGAATCAGCTTTATTTCACAATATTTGTGCCAGCTCCTCATTTCGACTCGTACGTGCTGTGAAATTAAAAATATAAGCGCTTTTTAGTTGCCTGTGACGATACAGAGACGATTTTTTCTTCATTTCGTAATAAGTCTCGCAAATTGCTATTGCGCTGGAACCATGTCTCATTAACATCGAAAGGACGTCATTTTGACGTCAGCCGAAATAAAAATATACCATCAGGTCGAAACTTCAGTCTAGTGCTGACGTCATTAAAATGACAGCCACGTGCATTAGCAATTTGCGGGACTTATACAAACAGTAATTTAAAAAATTCAAAAAAAAACAACTGTCAAGTATTTTATAATCTTAAGTTTTCACTTATGTCGGCATTTTTCACTCACTGGCAATTTTTTTCTTTTATAACTTTATAGTCTTCCCTCTTACTCGTTACAGAATCTGACGCTGTATAATATAGCACTTAGCACAGGTTTTACAAGCACCTTTTTACATCACGTACTCTTACAACCATGCAGGTACATGTTACATGGTATCGTAAGCATTCATTTGAATAAGCATTCACGGCACCCTGGAGGATCATGCTCATATCATTACATGTGTAAATTGTATGCAATTTGAATAAGAACAGTCAAACTTGTATCATCATCATCATGATCAACCCATCACCGGCTCACTACAGAGCACGGGTCTCCTCTCAGAGTGAGAAGGGTTTTGACCATAGTCTACCACGCTGGCCATGTGAAGATTGGTAGACTTCACACGCCTTTGAGAACATTATGGAGACCTCTCAGGCATGCAGGTTTCCTCACGATGTTTTCCTTCACCGTTAAAGCAAGTGATATTTAATTAATTGAAACGCACATAACCCCGAAAAGTTAGAGGTGCGTGCCCGGGATCGAACCCCCGACCTCCGATTAGAAGGCGGACGTCCTAACCACTAGGCTATCACAGGCAAACTTGTACATCTAAATATTAGTATAAAACGAAAAGGTGACTGACTGACTGATTGACTAATCTATCAACGCACAGCTTAAACTACTGGACGGTTCGGGCTGATTTTTTTTTTCCCACAAAAAAAAACACAATATTGGTTTCTTCGTGCCCGTAAGCGCTTGGCGGCTTGTCTGAGCACTGCACATTCCTCTGTCGTTAGTAGTCTAGTATTTGGCATGCAGATAGCTATTATGACACTAGGCATCCGCTAAGAAAGTATTTTTGAAAGTTGAACCCCTAAGGGGATGAAATAGGGGTTTGAAATTTGTGTAGTCCACGCGGACGAAGTCGTGAGCTTATGCTAGTTATTTAGAGTAAGAATAGAGTCATTTTAACAGGTAATTTTTAAGTATCCAATGGACCTGAAGGATATCAACGGAACTTTATTACTATAAGCCTCCGCTGTCCGTCCGTCCGGCTAATGGGCTGTACCCAGTGGCGTGCACAGGGTTTGAAGCCAGGGTATGCATTAGTTAAGTAGGAACCTGTTTACTGGCAGGTCATAATGAAAAATATGCATTGAGCTAAACAACTGGGGTAAGCAATGCATTTATGCCTCTATGACCTGCACGCCACTGGCTGTACCTCATAAACCGTAGGTAGAAAGGTAGAGAGTTAAAATTTTCACTTAGTGTGTATTTCTATTGCCGCTATAACAACAAATAATAAAAAACAAAATGACAAGTTTCAAAATGGCCGCCATGCAAATAAAAAAAGTACATAGTGTTATAATATCTTGTACGATGGTAAGGAACCCTTCGTGTGCGAGTCCGACTCGCACCTGACCGATTTTTAATATAGAGCGATTGACAGACAAATATTGAGTAGACAACCTTTAGCAGAGCTCATGTATAATACGGTATTTGACAACTAGTCAAATCAGTCACGCATACTTAGTATGAAATACTGGAATGTGACGTCAACTCATAATGACGTACATACTTTCTTGATTTAATCGATTATTTAAAATGATGATTACACTTAAAAATAACAAATGACGTGGCTTTTGGATAGACCCTCTATTTTTTTCTGTCTTCTTTTATCTATTTATTCTTATTTCTTTTATCTTTGACGACCTCCCTGGCGCAGTGGTGAGCGCTGTGGTCTTAAAAGTGGGAGGTCCCGGGTTCGATTCCTGGCAGGGGTTTGGAATTTTATAATTTCTAAATTTCTGGTCTGGTCTGGTGGGAGGCTTCGGCCGTGGCTAGTTACCACCCTACCGGCAAAGCCGTGCCGCCAAGCGATTTAGCGTTCCGGTACGATGCCGTGTAGAAACCAAAGGGGTATGGGTTTAATAAAAACTGCCATACCCCTTCCAGGTTAGCCCGCTATCATCTTGGACTGCATCATCACTTACCACCAGGTGAGATTGCGGTCAAGGGCTAACTTGTATCTGAATAAAATAAAAATAAAATAAAAAAATCTATTTTTATTAATATCATAAGTATCGTGTTCTATTTCATGTTTTTTTTTTCAATATCTAAATGGAGACAACTTATTAGTCGTGTGTTGTAAATGCCCTCATGTATCAGCAGCATGCATTTGAACCCGACATTTTATTGGTATTGAACAGAATTTATTCTGTACTAGACGTAGCATCCACTAGAATTATAGTTTTATAATTTTTTTTACAAAAAAAAATAAAAACCGACTTCAATACCTAGTCACAAACACTAAAAATTAAAAAATAATTTAATTTATTACCGAATATATTATGTATTCAATAGTTAATATAGTTCCATGACAATACTTTTTGGTGCCGGTGCCATCATATTTTTATGAGACTCCACAAAGGCACCTCATTGGCACCGACCGACATTTGAATTTTATTTGATGCCTGCGACTTCGTACGCGTGGATTTAGGTTTCTTAAAATCCCGTGGGAACTCTTTGATTTTTCGGGATAAAAAGTAGCCTATGTCAGTCTCCAGGTCTTTATCTATACCCATGCAAAAAATCACGTCGTGATTCAAGGACAAACCAACAAACAAACACACTTTCGCATTTACTGCAAATAAGGGTACCTACCTACTGATTTTAGTTTTAGTTTTAATAATTTTAGACATTACAATTGAAAATTATATAACCAGTGTATTCACAAGCTTATTTCGATTCGTACTTAGTTTAATAAAACAAGGCAAGTTAATAAATAATAACTGTAATTATGCCACAAGTTATAAAGAACAGTTAATCTTACGTAGAATACTAATGAAGAGGCCGTGCATTTAAACCGTAAAAATGTCAAGTATTTTGCGAAATTGATTATATTTCCCGCAGTCTACGTAATTCTAATTCAGGTGGCACCAACTGTAAATTAATGTTATACTGGGAATAATAAATACTTTCTTGGTGTTATTCCAGGGTTGGAATAGTCCGTTTTTGAATAAAAAATGAGGGTTCCGTACTAGAGTAGTATTTTTTCGACATTTTGCACGATATAATTCAAAACCTATGATGCATAAAAATAAATAAAAATCTGTTTTAGAATGTACAGGTGAAGATCTTTTATATGATACCCCACTTGATATAGTCACTCACTTCGAAAGTTGAAAATACTAATTATTAGTTCATGACCACAATTTAATTTTTTTTGTGTGATCTAACCCTAAATTCACGGTTTTCAGATTTTTCCCCAAATGTCAGCTATAAGATCTACCTACCTGCCAAATTTTATGATTCTAGGTCAACGGGAAGTACCCTGTAGGTTTCTTGACAGACAGACAGACAGACAGACAGACAGACAGACAACAAATTGATCCTATAAGGGTTCCGTTTTTCCTTTTGAGGTACGGAACCCTAAAAACCGGCCAAATGGAGTCAGGCTCGCGCACCGATGGTTCTGTACTGCAGTCGTATTTTATCGTCATTTTGCACGATAAATCAAAAACACAAAAATAATTAAAAATCTGTTTTAGAATGTACAGGTAACCTTTCATATTATGATACCCCACTTGGTACAGTAATCGTACTTTATAAGTTGAAAATACTAATTATTTGTTCAAAACACTTTTTGATTATTTTTTTGTGATGTGACCACAAATTCACGGTTTTCAAAATTTTTCACCTAATATCTGCTATAAGACCTACCTAACTGCCAAATTTCATGATTCTAGGTCAACGAGAAGTACCCTGTAAATTTCAGCCCGATCCGTCCAGTAATTTGAGCTTTGCGTTGATATATTATATCAGTCAGTCAGCTAGACTAGCTGATGCCTGCGACTTCGTCCGCGTGGAATTAGGTTTTTTAAAAATCCCGTGGGAACTCTTTGATTTTTCGGGATAAAGGACAAACCAACAAACCAACAAACCAACAAGCAAACACACTTTCGCATTTATAATATGGATACCGGTGTCACTCAGGAATAATGTAGCTTTCTATTGGTGAAAGAATTTTCAAAATCGGTTCAGTAGTTCCAGATATTACTTCCTACAAACAAACTTACAAACTTAACGTCTTTATAATATTAGTATATCTAGATGAATTATGTGGCGACATCATCATCAGCCTGTGGACGTCCACTGTTGGACATAGGCCTTCCCTAAAGAGCGTCACTACACTCGGTCTTCAGCCTTCCTCATCCAGCCATTTCCCACCAGCCTCTTTATATCCTCGGTCCATCGTGCTGGAGGGCGACAACCCTAGTAAAAATCAAGAAGGGGTTCTCGGTCCGGTGCACGCCACTTTGAAATTCATCATAATAGCGTAGTCGGTAAGTACACAAAGGGAATAGGAAATACGATAATTACTGCCAACTACTTTGCGAACATAGTTCCATTTGTGTCGACATGGACCGATTTATATAACAAAGTGATAAAGCCGCATTTCCCCTGAAGCGGAGCTGGACGGAGTGGAGCGGAGAAAAGCATAGAAAAGTGGCAAGTGATTCCATTGAAGCTGATCGGGGCGGAGTGGCGAAGTGTGTGTATTTTTTTTTTAATGTTTTTATTGAATTCATTTCAAGAGCCTCAATAGCTCAACTGGTATAGGAGTGGCCTGAAAACCGAAAGGTCGACGGTTCAAACCCCGCCCGTTGCACTATTGTCGTACCTACTCCTAGCACAAGCCTGACGCTTAATTGGAGAGGAAAGGGGAATATTAGTCATTTAACATGGCTAATATTCTTTATTAAAAAAAAAAAAAAAAAACCAAAATTGTAGATAGAATTGGAAATGCTTATCTCTAAATAGAGATTTCATCCAGCTTAGTAGAATTTCAACAATTATAAAATGAATGCAAGAATCCTTACTTTAATATTATATGATCGTATATACAAAAAGATATATATCATAATATAGGGTATGTTCAGCCTTTGACGAGATTATTCAAAAAGCCTAAACTAATCCTACGATCACATGCAAGGACACGCTTAGCTTCGTTTCGGAATAGTAATCATATTTATATTCAAGAGGAAAGCCTATATATTAGGAATTATTTAATTCTACATGAAGGTTTTTTCCACCCACTTTATATAAATAAAGTAGGTAAGTCTTTATTCATTCTAGAAATCTACAATATTATTACTAATAATAATAATAATTTAAACATATTTTCCGAGAATAATCGTGTGAGCCTAGTAGCTGTTACAATGTCGGGCCACTTTCGGGCGGTCAGGAGATCGATTCTAGGAAGAAATTAAATATCAATTTTTTTATTTTTTTATTCAGATACAAGTTAGCCCTTGACTGCAATCTCACCTGATGGTAAGTGATGATGCAGTCTAAGATGATAGCGGGCTAACCTGGAAGGGATATGGCAGTTTTTATTAAACCCGTACCCCTTTGGTTTCTACACGGCATCGTACCGGAACGCTAAATCGCTTGGCGGCACGGCTTTGCCGGTAGGGTGGTAACTAGCCACGGCCGAAGCCTCCCACCAGACCAGACCAGAAATTTAGAAATTATAAAATTCCAAACCCCTGCCAGGAATCGAACCCGGGACCTCCCACTAATAAGACCACAGCGCTCACGACTGCGCCAGGGAGGTCGTCAAATTGCTTTAGTTAAACTCTCACAGTTTTGAAGGAAAACATCGTGAGGAAGCCTACATGCCTGAGGGTTCTCCATAACGTTCTCAAAGGTGTGTGAAGTCTGCCAATCTGCTTTTGGCCAACGTTGGTTATTTGCTGTAAGCTGCTGTGATAGCCTAGTGGTTAGGACGTCCGCCTTCTAATCGGAGGTCGGGGGTTCGATCCCGGGCACGCACCTCTAACTTTTCGGAGTTATGTGCGTTTTAATTAATTAAATATCACTTGCTTTACCGGTGAAGGAAAACATCGTGAGGAAACCTGCATGCCTGAGAGTTCTCCATAATGTTCTCAAAGGTCAAGAGCCTCAATAGCTCAACCGGTAAAGGAGTGGACTGAAAACCGAAAGGTCGACGGTTCAAACCCCGCCCGTTGCACTATTGTCGTACCTACTCCTAGCACGAGCTTGACGCTTAGTTGGAGAGGAAAGGGGAATATTAGTCATTTAACATGGCTAATATTCTTTAAAAAAAAAAGAAAAAAGGTGTGTGAAGTCTACCAATCCGCACATGGCCAGCGTGGTAGACTATGGCCAAAACCCTTCTCAGTCTGAGAGGAGACCCGCGCTCTGTAGTAAGCCGGCGATGGGTTGATCATGATGATGATGTCTACTATTTACCACCTGCACCATAATTATATGCAAGGTCAAAATGGCAATCGGGGAGGGAACGCCCCGCACATCCCTGATTCGGTGCAGGCAAGCGCATATGCGTGCGGGTGTGTGGGGTGTCCCCCCGCATCATACCCCGATTGACATCTCGACCTGTCGCGGACTATAGGTAGGGGTATTATAGGCGATTGAACGCTGTTAAACCAAAATTCAATCTCAACACAATGCCTAAGTTAATTCTCTCTATACTAGCAACTTAGCTTAGTAGGGTTAGTACGGCTTTGAACAACTCGACAACGATTATCGAGCTCACCATCGAACATCGGAACACTATAAGAACACCAATATTCTTTAGGTTCATTTAACTAAACTAAACTAAACTAAAGAATATTGGTCAAAAGTAAAGCATCTTTCGATTTTCCTTCAATTTTTACTCTTATTTGATCAAATCTTATCTCAATCAGTTGAGGTTCATTTTGCTTTGATTGTATACTGTTTGGATAATTGAAATATTATATCGACGTAGTCGAGATGTGAAAACCTGTTCTAACCCTTCTAGTTATTTTCAATTTTCACTTCAAAGGTGACTTCCAAAGGCGAGTGACTTAGAGGGTGTTCTGATTTATTTTAATTAACATTCACTCACTTCGTAGCGTACAACACTTCCTATTAACATACTAATTGGAAATTACGTAAGACTTTTGTTATGTTTATTTGTTTATATAATAAGAATTATAGTATTATGGACTGTGTGACGAATCCTTACTAATCTATACTAATATTGTCTGTCCGTCTTTCTGTCTGTCTGTTTGTCCATCTGCTAGCTTTTCACAGCTCATCCGTTTAACCGATTTCGATGAAATTTGGTACAGAGATAACTTTCCACCCCGGGGAAGGGCATAGGCTACTTTTAATCCCGGAAATTCAAAGAGTCCCCACGGGTTTAAAAAGAACCGAAATCCACGCGGACGAAGTCGCGGGCATCATCTAGTAATATTATAAATTCGAAAGTATGTCTGTCTGTCTATCTATTAGCTTATCACGGACCATCTTGATTAACCGATTTTAACGGAATTTGGTACATGGATCCTTGCGTCCTTTCTTTCCAGGAAAGCACATAAGCTACTTTTTATCCCGGTTAGTTAATGAAAATATTTATGTTTGACAAAATAGTTAAGTAGGTAACTAAGTACTAACATGATTCTACTGACAAAATTGAATTTAGAAAGCCTGGTCCAAACTTCGTAACGTCTTTACCGATTCAATTTAAATCAGAAACGACCTGTATATAAAGAATCGAAATTGAATCGAAACCGATCTTCTTCGAACGCCATTGTCGACTCCTTCTTTAGAGCTAGCACAAATACCTACTATCCAGTAGTGAATGTCTTTTCAAACAAATTCCTCACTGTAAGGATTCTCTACGTAGATTACTTTATATGGGGCCTTAGGGCCAACGCACACCGATAGAGTGGAGCTGTGTATTTTTATGTCCAAAGCTAAATCGGACGATATTAGTATACTTAATGAAAACAAAACAGGGAGAATGCGTGGAACACCTGAATCGCTTGCCGTGCGTCGCCGCCACTATGCTAATTTTTTTAATTTTTTTATTCAGATACAAGTTAGCCCTTGACTGCAATCTCACCTGGCCAGATAAATTGATCACTTGAAAAGAGCAACCGCCGAGTTTCTTGCTGGTTCTTCTCGGTAGGAACGGCATTCCGAACCAGTGGTAAATTAAACTAGTTAACGATTCAAAAGCACTTGTCTACTTGAATAAAATATATTCACTTATAATACCACAATCCTGAAAAACTTGACGACTTTATTTGTTTGCAGGGAACCTTGAGGGAAATGCCAGATAATTTTGAAGCTCGTGTGGTATTCGGGGGATTATTTTTCCGTCCCAAATGTCGGCCAAAATCTCCAATTTTCACAATTGAATTCAACCTGTCAGTTTGACGTGTGGTTAATTTGACTATAGCAACGACCAGAGAAAATTTTCAAAAAATTATCAGTATAATACCATGTAGGTTGTACCACGTGACGTCGAATGGTGCAATTCTATTGGTCGACATTTGGGTCGGAAAAATAATCTATTCTATTCTATTCTAAACCACCACCAATTTTAAATTACTATAAAAAATCTGCATTCGATACTTATAGGCCGCTTATGCAATTTAATCAAAAAATTTAAAATGTTCAAAATACCTCCGACTGCGGTTCGCACTGCACCTTTTTCAGTCCGCACATTTAAGTGCGTAAAATCAGCCATTTTTATTTTTAATAATAATTTTATGTGACACCAGTATTTACCCAGTGACACACACAACATTGAGACAAATCTAATGACGGTCATCATTTATCAAAATCGGTTGAGCCGTTGAGCAGTTACGAGCCGATAGAGGAACGGACATGTATTAACTTACATTTAGAGTTCAAAAAAAAAAGTAGCCCTTCTTTTGGGCTACGCTGCAGTTGGATAAAAATATCTGATTGCGCAATTAAAACCATAAACTTTTGCTGTAGACCTCACCCTTAAAATTTTTATCATCATCATCATCATCATCAAGATCAACCCATCACCGGCTCACTACAGAGGGCGGGTCTCCTCTCAGAGTGAGAAGGGTTTTTGGCCATAGTCTACCACGCTGGCCATGTGCGGATTATATTATCTTTATAGCTGACATTTGGGGAAAAATCTGAAAACCGTGAATTTAGGGTTAGATCACACAAAAAAAAATAAGTTGTGGTCATGAACTAATAATTAGTATTTTCAATTTTCGAAGTAACTGTATCAAGTGGGATATCATATAAAAGGTCTTCAGGTTCCAACAACGAGAAGCGAGAAGCGAGAAGCGAGAAGCGAGAAGCGAGAAGCGAGAAGCGAGAAGCGAGTAGCGAGAAGCGAGTAGCGAGTAGCGAGTAGCGAGTAGCGAGTAGCGAGTAGCGAGTAGCGAGTAGCGAGAAGCGAGTAGCGAGTAGCGAGTAGCGAGTAGCGAGTAGCGTTTAGCGAGTAGCGAGTGGCGAGTGGCGAGTAGCGAGTAGCGAGTAGCGAGTAGCGAGTAGCGAGTAGCGAGTAGCGAGAAGCGAGTAGCGAGTAGCGAGTAGCGTTTAGCGAGTAGCGAGTGGCGAGTAGCGAGTAGCGAGTAGCGAGTAGCGAGTAGCGAGTAGCGAGTAGCGAGAAGCGAGTAGCGAGTAGCGAGAAGCGAGAAGCGAGAAGCGAGAAGCGAGAAGCGAGAAGCGAGAAGCGAGAAGCGAGAAGCGAGTAGCGAGTAGCGAGAAGCGAGTAGCGAGTAGCGAGTAGCGAGTAGCGAGAAGCGAGAAGCGAGAAGCGAGAAGCGAGAAGCGAGAAGCGAGAAGCGAGAAGGAGAAGCGAGAAGCGAGTAGCGAGTAGCGAGAAGCGAGTAGCGAGTAGCGAGTAGCGAGTAGCGAGAAGCGAGAAGCGAGAAGCGAGAAGCGAGAAGCGAGAAGCGAGAAGCGAGAAGCGAGAAGCGAGTAGCGAGAAGCGAGTAGCGAGTAGCGAGTAGCGAGTAGCGAGTAGCGAGTAGCGAGTAGCGAGTAGCGAGTAGCGAGAAGCGAGTAGCGAGTAGCGAGTAGCGAGTAGCGAGTAGCGTTTAGCGAGTAGCGAGTGGCGAGTAGCGAGTAGCGAGTAGCGAGTAGCGAGTAGCGAGTAGCGAGAAGCGAGAAGCGAGAAGCGAGAAGCGAGAAGCGAGAAGCGAGAAGCGAGAAGCGAGAAGCGAGAAGCGAGAAGCGAGAAGCGAGAAGCGAGTAGCGAGAAGCGAGTAGCGAGTAGCGAGTAGCGAGTAGCGAGTAGCGAGTAGCGAGTAGCGAGAAGCGAGAAGCGAGTAGCGAGAAGCGAGTAGCGAGTAGCGAGTAGCGAGTAGCGAGTAGCGAGTAGCGAGTAGCGAGTAGCGTTTAGCGAGTAGCGAGTAGCGAGTAGCGAGTAGCGAGTAGCGAGTAGCGAGTAGCGAGTAGCGAGTAGCGAGTAGCGAGAAGCGAGTAGCGAGTAGCGAGTAGCGAGTAGCGAGAAGCGAGAAGCGAGAAGCGAGAAGCGAGAAGCGAGAAGCGAGAAGCGAGTAGCGAGAAGCGAGTAGCGAGTAGCGAGTAGCGAGTAGCGAGTAGCGAGAAGCGAGAAGCGAGTAGCGAGAAGCGAGAAGCGAGTAGCGAGTAGCGAGTAGCGAGTAGCGAGTAGCGAGTAGCGAGTAGCGAGTAGCGTTTAGCGAGTAGCGAGTAGCGAGAAGCGAGAAGCGAGAAGCGAGAAGCGAGAAGCGAGAAGCGAGAAGCGAGAAGCGAGAAGCGAGAAGCGAGAAGCGAGAAGCGAGAAGCGAGAAGCGAGAAGCGAGAAGCGAGAAGCGAGAAGCGAGAAGCGAGAAGCGAGTAGCGAGAAGCGAGTAGCGAGTAGCGAGTAGCGAGTAGCGAGTAGCGAGAAGCGAGAAGCGAGTAGCGAGTAGCGAGTAGCGAGTAGCGAGTAGCGAGTAGCGAGTAGCGAGTAGCGAGAAGCGAGTAGCGAGTAGCGAGTAGCGAGTAGCGAGTAGCGAGTAGCGAGTAGCGAGTAGCGAGTAGCGAGAAGCGAGTAGCGAGTAGCGAGTAGCGAGTAGCGAGTAGCGTTTAGCGAGTAGCGAGTGGCGAGTAGCGAGTAGCGAGTAGCGAGTAGCGAGTAGCGAGTAGCGAGTAGCGAGTAGCGAGTAGCGAGAAGCGAGAAGCGAGAAGCGAGAAGCGAGAAGCGAGAAGCGAGAAGCGAGAAGCGAGTAGCGAGAAGCGAGTAGCGAGTAGCGAGTAGCGAGTAGCGAGTAGCGAGTAGCGAGAAGCGAGAAGCGAGTAGCGAGAAGCGAGTAGCGAGTAGCGAGTAGCGAGTAGCGAGTAGCGAGTAGCGAGTAGCGAGTAGCGTTTAGCGAGTAGCGAGTAGCGAGTAGCGAGTAGCGAGTAGCGAGTAGCGAGTAGCGAGTAGCGAGTAGCGAGTAGCGAGAAGCGAGTAGCGAGTAGCGAGTAGCGAGAAGCGAGAAGCGAGAAGCGAGAAGCGAGAAGCGAGAAGCGAGAAGCGAGAAGCGAGTAGCGAGAAGCGAGTAGCGAGTAGCGAGTAGCGAGTAGCGAGTAGCGAGAAGCGAGAAGCGAGTAGCGAGAAGCGAGAAGCGAGTAGCGAGTAGCGAGTAGCGAGTAGCGAGTAGCGAGTAGCGAGTAGCGAGTAGCGTTTAGCGAGTAGCGAGTAGCGAGAAGCGAGAAGCGAGAAGCGAGAAGCGAGAAGCGAGAAGCGAGAAGCGAGAAGCGAGAAGCGAGAAGCGAGAAGCGAGAAGCGAGAAGCGAGAAGCGAGAAGCGAGTAGCGAGAAGCGAGTAGCGAGTAGCGAGTAGCGAGTAGCGAGTAGCGAGAAGCGAGAAGCGAGTAGCGAGTAGCGAGTAGCGAGTAGCGAGTAGCGAGTAGCGAGAAGCGAGAAGCGAGTAGCGAGTAGCGAGTAGCGAGTAGCGAGTAGCGAGTAGCGAGTAGCGAGTAGCGAGTAGCGAGTAGCGAGTAGCGAGTAGCGAGTAGCGAGTAGCGAGTAGCGAGTAGCGAGTAGCGTTTAGCGAGTAGCGAGTAGCGAGTAGCGAGTAGCGAGTAGCGAGTAGCGAGTAGCGAGTAGCGAGAAGCGAGTAGCGAGTAGCGAGTAGCGAGTAGCGAGAAGCGAGTAGCGAGTAGCGAGAAGTGAGTAGCGAGTAGCGAGTAGCGAGTAGCGAGTAGCGAGTAGCGAGTAGCGAGTAGCGAGTAGCGAGTAGCGAGTAGCGAGTAGCGAGTAGCGAGTAGCGAGTAGCGAGTAGCGAGTAGCGAGTAGCGAGTAGCGAGTAGCGAGTAGCGAGTAGCGATTAGCGAGTAGCGAGTAGCGATTAGCGAGTAGCGAGTAGCGAGTAGCGAGTTAGATCTTTGGAATTTATCACATTTACTTCAATTGCTTAGATAATAAAACCATTCGAATTGAGGGTCCTAAAGGAGAAATTGGCAACGTTAAAGCCTTGTGTTTGTTTGTTGGTTTATCCTTCAATCACGTCGCAACGGAGCAACGGATCGACGAGATTTTTTGCATAGTGGAAGACCTGGAAAGGTACATAACTACATAGGCTACTTTTTATCCCGGAAAATCAAAGAGTTCCCACGGAATTTATAAAAACCTAAATTCCACGCGTACAAAGTCGCGGGCATCAGCTAGTTCTCCATAATATTTTCAAAAATCCTTCCCAAGTGAAATTGAGGTGAGTCAAATAAGTACATACACGAGCTGAGAAAGTTATAAGGTTACAACTGTATCATAACAGACCGACAAAAGAACCTAGAGTCCCTCTTGAACAATCGCGCTCCGGATATTAAACGGGGAATCGTCAAAGAATAAAAGGAAAGAATAAAAGGAACTTGCTTTTATTTCTCCCTCCCTGTACTCCCATGTTAACTATAAATGAAAGTCTAACTTGTGAAATTTGTATTACAAAGGCCGCGGTTAGTTTATAAGATAAATAGAAAACTGTAGTCTTCTTAGTGCCTTCACACACACTTTGCTTCTATGGATATAGCAGTTGCCCGCGACTTCGTCTGCGAAAATTTTCTTGTTTCTTATGAGATAAGAAAATTTTCCGCTGTAAAAGTTCCTATACAAACTTTACCCCCCATTTTAGCACCCTTAAGGGGGGGTTTCCCAAAATTACTTATACAGATTTATATTATTTAAAGATAATAACCTAAATGTCGATTTTCACGTCTCTAACTTCAAAAACATAGGACTTTCACACAAACTTCAACGCCCCATTTCACCCCCTTAGGGGAAAAATTCCTCATAACCGTTTCTTAGCTGACATTTACGTCCTAGAAAAAAACTACCTTCCGAATTTCGAGTTTGTAGCTTTTATAATTTCGTGATTAGTCAGTGCACTGAGTGGATTTTCGCTTTTAACTTTTGAAAAAAATCGCAAAAGTTACAAACGATTTCCCTCTCTCAGAGCGATTAAGAGGGGATGTAATAAAAGTAATTTACAAAACCTACGAAATTACGATCATAAAATTGCTAAGAACAAATTAACGTTGTGTTTAAGTTGAAACTTCGCCGCGAAACTTTTAATGAAGTCGGTAGGTACACTCTCAAAGAGCATGGCTTTGAAATTCAAAACACAAGTACTAAGTACATATTATATGCATACAAGTATTAAGTGGCATATGGATGCAAGACGGTCGCTAACTATGGGCCTCATAAGAGAGCTCAGAGTCACTCAGCGGGCGATGGAGAGAGCTATGCTTGGAGTTTCTCTACATGATCAAATCAGAAATGAGGAGATCCGTAGGAGAACCGACATAGCTCAACGGGTTGCGAAGCTAACGTGACAATGGCCAGGACACATACAAGTTCGAAAAATCTAGGTAGGTATCTGCTAACTGACTACGCCTCACAATATTTTGATAATTATCAGCCGTAGATGATTTCGTCCTGTTGTATTCATGAGATAACAAAAATAAGTTATAATTAAATTATTGAATTAACATAGAGTCTGGAATTAACAAAAAAAAAATTTACTAGTAGGTAGGTACCTACTTATTTTTAAGAATATATCATACTAGCTGATGGATTTACGTTTTTCAAAATCCCGCGGGAACTCTTTGATTTTCCGGGATAAAAAGTAACCTGTGTGTTAATCCAGGGTATAATCTATCTTCATTCCAAATTTCAGCCATATCCGTCCAGTAGTTTTTGCGTGAAGGAGTAACAAACACACACACACACACACACACATACAAACTTTCGCCTTTATAATATTAGTCGGGATATATCTTGTTTTATTTTTACTAAAACACTTTGAAATAAATGGAATAGTTAGACAAAATGCTAAGCATCTAGCTATACTAGGTAATAGGTATACTAGGTATACTAGGTACTCTGAAATGACAGTAGTTTTGCCAAAATAGTAGAAAACTAGTAAACATTTTACTCTAGCACCGGACATATTCAATAGAATTTACGTTTTAACACAACTTGCCGGGCAAGCTTTAAAATTTTATTTCACGATTGCAAGTGCCCGTAACATTTTAGTGCGTCTGCGTATTGCCAATTTTATGCACGAAAACAAAGGGGAAAATCGGTCAAATGTGAGACAGACGGGCACACGAAGAGTTCCGTACCATCGTACAAGAAATAACACCTTTAATTTTTTTACAATTTTCATGGCGGCTATTTTGATTTTTTTTATTATTCGCTAGCTGATGCCCTGAGCCCGCTCACAGACAGACAGACGGATGGACGGACGGATGGATAGTAGAGTAATAGGTTCCCGTTGTCAACCTTAGGGTACGGAACCCTAATAAAAACGAATGTTATCTTTTATTACTTGGGATAAAAAGAGTTTCGAATGGTTAAAGAACCGGTAAATTAGTACGAAAGTTGTCCTGTCCCGTTTGATTCAATAAATATACAGAATAGCTTTAGAAAAGTTTAAGTTGAATAAAGATTTGAGAAAGCTCAATAAAAGTTATGTTTTATGAAGAAACTAGCTTATGCTCGCGACTTCGTCCGCGTGGACTACAAAATTTGAAACCCCTATGTAACCCCCTTAGGAGTTGAATTTTCAAAAATCCTTTCTTAGCGGATGCCTACGTCATAATAGCTATCTGCATGTCAAATTTCAGTCCGATCCGTCCAGTAGTTTGAGCTGTGCATTGATAGATCAGTCAGTCAGTCAGTCAGTCAGTCAGTCAGTCAGTCACCTTCTCCTTTTATATATATAGAAGATTATGGTAAATACAGTAATATAGACAAATAAAATTAGCATCAAATATATTACAAGTTAGCAATCAAGTCATATTGAAAAATGTTATTTTAAAAATTGATGTCACACGGTGATAATAGAATAATATGGCTTATGACTATCAGTACCCTTATTATAAATGCGAAAGTGAGTTTGTTTGTTGGTTTGTCCTTCAATCACGTCGCAATGGCGCAACGGATTGACATGATTGTGCATGGGTAGTTAAACACCTGGAGAGTGACATAGTCTACTTTTTATCCCGGAAAATCAAAGAGTTCCCACGGGATTTTTAAAAACCTAATTCCACGCGGACGAAGTCGCGGGCATCAGCTAGTTATTCATAAAGTTCAGACATTTCGCAGTTTCGGGCATCTAACTAATTCATACAAAGGCGACCCATAATTCAGTAGCCAATACAAATGTGCGAAAATAACGCATTAGTAATAGACAACCGATAATATTCTGTAATATACTCTAATTCTACTTAATGCGTTTAATAATTAACGGAGTAGGGTATATGTAGCCCGTGCATTGTGAACAACAAATCACTATTTTGGAGTCCATTCCAAGTGATAGAAGATGGCTAATTGCTTAAACGCCGAACAAAATCGAAACAACAGCTAAAAACTCAGTGACATTGGTACTGATCCTAAGCACACCTTTTTTTTTAACGCTGGGAAATGCGTTTACGCATCCCTTCCTCCTGGAAGCCAGCCAGCTAACCAGCCAGCCAACCAACTGGAGGGAAGGTATGTGGGACTCGCCGGCCGAGAGACGACCGAAATACCCACTAAAACCCAGCGGCATTCCTGCATGTCGCCTGGTGACTGGGTCACGGGAACGCCCGCACCACCACCACCACCACCGCAGCCCAGTCAGCGACGTCCGCCGAGGCGGACTCTCCACCGGGGACCCCGCTCACGAGGTCCCCCGTCGCACGTCTGAGGTGCACCAACTATGTGCACCTCACCTCCCCTGGAGACCCAACGGGCGACAACGCAATCCCGCGCACGTCGCCCGCGTCTCATCCTCCGCCTCGTCCACTGTGCCCTCTGCTAGCCAGAGGGACACGCGGAGAAACCTTCCCCATGCCAGGTCATTAGCCATGGCTAACAATATCCCCGAAGAGAGATTATTAGCCATGTTACCGGGGTGCACCGGCCCGAATACTGCTCTACCCTCGGATGCCCGATGCATCCAAAAGGGAAAAGGGACGTTGGGGTCCCAAGGTGCTAGAATGGCGACCTCGCACCGGAAGACGCAGTGTTGGAAAACCCTCCACTGGATGGACGGACGACATCAGACGAGTCGCAGGGAGCCGCTGGATTCAGACGGCGCAAGACCGTGGCGTGTGGAAGTCCCTACAAGAGACCTATGTCCAGCAGGGACGTCTATCGGTTGATGATGATGACTGTAGATAAGAGGATCCTATTCGCTTATGCTGTTAAATTGGACCACGTGATGATACAGGTCCCTGTCCCCATACATCAAGCAGATCAGTTACATTGGCCGTTTTAATGAATTGCATGGCAAGTTGTTCGGGCGGTTCGGGAATCTGCTCTGATTTGAACGTGAATTAATACGCCGGATTATACCGCCGCTGCCTGTTTGATGAAATGGTGAATCCTGGTGTAATGCATTACCATAATTTGGTAGATTGAACAACGTGTAAGCTTTACTAAGTAATTGAAGGGTCAACGGTAGGTACTTATGCACTATATAGAGGGTTTTTGTCAAGAAATAATCATAGATAGTTACGTTCAAATTAAATCTAAATCTAAATAATAATATGTTAAAGAAAAAGGGACTGACTGACTGGCTGACTGACTGACTGACTGATCTATCAACGCACAGCTCAAACTACTGGACTGGGCTGAAATTTGGCATGCAGCTAGCTATTATGACGTAAGCATCCGCTAAGAAAGGATTTTTGAAAATTCAACTCTAAGGGGGTGAAATAGGGCTTTGAAATTTGTGTAGTCCACCAGGACGAAGTCGCGAGCATAAGCTAGTAATATATAAAAAGAAAAGCTGACTGACTGATGATCGATCTAAGGAGGTAAAATAAGGGTTTGAAATTTGTGTAGTCCACGCAGTCATGAGATAATTTACAAATAAAATAAATCCCCAGTCCAAATCCAGCGAATAAAGTCCAAAGTATATAAAATTTGTGATCGATGATGACAAAAAAAATTTTTTACAAAAAAAATAAAAACCGACTTCGTTACATAAACACTAAAAATTGAAAAATAATTTAATTTATTACCGAATATATTATGTATACAAGAGTTAATATAGTTCCATAATAATACTTTTTGGTGCCGGTGCCAATTAGCTTTAGCTGCGCGAATCGTATGGACTTCATATTTTTATGGGACTCCACAATGGCACCTCATTGGCACCGACCCCAAAAAATATTATTATGGAACTATATTAACTCTTGTATACATAATATATTCGATAATAAATTAAATTATTTTTCAATTTTTAGTGTTTATGTAACGAAGTCGGTTTTTATTTTTTTTGTAAAAAATTTTTATTTCACAATTTTTAGTAGCCCCATGGAATTATGCTATGACTGGTTAAAAATCTACTGTTTACTAAGCTATTACACTGATCGCGAACAATTTACTCTTATCCGTTGAGGAGTTCCAGTATCTATCTTCGAAGATGTTCATCAGATCTTCACCAAATTGAAATGGGACCAACTTTGAAGTATACCCTTTTAAACAAAAAAAGAATTTTCAAAATCGGTCCAGGCGTTTTTGAGTAATCGGGGAACATACAAAAAAAAAAAAAAAAAAAAAAAAAAAAAAAGATTCCGACGAATTGAGAACCTCCTCCTTTTTTTGAAGTCGGTTAAAAAGTCATAAGATACAACACATGGTGGTGGCACAGGAAAGTAGAAGAGATAGCCCTCTAGAACCTAATATAATCTATAGCTAATTTTTATAATATACTGTGGTAGGTAAATACCTCGTCCGTGACTTCACTTGTTAAGGCTCCCACTGAAAACCAGCGCTGTAGCTTGCTGCAGCATGATGCTGAGTGGGAGATCTATATTTGGTCACACGTACTCGTATACATATAGTATATTTTTATTATTATTATTTTTTACTTATCAGTTTAATTATGTAGATTGACTTAATTAGCTTTTAAGATTTATTGTAGTATTGTGATCAAATAAAAGTTTTCTTTCTTTCTTTCTTTCTATAAATGTGACCCTTGGTTAAAAGATTAACACCTTGGTGTTAATCATCACTTTTGATATTATGTACAAACTCATATAACGTATCTATGAAATAAATTTTTTTGTTACAATGAATAGATAGACTGCCGAGAAATTTTTATCCTTACAATTAACGGCAAAATATAGTAACTTTGGGCACCTTTAATTTATATCTACGAAAATAATAAGAAACATGAAACAATTTCAGTCCACATTGTCCAAACTCCAAGGACAGTGCATTTGTTGAATACACGTTTGTTGCGAAGTTTATTCAGAAATAGCACTCAAATGAGCAGCGGCCATTGTGTTGAAATAATGCCCCTCGTTGTACGTGTGATTGAATTGAAACATTTTCGTTTTGCGACCGAAAATAAACAGCGATTGTAGGTGTGGGATGAAATGGACTCGTGATGTCCCAATTTCGGATGCCATATCCGAAAATGGGAGAGTTTATTATTGAAAATTTTTATTTAGGTATCTCTATAGGCACACAGTATGTCAGAATACAGGATAGATTATTACATGGTCAGTCCATTAATTCAATCATATTTCAATCCATGGAATCAAATCTATAGCTAATGTTTAATAAAGTTTTCAACTGACTGATATAATTGTCAACTAGGTGAAGCCAACATGGATGTAGAAAATAATAATTCTTATTGTGCTAAGAATTAGTACTTAAAATTTCTTTGGATGCCAACTACTTTGTTCGATTTAATTTTTTTAAATCTCATATTGTTTTTCCGGGATAAAAGTTACTCTTATAGTCTCTTATCTTCTCTATAGTTAAGTAATATGTCATTTTCCATGGATCCGTTGATCTGTTGCCACATGGTGAATTGTGTTGAAATAATGCCCCTCGTTGTACTTACGTGTGATTGAATTGAAACATTTTCGTTTTGCGACCGAAAATAAACAGCGATTGTAGGTGTGGGATGAAATGGACTCGTGATGTCCCAATTTCGGATGCCATATCCGAAAATGGGACAGTTTATTATTGCGGAATTTTATTATATCAGCTCTATAGGCTCGGATCGGATGAGTGACGTGATCGCTAAGGAGGTAAAATAGGGGTTTGAAATTTGTGTGGTCGGGGTAAGGAGGTAAAATAGGGGTTTGCAATTTAATTAGTCCAAGCGTAGCTTTGAAAATGCTGCCCAGCCCAGCTGAATTCTTCTGTCAGCCTTCTTGTTGAAGTTTCTATAAGTTTCGCTTGCTATTGCGCTGGAACCATGTCTCATTAACATCGAAATGACGTCATTTTGACGTCAGCCGAAATAAAAATATACCATCAACTCGAAACTTTAGTCTTGTGGCGGTTGCCACAATATAAACTAGATGGCGCTGTTCAATCATTTACGTAGTCCCGAACAAATGTACCGCCAACAGTACTCGCACTAACAAAGTGTTCTGCAATCTGTACTATATTATATAGAAAGTTCAAGATACAACCGTCGGCCCAGCTGACGCTACCGAGCACAACCAACCGCTCGGTGGGAGATCTCCCTTTGGTACGGTCGAGCCTACACACCGCTCCCGTACAGTCTAGTGCTGACGTCACTAAAATGGCGGCTACGCCCATTAGCAATTTGCGGGACTTATACCGAGTTGTATTATCTGGCCGATGTAGCTCGTGAACAATTTCGATGCTTACATTTCCGACGGTGACGGTTCATACCTGTTTCATTCAAAAAATCAACAATTATCGCGAAATTAAAAAACCGGCCAAGTGCGAATCAGGCTCGCGCAACGACGTTTCCGTAGGTACTACAGTCGTATTTTTTCGCCATTTTGCACGATAATTCAAAAACTATGATGCATAAAAATAAATAAAAATCTGTTTAAGAATGCATAGGTGAAGACCTTTCATATGATACCCCACTTGATATAGTTATCTTACTTCGAAAATAGAAAATACTAATTATTAGTTCATGCCCACAAATTCACGGTTTTCAGATTTTTCCCCAAATGTCAGCTATGAGACGTAGGTCTCATACTGCCAAATTTCATGATTCTAGGTCAACGGGAAGTACCCTGTAGGTTTCTTGACAGACCGACAGACAGACAACAACGTGATCCTATAAGCGTTCCCTTTTCCTTTTGAGATACGGAACCCTAAATATCAACGATTTTCGCGAAATTAAAAAAAAAGCATTCAAAAGAGGACTCAAAATGACCCAGCGACTATTGTGTCCAAATAATAGTCCCGCAGTAGGTGAGATTGAAATTTTCGTGTTGTGCCCGAAAATAAATCGTGATTTTAGGCACGGAATGAATGGACTCGTGATGTCCCAATTTCAGTTCGCCCGAAAATGTAGAAATACAGCGATATCAATGGTTCTAGATGCGGCGTTTCATAGTAATAACATATTACTGTGACGAATAGGCTACTTGACAATTTTTTTAAGTTGGTCTTAAATGGTTAATATTTGTCCTATTATATCAAAAAAATTAACACTTATGAGCTAATAAAATGCTTGGCTCACATAAAATAAAAGTATATTACAAATAACAATCATTTGAATTACATAGGCACGAGGTAAATAATGTTAACGCGGCAGGGCTCGTGACGAGCTCGCTGTCTTGCGTGCGTGCACGTTGTCGAACATGGGAGTACTGAGGGGCAAACGCAGGGCCGGGACGCGCCTGCGGCGGTCACGGGGAAATGCTTGGCGGCACCCCCGCGCACCGCTGTCGTGTACAATGCCTACACGTTGCCTTACATCTCCCCCCTATAGTCCTGGTGGTAGCGTGGTACCAATAGGACTAGCACCTAACTTACGGGGTCGGCCCCGTTTACGCTTTTCCTGAAGCGGCGCTTGGATGTGACCAACGAAGGGAGTAAGATCAGACGAGTGGTACTTACCAATAACCTCCTGATCGCTGATTTTCTCCAGCTGGAAAGTAGCAGGACCGCACACCTGGCGCACGCGGTACGGGCCGTCGCGACGCGGCAGTAGTTTCGGCGTTTGCCCTCTGGCAGCGTCGTTGGAGCCGTGGGTCTTCAGCAGGACCAAATCACCCTCCTTATACAAAGGCGCCGGCCGTCGCCCATCATCTGCGTACTTCTTTGATTCCGCTTGCGCGCGTTCATGCACATCTCTGGCTTGGGCTAGTACATTAGCCATCTTTTTCAGGTAAGGCGTAAAGCTAGGGACGAAATTGTCTTCTTCTAAAATGGCGCGGACGTCGGTGGTGGCATCGCTAGGAGCTCGGAGTTCCCGCCCGAAGGTGAGATAAGCAGGTGAGAATCCGGTACTGGCAGTCACAGCTGAGTTCATCGCAAAGCGGATAGCGGCGAGGTGAGTATCCCACGAGGTGTGATCTCGGCCGACTAATATAGCGAGCTGTGGCTTGAGGTCTCGATTCTTCCTCTCAATTGGGTTACTTTGCGGGTGATAGAGTGGGGTGAGTGCCTGGGTGACTCCCATGGCGTGGCACGCCTGCTGCATCACGTCACTGATGAATTGGACTCCGTTATCGGAAATCACCCGGCGGCTCGTCCCGTACCTAAAGTAAATTTCGTTGATGAGAATTTTAGCACACTCTGCGCTCGTAGCAGCTTTAAGTGCGAACAGCTCGACCCACCGACTACATACATCTTCTACTATAAAGATCCAGCGATTCCCTTCTTGGGTCTCAGGGAGAGGACCAAACAAGTCGATAGATATGACTTCGAACCTTCTCGCCGTAGCTGGCGTCTGTACTAGGCCAGCTGGTTTCCGGGTATCCACTTTATATCTCTGACAGGGAACGCATCGCTTGATGTAGTCAGCTACCTGGGCTCTCATGCCTGGCCAGTAGTATCTGGCTCTCAGACGTTCCAAGGTGCGCTCGACACCAAAGTGACCAGCGGTCGGTGCGTCGTGCAGGTCGGCGAGGGCGCGCGCGCGCTCGTGCTGCGGCACCACGAGGCAGGGCTGCTCGACGTCCTCGTCGTCGGCTGAGCACCTGTACAGAATACCGTCTGACATGACGTAGCCTTTATCGGACCACATTCGCGCTTTAAAGGGATCGTTCGATTCCATGTCGTCTATAACTTTCTTGACTTCAAGATCTTTCATCTGGTTCTCTCTGATATCTGCCGGGTTTCGCGTGGGCATATCCACGATAGTATAACAGAAATCGCACGCATCATCGTTAGCGCACGATGGACGCGATAGTGCATCGGCGATAACGTTCTTTTTACCTGGTGTATAATTTATCTCAAGATTATACTCTTGTAGCGACAGCGCCCAGCGTGCTAGACGACCACTCGGCGATTTCAAGCTCATGAGCCATTTCAGCGGTTGGTGGTCGGTCATCACACGTACTGTCGATCCTTCTATATATCCTCTAAATTTCTGCACCGCCCATACGACCGCGAGCGCTTCTCTCTCCGTCGTCGTGTAGTTTTTCTCGGCGCTATTGAGTATGCGGCTGGCGTATTCGATTGGACGTTCGTCAGGCCCCTCCCCTTGCATCAAAGCAGCCCCGAGGGCGTAGCCACTACTATCAGTGTACAGCGAGTAGGGTTTTGTGCCATCAGCTTGTCGTAATATAGGTGCAGATGTAAGTTTTACCTTTAACTGTTCGAATGCATCTTGCTGGGGTTGCTCCCATCGCCAGGTGCTGGCCTTCTTCAGCAGATCCGTCAGCGGTTTTGCTGTAGCAGCAAAGTTAGGGATGAAACGCCGGAACCAACTTGCGGCTTGAATGAAGCTCTTGAGATGCTTAAGATTTAGTGGTGGGGTCATGGCTGCGATGGCGGTCACTTTCTGGCAGTCCGTGGACAAGCCGCCTGGCACTATCACATGCCCCAAAAATCTTATGGAGTCTCTAGCGAAACAGCTTTTCCCTCGATGGACGCGCAGCTTGAACATCCGCAGGCGTTGAAAAACAGCCTCCAGGTCTTCCAGGTGCTTCTCGTATGAGTCTGAAAGTAAGCACAAATCATCAAGGTAAGCCCATATATTGATATCCTGTAGGTTGGATTTAAAACGGTCCATCAACCTTTGAAAGGTAGCGCCCGAGTTCCTCAGACCCATCGGCATTCGTTTGAACCTATAAGTCCCTAACGGCGTGACAAACGCAGTCTTATCCCGATCTTCAGGCTGTACTAAAGCCTGAAAGTATCCCGAGCGAAGGTCAAGAGTTGACATGTAGTTGCTCGCCTTTGCCTCGTGAAGGATATCTTCCATCCGAGGAAGTGGATACCGGTCGGGTTCGGTGACTGAATTAAGCTTCCTATAGTCTACGCATAAGCGCACTCCTCCATCTTTCTTTCCTACTAAAACAACGTTTGCAGCCCATGGTGATTCGCATTCTTCTATTATGTCCTGCTCGAGTAACTTTTGCAGCTCCTTTTCTAATATCTCCTTCTTACCTGCAGACATTCTATAGGGTGGTGACGCAATAGGTTGTTGACCCTTCTTCACCTTAATGCAGTGCATAGCGTACTCGGTAGGCGGGCCGTCAGCTGCGAACACGTCGGCATACTTGGACAGCAGCTGATCCAGCTGGGACCTCTGGTCACTAGTAAGCGTAGTACCCTCTTCATCTCTAAGGTAGACAGACTGATCATTATTTAAAGCGAGAAGTTCATCATTTTGCGATGGTGAGTGGTCATCGTTTTTAGATGGTAAGTGGTATGTAACAAAATCATACTTGGTACTCGGAGAGTCACTAAAGTACCAGACTTGTTGAGGCGCATCAACTATTATGCCTGCCTGAGTAATAAAGTCAAGGCCGAGTAAAGTTCTAGCATCGGCAGCATCAGGTAGTACCATAAAGGTAATGGGCAAATCGCGGCCTCCCAATTCGAGTTCTGTGTCACCGGTGAAAATTCTACTCACCCGGCGAGTCCCATCAGCGAGTCTCACTGATCGTTGCGACTCGTAGAACTGCACCCCTGCATCCAGCAGGATGTGATGCAGTCCCGGGCTGGCGATGCAGTGCGTCGCTCCGGTATCCAGCATGGCGACGCCTGCTCGGCCCGCGGCGCTCACCCGCACCACGGGGCGAGCCGGTGCAGAAGTAGGTTCGTTGACTTCTGAAAAGCTGTGAAAATCCACTTGTTTATCGCCTGCTTTATTATTGTTACTGGCAGCCCTGCAGGTAGTGCACCGAGATCTCACTACCCCTAGCTGGCCACATCCATAACACCGCAACGCACTACTATTGTCGCTCTTAGAGCTTGATTCAGATTTTTCTTTCTCTTTGTCTTTTAACCTACGGCATTCTGACACTACATGCCCAAAAATATGACAAAAGCTGCACTTGGGGCGACTTTGCCGTGGTTTAATAGTTACCTTGTCAGCGTGACTAGTACTAGGCAAACTTTCCATATTATTATTATGAGAAGAGTTCTTTGAAACAGGTTTACTACTTACGTTTACTAATTCTTCTATGTTTTCTTCGACTTCCCTAGCCCTACGTAACAACCCCTCAGTACTTACGCATTCCTCACGCTTCAACCGTTTACGCACGCGTTTATGTAAAAGTCCATAACACATGTCTACTTGGATGTGGTCCTCGAGGTTGTACGGAAGTTTCGAAAGCGCCGCACGAGTGCGCGCGACGAACACGTCGGCACGCTCGCTGTCCTGTTGCTCGGCGGCGAAAACGTCACGGAAGATCTTGTATGGAGCTCGTGGTGCGCCGAACATGCCTCGTAGACACTCTATCGCAGCGGCCCACGTGGTCGTTGTTGCCTTCACGCCTTGCCACCAGACAGCTGCCTCACCAGTGAGAAGCATGGGTAGGCCTCGCAGAGCGTGTTCATCGGAGACGTTAGTGCAGTCCTTATACACCTCGACTGCATCGATGAAAGCTTCTAGCACGTCGGGATCGCGCGGCAAACTCCCCGCGAAGCGAGCCGAACACTTCGCGAACGTCCCGCATGGCGGCGGCGCGGGCGGCGTGCTGATATTTCCACCCGAGATCCCTCGGATGAGTGCGGCGAGCTGGCTCTCCGTTATCATCAGTGCAGAAGGCGACTCCCGGGTCGCGCTTCCGATGAGATCTTCTACTTCTTGCTCCCGGTCATCCGGGCTGGCCATCCCTTCGTTTTTCGACTCCGTCCGGGTCTTGCTGCGCGTCGTCATCGCGTCGTAGTAGGGTTAGGTAGCGATGTGTCGCTTCACAATCACCCAAAATGGCCGTTGGCTTCCCAGGAGCGCGACGGACCTCTCGTACGCGATGTAATTAACTCGACGCGATAGGTATCCCCGTTCGTTACGTAAAACGTCTATTGAGTTGACCTCACTTTAGCACGGCAGTGTTCATGGATCGTAACAAAATGTCCGTTGACGTTGGCCACAAGTAGCGCGACGGAAAAAATCGAACGAACGCGATTCCACGAAACCACACAAAGGTAGGTATGTATGTACTCCCGATTGAATGTTCTTTCCTCGTGCTCCACGTTTAGGCGCCACTATGAGCTAATAAAATGCTTGGCTCACATAAAATAAAAGTATATTACAAATAACAATCATTTGAATTACATAGGCACGAGGTAAATAATGTTAACGCGGCAGGGCTCGTGACGAGCTCGCTGTCTTGCGTGCGTGCACGTTGTCGAACATGGGAGTACTGAGGGGCAAACGCAGGGCCGGGACGCGCCTGCGGCGGTCACGGGGAAATGCTTGGCGGCACCCCCGCGCACCGCTGTCGTGTACAATGCCTACACGTTGCCTTACACACTATATTTTTTTGCGCCCTAAAAACCGTAAAACTTTAATTTAAAAAAATATTTTTCTTAGACAGGTGAAAACACTGTCGGCCATGTTTGGCCGATAGATTATCTGTGCTCTGACGTCATGCATTTGTAAACAACAGTATAACCACAGTGTCGGCCATGTTTGGCCGATAGATTATCTGTGCTCTGACGTCATGCATTTGTAAACAACAGTATAACCACTGTGGTTATACTGTTGTTTACAAATGCATGACGTCAGAGCACAGATAATCTATCGGCCAAACATGGCCGACAGTGTTTTCACCTGTCTAAGAAAAATATTTTTTTAAATTAAAGTTTTACGGTTTTTAGGGCGCAAAAAAATATAGTGTTAATTTTTTTGATATAATAGGACAAATATTAACCATTTAAGACCAACTTAAAAAAATTGTCAAGTAGCCTATTCCCTAGCGCAGTGGTGAGCGCTGTGATTTTCCGGGATAAGAGCCTGACTCGCACTTGGCCGGTTTTTTAATCCGTTGAAGGTTTTCTACGAAAAAATATTTTACTATCACCCAATGAAGCAGCAATGTAGAACTAACCAACCTCGGTGGCTATCATTTAGTGTTAGACATGAAGAATGCGCATCGTCAATATCGAGTAGAAAACGTTCCATAGAAGTACCTACCTATTGTAATTGGAAGATATTTTTATCTTGACCTATGTGTAGTCGTGCGTTCAAGAAAGCTATTGACGTCTCTAACGGACTGAGAGCCAGCGCGTGCCAGACCTTCGTTATTTTATAAAACCTTAAAGTTTCTCTTCATATTGTCCCCAACACAGGGAAGAACGATCAGCGACTATGAAGTTTGAATCATGGTAGCTTTGGGAGATAATAGGTAACAAAGGCGTAAAAAATCTTACGTCAAAATATAAAGTCTCATTTTTTATATTTTCTCTCAAACTCAAACTCAGTTTATTCAGAATAGGTAAAATGTTTGGCTTACTGTTGCTCAAAATTGTTAATTTGTAAGATGATATTACCTAGTGGTGATAATTAATACGTACTTAACACTAAAGCTACGAGGGTTCCAAACGCGCCCAGGTCTGAAAAGAGCCCACAACAAACTCAGTACTTAGTGGAAATCACGGCATGCATTGCCAGATACTTAGTATCATGGCAACCCTCTGCCAGACGCCCTTAGTTGAAGGGTTTAAGTAAGGTAGTTTACCTTGGTTACCTGCTATCTCCCAAAGCCACCATGGTCCAATCTTCATAGTCGCAGGTCCTCCCTATGTTGGGGACAATACGCAGATAAACTTTCTTTTTTATAAAACAACGAAGGTCTGGCTCTCGCTGGCTCTTGGTCCATGAGTTCAAGAAAGCTATCGACGTCTCTAACAAGCGTCGTCTTTGTGCGACGGATAATAGGGACTCGATGTGATGTGCCCTAATGACCTAATATACGTTCTCCAATCCCTTATGACTAACGAAATAAGAGCTATTATGCGATGGCCAATGCTTTTAAAATAATATACTCGAGTGACCTCTTGTACGAAGTCCGGTTTTTTTTTTGAGGTTGTTTCTAAAGGACTGTCAAAGTTTCAAAAGCTCCAGGTATGATTTTTAAGGGCGTCAAATCTGGAAGTATGTATTTGTATATATGTAAGAAGTTATAACCTAAATAATTTTAAATACTTCATATAAAAAAAACCGGCCAAGTGCGAGTCAGGCTCGCGCAATGAGGGTTCCGTACTACAGTCGTATTTTTTTGACATTTTGCACGATAATTCAAAAACTATGATGCATAAAAATAAATAAAAATCTGTTTTAGAATGTACAGATGAAGACCTTTCATATAATACCCCACTTGATATAGTCACTTACTTCGAAAGTCGAAAATACTAATTATTAGTCCATGACCACAATTTAATATTTTTTGTGTGATCTAACCCTAAATTCACGGTTTTCAGATTTTTCCCAAAATGTCAGCTATAAGATCTACCTACCTGCCAAATTTCATGATTCTAGGTCAACGGGAAGTACCCTGTAGGTTTCTTGACAGACAGACAGACAGACAGACAGACAGACAGACAGACAGACAAGCGTCGTCTTTGTGCGACGGATAATAGGGACTCGATGTGATGTGCCCTAATGACCTAATATACGTTCTCCAATCCCTTATGACTAACGAAATAAGAGCTATTATGCGATGGCCAATGCTTTTAAAATAATATACTCGAGTGACCTCTTGTACGAAGTCCGGTTTTTTTTTTGAGGTTGTTTCTAAAGGACTGTCAAAGTTTCAAAAGCTCCAGGTATGATTTTTAAGGGCGTCAAATCTGGAAGTATGTATTTGTATATATGTAAGAAGTTATAACCTAAATAATTTTAAATACTTCATATAAAAAACACCGGCCAAGTGCGAGTCAGGCTCGCGCAATGAGGGTTCCGTAATACAGTCGTATTTTTTCGACATTTCGCACGATAATTCAAAAACTATGATGCATAAAAATAAATAAAAATCTGTTTTAGAATGCACAGGTGAAGACCTTTCATATTATGATATATCCCACTTGATATAATTATCTCACTTCGAAAGTTGAAAATACTAATTATTAGTTCATGACCACAATTTAATTATTTTTGTGTGATCTAACCCTAAATTCACGGTTTTCAGATTTTTTTCCCAAATATCAGCTATAAGATCTACCTACCTGCCAAATTTCATGATTATAGGTCAACGGGAAGTTCCCTGTAGGTTTCTTGACTGACAGACAGACAGACAACAAAGTGATCCTATAAGGGTTCCGTTTTTCCTTTTGAGGTACGGAACCCTAAAAAATTATAAAATATAATTATAACCTTTATAAAAGTATTATCCAAAGTATTAATACTGATTGTTGATCCAAATAAAATAAAAAAAAGACAACGGGCTCTACGAGCAGCGGCACGCGCAGCTCGCAGTCACAACCGCGACGCGTGCGCGAACCCTTTAACGGTGAAGGTAAACATCGTGAGGCTACCTGCATACCTGAGAGTTCTTCATGTTCTCAAAGGTGTGTGAAGTCTACCAATCCGCATATGGCCAGCGTGGTAGACTATGGCCAAAACCCTTCTCACTCTGAGAGGAGACCCGTGCTTTGTAGTGAGCAGGTGATGGGTTGATCATGATGATGATTGTTATACTACCTCACCTAAACACAATCCAATACCATTTGCCTCATTTTGTAGTTTTAGTGATTAAGAATTTTTCAAACCCGCAATGTATAGCGTGCAAAACTCGGGTCAACGCCCCACCTACGTCGTGGCCTGAACTCCGAGTGACCTACTTACGTAAAGTTTGTTGACCTCTAGCGTCAGTCAGATGTTTTATTTGCAATATATCGTGAACTATTACAAAATATAGGATTTTATTTTAATTTTTTAACGTTTTTTATTGTGTTGTTATACCAGTAATCATCAGTAGGTTCTAATACCTGTCTTATCGTTTTTGCTAGCGTTCTGGTTACATCCTGTTTTAGAGTAATTTGCACCTGCGGTTAACCTATCGATATAAAAATTTACCTATATAATACACCAAACATATATTCCATGACGTGATAGTATACTTCTATAATTCGTTTGTACTAATAGTCTTCCCACAAAATGCCACAGTGCCTTCTCAATAAATTACATAAGCTCTTGCTTTTCGCACCATTATACCCACAAATACATTACATTATCCACACAAATGTATCTCTATTCCAACTATGATTTATATTTGCAGAGCAAATGGGGGAAATAGATGTGGGAATAGCTTCCAGGCGAGACCAGTGCCCTAAGTATGAGATTTTACTTTTCATCAGTTTTGATAGTATTCGACAGTCGAAACAAAATAACGTCAAAGTAAAATAGACCTAAATTTTCTTAATTAAAGTCGAAAATTCAGTACCATTGATTTTAATTTCGCAACGTTTCCGCTTAGAGCGCTGGCTGTTAATATATGTAGGTACAAACTTGAGCAAGTTAAGGTGACGCAGTACGCCCGACCTAACCTATCTGCTTTTCACTTGACATTGTATGAGAAAGGTGAAAGGCACGATGATTATCACTGAAATCAAGGGTTTAGGAAAGTATTTTTGAGAAAAAAATGCTAAATGTATGTTTGCAAAATAAAGATATTTCAACTAACGAATAAATAAACTATGTCTTATGTTAAATTCTTCTAAAATTTTCATACCCCTAATCTTGTTTATTTACGCCCAAAGTTGTCATAAATTTAGTGTTAAAATAGAAATCTTTTGAGGCTCGTAACTTTAAAATCAATTTTTTTTCCAATGTTTAATATATCAATAAACCTAAATAATGGCAAGACAATCCGATATAATACTTAGTTTTGAGCATAAAATATCAAATAATGTAGTAATTACCCTCCTACGTTTGTATGAAGAATGCACCGAACTGAGGCCATTTAAGGGCCAATTTACTTTAACGCTAAACTGTATCGACTCTCAAATACTATCAACGTTGGTGAGAAGTAAAATCTTGTACTAAGCGTACAGAGGGACAATTAACTAAGCCACATGGAAATACTGATATTCTCCTTGAGTGATTCCCTAACCGATGGGCGGAAAGACGCTGATAATATTATCGATACCTGCACTTATTATTTTCCACAATAGGTATGTACAAAATTTATAAAATGGCATTGTAATCTAAGATATATAAAAGGAAAAGGTGACTGACTGACTGACTGATCTATCAGCGCACACCTCAAACTACTGGAAGTTGCATGCAGGTAGTTATATGACGTAGGCATCCGCTAAGAAAGGATTTTTGAAAATTCAATCCCTAAGGGGGTGAAATAGGGGTTTGAAATTTGTGTAGTCCACGCGAACGAAGTCGCGAATATAAGCTAGTATATATAATAAAAGGAAAGGAAAGCTGCCTGACTGACTGACTGATCTATCAGCGCAGAGCTCAAACTACTGGACGGATCGGGCTAAAATTTGTCATGCAGATAGCTATTATGACGCAGGCATCCGCTAAGAAAGGATTTTTCAAAATTCAACTCTAGGGGGGTAAAATAGGGGTTTGAAATTTGTGTGTGTCTGATAAATAACACTTTAAACAAGATAATACGGTGCGATTTTATCGGAAAGAATTCAATTTCCCGTAAAATGACCCTCAAGCTAACCAAGGGCTCCCTGTAATTGTTTGGAACGACCCTTCCCTTTGTCAGTGACATATGATCTTCGAAGCTTACTCTTTTTATTTCATTTGAGGTGTAACATACGATTATGTGGTTTTACATTCATCATCATCATCATTGTCGTCGGGCGATGGAGAGAGCTATGCTTGGAGTTACTCTACGTGATCAAATCAGAAATGAGGAGATCCGTAGGAGAACCGACATAGCTCAACGGCTTGTGAAGCTAAAGTGGCAATGGGCAGGGCACATAGTTGGGGTCTCAAGGTACCGAGGTGCCGAGTTCTATCCGTCATCCGTGAGAATACCAGCGATTATCTACGACATATTATCAAAAAGGAACGTATTTTCACGGACTCGGATCGGATGAGTGCGTAACCGCCGTAACTTTGAGTAGAATGACCTCTAATTGATGACACTATTAATTTTGACAAACGCCCCAATTTCGTCAGCTCTAAATTCAGAACAGGATTGGGTGGTTACTATCCGCGGTTCTGAAACCGCCTTCAATTGCTGCGACTACGTGCTTCGGGTTTAGTATTGTTCAGTTTAGTCATTGAGTTATAGACCATAGAACAGCAAACCCCTACACATTAAACGCTAAAAAAGCACCCATGATTGATATTTACTAAGACCAAAGGTATAAACAAAACTTTAAGTTTATTGTTTAAATAGATTGGCGCTTAGTGACAATCTTACCTTAAGATGTCTAATCACTCTTGCCTTGAATATAATGTACCCACATACATAGCAGGAATACGCATGCCGTGCTATATTCGGTTCTTATCAGAAACGTTGAATAAGAATGTTTCGTGCGAGTAGTATGTCAACTATTTATAGATGCCAATACGATTCTGGTAACATACTATTATAACACTAGCTGATGCCCGCGACTTCATCCACTTGGAATTAGGTTTTTAAAAATCCCGTGGGAACTCTTTGATTTTCCGGGATAAAAAGTAGCCTATATCACTCTCCAGCAGGCCTAGCATGGGCCGGGAAATTTTCTCCCCGAGGAAAGGATAAAAATTTTATCCCCTCCGATAGTTATTTCCACTCTCCGAGCATGGGCACAGGGTTGGATATAATTATCCCCGGTGATAAGGCGGGGAAAGACTAGTCCTCGGTTAATGTCAAAGTGTTATTATTTTTTATCTGTGCTTTTGATTTTGCTCGTTTTCGTTACTCGTAACTCGTCTGTGGCTGCTTTTTATTTTAAAAGAGCTAGAAGCCGGAGCCGTAAAATAATTTAAAAAACATTCACAGAAGATTATGCACGTAAGTATTGTTATTGTTTGTGTTTACCTAACCTAACTCCACTTTTGATTTATCCAAATTAAAAAATAATCGAATAGTTGAAATTCCTAGCTATCACAGTAAGTATCACAAAGACAATTTGTGTTAGTCAGTACACAAAATTGAAGTGATAATATATTGATATTGTTAGCGACAAAGAAATGCATAAATTGTTGTTTTATTTGCAGACATGGAAATATGTACTTGAAGAAGGGCACTGGCCACTGACTGACAAGTATGATGAGGCAGCTCGGGATGTAGGACCACCGGGAAATGTCTCAATAGTGCCGTCGGTCACATATATGAGCACATAAGTGTTCAATATTAATTATCACTGTTGGGCATAAATGCTCAACAGGAATTGGACCTGAAGACTCCATAATGGGCCAGCCAGAGAGATGCGTGTATTAATTTAGTTCTATTAAATGTGTGTCTTGTATAACAAACTCAAAATAACTTTAGGTACCTACCTATTGGAATAGGTAAGTTAGGTACACATCTTATCAACATAAAATATTTTCATTATTGTTTGAGATGATGATAAAACTAACAGTTCAGCACACTGCACTGAGAAGAGTTCAATATCACTTAAAATTGGTTAAGCTGGTATGGTTTGAGCTATTAAACTAACTTATTTCTTTATAAGCATGTCAAGCCAATGTTTTTTATCTTATGGCAGGAAATCTTTGAAGTGTCGGTGGTGGACTATGGTGAGACTGTCGTTTAACCCACTTTGTACACAGTGGGTACTTTATAAAACCAATAGCCCCGAGTGGTTTTCCTATAAATGCCAATAAATAAATAAAAAGTAAGTAGAGGATATGTACATTTTTGTAATTTGTAAATAGTTATGAATATAGGAAGTTATTCTATGGCAGTGTGGTTTGATTGAACATTAAACTTGTTACTTCCTTTTCTTAAGGATAATAGCACTACTTTTAGATCTGTTAAGTTAACATCAGAGATTTGTGTACATCCAAATAAGCATTGTTTTAATTGGTATTCCTAATATTATGCCTAAAAGTTTGTGTTTGTTACTCAATCACACAGAAAGAGTACTTAAAGCAAAATTATTTTTTGAAGAAACTTATTTTTTGTTATAGCAGCAATAGAAATAAGTACAAAATTTCAACTTTAACCTGTTACGTTTCAGGAGACAGACAGATGGAGAGCTGAGACTGTAATAGGGTCCCATTGATACCCTACAGAACCCTAGTAGTAGTAGTAGATATAAGGATGGATTTGCACAAGGTGGTTTTAGGTAATAGGTACTTAAAGAAATATATTTTAATGCAAATATGTATTTATTATTCCATCCCTTTTTCCCTTTTATTGTCGGGCAACAGTTAGCAGTCTGGTTTGATCCATAGATATGTGAGATTTCTTTATTTGTTACATTTTCTAGTCTGTCCTTTGGTTGTTCCATTGGAATTCTGAAATATACAATTTATACATTAATGATTTTCAATAATAATAAATTAAGAGTAAGAGGATATACTGAAATGGTCTATAAAGTATAATAGGCTAACATATTTACTCTTACAAAACACTTATGATGAACCATTATAATTTGTATAGTGTTATTGTGTTTGTGTATCATTATGTATTTAACTATGATATAGGTGTGTATTTTAATTTAAGAATTGTTTTGTTAAATTAGACTCCTGCCTATTTTGTTCAAATAAATGATTTTATTATAATGAGGCATTGTGTTATTTTATATTTCCAATAATCCATACTAATATTATAAATGCGAAAGTGTGTCTGCCTGTCTGTCTGCTAGCTTTTCACAGCCCAACAGTCTAACCAATTTAGATGAAATTTAGTACCTACAGAGTTAGCTTACATCCCGAGGATGGACACCGGCTACTTTTTATTCTGGAAAATCAAATAGTTCTCACAGGATTTTCAAAACCTAAATCCACACAGATGAAGCCGCGGGCAATAGTCATCCCATGACCTTGACTTGTATCTCACTGGTAACTACCATCTGCCAAGAGTCTTATAGATGTGAGGACGTAGAATAAATAGAGAATAGCCGCGAATACCTATTTGTAGGTACCTACTACCTACCTAAGTAGGTAACCTAAATTAGGTACCTATTCGTTTGCACAAGATGGTTTTAGGTAATAGGTAAGTACTTACTTACTTTTAAGAATCCATCCACCGAATTAATCGGCTTTAGTGCCTCATTAAGCTGCTCGCATAAGTACAGCACATAATATTTGTCTATCCGAAACAAGTGTTGGAACTCAGCGTCGGGAAATTCAAAGGGATTACTTCCATCACTAATTACGTGCTCATGTTATTTTCGTTCTAAATTCTCTATTTCAAACTAATAAAAAAAGCGCGAGACATGTTTTTTGATCTTTTAATAATTGAGTTAAAGTTCTATGAGCTTATACCCACCTCTAATCTCGATGATAAAATTATCCCTCTCAAATGTCAAAAAAGGACAGTTTATCTTCTTTTATTTGGCCCCATGCTATAGACGGTGGATAAATAGTCCCCCGAGTCCCCGTGAAATGTCAAACGGGGATAAACTTCTCCTCTCCCCTGTTGCCGTGCTCTGAGGGGTGGAGAAGTTAATGTTATCTCCTGTGCAGTGGATAAAATCGGGGGATATAATTTTTATCTTCGGCCCATGCTAGCCGTGCAGGTCTTTATCTATACCTATAAAAATCACGCCAATCCGTTGCACCGTTGCGACGTGATTGAAGGACAAACCAACAAACAAATACACTTTCCCATTTATAATACGGGTACTGATATCTACCTATTAGACGACGACTCCATTTGCGTGTAATTAGGTTTTTGAAAATCTTGTGGGAACTCATTGACTTTCTCTAGAGTATCTGAGGTTTGTCTCGGCCGCGGCAATGCAAGCTATCTTTATACTTAAACTTGTACGCATCAGGTTGAGTTTATTTTACGGAACATTGCTGCTCTAAAACATGACAACCCTCAGGGTTTTGTTCGATACAATCGAATTAAACGCTAACCATAAACGGGAAATACGTTTATGACGATCGAAATGATTGTATAGACACGGACTGAATATATTATTAACGCCTAAACACTGAGCTGTTCAAAAGATTACAACTTATGTATACGGTCTATAGTAGGCTCTGAATCAATTCTAATTAAATTTATCGTAGAAATAACTTACATCCTTGAAACGACCAATAGATTTTCAAAAAAACCGGCTAAGTGCGAATCAGACTCGCGCACTGAGGGTTCCGTACTACAATCGTATTTTATCGACATTTTGCACGATAAATCAAAAACTACTTACGTGATCTCGTTCAAACCAATTTTCGGTGGAAGTTTGCATGGTATTGTACATCATAGATTTTTTTAGTTTTATCATTCTCTTATTTTAGAAGTTACAGGGAGGGGGGGGGGGGGGGGGGGGGACACACATTTTACCACTTTGGAAGTGTCTCTCGCGCAAAATATTCAGTTTACAAAAAAACGATATTAGAAACCTCAATATCATTTTAGAAGACCTATCCATAGATATCCCACACGCATGGGTTTGATGAACAAAAAATTGAGTTTCAGTTCTAAGTATGGGGAACCCCAAAATTTAATGCTTTTTTTCTATTTTTTTATGAAAATCTTAATGCGGTTCACAGAATACATCTACTTACCTACCAAGTTTCAACAGTATAATTTCGGAAAAAAGTGGCTGTGACATACGGACGGACAGACAGACAGACAGACATGACGAATCTATAAAAGTTCCGTTTTCTGCCATTCGGTTACGGAACCCTAAAAATCATACACTGACAAAGTTGTCGGCTTCAGCTTGTAGTTTTATAGAAATACAACAATCTCATCCTGACACAACTGTCTATCCAGATGCATATTACATTATTTCTCTCCCCGGCTAAGATATTCCGGGATGGATGACGTACACCCGGGCCTTATCAAATCCTTGGGGCTTTAGACGGCGGTCCGCGTTAGAGCTCTCAAATTGTCAGCCATGTTTAGCTCTCCGGAATATCGCGTTTTCTATTCGAGGTTGCACTCTAAATATACAAAATATTTACTGTCATACTCCTTTTAAGAGTAGCGCGACAAACAGCGCAAACTTCATCATCACTTAGAATAAGGTGAGATTCTTAAGGTATCATTCCGAACCACGTGCACGCAGCAGTTCTGCCGCAACAGTGCTGTCGCGGCACTACTGGTCCCCATACAATCTCTATTGTGCGCGCACGCAAACCTACCTTATTCTACTCTGTGGCGAAATGGTGGAGCGGAGGGTCGCCGCTCTGTGACACACTGACTTTTGTGTTCGACACTCTGTTTTCTCTCATTGTTGGAAGATGTATAAAATAGTGTGTGATTCTCAAATGTAAACTATAATTAAACTAAAACTCTTAAGCAAATTGAACGAGTGTTTAAATCAGAAAATAACCCAAACCCGGCGTGATGCGCCAACATCTATAAGCTTAGCCCCCCCCCCCCCCGGTTTGAACGAGATCTATTAAGTAGTTTTTGATTTATCGTGTGTTACGCCACACACTTGAGCCAACCCGAGCCAATCCGAGCCAACCCGAGCCAACCTATGTGAGGCCGGCTAATCACTGCCAAGCCGGTCTATCACAGCCAATGACAGCCACTTACCGCCACTGACAGCGAATCACCGCCAACCGCAGCCAAACAGCGAATCACAGCCCACCTACCGGACGCCTTCGGTAGGGATACAGCTTTAAAAAGCCATGAGAGCTCATTTCGAGAGATATTATTGTACGTAACACGGTGTCAGCAAAAACTATGCCAGTTTGTGTTCTAAATATTAGTTAATCGGTAAATTCAGTGTAAGTAGAAATTGTGACAAGTAAATCAATGCAAATTAATAGTGATATAAATAAACAGTAATAAATACATCAGTGTAAGCAAAAACTAATGTGTTGTAAATAGCATTAAATATAAATCAGTGATTATTATTGCGATGAATGATTAATAAATAAATTGGAGCGATTATACTGCTTGCTGGTTTTTATTTAACCCACTGCTTCACGTGCAATATGTCGATAAAATACTATTGTACTACGGAACCCTCAGTGCGCGAGTCTGATTCGCACGTGGCCGGTTTTTTTTCTTTATACCGCGATGTTGTATTCTCCGAGCATAGCTCTCTCCGCCGCTTTTAAGACTTACAATTTCTGTGCTGATAACGCATAAAGAATGCTTATATAAATTTTCGCTTAAATATCGCTGATAAAGAGTAAAATAATTTTCATCGCGAACCGAAGTAATTGTCTGGAGATAAGAGCCTCCTTATAAACATTATGGACTAAGAGCCCGTGAGGGCCAGACTTACGTTCAATTTTATAAAAACTGAAATGAAAGTTTCTATGCGCATTGTCCCCAACATAGGTAGAAACGATCAGCGACTGATATATTTTAACCCCATGTCCTGAAACTAACACTCTTAAACTTTAATATGTTTTGGTTGACTGGCAGGGGGTTGCCACTATACTGACACTGGAATTCACAGTCAAGATAGGGGTTCTTTTCCCTCTTTTCCCTTGGCAACATGGGCGGTCTCAGCTTCTGGAGCGAGCTTGGATGGCTGGAGTGAAGACTTCAGCGGGGAGGGGCAATGCACAACAGACGGAAACGTTTAAGTGCGGAAACCAACCCAGAGCGACGAAAGAAAGAAAGGGGCTTCTGTAGAGGACGATTCAAATGACATGTATCATATTCAACCTTCATGCAATGCATTAAAGTTGTGTATGACGCATGTTGTCTGAATCGTCATCTAAAGAAGCCCATCTTAGATTAATTTATCCTAAGGAAGCCCATATTTTGACTATGAATTCGGTCGATAGTGTTTGTCAATGCATGTCCTGATATATTCTCATATTATTATTCTCCGAAGAAAATATAAAAAAAATTGACTTTAGGTATAGTTTGATAAAAGATTGATACGTCCTTGTTACCTGTTATCTATCAAAGCCACGATGATTCAAACTTCATACTCGCTGATCGTTCCTACTTGTATTGGGGACAATACGCAGAGAAACTTTCAGCGTTTATAAAATATCGAAGGTCTGGCCATCACAGGCTCTCTCTACTAGGCCGAACTGGCCTCATAAATAATTGTTTTGTTAAATGGACGGTAAAAATGCTTCTCATTTTTAATGTACCCCCGCTGGTAATTGTACTGATGTTTTATAAAAGAAAATTACGGACGGGCAGTTTTATGTGCTGAAGCTTTTTAAGGAAATGTTATTTTTAGTACTATTTCTGAAGCTGGTTAGGACTACCTGCCAAATTTCATGATTCTAGGTCAAGAGGAAGTAGGTACCCTGTAGGTTTCTTGACAGACAGACAGACAACGAAGTGATCCTATAAGGGTTCCGTTTTTCCTTTTGACGTACGGAACCCTAAAAAGTAACCTATATCCTCCGGGTTACAAGCTATGTATGTATCCGTAATCAGTTCGATAGAATTGTACCGTGAAAAGATAGACAAGACAGACTGACACATTTTCGCATACGCTGGCCATGTGCGGATTGGTAGACTTCACACACCTTTGAGAACATTATGGAGAACTTTCAGGCATGCAGGTTTCCTCACGATGTTTTCCTTCACCGTTAAAGCAAGTGATATTTTAATTACTTTAAAACGCACATAACTCCGAAAAGTTAGAGGTGCGTGCCCGGGATCGAACCCCCGACCTCCGATTGGAAGGCGGACGTCCTAACCACTAGGCTACCACAGCTTCTTCTTTGAAATATTAGTATGGAATAGTAATCTACAGTGTAGAAGAATTAATCTACTCCTATTATTTTAATACAATAAAATAATATGATAATATTCTCTGCTAAGGTTATTAAAACAAGACCGACTGTAGTACCTACGAAATTAAACAAAATAGCTATAGAATGTAACTTATTACGTTCATATTAGGTATGTAAAACATATTGGTTGCGTTTTTATACTAAATTTTTTAGTTCGTTTTTTATTATTTTACAACCTACTACTTTAAACGGTTTATAATATTTCTAGAGTATGCTCGCGACTTCGTCCGCGTGGACTACACAAATTTCAATGCCCCATTTCATCCCTTTAGGGGTTGAATTTTCAAAAATCCTTTCTTAGCGGATGCCTACGTCATACTAGCTATCTGCTTGCCGAATTTCAGCCCGATCCGTCCAGTAGTTTGAGCTGTGCGTTGATAGATCAGTCAGTCAGTCAGTCAGTCACCTTTTCCTTTTATATATTTAGACTAGCTTATGCTCACGACTTCGTCCGCGTGGACTATACAAATTTCAAACCCCTATTTTACCATGACCGCGCTCATGAGTCCTCCCTGGCGCAGTGGTAAGCGCTGTGGTCTTATTAGTGGGAGGTCCCGGGTTCGATTCCTGGCAGGGATTTGGAATTTTATAATTTCTAAATTTCTGGTCTGGTCTGGTGGGAGGCCTCGGCCGTGGCTAGTTACCACCCTACCGGCAAAGCCATGCCGCTTAGCGATTTAGCGTTCCGGTACGATACCTATTACCTACCGTGTAGAAACCAAAGGTGTATGAGTTTAATAAAAACTGCCATACTCCTTCCAGGTTAGCCCGCTCCCATCTTAGACTGCATCGTCACTTACCATCAGGTGAGATTGCAATCAAGGGCTAACTTGTATCTGAATAAAAAAAATAAAAAAAAGTCATGTCATGACTCATGAGCGACAGAGAAGACATGAAATAAATGAATTTGAATTTGCACCGTGAAAAGTTACGTTCTATCGTCGTAGAGCAACACTGCTTGCTATCTCGCGGGAGCACGTCAGTAGGTAAGCTTTCAGCCAACTCCACATACACGCGAATTTAACTTACACCTACCTATTCAATAAAGATAATAGTGGTGGTAGTATTCAGCGCCATCTATGATAATTTTCACGAACGTTGCCTGGAAACCTCCTCATTGGTTGAATATTGGCACCAAACTCCCAGCAATGCTGCACCTGATTACATTATTAATGGAATCGCCGTCTGTTTAAATTATAAATTATTAATCAATCCGAATCAATCGAACTCGAAGTGCCATCAATATTGAATGGGACGCGGTCAATTTATAATGTTTCGTGGTTACCATCGTTTTGTAAAAACATATTATTTTGCGCATTTCAACTCTATTTTTGTCCCAAGGTGCTGGAATGGCGACCTCGCACCGGAAGACGCAGCGTTGGAAGACCCCCCAATAGGTGGACGGACGACATCTGCAGACGTGTGGAAGTCTCTACAAGAGATCTATGTCCAGCAGTGGACGTCTATCGGTTGATGATGATGATGATGATGATGATGATGATGTTGATGATGATGATGATGGTGATGATGATGATGATGATGATGATGATGAAGATGATGATGATGATGATGATGATGATGATGAACTCTATTGTAAACTAGCTAATGCCCGCGACTTCGTTCGCGTGGATTTAGGTTTATAAAAATCCTGTTGAAGTTTTCACAGAATGTGTATTTCTACTGCCGCTATAACATCAAATAACCAAAATTTCAAAATGGCTGCCATGAAAAAATTAAAAAGTGTTATTTTTAGGGCTCCGTACCTCAAAAGGAAAAACGGAACACTTATAGGATCACTTTGTTGTCTGTCTGTCTGTCTGTCTGTCTGTCTGTCTGTCTATCTGTTTGTCAAGAAACCTACAGGGTACTTACCGTTAACCTAGAATCATGAAATTTAGCAGGTAGGTAGATCTTATAGCTGATATATGGGGAAAAATCTGAAAACCGAGAATTTAGGGTTAGATCACACAAAAAAAATTAAATTGTGGTCATGAACTAATAATTAGTATTTTCAATTTTCGAAGTAAGATAACTAATCAAGTGGGGTATCATATGAAAGGTCTTCACTTGTGCATTCTAAAATAGATTTTTATTTATCATAGTTTTAGAATTATCCTGCAAAATGTCGAAAAAATACGACTGTAGTACGGAACCCTCATTGCGCGAGCCTGACTCGCACTTGGCCGGTTTTTTGTATGACGATTACTTTCGACTTTTTGAATCGTTATATCTCAAAAAAGATGGCTCTTAGGAAAAAAGTATATTCATATTTTAATAGAAAATTATCTGCTCTACAATTTTTGTCTGAGCTAATTTTATGATAAAACGTACCATTTTGCTGAAAATCGCGAAAAACCAGTTTTTGTAACCTTTGACCCCGAGTAAATTTTTTTCCAGGAGTCGGATCGATGAGGATTTTTCACATTTCATTTATAATAGTGTTTTGAAAAATCCTACCAATTTTCAGCCACGTGAGTTTTTGTAAAATGGATATCTAAATTTACCGAACTAATAGGGAACCCTTCGTGTTCGAGATCGAGTCGCAATTGACCGATTTTTGTAATTATAGTGATACCATATTGTATTAAATGAGATTGCGGTTAATTATAATGCTCGGTGCCCACCGCCAAGCATTTCGCAGTAACGAATTAATTTGCGGATTTCGACTAAGTACTATTTCAATTAAGCTGACATGATCGTTCTTAATTTTGATTAAAAATTAAAACCTATGTTTAAAATTAAAATACGATTGTTTCGTATGTGCCATAGTAATTAAAAAGGGTTTAATTTGTTTGTACATCCTTTATTCTTCACTAGCTTATGCTCGCGACTTCGTCCGGGTGGACTACACAAATTTCAAATCCCTTTTTTACCCCCTTATGGGATGTCTACGTCACAATAGCTATCTGCATGCTAAATTTCAGCCTGATTCGTCCAGTAGTTTCAGCTGTACCTACGTTGATAGATCAGTCAGTCAGTCAGTTAGTTAGTCAGCTTACTGCATACTGTTATAGTGTGCGTAACGCTCAGCCTCGACTGCGACGTGGATTACTTTACGCACACAAATGCGGTAACGCTTATTGGTAAACTCACTTACAACCAAAGCTGAGTGGTCATCGTGAAATAGAACATCTATACCTACTTTCTAACAATTTTAATGACAAAACTCCACCTCGATCATTTCGGTAACAGATGAAATATTATGTCCCAAATATAAAGCAATACGACAAACCCGACGGAGCGTAGCAAAAAATCTGACCACGTTATTGGTAAAGATATAATCAAGAGCTCTTTTCCTACCAATAAACCGGAAAATCGAAGGGACCGCTTGCAATAAGTGAAATAGTGACGTCACGTGCTCCAATATCCGATCCGCTCCGGTGACCGTTCATATTAGACTCTGTTTTGTATTGACCAGTGGAAATTGACAATGATTGAGATCTGCAAAAACTTGACTCTATATTGGATGATTTATGCTAACACGTGGCGGGCGCGGGCCGTGCCACGTCCGAACGGACGAAGCACGGATTCGAAACATCACGAACATTTCAATGATGCAGTTCATGCATGCCTATGCCTCGTACGTGGAACGGCTCGTGCTCGCTAGCGTTAGCTTAAATCATCCCTAATGATAAAATGAATTCGTTGTCTTCCGTATATAAATTCGAGAGTCAAGTTTGTATTTCCTCAGGTTATGCTACGCTCCAGGATTTTATTTTAGTCTGAGCAATGCACTAGAGTGGTCTGATGACTGGTCAGGGTACCTCTAGCTAAAAATCTGACCACATTTTTGGTAAAGATATAATCAAGAGCTCTTTTCCTACCAATAAACCGGAAAATCGAAGGGATTTGCAGTAAGCCTTCCAGGTTAGCCCGCTATCATCTTAGACTGCATCATCACTTACCACCAGGTGAGATTGCAGTCAAGGGCTAACTTGTATCTGAATAAAAAAAAAAAAAAAAAAAAAAAAAGTGAAATAGTGACGTCACGTGTTCCAATATCCGATCCGCTCTGGTTACCGTTCATACTAAACTCTGTTTTGTATTGACCAACGGAAAATCCGTGGGAGAACCAGAGTAAGTGTCAATGGGCAGAGCACATAGTTCGAAAATACGATAGACGTTGGAGTCCCAAAGTGCAAGACTGACGGCCTTGCCACACGAGTAGATATCTACTCGTGTGGCCTTGCACCGCGGAAAGCACAGCTTTGGAAGACTCCCCATTAGTTGGACAACCCTCCACCTCCCATGGCCCCATCCATCTCGGTTGTATGGGCCGAATCGCGGGAGGACGGCCGTTCGGTACTTGCTCTTGGCGTTTTCCCGGGCGCCTTCTTGACTGCCTACAAATTATTGTATGTCCCCTCCTTGTCCCTTATGCTCACTCTCCTACCTAGGGGCTAGACGTCACTAGCGACGTTTGACAGCCGTGATCGCAAGATTTACGCATATCGCAACCCTGTCGCGAGACTCGTTATCACCCTGCGGGTAGCTGTTTAATATGGGGCTGCTTTTCCTGGCAGGACGACGTCTGCCGGGTCCGCTCGTAGAGAAATAAAATCATAAAGTTAACGTAAGCGTCGCATTTTATCGGATCAGTGAGCATTAGTCGCTTCGCTAGCTGCTTCCATTTTTTGATAAAGTTCACAGATTACGCCCTCCTTTTAGCGATCAAGATTCAATCTGCTGTTTAATTAAGTATGTAATTAAAATTGAAGACATCAAAGTATCATGACGCAGAGAAAGATATTAATTTAGGAGTTCTTCATAAGTAGCTGTCTTCAATAACAGATAAGTGTATTATAGACTTTGGAAACTGTGATAGCCTAGTGGTTAGGACGTCCGCCTCCTAATCGGAAGTCGGGGGTTCGATCCTGCGCACGCACCTCTAACTTTTCGGAGTTATGTGCGTTTTAATTAATTAAATATCACTTGCTTTAACGGTGAAGGAAAACATCGTGAGGAAATCTGCATGCCTGAGAGTTTTCCATAATGTTCTCAAAGGTGTGTGAAGTCTACCAATCTACATGGCCAGCGTGGTAGACTATGGCTAAAACCCTTCTGACTCTGAGAGGAGACCCGCGCTCTGGAGTGAGCCGGTGATGGGTTGATCATGATGATGATGATATGGACTTTAATAAATAAAGGTTACTTAACTTCAGAGATATAAAGTTTATTCACCCAACTTCTTAGGAGTCTTGTACCCTGCATCGTCAGGGTTGAGGAGTTTGGACCTGGAGTTTAATCACGCCTTTTGAAATGGAAGTGGCGTGATCAATTGCAACAAGGCAGCCATCTTGAATCGATTGTATAAATACGCGTGGTTGATGATTTATAAGTGAGTCTCGTTCCGACCGTGACTCGATCGACTATTAAATACTTTTTGTGTTTAGGTCGCCATTTTGACTGAGTGGTCACAATAGCAATTTAACCCTAGTCAAGTTAAATATTGCAGTAAGGGTATTATAAAAGTTAAAACTCTCGATAAGCCGCCGCGTGTCGTGGTTAATATTTAACTGCACTTCTGGTATGTTTATACATGGAGCCGTTGCTCAGTACCTAAAATATCAATTCACCTTCAAAAATTCGCAAATTCCCACGGCTTAGGAGTTCAGTACCATACAGCATCCTTATTGAAGAAGAAGATGTCAATGATCCCATAGGATTGTTTTCCGTTTTTGGTTTGCAATAAGTAAGCTAGCGACTAGCGACTGTACGATTGTGTCAGTCAGTCAGTTTATATTCTTTTATGTATACAGATTTTTGATGTACCTAATTCAATCATTCACTTAGCTCGTTTCGGCGTTCGTCGCTCCGTTACGGACCTGCGGGAATAAAAGTTTATTCGCCCAACATAACTTTACCATAAGCAGAGTTTGTGACATGTTTGATTTATTTGTTTAGTTTATATGTCAACTATTCAGTTGAATCAATTTGCTGAGAAATTATTGTCATTTTTAGAATTACTTACGTCAGTAAGTAAGCTAGTAGATATGTTTTATATTCAGATGTCAAAACTTAGATTTACCCAACCCATGGGCGGCGGGCCTTAAGCTGCCATCGAGCAGTTAGCTTAACTGCTCGATGGCAGCTTCAAGCTTCAAGCAATTTCAATGCGGGCGGGAAGCGTGCGCGACGTGGAATGAGGAGCGCAGGCGGAGGTAACTGCGCGAGAGCAGTCGACAGCTCGAGCAGTCAGTGTATGCCTGGCGACTGCTTGACCGCCCAACCGCCCGAAGCAGTTGCAACTGCTTGAGCGGTTCGTGTATGTACGTACGTAGAAGTCTGTAGTTCAATACGCAGTCGCAGCTTGAAGCAGTCCATCCTGACTGCTTCAAGCTATCCGTGTATGGCTGGTCTAATTGACAAAGCGTCATTTTCTTTGATGTATTATCATCACCATCATCATCAACCCATCGTCTGGGGGTCTCCTCTCAGAATGAGAAGGGTTTGGCCGCATTGGGCATGTGCGCATTAGCAAAATTAACACACCTTTGAGGTACTTATAGAGGTAAGCAGGTTTCCTCACGACGTTTTCCTTCACCCCTAAAAGAAAGTGAATTTAATTGCTTAAAACGCAGAACTCCGAAAAGTTAAAGGCCGAGACTGGATTCCGGACTCCCTGAATAGAAGCCTGACGTCTCAACCACTTGGCTATCACCGGTTTTAAATTAGACTAGCTTATGCTCATGACTTCGTCCGCGTCTACTTCACAAATTCAAACCCCTATTTCACCACTTTTCAAAAATCATTTCTTAGCGGATGCCTACGTCCTAATAGCTATCTGCATGCCAAATTTCAGCCCGATCAGTCCAGTAGTTTGAACTGTGCGTTGATAGATCAGTCAGTCAGTCAGTCAGTCAGTCCCTTCCCCTTTCCCTTTTATATATTTAGATTTCTTTCTTCCTTTGATATAACGTCTCCTGCAAACTTGCAAACTAAGTCCCTTGTTAAATTTCGATCCTTACAGATGACTACGCTACGCGAGTCTCGAAGATGAGTCGCTGAGGAGTATCTCACATACATTTGTACGGTGATTCGCACACTTCGCTACCGGTAGCCTACTCGTCTGTTACTAGTCTCGCGAAACCCATCTTGTCGTCGCCCACGCGTTGCGTCTCCTAGGAATCTTGGCAAAATGGCGGCGGATCAGCAGGTTTGAGTTCAAGAATTCTTTGTTTTTAGTAGCATAATGTACGAAACCCGAGTTGCGAATATGTATTCAACTGGCAATTGGTATGCAACTGCGGTATCGTCTCTTGCGAGTATCGCAATGTATGAAGGGCCTAACCCTACAGGTAATGTATCCAAATTTTAAAATTCTTAGACAAAAAGTCATCAACTGATAAAAAATTCCCAACATAATATATTGGGAATTTTAATATTTTTTTATTTGAAAAAAATAATATTTATTATTTTAGGCTTGTTACAGATTTTTGGCAAACTTCTATAATATCCAAAAACTTTTCAACTCATCCGCCTGTGAGCACAATTCCCTCGCGCCGTTGACGGCACGAATTGAATTTCAATGTAAATCATAAAACTTTATAAAATAATATAAACACGCTACGGATTCGGAAATTCGGAAACGTGTCTTGCTAAAAGCTGTATACTTCTCCGTAGAGACTGCTGTGTGACATTTATTGAAAAATCGGTTTGGTGGTCGTGGACTTCAAATTATTATGATGGATTCTATGACTACTAAGCTTTTTTTAGTGCATTATTAGATAAATAAGATACAGCTGACACGTAGCAAAATCTGTTGCTTCGATTTTATTTTATTTGCAATATAACCAAAAAATTAATGTACCTACGTAAGTGCTCCAGCATTGTAAAACTTATCTTATTCTGCTAATAATTCTAAAATATAAATCCCCTAAACTTCGATATAAATGACAAGATAGGTATGGTCAAGCGAACAAAAATTCACGGGTTTGGAACCAAATAAATCAGCGCCACCTCTTAGATAGGTACTAATGAACGAGCCGTTTGAAATCCAGACGTCACTGAGGTTGCATTGGTGCTAAAGCACCATTGAGTCGGTGACATTTTGTTTGTTCAATAGCCCTGTTCAAACGAAGTACCTAATATATAAGGCAATGCCCCTAAATGAAAAATAGACGCCCAATCGTAGTTTTTGATTGAACCGTCGTCGCGTCATGCCGCGGACCTCAGAATAAGGACTGTTAGAAGTAGCCCTATTGTGACACTTACTGTTAGAGCGAGATAGCTAAATGCATTTAAGCTCTTGTTAGAACGTGACAAAATGATTATGTTTTGTCCTTATCACCGTGGCCAGTTTTTTTGTTTGTCAAAATGTATTTGTACGTGAGTTTTTGACAAGCAACGTGAAGTGTAGAAGGAATGACATTTCACAAGTAAGAAAATCTGCTTGAGCGAGAGGGACTGAGGGGGCCACGCTAGTTGCAAATCTGGCCATATCTGACACATTTTGACGTCCATTCAAATTTACGACATTTTAAATTGCAGACAATTTTTCATCCAAGGTCATTATCTATTTACGCGAAGACGGAATGGCTTTTTAAATTGGATAGAGAAAAATAAATACGTCAAATCCGGCGAAACCCGCGCGTAATATTTGCCAGAAGACATATATAACAACATAAACAAAGAAGCCTCGAAATTGATTTACTAACATCCAAGTTTCACAAAACTTCGCGAATAAGGTCGGCCGTGTTTTGATAAAAGATATAAATATTTGTGTTGCGCCCAACCCCGCTATTATCATACAAAGTAGGGACACAGACGGCAGCGCATTTTTTAGACATAATGGGTGTTAAATATTTCAAGTTGTCCCCTTTCGGGGACGATATTTTATTTACAGATAAATATACGGTACGCGGCAGAAAATAATGTACATCGACCTTAAAAAGAAGCGGATTTGTAGAGCGTTGTCTCTGTCGTTGAGACTGACAAAACGTCATAATAGGTATGAGTGACAGAGAAAACGGTCTACAAAGCCGATATGTCAAAGTCAAAACGTTTATTCAAAGTAGGTAACAATAGTCGGTTTGCATTTGTGAGATGATATAGTGGTGTTAATTTTTATGTCATTCTAAAGGCTGATGTACATTATTTTCTGCCGTTTAATTTCCCAAATTGCCCCTGCCGGGAATCGAACCCGAGTCCTCCCATTTTTAAGACCAGAGCGCTCACCATTGCGTCAGGAAAGACGTCAAAAAGGAAGATATTATTTTATTTACAGATAAACATAGTAGTTGCCAGCCAGCTGCATAAGAGCGAAGCCACACGAAGCGTCGCGTTGGCGGTGCGGCGCCTGAGCGGTGCCGCTGCGTCATCCTACATAGAAATCGTTGTACCATGCCACACGATACGTTAGGGCGATCACGCACTGCATCCAATCCGAATTCGTGAAAATACGTATGACAGAACTATTTGTATGGTAGCTTACACACTAGTTCCGATTTCCGTCATCTGTGAGAATACGTGTGTGGAAAGAAGAATCTGACACAACGGACGATCGAAGTGCACCAGACACCCAGGTGGTGAGGATGAAATAGCTTACGGTGGCGCGCAGTGCGGTTGTAGAAAAAGGAGGGCGGAATGAGGTCAAAAAGCTCTTCAGAGCACTCCCCGTTATAAAGGCGATAGAACACGCATAGAGAGCTAACGTCTCTGCCGTGCTCCAGGCTTTCTAACGAGCCGGTTAGTTCGGGATCGTCCACAAGTCAAACAGCCCGCCTTTGGTGGAATTTGGATCCGATCAAATGAAAGGAGTTGGTACTGGGGTGCTCCGGCCCATAGATGGTTGTGGACGATTCGGTGGTACGTTGCAACGCCATACTTTTGCCGAAGCGGCAACTCGTGCCCGTGTGGCATCCAATACTCAAATCTACAGCGGTGTGCCGCTGCAACGGACGGGAAACGCATCTTGTGACCTCAGACTGGGGGCACACGATGCGTTGCGGCGCCGCACCGCAAAGATTTCACCGTACCAACGTGCACACGAGCGGTGCGGCGCCGTTGTTATGTCGCAGCGGCGCTGTAGCAGCGTTGGACAGTCTGTTAATAAAAACAACTGAGCGGTGCCGCTTCGACGCGAGGCGCAACGCATTCACCCCTCCCCGCCTCGTCTCGGTGGTTGCAAGTCCGGTGCGGCGCCGGAGCGCATCGTGTGACATATATTTCTATGTAAGACGACGCAGCGACACCGCTCCGGCGCCGCACCGCAGCTGCGCAATGCATCGTGTGCCCCCGCTCTCAGTCTGTAGGTAGAAAATGGACTTTTGGCGGGTCCTACATGAAATATGTATGAGGGTTTGATTTGTATACCTTTTTTCAATTGCTTATTTGGTGCCATGTAAAGCCTCGAGGACTTGTATCCGATTTTTGTGAAACATCCAAACCTTTTAATAATGAAAATCAATTGAAAATAGAAATTAAATAAAATCAAAATATACTTTACTACATGATGCCCACGACTTCGTCCGCGTGGATTTAGGTTTTTAAAAATCCCGTAGGAACTATTTGATTTTCCGGGATAAAAAGAGCCTATGTCACTCTCTTGTCGGTCTTTAACCATACCCTTGCAAAAAAACACGTCGATCTTCGTTGCGACGTGATTGAAGGACAAAACAACAAACAAACACACTTTCGCAGGGTACTGATAAGGGTACTGGTGTATGTAATAATACGCTAATACGGACGATTATAATTCCGCAATTTAGACAATGAAATTATGACGTCGCGACCACATTAAGGAATTTACTGCAATACCCAGCATACATGAAAATTTCAGCAATGTTATGCAAAGTAATTGCTCCACATTGCTCCACTTATTGCTTCAGATTGGTCCATATGTGTTGCCGAGCAACAATTGTTTACAAAAATTCACATGTAAGCGCACAATACACATAAGACTATCACTGGTACCTACAGGATTGTTCATTCATTAAAGCGGATTAAAAATAATGTAAAGTAGGTAAGCTTGTTATTTCTTGCATGTTACTAGCCATTATCCTATTATTTAGCTTCTGCTAATGCTATTATAATGACAGTCCCGGTGAGTGGCAGTGCACAAAGGTAACCGAACACCATGTTATGGGGTACGTGGTCAACAGTGCAGCTTTCAAGTCTTTGTATGGCCAGATTTAATACTACTGACTGTCACACCGATGTGAGCATCAATTTTTAATAGCAAACGCCGCGGGAACTCTTTGAATTTTCATTAACAAGAAGAAGAAGTATGTAACTCTCCAAGTCTAAAAAATCACATTGATCTGTCGTTCCGTTGCAGTGTGATTGGAGGACAAACAAACAAACCAATCGTGCGTCTTCAGGTGCGTGGTCAAAAGTGCAACTGTCAAGTCTTTGTATGGGCAGATTTAATACTACCGACTGCTACACCCGAAGTGAGCATACAATTATTTTTAACAGCAAGCGCAATAAAATTATATGGAATCTATTAAGTATCATTGAAATAGTTAACCTTCATGAAGACTGTAATAGAAAAATAATTAATAATTGTTTGAATTCATCGATTTAAGGTTTACAAGTGCCAGTTAATGGCAAGCTTTGCACTCTTATTTATTTATCGCAATAACTCAATTTGAAAGAATTAAAATGCAGTCATCGAACAAACTCAGTCATATTGTAGTATTTATTGGATATAAATTATTGGGAAATAAAAAGAATTTAGGCCTCAAAAAAGTCACGTCGTGTCTTTATATAATATAGGTAAGTAAAAGCTATTCTTAGTTCATTTTAATTTAAATATTTGATTCTGATTCCAGACCACTTACTTCAAAGGGTATTTTAAACAACACTAGCTGATGCCCTTGGGAACTCGTTGATGTTTCGTCATAAAAAGTAACATAAGAAACGCTCCAGGTTTTTAACTATATCCAATTATCCAAGCAAGCAAACACACATTTGCATTTATAATAATATGGAGAGTCATTTCATTCTGCTACCGAATTGTCTCTGCACTACGGTGTAATAGACGGCCTGTAATCTGACGCTGCACGGATTTTCCAATGGATTATTTATGTTTGTCTCGTCGCCTATACGCCGCCACGTCAGGTTAAAAATAGATAACGTGAATGTACAAGGATTATATATTATCACAGGTTATGAATTTCATTTACAGAATAAACAAAGCATATTTTTAAAGTACTCCCATCCCTATATAAGTTTATTTTGCTCATTCGGCTTACATTTTATTTAGTTTTGGTTTCTTTTTACAGTTTTTAGGGTTCCGTACCTCAAAAGGAAAATCAGAACCCTTATAGGATCACTTTGTTGTCTGTCAAGAAACCTACAGGGTACTTCCCGTTGACCTAGAATCATGAAATTTGGCAGGTAGGTAGGTCTTATAGCAGACATTAGGGGAAAAATCTTAAAACCGTGAATTTGCGGTTACATCACACAAAAAAATTGTGGTGATGAACTAATAATTATTAGTATTTTCAATTTTCGAAGTAAGATATTTCTATATCAAGTGGGGTATCATATGAAAGGGCTTTACTTGTGCATTCTAAAACAGATTTTTATTCATTTTTATGTATCATAGTTTTTGAGTTATCGTGCAAAATGTCGAAAAAATACGACTGTAGTACGGAACCCTCGTTGTGCGAGCCTGACTTGCACTTAGCCGGTTTTTTCCCCCCCCCCACAAACTATAGGAAACCACAAGCTTAATTAGCTGTAATCAGTCAAAACAGAGAAATCTGTATGGTCAATGTGATAATAATATGTCGCACCCGCGCCTCCACTACTAAGCAAGCAGGAAAAGCCAGCAATACACACCACACATGCACAATTATTGCAATTGACATAATATTGAGTGGTGGAAACCTTCTCGGCGAAACGCGTTAGCGACGTGATTTTCATGGCGCTTTAGACGTTCTGGATATAGGTTTTTCACGTATAATCATGATTAATAATTTATTTTCAGTTTGCGGTAACATGGCGTATAGTGCGCCTTTTACGAATTTCTGCGAAAACTAAATAATACTCCTAATAAAACTGCTTGTTCACATTTTAAGAAACTAAGGAAACCAAAATATAGTAAGTAGGTTTGGTATAAGAATACCAAATTAAGGTTAAAAATCACAAAGTTCATAGTTCATTCACTCTAATTCGTTCAATCAGTCGCCCGTCCATGTTGGTTTACGGCTCAATGCGCTGTTCAGTTCACTGGGCATTGACTTGTTGATACATCGCCTTAACTATTACGTACCGTAGCAAATTTTACTGGAACTTAGAAAACTATTTCTTAACTAATATTGTTTAAAAATGCGGTGTTTTTAACACATTTTTCACTTCATTTCTAAGTATTTACGTAATTATAATAAAAACATCTAGGTACTTAGACTCTATCTATAATTTCATTAGCAACGTGTGAAGTTAGTACCCGTAGTACAAGATTTTACGTCTCACCAAACCAAACAAAATTCGAGAGTCGAAATACTTCCGCGTTACAGTAAACTGGATCTTAAATGCCTTGTTTTAAAGCTCAAGTTTGTCTACACTTCTACAGCCAGCGCTCCAAGTGGAAACATTGCGAAATTAAAATCAGTTGCATTGAATATTAATTGACTTCAATTCAAGGCTGTTTAGGTCCATTTTACTGTAACGCGGAAGTATTTCGACTCTCGAATTTGGTTTCGTTTGGTGAGACGTAAAATCTTGTATTACGGGTACAGGGCCTGTTAGTTAGTAATATAGAAACTATAACATATCTGACCTGGCAGTACGAGTAGGGACGCCCTCAGTCACAGACACGCTCTCCGCACTCTGAAAGAGACAAATTACTCAGACCGGTGATTGAGGTCGACTGTTCCTACTTACGCAATCAGTCATTTAATGAATATACACACTGAGACTGGAGCCACACGATGCGTTGCGGCGCCGCACCGCAAAGATTTCACCGTATCAGCGGGCACACGAGCGGTGCGGCGCCGCTACGTTGTTATGTCGCAGCGGCGCCGTAGCAGCGTTGGACAGTCTGTTAATAAAAACAACTGAGCGGTGCCGCTCCGACGTCGCAACGCATTCACCCCTCCCCGCCTCGTCTCGGTGGTTGCAAGTCCGGTGCGGCGCCGGAGCGCATCGTGTGACATGCCACAGATATTAAGACGACGCAGCGACACCGCTCCGGCGCCGCACCGCCGCCGCAAAACATCGTGTGTCCCTGCTCTTAGCGAAAAAATAAAATTTCTCTTGTGTCACGCTAGGATTCAAGAGGATTTTTTTCCCATTGACATTTGGCAGATAACTCATGTCAATACCATACATATCATACATGTTAATTATGCTTTTATTTGTATTTATTTCTTTGCCTTTCTATTACCTTTATATAAAACGGCAAGTTTTAAGATTTTTAATTACACGCCATACTCTTACAAATACTCATACACGCCATACACACAATGACTATTTTTTAGCTCCGTTCAATCGAACTCATCCTGTCAATCACAGATGTTGGTGAGGACTGTTAAGCTCGTGCACGTCACTCTTGTTGGTCCCAGCAGAATACCAGCGCTCAGGTTTTATTCTTAAAACTTGCAGCATTAATGCTGAGCTGGGGCCATTTCATCTTGTGCCAAGTGGGTGCAAGAACTAATTTTAGATTAAATTAATTATTAAATACTTCTTATTATCTACTAACTACTACCTACTAACCATTAATTTTAAGTTTGTTTGTACCTACCTTAGGCATAAGATGAATAAACCAGTTTTCTTTCTTTCTTTCTTTCCATTGTGTCACAGTGTTACTCACGGGAGTGTGACTCAACGGGAGCAACCCAAGCATATCATGTTGAGGTACTCCGAAACCCCCAAGGAACTAAGACGGTGAAGAGCTACCATTACTATTAAAGTCCCTTCATTTCCCTATACGACTTACACCGTAAATATTACTAAGTAAATCCGCATGAAACCACTTAATTCCCACGGGAGTAGGGTTACCAGGTAACTGGTGTTTTCAAGACATGTCCGAAATATTTTAATGTTCTCTTATTTTGTCTATTTTTGATTGCTACCTGTTTGGCTCATAATATGCCTTTTCAACACTACAATAAAACAAAGTATACTCAGTACGCTAGTACTTATACTAAGATTTGACTTCTCACCAACGTTGATAGTATTCGAGAGTCAATACACTTTAGCGTTAAAGTAAAAATGGCCCTTAATTGCCTTGTTTTAATGCTCAAATTTCTACATATTATATTTACAGCCAGCGCTCCAAGCGGAAACGTTTCGTAACGTTAAAATCAATGGTACTGAATTTTTGAGTTCAAATCAAGAAGTTTTAGGTCCATTTTACTTTGACGTTATTTTGTTTCGACTCTCGAATACCAGTATAAAATAAGTTAGTAAAATCTCATACTTAGGGCACAGGTATTTTCAGTCCTATGCTATGTCCTCTTTCTTTATGTTTAATACTGAGGGTCGTATTCTTATCCATTTATCACACTAGTAGTAAAGGTTTTCTTGAATAATGGCTTTAGAGGGGAAGTTTATGCCTATTTCCAGATTTTTCTGGCTTATTCATGTAACTGATGCCAGAAAAATTCATACAAAATATATGTCTCTGTATGAAATTTTATTGACAGAAATATATACTTTCACATTTATAATAACATAGGATTACAAGTAGATACAAAAAAATATTTAAAAAAAATGAAAACCCAGACATGTTGCACCATTTTAGTTTGTTTGTTTTTTTTATTTTTTTATTTATTTATTGACTGGAAGAGATCGCTAGGCAGTGATTAATAAGGCAGTCAAATTGTACTTCCCTATATTTTTGTTTTGCTTTGTACGTTTTGTTTTTCTGTAATAATTTTGTGGTGTATAATAAAAGTATTCATCAATTCATTCATTCATTCACATTTTGTCCTAAATTGTCATAATATTTGGATATGGTAACTCCTACGGGACGGGATAGGAAATGTATTCCGGAGATCGACCAAAGGCGTCCTTGTCGGGTGAATTTAAAATTCAAAACGTATTTCTCAATCAAAACCATGTGTATCCCTTTACACATTGGATATTTTATTTACATCACTTGTGTAATGGAATTTATTAACATTAGATAAGTATATGTATATATTATACTAGCTTATTCCCCCGATTTCGTCCGCGTGGACCTCACACAAACCCCTATTTCACCCCCTTTTCAAAAATCCTTTCTTAGCAGATGGTAGGCATCTGCTAAGTAAGAAAGCAGACATTTATGGATTCAAAAATCTTACTTCTCTACTATCTTTGGGTGTTTGTGCACTGATCCGTTTGCGGTTCGTATCAGTGATTCTTTGAAGTGGCCGACATAAAAATACGTACTCATTCGATTCGTAATTTTACTTATCCGTGATTTCACGGATAAGTACACAAACGCTCTTAGCTTAGCTGGTCATGGGTTAATTATGATGAACGTTAACTCTGATCAGGTGAGCTAATTTTCACCAAATGGAAAGTGTGGATGTTTGTTACTCAATCACGCAAAAACGGCTGAACGGATGTGGATGAAATTTGGAATGGATATAGATTATACCCTAGATTAACATATATGCTACGTTTTATCCCGGAAAATCAAAGAGTTCCCGCGGGATTTTGAAAAATGTAAATCCACGCGGACGAGTCGCGGGCATCAGCTAGTCTAAATATATAAAAGGAAAAGGTGACTGACTGACTGACTGACTGATCTATCAACGCACAGCTCAAACTACTGGATGGATCGGGCTGAAATTTAGTATGCAGATAGCTATTATGACGTAGGCATCCGCTAAGAAAGGATTTTTAAAATTCAACCCCTAAGGGGGGAAATAGGGGTTTGAAATTTGTGTAGTCCACGCGGACGAAGTCGCGAGCATAAGCTAGTAACAAATAATACAAGTTTGCTATTCATTCAAATTGACTTAATCTAATTGGTGTCCAAAAGGATCTCATCTCATCTTGATATTCCAATATATCTCTTAGTACTTAGTACTTACTTTGTACCCTAGAGACCTAAACCGAATCAACCGTAACTGTAGACGTCTAGTTCTCTGCGTGTAATAGCTGTTGGCACTTGAAATTAATTAAGCTAACCTATTTACCGTTGCTAGACACTTCTATTGAGTTAGCAAATGGCTAAATGTAATCAAAACAATATTATCAGCCAAACTTCGTCGAACCTTATAGAGAGAGATCCAGTGCTTGTCAGACCTTCCTTATTTTATAAAAGCTGAAAGTTTCTCTGCATATTGGATAACAGGTAATAAAGGAGTAAAAAATCTGACGTCAAAGTATAAAGTCTAATCTAAATATATATAAAAAGGAAAAGGTGACTGACTGACTGATCTATCAACGCACAGCTCACACTTTTGGACGGATCGGACTGAAATTGGGCATACAGATAGCTTTTATGACGTAGACATCCGCTGAGAAAGGATTTTTGAAAATTCAACCCTTAACGGGGTAAAATAAGTGACATAAAAACTACTTTGAAAACATTATCACGAAGAAAATCATATTGTGAAGCTGGAAAATCGTTGTAAAGAAAAATAATAATTTCACCACATGAATTTATTTTTAAAGTAGCTATAATGCCCATCTTAACTTGCTAGTGTGGCCTAGACCTTAGACATACCTTTATGTGCCATTTTGGAGTGAAGAGGTATGTAAGGACTTTAAAACTGAAACAGATGTTTATGTCAAGTCAGACCTTAATAAACCGGGTTACCAGGCATTCTCAGTATTAACCTACACGTTTAAAAGCCTTTTTACTGCCCCACAAAGGCTTCGTACAATATTAAGGCCCTACATGACGCACGTCGTCTCAGTTTTATCTCGGAAAGGTCGTCTGTGGGGTCACTACCTAAATTCTAAATGCGATTGTGTGTTTGTTTGTTGATTCCTTGGAGGATATGACGTTAATAAAAATTACGAGACATTTCACCGCGATTAATAGCCTCATCTGGTGACAGAAGGGCTGGTTAATTTTTTGCGCAACGGATCAAGAAAGAAGAAGAAAGAGAGAACAAAATACCTACGACTACTTCATATATCTCACTTAAAATTATTCACTTATCTACTCGTAAGTCACAGGTTTCCTATTAAATAAAATCACATTCTTATTAATGTCTCGTAATAGAAATTGGATTCTCTTATCGGAAGGGGCGATTATTCCGCATTTCAATTCCCATTGTCGCTCTCTAATTTATATTTCAGTTATAATTGAACCGATTTCAATTGAGATTGAATTTGCATTTGCATAAGGATATTAGGTGTTAGGGAGATCGTTGGGTGCTATGATAAGTTATGCTGTTCCCTCCCTGCGTCATCTTGAAAGGAGATATTAGCTTGAAATTTAGCTAAATTGAATTTCATATTTAATTTTAGTTAATACAAAATATCTCCTATTGCTCTCATCTTTGGACCGGAACACCCCAGTACCAGTTCTATTCAAAATTGAAAAATATTTGTCGTTTATGGATTGTGACGTCACCTTCAATATAGCGTGACGTTCATGTTAAAAATAAATAAAAGTCGTGATTTTTAGGGTTCCGTACCTCAAAAGGAAAAACGGAACGCTTATAGCATCACTTTGTTGCCTGTCGGTCTGTCAAGAAACCTACAGGGTACTCTTATAGCAAACATTCAGGGAAAAATCTGAAAACCGTGAATTTAGGGTTAGATCACACAAAAAAAATTAAATTGTGGTCATGAACTAATAATTAGTATTTTCAACTTTCGAAGTGAGTGACTATATCAAGTGGGGTATCATATGAAAGGTCTTCACCTGTGCATTCTAAAACAGATTTTTATTTATTTTTATGCATTGTAGTTTTTGAAATATCGTGCAAAATGCAAAAAATACGACTGTAGTACGTAACCCTTGTTGTGCGAGCCTAACTCGCACTTGGCCGGTTTTTTTTAATTATTCTCTTTAATAATGAATTCTAGCCCCATAAGCCACCACTATACAAAACATTACATCATTTTATTACTACAATCCAAGACCCTATTTAAATAGAGATCATAGAGTAGACCAAGAGAAAGCGAACTGAGAACACAGATAAAATATTTGGTATTTCACTATGAGAGCCGTGCGAGGAATAAAACTACAGTTAGCGAGAAATATCGCTCGCATAGCTAGATTAATGGCCCGAGATGAAGATGTAGACAAATACACAAAGAGCTTGCCCCTTTCTTAGTTCTGTAATTTTCCGGTTTTCGAGACTTTGGAATAAAGCAACCGCCGAGTTTCTTGCTGGTTCTTCTCGGTAGGAAAGGCATTCCGAACCAGTGGTAGATGCATCCGACGATTCCAAAGTACTTGTGAAAGTTTACTTGAATAAAAAGATTATTATTATTAGTGTATTGTGGAGTCTAATTAACCTGAGGATGCTCCGGTGTTGGAGTGAAACGTTCGTTGAGTATGTTCAAGATTTGTGTGGTGGTGTGTATTGCTTGCTTTTCCTGCTTCTTTAGTAGTGGGGGCTCACGATGTATTGCAAATAAAACATTTGACTGACGCTAGAGGTCAACGAACGTTGCATAAGTAGGCCACTCGGAGTCAATGACGCGTCGTAGGCGGAACACTGACCCGAGTTTTGTACGGTAGTATCCTCTATTAATCTGTGTTTGCGTACTATACATTGCGAGTTTGAAAAATACTAAATCACTAAAACTGCAAAATGAGACAAATGGTTATTGGTATTGGATTGTGTTTAGGTAATCAGTACCCTTATTTTAAATGCGAAAGTGTGTTTGTTTGTTGGTTTGTTGGTTTGTTGGCTTGTTGGTTTGTCCTTCAATCACGTCGCAACGGTGCAACGGATTGACGTGATTTTTTGCAAGGGTATAAGATAAAGACATGGAGAGTGACATAGGCTACTTTTTATACCGGAAAATCGAAGAGTTCCCACGGGATATTTGAAAACCTAATTCCACGCGGACGAAGTCGCGGGCATCATCTAATATAACAATAACTATAAGTTTTTGCTAGCGTTCTGGTTACACCCTGTATACATGCTCTTACTAGGCCACACGCCTTCAAGCAGCTACTAGCCAGTCACTGTCTTTGTGTATGTCTGCCTAAAGCGAGAAATATCGCTCGCATAGCTAGATTAATGGCCCGAGATGGAAGATGAAGACAAAATACACAAAGAGCTTGTCTCTGAATGCTCAAATGTAATGTAAAACCCCTATTCTGAATTTTAATGTTAATAAACCTCAAAAACTTAGGAGAACAAGGCTCGTGATGTGCCTCAGTACAATTTACTACTTTATTACCGACTTCGTTCGCATGGACTACACTTTCAACCCCCTGTTTTACCCCTTTAAGGATTGTATTTTCAAAAATCCTTTCTTATCGGATGTTTACATCATGATAGCTATCTGCATCTTTGAGCTAAAATCAAATAGTAAGTATAAAAATTAAAATCTCAAAAATCTCAAAGTATCAAAATCTTTGAGCCCGTGTAACTTTGAAACTACATATTTTTACAGAAACTGACATATTGTTGGGTTGATTGGTTTTGAAATAGTTTGAAGCTAAAGGCATACTGATGGGAAAGTCCAAAGTTACTCATATTATGTGCAAACAAAAACAACAAATTAAGTTCCTACAGTAAATTAAACATAGATAAGTGTAGTAGTAGTAACAAGACTATAGCATCTGGCTCTTAGACTATCCAGCAGGTACTCAGGATATGCTCCCTTACCTTCGTCGCGTTAGATACGGGAATGATGAATAATGAAGATTCACTGTATCTACTAGTTATATATTATATCCTTCTACAAAAAGTATAGGTACGCACTGTATGTATAGTCCATGTCAGGTCGAGATGGAATTCGGGGTATGATGCAGGGGGGCGCCCCGCACACCCCCACGTCACCCGCACCGGGTTAGCGCGTGGGGTGTGCACTGTGCGGGTGTGCAAGGCGTTCCCTCCCCGATTGCTATCTCGACCTTTCACGTACTCCCTACCTTCGTTTTTGAGATTCCAAAGTAATCTAAGAAGTCCATTTAATAAACTGAACTTATAATATAATAAGCTTCCAGAAGACATTTATTGGAGATATCTCTCAACAAGTTCAAAGTTTTGATAAAACGTAAACTTTTTAAAAATTCTATTACAATGTAAAGGATTATTTGAATGATAAGAAAGCTTGGGAATGAGTTGCTTAACAGCTTTGTGTTAGTTCTAAGTGATTTTGTAAAGTGGTGATATTAAAAAGAATATCCGGCTGAGTTTGTTGTGGGCTCTTCTCAGACCGGCGCGTTTGGAACCCTCGTAGCTTTAGTTTTAAGTACGTATTAATTATCACCACTGTATCATAATATCATCTTACAAATAAAAATTTATGACATGAGGAAGCGTAAAATTTTACCAATTCTGAATAAATAATTTGAGTTTGAGTTTGAGTATGAACCAGGTATGCTTTTTGTAAACATCATCTCACGAGCTTCATCATCACAATCAAATTCTATAGGACACAATGTCTACACATAACTAAAAGGCAAGTCTCCTACCACTATCTGCTATCCATTTTATAAAGCTCCCTGCAGAAAAGGTTAGCACTAGATTCAGATCTACCACTTTGGTTAAGAGATTGTGTACAACAGAATTAGCCACAATGTCAGGCTAACTTATTTTATTTTCATTTAAAGATTTACTAGCGATTTTAACTATAATAAACATACATACATAGATTTATCAAGCATGCAAAACTATTTAAAAAATTACGAGACATTTCACCGCGATTAATAAATAGCCTCAACTAGTGACAGAAGGGCTGGCTCATTTTTATTAGTAAGGATGGGTTCACGACCCTCAGTGATGAGTAATACGATGCAGAGGGATAACTAGCAAGTAGTAATTTTCCTGTTTTCTTTCGCACCGCCATTTCTCGGTGCTAATCAAAACTGAAGCCGTAAAAATCAAAGTTACCTAAATATAAGTTATCCCGAAGCAAATCTCTCTTGTATCCTACTTTAGCCTCAATAGGCTTAGTATGAGATTTTATATCTCACTAACGTTTATAGAACTCGAACCTATAAACACAATAACGTTAGTGCAAAATGGACCTAAAACTGTCTGATTTAAATTCGAAAATTTTAATCTTGCAATAATTCCGCTTTTCGGAGTTTGATTTGGTTTGGGTTTGGAGTTTTGGAACGTTGGTGTAGAAATGATATGCCCCCTGATTATGTGACCTAAATTGACTGCGTCACGCGTTGCTGGCCGGCTGGACACAATATTTGAATTTGGAACCAATTCAAAATTCCGTTAGTTCTTTGGAAGGTTCGCGTCCAGATTTCAGTTAAAGACAACTAAGTAAGAGAATATATATTCATTAATATTCATTAATAGCATCTCAACAAGACCTGGTATTATAGATAGATAGATAGAAATACTTTATTGCACACAAAAAATATTACATAACTATTACAGAAACTAAAACTAAAAAATAATTGTATGCAAATGCGGCCTTATTGCTCACAGCAATCTCTTCCAGGCAACCTTTGGTGAAAGGAGAAACTAGGTGTGTTGGATAGTACTTACACGCAATACAGAAAAATGAAGTAGTATAATATTATATAATATAATTAACTAACTATTTCAGGCATAATATAATTAACTAACTGGCATTCTTGTTTAATAACCTAATTAACCTTCTTTAATAAAATCTGATTTGAATTTGCCTGGTAAAATTATAATGTGATTGTGTTTTATTCAATGTACTCTCGGGAGTAATTCGTTAGGTATTTGTATTTTCAGTCTTACAGTTATTGCCAAGAGAAATAAACATCCAACGTAACTTGTGCAAATGATGTCTAGAGATAAGTTACACTGGCTGCAGTTGTATGAACGAACTCGAGCTTTATAACAAGAAAATTACTTTAACGTTGAAACGTTTCGATGCTCGAATTCCATCAACATTAGTGAGATGTTAGTTAATCTCATACTAAGGTTACAGTTTGCCGGCTTTGGAAAACACCCCGCGTATACGTCATAAATCTCCATCCCCACCGGGGTCCTAAATTTAAGTATGACACTTACTTTACATAATATAAAGTAATCCAATTTTTTTTATTGTTTACAGCTTTGCGCTCGCCGATTATCTCATTTCTCTGAACTTATCTGTTTTTATCAAAGGAGAAAATGACTAACTGACATATCCACTATAGCTCAAACTACATAATTAGTCTTGAGACTTGCGATTTTGCATTTACTTACAGTACGCGGCCGAAAGTAATGTACATCGACCTTTAGAAGGAGATAGCAAATTTGTAGAGCACTGTCTCTGTCGTTGAGACCGACAAAACGTCATATAGGTATGAGAGACAGACACAATGCTCTACAAAGCCGAAATGTCACTCTAAACGCCGATCTAATCTACCTAGCGACTTGGTATAGGGAGTAAATATATCAAATACTGGTCAAATGCGAGTCGGAGTCATACACGAAGGATTCCGTACCATCATACGCATCATACGCAGATACATTTTTTTTTATTTTACATGGCGGCCATTTTGATTTTTTATAGTTTTTAGGGTTCCGTACCTCGAAAGGAAAAACGGAACCCTTATAGGATCACTTTGTTGTCTGTCTGTCTATCTGTCTGTCTGTCTGTCTGTCTGTCTGTCTGTCTGTCTGTCCGTCTGTCTGTCAAGAAACCTACAGGGTACTTCCCGTTGACCTAGAATTATGAAATTTGGCAGGTAGGTAGATCCATAGAGCTATAAGCTGACATTTGGGGAAAAATCTGAAAACCGTGAATTTAGGGTTAGATCACACCAAAATTAAATTGAGGTCATGAACTAATAATTAGTATTTTCAACTTTCGAAGTGAGTGACTATATCAAGTGGGGTATCATATGAAAGGTCTTCACCTGTTCATTCTAAAACAGATTTTTATTTATTTTTATGCATCATAGTTTTTTAATTATCGTGCAAAATGTCGAAAAAATACGTCTGTAGTACGGAACCCTCATTGCGCGAGCCTGACTCGCACTTGGCCGGTTTTTTTGTTATAGTGGCAATAAAAATTTGACTCTCCACCTACGGTTCCTACCGGTTCAATTCATGAGATAAACCCGCTGATAGACAGACAGACAGATAGACCTAAACATGGATGGACAGCAGAGGATTAGTATTTGGCATCCATCAGATAAGGAATCCTAAAAACTATTTAAAGAATTTTTGAAAGAAAATAACCTCAAAATACAGTAGTCAACATTTATCACAATTGTTTTAAAAATATACAGCGTTAAATGTCACCCCTTATGGTAAGTATTTGTTCAGCATTTCGTCTCTATTTTTAATGGCAAAGGTCAACGTTCATTATTTCAGTGAATTCAGCAGTAAATACTTTACTGTTGGCTTTAAAGCATTAAGTATAGTGAATTTAAATTTCAAAGAAGTAAAAATTTGAGTTTATTTTCTGTATTTAACAGTTCATACTAATTGTCTGTTTGTTTATCTTGTTGGCACTTGTTAACGGTGCAGGAAAACATCGTGAGGAAACCTGCATGCCTGAGAGTTCTCCATAATGTTCTCAAAGGTGTGTGAAGTCTATCAGTCCGCACATGGCCAGCGTGGTAGACTATGGCCAAACCCTTCTCACTCTGAGAGGAGTCGGTGATGGGTTGATCATGATGATGATGATGAATAAAAAGCTGAAAGGGTGATAGCTTAGTGGTTAAGACGTCCGTCGGCTTTTTTCTCGCCTGATCCCGGCTTCGATCCAGGGCACAAATCTTTGTTTCGGAGTTATCTAAGTTTTAACCAATCAAATATCACTGGAAAACATCGAGAGGAAACTTGCATGCCTGAGAATTATCCATAATGTTTACAAAGGGTTATTAAGTCTTAACAGACTACAGCTATTTTAGAAACCTCAATAGCGTGACGCACCTGTAAATGACATCTGATATTGACATTTACCTATAAGACCTTGTAAGATTAAATAATTGCAAAATAACCATAACTAAATTAAATTCTTACAGTAACTATTTTTAAATATTTTATTCTATTGACAGAGACTTAATCAGACCATGACAGCAATTATTTAATACTACTATACTTTGACCTTATTTTTATTTTGTACTAATCTTGCTTTATAATAAATTCTAGTCAACATTCTCATAATATAATAATATATAAGCATGCAAATGAATAATATTTAATATCTAGTTATGATAATTTTAATAATTTCAATCCTATTCTTATTGTATCTTTAATATTTACCATTTTATTGTACCTAAAATTGTATTTGCAATACCCTGACAGGGTCTCATGTATTTAGCTTTTAGCTTTAAGCACCCACCATCAATAAATGTAAATGTACATGAAAGCAAATAAATAAATAAATCTGAATCTGAAAAACTTTCCGAATTGGACCAGCAGCGTGGCAGATTATGACCGAAACCCTTTTCATTTTGAGAGGCGATCCGTGCTCAGTAGTGAGTCAGCGATGGGATGATGATCATGATTAATATGTCTGTTTAGTTTTTAAAAAAATCTGACTTGTGTAGTCTATGAAGAAGTACTCAACTTTATTTACTCGTAGCTTTAAATTCTAAAGCGAAATCCAACCATACTCTGAACTCAATAAGGAAAAGAAAATCTTGCATATTTCAAAAGAAATCCGCAAAAGGAAATGGCGCTAACGACATGGTTAATTATATTAAGGAACTGCTGAATGGCAGCGAAAGAATTCGCGCTGAGACTGGTAGCTTGCAAGCTGTGAAAAAGAAAAATGTGCTAGTTCTTTTGAACCTAAACATTTAATTAGCTATTCATAACGTGGAGTGCATAATGTATGTCTTCTTTATAGGTAGTTAAAGGTCAAAGCTCCGCTTTTCATTGGTTTCACTTACAGAAACCTACAGTACATAAACTTATGGTAAAACTAGCTTATGCTCGCGACTTTGTCCGCGTGGACTACACAAATTTCAAACCCCTATTTCACCCCCTTGTGGTTTGAATTTTCAAAAATCCTTTCTTAGCGGATGCCTACGTCATAATAGTTATCTGCATGCCAAATTTCAGCCCGATACGTCCAGTAGTTTGAGCTGTGCGTTGATAGATCAGTCAGTCAGTCAGTCAGTCAGTCAGTCACCTTTTCCTTTTATATATTTAGATGATAGTACACAGTATGCTGACAGCTATCACGCCTGATTAGCCGATACTCGCTCACTATTGGCTTACAATAGGGTATTTTACGCTTTTTTGAAAGTGTTTTAATTTGATCCTAAAGTAATAATACGCCACCAAAAAATTTACAAATATATCGAGTAAACAATTGGTATTTTGTTAACAGGTGCTAACATGACATTACACAACATCGTGACGTCACAGTCGGGATTCATCATGGCGGCTACCTTGGACGATCTAACCTATATGGACTTGTAACGCGCCTAATATTACGAATAAAAATTTCTGTCACTTTTGGTGCGGGACGAGGAAACACTACATAGACAACTTGACACACTCACTCAACAAAGTTTTGTGTCATTATTAACACACACATATCTAAATCTTCAACACTACTACATTTTACGCACACTAATAAGTTATATACATCAACATACAAAGACATTACGAGTGTAAGACAGTCAAATTGATTTGCGATGCTACCGTATCGATATTTTAAAATATATCGATAGTTTTTCAGAAACAAAAGTAGAAGTAAGAATTTATTACTCGTATTTAATTACTTAAAACCAGTGTTTGGTCAGCGTAGCGTATTCTTGCATACATTCACCTCACTTAATAGGTAATTATCCCAAAAACTAATAATGCAACGTAAAAATAAGAAAAATATTTTTTTAAAAAATATGCACATACTTTTTTACTTATTTTATATCATTTTTAATCTTTTGTATTTTTTTATATAACGAAATTTTCATTTAAAATTTCGATAGTGAAAATGTGCTTATTAATGACTTATATTATTATATAATACAAAATAAACCTGACCGCGCAAAAACCTACCAAACATAATTAGTAGGTATATCAATCAATAAAATGTTTTTTTCTTTCCAATCAATCATTTATTTATTGCACATTGGGTTTACATGGTAATTCCAATATGGTGTACTCTTTGTCCAAAAAAATTAAATGTAAGTTATTAAATATTACACGTATTGCCCTTACAAATTAGCAATGCAAAAATTTTCTCAATACCTGCCGCTTTTACCCCACAGTAAAATTCCATAAGACAGATATGATACTATGAAAATAAATTAGTAGACACACACGGTGGCCTCTTCTATTTTTAACACGTCATTATTTACCATTAGGTTAATGTTATGTATATTCTTGGCGATTCTCTCTGTAAAAATATCGAAATCTGTAAAAATAAAACGATTATGATAAATTATTACCTAATCCTCATCCTTGAGAAAGGTACACCTTTTAGCTACAAATTACCCAGTTCAGAGACACCCTACCCCGTTTCTCGCCTATCACTAAAATTGCGTTGCTTTAATATTTTTTTAAATGTATTAAGTACGTGAAATCACAGAAATCGACCAGTTTTATTACAAGTATAGGTAGCGAAAAAATTGTGGTAATTAATAATAACTATTCTTTACTTGACTTGAAGACGGTAATTTAGTCGTTAATAATAAAGAAAATGTTTTCATCGATATCGATAATCGAACCGCAATCACTATCACATGATTCTTAAAAATCGAACCTTATGTCCTATGCAATTAAATCTAATACTGAAAAATTTGGTAAAAATAACACAATAGTCTCGTGGGGAGTGCGGTATACTATAGACGGAGAGCCAGGGCCCAAAATACTGTTTGAATTTACTAAGGCTAATTTTTTTATAGTTCATTAGAATGGTTGCGTACACAAACATACTGCGGTCAGTCAAGTGAACCTGAGAACAGTGACTCAGTTGCGCTATCAAAGGTGTCGTACCTGCGAGGTAATAAAATGAATTTACTAAGGCTGAAAATTGTTATATAACTTGTATATTGCATATAAATAAAAGTTCTAATGGTTAGTCAGCAGAATATGGGGACAGAGCTGGTCAGTATGCGCAAAAAATTAGCCTTAGTAAATTCAAACAGTTTTTTGGGCGCTGGCTCTCCGTCTTTAGTATACCGCACTTCCCACGAGACTAGTGTTATTTTTACTACTACGTAATTTCATGCTGTTCACGCGTATTCAAATTTTAACCTAATTTGTATATAACGAGGGTTGCAATTGTTTAGAAAAAACAAAATATAGTCTCGTGAGAAGTGTGACTCGTTTCTACCGAATTATTACGTACTCAATTACTGAATCGGTAAAGTTCTCGATTGTTATTTTATTATAATAATTTATGTAATTTAATTTATAGAAAGCGTTTATTACACCAAAAATACTTACTTATGAAATGAAATTCCATCTTTTTGTAAATTTGATGTGTTTGATTTGTTCTTGCACTCACTAACGGCACAAACAGGCATTTTTCACCCAGCGTGTAAGACGTCGTCACACATCGAAAACGATTCTGACAATGACAAAATCGATTCCGCAAACAGTGTTTATAAACGCAGTGGATTAAAAATCCATTACTATTGACAGAGGGGAATAATCATGCGAGGCGCGTCCGATCGTCCAAGGCGGCTACAGCTTAGTGTGTTTCTGATACTTGTAGAACAGATTGAAAAAATGAAATTTTTATAATATAATTTTATAAACTGAAAGTAACATTTTTCGATTGCTTATTGCTAATACTATCTTGTTTATAGATTTTTGGATTTTTTTTTGTTTGGTGTAAAATACCCTATTCATAGTTACAACAAGAATACCATAAATTTAGTCAATCACAACAGTTGCAATTGTAATAATGATTGATGCAGGTTTTCCGGAATCGACCTACAGAATAGATAATCTCCACTTTTACTTTATTTTTCTCTTTATTGTTACAATTTTCTGGTACAAATAAAATAAAATAAAAAATTAACAACCGCAAAGAACAAACGGTCAACTACAATTTTGGAAAAAAAAAAAAATTTTTTGCAATTTCTTATTGTATCATACAATTTGTGTTATGAGAGAAAATTCCAATTAATTCTACAGACAGACAAACAGGCAGACAACGAAGTGATCCTACAAGGGTTCCATTTAACCTTTTGAGGTACGGAACCTTAAAAAGGAGTGTAGTGTTTTCAAGGTTAATTTATGATGTATATACCTATGTGTTACCAGCTGATGCCCGCGACATAAAAAAAAAAGTATAATATATAGACTAAATAAGATCTTTTGCCATGTGCAATCGCCCTAATGCTAATGCTAAGTTTGTAGCAAAACCAAACTCGTCGCCCACGGTTGGTCGGCGCGGTACTTAGCTGAAGATGTAAGCAACAAGAAAAACTGCGAAGCGACAACTTCGCGCGCCGAGCGTTTCATTAAAACTTTGCTGAAGAATTAAATTACGTGGACAAAACAAATCCTTTTAGCGCATTACGGACCAGGAGACGTTGGTCGCAATACATAGTAAAAAATAAAGTCAGTCCGCAATATTTGTTTATTTATCCGCCTCCCGTGGGAACTCTTTGATTTTCCTAAAGTAGCCTATGGCCTTCCCCGGGATGCAAGCTATAGGTATCTGTACCAAATTTTGTCAACATCGGTTGATAGGGTGGGTCGTGAAAGGCTAGCAGACAGATAGACAGACAGACACACTTTTGCATTTATCGCAACGCGCCGCGTTTCCAGAAAAGAGCCCTAAAGCCACCTGCACCTGATGTCTCTCCGAACGTGTTGGATTGCCTTGCTATCAATTTGAGAGAATGAAGGAATAGAAAGTTCACTTGTTTAGATATCGCCTTTTTTCACGAAAGTATTCAGAAAGTTTTTTTGGGACGAATTTCATTAAATTTCTACTCCCTAGCTTTCATTTGGGAATACGGGCGTTTATTTTGGAGAAAGTTTACGGCACAGATAAATAAATCACTCCACAGTTTAATGGAAACTTCTGGAAGCGAATAACTTGTTATTTCGACTTAACATTTTGTAAGCTTCATCTTTATTGTTTACTTGCCAGGTTTGAGTTTGATTAGAACCCATAGGATAGGATTACTTTTCAAGTTAATGTTAAGTGTGCGTCATCATGATCAACTCATCGCCGGCTCACTACAGAGCACGGATCCCCTCTCAGAGAGAAGAGTTTTGGCGTTAATCCCACGCTGGTCAAGTGCAGATTAACAGACTTCATACACCTGTGAGAACATTATGGAGAACTTTCAGGCGTTCAGGTTTCCTCACGATGTTGTGCTTCACCGTTATAACAAGTGATATTTAATTACTTTAAATTATACCTAAGTACAAGATATTCCAGCTACACTCACGTATTTATTCGCGACGCGTAGCCAGCCGGGGTCCTTTTTCACGGGGACTCATCCCCGTGAAAAAGGACCCCGGATGGGTTTGAAACTAGTCGGGGCCATGACGTAAGCCCGACACGTGGGTATAGCTGGAATAACCTATACTTGACTATGAGTCAAACTATGACTATAACTATGAGTCAAAACCGCGGCGCGTGCGCGAACGGACTCCCTTGAAAAAGGACCCCGTATGGGTTCGAAACTAGTCGGGCTAACGTCGACTACACACGTGAGTACAGCCGGGACAGATATTATTTAGAATAACCTATACTTATTATAGTTTAAACTCTAAAACAATAAGATACTTACTGCCGTACTCACAGTCGCTGATCGTTACTTAAGATTGAGTTAAAACGAGACAGATTTATGTGAGAGATATAGCTCTGTCTCGTTTTAACTAAACTTAAGTAACGATTAAGCGACTCTGAGTACGGCTATTATACATACATAATATAAAAGCTACCTCAAACGAATCTTTTTTGCAAAATTTTTTTAGTCATCTATTTTTTTCACTGAAGTATTAATCTGAAACCATCTGAAACGTCTTTTATCGCAGGTATAATCTAGAAATACGGGTGCGTTACACTGGCGAGGCAAAGGTCGGCCGTGAATTCAGTTAACACTTCGTTAAGTAAGAACAATGGTCGCCGACGTCACCAAGCCCCTTTTTTATTTGCCAGTGACAGATTTGAACTTGAAAACTTTTTAAATTAGACTTATTGCGACCTCCATGGCACAGTGGTTAGTGCTGAAGGTAATAGATCCCGGGTTTGATTCTATGTAGTCAAATTTAGCCATAAACTTATTAAGCCATAGCTTACGGATGCGTCCCATAGTTTGTTTCACGCTTTAACATTGTGTTTTGTTTATTTATTTGTTTCAAATAGTTGTAATTAATACCTAGCTGTAAATTATTAACTATTAATATCTTATGTTTCAGAAGGCACTGGCCCCTAAGACAAGGGATTTCCTAGTTTAGGGGTCAGGATTCCAGAGAGTTGATTACTGTATTTGCTGAGTTGTTTAAATAAATAAATAAAAATCTAAATCTAAATATATAAAAGGAAAAGGTGACTGACTGACTGACTGACTGATCTATCAACGCACAGCTCAAACTACTGGACGGATTGGGCTGAAATTTGGCAGGCAGATAACTATTATGACTAAGGCATCCGCTAAGAAAGGATTTTTGAAAATTCAATCCCTAAGGGGGTGAAATTGGGGTTTGAAATTTGTGTAGTCCACGCGGACGAAGTCGCGAGCATAAGCTAGTAAATAAATAAATTGAGAACTTTTGTCATGTCTTAAGTGAACCACATCATTTCTAGTAATCTAAATATAACTAGGTAGGTACCCATATAGTACTTAAAACTAAAATCCTGATTCACCGACAGACTCATGAATGCCCAGCTCAAACCCTTGTACCTAGAAAACTGAATTTTTTCTCAAAGGTTGTCTTTTTCATGTAGACAAGGAATGAAACCAGCTTTTTCGAAATTCTCGATTCGAATCAAGAAGAATACATTTTCATCGAGCTAAGCCGATCATGATAATGGGGCCGATTCGCTTTCACACAATCTCTAAACATAAACTAAATTAACAGGTCTACATCTAGTGCTATCCTTTTCTGCAAGCAACATTATATAGCAATAGATTTAGACGTATCATTTTAGTTTAGTTTAGAGATTGTGTACAACGGAATTAGAAACATTGTCACGAGCAGTCGCTAGTGTTTACATACAAATTAACATAAATAACTAGCTTATGCTCGCGACTTCGACCGCGTGGACTACATAAATTTCAAACCCCCATTTAACCCACTTAGGGGTAGAATTTTAAAAAATCCTTTCTTAATAGGTACCTTCTCTTTACAAAGAACACACCCAGAGGCGTCTTTACCTATGGTGCAGGGTGTGCGGCGCACACGGGCGCCGGGTCTAAGGGGGCGTCGAGCGCCCTCTAATGCGACACCTCCAAAGATGCGTCGTTGCCGGCGCTCTCAAAGACCCTGCGCTCGTGTTATGGCCGACGCCGTCATCATTTAAAATCATCATTTAAAATTGCACCATTTGCATCCGAATTTCCGTTTGAAAATATAACTGTTAGTATTCCATTTTGACCCTGCTCCGACTAGACTAGAGGGCGCCAGGGTACTGGTTGCACACGGGCGCCACAAGGGCTAGAGACGCCTCTGAACACACCCTCCAAATGTCTCTAAAACCAGTGGTTTAGGTTGTGCGTTGATAAAGGTAATATAAGTCACTCAGTCAGTCAAGACTTTGAATTTTATAATATATTATATTAGATTCTCTACAATCTACATCATCAATCATGAATAACGCACGCAGCAGACAGAACCTATATCACACGAGTAGATATATAGACCAGAGGGGAAGCTTCACACTAGCTCACGCACACCACGACATGCCAAGGACGCTCCGTGCGCCCAGTTTGACGACAAACGCAGCGTCCGTGACACGTCGTGGTGTGCGTGAGCTGCGCTAGAGTGAGTGAACCTACCAGCCGCTAGTATGAAGCTTCCCCTCTGTTATAATATCTACTCGTGTGCCTATATCGTCTATTTGGCCAAGGAATGGAAACTATAAAGTAAGCGGTTATTACACGAATACATAATACAAAAACACTCAGGCTAACGAATTTCCACAAAAACGTGTAAACAGAATACGTCTCGAATTACGTTTTAATGAAGACCCCTTTAAACTCGAGCGAAGTACGTAAAGGCTTCATTAATCCTGAAAGTTTGGATACGTACGCGTTTATGAATAAACTAGCTTATGCTCGCGACTTCGTCCGCGTGGACTACAAAAATTTCAAACCTCTATTTTACCCCCTTAGGGGTTGAAATTTCAAAAATCCTTTCTTAGCGGATGCCTACGTCATAATAGCTATCTGCATGCCAAATTTCAGCCCGATCAGTCACCTTTTCCTTTTATATATTTAGATATTTTGTTGAGAATTTTTAAATTCTTTGTTTTGTTGTTTTCCGTCTTTAATTTTCGCAGAGGACAGTTTCCTACCTTGTCTTATCACCACCTACATAAATTGAATAAAAAGTAGCATTTATTGTAGTAATCTTTGCGATACTTAATAGTTTCCCGTGGCGCAGCGGGGTCTTCTCTGATTGACCTAAGCCAAGATGTGGGTACGGGCGTCGAAGCATGGCCTCCTTACCCGGGTGTGGCGCGGGGAAGAACGATTCCCCGGGAACGTTGGTGGCTAAGGCCTGCCTTCCTGGCTTAGGGCCTCGAGGTCTCGGTCGTGTGTTGGGTCCCGGGCGCCCGTACTGCAGGCGGTGGGCTCGTCGTTGTGCACAGGGGTATTGTCAAAGCCGGTAAAGCTTGCGTCGTCCTCATCTTCATCAGCATGTTGCGCTGGTGTGGGTGACCGCAGAAGCTCGCGAGGTAGAGGACGCCCGTTTGGTGGTCTGGGTTGAAGCGGTGCTATCCCGCGGAGGTGTATGTATGGTCCATGGTCGTGAATAGAATAGAATAGAATAGAATGTTTTTTTATTCATGTAAACTTTTTAAAAGTGCTTATGAATAGTCAGGTTTAATTTACGTGCGTAGACGTACTCCTCCACGGTGGGCGTCTTGGTATCCCGATGTCGTTGACGTCGTTTCTTAAGGTTTTTTTTAAGGTACGGAACCCTGACTGATCTATCAACGCACAGATCAAACTACTGGACGGATCGGGCTGAAATTTGGCATGCAGATAGCTATTATGACGTAGGCATCCGCTAATAAAGGATTTTTGAAAATTCAACCCCTAAGGGGGTGAAATAGGGGTTTGAAATTTGTGTAGTCCACGCGGACGAAGTCGCGGGAATAAGCTAGTCTAAATATATAAAAGGAAAAGGTGACTGACTGACTGACTGACTGACTGATCTATCAACGCACAGCTTAAACTACTGGACGGATCCGGGTGAAATTTGGCATGCAGGTAGCTATTATGACGTAGGCATCCGCTAAGAAAGGATTTTTGAAAATTCAACGCCTAAGGGGGCGAAATAGGGGTTTGAAATTTGTGTAGTCCACGCGGACGAAGTCGCGAGCATAAACTAGTCTTTATCTATAGTTTTAATTTTGCTGCTCGCATTTAATAAACTGCGAAGTTACAACAGCTTTCTAGAACATAAATTTATGCAAACAGACATAAACTTGATGGCATCTGCATAAAGCAGCAGCTCATTAGAATGATGTATGATAACAACAATAAATTGCTTTGTGCCTCGCGAGACGAAATTATATCTGACGACGAATCTACTGGATTATTAACTTTATCGTGTTATTTTTGATAATATCTTAGGCAAAGAGAAAGCATATACTGGATAATTAGCTGAGACCCATGGAGTTTTCCCGCTGGGGAAGTTGTCTCCAATCACGCCAGCCTGTCCTCCAACCAATCTGCTCATAGTCCATCGACTGATCGCATGATAAGGCACAACAAAAAAAAAAAAAAATCTTAGGCAACATCCATAATATTATCGCTGCGTGACATTATAATGTCACTAAAACATAATGTAAGAAATGAAGTTCATTGACAATCTACCGTTTATTTATAACTAGCTTATGCTCGCGACTTCGTCCGCGTGGACTACAAAATTTCAAAACCCTATTTCACCCCCTTAGGAGTTGAATTTTCAAAAATCCTTTCTTAGCGGATGCCTACGTCATAATAGCTATCTGCATGCCAAATTTCAGCCCGATCCGTCCAGTAGTTTGAGCGGTGCGTTGATAGATCAGTCAGTCAGTCAGTCAGTCAGTCAGTCATTCAGTCAGTCAGTCAGTCAGTCACCTTTTCCTTTTATATATATAGATATCACCAATTGTAATATCACTGATTTGACAATATACCTGCGACATATATACCTAATATATAAGACTAGTAGAGATTTGATACATTTATGTTTTTAAGAGAGAAAATTCTGAAAAGGGTGCAGTATTTTCCTTAGACATTTTTAGTTTTTAATCAAAAAAGTTAACATGGTGGAGCGTAATAAATATTTTAACGTACGTACCTCCAAATTCGAGTCGTTGTTTTTACACGTTTTTTGGCCGCGTCCTTTTGGGAGTTTATTTTTAGTTTAGTTTTTTAGTTTAATATTCTTTATTGTAGGTACACCAAAAAGGAAAGACACAAAAAATGAACATACAATTAGCTGCCTTATCGCTGTGAAGCGATCTCTACCAGGCAACTAGGTTGGTCTGGTGGGAGGCTTCGGCCGTGGCTAGTTACCACCCTACCGGCAAAGCCGTGCCGCCAAGCGATTTAGCGTTCCGGTACGATGCCGTGTAGAAACCAAAGGGGTACCGGTTTAATAAAAACTGCCTTATCCCTTCCAGGTTAGCCCGCTATCATCTTAGACTGCATCATCACTTACCATCAGGTGAGATTGCAGTCAAGGGCTAACTTGTATCTGAATAAAAAAATAAAATAAAAAATAAGAGGATTTAAAGGCTAGGGAGACTGGGTTTAAGGTGTACGTAAGTTGCTAGCATTTTTACCTATAAAATATTTTGTACAGTCGTTCGTTAGGCGAGCACATAGCACCCCGAGCGGCAATTCATCCTTCTAGCCTAATTAGGTTCTGAAACGAACTCTATTTATATTCTACGACCCATCTGCATTAACCTCGGTAGATTGGTTGATTGAGAGCGGTACTTTGCGGGAATCGGAGAAACTACAAGCCACTTTAATATAGGTCTAGACCCTGTCAACCTTCATTTATATTATAACTAGCTTGTGCTTGCGACTTCGTCCGCGTGGACTTCTCTACATAGTATAAAATAAAGTCGCTTCCCGATGTCTGTATGTATGTTTGAACGAGTAGATCTTTTAAACTACGCAACAGATTTTAATGCGGTTTTTACCAATAGATAGAGTGATTCAAGAGGAAGGTTTGTAGGTACTGTTCAATTCCCAAAAGTTAGAGATCCTTAGGGAAATTAAAATAATGTGAATTAGGTCGGTAAAAAATCGAAGGTAACTAGCAACAAAACGAGACGGAGGGGGCGCGGGTGGTCGCGTTTATAATATTAGTATGGAACTATGGATTATATTAATCACGCCTCACTGACACCACATTAGTATTTTATATTGCACCCATGCGAAGCCGGGGCGGGTCGCTAGTGACAAATAATACAATGCAGCTCTTTGAACGAGAAATGACATTTTTGCTTTTATATATATTTTTTATAATTTTTATAGTAATTTATAATATTATTTTTCATGGAGCTCTTTTTATGAAAAATGGAAATTACTTACATAATATTTATTTATTTATTGAAAGTAATAACTTTTATATCGGGCATTTATCACCGTCTGCATGCTACTCATACGTCCGTTGAGCATAATTGAGTAATGATCGAGAGCCTCGCGCTGCGTTGAGCAATTTAAAATAAACTTGATCATTACGGAAAAGTTATTAAAATTAAGCTTTTCAGGGTTCCGTACCCGAAGGGTGCCAGACACCACCTGTCCGTCCGTCCGTCTGTCGGTCTGTCTGTCAACGGGCTGTATCTCGTAAACCGTAATAGGTAGAGGGTGTAAAGTTTCACAGAATGTGTATATCTATTACCACTATAACAACCAAAACAGAATAAGCATTTCAAAATGACCGCCATAAAAACTAAAAATTCTAAAGTGTTATTTCTTGTGATTGCGTTGAGCAATCTATATCTATAAAAGGAAAAGGTGACTGACTGACTGACTGACTGATCTATCAACGCACAGCTCAAACTACTGGACGGATCGGGCTGAAATTCGGCATGCAGATAGCTATTATGACGTAGGCATCCGCTAAGAAAGGATTTTTGAAAATTCAACTCCTAAGGGGGTGAAATAGGGGTTTGAAATTTTGTAGTCCACGCGGACGAAGTCGCGAGCATAAGCAAGTTTAAAATAAACTTGATCATTACGGAAAGTTATTAAAATTAAGCTTTTCAGGGTTCCGTACCCGAAGGGTGCCAGACACCACCTGTCCGTCCGTCCGTCTGTCGGTCTGTCTGTCAACGGGCTGTATCTCGTAAATCGTAATAGGTAGAGGGTTTAAAGTTTCACAGAATGTGTATATTTATTACCACTATAACAACCAAAACCTAATAAGAATTTCAAAATGACCGCCATGAAAACTAAAAAATCTAAAGTGTTATTTCTTGTGATTGCGTTGAGCAATTTAAAATAAACTTGATCATTACGGAAAGTTATTAAAATTAAGCTTTTCAGGGTTCCGTACCCGATGGTGCCAGACACCACCTGTCCGTCCGTCCGTCTGTCGGTCTGTCTGTCAACGGGCTGTATCTCGTAAACCGTAATAGGTAGAGGGTCTAAAGTTTCACAGAATGTGTATATCTATTACCACTATAACAACCAAAACCTAATAAGAATTCAAAATGACCGCCATGAAAACTAAAAATTCTAAAGTGTTATTTCTTGTGATTCAGCCATGGCCGAAATTCGGCCGAGTATCATATAGGCGTATTCCAGTAGTAATTCCATATCAGCGGATAACAGTTGTAATTTCATACCAGCAATAAGAGGGACACGTGATCTACCCTTATCAGAGTAAATTGGCCGCCCTCAATAACTCTTTACGCACGAAACTCGCCCTGAAACTCGAGATTAGGATAAGTTGCGGAATTTACCCTTTATACCGATTCGTCCACTAAAAGTAGATTCTAATTTCTAACTAATATCTTCTTCGAAAGAAAAATAATATTTTTATCGTTTGATATTATTTAATACAATTGTATCCGGTAGGAATCTATGGATACTAATATTATAAATGCAAAAGTGTCAATCAATCAATCAATCAATCAATCATTCTTTATTTGCACAAATGCAGGTTTACAAGATGTTTTTAAATTCACTTATAGTATCACCACATTTAGTGTGTCTGTCTGTCTATCAGTCTGTCTACTAGCCTATCACGGCCCATCCGTTCAACCGATTTTGACGGAATTTGATACAGAAATAGCTTGCACGCCGGGGTGGGACATAAGTAAGTTACTTTTTATACCGGAAAATCAAAGGTTTTTAAAAACCTAAATCTAGTCATCTAGTCACTACCCCTATCACTAAACCTATTATTTCACTACCCCTATTATCACTACCCCATTTTATAAATGTGAAAGCGTTTTGTTTGTCGGTTTGTTAGTTTGTTGGTTTGTTGGTTTGTCCTTAAATCACGTCGCAACGGAGCAACGCAACGGATTGACGTGATTTTTTGCATGGGTTTAGTTTAAGATCTGAAGAGGGACATAGGCTACTTTTTATCCCGGAAAATCGAAGAGTTCCCACGGGATTTAGGTTTTTAAAAACCTAAATCCACGCGGACGAAGTCGCGGGCATCATCTAGTAGAAAATAAAGATGAGTTCAAACAAATACCAGTGGTATTAGTTGTTGGTATTAGAATGAAATAAATCCACACTGATTCTACAATAGTATAAGCACATTGCACCCGTGCGAAGGTGAGGCAGGTCGCTAGTAAATCCTACTAATTATTATAAATGTGAAAGTGTGGATGTTTGGATGTTACGATGTTTGTTACTCAATCACGCAAAAACGGCTTAATGGATTTGGATGAAATTTGGAATATAGATAGATTATACTCTGGATTAACATATAGGCTACTTTTTATCCCGGAAAATCAAAGAGTTCCCGCGGAGTTTTGAAAAATGTAAATCCACGCGGACGAAGTCGCGGGCCTCAGCTAGTAAATAATAATAAAATAATGTTTAATCTTTATTTGTTCTAAAATTAAAATACAATATTACTTAATATTACCCTTGTACCCAAACAGCAAGTTAATAAACAAATAAACGAAATTTTTAATCCGTTGTACCATAAAATATGTACATATTATGTACTTTATTACTACAGTGGGATATAAAAACAAATGTCTTATCAAGTGCATTACAAATAAACTTCAAAATATTCTATTCTAGGCTCGAGCACCGAGTTCCGTAGTACAGTCGTATTTTTTCGACATTTTGCACGATAAATCAAAAACTACGATTCATAAAAACAAATAAAACCTTGAATGGGAAGCTGGAAGAAATCTCTGTTTAGAGATAAGCATTTCCGATGTAACTTAATTTATTATTACTTTGTAACTACAATTTTTGGTACATGAATAATAAAAAAAAAAAAAAAAAAAAAACTGTTTTAGAATGCACAGGAGAAAGCCCTTTCATATTATGATACCCCACTTGATATAGTTATCTTACTTTGATAATTGAAAATACGTACTGATTATTTGTTTATGACCACAATTTAATATTTTTTTGTGATGTAACCACAATTTCACGGTTTTCAGATTTTCCCCTAATGTCTGCTATAAGACCTCTACCTACCTGCCAAATTTCATGATTCTAGGTCAATGGGAAGTCCCCTGTAGGTTTCTTGACAGACAGACAGACGAAAAAGTGATCCTATAAGGCTTCCGTTTTTCCATTTGCGGTACAGAACCCTAAAATAATAAAAAACATCTACATTTTTAACATTAACTAGCTGCTTCGACCACGTAGATTTAAGATTTTCAATGGATTTTTTTCCCGTTGGATGTTTTCAAAATGTTTTCATAGGTTATAAAGAGAATCTTCACACATAAATTCAAAATTCTTGATCCAGATGTCTGTCAGTCCATCAGCCAGTCGCATTCTGATTTGTGACGTTGTAAATTTTGAACTACTAATTGGCGTCTCGCTTTTAATTAAAATCTATTTTGTTCAAAGTATGTTGGTGCCACCTAGCATCAAGGTGCAGAACTACGCGTGGGTCGATTGTTCAGAGTTCATTCGAGCCACAATAGATGGCGTTTGCTTCGTTGTCAATTGTCGTAAAAATAAAACAAAATAATTAAATAAAACCATAATATCATTTGTTTATTGTTAAGTCATTAACAAAACGGTTCTTATAATATATCCTTAGGTTCCGCAAATATTCAAAAATGAATTGGCTTCATGATCAAACTAACTGAGAGCGGCCACACTCGGGTTGCGTCTGGCAACACCGATAGGTGAGATTTAGAATTTTCCTGGAGTCAACATGTGAAGACGAATTTTTTTCGTTCCAGGAAAATCTCACTCTTTTCGCCCATGGCTTCGCCTGGGAAAATACAATAGTGATAAATTTAGTCATCCTAACGTATTTTCAATGTTTCATCAATTATGGTGAGTGAAAAATCAAGTAATGTGGATTCGACAAAATGGCGGTTTGGTTAGAGAAAATCCTAATTTTATGATTTCATTCCAGTTCCAGTTATTTTATCTTCCCAAATAAATGAGGATAATGGGTTGTGGGTGGACTTCTGAAAACCATTGGTGGCCAGGAGTTCAATAGGTGAGTTGTGTTTGACCGGGAAAATTCCACGTGTCGAAATTTTCACACAGCACAAATTATAATCTTGTTTTTCTTTGTTACAGGGTTTTCGTATTTAGTTTTCCGTTTGCGTTTCCGTTTTTAGTTTTCGGTTTTCGTATTTATTTCTTTTGCACATTCACGCTGGCAACTTAATTTCTATGGATAAGACTTGGTGAAAATCTTTGTAATGAAACATTTCGGTTGTGAAGAAACAAATAAATTGAGTTTTGGATCTTGGCCGATGCCGTCCAGCTACCTTGCAGTCTTCGCACCTACAAGTAAGCAAATGTTTGTATCCTGCAACAGTTTAGTGAACCTTCTTAGTGTATGTGTACAGTAAGAACCCTGTCTTTACTACTGAGCTTTTATTTTGAAACAATTTTATGAATTTTACTGTGTCATTGTCTATTCCACGCCAATGGCATCTTAAATTTAAAACATAGATTTTATGTACTATCTACCTAAGGCATTCTAAATGTATCTAAATTAAGTCTTGGCATTAAGCTAGAATAACTAAGCATTATTAGCCATCACTATGTATTAAGCGACCCCGGTAAAAGTTACATTAAAAACAATTTTGCCTAACATCTAGCAAATTTCATTTATAACACCTCCTATACATTACAAGGGAGTCGACGGCTAGCTTCTATTCTTTACTAGGTAGATAGATCAAGTAAAGTAAATTATTATTTTCCTCTAATCTTTGTAAGGTGGTAGATTATTCCGTATCCGGGTATATTTCTATTCTGCCCAATTTACCACCCTTACAAATGGCGCCCGAACGTTTTTTTATATAGTTATTTCAGTATATTTTGAGAAATTTTGTAAATTTTATGAAATGTACTCCGCTGATTGTACAATTTTCTAAGTAGTGACACATTGCAAAGAGCACTAAGCTGTTTTTATGGTTAACTAACTAAATAATAACTAATAGTTAGAAATTTTGTTTGATAGTTTAAGTAATTTTCTGAGTATAGTCCAACATTGGTTTTTTTTTTTCTTATTTAATTAACACATTATAAATGGTGCTTATGCCGTTCAATTATGTTATTTGACTTACCTTTGAGGTGTATAAGTGAATGTTTGCCTTCAGTTTAGTAATAAACATTGCTTAACTGAGTGTTGTTGGGTATTGCTTTCAATAGTAAGTACATCTTATGTTTGAACATTCCGGTAACTTAGTATAATTAAAGTTTTGAAACGCTATGTGCCGTTAACTAGTTACACACATACATTTATAAATACTAAGAGTTACAACTTGTGAAACTAAATATATAAACTATATTCAGAGATTACATTAAGTTCAAGTATGAAGTTATGAACAATTTTTTTTCAGTGACTTGATACTTCATTATTTTGTTGAAATTTTGTTTAGAGCTGTGTTAAGGTTATGATAAAAGCTACTTCACACACAAAACATGTTAAGTTAAGTGAATGCTGGTAGTTTAAAGTGACATTTAGAAACAGATTTTGTTGTATTTTAGGTTATGTGTTAAAAGTGTAAAGTAACAGTCATCAAACCATTGCACAATCTCTTTGTTTTTTTTTTAAAGATAATATGCTAGTCAGAGTTCATTGCAACTTTGTTGCCTGTTTACTTTTGTAATTGTAAAGGTTGTAACACACTGTGTACTCATAAAGGTGATACTGCACCTTACAATCATTTATTCAATTTTGGGAAGTTTTATTTTGTTATATTTTGTTTACTATAGTAATAATATGTGCTTGTATTATTAACAATATTTTGGAATAGGAACATAATTGATAAAATAGTTAGGATAGACTTAAGAATATTGTTTTTGTTGTGTATTTTGCTTGTGTATATTTAATAGTTTAAATAACTTCTTTTGTGTTTGTGTTTAACCAATTTGTATAAGGCTAAACATAGACAGTTACACAAGCTCGATATTTTGTTAAATGTGTTTTGACTTAACAAAATGGAACAGACTTTTGCCCAGTTTCATTCACTTTTGAAGGACGAATTGTGTTATGAGGTATCCATTCGTTCCGAAACTCCAGCACCTACAGTGCTAGGTTTAAAGAAACAGTTAAAACAATTAATTCAGGAAATTCCTTCTGAATCAATTTTAGAGACAGATTTCTCTTCTGAAAGTGAGTTAGGGGTTATTACTAAAAAACTTCAAGACTTAGAAGATTTATTAAAAAAGTGTTCTGACACTAAAGATAGACATGCCCTCTGTAGGTCTAAAGCTTTAGCTTCACATTTGTACTTTAGAATTTTGAGAATACAGTGTTCCGAACTCAGCTTAATAAGTAGGAAGAGTGAATTACATACAAAGTTGCAGAGTTTGATTTCCAGATTAGATGCTGACAATGAGTCGTCTCACGACGAATCACTGGATTCCGAGAGTACCGCCGTTGACTGCACTGGTGATAAAAATGTTGCCAAGTGGAAGTTAAATTTCAACGGACAGGGTGATCCGCGCAGTTTCATCGAACGCGTTGAGGAATATAAAAGATCTTATGGCGTTTCAGATGGAAAATTATTTGTTTCTGCATTTCATCTTTTTACAGGCCGAGCATTGTTATGGTACAGAGGCAACAAATGTCAAGTTTCGTCTTGGTCAGAATTGAAAACTTTATTTTTAGAGGAATTTGATGCAGTAGATTATGACTACAGGTTGCTAGGTGAAATTCGAGCAAGAACACAAGGCTCTGAAGAACCTGTGTCTATCTATTTCGCTGTAATGTTTGGCATGTTTTCAAGGTTGTCAACACCACTTTCCGAAGAACAAAAGTTACAAATTTTATTACATAATATTCGCCCTTTTTACTCAGAACAATTAGCTCTTGTTGACATTAAGTCTGTCGCAATGTTGAAGGAAAAGTGTCGCAAACTAGAGGCTGCGAGGCAGCGTTCCGCCTTATTTTCTGAGCCTACTAACAGTAAGGCAACTTTAAGTTCAGAGTTTGCTTACAAACAAGTGACAAAACAGATAAACACACTTTCAGTCACACCTGCACCTAAGGTTGATACAAGTAAAGGCACTGATTTTACGAAAACAAATAAACAACTATGTTACAAGTGCGGCAAGGGTAACCATTCCTTTAAATTTTGCAGGACAGTTCCGAAATTTATTAGATGTTTTTCGTGTGGACGTCAGAACTTTACAGTAAAGACATGTCCAAGTTGTAGTAAAAAGGCGATTAGTAAACCCGCTCCGGACAAAAATTCAAAAAACTAATTAGTAAGAACTGTGCAGAGACACAAGTAAAGAACTTGGTCATTAACAACAAAACATCCCTTTTACCTGACACAGTTCTGTATTCAGTGGATAAACGAGACTTTAGGCCACATTTAAAGGTTTTTGTTGACGGTTTTGAGATTACAGGTTTACTAGATTCCGGTGCTTGCGCGTCAATTTTGGGTAACCAGGCGCACAAGGTTTTTTTTGAAATTCGGTTATAAATTGCATAGCAGTATTGATACCACATTTTCAGTGGCAAATGGAGACAAACTTGATTGCATGGGTTATATGTTTATTCCGATTACTTATAATTCCGTAACTCACATAATAAAATTTTTTGTAGTACCCTCTATAATAGCGGATGTTATTTTTGGCTGTGACTTTTGGAAAACATTTCAGTTAGCCCCTGGCATTTTTGATAATTTAGAATTAATTAAGGCACCTTCTCAATTTTACAATATTTGTGCGATTGATAATGAACAAATTCATACCATCACTTCTTTTGAAAACTTATCATCTCAACAGAAAGAATTAGCCCAGTCTGTAGTAAATAAATTTTTAGATATTTCTTCAACGAAAATTGGATTGGGTAGAACAAAATTAATTGAACATGTTATTGACACCGGTGATGCCTTGCCAATAAAAATAAAACAATATCCACTTTCTCCCGAAAAGAAGGAAGCTTTAAGTAAAGAGTTAGATAGGATGCTGGAAATGGACGTAGTTACTCCGAGTGAAAGCCCTTGGAATAACCCAGCAATTTTAGTGAAAAAGGCAAATGGAGACTGGAGATTTTGCCTAGATTGCAGGAAATTAAATTCAGTGACAAAGGGGGATTCATACTCAATACCGTACATTCCACAAATTCTAGATAGCTTGAAAGAGGCAAGGTTTTTATCATCGATTGATTTAAGTTCAAGTTTCTGGCAAATTCCGTTAGCTAACGACTCTCAGGAAAAAACCAGTTTTACAGTTCCTGGTAGAGGGTTATTCAAATTTAAAGTCATGCCGTTTGGCCTATGCGGTGCACCAGCACGACAGCAGAGGTTAATGGACCAGTTATTTAATCAAAATTTTTGTAGTGATATTGAAAATGGAATAGTATTTTGTTATATAGATGATATTGTTATTTGTTCTGCTGATTTTGAAACCCATTTAATTTTATTAAACAGAGTTCTGGATAAACTAAAAATGGCTCAACTATCCATAAATTTTGATAAATGTAATTTTTTTAGAAACTCTTTGAAATATTTAGGGTATATAGTGGATGAATTTGGTTTACGCACAGATCCTGGAAAAGTTGCCGCAGTTTTGAACTTTCCGACCCCAAAAACTGCACAGGAGGTAAAGATTTTCCTAGGCACTTGTTCTTGGTACAGGCGCTTTATTAGGAATTTTTCAACCATCGCTGCACCACTCAATAGACTAACGAGTAAAGGAAAGAACGCACCTAAATTTGAGTGGAGCGAACAGGCAGAGGTAGCATTTAATACATTGAAGAATGCGTTGGTAACCGCACCTGTTCTTGCGGTACCGAATTTTGAAAAACCATTCAAAATACATTGTGATGCTTCTGCATATGGTGTTGGCGGTATGCTAACGCAAGAAACCGATGGTTGCGATCATCCCATTGCGTATGTCAGTAGGAGCCTAAATAAAAACGAAAGGAATTACAGCGCGACGGAACGCGAGGCTCTAGCTGTGATTTTTGCAGTGGAGAAATTTCAGGCTTATTTTGGTTCCAAGCCAGTCACAATTATCACAGACCATGCATCCCTAAAGTGGTTCTTAAATTTAGAAAATCCCTCAGGACGACTCGCCAGATGGGGTTGTAGATTATCACAGTATAATTTTGTTATCGAACATAGGAAGGGTTGTGATAATGTAGTTCCGGATACCTTGTCGAGACTCATACACGTAGATGTAGTTGGTGATCGTAATGATAACTCTAGTCAACAAGTTTTGGTAGATGACTGGTATGACAAAACATTTAATGGCTGTAAAATCAATCCAGCAAATTTTCCGAATTTTTGTATTTTGAACGATAAACTATATCGTTACAGTAAATGTAAATACCAGCTTCTCAGTGAGTTCGACTGGAAAGAGGTAGTCCACAAGAACGACATCCTTAGAATTATGCAACAAAACCATGCAGATGCAACTGCAGGTCATTTTGGTGTGTTCAAAACTCATCGCAGATTATCCCTCAGATATTTTTGGCGTGGTATGTATAAGGACGTGGTTGAGTACGTTAAGAATTGTGATACTTGCTCTGCGTATAAACACACGACATCAGCCACTCCAGGTCTGCTAGGGAAGCCTAAAGTCTGCGAGAGACCTTTTCAGGTCATTTCGGCTGATTTAGTCGGACCTTTGCCTAGGTCTAAATCAGGATTTACATTTCTTTTGGTGGTGACGTGTTGTTTTTCGAAATATACAATGTTGTTTCCGTTACGGCGTGCCACAGGTGCCGCTGTTGTTAAAGCGCTAGAGAATTTTGTATTTTTGAACCATAGTGTTCCAGAGACTGTGATTGTGGACAATGGGTCCCAATTTACAGGATCTGAATTCCGTAATCTCATTAAGCGTTATAATATTCCGAAATTACACTACACACCACTGTACACTCCGCAAGTTAACCTTGTTGAGAGGTACAATAAGGTTGTTATGACTGCTGTAGCCGCTTTTGTGAAAGATAACCACAGGTCCTGGGACGAAAACCTGTACAAGGTCCAGTTCGCCATAAACAGTGCGGTTAATGAATCCACTGGATTCTCCCCGTTCTTCCTTGTCCACGCTAGAGAACCGGTTTTAAATGGTTCCTTCTATAAGGACACGGATAAGGAGTACGAGGCCGGAATTCCAAGGGAGGAATACGCAGGAAAGTTTGGAAATTTGGAGGACATATTTGGTCAGGTTAGGAGAAATTTGTTTCAGGCTCATGCAGAGTATGCAACGCATTACAACTTAAGGCGTAGGTCTGCAAGCTATTCTGTTGGGGATATAGTGTGGAAAAAGACCTATCCACAAAGCGACGCTACAAATTTTTTCGCAGCTAAGCTGGCACCTAAGTATGAAAAGTGCAGGGTTGTCAAGGTTTTGTCACCTTTGGTTTACGAACTAGTTAGAGTAGCTGACAACCACCCAATAGGCACTTGGCATATTAAGGATATTAAGAAGTAGATATTTGCCATTACTTAGTTTGGTCTAAACTGTTTGAATATTTAAGTTATCAATATTCAATTAGGAATTTGAATGAGTGTAGTGATGTTCTGAGTTAACAGTTACATTACCATGGTTCAGTTGAGGAGGAATGTAGTGGATGTATGTAGGGATGAATATGTGATGATTGGAATGCTTGTGGTAGACCAACCGGTTGAGAAAGTAAAAATGCAAATATCGTACTTTGGGGATAACGAAAAAGGGGGGGTTTTGTGTTTTGTTTTCGTTTTCCTTCTAGATAATGGATCATTTCTGTTATTTTTCCGATTCTGTTCCGAGATCTATTTTCTAGGAGAGTTATTTCGTTTTTTTTTTTTCTCATATTCCGATTTTGATTCGGTTTTATTTTTCCGAATGGGATAGAGAACGGTTGCCATATCAGATGGACCCGTTCACAACCAGTTTTTCCGTATTTGTTGAGTAACAAATATTAAGATGGTAGTTTAAAAGAGTGAACCACCGTAGGCCTAGACGCATTCTATCAGTCAGCTGAAGAATGATGCCAAGATGTTTCCACTCAAGTGTCTTAGACACCATGAAGTTTTTTTGTATATATTCTTTTTAGAAGTTAGGGTTGTGTAGTTAAGTATAATGTATAAAACCTTACACTGTTTTCAGTATATTTATTTTGTTAGACAATTTTCCTTGTTGTAGTAGATGTGCGTTCACGAGTAACTTCTGTGTTTTTTTGTTTGTTTCAGGCAAATTGTTAGTAGTTGTTGGATGACGCTGAGGGCAGCGTGGTTCAACCTGTTGAACCTTTTCGTAGGAGGGGAAGTATTGTGACGTTGTAAATTTTGAACTACTAATTGGCGTCTCGCTTTTAATTAAAATCTATTTTGTTCAAAGTATGTTGGTGCCACCTAGCATCAAGGTGCAGAACTACGCGTGGGTCGATTGTTCAGAGTTCATTCGAGCCACAATAGATGGCGTTTGCTTCGTTGTCAATTGTCGTAAAAATAAAACAAAATAATTAAATAAAACCATAATATCATTTGTTTATTGTTAAGTCATTAACAAAACGGTTCTTATAATATATCCTTAGGTTCCGCAAATATTCAAAAATGAATTGGCTTCATGATCAAACTAACTGAGAGCGGCCACACTCGGGTTGCGTCTGGCAACACCGATAGGTGAGATTTAGAATTTTCCTGGAGTCAACATGTGAAGACGAATTTTTTTCGTTCCAGGAAAATCTCACTCTTTTCGCCCATGGCTTCGCCTGGGAAAATACAATAGTGATAAATTTAGTCATCCTAACGTATTTTCAATGTTTCATCAATTATGGTGAGTGAAAAATCAAGTAATGTGGATTCGACAAAATGGCGGTTTGGTTAGAGAAAATCCTAATTTTATGATTTCATTCCAGTTCCAGTTATTTTATCTTCCCAAATAAATGAGGATAATGGGTTGTGGGTGGACTTCTGAAAACCATTGGTGGCCAGGAGTTCAATAGGTGAGTTGTGTTTGACCGGGAAAATTCCACGTGTCGAAATTTTCACACAGCACAAATTATAATCTTGTTTTTCTTTGTTACAGGGTTTTCGTATTTAGTTTTCCGTTTGCGTTTCCGTTTTTAGTTTTCGGTTTTCGTATTTATTTCTTTTGCACATTCACGCTGGCAACTTAATTTCTATGGATAAGACTTGGTGAAAATCTTTGTAATGAAACATTTCGGTTGTGAAGAAACAAATAAATTGAGTTTTGGATCTTGGCCGATGCCGTCCAGCTACCTTGCAGTCTTCGCACCTACAAGTAAGCAAATGTTTGTATCCTGCAACAGTTTAGTGAACCTTCTTAGTGTATGTGTACAGTAAGAACCCTGTCTTTACTACTGAGCTTTTATTTTGAAACAATTTTATGAATTTTACTGTGTCATTGTCTATTCCACGCCAATGGCATCTTAAATTTAAAACATAGATTTTATGTACTATCTACCTAAGGCATTCTAAATGTATCTAAATTAAGTCTTGGCATTAAGCTAGAATAACTAAGCATTATTAGCCATCACTATGTATTAAGCGACCCCGGTAAAAGTTACATTAAAAACAATTTTGCCTAACATCTAGCAAATTTCATTTATAACACCTCCTATACATTACAAGGGAGTCGACGGCTAGCTTCTATTCTTTACTAGGTAGATAGATCAAGTAAAGTAAATTATTATTTTCCTCTAATCTTTGTAAGGTGGTAGATTATTCCGTATCCGGGTATATTTCTATTCTGCCCAATTTACCACCCTTACAGATTATGTATGTATGTGGTAGGTATATAGGAATTCTTCAAGATGGCAAATATTAGAGCTGTTTTTTTATTTGAATAAAACATATTATTTCTATTCTATTCCAAGAAATATAAAAGGAGAAAAATACTGATGAACGTATAATATAAACGCGCAGCTCAAACTGCTATGTCTAGACTTGAGTCTTAGATGTAGTTTATCTTTAAGACTGTTAAATATTTTTTGAGAAATTCCTATGGGATCTTTAAAAAACTGACTCCACACGGACAAAGTCAGCGGGAAAGCTAGTCGGATATATTATAATAATATTAAGTAGAGAATTATAAATCACTACACAATATTATTAAGTCCCCCAAGATTACCTCAAAATTAATTACCTTGATACAATTATGTGTCATTAAAATGCAATTTAAAGCACTGCCTATAAATGGATTATATACTTCAAGATACAGTTTTAAAATGCCTCAGTGTTGCATTGACTCCTGATCAAGTCAGTGAAAATGATGTTCGTTATATTATTGGCTTGTTGCGGGATTCTGGTACTAGTGATAATAAAAACCAAAAATAGATATTATTGGGAAAAGCGTGGAATTGTGCAAGTAAACTCAAACGCCTGGCACTTTATGTTAGGTAAATGTTCACTATCAGAAATATATAAAAATATATACGACAGCTATCCCACCCAAGATTTTGTTGGAACTTTCGTTGGGTACAGACCAGTGCTTATTTTGAAAAATCTGGAAGACGTACAAGCGGTTCTACAAAGTGACTTTCAAAGTTTTTACGGCCGTGGATATAAAACGAATCCTAAGGACACTATGGCCGATAATCTGCTTTTGATAGATGACTACGCCCGATGGAGACTATTGAGACAAAAAATTTCACCAGTTTTTACTGCATCGAAACTTAAAAATATGTTCAGCACATTGGAACGATGTGCATCGGATTTTACAAAGTTTATCAAATTGAATTCCCATGCGAAAGAAAACGTTTTTGAAGCACTCCATACTTACACTTCAGCTTCAGTAAGTGCATCTGTGTTTGGTATCAATGCTGAATCTCCAAATACTATGACAAATCCAATATTAGACTTTGGTTGGAGTTCTACGGAGTCAGTTAAAGTTTTTAACATCAAGTTTGCATTGATAAATATTTGTCCAAAATTGTTCAATTTTCTCAATTTAAAGACTTTTGGTGAGCATAAAGAATTTATTGTTGGTGTACTAAAAAAAGTGTTAAATAACCGTCATTGTAGTAAAGAAAAGAGGCACGATTTCATAGACACATGTCTGGATTTACAAAACCAAGAAGTCATGCATGATCCTCTAACTGGTTTTGAACTAAAGGCAACTGATGAACTACTAGCTGCACAAGCATTTTCATTCTTCATAGCTGGAGTGGATACATCAGCCAATGTGATTAATTTTACACTACTCGAACTATCAAATAATCCAGTGATCTTGAATCGGCTTCATGATGAAATAGACAACATTTTTGAGAATTGTAACGAGAAAATAACCTATGAGGAAATACGAAAAATGGAATACTTGGAAATGGTAATAAACGAATCGATGAGAAAGTATCCACCAATAGGATTGATGCAACGGATGTGCATGAAAGATACCGTTCTACCTTCGAGAAATATCAAAATTGAAAAAAATACTTTTGTTGTTGTCCCAATTTATGGAATACAAAGAGACGAAAAATACTTTCCTAAGCCCGAAGAATTTGACCCAGAGAGATTTAGTTCTGAAAACGTTTCAAATATAGTAAAATTAAGTTACATACCATTTGGTGAAGGAAATCGTATTTGTACAGGTAAGTCACGCAAGCAATTAAAGAATAATTTTTTCGACCAATTTATTATACCATATATATCTATCTATAATATAAAAATTAATCACTAAATGTGTTGCTCATCGCAAATCTCGAGAACAGCTGAACCGATTTCGCTAATTCTTTTTTTATAATATTCCTAGAAGTATGAGGGTGGTTCTTACGGAGAGAAAAATTTAAAAATTTTGAATCGACTGTTAGGCGGAACGAAGTTCGCCAAAGCAGCTAGTTATATAATAATTATTGTTCTATTCATAATATTATACAACATATAAATTCTCTTCTTGCTGACGAGTAAGACAGAAGACACAAAATGCACGACAGTAGAAGAGATAGCTTATTATACGCATAAATTTTAAGTTCTCATTCGCCATTTTAACTCTAGGTATTTGTGTCAACTGTCATGTCAAAAGTACGGTTCACCTTTAAAATAAGGACTAAAATCGTACTTTTGACATGACAGTTGACACATAGAATTAAAATGGCGAGGGAGTCTCATTTCGTACGGACTATAATGGAAAACAATTTCTGCAGTGCAAAGCCAATGTACCTTTAAGAGAAAATGGTAACATTACTGTTATGTTTATTTTCAGGGGCTCGGTTCGCACATCTGCAAATTAAGACAGCTCTGGCATGGTTCCTACGCAGATACACAATAAAAGGATACAATTATACCTCGAAATGCTTTGAACCAAATTTCTTTGGCCTTCGAGATTCAAAAGCACAGTACGACTTAATTGCTAGGGACTAATCTATATATATAAAAGGAAAAGGTGACTGACTGACTGACTGACTGATCTATCAACGCACAGCTCAAACTACTGGACGGATCGGGCTGAAATTTGGCATGCAGATAGCTATTATGACGTAGGCATCCGCTAAGAAAGGATTTTTGAAAATTCAACTCCTAATGGGGTGAAATAGGGGTTTGAAATTTTGTAGTCCACGCGGACGAAGTCGCGAGCATAAGCTAGTTACTTATAATTGAAATTGTAAATAATAAAGATAATTTAAATAGTAAATCGATTAAAAGAATGATAACATGATGGATAGAATAATTAACCCTCAATCATCAAACGTGCTCATAACGGCAGAAAATATTGGATATCGAACTTAAGAAAGAAATAATGGTTTCGTGATTGTTGTCTTTGTCGTTCGAGTGGCGTCTGTGAAACGTCACATAGGTATTATTGACAGAGACGACACTCCATGAAGCAGAAATCTTTGTCTAAAGTTCGGTGTGCAATATTTACTGTCGGTATCTGTAAAGGCTTAGCTCGTTCAAGTAGCGCCGATCTCTTAATTTTTCATTTTCTTGTATTTAAGTAATACCTATGTGACTGATAAAGGTGGTCTAGGTTGCATCATACAGTCATTAAATTATTATGGAAATGCAATTTGGAATTATAGAGCCTCAATAGCTCAACGGGTAAAGGAGTGGACTGAAAACCGAAAGGTCGACGGTTCAAACCCCGCCCGTTACACTATTGTCGTACCTACTCCTAGCACAAGCTTTACGCTTAGTTGGAGAGGAAAGGGGAATATTAGTCATTTTACATGGCTAATATTGTTTAAAATATATTAATCTGTTTATCTATGCAGATTGCGCATATTTTTGTCACGACTTAAGCATTTAAGTCGTGACAAAAATATGCGCAATTAAGACATTGCATATTTTTGTCACGACCTAAATGCATGGCATCGATAAAACGATTATTTAATTGCTGAGCAAATTTTTGTTTAGTATCCATCAAAGGTTTATAGGTACATACCTATTTGAGATTTCATTAAATGGATATTAAAATGCTGTCATAGTTTCTTTTATTCTGTACTACCTGATGCGCACAACTTCGTCCAAATGGATTTAGGTTTTTAAACATCCCGTGGGCTCTTTGATTTTCAGGGATAAAAAGTAGCCTATATTACTCTTCCTACTTTCAACTATCTTTGTGCCAAAAATCAAGTCGATTGGTTGCTTAGATAGGGCGTGAAGGAAGGACAAAGAAACAAACAAACACACTTTTGCAATTATAATTTATTTTATTTACTTTATTTTTATCGAAATATTCATACGCAATAGTATCATTATCTGTTAAATATTCAAATTGATGTTAGAGATGAACCTTAGGGGTTGAATTTACAAAATTTCTTTCTTAGTGGATGTCTACGTCATAATAGCTAGCTGCATGCAAAATTTCTGCCCTATTCGTCCCGTACTTTGAACAGTGCGTCGATAGATCAGTCAGTCAGTCAGTCAGCTTTTCTTTTATAAATAAAGATGTTTATTGGACATAATATTTATCTTTATTTTTATACATAATATTATCACATAAGTCACGACTAATATGCGTGACATCTATAACTTTTAATTATAAGAAAATTTTACTATATATGCCACAGCTTCTTGAAATTTTGTTATATGGGTGTTAGGTATACATCAAGGAACAATGTTGTCAATGATTTTTGTATTCTTTATCGCAGTTCTATTAATGTTTAAATATTATAGAAGAAATAAAAATTACTGGAAGAAGAGAGGCGTTTTTCAAGTCGATATTGCAACATTTCAATCAATAAAGAAAAACGGCTTCATAGGAGAAACATATAAAGACATATATGAAAAGTATCCCGAGGAACCGTATTTTGGAATATTAGGAATATTCGGAAGTAGTCCTACTCTACTACTAAGAGATTTAAGAGATATACACGCAGTTTTGGAAACTAACTTTGATTGCTTTAATTGCCATGGTATAGTTACAAATCCCAGCGAAGTGTTAGCTGACAATTTACTCTTCATAAAGGACTATAGACGCTGGAAGCTTATTAGACAAAAACTGTTGCCAACTTTCACAAATGCTCAAATGAGAGATATGTTTCAATATGTAGAAAAGCGTGTTCATGACTTTATAGACAATGTGCATGAAAATAAGGGTATTAAAGAAAATCCTTTTAAGGCCTTGAATGCATTTTCAGGATCAGTTGTAGGAGCAAGCCTATTCGGTTTGGATGATGTATCACATAATAGTGACGACTCTCCAATAAATAGTATGATATGGGATATATTAAGCCCATCATATAGAAAAGAATTAGTGATGTATGTATCTTATGGGTATCCAAAATTATTTAGACTGTTTAACTTAAACTATTTTCACAGATACAATGAATACTTCGTGAACATTATTAAAAGTGTCCTAAAAAGACGACGACGTCAAGAAACAATTATTCGTCAAGACTTTATAAGTACTGCCTTGGAAATACAGAAATCTGGTATCATGAAGGACTCTAGCACAGGCTATGAATTAAAATTAACTGATGAAATCTTAGCAGCACAAGCGTTCATATTTTTATTAGGAGGAGTTAACAATCTATCAGTCGTTACACATTTCACTTTCTTGGAATTGGCAAGTAACAAAAATATTTTAGAAAAACTCCACGAAGAAATTGATAGTGTATTTCGAAAGTGCAACGAGAAAATAACTTTTGACGATATAGAGAAGTTTGTATATTTGGACATGATTTTATGCGAAGTGCTTAGAAAATATCCACCTATACCGTCAATTGGAAGAAATTGTACCGCAGATACGACTTTGCCGTCTACTCAAAAAAGAGTTAGTAAAGATACAAAAATCATCATACCAATATACGCTTTGCAAAGAGACAAAACTTATTTTCCTGAACCAGATAAATTTGATCCTGAACGATTTAATAATGAAAATAAACCAAAAATCGTTAAATATAGTTATATGCCATTTGGCCAAGGAAATAGGAAATGCATAGGTAAGAATAATTCTTTAAAATTTAAGATTAATTCTCTAAATAATTCCATATTTTATTCTATTCTATTGCGAACATAAATATGCGGCGGACGGGTGATAGAGGTTACTTTCCGTACCTCAAAAGGAAAAACGAAACCCTTATAGGATCACTTTGTTGTCTGTCTGTCTGTCATCTAAAGGGTACTTCTTATAGCAGACGTTCGGGGAAAAATCTGAAAGCCGTGAATTTGTGGTTACATCACACAAAAAAAATTGTGGTCATGAACTAATAATTAGTATTTTCTATTTTCGAAGTAAGTTAACTATATTAAGTGGCGTATCATATGAAAGGTCTTCACCTGTGCATTCTAAAACAGATTTTTATTTATTTTTATGCATCATGGTTTTTGAATTATCTTGCAAAATGTCGAAAGAATACGACTGTAGTACGGACTCCACGTTGCGCAAGTCTGACTCGCACATGCCCGGTTTTTTTCCTTTTGATTTACGAAAAAAACCTGGTGAAAAAAGAGTGATTGTCTTGATAGTATTTATACATGGTACCTAAGTACATAGTCGACCCCTATGTCGTCAACATTCCATCCACGCGTACGAAACGCTTTGCGTCATCATGCCTTATACGCATGGCTAGGGTCTGAATACTCTTCCGAGATCAAAGTTTCCTGCTAATTATAATCCTGGTATCTTTAATACAAGAGTGAATAGGCACCTTCTATGCAAACGCGTCCCATCTAAGGCCACATCATCACTTCCCATCAGGTGTGATCGTGGTGCGCGTGTTAAGCGTGCGCCTATAATGAATTTAAAAAAATAGTTCAAACCACTCAAAAGTTAATGATAATAATTAATTGTCTGATTTAGGTATGAAGTTTGCACGTCTCCTGTTGAAGTTTAGCCTTGCATGGATTCTCCGAAGCTTCACTCTCAAAGAACAGAAGTATGATCCGAAAAACTTTGACCCAAGTCTCGTCGTCTTAAAAGACGTATCAGCACGTTTTGAATTAATTCCAAGAAAATAAACCCTTGTATTTTTTTTATAATCACTGAGAAAGGATTTTTTTTAATGTCAATAATTCTAAAAAATAAAACCAAAAATAAATGTAAATTACTAGCTGGTGCCCGCGGCTTCGTCCGCGTGGATTAACATTTTTCAAAATTGCACGGGAACTCTCTATCTTCATTCCAAATTTCATCCAAATCCATTAAGCCGTTTTTGCGTGATTGAGTAACAAACATCGAAACATCCAAACATCCACACTTTCACATTTATAATATTATTAGTATTAGGATTATTCGGTCACAACGTCGTCAAAAAGTCCATCCCTGATCCCTGGTTGCCCCTGGGCCAAAAGTGCCCTACAAGCTAGCAGCATTGCCACGCTGAGGCCTACCTGGACCAAAGATTGTCCATCGCCAGGACAATCTTTGGACCGGTAGGCCCCAGAGGCCAGAACACGGATGCAGCCTCTTTCCCTTAGACGACGGCCGATGTCATATGAACCCTTGTATTATGTTTTCTTTATTATATTTCTTAATCTTCATCTCTAAATAAATTTAAAAAAGTCAATGGTATTTTGTTTTTTTTTTGTTATTCGGTATAAATTATATTACCTAGGTACTCAATATAAAATAATTCATAATGACGTGAAAACTGCAATATTTTGCACTTATATATTACTTTGTATGGACAGGGCTATTGAACAAACAAAATGGCACCGACTCAGTTGTGCTTTAGCACCAATGCAACCTCAGTGACGTCTGGATTTCAAACGGGTCGTTCATTAGTATCTAAGAGGTGGCGCTGATTCATTTGGTTCCAAAAATATGAAAAATTTTGTTGGCTTGGCCATATCTTGTCATTTATATTGGTGATTCATGATTCCATATCAAAGTCAAATCTATAGTGCATAATATTATGTCTATATAGAATTTATCTGACTGTAAAATCCTCGAAATTGTGTTTCCAAGAAACACACGTCTCATTCGTCCTAGATGAGTAAAACCAATATCATTGGGAGCTTCAATGTGTATTATTTTTCCTTATTTTTTGCGCGAAAATAATATCCGATTGTCATTATGGTGTTCTCTCCCTTTATGTTAGGGATCAGCGATATAAATGTCCCACTAGATGCGGCGTTTCATAGTGACAACATTTCCAACGAACTTAATCTTGCTTTAGACTCGTCCGTTTTGAAAAATCACAGAGAATTCAACCTCAAGAGTACGCATTATAAGCTTTTGCATGAAAACAAAATCGCAAAATGTTGGCGAGGGACAGAGGTCAAAAGTTACGTAATCAAGGCAATGTGCGGAATGAGGTTACCGAACGGGCGTAGACCGACTTTTATGCAAAGCAACTGTCTAAGCTTGGCGATTGGGGTGTCCGGCTATTCGGCGTCTATGGGTGGTGGTCTGTGTAAAAAATTAAACTATTATTCACATTATCATTTATAGGATTAGGTTTAGGTAGCTTTAGTGCCTATGATCTGCTCTAATTTATGTATGTTCGTAGAAACGGGCAGTAGGTCGATTTTGTGAAACATGCATCAATCATTATTACAAACTCAATTGTTGTGATTGGCGTAATTTGTAAGATTCTTGTTGCAACAATGCATTGTAGCCAATAGTGAGCGAGCATCAACCAATCAGAGGTGATTGCGATGTGACATTGTAGCTGTTATTCTACAGCAATCAACTCAGACTCAACTCAAGAGACTTGTCAGACGCGTATACCCGAGAGGGACAAAACATCAAAAGAAATAATACTTATTTATGAAAGGTAGGTAGGTAGGTAGGTTTCATTATTTGCGTTGGCTACAACTTTTACACAGCGATGCAACATAAATAGCTTCTACACACCTTCAATACTAAATTTAAAACAGAAAACTAAATAAAAACTCGTTATATTCGCAATAAATTACTATTACAGAGGTTTGTTGGGCACAAACTACAACGTGCCCAACAACAACGTGTACAAAAGCTAAACTATGACAAAGACAAAAAACTGTGTTTATGTCTCTATCACTCTTCAGAGCTTTTGTATACACCTAGCTTGCTCTAACAAGGTATTATTATTTTAATGCCAAGTCTCCTTGATTCTTAGTCTGAGGCAATCAAGCAACTGCTTTAAAGCGGATTACGATTGATAGGAGTGGTGACACTAATGTTCGTTGGAACATGTTGTAACTATGAAGCGCCGCATCTAGTGATACATTTATCTCGCTGTTAAGGATGAATCAACGTTCTGCTATACTGATTTATTGCGAACGGAAGACATCGAGACTTGCGGCTTTGTAAACAAATGTGTACCTACAAGTATTTTGTATGGTTTAGCTTGTGAAAGGGGAAGGTGGTTAATGTTAACGCAGACATTCATCATCATGATGATCATCATCATCATCATCAACGGATAGTCACCACTGCTGGACATAGATCTCTTACAGGTATTTCCACAAGCCACCGTCTTACGCCGCGCCGCCTGAATCCAGCGGCACCTTGCGACTCATCTGATGTCGTCCGTCCACCTAGTGTGGGTGGGGAGTGCGTCGAAAACGCACAAGGTAGTAGGTATAGTAGGTATAGGGGTATGAGGCGGGGGGACACCCCGTACACCGTCCCGTCACCGATTGCCGTCTCGACCTGTCGCGTACTATAGGTACGCAATAAAAATGACAGAGCACAGCAAATAATGAATACATATCACTGGCTAAAACGACGTCATTATTTTTATACGGAGCCTCGCGCATTCGTCTCTGAAATCCTGCCGTTTAATCATACGCCCATTTTGATGTGCCTTCGTCGACGACAATCATTCTTCCTGCTCTAGTTGTTCTATTTAAATTATACAGGTTGTAACCAGAACGCTGGCAAAAACGAAGACAGGCGATAGTACTCATGATTACCACAAAAATCCTATAATTTGTAAAAGTTTACGATATATCTAAATATATAAAAGGAAAAGGTGACTGACTGACTGACTGACTGATCTATCAACGCTCAAACTACTGGACGGATTGGGCTGAAGTTTGGCATGCAGATAGCGATTATGACGTAGGCATCCGTTAAGAAAGGATTTTTGTAAATTCATCCCCTAAGGGGGTGAAATAGGGGTTTGAAATTTGTATAGTCCACGCGGACGAAGTCGTGAGCATAAGCTAGTTTCAAACAAAACATCTGACTGATGCTACAAGTCAATGAACGTTGCGTAAGTAGGCCACTCGGAGTTAATACCGCGTCGTAGGCGGGGCATTGACCCGAGTTTTGCACGGTATCCATTGCACGTTTGAAAAATACTAAATCACTAAAACTACAAAATTAGGCAAATGGTTATTAGTATTGGATTGTGATTAGGTAATTTAGGTAGGTAGGTATTTTTAAAAACCCTAATTCTACGCGGACGAAGTCGTGGGCATCAGCTAGTAATGTATGAAATCTCTTATATAAGAACACTCCAATCGTAATTGGTCAAATACTTGAAAAAACAAGTATTCAAGAGTACTCGAAGAAAGTTTTAAAAAGAAATAAGACAGTGGCGCTAATTCTGTTGTACTCTAACCTAAACCTAAACTAAATTTTAGATTCTTTAATTTTAGGATTTCTATTTCTAAGCTGCATTCGCAATTTTGCTTCAACTAAATTTAAACATCCTAAATGGCCGTCTAAAATGACGTTTGAATTGAATAGTAAGTGTTGCTATTTAAGATAACAAGAACTGCACTAATGTTGTGTTTGATTTTCCCCTTTAATCTTAAAACTATTTTTTGCTAAAAAATATCGAACGATGTTACTTGAAATACAAAAATAATAACTTTACTTGATTTATTTAGGTCGAATCACAATAAAAGTGTCGAAAATTGAAGTTTTGTTCATTTTATCGTGTGAAGTAGGCTTAAGTCTTTGATCAAAAGTGCTAGAACCCAGAGCCGTAAAACTAGTTAAAAAAACAGATCTATTATTTTTGTTGCAAATATAATTTCTAACCTAATTTCTTTGTGTTTTGTGGTTAAAGAATCTTAGTTTTTGTTACAAAACTTTGTGAAAATAGTGGTTATGTGCATAAAATAGATAAAAGCAAAGACTTTTGCTTGGAATCTTACCTACCTACCTTACCTTGAAATCACCGAGGTACCTAATTGTCAAACTCTTGCTAGGAAATCAATGCAAACAGATGAAAAGCAATCATCCTAAATAACTGACTGCCACAGAGTACATTGAATATACAGGTAAAGGAATATACAGCGAGGAAGTTCTGAAACTTGGCGGTATACTTACAAATCTGGCGTGCAAGGACGTGGAACGAGGTATCCATGAATTCTGCTATGAATTCAACAAACTAAGGCGGTAATGTGATTTAAGGCATGAAAGTACCTACAAGATCAAGATTGAATGTATATACCTACGTGTATAATAATAATAATAACAGGTAACAGCTGGTATCATCATAATGATCAACTCATTGCCAGCTCACCTCTCAAAATGTAGTTTGGCCATAGTCCACCACTCTGTCCAAGTGCAGATTGACAGACTTCACACACCTTTGAGAACACTATGGAGAACTCTCAGGCATGTAGGTTTCCTCACAATGTTTTCCTTCACGGTTAAAGAAAGTGATACTTAATTGCTTATTAAACAGCTAGTACATATTATAATATAGCAAAAAATGGAAGTGTAGCATACCTATATAAAAATAATAATTACAGGCAACAGTTAGTATCATCACACGATCAACTCATTGCCGGCTGACTACTGAGCAGGGGACTCCTCTCAAAACGGGAAGAGTTTGGCCATTGTCCACCACTCTGGCCGAGTGCACATTGACAGATTTCACACACCTTTGAGAACACTATGGAGAACTCTCAGGCATTTAGGTTTCCTCACAATGGTTTGGTTCACCGTTAAAGAAAGTGATGCTTAATTGCATAGTAAACAGCTAGTATGCATAGCAAAAAATTGAAGTGTAGGATACATTACACCTTTCAACACATCATCATAACAAACTTTCAACGTTGATAATTTTTATTTCAGCCCATTTCATGAAACCAAGTATATGGAGTCTGCGAGTTAAAAAGATGTTCCGTCACTCATCTACCAAAAATGAACAGTTGTTTCCTAAACTTAATTTTTATTTAAATGTTATTGAAATAAATATTAATTATGTACAGTACAGAATGAAACATATGTATATATTTTATTATTTTATTTAATAAAAGTAATTGTTAATTAAGTATCTGATTGAAGTTTTCTTGCTTTTGTTAGGAAATTCTTGCCTTCATCATACTGAGCAGCTGTAGTATGACTTAGTTGTACTAGTACTACCTGAAAAATGAAATTTATAATCTATAGGTATAAATAGTTCAAAATTAGTTTTCAGTCCCTATTTATATCAATTTCAATGCAGTCTTCACCATAACAATTATAAAATCATTTTTTGAGGTTTGCATATTCTTTGGCTAAAATCTATAGAGTACTTATACTTTGAATTAGCTCAGACTAGACATAGTTAAAACATAATACTTTAAGCACAGATATGTATAGAGAGCATACTTTGACTTTGCTCTGACGTAAGTTTCAGTTAAAACGAGACAGATTTACGCCAATGATATAACTCTGTCTCTTTTATCAGTATCTTAAGTCTATGCAAAGTCAGAGATCTATAGATTTCAAACTAAATAAAGGTTGAGTCTATAGATTTCTGTATTAATTTGTAAAATTATAGGAATGTGTAGAAAACTTTAGTCCGTTTTCAATAAAATAGATCTAGAAAAGATAAAAGAAATCAAATTATTTTTTGACGTTATTTCTCTTCTAACTATGGGTTCCATACCTCAAAAGGAACCATTATAGGATCACTTTAGGTACTAGAAGTACCCTATATACTTCTTGTGACCTAAAGGCAGGTAGCTAGGTCAGTACATCATCATCATCATCATCATTATCAATCCATCGCCGGGTCACTACTACTGAGCACGGGTCACCTCTCCGAATAAGGTGTTTTGGCCATAATCTACCACACTGACCAAGTGCGGATTGGCAGACTTCACACATTTTTGAGGATGTTATGGAGAAGTCCTAGCTTTTCTCTCTCTCTTCTGTACATATTATGTAAATGTAAAAATATAAACTGACTGACTGACATCAGCATATAAGCTGCTGACTCCTGAGTCTAGTAATTTATTAAGCTGCTGAGTTTAAAAACTTGAGAATTTGCATGTAAGGAACGTTTACTTTAAGTACCTATATAGACCACTACGACATAATTTTCAGATACTTACATAGGTACTTATTCCACCCGAACAAAGCTGGGGCAGGTACAACTCAGGCAGGTCAGCTAGTTAACCTGAAATGTGATACCCATATGGGTATGGGTATACCTATATAGGTATACCCATATGGGTATGGGTATACCTATATAGGTAAACTCAACAAGATCCTATCATGATATGTTTAGGAATTACAAGATGTATCTACTAGGTACTTCTCAACTAAAACTTATCAGATGATTAAAGTGAACTCAGGCTATGTCAGTTAGTTGTAGTTATCTATACTGTACTGTAGCTAGTATAAGTACCTACTTATGCATGTAATAGGTAGTCTTTCAAGCAGGTATCTACTGAGTTGAAAATAAAGAAGTAACTGGGTACTACTCAAGTACTTAGTTCAATACTAGGGGTATGTAAGTATAAGACATAACTAAATGTAAAATCTGTTAATTTAGCCTATAAATAAACCTTTAGGTGAACTCATTAAGATTTTAGAACTTAAACTTTATTATAAGTACCTACTCTACCACCACACTTATTCTGCTTTATTTTTGATATGTTTAGCAATAAGTAGTAGGTAGTAGGAATTAATCTCATTGATAATGATAACAAGGCATCAAGTTTTACCTTGGCATACCTAATTGGCAAAGATTTATGTTCACACTAATATTTAGGTAGCTACCTATGCAAGTTTTTGTCTCTGGGTATGTTCCTTTATGCATCTAACCTAGTTGGGCACAGAGATTTTTCACAAGGACACATACTAGTGAAGGATATACTTATAGGCTACTTTTATTAGGTAGGTAGCTGGTAAGCTAAGTACCTACAGAAAAGTATCCTAGTCCCACAGGATTTTCGAACAGCTGCCACTTGCTAGTTAAGAAATAAGGAGACTTAAGGATCTTAGGTTTGCCTTGCTGAAGCCGCCAGGATGTCTGTGGAGGTGTCTGATACTCTTAGACAACAAAGTAGATAACCAACCTAATTATTTTTTGTGAATTAACGACGAGCCAGAGAAACCACGTATATTTCCATTTTATAAAGTTTAAATTAAATTAAAACACTTAAAAGATACTTTTTTTATCTTAAATATAACAATTCTAAACTCAAATAAAAATATTTCTTTCAAAACACGTCCATTTTGCCATTTAAGCAGACTCTTTAAATTTAGTGGGCACCTCGCGAGGTCCACTCTAATTTTAGAAAATTTTAGGTTGACGTTTCTTAATTTAGGCATTTAGTTCGTGCAACAGAATAACTTTTGCTCTTTAAAATCTAAATTGAATAGTTTAGTGCTGTCAAATTCAATTTTAGGTTAGACCTGTCATTTAAGTGGGTTTTCAGAATAACACACCTTTCTAAGTCTAATATTAGACATTTTAAAATTAGAAAACCGCCTAGAGAATCGGCCCCAGTATTTACGAAGCCTTTTTATTTCAAGGCTTAATTAGGAAAAGATCACTACTTCGGTATACGTTGAAAAGGCTTAATAAATGATTAATTAAAAGAACTGTTCAAACACAGGACCGTTTCTTACATTTGTTAATCTAAGGCAGATTTTTGCTAAGTTTGAAGAGGCTTTCACAAAGAAATAATCAGAGCAGACTTTCATTTGCTCTATTCTAAAGAATTCAGTGTTTTCTTAATCTATTTAATTTCAGAGTAAAATGTTGGAAATCGTAAAATTTACTGGTTTATGAATAAAATGGTTATAATACTCGATGATAGTGAATGTGATAATATTATCATCGCTTTGGTATTTTATCGATTACTTAAAATAATTAGCCCGCGACTTCACCCCCAATTTTTTACCCATGAAAGGGGTTGAGTTTTCAAAAATTCGTTCTTTGTCAATGTGTGAGCTTTACTAGGTATCTGCAGGCTAAACAGGCTTGAACATTTCTTTTATATATTTACATACATTAATTACCCCAATACCGATTTGACCATACATTGTTTTTGTGTAACTTTGACCATTTAGGCAGCGCACGCCTCAGAAACTCTCAAATGAGAGATTTTGTTCCAACCTAATTCACATTATTTCAATTTCCCTAGGGATCTCTAATTTTTTGAGAAATAAACTATAGCTATAAACCATCCTCTTGAATTATTCTATCTATTGGTGAAAACCGCATTAAAATCCTTTGCGTAGTTTAAAAGATCTACGCGCATACATACATGCATACAGACAGCGGGAAGCGACTTTATTTTATACTATGTAGAGATTGCTTACTGTAATTATACAACGTTAGTTTTAGCATACGCAAAACCTGAAAGTTGTTTGTTCAGAATCAGTAACCGAATCGATTGCAATCATTTATATTTCGACCAAAAAATACTTTAAAATCCTGCAAGTTAAGACACCTAGTTGAATGACCGCATGCACCAGCTGATTCGAGCCGCGCAAGCGGGAGCGCGCACGATCGACGCTAGCCGTCTCGTTCGCTCACAGCCGCTCACTTGGGGTGACCATGTTTTGTTGAGGACATCGACTCAACACAACAAGCTTAGAACTTCGTAAATTTTTATTAATAATATTTTTGAAATTTTGTATATTTATATTCTTTATGTAAAAATATTGGACACGCGTTTCGGTTATTGCATATACTAAAACTACCGTTGTGTAGCAGTGATGTGTTGAATCTACTTACATTTTGAAAATAATAGCGACAATAAAGAAAAATTATTACGATCTCTGCGTTATAAATGCTCACAACGTCTCCATACATTAACGCGCTTGTAAAAGATGTATTGTGAGTCTCAAGAAGCTCTTCATTACGTGAGTTATATTATAAGCTCATATGTTCGGTACAAGTTATACAAGCCAGCGGGAACTCATCATTCTACCACAGAACAGGAAGAAACTGTGAACGTTGCCATTATTTTTTTAAAGATACAAGTTAGCCGTTGTCTGCAATCTCACTTGGGGGAAATGACGATGCAGTCTGAGATGGAAGCGGAAAGCTAACCTGGAAGATTATAGCAGTTTTTAATAATACCCATGCCCTTTTAGTTTCTACACGGCATCGTACCGGAACGCTAAATCGCTGATCGACGCAGATCTTGTAAATGGACGAATGAGATGTTTACTATCGAAGTTTTTTGTAACTTGGACCAAAAGTGAAACGTCGTACAAAGCGTAGTGATAGCAAAACAGGAACGCCTTCCTCGTTACGACGTTAATTATATGCCGGAGTATAAATCACGCATTATAGGTACCTACTGTACTGTATACTGTTTTTATCGCTCTTACTCATAACTTTTACTTAAACATAAAACGTCGTACAAGGCGTAGTGAGCAAAACAGGAACCATACATGACTGGAACGCCTTTGATTACATGCCGGAGTATAATGCACACATTATAGGTACTGCTTGGAAAGTAAGAACGTGAGCACGCTAGGAACTTTCTTTTTTTGTCGCTATTTCTCATTACTTGTACCAAAATATAAAACGTCGTACGTACGTCGTACGGCGCGGCGTACTGACAGCAAAACACGAACAGTACATGACTGGGACCGCCTTTCTCATTACGGCGTAAATTATAATATGCCCGAGCATAATGCAGGCATTATAGGTGTAGGTACGGCTCGGAAAAGAAGGGTGAGATCACACTAGGGAACTTTTGATTCAAAAAGTTTGTCTTCAATCTAAAATATTTATTATTTTATTTTTTTTACTAGCTTATCCCCGCAACTACGGGGAGCTAGTCTAAGCTAGTCTACATTAAAACATGTCCAAAGAATATCGAACGAGTCCGTAATTTTGTCGGACTTAAAAAGTAACAACATTGCGCGACAACATTGACACGAACCCGGAGCTCCGCGATAACCCTCGGACACATTCCTTCCATCACAAGTTTATAAAACAATCCCGGCACTTAAGTTCTGAGGAGAGGAGACCCGTGCTCAGTAGTGAACCAGCGATCAGTTGATAAAGATGATGAAAAGATTCCTTTAATATTAAATCTTTCTATTTCTATCGAATAAAAAAGTGTGTAAAGAACATCGAACAAGTCCGTAATTTTGTCGGACTTAAAAAGAAACGCGCGACAACATTGACACGAGTCCAGAGCTCCGCGATAACCCTCGGACAAATTCCTTCCATCACAAGTTTATGAAGTAGAGCAAACGATCCCTGGCACTTAAGTTCTGAGGAGAAGAGAGCCGTGCTCAGTAGTGAACCAGCGATCAGGTGATAAAGATGATGAAAAGATTCTTTAATATTAAATCGTTCTATTTCTATCGAATAAAAAAGTGTGTTAAGAACATCGAACAAGTCCGTAATTTTGTCGGACTTAAAAAGAAACGCGCGACAACTTTGACACGAGTCCAGAGCTCCGCGATAACCCTCGGACAAATTCCTTCCATCACAAGTTTATGAAGTAGAGCAAACAATCCCGGCACTTATGTTCTGAGGAGAAGAGAGCCGTGCTCAGTAGTGAAACAGCGATCAGGTGATAAAGATAATGAAAAGATTCTTTAATATTAAATTGTTCTATTTCTATCAAATAAAAAAGTGTGTTAAGAACATCGAACAAGTCCGTAATTTTGTTGGACTTAAAAAGAAACGCGCGACAACATTGACACGAGTCCGGAGCTCCGCGATAACCCTCGGACAAATTCCTTCCATCACAAGTTTATAAAGTGGAGCAAACGATCCTGGCACTTAAGTTCTGAGGAGAGGAGACCCGTGCTCAGTAGTGAACCAGCGATCAGTTGATAAAGATGATGAAAAGGTTCCTTTAATATTAAATCTTTCTATTTCTATCGAATAAAAAAGTGTGTTAAGAACATCGAACAAGTCCGTAATTTTGTCGGACTTAAAAAGAAACGCGCGACAACATTGACACGAGTCCGGAGCTCCGCGATAACCCTCGGACAAATTCCTTCCATCACAAGTTTATAAAGTGGAGCAAACAATCCCGGCACTTAAGTTCTGAGCTATAAATATTGGAAATCTGTTTCCATGGTGACGCCGCGTTTTTGTTAATACCACAGACCACTAAGTACGATCACGCACTCATCCGATCCGAATCCGTGAAAATACGAATATAAAAAATATCTACGGCATATGTCAACGTAAGCTACCATACAAATTGTTTTTTGACAACTTCGGAACGTATTTTCACGGACTCGGATCGGATGAGTGCGTAACCGCCGTAAGGGTAATAAATAATAAAATAAATAAATGAATAATCTTTTATTTCAGACCAGTCTTAGTCCATATTTAAATTTACAACTATATATTTACTAGAGTTAGTGTGTTAGTGGGGCCGATTCTCTAGGCGGTTTTCTAATTTTAAAATGTCTAATATTAGACTTAGAAAGTGTGTTATTCTGAAAACCCACTTAAATGACAGGTCTAACCTAAAATTGAATTTGACAGCACTAAACTATTCAATTTAGATTTTAAAGAGCAAAAGTTATTCTGTTGCACGAACTAAATGCCTAAATTAAGAAACGTCAACCTAAAATTTTCTAAAATTAGAGTGGACCTCGCGAGGTGCCCACTAAATTTAAAGAGTCTGCTTAAATGGCAAAATGGACGTGTTTTGAAAGAAATATTTTTATTTGAGTTTAGAATTGTTATATTTAAGATAAAAAAAGTGTCTTTTAAGTGTTTTAATTTATTTTAAACTTTATAAAATGGAAATATACGTGGTTTCTCTGGCTCGTCGTTAATTCGCAAAAAATAATTAGGTTGGTTATCTACTTTGTTGTCTAAGAGTATCAGACACCTCCACAGACATCCTGGCGGCCTTATTTCTTAACTAGCAAGTGGCAGCTGTTCGAAAATCCTGTGGGACTAGGATACTTTTCTGTAGGTACTTAGCTTACCTACCTACCTAATAAAAGTAGCCTATAAGTATATCCTTCACTAGTACGTGTCCTTGTGAAAAATCTCTGTGCCCAACTAGGTTAGATGCATAAAGGAACATACCCAGAGACAAAAACTTGCATAGGTAGCTACCTAAATATTAGTGTGAACATAAATCTTTGCCAATTAGGTATGCCAAGGTAAAACTTGATGCCTTGTTATCATTATCAATGAGATTAATTCCTACTACCTACTACTTATTGCTAAACATATCAAAAATAAAGCAGAATAAGTGTGGTGGTAGAGTAGGTACTTATAATAAAGTTTAAGTTCTAAAATCTTAATGAGTTCACCTAAAGGTTTATTTATAGGCTAAATTAACAGATTTTACATTTAGTTATGTCTTATACTTACATACCCCTAGTATTGAACTAAGTACTTGAGTAGTACCCAGTTACTTCTTTATTTTCAACTCAGTAGATACCTGCTTGAAAGACTACCTATTACATGCATAAGTAGGTACTTATACTAGCTACAGTACAGTATAGATAACTACAACTAACTGACATAGCCTGGGTTCACTTTAATCATCTGATAAGTTTTAGTTGAGAAGTACCTAGTAGATACATCTTGTAATTCCTAAACATATCATGATAGGATCTTGTTGAGTTTACCTATATAGGTATACCCATACCCATATGGGTATCACATTTCAGGTTAACTAGCTGACCTGCCTGAGTTGTACCTGCCCCAGCTTTGTTCGGGTGGAATAAGTACCTATGTAAGTATCTGAAAATTATGTCGTAGTAGTCTATATAGGTACTTAAAGTAAACGTTCCTTACATGCAAATTCTCAAGTTTTTAAACTCAGCAGCTTAATAAATTACTAGACTCAGGAGTCAGCAGCTTATATGCTGATGTCAGTCAGTCAGTTTATATTTTTACATTTACATAATATGTACAGAAGAGAGAGAGAAAAGCTAGGACTTCTCCATAACATCCTCAAAAATGTGTGAAGTCTGCCAATCCGCACTTGGTCAGTGTGGTAGATTATGGCCAAAACACCTTATTCTGAGAGGTGACCCGTGCTCAGTAGTAGTGACCCGGCGATGGATTGATAATGATGATGATGATGATGATGTACTGACCTAGCTACCTGCCTTTAGGTCACAAGAAGTATATAGGGTACTTCTAGTACCTAAAGTGATCCTATAATGGTTCCTTTTGAGGTATGGAACCCATAGTTAGAAGAGAAATAACGTCAAAAAATAATTTGATTTCTTTTATCTTTTCTAGATCTATTTTATTGAAAACGGACTAAAGTTTTCTACACATTCCTATAATTCTACAAATTAATACAGAAATCTATAGACTCAACCTTTATTTAGTTTGAAATCTATAGATCTCTGACTTTGCATAGACTTAAGATACTGATAAAAGAGACAGAGTTATATGATTGGCATAAATCTGTCTCGTTTTAACTGAAACTTACGTCAGAGCAAAGTCAAAGTATGCTCTCTATACATATCTGTGCTTAAAGTATTATGTTTTAACTATGTCTAGTCCGAGCTAATTCAAAGTATAAGTACTCTATAGATTTTAGCCAAAGAATATGCAAACCTCAAAAAATGATTTTATAATTGTTATGGTGAAGACTGCATTGAAATTGATATAAATAGGGACTGAAAACTAATTTTGAACTATTCATACCTATAGATTATAAATTTCATTTTTCAGGTAGTACTAGTACAACTAAGTCATACTACAGCTGCTCAGTATGATGAAGGCAAGAATTTCCTAACAAAAGCAAGAAAACTTCAATCAGATGATTAACAATTACTTTTATTAAATAAAATAATAAAATATATACATATGTTTCATTCTGTACTGTACATAATTAATATTTATTTCAATAACATTTAAATAAAAATTAAGTTTAGGAAACAACTGTTCATTTTTGGTAGATGAGTGACGGAACATCTTTTTAACTCGCAGACTCCATATACTTGGTTTCATGAAATGGGCTGAAATAAAAATTGTCAACGTTGAAAGTTTGTTATGATGATGTGTTGAAAGGTTTAATGTATCCTACACTTCAATTTTTTGCTATGCATACTAGCTGTTTACTATGCAATTAAGCATCACTTTCTTTAACGGTGAACCAAACCATTGTGAGGAAACCTAAATGCCTGAGAGTTCTCCATAGTGTTCTCAAAGGTGTGTGAAATCTGTCAATGTGCACTCGGCCAGAGTGGTGGACAATGGCCAAACTCTTCCCGTTTTGAGAGGAGACCCCTGCTCAGTAGTCAGCCGGCAATGAGTTGATCGTGTGATGATACTAACTGTTGCCTGTAATTATTATTTTTATATAGGTATGCTACACTTCCATTTTTTGCTATATTATAATATGTACTAGCTGTTTAATAAGCAATTAAGTATCACTTTCTTTAACCGTGAAGGAAAACATTGTGAGGAAACCTACATGCCTGAGAGTTCTCCATAGTGTTCTCAAAGGTGTGTGAAGTCTGTCAATCTGCACTTGGACAGAGTGGTGGACTATGGCCAAACTACATTTTGAGAGGTGAGCTGGCAATGAGTTGATCATTATGATGATACCAGCTGTTACCTGTTATTATTATTATTATACACGTAGGTATATACATTCAATCTTGATCTTGTAGGTACTTTCATGCCTTAAATCACATTACCGCCTTAGTTTGTTGAATTCATAGCAGAATTCATGGATACCTCGTTCCACGTCCTTGCACGCCAGATTTGTAAGTATGCCGCCAAGTTTCAGAACTTCCTCGCTGTATATTCCTTTACCTGTATATTCAATGTACTCTGTGGCAGTCAGTTATTTAGGATGATTGCTTTTCATCTGTTTGCATTGATTTCCTAGCAAGAGTTTGACAATTAGGTACCTCGGTGATTTCAAGGTAAGGTAGGTAGGTAAGATTCCAAGCAAAATTCTTTGCTTTTATCTATTTTATGCACATAACCACTATTTTCACAAAGTTTTGTAACAAAAACTAAGATTCTTTAACCACAAAACATAAAGAAATTAGGTTAGAAATTATATTTGCAACAAAAATAATAGATCAGTTTTATAACTGGTTTTACGGCTCTGGGTTCTAGCACTTTTGATCAAACACTTAAGCCTACTTCACACGATAAAATGAACAAAACTTCAATTTTCGACACTTTTATTGTGATTCGACCTAAATAAATCAAGTAAAGTTATTATTTTTGTATTTCAAGTAACATCGTTCGATATTTTTCGCAAAAAATAGTTTTAAGATTAAAGGGGAAAATCAAACACAAATTTAGTGCAGTTCTTGTTATCTTAAATAGCAACACTTACTATTCAATTCAAACGTCATTTTAGACGGCCATTTAGGATGTTTAAATTTAGTTGAAGCAAAAAAGCGAATGCAGTTTAGAAATAGAAATCCTAAAATTAAAGAATCTAAAATTTAGTTTAGGTTTAGGTTAGAGTACAACAGAATTAGCACCAGTAACAATATTTCCTTATAGTTATAAAATATAATACTTTACCAAGAAAGTACACTTGTACAAAAGTGATGATAGCCTACTGTTTGCGTTGGCCTTCTATTTGGGGGATCCGGGGTTCGATCCCGGGCACGTGGCTCTGACTTTTTGGAGTTATGAAGGTAAACATCGTGAGGAAACCTACACCACTGAGTTCTCCATAATGTTCTCAAAGGTGTGTGAAGTCCACCAATCCGCACTTGGCCAGCGTGGTAGACTATTCCAAACCCTTCTCTTTCTAAAAGGAGACTTGTGCTCAGTAGTGAGCCAGCGATGGGTTGATAAAGGTGTCAATGACAAGTTTTTTCTTAAATTTTTCTCTATATTTTTTTTGAATAGATATAGCGAGCAAACGAGCAGGCGGGTCACCTGATGTTAAGTGATTACCGCCGCCCATGAACATTTGCAGCACCAGAGGAATCGCCGATGCGTTGCCGGCCTTTTAGGAATTTGTTGGTCCACCCCTTGAATAACCCCATGTTGTAATCAAGGGGGAACACCGCCGATGGGAGTTGGTTCCACAGTTTGCATGTGCGTGGAAAGAAGGATCTGGCACAGCGGACGGTTGAAGTGCACCAGACACCCAGGTGGTGAGGGTGAAATTCCTTACGGTGGCGCGCGGTGCGGTTGTAGAAAAATGAGGGTGAAATGAGGTCAAAAAGCTCTTCAGAGCACTCCCCATTATAAAGGCGATAGAACACGCATAGAGAGCTAACGTCTCTGCGGTGGTCCAGGCTTTCCAACGAGCCGGTTAGTTTGGGATCGTCCACAAGTCGAACAGCCCGCCTTTGGATCCGATCAAATGGAAGGAGTTGAGAGAGGAGTCTATCTATCTAAATAAATCTGTCTTTCTCAAATTTTTTTGCTTGATTCTGGCGTCTGATTAACTACTAAAATATCTAGACATCTATTAAATGATGGTGGAAATGAAAAAATTCCGTCTTTTAACAATGGAAACGTACACACGGAGTTTTACTCGTAGATGCACGTGTTTAAACTTTAAAGACGGTCGATTTCACGGCAACAGTGAACGATGGAGACAGATTTTTCCAGTTCTTTCCCAGAGATTACAGTGTTATGAAGAAAATGTTACCGAGTTTCCTTCACAGGAGCGTACGTGCGGCACATTAATATGTTATGACCGTCATCATAGAGGCCGTTCAGTTCACAGAATTCAATATAGAAGTGGTAAAGACGTGATATGACACACAGATATCTAATGAACTATCAGTCATCATGCGTTAATAATGGTTTATACCCTATCCGCAGAAAGAAGTTATTATAGCACTATAATAACTTTCTTTCTTTCTTTCTGTTATACGTAATCTCATGCAAATGACTAAGACGAAAATCTCCGTGATCGTTAACCATTTCGAATCACCAACCAATCACTAACAAGTTTTCAGAAAAACATTCGAAATTCAATTGAATATGTTTTCAAAAACATTCGAAATTCAATTCGAAATAAATGGTTGACGCCCACTGAGATTTTTGTATCTGTCTTATAGACTAGCTCATGCTCGCGACTTAGTCCGCGTGGACTACACAAATTTCAAACCCCTATTTCACCCCTTAGGGGTTGAATTTTCAAAAATCCTTTCTTAGCGGATGCCTACATCATAATAGCTATGTGCATGCCAAATTTCAGCCCGATCCGTCCAGTAGCTTGAGCTGTGCGTCAGTCAGTCAGTCAGTTAGTCACCTATTCCTTTTATATATTTAGACGAAAATCACTGAAAAGTTTACAATATTCGGCACGATTTTGCCAGTAGGGTAAATACACAGCAAGAACAATTTGCACTAACTTTAAACATTTCTGGCAAAAATAAAATTAAATGATTAATCAGAATAATGTTCGAGCAATATATTTTCCGGAATTGGTATATTATTGTATAATTAGCGAGATCTCTACTTATTACGGAGCAATTGTATTGCGCTATTTCGTGAAGCTTTCTCAGTAACTGTGTGCTTTACGCTCTGGCCCAAGTTATATGATATACAGGGTGTAACCAGAATGCTAACAAAAACTTAGCTTTATTGTTATACTACCTAAAGACAATCCAATACCAATAACCATTTGCCTCATTTTGTAGTTTTAGTGATTTAGTATTTCTCAAATTCGCAATGTATAGCGTGCAAAACTCAGGTCAGTACCCCACTTACGACGCGGCATTGACTCCGAGTGGTCTACTTACGCAACGTCCGTTTTGTCAGATGTTTTATTTGCAATATATCGTGCACTTTTATAAAATATGGGATTTTTTTTAATACGTTTTTTTTTCAGGTATCATATCAGTAATCATCAGTACTATCACCTGTCTTTGTTTTTGCTAGCGTGCTGGTTACACCCTGTAGTATGGTGAAGGAAAAAAGTTCTACATAATATGAGTGTCCACAGCAATAAACTTGCAGAAGTCGATGTCATTGTCATATCAATGTCAATTTCTGCAATTTTAACCTACTAAAACCAAACTAAGGTTAAGATTAAGACTTATTGCGAGTGTTTATCTAGTACAAGTGACTTACCAGAGATAACATCCGCTAGATTTATTCATTATTGCTAGCGACGTGGACTATTACCTACTCCTGCCAAAATTTTACACTTTTTAGCGTTTAAATTTTAAATTTTACACAGCTACATGTGAAACATTTTAGTTCAATGTTTCACATGTAGCTGTAATTTTTTTTGCTCTCTACCCTAGCCGACCATAATATATTCAAACTTAAATCACTTTTTTTTCAAATTAAATTATTTACCTACTTTTATATTATTTACCACTGCGTTTTGCAGGGATAATTAATATCTTTCGCCATGAAATAGGGCATTCATTTTGCATGCACAACGTATTGGTTTAGTGCTAAAAATGTTGACTTAAGGTCTTCATTAAGGGTTATTTGAATCTCCATAAGAAACAAATTAACACCTAAGATGTGTAGTAGTTGCTATTTTTCTTGCGAATGTAATTTTTCCTAAAGTCTGTAAATATCTTATTATGTATAAAAAGTTAGAGACCACAAGTAAAGCAATAGTAAGAGGCTTTCTATTTTGACTTTAAATATCATAATACCGTACACTTGTTTAGCTGTCATTGAATTTTTAGCACCCGCTTGCGCTTCTGACTTAAATCTTTGGAAAGAAGAGGGGTACAGTACTGTCAGTAAAACAAGAGTTGAAACGCTTCCTTATTACGACATAAATAATAAGGCCAGCTATTTATTTCTGTCCTCGTAAATTAGTGCACAGTGAATTAGAGCTTAAGCAATTGTAAATTGAGTCCAAAGTTAAATGACACGAGTTTTCGCCAGAATCAGATGCTTTATTCTGTAGGGTTTAATTGAATTTAAAACTTTTAATGTACATCGCGAGGAGCAATTTATCGAATAATTTGTTTATTGCCTTGCTGATGGTCGTTTTCAATATTATAATATTACTAGCCCGCGACTACGTCCGCGTGGAATTAGGTTTTTTATATATCCCGTGGGAATTTTTTGATTTTCCGAGATCAAAAGCAGCCTATGTCACTCTCCAGGTCTTTATCTATGTCCATGCAAAAAATCTCGTCAATCCGTTGCACCGCTGCGATGTGATTGAAGGACAAACCAACAAACCAACAAACCAATAAACCAACAAACCAACAAACAAACACACTTTCACATTTATAATATGGGTACCTACTGATGATTGTCGAATTTCATATTTTTATACCTTATCGAAGCTTAAGGCTGAAAGCTGTGATAGCGTAGTGGTTAGGACGTCTGCCTTTAAATCGGAGGTCGGGGTTTCGATCCCGGGCACGCACCTCTAACTTTTCGGAGTTATGTGTGTTTTAATTAATTAAAATTCACTTGCTTTAACGGTGAAGAAAAACATCGTGAGGTAATCTACATGCCTGAGAGTTCTCCATAATGTTCTCGTGTGTGAAGTCTACCAATCCGCACATAGCCAGCGTGGTAGACTATGGCCAAAACTCGAAGTCACTCTGAGAGGAGACCCGTGCTTTGTAGTGAGCCGGTGATGGGTTGATCATGACGATGATACCTTATCGATCTTGTCATAATTTTCCTGAAGATTATATCAAGTGTGATATCTTGTCCCGCTCGGTCTTGGCTGGGTTGTGATTCCTGAAAATTCTTTCTTAGTAAAGGAAATCTACATGCCTTTAAGAAAAGTTCAAGTTTAGACCCAGCAGCTTGAGCTCATCGGTCGGTTTTATGTCAGTCAGTTTCTCCTTTTATAGTAGTATGCTAGTATAGTTCTAGGAATTAGTTTCGCATCGCAAAGTGCCAACATTTCATACATTTCCTACGAGTACGTCAAGGGTAAAGGATTGTGAATAATACATGCGTCATGCAGTAGTGCGATACGCAATTGGACGTTGTTATGCCAAATCTTTTTAAATATATAAAAGGAAAAAGTGACTGACTGACTGACTGACTGATCTATCAACGTACACCTCAAACTACTGGACGGATCGGGCTGAAATTTGGCATGCAGATAGTTATTATGATTTAGGCATCCGCTAAGAAAGAATTTTTGAAAATTCAACCCCTAAAGGGGTGAAATAGGGGCTTCAAATTTGTGTAGTCCACGCGGACGAAGTCGCAAGCATAAGCTAGTATTTCGAGAAGTTATTTTAATGTTCATTGTCTATGGTCATTTTCGTAAATAACAACGCTAAGTAACTTTATTACTTTCGTTTTTAAGCGGTATATTTATGTTATTTCTGTATAGTAAATTTTGTTTCAATATGTTTGTTGAAATGAAAATGTTATATTATTATATCGCCTATGACCATAGTTAACAAAATGATATTTTCTCGATTGCATCTATTTTGCATAACCACATCCAATTGATCCTTAAAAGCCTGGACTCGTCCCCAGGGTGCCTAATGGCCAGTTCATGTTCGAAAGAGCTATCTTGGTAACAGCCCAATACCTCAAATCTTATTGTATTGGTTCCGTAGTATATAAACTACCACAAGTAGGTATACCGTTTCACTGAGGCTGAGATCTACAAAACGTATTTTGACTTTGCTCACAAATTATTCCAAGTTTTTTTCCTCATGGATACCACCGCACCCGGGGAGGTACGGAGGTTATGTCTTACTGACTAAAACCCCACGATGTTCCACGCATCGCCTGGTGGCTGGGCTATGGGACCAAACACGTTCGCGCAACCCAGCCAGCGGCGCCTGCTGAGGACCTACCTCAGGGGACCAATATAGTTTCTACACACCGTCTGAGGCGCACCAGGAACACGAAGGTGCGCCTTCCGAGTCGAGGACTGATTTCTTTCCGGACGATAGACTCCCGTGTCTATTGCCCGAAAGTCCTTCTCAAGAGGGTAGGCGGCGGTCGTGGGCGACTCGCCTACGCCCGATCCTCCTACGACGGATGGCATGAGAGCTGAAATTATCTTCTCTCAGCGCTTAACAAAGCCTTAGACAACCAAATCGATGACTTACGAAACTTATTGTAAGTACGACGACCTATGAAACGAGCAGCACCTGCCTATTCTTATTTTAATTTTTAAATATATTGTTTTCTATTTAAAAATTGAGCACGTATTTTAGTTTTTGAGGATTTTTCCTTCGCTAAAAAAATGCGTGGGACCCTAATACCTGGAGGCAATGGCGATTCTTTTTTTATTTATTCCTCGTTTTAATGTTTGTTTTTTTATGTTACTCTAATAGTATTTAGGGAAAAAATTCAAAGAATTTCGAATTTAAAATGAATGTTTTGTCTAATGGCCAATTACTTTTAAAATGTTTCGTATTTTTCGTTCCGTTCCATTTTGTTGTATAAAAAATACAAGATAAATAATAATTAAGTACAAAAAGTTCTAGGTAGATTCCTTGTTTGGCTGATAAAATATAATATAAGGGACTCTTTTACCCATACATACATGTCTATAGTTAAAAACCTCGAGAAGACATAGGCTACTTTTCTACCGGAAAAACAAGGAATTTTTAAAAATCTTAACGCTAAAGATTGAATAATTTTAGTCCATAACAATAACACTAAATCAAGAAACTCACCTAATCATACAAAATTTAATATCTTACAATTCACTTCTACAAGATCTAGAATAGGAAATGAAAATTGCATGAGACAAGTCTATTTATTTCTGCCCGCCCGCCCAGCCGCCCGCCCGCGGGGGTTTGCGGTTTGCGATGAAAATTTAAACTTGTAGAGCGACATTGGTTGTAATAAGAAAAATGTAAAAACTAGGATGCACACGTAATGTATTGGCCTCCTTTGTGGTATTTCTATTTTTTTTTTATTTAGATACAAGTCAGCCCTTGACTGCAATCTCACCTGGTGGTAAGTGATGATGCAGTATAAGATGGAGGCGGGAGACCCTGGAAGGGGTATGACAGTTTTTATTAAACCCATACCCTTTTGGTTTCTACACGGCATTGTACCGGAACGCTAAATCGCTTGTCGGCACGACTTTGCCGGTAGGGTGGTAACTAGCCACGGCCGAAGGCTTCCACAATACTAATACTATTTTATGGCTTATATTCCCCTTTTCATCCAACTTAGTGCTAGGGTAATAATTATTATGTAACACTAGCTTATGCTCGCGACTTCGTCCGCATGGACTACACAAATTTCAAACCCCTATTTCACCCCCTTAGGGGTTGAATTTTCAAAAATCCTTTTTTAGCAAATGCCTACGTCATAATAGCTATCTGAATGCCAAATTTCAGCCCGATCCGTTTAGTAGTTTGCGCTGTGTGATAGATCAGTCAGTCAGTCACCTTGTCCTTTTATATATTTAGAAGAAGATTATTTCATTACAGAAGATCCAATCTTTATTATTTTCACATCTTAACAAAATGTACTCGAACAAAATAATTAGTAAGTACTGCACTCGAATCTAGACAACGAGTCTTCAACTAATTTGAGCAAACAAAGCGCTCTCCATTCGGATTTAAATGAGAACGGATTTGTTTCATTCCAAGAACAAGGTTTCATAACAAAAGAAAAGAATAATACTTGGAACTCTATGGAAAAATATTAAATGTTTAATTTGGTTAATTAATCTAAAATAATTATGATTAACTGCTCTTTAGGAAATCAATATCCTTGTTATAAATACGAAAGTGTGTTTGTTTGTTGGTTTGTCCTTCAATCACGTCGCAACGGTCCAACGGATTGACGTGATTTTTTGCATGTGTATAGATAAAGACCTGGAGAGTGACATGAGACTACTTTTTATCCCGGAAAATCAAAGAGTTCTCACGGGATTTTTAAAAACCAAAATCCACGCGTACGAAGTCGCGGGCATCAGCTAGTGTTTAATTTGGTTAATTAATCCAATTATGATTAAGTGCTCTTTAGGAAATGTTCTCAAAGGTGTGTGAAGTCTGCCAATCCGCATTGGGCCAGCGTGGCAGACTATGGCTAAAACCCTTCTCACTCTGATAAGAGACCCGGCTCAGTAGTGGGCCGGTAATGGGTTGATCATTTTTTTATTTATAGACTAGCGCTTGGCTGCAATCAGACCTGGTGGCAAGTGATGATGCAGCCTAAGATGGAGCGCGCTTGTCTAGAAGATGCCTATTCACTCTTGACTTGAAGGTACCCGTATTATAATTGGAAGGAAAAACTGATGCTGGAAGGGTGTTCCTAATCTTAGCGTTTCGTATAAGAAATTATAATGATGATGAATCATGATGATTCATACTAATACAGTGGAAAATCAATTAACCGGACTATTTGTTGTCGTTAGGGATTCGGATAATCGAAAATCCGGATAATCGAATGTATGAAGAAAAGCGGCTTTTATGCATATTATGTAGTTCATATAATAGTATTTTCAATTTTCAAAGTAAGATAACTATACCAAGTGGGATATCATATGAAAGGGCTTTGCCTGTATATTCTAAAACAGATTTTTATTTATTTTTATGCATAATAGTTTTTGATTTATCGTACAAAACGACGGAAAAAATACTCGGTGCGCGAGTATGGCTCGCACTTGGCCGAACAATTTTAGGTGGTAGTCCGGATAAACGCGAATCCGTATAACCGAGGGCCGGATAATCGAGTTTCTACTGTATTATAAATTCGAATTATAATACTTAACAGACGTTGAACGCTTTTTTTGACCTAGAAATCCATTTCGACTACAAAGGTCTTGTGTAATGACTTCTACACAAAACACCTGCGTACGAAACCCCGAAGCAATCCCCGTGTCTGAATATTATCAAGTTTTGCCCCTTAAGGTAGTTTCTCATGGTGCGAAATAGTACAAAATCGTTTGGCCGGTACATCTATGCCTGTAGAGTATTTAGTATCTAGCCGTGGCGGAAATGTCTCTACTCTCAGGGCTGGTTTCCATCAGTTGTGCGTGGCCGAAGTCTCTCATCAAACTAGAGCACAGAGTTTCAGTTCTAAGTATGGAAACCCCCAAATTTATTGTTTTTTTTTCTATTTTTATGTGAAAATCTTAATGCAGTTCACAGAATACATCTACTTACCAAGCTTCAACATAGTGACATACGGATGGACAGACAGACAGACAGACATGACGAATCTATAAGGGTTCCGTTTTTTGCCATTTGGCTACGGAACCCTAAAAATGAATCACTGAATGTGTTGCTGATCGTAAATCTCGAGAAAAGCTAAACCGATTTGGCTAATTCTTTTTTTATAATATTGACTGTTAGGAGGTTTCGAAGTTCGCCGAATCAGCTAGTCTAAATATATAAAAGGAAAAGGTGACTGACTGACTGACTGAATGACTGACTGACTGACTGATCTATCAACGCACAGCTCAAACTACTGGACGGATCGGGCTGAAATTTGGCATGCAGATAGCTATTATGACGTAGACATCCGCTAAGAAAGGATTTTTGTAAATTCAACCACTAAGGAGGTGAAATAGGGGTTCAAACCCCTATTTCACCTCCTTAAGGGTTGAAAGTTTGTGTAGTCCACGCGGACGAAGTCGCGAGCATAAGCTAGTTCATAATATCAAATCTAGTTCATAAAATCACTCACGATAGTTTAAACATTAAAAAGGCAAAGTCTTTGGTGTTTTCTTTAGTTGAGTTAAATGACCTAGCCCTATGAGAACCTACTATTACTTGTAGATATAATTTATGAGGTAAACATTTCTGACGTGTGTGTACCCAACTACTACTAATTAAGCCCTTTACTGGAAATGTTTGCTCAATATACAAGAAGTTTGTGAGCCAAATTTAATCTTAATTGTATTAGCAATAAGACTGAATATTAATTAGTAGTATTTTACTATCAAAGTAAAGTTAAATCTTGTGTCCGAGCCTGCCTGAAGGATTAGATGTGTTTCGCAAATACGTAATATTAAGGAGTATTATTCAAAGATGTTTTAGTAAATTAGTTTTTAGAGTGGATGTCATTAATACAGGATGTAACCATAACGCTAGCAAAAACTTAGCGTAATCGTTTTACTACCTAAACACAATCCAATACCAATTATAACCATTAGCCTTATTTTGTAGTTTTAGTGATTTAATATTATTCAAACCCGCAATGTAGGTATAGCGTGCAAAACTCGGGTCAATGGCCTACGACGCGGAATTGACTCCGAGTGGCTTACGCAACGTTCGTTGACCTCTAGCGTCAGTCAGATGTTTTATTTACAAAATTATAAAAAAAATCGCGTTTTTTTGGGGTATGATATTAGTAATCATTAATACTATCACCTGTCTTCGTTTACTGCCAGCGTTCTGGTTACACCCTGTATGCAACGGTCCGTTGTTATCATCAATCAATATATATATATATATATATATATATATATATATATATATATATATACTGTAACAGGTCAAATTCTGTACATTGAAGATATTTTGAAAATTTTTTTTCGAGGGCACTCTATAATCGATACTGAACACAAAACTGTAATTTTTTTCATTTTTGTCTGTCTGTCTGTCTATCTGTCTGTCTGTCTGTCTGTATCACGGCCGCGCATCACGCTGAAACTACTGAATGGATTCCAATGAAACTTGGTACGATTTGAGGTCATACTATGAGGAAGAATATAGGATACTTTTTATCCCGAAATTCAGTATGGTTCCCGTAGGAGAGGGGATGAAAGTTAAAATGTATACTGAGTTGTAATTCATTAACGCGTAGTCCGATTTCATTCATTCTTTTTTTGTTAGAAAGGGGATATTTTAAAAATTGTTCCGTAAATATTTCAAGGTAATCGGTTTTTAACCGACTGTCAAAAATGAGGTGGTTCTTTTTTAGGTACCAAGCATAGGCTACATCATTGAACTTCGGATCCTAACTCCTCAATCCTGATGCTGCAAAGTACTGAAGTCCTAAATCGTGGGGATTTTAGAATTTCTGATAGTGAATTGATATTTTAAAAAAAATTAAAAAATTTGAATCGACTGTTAGGCGGAACGAAGTTCGCAGGGTCAGCTAGTCTTTAATAAATTGTTGTCATTAGTGTGAAGAATTTTAAGTTACTTGTACTATAAGACCTACTTGCCAAATTTCATGATTCTAGGTCAACGGGAGGTACCTACCCTATAGGTTTTCTTGACAGACACGACAGACAAACCGATAGACAACAAAGTGATCCTATAAGGGTTCCTTTTTTCCTTTTGAGGTACGTACTGGAAATGTATCTTCCAAAAGATTTTACTTCAGTTCTCAGTAAACTCGTTCCCGTCAACAACACTATCAGTAAGTTAGCACTCTTCGTAGTTTGCACTAAACTTAGTGTCGTGTGAAGATCTTTAAGTTGACGCTTTATGGACTTTAGCTGAGTTGACTGTTTGTAACGACTCTAGGCTCATGAGAAATCAGAGTAGACTAATTTATTTAAAGTATGAATTTAAGGCAGGTGCATGCTACGAAGAAAATTCCTGATAAAACTATCATCATCAACTCATCGTTGGCTCACTACTGAGAACAGGTCTCTTCTCAGAATGAGAAGGGCTTAGACCATACGGATTGGCAGACTTCACACACCTTCAAGAACATTACAGAGTACCTACCTACTTACTCTCAAGTCTTCTCACGATGTTTTCCTTTACCGTTAAAACAAACTCGCCGGCACGGATTGGCGGTTCCTCTGGTTCTGCAAATGTTCATGGGCGGCGATAATCACTTAACATCAGTGAAACGCGTACTCGTTTGCTTGCTATTTTCATAAAAAAGTGATATTTAACGTACCTACATACCTAACTACGAAAAGTTAGAGGCGACGGAGGAGATATGATTTGCTTCAACGGTGAACGCAAACATCGTGAGTTTCCTACATGCGGCATGCCTGAGAGTTTTTCATAATGTTCTACACATAACATTATGTATGCATATCTATTTATATAAAAGGAAAAGGTGATTGTCTGACTGACTGACTGATCTATCAACGCACAGCTCAAACTACTGGGCGGATCTTGCTTGAAATTTGGCATGCAGATAGTTATTATGACGTAGGCATACGCTAAGAAACTATTTTTGAAATTTCAACCCCTAAAGAGGTGAAATAGGGGTTTGACATTTGTGTAGTTCACGCGGACGAAATCGCGAGCATAAGCTAGTAACTTAATAAAGGTAAAGGTTGAAATCTTAACCCTATCCTAGTGGTTAACGTTTATTTTTGAAAGCTTTGCCAGTTACAGTCACACTTTACCAGTTATAACTACGGGTTAGGGTATATCTGGTATATTAGAGGTAATACTTGAGCATGAAAGCCAAAAGACCTCAAACAGAAAAGCCAGAATAAATAACTCAAAACTCAGCAGTTTAGAGTCACTGCCGTCGTATGTGTGTCCACGCCTTACACGAGAAAGCACAACAAGTCCTGTATCTAACCACTAAAATTTAAACATCCAAGACACTAATAAACTTAACTTTATTCACCCGAGGACTTCATTATGCCTTATAATTACCTAAAATTTGTGTTTCACGGGGCCATTTTAATCTGTAGTGTCTAGTTAGTGACACAAAACCCAGTTTTGAACTAAGGCTAAGATCATACTTGCGACTCACTCTGTCTAAAAAACGACCTAAATTTTTGATGTCTTATTCACAAAAAGTTGCATAAATTATCCTATTGTTTGTTTTGAATCTGGTTTAGCGGACGGGTTTAAAAAAAAAAAAAAAAAAATATTTCAGGCAATAACTACAATAAATCACAATTCATAACAATATAATATTGTGGCAAAAAAACACAAAGGAGATGACAGTAAATTAAATTTTTGAAAGAATAACAAATGATCAAGATGAATGAAAAATAAAAATGCATGTAAAGTGGAGCTCACAATTTATAAAAACTAATCTAACTTAGCCAGAAATAATACATAATTATATCGGCCTACAACGATGGAATAAGACTGGTCAGAACACCTCTATTTTTAACAAAATATTTATTTTTGACATATTATTTATTGGATTGTCAGAAATTCATCTAAAAAATATTTTCATCAACAGACATAACAGCACAAATTAAAATTTAAAAATCTATTTTTCATATCTTTTGCCCAATTTGGCTAAACCGTTACATGCCAACGTAATTATTGATCATTCTTACCTAAACCAACAAATTAACAAACCAGTAAACCAACAAACCAACAAACAAACACACTTTCGCATATTTTATAATGATAAGGGTACAGATTTTTCACGCACAAGACAAAAAGTCGTCACTAAGTCGCTAATCCGTCTACTTTCTAGTTAGCGAGCACAAACCCCCGTGTCATATTCACGTCGACCTACCCCCGGCTGTAAGCCGTGATTTTATTGACCGCTCTTACACATTATACACAAGACAAAAAGTCGTCACTAAGTCGCTAATCCGTCTACTTTCTAGTTAGCGAGCACAAACCCCCGTGTCATATTCACGTCGACCTACCCCCGGCTGTAAGCCGTGATTTTATTGACCGCTCTTACACATTATACACAAGACAAAAAGTCGTCACTAAGTCGCTAATCCGCTCTTACGTTAAACACGGGTGTCTACTTTCTAGTTAGCGAGCACAGACCCCCGTGTCATATTCACGTCGACCTACCCCCGGCTGTAAGGCGTAGGGCCGTGATTAAAACTAAATGGCGGCGCGGTATGACGTCTTCACGCGTAGTTTTGCCATTGATACTATATTACATACATACACACTTCAATAGATTATTTCATCATTTTTATTATTGCAAGATAGGTTTGCGTTTGATCATCCATACTTCTAAATATATGTATTTAAGGAAAAGGTGACTGACTGTCTGACTGATCTATCAACGCACAGCTCAAACTACTGGACCGATCGGGTTGAAATTTGGCATGCAGCTATCTGCATCTATTAGCATCCGCTAAGAAAGGATTTTTGAAAATTCAACCCCTAAAGGGATGAAATAGAAGTTTGTGTAGCCCACGCGGATGAAGTCGCGAGCATAAGCTAGGAATATTATTATAAATGCGAAAGTGTGTCTGTCTGTCTGCTAGCTTTTCACGGCTAAACCGTTCAACCGATTTTGACAAAATTTGGTACAGAGATAGCTTGCATCCCGGGGAAGGACATAGTCTACTTTTTATCCGGGAAAATTAAAGAGTTCCCTCGGGATTTTTAATAACCTAAATCCACGCGGACGAAGTCGCGGGCATCAACTAGTTTAATAATAATTTATCATCGGTTGTACACATTGACTTATATATTACTTCGTAAGGACAGGGCCATTGAATAAGCAAAATGGCACCGATTCATTGGTCCTAAAATTTTTATTTAGCACCAATGCAACCTCAGTGACGTCTGGATTTCAAACGGGTCGTTCATTAGTACCTATCTAAAAGGTGGCGCTGATTTATTTGGTTCCAAAACCGTGAAAATTTTTGTTCGCTTGGGCATATCTTGTCATTTATATCGATGGTTGTACACCAATTTGTTTGTGAAATGTGTTTGTTGTGGCGTCACGTGGCGGGGACAAAAGGTGTCCCTTGGATTACCCCCCTCACATGTCCCTTGTTTCACTGGCCATTGTGGGGATTTGTTGCCTCATAGCTCTGAAATTACACACGTATTTAGTTTTGCATTGGGAACCTTTCGCGAGTACCTATACACAGAATTAAAAACTATTTTTGTCGCAATTTTAAGGGAGGTTGGTGGGGCCATAGAAGGTGGAGGGTTGGTTCATGAATAGGCATAGCCCGCTGACGGACAGACGGACGGACAGCAGAGACTTAAAAATACACTTTCATAATATAATAATAAAATAAATAAAATAAAATAAAAAAGCCTTTATTGTCTAATACGTTAATTCCAATTATATCCCCTTTTACAATAATTTATTTATTTTTACATCATTTTTGATCATAAATTCATCGTATTCGAAACAATATCAATTCATAAAAATATATCAGTTCATTCATCGTCATAATAAAATTAGTTTCTAATGTCAAAATTTATGTTTATATGTTATATTTAAGTCCCTTATAGTAATATATTCAGTCACGCATTAGTCGCCTCAATGGCGTAGGCCTCCCCCAAATCTCTCCAAAGCTCCCTATCTCGAGCTTTCCTCATCCAGTCCGGTCCTACATTTTGGGCAAAAATATCCCGCCATCTCTTTCTTTGTCGTCCTCTTTTCCTTTTTCTGTTTCTCGGAACCCACTCAGTCACCTTTTTTGTCCATCTCATCTTATCCAACCTACAAATATGTCCAGCCCATTTCCATTTTAATTTTATAATAATTTTCCTTACATCTGTCAGTTTGGTCATCCTCCGAATCATTTTATTTCTTACTCTATCTTTAATCTTTAGTCCCAACATACTTCTCTCCATTTTCCTTTGACATATTGCTAGTTTCTCTTCCTCTTCCTTCCTTAGAGCCCACGTTTGACATCCATATGTCAAACATGGCAATATCGCGACCTCAAATAGTTTCTTTTTTATATGGACTTTTATTTCCCTGTTCTTCATAATCTCCTTATAGCTCCAAAATTTTTTCCAAGCGATGGCAATCCTTCTCTGTATCTCCTTCTCTGTACAGCTTTCAAAAGACACAGACTGCCCTAGGTAGACATAATCTTTTACGTATTCTATCTTTTCCCCCGCTACGTTGATGTCCATCCATTCTGCATTCGTAAGGATTTTTGTTTTGGAACTGTTTAATAATAGGCCAGCTTCCTTGCTCTCCCTTGCCAGTTCCTCTACCATCACGTTGAGATCCGATGCATTTTCCGCGAATACAACGATGTCGTCTGCAAAACGTAGATGACTAAGGAACTCGCCATCAATCCTTAGGCCTTTTTCCTCCCAGTCCAAGTTTCTAAAAATGCTTTCTAGGACTGCAGTGAAAATTTTTGGTGATAATGGGTCCCCTTGTCTGGCTCCTCTTTTGATGGGAAATTCAGCTCCTTCTCTTTCCAGTCTAATTCTTGCTCGGCATCTAGAATATACACTTTTGATTATACTTATGTATTTTTGAGAGACACCTTGTTCTAGTAATGACGACCATATTCTATTCCTATCGATAGAGTCGAAGGCTTTTTTGTAGTCGATAAAACACATGTACATCTTTATGTCATATTCGTTTGCCTTCTCTATTAATTGAGTCACTACCTGAATATGGTCTATAATACTGAAACTTAATTTTGTATTATTTTGCAGTCATTATGACAAGCACCTTAACCCGTATGTCACCAGCAGTATTAGGAAATTAACGGTGCGTGAAGCTTGCACCTTTGAACTTTGAACTTAGTCTGCTGGGGCGAGATCGTGGAGCGAGCGGAATTAAGTTTTACCGTCCTATAGTATTATTAGGCTATCCTTATGTTATAAACTCGGCTATGCAGGTTCTAAGTTCTCTCTTCGCTAAGTTTCGCTAAGTTTAAGTTTAAGCTTTTAATTTTAGTACGACTAGCTTATGCTCGCGACTTCGTCCGCGTGGAACACAAATATTTCAAACCCCTATTTCACTCCCTTAGGGGTTGAATTTTCAAAAATCCTTCCTTAGCGGACGCCATCGTCATAATAGCTATCTGCATGCAAAATTTCAGCCCGATCCGTCCAGTAGTTTGAGCTGTGTGTTGGTAGATCAGTCAGTCAATCTTACTTATCCAATTACCTACAACTTGGTCTAGTAGCTTTGGATCACATTGGCTGTGACGAACGAATAGACAGACATACAGACACACGAGTGATGTAGGGGTTGGTTTTTCATTGGTCTTGCGCCACCTGAATCCAGCGGCTCCCTACGACTCGTCTGATGTCGTCCGTACACCTAGTGGGGGGGTCTTCCAACGCTGCGTCTTCCGGTGCGAGGTCGCCATTTCAGCATCTTGGGACCCCAACGTCTATCGGTTGTACTGTGTTATTTGAGGTACCTACCTACGGAACAATAAAAATGGGAAAATACAATAACGACAACTGAATATTAGCGTAGCACATAGAAATATAAAAGGAAAGAAAAATAAAGTACCATATTGGGAGTCTCAATAGTATTTTGCTACATAATATAATATAGATGCGTTTGGGACTTTCTCTTCAGTCGTTAAGATAAATTGGTTAGTTATTTGGATTGTTATATTATCATGATGATCATACTTGGGCTAGTATTTCCAGTATTACTAATATATAACTGGTTTTTTTTTTTAAGAATATTAGCCATGTTAAATGACTAATACCTATTATCCTTTCCTCTCCAACTATGCGTCAAGCTTGCGCTAGGAGTAGGTACGACAATAGTGCAACGGGCGGGGTTTGAACCGTCGACCTTTCGGTTTTCAGTCCACTCCTTTACCCGTTGAGCTATTGAGGCTCGATTTTATTCCGATACAAGTTAGCCCTTGACTGCAATCTCACCTGGTGGTAAGTGACGATGCAGTCTAAGATGGAAGCGGGCTAACTTGGAATGGGTATGGAAGGTTTTAATAAACCCATGCTCCTTTAGTTTCTACACGGCATCGTACCGGCACGATAAATCGCTTGGCGCCACGGCTTTGCCGGTAGGGTGGTAACTAGCCACGGCCGAAGCCTCCCATCAGACCAGACCAGAAATTAAAAAGTTATAAAACTCCGAATCCCTGCCAGGAATCGAACCCGGGACCTCCCCGCTAATACCACAGCGCATATAACTGCGCCAGGGATGTCGTCGTCGTCGTTTTATACTTACCTACTAAACCGCCGAGTTTCTTGCTGGTTCTTCTCGGTGGGAACGGCATTCCGAACCAGTGGTAAATTAAACTACAGTGGAAACTCGTTTAACCGGACTAATTGTTGTCGTTAGGGATTCGGATAATCGAAAATCCGGATAATCGAATGTATGAAGAAAAGCGGGTTTTGTGCATATTACATAATAATATGTAGTTCACTATAATAGTATTTTCAATTTTCAAAGTAAGATAACTATACCAAGTGGGATATCATATGAAATGGCTTTGCCTGTACATTCTAAAACAGATTTTTATGCATAATAGTTTTTGATTTATCGTACAAAATGTCGGAAAAAATACCCGAGTATGGAACCCTCGGTGCGCGAGTCTGACTCGCACTTGGCCGAACAATTTTCGGTTGGTAGTCCGGATAATCGCGAATCCGTATAACCAAGGGCCGGATAATCGAGTTTCTACTGTAGTTGACGATTCAAAAGCACTTGTAAAAGTTTATTTGAATAAAAATCTATTCTATTCTATTCTATTCTACTTGTAAAATTTAAATTCTAATCTACGAGAAACCTACTTTGTTAAGTTAAATACTTGCTCATTGTAAAACTTATTTCCAACGACAAAGAAAATGATAATGCAATCTAAGATGGAAACTGCAACTTTTATAGGGGCTATGAACACCCCCACCCCCTAAGTTTCTATAATATTTCATCTAGAATGACCCCGACTTTCCGAGCCGATAGTATCTCAGAAAAAATGGACTAAGAGCCAGCGCGTGCCTAGACCTTCGTTATTTTATAAAAGGTGAAAGTTTCTCTGCGTATTGTCCCCAATACAGGGAGGAACGGTCAGCGAATATGAAGTTTGGATCATGGTGACTTTGGGAGATAACAGGTATTAAAGGTGTAAAAAACCTTACGTCGAAGTACAAAGTCTAGATTTTTTTATACTTTCTTCGGAATAGTATTAGAAATCATGTCATGCATTGCCAGACACCTAGTGTCATGGCAACCTAATGCCAGATGCAATTAAAGTTTCAAAGTTTTTTGTTATCTCCAAAGGCCACCATGATACAAACTTCAAAGTCGCTGATCGTTTCTCCTTGTGTCGAAGACAATACACAGAGAAACTTTTAGTTTTAGGGTTTCATACCTCAAAGGGAAAAACGGAACCCTTATAGGATGACTTTGTTGTCTGTCTGTCTGTCAAGAAACCTACAGGGTAGGTACTTCCCGTTGATCTAGAACCATGAAACTTGGTAGATAAGTAGGTCTTATAGCAGACATTAGGGGAAAATCTGAAACCCGTGAAATCACAAGAAAAAATTAAAATGTGTTCATGAAAAAAATATTGCTATTTTTGACTTTCAAAGTATTGCTTTACCGAATGGGATATCATATGAAAGGGTCGGTACATTTTAAAACAGATTTTTATTTATTTTTAGGCATAATAGTTTTTGATTTATCGTGCAACATGTCGATAAAATACGATTGTAGTACGGAACCCTCAGTGCGCGAGTCTAACTCGCACTTGGCCGGTTTTTTAGGGTTCCGTACCTCAAAAGCAAAAACGGAACCCTTAAGGATCACTTTGTTGTCTGTCTGTCTGTCTGTTTTATTATAAAACTAGCTTATGCTTGCGACTTCGTCCGCGTGGACTACATAAATTTCAAACCCTTACTTCACCCCCTTACTGTCTGAATTTTCAAAAATCCTTTCTTAGAGGATGCCTACGTCATAATAGCTATCTGCATGCCAAATTTCAGCCCGATCCATCCAGTAGTTTGAGCTGTGCGTTGATAGATCAGTCAGTCAGTCAGTCAGTCACCTTTTCCTTTTATATATTTTGATGACGAAGGTCTGGCACGCGCTGGCTCTCTCTCTCTATAATAATATTGTGTTTAATTTTCTTGAGAGCTACGTCGTTTCAGAAAGACTCCGTTCGATTTGATTGTGTCGTTTAAAAATAAGAAATCATTTCACTTCTTCGGACCATTTCGAGGTTTTATCTGTCTTTTATTAACAAGAACTAGACTGGAAGAAATTTTTTATTATGGCACCGTAAAACAGGTTTTTCTGAGTCTTAAATATTTTATAACTTTAAGCATTAAGGAATAACTTAAAATAGCAAACCTAGGTAGTACCTAGTCTAAAAGATATCTAAATATATATATAAAAGAAAAAGCTGACTGACGGACTTATCTTTTATCTTTTTTTTATCTATACTAATATTATAAAGAGGTAATGTCGTTAAGTTTGTTTGTTGGGGGTAATCTTTGGAACTACTGAACCGATTTTAAAAATTCTTCACCAGTAGAAAGCTACATTATTCCTGAATGACATAGGCTATATATATTTTTAATTATTCTTTACGAAAATTGTAATAAGCTACCCGTGCGAAGCCGGGGCGGGTCGCTAGTAAAGAATATTAGCCATGTTAAATGACTAATATTCCCCTTTCCTCTCCAACTAAGCGTAAGGCTTGTGCTAGGAGTAGGTACGACAATAGTGCAACGGGCGGGATTTGAACCGTCGACCTTTCGGTTTTCAGTCCACTCCTTTACCGGTTGAGCTTTACGGACTGACTAATCTATCAACGCACAGCTTAACATACTGGACGGATCGGGCTGAAATTGCATGCAGATAGCTATTATGACGTATACATCCGCTAAGAAAGGATTTTTGTAAATCCCTAAGGAGGTAAAATAGGGGTTTGAAATTTTTGTAGTCCACGCGGACGATGTCGCGAGCATAAATCACACTCAAAATATCAGTCGATCGATAAGTTTTGTACGCTTAGTATAAGATTTTACGTCTCACCAAACGTAGCTAGAATTCGAGAGTCGAAACACAATACCGTCCTTTGACGGAAAATGGACCAAATGGACCAAAGCGCCTTGAATTGAAGTCAAAAATTCGGTGCCACTGATTTTAATTTTGCAACGTTTCCGATTGGAGCGCTGACTGTAGATGTGTAGACAAACTTGAGCTTTAAAACAAGGCAGTTAAGATACAGTTTATTATAATGCGGAAGGTTTTCGACACTCGAATACTATCAACGTTAGTGATATATAAAATCTCGTACTAAGCGTACTGGCTAGTTACGTTATAATAATGTTGGGCGCATAAGGTTCGAGCTGGCGCAGCGTGGTGCATAATGGGGAACAAATGAAGCTAAGCCGTCTTAAGGCGGTCCTGTAACGTTCCAAGAAGCGTTAGTTAAAGCTCAATCACGTCTCGCTCCTTTACCCCGTTTACCGAAGCGGGGCGAGCCTTTGCATGTAAATTGCGGCAGCTTACAATCACTATTATTTGGGGAAATTTTCCTTGATAAAAATTAAACCAGTTTTAGTTTAGTACCTATAGGTCGACATGGGAATCGGGGTGGGGACGCCCGCACATCCGAACAGCCCAGCGCGGGATAGCGCGAGTGACGTGCGGGTGGACGTCCCATCGCCTCATACCGAACAACTTAACTTTTTTTTTCAAATATACCAGATATAATAATAACAATGTTTGCAGTGATAGGCAAGTCGTTAAAACGCTGGCCTCCTAATCTCGAGGGCCAAGGTTGGGTCCCGAGCTCGCACCACTAACTAATTTTATCGGAGTTATGTGCGTTTTAAGCACTATCAAAACGCATGTTTTTGAAATTCCTAATCTCTATTATAGGTCCACCGATTTAGGCTATGTGTTATCTTTTAGTCCGTCACGACACTGTTTTAGGTTACGGTTATAGGAGCAGACTGAAATCCGAAAGTCGCCGGTTCAAATCCCACCCGTTGCAATATTGTCGTACAGTCTACTCCTACCATAAGCTTTACGCTTAGTTGAAGGGGTAGGGGGAATATTAGTCAGCAGAATAAACTAGGCTAATATTCTTTGAAAACATTACATTGATTAATACCTATAGGTACTTATCTACTATTATAATGTAAACTTTATACTTTGGGCACTCTTTTCAAATTGCAGCGATTGGCGTCATAATATCTACATAAAACGGCTCATAAAAATGGAATAAAAATTTTATAATGGTCTCAACCAATGGATAAAAATCGTATTTTTTTAAAGGCACATTAAAATAGCACGAACTGTTATCCACGTGGCACTCAAGTATATTAAACTCGATTTTATTTTTGTGGCACGACATACCTACCTTTTTTAGTGTTCTGTAGGTACCTCAAAAAGAAAAAGGTTCCCTTATTAAAGGTTGCCTTTGTTGTCTGCCGTATCTGTCAGGAAAATCTATAGGGCAATTCTCGTTACCTAGAAGCATGAAATTTGGCAATTTTAAAACGTGTTCATGAACAAATTATTAGTTTACTTATATCACATGTAGATGGCGCTGTCCGTTATTAACTTGCAATATTGCACATAAAAGTGTTAAATCTTGTACTATGATACGGAATCCTTCGTGTGCGAGGCAGACTTGCCTCGCACACGAAGTTTTATTTTTGTGGCAAGGCAGGTTTTATTTTTGTGGCAAGACAGACTTCAAGACAGAGTTCAGAAGTTCAAGGGTCACGGGTTCTTATCACGGGCAGGCGTCTCTTACACATTCATGTCACCATAGATTCTACTTTTATAACAATCTCTGAAGTTTCTTCAAAACAGGTAGGCAATCGCAGCTCCAGCGTACTTTTATTAGTAGAGGTCAGTGTCGACGTCTAATGGACGCCTAAATTACAATAAAAGTGTTTTCAAAAAAGTGCGAGATAGCTTTCATATTATCATAGAAACAATTCTGAGAAAAATATCCCAATGTTTAAATATGCGGGTCAAACAGATAAAGTTTTCCAAGAGGACTTCCTTAGCACAAGACTCTACCTGAATGTAACATTCTTCTTTCAAGGACTCGATTTCCCAAAGAAAATAAAGATTATTTGTATAAAACACGTGAAAGAATGAAATAAATTTCTCAAATACAAACAAGAACTGTACAAGTTTCAAACTTTTCTGATACGCAGTTAGATGTATGCAATTGAAGTTTCCTCCCATGAAAAATAAAATATTATTATAGTTACGGATATTTGATACTTATTTCAATGGATTAAAAATAAATGTCAAATAAAAAATAAGCTTGGTGGCTTTCATTCAGTGATAATAACGGAGTTAACGAATCATCTGGCTGGTATACAACGTTAGTTTTATTATACGCAAAACCTGAAAGTAGTTTGTTCAGAATCAGTAACAGAATCTATTGCAATCATTTTTACAACGTGTTATATTTTGACCAAAAAATACTTTAAAATCCTGCAAGTGTAGACACCTAGTTGAATAGAAGCATGCACCAGCTGATTCGAGCCGTGCAAGCGTAAGCGCGCACGAATAACGCCAACCGTCTCGTTCGCACATAGCCATATGCTTGGGGTGACCATGTTTTTCCGAGGACAACGACTCAACACAACAAGCTTATAACTTCGTAAATTTTCAGTAAATATTTCTGAAAGGAGATTGCCCATTTTCTTCCAATATAATTGTTATGTCACCACGGTTTTAATTTTATTTTGAAGACAAATAATTACCTTTTTATATTCTGGAAACGATTTCCATTTATTCACCCTGGTTATAAAGAAATCTTATTTTATATGTTGCCGATATTGAGGTTATATTTATTTAATACTTCTTCAAAATAAATGGATGTTCTGAAACGATTCTAACTGTAATTGTGGATATTTTTAATGATAGGGTGAAGGAAAAGTCGTAATAAAACATATAATCGTAAAAAAATAAGACATTTTTTAAAAATTAATTCAAGTTTTGTCACGAGCGACGCCATAAAAGAGGGCCCGTTCACGAGCGATCTCCTTTGTATATATTTTATTCTTTATATAAAAATATTCAACATTTGTTTCGGTTTTTGCGTATACGGTACAAACATTGTATAGAGGCATGGCAGATTTGGTGTTAGCAGATACAAGGCCTCACGAAGTGCTTCGGCCACTTTCCTTTATTACCCTCAAGGGCAGCTTTTACGGCTCACGTCAAAGGACAAGTACGCTTTATTGTCACTACATTTAGTGTGTCCACTAACAATCCCTTCAAGATTTAGTGTCCCCCGGCTCAGTCCTATATTTACGTAACGGATGACAATGGTGCGGGAAAAAGTTAAGTTATACTAATATTAGAAGTCCTATTCGGAAGGTCGTGGGTTCGATCCAGGACATGCAGCTCTAAGTTGAAGCAATTAAACACAACACATAACAACCTCTCGCACTGTCAAGTGTCACTGGTAGAGATCTCTCATAGTCATAGAGATAAGTGTAATAGTAAATGTTTTTGGTACAAATAAATGAATTAAAAAACACTTGCTTTAACGCGAAGGAAAACATCATAAGGAAACTTGCATGAGATGCCTGATGCCTGAGAGCTTTCCATAATGTTCTCAAAGATGTGTCGAGTCCATAGATATCAGAGTCACTTATCTATGGTGGAGTCTATCAATTCGCATTTGGCAAGCGCGGTAGACTATGGCCTACACACTTCTCATTCTTAGAGGAGAACACGTGCTCAGTAGTCCAGTAATGGGTCGATCATGATGATGATGATAATGATAACAGACAATTTCTGAAGAAATTTTCGTAATTTTTGGAAAATTTCCAGAACAAAATTTGATATAATTCGACCATAGAGACACAGTAAAATGGACTTAAAGGAGCCTTTATTTAAAGTAAAAAATTCAGTATCACCGAGTTTAATTTCGCAACATTGTCGTAAGAGGAAAGCCTCTTGAAGCGATAGCTGTAGACGTATGGACGAAATTGAGCATTAAAACAAGACCTTTAAGATAATTTTAAATACATACATATCTAAAATTATTGAAATGTACTTAAAAATACTACAAAAATTATAAAAATATGAGTAAAAAGCAAAGATGTCATCGAAAGTAGTTTCGACAGCTGCAAAGTGTCGCTACTAGATGGCATTAACAGTCGCTTCAGTACTAAGTAAACATATATATCACAAATTTCGTCACTAGTAGCAAGCGAACCGTGGCCTACCGGTCAAGGCGTCGGGCGCGAACTCAGAAGACGTAGGTTCGAATCCTGCCGGTCCGCAATTTTTGATATGTATTTAAATTTATTGAGAAATTTCCTTGAAGTGTAGGTAAAAACACTATAAAAATAAAGACCTTTAAGGCTCATTTCACTTTAAGTGTTTTGATAATCGAAATCTATCAACGTTGGTGAGATGTAAAATCTCATACTAAGTACTCTGAGTAGTTATACTTGTGGTTAAAGGAGAGTGGGCGTTGTAGTTTACAGTTAGCGGGAAGTGTAAAGCTATGGTAATTAAACTGTGGTTTGTGACTACTTGCGAAGGGAATTTAAATTTCGACGCTTCTAAAGTTCGTTATCCTATAAAGTTCATAGTACGTTGCGTTGCGTTGTGCTGCATTGCGATGTGACGCAATGCGATGCGGTGCGATGCGTTGCGTTGCGTTGCGTTGAGATGCGTTCCGATGTGTTGCGTTGCGTTGCGTTGCTATGCGATGCATTGCGTTGCATTGCGTTGCATTGCGTTGCATTGCGTTGCATTGCGTTGCATTGCGTTGCATTGCGTTGCATTGCGATGCGATGCGTTGCGATGCGATGCGTTGCGTTGCGTTGCTTTGCGATATGATGCAATGCGATGCGATGCACATTACAATGCGTTGCAAAACAAAGAAATTACTATACCAGGTACAAAATAATTTCAACAAATCCCAAAGTCCACACAAATCCACTTTACGTTAGACGCAAACTTAGTGAATCGCTAACGAAACTGCACCTCGAGTCCCGTACGTGATTCCGTCCCGTATTCCGCACTACACTACTGAAGCTGGTTCACTTGAACAGACAATTGTTCCACTTGAAATGCAGGTCCCACCCCGTCCTTACAACTAAGGGTCGATGCACATGAGTCTCAACGACAGAGACAATTACTCTACAAATCTACTATCGCCTTCTAAAGGTCGAGTACATTACTTTCTGCCACATATGTACTGAACACGAGTCTTTTCGTACTTCTCTTAATCAGTACCCTTATTATAAATGCGAAAGTATGTTTGTTTGTTGGTTTGTCCTTCGATCACTCGGTGCAACGGATTGACGTGATTTTTTGCATGGGTGTGAAAATCAAAGAGTTCGCACAGGATTTTTAAAAACCTAATTCCACGCGGACGAAGTCGCGGGTATCAGCTAGAATTAATGATCTAGAATCAAGATCTATCTCATTCTATCATCTAGAGATGATGAGAAATGTGTGCATTATGTTGTGGAGATAGAGATTAACATGCTACGTGAAATTTTCGATTGTAGCTTCGAGTCTCTTCAACACTGTGTCAGTGTGAATCGACCTAAAGGCTGGCTTACACAAGCTTCCAGTGCAACCTTGTATTGTTCTTACACTAAACAGTTCTGTACCATGGGGAATATTCGGAAGTCTTAATTTCCATCGATCACTGCACAAATAGAGCTATAGTCTGCGACAGGCCGAGATGGCAATCGGGGTAAATTGAAAATACTAATAATTAGTTCATGGCAACAATTTAATTTTTTTTGTGTGCTGTAACCACAAATTCACGGTTTTCAGATTTTTCCCCTTATGTTTGCTATAAGGACCTACCTACCAAATTCTTGATTCTAGGTCAACGGGAAGTACCTTGTAGGTTTCTTGACAGACAAACAGTCAACAAAGTGATGCTATAAGGGTTCCGTTTTTCCGAATGATAAAATTATTATTCATCGTATAATACGATACCTATTCGTTTTCTTAAATGTCAAATGGTAATAAAATGTTTTACTCATTGACTTATATATTACTTCGTAAGGACAGGGCCGTTGAACAAGCAAAACTCATTGGTCCTAAAATGTTTATTTAGCACCAATGCAACCTCAGTGACGTCTGGATTTCAAACGGGTCGTTCATTAGTATCTTAAGAGGTGGCGCTGATTTTATTTGGTTCCAAAACCGTGAAAAATTTTGTTTCCTTGGGCATATCTTGTCATTTATATCGATGGTTTTACTATTCGGATATTTTAAGATTCGACACTTGACCGACCCCTCGTCTTCTGGAATTGGTCATCCTAAATAATTCTTTCCTTACGCTAAGCTATGTGAAATGCGACAGAAAGGTCGTATACATCAGCCCCCTGGCCGTTACCTGCTGTCCCTGAATTCTTTTACTATTTTTATTAAAAAGATCTTCAGTAAATTATTTAAATGTTCTAGCACTCTACAGTAACACCTACCTAGTATTATTATAAAAAAGCCGACCTACTTTATCTACTTATCTATCCTATTAGAATTTAAAAGTGTCTGTCGGTCTGTCTGGTTTTAAAGGATTTTTGAGGATTTTGGCATTACAAATTTTGCAGACACGTAAAAATATACAAGGTCATGTAAAAATAAAAATCGTGAAAGAAAACCCAGGTGGAAATAAGCTGGAAAAAAATGGAAATGTAAAATGGAATAAACTGGAATTTCAGCGAGATCACAGACATTCCAGGTCAGTAATTTTGTTAATCCATCTAGCCTCAATTCAGAGCCTCGTCGTATTTAGAACGGGGTGTGAATTACGGGCTACGTGTGTGGGATGCAAGATGATGTAGGCAAATCATGGATGCTGGAAAGGAAATATTATAACACTATTAAATATCTCATATTATAACATCATTAAAATTCTCTCTCTATGGGCCTCATAAGAAAGCTCAGAGTGACTCAGCGGCCGATGGAGAGAGCTATGCTTGGAGTTTATCTACGTGATCAAATCAGAAATGAGATCCGTAGGAGAACTAGAGTAACCGCCATAGCTTGCGAAGCTGAAGTGGCAATGGGCAGGGCACATAGTTCGTAAAACAGATAGACCTTGAGGTCTCAAGGAGCTGGAATGACTACCTCTCACCGGAAGACACAGCGTTGGAAGACCCCCCCACTAGATGGACGGACGACATCAGACGAGTCGCAGGGAGCCGCTGGATTCAGACAGCGCAACACTGTGGCGTGTGGAAATCCCTACAAGAGACCTAAGTCCAGCAGTGGACATCTATCGGTTGATGATGATGATGATGATGATGATGATGAAAATTCTCAGCTCAGCGTGCTGTTGCTACTAAACTAGTCGGACAAAAATTCACGTGACTAAACCCACAGATACAAGTTAGCTCTTGACTGCAATCTCACCTGGTGGTAAGTGATGATGCAGTCTAAGATGGAAGCAGGCTAACCTGGAAGGGGTATGGCAGTTTTTATTAAACCCACGCCCCTTTGGTCTCTACACGGCATCGTACTGGAACGCTAAATCTGTGTCCACTACCAACAAACAGACCTCAACAAAAGTAGGTATACTTAGTTCGCGACAGGTTGCGACGGCAATCGGGGTATGACGAGTTGGGACACCCGCACTGGGTTAGCGCGGGGCCTGTCCGAATGCCATCTTGACCTGTCGCGTTTTTTTTTTTTTTTAAAAGAACATTAGCCATGTTAAATGACTAATATTCCCCTTTTTCCTCTCCAACTAAGCGTGAAGCTTGTGCTAGGAGTAAGTACGACAATAGTGCAACGGGCGGGGTTTGAACCGTCGACCTTTCGGTATTCAGTCCACTCCTTTACCGGTTGAGCTATTGAGGCTCAATTATACTTCTATGAATAGGAAAGGCCTACTTGAATAAATTATTATAATTCTGAAAAGAAATAATTCGTGCGTGTAAATGCAATTTATTCAATTTTGATGACTTTAAGCTTAATGTACCTGCTAAAATTTATCAAAAGCCTGGCAAGAATTTCTGGCACGTAATTTTGTAATCCAGCTCACCCCCTAAACGTCTAGGAATTGTAGACATAGCATGAAGCGACTTTTGGCCCAGTACCAGGGCAGCATAAATGACGCGGCACTTAAAACACGCCTTGAGAGGCGTTGGTTAAGTTGGTTTCTGAAATCACGGACTGAAGAAAATATATAAATGGCCAAAGTTAAAATAATAGATGAATTAATTTTGGAAGAGCCAACATATTAAAAGATGACTCTATCCTTAACGAAACTTAAACGTGTAAACTATTCGATTTTTACCTGAAAGTTGATATGAGAGGTCAGGAGAAAGCCAATAGGCATCTTCTAGACAAGATTATTCCAACCTAGTCATACGTATGAAAATGGGTTTTCATACGTATGACTTAGTCTTGTCTTGAGGACTTGAATTGTGTCTGACGGAAAGCTTAAATAAGAAATTATTCCAGCCTAAGTATCTTCTGGCACGTAATTCTGTAATCCAGCTCCTAAACGTCCTAGGAATTGTAGACAGCATGAAGCGACTTTTGGCCCAGTACCTGGGCAGCATAAATGACGCGGCACTTAAAACACGCCTTGAGCGGCGTTGGTTTCTGAAATCACCGACTGAAGAAAAAATATAGATGGCAAGGTAATTTAATAGATGAAACCACAATAATTTAGAGGTTAGAGGTGCGTGCCCGGGATCGAACCCCCGACCTCCTATTAGAAGGCGGACGTCCTAACCACTAGGCTATCACAGCATGATAACACTTGGCTAATATTTTTTTTTTGTTGAAAAAACCCCCATTGTACGTACGTTTATAATATTATTCTGAAGAGCTCCGTCCATTTATTCCTTTGATCTGAGTTAGAAGAAGAAGTAGAACCGGGCACGATTTACGGGCTACTTAAGGAGGATACAACATGTCCAACAGTGAATTATGAATGCTTACATTTTTAGGCGCGCCGGAAAATTGATACGATTTCAAAGGAACATTATACAGTCATCATCATCATCATCATGATCAACCCATCGTCGGCTCACTACAAAGAACGGGTCTCCTCTCAGAGTGAGAATGTTTTTGGCCATAGTCTACCACGCTGGCTATGTCTATTGGTAGACTTCACATACCTTTGAGAGCATTATGGCTATATATAGCTCTTTCTGGTTAGCCAGCTTACATTTTAGACTACATCGTCATTTACAACCAGCCCCCCAATTGTGTAAGAATAACCATTTCATGGCTATCGCAATCGTCAAGAATTCTGCCCTTTGATTGGCTGTGAAAAAATGTAAACAGCGAATCAACCAATCAAATGGCAGAATTTCCTGACGATTGCGATAGCCATGAAATGGTTATTCTTACACAATTGGGGGGCTGATAAGATTGCAGTCAAGAGCTAACTTGTATCTGAATAAAAAAAAAGATAAATACAATTACTTAGGGAGGTATTTATCAAAACAATCCCTTACATTATTTTCCGTTGTAGTTCCACCATTTCATCTAGACGCCGATGATGGATGTTGTTTGTATCCGAGAAATGAGTACATAAATAACCAATTTGGGAGCAAGGCGCTTTCTTTGTTAGCCGGATGAGTTATTGTGCGCAAATCTAGGCTGCATTCATGAAGACCTTGACCTTACGCGAGATATGGAGCGAGGAAAACATAAAATTACAATTTCATGCCTTAAAATTACAATTTCATGTTTTACAGTTCCAATGTTATATAGCCTTAATAGCTCAACGGTTAGAGGAGCGGACTGAAATCCGAAAGGTCGCCGGTTCAAATCCCACCCGTTGCACTATAGTCGTACCTACTCCTAGCACAAGATTAACGCTTAGTTGGAGGGGAATGGGATTAGTCATCATTGGCTAGTATTCTTTAAGAAAAAACATGTTATTTTCAACATATTTACGAACACCAGCCGAAAAAAAGTAATAGGTATCTATAAATATAATTAAACGGAATAGGTGACTGATAAACTGACTGACTGAGCTATCAACGCACAGCACAGCATAGGAATGGAATTGAATTGAAATGAAACGACGTGAAACGATACGAAACGAAACGAAACGAAACGAAAAGAAACGAAACGAATTGAAATGAAATGAAATTATTATTTATTCAAGTAAACTTTCACAAGTACTTTTGAATTGTCGGATACATCTACCACTGGTTCAGAATGCCTTTCTGCTTTTCTCTTGCTTTTGTATGGCAGATTGTTTTGGAAAATCCACAGGCAATGAGTTCCTGCGGGACGCGGATGAATTGGCGAGCAATAGCTAGTAATTATTTTGCAACTAGATGATGCCCGCGACTTCGTCCGCGTGGATTTAGGTTTTTAAAAATCCCGTGGGAACTCTTTGATTTTTCGGGATAAAAAGTAGCCTATGTCCTTCCCCGGGATGCAATCTATCGCTGTACCAAATTTCGTCAAAATCGGTTGGACGGATGGGCCGTGAAAGGCTAGCAGACAGACAGACAGACAGACGGACAGACAGACAGACACACTCTCGCATTTATAATATTAGTATGGATGAACTGCATCGTGCAACATGATACGTCGTCGCAGTGAATAATTAGCGAGTCGCGATCGTTAGCGTTTCGTGCAGTTATCACTTTATCAGTTAAATCGAACTAATTAACTCGGCAATAAACAGAGCTCTCTATCAACGTCCTAATGATCATTGATGGTGTTCATTTCCTTTGCACCAAAGTCAGAGTCAAAGTCAAATAATTTATTCAAAATCCATATTAATATTATAAATGCGAAATTGTGTCTGTCTGTCTGTCTGATAGCTTTCCACGGCCCAACAGTTTAACCGATTTTAATGAAATTTGGTGTAGTTTAGCTTATTTCCTGGGGAAGGATATCATTATCATCATCATCATCATCATCAACCAATAGACGTCCACTGCTGGACATAGGTCTCGTGTAGGGACTTCCACACGCCACGGTCTTGCGCCGCCTGGATCCAGCGGCTTCCTGCGACTCGTCTGATGTCGGCCGTCCACCTAGTGGGGGGTCTTCCAACGCTGCGTTTTCCGGTGCGAGGTCGCCATTCCAGCACCTTGGAACCCTTGGTGTATCCTCTTGGTCTATCGGTTGTACGAACTATGTGCCCTGCCCATTGTCACTTTAGGCCTCCTACGCACTGGCGACCATGGTCGCCGCGACCTGGCCGCGGCGGCCAGTGAATTCTGGACTTTATATGGCAATCGCTATAGCCCCTACGCACTTAGCGGCCAGCGACCAGCGGCCACCGTTGGCCGCGGCGTCCAATTTGATGCCACGCGACCAGCGACCAATCGTGGCCGTCGAGAACATCACTTCTGTATTAAAATTCATCAGTGCTACCGCATCGGCCGCGGCGACCAGACGTGTAGTCTTTCTCTCGCAAAGTAATGGATGCACCCAAAACTGTCTTTTACGTGAAATCTTCCGTTTTCGTTTTCGTAGTAAATACACAAGCACAGTTAGCGTGATTATCTTCTGCACGTCCATCTTGACACATCCTTGGAAGTCGACTGCAAATTTTTCGGCCGTCCACATGTCGCGCTTGCCTACGCACCGGCGACCATAGCCGCGGCGGCCTGGCCGCGTCTATGGTCGCCAGTGCGTAGGAGGCCTTAGCTTCGCAACCCGTTGAGCTATGTCGGTTACTCTAGTTCTCTAGTTCAACCCCCTGCCAGACACCTTTGAAGTTTAACGTTTAAGGTGTGTAAATACTAGAGTTATTTACGTCAGAACTTTATTTTTACCAATTTTACACCACAACAATATAATAGTGCAAATGTCAATACCAAGACAGTCGTGTTTGCACAAAAACACAGCCCGCACGAAACTCAATAGCACAATGGCACATAGCAATAAATTCACGGAAAGAAAAGTTCCGCTTGTTGGTACAGCTGCGCATTCGGGAACTATAAACTTGCTTCCTAATTATTGGAACTAGATAACAGTTATCTCTGATCAAACATTAATAATCGATTTGAAGTGTAAAAATTGTAAAACTACTGTGAAGATAAAAATAATTTCATCAAAAGAAAATTTACAATAATTATTATTGCCAGCAATCATGCCCGCATAACATGAAAAGGATTTTTTGTGATTTTTCACACATTACTCGTGAAATCTAATTTTCATTCTAACAATATTACCTATGTACCAGGCGAACATAAAGATACAAGAGTTATTTACTTTTTAAAAAAATCACCAATTTTACACCACGACAATATAATAGTGCAAACGTCGATACCAAGACAGTCGTGTTTGCACAAAATCAGAGCCCGCACGAAACTCAATAGCACAATGGCACATAGCAATAAATTCACGGAAAGCAAAGTTCCGCTTGTTGGTGCAGCTGCGCATTCGGGAACTATAAACTTGCTTCCTAATTGGAACTAGATAACAGTTATTTCTGATCAAATATTAAATTTGTGCAACGCTTGTGTACCGAGCTTTGTTTGAGCACAGCGCTTTCATTGTAATTTCTAATTATAAATAGTAATTTATAGTATGTTATTTAGACGTGTATTTAGTTTTAAAAAATCACTTGGGAATTCTTTATCTTTCCGGGATAAAAGCTGCATCAATTATTATTTCAATCTCAATCGTTGTGATTCTCTGAATTAACAGTATTCTTGCTGCAACGATGCACGATGCAATTCGTAACCAATAATGAGCGAAAATCAACCAATCAGAGATGATTGCGATCGTGACATTGTAGATATATAATTCTACCCCAATTGTGCAGCAGCAGTCACAACAATGATTGAGCGCTTACATGGGAAATTTATTAAGAATTGTCGCTCGGCAACACGTATGGATAAATCTGAAGCAAAAAGTGGAATAATCTGGAGCAATTATTTCGCTTTACATTGCTGAAATTTTCATGTAGTCCCGCATATTGCTATTGCGCTGGAATCATGCTCATTAACATCAAAATGACGTCAGCCGAAATAAAAATATGCGATCAGTTTGATACCTCAGTTAAGTGCTGACGTCACCGAAATGGCGGCCATTCGCATTAGCAATTTGCGGGACTAATGGTACGATTACACCTAACGAGTACAGTGGCGAGTCAGTGTCCTCGGCCGAGTACTCGGTTGGTATAAACACTTAACGAGTGCAATTTCGCCACAATTTCTCAGCCACAGCACTGTCTCGGCCGAGTGACATTTTACTGTCTCGCTTCACTACTCGGTAGGTGTAATCGTACCATTATATTGCAGTAAATTACTTCAGGTGGTCGTTACGTCATAATTAACTAAAATGCGTAGAATTGCGGAATTTCAATTGCCCGTCAAAGTCTTTGAAACTGATTTAAAAATAAAAATTAAGGGCTCACGTAGTAAACGGAGTTTCCGCGGTATTTAATTCCCCCACAAAGTTTTAATGAGGCGCTTTGAGAAGTTTTCGGCTTAGCAGCTTTTTTCGTTGTTAGTTTACATCTGAGCGTTCCCGTAACATTTTTTTTATATGTAACATGTAATACAATTTCGAGATTAATTTATAATTATTTATTTATCGTATAAGTTATTTCGGAATAACAATTGATCATTCAATGACCTTGATATACTTGATAGCCCAGTGATTAAGATGTCTGCCTCATATTTAAAAGGTCCGTGGTCCTAACCTCTAAATTTTCGGAGTCACGTGCATTTAAGCAATAGGGCCTGTAGTAATAACTTGATGTGATTTTTTGTATAGTAGTAGTTTATGGGGCTAGAATTCATTATTAAGTAATGAATTCTAGCCCCATAAACTACTACTAAACTACTTTGACATTTACTGTAATTTAATACCAAAAAAGTAATGTTTATTACTCGTTCATAAAGTTCCTAAAAGTCTGGATTGAACACGTCCCTACAAACGGATTCAAACTAAGCGTGCGTAGGTACACTCGTAAATCTGGTTAAGCTCTAATAACGTTATTTACTTCACATACACCCGCCTTTACACTGCGATACTAAACTCTATTGCCTTTTATCTCGACCGCTTGATATTTTGATTCAATCACGTTATAAATCCCGCAAATTGCTAATGCGCTGGAACCATGTTTGCTTAACATCGAAATGAAGTCATTTTGACGTCAGTCGGAATAAAAATATACCATCAGCTCGAAACTTCAGTCTAGTGCTGACGTCACTAAAATGGCGGCCACGCGCATTAATAATTTGCGGGACTTATAATAAAATATAAAAACCGGTCAAGTGCGAGGCGTGGACTCGCACACGGCGGGTTCCGTTCAAGAAATAAGACTTTTTAAAAATAAATTGTGATGTAACCTCAAATTCACGGTTTCGGATTTACCCCTTTAGTTGTGCTATAAGACATTGGTACTCGCCAATTTTCATGATTCTAGTTCAACGGGAAGTACCCTATAGGTTTTGAATCCCACATGTCTTGACAGACAGACAGACAACGGCCAAACGGACTCAAACTAAGCGTGCGTACACTCGTAAATCTGGTTAAGCTCTAATAACGTTATTTACTTCACATAAACCCCGCCTTTACACTGCGATATTAAACTCGATTGCCTATTTATCCCGACCACTGATGTTTTTATTCAATCACGTTAACAAATAAAAACCGGACACGTGCGAGTCGGCCTCACACACGACGTGTTCCGTACCATCGTACAAAGAATGGTCTGGTGGGAGGCTTCGGCCGTGGCTAGTTACCACCCTACCGGCAAAGCCGTGCTGCCATGCGATTTAGCGTTCAGGTACGATGCCGTGTAGGAACCAAAGGGGTATGGGTTTAATAAAAACTGCCATACCCCTTCCAGGTTAGCCCGCTATCATCTTAGACTGCATCATCACTTACCACCAGGTGAGATTGCAGTCAAGGGCTAACTTGTATCTGAATAAAAAAAAAAAAAAAGAAGATTTTTTTCCAGGTAATTAAACCACAAATTTACGGTTTTCGGATTTTTTACTTGTGCTGTGGCGTGCAGGTCATAGAGGCATAAATGCACTGCTTACCCAGTTGTAATAGCTCAATGCATATTTTTCATTATGACCTGCCAGTAAACAGGCTCCTACTTAACTAGTGCCTACCCTGGCTTCAAACCCTGGGCACGCCACTAGCTATAAGCCATTGTTACTTGCCAAATTTCACGATTCTAGATCAATGGGACGTGCCCTATGGGTTTTGATTCCATTGACGGGTCTTTACAGATAGACAGACAGCGAAGAAAGGGTACCTTTTTTCTCTGGAGATACGGAACCCTAAATATAAAGAAACTAGCAACTGATTTAGACTTTCTACATCTTCTATATTATATTAGAGCCGATAAACCGCCTCCAGAAATTAATTTAACCGTGGTAAATATTTGAATTTGGAACCTATGCAAAAACCACGCAGACGATTGTGATTTCTAGTTTCTTTATTATAATATATTACTTATCTTAAAACATCACAAACGTTGTATTTTTCCTCAGGGATCGAAAAATATATAACCTTCCAGATTCTTAACAGCTATTCTGTGTATTAGGTAACATAAGGAAAATTCTTGGAAAATCTTGATATTTTTCCAAAAAAAACGAGATCAGCGGCTAAAGGTACTGGCCACAGTACGTCGTGATAAAAAGATCTTCGCGCAAAAAGCTTGTACCCAGGCGAGACATAAATTGCCTGGCCCTAAAACATAGATATACTACACCCAAGATATCACACTCACTCGCTATAAAGTTTCAGTGAAAATATATTTTATTTTTTTATTGCCGACAATATTGTTTAACTAGTACTTGTAATTTGCATAAAATTGAAATAGTTAATAAGTTAGATAAAAAATATTATAATTAGGTATAGACATAGTTAAGATAATATTATTATAGTAAAAATTAAAATTGAATTTGTAATGCATGCGTCTGTGTTAGTAGTTACTAAAATGTATATATAATTAATCTTAATGTAAGTGAACAGTATGTTCTTTTTGAGAATAAATTCTTTAAACCGATACCTATACGGACAGGGATGAGTCCTAGACTAGATGCCGCATATTCAAAACGAATTTCTACAGTACGTGGCCGAATGTAATCTACATCGACCTTTAGAAGGTGAAGATTTGTAGAGCGTTATCCCTGTCGTTGAGACCGACGAAACGTCATTTAGGTATAGTGACAGAGACATCACTCTACAAAGCCGAAATGTCTTTCGAAAGCCCGATGTACATTACTTTCGGCCGCGTATACCTACTATGATGGTCACGTGAGTCATTTACTCTAAACGTTACGAGATACCTACGTCATTTACTAGTTACTATTAGGACGTAGCCATCCACTAAGAAAGGATTTTTAAAAATTCAACCCCTAAGAGGGTAAAATACGGGTTTGAAATTTGTGTAGTCCACGCGGACGAAGTCGCGAGCATAAGCTAGTATAAAATATGACCAATTTTCAATGTATCAAATAATCATTTATATTCGACACAACACATTTCAAAGTTACATTTGTAAGAAATTGGATGTTTTTTTTTTTTTTTTTTTATTCAGATACAAGTTAGCCCTTGACTGCAATCTCACCTGGTGGTAAGTGATGATGCAGTCTAAGATGATAGCGGGCTAACCTGGAAGGGGTATGGCAGTTTTTTATTAAACCCATACCCCTTTGGTTTCTACACGGCATCGTACCGGAACGCTAAATCGCTTGGCGGCACGGCTTTGCCGGTAGGGTGGTAACTAGCCACGGCCGAAGCATCCCACCAGACCAGACCAGAAATTTAGAAATGATAAAATTCCAAACCCCTGCCAGGAATCGAACCCGGGACCTCCCACTATTAAGACCACAGCGCTCACCACTGCGCCAGGGAGGTCGTCATGAGTTTATCTTTAAGTATTGTATATCCTTGTCCTAAAACGGAAAAAGCGGTATTAGATTACTTAGCGTAACAGCGGTTGCTTGTAAATCTGGTTAACACTACGTTGAGTAAAACCGATGAAAGCGCCTTTCCCATCAACAGTAAAAAGTTACACAAGAGTAAAAACCTCTATTATTAAAATAGAATAGAATAGAATATGTTTTTATTCAAGTAGACTTTTTATAAGCGCTTTCGAATCGTTGGGTAGTTTTAATTTACCACTGGTTCGGAATGCCGTTCCTACCGAGAAGAACCAGCAAGAAATTCGGCGGTTGCTCTTTTTAATTTTAATTTTACAATTTACAATGTTATTATACCATACTATACAAGCCATTGCAGCCCCGTGCATTGCTGGAGCGAGTCAAATCCAAGCTTTTTTATCATTTACATAGTCTTCGACTGAATAATATGCTTTTTTTAGGAGCATACTTTTAACACATCTTTTAAACTTGTGTAAAGGCAACTCTAAAATTGCTTGTGGAATTTTATTATAAAATATTACACTCATTCCCACAAATGACTTTCCCACCTTCCAGAGGCGGAGCGCAGGAGTAGAGTAGTAGTATTAAGTTATCTATCTTCTATTCAAAAAACCCTTCTCACTCTGAGAGGAGACCCGCGCTCTGTAGTGAGCCGGTGATGGGTTGATCATGATGATCTTCTATTTATATAAAAGGAAAATGTGACTGACTGACTGATCTATCAACGCACAGCTGAAACTACAGAACGGATCGGGAAATTGGCAAGCAGATAGCTACTATGACGTAGCCATCCGCTATAAGAAAGGATTTTTGAAAATTCAACCCACAAGGGGGTCTAATAGGGGCTTGAAATTTGCGTAGTTCACGCGGACGAAGTCGCGGGCATAAGCTAGTCTATCCATATGAGACACACGGCAGTGTGTCCGCCAAGTTGCCGCCAATGAAATGCGCTGACTTGGACGAAATAATAAATACAAAACGTTGCTGTACCCGTAGTACAAGATTTTACGTCTCACCAAACGAAACCAAATTCGAGAGTCGAAATACTTCCGCGTTACAGTAAAATGGACCTAAACAGCCTTGAATTGAAGTCAAATATTCAATGCCACTGATTTTAATTTCGCAATGTTTCCGCTTGGAGCGCTGGCTGTAGAAGTGTAGACAAACTTGAGCTTTAAAACAAGGCATTTAAGATCCAGTTTACTGTAACGCGGAAGTATTTCGACTCTCGGATTTGGTTTGGTTTGGTGAGACGTAAAATCTTGTACTACGGGTACTGGTAAAAGTCGTGGCACGTAAGTCTAGCGCTGAACGAAACGTGGAGGGGGATAGGTGCGCATGGGTACTGTCGCGCACGCAATACACCATTACTTTAATTTATTATTTAGCTAAAAAACACAACATCTCACTGGAAAAACAACAAAAATTAACAGCAATAACAGTACAATTCAGAACACGAATGTACACTGGAACTGCGCGGGGTGTCCCAGCTATTCCCTCTACGTTTCGTTCAGCGCTAGATTAACGTGCCGTGACATAAAAGTAGGTACAAATTTAAAAAAAAAAAACATCCGAAAATCGAACCCGGTACTCCCAAGAATAACGCACACCATCAGAGAGTTTAGTAAATTCGCATTTGTATTCAAATTCAAATCCTCTTATCTTTTATTCACTAACAACTCACGAGCTATATTTGTTTCGTATAGCGCGTATTATCCCGTTAAATCTTTATGCTTAAGACCACGGCTTTGGAGTACCTAGAAGCCGCATGTTTATTAAATCTAAATATATAAAAGGAAAAGGTGACTGACTGACTGACTGATCTATCAACGCACAGTACTAACTACTGGACGAATCGGGCTGAAATTTGGCATGCAGATAACTATTATGACTTAGGCATCCGCTAAAGAAGGATTTTTGAAAATTCAACTCCTGGGGTGAAATAGGGTTTTGAAATTTGTTAAGTCCACGCAGACGAAGTCGCGAGCATAAGCTAGTAAGTCATATGAAAATTAACTTATCTGCTTAGTATGAGATTTTACATTTCATCCCAACGTTGATAGAATTCGAGATCGAAAAATAATGACCAATAATCAGAATAAATTGGACGGTCAAAAATTCAGCAAGTACCACCAATTTCAATTTTGCAACGTTTCCGCTTAGAACGATGCCTGTAGAGTGTAGATGTATGGACTAACTTGAGCCTTCAAACAAGGCCATTAAGGTCCATTTTACTATAGCACTGAAGTGTTTCGATGATGGAATGTGAGATGTAAAATCTCATATTATTAAGGACACAGGCTTCCGATCGTAAATTTATTGGGCATACAAGTCAGCCTAAAAGTTAAGCATGCCTGGACGGATGGCTTGCGGCATCTAGCTATTCCGAATCCGTATTTAAACCACTGCTGAAAAAATTATAACGATAACAGGCGTAGGTACGCCTTGTGAGCTAATACGGCCCATCATAAAATAATTATAAACATACAATACAATACAGCCCTGTTCGCTTAGTATAAGATTTTACGTCTCACCAAACGTTGCTAGAATTCGAGAGTCGAAACACAATACCGTCAAAGTAAAATGAACCTAAAAGAGCCTTGAATTAAAGTCAAAAATTCAATGCCACTGATTTTAATTTCGCAACGTTTCCACTTGGAGCGCTGGCTGTGGATGTGTAGACAAACTTGAGCTTTAAAACAAGGCTGTTAAGATCCAGTTTACTATAATGCGGAAGGTTTTCGACACTCGAATACTATCAACGTTGGTGAGACATAAAATCTCGTACTAAGCGTACTGTTTACGCAGGATACGAATTACAATTTTTAATATAATGTATGAGTTCTCTCAAATCCCCCATTTTCAGGGATCTGTAGTAAAACAAGGAACCCTTATAGTTTCGTCCAGTCTGTGTGTCCGTCTGTCTATATGTCTACCTCCTGAACATGAAAAGCGTCTATTGAATAAAATTTTAGTTTGGTTAGGTTGAGGTTTCTTTGATAGTTTTAGAAAAAACTACTGTTTAAGAAAATAATGGTTTTCGTCATCATCATCATCATGATCAACCCATCGCCGGCTCACTATAGAGCGCGGGTTTCCTCTTAGTGTGTGATGGGCCTTGGCCATAGTCTACCACGCTGGCCATGTGCGGATTGGTAAACTTCACACACCTTTGAGAATATTATGGAGAACTCTCAGAGATCAGGTTTCCTAGCGATATTTTCCTTCACCGTTAAAGCAAGTGATATTTAATTACTTAAGACGCACATAACTCTGAAAAGTTAGAGGTGCGTGCCCGGAATCGAACCCCTGACCTCCGATTAGAAGGCGGACACCCTAACCAATGTAGTGAGCCGGCGGCGCGCGATGGGTTGATCATGATGATGTATCATGTCATGCATGAGCCATTGTAACTTCAATTTATTACAACTAAAGTAACAAGAAAACGCTAGTAATTACTACACCTAACTACTAAATACAATATTGGATATCTATCATCTATCTCCCTTTCTCGTTTTATTGCAATCTCACCTGATGGCGAGTGACGGTGCAGTTTGCTGAAACGTGCTTGCTCAAATATGTCTATTCACTCTTTCACTAAAGTATCTGGGAATTCCAAGAATTAAACCAAACTATTTCTTGAAATGAAATCTTTCTGGATTTTAGTCCTATAAATTTAATAACTACCATCATCTGGTAGTTATAAACGTGAAAGGACTGATTGACTGACTGACTGACTGATCTAGTAACGCATAACTCAAGATACAGGATGGATCGGGCTGAAATTGGGCATACAAATAGACATCCGCTAAGAAAGGGTTTTTGAAAATTCAACCCCTAAGTGGATAAAATAGGGGTTTGAAATTTGAGTAGGGGGAAGGGGTTTATATTTTTAGATTTGAAGTCTTTTAAAATATCCTCTGTATAACACTTTCAAAATAATCACTTAAAACTTACTCTTTACTCCGCCCGCCCCAAAAATCCGCCCTATCTTTGTACGTACATTACGTAGGAAAATTCTCAGTAGAGTTTCCACATGAAAGCGATACCTTTGTAGCAGCACGTGCAAGACAAAACTAATTAAAGCCTCTATTGTTCCCCGGGGAACTTTCGCGGGCAAAAATTATAAACAAAAAACCGGACAAGTGCGAGTCAGGCTCGCACATCGAGGGTTCCGTACTACAATCGTATTTTTTTAACATTTTGCACGATAATTCAAAAACTATGATGCATAAAAATAAATAAAAATCTGTTTTAGAATGCACATGTGTAGCCCTTTCATATGATACCCCACTTGATATCGTACTCCGAAAATTGAAAATACTAATTAATTATTAGTTCATGATCACAATTTTTTTTTTGTGTGATGTAACCCTAAATTCACGGTTTTCAGATTTTCCCCCTTATTTCTGCCATAAGACCTACGTACCTGCTAAATTTCATGATTCTAAGTCAGCGGGAAGTATACCCTGTAGGTTTCTTGACAGACAGACAGACAGACAACAAAGTGATCCTATAAGGGTTCCGCTTTTCCTTTTGAGGTACGGAACCCTAAAAACCGGACAAGTGCGTGTTGAACTCGCGTGGAGAGGGTCCTGTACGATGAATATGGAACTTTGTACGATACGCGGCAGAACATAATATACATCGACCTTTAGAAGGAGGTCTTTGTCGTTGGTACCGACAAAACCTCATATTATAGGTATGAGTGCCAGAGACAAAGACAAAGCCGAAATGTCATTCTAAAGGCCGATGTACCTACATTATTTTATGCCGCGTGCTGTACGCATAATATTGTGAGACTAGCTTATGTTCGCGACTTCGTTCGCGTGGACTACACAAATTTCAAACCCCTATTTAACCCCCTTAGGGGTTGTAGAGATTATCATACATCTTTTCTTAGCAGGTGTGTACGTTTTAATCATACAGAGCTTTGAATTTAATGGACCGACGGACAGTGACAAAGTTCAGTGACAGACGGACGGACATACGAGTGATCCTACAGGGGTTCCGTTTTTTCATTCCATACGTACGGAACCCTAAAAATCGGGAACACTTTAATAAATCCCCTCGAAAAGTCCAACGAGGCACAGCCGCTTAATTGTAAAAGTTCGACAACGACGCGTTTATCGAAAAATTCTCAACGAATTTTTTTAATAAAATGCGCCCTTTATTACCTTCAAAAATATAAACGTCAAGTTTAGAACAATATTTTTGTTTATTTATAAACTAATTCAATTGCGAGTTCGTCCGTGTGGAAAAAATCTTCGGTCTTTAAAAATCTCGTGAGAACTCTATGATTTTCCGGGATAAAATATAGCCTGTCGCACTCTCCACGTCTTTAACTAAGTGGGTACATAAATGTAAAAAAATCATGTTGATGCGCTGCTCCGTTAATGTGACGTAATTGAAGGAAGGACAAACCAACAAACAAACACGATTTTTAGTGAATAAAATACTGTTGGTAACTAGGTTCGCAACAAAAAAAAACGGGTTTTTAAGCAACTAAAGACAATATTTTGCCGTACTCAGTAAATTTTTTTTCATATAAACTATGTCTATATCCAGAATATAAAAAATTGTTAAATTAAAGATTTAAGTAACTGATGGAGATTAACGTAAACTTTGATGATCGTTGCTTGTTTCATCATTATTAATTCGAATTTCAGTTATCTGTTAAGCTTTTAGACTAGTTTATATCCGTCCAACTAACTAAATAACAAATCTATTATTCGAGCAAAAAGGTGTAAACATTCTAAACAACAAGAAAAAAGCCGCAAAACCGAAAACAGAGCGTGAATATCTCATTAAAACTTTACAAGAGAATTAAATACTGGGCTAAGGTTTATTGCGCAAAGGAATTGCAATCGCCAAAGCCTTCTTAATTATTGTAGACTTCTTATTAAACTGATGTGACTGACTGATCTATCAACGTACAGCTCAAACTACAAGACGGATCGGACTGTAACTTGATATGCAGATAGTTATTATAGACATCTGCTAAGAAAGGATTTCTGAAAATTCAAACCCTAAGGGAGTCAAATAGGGGTTTGAAATTTGTATAGTCCACGCAGATGATGTCGCGGGCATTAGCTAGTTAGTTAAGAAAAATACAACCAATGCCCTAATCATCATAGTTTTTAGGGTTCCGTACCTCAAAAGGAAAAACGGAACCCTTATAGGATCACTTTGTTGTCTGTCTGTCTGTCTGTCTGTCCGTCTGACTGTCAAGAAACCTACAGGGTACTTCCCGTGGACCTAGAATCATGAAATTTGGCAGGTAGGTACATCTTATAGCTGACATTTGGGAAAAATCTGAAAACCGTGAATTTAGGGTTAGATCACACAAAAAAAATTAAATTGTGGTCATGAACTAATAATTAGTATTTTCAACTTTCGAAGTGAGTGACTATATCAAGTGGGGTATCATATGAAAGGTCTTCACCTGTACATACTAAAACAGATTTTTATTTATTTTTAAGCATCATGGTTTTTGAATTATCGTGCAAAATGTCTAAAAAATACGACTGTATTACGGAACCCTCGTCGCGCGAGCCTGACTCGCACTTGGCCGGTTTTTCTTTGATATTAACAATAAACCTCTACAAACAAAGTTAGTTTAGCGGTTGATTCTTACCGTTTTACTTCTTATGTTGTACAGAACCCTCGGTGCGTGAGTCTGACTCGCACTTGGCCGGTTTTTGAACTATGTGCCTCACCCATTACCACTTCAGCTTTGCAACCCGTTTAGCTATATCGGTTACTCTAGTACAGTATGCGGCCGAAAGTAATGTACATCGCCCTTTAAAAGGAGATAGCAGATTTGTAGAGCGTTGTCCCTATCGTTCAGACCGATAAAACGTCATATACAACAACAGACAACGCTCTACAAAGCCGAAATGTAATTCTAAAGGCCGATGTACATCACTTTCGGCCGTGTACTGTAATTCTTCTGCTTTGGTTCTATTGCGATTACGTATTGCAATTACCCTCAAGTCTATTTAAGTACTTTGTGAAGCTTTTGCCTATTTTTATAGCAAATTGTTTTCAGTAGAAGCCTGGATGTCACAAAGAAAATAATATTTAGTAAGCGACTCGCCCGTTTTCTTGAATCAATATCATATGTTTATATTGACAGCAGAATCTAGAAAGATAGTCATAGAAATAACAATATGTTACCGAGTACAATAATATGAGATAAATTGTGTTAAGTCAACAACTGACCATTTTTTGGGTTAATTAATTGCGGTAAATTAAAATAATAAATGTTGTTGCTGTAAGTACGATACCCCACACTATGGGATAGACGAGAAAAAAATTCATCCCTACTTCACATGTAGGGGAGCTACCCTAAAAAAAAAATATTTATCAAAATTTTATTTCACCACTTTGTCGGCGTGATTAATATCTATACCCATGCCAAATTACAGATTTCTGACACTAATAGTCTCTGAGATTAACCGAGGACGGACGGACGGACAGACAGACGGACGGACATGGCGAAACTATAAGGGTTCCTTGTTTACTACGGAACCCTAAAAAGGAACCCTTATAGGATCAGGATCACTTTGTTGTCTGTCATCGGAGTTAGTCAGGTAGGTATACCCGAAAGCATAAAAACAGTTTGTTACACTCGGCATACTTAAAGAACAACTTTACGAGCATGACAAGTGAAAATAAAAACCGGCCAAGTGCGAGTCAGGCTTGCGCACCGACGGTTCCGTAGTACAGTCGTACTTTTTCGACATTTTGCACGATAAATCAAAAACTATGATTCATAAAATACAATAAAAATCTGTTTTAGAATCCACAGGTGAAGCCCTTTAATATGATAGCCCACTTGATATAGTTATCTTACTTTGATTTTTGAAAATACTAATCATTAGTTCATGACCACAGTTTACTTTGTTTTGTGTGATGTAACCACAAATTCACAGTTTACAGATTTTTACCCTAATACCTGCTATAAGACCTACCTACCTACCTCATGATTCTAGGTCAACGGGAAGTACCCTGCAGGTTTCTTGACAGACAGCCAGACGAACAGACAGACAGACAGACAACAAAGTTACAGTCGGTTACCGATGCGTGTAATCTACATAATATATTGCCGCTCCTTGCTACTCATAATAAACCCGATTGTGCCCCATCTTTGCTTGACTTAATTATTGTTTCCTCACCTGAATTCGTTCTGAAGCATGGCCAGCACGAGGCTGATGTTTTTTCTCACCATGATCTTTTATTTCTTTCATATAAAGTCCGTCCACCAAAAGCAAAATCGAGAATCCTTCTGCAACGTAGTTTTAGTGGAATGGACAAAGAACGTCTTGTTGAAGATGCTCGCCTTTTGGACTGGTCTGCTGTTATTACCGCTGCTACGGTTGACATGAAAGTCGAATTATTTAACTCCTTTCTCATTCAGCTTTACGACGTTCATGCTCCGGTTAAGCCTATAAAAATCAAACATTTACCAGCACCTTGGCTAACAGATGATCTCAAAAAACTTATGTTCTGTGGTGCAATAAAGTATATACGTACATACATACAAAGTGATCCTATAAGGGTTCCGTTTTTCCTCTTGAGGTACGGAACCCTAAAAATTGAATGTTTGTACTTAATTATTGTTAAGTTTTATTCTCACGGAAAGCAATATCGGAATGGTATTATATAACATAAAGTCATCAGAGTGAATAATTACCCCAATATCGGAGTATAGCTCGTTAGTGTTTCACAGTTTTCGAACATAATTAGCTCCTCGGCGCTGAAATGTGCGATCGCTGTTTACTTTGACAATTTCGTTCTGTGCCAGCAATGGCCATTCTATCAACCGATAAGATAATATTGATGATTGGATCAATTAATTGCTGGAACGAAATTTATTAGTACGCAGAGACTCTAATGTTATTATTTTTAGTTTTCAAATTATTTGCAATAATGTTGAGTGATTTTCATTATAAATAATATCTCTCCCGGCTGTACTCACGTGTTTAGTCGACGTTAGCCCGACTAGTTTGGAACCCATCCGGGGTCCTTTTTCAAGGGAGTCAGTTCGCGCACACGCCGCGGTTTTGACTGCGGGCCGCGCGTACCGCTGCCCGTAGAGCCCGTTGTGAGGGTGGCTGGGGTAAGGGGGGAGACAGCTGCCGATCCTCCCCCCCTGAACTGACTCCCTTGAAAAAGAAACCCGGATGGGTTCGAAACTAGTCGGGCTAACGTCGACTAAACACGTGAGTACAGCCGGGACAGATTTTATTTACAATCTAATCTAATCTAAATCTAAATTAGCCTCTCTATCCGATTTTTTCACCATTCCCCTCTATGGGCCACGGAACTGTAAATTCATTTAATTCATCACGCCATCGTCGCCTCTGCCTAAGCCGCTGGCGTTGATGATTCTGGGTATTCCAGAAAGTACCCGATTTTGGCCATGCATCTACCAATAGCCTCAATAGCTCAACAGGTAAAGGAGTGGACTGAAAACCGAAAGGTCGACGGTTCAAACCCCGCCCGTTGCACTATTGTCGTACCTACTCCTAGCACAAGCTTTATGGTTAGTTGGAGGGGAAAGGGGAATATTAGTCATTTAACATGGCTAATATTCTTAAAAAAAAAAATGGCTGTAGCATCCAGGTAAAGTATTATAACGCGGTGGCTATCATTTAGTGTTAGACACTGAGTTAGTGAATCAGTAGGCAGGACTCACACTGGACGATACGGCAACTGGTCGTGGTCGTGGCTGCGTAGTGCGCGATGTCCCTAAACCTTAAGAAGTTAACCAAAATAAATAAGCGAGCTCTACATAACCGCTAATTCAATTTTCCTGTAAAACACATACACGCCTTCCGCAAATTTGAAAGTCATCGCGTGAAACAACTTTCCACTTTCCCGAATCACTCCGGCAGGCACAATGTTTATTCATAAACTTTTATGATTGACTTTGAAAATTGAATCCGCGAGGGTGCGAGATTATGTAACGTAAGCGGAGTACTCACTGTAAGCGGGCAGTGGCGTGCAGATCATAGAGGCATAAAATCACTGCTTACCCTAGTTGAAATGGCTTAGGGCTCATTTTTCATGATGACCTGTCATTAAATAGGTAGTTAGCTACCTAATGCTTACCCTAGGTTCAAACCCTGTGCACGCCACTGCTATAGGGGTATGTAGTTCATATGAGGAACATGAGTACTGAGTCGAAGCGAAGTGACGCGTTTTTAGGGTTCCGTAGAGAAATTCCTAAACCTTTCTTTCTCTCTTCTCTCTGCACAGAATTCCGCACTTAAACTTTTTCGTCTATTGCGTTTCCTGAAGCGAGTAGACTGTAGGTTGCCCAGGACTTCCTGGACTGAGGTTGTTGTTGCTCTAAAATCATTGAGACACTTATTGTAATCGCTACCCATCACTACACACATTATAAATGCAAAAGTGTGTTTGTTTGTTGGTTTATTGGTCTATCCTTCAATCATGTCGCAATGGAGCAACGAATCGACGTGATTTTTGCATGGGTATAGTTAAATACCTGGAGAGTTACATAAGCTACTTTATATCCCGGAAAATCAAAGAGTTCCCCCGGGATTTGAAAAACCTAAATCCACGCGGGCGATGCTGTGGGCAACAGCTAGTCCTTATTATAATTGCGAAAGTGTGTTTGTTCGTTGGTTTGTCCTCCAACCACGTCGCAACGGAGCAACGGGTCGACGTGATTTTTTGCATGGGTATAGTTTAAGACCTGGAGAATTACATAGGCTACTTTTTATCCCGGAAAATCGCGAACGAAGTCGCGGGAATCAGCTAGTCATATTATAATGTTGCCCAATTCGTTTTGCAAACACGTTCGCTAATTATGATTGGCGTTTCAAAGTGAAAAGCTTTTTATGATCGCGCCAAACTTTGCGAATGACGCCACCGAATGCTTTTAGATCCATTCGCTTTGCGTGTAATTGTGATTTCTCGTCAGGAATTTAATTATACCAAAAACTCCACACCCACATTAGAGCCTTTACACACGGGGACGTTGTCATGCGTGTTTCTTAAGGCCGGGTAATCATAAATTGTATAGTGGGATGGGATAGTCTACAGCAGGATTACGTATTATTTTATGTCTTATAGGAAACCAATCTAAACAGTTCTTTAGACGTCTAATTATTATTACTTGATTGAAAGTTGCAATAATCATTTTTAAACAACATATTATCTAACACAACCTAACCATGGCTTTGAGCCAGTGGCGTGCAGGTCATAGAGGCATAAATGCACTGCTTATCCCAGTTGTAAAGCTCAATGCAAATATTTCATTATTACCAGCCAGTAAACAGGCTTCTTCTTAACTAGTGCCTACCCTGGCTTCAAATCCTGTGCACGCTACTGCTTTGAGCCCATATATACTTACACTATAACTGTAACACAGTTTCTAACTAAAGCAGTTGCTACCGTTCTTTACTTGTAAAGAGAATAATAAAGATTTTTCATTTTTTTTAAACTTATATCTTGATTATGCATTTGTCACTCAAACTAAAGCAGTATAAAGTATAAAGAAGATATTTTTATCTAACAAATCACACTAATTTGAAACTACTTGTAATTCATCAACTTCTGTGGCCAACGATGTATGGGAGATGGTCGGTCTCCTTTAAAATGTTTACAGTACGTGGCCGAAAGTGGTGAACATCGGCCTTTAGAATGACATTATTTTCATCTTTGCAGAGCGTTGTCTTTGTCACTCATACCCATATGACATTTTGCCGGTTTCAACGACCGTGACAATGCTCTACAAATCATTGGTGTCATATATTTTATCTGTGCGGACAAGACGTCATGGAAAGATTCCACGCATTTTGCCGCTAGACATGTACATAGCCTTAATTCTACCAAAAACTCCACGCCCAAATTAAACAAAATGTTAAATCAAGACACGTCACACGTCACGTATGCTCCTCAAACTGAAGTCGATGTTGCAAACTGAAAATTAACTTTATTCTCAAGGCACGAAAGTTTACTATTGCTTGTAGGTATGTATAGAACGAATGACAAGATCTAATAAGGAAACATTAAAAGTTAAGGAATTATTTCACTGGAAAATTAATTCTGATTCTCGTATAATTGCGCTAATGTATTTGTGCGTTTAACTAACATTTTACTTAATAAATCCAAGTTAGAATTTAGACTATAGATAATAATAATTTAAAAACCGGCCAAGTGCGAGTCAGGCTCGCGCAATGAGAGTTCCGTACTACAGTCGTATTTTTTCGACATTTTGCACGATAATTCAAAAACTATGGTGCATAAAAATAAATAAAAGTCTGTTTTAGAATGTACAGGTGAAGACCTTTCATATGATACCCCACTTGATATAGTCACTCACTTCGAAAGTTGAAAATACTAATTATTAGTTCATGACCACAATTTAATTTTTTTTGTGTGATCGAACCCTAAATTCACGGTTTTCAGATTTTTCGCCAAATGTCAGCTATAAGACCCACCTTCCTGCCAAATTTCATGATTCTAGGTCAACGGGAAGTACCCTGTAGGTTTCTTGACAGACAGACGGACAGACAGACAGACAGACAGACAGACAGACAGCTTAGCCTGCCAAACTATGTTTAATTATATTTTTATGTGTTTATCCTAGGTTAATAGGACATAAACAATGTATATATTTATTTTTGTTAATTATTAATAAAGACATTTTTCAAACAAACAAACAAACAAACAAACTACGGAACCCTAAAAAGCGATCACCAGATGAATTGTCACATTTAGTATAAAAGGGAAGGGATACAAATAGAAACATAACTCTCCTTTTTCTGGACCGTACTTGTAATGTACGTAATAGTATTATATCTCTAACTTTATTTCTTTGAATGCTCTTCCCGACCGGCCTCGGCGTAGAGCAAGAACATAAAGTATGAAATACCGTCCTATAACGACCTTGTAAAATACAGGGTGTAATCAGAACGCTGGCAAAAATGAAGACAAGTGATAGTACTGATGATCAGTGAAATGATACCACAAAAAAACACATTAAAAAACACATATAATGAGGGTTCCGTACTACAGTCGTATTTTTTCGACATTTTGCAAGATAATTCAAAAACTATGATACATAAAAATAAATAAAAATATGTTTTTGAATCCTCAGGTGTTAGCTCTTTCATATAATACCCCACTTGATACAGTTATCTTACTTTGATAATTAAAAATGCTAATTATTAGTTCATGACCACAATTAAATTTATTTTGTGTAATGTAACTACAAATTCACGGTTTTCAGATTTTTCCCCTAATGCCAGCTATAAGACCTACCTACCTGCCAAATTTCATGATTCTAGGTCAACAGGAAGTACCCTGTAGGTTTCTTGACAGGCCGACAGACAGACAGACAGACAGAGATACAGACAGACAACAAAGTGATCCTATAAGGGTTCCGTTTTTCCTTTTGAGGTACGGATTCCTAAAAAACACATAATAAACGTGGAAAAAAAATCCTATACATGAATTTTTAATTTTAATATATATAATAAGGACCACTTACAATATACATTTACCACATGACATACTAACTATAACACACACTGATATGTGTATCGATGACAAGTGACCACAACATTTGCGATTTTTGCGCCAAGTAAACTTATATTTTGTAAAATTTCACTATAATAATATATTGCAAATAAAACATCTGACTGACGTTAGAGGTCAACGAACGTTCCGGAAGTAGGCCACTCGGAGTCAATGCCGCGTCGTAGGCGGGGCATAGGCCCCAGTTTTGCACGCTATACATTGCGGGTTTGAAAAATACTAAATTACTAAAAATGAGATAAATGGTTATAGGTATTGGATTGTGTTTATGTAGTATAACAATAACGGTAAGTTTTTGCTAGCGTTCTGGTTACACCCTGTATAACGTAGCTCCGGCCTCTGTAGATGACAATAAAAAAATTTAGTTAGGTTTTTATAGTGACCTGAATGTTCGTCACTACCTACCCATATGCTAAAGTGCTAAAGTGTGTTTGTCTGTTGGTTTGTTAGTTTGTTGGTTTGTCCTTCAATCACGTCGCAACGGATCGACATGATTTTTTGCGTGGGACCTGGGGAGTGACATAGGCTACTTTCAGCCCGATCTGTCAAGAAGTTAGAGCTGTGCGTTGATAGATCAGTCAGTCAGTCAGTCAGTCAGTCAGTCAGCTTTTCCTTTTGTATATTTAGACTATGTAGAGATTTTATTTGAGTGATAAAAATGGGTCCGTATGTCTGTTCCAGAATGCTTGTCCCGTCCAAGCAAGGACATAAAATATGAAATACAGTCTTATACAGGGTGTAACCAGAATGCTGGCAAAAACGATGACAGGTGATATTACTGATATGATACCACAAATAAAAACGCGAAAAAAATATTAAAAAATATCCTTTCTTTTTTTAAAGATACATTGCAAATAAAAATTCTGTCTGACGCTAGCAGTCAACGAACGTTGCGTAAGTAAGCCATCCGGAGTCAATGCCACGTCGTAGGTGGGACATTGACCCCTATTTTGAACGCTATAAATTGCAGGTTTGAAAAATACTGCTATTGGATTGTGTTTAGATATTATTCGTGTAAGTGTTTCGATTCTCGAATTCTAGCAACGGTTGGTGAGACGTAAAATCTTATACTACGGGTACAGAACATAAAGTATTAAATACAGTCTCGTTTACGACGCTGTTAACTGTGTGTAGTGACAGTTACACTTATTTACATTGTTATTTATATAAGCGCAGGAAAAATGATTCAATAGTACCTTACACTATAATGGCTAGGGCTGGCGTGCTCTTCCCGGACAGCGGAACATAGGAGCGGATAGTAGGAGAAAAAATCTTAAAAATGGAGGTGTTTCGTATCATCGGTAAGTACGATTTTCATTGTTTTCTACACGGAACAGAAAGAACAGTGGAAGTGCAATTCACCAAAATTACTATAGGAACCGCTGTCGCCAAACTCATACAAATATACCGATAGTCATATATTGCACTACAAAGAAACAAATCATTTGATTTGTCGTTTAAGTTTAGTCAAAACTAGCCTACGTCAAAGATTTGGAAACAAACCCTGACGTTCTAGAAATAAGATTTATTTTGCTTTAGCGGAAGAACGTATTTACGAGCTATAGTCACACTCACGTCACACTAGATTCAATTGTCCAATTAATTCCGCTACTTGACCATAGATGGCGGTATTCTAAGTGGTAGCAATTATAAACTTAATTATGTTAAACATATGGTTGACATTTGCGTGATCGGTCGATTTTTTTTCCACTGAGCTAAGGCCGCACCACGTAGCTCAATGAATCTATCGATATCGATAGATACTCGTTATTTTGTTCATTCGCAAAAATAAAATTAAAAAAGGTAATTATAAAATTGAATAAAAGTGCTGGTATGCATGCATGCCTTTTACAAGTATGCACAATAAATACTGCAACGTATGAAAATAGTTAAATTTTATTTATTGCCCTTGAAATAAAACATATTTGTTAAGAAACTGGCGTTTCGAAAGTCTTATTTTTAATTTTAATAAATGGTGTATGCGAACATTTATGTATATATTTTTCGACTATTGCCTTCATCAAATCGGTAACGTGATTAGACGCAGGAATCTCCGAATCACTTTGTCTTTTTGAAGAACCTGGAGTGACCACATTTATCATTTTGTGGCTGAAACCAAAATTAAATTTTGAGAATAAATCCTTACTAATATTATAAATGCGAAAGTGTGTCTCTCTGTCTGTCTGTCTGTCTGTCTGTCTGCTAGCTTTTCACGGCTCAACCGTTCAACCGTTTTTGATGAAATTTGGTACAGAGATAGCTTGCATCCCGGGAAAGGACATAGGCTACTTTTTATCCCGGAAAGTTGAAAAGTTCCCACAGGATTTTGAAAAACCTAAATCCACGCGGACGAAGTCGCGGGCATCATCTAGTACCTATATAAAAATGAATAGGAGAAAAATTAATTAGTGTGTTTATGAATTAAATTTGATATTTAGTCAGTCAATCTTCATACAAAAATATAACTAAGAGGTGTGTTGTTTTGTATTATAATATCAAGTATTTTCAATACTTACTGAAAGTAATAAAATAAGACAAGGTTACTTACTTGATTAAAAAACTTAACGATTTCATTGATGGAAGCGCAGTAGGTTTCGTATATCTATATCCTTTATTTGATATTATAAAATCGACTTCTAAAAATTCTTGATTTGGTTGGCATCCAATTAACTCTACCCGTTGCATCTATCCATTTCTCTTTGATGCTTGCATCTTTGGGAAACCTAAAAATATTTTAAAATATGAAGGTTAGAGGAACTACTGATGTCTATTTAGTGATCAATGCAACGTCTCACTCATTAATAAATTATAATTATTGCGTTACTAGTTATTTATATCCTTGTATCGATATCAATCGATAAATTCAATATTCGACTTGGCCACATCACTACTTGAGTAGCGAACACGGAGCGAAGTACTTTCGGAATAGAATCAATCCAAAATAAACTTTATCTTAATTGTTTAAGGTTGATTTTGACTAACCGTTCTATTAAATATTAGTAAATTGAAATAAATTAAGATTTTATAGAAAACAATGAAAATCGTACTTACCGATGATACGAAACACCTCCATTTTTAAGATTTTTTTCTCCTACTATCATTTTTACACTCCAAAACGGAACAGTAACATTGCTAGGGCAATATGAATTTGTCGCGAGACTACCAACTCCACGCGATGTTAGAACGCGACTGGGATCAGTTTTACGTAACTACGCTTAATTGTGGCACGCGTGCCACGCCTACTTAGCACTTCCACTGTTTTTTCTGTTCCGTGGTTTTCTATAAAATCTTAATTTATTTCAATTTACTAATATTTAATAGAACGGTTAGTCAAAATCAACCTTAACCAATTAAGATAAAGTTTATTTTGGATTGATTCTATTCCGAAAGTACTTCGCTCCGTGTTCGCTACTCAAGTAGTGATGTGGCCAAGTCGAATATTGAATTTATCGATTGATATCGATAGAAGGATATAAATAAATAGTAACGCAATAATTATAATTTATTAATGAGTGAGACGTTGCATTGATCACTAAATAGACATCAGTAGTTCCTCTAACCTTCATTTAAAATATTTTTAGGTTTCCCAAAGATGCAAGCATCAAAGAGAAATGGATAGATGCAACGGGTAGAGTTAATTGGATGCCAACCAAATCAAGCATGATATTATGCTCTGAACATTTTTTTAGAAGTCGATTTTATAATATCAAATAAAGGATATAGATATACGAAACCTACTGCGCTTCCATCAATGAAAATCGTTAAGTTTTTTAATCAAGTAAGTAACCTTGTTTTATTTTATTACTTTCAGTAAGTATTGAAAATACTTGATATTATAATACAAAACAACACCACCTCTTAGTTATATTTTTGTATGAAGATTGACCGACTAAATATCAAATTTAATTCATAAACACACTAATTAATTTTTCTCCTATTCATTTTTATATAGGTACTAGATGATGCCCTCGACTTCGTCCGCGTGGATTTAGGTTTTTAAAAATCCTGTGAGAACTTTTCAACTTTCCGGGATAAAAAGTAGCCTATGTCCTTTCCCAGGATGCAAGCTATCGCTGTACCAAATTTCATCAAAAACGGTTGAACGGTTGAGCCGTGAAAAGCTAGCAGACAGACAGACAGACAGACACACTTTCGCATTTATAATATTAGTACGGATTTATTCTCAAAATTTAATTTTGGTTTCAGCCACAAAATGATAAATGTGGTCACTCCAGGTTCTTCAAAAAGACAAAGTGATTCGGAGATTCCTGCGTCTAATCACGTTACCGATTTGATGAAGGCAATAGTCGAAAAATATATACATAAATGTTCGCATACACCGTTTATTAAAATTAAAAATAAGACTTTCGAAACGCCAGTTTCTTAACAAATATGTTTTATTTCAAGGGCAATAAATAAAATTTAACTATTTTCATACGTTGCAGTATTTATTGTGCATACTTGTAAAAGGCATGCATACATACCAGCACTTTTATTCAATTTTATAATTACCTTTTTAATTTTATTTTTGCGAATGAACAAAATAACGAGTATCTATCGATATCGATAGGTAATTCATTGAGCTACGTGGTGCGGCCTTAGCTGAGGAGGAAAAAAAATCGACCGATCACGCAAATGTCAACCATATGTGTAACGTAATTAAGTTTATAATTGCTACCACTTAGAATACCGCCATCTATGGTCAAGTAGCGGAATTAATTGGACAATTGAATCTAGTGTGACGTGAGTGTGACTATAGCTCGTAAATACGTTCTTCCGCTAAAGCAAAATAAATCTTATTTCTAGAACGTCAGGGTTTGTTTCCAAATCTGTGACGTAGGCTAGTTTTGACTAAACTTAAACGACAAATCAAATGATTTGTTTCTTTGTAGTGCAATATATGACTATCGGTATATTTGTTTGAGTTTGGCGACAGCGGTTCCTATAGTAATTTTGGTGAATTGCACTTCCACTGTTCTTTCTGTTCCGTGGGTGAAGGATAACAATTTTTCTCATTTCATATTTTGTTGTTAAATCAAAGACTGAATTGAATTTCTAGTCTCAAATGACTATCGGGTCGGGTGAGACTATGTGGATTTATTATTAACACAGGCGATTCTAATGAAGCGTTTTATATGCAGACGACGCCCAGCTGAAGTCTCCGCTGATGATGTACGGTTGTTTCGTACAAAGTTTTCCAACTACTCATAATACATGAAAGACCAAAGAAAGCAAGATTTTACACTCAGACTGAATTAGTACGTAACGGTGCGTGTGGCACCGTACTAGGCACCTAACGGTACCTAGTATGGTGCCACACATTAATTTTTAGAGTTCCGTACCTCAAATGGAAAATAGGGAACGCTTATAGGATCACTTTTTGTCTGTCTGTCTGTTTGTCGGTGTGTCAAGAAACCTACTACCTAGTTCCCGTTGACCTAGAATCATGAAATTTGGCAGCAAGGTAGGTCTTTTAGCAGACATGAGGAGGAAAATCTAAAAACTGTGAATTTGTGGTTACATCGCAAGAAAAAAATTAAAATGTGTTCATGAACAAATATTGCTACTTTCAACTTTCAAAGTTAGACGTTACTGACTATACCAAATGGGGTATCATACTTATTATTAAAGGGCTTTACAGGTATCTATATTCTAAAACAGATTTTTATTTATTTTTAGGCATTTTTTGATTTATCGTGCAAAATGACGAAAATATACGACTGTAGTACGGAACCCTCGGTACGCGAGCCTAACTCGCACTTGGCCGGTTTTTTTTTCAAAATAATTATCACTAGCACCAGTGTCATTTAGGATAATGTAAAGGTTCTAGGATAACTCATACAACCAAATCTGTTCAGGCATTTAAAGGCTATCCATACCAATCCATACTAATATTATAAATGCAAAAGTGTGCATGTCTGTCTGTCTGTCTATCTGTCTGTCTGCCTGTCTGCTAGCTTTTCACGACCTCTCCGTTCAACTGACTTTGACGAAATTTGGTACAGAGATAGCTTGCATCCCGGGGAAGGACATAGGCTACATTTTGTGCTAGAAAATCAAAAAGTTCCCACGGGATTTTCAAAAACCTAAATCCACGCGGACGTAGTCGCGGGCGTCATCTAGTGGTAAAATAAAGAAACTCATACACACTAGTAATGTTTAGGCTCGCAGGAGGTGGATGGAAGAAAACTAGTCGGCGATAATATCCTTATAATAATTATATTCAAAGTTACATTTAAAATGAAAAGACTAATAACTAGTGCTTATCTCTAAGGATGAGAATATTCTAACTTAATATTACGATTCCCACATCGCGCGGGTTCTGGTATTACGCCGCGTCAGCTATACGGGTCGTATTCGTACGTGGGAATGGGAATGCATGTTGCGCTGGCTCACTATGTATCAGCCGCTGGCTTCGCCTGCGTAACACCTCCCCCATCAGATCGGCGCATATGGAACACCTTGGCTGTGAATTGCGCCGAAAGGTCATCGGATGAAGAACTCAGAATTTTGGTTATGTTTCTTAACTGCAAGGTCTTCGTGCGATGTATTTTCTGATAAACTGTAATGATCATATTCAGTCTGCAGGTTCCAATTAATATGGCGAATGGTAATGATTGTGTGATAAATAACTCCATGGTCCGTACTTGGAGGTAGAGTGATAGGCGTTTGAGATGAAACCTTTGCACTTGCATCATGTAGGTGATCCAGTTTTGTGGACTTCAATTATTCATAACGTGGAGATGGTCTTGAGTCAAAGGATTCTTCTTTAGGTAAAACTATAACTTGGATGGCTATGTCTTCTTCTATTCTGGGTAAGTGTAAATCTATAAGCTTCGTATATCGGCATATTATAATATAGATAACCTTTGCTGGTCTTCGGGCATTCAGCCTCTATGTACCTGTATTCGTTCAAGCAAGGAATGGATAATAAGTGACAAGGATATCATGATGCGTATGTGGTAATGGGAAATTAATACATAATATACTTAGGTTAAACTAACAGGAAATTTTTAAACTATGAAAAACAAAACGATATCATTTCTTACATAATACTAACCTAACACTATAATATCCTAACACTATAATATCCTAACTCTATCATGTTGGATCATTACCACTGGCTGCAGAAGTAGATTGATTATAAGGAGGATCCTGCAACAATTGGGCAGTGTTAGGAACTCTCTTTAGTCTTGACTTCGCGATTGGGCCTCGTTTTCTTTTAGTGTAGATGTGGATTGGGAGATTTGCCACAACTACATCCTGAGTATAGCGGGGAGCTGCCTTTTGACGAGAGGCAACAGGGTTTCTAACAAAAACTTGTTGTTCTGGGGAATAATTTGCTTCGGGCTCTCTAGTTCTATTACGACTATTAGTTAAATCTCTGCGTAGACTACTACAGGATTCGTGGATAAGGTTATATGTAATTTTCATTCTATTTTTATGATCCTGTATGTACTGCTGTAAGACATGTGTCGTGAGGTCTATGTCGAGTGGGTCGCGTGGGTCAAAATGTCCAGTTACTATTTCGATTGGTCTGCATTTTGTGAAACTATGAATACTGCTATTGTAGGCTAGAAGACCATAAGGTATCAGGTTCCTTACTGATTCATCCTTTTGACTGATTCTAAAGATACGAAGGTGTTCTAAGAGTGTTAAGTGAAATCTTTCAACGATACCATTTTCGTTAGGAGTATGTGGTGCGACCTTATGATGCTGGATTTTATGAAGTTTGAAGAACTCAGATATAAGTTGATTGTTAAATTCCGGACCGTTGTCAGTAACTACAGTTAAAGGATTTCTATGATGCGTACTAAATTTAAGTAATGCTTGAACTACACTGACTGCCGTGCTGTCTCCTAAGAAATATGCTTGAGCATATTTGGAGAAAGAGTCGACTATTGTCAGAAACTTACAGCTTTCTACACTTAAGAGGTCTAAGTGCACAAGCTCAAAAGGTTTACTGGGTGGTGGAACTACTTGAAATTGCTGTCGGATTGGATTACGGTCATACTTAGCCTGTCCGCATACTGCACAGTCGTTGATAAATTTTGAAATATGCTCTCGCATTTTAGGCCAGTAAAATTTTCGAGATAAAGCAAGAAAGCATTCATTGATACCGCGGTGGTTTGTCTTGCCATCATGGTACTTATCTATAATTTGTTGCTGCCTTAAATATTCTCGAACATTTTCTACTTCTGTTTTAGCTAAATTGAGTATCATTGACGAATTTTTAAAGGTTTTCTGTATTATTGGAATTATCTTATACATAGCCAATGGTGGATTGATTAATAAACCAGTTTTAATTTTAGGTTGAACAAATTCTTTAATAGCATTGATGACATCTATTTCTAAATTTGACTCAGATAATTGAACAGTCGTACGCTTATGGTTTTCAAAGGGGTGTGTAGTGACTGGTTTGGTTTTAATATCACCTACAACGTTAAAAACGATTTGCCTAGTAAATTTATTCAACGGATGTTCTGAAATCGGGATTTCCAAGATGGGGCTTTCGTCATCAGTATGGACAGTTGCTGTTCTAGAACCATCTTCAGGCTCCGGAGCTGAGAGAGTTCCAGAGTCATCTAAAGAGGGAGCTCCGTCCGATAGATTCACAGCAATCGAACTTAGCTCTTCCACATGAACTTCAATGCGCGATAACGCGTCCGCGTTGGTATTAGACTTTCCTTGCTTATACATCACCGTGAAATCGAACTCGCCGAGTTTTAAACGCCATCTTGTAAGTCTCGAATTAGGTTCCTTAAGACTCATTACCCACTGCAGGGGCTTATGATCTGTAATAATTTTAAATTTACGTCCAAAAAGGTAAGGCCTGAAATACTTGGTGGCCCAGACGATTGCTAAGAGTTCTTTTTCTATCGTACTATAGTTCAATTCGCTAGAATTAAGAGTTCTAGATGCATATGCGATCGGTTTATCAGACCCTACTGGGCCCTGTGATAAAACGGCACCTACTGCGACATTAGAAGCATCAGTTGTTAGCAAAAATTCTTTAGTAAAATCCGGATACTGTAAAATGGGATCATTGGTAAGCAGTTGCTTACAGTGCTCGAAACACCTTATGTATTCATCATCGATTATTATTTTAGAATTTTTCTTCAGGCATTGAGTAAGGGGCTTTGTTAGACGTGCAAAATCAGGGATGAATTTTCTGTAATATCCTAGCAATCCGAGAAAACGTTTGATCTGTGTCGTAGTCTTTGGTAATGGATATTTACTTATGGCTGCTATTTTATTGGGGTTTGGTTTTACACCATCTTTAGAAATTATGTGACCTAAAAATTCGGTTTCTAACTTCAAGAATTCAGACTTATCCATCTGTATCTTGAAGTTTGACTCACGCAATCTCTGAAATATCTTTTCCAAATTAACTATGTGCTCTTGAAGACTTGTGCTAAAGCAAATTATGTCATCAAGATATACTAGACACACTTTGTTCTGTAGATCTTTGAGAACATTATCCATGACTCGCTGAAAAGTCGATGGAGCATTTTTCAACCCCATGGGCATCCTTAAAAACTCATAGTGCCCATTCTCTACATTAAATGCAGTCTTGTGAATATCAGCGGGGTCCATTTCAACCTGGTAAAAGCCACTAGCTAAATCTAGGGTAGTGAAGTAGTGACATTTCCCTAATTTGTCTAGAACATCGGTGATGTTGGGAATAGGGTACTTATCATCAATCGTTTTCTCGTTTACTTTTCTGAAGTCCACGACAAGACGCCATTTACGACGACCAGAAGCATCTGCCTTTTTGGGAACCACCCAAATAGGAGAGCTCCAGGCGGAGTCAGAAGGTCTTATAATATTTTGTTCAAGCATTTTACTGATCTGATCTCTGATTTCTTGTCGGTGGACATAAGGATATCTGTAACTTTTTGTATGTACAGGAATTTCATCGCTGGTCTTAATTTTATGTTTAATCTTATTATTGAACGTTAAAGGTTCACCTTCAAGATAGAACACGTCGGCATACTTTGCACACAGTGCTTTCAAATTAGCTGCTTCTTCTGGATTTAAATGTCCAGTGCGAAGACGAGAAAAAACTTCTTTAGCACGATTCGAAGAAACATTGGTTTGCTCACATTCAAAATTATAAAGTTCTGCTGATATGGGTTTGTCTATGGAAAAAACTATATCATTCGGGGAATCATTAGTAATTTCAACATATCCTTTCTTATTTTTAACGCGTGTTATACAATCGGAAATAAAACAGTTGCATATAGTTTGAGATGGAATCAAGACATCACCGTCCTGCGAATTAATAGGCAATGCAAATAGCTTTGAAGAATGAGCAGGAATAATTTCTTCGAACAAATTAACGTTACGCGAATCATACATTTTTATTGGAATCTCAGCGTTACGCGTTACTAATTTTCTGTCTTTAAGATTAATAGTGGACTCCAATTTTTCAAGTAAATCTAGGCCTAAAAGACCGTCAAAGTATTCGTGAAAATTATATACGTAAAAAGTAATGTCACCATCTTCGTTAAATTCGGAAAACCAAGGTAATGTAATGGAATAGTCATTTTTAGTTGTTGCGTGCACGTTGGTTACTTCAAAGGGTTCATAGTTAAGTGGCATATTACTAAAATACATTTGTACTGCTTTAGGACTGATAAAAGATTGATTCGCCCCGGTATCGATAAGAAATCTGAGAGGTGGATTACTAATCTGTACATAACCAAGTTGCCGCTGGACATAAAAATTGACATCTATCCTGGTTTTTCGGATTCGCTGACTATCTGAAAATTTTCTTTCTTAAAACTGACTTCCTGTTTCTGATCAACTTCTTCTGTTATTGGACTTGGTTCAACGTTCGAGGAGCTTTCCTCATAGTTATTATAGCATTCATTCGTGAATTGTTCGTAATTGTCATAGTCATAATCGTAGTCATAGTCATAGTCATAATCATAATCATAGTCATAGTTAAGTTCATTAAAATTGACGTCGCGTGATTTCATATAGTTAGTTGGTGGTGGATTACCAAATTTACGCCAATCATGTCCCGATGGTGGTAAATGTCTAGGGGTGAAATGACTCACACCGCTCATGGGACGTGGGAAATTAGAATTGTTAGGCGGTTGGTGTCGATTTGGTAATTTGAAAACGTTGCTCTTCGGGTTATAATTCGGTGGAGGAGCGCGAAACATTAATTGGGTACGACTAGGACCACGCGGATGCATTTGAGGGTTAGGTTTCCAACCAGGTCTAAAATGCATAGGTTTCTGACTCTGAGGTGGTCTAAAATGTATAGGCTGCTGCCAAGATGGCCCAGGCATAGCGAAACCTTGTGACCTTGAAGGATCTGTGTAATTTGATACGGAAAATTTATGTCCAAAATTTTTATGAGAAAACCCGCCTTCATTTCGCTGTTGTATATATAGGGTGTTAAGTTCCTCTTGTACAAATTCGAGGGCTTTTTCCATTGACACTGGCCGCATGCACCGTATCCTTGAGCCTAGCGGGTCTTTTAGACCACGTAAATAACACTGCAGGGTTAACTTTTGGTAAAGTTGCCGTTTAGCCTCTATTGTGGTAGGTACGGATTCATGTAGGGAAATGTAGGTCATAATTGTGCTAAACAGGTTTTGGCACTTTTCGTAAAATTCTTGTGGGGTGCTAGAGCCTTGTGTCTGTAGAGACAAATCATTGTATAAAGCGGTCTCATCGCGATGGTCTGCGAAATTATTAATAAGGGCATTTCGTATGCCATTCCAACTACCTGGGATACCGTTTGCATTAATTAACCTAGCCGCGGAACCTGTCACTTTATTTAATATTCCACTAATTAATGCCGAATTTTGTAACTCATGTCCCGGACTAATGTCAAAATGGGCAATCACTAATTGGTCACACAAATTTATAAACCGTGTTAACACATGAGGATTTCCGTCAAATTCGGGTAAAAATCTAATAGATTTATAGATAGTATCTAAATCGTTTGATGCCATGTCTATTAAGTTCCTAGATTCGTCTACGGCTCTTGACCTATTAACCGAACCTACGAAACTACGTCCTGACCTTGGATAAAAAATCTTGACGAATAAAAATTAAACTAACACACACAAAAAAACCACTCAAAAAACTTTTTTAAAAAAAACACTCAATAAAAAAATTACTTCCCTAAAGTTCACGTAAAATTATATTAAATAGGTCTATAGATTTTGTATAAACCTAGATTATAAAATTTTAGGAATAAGGACGATATATAAACGAGGATTCAATAAACGTACGATTTAAAAAAAAATCAATTAAAAAAAAATTAAACACAATACCTCTTTTTCTTGTTAGTCGGAAAAGGATAGGTAAAAGGAACTTGAACGATTCAAGTACTTACCGCATCGCCGATCTATTTCTTTCCACGAATCGAAGTTTAGATTCTCCACTACACTGCGGCCTCCGAATAGTAGGTTCTTAGGATAAGTTGTTCTCCGTCACAGTTGTCCGATACAGCTACAGGTACAGCTTATCCTACCCCGTCACTGCGCCAGTAATGTTTAGGCTCGCAGGAGGTGGATGGAAGAAAACTAGTCGGCGATAATATCCTTATAATAATTATATTCAAAGTTACATTTAAAATGAAAAGACTAATAACTAGTGCTTATCTCTAAGGATGAGAATATTCTAACTTAATATTACGATTCCCACATCGCGCGGGTTCTGGTATTACGCCGCGTCAGCTATACGGGTCGTATTCGTACGTGGGAATGGGAATGCATGTTGCGCTGGCTCACTATGTATCAGCCGCTGGCTTCGCCTGCGTAACACACTCATACACGAGCCCTAAAACAACAACAAACACAATATCATATACAGTTCCTAACCATATAATAAGTTAGGTACCCTCAAAAGTTAAATTAAACTATGGCTTACACAAAAAAACTTCATTAAACCACCTTTCAGGTACAAGAGATGAATCTTTTAATAAATACTTGCTTGTTTTTTTTAATAAACGCGTTTTACCAAACTTTCATAACTAAGCGCTTCGCCTCGTCCGCTTTTCGAAGGGAATTTATTAAAACGTTATTCGATTTTTTTTTTATTATTTAAGTATCAGACGCTAAGACGAGTCAAACTAAAGAACGGGGCACTACTACCTACCTTTTCTCGAAGCGTTTCGGCGTATTTTCGAGCAGTCATCGCTTCAGTCTGGATAACCTTTTCCGCTGCAAACGTTCTTTTGAAAGCAATGAGTTGACACACGATGCATACTTTCATACGGGCAATTTTTTTTATCTAATTTATTTATATATAGGAGTTTGCTCACAAAGTGAGCATGTCACCCCTGTAGTACTCTACAGGGGTGACAGTACAAACCGGGTACAAAACTCAACGTCACTATTTAGCAAGTGTAGGGTTACAGAGGGTTATTGTAAACGTTACTGACTTTTCTTTTTGGGAAAAAGAATAATAAATATTTAACAGGTACCTCCAATTTCTAGGTCGTTCTTTAAAGCGGCTCGAAAATTGTGCCCGTGTAAAAAAGTCCGCCATTCCACAGATAAATTCGAGGCGTCGTGTATTGATGAGTCTCACATGTTATGTTCCGGGGCGCGTTTAAACTGTTCCCCGGGAACTGGGAACTGTATTAATTGTGCTCGATTTACAGCTCGCAGTGAGGCCTCGATGGACAAACTTAAATGGAGCGAGCGTTTTGGATAGTTGCGATACATTTACCTTTGTAATTTATTGAAATTCCTGAGACTCGTACGAAACGAAGCAATCCGCTTCCTCGTTTCTAATATACAGGGTGTAACCATAACGCTAGGAAAAATTTAGCGTTATTGGTATACCTACTACCTAAACACAATCCAATACCAATAACCATTTGCCTCATTTTGTAGTTTTAGTGTAGTAGAAAAAGGCTACTTTTAATCCTGGAAATTCAAAAAGTTCCCACGGGATTTTACAACCTAAATCCACGAAAAAACTAAATCGCGGGCATAAGCTAGTACTCAATAAAATGTATAGAATAGAATAGAATAGAACATATTTTTAGTCAAGTAAACTTAGTACAACTAGTTTAATTTACCACTGGTTCGGAATGCCGTTCCTACAGAGAAGAACCAGCACGAAACTCGGCGGTTGCTCTTATACAGACAAAACGATAGTTATGTACTGTCCGTTCATTATGGCAGGTACATAAGACCCAGGGCACCAATTCGTTCACCTCAGCCAATTACCTTCTGAAACGAGTTCTATTTATATTGCGCTAGTTATTCAGGCCGGTGAGATTGGGCTCAGCACAATTCGCTAGAAATAAACTAGACGATGTAGTACTTACCTAGCAAATGACTTATTTAATAAATAGTCTAGATAGCATTAAACATTACCGTGGCATTAGCCACCTGTTATCACCGAAGCAGGCTTTTTGACCAATCAGAAGACGGCTCGCACTCCATTGGCTGATAAGTGACGCCATGTTGCATTTAACTACCTTCATTCATTCATGTTTTACAGTACACGGCTGATAGTAATGTACATTGATCTTTAGAAGGAGATAGCAAATTTGTAGAGACAAAACGTTATATAGGTATGAGTGACAGAGACAACGCTCTACAAAGCCGAAATATCATTCTAAAAGCCGATGTACCTACATTACTTTCGGCCGCGTACTGTACATTAACATTCATACACTAGCTTATTCCCGCGACTTCGTGTCCGAGGAGTGCACAAACAAACCCCTATTTTACCCCCTTAGGGGTTGAATTTTTAAAAATCCTATCTTAGCGGATGTCTAAGTTATAATAGCTATCTGCATACCGAATTTCAGCCCGATCCGTGACACACTGGTCAGCTGTGCGTTGATAGATCAGTCAGTGAGTCAGTCCGTCAGTCAGTCAGTCAGCTTTTCCTTTTATACACAAGTAATACAATATTTAGTACACCCTTTACTTAGAAAATTAATGTTCAACAATAAAGATTTCTAAGCCGTTTCAAGTTCTAATGTCAATCCGGGAAAATTCGCCAACTTTTCGGCACCGCAATCAAAACTTGCGCCTACAAAAATCGAAGTTGCCTGTAACTGAGTGATGCAATGAATCGCGCTTTAGTTCGCCGGAGTCGGCAGTTCGCAAACACATCGCGTTTTCTACATAAATCATCGCGAACAATCGCCCCGCGTTGAGTGGTTTTGTGTACACACGACTATGAAATCCCACCTGAAACGGAGCGATTTTTAAAAAGTTTTTTTTTTTAAATAAAAATAGCGAGCAAACGAACATCCGGATCACTTGATGTTAAGAGATTACTGCCGCCCGCATCTGCAGCGCCAGAAGAACTTAATGTGCGTTGCCGGCCTTTCAGGAATTTGTTGATCCGCCCTTTAAATAACCCCATGTTGTAATCTAATGTGAACACCGTTGAAGGGAGTTAATTCCACAGTTTGCATGTGCGTGGAAAAAAGGAGCAGGCCCAACGGGTGGTCTAAGTGCACCAGGTACCCAGGTGGGGAGGGTGGAATTGTTTGCGATGGCGTGCGGTGCAGTTGTAGAAAAAGGAGGGTGGAATGAGGCCAAACAGTTGTTTCAAGCACTCCCTCAGAGCACTCCCTATTATAAAGGCAGTAGATTACGTCTCTGCGGTGCTCAAGGCTTTCCAACGAGCTGGTTAATTTGGGTCCATAAGTCGAACAGTCCGTCTCTGGATCCGATTTAATGGAAGGAGTTGGTACTGGGGTGCTCCGGCCCAAAGGTAAGAGCAATACTCCAAATATAGGCGAAATTGCGCTTAATAGAGAAGGAGAAGTCAAAATAGTATTGACAGACGCAGAGTGTAAAATATAAAAAAAATGCTAGAACCTTGACAACGGGTAAAATACGCGTTTTTAAGTATTCTTAGGAGCCGTATGATTACAAACTCATCAGAGTTAAAACTAGTTAGGCTTTCACTAGTCCGAAGGGAAATTCCTATCATTTATCTATAGAATTCGCCTTTGCACTTTATAAAACTGAAAAAAGGAAAATTTAAGAGCTGCCTGGTTGGCCACAACTATTTATTAACTTATACTACGTCTCTATAAACTAAAATCATAAAACAGGTAATTTTTTTTCAGATATTTGCAAGTTGGCCCTTAACTGCAATCTCACCTGGTGGTAAGTGATGATGCAGTCTAAGATGGAAGCGGGTTAACCTGGAAGAGGTACCTATGACAGTTTTTATCCCCTTTGGTACACGGCATAGTACGGGAACGCTAAATTGCTTGGCGGCACACAGAACAGAAATCCGACACAATCGGAGAGAGATGAGGCGCGGTACCGAAAGCTTTACGTACTCTCCAAGGCATGGGGTGAAATATTCCTGACTCCGAGCTAGTAGGTACCTATTACGCGACAGGTCAAGATGGCAATCAGGGAGGGAACACCCCGCACACTCGCACAGCCCCTCCGTTAACCCGGTGCAGGCGAGCGCGGGTAACATGTAGATGTGCGGGGCGTCCCCCGTCTCATATCCCGATTGCCATCTCGACCTGTCGCGGACTATGCCTACCTACAGAAAATTTCTTAACAGAAATCTACCTGCCAAATATTTTAGCCCGACCCATGAATCGAACCAAGGATTTCCTCATCTGCAGTCGAACATACTAATCACTCGACCTACGAGTCAGTATATTACAGGTAATTGTAAAATAGCAATATCAGCATTGAGGTCGTAATTGTATTGGTCATTACCAGTTTCAAAATGAGGCATTTTGGCGTCACTTACGTCGCATTGAAACGGTTCGCATCATGATCGCTATTATGGTCCTCAATAACATTAAACGTCTGCGGTCGAGCAGCAGCATCGCCGACCGCAACGCGAATGTGTACTGACTGTCTATTTAGACTAATGTAAAGTTGTGTGTATGTGTCTAACTGGGCAGAACGGAATTTAGTTTAGCTAATTGCAGTTTAAACCAGTGTATTTTATTTACAACTAGATGATAACAAGATCCACGACTTTAACCATAAATGGATTTAGGTATTTAAAAATCTCATGGGTCTATTTAATTTTCTAGAATAAAAAGGAGGCAAGCGTGGCGTGCTATGAACTAAACCCTTCTCATTCTGAGAGAAGATCCGTTCTCAGTAGTGGGACGGTGATGGGTTGATCATGATAATGATGATGGATCAGTATAGATAATTGGGAAATTACAATATTGAGGTTGTAATTGCATTGTCTGTCAATTTTAGACTAATGTCAAGTTATATGTGTGTGTCTCTAACTGGGTAGAACAGAATTAAGTTTGGCAAATTGCAGTCTTAGACTAGGTGTACCTAGATGTATTTTAATTAGATGATGCCAGTAGTGACTTCATGCGCGTGGTTTTAGGTTTTTAATGCAAACTCTATGATTATTATCTGAGATTGGTTAAATCTCGAATCGACAAAGTCAATCTCTTGCAATAGAACTTTAATCGCGCTAAAGACATTTTCTCTGCAAAGCATTTTATCTAAGTTCCAATATACATAATATTTATAGTTAGGTATATATACCCTTATCGTCCACGCGAAATTCAGGTAATTTCACATGAAAATAAAATATTTTATCTAAGTAAACAAAATTATAATAAAATTTCTTACTTTAATGTTAGAGAATATTTTGTAAAGGGAAAATCTTCATTCGCGAAACTGCAGACTCAAGTTGAAATGGCGCGAAGATTTTCATGAACGCTTTCATTAGGTGAGTAGTTATTTATAATTTTCCAGAGGGATAACATTAAAAAGATTGTTTTGTACTAGTTTTGTTGTGACTTCAGGAATCTTGAAATACTTTCGTGATTATTTTATGGTTTCAAAAAAAAATTTACTTAATGTACAAAACTACAAACTTTCAAACCTGCTGCTCGATTGCGGTAGAATGACAGCTACAATGTCACGATCGCAATCACCTCTGATTGGTTGACGCTCGCTCACTATTGGCTACAATGCATTGTTGCAACAAGAATCGCACAAATTAAACCAATCATAATAAGTGAGATTGTAATAATGATTGATGCAGGTTTTACGAAATCGGCCTACAGATGCTGCAGTTTCTTGCGGGCACTGACCTCTACTACTAATACAAGTACACTGGACCGATTGCCGATTTGTTTTTGAAGCAATTTGATTTTAGGGCTGATAGCAGTCTAGTGAGCGTCATGACAATATGTAAGCGTACAAACCTACTCGGCACCTCAACAAAAATTATTTTAAAATATTTCGCAAACGGGTCCCTAAATCGAAAAATCATCATAACACACCAGCAATATTTTTGAAAGACCTATTCAACGACATCCCACACCATAAGATAGACGAGAAAAAATGTTGACAAATTTTAGTTCAACTTTCTAGTACTAAGTCTAAGCTAAGCCGCAGATGGACGGACGGACAAATGAACACGGCGAAACTATAAGGGTTCCTTGTTGACTAAGGAACCCTAAAAAGGGAATTAAAAATATATCGCAATCTCGTACACCTATAAATTGCAGTGTTATCTTATCACAGACGTGGCGCCACTAAATCTCGTCGAGAGTTTACACAGAGCTGCGAATGTGCGCCTGGTATGTTTGTTTGTTTATCCCAAGTTACAACACATCTTCATCTACTTAATGGGTTTGCAAACTGTATAAATAATGCTTTAATGCTTGAAATGAACTTCGGTGCTTCGAATAGTGCGTGTTGCTACTGACATATGGATCCGAAACATAGTTGCTAACTATGGACCTCAAAAAAAAAGCTCTGAGGCGCTCAGTGGGCGATGAAGAGACCTAAATCTACTCGGAGTTCTTTTACGTGATCAAAATATCATAAATGACGAGATCCCTAGAAGAACCAGGGTCAATGACATAATTCAAGGGATTTCGAATCTGAAGTAGCAATCAGCAAAGCACATAATTCAAAGAACCGAAGTGGACAATGGATGCTTAAGTAATTCATACTACTATCTGTCAGACAGTCAGCTTTTCCTTTTATATAAGTATACTAGTGTGAGGCTATGTTCGTTACACGTCTCAAAGAGCAGAACTTATTCCAACTAAGTTGTTGGGAGCGGTTTTTGAAACCGCGGGAGAACAATTCCCTTCAAAGTTCACACTGCGATTTCATTTCACGGATGTTTTGTTCTGTTTCTGATATAATTTGGTCAGTGAGCATGGTTTTTAATTTTCACTGTTTGGATTTTGCAGTCGTTCCTCTTTTGTTGCCTTTTGTAAATAGTTTTACTTTCCGTCAAAGTATTGGTTAACTACCCGCATTAGTTACGGCCTATATGAGCTTCAGGTTCTTTGTAACTAAATTTTGATCAACGTAAACATTATCAAGATTAAGTCGGATTTAATATCATGTCATATCGCAGCGAGCCGCTGGATTCAGGCGGCGTAAGACTGTGGCGTATAAAAGTTCCTTCAAGAGGCTCATGTACAAGAGTAGACTATATTATATCGGCTGATTACGATGATGACGACGACAATAGGCTGTCATGGAGATAGCAAACAAGTGCTTATTTATAATTGAATAAAATACATCAATTCAGGTTATAATATTATTATTATAACACATTAAAATTGCCGCTTCTAACACGCTTTTGCTCTATGGAAAAAAGCTAAGCGCACCAGTGCCACCTCGCGTCTCTCTTCGTCCTAATGTAGAGGTTATTGACTTCGTTGATTTTTATGTCGTAGTATAGTTCACCGCCACTAGATGGCGGTAAAAAAAATGTAAATAATGTAGAGGTGTAGAGGGGACGAGAGGTAACCAAACGCACAAGGCCATTCGTAACTTTGACGATCTTACCGCCACACTCAGAGATTGATTCGCCGTTAGATTGTTCTATAGCATATCGGTTTAAAGAATTTATTCTCAAAAAGAACATACTGTTCACTTACATTAAGATTAATTATATATACATTTTAGTAACTACTAACACAGACGCATGCATTACAAATTCAATTTTAAATTTTACTATAATAATATTATCTTAACTATGTCTATACCTAATTATAATATTTTTTATCTAACTTATTAACTATTTCAATTTTATGCAAATTACAAGTACTAGTTAAACAATATTGTCCGCAACATATTTCTTTAGCCTATTCTTAAATTGAACAATGGTTTTAGTCTGTTTTATCACTTCAGGTAAGCTATTAAACATATGTACACCCTCACACATTATATTTTTAGTTCCGTAGGTTTTTGCTCGTGGTTGCCAAATGTGTAATTTACTTTTATTTCTAAGATTATAGTTGATAGTTTTTTGTTTAAATGTTATATTGGTATGTACAGTTTTACTAGTAATTTTTTTAATGAGAAGACATGTGTTGTATGTGTATAATTGTTTTATGTTAAGGAGTCTAGTCTTTCTATATAGGTCTTTAGTTGGTGTTAGGTAATTATAATGAAATAGTGTCTTTATTAGTTTATTCTGGGTTATTTGTAATCTGTTGATGTGTGTTTGAATATGATTAATCAATTAATTCATGTAGCAAGACCATGGACGTATCGACACAAAAACGAAAGCGCGATTCTACTTGCACCGCCCTATGCTTCCTTATTTCTGTCGTTAACAAATGCAGCATTAAATTTCGTTTATGAGAGGCATCACTCATTAAGAGATTTATTGATTTATTTATTTTTAATTAGTTAAATATAGATTAGGCCTAATTTAATGAACATTTCTGAGTGCGGCCAATCTTTATAAAATAAGCGTCTTTGTTCTACTCAGCCCGTTTATAAGATCCTGAGGCAACTAAGCAATACAATAAGCTCCTACAGTAATCTTGTTTTTAGTGCTATTAAAGCCCTGCTAAAAGCGTTTGCTGAGCAATGTTTGTGTGTCACGTCTGTTTATTCAGACATAGCTCCATTTACTTAATGGATTCACGGATTACATAGTATACACATGATAAATACAAATGAAAACATACCAACTTATAGCTCACTGGAGGCAACGCTGTAGAATTTGGTTTCAAACCCAAATTCTAGGAACTTTGCCTTCGAATAAGTTTAAACCCTGAAAAAGCCTTGGTAGTCTCTAAGTAATCTCCTATTCAGTATCTCCTATGTGCGTTTTAAGCAATAAACTCATCACTTGCTTTAAAGGTGAAGGAAAATATCGTGAGAAAACCTGGATGCCTGAGAGTTCTCCATAATTTTTTCAAAAGTGTGTGAAGTCTCCCAATCCGCACATGGCTAGCGCGCGTGGTAGACTATGGCCAAACCCTTCTCACTCTGAGAGAAGACCCGTGCTCTGTAGTGAGCCGGCGATGGGTTGATCACGAAGTGTTATGTTGTAGCGTACATGGTAGAGACTTCAAATTTCCGGGGTAAAAAATTGTGCTACAAGAGCGCAAGCCTTCTAGGCGAGTTGAGCCACCATTTTAGAACTCAAAATGCATATTCCTTTCAGCACCTTCATTCAATTCATACAAAATGGCTCATAACAACTTTTTGTCAGACGACGTGTCCCTAATGTGATATTATGTTACTCTCATACTCGTGGTCCTATGAAGAGTTAATTAAAACCATTGAGATAGTGACCATAGAGAAGTAAACGTTATACATCGCACATCAAAAAACTGTCCCACACACAGATATGCAACTAGCGTGGCCTCCTCAGTCCCTCTCGCTCAAGCAGAGTACCTACTTGTGAAATGTTATTCCGTCTATTTTACGTTCGCTTCGCCTATTGTATAGCCTAATATACTGCAACCCACCATTGCACAATAATTTCAAAAACAAAAAACAACAAAACAAATCAATTATTTCTTTAAAATACTTGAGTCAACATAACCTCACTTCACGTTGTTTGTCACGTACAAATACATCTTGACAAAAAAAAAGTGGCCACGGTGATAAGGACAAAAATAATCATTTTGTCACGGTCTAATAAGAGCTTAAATGCATTGCAAGTGGAGTAAGATCCATCTTAGGCTGCATCACAACCTTGCCAACAGCTCTGATTGTATCTAAGCGCTAGTCTAAAAAAAATTAAAATCATGACAATATTTTTAATTATTTTTTTGCTCTTTATTTATTTTACAAGACCATGACAAAGAAAGCGATTTTATAGACTGGTAGAATAAAATCAGGTAGGCAACAGGTCTGACAGCCTATACAATCACAATCATTTCTAATTGACTGCAAAATGGTACAAACAATCTCTTAATTTCAAAGAAATCTAAGTCTAAACCTCAAAAACGTTTGGCTTCGGTATAATTGCATCTAGATATTGTCAAAAAACTAGCAATTACGAGTTTTAAATTTGACAGGGCTGTCATTGACAAAAAGTATGGCTGGCGACAGGTCCTCTCAGTCACCAGTCTGTACTGATGGCTGACGCTGTTTCGCGAGATTTCTCTACCTCTAGTATTACAACACCTCTATGCTAAAAGCTGCATAATTTAACACTAGGTGGATATGGTTAATATAGTTTCAAATTATTGTGTGCATAATTATTATTATAATAATAAAGGTAAAGGTTAGCTCTAATATTAATGGCTACTATACAACCATAGCTAATATAAATATGGCCCTAGGGGCATAATAAAGCTATTTGAAGCCACCAGAGTAAAATATCTACTCGTGTGGTAAAACCAACCTAACCCATAATTTACATAATAATTCATTAGGCAGTGAAAAGTTATCTAAGTACTTTTTAGGGTTCCTTAGTCCTTACCTAACACAATAAAGAGCGACCGTCGAGTTTCTTGCTGGTTCTTCTCGGTAGGAAGGGCATTCCGAACTACGAGTATTTTATAGTGGTAGATACTAGATTCACATGACAATTCAAAGCACTTGTCAAAGTTACTGTTATAGCTTCTTTCAGTCTGTCTGTCTGTCTGTCGGTGTATCACAAAGGCTTTAAAAAATGGAAAAAAGAATTCTGGGTATAGGTAGGTCGTTTTACAGGTATTTTAAAATCATTAATGAAATTCACTGAAGTTGTCCTTTTATTTGGCAGTCCGTTTTTCGATCCCGGGCACGACTAGTGGCGTGCAGGTCATAGAGGCATAAATGCACTGCTTACCCCAGTTGTAATAGCATGCATATTTTTCATTATGACCTGCCAGTAAACAGGTTCCTACCTAACTAATGCCTACCCTGGCTTCAAACACTGTGCACGCCACTGGGCACGACCTTTCTGAATTGATGCGCATTTGAATCAAATACACCTATCATAATAGGTATTATGATTTAATGGTTAAGGGAAACCTCGTAAGGAAACCTGCAAGCCTGAGAGTTAGCCATAATTTTCTCAAAGGTGTGTGAAGTTTGCCAATCCGCACTTGGCCATTGTAATGGACTAAGGCTTAAATCCTTCTCATTCGTAGTGGAAACCCGTGCTCAATAGTACTGGTGGTAGGTGGAGATAATTCTTTCTTTATTCACATTTTACACACAGTAGGCATCACAGATGCAATTTGCAAAAAGCAAAAAAGAAAGTTTGTAATAGTAGGCGTAAATATTTCATATCCAGTACATTTGTTTTTCGATGTTCCTTTTGAACGGGGTTTAACGGAATTATAGAGTTTTTACGGAATTATTGGATTTATACGGAATTAAAGGCTTTTACATTCTGGGTCCGGAATTCAATGCATTTCCGCGCAATTGTCTCGATCATTTGCCTTTGAGTTCATTCTCTCAATTTTTATATTAATATTCGAATCCGTAAGTAAGTTTTTATTTGAATTTATAAGAGAGAGTTATTAAGAGTTATTCGAAAACGTTTTTGAGATAATGTGAAATATTTAATTTAATTTTTTTTTTTTTTTTTTTTTTTTTTTTAATACAATAAAACTTAAAGCTAGCCTTATCTAATTACTATATAAATCATGACCGCGTGGAATGGTGCCAAGAATACTGGCTGCATTTCCGCGCTGGACAGCCAGGCTGATCCGCTGCGCAAAAAAAAAAAAATTAATTATAATTATGCTGGTGATTACAAGAATGTGTTCAACACTTTTGCTCGTAAAGTAGTTTTTATAATTTTTTTAATTGAATGATTTGTAGCCTAATGTAATTTAATTGAATTTAAAACAACTTTATTGTTACTAAAATTACAGAGAGTAAGAATATAAGATACACTTAAAAAACAAAGGGCGACCTTATCACTAAAGTGATCTCTTCCAGGCATCCCATACTAATTAATATTTTTGTGTTGTCACGAGTGCATATGTACGTATTATTAACATTTTTGTGCTATTTGAAAGTTCAATGGAAACAAACAACAAGTACAAAAAAAACATGATAGCCCAGTTAATAAATCTGATACCTCTTATTCGGGAGGTCTGGGGTCAATCCCAGACACGGACGGACACCTCCAACTTTTCAGAGGTATACCTATCTGATTTTTTTCTTAACAATATAATTTTCTTTGTTATATATCCGCCATATTGGATTTGCCATGATGTCATAATAGATTATTATAGTTGTTATAGGTATATTATCTATGCTTTGAATCAAATCAAGATCAAAGGAGTAAATTGAAAAACGAATAACTCTAAAAATATAACTCCATAAAGAAAATTGCAGTTAACTTAACGCAAAAAAGAAGACTAAAAAGTAGGTAATAACTATCATTTTGCCGTCCTGCCTTCCTTTCTATGAAAGCGCAAGAGATGAAAATGAAATTGAAAAATGCCAAGTTTAATTTCTCTTTTCAATAATATAGTGTAGGTAGATCATTGAGTAAGAGCACGGAGCAGCAAATCTCAAAATATTAAAACCAAGCGTACAAACTCGCCCTGAATTAAATAAAATGGACAAGCGATTACAAAATAGCGCCAATTGTGCATTATAAAAACTACTTTACGAGCAAAAGCGTTGAACACATTTTTGTAATCACCAGCATAATTATAATTTATCTCTATTATTCTTGATACATCACCCTATGGATGACGAAGTATGGATATAATAAAACCATATTTACAGACAGAATAAAAGCAACTTTAGTGCCACTTTACTGAATGACAAAAAAACACTACTAGATCCTCTTTTTGAACACTTCAAAAAAGCAGAACGTCTAATTCGGCACGTATTTTTTCACCAGTCAATGTGTGACATGACCACCTTTCTGAAACAACATACAACTTTTGAGAGTGTACCTACTCACAGTCAGGTCGAGTCCATTTTGTCGGACTTAAAATAATCTCCTGACCGAAATTTGGCCACGCGGCGTCCAATCCCAACGAAACTTAATCTTTTTTCTTTTTGTTTCTTTCATAAGCTGTTAGTTCTTTCGCACGACTTATCCGTCTAAATTTGCACGCTGTAGCATCCTATAATTTTTTCTATGGTTCTGTTGGTGGTTCAATTAAAAAATAAAAAGATAAACTTAGCCAATTATTGTTTTAGTAGGTATAGGTGCATATTATTGTGTATTAGTCTCTATTCGCTCACTCCCATAGTCCGATGGGACGGCAATCCAACCTGACTAGAGACAGAGATCAGTTAGATTTTGCTGCTCTAATAATATAGAACTCTCTGAGTAGGACTATCTAAATATTTTGGTAGCGTCAATTATTCTTAACGAGCGTCTGTTTTGCGCCTACAATGGTTTTGCGCGTATAATGATTTCACCCGGGCGGCTGTGAGCTCTCAGATAATAGGGGAAATTTAATAAAACTGAATTATAGGTCCAACTACGGTTCCCTTCCACTCGTCTGTCTACCTACCTGCCAACGTTACGCTTATGAGGTCGCCATTTTTAAGACCCCAACGTAATCGGTTCTTCAAAATTATTATGTACTAGATGATGCCCGCGACTTCGTCCGCGTGGATTTAGGTTTTTAAAAATCCTGTGGGAACTCTTCAATTTTCCGGGATAAAAAGTAGCCTATGTCCTTCCCCGGGATGCAAGCTATCTCTGTACCAAATTTCGTCAAAATCGGTTGAACGGTTGAGCCGTGAAAAGCTAGCACACAAACAGACAGACACACATACTATAATATTATAAATGCGAAACATTTATAATATTAGTATGGAGCAGTGGCGTGCACAGGGTTTGAGGCCAGGGTAGGCATTAGTTGGTAATGAAAAATAAGCATTAAGCTGTTACAACTGGGGTAAGCAGTGCATTTATGCCTCTATGACCTGCACGCCACTGGTATGGAGGATATAAATCCTGCCCATTGTGGGCAGGGTCAGCCTCGCAACCCGCTGGGCTGTCGGCTACTCTCGTTCCCCTACCGACCTTCTGATTGTTTTTCCCAATTCTCCACCTGAACCGCAGGCTTTACACATTAAAATAAATTTGAATAGTCCACAATAGCGCTAATGTTTCAGTTCGCACAAAAGTTCGCCGGTTTCGAATATCGGTGTCGACACTTTGTCCTGCTCGAAGTTCTCGCTCCGACGGATTTTATCCGAATAGTTTCAACTTTCAACTTAGTACGATGAAGCGGTAGGTACGAGCGTTGGGAAATTACTGAATACTTTTTTTATTCCATTACAAGCTAGCCATGGACTGTGATGTCACCTGGTGGTAAATGATGATGCAGTCTAAGATGGAAGCGAGCTAACTTGGAAGGGGTATGGTAGTTTTTATTAAAACCATACATACCTACCCCTTATCGGCTTCTACACGTCATCATCGTACCGAAACGCTTGTCGGAATGGGACTTAATAGTACCCTATGTTGTAGTCAGAGAAATATTTTCCTCTAGCAACGAAAGGCTTTAGACATTAAAATAATTTTGAATAGTCCACAATAGCGCTAATGTTTCAGTTCGCACAAAATTTCGCCGGTTTCGAATATCGGTGTCGACACTTTGTCCCGCTCGAAGTTCTCGCTCCGACGGATTTTATTTGAATAGTTTCAACTTTCAACTTAGTACGATGATGATGAAGCGGTAGGTACGAGCGTTGGGAAATTACTGAAAACTTTTTTATTCCATTACAAGCTAGCCATGGACTGCGATCTCACATATTGGTAAGTGATGAATGATGATGCAGTCTAAACGGAAGAGAGCTAACTTGGAAGGGGTGTGGTAGTTTTTATTAAAATCACACCCCTTTTCGGTTTCTACACAGCATTGTACCGAAACGCTTGGCGGAATGGGACTTTTAAGTACCCTTTTTTTTTTAATTCAGATACAAGTTAGCCCTTGACTGCAATCTCACCTGGTGGTAAGTGATGATGCAGTCTAAGATGATAGCGGGCTAACCTGGAAGGGGTATGGCAGTTTTTATTAAACCCATACCCCTTTGGTTTCTACACGGCATCGTACCGGAACGCTAAATCGCTTGGCGGCACGGCTTTGCCGGTAGGGTGGTAACTAGCCACGGCCGAAGCCTCCCACCAGACCAGACCAGAAATTTAGAAATTATAAAATTCCAAACCCCTGCTAGGAATCGAACCCGAGACCTCCCACTATTAAGACCACAGCGCTCACCACTGCGCCAGGGAGGTCGTCAAATCTATGTCGTCAACCCTATGTTGTAGTCAGAGAAATATTTTCCTCTTTAGATATTAAAATAAATTTGAATAGTCCACAATAGCGCTAATATTTCAGTTCGCACAAAATTTCGCCGGTTTCGAATATCGGTGTCGACACTTTGTCCCGCTCGAAGTTCTCGCTCCGACGGATTTTATTCGAATAGTTTCAACTTTCAAATTACCACAAAGCGGTACGAGCGATTACAGACATTATAGCAATGTACTTATATAAATAAATCTAGACTGCAAAATTAAAATATACTTCCTTCCTTTGATGTATTTAGTTGAGAAATCATGATCAACCCGTCGCCGCAAGCTCACTACTGAAAACGGGTCTCTTCCCAGAATGACATGGGATTGGCCATAATCCACCATGCCAGCCAAGAGCGGATTGAAATAAAGAAATAAAGAGGCGTGTAGGTAGGCAGAATGTTTTTTCTTCACCGTTAAAGCAAGCAAGTTCACCAGGCGAAGTGCGGATTGGCAGACCGCTGGCCAAGTGCGGATGCGAAAAGTTTACTTGAATAAAAATATATTCTACTCATTCTATTCTATTCTATTCTAAAAATGTAATACTTATGCCTTAAATTACCTACAACAGTTAAAATAAAATAATAGCCCCATTAAAGACGGAAATACTAAAAAATAGAAGGACTTCCTTAGTTATATCACCGGCAGGTCGGCGATGTAATATTTTAGTTTTACGACGCCCTACATTACCGGAATGTATAACAGGCTCATCCTCTCTTTATACAGGATTACATTGGAGGATACACGGTTTGGTGAACGGGGAAAAACGGTTTATCAATAGCTCACAGCCGTACTCAGAGTTGCTAATCGTTACTTAAGATTGAGTTAAAACGAGACAGATTTATGTAAGAGATATAGCTATGTCTCGTTTTAACTAAACTTACGTAACGATAAAGCGACTCTGAGTACGGCTGTGTCTTTAATTTAAAATTAGTCTTCCGTCCTTGTTAGCACAATTAAAAACAGTTAAATTTAAAGTGCCCTGGATACTTTAAATTTAGTTTAGTTAAAGACATCAGAATTGATGGTCATATTTTTGTAAACATCTCAAAATTCTTTTGGAATCGTAATGATAAATATTATAGGCCCAATTCCACCAAAATTTTTTCATAGAAAGCCTTCAAAGGATTTAAAATAAATGTCAAATGAGATCAATGGCTATCATTCAATGTTAGACACTGAGTTAGCGAATCTTTAGGCAGGCTGTGTTTTTACCCTTCGTAGCTTTAGTTTTATCGGTTGACGATGATGACTATTTACAAATCAATTGAGTCACTACTTCATACATTGTGACTCACTGGTCCACCTCTATAGGTAAACCTATTGGTAAGGCTTATGTAACTGGATGTTCCGCATATTAATAGCTCTACAATGCCCCATATATTATTAAACGTTGCTAGCTTCGATCATTAATGTGTTAGACATGCTTTCGACATGCGACTATTCGAAAGTACTTGTAAAAGTTTATTCGAATAAAAAAGATTTTTTTTTATATTTTTTTTTTCGATCATCAAAAACTGTATTTTTACATATCCAGTATTTTTTACTTTTTGTCATAGTATTAAGGAATAAACGTGTTTTAAATTAAATTAAAGTTTCTGACATCTTTTAGTTTAAATAAGTTTGCGTTTTGTAAAAACTGCGACTTATCTAGTACTTTAATGATCAAAGGCAGCTCTGAACAAAATGACGTGAACACACTACCCCGGTCCTTTGTATGCTCAATAGAGGGAACTTAAGCAAATTCTAAACCGACGGTCTTCAATCAAGAGATCTTAACAGCAACGAGGATGGCTTAACTGGCTCGACGGACCCAACTTAATTGCCCCATTGGGCATATGTTAAGCACTTGTCTAAATCTGTCATTTGCATAGACCAAGTTAGTAAGTTTTGAGAGGTTTCACATAGATAATACTAGCTGACCCGCCTTGGGTTCTGTCGGGGAGAATTTTCGAACATCTTTTCTTAGTGGGAGTTTACGAAGAAAACCTACCGGCCACCGCATAAGCCGGATTGTAAGCTTAAGGTGACATCTATAGAGCGCACTCTGACTTAGCTTAGACTTAAGACAGAGTTAAAACGAGAAAGAGCTATTATCTCTCACATAAGTCTATCTCGTTTTAACTCAATAAGTCTGAGCAAAGTCAAAGTGCGCTCTACAGATCTCAGCCTAGACCACACAATGCGTTGCATTGCGGCGCGGCGCGGCGCCGCAACGCACTGAAACACGGGCTACACGGGCACTGCGTTGCCGCTCCTAAACTATATTGTAATTATTACCTACTTAAAATGGATGAATGTATGAAAATTTTAAATGAACTATAAAATTCATAATTCAAAAGTTGTAGTTGAAGAATTCATTACGGTTAACAGTGCAGGACGGGGAAGTTGGTCGGCGAATAGGGACGACAGCCCGTCTTGCACTCGCGAGGGGATTTATTCAAATTGTTACAGAGTTTATTGAAATTCTTGTAAATCTTTGCCGCAATTGTAGGTAAATATACCTATCGTACAATCATATACCATCCCTTGGTTTAACGGTGAAAGAATACGTTGTGAGGAAACCTGCATGCTTGAGAGTTCTCCATAATGTTCTCAAAGGTGTGTGAAATGAGACCCATTCTCAGTAGTGAGCGGGCGATGGGTTGATTGATGATAAAGAAGCGGTACTTCGCTCCTGCGCACAGGCTCCTTCTTTACAAAACGCAAGTCCGCCCTCATATGGAGTACCCACTGCTCACACCTTTGGGCCGGAGTACCCCAGTACCAACTCCTTCCATTTGATCGGATCCAAAGGCGTTCGACTCGTGGACGAGAGGAGACCCGTGCTCTTTAGTGAGCCGGTGCGGCGATGGGTTGTTGATGATGATGATAAATCCAAACTCAGTGTGTGCTCTGTAGATTTCTCTTAAGACCAGACAAAACCACACGTTTTAAGATTGCCTGTCTCCAACAAAAAACAGTTTTTACAAGTGTTTGAATATTAAAGTGATACTTTGTAGGAGCTTATAAAAGTGCCAACAAAGGCATTTTCACACGAGCGTCGCTCGTTAGCAGGCGCGGCGCGGGCTGCCTTAATGTCTTCATCCGGCAACTATCTTGCACAATTTATTGCCGGCTCAGCTTTAAACTTTTAAGCTGAAAACTAAATTAATAGTTCCTGCACAGAGCTAATTCCTTGCAAATAAGCTTGAAAAAAAATAGCAGCCAATTGGTAAAATGTACACGAAATAATTTCGTTCTTTAATTAGAATGGAAAGGTAAGATTCAAGTATATCTTTAAAAATCCATATTATCCATACTAATAATATTGTTGTAAATATGCGAAAGTGGTTGTCTGCCTGCTATCTTTTGACGGCCCATCCGTTCAACGTTTTAACAAAACAGAGATACTCGTAACTCCCATACCGGAGAAGGATAGTTACATTTTGCCACCGAAAATAAGGGTGCCCGCGGGATTTTTAAAGGCCTAAACGTTTAACCGCTTTTACGAAATTTGGTACTGAAGAAATATATTGAAAAAACCGACTTCCAAAACCTCTACAATGTAAATAAAAATGTTAGTTTCTATACGTGTATGTATTTTGAAATCGGGCGAGCTTCATGCTTAGATTACTAGTTTATTTTATTATGGCTCGCCCGACTTTATACATACATGCACGTGTAGAAACAAAAGTTATTTTTTACTTTGTAAAACAACTTTGTTTTGGAAGTCTTTTCTTTTACTTTAAGTTTTTCAGTGTAATTAGTCATTGCTTGGTATCTAAAATATCAATTCACCAGCAAAACTTTCCAAATCCACACGGCTTAGGAGATCAGTACCTTGCAGCATCAGGATTGGAGAATTGGAATTAGAAATTCAATAACAAATGTCTATGCTTGGCATTCACAATATTATTTCACCAGGATGACTTGGAATGTAATCATGAAACCGTTTGCTTGATAAGTTAGAGGTACTTATGAGCCCCGGACCCCCCAAATAAATAAATAAATAAAAGTTTATACAGCTTACAAAACAGTACAAAAGAAAAAAAGTATATATAACCAAATGTTAAAAATTACAAAATGAAAACTAGGTAAACTTAAAACTACGAGCTACAAAGTATGAAAACAAATAGAATGCGCGTGGCCGCCATTTTAGTGACGTCTTAGACTGAAGTTTCGAGCAACCAGTATCTGATGGTACATTTTCATTTCGGCTGTCGTCAAAATGGCGTCATTTCGATGTTGATGTGCCAAATCACTGTGTGACATGGTTCCAGCGCAATAGCAATTTGCGGGACTTATGGTTAGATTAAACTCATATCCATACCACAACATAGCAGTCAGCAAGTAGTAGTAATTGTTATGTGGCAAAAAGTACAGTAAAATTTTAAAGTTCCCACTCATACTCAAAAGAATTTCAATATAGTGAAAGTATTTTAATAAAATTCTTTACAACGTCGCGCGCGTCGCCGTTGGACTGACGAAATGTCGCTACTTTTATTATAACCACCAAAGTTTTTTACTAGAAAATGGCAAAAGAAAATTAAATGGGTAGGTAGGAACCTACTTACTTTTAATTTTGATATTAGGTACGTAACGAAATTATATTTTCAGGTTTTAGCTTCTTTTTTTTATTATTCAGATACAAGTTAGCCCTTGACTGCAATCTCACCTGATGGTAAGTGATGATACAGTCTAAGATGATAGCGGGCTAACCTGGAAGGGGTATGGCAGTTTTTATTAAACCCATACCCCTTTGGTTTCTACACGGCATCGTACCGGAACGCTAAATCGCTTGGCGGCACGGCTTTGCCGGTAGGGTGGTAACTAGCCACGGCCGAAGCCTCCCACCAGACCAGACCAGAAATTTAGAAATTATAAAATTCCAAACCCCTGCCAGGAATCGAACCCGGGACCTCCTACTAATAAGACCACAGCGCTCACCACTGCGCCAGGGAGGTCGTCAAAAAAGCTAGATATTTATATAGCAAAGTTTTCGCTTAGTTAGTAGAAGTTACTAATATTTAATGTTTCATTTTAAACAAGTACGGTAGGGTTACTTACTTATTTTCCTACATATTTTTTTCTAATATTCTAGTTTTGAAAATATTTAGTAGGTACTAGCTGATGCCCGCGACTTCGTCCGCGTGGATTTAAATTTTTCCAAATCCCGCGGGAACTCTTTGATTTTCCGGGATAAAAAGTAGCCTATGTGTTAATCCAGGGTATAAATCTATCTCCATTCCAAATTTCATCCAAATCCGTTCAGCCGTTTTTGCGTGATTGAGTAACAAACATCCAAACATCCACACTTTTACATTTTATAATATTATTAGGATATTAGGATTAGGATCCGTCCAATAGTTTAAGCTGTACGTTGATAGATCAGACAGTCAGTCAATCTTTTTATATATTTAGATTAGAGACGTATAAAGGCTTTTACTAAAGCTCTTATAAAACTTTCACCAAAGGCCTCCCGTGTATTTTCAAGCTATTGAGACTGTAATCTTTACACGTCTCGCCCATACATCAAGGTTTCTGTTCACGCACATAAATTTTCTCATAGCAATTAAACGCTACGCTACATAGGCAACGACGCCTCTGTTTGCTCTATTATGTGTAATTTGCTTAGATTACTGACTCACGCTTGGTACACCCGTTAATTTATTGTATACAGCGAGAAATTTTACTTGAAACTAGCTAGTATTTAAGATCAACTATGCGATCTAGTTCCCCCCTTCGCCATTTTACTATCGAACCACGAGACTGAACACAAATTTCAAACCCCTTTTTCACCGCCTTAGGGATTAAATCTTCAAAAATCCTTTCTTAGCGGATGCCTACGTCATAATAGTTATCTATCTGCATGCCTTTCAGCCCGATTTCCAGTAGTTTGAGCTATGCGTTGATGAATCAGTCATTCAGTCAGTCACCTTTTCCTTTTATATATTTAGATATTGTAGGTATAGAGTACCTAATAATATGTAAAACTAGCTGACCTGCCCCGGCTTCGCTCAGGTGGAGTTTAGAAAATTTAGGGGGAGGTTGAATTAAATTTTTCTCTCCGTAAGAACCATCCTCGTACTTCAAGGAATATTATAAAAAAAGAATTAGCGAAATCGGTTCAGCTGTTCTCGAGATTTGCGATGAGCAACACATTTAGTGATTCATTTTTATATTATAGAAAAGATATTATGGTCATGGTAAAGATGTGGTAGATACCTGAATACCTACTATACAATTTTGTATGATAATATCATTATTCTGTAACAACAAAGGTCAACGCCGGTCAAGCTGGATGCTCGCTCGATGGCACTTAAGAGCACCTGCGTCCTAGCACTAATGATCGAGAAACACCGGCCCTTATTATTTTAGATTTAGGGCCACGTTTAAAGTGCTATGGTAAAATGAAACCAATCAGACTAAGTAACGAAAGATCTCAATAAAGTTCAAATAATGATTCAGGGATCTTGAAATATATACAAACTAGCTTATGCTCGCGACTTCGTCCACGTGGACTACACAAATTTCAACCCCCTATTTCACCCCCTTAGAAGTTGAATTTTCAAAAATCCTTTCTTAGCGGATGCCTACGTCATAATAGCTATCTTCATGCCAAATTTCAGCCCGATCCGTCCAGTAGTTTGAGCTGTGCGTTGATAGATCAGTCAGTCAGTCAGTCAGTCAGTCAGGCAGTCAGTCACCTTTTCGTTTTATATATTTAGATATCAGGGGGATTTTCAGATTTAAAAAAAACCGGCAAAGTGCGAGTCAGGCTCGCACAACGAGGGTTCCGTACTACAGTCGTATTTTTTCGACATTTTGAGCGATAATTCAAAAACTATGATGCATAAAAATAATTAAAAATCTATTTTCGAATGTACAGGTGAAGCCCTTTCATAATATGATACCCCCACTTGATATAGTTATCTTGCTACGAAAATTGAAAATGCCAATTATTATTTTATGACCACAATTTTTTTTTGTGTAATGTAACCACAAATTCACGGTTTTCAGATTTTTCCCCTAATGTCTGCTATAAGACCTACCTACCTGCCAAATTTCATGATTCTAGATCAACGGGAAGTACCCTGTAGATTTCTTGACAGACCGACAGACAGACAACAAAGTGATCCTATAAGGGTTCCGTTTTTCCATTTGAGGTACGGAACCCTAATAAATGAAATACATTGGCTTACTGTTTATGTTTATACTGTGGTTAGATATTTTCATTCGACATCCCGCGCATTCCAGCCTAAATTGAAATTCGGATGACATCATTTTTGTGCGGCCTTCCCTTATCTATAATTTGCTTCGATCCGTAAAGAAAGTTTTTCTTTACTTCTGAGATATTTGTTTTGTATAAATTCCTACCCAACAAATATCTCATTAATATAATGTTAGTATGAATTTATAATGATGATTGTAAATTTATACTAATCAGTACCTACTCTTATTATAAATGCGAAAGTGTGTTTGTTTGTTGGTATGTTGGTTTGTCCTTCAATCACGCCGCAAAGTAGAAACGAATTGACTTGATTTTTTGCATAGGTATAGTCAAAGACCTGGAGAGTGATATAGGCTACTTTTTATCCCGGAAATCCAAAGAGTTCCCACGGGATTGTCTCAAACCTAAATCCACGCGGACGAAGTTGCGTTAGCTAGTATTCTAAAGTGTGTGTCTGTCTGTGTAATTAGTACTTTTGAACGGCCCGAGCGCGTCCGTCTGTTTGAGCGATTTTGACTAAAGGTAAGTACTTACCTACTTGCATCCCGAGGACGGTCACGGATATAGCTTTTTGTTCTGGAAAATCAAAGAGTTTGCATTTGTAAGAAACCTAAATACATACGGAAGAAGTCCTAGGCATTATAGGTATAGTTCCTTGTAATTGTAATTTTTTTTTCGAATGTTACTCATAATACTTTTTTGCTTGGTTTTTGTCCCTAAAACCACCTAGCGATACAATGAACCAAAAGCTTAATTTGGTATAATCCGCTGAAACAGGTTGAATCTGTGTGGTGCAACATGCAGCATGCGACATGCACCGGCCGCCCTCCCACTGCTAAACATGCAGGAAAAAGCAGCCACCAGGCAAGCACCACCACCACGCAGCACCACACAAATCCTAAAACACAATCGACGCTTGTTTCGCCCCGACATGTCGCATGCTGCATGTTGCACCATACAGATTCGACCTGTTTCAGCGGATTATAGCAAATTAAGCTTTTGGTTTATTGTATACTAGCGACCCGCCCCGGCTTCGCATGGGTGCAATGTAGATACTAATGTGGTGTCATTGAGGTGTTGCCTCGGAAACTCTCAAATGAGAGGAATTTTTCCGACCTAATTCACATAATTTCAATTTCCCTAGGGATCTCTAATTTTTTGAGAATTAAACTATACCTATAAACCTTCCTCTTGAATCACTCTATCTATTGGTGAAAACCGCATTAAAATCCGTTGCGTAGTTTAAAAGATCTACGCGTTTGTCATATCACGATTAAAAATATAGCCATGATTATTATGTTAAAATTTATCTAATCATAAACTTGGAGTCTAAAATAAATATTTGTAGTAATAATTTAAACAGAATCGTTATCCCGCGACAGGATATCAACGTCAATGTTACCCAACTCAAAAGGTTATGATTTAATAGTATCTTATTGTAATATAAATCATCAATTATATTATGTCATTAATTAATGTAGTAAACCGTCAATACATGTTGCAAATAATATTATTTAAGTAAATTAATAATAATGTCAACAATCTCAATGTTGGTACAATGGTACCAACATAAATAATTATTAAAAATATCATGTGATGGTCGACGTCCGCCTGTTTTGCGATGGGAAGATATAAAAGTAGCTACCTCGACAGAGGAGCCACAGTATCGTACAGTCTCTAAGTGAAATTGATTCGGTGTTAGTTACAGTCTCGTATTATAACTCCTTCTCGTGTTAACTACAGCCTTAGTCTAGTGAAGTGATGTGACTTCAGAGTAAACAAAGGCGACAGAGTTGCTAAGTTAAGTATTCTTATATTTTATTGTAATGTGTTTTAAAGGTTGTAAGGCAACGTGTAGGCATTGTACACGACAGCGGTGCGCGGGGGTGCCGCCAAGCATTTCCCCGTGACCGCCGCAGGCGCGTCCCGGCCCTGCGTTTGCCCCTCAGTACTCCCATGTTCGACAACGTGCACGCACGCAAGACAGCGAGCTCGTTACGAGCCCTGCCGCGTTAACATTATTTACCTCGTGCCTATGTAATTCAAATGATTGTTATTTGCAATATACTTTTATTTTATGTGAGCCAAGCATTTTATTAGCTCATAGTGGCGCCTAAACGTGGAGCACGAGGAAAGAACATTCAATCGGGAGTACATACATACCTACCTGTGTGGTTTCGTGGAATCGCGTTCGTTCGATTTTTTTCCGTCGCGCTACTTGTGGCCAACGTCAACGGACATTTTGTTACGATCCATGAACACTGCCGTGCTAAAGTGAGGTCAACTCAATAGACGTTTTACGTAACGAACGGGGATACCTATCGCGTCGAGTTAATTACATCGCGTACGAGAGGTCCGTCGCGCTTCTGGGAAGCCAACGGCCATTTTGGGTGATTGTGAAGCGACACATCGCTACCTAACCCTACTACGACGCGATGACGACGCGCAGCAAGACCCGGACGGAGTCGAAAAACGAAGGGATGGCCAGCCCGGATGACCGGGAGCAAGAAGTAGAAGATCTCATCGGAAGCGCGACCCGGGAGTCGCCTTCTGCACTGATGATAACGGAGAGCCAGCTCGCCGCACTCATCCGAGGGATCTCGGGTGGAAATATCAGCACGCCGCCCGCGCCGCCGCCATGCGGGACGTTCGCGAAGTGTTCGGCTCGCTTCGCGGGGAGTTTGCCGCGCGATCCCGACGTGCTAGAAGCTTTCATCGATGCAGTCGAGGTGTATAAGGACTGCACTAACGTCTCCGATGAACACGCTCTGCGAGGCCTACCCATGCTTCTCACTGGTGAGGCAGCTGTCTGGTGGCAAGGCGTGAAGGCAACAACGACCACGTGGGCCGCCGCGATAGAGTGCCTACGAGGCATGTTCGGCGCACCACGAGCTCCATACAAGATCTTCCGTGACGTTTTCGCCGCCGAGCAACAGGACAGCGAGCGTGCCGACGTGTTCGTCGCGCGCACTCGTGCGATGCTTTCGAAACTTCCGTACAACCTCGAGGACCACATCCAAGTAGACATGTGTTATGGACTTTTACATAAACGCGTGCGTAAACGGTTGAAGCGTGAGGAATGCGTAAGTGCTGAGGGGTTGTTACGTAGGGCTAGGGAAGTCGAAGAAAACATAGAAGAATTAGTAAACGTAAGTAGTAAACCTGTTTCAAAGAACTCTTCTCATAATAATAATATGGAAAGTTTGCCTAGTACTAGTCACGCTGACAAGGTAACTATTAAGGTGACGCAGGACGCTCGACCGAAATTGGCAGCGCACGTGGGTAACATGTTTGCTTTTCACTTGACATTGTATGAGAAAGTTGAGAGGCACGATGATTTTCACTGAAATCAAGCGCGCGAAATGAGTTTAGGAAAAGTATTTTTGAGAAAAAACTGCTGAATTTATGTTTGCAAAGTAAAGTTATTTCAACTAATGAATAAATAAACAACGTCTAATGATAAATTGTTTTAGAATTTTCATATCCCTAATCTTATTTATTTACGCCCAAAGTTGTCATTAATTTAGTGTTAAAATAGGAATCTTTTGAGCCTCGTAACTTTTAAATCAATATTTTTTTCAATATTTTATATATCAATAAACCTAGATAATGACGAGATAAATCGATATAATTCTTAGTTTTGTGCGTACAATATCGAATATTGTTGTATTTTCCCTCCTACGTTTGTATGGAGAAAGCACCGAACTGAGCTACCTTAAACCACGGCAAAGTCGCCCCAAGTGCAGCTTTTGTCATATTTTTGGGCATGTAGTGTCAGAATGCCGTAGGTTAAAAGACAAAGAGAAAGAAAAATCTGAATCAAGCTCTAAGAGCGACAATAGTAGTGCGTTGCGGTGTTATGGATGTGGCCAGCTAGGGGTAGTGAGATCTCGGTGCACTACCTGCAGGGCTGCCAGTAACAATAATAAAGCAGGCGATAAACAAGTGGATTTTCACAGCTTTTCAGAAGTCAACGAACCTACTTCTGCACCGGCTCGCCCCGTGGTGCGGGTGAGCGCCGCGGGCCGAGCAGGCGTCGCCATGCTGGATACCGGAGCGACGCACTGCATCGCCAGCCCGGGACTGCATCACATCCTGCTGGATGCAGGGGTGCAGTTCTACGAGTCGCAACGATCAGTGAGACTCGCTGATGGGACTCGCCGGGTGAGTAGAATTTTCACCGGTGACACAGAACTCGAATTGGGAGGCCGCGATTTGCCCATTACCTTTATGGTACTACCTGATGCTGCCGATGCTAGAACTTTACTCGGCCTTGACTTTATTACTCAGGCAGGCATAATAGTTGATGCGCCTCAACAAGTCTGGTACTTTAGTGACTCTCCGAGTACCAAGTATGATTTTGTTACATACCACTTACCATCTAAAAACGATGACCACTCACCATCGCAAAATGATGAACTTCTCGCTTTAAATAATGATCAGTCTGTCTACCTTAGAGATGAAGAGGGTACTAAGCTTACTAGTGACCAGAGGTCCCAGCTGGATCAGCTGCTGTCCAAGTATGCCGACGTGTTCGCAGCTGATGGCCCGCCTACCGAGTACGCTATGCACTGCATTAAGGTGAAGAAGGGTCAACAACCTATTGCGTCACCACCCTATAGAATGTCTGCAGGTAAGAAGGAGATATTAGAAAAGGAGCTGCAAAAGTTACTCGAGCAGGACATAATAGAAGAATGCGAATCACCATGGGCTGCAAACGTTGTTTTAGTAGGAAAGAAAGATGGAGGAGTGCGCTTATGCGTAGACTATAGGAAGCTTAATTCAGTCACCGAACCCGACCGGTATCCACTTCCTCGGATGGAAGATATCCTTCACGAGGCAAAGGCGAGCAACTACATGTCAACTCTTGACCTTCGCTCGGGATACTTTCAGGCTTTAGTGCAGCCTGAAGATCGGGATAAGACTGCGTTTGTCACGCCGTTAGGGACTTATAGGTTCAAACGAATGCCGATGGGTCTGAGGAACTCGGGCGCTACCTTTCAAAGGTTGATGGACCGTTTTAAATCCAACCTACAGGATATCAATATATGGGCTTACCTTGATGATTTGTGCTTACTTTCAGACTCATACGAGAAGCACCTGGAAGACCTGGAGGCTGTTTTTCAACGCCTGCGGATGTTCAAGCTGCGCGTCCATCGAGGGAAAAGCTGTTTCGCTAGAGACTCCATAAGATTTTTGGGGCATGTGATAGTGCCAGGCGGCTTGTCCACGGACTGCCAGAAAGTGACCGCCATCGCAGCCATGACCCCACCACTAAATCTTAAGCATCTCAAGAGCTTCATTCAAGCCGCAAGTTGGTTCCGGCGTTTCATCCCTAACTTTGCTGCTACAGCCAAACCGCTGACGGATCTGCTGAAGAAGGCCAGCACCTGGCGATGGGAGCAACCCCAGCAAGATGCATTCGAACAGTTAAAGGTAAAACTTACATCTGCACCTATATTACGACAAGCTGATGGCACAAAACCCTACTCGCTGTACACTGATAGTAGTGGCTACGCCCTCGGGGCTGCTTTGATGCAAGGGGAGGGGCCTGACGAACGTCCAATCGAATACGCCAGCCGCCTACTCAATAGCGCCGAGAAAAACTACACGACGACGGAGAGAGAAGCGCTCGCGGTTGTATGGGCGGTGCAGAAATTTAGAGGATATATAGAAGGATCGACAGTACGTGTGATGACCGACCACCAACCGCTGAAATGGCTCATGAGCTTGAAATCGCCGAGTGGTCGTCTAGCACGCTGGGCGCTGTCGCTACAAGAGTATAATCTTGAGATAAATTATACACCAGGTAAAAAGAACGTTATCGCCGATGCACTATCGCGTCCATCGTGCGCTAACGATGATGCGTGCGATTTCTGTTATACTATCGTGGATATGCCCACGCGAAACCCGGCAGATATCAGAAAGAACCAGATGAAAGATCTTGAAGTCAAGAAAGTTATAGACGACATGGAATCGAACGATCCCTTTAAAGCGCGAATGTGGTCCGATAAAGGCTACGTCATGTCAGACGGCATTCTGTACAGGTGCTCAGCCGACGACGAGGACGTCGAGCAGCCCTGCCTCGTGGTGCCGCAGCACGAGCGCGCGCGCGCCCTCGCCGACCTGCACGACGCACCGACCGCTGGTCACTTTGGTGTCGAGCGCACCTTGGAACGTCTGAGAGCCAGATACTACTGGCCAGGCATGAGAGCCCAAGTAGCTGACTACATCAAGCGATGCGTTCCCTGTCAGAGATATAAAGTGGATACCCGGAAACCAGCTGGCCTAGTACAGACGCCAGCTACGGCGAGAAGGTTCGAAGTCATATCTATCGACTTGTTTGGTCCTCTCCCTGAGACCCAAGAAGGGAATCGCTGGATCTTTATAGTAGAAGATGTATGTAGTCGGTGGGTCGAGCTGTTCGCACTTAAAGCTGCTACGAGCGCAGAGTGTGCTAAAATTCTCATCAACGAAATTTACTTTAGGTACGGGACGAGCCGCCGGGTGATTTCCGATAACGGAGTCCAATTCATCAGTGACGTGATGCAGCAGGCGTGCCACGCCATGGGAGTCACCCAGGCACTCACCCCACTCTATCACCCGCAAAGTAACCCAATTGAGAGGAAGAATCGAGACCTCAAGCCACAGCTCGCTATATTAGTCGGCCGAGATCACACCTCGTGGGATACTCACCTCGCCGCTATCCGCTTTGCGATGAACTCAGCTGTGACTGCCAGTACCGGATTCTCACCTGCTTATCTCACCTTCGGGCGGGAACTCCGAGCTCCTAGCGATGCCACCACCGACGTCCGCGCCATTTTAGAAGAAGACAATTTCGTCCCTAGCTTTACGCCTTACCTGAAAAAGATGGCTAATGTACTAGCCCAAGCCAGAGATGTGCATGAACGCGCGCAAGCGGAATCAAAGAAGTACGCAGATGATGGGCGACGGCCGGCGCCTTTGTATAAGGAGGGTGATTTGGTCCTGCTGAAGACCCACGGCTCCAACGACGCTGCCAGAGGGCAAACGCCGAAACTACTGCCGCGTCGCGACGGCCCGTACCGCGTGCGCCAGGTGTGCGGTCCTGCTACTTTCCAGCTGGAGAAAATCAGCGATCAGGAGGTTATTGGTAAGTACCACTCATCTGATCTTACTCCCTTCGTTGGTCACATCCAAGCGCCGCTTCAGGAAAAGCGTAAACGGGGCCGACCCCGTAAGTTAGGTGCTAGTCCTATTGGTACCACGCTACCACCAGGACTATAGGGGGGAGATGTAAGGCAACGTGTAGGCATTGTACACGACAGCGGTGCGCGGGGGTGCCGCCAAGCATTTCCCCGTGACCGCCGCAGGCGCGTCCCGGCCCTGCGTTTGCCCCTCAGTACTCCCATGTTCGACAACGTGCACGCACGCAAGACAGCGAGCTCGTTACGAGCCCTGCCGCGTTAACATTATTTACCTCGTGCCTATGTAATTCAAATGATTGTTATTTGCAATATACTTTTATTTTATGTGAGCCAAGCATTTTATTAGCTCATAAGGTTTAGTTATTATAACCATGTACCAAATATGTTTAGATATTATGTTATGTATTATGGAACATTGTAATGCTTTTAAAAGATGTGTGTTGTGGAGTTTCTTTGCCCATTTCTTCTCCACAACGAAACACCTTTGGAAACCAATTTAATATGAAATAGACCTATGCTGAGAAATACAACAAAATACAGATAGGTCTATACAGATTAAAGTATTAAAGATCTTTCAATAAATGATTAATTATTATTCGACTTGGTTGGTTTTACTTCTGTATTTATAACCTACCCTCTTTTGCTATTTATTTTATACATTGAGATAAAAGTAAACACTAGGTTGTTAGCTCCTAATTATTATAGAAGCTTGTTTAGATGATTAGGATTCTTACTTTAAAATAATACAGCAGATGCTTTGCTTGATTTTAATAACTTAATATTGGCCTTACGTGACAAAATTTACAACTACCTACATTTCAAATAAATGATAGATGATAACTTTTATTAGTCGTCATTAATTTTAATTAATCATCACTATTAAAGCCCACTCTCTTAACTTCTTTTTCTTTTTATCTAAATCTCACACGTTCATACATATATACAGACAGCGGGAAGCCACTTTATTTTATACTATATTTTGACGACCTCCCTGGCGCAGTGATGAGCGCTGTGGTCTTAGTGGGAGGTCCCGGGTTCGATTCCTGGCAGGGGTTTGGAATTTTATAATTTCTAAATTTCTGGTCTGGTCTGGTGGGAGGCTTCGGCCGTGTCTAGTTACCACCCTACCGGCAAAGCCGTGCCGCCAAGCGATTTAGCGTTCCGGTATGATGCCGTGTAGAAACCAAAGGGGTATGGGTTTAATAAAAACTGCCATACCCCTTCCAGGTTAGCCCGCTATCATCTTAGACTGCATCATCACTTACCACCAGGTGAAATTGCAGTCAAGGGCTAACTTGTATCTGAATAAAAATAAAAAATAAAATACTATGTAGAGAATATCATGAATTTCCGCAAAGTAACGCCTGCTTCTATACAACTACCTAGCGAGTTTTGTTCCGTTGAAACAAATTGATCGTGACGTAATCCATACGAACGAGTTAGAATTGGTTAGAATTGTATGGATAAAAACGATAATCCGAAACAAAACAATGTACCTATGTATGAAAACCTCGTTACAAACCGTGCAACAAAATCTCTGAATGGATTTTCGGAACCGAATTTATTGCAACGCGTTTTGATTGATTCACTTTTACGCGATTTTTTTTTGTATTCCCTTGTAGTGAGCATGTATCAGTAAAATGGTTTATCGATAAAAAATTCGTAGCCCAGTGAGTTATCGCGCTATCAAAAAATGGCTAGAATATTTTTTTTATTCACTCCACTGCACGACATGGTAAAGAAATTGTAGTGACAGGTAGGTTTAAAGCTAAAAATACCATGTACTTAGTGTACTTAGCTAAAAAAGTTAGCTACAACTATAATAAAATTTTATCTGAAAATTGTTTTAAAATAAATAGCCAAAAAATCTGAGAATTTAGTCAATGATAATTTCAAATCAAATATAAGTTTTAATGCATCTATAAAAATATCTTCATTTTATTTTATCTGAAACTAGCTTATTTTCGCGACTTCGTCCGCGTGGACTACACAAATTTCAAACTCCTATTTTATCCCCTTAGGGGTTGAAATTTCAAAAATCCTTTCTTAGCGGATGCCTACGCCATAATAGCTATCTGTATGCCAAATTTCAGCCAGATCCGTCCAGTAGTTTGAGCTGTGCGTTGATAGATCAGTCAGTCAGTCAACTTTTCCTTTTATATAATATTTAGATATGGGTATGGACTAAGCATAAGAGCCGTAAGATATGGCCTACTTACCTAAATGATAAGTATTTTTAACCGACTTCAAAAAAGGAAGGAGGTTCTCAATTCGTCGGAATCTTTTTTTGAATTTTCTGAAACATAAATTCAGCCATTATAATAATTCTATTCTAAAATGCTACTTTCAATTGATAGTATCAAAATCAAATCAAAGTTACCAATAGTAAAACAGGACAGTAAAAATGGACAGTGGTCCGACCGGCGACGATGAACGAGAAACGAGTAGAACTAGAAACTTAAACGAGTTGGCGATCAGCGGGAAGCGAGGGTGTAGTTTCGATAGTTTTGTCGCCGGGCTATAAGCGAGTGTGTAAGTGCGACGAGCGATTACTCGCGCCATTCGACCGTGGTCGCTCAGTCCTGTCACCTGTGCAAACCTGCGCGCGCGTTACATGTTCATGCGAGCATCGCTGAACGAATATCGCTGAGCGAGTTTATTTTTGAAAGCTCATCGCTCAGCGACAAAACTAGTAAAGCGAGTCGTCCGTCAGCAGTGTGAGCCGTCAGAATGCAACTTTTGATTTTGCATCTCTTTCGTTTACACGGAATGTACATTTATTGTGCGTTTCTTGAGAGAGAAACTCGCCGATAGTTAGTCGTTTTCTCGCCGGCGCGGCGGTCGGACCACTGCCTAAAAACGGAAAATAAACTAAACACTGAAGCTTGCATTTCAAAGCGAGCCAATTATCATTGAACCCTTCAACAAAGGCTTAATAGATTTTTTACTGCCAAAATTCGAATCGTAAACGTGAGGCGTTAGCCTAATCGACTTGCAAACGAATTACGACTTTTGTCCGTGAAACGGGTGAAATCTTTTCTTTTCGATCTACTTTTCGTAATTAGTTTTATTCATTTGGGTGCAGCTGTGATAGCCTAGTGGTTCCGTTCCTTCTTTGGAGGACGGGGGTTCGATCCCGGACACGCACCTCTAACTTTTCGGAGTTATGTGCGTATTATTATTAAACTAGCTGATGAATTAGGTTTATAAAAATGATACTCTAATATGATGATAGGAAGAAAGATATCGTACAAAATAGTGTTGTCCTATTAGGTTCCATTACGGTGGCGCCCGAATCAAATTATCGCGTTACACGAAGGGACGTGACAATCGCGTTAATACACTTTTTGGGCGGAATTACGTGAAATACCGAGCCGCTATCAGTTTCGTGATCAAAATAAAACCTTCCGCCGTTTCGCGTTTAGAGTTGCTTGGGGAAATGAAAGAACCAACATTATTACGTATGAGTTATTAGGTATATTACGTTAACTTTTTATACGACTGTCCAAAATAAGCAATGTTGTATGGCCGGAACGGCCAGACGGGGGTACGAGCCTAGAGGCTTGGCCTCCTTACCCGGGTGTGGCGCAGGGTAACTTTGTGCCCTGGTGTTGTTCTCTTCACCGGCTAGGGTCCGTCAACTTGGCTTGTGGCCCTAGTAGACTTTTCTTTAGTTTGTTCTCCTGCGGGTGGCAGCCACTTCGCCGCGCGCGGAGCTAATGTGTTAAATCGGGATGGGTCTCCGTACTCGCCGTCGGATGCAGAGAATAATATGGGGTCTTGTCCGGTGAGTCTCGCGTCGTCGTAGTGGTCGCTTGGGTCACCTTCGTGTCGTGCTGGTTGGAGATCGCAGGAGCTCGCGGTAGTGTAATGTTTTTAGAGCTTACGCATGTACTCGTTTGTGTGAGTTTCTTTATACCACTTCTAACTTTAGTTTAATTCACGGTTTTCAGATTTTTCTCTGAATGTCTGCTATAAGACCTACCTTCCTGCCAAATTTCATGATTATAGGTCAACGGGAAGTACCCTGTAGGTTTCTTGACAGACCGACAGACAGACAACAAAGTGATTCTATAGGGGTTCCGTTTTTCCTTTTGAGGTACGGAACCATAAAAATATCGTTCTACAACCTTTCACGCCTTGCAATGATAGTGTAAATAACTAGAGAGAGAGAGAAAAAAAAAGAATCCAGTCATAAATAGTAGAGGCCAGCACAAAAACCACTTAACTCCACACCCACTTCACTCTATGCCTCTCATTGAAATAAATAAAAAAGTAATTTGCACAAACGCGAGTTAGAGGAACTTGTTAGAGGATAACTTTTCCTATCCGGGTCATTAAACGCTTGCGGTGAGATCAGAGTTTTATTATAATGCCTTTTGGATTGCGCTCCTATAACGATCACTTGCTATTAGGTAGACTATGAGTTATCGTCATTCGATGACTGTCGTTTAGTTGATACTAGCGACCCGCCCCGGCTTCGCATGGGTGCAATGTAGATACTAATGTGGGGTCAGTGAGGAGAGTATAGGCGCCGCGGCCGCCGCCTCCGTCTCATTTGTTGCGCGTTAATTTTAATCTTACGATATTTCATATTATTTTAATTTTGTGATATCTCGTAAGATATTATTCTAAATTAAATGATGTAAAGGGCAATTTTGGTCTAAATTGAATATTACAGATGATCAACTATTTTATTTTGATAAGAATTAATAGTGTGTCAGTAAAAACACGTATTTGAAAGAAAGAAAGAAAGAAACTATTCACTAACTTAACTATTTCATGTAACTTTGACCATTTATACATCGCACGCCTCGGAAACTCTCAAATAAGAGGATTTTCTCCGACCTAATTCACATTATTTCAATTTCCTAGGGATCTCTAACTTTTGAGAATTAAACTATACCTACCTATAAACCTTCCTCTTGAATCACTCTATCTATTGATGGGTATGGGTTTACTAAAAACTGCCATACCCCTTCCAGGTTAGCCCAGGTGGCTGTGGTGGTGGATTTATTTGGTTTCTAAACCGTGAAAAATTTTGGTCGTTTGACTATATCTCATTTATATCGATGATCGTGAGTGATTTACATTGTACATAATATCTCACACCCGGCTTTACTCACGTGTTTAGTCGACGTTAGCCCGACTAGTTTCGAACCCTACCGGGGTCCTTTTTCACAGGGACTCAGTTCGCGCAAGCGTCGCGGTCTCACCACGACGCGTTCGAAACTAGTCGGGCTAACGTCGACTAAGCACGTGAGTTTACACCGGGTGTGAGACATCATGTATAAAGTAATATTTATTGGGAACTAAGTACCTAGTTGGTACTCGCGACATCGCCCGCGTGGATTTGGGGTTTGAAAATTCCGTGGGAACTATTTGATTTTTCGGGATAGAAAGTAGCGTATGTCACTCTCCAGGTATCGCCGCTCGCCGCGGTTTTGAAAGGCTAGTTTCGAACCCATACGAGGTCCTTTTTCAAGGGAGTCCGTATAACGTCGACTACACACGTGAGTAAAGCCGGGACAGATAGTATTTATAATGGAAATCACTCACGGTAGTTTAAACGCTAAAATAAACACACTTTCATAATATTATTTATAAATTAAATAATATATATATATGGGGTAGGGATAATATGGGTAGGGACAAGCTGGTAAGTAGGTACACCCGACTTCGTCCGCATGGATTCAGGTTTTGATAAAAATTCCGTAGGAACCATTGATTTTCAGAACTCACTCGCCATTTCAGCTCTGTGTCAACATTCATGTCAAAAGTACGATTTTATTCGTTATCATGAAGGTGAATCGTACTTTTGACATGACAGTTGATACAAAAAGTCAAAATGGCGAGTGAGAACTTAAAATGTACCTATGCATTATTTGAATAATTCCTTGGATCATTCTTTTTCTTTTGCTGTATGCAAGTGTTGTCAAGTAAAACACATAGCTGACTACAGATGGCGCTGTAGAACGTTTACCTCGCGATTAATCAGCATTAATGTGTGCGTATAAACTAAGCAATATCTTCAAACTTGTTACATACACTTGTGTATTAATGTATATTGACAGTAAACATTGACGTTGTATCAATTTTTGGAATTGATACCCTTTTGGTATCAATAAATCATTAACAGTGAAACTACAGTAGTTATATCGGAGATAATAATTAATAGATATTATTATAGATTAATATTTAATAGATTTTTAATAAAGTATACTTTACAAGTGCTTTTGTATCGTCAATTAGTTTAATTTACCACTGGTTCGGAATGCCATTCCTAACGAGAAGAACCAGCAAGAAGCTCGGCGGTTGCTCTTTTCAAGAGATCAATTTACAATAATATTATTAAACCACTGTACAAGCAATTGCAGCCCCGTGCATTGCTGGAGCGAGTCAAATCCAAGCTTTCTTATCATTTACATAGTCTTCGACTGTGTTAATGTCTCTCAACAAGTTCAAAGTTTTCATAAAACGAAAACTAATTGAAAAATCCTATTACAATGTAAAGGATTATTTAAATGATAAGCAAGCTTGGGAATGAGTTGCTTAACGGCTTTGTGATAGTTCTAATAAGTTTCAATAATTTTGTAAAGTGGTGATAATAATAAAAAAGAATACCCGGCTGAGTTTGTTGTGGGCTCTTCTCAGACCTGGGCGCGTTTGGAACCCTCGTAGCTTTAGTTTTAAGTTTGCGTAATAATTATCAATGTATGAATGTATTATCTCACAAATCTAACACCATACCAGACCATCAATAAGGGTAATTTATTACCTATTTTGAATAAATCATTTGACTTTGACTAAATGATTGCTGATTGTGACAAAATTGATTGTGATCGAAACAAATTCTGCGCTATTAGCTAGCACTATTCTGCACTATTCTAAGCGATAAATAAGAATAAAATGTGCAAATCGGTAGTCGTAAATCTCGTTATAACTTTATCTTGGACGCGCCTGACTGTCACCTGTCGGGAATGAAATGGGGTAATGCTTAGATACGATAACTGGAACCGTTACGTTTCCAAACGGTTAAAGTTATCTTTTTAGGGTTCCGTAGTAAACAAGGAACCCTTATAGTTTCGCCATGTCCGTCCGTCTGTCCGTCCGTCCGTCTGTCCGTCCGTCCTCGGTTAATCTCAGAGACTATTAGTACTAGAAATCTGTAATTTGGCATAGGTATAAATATTAATCACGCCGACAAAGTGGCGAAATAAAATTGTGATAATTTTTTTTAGGGTAGCTCCCCAACATGTAAAGTGGGGATGATTTTTTTATTTTAATTTCTCGTCTAGTGTGGGGTATCGTTGAATTGGTCTTTTAAAAATACTGTGGGTGTGGGAACATCACTTTTCGATTACTAGATCCGTTTGTAAAATATGATGTTTTAAAGTGCAAATTTTTATTAAAGTCAAGTGTCCCTCCCATTTATCAGCCAAATGTTAGTAGGTATATATTTAGATATAGGAACGTAAAAAATTTTACAGCAGTAGTAGGATATATAATGAAATTTAAAGGAAAACTATCATGGCTAAGTTGTGACTACGGAACCCATCACTGCGCGTGGCCCGCCACGCACTTGGCCGGTTTTTATTTTTAGGGCTCCGTACCTCAAAAGGAAAAAAGGAACCCTTATAGGATTACTTTGTTGTCTGTCTGTCTTTCCGTCTGTCCGTGTCGTGTGTGTCAATAAAGCCTATAGGGTATAAGGTACTTCCCGTTGACCTAGAATCATGAAATTTGGCCCTTTGATTGGTTGATTCACTGTTTATATTTTTTCACAGCCAAAAGGGCAGAATTTGTTGACGATTACGATGAATACGTTTTTCTTACGCAATTGGGGGGCTGGACAGTGATATGCTACTTTTTAACCCGAAAAGTCAAAGAAATCCTACGCGATTTTCAAAACCTAAATCCACGCGGACGAAGTCGTGGGCGTTAGCTAGCATCTCTATAAGTTCTCAAAGTAATCACATAATAATTCCACCATCCTACTCCAATAACGAGCGGTGCGCCCTCTATGGGGTCATCAAAGGTTATGGCGTTTAATATCAAACTTTTATACGCAATACCACCATTAACGAGACCTATTACATTAAAGGGAGGCTTCGACCCATTTCTGTGAATTGATGGTATAGTCCGTACAAAATGAGTTCTACACGCCATTTTAACTCTATGGGACAAGTGGTACCGATTACGTTGTCTTTCTCTAAACTAAATTTAGAGTGTCTGCATCCTTTTCTTTTTAACAATGCTAAAAAGGGACAGAACATGAACTTTACATTTAACTAAATAAATAAAACGTTTATTTTTCAATCATCTAGTTACACACATACATGGATTTGATCTTGAACAAAATTTGCGTGCTTGTTGACATAAGCATATACAATATTAAAAATAGTACAAAATCAAGAACTGGCTATCCTAGCTAGATTTTTAGATCTACATTACACTTTACATTTAAAGACTCTAAATTTTAGTGCACGCTACAAATTTAAACAGCAGGCTCGCGACTGTGCGCTAAAATCACGGGTTTTACAATCTAAAAACTAAATTTAAAACTGTCAAACTGCGTCTGTCCTTTTCATATTACATTAGTAAGACGAGTATGCGAATCATCATGATCAACCCATTGCCGGCTCACTACAGAGCACGGGTCTCCTCTCAGAGTGAGAAGGGTTTTGGCCATAGTCTACCACGCTGGCCAAGTGCGGATTGGCAGACTTCACACACCTTTGAGAACATTATGGAGAACTCTCAGGCATGCAGGTTTCCTCACGATGTTTTCCTTCACCGTTAAAGCAAGTGATATTTTAATTACTTAAAAACGCACATAACTCCGAAAAGTTAGAGGTGCGTGCCCGGGATCGAACCCCCGACCTCCGATTGGAAGGCGGACGTCCTAACCACTAGGCTACCACAATACCACTAGGTATGCGAATACCTACTCTAAAATTAGGTTGTGCTTAGAATCAGTACCATGTCGTATCAAAAGTACTGTTCACCTTTAAAATAAGGACTAGAATCGTACAGTACGTGGCCGACAGTAACGTACATCGACCTTTAGGTTTGAGCGACAGAGACAACGCTCTACAAAGCAACTTTTACGTACCACAGTAAAAGTAAATGTATGGTCTTTGAGGCCGCCGGTACAAAACGTCCTCAGAAACCTGTGCTGCTCTCTGGCGTCTCTTTAGACACGGTGGAGCAGTTCAGGTACCTGGGGCACGTGATTACTACCGACCTCAAGGATGATGCAGATGTTGAACGGGAACGGAGGGCACTGTCGATAAGAGCAAACATGATAGCCCGCAGGTTTGCTCGTTGCTCCACCGGTGTTAAGGTTACGCTCTTTAGAGCGTATTGTACGTCCTTATACACGTGCAGCCTGTGGGTTAACTACACGAAGAAACGATACAGTGACCTCCGGGTCCTTTACAACAATGCGTTCAGAATGTTGATGGGGTTGCCCCGATTCTGCAGCGCCTCAGGCATGTTTGCGGACGCGCGCATCGACTGCTTCTATACTAATGTACGCAAGCGGTGCGCGTCGTTGGTGCGCAGAGTGCGGGACAGCCCCAACACCATTCTGCAGATGATTGCAGCCCGACTCGACTGTCCTTATCTTCGGCATTGCTGTGAAAGACATGTTCCAGTACCAATGCCGGAGAGAAGGTACTAGATATTTAATTTTATTTTTATTTATTAATTATTTTATGTATTGTTATCTTACTTTTATTAATTTCAAAGTTGTTATTATGGGTATGTTAACCTGAAATAAATCAATTTTATTTTATTATTTATTAAGTTAAAATGCCGCGTGAGAACTCATTTTGTACGCATGTTTACACTAAGTATTAATGTTTTTCCCAAATCATAGGTATATTTTAGATTTATTCCTCCACTAGCTTATGCTCGCGACTGCGTTCGTGTGGACTACACAAATTACAAACCCTTATTTCACCCCCTTAGGGGTTGAATTTTCAAAAATCCTTTCTTAGCGGATGCCTACGTTATAATAGCTATCTGCATGCCAAATTTCAGCCCGATCCGTCCAGTAGTTTGAGCTGTGCGTTGATAGATCAGTCAGTCACCTTTTCCTTTTACATATTTAGATTTTTTCTTTAAAATCTGCTTTTCAAACAGGTGCATGGTAACCACAAATAAAATGGATTTATTTTCGTGATTGGGGTGTGGGTAGGTATATTATAATACTAGCTGATGCCCGCGACGACGGATGGATTTACATGTTTCAAAATCCCGCGGGAACTCGTTGATTTTCCGAGTTAAAAAGTATGTGTTAATCCAGGGTATAGGTAATCTATCTCCATTCCAAATTTCATCCAAATCAGTTCAGCCGTTTTTGCGTGATTGAGTAACAATGGTAATAAACATCCAGTAGTAGGATTAGGATTATCCCAACAACAAGTTGGCCTCTTACAGCCGCACTCAGAGTCGCTAATCGTTACTTAAGATTGAGTTAAGACGAGACAGATTTATGTGAGAGATATAGATAGCTCTGTCTCGTTTAACTAAACTTAAGTAACGATTAAGCGACTCTAAGTGCGCGGCAGTTAGATTAATTATTAAAAGGTCTATGGTTGGCCTACATTAAATAAATATTTTTAATTGACTCCCTTGAAAAAGGACCCCGGATGGGTTCGAAACTAGTCGGGCTAACGTCTACTAAACACGTGAGTACAGCCGGGACAGATATTACATATAATGGAAATCACTCACGATAGTTTAAACGCTAAAACATTTTTAAATTGTAATTTTAAGAACTTTGGTCAATTCGCTTCACTTATTATTTTATTCCATGACATAGTATTCCTAAGCACACAATTATCATTATTTTATTTGTTTATTATTATATTAATAATCTTCACCTCTTTATAATACTAGTGTAGATTGTTCAAAAAAATACTTCTGAACTCATAAACTTATTATAACATGACAGTAATTTTTTTTAAAGAATAAATTAGCCATGTTGAATGACACTTTCCTCTCCAACTAAGCGTCAAGCTTGTGCTAGGAGTAGGTACGACAATAGTGCAACGGGCGGGGTTTGAACCGTCGACCTTTTGATTTTCAGTCCACTCCAGTACCCGTTGAGCTATTGAGGCTCTAAAAATTTATACTATAAGTACGATGAACTTTTATATATTACATAAATCAAGCTATAAATCCTATTTAATATTAAAAATGTTACAAATATTTGAACTTAATTTAACTTCCTACGTTTAAGTTTATGAACTTTTTGTGCAGAGTTTTTTTGTACATAGAGGATTTTGTAACAGACACTGGATTAGTAGTAGTGAAATTTTCATGAAAAATTATGTTTTCTGTCGTCAGTTCTATATCAATTATTTTTGTTACATTTGTCTGTTCTACAACACCGTTTGTTGAATTTAAATTAGTAGCTGTTACATTATATTGTAAATTCACATCTGTAGTTAATTCATCTGTTATATTTTTAAATTCAGCTACGCGTTCCATAAATTCCATACTAGCTTTGTTCTGTTTTTCGATTTCCTTGCTCAAACTTGCTATCATTTCTAAAAAAGTGTTTTGATTCGTTGAATTCGTTTCATGTGAGTATTTATTGATATCTGTGTTCTCATTTGTAGAGTTCATTGAGATAATACTAACCGCTGCATTATTTAAGATAGAATTTGTTTCATTTTCTCCATCTAGCAAAAAATGTAAGTCTGTAAAGTTTACGTTTGCGTCTGTTGCAGATTCTTGGTTAACTGCTTTATCCACTTCTATGTTTAAACTAAGTCTAGTATCGTTTTTAGGTTTACCTAAAGTGCTTTCAACTAAGTTATCAATCAAAGTCTCCAGAGTAAAGTTAGCTGTATCAGTCTGATATAAGTAGATAGCCTCAACATTAACTCCATTATTATTTTCGCGTTTAGCTAATAACTTCTTGTAAACTGGCCTGTAGCTTAACGAATCATTGTCTGGATACATCGATACGAAGAACTTGGTTTGCTTTGTGTCACCACTTTTCTTATAACGACGTGCTCTATGGAACGGCGATTTTCCATGCAGCAAGTGCTTGTTCGAGGGCCATCTTGTCTTTGATATGTCTATATTCTTCTCTTTGTTCAACTTTTCTGATTTTTTATTCTTGACCTGCTCTCGTAAATTGTATTTCATTTGCAGTTTCGGCACTTTCTTGTATTTCATTACTAATTCTTTAAATGGGTTCGGCCGATGTATTAAATCATTTGTATTTGGTTTCTCTGTTGTGTCTGAAAATAAATTTATACAAAGGTCATACCTATTTATTTTCAAAATTATAACAAGCATTATACAAAATCGAGTAGGTATGTAGTGAACAATAAAAGGGTTTAGATTTATTTTAGTTTTAATTTAATGTTGTTTTTTTTAAATTTAGTAGTGTAGTAGCTTTGGAATTTGGTTTTGCTCGTGTGAAATGCGACCCAAGCGGTATACTTCAAGGTATAGTTCGGGTTCTATTAAACTGATTTTGATAGAACAAAGCGGTATGTATGTCTGACTATTTACTTTCGAAGTAAGTTGCAATTGGTTCAGCTGTAGATTTGCCCATATATCGCCGCCGTTCTCCAAGGATCTCCACATGGCTAAAAATTTGTACCGACAACCGTTGTGGCGATTTAGATTTCGTCCGTCTATTGGGATTGATAGCCTAGTGGTTAGGACGTCCGCCTTCTAATCGGAGGTCGGGGTTCGATTCCGGGCACGCACCTCTAACTTTTCGGAATTATGTGCGTTATAATTAATTAAATGTCACTTGCTTTAACGGTGAAGGAAAACATCGTGAGGAAACCTGCATGCCTGAGAGTTCTCCATAATGTTCTCAAAGGTGTGTGAAGTCTATCAATCCGCACATGGCCAGCGTGGTAGACTATGGCCAAAACCCTTCTCACTCTGAGAGGAGACCCGCGCTCTGTAGTGAGCCGGCCATGGGTTAATCATGATGATGATGATGAACCTTGGATGATTACGGGGAGCTCCTTCCGATTCATTTTCAGCAGAGGGGTGTGAGGGGGGGGGGTTTGTTGTACTTAATTATTTTATTGTATTATTATGAAATATGATTTCTCTGCGCCTGCATGGTTACTAAATAATCAGCATCATGGTTACTAATAATTCATCATAGACAGCAATATTTAAAATGTTAATAATCATAAATTATCATCAGAATGTGGCGATTTAGATTCCGTCCGTCTATTCTATTGGGAAGTCTTCCAATGCTACAAATGATGTAGAATTTTGAGTTACCTACAGAGGCGTATCTAGCCCTAGTGGCGCCCGTGTGCAACCACCACGTGTGTACCCTGGCGCCCTCTAGTCTAGTAGGAGCAGGGTCAAAATGGAATACTAACAGTTATATTTTGTTTGTTCTGAACAAACAAACAGAACGAGTCCCCTAGGGCCATAAGCCAAGATTGGCAGGCCCAAGTCGGTGTAATTCCGACTTAAAAATAGTCACCAGGGCACAAAGTTGCCCTGCGTCCCACCCGGGTAAGGAGGCCATGCCTCGAGGCCCGTACCCCCGCTTGGCCGTTCCGGCCAAACGGAGAAGACCCGCACAACAAAAGTTAAATTTTCAAACGGATTTTTTTTTTTATATAAAGAATATTAGCCATGTTAAATGACAAATATTGCCCTTTCCTATTTTAAAAATTAGACCCGGCGCCCGTGTGCGCCGCACACCCTGCACCATAGGTAAAGATGCCTCTGGTTACCTACCTCCATATGCCGTCAGTATGTCAGGTCTCTCCAATAAATCGTTCACTATATCCCTGTCATCCATTCCGAACGTTGCAGCTTTCCTTGTACTCTCATAACTAACTTTCGGCACGGGATTCATCATAAACGTGGTTTCCTCCATCTTTAGAGAAATAAAAACAATAAAATTATAAGATTACCTACTCTACCTATAAGGAGACCTACGCTATTAAATTTCTACTAAATCTTCTTTCTACATTTTATTTATTTATTCAGATACAAGTTAGCCCTTGACTTCAATCTCACCTGGTGGTAAGTGATGATGCAGTCTAAGATGATAGCGGGCTAACTTGGAAGGGGTATGGCAGTTTTTATTAAACCCATACCCCATACATCACACTAATCTTACTATCCTACTAATATTATAAATGTGAAAGTGTGGATGTTTGGATGTTTGTCACGCAAAAACGGCCGAACGGATTTGGATGCAATTTGGAATGGAAATAGATTATACCCTGGATTAACACATAGGCTACTTTTTATGCCGGAAAATCAAAGAGTTTCCACGGGATTTTTAATAACCTAATTCCACGCGGACGAAGTCGCAGGCATCAGCTAGTATTATATAGTGTGTGTGTGTGTGTGTCTGTGTGTGTTTGTGTGTGTGTGTATGTCTGTTACTCTTTCATACAAAAACTACTGAATGGATTTAGCTGAAATTTGAAATGGAGATAGCATATAGGTACCCTGACTTAAAGCTTGATTAATTTCATCCCGGAAAATCAAAGAATTCCCGCGGGATTAAAAACCTATATCCACACGGACGAAGTCGCCGGTATCATTTAGTATTTGATAAACTAAGTTGACGAAAATATTAATCTTATCACCAACGAAAAATATTAACGAACGATTTAAAAGATTGAACTTGTAAATTTATTTTTGGATAAAATCCTTTCGTGTTTGCATTTGACTCTATCCAGGAATTTTTCAACTTGTGACACTGTGATTTTATTTCAGTTGTTAATACCTAAACCAAAGCCTAAACTGAACTAAATTGACTGGTTTTAAAGTAGTGCTTTCCTTTTTCTTGGGGAACATTGTGAAAGGAATAGCAGTACTTTGGTAGACCTGTCGTTCAGAGATTGCAATAGCCGAAAAAGCACTAAAGCCCTGTCAAATAAACCTATTATTCTTTCTTTCTTACCTTCTTCCTCTCCGTTTTTTTCAAACATCCATTAGGGTAACAGTAAGTGGGGTGTTGGTAACATATTTGTATGCAGACGCAAGCCGGCGGCGTGTTGTGGAACTCAGTGAATATGAGGTCGAAGAAACGCTCTATGAGAGCTGTACTGCTGAGACTGTCGCACTGACTCAGTTTGGAAGGCTGCGGGTTTATTGCTATGTACTGGCCTTTGCATACTGAAACAAGACAATGTTCACATACCCGATTAGGTACTCATTATCATCATCATGATCAAAGAGGGAAAGATTTTTTATCTAACCGATAACAACCAAAAAAAACTCAGCAGTTTTTCTTTTCAAATCTTATAACTTGCTAGTTAGATCATCATCACATCGTCATGATAAACCAATTGCCAGCGTACTACTGGCCTCCTCTAAGAATGAAAGGTGTTTAGGCCGTAGTCCGCTACGCTGGCCCAGTGCGGATTGGTAGATTTAACATCCCTTAAAGAATAATATGGAAAACTCTCAGGTATGCAGGTTTCCTCACGATGTAGCCTTCACCGTTAAAGGTCTGCAATTGATAATATATTGGATTGCTGAAAACGTACATGATATAGCCCCGAAAAGATGGAGGCTATCAAACTAACACAAAATCCGGCCAAGTGCGTGGCGGGCCACGCGCAGTGTAGGGTTCCGTAGTCACAATCCTCGAAAAACAGATGTAACTCCTTAACCTGTGAACCCTACTTAGCCATGATAGTTTTCCTTTAAAATTGATTATATATACTACTGCTGTGAATTTTTTCACGTCCCTATATACTACCATTTGGCTGATAGAGGGGGGAACACTTGACTCTAATAAAAATTAACACTTTAAAACATCATATTTTACAAACGGATCTAGTATTCAAAAAATGATGTTCCCAGACCTAGGGAATTTTAAAAGACCTATAGAACGATACCCCACACTATGGGGTAGACGAGAAAAAAAAAGTTCACCCCCACTTTTTTGTATGGGAGCTACCCTAGAAAAAATATATTTATCAAAATTTTATTTCACCACTTTGTCGGCGTGATTAATATTAATTCCCATTCCAAATTACAGATTTCTAGCACTAATAGTCTCCGAGATTAACCGAGGACGGACGGACATGTCGAAACTATAAGGGTTCCTTGTTTACTACGGAACCCTAAAAAGTAAGTACTTTACCTTCAAATAAAGTGCCAAGCATCATATAAACAGCTGTTTTCATTGTAGCAGGTATTTCTCAGAAACTAGTTAGCAAAACTAGAACAAAAATTGGTTATTAATAATCATAATTTTCCATTAAATAATACCTACTATCTAATATGTACTAAATGACAATGCAGAAATCATGATTCTGTATTATAATACAGTATGTAACTCGTTTTTCTAGTCAGTTTCTTAAGTCTATTCTTACTCTATGCTTAAGGAAAAAAGGAACCCTTATAGGATCACTTTGTTGTCTCGTTGTCTGCCTGTCTGTCTGTCCGTCTGTTTGTCGTGTCTGTCAAGAAACCCTATAGGAATAAATCCCCCCCCCCCCCCCCCCATAGGTTACAGATTAGCCCATTTCCATATTACACTGCATCATCACTTATCACCAGGTGAGATTGCAGTCAAGGGCTTACTTGTATCTGAATAATAAATATATAAATAAATAAACTCTATTTTGAAACATACTTATGTAGTTAAGTCCCAAAAATAAACTAACTATTCACTAATCAGTACAATAAAACAACGACCACTTACTTTCTCTAGTAGTAAGAGTGCATGTATTTTTCAAGAAGTCGAAACATCGTTAAAAATTCAAGAGGTATTTCCTGGAACGGGTCGTTTATCTGTATCGGACTTCAACGACTGCGGGTAACAGAAACTTTGCGGAAATCGCGTGCACGTACTTTGCCGATATCGATAAGCAAAACGACTTAAGAGGAGACATTTGAACCTAAAGTATACGAAAAACTCACCCTATTATTAAAATTACTATCTGATGCCCGCGACTTCGTACGCGTAGATTTAGGTTCATAAAAATTCCATGGGAACTTTTTAATTTTCCGGGATAAAAAGTAGCCTATGTCACTCTCCAGATCGAAAATATACCCATGCAAAAAATCACATCGATCTGTTGCTCTGTTGCAACGTGATTGAATGGCAAACCAACAATTCAACAAATAAACACACTTTCGCATTTATAATATTATGGGTAGTAATTAATGGGTCATTAATTGACTTACCAACCCCCAATATCTAGCAATTTGGCATAAGCGACTTTAAATTGCAAGCAATGTAAAACCTCTAATGCCTGGTAAGTAATAAATCCTACTAATATTATAAATGTGAAAGTGTGGATGTTTGGATGTTTAGATGTTTGGATGTTTGGATGTTTGGATGTTTGTTACTCAATCACGCAAAAACAGCTGAACGGATTTGGATAAAATTTGGAATGGAGATAGATTTTACCCTGGATTAAGACATAGGCTACTTTTTATCCCGGAAAATCAAAGAGTTCCTGCGGCATTTTCAAAAACCTAATTCCACGCGGACGAAGTCACGGGAATCAGCTAGTTATAAATAAAGAAAAAGGTTTATTTCTTAAATTTTCCCACACATCATACATGTTATAACAGCTAAGAGGTTATCCCGGCGCTTCCTTCAATTTGAGCAAATGGTGTCTTGTAAAACACCGATAGGCCGGCAACTTTTCGGCGGTGACAGCAGAGAACGTTGCGCAAAGCTACTCCCCTGCGAGGGGAGGGATCGTGTTGCTTATTGAAGACGTACATTGCTGATATCCTGTTTGGAAAAATAAACGAGTTTCAATGGAAATTGTTTTCGAGTGTACAATCTCATTGACGTCGGTCGTCGGTACAACTCCGTGGGAATTGTATTTATTTCGATACACTATACCCAATCCGCGGAATAAACCTAGTTTTTATTTATCTTCTGTACATGGTATAAAATAAAGTCGCTTCCCGCTGTCTGTATGTATGAACGCGTAGATCTTTTAAACTACGCAACGGATTTTAATGCGGTTTTCACCAATAGATAAAGTCCACACTAACAATCTAAATGCGAAAGTGTGTCTGTTTGTTTATCTGTTAGTCTGTCTCTCTGTGTGTTTTCCTTTTCCTTTTCACTGACCATAATATTATGTTTAACCGAATTTGACAGAGATAGCTTGCAACCCGGAGACGGACATATATAGTCTACTTTTATGACGTGAAATCGAAGAGTTCTTACAGGATTTTGAATTTAAAACCAAACAAAAATTAATTAAACACATAAACATTAGATTTTTTTGGAACGAACCAGTGATAAAATTCATTTGATGATTCAAAAACACTATACTTGTAAAAGTTTTTTTGAATTAAAAAATATTCTATTCAATTTCTGTTTGACAATTTTAAGGATGACAATTGTAAGGATTAATTGTGGTCCAAGCTCTGTCTCTTAGCTTGAAAGATGGAAATAATCTAAATATATAAAATAAAAAGGTGACTGACTGACTGACTGACTGATCTATCAACGCACAGCTCAAACTTCTGGAAGGATCGGGCTGAAATTGGGCATGTAGATAGCTATGATGATGTAGGCATCTGCTAAGAAAGGATTTTTGAAAATTCAACCCCTAAGGGGGTGAAATAGGGGTTTGAAATTTGGGTAGTCGACGCGGACGGAGTCGCGAGCATAAGCTAGTTGGATATAATCTCAATTAAAGTGAATCGCAAGTTCCATTGTAAATGGACCTTTACTATCGTAGGCTATATATAAGTATGTACCTACAGGCTCATCACCTAAATACATAATCGACCGTCTTTACTTTTATAGCCTACTTTATGGGTTCCCCTCCCATTGTTACTCTGAGTCTGCGTACACGCCTTCCCATATTTACAAAACTAGTGAATGCCCACGACTTCGTCCGTGTGGATTTAGGTATTTTGTCCGGGACATAAAGTAGCCTATATCATTCCCCTTGATGTAAGCTAACTCTGTACCTACCAAACTTTATGAAAATCATTGAGACTGTTGGACCGTGAAAACTAGCAGACAGACAGACATACAGACACACTTTCACATTTATAATATTAAGGATGGAATATGGATTATATCTCCGATATTATTTGTCTGGGCTAATTTCACTGTTAATGATTTATTGATACTAAAAGGGTATCAATTCCAAAAATTGAATTCAATGTCAAAATACGAATAAAAGTGTATATACCAGTTTGAAGATATGGCTTAGTTTATACACACACATTAAGTGCTGATTAACCGCGAGGTAAACGTTCTTCAGCGCCATCTATTGCTCTGCTCCGCCACCTCTGTACCAAATTTCATCAAAATCGGTTGAACTGTTGGGCCGTGAAAAGCTAGCAGACAGACAGACAGACACACTTTCGCATTTATAATATTAGTATGGATATTATGATCAGGCGTTATGACGTCCGCCTCTTATTCAAGATGTCGGGGATTCGATTCCGGGCACGCACCTCTTATTTTTCGGGGTTATGTGCGTTTTAAGAAATTAAATATCACTCGCTTTAACGGTGAAAGAAAACATCGTGAGGAAACCTGCATCCCTGAGAGTTCTCCATAATGGTCTCAATGGTGTGTGAATCCGGCAATCCGCACTGGGTCAACGTGGTGAACTATGGCTTAAACCGTTCTCATTCCGAGAGGAGACCTGTGCTCATTAGTGGGCTGGTGATAGGTTAATCATGATGATGATGAAATTATTATCGTCAATCGAACATAAATTTAAAGCCATCTGTTTTTTCTTGCAATATAGTTTATTTATTTATTCTATTGTTCTATTGAGTTAATTTATGACACGTGTAAGGGACTAACTACACTTAATTAGCTGAATGAGGAGGTTTTCAGGCAACGTTTGAGAAATTTTTTATAGTTGGCGCTGAAAACTACCACCACTAAAGATTAAAAATAATACCTATATCTAAATCATCTATGCTTTAAATTTTTAAATTTAAATCGGATGCGAAATTAATAAATTACTTCTATTATAGTTCACAGATTTTGTGGGGAAGAAACGTAAGGAAAATTGCAGTGCACGCTAGCTCTTACTCTTCTAAAAGGAGGCTACGCCTCGAGGCCCGTACCCCTGAGAAGACCCTGTCGTCGTCATTTAGCTTTGGTCCATAGAAAACACTAGTTCTGTATGGAGTTCTGTATGCGTTCGCATCCGTTCAGCTTTCCGCGTCTATTCAGCTTTCGCGGCAAACCTGCATAAAATGAGGACAAGTTTGTTATTATTATGCGCGCGCATGCAACGCCAGTGTTCAGCGCTGTCCCCAATTTCAACGTCGAGGACGCACAGAAGCGAAACAGCGCTAAAAACTGGCGTTAGCATGCTAGCAGACGTACGGTGCTGGACGCGGCTGATAGAAGTGGAAATGTGTGTAACCAATATCGTTCAGCGCAGAGGCGGATTAAATGTCGAGAGCGCCCTAGGCAAGCCCCTCATATAGGCGCCCCTCTAACAGCCATATTAAAAAAATTACTAACTTCGAAAGAACGAGGAATCGTCTCATTGCATAGCTGGTAGTTGGTGATTATACTATTTATGTGAACGAGTGAAGAATATCACGTCATGATAAAAAAAAAACTTTTTTATTCGAATAAACTTTTACAAGTACTTACGAATAGTCGGATGCATCTACCACTGATTCGGAATGCCTTTCCTACCGAGAAGAACCAGCAAGAAACTCGGCGGTTGCTCTTTTCAAATATTTGATATAGGTACAAGATTATGCCATGTATAAAATAGTATTTGCAGTCTTGTGCGTTGTCGGAACGAGCTGCAGGTCAAATCCACGCTCTTTTATCATTTAGATAATCTTCAATTGTGTAATATGCTTTTTTCAGGAGCATATTATTAATAGATTTTTTAAACTTGTGCAAAGTTAAAGTGTGTTGACGCTTAATTGGAGAGGAAAGGGGAATATTAGTCATTTAATACGGCTAATATTCTTTTTAAAAAAAAAAAAAAGTAAGTCCAAAATAGTTTGCGGGATTTTATTATAAAAGATAATACCCATACCCACAAATGACTTTTGGACTTTCCTGAGGCGGAAGGTAGGAGCTGCAAGTTTGTCTCTGTTAATACTTATATATATAAGATAAGATAAGTACTTCGCTATATTAAAGAAGAGGCAGTTTCGGTCACTCCAAGATAATAATATGAGAAGGGATAATTAGGTAGGCTAGGTAGGAACTCTACATGATCGCGCGCGCCCCTTCGTATCCCCGCGCCCCGAGGCACGTGCCTAGTTTGCCTTAGGGATAATCTGCCTCTGGTTCAGCGAAATGCGAATGGAGCTGAATAAATGTAATTACTCTCTAAGAACGTGTTTACTAAGTGCCCACTTATGTCTGAACTAGTATACCTACCTGTTCAGTCTTAGGTTTTATAATCCATACTATACAAAAAAAAAACAGATACAAGTTAGCCCTTGACTGCAATCTCATCTGGCGGTAAGTGATGATGCAATCTAAGATGGATGCGGGCTAACCTGGAAGGGGTATGGCAGTTTTTACGGTTCCGTACCTCAAAAGGAAAAACGGAACCCTTATAGGATCACTTTGTTGTCTGTCTGTCTGTCTGTCGGTCTGTCAAGAAACCTACAGGGTACTTCCCGTTGACCTAGAATCATGAAATTTGGCAGGTAGGTATTATAGCAGACATTCGGTGGGAAATCTGAAAACCGTGAAGTTGTGGTTACATCACACAAAAAAAATTGTGGTTATGAACAGAAACTAATAATTAGTATTTTCAATTTTCGAAGTAAGATAACCATATCAAGTGGGGTATCATAATATGAAAGATTTTTATTTATTTTTATGCATAATAGTTTTTGATATATCGTGCAAAATGTCTAAAAAATACTACTGTAGTACGGAACCCTTGGTGCGCGCGAGTCTGACTCGCACTTGGCCGGTTTTTAATAAACCCATTCCCCTTTGGTTTCTGCACGGCATTGTACCGGAACGGTAATTTGCTTGGCGGTACGGCTTTGCCGGTAGGGTGGTAACTAGCCACGACTGAAGCCTCCCACCAGACAAATGCGAAAGTGTGTCTGTCTGTCTGTTTTTACGGCCCAACAGTTTAACCGATCTTGATGAAATTTGGTACAGAGTTAGCTTACATCCCGGGGGCGGACATAGGCTACTTTTCATCCCGGAAAAATTAAAGAGTTTCCACGGGATTCATTGACAGAGACACCCATCCGTTAAACCGATTTAAATGAAATTTTGTATAGAGGTAGCTTGCGTCCCGTAAATTGACATAGGCAACTTATCATCCCAGAAAATTAAAGGGTTCCTACGGATTTTTAAAAAAATCTACATCCACCCGGACGAAGTCGCGGACATAATCTAATAATTTTTTTTTAAATATTTATATTAACTATTTATTTGTAATGTTATAAATATATAAATAAAATAAAATACGGCTTCTATGTTTTAAAGCTTGATTTAGCACCGGTTGTGAGGTCTCCAGTAAGAGTTCCCGCATTCTATTCCCGGTTCGGCGAATGTTAAATTTATCTATAGATGATGACGATGTACGGTAACAGACAATCGTATTTTAATTTGCATTACAGTAGATAAATCCCTTATTAACAAGTAGATAAACTGTAAGTAGATAATATTATCTAATAGTGCTCTCTTACTTTATATAAGCACCATTTACTTGAATGACGTGCAGTATAACTTGGATTACTTCTAACACATAAACATTTTACATAACCATGTTACTAATTCTAATTTCCGTGAGCGCAGTTCTAGTTTTCATTTATTTAAATGGACTTTACAATGAATATTATTGGAAGAAACGTGGCGTCACTTTTCACAAGAAAAACAAAGTCATGGGTGTGTTTTGGGATTTCTTGACTACGCGTCGGGCGTTTTTTGAAAACCTCTGCGAGTTATATAAGGAGTATCCTAATGAACCAACAGTTGGCATTGGTTCTTTTCTCACGCCGTGTCTATATGTCAGAGATCCAGTCAACATCCAGCATGTTCTATCATCAGATTTCAATTCCTTCAACCACAGAGGAGTCGAGCCAAATGACGAGGATTTACTAGCAAGCACTATTCTTTTCCTCAATGGGAAAAAGTGGAAATTGGTTCGACAGAGCATGACACCGCTGTTTACATCGACGAAACTAAAAAGCATGTATTACATTATAGACAAGAGTGCGCAAGACTTTGTCACTTACTTAAAGGAAAATCCTAAATTACTGAAAAGTGATATGTTTGCAACTCTCTCGACATTTTGCAGTGCAGCGATCGGTGGAGCAGTCTTTGGAATCACAACTAATTCTATTTTTGACTCCCCGTTTCTGAAAATCGCTTGCAGTGCCTTCCAAGCTACTTTTGTGCGCAACATCAAATTTGCAATCGCCAACTTATCTCCTTCATTGTTTAAACACTTAAATATTAGCTTTTTTAAAGAATTCGAAGAGTTCTTCATAGGCGCAATTAAACAGGTCGTTAGACAGAGAGAAAGTGAGAATGTGAAAAGACACGATTTCGCCGATATCTGCGTCTCTTTACAAAGCAGCGGGAGACTAAAGGACTCTGAAACTGGGTACGAATTGGATCCCACAGACGAGCTCCTCGCTGCCCAAGCATTTTTCTTTTTCGTAGCAGGCGTTGAACCAACCGCCGCTGCAATATTTGCTACATTAGTTGAACTAGGAAAGTACCCAAAATTACAGCAAAAACTACACGAAGAAATCGATAAGGCTTTTGAAGAAAATAATGACAAAATTACATACGACATCGTTGCAAATTTAAAATATCTAGATATGGTAACTAGCGAAGCCATGCGAATGCATCCCCCGATTGGTTTTTTATCAAGAAAATGTATTAAGGACGCGGTTCTACCAAACGGAAATATCAAAGTTGAAAAGGGAACCAAAATACTGACAGCAATATATGAGCTCCACCACGACCCAAAATACTTTCCAGATCCAGAAACCTTTAACCCAGAAAGGTTCTCGATGGAAAATAAAAATGCCGCATTAGATTTGACGTATATGCCCTTCGGTAAAGGGAATAGAATTTGTGTTGGGATGAGGTACGCACAATTGCAGGCGAAATCTGGTTTAGTGCATTTGTTACGACATTTTTCCCTTAAAACCATAGTTTACAAGGAACGCCCAAAGTATAGAAAAGATCAAGTGCAAGTCAGGTTGAATAACGTCGATGTTGAATTGATTCCCAGACTGTAAATCGTATGCTACATTATATCTACGGAATAATATTAACGAAGGATTGAAAAAATATGTATTTAAATAAAAAATACCTATTTATCTTGTATATTATATTTCCATAACTATAGTCGCATCAATAAATTCTTTTATTTCAAAAAGTTTATGATATTAAATATTTAATATAAAAACCGGCCAAGTGCGAGTCACACTCGCGCACCGAGGGTTCCGTATTACAGTCGCATTTTTTCGACATTTCACACGATAAATCAAAAACTATTATGAATAAAAATAAATAAAAATCTGTTTTAAAATGTACAAGTAAACCTCTTTCATATTATACCCCATTTGGTATAGTTGTCTAACTTTGAAAATTAAAAATATACCTATTTGTTCATGAACACATTTTTTTTCTGTGATGTCACCACAAATTCACGGTTTTGGGATTAATTTCTTTACTTGTACTATAAGACCTTCCTATCTACCAAATTTAATAATTCTAGGTCAACGGGAATTACCCTATAGGTTTTCCAGGGAGCGGGAAGTGCCCTATCGGTTTTCCAGGGAGCGGGAAGTGCCCTATCGGTTTTCCAGGGAGCGGGAAGTACCCTATAGGTTTTTCAGGGACCGGGAAGTATCCTATAGGTTTTCCAGGGAGCGGGAAGTGCCCTATAGGTTTTCCAGGGAGCGGGAAGTACCCTATAGGTTTTCCAGGGAGCGGGAAGTATCCTAGAGGTTTTCCGGGGCGTAAGAAGTACCGTATAGGTTTTCCAGGGAGCGGGAAGTACCCTATAGGTTTTCCAGGGAGCGGGAAGTACCCTATAGGTTTTCCAGGGAGCGGGAGGATTAGGAAGGCGGAGGACCGTGTTCGTGGCGCGCTGTTGAAAAGGCCTAGGCTCTTGAAAAGCGGAAAAGGCTATAACTATTTGGATGAAATTTTGTACTCAGGTAACGTTTTATTTTCCAAGTTTATTTAGATAGGTGTCATCTCTGAGCTCTCACGGTAACGACCGCCGAAATCTTAATATATAAAAGGAAAAGGTGACTGACTGACTGACTGACTAATCTATCAACGCACAGCTCAAACTACTGAACGGATCGGGCTGAAATTTGGCATACAGATAGCTATTATGACGAAGGCATCCGCTAAGAAAGGATTTTTGAAAATTCAATCCCTAAGGGGGTGAAATAGGGGTTTGAAATTTTTGTAGTCCACACGGAAGAAGTCGCGAGCTTATGCTAGTATGGAGCTAGTAAAAACTAAAACAACTGAAGATAAATGCTTTACCATGATGAGTCTTAGAATTAATTATGTTATCTATTACTTACCTTTTAGATGTTCAAGTCATGCTTACAATTATTAAAGTTTGAAGACCTAAGTTCATGAACGCAATGATAATAAAACAAACACCTAATCTAATAGATATTTACAATAACGACGCAGTTAGGCACAGCGCACACTAGCAGAGGGGAATAGTATCTAAATAAAGCCGATTTTGTTCGTAAAACCGATAGACGTTGGGTTCCAAGATGCTAGATGATGCCCACGACTTCGTTCGCTTGGATTTAGGTTTTTGAAAATCCCGTGGGAACTCTTTGATTTTCCGGGATAAATAGTAGCCTATGTCCGTCCCCGGGATATAAGCTAACTCTGTACCAAATTTCATCAAAATCGGTTGAACGGTTGGGCCGTGAAAAGCTAGCAGACAGACAGACAGACACACTTTCGAATTTATAATATTAGTATGGATTGTATATCTGTGGCTCTACCGCGGTTGTTTGACAGCTACAATGTCACGATCGCAATCATCTCTGATTGGTTAATGCTCGCTCACTATTAGCTACAATGCATTGTTGCAACAAGAATCGCACAAATTCAGCCAATCAGAACAATTGAGATTGTAATAATGATTGATGCAGGTTTTAGACAATCGCCCTACAGATCTATCATAACTAGGTATTAGATAGATACTTACTTAATAGTTATTTAATAGATCAGATGAATAGTTACTATTGCATACTAACATTGCACTTGAGTACTTAGCCAAGGAAGTAGATCTATCTCATGGCTATGGTGACATGGAAATATAGATCCCACTATCCAAATGATACATAATTGCAGCGTTGTAGATAAGAGGTCAAATTTAATATTGATAAACGCACAAACAATATAATAATAGGTATTGATGGTGACTTGTACTTGAAGAAATAAATAGATAACAGAGCAAAATATAATAAAACTTAGGTATAAATATCCACAGTATTTTAAATATATAATTAATGTTTGCATTTATTTCGATAAGAGCACTCGTGTAAAACGAAAATGTTGATAGTTTTACTCCTTATTTGCATTGCAGTATTAACTTTAATTTACCTTAACGGTATATACAATGAAAATTATTGGAGAAAACGTGGAGTCGCCTTCTACACAAAAAACAAAACTTTGGGAGTGTTTTGGGATTTCCTGATCAAACGTCGAGCGCTTTTTGAATATCTTCACGATATTTACAAGGAGTATCCCAACGAACCGGCAGTGGGGATTGGATCAATTCTAACACCAACGCTATATGTACGAGACCCTCTTAACATTCAGCATGTGTTGGCAACAGATTTTAATTCATTCAGTCACAGAGGTTTCGAACCAAATCAAGACGATCTTCTCGCTGGTAACATTTTGTTCTTAAACGGTGCTAAATGGAAATTGGTTCGACAAAAAATGACCCCACTCTTCACATCAGTAAAACTAAAGAGCATGTACTACATCATGGATAAAAGCGCAAAAGACTTCGTTGATTACCTCAAGGAAAACCCTAAATTGAGGAAAGGAGACCCGTTTACTACTCTATCAACATTTTGCAGTGCAGCTATCTGTGCTTCTGTATTCGGAGTTACCACGAAATCAGTTTTTGATTCTCCATTTCTCGATGTTGCCCAACGATCAACAAATGCAAGCTTGAAACGCAACATAGAATTTGCTATCGCAAATTTAAGTGAACCGTTATTTAAATTACTTAATATCCAAATATTTAAAGAGTTTGAAAGCTTTTTTATTACTGCAATAAAGCAGGTTATCCATCAACGTAAGGCCGAAAATGTTAAGAAGTATGATTTCGCAGATATTTGTGTCTCTTTACAAAACCAAGGAGCTATGAAAGACACAGATTCAGGGTTGGAGGTGGAACCAACAGACGAGCTGCTCGCAGCTCAAGCGTTCTTCTTCCTAATCGCAGGTGTGGAACCTACTGCTTCTGCAATGTTTGCCACGTTGATGGAGGTAGGTAAACACCCAGAAGTTCAGGATCGCCTCCAAAAAGAAATCGACGAAACATTTGATAAACACGATAACGAGATTTCGTACGATGTTGTTGCTAATATGGAGTATTTAGATATGGTAATGAGTGAAGCAATGAGACTGAATCCTGCTATCGGTTTCTTAACTAGGAAATGTGTTGAAGATACTGTTTTACCCACTGGTAATATCAAAGTTAACAAAGGGACCAATATAATGATACCGATTTACGAACTACATCACGATTCTAAATATCACCCAGATCCAGAAGTATTCAATCCAGAACGATTTTCGGCAGAGAACAAGAACAATATCTTAGATATAACTTACATGCCATTCGGTAAAGGCAACAGGAATTGTGTGGGAATGAGGTTTGCGCAATTGCAAGCTAAGTCAGGTCTAATATATTTACTGCACAACTTTTCATTTAATACAAATGTATTAGCGGGTGGTGTTAAATATCGTAAGGAGCAGATTCAAGTTAGAGTTACTAATGTGGATATTGAACTTATTCCGAGGCGATAATTAATGAATATATTTTATTGTGCGTTACATATACTTAAGTAATTAGTGATTATGTAAGTAAATAAAATTAAGCGTATTTGTGTGTCCGAAGTTGCGTGGTCCAACGATATTGTAGAAACGCCCCTGTGTCAATATGCCTAGAGAAGAATAGAAATTAGAATTAAATAGATTAATATGTATAAATATACCATCAATACTATCGAAAGTATTACTCTTAACGTATATCGGTCTTCGATAGTATCGATAGTATTGATACTATTGAAACTAATATTTTCGATACTATCGATAAATTTTTTTTACCAATACTATTGGCCTATATAATACTATCAATAGTATCGATACTATTTATATGACTTTTACTAGTTGTTGTCTTTCGCTTTCGCGTGCTTTCTGACTCTGCTTATTTTATTGACGCCCTGCTTCGTTAACGGACTCCAAGAATCTTGCTTACACGACAGAATTGGCCTTATTATATTGGAATACGACACCACGCCTCTCGATTGGCTATTGACGAAATGGATCGTTGTGTGGTATAGCGATTGGTCGCTGTAATACAACAGGCAAACGCGCCTTCGGACCAAAGGACAGTCTGTAATTCGTGAATGGTGTGCACCTGAAACTGCTAATGCCTTCTAATTGCTTACTTAATATAAGTCTATGTGATAAATTCTTAGCAGCTATGCATTTAATAAACCTACTACAGATCAGCTGTCAGCATATAGTTTAGGACATAACCTCATTATTACTTTTTGAATAGGCTACTTGACAATTTTTTTAAGTTGGTCTTAAATGGTTAATATTTGTCCTATTATATCAAAAAAATTAACACTATATTTTTTTGCGCCCTAAAAACCGTAAAACTTTAATTTAAAAAAATATTTTTCTTAGACAGGTGAAAACACTGTCGGCCATGTTTGGCCGATAGATTATCTGTGCTCTGACGTCATCCATTTGTAAACAACAGTATAACCCTGTGGTTATACTGTTGTTTACAAATGCATGACGTCAGAGCACAGATAATCTATCGGCCAAACATGGCCGACAGTGTTTTCACCTGTCTAAGAAAAATATTTTTTTAAATTAAAGTTTTACGGTTTTTAGGGCGCAAAAAAATATAGTGTTAATTTTTTTGATATAATAGGACAAATATTAACCATTTAAGACCAACTTAAAAAAATTGTCAAGTAGCCTATTGCTCAGCTCCTAGATTGACAAATCTTGCCAAATTTTCAATTATGGATTATTTAAATGTAAGCTTTTAAATGATGCTACTTTCATCCTGTTATCACCAGGGCGGCCCGGGCCCAGGTGCCTATGGGCGTTTTCGATCTCCTTTTGCTCGCTTCTTAGAAGCTTTGACTCTGTTGCATTTCTTTCCTCATCGACTCGCCGGGCGTCTGCGAGACGTGCCATTGACTTTAGTGTACTAAGTATAGAAATCGATATACAGGATGGAATTGGGAACGTGCTGAGAGTATTAATTTTTCCATCTCAAATTTTTTAGATACCTACTTGTATACTTCATGTATGTATACGACACTGGACAACCCATAATATTATCTCTTAGTATTTGTTTGTTGGTTTATTGGTTTGTCCTTTAATCACGTCCCAACGGAGCAACGGATTTTTGCATGGCTATAATTAAAGACCTAGAGAGTGACATATAGGCTACTTCTTATCCCGGAAAATCAAAGAGTTCCCACAGGATTTTTTAAAACCTAAATCCACGCGGATGAAGTGGCGAGCATCAGCTACATCTAGTATTGACTACAGCCGGCTCGTAGAGGCTGATTTTAAAACGTGTTTGTGACTCAAATAGCACACTGAGATTTTTACCTGTATCATACTATTTTGTTCCGAGACATGGTCGCTAACTATGGGCCTCGAAAGAAAGCTCAGAGTCACTCAGCGGGCGATGGAGAGAGCTATGTGCGGAGTTTCTCTTCGTGATCAAATCATAAATGAGAAGATCCGGAGGAGAACTAGAGTAACCGACATCGCTCAACGGGTTGCGAAGCTGAAGTGGCAATGGGCAGGGCACATAGTTCGTACAACCGATAGACGTTGGGGTCCCAAGGTGCTGGAATGGTGACCTCGCACCGGAAGACGCAGCGTTGGAAGACCCCCCCACTAGGTGGACGGACGACATCAGACGAGTAGCAGGGAGCCGCTGGATCCAGGCGGCGCAAGACCGTGGCGTGTGGAAGTCCCTACAAGAGACCTATGTCCAGCAGTGGACGTCTATTGGTTGTTGATGATGATGATGCTACCGACTATTTTGTATGGGATTACGTAACAGAGAGAGCGCTAAATACCTACTAACTCTCTCCGCGGATAGATTACCTATAGGACAGTTTTGAACGCTGATTCTACTGAGATAAGGAATTACTCTTTTCAAAATATAAAAGTTACAATAACTATTATCAACTAGCTGATACCCGCCTTCATCCACGTGGATTGAGGTCTAAAAATCAGGTTAGGTAGGTTTAAAAATCCCATGGGAGCTCTTCGATTTTCCGTGATAAAAAGTAGCCTTTGTCACTAACCAGCCCCCCAATTGTGTAAGAATAACCATTTCATGGCTATCGCAATCGTCAAGAATTCTGCCCTTTGATTGAGATTGAAGATTTTTTGTTCATTAGGTACTTACATGAAAACCAAAAATTGGGCGATATGCGTCCCAAAAGCGGTGTTGAGACACATTTCGGATGTTCAAAGAATCAAGTTTAGGCCTTAAAAACTACAGTTTTTTTTTTAATATTATAAAAAATAATGGGATTCTTTAGTGAATTACGAGAGCCAAAACACGATTGTCACAATTTGCCGAGATAAAAAATAATTACGAAGTTTCCCTAAAATACACATTTTTTACACGACCATTAGGAGAAATACCAGTTTTATTTGATTGATTCGAACCAATTTCAATAAAATCTCGTATTTACGTTCAACGTTTGATACACTAAGGGTTTACTGTATTATTTTATGGTAACAGAGCACATAGAGTTATAAATATAAGCGCTCAGGTGGCCCATACAGTACCTACCGCTCCCGGTTGCCCGCAACGCGCTTAGAGAGCACCCGTGTACAACTTCAGTCCCATTTCGCCTTAAATACTAAATATGAAAAAAATATGAGTAAGTACCTACCTATTATTTATTATTCTGAACAAAAAGTCACTTTGAGATAAAATATGATGTTTGATATTCTTTAAAACAACACAAAATAGCTTTAATTCATTTTCAGTAATGTTCATCTTATCCATTCACTGAAAAACATGTCTCTTCTCCCCGTAGGTATCTAGCACACTGACACACGAGTTGCCTACTCATATGACACTGACACACACGAGGAATAGGAAATGAAATAGTTCACATACAGGGTGGAATAATTTAGTTTTCTTAGTAGATAAGTATGAGAAACAAATTTTTTGTCCACAATATAGTGTAGGAAATTGTTACATCACCATCCATCACCACCCATATTATAAACGCGAAAGTGCGTTTGTTTGTTGATTTATTGGTTTGTCGGTTCGTCCTTCACTCACGTTGCAACGGAGCAACGGATCGACGTGATTTTTTGCACGGGTATAGTAAAAGACCAGCCCCCCAATTGTGTAAGAATAACCATTTCATGGCTATCGCAATCGTCAAGAATTCTGCCCTTTGATTGGCTGTGAAAAAATGTAAACAGCGAATCAACCAATCAAAGGGCAGAATTTCTTGACGATTGCGATAGCCATGAAATGGTTATTCTTACACAATTGGGGGGCTGGTCTTTTACTATACCCGTGCAAAAAATCACGTCGATCCGTTGCTCCGTTGCAACGTGAGTGAAGGACGAACCGACAAACCAATAAATCAACAAACAAACGCACTTTCGCGTTTATAATATGGGTGGTGATGGATGGTGATGTAACAATTTCCTACACTATATTGTGGACAAAAAATTTGTTTCTCATACTTATCTACTAAGAAAACTAAATTATTCCACCCTGTATGTGAACTATTTCATTTCCTATTCCTCGTGTGTGTCAGTGTCATATGAGTAGGCAACTCGTGTGTCAGTGTGCTAGATACCTACGGGGAGAAGAGACATGTTTTTCAGTGAATGGATAAGATGAACATTACTGAAAATGAATTAAAGCTATTTTGTGTTGTTTTAAAGAATATCAAACATCATATTTTATCTCAAAGTGACTTTTTGTTCAGAATAATAAATAATAGGTAGGTACTTACTCATATTTTTTTCATATTTAGTATTTAAGGCGAAATGGGACTGAAGTTGTACACGGGTGCTCTCTAAGCGCGTTGCGGGCAACCGGGAGCGGTAGGTACTGTATGGGCCACCTGAGCGCTTATATTTATAACTCTATGTGCTCTGTTACCATAAAATAATACAGTAAACCCTTAGTGTATCAAACGTTGAACGTAAATACGAGATTTTATTGAAATTGGTTCGAATCAATCAAATAAAACTGGTATTTCTCCTAATGGTCGTGTAAAAAATGTGTAATTTAGGGAAACTTCGTAATTATTTTTTATCTCGGCAAATTGTGACAATCGTGTTTTGGCTCTCGTAATTCACTAAAGAATCCCATTATTTTTTATAATATTAAAAAAAAAACTGTAGTTTTTAAGGCCTAAACTTGATTCTTTGAACATCCGAAATGTGTCTCAACACCGCTTTTGGGACGCATATCGCCCAATTTTTGGTTTTCATGTAAGTACCTAATGAACAAAAAATCTTCTTTTATAAATCAACTAGCTTATGCTGGCGACTTGGTCCGATACTTAGCTATTATAACGTAGGCATCCGCTAAGGAGTGAAATAGTGGTTTGAAATTTGTGTAGTCCACGCGGACGAAGTCGCGAGCATAAGCTAGTTAAATGTAAGCAGTCCGGCTGTAGTGGTTTTTTGCGTTTTGAATATTAAATAGTTCAGTTTAGTTATTTAACCAAGTAAGTCAATAAGTGTTTAGGTCTGAAGGTTATTTTGTTTCCTGGTTAATATTATCAAGATAAGTAATCATATTACTGTTTCATTATTTCTTGCATAACTCTTTGATAACATGAATTGTCTTATCAATGTATGATAATGTAATCTTGACGTATGCATTTACAAAACGAGTATCCATCCAAAGACATTTTACTTGCAAGTATAATACATAGATCTCGTGTCTCTCATACTAATTATAAGTACCTAGGTAAGTTGAAAAGTTATTATTTTTGACATATTAAATACAGTCCATCGAATATGTGTTAGTTACAGTAAATACCTTATATTTTTTTTCTTAATAATAGGGTATTGGACTGTATAGTAATAAAATGAAGTGATTTTTTGTAAAGCGGTAGGTAGTTTTTGGGGCTAGAATCAGTACCGTTATTATAAATGCGAAAGTGTGTTTGTTTGTTGGTTTGTTGGTTTGTCCTTCAATCACGTCGCAACGGAGCAACCGATTGACGTAATTTTTTGCATGGGTATAGTTAAAGACCTGGAGAGTGACATAGGCTTTTTATCCTGGAAAATCAAAGAGTTGCCACGGGAATTTTAAAAATCTAAATCCACGCGGACGAAGTCGCGGGCATCAGCTAGTTCATTATAAAGATACCTTTTTAAATCATGTTTTATTTATTTTTAACATGAATATCACGCTATACGGAAGGTGAATAATAACGTCACAATCCAAAAAGACTTATTTTTCCATTTTTTAACATAAAAATAGAGTAATTTCTGCGGGATTTTATAATATTATGTTAGGAAATTAACAAGTAGGTATTTGTCGTTTACGCCATGTGACGTCATGAATCGCTTTCCGTACACGCTGTACTTTACACACCTTGGTAGACTTCACACACCTTTGAGAAATCTATGTAGAACTCTCAGGCATGCAGGTTTCCTCACGATGTTTTCCTTCGCCGTTAAAGCAAGTGATATTTAATTAATTAAAACGCACACAACTCCCAAAAGTAAGACGTATAATAATAGCTTCGATAGCTCAACGGTTAAAGGAGCGGACTGAAAACCGAAAGGTGGCTGGTTCAAATCCTACCCGTTGCACTATTGTCGTACCTACTCCTAGCACAAGCTTCACACTTAGTTGGAGGGGAAAGGGGAATATTAGTCAGCAATTAATTTGGCTAAGCAATTAATTTTGGCCTTTTGTATCTTCCTTCCGTCTGTGTTTTTTATTCTTTAATGTAATACTCCTTGTGGTTGTGCAAATAAAGTGTATTTATTATTATTAATATTCTTGAGGTGCGTGCCCGGGATCGAACCGCCGATCTCCGATTAGAAGGCGGACGTCGTAACGACTAGGCTATCACATCTTCATATTTGTATTAACTTTAACATTTATATAGGCATGCCTGGTTTCACGAGGCAATGGGACGCCACGTGTCCTCGAGAATGGGACAGGTGGGAAGATGGCGGCGTCACGTGGGTCATCCAGGACCTGGCGCCCGAAGACGACGAAACCGCTCTGCAGATCCTACAGAACGACTTCCTACCCGACGAGCAGCTATGCATTTGCAGCAGTACGTACGAGCCTATTACGTGAAGAAATCCATATCTACATTCTACATATTATATCATCGTCAACCGATAGACGATTAGATACTGCTGGACATAATATGGAGGTCTCTTGTTGGGACTTGATTGTTTGTTTGAAGTCTTTATTGCGCACACACATAGGCAGTGGCGTGCAGGTTATAGAGGCATAAATGCACTGCTTACCCCAGTTGTAATAGCTCAATGCATATTTTTCATTATGACCTGTCAGTAAACAGGTTCCTACCTAACTAATGCCTACCCTGGCTTCAAACACTGTGCACGCCACTGCACATAGGTATTACATAAACACTGATGAGGGTATACTTTCCTTTTGAGGTACCGAACCCTACGACGACAGGGTCTTCTCCGGTTGGCAGAAGGCCAAGCAAGGGGTACGGGGATCGGGGAGGAACCGAACCCTAAAAACTAAAAAAAAAAGTTTACTAAATCACATGATAGATGGCACTGTTCGTCATTAACTTACATGTTTCATACAGAACTAAAGTGTTGTACATAGCTGTTGGGGCGTACATAATATTATACTGGTTTTAGATTTCTTGCACGATGGTGCGGAACCCTTCGTGTGCGAGTCCGACTCGCACTTGGCCGGTTTATTATTAATTTAACTTATCATAATTTTTTTACAGAACTTACTGAAGAACCAGAAAGCGTTACCAGTATGGTGAGATTCTGGCGAGAATGCCTCGCGCAAAGGATGAGTCTAGGCTGCTACGAGGTGACCAGTGCAGGCAAGCAGCTGGTAGCCCTCAATGTATGCGTCGTTGACACTACCGAGGAAACAGTACCTAGCACACCGGTTCGTAATCTTTTTTTTAGGGTTCCGTACCTCAAAAGGAAAAACGGAACCCTTATAGGATCACTTTGTTGTCTGTCTGTCTGTCTGTCAAGAAACCTACAGGGTACTTCCCGTTGACCTAGAATCATGAAATTTGGCAGGGAGGTAGATCTTATAGCTGACATCTGAAAACCGCGAATTTAGGGTTAGATCACACAAAAAAAATTAAATTGTGGTCATGAACTAATAATTAGTATTTTCAACTTTCCAAGTGAGTGACTATATCAAGTGGGGTATCATATGAAAGGTCTTCACCTGTACATTCTAAAATAGATTTTTATTTATTTTTATGCATCATAGTTTTTGAATTATCGTGCAAAATGTCGAAAAAATATGACTGTAGTACGGAACCCTCATTGCGCGAGCCTGACTCGCACTTGACCGGTTTTAACTAGCTTATCCCCCTTAAATTTTTAAAAATCCCGTAGGAACTCCTTGATTTTCCGGGATAAAAAGTAGCCTATATTATTCTTCAGATCTTTAACTATACTTATGCAAAAATCACGTCGATCCGTTTATCCGTTGCGACGTGATTGAAGGACAAACCAATAAACCAACAAACAAACACATTTTCAAGCACGCACAAGCACAAGACGTGCTACCCATAATAATATTGTCACTACCCATATTAATGACGACAGGGTCTTCTCCGGTTGGCCGAAGGCCAAGCGGGGGTACGGGCCTCGAGGCGTAGCCTCCTTACCCGGGTAGGGCGCGGGGTATTCATGTTACCCCGGTGTTGGTCATGGTGGTAGTATTTAGCGCCATCTATGAAAATTTTGCCTAGGCTCCAATATTAGCAACAAGGGTGGCTGCGAACAGGAAGTCCGCCGTCGCATCGGCATGGCAAAGAGCGCTATGTCTCAGCTCTCTAGAATATGGACGGACAAGAACATATCACAATGGACAAAAATGCGCTTAGTAAGAACTCTTGTGTTTTCCATATTTCTTTACGGAGCTGAGACGTGGACTCTTAAAGCCGCTGATAGGAAAAGAATTGATGCTTTCGAGATGTGGTGTTGGCGACGCATGCTCAACATATCGTGGACTGAACATAGAACCAACGTCTCAATACTCAACAAGCTAAAAATAAAAATGAGGCTATCTAACATGTCTGCGGAGGACCCTCGAGTACTTTGGTCACATCGCAAGAAAGGACGCCAGCAATATTGAAAAAATCATGGTTACTGGGAAGATCGAAGGAAAGAGACCCCGCGGACGTAGCCCGAGACGTTGGGTAGACCAAATAAAAGAGGCGGTCGACACACCTATCTGCAATGCAATCCACGCGGCGCGAAACAGAGGAAAATGGAAAAACATCGTAGCAAAGATCATATCAAAAGGGAGCCACGATCCTCAAAATTGAGGGAGCGACGCAGGAAGATGAAAATTTTATCAAACGTTGCCTGGAAACTTCCTCATTAATGTTTTCCTTTACAGATCGAGGGTGTGGCCTGGAAAAACGTGTATGGTGCGATGATATATGTGGAGCAGAAATGCGACCCGTTCAAATACCTCAATTTGGACAAAATCCTGCACGCACTCGGTCTGTCCGTCAAACGTGAATACCGGGGGAAGAGACTCGGCAGCAGGATATTAGCAGCAAGGTCAGTCATCATCATCATCATCCTCAACCAATAGACGTCCACTGCTGGACATAGGTCTCTTGTAGGGACTTCCACACGCCACGGTCTTGCGCCGCCTGAATCCGACGGCTCCCTGCGACTCGTCTGATGTCGTCCGTCCACCTAGTGGGAGGTCTTCCAACAAGTCAGCAAGGCAAATGTAAACCCGAGTAGAGTTCACATCAAATAACCAATAGCCGGGATATCTATATTTAATGCAAGCCCTTCGACCGCGTGCACTTCAGAAATTTCAAACCCAAATTTTACCCCTTTTAAGGAGGGTTGAATTTTCAAAAATCCTTTCTTAGCGGATGTCGATGTCATAATAACTATCTGCATACCAAACAGCCCGATCCGTCCTGTAGTTTGACCTGTCTGTTGATAGATCAGTCAGTCAGTTTTTATTTTTATACCTACTAGCTGCCCCGGCGAACTTCGTTCCGCCTAGCAGTCGATTCAAATTTTTTAATTTTTCTCGAAATAGCGAAATCGGTTCAGCTGTTCTCGAGATTTGCGATCAGCAACACATTTAGCGATTCATTTTTATATATAGAGATAGAGATAATCCATACTAATATTATAAATGCGAAAGTGCGTCTGTCTGTCTGTCTGCTAGCTTTTCACGGCCCAACCGTTCAACCGATTTTGATGAAATTTGGTACAGAGTTAGCTTATATCCCGGGGAAGGACATAGGCTACTTTTCATCCCGGAAAATCAAAGAGTTTCCATGGGAATTTTAAAAACCTTAATCCACGCGAACGAAGTCGCTGGCATCAGCTAGTACATAGATTTATCTGGAATTCTTTCCCAGCTGAAATACGTCAGGCGAAATCCTTAAACACCTTCAAAAATCGTTTGAAGAACTATTATTTATCTATGTAAACAGAATTATGTAGTAGGTATATTATAGAGATATGTAAGTATATGGGTATATATAATTCTATTTATTTGTGTATTATTAGAATGTACTGTGTATGTAGTCTAATTTATAATAATAACTAGGGCCATTTTCGGCTGCCGCACCAACCCGTGCTTTCGTGATTCCTTTCGTCAAAGGTTGCCTGGAAGAGATCGCTTTAGCGATAAGGCCGCCTTTGCATGCTACATCTATTAGAATAAGATCCTGTATTGTGTTTTTTCAATGTTTACTTTGTGTTGTGTGCAATAAAGTGTCAATAAATAAATAAATATAGAAGATTTATAATGGAAATCACTCACGACAGTTTAAACGCTGTAATCTTTGTCTTGTGTCCTTTCAGGAAGCCGCTAGCCCTGGCAAATGGTGTAAAGGCCACAGCGACTGTGTTCACGGGCCCCGCGTCTCAGAAGTGCGCCGCCAGGAGCGGGTTCCACACCATCTGTGCTGTTGCCGCTCCCGAGCTGGCGGACAGCGGGCTCAACTACCCTCGCGATGACAGCATCGTTATCAAGCTTATGGTGTTGAGATTTGATGAATAACGTCATCAAACTCATCATCATCATCAGCAGACTGTGGGCGTACACTGTTGGACATCATCATGATCAACCCATCGCAGGCTCACTACAGAGCACGGGTCTCCACTCAGAGAAGGGAGACAGACAGACAGACAGACAACCAAGTTTTTTTTTAAAGAGTATTAGCCATGTTGAATGACTAATATTCCCCTTTCCTCTCCAATTAAGCGTCAGGCTTGTGCTAGGAGATATAGGTGGATATAGGTTTTTAAAAATCCCATGGGAACTCTTTGATTTTCCGGGATAAAAAGTATCCTATGTCCTTCCCCAGGATGCAAGCTATATCTGTACCAAATTTAGTCAAAATCGGTTGAACGGATGGGCCCTGAAAGGCTAGCAGACAGACAGACAGACAGACACACTTTCGCATTTATAATACTAGTATGGATTAACTACCAGTAAAAATTATATTTAATTGTTAGGTATTGTATTTCCTGTTAAATGAAAGAATAAAGTTTTGTTGACAAAATAATAAAGACTTGTTTTTCTGCCATTCTCTGAAGTACAGTTCTTGCAACTCACGAAAGCGAGTGAACTTTACTTGTGGTTACGTCGTATACACGGGCATTGTGTAAGTGTGCGTGCATGTCGGACCAATCAGTCGCGAGCAAGCGCTCGCAAACGCACACATTTAGTGTTACTTTCTTATACCGATACGACTTAAACACAAGCATGAGCCACTCGCCTTTGTGAAGTGCAAAAACTATAAGCGGAAATCATGGTTTCCTGATTGGAGTATTTTTATTTATTCAAATACAAGTTAGCCCTTGGCTGCAATCTCACCTGGTGGTAAGTGACGATGCAGTCTAAGATCGAAGCGGGCTAACCTGGAAGGGGTATGGCAGTTTTTAATAAACCCATGCCCCCTTGGTTTCTACATGGCATCGTACCGGAACGCTTAATCGCTTGGCGGCACGGCTTTGCCGGTAGGGTGGTAACTAGCCACGGCCGAAGCCTCCCACCAGACTATACAGGAAGATTTTTAAGGTTTTGCACATTTTTTTTTATGTTGTATAGAAACGAAATTTAATTAACACGTATTTTTTATTTTTTTATTTTATACTAATTAAGAATACCAAAGTCATCGTTTACCAAAGATATCCACTTTTTCACTTTTTATTAGGGTCACCCTACAAACGTTATCTTCAGCTGTTGATTAAAATACACGCACTCACACCCGGTGACGCGCGCGGCGGCCGTTGACCTCTGCGCGCTTTAATATCGTCTAAGCGAACTTGGTACTTTTTTTTAAGGGAAAACGTCAGAGTCAGCTACCGTGCGTATAGCGTGCTTTGTTTACGAATAGTATGACCATGATTTGCTTATTTTAAGGTAAAAAAAATATTTCAAAAAAGGTACAACATTTTGAATGGAAATGTGTTCTATTAACGATACAGAACCACCAAAAAAAAATTGTGCAAAACAAAAAAAAACTTCCGATATAGACGAGGAGAATAGTCAAAAATAATATAAACGTATTTGTCTAATACTTTTTATTAGAGTAAATTACAAGTTAAAATAAGTTCTGTGAACAAATCAATTATAGCCCGGTCAAAATAGACATTCAAGGTTACAATAATTTACATAGAGCAAATTCGTGTAAACACAACATGCTTGTACCAAGCTGAACTGAAGATACACAGTACCAACAAAAATCTATAATAAAATTCCTGACCACATTAAAACAATCGAGAGTAATATTATTAGCGTTCATTGATTCATTGAAAACATTCCTAATCGAAACAGCCTACTATAAAAAAAAAAAAAAAGATTCCGACGAATTGAGAACCTCCTCCTTTTTTTGAAGTCGGTTAAAAATAAACGACTACCTACTTTGACGATTACACGCTTCGATACTAAGACAAAATTCAATAGAAGCGTACTTTATTACAGTAAAAGCTAAAATAAACTCTATTAACAGGTCATTTAGGTCTATAATCGGGTAGACAGTGTTCGATCTGGTTAGGAAGCACATTCTCTGTTACCTTAAAACTGAGAAGCGCTGGCGGATAAACTAGTATACGCTTCGATACTAAGCAGTTTTAGAACTAAATGCTTTCGAGTACTTTATTACAGTAAAAGTTAAAATAAACTCTATTAACATATCATTTAGGTCTATAATCGGGTAGACAGTGTTCGATCTGGTTAGGAAGCACATCCTCTGTTACCTTAAAACTGAGAAGCGCTGGCGGATAAACTAGTATACGCTTCGATACTAAGCAGTTTTAGAACTAAATGCTTTCGAGTACTTTATTACAGTAAAAGTTAAAATAAACTCTATTAACATATCATTTAGGTCTATAATCGGGTAGACAGTGTTCGATCTGGTTAGGAAGCACATTCTCTGTTACCTTAAAACTGAGAAGCGCTGGCGGATAAACTAGTATACGCTTCGATACTAAGCAGTTTTAGAACTAAATGCTTTCGAGTACTTTATTACAGTAAAAGTTAAAATAAACTCTATTAACATATCATTTAGGTCTATAATCGGGTAGACAGTGTTCGATCTGGTTAGGAAGCACATCCTCTGTTACCTTAAAACTGAGAAGCGCTGGCGGATAAACTAGTATACGCTTCGATACTAAGCAGTTTTAGAACTAAATGCTTTCGAGTACTTTATTACAGTAAAAGTTAAAATAAACTCTATTAACATATCATTTAGGTCTATAATCGGGTAGACAGTGTTCGATCTGGTTAGGAAGCACATTCTCTGTTACCTTAAAACTGAGAAGCGCTGGCGGATAAACTAGTATACGCTTCGATACTAAGCAGTTTTAGAACTAAATGCTTTCGAGTACTTTATTACAGTAAAAGTTAAAATAAACTCTATTAACATATCATTTAGGTCTATAATCGGGTAGACAGTGTTCGATCTGGTTAGGAAGCACATCCTCTGTTACCTTAAAACTGAGAAGCGCTGGCGGATAAACTAGTATACGCTTCGATACTAAGCAGTTTTAGAACGAAATGCTTTCGAGTACTTTATTACAGTAAAAGTTAAAATAAACTCTATTAACATATCATTTAGGTCTATAATCGGGTAGACAGTGTTCGATTTGGTTAGGAAGCACATCCTCTGTTACTTAAAAACTGAGAAGCGCTGGCGGATAAACTAGTATACGCTTCGATACTAAGGGCCGGTTGTTTCAAACCATTGGTCTTCGTAAGATCCGTTCGTTAAAATTTAACGGACGTAGACGAACTTTAACATCTGTTAATTTAAGTGCGTTGCTTCATTGTACAAAAAACTGTTCGTCATTGTTATTTTGGTTGCGAAACTAACCCTAAAAATTAACTTACTTCTCCGTATCCTTTTCTTATTTCATTTTAAGTATATTAAATTATATACATAGTTATTAATATTGCTACTTCGCATTTTAAACACTTTTTCTTTCTTACAAAATCTTCAAAAAAACTAGCATTAAAAGCTTTGAATTAAATTGATTCCATTATAATTTGTAAATAAAATATTCCGTTTGTAAGAAGTATGAAGTTACGAACTGATTTGACGATCACCAATGGCGCCAGCACTGGTTAACGTAAACGTAACTTTTTAACGAACGTTAGCGCTAATAGATGCTGAATCAACGCATTTTCTTTACTTACGTTCGTTAGCGCCATATTTAAAGGTTACGTGTCCGTCAAAGTTTGTTGAAACAACCGGCCCTAAGCAGTTTTAAAACTAAATTCGTTAAAGTTATTTATTACAGTAAAATCTAAAATAAACTCTATTGGCATATCATTTAGGTCTATAATCGGGTAGACAGTGTTCGACCGGGTTCGGAGGCACTTCTTCAGTGAGGTAGGAACTGAGAAGCACTGGCGGACACACGGGTATACGCTTCGAGACGAGCCACGCAGCGTCGCGGTCGGACAGCGGGCAGCGTTTTATGTCAGCGAAGCATACTTTGATACTGTCGTTTGTGTATGGTGGCCTGGAAAAGAGAAAATGATGATAAATAAGACGCACTGGTAGCGGTAAAATAGTTCTAGAGAATTTAGAATAATAATAATTAATTAAACATCCTGTAGACAAGTGCAGTTTCATTAAGGCAAAATAAGGTGCAACCTTCACAGAGCGACTATGCCCGGTTTCTGAACTCGTCAGCTATGTTCTCATTAGCTGTTAATTCAATAAAGGTTTGTATAAGATAAACGTCGTTTAACCGTCCATGCGTTTCTGAATATGAAACCGATAACCAGTTCATTATGCTGTCACTAGATGGGTCTGTTACAGGAAACGAGTTTGAAATGCATATTATTATTTTATTTCGCCACCAACACTAGTTTTATTAATAATAGTATTTTTTTTCTATGCTAAATAAGTGGCTAAACACTGTTTTTGCAAAGTAACGAACAACTTACTATTAAAATACTTTTTAATCTAAAAATACGCAAACCATGAACTACCTACTGACAAATAAAACGTCAAATAACTTCATGGAATATATAAACGGCGCACATTGGCCAGTTAAGTTTAACCGGAGTTTATCTTGCATTGCGTTGTTCAGAAACGCACTGTCTGGAGTCATCGAACTAATAGCGCTATTGAATAGATAAACCGTCGATAAAAAAGCTCAGAAACCGGGCAGTAGTCACATAATTATATGAGACTCTTTCAATAAAGATTTAAAAATATGGGTTTTTGGTGTATTCTACGTCATAAACGACAAACCTATCTTTTTGTTTAATCTTCTTTGAAATAGTCGCATATTATGTGAAGGATTCATAGTATTTATATGAAGGTACTTAATAAAGTCAGTTTTGAATCGGGCTAACAAAATATGACTGGAAAAGCGCGGCAAATTTTAAAAATATCAGCATGTAGGCTCTGAAATTAATATGACATACCAACCTAGTTTGATAGAACAGAAATAAAAATAAGTAATTTTAAGGTAGCTCAGTTCGGTGCTTTCTCCATACAAACGTAGGAGGGAAAATACAACAACATTCGATATTGTACGAACAAAACTAAGAATTATATCGATTTATCTCGTCATTATCTAGGTTTATTGATATATAAAATATTGAAAAAAATATTGATTTAAAAGTTACGAGGCTCAAAAGATTCCTATTTTAACACTAAATTAATGACAACTTTGGGCGTAAATAAATAAGATTAGGGATATGAAAATTCGAAAACAATTTATCATTAGACGTTGTTTATTTATTCATTACTTGAAATAACTTTACTTTGCAAACATAAATTCAGCAGTTTTTTCTCAAAAATACTTTTCCTAAACCCTTTTCGCGCGCTTGATTTCAGTGAAAATTATCGTGCCTCTCAACTTTCTCATACAATGTCAAGTGAAAAGCAAACATGTTACCCACGTGCGCTGCCAATTTCGGTCGAGCGTCCTGCGTCACCTTAAAGTATAAAATTAGGTTTTTCCAGGTCTGTCATACTAATTTTGGGGCTGCCATAATGATATTTTTTAAATTTGTTGTTTGTTGTGGGCTCTTCTCAGACCTGGGCGCGTTTGGAACCCTCGTAGCTTTAGTTTTAAGTTTGCGTTATAATTATCACCACTATATTATCTTACAAATCTAACACTATACCAGACAATCAATAAGAGTAATTTATTATCTATTTTGAATAAATCATTTGACTTTGACTTTGATTTGCCGCGCCTTTTCCAGTCTCTTCTTTCGTTAGGCAGACTCTATGCGTGTTTCACTTCATGGTGGCAGCGGTGGGATAGATAGGGTGGGTAGAAAGAAGGTTGAACATAAAAAGATTGACAGAAATAAAAAAGCTGTGATGTTTTTTAATCAGATACAAGTTAGCCCTTGATTGCGCTTTCACTTGAAGGAAAGTAACGATGCAGTCTAAAATTTGGAAGCGGGCTAACTTAGAAGAGGTATAGAGCTTAAATTTTAATATTTTTACTCCTTAGAAGAATTTTTCCAACATGATAAAAAGCGTTTTTGACATTCTATTGTTGGACATTATTTAAAAAAAAAAAAAAAAAGCTTATTACAGTGCCTATATTCGCTTGGTTTTGACATTTTAGTTTAAGTTTAATTTTATGATTTGCCTGTATTTTATAAACAAATATTTAGTCACACTCAATAATCACAACTGTTAACTATATTTGTACGCCGCCATGGCTAATGTGCTGGACTGTTTCTTAGATTTAACATCTTATGTACCACATTATGCAAATAAAGAATTATTCTATTCTATTCTATTCTATAGACGTAAAAAATTCTAACAAAGATACTCCTGACTTCATCCTGTATGTTTGTAGATGTACTGGGTACACCGATTTGAATGAGGTTTTTCTTAGGGTACTTATTATATGCAACACTCACTCATCATCAACAGAAGTGCCGTCTCCAACTTCCAGCAGCTTTGCCAGTAACCGTTTCTTGGCAGCCGGCAAGTGCAACAGTACGGTCATGCCAGCGAAGGGCCCCGGGCGACCCATCGCGCGACTAAATCGCCAGCGATGCGCCGCTCGACAGAGGTTCTGTTCAGACGCAGACAGGGTGGGTAAACAGGTTGCGAGGGGGTTGCCCCATTCGTATTCTTCTTCCTAGAAGTAGATAAAAAAAACACTGGCACCGATTCTAAGCACAACCTAATTTTAGAGTATTCGCACCCTCTTCTTACTATTGTAATATGAAAAGGACAAAAGCAGTTTGACATTTCTAAATTTAATTTTTAGATGGTAAAACCCGTGATTTTAGCACGCACTCGCGAACCCACTGTTTAAATTTGTATTGTGCACTAAAATTTAGAGTCTTTAAATGTGAAAGTCATGTTCCGTTCCTTTTTTAGCATTAGTAAAAAGAAAAGGATGCAGATATTTTAAATTTAGTTTAGAGAGAGACTAGAGAATCGGGGCCATTGTAGAACAAAAAAGCTATATTTTTTTTGTGTGTCCGCTTTTTTGTCCTCCAACATGATGATCAGAGACCTTTTATAGCTGATGGCATGGCTTGCTTTTTTTTGCCTTGCTCAAAACAAAACAAACAAAACAAAATACAGATTTCTCAATGAATGTGTTTCCTACCAATTACAACCCGGGTATCTTTAAAACAAGAGTGAATAGGCATCTTCTAGGTAAACGCGTCCCATCTTAGGCCACATCATCACTTCCCATCAGGTGTGATTGTGGTCAAGCGTACACCTATAATGAATTTAAAAAAAAAAAAAAATCTGGCATTTTTTCAAATCCAAGTACCTAATTGCCTTAAGAAAGTAAATCGGAGAAAAAAGCCATGGGCAAACAAAAAGGAACCCTTATAGGATCACTTCGTTGTCTGTTTGTCCGTCTGTCGTGTTTGTTAGGATCCATCAAAGAAATAGAAAACAGGTAGTTCTTGTTGACCTAGAATCATGAAATTTGGCAAGTAGAAATGTAGAAAAGTAGAAGTCAATACAGCTAAAGGGAAAAATTCATAAATCGTGAATTTGTGGTTACATCACAAAAAAAGTACAATGGTACGGAACACTTTGTTTCCAACTCCGACGTTTTTAGGGTTCCGTACCTCAAAAGGAAAAAAAGAACCCTTATAGGTTCACTTCGTTGTCTGTCTGTCTTTCGTGTCTGTCAAGAAATCTACAGCGTACTTCCCGTTGACCTATAATCATAAAATTTGGCAGATAGGTAGGACTTATAGCAGACATAAGGGGGAAAATCTGAAAACCGTGAATTTGTGGTTATATCACAAGAAAAAAAAATGTTCATGAACAAATAATTAGTCTTTAAAATTTTTAAATTAAGATTACCAAGTGGGGTATTATATGAAAGGGCTTTACCTGTAAATTCTAAATTAGATTTTTATTTTTTTTTATGCACAAAGGTTTTTGATTTATCATGCAAAATATCGAAAAAATATGATTGTAGTACGGAACCCTCAGTGCGCGAGTCTGGCTCGCACTTGGCCGATTTTTTTTTAAATTAAAAACGTTAAAAACTTGGCTTTTAAAAGAGGACGAGTCCGGCTAGCTCCTCTTACTTGTAGATCTTCCATAAGTTACTTACAGGCAGAAACTTCCCAGCAGCTCGACTCCTAGCCACATAAGCTGGGTGCAGAACCCACTTGCCCGCCGCCACGGACCCCAGCATCTTCTCACTGCGCCCCGGTGCGGAGCACAGCAAGTGTGTGGCCTCCAGGTCCAACTCACCCCCCTCGGAAACCTCCCCGCCAAGGAAACGTATCATTTCCGCTATTTCTTCGTGGTTCTACAAAACCCAAACGAATGAAAATATTTAAAACTAGCTGACCCGCCCCGGTTTCGCTCGGGTGGAGTTTAGAAAATTGAGGGGGAGGTTGAATTAAATTTTTCTCTCCGTAAAAACCATTCTCGTACTTCAAGGAATATTATAAAAAAAGAATTAGCGAAATCGGTTCAGCTGTTCTCGAAGTTTGCGATCAGCAACACATTTAGCGATTCATTTTTATATATAGAAGTATCTGTCTGCTAGCTTTTCACGGCCATTCCATTTACAGTTCTTGCAATTCACGAAGGCGAGTGAACTTTACTTGTGGTTACGTCGTATAGGTGTTATTGTGTAGGTGTGCGTGCACGTCGGACGAATCAGAACATGAACCACTCGCCCTCGTGAAATGCAACAAATACAACAGATTTTTACGAAATTTACAGTACTTGTACAGAGATATAGAAATTCCATGCCAAAGAAGGACATAGTCTACTTTTTATCCCGGAAAATCAAAGAGTTCCCACGGGATTTTCAAAAACTGAAATCCACGCGGACGAAGTCGCGGGCATCATCTAGTGTTAGAATATGGGGAATTAGTAAAGGTCGATAGAGGTCGAATAAATGGCTAAGATATCGGACAGAAGACCCCCAGGTGGACGAACGACATCAGAAGAGTGGCAGGGAGCTGCTGGATTCAGGCGGCGCAAGACCGTGGCGTGTGGAAGTCCCTACAAGAGACCTATGTCCAGCAGTGGACGTCTTTCGGTTTATGATGATGATATTGGGCATAAATTAGATAGAAAAATGCTTAAACTCAAACTCAAATTATTTATTCAGAATTGGTAAAATTTTACGCTTCCTGATTGTCATAAATTTTTATTTGTAAGATGATATGATATAGTGGTGATAATTAATACGTACTTAAAACTAAAGCTACGAGGGTTCCAAACGCGCCCAGGTCTGAGAAGAGCCCACAACAAACTCAGCAAGCTTACTTCGACATTTGATGACAGCATGAACCTCTTGAGTTGCCTCACTGGCGTGGTGTCGTCCCAGCCCACCGTGTTGGGCTGAGATTCTGGACCTGCCTCTATTTCAGGTCCTAAAATAGAAAATAGTGTTTTTTATAAGTTAGAGGCAGCAGGGCAGCAACTGCTACATTTTTAAAGAAGGATGGCGAAATTAGACCCAGCTATTTTAAAACGCATTCAGGTTTAGAAAACATTTAATTTTAAGAGGTTAAGTTACTTTTTATTGAGCCTCAATAGCTCAACCGGTATAGGAGTGGACTGAAAACCGAAAGGTCGACGGTTCAAACCCCGCCCGTTGCAATATTGTCGTACCTACTCCTAGCACAAGCTTGACGCTTAATTGGAGAGGAAAGGGGCATATTAGTCATTAAAAAAAAATGGCTAATCTTTCTATTAAAAAAAAAAAAAAAATATTACATTAAAAAACATAAGAAATCAATGGATTTTGTTTTATTAATCAACTATAACATCACAACAGTTTTTTTTATATTCGCAAAAGATTCGCAGTCATTTCGCGAATGCGAATATGCAAAAATAAGCGAAAATCTGCGAATGCGAATATTTGTTACGTCATCACCAGTGGCGTGCACAGGAGTTCAAGCCAGGGTATGCATTTAGGTATGAACTTATTTTACGGCAGGTTAAAATGAAAAATAAGCATTGGCCCCGATTCTCTAGTCTCTCTCTAAACTAAATTTAGAGTATCTACATCCTTTTCTTTTTACTAATGCTAAAAAAGGAACGGAACATGACTTTCACATTTAAAGACTCTAAATTTTAGTGCACAATACAAATTTAAACAGTAGGTTCGCGAGTGCGTGCTAAAATCACGGGTTTTACCATCTAAAAATTAAATTTAGAAATGTCAAACTGCTTCTGTCCTTTTCATATTACAGTAGTGCGAAGAGGGTGCGAATACTCTAAAATTAGGTTGTGCTTAGAATCGGTGCCATTGACTAATTACAATGAGGGTAACATAAAAATGCAACTCCTCAATATATCGAAGCAGGTTGCCTGCACATCGGATTGAAAGAGAGGTGATGCAAAATTATGTAGGTTAGGTCGTTAAGCAATAAGTTTAAAACAATAGTATGTAAGATTTCTTTATTAGTATTGTTAGTCCATAAGCGAGAGTAGATCGTAAGCCGGCTCTCAATAAACATCTTCCACCGTTGCCGCATTTAATTATTACCATACGGCCACAACATATCTCATGGCGACCCTTGCCAGTCGGTGCATGCCTAATCTAAGTGCGTGCACCGGCTGGGCACCGATCAAGAAGAAGACTACAAAATTTTCAAAAGAACATCAAGATTCAAGACTCAATTAAAACAAAAAGAAGAAATAAAAATTCCAGAGGCATAAACGCACTGCTGCGTTTATGCCTCTATGAGCTGCACGCCACTGGTCATTACTAGTGGAGACCATCACAAGCCAATACTGACCCGGGTTCACGGCGGTGGAGACCCGCGTCCGTTTCCGCGGCAGGCTGGGCCGGCCGGTGAGCGCCGCGCTCAGCTGCTGCAGCTGAACGTCCACCGCCGCTGGGAGAACGCTGCTAGCGCTTGAAGCGCTTTTTGTGCTGTCCTCATCTCTTGATCTGTTTAGGCCGCCGGCACACTATAAACAATAAGGAATATGCGTGTGGTTTAAATTTACTTGATTTTTTCCTCCCCGAATTTTTATTGTCCTGACATTAAATCGCAACCATTTTATTTTAGTTCATTTTTAATTGCATAAATTATTATTATCTACACCCATGCTTTAAATCTAAATATATAAAAGGAAAAGGTGACTGACTGACAGACTGACTGATCTATCAACGCACAGCTCAAACTACTGGACGAATCAGGCTGAAATTTGGCATGCAGATAACTATTATGACGTAGGCATCCGCTAAGAAAGGATTTTTGAAAATTTAACCCCTAAGAGGGTGAAATAGGGGTTTGTAATTTTTGTAGTCCACGCGGACGAAGTCGCGAGCATAAGCTAGTCCTCTATAAAAGATTCTGAAACAGTTAGCTTATTGCCAAGATTAAAACACCCAATATCTTCATCATCATCATCATGATCAACCCATCGCCAGCTCACTACAGAGCACGGGTTTCCTCTCAGAGTGAGAAGGGTTTTGGCCATAGTCTACCACGCTGGCCAAGTACGGATTGGCAGACTTCACACACCTTTGAGAACATTATGGAGAACTCTCAAGCATGCAGGTTTCCTCACGATGTTTTCCTTCACCGTTAAAGCAAGTGATATTTTAATTACTTAAAAACGCACATAACTCCGAAAAGTTAGAGGTGCGTGCCCGCGGATCGAACCCCCGACCTCCGATTGGAAGGCGGACGTCCTAACCACTAGGCTACCAAAGCTTCTACCTTCTACGAAATCGAGATAAAGGTAAAGTAAAAATGAAAACATACCTGTTTTTCACTGATTTTGGCAATTTTCGATGGTGGGGTTTCAGCATCTTCCTAAAATTAAAAGTAAACATTAAATACACAAGTTTTTGATAGATATATATGTATTTTAAACTGGATGATGCTCGCGACTTCGGGGTTTTAGGTTTTTAAAATCCCTTCAAAACTCTTAGATTTTCCGGGAACAAAAGTAGCTTATATCACTCTCCAGGCCTTTAACTATGCTCATGCAAAAAAAATAACATCGATTCGTAGCTCTGTTGCAGTGTGATTAAAGGATAATCCAACAAATAAACACACTTTTGCATTTATCTAATCTATCTAAATATATATAAAAGGAAAAGTAGCTTATATCACTCTCCAGGCCTTTAACTCTAAAACTTTAAAAGGTTCTATACTCATGCAAAAAATACCATCGATCAAAGCTCTGTTACAGTGTGATTGAAGGATAATCCAACAAATAAACACACTTTTGCATTTATCTAATCTATCTAAATATATATAAAAGGAAAAGTAGCTTATATCACTCTCCAGGCCTTTAACTCTAAAACTTTAAAAGGTTCTATACTCATGCAAAAAATACCATCGATCAAAGCTCTGTTACAGTGTGGTTGAAAGATAATCCAACAAATAAACACACTTTTGCATTTATCTAATCTATCTAAATATATATAAAAGGAAAAGCTTAAACTACTGGACGGATCGGGCTGAAATTTGGCATGCAGATAGATATTATGACGTAGACATTCGCTAAGAAAGGATTTTTGGAAATTCAACTAATACCCTAAAGGGGTAAAATAGGGATTTGAAATTTGTGTTGTCAACGTGGACAAATTCGCGGGCATAAGCTAGTATATCTATATATATAAAAGGGAAAAAGGTGACTGACTGACTGACTGACTGACTGACTGACTGACTGACTGACTGACTGACTGACTGATCTATCAACGCACAGCTCAAACTACTGGACGGATCGGGCTGAAATTTGGCATGCAGATAGCTATTATGACGTAGGCATCCGCTAAGAAAGGATTTTTGAAAATTCAACTCCTAAGGTGGTGAAATAGGGGTTTGAAATTTTGTAGCCCACGCGGACGAAGTCGCGAGCATAAGCTAGTATATTATATATAAATGGGAAAGCTGACTGACTGACTGATCTATCAACGCACAGCTCAAACTACTGGACGGATCAGTCTAAAATTTGGTATGCAAATAGCTATTTTGACGTAGACATCCGCTAAGAAAGGATTTTTGAAAACTTTACTCGGGATAAAATAGTGTAGTCCACGCGGGCGAAGTCGCGAGCATAAGCTAGTCTTAAAACAAAGATCGATAAACATACTCCTAGATGTAGCTTCCTAGGGACCGCTGCGTGGTCGGAGGGCGGGGTGGGCGCGTCCGAGCGGAACTGAGCCAGGAACCGATTGCGAATCTCTGATAGAGGCTGCACAGAAAACATCCCATCAAAAATAAGTTCCACCCACGTGAATGAATGAATAAGTGAATATTCTCAATAATATCTGTCCCGGCTGTACTCACGTGTTTAGTCAACGTTAGCCCGACTAGTTTCGAACCCATCCGGGGTCCTTTTTCAAGGGAGTCCGTTCGCGCACGCACCGCGGTTTTGACTGCGGGCCATGCGTGCCGCTGCCCGTAGAGCCCGTTGTGAGGGTGGCTGGGGGGGGGGGGGGGGGGGGGGGTCACACAGCTGCCGATCGTCTCCCGACAGTTCTTGCTGATCTTCATCGCTGGAACCGTCACGGAAATCCAGGCACGCGGAGCTAATGGTGTCCTGTCCCACGACTCACAACGGGCTCTACACCGCGGCGTATGCGCGAACGGACTCCCTTGAAAAAGGACCCCGTATGGGTTCGAAACTAGTCGGGCTAACGTCGACTAAACACGTGAGTGCAGCCGGGACAGATATTATTTAGAATGGAAATCACTCACGGTAGTTTAAACGCTAAAATAAGTGAATATATTTGTATTGTACACCACAAAAATTAGTAGGTACAGTACGATTCAAAATTAAACGCGTCTGCGTGAAGTTAGCTTTGCGATCTTGCGCATGGTACACTCAAGAACTAAATCACTTAACGGGCGGCGGTAGGTTCCACCTCAGCTTAAGCAAGCTGAGGTAGTAACAAAACGCCTCAATAGCTCAACCGGTAAAGGAGTGGACTGAAAACCGAAAGGTTGACGGTTCAAACCCCGCCCGTTGCACTATTGTCGTACCTACTCCTAGCACAAGCCTGACGCTTAGTTGGAGAGGAAAGGGGAATATTAGTTATTTATCATGGCTAATATTCTTTAAAAAAAAAAGTAACTTCTTAACTCGACTGTACAAACAAACAAGTCACGTATAGCGAGAGAGAGACGCATCATGCAACTGGCGGGAATGTAGGAGCGAGACGTGCGCTGTTACCATCCCTGCTACCTCGGGCGACTTCGGACACCCAAAATATGTGTTCTGCGCAACGTCGTGCGCAAACTTCAGGGGCGCATCTATGTTCGAATCGTACTATACAGAAAAAACCGGCCAAGTGCGAGTCAGGCTCGCGCAATGAGGGTTCCGTACTACAGTCGTATTTTTTCGACATTTTGCAGGACAATTCAAAAACTATGATACATAAAAATAAATAAAAATCTGTTTTAAAATGCACAGGTGAAGACCTTTCGATACCCCACTTGAATAGTTATATTACTTAGAAAATTGAAAATACTAATTATTAGTTCATGACCACAATTTTTATTTTTTTTGTGTGATCTAACCCTAAATTCACGGTTTTCAGATTTTTCCCCAAATGTCAGCTATAAGATCTACCTACCTGCCAAATTTCATGACTCTAGGTCAACGGGAAGTACCCTGTAGGTTTCTTGACAGACAGACAGACAGAAACAACAAAGTGATCCTATAAGGGTTCCGTTTTTCCTTTTGAGGTACGGAACCCTAAAAACACATAAAAACCAAACAAAAAAAGGCAGTACAATTTGGCGGCATTATCGCTATCTAGGCAACCAATATGGTGCAAAGGACATAGCTATAGAATATAGATATTAGAGGTTCTATTATATGAATTTATGCGTGTAGCCAAATATCTTAATATTTATGACAGATTTTTCACTTAATTGGGTATTTGACTCCAATTTTTTTATTACTTTATTATAAACTAGAATAAAAATAATGACGTAAACTGAAAAAACTAATTAAATCGATCAAATAACAAAAAAGTTATAAGCATTTAAATATTTCTGATTAGACAGAGATAGCGATACAGCATTTTGACGTCACACCTACTAATGCCATAGTAGCTTCGTGCGGTTTCATACAGATTTTCGTTTTGCGAGAAAGGGATAGAAGGCCCTCCCGCTCCAAAATTAAAATGCCTGTAACTTTCTAAATCTTTGTTGGATTTTAATTTTTTTTTTCAGCGTACGTCATTATTTTTATCCTAGTGTATAATAAAGTAATAATATTTATCAAATTCAAAAGTAGGAAAATACGAAATTTTATCATGACGCCTCTCAATGATTTGATTGATCGGTCGAAAACAGATATCAGCCCCCCAATTGTGTAAGAATAACCATTTCATGGCTATCGCAATCGTCAAGAAATTCTGCCATTTGATTGGTTGATTCGCTGTTTACATTTTTTCACAGCCAATCAAAGGGCAGAATTCTTGACGATTGCGATAGCCATGAAATGGTTATTCTTACACAATTGGGGGGCTGCTCAGCTGAGCGTTAGTAGAAAGCATCTTCGTCACTTACAGTGGCGTGGTTCCTCTCCTCAGCGGGCGTGTGTGGTTTGGACGGCAGGTCCTGCACCACTTTCCACAGACACTTCCTGGACTCGGGCGACATGCGCCCCGTGCCCGGCCGCAGTATCGCCCCGAACGCACTGTCCGGCGTGTCAGTCTTTTTCTCGACTGCCCGCAATAAATAATTAGAATCCATCATCATCAGTAATCTTCGTCCACGAAAAAATAAACTTTTCGTGGTCCCACATCATCGCACTGTTGCTAGATCTATGTCACCTGTTCCGTACTTTTGATGTATTTATAATCTTAGCACAAACCAGCGTCTTTTCCAAATTCGTAGACTTATTTTTATTATAATCGGTCGGGGTTTACCTATGTGGCCGCTTACTAAAACGGCAACACTACAGCTGTCAGTCGAAGTTGACACATATACCGCGAACGCTCCGCGCGAACCGTGACGCACGAGAAACAAGCCTCTAACGGCTATCGCCGACAAAGCCGAAATTATAGACGCGAAATTCATCAAACTTGGACCAGAGCATCAACCCAGAATCCTTACCAGTGCATCTTGGGGGCCCCCATCATCGGAGCGCGTTCCCGGATCCGGTAAGTGACTGCATTACAAACACTGACCGTCCATTAGCTTTTCTTCTAAACATCACTTATACCCCGTTCATTAGCATCATTCAACGCGCTTTTGGACAATAATGCTCAATGGGACCCATTTAATGATGGGTCTATAATACTGGTTCGGGAGTTACTGAAGTACGCTGAGAGCATTGCATGAATATGTCATTCAATGTTCTCAGCGTACATATTCAAAATTCTTTGATCTTTTATCGTTTTGTATTTTATGTCTTTTTTCTTGTATCTTTATTTGTATTTAAATTTATTATTAATCATCTAGTAAGTGTAAGTGGCACTGCCGTTCTAATTAGATATAAAATAAATTAAATAAATAAAATAAATCATCAACTAATAGACGTCCACTGCTGGACATAGGTCTCTTGTAGGGACTTCCACACGCCACGGTCTTGCGCCGCCTGGATCCAGCGGCTCCCTGCGACTCGTCTGATGTCGTCCGTCCACCTAGTGGGGGGTCTTCCAACGCTGCGTCTTCCGGTGCGAGGTCGCCATTCCAGCATCCATACTAATATTATAAATGCGAAAGTGTGTCTGTCTGCTAGCTTTTCACGGCCCAACAGTTCAACCGATTTTGACGAAATTTAGTACAGAGTTAGCTTACATCCCAGGGAAAGACATAGGCTACTTTTTATCCCAGAAAATCAGAGAGTTCCCACGGGATTCTTAAAGGCCCATCCGTTTAACCGATTCATATGAACTTTGGTATAGAGGTAACTTGCATCGTGGAAATTGACATAGGCAACTTTTTACCCCGGAAAATCCAAGAGTTCCCACGGGATTTTTAAGAAACCTAAATCCACGCGGACGAAGTCGTGGGCATCAGAAACCGCTATCTCTTTCCAAAGGTCGATGTACAATATTCCCTGCCGGGTACTGTACCGCTGTAAGAAACTCACATGGATCCACGGGTGTCCGTAAGGAGTCGGAAGGTATTTCCCCTCGTTTTATGGCCTGCAATCTCCTTCGACTGGTTGGACTTAATCTCATGAGGTTGGGAGTTGACAGCGCGTCGTCCAATGGCGGAGTTTGGAATGCTGCATCACCTTACAAATTAAGTCAACTGTAATGCGTCGCTACTAGATGTCACTACCACTTTTTTTTTAATGAGGAAGTTTCAGGGACAACTTCAAGAAAATTTTCATAGATGTCTCTTGAATACTATATACACGGCCCAACAGTTTAACCGATTTTGATGAAATTTGGTACAGAGTTAGCTTACATCCCAGGAAAGGACATAGGCTATCTATCCCATCCCATCCATCGGCATTTTATCCCGAAAAACCAAAGAGTTCCCACGGGATTTTTAGAAACCTAAATCCACGCGGACGAAGTCGCGGGCATCATCTAGTATGTCATAAAACTACCATACAAGTAATGACTACTTCGGACTTTTTAGTGTGTTACCGCCTTTAAGTAGGTACGTAAATATGTCATTGACTGATATGACATAAATTCTAAATGGCATAGATCTGTGGCATAGATAGTATTTTTCCTCTTTCGTAGCGACCTATGTGAAATATTCAAGTCAGTATTCAAGAGACATCTATGAAAATTTTATTGAAGCTTGTCCCTGAAACTTCCTCATTGTGAGATAAGCTGTCGCTTGACTATAGTCATGCCTGAGAAACAGAGCAATGATAAGGTCTAGGTTGGACCACGCTTGCCTAGAAGATGCCTATTCACTCTTGCCTTGAAGGTATTCAAGTTATGGCAGGAAACACGGACGCCGGAAGGGCATTCCACACCTTGGACTCGCTTACTGAATAATTAAAAAAAACCGGCCAAGTGCGTGGCGGGCCATGCGCTAGTATCGTAGGACCTATACCACTTTTTAATACGCCTTACTCACAACCTTGAATGGGAAGCTGGAAGAAATCTCTGTTTCGAGATAAGCTTTTCCAATGTAACTACAATTTCAGCACATGAAAACTAAAATAAAATTTATATAATGAGTTACCTTGCTTAGATTCATCTTTCAGCTCTAGCAAACGTTTGGGGGTCTCCTGCGATTCGCCGCCGAACAGCCCCTGTCGAGCCATAGCTATGTACCGCGAGGCGGGCGACATGTCAGCATCTAAGTATAAACAATATATTTTTTTTTACCTTTCAGGGTTCCGTATATTCCGTACTAGCGAACCCAACACATATCACACTTGAGAGAACGGACAAAACTCCGAACAAATCAGAACCGCGGAGAAGGAAACCCTCGCGAGATTGCAAAGAGTGGGATACCTCGACCAAAGGCAGCTGCGATTAGACAATATAAAATATCACTTTTCAGGGGTCCGTATATTCCGTACTAGCGAACCCAACACATATCCACTTGAGTCTTGAGAGAACAGACAAAACTCCGAACAAATTGTAATTTTATTTTATTTTATTTTATTTTATTATTGTATATACCTACATTTATTCTAACTCTATTCTGTTAAAATAGTTTAATTATAATTTTAAGTAATCTCTTTTGGCCTTCTGTTATACCTAGATTTAAATTTAAATAATAATTATGTATTTACGCTGTTGATTACTTTCAAATAAACAAAAAAAAAAAAAAAAAAAAAAAAAATCAGAACCGCGAAGAAAGACACTCTCGCAAGATTGCAAAGAGAGTGGGATAGCTCAACCAAAGGCAGATTTTCTCATTCCGAGTCTGGAAGAATTGACAAAGAGTTAACATGGCCGCCATGGAGCGGTGTGTAGGCTCGACCGTATCAAAGGGAGATCTCCCACTGAGAGGTTGAGTTTGCTCAGTAGCGCCAGCTGCTAGGCGATTCGCTAACTCAGTGTCTAACACTAAATGATAGCCACCGAGGTTGGTTGGTTCTACATTGCTGCATCACTGGGTTATATGGCTTGGGCTATGGTGGGGCTGCAATGACTTGTATAGTACGGTATAATAACATTGTAAATTGAAAAATTAAAAAGAGCAACCGCCGAGTTTCTTGCTGGTTCTTCTCGGTAGGAATGGCATTCCGAACCAGTGGTAAATTAAAACTACCTGACTATTCATAAATACTTGTAAAAAGTTTACATGAATAAAAAAACATTCTATATTAAAATATTTTTTCGTAGAAAACCTTCAACGGATAAAAAAGTGAGCTCGGTGGTGTTATCGGCTCATTCAGTGTTAATAACTGACTTAGCGAATCACCCCTTGACCGACATTTGTCTCTTGAAACTTCTTGATACAGTCCAGATTGAAGAAAATTCCGTTAGTGCGAGTACTGTCGGCGGTACATTTGTTAGGGACTACGTCATGAAATGTTATCGATTGAATAGCGCCATCTAGTTGCAACTGAGGCAACCGCCACACCCCTCCGAGACGAACGCGTAGTGTGAAGCAGCGAAGAGAGGTGGCGTTGTAGTGTAATAGGGGCAATGGCCGCTAACCATCCAGAGAAGCGGTGGTCCATGTCGCTGTTAGTTGATGATGGAGTGCAGAGCCATTGTGCCCTGATGCTGTGCTACATCCATCTTACAGGCCTCGATCTGATGCTGTTGCTGGTAAACTTTGGAGTTGGAGGAAACGTCGGCTTGCAGTGCGTGATGCAAAGGTGTTGCGGTGTATGCGATCACCCTTGATCACGTGGCTGTTGCAGTGGTGTGCGATCCTCTTCGGTAACGTCGGCTGTTGTAGTGTGCGACCACTCTTGATCAAGTCGGGGTCACCAATGTACGGGAGCGGTGTGTAGCGAGAATTGTGGCAACCGCCACAGGTTGATCATGATGAAGGAAAACTAAAGTATACCTGCCGAGGGTCTATATTCAGTCTGGTGTATTCACCAGAACCTTACCATTTGTAAGTTTCCCCTTAGGAGTCTGTTCTCTACTGGGCACAGAGCCTCGCCGTGGTACATTCGCAGCCTTTGGCGGCAGCATGGCGTTTTCCTTGTCTACTGCGTCTTTCGTTGTGTCTTCTTGTTCTAATTCTGTCTGTTTGTGAGTTTGTTCCGCTGGCTGCTCTTTCGGAGTTTCTTGAGGTTTGGAGAGGACTGGTGCTATAATGTACATAAATTGTTGACGTATTAATTATTGTAAGAAAAATAAAACTTAAAAAATCGGACAAGTAAAATATTAAATTTTAGAAAAACAGATTTTTCAAAAAGTTTTCTACGTCGCGTAAATTCAAACTAAAAACTAACTAAAAATCGTGGCCCTACATGCGCTATTATTTGGAAATCTAAATCTTTTTTAATCACCTGCCACAGCAACAATAAAAACATAAAATATATTTCGACTTTTTGTTTATTTATACACTTTAGACAAGTCATGTATTTTTGGATGAGTAAGAAAGAACCAAGAGCATTCAAAAGTATATGTCGGCAGGCCCGTATTTTAATTGTAAACACTTTGCTCATCGACCGATTACATCATCCTTCCCACCGTCTTACCACTATAAAATCGGACGCGCTGTGCGTAACGGGGAATTATTCGTGTGGCTCTTGCCGGAGGCACTTCTCAGTAGACACTGTGTGTGTGTGTGTGTGTCGTACTGTGGGTTTTATAATGTTACCTGTGTGGTTCCTGTTGTTTGAGGTTGTAGTACTAGGTTGTGGTGTGCTAGGTTACTGGTTGGTCTGGGACCGGTATGGGGTTGGAGGAGCCGGTGTAGGTAGGGACCTAGGTAGGGTTAGTTAGGGTTGTTCTAGTCATAGGAGACGTTGTTGTCATGACTTATAAATGAGGGTAGTTTGAGTTGTCGCTCGTAGTGCGAGAATATTTTTAGTGCGTCCACAAAGGCTCGGTTAATCTAGTATGTTGTAATGCTGAGTTATCTCTGTTAATCATCCCTATCAAGGCAGGCCTATCCCGACATATACTTGTCCGTGTGGGACATGACTGTATACTATGTCTCACCTCGAGTGTCCCCCACAAGGTAATCACTCTCGCTGAGCCTGGTTCCAGTTCTAGCGCACTCCAACAACCAATGGGCGGTCACAGCCGGCAGGGACCACTTGACGGCGCCTTGGTATTTGTCCCCCGTCGGGGTCGGACATATGAGATGAGTTGATGCCAAAGCGTTTGCGGTGTTGCGTCGACAGAAACGAACTTGAGTTCTGGAAAAAAAACCTCTAAAAATCTGGGGCATTTGCAGCAGTCGTCCCAAGTGAATTGTAATATTTTGCGTTCTCAAAAGAGCAAATCTGAGTTTCTTGCTGAAATTGAGTAGAATCTGCTATGCGAGAAAACCCACATGCAAATCGTGGAACCAACTTTTTTAGCGGTATTCCCATTGAATTTCGACATGGGGTGAATTACTCTTTGCTGTAATCCAGTGGCTGCGTTATTTCTGATTAATTAAAAAGGGTCAGGGCCCCTTTGAGCTCAGCCAGCTCGTCCAGAAAAGCCCTTTCAAAGCCGCTGTACGTGCTGAGACTGGCCACGACGCCTTTTAGAGGCCCGGACTCGTCCCATTGTGGCAACTTCACGGGACGATGGTAGAACTGGATCGGTAGTAACTCTAGTATATAACAAGTTTTACTTACACAGCTCCTAATAACTTAGCGAGCTCGTCCAGGAAAGCCCTTTCATAGCCGCTGTACGTGCTGAGACTGGCCACGACACCTTTCAAAGGCCCGGGCTCGTCCCATTGCGGTAGTTTGACGGGACGATGGTAGTACTGGATTGGTAGTAACTCTTGTTGCGAGAGACAGTCTTTCTGTGAGAAAATGAACGGCAGTCTGTTATAACCAGAACCTACAGTTTTACCAATTGTATAACTTACACTGATGTACCTGCGCAGAAATCATATTTTTTAATGGCGCGAAAATATCTCAACCAATCATAGAGGCGCCGTTACCTACGCGCCATAATTTGTGCGCGCGAAGTATGAGCGAGATAGCACGAGTCTGTTGTTCTTGTGTTTAAAATCTTAACGTCAAGGAATAAGGTCTGTATTTCATTGGTGTATATTCAGAGAATCCAGACCCGTGAAGCAGGCCTAACTGTACTTTAATGGGAAAAAATATTTTAAAGCATTATTTTTCATTATTTTGCTTACAAAACAGTGCTATAATGTATTTTTTTTATATACTAAATACTAGCTTATGCTCGCGACCACATCCGCGTGGACTACGCAAATTTCAAACCCCTATTTCACTCCCTTAGGGGTTGTATTTTCAAAAGTCCTTTCTTAGCGGATGCTTACGTCATAATTGATATATGCATGGCAAATTTCAGCCCGATCCATGTGTTGATAGATCAGTCAGTCAGTCAGTCAGTCACCTTTTCCTTTTATATATTTAGTTGTACGTGAATAAAATTTGTCAATAAGTGACACATTTTAATTTCAAATCAGGATTTTAAGATATGCGTAGATAAATAAATTTAAAAACTCACGATCCAAAAGACGGTAATGTGCTCTATATGCGACGACGTAGCGTCCCAATCTAATGGCACTAGAACGTAGTCTCCACCCGCTCCGGAAGCCACTAAGAGGCCGCCAGCGGCCGCCATTTCTGCTCCAATTTCAGAGATTGCTTCCTCGTCTAGTCCGTTCACTTCGATCTTTATACCTTAAACCAAAGATTTTATAAAACTCCAGGTAAGCAAAGTTCATACATCAAAATATAAAAGGAAAAGGTGACTGACTGACTGACTGACTAATCTTTCAACGCACAGCTCAAACTACTGGACGGATCGGGCTGAAATTTGGCATGCAGATAGCTATTATGACGTAGGCATCCGCTAAGAAAGCATTTTCGAAAATTCAACCCTTGAGGGGATAATATAGGGGTTTGAAATTAGTGTAGTCCACGCGGAAGAAGTCGCGAGCATAAGCTAGTTCGTAATTAAAAGTGAAGAGAAATTCGTACGCTTGTATGTGACACGGTTCATACATGCACGATTTTACTATCTACTCAGCATTATCAAAATTTAATTTTCTTCCAAAAGGATTTCTCCAGCTAAGTTGTTTCATCAACAAAAAGGCCACTGCCTACGCGGCATTGACTCCGTGTAGGCAGTGGCCTATTTACGCAACGTTCGTTGACATCTAGCGTCAATCAGATATTTTATTTGCAATATATCGTGAACTTTTACAAAATATAGGATTTTTTTGGCGATTTTTTGCGGTATCATATCAGTAACTAGCTTATGCCCGCGACTTCGTCCGCGTGGCCTAAACAAATTTCAAACCCCTATTTTACCTCCTTAGGGGTTGAATTTTTAAAATCATTTCTTAGCGATGTCTACGTCATAATAGCTATCTGCATTCCAAATTCCAGCCCAATCCGTCCAGTAGTCTGAGCTGTGCATTGATAGATCAGTCAGTCAGTCACCTTCCAGTTTCTTTTATGTTTAGATCATCAGTACTATCATCTGTCTTCGTTATGCCAACGTTCTGGTTACACCCTGTAGAATTCAGAATTCTGAAGAACTAGAAGTTATCTCTTCTAACAGTTACAATTGGGTATTTGACTTTAATTTTTTTATAACTTTATTATAAACTAGAATTAAAATAATGACGTAAACTAAAAAAAACTAATTAAATCGATCAAATAACAAAAAAGTTCTAAGCATTTAAATATTTCTGTTTATACTGAGATAGCGATATAGCATTTTGACGTCACACCTTACTAACGCCATAGTAGCTTCGTGCGGGTTCATACAAATTTTCGTTTGCAAGAAAGGGATAGAAGACCCTCCCGCTCCAAAATTAAAATGCGTGAAACTTTGTAAATCTTTCTCGGATTTTAATATTTTTTTCAGCGAACGTCATTATTTTTATCCTAGTTTATAATAAAGTAATAATATTTATCAAATTCTAAAGTAGGAAAATACCCAATTTGGCATTTACCTCTAAATATCTGTTCGACTTCTTCAGTGGGTTCATCCGTGATGTCCTCGGTGATGTTGGGTTGTTCTGGTGCCAGCTCAGGAGGCTCAACAGGTTCCGGGGTCTTTTCCTGCGGTTCCAGAACTATTTCTAGAAAAAATAAAAACATCATTTGTTATCAAACTATATAAAAGAAAAAGGTGACCAACTGACTGACTGGTCTATCAACGCACAGCTCCACTCCAAAATTAAAATGCCTGTAACTTTGTAAATCTTTGTTGGATTGTAATATTTTTTTCAGCGTACGTCATTATTTTTGTCCTAATCTAAATAGGTATATAAAAGGAAAAGGTGACTGACTGACTGACTGACTGATCTATCAACGCACAGCTCGAACTGCTGGACGGATCGGGCTGAAATTTGGCATGCAGATAGCTATTATGATGTAGGCATCCGCTAAGAAAGGATTTTTGAAAATTCAACCCCTAAAGGGGTAAAATAGAGGTTTGAAATTTGTGTAGTCCACGCGGACGAAGTCGCGAGCATAAGCTAGTTTATAATAAAGTAATAATATTTATCAAATACAAAAGTAGGAAAATACCCAATTACTTACGACTTAAATACTGGTTGACAATGTCATCCTGTTGTTCTTGCGGCTCCGCAACTTCCGGCGTAGGGGGCGGCAAGTCGAGCGGCTTGTGCCTCAGTAGTTGTAGGTTCCGCTTGCTCATAGGGGACGCCGGTTCGGGTCTCGGCTTGCGAGCGCTTGACTTCACAGGTGTTGTCACTTTGTTCTCGATTAGGTACTGTAAACAATAGAGTATTTTACACCAAGTTGTACCCGCTAGTGCGTGCGTGACGCGCTCGTGTGGACAGTCGTACCTGTTCACACAACACTCACCTCTGCCTCGTCTAGCGCCCGTCCCGCTCGCACGCTGCGCAGTAACCAGAGCGGACTCAGTATAGGTACAGTGGGCAGCGCAGCGAGCGCCGCGCCCGCAGCCGCAGTAGTACCCGCTAGTGCGTGCGTGACGCGCTCGTGTGGACAGTCGTACCTGTTCACACAACACTCACCTCTGCCTCGTCTAGCGCCCGTCCCGCTCGCACGCTGCGCAGTAACCAGAGCGGACTCAGTATAGGTACAGTGGGCAGCGCAGCGAGCGCCGCGCCCGCAGCCGCAGTAGTACCCGCTAGTGCGTGCGTGACGCGCTCGTGTGGACAGTCGTACCTGTTCACACAACACTCACCTCTGCCTCGTCTAGCGCCCGTCCCGCTCGCACGCTGCGCAGTAACCAGAGCGGACTCAGTATAGGTACAGTGGGCAGCGCAGCGAGCGCCGCGCCCGCAGCCGCAGTAGTACCCGCTAGTGCGTGCGTGACGCGCTCGTGTGGACAGTCGTACCTGTTCACACAACACTCACCTCTGCCTCGTCTAGCGCCCGTCCCGCTCGCACGCTGCGCAGTAACCAGAGCGGACTCAGTATAGGTACAGTGGGCAGCGCAGCGAGCGCCGCGCCCGCAGCCGCAGTAGTACCCGCTAGTGCGTGCGTGACGCGCTCGTGTGGACAGTCGTACCTGTTCACACAACACTCACCTCTGCCTCGTCTAGCGCCCGTCCCGCTCGCACGCTGCGCAGTAACCAGAGCGGACTCAGTATAGGTACAGTGGGCAGCGCAGCGAGCGCCGCGCCCGCAGCCGCAGTAGTACCCGCTAGTGCGTGCGTGACGCGCTCGTGTGGACAGTCGTACCTGTTCACACAACACTCACCTCTGCCTCGTCTAGCGCCCGTCCCGCTCGCACGCTGCGCAGTAACCAGAGCGGACTCAGTATAGGTACAGTGGGCAGCGCAGCGAGCGCCGCGCCCGCAGCCGCAGTAGTACCCGCTAGTGCGTGCGTGACGCGCTCGTGTGGACAGTCGTACCTGTTCACACAACACTCACCTCTGCCTCGTCTAGCGCCCGTCCCGCTCGCACGCTGCGCAGTAACCAGAGCGGACTCAGTATAGGTACAGTGGGCAGCGCAGCGAGCGCCGCGCCCGCAGCCGCAGTAGTACCCGCTAGTGCGTGCGTGACGCGCTCGTGTGGACAGTCGTACCTGTTCACACAACACTCACCTCTGCCTCGTCTAGCGCCCGTCCCGCTCGCACGCTGCGCAGTAACCAGAGCGGACTCAGTATAGGTACAGTGGGCAGCGCAGCGAGCGCCGCGCCCGCAGCCGCAGTAGTACCCGCTAGTGCGTGCGTGACGCGCTCGTGTGGACAGTCGTACCTGTTCACACAACACTCACCTCTGCCTCGTCTAGCGCCCGTCCCGCTCGCACGCTGCGCAGTAACCAGAGCGGACTCAGTATAGGTACAGTGGGCAGCGCAGCGAGCGCCGCGCCCGCAGCCGCAGTAGTACCCGCTAGTGCGTGCGTGACGCGCTCGTGTGGACAGTCGTACCTGTTCACACAACACTCACCTCTGCCTCGTCTAGCGCCCGTCCCGCTCGCACGCTGCGCAGTAACCAGAGCGGACTCAGTATAGGTACAGTGGGCAGCGCAGCGAGCGCCGCGCCCGCAGCCGCAGTAGTACCCGCTAGTGCGTGCGTGACGCGCTCGTGTGGACAGTCGTACCTGTTCACACAACACTCACCTCTGCCTCGTCTAGCGCCCGTCCCGCTCGCACGCTGCGCAGTAACCAGAGCGGACTCAGTATAGGTACAGTGGGCAGCGCAGCGAGCGCCGCGCCCGCAGCCGCAGTAGTACCCGCTAGTGCGTGCGTGACGCGCTCGTGTGGACAGTCGTACCTGTTCACACAACACTCACCTCTGCCTCGTCTAGCGCCCGTCCCGCTCGCACGCTGCGCAGTAACCAGAGCGGACTCAGTATAGGTACAGTGGGCAGCGCAGCGAGCGCCGCGCCCGCAGCCGCAGTAGTACCCGCTAGTGCGTGCGTGACGCGCTCGTGTGGACAGTCGTACCTGTTCACACAACACTCACCTCTGCCTCGTCTAGCGCCCGTCCCGCTCGCACGCTGCGCAGTAACCAGAGCGGACTCAGTATAGGTACAGTGGGCAGCGCAGCGAGCGCCGCGCCCGCAGCCGCAGTAGTACCCGCTAGTGCGTGCGTGACGCGCTCGTGTGGACAGTCGTACCTGTTCACACAACACTCACCTCTGCCTCGTCTAGCGCCCGTCCCGCTCGCACGCTGCGCAGTAACCAGAGCGGACTCAGTATAGGTACAGTGGGCAGCGCAGCGAGCGCCGCGCCCGCAGCCGCAGTAGTACCCGCTAGTGCGTGCGTGACGCGCTCGTGTGGACAGTCGTACCTGTTCACACAACACTCACCTCTGCCTCGTCTAGCGCCCGTCCCGCTCGCACGCTGCGCAGTAACCAGAGCGGACTCAGTATAGGTACAGTGGGCAGCGCAGCGAGCGCCGCGCCCGCAGCCGCAGTAGTACCCGCTAGTGCGTGCGTGACGCGCTCGTGTGGACAGTCGTACCTGTTCACACAACACTCACCTCTGCCTCGTCTAGCGCCCGTCCCGCTCGCACGCTGCGCAGTAACCAGAGCGGACTCAGTATAGGTACAGTGGGCAGCGCAGCGAGCGCCGCGCCCGCAGCCGCAGTAGTACCCGCTAGTGCGTGCGTGACGCGCTCGTGTGGACAGTCGTACCTGTTCACACAACACTCACCTCTGCCTCGTCTAGCGCCCGTCCCGCTCGCACGCTGCGCAGTAACCAGAGCGGACTCAGTATAGGTACAGTGGGCAGCGCAGCGAGCGCCGCGCCCGCAGCCGCAGTAGTACCCGCTAGTGCGTGCGTGACGCGCTCGTGTGGACAGTCGTACCTGTTCACACAACACTCACCTCTGCCTCGTCTAGCGCCCGTCCCGCTCGCACGCTGCGCAGTAACCAGAGCGGACTCAGTATAGGTACAGTGGGCAGCGCAGCGAGCGCCGCGCCCGCAGCCGCAGTAGTACCCGCTAGTGCGTGCGTGACGCGCTCGTGTGGACAGTCGTACCTGTTCACACAACACTCACCTCTGCCTCGTCTAGCGCCCGTCCCGCTCGCACGCTGCGCAGTAACCAGAGCGGACTCAGTATAGGTACAGTGGGCAGCGCAGCGAGCGCCGCGCCCGCAGCCGCAGTAGTACCCGCTAGTGCGTGCGTGACGCGCTCGTGTGGACAGTCGTACCTGTTCACACAACACTCACCTCTGCCTCGTCTAGCGCCCGTCCCGCTCGCACGCTGCGCAGTAACCAGAGCGGACTCAGTATAGGTACAGTGGGCAGCGCAGCGAGCGCCGCGCCCGCAGCCGCAGTAGTACCCGCTAGTGCGTGCGTGACGCGCTCGTGTGGACAGTCGTACCTGTTCACACAACACTCACCTCTGCCTCGTCTAGCGCCCGTCCCGCTCGCACGCTGCGCAGTAACCAGAGCGGACTCAGTATAGGTACAGTGGGCAGCGCAGCGAGCGCCGCGCCCGCAGCCGCAGTAGTACCCGCTAGTGCGTGCGTGACGCGCTCGTGTGGACAGTCGTACCTGTTCACACAACACTCACCTCTGCCTCGTCTAGCGCCCGTCCCGCTCGCACGCTGCGCAGTAACCAGAGCGGACTCAGTATAGGTACAGTGGGCAGCGCAGCGAGCGCCGCGCCCGCAGCCGCAGTAGTACCCGCTAGTGCGTGCGTGACGCGCTCGTGTGGACAGTCGTACCTGTTCACACAACACTCACCTCTGCCTCGTCTAGCGCCCGTCCCGCTCGCACGCTGCGCAGTAACCAGAGCGGACTCAGTATAGGTACAGTGGGCAGCGCAGCGAGCGCCGCGCCCGCAGCCGCAGTAGTACCCGCTAGTGCGTGCGTGACGCGCTCGTGTGGACAGTCGTACCTGTTCACACAACACTCACCTCTGCCTCGTCTAGCGCCCGTCCCGCTCGCACGCTGCGCAGTAACCAGAGCGGACTCAGTATAGGTACAGTGGGCAGCGCAGCGAGCGCCGCGCCCGCAGCCGCAGTAGTACCCGCTAGTGCGTGCGTGACGCGCTCGTGTGGACAGTCGTACCTGTTCACACAACACTCACCTCTGCCTCGTCTAGCGCCCGTCCCGCTCGCACGCTGCGCAGTAACCAGAGCGGACTCAGTATAGGTACAGTGGGCAGCGCAGCGAGCGCCGCGCCCGCAGCCGCAGTAGTACCCGCTAGTGCGTGCGTGACGCGCTCGTGTGGACAGTCGTACCTGTTCACACAACACTCACCTCTGCCTCGTCTAGCGCCCGTCCCGCTCGCACGCTGCGCAGTAACCAGAGCGGACTCAGTATAGGTACAGTGGGCAGCGCAGCGAGCGCCGCGCCCGCAGCCGCAGTAGTACCCGCTAGTGCGTGCGTGACGCGCTCGTGTGGACAGTCGTACCTGTTCACACAACACTCACCTCTGCCTCGTCTAGCGCCCGTCCCGCTCGCACGCTGCGCAGTAACCAGAGCGGACTCAGTATAGGTACAGTGGGCAGCGCAGCGAGCGCCGCGCCCGCAGCCGCAGTAGTACCCGCTAGTGCGTGCGTGACGCGCTCGTGTGGACAGTCGTACCTGTTCACACAACACTCACCTCTGCCTCGTCTAGCGCCCGTCCCGCTCGCACGCTGCGCAGTAACCAGAGCGGACTCAGTATAGGTACAGTGGGCAGCGCAGCGAGCGCCGCGCCCGCAGCCGCAGTAGTACCCGCTAGTGCGTGCGTGACGCGCTCGTGTGGACAGTCGTACCTGTTCACACAACACTCACCTCTGCCTCGTCTAGCGCCCGTCCCGCTCGCACGCTGCGCAGTAACCAGAGCGGACTCAGTATAGGTACAGTGGGCAGCGCAGCGAGCGCCGCGCCCGCAGCCGCAGTAGTACCCGCTAGTGCGTGCGTGACGCGCTCGTGTGGACAGTCGTACCTGTTCACACAACACTCACCTCTGCCTCGTCTAGCGCCCGTCCCGCTCGCACGCTGCGCAGTAACCAGAGCGGACTCAGTATAGGTACAGTGGGCAGCGCAGCGAGCGCCGCGCCCGCAGCCGCAGTAGTACCCGCTAGTGCGTGCGTGACGCGCTCGTGTGGACAGTCGTACCTGTTCACACAACACTCACCTCTGCCTCGTCTAGCGCCCGTCCCGCTCGCACGCTGCGCAGTAACCAGAGCGGACTCAGTATAGGTACAGTGGGCAGCGCAGCGAGCGCCGCGCCCGCAGCCGCAGTAGTACCCGCTAGTGCGTGCGTGACGCGCTCGTGTGGACAGTCGTACCTGTTCACACAACACTCACCTCTGCCTCGTCTAGCGCCCGTCCCGCTCGCACGCTGCGCAGTAACCAGAGCGGACTCAGTATAGGTACAGTGGGCAGCGCAGCGAGCGCCGCGCCCGCAGCCGCAGTAGTACCCGCTAGTGCGTGCGTGACGCGCTCGTGTGGACAGTCGTACCTGTTCACACAACACTCACCTCTGCCTCGTCTAGCGCCCGTCCCGCTCGCACGCTGCGCAGTAACCAGAGCGGACTCAGTATAGGTACAGTGGGCAGCGCAGCGAGCGCCGCGCCCGCAGCCGCAGTAGTACCCGCTAGTGCGTGCGTGACGCGCTCGTGTGGACAGTCGTACCTGTTCACACAACACTCACCTCTGCCTCGTCTAGCGCCCGTCCCGCTCGCACGCTGCGCAGTAACCAGAGCGGACTCAGTATAGGTACAGTGGGCAGCGCAGCGAGCGCCGCGCCCGCAGCCGCAGTAGTACCCGCTAGTGCGTGCGTGACGCGCTCGTGTGGACAGTCGTACCTGTTCACACAACACTCACCTCTGCCTCGTCTAGCGCCCGTCCCGCTCGCACGCTGCGCAGTAACCAGAGCGGACTCAGTATAGGTACAGTGGGCAGCGCAGCGAGCGCCGCGCCCGCAGCCGCAGTAGTACCCGCTAGTGCGTGCGTGACGCGCTCGTGTGGACAGTCGTACCTGTTCACACAACACTCACCTCTGCCTCGTCTAGCGCCCGTCCCGCTCGCACGCTGCGCAGTAACCAGAGCGGACTCAGTATAGGTACAGTGGGCAGCGCAGCGAGCGCCGCGCCCGCAGCCGCAGTAGTACCCGCTAGTGCGTGCGTGACGCGCTCGTGTGGACAGTCGTACCTGTTCACACAACACTCACCTCTGCCTCGTCTAGCGCCCGTCCCGCTCGCACGCTGCGCAGTAACCAGAGCGGACTCAGTATAGGTACAGTGGGCAGCGCAGCGAGCGCCGCGCCCGCAGCCGCAGTAGTACCCGCTAGTGCGTGCGTGACGCGCTCGTGTGGACAGTCGTACCTGTTCACACAACACTCACCTCTGCCTCGTCTAGCGCCCGTCCCGCTCGCACGCTGCGCAGTAACCAGAGCGGACTCAGTATAGGTACAGTGGGCAGCGCAGCGAGCGCCGCGCCCGCAGCCGCAGTAGTACCCGCTAGTGCGTGCGTGACGCGCTCGTGTGGACAGTCGTACCTGTTCACACAACACTCACCTCTGCCTCGTCTAGCGCCCGTCCCGCTCGCACGCTGCGCAGTAACCAGAGCGGACTCAGTATAGGTACAGTGGGCAGCGCAGCGAGCGCCGCGCCCGCAGCCGCAGTAGTACCCGCTAGTGCGTGCGTGACGCGCTCGTGTGGACAGTCGTACCTGTTCACACAACACTCACCTCTGCCTCGTCTAGCGCCCGTCCCGCTCGCACGCTGCGCAGTAACCAGAGCGGACTCAGTATAGGTACAGTGGGCAGCGCAGCGAGCGCCGCGCCCGCAGCCGCAGTAGTACCCGCTAGTGCGTGCGTGACGCGCTCGTGTGGACAGTCGTACCTGTTCACACAACACTCACCTCTGCCTCGTCTAGCGCCCGTCCCGCTCGCACGCTGCGCAGTAACCAGAGCGGACTCAGTATAGGTACAGTGGGCAGCGCAGCGAGCGCCGCGCCCGCAGCCGCAGTAGTACCCGCTAGTGCGTGCGTGACGCGCTCGTGTGGACAGTCGTACCTGTTCACACAACACTCACCTCTGCCTCGTCTAGCGCCCGTCCCGCTCGCACGCTGCGCAGTAACCAGAGCGGACTCAGTATAGGTACAGTGGGCAGCGCAGCGAGCGCCGCGCCCGCAGCCGCAGTAGTACCCGCTAGTGCGTGCGTGACGCGCTCGTGTGGACAGTCGTACCGCACGCCGCCGCAGCGGGAGACGCAAGCCGCAGCACGCTCCCGACATATACCTTCCAGACCTGTTATCCAGATCTAGAACAAATTGGACTTTATTAAAAATATTATTATACAAATACATAACTATTGAGTAAGTACATAATAATAGTTATACTCTGTATTTTTTTAGTGTTTGTGGTTATTGAAGTCGGTTTTTAGGTAAGTGTTTGATATTGTTCAAATAAAATTAACAAAATTTAAAAAAAACAACGGATAATGAAAGTAATAATAGGTAAACTATAAGTATTACACAAAATCCATCAAAAATAGGTCCAGCCTCCTTGATGCAACTCATGTCAAACTTTTCGAACTCGGACACAATTTCCTTGTCGATCGATGTCTCATGCGATTTCTTGCCTTCTTGAGATAACTGCAAGAGAAATTTAATACTTCAGTAATCTTCACACATAGCCTAGTGGTTAGGACGTCCGCCGTCTAATTGGAGGTCGGGGGCTCGATCCCAGGCACGCACCTCTAACTTTTCGGAGTTATGTGCGTTTTAAGTATTTATAATATTACTTGCTTAAACGTTGAAGGAAAACATTGTGAGGAAACCTGCATGCCTGAGTTCTCCATAAATGTTCTTAAAGGTATGTGAAGTCTACCAATCCGCACATGGCCAGCGTGGTAGACTATGGCCAAACCTTCTCACTCTGAGAGGAGACCCGTTCTCTGTAGTGAGCCGGCGATGGGTTGATCATTTCGAAGGTTACCAGGTTCGAAGGTTGTATGAAAGTCCTATGTTTTCAAAACTGTTTCTTAGCTGACACCTACTTCTAAGAAAGAACCTACCTTCCAAATTTCAAGTTTGTGGGCTTTATAGTTCCTGAAATTTTGTGATTAGTCTGTCAGTCAGTCAGTGAGTGAGTGAATGAGTGATATTTCACTTTTTTATATAAAGAAGATAGATGATAGATAAAAAAACAATACAAGCCTTCATTCTTCCTGATATCGCTGACATATCGACGGATTTACTTTCGTCCACGAAATTGCTCGCAAGCCGGACATTCGTTATGCGTGAAAAGTTCAGACCTACAAATAAAATATAAATGTCATGAAATTATGGTAAATGTATTCACTTTTCACTTCACTTTCACTTTTAGTTCACTTCTTTGTTCACTCTTCGTTCACTTTTGTCGAACAGTAAACTCACGCCTCTGGCGACTGTATCCACTACCCAAAAAGGCATGCTACACATGCTTTGTCGTATTCTAGTGCCACTTTGTATATTTCGTCATTCATGTATCACTCATTCATCATTGTATCAGTATTCACATTGTGTTCACTCTCATACTTTTAGTTCACTCTTTTAGTTCATTTCCTTCAATTTTTTTTTTATTTTTTTATGGAACACAAACAGCTTTTACATTTTTACTTAGCTACTTATTTCTAGTTTGTACATATGCCTATTAAGTGTTCACTCATTCACATTATATCTATTGAATTTTGTGCGGGAGTTAGTTAGGTTAGTAGTTACATTAAATTAAATTATAATGAGTTAGTTTGTTATGAAGTGGTTACAAACAAAGTATATAATTCTAATCATGCTAAACCTACATATAATTATTTAAACTTTTTTATTTCAGCTAAAAATTTACCAAATTTGTGTTGAAAATGATCTAATTGTACATATTTCTGATTATATATATCGCATGTCCTCACTAAAAATCTATTATGGCCATAGTTTGTGTTAATACGTGGAAGAATAAAGGTTTTTACATTCCGTCTGGACAATCGCGGTACAGAGTACATTATTTTACTTAGTAAATAAGGGGTGTCAATAAGACCATTTACAATTTTATACAAGAAGATTTGATCCTTGTGTTCCCTCCTGAGCTCTAAAGAGATGAATTCAGTGATACTAAAGGACTTAAATCTCTTACTTAAACATTTTAAAAATTTACGTTGAATGGATTCTAGCATATTGACATAAACAGCGTACTGTGGATTCCATGCAGTAGAAGCATGCTCTAAATGAGATCTTACAAATGAATTAAAAAGCAAGACGAGGGTATTTGTTCACATTAACTTACTCATATTCGGCAGTAGATAATTGTCGAGCGGTATATTCACGCCTCTGGCAGCTGAATACACTACCCAAGAAAGTAAAACGCATGCTTTTCCGTATGTTAGTACCGCTTTGTATACTTCCTCAATCATACTCCACTAATACATCATTGTATTAAAATAATGTCACTTGAAAACCGACGCTGGGTATCCGATCAGGTACTTCTGTTCAAAATTTTAAACTATGAAATTGACTGCCCAAACATTTTACGCAAAATAATTTTTTCTGTGCCTCGTAAAAATTCGCGATTTTCTACGTACAAGCCTTATATTATAAGGGGATGCAGAACAAACTTAGGAGAAAACAATGTATTGATTAGAATATGTCGCGAACATAATAATCTTTTTAAAACTGCGAAAAATATGATAATAGATCCTCATTCACTCTCCTTGCAGCAGTACAAAAAAATGCTGCATCAGTATATTGATGCAGCATTATAAACTCGTATGCTTCTTCGTAATTTTTCTTATTTTTCTTGTTTTACGTAATATTTAGTATTTAATATTTAGTACTATTGTAAAATGCAGTGTTTTTATTTTTTATTTTTTCATATTTGTATTTTTAGCTTTAAGTTAACTGGTAATCCCGCACTTGCAAACTTTTAAAATGCATGCCGGTTTGCCAGTAATTGGGTGTACACTCTAAATTTTTTCTCTGTGAACTGTAATTGTTATTTTATAATATGTGTACTATCTGTTGGCAAACCAATAAAATAAAATAAAATAAAATAAAGTATCTGTATTGCCTCAACGTTCACTCGGCATTCACTTTTCATTCACTTTTAAGTTCACTTTTTGTTCGCTTTATGCATTCATCTGCGAGATATAAAAGAATTAACTCACTCATATCAGGCAGACGATGCTTGGCCAGCGACAACGATGTTGAAGCGCCAGCAACTCTATACTTGGCGAACGGTAAACTTACACGCCCATGGCGACTGAATCTATTACCCAAGAAGGTAAGACGCATGCTTTATCGTATTCTAGTACCGCTTCATATATTTCCTCATTCATGCACCACTCATTTATCATTGTATCTGTATTCATTAATGTTTACTCAACATTCACTTAGCGTTTTCACTCTACTTTCACTTTTGGCTCACTCTTCGTTCATTTATTAATCTTTGTACACTTTTCATTCACTTTTAAGTTCACTTTTTGTTCGCTTTATGCATTCATCTGCGAGATATAAAAGAATTAACTCACTCATATCAGGCAGACGATGCTTGGCCAGCGACAACGATGTTGAAGCGCCAGCAACTCTATACTTGGCGAACGGTAAACTTACACGCCCATGGCGACTGAATCTATTACCCAAGAAGGTAAGACGCATGCTTTATCGTATTCTAGTACCGCCTTATATATTTCTTCATTCATGCACCACTCATTTATCATTGTATCTGTATTCATTAATGTTTACTCAACATTCACTTAGCGTTTTCACTCTAATTTCACTTTTGGCTCACTCTTCGTTCATTTATTAATCTTTGTACACTTTTCATTCACTTTTAAGTTCACTTTTTGTTCGCTTTATGCATTCATCTGCGAGATATAAAAGAATTAACTCACTCATATCAGGCAGACGATGCTTGGCCAGCGACAACGATGTTGAAGCGCCAGCAACTCTATACTTGGCGAACGGTAAACTTACACGCCCATGGCGACTGAATCTATTACCCAAGAAGGTAAGACGCATGTTTTATCGTATTCTAGTACCGCTTCATATATTTCCTCATTCATGCACCACTCATTTATCATTGTATCTGTATTCATTAATGTTTACTCAACATTCACTTAGCGTTTTCACTCTAATTTCACTTTTGGCTCACTCTTCGTTCATTTATTAATCTTTGTACACTTTTCATTCACTTTTGGTTCACTTTTTGCTCACTCATCTAAAAGATATAAAAGAATTAACTCACTCATATCAGGTAGACGATGCTCGGCGAGCGGCGACGACGTGGAGGCGCCAGCAACTCTATACTTGGCGAACGGTAAACTCACGCCCATGGCGGCAGAATCCGTTACCCAAGAAGGTAAAACGCATGCTTTGCCGTATTCTAATGCCGCGTTGTATTTTTCACTGCCCAGTCCCTCTCTATGGGCAAAAATACAATTTACTGGTACTGATTCTGATAGCAACTAAATTTTAGTTTTTGATAAATATATATAGTTTTTTTTCCCAACACCTTTAGGGCGTTTGTGCACTCATTCGTATTCGATTCATATTCGTTTTCGTAAAAATAAGATTCGAAGTTGCCGTCATAAAAAATGTACATACCTATTATGTTTGTACTGATTCGTATTTTGCTTTGTTTCGTATTTTCGATCCGTATGAATAAGAACCAAATTAGTGCACAAGCTTAGGTACATTTTGTATGACGGCCACTACGAATGTGTATTATTACGAAAACGAATACGAATCGAATACGAATGAGTGCACTTATTAAAATCGTTAAAAAAATTGTTATAGATAAGAAATTAATGATAAAGACTGAACAAAATGCAAGACTATTAATTTAAGTTAAAGTTATTATAAAACTTGGTCTTGTGTTACCTCCCATACAAGGATTTGCCCGTAATGACCGCGCTGGGCAGGCGTGTTGGTCAACGCAGGGCTAGAATGGTCGCACAGGTGTCGCTGCTGCCCCGACACCGGCCTGTGACATTTATCTAGTCTAGCCAGTTGGAATGGTTATACCATCATTTCTGTCGGTTGCCAGAACCTCGTCAGTAGTCCAGCAGGGGGCACTGTGGGCAGGTGAGGTGGAATGGCGACCTCGCACCAAAAGACGCAGCGTTGGAAGACCCCTCCACCAGGTGGACGGACGACATCAGACGAGTCGCAGGAAGCCGCTGGATTCAGGCGGCGCAAGACCGTGACGTGTGGAAGTCCCTACAAGAGACCTATGTCCAGCAGTGGACGTCTATCGCTTGATGATGATAATGATATTATATGACTTACTTGGTCAACACCACAACATCTGTCCCTTCACTTTGGAAAGCCCCGGTGAATGTTCCGCCATTTTCATTTACAAGCTTCATCACCTTAAGCTTTTCCTTCTTCGATAGTCCTGTCGTTGTCACCTGATAATAATATTTAATATAAGTCCCGCAAATTGCTATTGCGCTGGAACCATATCTCATCAACATCGAAATGACGTCTTTTTGACGTCAGTCGAAATAATAATATACCATCAGCTTGAAACTTCAGTCTAGTGCTGACGTCACTATAATGGCAGCCACGCGCATTAGCATTTTGCGGGACTTACATCATATTATGTTTGAGACTAGCTTATGCCCGCGACTTCGTCCGCGTGGACTACACAAATTTCAAACCCCTATTTTACCCCCTTAGGGGTTGAATTTTCAAAACCCTTTCTTAGCAGATGTCTACGTCATAATAGCTGTCTGCATGCCATTATTAAAAAAAAAAAATAGTACGAACTATGTGCCCTGCCCATTGCCACTTCAGCTTCGCAACCCGCTGAGCTATGTCAGTTACTCTAGTTCTCCTACAGATCTCCTCATTTTTGATTTAATCACGTAGAGAAACTCCGCACATAGCTCTCTCCATCATCCGCTGAGTGACTCTGAGCTTTCTTATGAGGCCCATAGTTAGTGACCATGTCTCGGATCCATATGTCATCACTGGCAACACGCACTGTTCGAAGTTGTAACAAATAGTCACACCGATTCCGTTGTCTTTCTCTAAACTAAATTTAGAGTATCTGCATCCTTTTCTTTTTAACAATGCTAAAAATGGACAGAACATGAACTTTACATTTAAACACTCAAAATTTTAGTGCACGCTACAAATTTAAACAGTAGGCTCGCGACTGTGCGCTAAAATCACGGGTTTTACCATATAAAAATTACATTTAAAACTGTCAAACTGCGTGTTAGCGCACTTATAATAATTAATTATCTCTGACAGAGGTCACGTGATGTGTTGCATCACCATCTCGAATCGATTGGTATAAAAAAATTTACAAAAAAAATAAAAACCGACTTCGATACACAAACACTAAAAATTGAAAAATAATTTAATTTATTACCGAATACAAGAAGAATGATAATGAAAGATGTATACAAGAATTAATATAGTTCCATAATAATACTTTTTGGTGCCGGTGCCAATTAGGTTTAGCTGCGCGAATCGTCTAGACTTCATATTTTTATGAGACTCCACAATGGCACCTCATTGGCACCGACCCCAAAAAATATTATTATGGAACTATATTAATTCTTGTATACATAATATATTCGGTAATAAATTAAATTATTTTTCAATTTTTAGTGTTTGTGTATCGAAGTCGGTTTTTATTTTTTTTGTAAAAAAATTTTATTTCACAATTTTTAGTGGTCCCATGGAATTATGCTATGACTGGTTAAAAATCTACTGTTTACTAAGCTATTACACTGATCGCGAGAAATTTACTCTTATCCGTTGAGGAGTTCCAGTATCTATCTTCGAAGATGTTCATCAGATCTTCACCAAATTTAAATGGGACCAACTTTGAAGTATACCCTTTCAAACAAAAAAAGAATTTTCAAAATCGGTCCAGGCGTCTTCGAGTAATCGGGGAACATACATAAAAAATAAAAAATAAAAAAATAAAAAAAAAAGATTCCGACGAATTGAGAAATTCCTCCTTTTTTTGAAGTCGGTTAAAAAGCAAATGTTTGATGATTCTTAAGGCAGTCTGTGTTCGACCACAGACTCATTCGACTATTAAATGCTTTTGTATTTAGGTCGCATTTCTGATTGAGTAGTTTAAATAGCAATTGTGCCCTAATCAAGTTAATATTGCAGTAAGGTTATTATGAAAGGCAAAACTCTCGATATACCGCTTTGTGTCGTGGTTAATATTTAACTTCACTTCTGGTATGTTTATATGCGTCTGTCCTTTTCATAATACATTAGTAAGAAGAGGATGCGAATACTCTAAAATTAGGTTGTGCTCAGAATGTACCTGTAAATTAGCAAACGTAGGGAGTTTGTACTCCTTGAAGTCAGAGGATGATCCGTTGACGTTGAGCCGCAGGGAGGCCTCCCACACTGCGTCTACAAAGGACTCGCTCATCACTGGTATGTTTCTCTCAACGGCTTTCTGCGAATGTAACATAACAAAACAAATATACAGCACGCGGCCGAAAGTAATGTACATCGACCTTTAGAAGGAGATAGCAAATTTGTAGTGTTGTCCCTGTCCTTGAGACCCACAAAACCTCATATATGTATGATTGACAGAGACAACGCTCTTCAAAGCCGGAATGTCATTCTAAAGGCTGATGTACATTACTTTCTGCGGCGTACTGTAAGTAACGGTATTGTTTTTTTTTTTAATCGATATAGCGAGCAAACGAGCAGGCGGGTCACTTGAATTATCGTGCACAATGACAAAAAAATAGGACTGTAGTACGGAACCCTCAGTGCGCGAGCCTGACTCGCACTTTTTTTACACTTACAATATACTTATCAGAAAGCACAGTATTGGAAATTAGATGTGTGGTATCCTCAGCTAGAACTGTAAGGTATTGTCCTCCCATCCAGTGCACCTTCTTTTTAACATCTTCCTGAAATCATACACATCGATACTAATATTATAAATGCGAAAGTGTGTCTGTCTGTCTGCTAGCTTTTCACGGCCCATCCGTTCAACGGATTTAGATGAAATTGCCAAATTTCAGCCCAATCCGTCCAGTAGTTTCAGCTGTGCGTTGATAGATCAGTCAGTCAGTCAGTCACCTTTTCCTTTTACATATTAACTAGCTTATGCCCGCGACTTCGTCCGCGTGGACTTCACAAATTTTAAACCCCTATTTTACAACCTCTGGGTTGATCTTTAACTATGAGCTTTTAACATATGAGCTTAATAAAATATGTCATACTGCTAATTGCAAAAATATTAACTACATAACTTTATAGACACTTCAAAACTGACTGACTTTCATACAAACTTCAAACCCCTATTTTACCCCTTCAGGGGTTGCATTTTGTAGAATCCTTTCTTAGCGGACGCCTACGTTATAACAGCTATCTGCATACCGAATTTCAGCATGATCCGTCCAGTAGTTTGAGCTGTGCGTTGATAGATCAGTCAGTCACTCTGACTCAGTCAGTCACCTTTGCCTTTTATATATATAGAAGACTAGCTTATGCTCGCGACTTCGTCCGCGTGGACTATGCAAATTTCAAACCCATTTCATCCCCTTAAGGGTAGAATATTCAAAAATCCTTTCTTAGCGGATGCCTATGTCATAATAGAAATCTGCATACCAAATTTCAGCCCGATCCGTCCAGTAGTTTGAGCTGTGCGTTGATAGATCAGTCAGTCAGTCAGTCACCCTTTCCTTTTATATATTAAAGATTACCTTTTGCTGCTTAGTCATACCGCTAGCAGTGATGACTAGGCCCCTCATAGCAACCGTGAACACAGGTCCAGGAGGGATGGCTGTTCCTTCCATTAGACAGCATGAGAGACATCTGGGCCCAACTAGCCTGTAAAATGCATTTTTTTTAAAGATCAAAATGGTGAGCAAACATACAGGTGGGTCACCTGTTAAGCGACCGCCGCCCAAGATAATTTGCAGTACCAGAGGAACCACCAATGCATTGCCGGCCTTTCATGAATTTGTTAGTCCACCCCTTGAATAACCCCATGTTGTAATCTTATGGGAACACCGCTGAAGGCAGTTGATTCCACAGTTTTTTTAAAGAATATTAGCCATGTTAATTATGACTAATGTTCCCCTTTCCCTTCCAACTAAGCGAAAAACTTGTGCTAGGAGTAGGCCGACGGGTGGGGTTTGAACCGGCAACCTTTCAGAATTCAGTCTGCTCCTTAACCATTGAGCTATTGAGGCTAAATTAGATCAATAAATTAGTATCCATATGACAAGAAATTGAGACTAGAAATACATACAGAAATTGTCCATTGACAAATCTTAGTCTTTCTTGATTTGAGTAACACTTTGTTCATGTGTTCGTTCAGCACTTACACTATGTATACTATCACTTATTACTTTATACTAACTCAATAGGTTTGGTCTTCTCACTGTCTCCATTACGTCAAAAGGATAAATACTTACAAGCATTTTGTAGTCTTCAATTTCTCATAGAAGTCACCGTCAAACTCAGCCAAAACAAGGACATCCTTCTTGGTAAGTCCATCAAACTGATTCCACTTGGCCTGATGGACCCATTGTGCTTTGAGCCCACCTCCGCTATGCTGTTCACAGGCCTGAAATTGTAAAAACCGGCCAAGTGCGAGTCAGGCTCGCGCTCAGAGGGTTCCATAGTAAATTCGTATTTTTTCAACATTTTGCTATGATTCATAAAAATAAATAAAAATCTGTTTATGAATGCACAGGTGAAGCCCTTTTTTAAATGATTCCCCATTTGATATAGTTATCTTACTTTGATAATTGAAAATGTTAATGATTATTTCATGACCACAATTTAATTTTTTTCGTGTAACCACAAATTCACGGTTTTCAGATTTTTCCCCCAATGTCTGCTATAAGACCTACCTACCTGCCAAATTTCATGAATCTAGGTCAACGGGAAGTACCCTGTAGGTTTCTTGACAGACAGACAGACAACAAAGTGATCCTAAAAGGGTTCTGTTTTTCCTTTTGAGGCCCTAACCCTAAAAACTGGTCTACACTTGGTTCTTTAAGAAACTGTAACTTTATAGAATACAATATGATGAAAATTCTTTTATGTATTTATTATGTAGTGATCAATCATATTGACTTCAAAAGTGCTTCTTTATGTATCATCACCAGTTGTTATTTTTAAGCTGACACTCCGAGATCAACTGGAGGAATCCTTTGGGCAAGACCTAAGTACTTCGTTCATTCTTGAACTCTGAAGACCCCATTCCAACTATCCAAGCTCACTTCAAGAGCATAGTAGGCCTTAGGATCTGCAGTTACACGGCCTAAGCAAACTTTTATTATAGTTTATACAATACCAGCTGAGGCCCGCGACTTCGTACGCATGGATTTAGGTTTTTTAAAATCCCGTGGAAACTCTTTGATTTTCCGGGATAAAAAGTAGCCTATGTCACTCTCCAGGTTTTCATCTATACCCAAGCAAAAACTCATGTTAATCCGTTGTACCGTTGCGACGTGATTGAAGGACAAACCAACAAACCTATAAACCAACAAACAAACGCACTTTCGCATTTATAATAAGGGTACTGATAGTGATAATATTAGAATACTTACGGTAAAAGCCAGCTGCATCTCATCAGAACATTCATTTTCGCTACTGCAATCCGGAGGTATGATAAAAGTTACATTTATGTCTTCATTCATGTTAAAGCTTGGCCTTAGTGTACTTAATTAGCACAACTTTATACAAAATATAAATACTTAAAAGTATTCCTTTTAATTTTTAAAATAAAACATTGGTAAAATGCAGAAAATTACAAATGATCACAATCACAATCGGCGCGCGATTTGTTTTCTTTTCTTATATCAATGACCAAAGTGACATTATATTTTTTCACTAGTATACATATTAATCTATGGTTACAGCTCTGGGTTCTACTTAGCCCATTTGAGACTGGTAGTGTGGTAGTTTAACTAGTGCCTCAGAATAGGTACATAATAGCACAGCTGTACAGAATTTAATCTGCAAAACACCTGCAAAATCATTTAAATTAAAGCATAGGTAAATAGCAAATCTGGTAACGACACGATCCTACCGCTATATATTTAGACTAGGTATAGAGAATAGGCTATATACACCTACATCCAATATTCAATAAATAATAATCCGAACTCCGATTATAAAAATCGATTTTTCACATCACTAGGGAATGACATGTTTCTGACCTTTCTGACATTCTGACGTTAATAAATAATCAATTTTGAGGCTATGATTTGAGGTTATGGCATGTTTGTACCAAAATATCTTGCAAATTTCCCATATAAATATGTGATGAAGACGTTCGATGGATCGATAGCTTTGTTCTGGAAGAGAATTATATGAGCAACCATGTTATACGACGATTTCAAACCTATAGTTGACCTAGTTTTTAACAACTGGACAGCCCTACAGCTGGCTGTGGAACATGGGATGGGTGCTCCAGGCGGCGAAAAAGTATGTATAAGCTTATTTATGTAAACTTTTTATGATATTTAAGGATACCTGGTTTGACGTGGACTTAGCAACTACCAGTTGTGCAAACATCTAGCTTGCATCCAATGGTTTTGCACTTGTCCTACTAGTGCGTGAGATCCCTTAAGTGTTTGAAAAACAACAAATTCTATTGTTACAGACTGCACAACTGATGTCAGTATATGTAGCGAGATATTGTGTGGAAAATGTAGCAGACCAAAATGATTTGACGGAAATGTTAGAGGACTTGATGGATGAAGAATTTGAGACTGTGTGCCATGACAATTCACCTCAAGGTATTCATCAGTTTCATGGTCATAGTAATAGTAGTACATAATCATATTTTATCTAAATATATAAAAGGAAAAGGTGTCTGACTGACTGATCTATGAACGCACAGCTCAAATTACTGGACAGATCAGGCTGAAATTTGGCATGCAGATAGCTATTATAATGTAGGCATCCGCTATGAAAAGATTTTTAAAATTCAACCCCTATAAAGGGGGGAAATAGAAGTTTGTAACTTGTGCAGTCCATGCGGGCAAAGTCGCAAGCATATGCTAGTTTATAAATATAAATGTACTTCCATTAATCACAACAGTTTTTTTTTTTTTTTAATAATGACATATTGTTACAGTAATAAATTTTCTTAAAAATATAAAATTAAATTAAGTAAATAAATGTTATTAAACAATTTAGGTACGGAACCCTAAATAGGAGATACCGGTTGTGAGTTAGCTGATTAGTATGATCTATCCACGATGAGTGATATTAAGAAGAATACCAATTAAATTTTTTGTGCAAATAAGATAGTGAACTACATATGCACAAAACCCGCTTTTCTTCATACATTCGATTATCCGGATTTTCAATTATCCAAATCCCTAATTACAACAATTAGTCCGGTTAATCGAGTTTCCACTGTACATCTCAAAACTAATACTTCTGTGAAAATAAGAAAATTAACTATTTAAATAAATACTAGTGTATTTAACTTTGAATAAATTGTTTACAGAAGTTGCAACACTACTTATATTCTACCTTGGCTTGCTGAAGGAAGGCAGACACGAGGAGCTGAGAAATCATATAGAAGCAATGCCCAAATGCCAAAAATGGCTTAGTGAGCCCATACACAGCTCAGTACCACCTCAAGTGAGTAAAATGTTTGACTACTACTAATTGACCATCATCATCATCATCATCAACCGATAGACGTCCACTGCTGGACGTAGGTCTCTGGGACGTTAGGGACTACTGGTAGGGACGTTCACGCCACGGTCTTGCGCCGCCTGGATCCAGCGGCTCCCTGCAACTTGTCTGATGTTGTCCGTCCACCTAGTGGAGGTCTTCCAACGCTGCATCTTTCGGTGCAAGGTCGCCATTCCAGCACCTTGACCATACTAATATTATAAATGCGAAAGTGGGTCTGTCTGTCTGTCTCCTAGCTTTTCACGGCCCAACCGTTCAACCGATTTTGATGAAATTTGGTACAGAGTTAGCTTACATGTGCAGCATGGACATAGGCTACTTTTTAACCCAGAAATCAAAGAGTTCCCACAGGATTCTTACAAGCGCATCCGTTTAACTGATTCCCGTTATGAACCTATTGTTTAAATTTGTAGAGTAAATTTAGAGTCTTTCATTTAAAATTCATCTTCTGTCCTTTTTTTCAATATTTAAAAGAAAAGGATGGACATACTCTAAATTTAGTTTGTAGAAAACATCAGATTCAACACCAATATATTTGACTACATTATGGTTAAAATCAGTACTCTTATTATAAATGTGAAAGTGTGTTTGTTTGTTGGTTTGTCGGTTTGTCCGTCAATCACGTCGCAAAGGTGCAACAGATTGACGTGATTTTTTGCATGGGTATAGATAAAGACCTGGAGAGTGACATAGACTATTTTTTATTCCAGAAAATCAAAGAGTTCCCACAGGATTTTTAAAAAACCTAATTCCACGCGGACGAAGTCGCGGGCTAGTTTTACTATAAATCTCACTGACAAGTCACAACATATAACTCTTTATTAATTGTCTTTTAATATTATGTAATGACTTGTGCATGAAATAATTAAATGAATTTACATATATTACAGTGCCATGGCAACCCAGACGACGACACGACAAGTAGCAGTGGAGAACAAAGCGATATTGAGGAAGAAGTTGAAGAAGGAAATAGTCAAGCAAACGGTGAAGTGGCTGCTTCAATGGAGAATAATGAACCAGAACCCATGGATGAAGATGTGGAACCAGGATGGACGGTTGTTAGAACACGTAGGCGGAAATAGAATCACTCTAATCTTACTATTGACTTTTGTAAGTCATACTCATTTTGACTTGAGTATAATGTAAGAAGAGTTTGTAACTGATACAAAGTCAAGGTCAAAGTCAAAAAAGTTTATTCAAAATAGGTAATAAATTACAACTTAAATAAAACTTTAAAAAAAAAAAATTAAAACTTTTTGGTAGTCGGTTGTTGCATTTGTAAGATGATGAAATAGTGGTGATAGTTCTTACGCGAAATTAAAACTAAAGCTACAAGGGTTCCAAACGCGCCCAGGTCAGAGAGGATCTCACAACAAATCGACGATCGACGTGATTTTTTGCATGGGTAATGGGTGTAAGTAAAGACCTGGAGAGTGACAAAGGCTACTTTTCATCCCGGAAAATCAAGAGTTCCCCAGGATTTAAAAAAAGATGAAAATCCGCGCGTATGAAGTAGCGGGCATCAGCTAGTAAGCTATATTTTATTTTAAAAAATTAGAGAAGTCTGCGAAAATTGCAAGTATGTTACCCGTGCGAAGCCAGGGCGGCTCGCTAGTAGGAAATAATCAGCAGAGATAATTATAATATATTAATATCTTTATATTTCTGGTGGGAGGCTTGGCCGTGGCTAGTTACCACCCTACCGGCAAAGCAGTGCCGCCAAGCGATTTAGCGTTCCGGTACGATGCCGTGTAGAAACCTAAGGGGTATGGGTCTAATAAAAACTGCCATACCCCTTCCAGGTTAGCCCGCTATCATCTTAGACTGCATCATTACTTACCATCAGGTGAGATTGCAGTCAAGGGCTAATTTGTATCTGAATTTTAAAAAAAAATGTACTTTTCCATTCACATTAAGTTTCTACTAGAGCTCACGAAAATTTTACTTTATTTGCACAGTAGTGGAGTATAGGTATTGTACGAGTGATGTTATTGTCTAGTTTAGACAAAATTGCCTAGTTAGGCACAATACTGGCACCGATTCCGTTGTCTTTCTCTAAACTATATTTAGAGTATCAGAACATGAACTTTACATTTAAAGACTCTAAATTTTAGTGCACGCTACAAATTACAGTAGGCTCGCGACTGTGCGCTAAAATCACGGGTTTTACCATCTAAAAATTAAATTTAAAACTGTCAAACTGCATCTGTCCTTTTCATATTACATTTGTAAGAACAGTATGCAAATACTCTAAAATTAGGTTGTGCTCAGAATCAGTACCTACCTGTCTAGTTAGGCACAATACTGTCTAGATCAACACAAAGATACAGAGTTGTTGTTAATGTTAGATCTCTTTGAAGAATAGGCTACTTGACAATTTTTTTAAGTTGGTCTTAAATGGTTAATATTTGTCCTATTATATCAAAAAAATTAACACTATATTTTTTTGCGCCCTAAAAACCGTAAAACTTTAATTTAAAAAAATATTTTTCTTAGACAGGTGAAAACACTGTCGGCCATGTTTGGCCGATAGATTATCTGTGCTCTGACGTCATGCATTTGTAAACAACAGTATAACCCTGGGTTATACTGTTGTTTACAAATGCATGACTTTAGGGCGCAAATAAATATAGTGTTAATTTTTTTGATATAATAGGTCAAATATTAACCATTTAAGACCAACTTAAAAAAATTGTCAAGTAGCCTATTGTTTTTGTTTTTATCTCATCTTAATATAAGAATTGAGTTGCCTACAAATTTCCTGACATCTTTGTATACAAAATTTGACTTAATCATATTCTTTTAATTTAACTCTGATTCACTGTTCTTCGAATTTAACTCTGATTCACCAACATATCAACTAGAACAACTGTTATTTGGAGTCATATACAAAATAATATTATGTACTTATAATATCTACAGTACCCGGCAGAAATATTCTACAAATCGACCTTTAGAAAGAGATAGAGGTTTTGTAGAGCGTTGTCTCTGTCGTTGAGGCAGACAAAAAGTCACATAGGTATGAATCTAATAGTCGATGTACCTACATTATTTCTTGCTGGCTACTGTACTAAGTAGTATTGTAAAAATATAACATTTTATATGCCATAAGTAAGAGTATTTTTAGTAGATTTTTACTCTGAAATTATGGGTACCTAGTAGGAAATTTGTAGCCAACCTCTAGATATTTAAATTGATAAGCTAATTTATTGTAATACATAATGTAGCATTTTAAAATGTAGTGAAATATTTGGTTACAAAATATACCATGATGTAGAAATTATTTTGTACTGTTTAAATAAAAACTGTTGTAACTTGTACGTAACTTCATTTTATCAAGTACTTTTATTATTAAATAAATGTGCTAAATGTTAATTGTTGTTTTATTTAAATAGGTACTGTCAAAGTGTGACCCATGAAAGACGCGTATAAAGAGCAACTTCCAAGTTTCTTGTTGGTTCCTCTGTAGAAAGGGCATTTGAAACCAGTGGTACATAAAAGTAAAATAATGTACATCGACATAGGAGATAACGGATTTGTAGAGTACCTATTATCTCTGTCGTTGAGACCGCCAAAACGTTATATAGGTATGAGTGACAGAGACAAACCCGAAATGTCATTTTAAAGGCTGATTTACATTATTTTAACCCATCGAGAGGGGTCACGTCTGGTTAGGTTTGTTTCAATAAAAGTCTTTCTATTACTGTCACCGCACAGCATATTTTGCAGGTGCTTCTTTGCTCTTTAATATTCTTGGTTCTCAATTATTTTCTTTAGGTTCTCCTAAAATTTTAAAGTACCTACCTACAAAATTAAAATAATAACACCTAACTATTGGGTTTCTGCATCGTGACTTAACCCAGGGGGGTGTCACTCTCATATTAGCTTGTTCTCAGGTTGCTACAAGCGCCATCTTACAGACAGCAGAAAAATGTAAATTATTTTTTGTTCAATCGCTCAATAGATGGCGCTAAAGAATCTGTAGTTTGTGCTCAGAATAATAGTTTGTGGCATGTTTGTACTTTGTGGTCTTTCACATGTCAAAAGTATTGTTTGCAGTTTGCTTCAATTTCAAAACTTGTGCATAACGACTTACTGATTTCTATAGATTTATTTCACAACTTGGCTATTTTATTGGACTTTTGATATCTGTTATAATTATTCGACCCTGGCTTCCCCTTCTGGATCTTGATGGTGGTGTGAAACGTTCGACTTGGCTTTGTTTTACTGGATTTTACGTTTGCATATCGGAATTGGATTTTGTGTAGATAATGTCGTTAAATAAATATTGGAAATGTTATTTTGGATGCGAATACCATGGTACGTAACAGTTTAGTGTACAACTCACTACCGCATATTTGCTAGATACCAGCTTTAAGTGCTCTCTGACAAAAGGAGGTTGGCAGTCTAGCTATTTAATTTGGTCGTTTCTCGCATAGATATTAGATAATATACTAATGTTTCTCGCAAGCCTAACGGCGGTTACACAGTCATCCGATCCGAGTCCGAGAAAATACGTTCCTTTTTGCTTTGTATGGTAGATGGTAGCTTATGATATATTATTATGTCGTGTAGATAATCGCTGGTATTCTCACGGATGACGGATATAACTCGGATGGCGAAAGTGCAGTGCGTAATCGCCGTAAGCCATAGCGTCATGATTCCTGTCCACTCCCTGCTGTGCAACCAAAATTCAGCTTAGTTAGTTAAAGTTATAATAGATACTTAATTGATTAACACCTAATCATTGTCTTACAGGCATTTTGCATCGTTTTCCCAATCCTGATCACGATGATCATAGATTTATTTTGTGGATGAATGTTTTGGACTCAGAAACGCAAAAAAGGTGCAGGAAATACATTTACAACACTTTGAGATTATGTGACGAACATTTTGAACTATGTTATCGTGTTCCTAGTGGAAAACTAACGCGGAATGCATTTCCAACTTTGAAACTTGGTAAGTACCAGAAAGTCCCAAATACAATAATGAAATAAGATTTTGCTATTGTATATAAAAATAATATTGTACGCAAAGATTATAATATCTATACTAATATTATAAAGAGGTTGAGCGTGTAAGTTTGTAGGGGGTAATCTCTGGAACTACTAAACCGATTTTAAAAATTCTTTCACCAATAGAAAGCTACATTATTCCTGAGTGACATAGGCATAATTTTATTTCAAAAAATTAGATATCCCTACCAAAATTACCTATGCGACGCTGGGATGGGCTAGTTGTATATATAATGTGAATTGTAATGCAACTGTAAGACTGTTGTAACCTTTATATTGCCATAAATTGCAGCTTTTCGCCAGGCACCAAACCTACCATTACTTCAAGATGAATCAATTTTGAGCCAATCTTCTGCACAGAATACTGACAACTCAGCAAATGTATCAAGTAAGTTTTTGTTAAAATAATAATTTATTGTGTGTCAAATATTGTTAAAGGAAGTAAATTCAGGATGAAGAAATATTTTTTAAAACATAAATCCTAGCAGACAAAGTTAAAACTAGTAAAGGAATAAGCTAGTCCTGTATAATAAGTGAATAATGGACCCTGTTTTACTTTTTCTTAAAAATAATAGGTATTTGTGGTATGTTAGCTGAATAAATATTTTGTTTTTAGCTTTACTTGAAACCACTCAGCCACTTCTGCAAAGTGAAGAGCTAATTCAGTTGATACAGGCAGAAGTTCCATGCACAACAAAAGATTTGCCTTTAGATGTTTCCATGAATGTAACAGAACCTATTATGGTTACATCCGAAGACATAACTCAGTCCACTGGTAAGATTGGTATACAGTTTTGAATGCTTGTTTGTTTTGTTTTATTAGTATTTTTACTTAACTTAATGGAGGCTGATCTCAATAGTAATTAGCCACTATACAGGAGATATTATAGTGCACTATGTTCACAAATACAGGTGTACTCTATTCCCTCAACCTCAAAGTCCGATGAGATAGCTAGTAGCCTGAACATAAACCTGTTATTTAGGTATTGTTCAAGCTCATCTAAAAGTTTTTGTTTTATATAATTTCAGGTATGTACAAGGCTTCTTCTGCTGGACACAAGGGGCACAGGATTGTGAATCCTTGCAAGAAACCTACGTCCAGCTATCGTCAATCGCTTGAGATGCCAAAGACAATAACGGACAATGCGTATTATAATAAAATTCAAAGGAAAGTTTATAAAATCGAGCAAAAACTCAAAAAGTTGAGTGAAAAGTATAAAACCCAAACTAAGAAAATTAAATGTGCAAGGAATTTATCTCATTCGAAACAGTTCATTAAATTAATTGAAACTTTCCCGGAGCCCATGAAAATTTTTACCAAAATGCAAATGAAGGGAAAATTTAAAGCAAGAGGCAGGAGATACACTATAGAGGAAAAAGCATTTTCTTTGTCAATTTTAAAACAAGGTGCCAAAGCTTATAATTTTTTGAAGAAAAGATTTGTTTTGCCGTCCAAACGGAGCCTTCAAAAATTACAAAGCCGTATTCCTTTAGAGCCAGGAATAAATGAAAATGTATTTCAGCATTTAAAAAAAGCAGTCAAAGGCTTACCTGTTGAAAAGAGGCTTTGCACTTTGATTTTTGACGAAGTGGCCTTAGAACCAGGCCTTTATTTCAATAAAGGCCAAATAAGTGGTTTTGAAGATTTTGGTTTCAAAAACTCTAGACAGATCGCTGACCATGCATTAGTCTTTATGGTAAAAAGTGTTAAGGGCAAATTTAAGCAACCTATATGCTACACTTTCTGTAGAAGCTCTACTAAAAAAGAAGATTTAAAACATTTAGTAAAATTAGTCACACAGAAAATAAACGAGACTGGTTTAAAAATAATTGCAACCGTTTGCGACCAAGCACAAACAAATGTAGGGGCAATTAAAAGCTTGCAAGAAGACACAAAGCGAGAGTATTTAAGAAAAGGGTTAGAATACCACTCTCATGGTTTTGAAATTGCAAATAATAAAATTTTTCCTCTATTTGACACTCCACATCTTATAAAAGGTGTACGAAATAATCTTTTAAAAAAAGATGCAATGTTCCTTCAAAATGGCAAAGAAAATATTGCTAAATGGGAACATTTAAATTTGCTTTTAAGTGAAGACGTTGGAGATCATGAACTAAGACTCTGTAATAAATTAACAGAAACCCACATTAGTCAAGCAAAACTACCCAAAATGAAAGTAAAATACGCTGTGGAAGTGTTCAGCCAGAGAGTGTCATCTGCCATGAGATTTTTAGCACGTAAGTATTAATTTTTTAGGCTTCCGTACCTCAAAAGGAAAAACGGAACCCTTATAGGATCACTTTGTTGTCTGTCTGTCTGTCTGTCAAGAAATTTACAGTGTACTTCCCGTTGACCTAGAATCATGAAATTTGGCAGGTAGGTAGGTCTTATAGCAGACATTCGGGGAAAAAGCTGAAAACCGTGAATTTGTGGTTACATCACACAAAAAAATTAAACTGTGGTCATGAACTAATAATAAGTATTTTCAATTTACCTAGGATAACAAGTGGGGTATCATATGAGAGGTCTTTACCTGTACATTCTAAAACTGATTTTTATTTATTTTTATGCATCATAGTTTTTGAATTATCGTGCAAAATGTCGAAAAAATACGACTGTTGTATGGAACCCTCGTTGCGCGAGCCTGACTCGCACATGGCCGGTTTTTATCAATCTTAATATTATTTTAATTCAAAGTTCTAATGAAAATATGAAAGTTTAATCACTACAAAATCAGTTTTTATCTTTGCCCAGGTATAATGATAGATGATGTGTACATGCCACAAGATTATTTATATTCCATGTTATTATTAATCAGCCAATTATGCAACACAAGTCATACTTGAAAAATATCCAAAACTTTAACAATTGCTAACAATTAATAGCAATTTTTTTTCAGGTCACAAAATATTACCGGCAGAGTGTCAAGACACAGCTGACTTCTTGTTACTTATTGACAAATTATTTGACTCCTTCAATGGAAGCACTTATTCCGGGACACCTAAGGAGCTGAAAGGGTGTCTTAAATGCAGTTCTCCCCATGTAAAGTTTTGGGCTGAAGTTTTACCAATTTTAAAAAACATAAAATACAAATCTACGAAAAAGAATAAGGATGGTACTGAACAAACTAAATATGAAAAGGTACCGTCTACAGTGAACTGGGCGAGCAATATTGAAGCGTTCATGGAAATGTGGGAGGTGCTCAAAAAAGATCATCAAGTGTCCAGTATACTTACTAGGAATTTTAACCAAGACCCATTAGAAAATTTCTTTAGCAGTGTCCGTAGTAATGGTGTCCGAAATATTAACCCAACTTGTGCTCAATTTACTAATGCCTACAAAACACTGTTAGTGAATAATCTAAATTCACCACATTCTGCGAACGCCAATTGTGAAGCTGATAATAATAAATGCTTACTAAAATCATTGACAGACCTTTTAAAATCAGAGGATCTTCAGGCAAATGTGGAAAATGTTACAATTAACATTGACAATTTTATAGAAAATTTAAATAACACAACTTGTAGAGACATCCAAGATGAAAAAATTATACACAAAGAGACAAAACGGTATGTTGCAGGGTACATAATACAAAAATGTCAAAAAAAAATATTTCAAAACTGTCAGACTTGCAAAAGTAATTTGTTTAATAATGAAATAGATCCTGCGACATACACATATTTTAGAGATTACACAAAAAAATCTTTAGTGTATGCTAAAGATGACTTCATTAATATTAGTAACCAAATATATGAAATAATCATATCATGTTTAAAAGATTCGCCTCAAGAAAAACAATTAAAAGAAAAAATCACTAGCTTGATATATATAGACGTTAATTTTAACATCTTAACTTGCGAAACTCACAAGAATCTTATTATAAAAAGTATAGTTAATATCTCTATTAACATTATTGTACACAGTTGGTGTAAGTGTATTAATCAGTTGCTAAAAGGCAAAATGATTAATTTTGATAAAAACGATTCTGTTAAAGCACAGGCTAGGTCATATTATACTAGAAGATGCAAGAAATAAAATTATGTAAAACCCTATTTATTTTTCTTTTAATCAATAATTTCTATCCTTTTCCCAGGACGGCAGTTGGCGCCAGTTTCCCTCGAATTTGAACCAGACTATAGTTGAAGACATGTGAAGACCCAGTATCCATCAAAGTGGAAATGGAGATGCGTTTAGCTGACACCAGCAGATTATTGATTGATGTGTTAATTTTATAATAATATTTTCTTTTCATAAATGGATTGGTCAGCTAAACACGTCTCCATGTCTACTTTGATTGATACTCGTCCGAAGTCTGGTTCAAATTGAGGGAACTGGCGCCAAGCCGCGATCCAGAAAAAAATGAAATTATACAGCGCCATCTATTGCATTATTATTGTTATTGTACTACTAGCGACATCTCTGAGGCAGCGGAGTAAGCTTGGTTCCCTTTTCCAGTTACGTAGTATGAGTTGCTTATCTATACCCATATTAGTATATTATCTATGACTTAACCCAACCCTTATAATGGATTAATACCCCAACTGTCCCCTAAAATCACAACCACAGAGTACATTGAATATGATCACAACTTAAGAAGAAACTATTTTGTACTAAAACATAGTGAAAGTGACCATTATTATTGATATTTTCTTTGCTTGTCCCGATTTAGCAAAAATTATAATATCCATCCTACTGGTAAGGTTATGGTTTGAAGTTTTTAACTTTTCTTTTTACTCATAGGGGTGCAACTCTAGAACATTAAAAAATCGCAAATTGAAAATCGCTCGTGGTGCCATCTAAGCGCGAGCACGGCTAAACAAATAGAGAACAGTTTACAAAAGACGTCAATAGATGGCGGGCACATTGGTGTAATTTTAATGACATTAATAAATTATAACCAAGTTTTCATGTTTTCGTGTGCTGTAGTAAATATTTATATTTCTGTTAAATTTATCTGACCCTGCTTTAATAACAGGACTCTGTAGTCTGTATTTCCTTTCACCACCTCGATAACTATATTCTAAGGATTGATTTAGTGACTCGATTTATGCCTGAACGATTGACCACGGCTACGGATTACGGACTTGTTTTTGCTTTGTGAAATGATTTTTCTGTGAATATATTTGTGCAGAAAAATGCCACGGAGATCTCGATGTGTGTCTGGATGTGACTAATTCGGTAAGTATAAAATCAGCTTACTCGTAATCTAACTCAAAATTACTTCAATGAGTCAAACTCTATGCACCATTAAGGCACCATTAGCACATTAGGTATTTTATCATGATACTAGGTATATAGTTCCTGCGATTTCGTCCGCTCGAAAAAACTATTTTAGAAATCCCGTGAGAAGTCCAATTTTCCGGGATAAATGTGGCCTACAAGTTACAACCGTCTGATGCAAGCTATCTCTGTACCAAACAGATGATGACCACCACTTTGTCTACGTGGATTTAGGGTTTTTGGGAATCCCATGGGAACTGTTTGAGTTTTCCGTGACAAAAGAAGCCTATGTCCTTACCTGGATGCAAGTTATCTCTGTACTAACTTTCATCATAAACGGTTACACAAATTTACTGTAAAAAGCTAGCATACAGACAGGTTGACACACTTTTGCATTTATCATATTGCTATGGATTATTAACTACTAATTCTGTAAATTTTTTGTTTTGTAATTAAGTGTACTTACAACATTTGTTTTGAACTTTATTGACTAAGTTATTTTTATATTACAGGTATCAGCTAACAACTAATTAAGTACAATAAGTAAGTATAGACTAATGCATATTTTATGTTATTACTTTTTCAGATGTTTGCATGGCTTTCCAAAACCTGGCTACTCCTCTCCTTGAAACCATTTAAACAATGAAAAGAGATAGTAGGACAACATTTAGAAAGCAAGACTGATAATGAAATAATATATAGTTACGAATTATCAAATTTGCAATCACCAGTTTGAAGATCGTTGAAATACACCAGTTGTGGTAGTAATATGAAAGTTATGAAAAGTAAATAACCAAAAATTTTGGATTTGAGCGTTACCTATTTCACAATCTCGTGGGTCTTGAATTTGGGTATGTATTTTATGTACCTAGTTACGAATTTATGAAAATAAAATATTTTACAAAACCTTAAAACCTTTTTATTTCTATAGTGTTTTATAATTTAGTATCTTAAAGAGTCAGTCTTGTAATATATATTTTTAAACATGTTTTAAACAAACGTTAATGGTATTATTGATGTTTTTTTAAAACATGTTCAAAAATATAAAATATTCTAGTAAAGTACATTTAAATAGCATTTAAATTTTCGCGCTCTCGCACGCCTAGCGCGCTTTTAGTGCCCTCTAGATGTGAGCACACGCGTAACTTTGAAAAAGAAATCTAGAGTCGCACATCTATCTCTAGTATATAGTAGATAATCTATGTTTTTACTGATCTAAGGCAAGAACCACAGAGTACATTGAATAAATTGAATATGCAAGAACACACGAAAATTTTTATTCTCTGATCGACAATGACAATAAATAATCGAGATATCGATTATTTATTCTAATGTACTGGAGTTATTCGTCTGTGGCGCGGACTTAGGTCGTGGGTCGTGGTCATAAAGGGTCAAGAGAGCTAGAACCCAAAGCCGGAAAGCCAGTTAACATTAAAAAAACACTTTTCATAGTCTGTGAGGGTCATTGACCTTAAAATTTTGACAGCTGTTTGTCCAAATTTAGAAAAATATGTCGATATTTTTTTAGGTAAACCGGTGCAAATATAACAATTTTTTAAATATAAATAGTTATAAAATAAGTTACTTTAATGCCGCTAACTGCACGACAACGAAGTATTCACAATAAAAATGGGGCGAAAAGATCGGCCAGTTTCACCAAAGGAAAAAGATCGCGAAAGGCCAGCGAAGGGTAACTATTTATTTATTTTTAGGTTTTTGATAAACAAAGACTGTATTATCTAAAAGCTTCAGTAAGTAAAAATATAATCTATACTTTGTACGCAATACCAGTTTCGGTTTTATAACCTCTTAAGTCTCCTCTCACTGGTATTTTTATGGATTTCTTCGTTACGGCTTTTGTCCCATAGAGAGACAACAGCTCAGTTGATAGCCTGTTGAGTGATTTTGAAATTCTGGACAAGACTACCAGTATCAAGGATATCAGTATCCATATTCACTATAACATAATCCATACTAATATTATAAATTATGCAAAAGTGTGTCTGCCTGTCTGTCTGCTAGCCTTTCACGGCCAACCTTTCAACTGATTTTGACGAAATTTGCTGCAGAGATAGCTTGTGTCTCGGGGAAGGATAAGGATTTTTAAAAACCTAAATCCATGCGGACGAAGTCGCGGGCATCATCTAGTTTCATATAAATTGGCTAAACTGATAGGCCTTGAAGAAGCCCGTGGGAACTGTTTGATTTTCCGGGGTAAAAAGTAGCCTATGTATAAGCTAACTCCAACATATAAGCTAAGACTGTACCAAATTTTATCAAAATCGGTAAAACTTTTGGGAAGTGAAAAGCTAGCAGACAGACAGACACTTTCGCATATATAATACTAGCTGATACCTGCGACTTCATTCGCGTGGGATTAGGTTTTTAAAATTCGTGGGAACTCTTTGATTTTCCGAGATAAAAAGTAGCCTATGTTACTCTTCAAGCCTTTAACTATACCCATGCAAAAAATCACGTCGATCCGTTGCGACGTGATTGAAAGACAAACCAAAAACCAACAAACAAACACACTTTCACATTTATAATAAGGGTACTGATTAGTATGGATTTATCAAATATGCTGTATATATTTTTTATAGCTATTTAATAATAAAATCTGTGTGTGTTTTCAGAGAGTATCTGTTCACAAATGCGCCATCTGATCTACGCAGCATAGCCTACCCTGGTGGCGCAGTTGCGCTGGGTCTGCTGTTGGTAGCCCGTCTAACATCTGCCTACTGGGGACAGATCGCGGACTGTGATGAGACTTATAATTACTGGGAGCCATTGCATTATTTGGGTGAGATTTTTTCAGTAAATTTATTCATGAAAAATGGATCTCCTCTCAGAATGAGAAGTCTGCGATGTTGGCCCAGTGATACCTTTGAGAACATTATAGAGAACTCAAGCATGCAGGTTCCCTCACGATGTTTTCCTTCACACGTAATATTTCATTGCATAAAAGTAAAAACACATAATTTATAGCCTCAATAGCTCAACCGGTAAAGGAGTGGACTGAAAACCGAAAGGTCGACGGTTCAAACCCCGCCCATTGCACTATTGTCGTACCTACTCCTAGCACAAGCTTGACACTTAGTTGGAGAGGAAAGGGGAATATTAGTCATTTAACATGGCTAATATTCTAAAAATAAATATTAAATAAATCCGAAAAGTTAGAGGTGTGTGCCCGGGATCGAACACCCAATCACCCGAATAAAAGGCTAATGCCTTAACTTCTAGGCTATCACCTCTTCAAATTTCAAATATTTTAGATTTTAGGTGTCTAAATAGTTTTTCCTTCTTCCTTACCTTATCCCACACTATGTGGGGTCCGCACAACATGTCTTCTTCTTCCACTCACTTTTGCCATATTATCCACCCCTTTTACACGCATATCCTCTTTCACACAATCCACCCACGTTCTCCTCTTTTTTCCTTCCATATGCATATTCAACATTCTTCTAGTGACATGGCTTTCTTCCCTCCGCATTATATGCCCATACCATGCCTCTATATGTCAATGTCATGTCTATATGTATAAATATTGTTTTATTTTTTTTCAGTGTATGGGAATGGCCTACAAACATGGGAGTACAGTCCAGTGTATGCAATACGCTCATACATGCCACTGTGGCTGTTTGCAGTCCCCGCCAAGATACTGTCACTCGCTATGACACCAGTTTCTGTGTTCTATAGCCTTAGGGCCGCGCTCGCGGCGCTGACGGCCTGCGCTGAACTCATGTTTTACAAGTAAGTATAGTTCGTTATTCACTTGCTTTAACGGTGAAGGAAAACATCGTGAGGAAACCTGCATGCCTGAGAGTTCTCCATAATGTTCTCAAAGGTATGTGAAGTCTACTAATCCGCACATGGCCAGCGTGGTAGACTATGGCCAAACCCTTCTCACTCTGAGAGGAGACCCGTTCTCTGTAGCGAGCCGGCGATGGGTTGATCATGATGATGATGATGATAGTTGGTAAGCCATGATATCCTAGTGGTTAAGATGTCTGCCTCCTATGGGAGTACGGGACTTCGATCCGGGCATATACTTCTTCGGACTTACGTGCGTTTTACGTTTTAAGCCCTTGACGACCTCCCTGACGCAGTGGTAAGCGCTGTGGTCTTATTAGTGGGAGGTCCCGGGTTCGATTATTGGCAGGGAGGAATTTTATAATTTCTAAATTTCTGGTATAGTCTGGTGGGAGGCTTCGGCCGTGGCTAGTTACCACCCTACCGGCAAAGCCGTGCCGCCAAGTGATTTAGCGTTCCGGTACGATGCCGAATAGAAACCAAAGGGGCATGGGTTTATTAAAACTGCCATACCCCTTCCATGTTAGCCCGCTTCGATCTTAGACTGCATCGTCACTTACCAACAGGTGAGATTGCAGTCAAGGGCTAACTTGTATAAAATTCCAAATCCCCGCCAGGAATCGAACCCAGGACCTCCCGCTAATAAGACCGACTCGCACTTGGCCGATTTTTATATCTAATTTTTTTTTTAGGGCTGTGTGCCACGAGTTCGGTGTACACGTAGGTCGGGTTTGGCTGTGCCTCGCGCTGCCTGCCGCGGGCTGCTTCGCTGCCTCGGCGGCCATGCTGCCGTCTGCATGGAGCGGCACGCTGGTGTCTGCTGCCTTGGCTTGCTGGTGGCGGAAGAGATACCCACTAGCTATCATACTGACAGCTGCGACTGTACTGCTCAGTGAGTATCCCCCATGTGGCTGCCTCATTATCATGTCAGCCGATAGTTTATTGCTGGGCAGTCAGTCATCTTTTCCTTTTTTTTTCACTAGCTGACCTTCCCCAGCTTCACTTGAGTAGCATTTTTGAAAATTGATTTTAGGGCGCCAAATTTGCTGCAGTGCCGCGCGGAGTTTATTACTGGGCAGTCAGTCATCTTTCCTTTTTTTTTTTTTTTCACTAGCTGACCTTCCCCAGCTTCACTTGAGTAGCATTTTTGAAAATTAATTTTAGTGCGCCAAATTTGCTGCAGTGCCGCGCGGGGGCAGTGCTACAGTCGTGCGTTTTTATTTATATGGATTTACAAAGCAGTGCAGCCGCAGTGCCTCCGCGCGACACTTTGCGGCAACTTTGAAGGCGAAAAGCATAATTTACAGACTTTACAGATACAAACTTTCACCCCTCTATTTAACACCATAAGAGAGAGCGCGCACTGCGAAGCGGCGAGTTTTGAAATCCGCAAAAATTTAAATCAGTTAAAATCCGGTGCGGAATTATTTCCGGAGTGTGCGCGGTTCTATAATAGTTCTATAGTTCACAGATTTTCGCGCGCACTAGCTCTTAGGAGTGAAATTTTTAAAAATTATTTCTTAGAAAGAATTTTAAGCAAACTAATAACGACAAAATAGTCCAAGACCTACTTTATATTTTTCTTTCTTGAAGTTGGTTAAAAAGAGAGTCATATTGTCTACAGCAGTGGGGATGAGGATGATATACAAGTGTTTGTATATAAATCCATTCGTGGCAACGCTTGAGAGCCGTTGGTTCTCGAAAGTGTTGGTGCTGTGCTTGAGTTTAGCCTCTAAAGCGTACAGAGCTTAGGACGAGTCTCGAAGGCTTGTTCTCTAAACCTGAGTTCAGGTCTCGGAAGCTTGTATGAGCTTGAGTCTAGTCTCGAAAGCAGTGTTGAGTTGCTTGAGTCCCTGGCCCGACCACCAAAGGCCTGGGTCACTCAGCAAGTCGCGTCCACGCAGTAGCCCCCGACTATAACTATGCGGATGCCGCGACAGCGGTACTCAGAGCAGTATACCGCTAGACTGCCTTACTGTGTAGACACGGACTCTCAATATCACATGTGCAACCTACTTTATATATACCACAGAAGCGTAAAAACTTCGATGTCGCGATTCAGAACTCTGACTTTTAATTTTTCTTCATAACTTCACTATGACTTTTTTATTATTTTTTTATTTGATTTTCTGAATGTCTCCAATTAATTATTTAAAATAATGTAGTTTATTAACAAAAAAAAGTACGTGAATGTATTTTAATTTTTGTTTGTAGTTTTGGTTCTATAGTTTGTCAATAGATGGCGTTACACACACGATCCTTTTTGATGTTCATAGCAAAATCTTTAAAAATAGTATTTAAAGTAGGTTTAATTTTTAATTACTAATATTCACTTTTCCCGTCCAACAAAGCATGTTTACTTTGTGCTGTACAAAAAATCACGACAATCGGTTGATCCATTGCGACGTGATTGAAGGACAAACAAACACACTTTCGCATTCATAATATGGGTTCTGATTATAAATGCGAAAGTGTGTTTGTTTGTTGGTTTGTCCTTCAATCACGTCGCAAAGGATCGACGTGATTTGTTAAAGACATAGAGAGTGACATATGCTATTTTTTATCCTGGAAAATCAAAGAGTTCCCACGGAATTTTTAAAAACCTAAATCCACGCGAGCAAAGTTGCGGGCTTCTAATTCTTCTTCTAATTTTCTCTTCCAGGTTGGCCTTTTACAGCTATTCTAGGTTTACCAATAGCCCTAGACATGGTACTAATCAAACGACAATTCATTGACTTTATCAAGTGGTCTATAATTTCGCTCATCATCATTCTGGTACCGACCGTCGCGGTGGACTCGTGGCATTATGGTCGGCTAGTGGTCACCCCGTGGAACATAGTGGCTTACAATATATTCACGGAACACGGACCTGACTTGTACGGTGTGGAACCATGGACTTATTATTTTGTTAACGGATTTCTGAACTTTAATATTGTTTGGGTAAGTAAGTAACGCCGATTCGGTCGTCTTTCTCTAAACTAAATTTAGAGTATCTGCGTCTCTAACTTTTTAATATTGCTAAAAAAGGACAGAACATGAACTTTACATTTAAAGACTAAATTTTAGTGCAGGCTACAAATTTAAACAATAGGTTCGCGACTGCGCGCTAAAGTCACGGGTTTATACATCTAAAAATTAAATTTAAAACTGTCAAACTGTGTCTGTCCTTTTCATATTACATTAGTAAGAAGAGGATGCGAATACTCTAAAATTTGGTTGTGCTCAGAATCAGTACCAGTATTATTTTACTTGATGTACCTGTACCAAGAGCCTGTGAGGACCAGACCTTCATTATTTTATAAAAGCTGAAAGTTTATCTGCGCATTGTCCCCTTGCCAAACACCCTTAAACTTTAAACGTGTCTGGCAGAAGGTTGCCACGATACTAAGTGTCTGGCAATATATGACGTGATTACTAAGTGAGTAAAAAAATTAAACTGTATACTTTGACGAAAGATTTTTCTTTCTCACCTGTTATCTGCCAAAGCCACTATGATCCAAACTTCATAGTCGCTGATCGTCTTCTCTCTGTTCAAGACGACTTACATGGAAACTTTCAGCTTTTATAAAATAACTAAGGTTTTGCCCATGTCACTGACTAAGCGAAGCGAGCCCTCCGAATTTTCTTGGGGTTTGCTTTAATTGTCCATCTGTCCGACTGTCGGACCCTTATACAGTGCGACAAGGCTCTCTTGGCACTTCAATGACATTGACAGGGGGGCGCTGTTGGAGAACAAAGGCTTCGAATACTCAAACAAGAACAAAGGGGACACTTGACGGCAACGTTAATTCGAATTTTCGCCACGCGCCAAGATAGCCTTGTCGCACTGTAAGTACGACCGTTTCGTCTTACTCGACGTCATTCTGCGTGTCAGCCGTACTGGCTGAGTCTCATATGCCTCTCGCGCTATGGCTCGGGGTTTTTATGACCATTTGCAGTAATTGGGAATATAGACTTTAACCTCTACCTCTTAAGATACATTTTTCAATGACGCATCATTGCCTGCTTTATCTGTGAACGAGTAGAAAGTGTAACCGAGTTGCATATCGTCAGGTGGTAGCGCTCTCGTGTCCCCTACTACTGACCGCGTGCACGGCTATCTCGTCTCGCTCGATGGCTCGCGGTTTTTATGGCGCATGTGCAGTAATAAGGAATATGGACTTTAATTAGTAGAGTTTAAGATACATTTTTCAATGATGCGTCATTGCCTGCTTTATCTGTGAACGAGTAGAAAGTGTAACCGAGTTGCATATCGTCAGGTGCTAGCGCTCTCGTGTCCCCTACTACTGACCGCGTGCACGGCTATCTCGTCTCGCTCGACCGCGCGCGCGTCGTTCTGCGCGCCGTACTGGCTGTCTCATGCCTCTCGCGCTGTGGCTCGGGGTTTTTATGGCTCATTTGCAGTAATTGGGAATATAAACTTTAAGTCGTAGTGTATAAGATACATTTTTCAATGACACCACTACCTGCTTTATCTGCGAATGAGTAAAAAGTGTAACCGAGTTGGATGTCGTCAGGTGCTAGCGCTCTCGTGTCCCCTACTACTGACGGCGTGCACGGCTATCTCGTCTCGCTCGACCGCGCGCGCGTCGTTCTGCGCGCCGTACTGGCTGAGTCTCATGCCTCTCGCGCTATGGCTCGGGGTTTTTATGGCGCAACCACATAAGGAAGAAAGGTGAGTTACCTTACCTTTCCTTTTTATAATTTACTAGCTTATATGCTCGCGACTTCGTCCGCGTGGACTACAAAATTTCAAACCCCTATTTCACCCCCTTAGGAGTTGAATTTTCAAAAATCCTTTCTTAGCGGATGCCTACGTCATAATAGCTATCTGCATGCCGAATTTCAGACCGATCTGTCCAGTAGTTTGAGCTGTACGTTGATAGATCAGTCAGTCAGTCACCTTTTCACTTTATATATTTAGATTTGTGACAGAATTTTTGGAGTGATCGAAGAAGCACAGAAAAATATTCGTATTTCAATTATGGATATTGTTTTTTTTTTTAAAGAATATTAACCATGTTAAATGACTAATATTCCCCTTTCCTCGCCAACTAAGCATCAAGCTTGTGCTAGGAGTAGGTATGACAATAGTGCAACGGGCGGGGTTTGAACCGTCGACCTTTCGGTTTTCAGTCCACTCCTTTGCCCGTTGAGCTATTGAGGCTATTTGGTTAGTATAGATTGCTTTACTCTCTCAGGTTCCTGTACCCAGTGTACAGTATGGTGGTGCTGGCGGGCGCGATCGCCCTGGACTGTCTGCAGAAGATGACCTTCGCCGTGGGCACGGAGCTGCTGCGCTGGCGCAAGGAGCGAGAGAGACGGCACTATCTCGTGTACACTGGCCCGCTCGTGGTCATGTGCGTGCTGTTGGCTGGCGTTGCTAGTAAGTACCTATAGGTATGAAAAAAATTGCGCTCGCTACGCTTGCGAGTTCAGTTCGGGTTTAACTTTGCTGGCTTATCATTAAAAGCTGTGGTAGCCTAGTGGTTAGGACGTCCGCCTTCCAACCGGAGGTCGGAGTTTCGATCCCGGGCACGCACCTCTAACTTTTCGGAGTTATGTGCGTTTTTAAGTAATTAAAATATCACTTGCTATAAGGAAAACATCGTGAGGAAACCTGCATGCCTGAGAGCTCTCCATAATGTTCTCAAAGGCGTGTGAAGTCTGCCAATTCGCACTTGACCAGCGTGGTAGACTGGCCAAAACCCTTTTCACTCTGAGAGGAGACACGTACTCTGTAGTGAGCCGGCGATGGGCTGATCATGATGATGATGATGATGGCTTAATTATTTTGCGCAACCTATAAAAGCGATGCTTGCTTGGAGTTTCTCTACGTGATCAAATCAGAAATGAGATCCGTAGGAGAACTAGAGTAACCGACATAGCTCAACGGGTTGCGAAGCTGAAGTGGCAATGGGCAGGGCACATAGTTCGTACTACCGATAGACGTTGGGGTCTCAAGGTGCTGGAATGGCGACCTCGCACCGGAAGACGAAGAAGACGAGTCGCAGGGAGCCGCTGGATCCAGGCGGCGCAAGACCGTGGCGTGTGGAAGTCCCTACAAGAGACCTATGTCCAGCAGTGGACGTCTATCGGTTGATGATGATGATAATGATGATAAAAGTGATACATAAAAACTAAGTACTTCTGAAATTACTTTGCGGGTGAAATTGTTTTTTTTTTTACTTTCCAGGTATATCCAGAACAACGGCTCTTTTCAATCACTACCACGGCCCGATGAAGCTTCTTCGTCACATTCCCGACCACACTGACGGTCAAAGTGAACTTAACGTGTGCTTCGGGAAAGAGTGGTACCGCTCCCCGTCCAGTTTCCACGTGCCGGACGCGTACCGGATACGGTTCGTGCCCAGCGAGTTCACCGGACAACTGCCTGCGCCTTATGACGAGAGGCATAATGGTGAGATTCCCTTGACTCGTTCGATATGTTAGCAAAGAGTGGTACCGCTCCCCGTCCAGTTTCCACGTGCCGGACGCGTACCGGATACGGTTCGTGCCCAGCGAGTTCACCGGACAACTGCCTGCGCCTTATGACGAGGGGCATAATGGTGAGATTCCCTTGACTCGTTCGATATGTTAGCAAAGAGTGGTACCGCTCCCCGTCCAGTTTCCACGTGCCGGATGCGTACCGGATACGGTTCGTGCCCAGCGAGTTCACCGGACAACTGCCTGCGCCTTATGACGAGAGGCATAATGGTGAGATTCCCTTGACTCGTTCGATATGTTAGCAAAGAGTGGTACCGCTCCCCGTCCAGTTTCCACGTGCCGGATGCGTACCGGATACGGTTCGTGCCCAGCGAGTTCACCGGACAACTGCCTGCGCCTTATGACGAGAGGCATAATGGTGAGATTCCCTTGACTCGTTCGATATGTTAGCAAAGAGTGGTATCGCTCCCCGTCCAGTTTCCACGTGCCGGACGCGTACCGGATACGGTTCGTGCCCAGCGAGTTCACCGGACAACTGCCTGCGCCTTATGACGAGAGGCATAATGGTGAGATTCCCTTGACTCGTTCGATATGTTAGCAAAGAGTGGTATCGCTCCCCGTCCAGTTTCCACGTGCCGGACGCGTACCGGATACGGTTCGTGCCCAGCGAGTTCACCGGACAACTGCCTGCGCCTTATGACGAGGGGCATAATGGTGAGATTCCCTTGACCTTGTATTATCAGTTATCACATTTGATGATATTAAGCGAGGTCGTAGGGCTGAGCGAGCTGATTTGCACTTTATTGTGTCGTAAAAAGAGTCGCTATTTATTTAAATGTTTGGTGGAGTGAGGCTTCTGTACTTCTGTCTGGTGGGAGGCTTTGGCCGTGGCTAGTTACCACCCTACCGACAAAGCCGTGCCGCCAAGCGATGTAGCGTTCCGGTACGATGCCGTGTAGAAACCAAACGGGCATGGGTTTATTAAAAAAACTGCCATACCCCTTCCAGGTTAGCCCGCTTCGATCTTAGACTGCATCGTCACTTACCACCAGGTGAGATTGCAGTCAAGGGCTAACTTGTATCTGAATTTAAAAAAATCTATGGTCTTACATCGGGCAGACCACTAGTGTGTATACCTACTATATACAGTGTGTTTTTTAACTGGGACAGTATGGAGAAATCCAAAACTATAAGTGATACTGGGAAACTGTCTAGAAATATCCCGGTGGTAACGGCCATTATCCAACACCTTGTCCAAATAATAATAATAAAATAATAATAAAATCATTTATTTCCACCAAATACATAGGTACAGAAAATACTACTATGCCAGCGATATCTAGTCTCTAATAATCCATGTTATGTCCGTGCCATTCGCGCACTCGATCGACTCGCTTACTTTGTAATAATTTTATTTCTACCCACTTTGTTTTGTATAAAGTCGCAGTTGAAGTGTGGATAAGATACCCACTGTTAATTTGTTAAATTTCTCATGTAAGTGAATTTAATTCTTAGTGAGAATAAAGTTCTTCTTTAACCGTAAATACAAATCATATTTTTGTTAGTATTGACACGTACCTTAAAACTAATTATTATAAAATTCTTACCAAAACAATACTGTGCACCTGTTTTCCGAACTAGTAGAAACTGTGTCTCGGAAAATAGGGCCTCCAGCTCGGTGAATACAAAGCTAACTACATACTAACTAACATACTAACTAAACTAAAGAGCTAAAGAAAATATTATTTGTGTTTACTTAATTCCTCCTTTTTTCCAGCTACCCGCATAATTCACCCATACTTCAACGACCAAAACAAAGGCGACAACCAGACCTATCTGAAACCATCAGAATGCCATTACCTAATCGACTCTGACATCGGGACCCCCTCAAAACTGCAACCCCCTTACCATAAGAACACAAATGTATGGGAGGTCATCACCTCAGTGCCTATATTAGATGCAAGTAAATCCCATAGGATATTCCGAGCTTTCTATGTACCTGTGCTGTCGAGTAAAAGTGTTGTTTATGCCAATATGTATTTGTTGAGGAATAAAGTTATCTAAATAACTAGCTGATGCCCGCGACTTCATCCGCGTGGATTGAGATTTTTAAAAATCCCGTGGGAATCTTTGATTTTCCGGGATAAAAAGTAGCCTGTCTCTCTCCATGTCTACTATACCCATGCAAAAAATCACGTCGAATCGTCGCGCGTCGCTCAGTTGCGACGTGATTGAAGGACAAACCAACAAACAAACACACTTTCGCATTTATAATATGGGCAGTGATATATAAAAGGACAAGGTGACTGACTGACTAATCTATCAACGCACAGCTCAAACTACGGGACAGATCGGGCTGAATGGCAAGCATATAGCTATTATGACGTAGACATCCTCCGAGAAAGGATTTTTGAAAATTCAGCCCCTAAGGGGGTAAAATAGGGGTTTGAAATTTGTATAATCCGCGCGGGCAAAGTTGTGGGCATAAGCCTAGTTCTTGTATAAAGATTTGAAGTCTGTTCATATTTTGTAAATAATATTATTTTGTTGTGCGATAATGGCACCGATTCCGTTGTCTTTCTCTAAACTAAATTTAGAGTATCTGCATCCTTGTCTTTTTAACAATGCTAAAAAGGGACAGAACATGAACTTCACATTTAAAGACTATAAATATTAGTGCACGCTACAAAAAATAGTAGGCTCGCAACTGTGCGCTGAAATCACGGGTTACCATGTCCTTTTCATATTACATTAGTAAGAAGAGGATGCGAATACTCTAAAATTAGGTTGTGCTCAGAATCAGTACCAATAATTGTATTTCTATAGTTTATTTATTGTAAATGCCGGAGGACCGCATTACTTTGTCATGTGCAATACATATCATATCATCATCACATCGATCATGCAATTTTTTTTTTTTTTTTTTTAATAATAATAATATTTATTTATTTGAACAACTCAGTACAGTAATCAACTCTCTGGAATCCTGACCCCTAAACTAGGAAATCCCGTGTCTTAGGGGCCAGTGCCTTCCCAAACACAAGATATGAATAGTTAATAATTTACAGCTAGGTATTACAACTATTTAAAATAAATAAATAAACAAAACACAAGTTTAAAGCGTGAAACAAACTATGGGACTTTGATAGGCGTCCACAGTCGTATTGCGAGATATTACGACTCGGACGAATCCGCGACTTTTGTTTCACTCTTTAGAATTTTATGCTAATTATGTTTTACGATTATACAAAAAGAAAAGAACATAGGATTAGAATTTAAAGTTTAATACATGGCGCATTTTTCTGCTGTAACATGTCGCTTTGTCGCATTTTACTCCTGTAGCATGTCACATTGTCGCATTTTACTCCTGTAGCATGTCGCATTGTCGCATTTTGCTCCTGCGTAAAACAAATAGTCTCTATACACCACTTGATTCTCTTGATTCATTTAATTACGATTGAATGCATTTTATATTGCTTTTATACTTTATAGATTAAAAACCAGCCAAGTGCAAGTCAGACTCGCGTACCGAGGGTTCCGTACTACAATCGTATTTTTTAGACATTTTGCATTATTTTAATCTAATTTAAACATCTTTATTGCTTAATACTATGACAAAGAATAAAAAATACAGGATATACTTGAAATCAAAGGGCGACTCACTACAGTGATATCTTTCAGGCAACACAGACTTAAGAACTTATAGAACTGTAAGACTATTATGCATCATAAAAAATAAATAAAAATCTGTTTTACAATGTACAGGTAGAGCCCTTTCATATGATACCCCACTTGGTATATTAATCTTTCTTTGAAAGTTGAAAATACTAATAATTTTTTCATGAACACATTTTAATTTTTTTTTGTAATGGAACCACAAAACACGGTTTTCAGATTTTTCAACTTACGTGTGCTATAACACCTACCTACCTGCCAAATTTCAGGTTTTCGTTATAGACTAGCGCTTGGCTGCAATCAGTCCTGGTGGCAAGTGATCATGCAGCCTAAGATGGAGCGCGCTTGACTAGAAGATGCCTATTCACTCTTGACTTGAAGGTACCCACCCATACTGTCAATGGGTTTACGATTCTAGGTCAACGGGAAGTACTCTATAGGTTTTATGACAGACACGACGGACAGACGGACAAAGAAGTGGTCCAATAAGGGTTCCTTTTTTCCTTTTGAGGTACGGAACCCTAATAAAACAAAAATAGTTTGTATTTTAATATACTTAGGCAAATAGGCAGATCGCGCCACGATTTTATTTTATTAATTATGAATTTGTCTAAATGATTTTTATTATATTTTATGTATTATATTAATTACTATTATGGTACTTAATGACTAGGAATTCTGAATCTAGCTATTAAAGGTATGATTCCGAACCACGCTGCACGCAGCAGTGCTGCCGCAACAGTGCTGTCGCGGCACTACTGGTCCCCATACAATCTCTATAAGCTTATATGAGATTACATTCCGAGTTAGGCAGCAATGTTCCGCTACATTGCTGCCGCGACATTGCTGCCTAGCTCGGAATGTAATCTCATATAAGCTTGTAGAGATTGTTTGGGGACCAGTAGTGCCGCGACAGCACTGTTGCGGCAGCACTGCTGCGTGCAGGGTGCTTCGGAATCATACCTTTAGTTAAATCTATTTTGTTTATATAGGTACCTAATCATAATCTTAAGGTAAATTAATTAATGTATTCTAAAATAATTTGTATATATTTATGCAGGGAGTTTCAATTTTAATAGGTACTTTAAATAGTTATATTATGAAAAATCACCTGTAGGTATATGACAGGTTGCAATAATTGAATACCTATAATATCAAGTCGTGAATTATATCGTATGACTTATGAGCTATATTAATTAATAGTTCACAATACGAAGCTAGTCATAATTTTCAAGTGAATTTAATATATAATAGATTATACTTTTTACAAATATTTACGTTCCAAATTATGTTATTTTCTTATCACCATGTATAATATCTACTCTATTTGCACATCTCGAAAGTTTTGTACTATTCTAACAGATCTAAGGTCGGGTAGGTGCGCAGTTGCAGTAAATTTACTGACTGCACTCCATTTCTGTCTGCTGTCTGCTCTGACGCAGTTGTCTCTAAGCGACTGCAATTGAATTGTTAACTATTCGAGCAATTGACGACGACTGCTCGAGAAGCTAATGACGACTGCTAAAGCATTTGACAGCGACTGCTTGAGTGGTACAGTTCTTGCAATTCACGAAGGCGAGTGAACTTTACTTGTAGTTACGTCGTTTACATGAACGTTGCGTAAGTGTGCGTGCATGTCGGACCAATCAGTCGCGAGCAAGCGCTCACAAACGCACACATCTAGTGTACCTTACTTACACCGATACGACTTAAACACAAGCATGAGCCACTCGCCTTCGTGAAATGCAAAAACTATACGTGAGTGGCAGTTCTAAAAGTGTATGTTTTAAATTTACATTTTGTATGGGTGATTTTTTTCACAAGTTTCCTTAAATGCCACTTGGCTCAATATTCTTATACATTAAGAAAAAACAATGTTGTAAACACCAAAGAAGTAACAAAATCAATGTTAGTAATAATATTTTGCATCTTTGTAAGCACATTTTAATGAATTAAGACTTACGCCTGTAAGATTTTTAATAAAGAATTTTTGATTAATAAAATTATGTATTTTATTAAATTTAAACGTACTACCATGACATAAATACCGTCTTCATAAAAATATAATTGTAGGTAGGTAGCAATGTGCTAATCCTTCATACAAATATTTCACGAAAATCTAGTTTCAAAACTGCTCTAATTCATTGTAACTTCTAAACTACTATTTGCTATACTATGACGTCACAGTAAAATTAAAATGGCGAATACAAAAATGGCGCTTCTACGTTTTTTTGAGGTTTCATACCAAATGAAAGGCTAATGAAAGGTCTCCCAAATAACCCCTAGTCTAAGACACTGATACGAAGAGTCGAAGTGTCGATCTAAAATTTTACATAGCATATTATTGATCTCCACAATGCAAATTTCTACAGAGAAAAATGGTGAAAAGACGCGTCGTTATAATTTTTTGGTAACTAGGTAGTACTGTACTGCACGTAAGAAAATATTGTAAATCGACCTTTAGATAGAGATAGTAGAGGTTTCGTAGAGCGTTGTCTCTGTCGTTGAGACCGACAAAACGTATGAGTGACAGAGACAACGCTCTACAAAGCTAAAATCTCATTCTAAAGGTCGACGTAGAATATTTCTTGTCGGCTACTGTACAACTCACCTCTGCTTCTACAACTCTAAAGCTATTATGTGTTAGTGTGAATCGATCCTAAGGTGATTCGCTAACTCAGTGTCTAACACTGAATGATAGCCAATGAGCTCATTTGACATTGGTTGGTTCTACATTGCTGCTTCACTGAATGATATTAAAGTATTTTTTCGTAGAAAACCTTCAATGGATTAAAAATAAATATCAAATAAGCTCGGTGGCTATCATTCATTGTTAGACACTGAGTTAGCGAGGCTGTTCTTGGAAAAGTGAAAATCTGTTTTCAAAAAGTCGTGGCCAACCTGTACGGAAAAATAAAAATTCAGTAAAGCTACGATGAGCTTATAATTTACTTATAATTTTACCTTAGAGTAAGTAGGTTAATAAATGTAAGATTTTGCTTATTACTTAATCTTTTATTTTATTTTGTACTGATTTATGATTTTTTTCATGTTTATTTATTAAATTCTTTGTAAATAACCTTCAATAATGAGGGAAATAGTCCATATTCAAGTCGGAAGATGTGGAAACCAGATTGGATCGAAGGTAACTACTTATATCAAATTAGGTAGGTACTATTCTACAATTTAAAAGCGGTGATCCCGGGCAAAGTGGTTCACTCGTTATCTATACTTCCAAACTTAATATTATTATAAATGCGAAAGTGTGTCTGTCTGTCTGTCTTCTAGCCTTTTACGGCCCATCTGTTCAACGGATTTAAACGAAATATGGCACAGAAGTAGCTTGCATCCCTTGGAAGGACATAGGCTAATTTTTATCCCGGAAAATCGAAGAGTTCGTACTGGATTTTTGAAAACCTAAATCCACGCGGACGAAGTCGCGGGCATCATCTAGGTAGTTGCTCATACATCTTCTAATATAAATTCATCTTCATCGCCAGCTCACTACTGAGCACGGGTCTCTTCTCAGAATGAGAAGGGTTATATAGTTGTTACCTAACTACCTAGCCAGTCTTTTCACCATTTTTCGTTTTTCTTTCCTTCCTTTCAGTTCTGGGAAGTAATATCCGACGAGCATGGGATAGATCCTAACGGCTGCTATACAGGCGACTCCGATCTTCAACTAGAACGAATCAACGTTTACTACAACGAAGGTGCAGGTGGAAAATACGTCCCACGTGCTGTATTAGTAGACCTCGAACCTGGTACTATGGATTCCATACGCGCTGGACCTTACGGACAAATTTTCAGACCTGATAACGTAGTCTACGGTCAGAGTGGTGCAGGCAATAACTGGGCTAAAGGACACTATACCGAAGGGGCAGAATTACTCGAATCTATCCTAGATGTTGTCAGGAAAGAAGCAGAAGGTTGCGACTGCTTACAAGGATTCCAAGTCGTCCATTCAATCGGAGGCGGCACAGGTTCGGGACTAGGAACATTACTCCTATCCAATCTTCGAGAGGAATACGCCGATAGAATAATCTTAACCTTTTCAGTAGTACCAAGTCCCAAAGTGTCTGATACCGTTGTGGAACCATATAACGCAACGCTGTCCGTAAATCAATTGATAGAAAATTCTGATCAATCATTTTGTATTGACAACGAAGCGTTGTACGATATCTGCTTCAGAACTTTAAGGTTACATACTCCGACGTATGGGGATTTGAATCATTTGGTTTCAGCAACTATGTCTGGGGTAACAACGTGTCTACGTTTCCCTGGCCAGTTAAATGCAGATTTACGCAAGCTTGCGGTAAACATGGTGCCTTTTCCAAGGTTGCATTTCTTTATGCCCGGGTTTGCCCCATTAACTGCTCGTGGTAGTCAAAAGTATCGAGCTTTAACTGTACCAGAACTAACTCAACAGATGTTTGACGCTAAGAACATGATGGCTGCTTGCGACCCACGGCATGGACGCTATTTAACAGTTGCTGCAGTCTTCCGTGGTCGTATGTCCATGAAAGAAGTCGATGAGCAAATGCTGAACATCCAGAACAAGAATAAGGACTATTTCGTGAAATGGATACCTAATAACGTCAAAACTGCTGTCTGCGATATACCGCCACGAGGTATGAAAATGTCTGCTACATTTATCGGTAATACCACAGCGATCCAGGAGCTTTTCAAGAGAATTTCTGAACAATTCACATCCATGTTCCGAAGAAAAGCTTTCATTCATTGGTACACGGGGGAGGGAATGGATGAGAGTGATTTTACTGAGGCGGATAATAATCTGAATGATCTGATTTCGGAATACCAACAGTACCAGGATGCGACGGTCGAGGACCAGGAGTTTGAGGATGAGGAGTTTGAGGATGAGGAAGATGAGACGGCCCCTAATAATCAAAGTCAGGGATTGAAAAAAAAATGAAAAACAGTCTGATTGCAGCCAAGCGCTAGTCTATAAATTAAAAAAGTGATGAATGATTAAATGTGTTTTCTATTTTGTTATTTATTAAATTATTGTTGCACTCTTCGATCGGCGTATTATTTACCTTGGCATTGTGGGCTGGTTACCTATGTTGGAAGATCTATAGTCTATGGTGTTTGGAGTCCAAAGGTTCTGAAATGTAGACCGTGTCTTGGCAAACGCAGTGTAGAGTGCCCCCTGTAGCAAGGTGGAGCGACGATATTCGTAAGGTAGCTGGCAACGATTGGGTGCGAAAAGCCCAAAGCAGAGAGGCCTATTTCCTACAGTGAATGCCTATTGGCCGAGGATATAATATATATTCATGAATTATACAAATCTTTTGTTCCGCTCAATCACGCTCAATCATCTTTTTACATAAGTAAATTCTGTTTTGTCCAACCTTTTCAGACATTAGGTATGGTATGTAGCGAAAAAAGGTAAAATTTTAGAATTTCAAATTTTTTCGAATTTGTCACTGAACAAAGAACAATTTCGAATCATTTGGACTCATTCATAAAGAAAATTTCGTGTACGATGCCCATGCAATAAATTGCATTTTTTAAAAATATTTTACACATTTTTTTATATGCACATTTGAGTTGAAATTTTTTACTACCTTTTTTCTCTTTGGGACTAAATTATTTGTGAATTTCTAAAATGAGGGAAATCGTCCACATCCAAGCCGGGCAATGCGGAAACCAGATTGGAGCTAAGGTTTGTGTTCTCCTCAAATACCTACAATACTTCACAATAACATGAAACCTTTAGCCGTTAGCGTATTGAGGCATTCGCGTGCTGCGACCAGCGAAACTATTTGCTTTTACTTCACTTCGCACCTCTCAGCGTACACCCGTGTTTACAGCGAGCAATGCACATACATACCTACTATTTATTGGACACTAGCGACCCGCCCCGGCTTCGCATGGGTGCAATGTAGATACTAATGTGGTGTCATTGAGGTGCATAGCCTCGGAAACTCTCAAATGAGAGGATTTTTTCCGACCTAATTCACATTATTTCAATTTCTCTAGGGATCTCAATTTTTTTGAGAATTAACCTATAGTTATAAACCTTCCTCTTGAGTCACTCTATCTATTGGTGAAAACCGCATTAAAATCCGTTGCGTGGTTTATAAGATTACGCGTTCATACATACATACATACAGACAGCGGGAAGCGACTTTATTTTATACTATGTAGAGATTGATTTATTACTTCATATGGACAGGGTTATTGAACAAACAAAATGGCACCGACTCAGTGGTGCTTTAGCACCAATGCAACTTCAGTGACGTCTGGATTTCATGGATGGTCCATTAAACACAATCTTCCTCTCTACAGCAATAAGGGACACTAAGCCTTAGCTTAGTTGTAGAGCCATATCAAAATATGATTATACCTTTGAGGTAAATTGCTCTTCTTCTTTGTCAACAGTTCTGGGAGGTGATATCCGATGAACACGGCATCGATCCGACTGGCGCGTATCAGGGAGACTCCGATTTGCAGCTGGAACGTATCAACGTGTACTACAATGAAGCTTCCGGTTGCAAGTACGTCCCACGCGCAATACTCGTGGACTTGGAACCTGGTACCATGGACTCTGTCCGCTCAGGACCGTTTGGACAAATCTTCCGTCCGGACAACTTTGTGTTTGGACAGTCTGGAGCTGGGAATAACTGGGCTAAAGGACATTATACAGAAGGTGCGGAGTTAGTCGATCCAGTTCTCGATGTAGTAAGAAAAGAAGCTGAAGGTTGCGATTGCTTACAAGGATTCCAACTAACGCATTCGCTAGGTGGCGGAACGGGTTCAGGAATGGGTACCTTAATCATATCAAAGATAAGGGAAGAGTATCCTGATCGTATTATGAACACGTTTTCTGTTGTACCAAGTCCTAAAGTCTCGGACACAGTAGTTGAACCGTACAACGCAACCCTATCAGTTCATCAGCTAGTTGAAAACACAGATGAGACGTACTGCATAGATAATGAGGCGCTATACGATATATGCTTCAGGACATTGAAGCTGACCACTCCAACGTATGGAGATTTGAACCATTTAGTTTCAGCAACTATGTCTGGTGTGACAACGTGTTTACGATTTCCGGGGCAGTTGAATGCAGATTTACGGAAGCTTGCCGTTAATATGGTGCCGTTTCCACGGTTGCACTTCTTCATGCCAGGGTTTGCTCCACTAACATCAAGAGGAAGCCAGCAATATCGTGCGTTGTCCGTTCCTGAGTTGACTCAACAGATGTTTGACGCCAAGAACATGATGGCTGCTTGTGACCCACGGCATGGACGCTATTTAACAGTTGCTGCAGTCTTCCGTGGTCGTATGTCCATGAAAGAAGTGGATGAGCAAATGCTGAATATCCAGAACAAGAACAGCAGCTACTTTGTTGAATGGATCCCTAATAACGTCAAGACAGCTGTATGTGACATTCCTCCACGTGGTTTGAAGATGTCTGCTACCTTTATAGGGAACACCACTGCTATCCAGGAGTTGTTTAAGAGGATATCCGAGCAATTCACGGCTATGTTTAGGCGGAAAGCGTTTCTGCATTGGTACACTGGTGAAGGAATGGATGAAATGGAGTTTACTGAAGCCGAGAGCAACATGAATGACCTGGTTTCCGAATACCAGCAGTACCAGGACGCTACGGCTGATGATGAAGGGGAGTTTGATGAAGAACTTGAAGAGTAGTGCTTGTTTGTCCAATGTTGTTTGTTTGAATTCGTGTCTGTCCTGTTTAGTGTAGGCGTACCAGTTTTTATGTTTTTACACTTCAATTTTCATTTGAAAATGTTTTAAATATAAATATGCATACTAATTATTTGACTTTTTCATTAAATCATGTCACTTGGTTGGCACTTGGCAAACGTCCTGTGGTTGGAAGACCCCCCCCCCCCCCCAAAGAAATTTTATGTACTACTTCGTAGCTAGGTGGACAGACGACATCAGACTAGTCGCAGGGAGTTGCTGGATCCCTGAAGTCCCTACAAGAGACCTATGTCCAGCAGTGGATGTCTATCGGTTGTTGATGATAATGATGATGATGATGTCCCTTGGTGGGTATATGTATTTATAATCCCTCATATTTAGACCACCAATAAAAAGCAGTGGGTTTCAAAGGTCAGTCGATTCAATGGTCGATTCTTGATGACCCGGTATATGAGACAATGTCAATGGTTTTGACAGCTCTGCATTGCTTACTTTAAACTTAGATTAATGAATTTTTATTCAACCGATTTTGATAAAACTTGTGTAGGCGACATATTCTACTAACTACTACTAACTAACTACATATTATAATAACATCCAAATTAACTTAAAGTAACTTATTATTATAATTAAAACCTATTACTAAAATTTATCATTAAAACTTATAACTAAAACTAATCATTAAACTTATAGCTAATACTTATAAATATTTATATTAATCTAAACCTTAAATCTAAATAAATACACATATATTATTTCCATACAAAATGTACTTGCCGGTCGACCAAAAGACCAGCTGACCGTACGATTGAATTTTACATTTTGCGATAGTCATTATTTAGTACCTACGACAAAACCAGTTACGCGGTGCATGGTCGGGCGGCCGTCGCGAGGTATCGTATATAAAATTAAATCAGTGTGTGGCGGCATGTCCCCACAGCGTTACACTTACATTGGTGCATTTTTATTTCATACAACTTCCGCTTAAAGACCGTCCGTAAACCCTCAAAAACTATACTGGTGACCCTTGGATGATTGCCCTTTGAAGGACAATCAGAAGAATACGCAAAAAGGAAACAATATGTTCGGTTTTGGCGAACGCGTCGATGCCGCGCCGGCCGGTACCAGCGGGCAGCAAAGTGCGAGCGAAAGGCGCGTTTCAACGGACGGACCACTTACAGAAGTTTTCAAGGTAGGAATCAAGGTGCCTCCTTTTTACCCCGATGAGCCCGAAATCTGGTTCGCGCAACTAGAGGGGCAGTTTGCGCTCGCAAACATCACCAGTGACACCACACGATTTTATTATGTTATGGGTCACTTGGAGCACCAATACGCCAAGGAAATAAAGGACGTTGTGATAAATCCACCGCCAACAAATAAATATGAAAAACTCAAAACTGAGTTGGTAAATAGGTTGTCGGCGTCCCGGGCGACAAAAATGAAACAACTACTTCGCCACGAAGAACTCGGGGACCGAAAACCATCCCAGTTCTTCCGCCATTTAAGAAACCTTGCTGGCGCCGAGTTCCCGGACGAGTACCTACATACAATTTGGATAAGTAGACTACCTATAAATATTCAGACAGTCTTGGCCGCGCAAAAGTCTGCATCACTGGAGGAGCAAGCTGAACTAGCGGACCGCATAATGGACATAGCAGCCCCAGCCGTTCAAGTCCATGCTACTGCAGCTACGGTGCAACCCGCGAGTAACGATGACCTACGAAAGGAAATATCAGAGCTAAGAAAGCAAGTCGAAGCACTGACTATGAAATTCAGCAATAGATCCCGTAGCTCGAGTAGGTCACGTAATCACCAATCGCAGCGCAGCCACTCACGAGGTCGATCACAGTCGAGTTATCGGAAATACCCAGTCTGCTACTACCACACAAAATTTGGCAGCAAGGCATTCAAGTGCGTCCAGCCTTGCGACTACAAAGCAACGGAAAACAGCAAGGGCAGTCGCTAATGGCGACCGACGATTGCCCTCCCCCTGCTGTGGGTCGCCTATTTGTCACGGACCGGACAACGAAGATTCAGTTTTTGGTAGACACAGGAAGTGACGTCTGCGTCTTCCCTCGGTCCTTACTTATAGGTACTTTTAAACGTGCGAATTACCAATTAAGTGCAGCCAACGGTACGCCCATAGAGACTTACGGATACGTAAACTTTAACCTAGATCTCGGACTCCGTCGTAATTTTTTGTGGCGTTTCTTGGTCGCTGATGTGACAAGACCAATTATCGGTGTTGACTTTCTTGTATTCTATAAGTTAGTGGTAGACTGTCAAAATCAATGTTTAATCGATAGCACTACTAATGTAAGAACAACTGCGTCAATCGCCCAACCTAATTGGATTTCGTCTGTAAAGGTAATAACTGGTCAGTCAACGTATCATAAGATATTGGAAGAGTTTCCGGAAATCACTCGTCCGGCAGGTACGTTACGCATCATACCACACAGCACTGTACACCATATTCGCACGACCTCTGGACCTCCTGTCTCCTGCCAACCAAGGCGCCTAGCGCCTGACAAATTAAAAATCGCACGGCAAGAGTTCCACACAATGTTGCAGATCGGAACAGCTAGGCCGTCGGAGAGCCCTTGGTCATCCCCTCTACACTTGGCTCCCAATAAAAACAACGGATGGCGCCCTTGTGGTGATTACCGGAGGCTGAATGCCAGGACGATCCCTGACAGGTATCCGATCAGGCACATCCACGATTTTGCCCACAGCATAGCTGGCTGTAAAATTTTTAGTACAATAGACCTGGTGAAGGCCTATAATCAGATACCTGTCAGCCCCGAAGACATCCCGAAGACCGCGATAACTACGCCCTTCGGGTTGTACGAGTTCCCGTTTATGACATTCGGTCTCCGTAACGCTGCGCAAACGTTCCAGCGATTCGTAGACGAGATGACCCGGGGACTCGATTTCTGCTACTGCTATCTGGACGACTTCTTAATTTTTAGTAAAAATGAAGTCGAGCACGAAGAACATCTTCGCCAGATATTTGGTAGGTTGAAGGATTTCGGTATGCTTATCAATACATCGAAATGTGTCTTTGGCGTATCGGAGGTAACATTTTTAGGACATCATATCTCCGAGAACGGAACTAAGCCACTTGATGCAAAAGTACAAGTGATCAAGGATTTCCCACAGCCTAAAGACATCCGTCAACTACGCAGGTTTTTGGGCATGCTTAATTTTTATAGGCGGTTTTTGCCTAAAGCAGCCCAAACGCAGGCCCCTTTGCACAATTTGTTAGTTGGTGCGACTAAGGGTTCTCAACCTATCAATCTGACCGGCGATGCACTTCAGGCCTTTCAGGACTGCAAAAATAGTCTGGCCAACGCAGTATTGCTGGCACATCCCAACTTTCAAGCGGAGCTCGCACTAGTGACAGACGCCTCGGATGTCGCTATCGGAGCAGTTCTGCAACAAAGAAAAGGTGAGGATTGGGAACCTTTAGGTTTCTTCTCCAGAAAACTAATTCCTTCACAGCAGAAATATTCCCCATACGATAGGGAATTGCTTGCGATCTATGAAGCAATTAAATATTTTAGACACATGCTAGAGGCTCGACATTTTGTGATCTATACTGATCATAAGCCAATAAGTTTTGCTTTTCACGAACGGAAAACCAACTGTTCGCCTAGACAGTATAGACACCTAGATTTTATAGCACAATTCACCACCGACATAAGGCATATTTCTGGCAAGGACAACGTCGTAGCCGACACCTTATCTCGAGTGGATGAACTTCATGCTCCCGTCAGTCTTGAGTCTCTAGCAGAATGTCAAGCTTCAGATCCGGAATTAGCGCACTACCTTAAAGAGAAGTCTTCTCTGCGTTTACAAAGGACAAAATTACCTGGAAGTCAGACTTTCGTGTACTGCGACGTCAGTACATCGACTCCCAGGCCATTTGTACCAAAGCAGCTAAGAAGACAAGTCTTTGAAAGCCTACACTCCCTTAGCCACCCAGGCATCAATGCAACTGCCAAATTAATTGCAGAGCGCTTCGTCTGGCCGGGCATTAGGAGAGATTGCAGGTTGTGGGCACAATCATGTCTATCTTGCCAACGTGCAAAAATAAGCCGACACGTGTCCGCGCCTTTAGGCACATACAATTTGCCTCGCGCACGTTTCAAAAATATTCACATAGACATAGTTGGGCCCTTACCGCCTTCAGAAGGTTACCGTTATTGTCTGACTGCAGTAGACCGTTTCACTAGATGGGCGGAAGTCATACCAATAACGAATATTACAGCTGAAACAGTGGCAAAGGCATTGCTATCGGGTTGGATATCGCGCTTTGGCAGCCCAGAGTCTGTCGTCACAGACCGCGGCCGCCAATTCGAGTCAGCTCTGTTCAGCTATCTGGCAAAGATAGCTGGATTCGAGCATAAAAGGACAACAGCATACCACCCTTCTTGTAATGGCTTGGTCGAACGCTTTCACAGACAACTCAAAGCATCTATTGTCTGTCATGCAAACAACAAGTGGACTGAGTCTTTACCTTGGGTACTTCTTGGAATAAGAAGTGCTTTTAAGGAAGATCTGAAAGCTTCTTCGGCCGAGCTATTATATGGCGAACCTTTGAGGCTGCCGGGAGAATTTTTTCACTCCTCTGCAGATGGTACAACCGACATTACAGATTTTACGGCCCGCCTACGTTCTTTTGCCGAGAATTTACGGCCCGTGCCAGCTTCACGCCATGGCAGAAACAAAATATTTGTTTTTAAAGACCTGGCGACCACGGATCATGCCTTCATTCGAGATGACGCATCACGTGGTTCGTTACAACCTGCCTACACAGGGCCGTACAAAATATTATCTCGGAATGAAAAAGTTTACACTTTGTTGGTCAACGGCAAGCAGGTAACGGTCTCCATAGACCGTCTTAAACCAGCTTACTTACTGACCGATAAAAGCGACTCCACTCCAAACGAAGATGATCAGCCACAGGAGAAATGCAACCATAAAGGCTATCAAACTCGTTCTGGCCGCCAAGTCAAGTTTACAAATTTTTATCGCCCTTGACGGTCTCTGGGGGGGTGGTGGTGTAGGCGACATATTCTACTAACTACTACTAACTAACTACATATTATAATAACATCCAAATTAACTTAAAGTAACTTATTATTATAATTAAAACCTATTACTAAAATTTATCATTAAAACTTATAACTAAAACTAATCATTAAACTTATAGCTAATACTTATAAATATTTATATTAATCTAAACCTTAAATCTAAATAAATACACATATATTATTTCCATACAAAATGTACTTGCCGGTCGACCAAAAGACCAGCTGACCGTACGATTGAATTTTACATTTTGCGATAGTCATTATTTAGTACCTACGACAAAACCAGTTACGCGGTGCATGGTCGGGCGGCCGTCGCGAGGTATCGTATATAAAATTAAATCAGTGTGTGGCGGCATGTCCCCACAGCGTTACACTTACATTGGTGCATTTTTATTTCATACAACTTCCGCTTAAAGACCGTCCGTAAACCCTCAAAAACTATACTTGTAGATACCTAGCAGGTTTTTAATCAAGTACCTATTGTTTAATAATTTTTAAAATGGTATATTTACAATCCTGCAATCCACCTAAAGCTAATTTTAATTGAAAATAAATTACAATAATTAGTGTAGACAATGTTTTTATTTTGAAACAAACAAGGACATACACAAATGAAAGACCAAACAATAGTCACTCCAACCCCTCTTCGCCTTCTTCTTCATCAAACTCCCCCTCATCATCTGCCGTGGCATCTTGATACTGCTGGTACTCCGAAATGAGGTCATTCGTGTTGCTCTCAGCTTCCGTGAACTCCATCTCGTCCATACCTTCCCCCGTGTACCAGTGGAGGAAGGCTTTCCGGCTGAACATGGCCACAAACTGTGCTGATATCCTCTTGAAGATGGTCTGTATAGCTGTCGTGTTCCCGATAAACGTAGATGCCATCTTCAACCCTCGCGGAGGAATATCACAAACCGCTATCTTGCAGTTATTAGGAATCCATTCAACAAAGTATGTGCTGTTCTTGTTCTGTACATTCAGGATCTGCTCGTCGACTTCCTTCATCGACATACGCCCTCGGAATATCGTCGCTACAGTCAGATATCTCCCATGTCGAGGATCGCATGCGGTCATCATGTTCTTTGCGTCGAACATCTGAAGAGTCAATTCTGGTACTGTTAAAGCTCTGTATTGCTGTGCTCCTCGGGATGTGAGGGGAGCGAAGCCTGGCGTGTAGAAGTGGAGACGAGGAAACGGGACCATGTTAACCGCCAACTTTCTCAAATCCGCGTTTAACTGACCGGGGAAACGGAGACACGTCGTGATTCCAGACATAGTTGCGCATACCAAGTGATTTAGATCGCCATAAGTAGGCGTAGTCAGTTTCAAGGTTCTGAAGCATATGTCGTAGAGTGCCTCGTTGTCTAAGCAGAACGTGTGGTCCGTATTCTCTACCAGCTGGTTCACGGATAGAGTGGCGTTGTACGGCTCCACAACGCAGTCAGAGACTCGTGCGCTCGGGAACACTGAGAAGGATAAGTTGATGCGATCGGGGTATTCTTCTCTTATTTTGTTGATTAGCAAAGTGCCCATGCCCGCTCCTGTGCCGCCGCCTAAAGAGTGGGTGAGTTGAAAGCCTTGCATGCAGTCGCAGCCTTCCGCTTCTCGTCGTATTACGTCCAGAGCAGACTCGAGGATCTCAACGCCTTCAGTGTAATGTCCTTTGGCCCAGTTGTTGGAGGCTCCGGCTGCCCCGCATACAAAGTTATCAGGGCGGTAAAGACATCCGAAGGGTCCAGAGCGCACCGCGTCCATAGTAGTCGGTTTGAGGTCAATGAGCACGGTACGCGGGACGTATTTGCCGCCGGAAGCCTCGTTGTAGTAGACATTGATACGTTCGAGCTGGAGATCAGAGTCGCCGTGGTAGCAGCCGCTGGGGTCGATGCCGTGTTCATCCGATATCACTTCCCAGAACTGTAAGCAAAACAGGTCTTTTAGTCTGTGCACACATTTCAGTGTCTAAGAGTTTTTATTAAGGTGTAGTAGGTATACATGCAGAGTGAACTAAAGTGAGGAAAAACTCGATTTGATCCAATCGTAATCCGTCAAATATAAGGCTAGGGCCAGGGGTGACGTGAAATTCAAGATATCTAGTAGTTTTATAGCCTACCTAGTAACCTAGTGTCAAATGTAGGTAACATTTAACGCCATCCAGTGTTGGTGAGGCATCGACGTTTTGTTAGAAGATTCCTAACTGTCGTGAACTGTGGTACAGTACATTACGCGGCCGAAAGTAATGTAATACAATATATTGTTCTCAGGATAAGCCCGTACTGCAAAATTTCGCGGCTCAATTTTTCTTGCAGAATTCTGTGACAAGTTCTATGAAGCCGCACACACTCAATTTGCATATGTCACAGAATACAACGGAAAAATCGTATCAGTGAAATCCGTAGTGTGAGTACAGAACTTGAAATACATACCTTTCCCCCAATTTGGTTCCCGCACGAACCCACTTGAAGAGTAATGATTTCCCTCATCTTGGTAATTTCTCAAATTCTTGACCCAGACACTTGTAAATTTCTCTAAAATTTATATCGAATCGTTTAGATAGTTGATGCTTAACATTAGCTTAAAACTAATAAAAAAAATACAAAAAAAAGTCTATAAAAATTCACACTATACGTTCATCGTACGATGGATTTCAGGTAAATGACATATACTTAAGTAATTTATATTTTTCCGTTTCAATTATTTCAAAATTGAGTTCTAGAACGTTATTTATTCTTCTGGTTAAAAAAAGCTAATTTTTTGACCAAGAAGATTGAAGTCCATTTCAAGTCTATAACTAGTTAGAATTGATTTTTACACTTCTTTTATTTAAATAAATATAAATAACAACAATAAATACAATTTTATCACCAATATATTTTTATTTAGAAGGCGTGCACCATCTTCATGTAAATTTTCCCTGAAGCTTTCATGAAGCTTTCTTCGTTTTCCGCGCAGTTCATCCCTTTCCTCAGAGATGTCGCCTCACCTGAAAGCTTGTTTTGTTTTCCCAGTAGCTATTGTCACAATGTTCAAGGCGCTCGCTCGAAATGTCAGCTAGGTAGCGATAAAACAATGTGATTTATTGTGAATTGTGTGATAACTGTATGATGTAGCCTGCTTTGATGAGTGAGTGTGTAGCGACCGAGTGCCCGCAGTGTGATGTTAGAGGTAGGCCCCTCCATCGGTGAAAGGAAACCCCCCTGTGGCGAAGATAGCACGGACAGCGAAAATGAGACGGAGAAAAAAGCTCTACTCCGTAGAGTTTCAACCAGCAAATGCGTTGGGAGACTGGTCAGTACATATCCCTTATAGCTTTAAGTTCAAGGATGAATATCGTTTGTTTTGGGAGCGAAAACCGCGTACCAAGGGCGTGCCATCTGTCATTTTAAGGGGCGGGGAGGGGTAACCATGTGCCCGGGGCGCAGTGTTGCGAAGCTCGAATTCACCCAAATCTCGATTTCCAACACTGTTATATTATTATACCACGATTAGTAATAAACCTAATTTATTAGCAGTGGTTAGTTGTGAAATAATTGGCACAATATTTGTGTCGATGTATTAATAATGTAGCTTTTGCGGCTTTGTTTACATTTTTACATTTTTAGTTTGTTTCGTGCGTCCTAATTTAACACGCAATTTTAATTAGGTAGAAAACGTCTTCGAATAGCGGGCTCTCATTATTTTAATGGTCCCAGTACCGCGAGCTAATCCAGCGTTATATTGTTAATTAACGTATTGTTATTTAATTTAAATTTACAATTTTGTTAAGTACCTACTTAATTCCTACTAGGAGCGACGAGTGACGATCACATGCTGCCGTCTAGTTTTTGGGAACTAGATCCGCGACTTGGTCAAGTCCCACGACTTTGGTTTTTTTTTTAAATTAGATGATGCTCGCAAAAGTTTCATCTTGTGCAGTCTGATAGAAGTGCGCTAACCTGGAAGGGGTATGGCAGTTTTATTAAACCCACATCCCTTTGGTTTCTTCACGGCATCGTACCGGAACGCTAAATCGCTTGGTGGCACGGTTTTGCCACTAGGGTCGTTACTAGCCGGGCGAAGCCTCCCACCAGACCAGACCGGAAATTTAGAAATTTTAAAAATTCCAAACTCCTGCCGGGAATCGAACCCGGGACCTCCCATTAATAAGACAACAGTGCTTACCAGCGCCAGGGAGGTCGTCGAGTCGCGGGCATCATCTAGTAAATAATAATAATAAAGCATTTACAACAATTTTATTTATAGTAACTACCTACTATGGAGTTTCAGAATACAGAATAAATAGTGATTACAGTTCGTTACAGGTTGTTTTCACAGGCTCAGCTCGCTACGCAGAATCACGGAGTGCTGTTTGTTTGTTTGTTTATTTGTTGAACTCTAAATACCCGTATCGAATGTCTCGTGTTTGGCGCGTACATTGCAATCCGTAGGTCTCTACAGTCTACGTGGATGTTTTTAATAGTAAGTGCGAATCGGACTCGCATACGAAGGTTTCTGTATCATCGCACAAGAAATTACACTTTTTAGGGTTGCGTACCTCAAAAAGAAAAACGGATCCCTTATAGGATCACTTTGTTGTCTGTCTGTCTGTCTGTCGGTCTGTCAAGAAACCTACAGGGTACTTCCCGTTAACCTAGAATTATGAAATTCGGCAGGTAGGTAGGTCTTATAGCAGACATTCGGGAAAAAATCTGAAAACCGTGAATTTGTGGTTACATCACACATAAAAAATTAAATTGTGGTCATGAAATAATAATTAGTATTTTCAATTTTCGAAGTAAGATAACTATATCAAGTGGGGTATCATATGAAAGGTCTTCACCTGTGCATTCTAAAACAGATTTTTATTCATTTTTATGCATCATAGTTTTTGAATTATCGTGCAAAATGTTGAAAAAATACGACTGTAGTACGGAACCGTCGTTGCGCGAGCCAGACTCGCACTTGGCCGGTTTTTATTATTAAACTAGCGACCCGCCTCGGCTCCGCATGAGCGCAATGTAGATACTAATGTGGTGTCATTGAGGTGTCATTGCCTCGGAAACTTTCAAATAAGAGGATTTTTTCCGACCTAATTCACATTATTTCAATTTCTCTAGAGATCTCTAATTTTTTGAGAATAAAACTATAGCTATAAACCTTCCTCTTAAATCACTCTATCTGTTGGTGAAAACCGCATTAAAATCCGTTCCGTAGTTTAAAAGATCTAAGCGTTCATACATATATACATACAGACAGCGGGAATCGACTTTATTTTATACTAGCTTATGCTCGCGACTTCGTCCGCGTGGACTACACAAATTTCAAACCCCTATTTCACCCCCTTAGGGGTTGACTTTTCCAAAATCCTTTCTTAGCGGACGCCTACGTCATAATAGCTATCTGCATGCCAAATTTCAGCCCGATCCGTCCAGTAGTTTGAGCTGTGCATTGATAGATCAGTCAGTCAGTCAGTCACCTTTTCCTTTTATATATTTAGACTATGTAGAGAAGAGAAGTAGTGCTCAAATAGATCGATCTCAGAGGATAAAAATAGTATCATCCAATTAAAATAATAATATAGGTAGTAATTAAAATGGCGTAGCTGCACTGGGAGGCATGTAGGTGTAGGCGACCTGCGGTTTTGTCACTCTGCGCACTCCGCGCACTCCGGGCACCTCTGGGCACGCCGCTCCATTAAAACTGAAAGGCTTTACACCACGAACGCTATTACGTATAATTAAAAATAGATTACACGAGTCTATTAAAATCTATTTATATATAACTAGCTGATGCACGCGACTTCGTCTGCGTGGAACTAGGTTTTTCAAAATCCCGTGGGAACTCTTTGATATTCCGGGATAAAAAGTTGCCTTTGTCACTCTCCAGGTCTTTATCCATACCCATGCAAAAAATCACGTCAATCCGTTGCACCGTTGCGACGTGATTGAAGCACAAACCAACAAACCAATAAACCAACAAACAAACACACTTTCGCATTTATAATAAGGGTACTGACTAGCGACCCGCCCAGCTATGCACTGGGTGCAATGTAGATACAGATGTACGCGGCAGAAAGTAATATACCTACATAGACCTTTAGAAGGAGATAGCAGATTTGTAGAGCGTTGTATCTGTCGTTGAGACCGACAAAACGTCATAATATAGGTATGAGTGACAGATACAACGCCGAAATGTTATTCTAAATGCCGATGTACATTATTTTCTGCCGCGTACTGTACTAATGTGGTGTCAGTGTGGTTATCTAAATATATAAAAGGAAAAGGTGACTGACTGACTGACTGACTGACTGACTGATCTATCAACGCACAGCTCAAACTAAAGGACGGATCGGGCTGAAATTTGGCATGCAGGTAGGTATTATGACGTAGGCATCCGCTAAGAAAGGATTTTTAAAAATTCAACCCCTAAGAGGGTAAAGTAGGGATTTGAAATTTGTGTAGTCCACGCGGACGAAGTCGCGAGCATAAGCTAGTATTGCTATATTTCAAAAGACATCTTGAACAATTATCATCATATTTAAACAAATTAACACAAAACAATTTTAAACTAAGTGAACCTTCATCTTAAATCACCCTATCCATTGATGAAAACCGCATTAAAATCGGTTGCGTGGTTTAAAAGATTGGCGTACGGAAAAACGTAGACGGCTGGAAGCGACTTCGTTCTAAATACTATCTCTATAAGCTATTCTAATTCAAGTGTAGCGAATGCCTATTTTAATAATCCACAAAATAAAAATATAAGACAGGTCAAGGTTATAAAAAAATTTAAAGAGAGAATAGCTGCACGCTTCTGAATAGAAAGAGAACATGCGACTCTCCACTCCGCGAGAGACAAAAGCGAAAATATTTCCATTTTCCACTTGTTCCATTTGAAAATGTTCATCGAACACTTCTATTCTATACCTCCGCGCTATCTAGTCAATGGTGTTCTTCAAACTTTGCAAAACCAACCCACTGACATAGGCTGGAGGTTTTTAGGGTTCCGTACTTCAAAAGGAAAAACGGAACCCTTATAGGATCACTTTGTTGTCTGTCTGTCCGTCTGTCTGTCAAGAAACCTATAGGGTACTTCCCGTTGACCTAGAATCATGAAATTTGGCAGGTAGGTATAGGTCTTATAGCAGACATTAGGAGAAAAATCTAAAAGCTGTGAATTTGTATAATATTTGTTGTACAATAAGAAAAAAATTAAAACGTATTCATGAACAAATATTGCTATTTTCGACTTTCAAAGTAAGATTGTAATACGTACGAGTACCATAATAAAAAAAAAATTAAAGGGCTTTACCTGTACATTCCAAAACAGTTTTTTATTTATTTTTAGGCATAATAAGTAGTTTTTGATTTATCGTGCAAAATGTCGATAAAATACGATTGTAGTACTGAACCCTCAGTGCGCAAGTCTGACTCACACTGGGCCGGTTTTTAATAATATACTGGAAAATTATATAGCCTCGCAATTTATTTTTCGTGGTCGCTGAACTTAAAATTAAAAATATATAGTATGGGTATATATGTATACCTAAATGGATTTACCTTGTACATGCTAGTCTCGTGGGAAATCTCGCTGTAGGTATGAGTTTTCTTCATAACCTTAATAGAATTTTTAGAACAAAAAATACATGCCTGAAAAATCAGAGTTACACAAGTAGGTAAATTGAGTTTTTAAAAATCGGACAAGTGCGAATCGGACTCGCACAAGAAGGGTTCCGTATACCATCATACAATAAATAGGTAAGTAATACTTTTTTTTAAATTTTCATGAGGGCTATTTTGAATTTTTTTTAAATTCATTATAGGTAAACGCTTTACCACAATCGCACCTGATGGAAAGTAATGATGGGGCCTAAGATGGGACGTGTTTACTTAAAAGATGCCTATTCACTCAAGTTTTACAGATACCCAGATTGTTGATTTCTTGTTAAGTAGATGTAGTGGCAATAGAAATACGCATTCTCTCAAAATTTCAACTCTCTATCTATTACAGTTCACGAGATACAGCCCGCTGACAGACAGACGGTCGGACGGACAGCGTAGGTTTGACAATAGACTACTGTTGGCAACCTTCGGGTACGGAACCCCTTGAAACTGGACAAGTGCGAGTTGAATTCGCGTACTGAGGGTTTCGTACAATGAATAATATGTAAAACTAGCTTACACAAATTTCAAACCCCTTACTCACCCCCTTTGGGGTTGAATTTTCAAAAATCCTTTCTTAGCGGATGCTCACGTCATAATATCTATCTGTATGCCAAATTTCAGCCTGATCCGTCTAGTAGTTTGAGCTGGGCGTTGATAGATCAGTCAGTCAGTCAGTCAGTCAATCTTTTTATATATTTAAGATGGTGCGGAACCACCATGGTGTGGTGTGATGGTGTAAACTGATTATATCAGGAACACAATTTTTAATTTTTTTTGTAACGAACTAAGTGCTCATGATGCTAGGTCAACGGGACTTACCCTATAGGTTTCTTGACAGACACAAACAGACAGACAACGAAGTGATCCTACAAGGGTTCCTTTTCTCCTTTTGAGGTACGGAACCCTAAAAACAACACAATCGAACAGAACACAATCGTTAACCACAATATACATACCCTCGTCACTCTGCGGCGTGTGTCCGGTATGTCAGTCTCGTCTGTCCGTCACACCATTCACTGAGGGGGAAAAGTACAGAATGCCTCCGTATTGAGGCTGAGCGATATAGGTGCTTACTAATAAGTAATAATACGGCTTGTGACGTAAAGGGAGGGATGACCTAAACAAAACGGTGCTACTCGAAAACAATATCTATAGCTCTATATAAATAGGCGTGGGGGTAGAATTTTCAAAAATCCTGAAATCCTACGTATTAGGCCAGCCGTTTTTTTTGGTCAACCTCGCACTAAATTTCCGATCCAATTTTTTTTTTAGGTTAACGGTCACTTACTGACGACCATAAAATCACAAAATGCTGACAGATCCAGGTGGAGCTTCGAGCGCAATCTTGAAGGAAAGTTTTTCGCCGATATCTCGGAAACTATCCGCTTTAGGGCAAAAGTTACTTAACTATTATTGTAGAAAATTAAATTTCCCATCTTTTGTTTCCTTTAAACTTTTTTGTAAAACTTACCGTTTACGATTTATGGCGGATTTAATGAACCGGTTTTTCTATTACGGCCGATAACTTTTAAAATATTGGATTAATCAATAAAATGCACCCATCCATTTTTTAAGATCACTTTATTATCTACAACTTTTGGCAATTTTTTTTTTTCTAAAGTCAATAATTTTTGAGTTATTGAACGTTGAATGTTGGACTACCGGGCGTAAAGTCGAAAATTTTAATCTGAAGCCCGTGAAAAGGTGATAGACAGACTCTTTCGTATTTATATTATTAGTATGGATGGCGAGGCTATCCGTAGTTAAGCCGAATCGCAGGTAAGACGGGATAAACAAAAGGCTCGCAAGTGGAAGTTTACAGCAATTAGCTAAATGCCTGGCTCGTTTCCAGTGATTAACTCCTAAGTCCTGAGGGTAACGACCTTCATGTGTGTTGCTTACTTAACATCTGAAGAATTAACAATGTGTAGTTTTCTAATCTTTTTCTACCATTCTACCATTCATTCATTTCTAATATTCTACCATTTTGGCCCAAACGTAATATTAAGAAAAATAATTTACAGTTATTAAGAATAAATTGTACTAGCTTATGCTCGCGACTTCGTCAGCGTGGAATACACAAATTTCAACCCCTTATTTCATACCCTTAGAGGTTGAATTTTCAAAAATCTTTTCTTAGCTGATGCCTACGTCATGATAGCTATCTGCATGCCAAACTTCAGTCCGATCCGTCAAGTAGTTTGAGCTGTGCGTTGATAGATCAGTCAGTCAGTCAGCCACCTTTTCCTTTTATATATTTAAGATCAAAATTGCTTGAGCAGTTGAATAGAACTTACGAGAGGACATAGGAACAGCCATACCTATAAACTTATATAAAAAAACCGGCCAAGTGCGAGTCAGGCTCGCGCAGTGAGAGTTCCGTACTACAGTCGTATTTTTTCGACATTTTGCACGATTATTCAAAAACTATATGATGCATAACAATAAATAAAAATCTGTTTTAGAATGCACAGGTGAAGACCTTTCATAATATGATACCCCACGTGATATAGATATCTTACTTCGAAAATTGAAAATACTAATTATTAGTTCATGACCACAATTTAATTTTTTTTATGTAACCACAAATTCACAGTTTTTAGATTTTTCTCCGAATGTCTGCTATAAGACCTACCTACCTGCCAAACTTCTTGATTCTATGTCAACGGGAAGTACCCTGTAGGTTTCTTGACAGACCGACAGACAGACAGACAGACAGACAACAAAGTGATCCTATAAGGGTTCCGTTTTTCCTTTTGAGGTACGGAACCCTAAAAAACAATTATAGGTCAAAAACATAACCCGCCTGGGCTTCACCGCAGTCGGGTAATAAATAACAAAACCATGTAAATATGTACCTAATACATGTTATGTACATTCGCTGCGGCAAGGAAGGCAGCCGTTTCGGTAATTGCCATAACTGCTCCCTCGGGGCCTGCACGGGGACATGTATCTAACAAGATGCTTAGCCTCCACGAAAGGGGGTATATAATGAGCCTCAATAGCTCAACAGGTAAAAGAGTGGACTGAAAACAAATGGTCAAATGATATTTTGTATGCATGTATTCAATAGTTTTTCTGTTTCCTCGTAATTATATTTAGAGTCGGTGTCATTTTGTTTGTTCAATAGCCCTGTCCATATTTTTTGTGTTTTATACTCACAGACAGACAGATGTCGATTGAGGATCAAATACAAGAGTTTGCTCACTCTAGTCCGCTCCGTGACGCTTCGTGTGTTTCAGCTTCTGAGGTGCTCAAACAATTTCTTGGCTACGCTATACCTACGTATGAATGAGATCGGTGTTACAGATTACATTCTGGCAGTACGCCAACTAGGAGTGTATGTGTAATGGCCATCAGTAATACTCCCACTGCTACACTCGATAAATGTCGATATGCTACTGAACAAGTCCGAACTACGGTAAATTATAGGAATAGGTACACAACAAGAAGTAAGAATATATTTTGTACTCCGTGGTACATACGGTAATCTATATATACATAAGGAAAAGGTGACTGACTGACTGACTGATTGACTGACTGATCTATCAACGCACAGCTCAAACTACTGGAGAAATCACGCTGAAATTCAGCATGCAGATAGCTATTATGACGTAGGCATCCGCTATGAAAGGATTTTTCAAAATGCAACCTCTTAAGGGGTAAAATAGGGGTTTGAATTTTGTATGAAAGTCTGTCAGTTTTGAAGTGTCTCTAAAGAAGTTTTGTAGTAAATATTTTTGCAATTAGCGGTATGACATTTTTTAAGCTCATATTATGTTAAAATCTCATAGTTAAAGATCAACCCTAAGGGTGTAAAATAGGGGTTCAAAATTTGTGTAGTCCACGCGGACGAAGTCGCGGGCATAAGCTAGTCTGAATATATAAAATTCAAAGTCCTGACTGATTGACTTATATATATCAACGCACAGCCTAAACCGCTAGTCCTAGAGACATGAAATTTGGAGGGTGTATTTTTTGTAAAGAGTAGGTATCCACTATGAAAGGATTTTCGAAATTCTACCCCTAAGTGGGTTAAATGAGGGATGGAAGTTTGTATGAAAGTCCGCCATTTTTTAAGTTATTTGTATGAAAATTGGTATTGGCGTTTTCGGTCACAAATTTTTCCACCTCGATTTTCTAAATTCCACCCGAGCGAAGCCGAGGCGGGTCAGCTAGTACTTCTATACGGTATAGGAGTATACTAACGAGTATAATATAAACGGTATAGGAGCATATAATTATTGCAGAAAACCCAAGGATTTAACTTAGTCATTACGATAAAAGTTTGAACTGCTCTGAGATAATCGTTAATTTCGGACTTTTACCAACATTCACTCGGTAAATCCTAGGTTTTAAAAGACACGCAACAGTCCGAATTTAAATATATAAAAGAAAAAAAAACCGGCCGAATTGAGAACCACCTCCTTTTTGGAAGTCGGTTAAAAAGGTGACTGACTGACTGATTGATCTATCTACGCAAAGCTGAAAGGACGGATCGGGCTGAAATTTGGCATGCAGATAGCTATTATGACGCAGGCATCCGCTAAGGGATTTTTGAAAATTCAACCCCTAAGGGAGTAAAATGTGGCGTAGTGTGGGACGCCCTCCAGCACGATGGACCGACGATATAAAGAGGCTGGCGGGAAGTGGCTGGATGAGGAAGGCTGAGGACCGGGTGTGGTGGCGCTCTTTAGGGAAGGCCTATGTCCAACAGTGGATATCCACAGGCTGATGATGATGATGATGATGATGAAGGGAGTAAAATAGGAGGTTGAAATTTATGTAGTCCACGCGAACACTATCGCGAGCATAAGCTAGTTATAACTAAACCAGAATGAAATCTGAGCACCCGGACTTCGGTATTTTAACATTAAAACTTTAGACTAGGTAAATCCTAAGTTTTACAGGAAAATCCCAGGATTTACCGGTTTTCGAGCTTTAACAGTAACAGATATAAATATTATAAGAAACGATAAAAATACTCGATAATAACATTAAACTGGTTTGTTTTTTGTATAAATTGATGTATACTTAGATCAGGGATCTATAAAGCAATTTAACAAGTTTATTGGCAAGATCTCGACATCATGATAGCGGATAGCCTCGTAGTTTTAGTTTTAAGTTCGCATAAAAATTACTACCACTAAGTACTTATATCATCATCTTACAAATGCAACAACCGACCATCAAAAGGTGTAATTTATTACCTACTAGCTGATGCCCGCGACTTCGTCCGCGTGGAATTAGTTTTTTAAAAATCCCGTGGGAACTCTTTGATTTTCCGGGATATTTTATTTTATTTTGTTTATTAGAAAGTAATCAACAGCGTAAATACATAATTATTATTTAAATTTAAATCTAGTTATAACAGAAGGCCAAAAGAGATTACTTAAAATTATAATTAAAACTATTTTTAACAGAATAGATTTAGAATAAATGTAGGTACCTATATACAATAATAAAATTACAACAGTGTGTGTGTATGCTTGAGTGTGTGTGTATGCGTGTGTGCTTTTGTATGTGTGAGTGTGCGCGTGTGTGTATGTGTGTGTGTAAGTGGGAGTGTATGATTGCATGCATATTTAGATGTTAGCTACTTTTTTTTTACGATGGTAGTTTCTTAATTCCTTTTTAAATTTATTGTTTGTATAAATTTGTATAAAATAGCCTATGTCACTCTCCAGGTCTTTCTATATCCATGCAAAAAATAACGTCAATCTGTTGCACCGTTGCGACGTGATTGAAGGACAAACCAATAAAAAATGTTATTGTTATACTACCTAAACACAATCCAATACCAATAATAACCATTTGCCCCATTTTGTAGTTTTAGTGATTAAGTATTTTTCAAACCCGCAATGTATATCGTGCAAAACACGTGGCATTGACTCCAAGTGGCCTACTAACGCAACGTTCGTTGACCTCTAGCATCAGTCAGATGGTTTATCGTAAAAACTTTAAATTTTTACAAAATAATAGGATTTTTTATATTTTTTTCGCGTTTTTAGGGTTCCGTACCTCAAAAGGAAAAACGGAACCCTTATAGGATCACTTTGTTGTCTGTCTGTCTGTCTGTCTGTCTGTCTGTCTGTCTGTCTGTATGTCCGTCTGTCTGTCAAGAAACCTACTTGGGTACAACGGGTACTTCCCGCTGGCCTAGAATCATGAAATTTGGCAGGTAGGTAGATCTTATAGCTGACATTTGGGGAAAAATCTGAAAACCGTGAATTTAGGGTTAGATCACCCAAAAAAATTAAATTGTGGTCATGAACTAATAATTAGTATTTTGAACTTTCGAAGTGAGTGACTATATCAAGTGGGGCATCATATGAAAGGTCTTCACCTGTACATTCTAAAACAGATTTTTATTTATTTTTATGCATCATAGTTTTTGAATTATCGTGCAAAATGTCGAAAAAATACGACTGTAGTACGGAACCCTCATTGCGCGAGCCTGACTCGCACTTGGCCGGTTTTTTTGTGGTATCATATCAATAATCATCAGTACTATCACCTGTCTTCCTTTTTGCCAGCGTTCTGGTTACATCCTGTATATAAACTACTTAGTAAGCGATAGATCTCGTCTTAACCTGTGTCTTATTTAAGTGCCATTAGTACCTTTATAATAGCGCTAATAGCTGGAATATCCATTCAGCTTTAATGTCACTTATTAGTATGAGAGCTGACGGCCATAAAACTGTAATTGTCAAGACTTAACAACCTTTACGGCTTCTTTGAGAGGATTTAGATGGCGTCGAGAGATTTTATTGATGTACTAGCTTCTGCCCACGGCTTCGCCCGCGTGGTCTACAGGAAACACATGGTATTTTTTTATTCAGAAACAAACATTATAACATCAGGACGCGCACCCTGCACCAGCACCGAATAACACATATAACCTTCCAACCCCCATTTCATCCCTTTAGGGGGGGATTTTCTCATAGTCGTTTCTTAGCTGACACCTAACCTCAAGAAAAAACCTACTTTCCAAATTTCAAGTAATTAATATCAATAATTAAAACTGTCCCATACAAACTTTCATCCCCTATTTTATCACCCTTATGGGCGAATTTTCCAAAAATCCTGAAACATGTATTTCTTCATTTGTGACAGAAAAACCAAATACCAATTTTCATGCAAATAACTTGAAAAATGACAGACTTTCATACAAACTTCCATCCCCATTAAACCCACTTGGGGTGGAGAAAATAAAACCTATATTTATCCATTTTAGTGTTTAGAAGCTGACTTGGCCTTCCTTACCTATAATGAACAACATAGTTTTTGTTTGTACAGTACGCGGCAGAAAGTAATGTACATCGGCCTTTAGAATTACATTTTGGTTTTGTAGAGCGTTGTCTCTGTCAGTCTATATGAAGTGGTCGGTCTCAACGACAGAGACAAGCTGAGCTATCGAGGCTCTATGCTTATTTTTGTATACTCAAAGCTTTATGTTTAAAACATATTAAAAGTTATTCTTATAATTGGAAAAATATTTTGAAGCCTCAAATTAATTGAGTTTCGATACGAGAAAATGAAAAAATAACATTCCTATTAACTTTACCGATAGAGCTAGTTCACGTGTTGCACAACGGGTAGGACTTTGGAATTGCAATTATTAGAAATGTTATGTAGTATGGCTTCCCAACTGCCACATCAGCTTATGGTTTCAGCAATGGTAACAATAGAACCATACACTTGATTGCATCGCCGGCCCACTAATGAGCACGTGTAGGAGGCACGTGAATAAAGGGTTTAGTAGGTACATAACTAGCTGATGCCCGCGACTACATTTTTCAAAATCCCGCGGGAACTCTTTGATTTTCCGGGATAAAAAGTAGCCTCTGTATTAATCCAGGGTATAATCTATCTCCATTCCAAACTTCATCCAAACCCGTTCAGCCGGTTTTGCGTGATTGAGTAACAAACATCCAAACATCCAAACATCCAAAACATCCACACTTTCACATTTATAATATTAGTAGGATGTACCATGCATTACGTACGGCAAGGCATCTCCAAGGTCTGCACTCGTAAGTAATCGAAATTCCACGGATACGTACGAAGCGATTTGCCTCCTCATTTCTTATTCGAACCGCTAAGATTTGGAACACCCTTCCAGCATCAGTTTCCCCCTCCAATTATAATATGGGTACCTTAAAGTCAAGAGTGAATACTGGCAAGCGCGCTCCATCTTAGGCTGCATCACTTGCCATCAGGTTTGATTGCAGCCAAACGCTAGCCTATAAATTAAAAAAAAAACCCGGCCAAGTGCGAGTCAGGCTCGCGCAATGAGTGTTCTGTACTACAGTCGTATTTTTTCGACATTTTGCAGGATAATTCAACATACATAAAAATAAATAAAAATCTGTTTTAGAATGCACAGAAGAAGAAGAAGAAGACCTTTCATATGATATCCCACTTGATATAGTTATCTTATTTAGAAAATTGAAAATCCTAATTTTTAGTTCCCGACCACAATTTAATTTTTTTGTGAGATGTGACCACAAATTCACGGTTTTTAGATTTTTCCCCTAATGTCTGCTGATTTCATGATTCTAGGTCATCGGGAAGGTTGTAGGTTACCCTGTAGGTTTCTTGACAGACCGACAGACAGACAGACAGACAACAAAGTGATCCTATAAAGGTTCCGTTTTTCCTTTTGAGGTACGGAACCCTAAAAAATCGCTTGGTGGCACGGCTTTACCGCTAAGATGGTAACTAGCCACGGCTGAAGCCTCACTAGTGGGACCAGAGACAATTTAGAAATTATAAATTCCCAAATTGCCCCTGCCGGGAATCGAACTCGGGACCTCCCACTTATAAGACCAGAGCGCTTACCACTGCGCCAGGGAGGTCGTCAACAGTGTTTGTTTGTCCGTAGCCGGTGGTCAAGGAGGGGTACCTGATGAAGCAGACGCGCAGCTTCCTGCGATGGCAGCGGCGCTACTTTAAGCTGCGCGGGCGCACGCTCTACTACGCCAAAGAGAAGGACGTGAGTGACTATGGAATTGTAGTAACACATCTAGAGGAGGTTTACAAATTTACGCTCGACCATTATGAATGAAGCCATTGCGTGGCTATTTACAGTAATTTAGAGTTTATTTAGATTTTTTTATGCTTGATCAAATAAATGGATTGTTAACAAAACTATACAAATACATAAAAGAACATTAGTTTATTTTGTTATAAATTTTTGGTTGAATTTATGTTTTATTCAATACAAAAAGTTGTCTTAAACTAGCCATAAAATTCGTGAAAATTGGCAACAGTTCTTTTTTTTTCAGTAATGTGATTAAAAATCCATATTCTAGTACATTATAAGTCAATAAGACTATATTTCTGATATTCAAGTTTTTTTTTCAGTAAATAAGATGATTTTCAAGGACAAATTTAGGACTTCAAAGTTGAGTCTGTTATTTATTTAATTAAAAAAACTAGGTGCGGGAGATTGGACACTACAAAATAAATAAAATAGATTTTGTAAATATGATACATTTAAGGTCAATACGAAAGATTGAATTGAGAATTTTAAACACGTATTCAATTATATGAAAGTTCGTCCTATGATGGTAAATTTGGAGCTTGAAATCTTAGAATTTCATAGTTCAAGTGACAGCGGGCCCTTGACGTAAAGTTGAAATTGGACCACTGAATGTGTGCCGAGCAGGGTGCGACTGGGCTTGCCACACACTGTCGCCTTTATGGAAAGACTAGCTGATGCCCGCGACTTCGTCCGCGTGGATTTAGGTTTTTAAAAATCCCCTGGGAACTCTTTGATTTTCCGGGATAAAAAGTAGCCTATGTCACTCTCCAGATCTCTATCTATACCCATGCAAAAAATCACGTCAATCCGTTGCACCGTTGCGGCGTGATTGAAGGACAAACCAACAAACCATCAAACAAACACACTTTCGCATTTATATTTTACTAGCTGATGCCCGCGACTTTGTCTGAGTGGATTTAGGTTTTTAAAAATCCCGTGGGAACTCTTTGATTTTCCGGGATAAAAAGTAGCCTATGTCACTCTCCAGGTCTTTATCTGTACCCATGCAAAAAATCGCGTCAATCCGTTGCACCGTTGCGACGTGATTGAAGGACAAACCAACAAACAAACACTTTCGCATTTATAATAAGGGTACTGATTATGGAAAGATGGATCATGTTTCAGTAAATGACCTTATTAAGTATGTTTTTATTAGAAAAAGCGCGGATTTATAACTTTTTTTTAAAAGTTATTAGAGTATGACGGATCGAGCAGCTTTTCAGAGATCTTCTGAGAGGCTTGCGATCATTCATATACGTCGTAGTTAAAGACGTGCTATTGGATATCTATAATGATATCAACATACCTACTAAAGCTCCCAACAATTGCCATAGGGTGTCGTCAATTTTGCATATCAAAGAACACAATACTCCTTTCAGGAGTTCATGTTAAAGATTCCTAAAGTGCCTGTAGTCTTAGTACAATTTAACACTTCTCGATAACGTTGATATAATATTTCGAACATTGAAATACTATATAGTCAGAGGAAAATGATTAAGGCAAATGTTTTCAAATCGTTTATTTAATAAGTATCTACTACCGATTTTTCTATAACAAATTTTCAGGGTATTAGCGGACAGCGATCAATGTATGAGAACTTTAAGGCCCAGAAAAGATAGCGCAACGCAAATGCACATTTCAGATACTAGTTTAAACCCTGTTTGGAAACGTGATCCATACACGGTGCAATCACTATTGTGATGAAATTATCTCAGAATAATTCTACTTGTATCTGCTTCTTATCTGATTTTGTTATTCGAGAGTAGCCACTTAAATTTATATTGTACATCAGACACGGATTTTTCCAACCTCAAACACAAAATTAATGGTTTCTTGTTTATTCATTTTGTAAAAGCGCGCCTTTTTTTTAATAGAGATAGCGAGTAAACGAGCAGGCGGGTCACCTGATGTTAAGTGATTACCGCTGCCCATGAACATTTGCAGCACCACAGGAACCGCCGCGATGCGTTGCCGGCCTTTTAGGAATTTGTTGGTCCGCCCCTTGGATAACCCCATGTTGTAATCTAGTGGGAACACCGCCTATGGGAGTTGGTTCCACAGTTTGCATGTACGTGGAAAGAAGGATCTGGCACAGCGGACGGCCTTTGATAAAATTAGTTTTACATAACTACCGCAAGACGGTTTCAATGCAACTTAATCAGCGATGCGTTTCAAACTAGTTGACACGTATGTTTATACGTAGACAATAGAGGCATGAAACTGAAAAGACGTAACTAGTGTTGCAGTTTCATCAATTTTGAGTTCCATCTTGTGGTCTAAGCCTCAAACAGTATAATGTTTAAAGATCTATTTTACTCAAACTTTATAGTGGTTCGAGATTCGAAATAAAATATCGACGTTATCGAGATGAGCAAACTTTTACTAACCCTAATCCCTAGCTCGGAGAGAACATAAACGAAAAGCATTTCTCAGAATGCAAGAGCTTTCTAAGTGCTATTTTCTATTCTAACAGTTTACACTGATGCACGAAAGGTTAAAATCTTAGACATTTAAGACTTTGTAAAAGATTTTAAAAGGTACATTTATCTAAAGTTAAAATGGGGCGATTCGACATTATAAAAGATGTTCAAGACATTAAAAAACCGGCCAAGTGCGAGTCCGACTCGTGCACTGAGAGTTTCGTACTGCAGTCGTATTTTTTCGACATTTTGCACGATAAATCAAAAACTATTATGCATAAAATAAAATAAAAAACTGTTTTAGAATGCACTAATGAAGCCCTTTCATATTATGATACACACAACAAAGCCGCGGATGTTACTCGCCGGCATTGCCGCGGGCCGAGGGGCCATTATTTTCGCGGATTCGGATAAGAGTGGTGTTTACACACCACTCTTATCCGAATCCGCGAACCTCGATGTATCTGGCACGCGCTGACTTTTAGTCCAATTTACTTTGTAGTACCTACCCACTAATGAATGAACTAACAATACTAACTTACTATTTAAGGAAAAATTGTAACTAACATACTAACAATCTATGGATCTATGAGTGGTCTGAAATAAACGTTTATTTATTTATTTATTTACTACTAACTAAATAGTGAGCGCAACAGTTATATTCAACAAAATATGAATGATAAATGAAATAAATAAAAATCTTCGACATCTCTCGGATGATGATAGAGATCCGACACACTCACCCAAGACCGTAATAACAGGATTTTTTCTTTTCAAATAGGTAATCCTCTATCCTAATCCTCCTAATTGAGCCTCAATAGCTCAACCGGTAAAGGAGTGGACTGAAAACCGAAAGGTCGCCGCCGGTTCAAACCCCACCCGTTGCACTATTGTCGTACCTACTCCTAGCACAAGCCTGACGCTTAGTTGGAGAGGAAAGGGGAATATTAGTCATTTAACATGGCTAATATTCTTTAAAAAAAAAAATCTCGTTCAAAGCTTTTATTAATATTAAAATACATTATTAAAACAATAAATTATTTAGTATGCTTAGTTAGATTTAGTATGCAAGTTGTATTAATTTTATTTAAAACAACGAAATTCAGGAATTGAGTAAAATGATTTTTTACGCAACCAACGAAAGAGATTTTTCAAAGCCCCCGCAGGTTTCTTTTATATATTTTCAACTAAAAAACCTTACCAACATTCAAATGTGAAATAGGCGTCCCGCCTATATGCAATACAGAATTCTCCAATAAATAATCACCAAATCTTCTAAATATATAAAAGGAAAAGGTGACTGACTGACTGACTTATCTATCAACGCACAGCTCAAACTACTGGACGGATCGGGCTGAAATTTGGCATGAAGATAGCTATTATGACGTAGGCGTCCGCTAAGAAAGGATTTTTGAAAATTCAACTCCTAAGGGGGTGAAATAGGGGTTTGAAATTTGTGTAGTCCACGCGGACGAAGTCGCGAGCATAAGCTAGTTAGTAATAATCGTCAATTTTTAACCGACTTTAAAAAAGGAGGAGGCTAGCCCGCTACCATCTCAGACTGCATCTTCACTTACCACCAGGTGAGATCGCAGTCAAGGGCTAACTTGTATAGGAAAAAAAGTACGACTTTTTGTCGCACGACATGTCCGTAGTGTGGAGCTTCGCTGCGTTAACCAGGGCGGCTACACCTGGGCGGGCCGAGACGGCTGGGCGCCGACGCTCGCTAACTCCACTCTACGCTTTTCAGTTTTCAGTCGCGCTTCAGGCGCGGAACGATAAGGTTCCTCCGCGCCGCCCTGAAAAACACCCCGCGCGAACATTTCACAACAAGATCATTAATGAAAACCACCCCCTAACTGTACTATACGCAATAATACATGCCTTATAACCTCTGTACTGTAATATTCTTCGCTAGTGTACCTTAAATGTTAGTATTCGTTGTTATATTGTGCACGTTCGGTTGTTTGACCTGGTTTTAAATCCGAGACTTGCACAATTGGCTACCCGTGTCCGGAGCTGCGGCTACGTAATTTTGATATTGTAAGTATTATTTTATTTATATAATATTTAATTAGGTACATGTCATTAAAACTTCGGCACAGAAGGATAAGAGAACTGTAGCCCAGCATTCGATGGAACCTCGTGCGTAATACTAGAGTTCTTCTAGCCAGTCCAGTAATTTTGGATAGTAGATGCGTACCACCTATTTGAAAAATATTGAGAAGTTTCCTTACGGGTGAAATTGGTAATAAAATCAATGTATTCTCACTGTAATCTGTCGATAAGTTACTTAGCAGTATTGTTATTTGACAAAAAATATCATACAATTTTTGACAAAATAACGTTCCTATAACTTATAATTTATTAATTTTGGCCTACAAAGTAAGATAAACACGATATTATAATAAAAGGTATAAATATATATCGCGTTAATAAATTAAACGTGTTTACTTACAAACGGCTAAAAGAGTTTATATGTTATTTTTTCGTGTTAGATTTTTATAAATTACAGCGAATAGCGGTTTCCAGGTCGACATAAAGGAAATGCCGTCATATTTGTTTTGATATATTATTTTAATTTTTTTGCGAGAAATGATTTAGTGTATTAAGCGATTCAAACGTATAGTTCTACTAGTTTATGCTCGCGACTTCGTCCGCGTGGACTACACATATTTCAAAGCTCTATTTCATCCCCTTAGGGGTTGCATTTTCAAAAATCGTTCCTTAGCGGATGCCTACGTCATAATAGCTATCTGCATGCCAATTTTCAGCCCGGCCCGTCCAGTAGTTGGAGCTGTGCGTTGATAGATCAGTCAGTCACCTTTTCTTTTTATATATTTAGATTTTAATTTAGAACACAGTTTTTAGTTATTATAATATACATATATCACACTAAATCCGTTTCCAGATAAGTAATTTACTCAAATACACTTTTCTACTACAATTTATAAAAATAAACGTTTTTAAGTTGAATCTACAACTTTGGACGAGTTAAACGAACCTTTTATGTATTTTCGTGCTGTCTTTTTTACATTTCTAGCAACTTAAAGTTGCTAGAAATGTAAAAACTAGTGTAGAGTGCGCAAACTTTTTGAAAACTTCGGGAGTTAAAAAAGCTCTTGCTAAATTAGTATTATAAGAAATAACATTCACTTAATCCATACTTACATATTAACATTATAAATGTGTCTGTCTATCTATCTGTTTGTTTGTTTATCAGTTGACGAAAAAGATACTAAAATATAACATTACAGGAAAATACACAGGTCCTGGAAAAGAGTTCCCACGGGATTTTACAGAACCTAACCCATGTGGACGAATTTGCGTGCATCTCTCATTTATACAGAGATAGGTAGCTTGCATCTTAGAGACGGACATACACTTTTCCGCCAGTTAATCAAGGTATTTTAAATACCTAAATCCACAAAATGAAGTCGCGGGCATCATCATGTTTTTTTTTTCATATCTATAGAGAAGTATGTCCCTACTCCAACAATCAATCATGATCAACCCATCGCTGGCTCACTACAGAGCACGGATCACCTCTCAAAGAAAACTGAGAAGGGTTTGGCCATAGTCTACGTCACGCTGGCCATGTGCGGATTGGTAGACTTCGCACACCTTTGAAAACATTGTGGAGAACTCTCAGGCATGCAGGTTTCCTCACGATGTTTTCTTTCACCGTTAAAGCAAGTGATATTTAATTACTTAAAAACGCACATAACTCCGAAAAGTTAGAGGTGCGTGCCCGGGATCGAACCCCCGACCTCCGATAAGATGGCTGCTATTTGACTATAAGTAGGTATAAAATCGACGTAGCCATATTTTTTTTGGCGAAACGAAAGGTCCTCGGGAGCTTAAGATAAGTCGATGTTTGCCAAACACTCGTGCTATTTCGATTTGGTATTATGGAGCAGTTTTGGGAAAATATTGTTTCACCAAAAACTATGTAGAAAAAAAGAAAGTAGCTTCGTGCGGTTTCATACAAATATTCGTTTGCGAGAAAGGATGCATGTAACTTAGTAAATCTTTGTTGGATTTTAATATCTTTTTCAGCGTACGTAAGTAATAATATTTATCAAATTCAAAGTGGGAAAATACCCAATTTAGAAAATATAATTTCCCACACTGCCCCTGCCAGGAATCGAACCCGGCACCTCCCACTTATAAGACCAGGGAGGTCGTCGAAGTTAAAAATAGAAGCAGGTTTTAATTAATTTGCTCTTGAAAACAAAACCCTGAAGTCGGGTCCCATTACGCATTGTAGTTAGTTGATGACAGGGCAAACTTAGTTCTGAGTTCGCCTTGTGATTTGCCCTGAAGGGAAGAGCGCCTCAACATTAGCCGATAATATGATGGCTTAAAATGTAAAAAACCGGCCAAATACGTGGCGGGCCACGCGCAGTGTAGGGTTCCGTAGTCAAAATCCTCGAAAAACATATATAACTCCTTAACCTGTGACCCACAGTATTTTTAAAAGACCTATTCAACGATACCCCACACTATGGAGTAGACGAGAAAAAAAGAAGTTCATCCCCACTTTACATGTAGGGGAGCTACCCTAAAAAAAATATTTATCAAAATTTTATTTCACTTTGTCGGTGTGATTAATATTTATATCCATGCCAAATTACAGATTTCTAGCACTAATAGTTTCTGAGATTAACCGAGGACGAACGGACGGATGGACAGACGGACGGACATGGCGAAACTATAAGGGCTCCTTGTTTACTACGGAACCCTAAAAAGGTTGACTTTCATCCCAGGAAATATACTAGACCCACGGGATAAGAGATGAAAACAAAATTCACGTGGACCGGGTCGCCAGCGTGGTTTTTATATAATAGGTACTAGATGATGCCCGCGACTTCGTCCGCGTGGATTTAGGGGTTTAAAAATCTCGTGGGAGCTCTTTGGTTTTCTGGATTCAAACAAAGTCTTTGTCCTTCCCTCGAATGCAAGCTATCTCAGTACCATATTTCATCAAAATCAGTTAAATGGATGAGCCGCGAAAAGCTAGCTGACCGATAGACAGACGGACAGACAGATAGACACACTTTCGCATTTATAATATTAGTATGGAAGTATGGATCATGAAAACATCGTCAAAGTGGCTATTTGACGATCCTATCATATATGAGGGTTCATTTTTTCCTTTTTAAGGTACGGAACCCTAAAAAGTAAATAAAAATTACCTACGTGTATTGTTATCTATACCTTGTACGATGGTACGGATAACGGAACCCTCCGTGTGCGAATCTTAAAAACTATGCATACTAACTATTATGCGAATGTTTGCACAGTCCAACGGTTTGACCGATTTTGATGAAATTTGGTACAGAGGTAGTTTATATGCCGGGGAAGGACATAGGCTACTTTTTATCCCCGAAAATCAAAGAGCTCCCACGGGATTTTTAAAAAAACCTAAATCCACGCGGACGAAGTCGCGGGCATCATCTAGTTTCCAAATAAAACGGCTTTCACAAACCCAAGATTAATGAATCGCTTCGGACCTTTTTACATTATAGAATTGATGCCATTAAAGTGAGGCCAAGAAAGGGCCTCTCAAACGAAATATCATAAGCCCGAGCCCACGCCAATTTCCTTCTTCAAGCCTAGTTTCGTTCATGTAATACTGATACACTTCTGCAAAAAGTCAATTTATTCTCGTCAGTCCATTATGCTGTATGTAATAGGGTGTTTGGGATTTGTAAACGAGTTTGTGCCTACATTCATAATATCGTATAATAAATTGGGATTTTGGGCTTGAATAGGCTCTAAATACCTCGTACCTATATATATGCGTACTTAATAAAACTCCCATCTGAGTAACAAACAACGCGTTGCAAAATTGCGCGACTTTTTGAAGTTTTTATTTGAAAACTGTATAGAATAACTATAATGCTGCTATGTGATTTTTGGGTATGCAATCTAAATCTATGTAAAATCATATTATAGTTATAGTAATATTTAATAATATTTAATAGTAGTATAGTAATATTATATGTAACTATGTATGTATGTGTGTACTATGCTAATAATTATTAGAATTTATTAATTGTGTTAAAAAAGAAAAAAAATTGCATGCCAGAAATGGCCGATTACATTGATTCTTACTTACCTTAAAAATTAACTACCATTATGACATGTATGATGATTTATTTATGATTTTATAAATGCGCCTATATCACTCTCCATGTCTTTATCTATACCCATGCAAAAAATCACGTCAATCCGTTGCACCGTTGCGACGTGATTAGAGGATACACCAACAAACCATGAAACCAACAAAATAACAAACAAACACACTTTCGAATTTATAATAAGGGTAGGTACCTACTGATTATTTTCTACGAATTTGTTAGCAGACTAAAGCCAGGAAGACTTTTTCCCCTCGTCACACACCACGTTAAGTCACGCCACGAATATTGGTTAATCAACGCAAAACATCACATTAGATGACACATATGGGTCGCGCCCACCCCGCAAACTTACACGGACCATCCACGAAAAACATTACATTGAAAAATAAACCTTAGGTACATTACAACATTAAGGACGAGGGTTAGAATCTTTGGTAGTAAAAACATCTTGGTAGATAAGAGTCGGATTTATTCAGTTGCGTAGTGGCAAATTGAATCGTTAGTAGTTGAAATAAGGTTGTTAGTTTCCGCAAATGGGTTTGTTGTGGCATAGTATTATTCGCGTGGGTAGAGATTTGTATGGATTAGGGTTTTTCCCATTTATCATGGACGTCGGAAATCGCCATTTTTAACTCTATATGAATATCTAGTTTTCTTTGGCTTTTCCTTTGTGAAAAATATTTCCAGTTTTGGAGTCATAGGACTACAGATTAGAGCCTCAATAGCTCAACGGTTAAGGCACCGACGGAAATCCGAAAGGTCGGCAATTCAAACCCCACCCATTGCACTATTGTCGTACCTACCTACTCCTAGCACAAGCTTTACGCTTAGTTGGAGGGGTAACGGGAATATTATTCATGATAACAGTAGCATGGCTAATATTCTTTAAAAAAAATACGTTATAAGTAGGTGAGTCCATTATTTCAGAAGCTATAAGACTCTGACAGAGTTACAAAAAGAGACAGGCAAAGTGTAAATTCACAGTTAATTTAGAAACCTTATCCGCCTCATACTCCGATTGCCATTTTGACCTGTCGCATACTATAAGTATACTTTTAAACTTATTCAATTTAATTTTCATTTAAATAATTATACCAATGTGTTGATAATAATTTAATGATATAAATGCGAAAGTGTGTTTGTTTGTTGGTTTGTTCTTTAATCACGTCGCAACGGAGCAACGGATTGACGTGATTTTTTGCATGGGTATAGTCAAAGACTGGAGAGTGACATAGGCTACTTTTCATCCCGGAAAATCAACGAGTTACCGGAAACGCATTATGTGGCTTCACTCTTATTCATACTAATATCGTAACTGAATTTGGTATTTGACTCCAGTTTTTTTATTACTTTATTATAAACAAGGATAAAAATAATGACGTAAACTGAAAAAACTAATTAAATCGATCAAATAACAAAAAGTTATAAGCATTTAAATATTTCTGATTAGACAGAGATAGCGATATAGCATTTTGACGTCACACCTTACTAATGCCATACATAGTAGCTTCGTGCGGTTTCATACAAATTTTCGTATTGCGAGAAAGAGATAGAAGACCCTCCCACTCCAAAATTAAAATGCCTGTCTTTGTAAATCTTTGTTGGATTTTAATATTTTTTCAGCGTAGGTACGTCATTATTTTTATCCTAGTTTATAATAAAGTAATAAAATTTATCCGATTCAAAAGTACGAAAATACTCAATTATTATTGATCGCTATAAATCAATATCAAAATGCAAAGCTCACTCCAGTATGGTCTACCTGCTGTAATTAAAATAGAAATATTAAGGTCACACATATCGTAAATTGCGTCATACACAAATTATTTAAAACCCTGGAAACAGGTGCGGAGAGCAAAAAATTTAAATTTAAGCGGTACAAAGCGTCAAGCGCCGCTTTAATTAAGCGAATTTACCTCAGGCCAGGGCATACCGTAACGAAGAACCGTAGCTTAACGATTATACAGTAGGTACGTTAATGGTCACACGTCGCGGACGATTGTACCGATTTAATGATTTCTGAACAACTAGCGAATACCCGGCGTGTGCTACTACGGTAAAAGAAGGCACCTAATGCATTGTGTTTAGTGGTTTAAAACCAACTTCACATTATTGCCTGTCTAATGAACCGGTTTGGCGCACATCGGCTGGATGGTTTCAAAATCTATGATGGACATAGGTAGAAAAATTTTTTGTTTTATACCTATAACTAGCTTATGCTCGCGACTTCGTCCGCGTGGGCTACACAAATTTCAAACCCCTATTTCACCCCCTTAGGGGTTGATTTTTCAAAAACCCGTCTTTGGCGTAGGCATCCGCTATGCCTACGCCATAATAGCTATCTGCATGCTAAATTTCAGCCCGATCCGTCGAGTAGTTTGAGCTGTGCGTTGATCGATCAGTCAGTTAGTCAGTCAGTCAGTCACCTTTTCCTTTTATACATTAAGATAAGAGGACTTTGCGAAAGCACCTTTACTTGCGATCTAAAAGCGTCTAGACGCTTTAAGATCGCAATATCTAGCGTATACCTACTAGCAGACGCGTCTGCTCGTATAGAACGCTAGATACCTTGAAGGACGAAATCAAAGTTTTAGAATAATCTTTTGTCATTTTAATTACAGTAGTGCAATGTCCAATTGGAATAGAATTCCGTTCAGCTAACGCTGGCAAACATAACATCTTTCTAAAACACGCTTGAATATATTAAGACTTGTTCTAGCGTTCTATTACGTCACAATTTTACAAATTAATATAATCCTCGATAGCTCTACGGTTAAAGGAGCGGACTGAAATCCGAAAGGTCGCTGGTTCAAACCCCACCCGTTGCACTATTGTCGTACCTACTCCTAGCACAAGCTTGACGCTTAGTTGGAGAGGAAAGAGGAATATTAGTTATTTAACATGGCTATTATTATATTAAAAAAAGAAAAAAAAGAAAAAAAAAATTCCAATTATCCAAACCCCGTGGTAGACGTTTTTGAACACCTTAGTGTTGAACACCTCTTCACAAGAACGCTCGTTACTCTACTGTATGGTTGCTAAACTGGGTGCATACTAGTCAAATGGGTCACTTGCAGCCATGGACGCACGTTTAACGAGGGAGAAATTAATTAAGAAATTTTTAATTGCTCTCAAAAAACTTAAGTTTATCTTACGCGCCCAGGTGTAAATTGACAAGGAATTGAAAATTTTGCCCTTTGGTCCTTTTTAGGGTGCCGTACCCGAAGGCTGCTAACGTAATGGGACCCTATTACTAAGCCTTCGCTGTCCGTCCGTCCGTCAGTCTGTCAGCAAGCTGTTCTTGTAAACCGTACCTATAGGTAGAGAGTTGAAATTTTCACAGAATGTATATTTCTATTGCTGTTATAACAACAAATAAAAACGAGGATGGCGAATTTTTCTTACATCAAATGACTTTTATTACCTGTTATCTCCCAAAGCCACCATGACCCATATAAACATCCAAACAAACGTTCCTCCCAGTGTTGTGGACAACACGCAGATAAACTTTCAGCTTTTATAAAATAACGAAGGTCTGGCACGCGCTGGCTCTCTCTCTATAGCTAATAAAAAGCTAAGCTGATTCTTAGTCCCATACATGGTATCCACGAGTGAACTAGAGAGAGGGAACTCTTGGTTTGATCGTGAATCGACGATTATGTCAATAAAACCGGCCAAGTGCGAGTTCCGTACTACAGTGGTATTTTTTCGACATTTTGCAGGATAATTCAAAAACTATGATACATAAAAATAAATAAAAACCTGTTTTAGAATGCACAGGTGAAGACCTTTCATATGATACCCCACTTGATATAGTTTTCTTACTCAGAAAATTGAAAATACTAATTATTAGTTCATGACCACAATTTAATTTTTTTTGTGTGATGTAACCACAAATTCACGGTTTTCAGATTTTTCCCCTAATGCCAAATTTCATGATTCTAGGTCAACGGGAAGTACCCTGTAGGTTTCTTGACAGACAGACGGACAGAGAGATAGACAGACAGACAGACAACAAAGTGATCCTATAAGGGTTCCGTTTTTCCATTTGAGGTACGGAACCCTAAAAATAGGGCTACCTAACGTCAATTACTTACTACTAGCATTTGACGGCTGCCAGTGACGTCAAAACCTCGATGTTTTATCACAAGTTCCATAAGTAACTGTGTTATAACTTTGTAAGATGACGGATTACGATATCGATTATCGATGTTACTTTTCGTCTTTATTCGTTTACGGATCACTATCGAAAAAAAACTGTATAAAATAATACATTTCAGACGCACAACTTTAACTTATTGATTCACTCGAAGTGTTGGAAAAGGATAGTTTTGAAAAAAAATAAGTTTCTCAAACTAATCTACCGGGGCGGACTTAAGAACTGAGATGGATTAACCATCGAACCCTCTTATCCAGTCTAGCATTATCTACGTCATAGGAAATACCACAATTTTTCTTCTCACGTAAAGATAAAATATCATCATAATCATGATCAACCCATCGCCGGCTCACTACAGAGCACGGGTCTTTTCTTAGATTGAGAAGGGTTTTGGCCATAGTCTACCACGCTAGCCATGTGCGGATTGGTAGACTTGACACACCTTTGAGAACATTATGGAGTGCTCTCAGGCAAGCGGTCTTTAGTAGTGTAGTAGGCCGGTTGATCATGATGATGATGATATAAACTTTTGGGTACTTTTCATAGAGCCTCTACACCAAACTCTAAGAATGTTTCATCCTTGTCACCAAGATAAACTTGGTTCTGTCCAAATGCAAACCGTATGTTGTGTAGAGTCTACACAATATACGGTATACAAACTCAACGAAGGTTTCAATACTGGTAACTAAGATATTAAACTTATTTGTGTTCAAATGCAGACTTTCTGTGAAGATCCTTAATTTTTCGTAGAGCCCCTACAATAAACTCTACGAATATTTAAATTCTTGTAATCAAGATTATTCATTGTTAATTAAAACATATTATAAACTACTTATACCCTTCAACGGTAGCCTACAGATCCAAGAATAAGCTCTTGTATTGTAACACTTCCTTACTACAGTTATGTTCGAAGTTGTATCATTATTCAAAGTGCACAATATATTATGTATGAACATCATTATAATGGTTGGCTTGAGGTAGGTACTCACCGATGTAACACTTCGATGCTACCATATAAGCGAATGCTCCTGCAGATGATTCACTAGTTAAATGATAGCCACCGAAGAGTGACATTTATTTTTAATCCATTGAAAGTTTTCTCCGAAAAAATGTTTTCATGTCACACAGTGCAACAGCGATGTAGAACCAACCAATAGCAAATAAACTCGGTGGCTATCAATCAGGTTGACCTTTGGGTTAGCTGGTCAGTACGCACACTAATGCATACCTTAGGAACGTGTCTAGCTGCTCCAATTACGCAAGTCTCCTTCGCCCCTTGATTAATAACAGAGGGTCTTGTAGCGGCGATTAACTCCAATTAACCAGGCTTGCGAGGCGTTATGCGAGACTAAGAAAATATAACTTTATGGAACCCTGAAAAAAAAGCATAAAGTGCGGTTCGTATTGCGTTGCAGCTGGCTGCCCGTAGCCGATAACAGCAGCAATTAGCAGCAACCTGATATACCACGCGGAGCGCTCTTTAAACTAATTGCTTACTGATGGATAACTAAAACCAAGATGAAGTATGGAGTGGCTAAAAAGGGATTTAAAAAAAATTGTTACTTTATTCTAAGCTTTAAAGTTTGGAACATCGATCGGCGCAAAGTTGCCTAGCTGTATTCTACAGGATATATTTTGAAGAGAGTGCCCAAGAACTTTTTGATCTGGTTCTTCCTTTAAGTTCCTAGTAGGTATCGTACTGCCAGGAATCACCAAGGTCTGCACCCGTACTCTATCAAAATTCCACGGACATGTATGAAGCGATTTGCCTCCGCGTCTCAAATTTGAACTGCTATAGGATATGGAACTCCCTTCGGGCTTTAGTTTTCCCCTTCAATTTTAATAAAGGTACCCAACCTTCAAATCAAGATTTAATAGGCACAAGCGCGCTCCACCTTAGGCTGCATCATCAATTGCCAGCAAGTCTGGTTGCAGGCAAGCGGTAGTTTATAAATTAAAAAAAAAAAAGATTTCGTCTGTCGACATATGATTTTTGTCCCGGAAAATCAAAGAGATCCTACGGAATTTCCGACAAACCAAATCCACGCGGACGAAATTGCGGATATCATCTAGTTTTTAGTAATTTACAGACCAGCTTTTTTGTTGTTTATAAACAGCAGAAGTTCTATTGTTTACTGAGCTATTTTTAAACTGAAACGAGCACTACATTCTTCAGTCACTTCAGTCCCGTGGATATTAAAGCAAAGTGCGAGAGTCGAGTACAAGTGGCCATTAGAGGAACAATTAGAAACTTGACACCATCATCGTTAAGGTGCCTAGAAGGGCTCCTAAGAAAAGATTTTAATAGACGACACTTGTATGTAATGGTTAAAACTTTTTCGCTTGATTTTAATAAGAATTTTTAGAAATAACAACCGTCCACGTCTCATGGCCCCACCAACCTCTCGGTTATATGGGCCGAATCGCGGGAGTGCACCCTGCACCCGTTCGGTACTTGCTCTTGGCGTTTTTCCGGGGCGCCGGGTTTTAGCGGATGCCTACGGCACAATAGCTATCTGCATGCCTCAGCCCGATCCGTCCAGTAGTTTGAGTTGTGGGTTGATAGATCAGTCAGTCAGTTAGTCAGTCAATCAGTCACCTTTTCCGTTTATATATTTAGATAAATCCAAAGTAACCTATTTTACTTTTTTAAACATCACAAAAAACTTACGCAAAGAACGTGTTGACACTGGTCCCTCGTTAGCCGTTAAAAACAGCAAGCTCTGGGTAGAACTGTTTACAAAAGCACATATTAATGACTCCCTGAATTAAACGACGCAAAGGTTTTGTGAGAAAAATTTATAAATAAAAAACTAAATAAGTATACTAAATGCTTTTATAAATAGAGCCTCAATAGATCAACGGGTAAAGGAGTGGACTGAAAACCGAAAGATCGACGGTTCAAACCCCGCCCGTTGCACTATTGTCGTACCTACTCCTAGCACAAGCTTGACGCTTAGTTGGAGAGGAAGGGGGAATATTAGTCATTTAACATGGCTAATATTCTTTAAAAAGAAAAAAAAAAAACTAGCTTATGTCCGCGACTTCGTCCGCGTGAAGTACACACAACTTTCGAATAACAAATTTCGAATCACTATTTTACACCCAGGGTTGATCTTTAAACATGAGATTTTAAGATATGAGCTTAAAAAAACATGTCATGCTGCTAAATGCAAAATATTAACTACAGAACTTCTTTATACACAACTAGCTTATACTCGCGACACCGTCCGCGTGGACTACACAAATTTCAAACCCCTATTTCACCCCCTTAGGGGTTGAATTTTCAAAAATCCTTCCTTAGCGGATGCCTACGTCATAATAGCTATCTGCATGCCAAATTTCAGCCCGATCCGTCAAGTATAATTATTAAATCAATATAATAATTAAATAAATTTTTATTTAAGATAATAATTATTGTCACTCAATCAGTTAGGTACTCCTTTGATACTCTTGTAATAATTTGTTATATTGTTATAGGTAGCTTCATACCTTTTACATTTTGAAAACTACTTACTGAGTTTCTTGTAATTCATCTTGACAGAATCTGTTGAATTTCTGTAATTTATCCGTTCAGTGGAAAATCCGTGAAATGTCTCCTCATTTGTAACTTCGAAGAAATTAATTACAAAAGGTACTGCTCAAAATAAAATCGTTTTCGCTGTCCGATCCGATGTTGAATTCACGTTCTAAATATATAAAAGGAAACGGTGACTGACTGACTGACTGATTTATCAACGCACAGCTCAAACTAATGGACGGATCGGGATGGAATTTGGCATGCAGATTGCTATTATGAGGTGGACGTCCGCTAAGAAAGGATTTTTGAAAATTCTACCCTTAAGTAGGTAAAATAGAGGTTTGAGATTTTCGTAGTCCACGCGGACGAAGTCGCGAGCATAAGCTAGTATACTATAAGCTTCATACGGAGCCGTAAGTAAGAGTCAATAGTCAATTTATTGGTAAGAAGTTTACAAGTCACATAAAATAAGAAATAAAAATTTTGTTACAAAAATATTGTAAACATGTCATTACCTAATATCTTAATTAAAATACCATATTTATAACTGTTATACAATTATAATATAATAATAATAATAATAGCCTAGTGATAAAGTATCCGCCTCCTATTCGGGAGGTCGGGGGTTTGATCCCGGGCAGGCACCTCTAACTTCTCGTCTCGGAGTTACGTGTACCTATAAGTTTTAAACGATTGAATATCACTTGCATTAACGGTGAAGGAAAATGTTTTCCGAGGAAACCTGCACGCTTGAGAATTCTCCATGATGTACTCAAAGGTGTGTGAGCCAATCCACATTTGGCCAGCGTGGTGGACTATCAACTAAACTCTTTTTATTCTGAGAGGAGATCCGTACTCAGTAGTGGGCTGGCGATGGGTTGATCATGATGATGATTATGAGATGTTGCCTGCCACTTTGACGATAGGTTCAGTTTTTAAATATCCAGGAGGAGCCTTTTGTTTTTTTCGGGATAAAAGTTATCTCATGTCTTTAGGTAGTGAATGCCAAATTTGGGAAAAATCTATGTTCTGCAGTGGACAGCCGCACGTTGAAATGATGATGATAATTTGAGTATTTGGCACAAATACTGTCGGTTTTCATATCGGGTCGATGTCGTATCTGACGGTGAGATGAGGATGAAGCCCCTGATTGGTAAACAAAAAGCTATTTCAAACAAAAAACTCCATTGTTGAATATTCTATTACATTTGCGAAGTAAAGCCCGGTTTTTATTATTCCAGTTACTGGAACTAGTAGGTAAGTTCGTTCCAGCGCTTCACTTTGCAATGGTGTGGCATTGGCTTCGTTCCATGGTAATCATTCATCCAAGCTTCGTTCATTTTTGATTAGTCAAATACAGATATCCATAGAGATAGTATATCTGACCTGAGAACTCTATACAATAGAGATGTGTCAACTTTCATGTCAAAAGTACGGTTCACCTTTAAAATAAGGACTAAAATCGTACGTTTGACTTGAAATTTGAAAAAAAAAGTTAAAACGGCGCGTGAGGAGTAAAATTTTACGCGTTATACAATAGTACCCAATTTGAATAAATGATTGACTATTTTGACTCGGCTAGGGCTTTGGTTGAATTTCGAAAAATCTGGCCTTATTCCTTATTTATATAATAAAGGAAGCCTCTGTGCAAATTTTCAGTTTTCTAGATTCAAGGGTTGGCCTAGGCGTTAATCAATCAGTGAGTGCACCAGTACTATACAAAAGAGCATGAGTTCTTAGAATGCTAAGAAACTAGAGCAATGTGAACTGGCCATAACACAATCGCCCGATTTATCACCCTGGTACACCTCATCGACTCACTAATTATTTAACTTTGCCAAAACGATACTCCGCCCTACTGTGGGCGGGCGGTGGAGCGATAATAATTGAGAAAGTTAAATTGTTAGTATCTCGCAACAGGCGTCGTGTTTTGTGCCGTAATTTCGCTACTTGTTTATGGAATGAAATTTCATAATATGGCAGTTCGGCATAAAGGTTCGCATACACAGGCAACTTTTTAAGCAATTATTGCTCGGCAACATCTGAAATTAATCGAGAATTAAAGTGACTAAATCGAGCTACGCTCACATGACGTTCATTGCTGAAATCTGCGCCAAAATGGCGGAAATTCAGTTGCGTCAAGTACAGGTCGGCAATCGCAGGTCCAGCGTACCTACTTGTATTAGTAAAGGTCAGTGGTGCGGACGATATGATATTATGAGTCATGATAATATCGACTTTATTTGTTGGTTTTAAAGAAACTGCATTTGTCTAGACGTTGTAAATCCCTAGTTAGTACCTACAGTTAGCCGACGTTTGTTATCTGCGTTTAGCCCGTAGCAGGATTAGGATAAACTGAGAAGATAAAGGAGACTGCTCTATACAAATGCCGATCTTTATAATCCCTGTTTAATCCAGTAAGTTCATTCCAGCTCTGGACTGGAATATCATCAACATATACAGGGTGTAACCAGAACGCTGGCAAAAACGAAGACAGGTGATAGTGCTGATGATTACTAATATGGTACTTACCACAAAAAAAACGCGATAAAATATTAAAAAATTCTATAGTTTTGTAAAAGATTACGATATATTGCATATAAAACATCTGACTGACGCTAGAGGTGAACGAACGTTGCGTAAGTAGGCCACTCGAAGTCAATGTCGCGTCTTAGGCGGGGCATCGGCCCGAGTTTTGCATGTTATTTTTCAAATACTAAATAAAATAAAATAAATACTAAATCACTAAAACTACAAAACGAGGCAAATGGTTATTGGTATTGGATTGTGTTTAGGTAGTATAACAATAACGCTAAGTTTTTGCTAGCGTTCGGTTACACCCTGTAAATTAATTCAGTCATTTATTTGTAGCTATTTATTGTTGTAAACAAACTCTAAATATTTAAGCTTGTTTAAAATGTGAAACGACTCGCCTCCCCCAGGCTGTTTAGAAAAATCTTTAAACTTACCTATTTCTGATTTGATCATGTAGACAAACTCCAAACATAACTTAGGCAGGGCCTTGCACTAAAGCTTGTTAAACTACATTTTTGTAAAGATATTAAAGATTTTATTTATTTATTTATTTATTTATTTATTTATTTAACTCTGTCTATCGTCCACTGCATGTTGCACCATACAGATTCGACCTGTTTCAGCGGATTATAGCAAATTAAGCTCTTGGTTCATTGTATACTAGCTTATTCCCGCGACTTCGTCCGTGTGGACTACACATATTATTTCAATCCTCTATTTCACCCCCTTAGAGATAGAATTTTCAAAAATCCTTTCTTAGCTGGTGCCTACGTCATAATAGCAATCTGCATGCTAAATTTCAGCCCGATCCGTCCAGTAGGTTGAGCTGTGCGTTATTATTATTATTATTTATTTATTATTTAATTAGAACGGCCATAACGCCAATTAGTACAAACTAACATAAACATACTTACAAAAATTGTTAAAAATATAAATTTTAAAAAGCAAAATTATAAATTTTCACAAAAGTGCAAGATCTGACCCATGAGGTCAGCCCATTTGTCAGCAAATATGTCACAGCGAGGGGACTCCTTCAGCAGCGCGTTGAGCGCAGCCAAAGTGCGCGGTATGGGTGACCACTGACCGGAGCGCGCTACCGTGCGACTAAACGGACTTACGAAAAATTTGGAGCGGTGGCGGAGATAGCTGTAATTAGAGGGTGCATAAACGCAGCAGAGCTTGTTGTGTAGTTCAGAGCAGTCGATCACACCACTAAGAATCTTGCAAATTGTACCAATTTGGCCGCGTTGATAGATCAGTCAAACACCTTTTCTTTTTATATATTTAGATATAGACTTACTATTAAATTATTCACCAATTGGAAATATCTAATTTATTTTTATTATTTTATTTACATATCAGTACATATACTCGTACATTTTAATTTTGCATTAACATATTTCTGATTTGTATAGCAAAGCCTTGGCCTTGATTAGGTTTGTCTATACACCTACATTAATTTTATTAGCGTCCAGCGCTCGGAATTACAAGTATTTGCATATTATGTAGGTACATACGAAATGGCAGAATTAATAAAAAACATAATTCAAGCCAAATCGAAGGCCTCAAATCCTTGCCCTAATCCGTGCGTAAAAGATTATCCAAATTAAAGGTCACCCTTTCCAATCACATTTGGTTTTTGATGTGTGATCTGAATTGGGTTCATGTTCCCAATCGGGGATCGGGATTGCGGCGAACAATTTAATTAGACTTCAGAAAGATATTAAATACACATGATTCTATTGATATCGTCACCCACCTATTGGGTTTTATTTTTGAATCAAAATTAAATCCATACTAATATTATAAATGCGAAAGTGTGTCTGTCTGTCTGCTAGCTTTTCACGGTTCAACCGTTCAACCGATTTTGACGAAATTTGGTACAGAGGTAGCTTGCATCCCGGGGAAGGATATAGGCTACTTTTTATCCCGGAAAATTGAAGAATACCCACAGGATTTTTAAAAACCTAAATCCACGCGTACGAAGTCGCGGGCATCAGCTAGTAAAGAATAGAACTTTAAGTACATTCGTTTGTAACACAGAGAATTCAACTCAAGAATACGCATATCTATATACAAGGTTTTGCATGAAAACAAAATCATAAAATGTGCGCGGGGGACAGGGGAGAATGCCTTGTTGTGATTGGTTGTCTCAAAAGTCACATAATATGCGGAATGAGGGTACCTAACGGGCGTGGACCAACTTTTATGCTAAACAATGCCTAAGCTTAGCGATCGGGTGTGTCCGGTTTCCAAAAAAATCATTTTATTTTTAAACCAGCGGACAACGCTAAAAAAACTCAAACATCTTCACATTATTGCCTTTCTAATGAAACCGGTTTTAGACACATCGGTTGGATGTTTTCAAAGTCTATAACGGACACAGGTAGAAACATTTTTAGAGTTCCTTAGCCGAATGGCAAAAAACGGAACCCTTATAGATTCGTCATGTCTGTCTGTCTGGATGTATGTCACAGCCACTTTTTCCGAAACTATAAGAGATTCTTTAAACCGCGTTAAGATTTTTACATAAAAATAGAAAAAAAAACAATAAATCTTGGGGTTCCCCATACTAAGAACTGAAACTCAAATTTTTTTTTTCATCAAACCCATACGTGTGAGGTATCTATATATAGGTCTTCAAAAGTGATATTGAGGTTTCTAATATGATTTTTTTCTAAACTGAATAGTTTGCGCGAGAGACACTTCCAAAGTAGTAAAATGTGTGTCCCCCCCCCCTGTAACTTCTAAAATAAGAGAATTATAAAACTAAAAAAATATATGATGTACATTACCATGCAAACTTCCACCGAAAATTGGTTTGAACGAGATCTAGTACGTAGTTTTTGATTTATCGTGCAAAATTTCGATAAAACACGATTGTACTACGGAACCCTCAGTGCGCGAGTTTGTTTCGCACTTGGCCGGTTTTTGTATTGTATATAAGTAACTAGCTGCCCCGGCGAACTTAGTACCGCCTAACAGTCGATTTTTTTCAGGATTTTTTTAAAATTTTTCTCCGTAAGAACCATCCCCGTACTTCAAGGAATATTATGAAAAAAGAATTAGCGAAATCGGTTCAGCTGTTCTCGAGATTTGCGATCAGCAACACATTCAGCGATTCATTTTTATATATAGAGATATAAATTATACTTAGCTTTGTAGTTGTGTGTTCCAGCGGCGAAGAGTCAATATAACACGATTCCTATCGGCTTCCCTTTAAGAATTGGCATAATATAGCGTAAGTAGGTACTATTCACATAAATTCGGTAATACGTTCGTAAATACAAAGGTTGGATCGTCACAAATGCTAATTTTTTTTTGTTATTAAGTACTAATTTAAGTTAAAAACATAACAGCTAATGTAAGTAACATACACCATACAAGCCGTAAAATATCGGATTCCCTAGTTAGATTTTTGCGTAGTATTTATCTCTTTCATTTCCCTAGCGAAAGCGAAAGGAGCGAACTAGGTCTGTCTCGCTCTACGGTCGACTAATAAAGAGCACACCAATTTAATCTGGCCCAGTAGCGAATACGAATTTGGAACTCTGACAGGTCAGACAAATTTGACGTAAATAACTCGGTTGGATCCGAGTTACCCTATAATACCTCCAAATTAAAAATTATATTAATAGTATTGTTTTAACAGGTACATGCTACTATTTTGAGTATTTTGTATTTTGAAGGGTGATTTGATATTGATACATTTGTTTTTGTGAAGCGGCCATGCTTGTTTGTTTTTAAAGTTGTTAGTGGTGTTTTATTTTGATATAATAAATTGGGGATGTGATTAATAACTTATAAGTGTAAGTTCACGGTAATTTTGATTCAGTTTGGTAAGCCAAAATCAGAAATGGCCTTAATTCACATATATTGTTGTTTAACAGATTTCTTGTTACGTAACGATAGTAATTTTTCTAAATTAAGTTTTGAAAACAAAAATCGAACAGCTGATATTCTTTTAGGTAAGTACGTTTCCGGCTTCCCTTTATCAGATTTTCACCCTTCGCCACTGGTGTGTTCTGATGGTAGATATTGGTAACAACTTTCCGCAAAAACTATGAAAACTGATGCGTTACATAGTATACATATCGCAATACGCAAAAATTGCTTTACATAAGCACTCGAGAACATATTCTTAGATAATAAAAATACAAAGCCTCAATAACTCAACGGGTAAAGGAGTGGACTGAAAACCGAAAGGTCGACGGTTCAAACCCCGCCCGTTGCACTAGTGTCGTACCTACTCCTGGCACAAGCTTGACGCTTAGTTGGAGAGGAAAGGGGAATAATGGCTAATATTCTTCAAAAAAAAAAAACTGCGCACTGCAGTAGTAGGTTTTTAAAGTTGTTATTTTTATGACGTGATTTTTTGCATGGGTTATAGTTAAAGACCTGGAAAGAGACAAAGGCAGATTTTTTCGAAAAAACAAACAGATCTCAGGGGATTTTTAAAAATCTAAATCCACGCGAACGAAATCGCGGGTGCCATCTAGTAGAAAAAATAAACAGATAATGTAATGATAATGTCTATTGGACTATAATATAAAGCATATAAAGCCTTTGATAGAATTCAGCCATTATTTTAAAAACCACTACCTACCAATAGAATACTTAGAAACACTCAGAAAAACGTAATCTACGAGAAATGGGTTTATTTTAATTTGAAAATATTTTCGCTTCTCCACCCCTCATTAATTTTACAAGATACTCTTACATTAATGATGCTTATCTAGAAGAGGGTTTCAAATTTTCCACCAAATCTATTTATTTTCGGCGGGCGGCACCGTTCAAGTGTTTTGACGTTCAATAATCTATTCCACTTATCAATGTCAGTTAGGCTATCCATTATGATAAGAATTTAACACATAGAGCCCACGTAAACGCATCGAATTTTGACGTACGATATTTTACGGAGCTTGTGACAATAATTATGTCGTAGATAGTCGCTGGTATTCTCACGGTTGACGGAAAGTACTCGGATGACGGAAGTACAGTGCGTAATCGTCCCGTAAGATGGAGAGGGCTGACCCAAGAGAATGAAAATTTTATTTAGTACCAGCTAAATCAATGTGATTACAGTTAAAGTTAAATTTGACTACCAAAAACCTGTGCAATTACCTATTTGGTTGGGTTTTAGTGTAGTAAATTTCAGTGGTGCAATTGGCCCTAAACCTATACCAGAGTGAACTAGAGTGAGGCAACTCTCGATCTGATCCTGAATCGACGATATGCCAAATACTATGCTATGTTGACCTGAAATCAAAAAAAATATAGGGCTACCTAGCCTCAAATGTACTAACATTTGACGCCTGCCAGTGACGTCGACATTGGCTTAGAAGTTCTTATCTGTCGTGAATTGTACATTATACCGTATAATGATTTAAATTAAGTTTGAAGTCTACTCTTCAAAAAGTATTACTACAATCGAATTCGATTCGTGTGCGTGCCTTAAATTAACTGTAAATGATTCTATCGTTTACAAAGGCTGCTAAAGTAAATGAACTATGTATTTTAGCAAAAGTAGATACCTACCCTATATTATGTACTGCTCGGTCCCTATTTACAGTTCTTTTTAATTAGCGCTATAGAAAGCATATTTACATTGCTGCGGCCGTGTAGGCTGGAAAGCGCCTGAAGCCATGGCCCAAATTAAGTCTACGGCTTTTATGAGCTCCTAGTACAGTTCACTACACAACAGACACCCTCTTTGACGACCTCCCTGGCGCAGTGGGGAGCGCTGTGGTCTTAGCTCCAGGGTTCGTTCCTCGACAGGGGCAATTTGGGAATTTATAATTTCTAAATTGTTTCTGGTCTGGTCTGGTGAGCGGCTTCTGTCGTGGCTAGTTACCACCCTACGGGCAAAAGCATGCCGCCAAACGATTTACAGAAACCAATAAGCAGTATAGGTTTGATAAAACTGCCATACCTACCCGTTCCAAGTTAGCTCGCTTTCATCTTAGACTGTAACTATCATCACTTACTATCAGGTGAGATCACAGTCAAGAGCTAGCTTGTAATTGAATAAAAAAGCACGTTACAGAGATGAGATATTAAAGCTGCACGGACGCGCCGTACGTGCCGAAGCCAACGAATTATCTCTCAACACTTTTGCAACAATGCAACCTTGCACATCTTTCTACTATACCTAAAGCCGAACGTGCCGAAGAATTGCGACGTGTTCAGTGCCATAATAAGGTAATATCATCATTATTATCAACCGATAGACGTCCACTGCTACACACAGGTCTCTTGTAGGGACTTTCACACGACACAGTCTTGCGCCGCCTGAATTCAGCGACTCCCTGCAACTCATTTATAGTGTCGTCGGTCCAAGGGCGGATCCAGGGGGGGGGGGGTCATGGGGGTCATGACCCCCCCCCCCTGGGCTGCGTCCAGGACGCAGGTGGACCACTAATTAAAATTGTTATACATACACACAATGTTTGTTACACAATGTTACACATGTTACACATAATGTTTTTTTTATATTTTTATATAGATTTTATTATTCTTTCAATATTAGCTCTCTTATCACCCGTTGAGTGACTCTGAGTTTTCTTATGAGGTCCATAGTTAGTGATGATGTTGAAGATATAACGCAATAGTTTTTTTTTTTTCATATTTCCTGAATTTTACGGGGTTTTTACGGAATGTTTCAAGACGATTCTATACAAGTTCTTACCAACAAAAATTCGCGTTGTATATAATATATAAGTCAATGGTTGTATATTGAATGCTGCATGCAGTGTTAATAATAATAATATATATGATTGTTTATTTTCACGTACAGATAAAGCCTAGACGTAGGTCACAAAAATAAAACGTAAATTGTTTAATTTAGAAATTTGACTCGATACGTCAAAACCGGGGAATGTGGGCTTTGAATTAACGGAGACCTTGGGGTACGGCATATTAGGTTAGCTTACCATCGCATAAAAAACATATTTACAGGCCGTAAAATGAGGCATCTGAAGTCATGGCCTTAATTAGCTCTTTAATCCGAGGTTCTATAGCTGTTTTTATACCTGTTTTTATGTGTCCTAGTACCTGCACTACATAACAGGGCACATAAAAATGGTACTCATTTCTCTTACCACTCTAATTTCTCTGTTTTAAAACCTTCGAACAAAACATAGTAGAAACAAGTACCACTTGCTCCTTTTTCATTATACTCATGGGATATTTCCCAAAGGAAAGATAGTTCTCATAGTCTCGATCGTGGTCTTTACATTGATAGATACGATTTGAAAAAGATCCTCTATTTAATAATCACTAAAAAAATTTTTTTTTTATATAATAACCAATTGCTGTGATTGGCTGAATTCGTAGTAGTACTTACTGCGACAATGGATTTTAGCCAGTATATATAGCGTAAGCGGAATCGGAGGCGATCGTTACTAACTACATTAGTACTATTAGGTACATATTCTGTCTATAGCTATCATGCCGCAACAAAGCATTTTAGCCTCAGACTAAGAATAAGGAGACTTGTCAAACGCGTATACCCGAAAGGGACAAAACAAAAAAAGAAATAATACTTAGGCCACGTATGAAAGGTTATCTACACTAATATTATAAAGAGGAAAACTTTGTTTGTTTGTTTGTTTGTTTGTACTGAAAAGGCTCAAAAACTACTGGACCGATTTTAAAAATTCTTTCACCATTCGAAAGCTACATTATCCACGAGTAACATAGGCTATATTTTATTTTGGAAAAAAAATAGGGTTCCGTAAGATATTTGGGTTTTTCGGACACAAGGTGTAAAAAATCAACCAGAAAAGTTACTTATTTTGCGTACGCTGCCTAAACTATAAAAGATAGAACCATAAAATGTTCTAATTAATTGTAGATCTTATAAATATCTACAAAAAAGTCCGCGACACACTATACCCATCTATGTCGAGTGAGGCACAGCAACCATTTTTTTATTTAAAAATCTTGAATTTTTTTTGGACTACATTTAAACGCGTTTATTTTACTCATGCTATTAATCCTTATCAAAATAAATGATTTCATCACTAAGAACAGTTTATGGAGATAATATTTGGTCTTTGAATGATTAAAATTGGACGTTTGGTTTTGAAGTTATGGCGAAATTAAAATATTACGATTTCTGCTGCACGGCCCGTTGTATTATATAAAGAGGTAATGTCGTTAAGTTTGTTTGTAGGGGGTAATCTTTAGAACTACTGAACCGATTTTAAAAATTCTTTCACCAGTAGAAAGCTACATTATTCCTGAGTGACATAGGCTATACGGGATCTTTAAAAACCTAAATCTACGCGGGCGAAGCCGCGGGGATCAGCTAGTGTTTCATAATTTGCGTTCGCTACAACTTTTACACAGCAATGCAACATAAATGGCTTCTACACACCTTCAATACTAAATTTAAAACAGATAACTAAATAAAACTCATAATATCAATATCATCAATCAATATATATATATATATATATATACTTATAATAAAACTGTAACAGGTCAAATTCTGTACATTGAAGATATTTTGAAAATTTTTTTTCGAGGGCACTCTATAATCGATACTGAACACAAAACTGTACTTTTTTTCATTTTTGTCTGTCTGTCTGTCTATCTGTCTGTCTGTCTGTCTGTCTGTATCACGGCCGCGCATCACGCTGAAACTACTGAATGGATTCCAATGAAACTTGGTACTATTTGAGGTCATACTATGAGGAAGAATATAGGATACTTTTTATCCCGAAATTCAGCATGGTTCCTGTAGGAGAGGGGATGAAAGTTAAAATGTATACTGAGTTGTAATTCATTAACGCGTAGTCCGATTTCATTCATTCTTTTTTTGTTAGAAAGGGGATATTTTAAAAATTGTTCCGTAAATATTTCAAGGTAATCGGTTTTTAACCGACTGTCAAAAATGAGGTGGTTCTTTTTTCTACATCGATTTTTTCGAGGTTTCTGGACCGATTTGCAAATTTATATTTTAAATCAACAAAAAAAGTTTTCGTGGTGGTCACATAAAAAATTCTGGATTCAACTCCTTAATCCTGATGCTGCAGGGTTACTGCCCGCCTGAGTTATCAAGATTCAGGAAGTGTTCATAGTGAATTCATATTGTAGGTACCAAGCAACGACTTTATTCTCAGACTTCAAGTCTCAACTCCTCAACCCTGATGATGTAGGGTACAGCACTCCTAAACTATAATGTTTCAGGAACTGCGGATGATGCAAAATTATTTTAGGTACCAAGCATAGGCTACATCATTGAACTTCGGATCCTAACTCCTCAATCCTGATGCTGCAAAGTACTGAAGTCCTAAATCGTGGGGATTTTAGAATTTCTGATAGTGAATTGATATTTTTAAAAAAACTAAAAAATTTGAATCGACTGTTAGGCGGAACGAAGTTCGCAGAGTCAGCTAGTTCGCAATAAATTACTATCAGAGAGGTGTGTTGGGCACAAACTACAACGTGTGACAACAAACAACAACCAAAAAAAAGCTAAGCTAAAGACAAAAAAACTGTGTTTACGTCTCTATCACTCTTCAGAGCTTTTCTAGACACCTAGCCTTCTCTGACAAGGTATTATTATTTTAATGCCAAATCTACCTTGATTCTTAATCTGAGATTTTAGCAAATAGCGTCAATGTGTCAGCCAATCATAAGTGATTAAGATCGTCACAATGTACCTGTCATTTTACCGTAATCGAGCCCCAGTATGCGGGTTATGCATTAATAAAGACCTTGTACTATACGGCATTTTTGGTTAGTTACAAATCTAGGTTAGGTTTAGGTTAGGTATCATTAAAAGCATGTTTACGGGCTGTAAATGAGGCACCTGAAATCGCGCCCTGAATTAGCTTCACATTTTTTATGGTGTCCTAGTACCTAAACCACACAACAGGGCTTATAACGACTAGATTATTCGTTCCGGTTCCCTGTTTTAAAGTAGGTCAATCGATGTGCCAGGCTTTTGAAAAATGACATTGTTTGCACAGAGTTCGAGCTTTGTATCAGCGGAATAACGACCTGTGACCTCTTCGATGAGATGTTTTGGGTTAAAAAACCGGCCAAGTGCGAGTCAGGCTCGCTCACCGAGGGTTCCGTAGTACAGTCGCATTTTTCGACATTTTGCACGATTAATCAAAAACTATGATTCATAAAAATAAATGAAATTCTGTTTTAGAATCCACAGGTGAAGCCCTTTCATAATATGATACCCCACTTGATATAGTTATCTTAGTTCGAAAATTGAAAATACTAATTATTAGTTTATGACCACAATTAAATTTTTTTTGTGAGATGTGACCACAAATTCACAGTTTTTAGATTTTTCCCCTAAAGCCAGCTGTAAGATCTACCTACCTGCCAAATTTCATGATTCTAGGTCAACGGGAAGTACCCTGTAGGTTTCTTGACAGACAGACAGACAGACAACAAAGTGATCCTATAAGGGTTCCGTTTTTCCTTTTGAGGTACGGAACCCTAAAAAACATCAGAATCCACGCCAATGACTACTCATCTACTATACTAGATACTATAATATACTATCATGTGAAGAATTTCCGGTAATAGACGAGATGTAATAAATACTATAAAAGGAATCCAATAATCCATTGGAGATGTGCGTGGGAGGAATTTCAGGCAGGCGATGACTTGCTCTTAGGTACGACATTTGGTAAAAGTTCACCCTCTTTGGTTAGTAAAGGTCCAGTTAAGCGGCGCGCAAACACGCGAGCCGAGCCTAGCTCCGCTCGTGATTCAGCGCGCCACGCTACGCTCGGCGCGGCTCGGCAAAGTTCGCACGATCCATCACTTGTCGATTTTTTCGACACGGATCAAAGGCGCGCGCGCCATCTCGGCTCGGCTTGTATTAATACGCGCCGTCTAAACATGGTACAGAGCGCGCGACGAAGGAAAACCCATTTTAGATGAAGGAAGCCGCATCTCCACGGACGGCTCGGCTCGCGTAGGATCGTGCTACCCCGCGTCGTTTAAACGAGGAGGCTTTGTCAAAGACCCATGCGCCTATTTTATTTTAAATCTTCTATTTTCACTCTGTTGACGTGGAAACTGCAAAAATTGTACATTTTGCATATTTTTACGGTATTTGTCTAACGGAATCTTGCTATGGGATAAAGCGGCAGATATTGGAAAAATGACCGGTTGGCATTCCGAACCAGTGGTAAATTCTTTTGACGATTCAAAAGCACTTGTTAAAGGTTATATTATTGAATAAAAATCTATTATATTTTATTCCTCTTTCCAAATACGAGAACTCAATACTTTTTCCTGTCGAAGTATGTTAGCTCACTGATGCATGGCGTTTGATTAAAAAGTGTAATTTTTGTACGATGGTACGGAACTCTTCATCTGCAAGTCTGACTCGCACTAGAGTGATTTTTTGTTATTATTTTATGCTCACATCAATTGATATTGGCGCAATTCGCAAACACCATTTACACGTCTTTGGCTGGCCCTTGCCAAATGCGTGGAGCCAATGTGACAAGTAACTGCAAAAACCTTTTGAAATACCTAACAAATCGTCTCTGCTAATCTCATAAGCTGTGTTAGGACGTCCGCCTTCTAATCGGAGGTCGGGGGTTCGATCCCGGGCACGCACCACTTTTCGGAGTTATGTGCGTTTTAATTAATTAAATATCATTTGCTTTAACGGTGAAGGAAAACATCGTGAGGAAACCTGCATGCCTGAGAGTTCTCCATAATGTTCTCAAAGGTGTGTGAAGTCTACCAATCCGCACATGGCCAGCGTGGTAGAATATGGCCAAAAACCCTTCTCACTCTGAGAGGAGACCCGCGCTGTGTAGTGAGCCGGTGAAGGGTTGATCATGATGATGACGATGATGATCGTCTCTGCACTTTTCGATTAAAGAGTTTGTTTACACAGCCACTTTAAAACCGCTGAACTGCAAGAAATGTATTTGTTTTTGGCTGATCCGAAAATGCTAACAATAAAGTCTGACGTTATTTATTTACGAAAGTCGTTTATTTTCCTCGTTTTTTCCTTGGAAAATATTGTAAAACTTTTTAGACGAACACTATTTTTTGGTGAACGTAGCAGTTTCTTGTAATTCATATTAGAAAGTGAATAAACCGGTCAAGTGTGACTCGAACACGAATGGTTCCGTACCATTATACAAGAAATAACACTTTTTAGGATTCCGTACCTCAAAAGGAAAAACGGAACCCTTATAGGATCACTTTGTTGTCTGTCTGTCTGTCAAGAAACCTACAGGGTACTTCCCGTTGACCCTAGAATCATGAAATTTGGCAGTAAGGTGGGTCTTATAGCTGGCATTGGGGGAAAAATCTGAAAACCGTGAATTTGTGGTTACATCACACAAAAAAAATTAAATTGTGGTGATGAACAAATATTGCTATTGTGTTGCTATTTTCAACTTTCGAAGTAAGATAACTATATCAAGTGGGGCATCATATGAAAGGGCTTCATTTGTGCATTCTAAAACAGTTTTTTATTTATTTTGGTGCATAATAGTTTTTGATTTATCGTGCAAAATGTCGAAAAAATACGACTGCAGTACGGAACTCTCAGTGCGCGAGTCTGACTCGCACTTGGCCGGTTTTTAAGATACATGTGGCTTTGCGGCCGCAATTTAAGGGTTCATTAGAAGGGTCAAATAATACCTACCTTGAAATATTACTTTAATATCCCTTTTGGGATTCCGACCTTCGCCGACCTGGATCGGACGCTCGACCAAATTAAAAACCGGCTAAGTGCAAATCAGACTCGCGCACTGAGGGTTCCGTAGTACAATCACGTACGTACACACACGTATGGGTTTGATGAAAGAAATTTTTCTTAGATACGTCTTTGTTACCTGTTATCAGCCAAAGCCACCAAAACTTCATAGTCGCTGATCGTTCCTCCTTGTGTTGGGAACAATGCGCAGATAAATTTTGGCCCTCGAAACGAAACGAAAGTCTGGCCCTCCGGGCTCTTAGACTATGTTTTGTATGTGTAAAGGGCCCAGTACACAATGGCGTATGATGGCCCACAACAGGCAATCGCTATTGTGTACAGGGGGTTATGGTATATAGTGGCCGACATTTGTCAATCTTGGCGCGCAATCGGGAAGTTGTCGGTTTTTTGGGGTCACTTCAAAGGAATCGTGGCGTAGCATGGCCTGTGGTGTTCACACAATCGCCCATTGCTTAGTTCGCCACCGACCGCTGATCAGGAGGTTTAATAGTCACCCGTTTGAACTGGCCAGGGCGAGTTAGTATAACTCCCAAATAAAACCTTTTTAAAGTCGTAATGAAAGCCTTCGTCAGCCCTTATATTATGTATCACAAAACATCTAAAGGTTACCTCTGAATAATGTAGGATCACTCCGAAAAAGGTTCATTTCATATTTATTTTTCATACGATGGTTAAGGCGAATCATCTTCTGTGCTGGTTATGATGATATATTGCGCATCATTTTAACGCCTTTATAAGGCCCGCAAATTGCTAATGCGTGTGGCCGCCATTTTAGTGACGGCAGCACTACTCTGAAGTTTCGAGCTTATGGCATATTTTTACTTACATAAAAGTCAAATGACGTCATTTCGTTGATAATAAGTTATGGTCCCAGCGCAATAGCAATTTGCGAAACTTATACCATTTATATTATATTTATAGATTTTTTACCAACAAATAGGTTTAGGTTTCGTGTAATTACTAACACCAATATTAATAATTACTAACAATTAGGTTGAAGTTTCGTGTAATTACTAACACCAATAAGTATGATCCTTGTTGGTCGAAATAAAATCATTTTTTTATTTTATTTATACCTGACTATATATATTTTTTAGTATTGTTCCAGAAGCAGGCGAAGCTTACACGAGGACATAATATGTATATCCAGTATATAGAGGCATCGCGAGATAATTATTAATCTAATTAATTAATTAATTCTATTATCACACTCGGCCAAGCCCAATGGCAACCTTCGCATGATTACGGAGTGATTGCTATCACATATTTTATCACAACCTCCAAATCAAATATCACGATATAAACAACGAAGGCATCTAACTATATTGAGTGTCGGAATGAGTGAATTCTGAAATAAAAAAAAACCAAGTGCGAGTCAGACTCGCGCACTTAGGGTTCCGTACTACAATCGTATTTTATCGACATTTTACAGTTGCTCCGTTGATTGAAGGACAAACCAACAAACAAACACACTTTCACACATTTATAATAGGGGTAGAATGAATTATGTTATCAGTATTGGAATGCATGACCAGCCACCAGCCAGCTGGCTGACATGGCAACATACGAAGGAGATTTTTTACAAGTACACCCTTTTTATACAGACTGTACAAATTTGTTAAAAGAGAAGTGTGTAAAGTTATGGAATGAATACTTTGACCGACGTTCGAGAGACAAAGGTATCTGGTATCGTACTATTCAGTCGGAGCCTCTTACATCTTGGGTTAGCAACTGTTCTTTAAATAGAAAGGATACTGTACACTTATTGCGCCTTCGTTCCGGACACATCCCACTGAATAAATTTGGTTTCTTAATGAAAAAAGTTCTATCCCCTAATTGTCCCGATTGTGATAGACCGGAGGACGTACACCACTTATTAATGGAATGTGTTCGTAACGAGGCGGAGAGATGGGAGGCATGTACTCGATTTCCTATGCTTCGCCAGATTGGCGGCTGTAATAGCGCCTTATCACAACCTCTGTCGGATCAGGCTGGGGCTCTGTTACAGTTGTACAAGAAGGCATTACGTAAATAAGTAATTAATATATGTGCGGCCTTACGGAGTGGCATATTCCAATAGGAAATTAAAGATAATAAAAAAAAATGCATGAAATAAATAAATAACTAAATAACAAATGAATTCAAGAAAAAGCTTATCATTATTTTGAAGATAAATAAATGAATTTGTTTCTTATGTTATGAATATAAATTCAGATCGAGAAATAAAAATACAGACTTTTGTTTTCAATGAACAGGTTGGATGTTTTTCTTGGAATAAAATAATATCTAACTTTTACATTGATGTTTCTGTTTTTTTAGGGTTTCTATTTTCTTTCCGATGTGAAAATAACTTAACATAACATAATAAGTATCATATAACAAAATATTTTGAAATAAGTTATTAGCTTTGTTGACCTATTTATAGTTTATTTTAGTTTTTTTCTAATTACATATTTCCTTTTAAATTCAATATTCACAATAAACAATAGTATTGATTTATTCAACATGGGGGTAATGTAATGTCTTACATCACGGGTGCCGGGATAAATCCCAAGCGTAACGAGGCATCCTAGAGTAACTCCCGAGCGTAGCGAGGGTGTTGCATCTAGAATCCTGAGTGAAGCGCGGGGTTAAGGGGCGTTCAAGACTAAGATTCTATTACCGAAAGTTCAATACTTTATTTTTCACACCTCACAAGACAATAAAATCAAAATCTTCGTGTGCTTAAACAGGTACCTACCTATCTGTTTTTAGAAGTTACTCGGAGCAAATCGTTTATCCGTATCCCTTTGATATGCTGTGCACATGCATACTTGCGTGACACGATCCAGATACGGAATACTTTACGATTTGACGTCAGAGAGTCAGAATCTCTATTGGTGGTTCCTTTGTTGTAGCTGCAGGTTAGCTGCCGAGTTTATGTTGGCATTAATGTCACAGTAGATGAATCCAGACATAATATCATTGACCCGTAACCGTGATGAACTGAAGGATAACCTATAATTTTGCGTTTTTTGTTGAGTGGACAGGCACCCTTACCATCTCAATAATTTATTTGACAGTGTGATATACATCACTACCCACATTATAAATGCGAAAGTGTGTTTGTTTGTTGGGTTATTGGTTTGTCCTTCCATCACGGGCCACCTAATTTTTTATATGGATATAATTGAGAGTGATATAGGCTACTTTTTATCCCAGAAAATCAAAAAGTCCCCCCGGGATTTTAGCAAATCTAAATCCACGCAAACTAAGTCGTGGGGATCAGCTAGTTAGTTTGTAGGTATATCTACATTTAGCGAATTTTCAAGGCTTTATGGAATAAATTACAAACTCATAAATACGTAATAAACTAAAGCTGTAGCGATATTAAAATTTAGTACTGTACTTACATACCTAATTATAGTTTAATGTACATCAAAACTGGTACCAATGTCAAATACCTACAATAACTCCTCCAAGTAGGGTTGCCAGGCGTCTGGATAAAGCCGGACACAGTCAGGCTTTTTATTTGCGTTGTGGCCAAATTAGACGGTGTCCTGCCTGTCCGGTTTGTGTTAGGCTTTTTGAAGACCATTTTTTTACATTTTTCAAGAACAGTAAGTAAAGTAAAGAGTGATTATTAAAGTACGACTGGTTCCTTAAATTTTATTGTTACTTCATACGAATGGCAATAGGTAGTACTTAAGAATATATAAGAATAGTACCTAATGACTAATTTATTATTATTGAAAAAGAAGACTAATTCATTCTATTTTATTGTTTCTTCATTAAAATTTAATAAGATTTTATGGTAAATAAATGATGGTTTTATGATTAAAAAATTTGTTTAATTTATGTGAAAAAAAAATTTAACTTGTGCGGCTTTTTTACGCAAAAGTCCGGTTAAATTGGCTGGTCAGTCCTGCTTTTCGGTTGTAAGACCTGGCAACCCTACCTCCAAGAATAGAATCGCGAAGGAAAGTCGTTGACCGCGAGATTGTTGTGGCTCTGTGCCGGTCGGGGTAACGTAAACATAGTAATTTTGCAATAGGATAGGTTTATAATAGCTTTTTATTTGACTAATATAATATATTGCGTCCTGAACAAATAATGCTAGTTGATTGTCGTATATACAGAGTGTAACCAGAACGCTAGCAAAAGCTTAGCGTTATTGTTATACTATCTAAACACAATCCAATACCAATAACCATTTGCCTCATTTTGTAATTTTAGTGACTTAGTCTTTTTCAAACCCGCAATGTATAGGTAGCGTGTAAAACTGGGGTCAATGCCCCACCTACGACGTGGCATTGACTCCGAATGACCAACTTACGCAACGTTCGTTGACCTCTAGCATCAGTAAGATGTTTGTTGCAATACATCGTGAACTTTTACGAAATATAGGAAAAAATCGCGTTTTTTTGTGGTATCAAAATTATTATATATAGCTAGCTAGCATAACTAGCTTATGCTTGCGACTTCGTCCGCGTGGACTACACAAATTTCAAACCCCTTTTTCACCTTACTTAGGGGTTGAATTTTCAAAAATGCTTTCTTAGCAAATCCTACGTCATAATAGCTAAGTATCTGCATGCCCAATTTCAGCCTGATCGGTCCAGTAGTTTGAGCTGTGCGTTGATAGATCAGTCAGTCAGTCAGTCAGTCAGTCGGTCACCGTTTCCTTTTATACATAATATATTTAGATTATCAGTACTATCACCTGTCTTCGTTTTGCTAGCGTTCTGATTACACCCTGTATAGGTATATTTTCAGGCATTCAGACGACAGTAATAACTATCGTTATCAGTACCCGTAGTACAAGATTTTACGTCTCACCAAACCAAACCAAATTCGAGAGTCGAAATACTTCCGCGTTACAGTAAACTGGATCTTAAATGCCTTGTTTTAAAGCTCAAGTTTGTCTACACTTCTACAGCCAGCGCTCCAAGCAAATTTAAAATCAGTGGCATTGAATATTTGACTTCAGTTCAAGGCTGTTTAGGTTCATTTTACTGTAACGCGGAAATATTTCGACTCTCGAATTTGGTTTCGTTTGGTGAGACGTAAAATCTTGTACTACGGGTACAGGACTAATTAGTACGCCGGCAAGTAACAATGATTCAAAGTTGTGCCGCTTCAGAAACTGCTACGTGCCTGGCTTTCAGAACTGCGTATCTTTTTACAAATTCCCCGCGGCACCGGCCGGTTTTCCGGTGAATTGCTAATGTAAATACTTGACTCAACGATACTTTTATAAAATTTTTCTTGAATAACCGGGATTATAACCAGGCCATCTAAATATATAAAAGGAAAAGGTGGCTGTCTGACTGATCTATCAACGCACAGCTCAAACTACTGGACGGGTCGGGCTGAAATTTGGCATGCAGATAGCTTTTATGGTGTATAGACATCCGCTAAGAAAGGATTTTTGAAAATTCAACCTCTAAGGGGGTGAAATAGGGGTTTGAAAATTGAGTAGTCCACGCGGACCTCGCGGACTCGCGAGCATAAGCTAGTTTGTTATATAAAATACATTTTTTAGTAATTAAATTAAATTATGAGTACTTTTAAATTTAAGTGTCTTGAGGTAGTAGGTATAATAATAACGCTTAATTTTTGCTAGCGTTCTGGTTACACCCTGTATATTCGCAAAGAGCTGTGTGAATCAAAAATCAAAATCCATCATAGCTTCCCAAATCGCCTACAATTGGTCGGTACGGGTTCGTACTTTACGGTGTCACAATCAGACGATCAGGGATCGATCTTTAGAAGACGACAGCAGATTTGTACAGCACTGTCGCGATCGTTGAGACCGACAAAGCGTCATATGGGTATGAGTGACAGAGAAAACGCTTTACAAAGACGAAATAAAAGGCCGATGTTCATCACTTTCGGCCGCGTACTGAGATTTTATGTCTCACCAACGTTGATAGTACGAGTAGTAGTCGAGTGTCGAAACACTTCCGCGTTATAGTAAACTGGATTTTAACTGCCTTGTTTTAATGCTCAAGTTTGTCTACACATCTACAACCAGCGCTCCAAGCGGAAACGTTGCAAAATAAAAAACAATGGCATTGAATGTTTGACTTTAATTTAAGGTTCATTTAGGTCCATTTAACTTTGACGTTATTGTTTTTCGACTCTCGAATTCTCTAGTTGGTGAGACGTAAAATCTTATACTAAGCGTACAGTAGCGTACCCTAGCCTGACTAACCTAGAGCTATAAATTCACACTTTCATAATATTATTTCGATAACGTGTCAAGTACGCTCGGTCATTGGCCATTTCATAATTTATTGCATACCCCCAAAACAATTTCTGCTCCGCGCTAGGTAACCGTTTCGTTTCTCTATACGTGTTTGGGGAAAAATGAACTCCTAAACTCCTAACTGTTATACGATTACGTGACCACATTATCTAAATCCTTTAGGGATGTGAAAATTGTGTTTGGTATCGATAGATAATGATAAGCCTATTGCTTGAAAGATTTTTTGAATTTTTATAAATGAGAGATTATGGCTTCGATTCTCAGCAGAACTAATACTGAAATCTAATAATTAGTTAGACGAAGACAGGGGCATCTCATCTAGTAGTTAATTACATAACTCTGGACTGATCTTATATTAAGTAGAGTTACTAGATTTTTCCTACATTAATGAAAGTTACTATCCTACTGGCAAAAACCGTCCAGCACCTAGTACCAAAATTAGGGTTATTAAAAACCGGCTAAGTGCGACACAGACTCGCGCATCGAGGGTTCCGTACTACAGTCGTATTTTATCGACATTTTACATGATAAATCAAAAACTATTCTTATAAAACTTATTAGATTTTTATTTATATAAAAATAAATAAAAATATGTTTTAGAATGTACCTAAAGGTAAAGATTTTTCATGTGATACCCACACTTGGTATAGTAATCGTACTTTGAACGTTAAAAACACTATTATTTGTTTATGAACACATTTAATTTTTTTTTTGTGATGGTGCCACAAGTTCACACGGTTTTTAGATTTTTCTTCCTAATGTGTGCTATTAAAACTACCTATCTGCCAAATTTCATGATTCTAGGTCAACGGGAAGTATCCTACAGGTTTCTTGATAGACAAACAGACAGACAACAAAGTGATCCTATAAGGGTTTTTTTTCCTTTTGAGCAGGACTAGGTTAGCACGCTTCCATCTTACTGCATCACTCACCAGGTGATATAGCAGTCAAGGGATAAAAATAGACGATGAAAGAAAATCTATTCAAATAAGAAAGAAAAATCGAAGATAATAAACCCTTATCCTTTTGTAGTTCGAGTCATAATCCGCCCGCAAAACTGCGGGTTCGTACTTTACGGAGACCAATAAAGGCGATTTGGGGACCTATGACGGGTTTTGATTTTTGATACTCACCGCTCTTGGCGAATATACAGGTTGTAACCAGAACGCTGGCAAAAATTTAGCGTTATTGTTACCAAAACACAATCCAATACCATTAACCATTTGCCTCATTTTGTAGTTTTAATGATTTAGTATTTTTTAAACTCGCAATGTATAGCGTGTATAGATGTGGGATCAAAGAAGAGAATTATCTTGAAGATCATTTATCACGCACTAAAGAGTACTTCACGAAAACGATATCGGGGACATTTGTCGGAGTAAAATGTATTCATTGTGCTCATTCGATACGTTTGTATAGGTACGATGCAAATTCGCGTCTTAAATGCGGTCAACCGAGAATCTAGTTATGCGACCAATCGTGCGTTTACCATTTACCTTTACCTGCTACGTAAACGGCTTAGCACTCAACTTGCATGTGTGGATCCTACTTTACATTTGCCCTAGGCGTAAGGGTGGTTTCCGACTAGCGTATTTTTTTGCGCGTATACGGTCGTTTCAGCATACGCGCTTACACGCGCGCTACATTACGCGCTTCAAAAAACCGGACTCGCGTATACGGGCATATTTCGGCGTGTTCACTCGAACCGGTGGCCCGGTGGGTGGTGGTCTCTCGCGGCTCGCGCTTATACGAGCTTAGAAGCGCATCAACGCTCGTACAAGTTGAGCGTGTGCCAAAAGGCGCGCCTATACGCGCCTACATGCGCTTCCAAAAACGAGCTCATACGCGCGTATAAAACGGTAGTCTGTAACCGCCCTTAGACATTATTGGTTCTAGCAGAAAAGATGTACGGACAAAATGATAGAGAATTTAATTTTATACAACTGTATTATAGTATCACGGGCATCAGCTAGTAGAATATAATATTACTTAGTTTCTAAAACGTGTAGTCTACAAAATTAAATTGAGTTGGATTCAAATGAGAACTAAATTACGTTTATATGAAGCGACTGACGGAGATTCCATGTTAAAGTTTTATCAACTGCTGACCGTTTCCCACACCGCAATAAAATTAGTCGAGGACCAAATTATTACAAACTAGCTGACTCGCCCCGGCTTCGCTCGGGCGGAATTGAGAATATCGGTGTGGGGGTAGAATTTTCAAAAATCCTGAGATATGTACCGTATAGGATACACCGTATTTTTTCTTTTGTAACCGAAAACCAAAATATCAATTTTTATGGAAATAGCCTGAAAAATGACGGATTTTCATCCCCTATTTAACCCCCTTGGGAGGAGAATTTTCAAAAATCGTGAAACATGTTTTTTTAATTCTTAACCGAAAGCCACCATTTTTTATCGATGTATAAGTTTAAAAATGACACCCTACACCCTATTTTTCCCCATGAGGGGAAGAATTTCGAAAAATCCTTTCTTAGTGGATACCTACTTTTTACAAAGCACAGACCCTCCAAATTTCATGTCTCTAGGACCAGCGGTTTAGACTTTGAATTTTATATATAGAAAAATTTAGACGACAAGGGTTACAATAGAGGCAAAGGGGCAAATTCCAATTCCCGAAAGACTTTTTCCGCTTGTAATATCGTAATCTAGTAAACCTTTTGGGAGGCCAATAGGTTTTCTGGACATCAGAGAGGTCTTGTAATTATTATGGTTATTTATGTATGACTTGGGTCTTTGGTATTTATGTATGACTTAGGTATTGGCAGTAGAATATTATATATATCTAATATCTACTCGTGTGTGGTGTGACGCATCGTTGCAGTGGTACAGCCACGTACCTACAGTACGCGCGCGGCCGAAAGTAATGTACATCGGCCTTAGAATGACTTTCGGCTTTGTAGAGCGTTGTCTCACTCATACCCATATGACGCTTTGTCGGTCAACGACCGAGACAATGCTCTACAAATCTGCTATCTCCTTCTAAAGGTCGATGCACATTACTTTAGGCCGCGTACTGTTCAGCGATTTCTATGTAGGATGACGCAGCGTCACCGCTCAGGCGCCGCACTGCCAACGTATCGTGTGGCGTCACTCTAAAACACAGAGTACACCATCCGAACCACTATATATTTATTTGTTTTGAGATAATATAATATGTACGAAATAATTACATAACGAGAACCCTCCTCAAATACGTTCGAAGCGTTTCAAAGGTCAGTCAATATACTTGGCAATAATATAACCGGAGGCTCACGCCTAAACAAACAGAGAAGGGGACTTTGAAATTAATATAAGTGCCATTTGGCCAGCTTGCGTTGTCTTTATGTACTAAGAGCGGGGGCACACGATGCGTTGCGGCGGTGGTGCGGTGTCGCTGCGTCGTCTTACATAGAAATATCTGTGGTATGTCACACGATGCGCTCCAGCGCCACACCGGACTTGCAACCACCGAGACGAGGCGGGGAGGGGTGAATGCGTTGCTACGTCGGAGCGGCACCGCCCAGTTGTTTATGCATCACAAGGAAGGACACTGTCTAACGCTGCTACGGCGCCGCCGCTGCGACATAACAATGTTGCGGCGCCGCACCGCTCGTGTGCCTCCAGTCTTAGTAGGGCAGGCACGGTTGAGAGACTGAACAAGGATTTCCATACATGTTTGACGAAGCTTTTTTCGAGCAAGCTTTTTTCTAATCGATGACAAGTTAGCCGTCATCTTATCTGGTGGAAGTGACGATGTAGTCTAAAATGGAAGCGGGTAAATACTTCCCTCTAAAGGTAGCAGCACGCAGTAGCAGCAGGCCACGTGTCGCCGCAATACTACTAGTCTCTAGTAGCTTTAGTTTAAGTATGTAATTAATTATGTAGGTAGTTATTTATGTAGAGTAATTTACGTAGATATTTATTTCTTAATTTTTTGATGTTTATGACTACATTTTTTTCTTAATTTTTTGATGTTTAGGGTTCCGTACCTCAAAAGGAAAAAAGAACCCTTATAGGATTACTGCGTTGTACCTAGTGTCTAAAAACAAATTTTTTAAAGAGCAAAAAATGTTTCCATAACTTACATAAGATTGCGCAATAAGTAAAAAGCATTTACATTTCTTTTTCTGTATACGAGAAAAGTCTTATTGCGCGAACGAGAGTTTCGGAATTGTATTTGTTCAAGCCCCTTACATCTCTTGAGTGTTCCTCGTATGATTAAACTTCACCCAACCGTCAAAAGCATGCTCAAGTATTCACGTTTCAGGCATAATTTAATAACATACTCGAGATCTTGGGAAGCTATATCGAAATACCTGAGTGACGCACTGGTGTAAGACTGGGGGCACACGATGCGTTGCGGCGCCGCACCGCAAAGATTTCACCGTATCAGCGGGCACACGAGCGGTGCGGCGCTGCAACGTTAAGTCGCAGCGGCGCCGTAGCAGTGTTGGACAGTGTCCTTCCTTGTGAAGCATAAACAACTAAGCGGTGCCGCTACGGCGTCGCAACGCATTCCCCCTCCCCGCCTCGACTCAGTAGTTTCAAGTCCGGTGCGGCGCCAGAGCGCATCGTGTGAAGTGCCACAGATATTTCTATGTAAGACGACGCAGCGACACCACTCCGGCGCCGCACCGCCGCCGCAACGCGTGTGCCCCCGCTCTAAGCAAGGATCTGTACTTATGCACTACACCTTGTTCAGGGATTCAAGGTAATAATACAGGTCGCCACGAACCACGTGGGGTTCTGCTATGGGTTCCTGAGGACCTGGAAAAAGAGAAACTGACCAAGTGCGAGGGTTCCGTACTACTATTTTTTCGACATTTTGCACTACAAATCAAAAACTATTATGCAAATAATAAATAAAAATCTGTTGCAAAATGTATAAAGGTAAAGGCCCTTTAATATGATACCCCATTTGGTATAGTAATCTTACTTTGAAAGTTGAAAATAGTAATTATTTGTTCATGAACAAATTTTTTGTAATGTAACCATAAATTCACGGTTTTCGGATTTTTCCCTTTGCCTATGCTATAAGACCTACCTACCTGCCAAATTTCATAATTCTGGGGTCAACGGGAAGTACCTACCCTATAGGTTTTTTTACAAACACGACAAACACACACACAGACAGACAACAAAGTGTTCCTATAAGGAGTCTGTTTTTCCTTTTGAGGTACGGAACCCTAATAAACGAAGTCGCGAATAAAAACTGAGCTAAGTCTCAAAACTTGGCAAATAGGACTTCATGTTAGAAACCATTTTAGGTTTACTCAACGACAAATTCAATGGTTTGTTCAAAGCTTTGTCTATATCGGCGGGAGCCAATGAGCCGTTCTCTCAGGAAATTTGGGCCTCCCGATAGCAAAATGTGCCACGCGATGTCAGCGCAATCGCCCGAAAACGAGCCTAACTTTAGAATTTAGGGAACTCTAGCGATATACAGAACTTAGTGCTATTAGTATCTAACTAAACACAATCCAATACAAATAACCATTTGCCTTATACTTGTAATTTTGGTGATTTAGTATTTTTCAAACCCTTACTGCCTAACAATTAACCTTGGAATAACGGTGGAATAGTTATATGTACTTTATTTTGTCTTTCTCTGTCATCAGTAATTTGACATTTGAAGGAAAAAGATAAAACAGAATATTACTATTCTACTGCTATTCCACGTCTATATTTTGTTAGAGGGGTAATGTATAACGTTCAAAACTATGTGTCAATGACCCACCTACGACGCGGCATTGACCCCGCGGCACCTATATGCGCAGCGTTACTTGACCTCTAACGTCAGTCAGATGTTTTATTTGCAATACATTGCGAACTTTTAAAATTAACACACGGATGTTCGTAGGAACTTGGTAAATGTTGTTACTATGAAATGCCGCATCTATTTTTTTTAAGAATATTAGCCAAGTTGCTGACTGATATAATAGAATGTCAAAATAGCATTTTATCATGTTGGAAAAATTCTTCTAAGGAGTAAAAAATTTTCCTTGCAACCATTTTTTAAGTTTAAATGAAAAATTTGGGTAGGATTTGAACCGGCGACCTTTCGGTTTTCAGTCCGCTCCTTTAACCGTTGAGCTATCGAGGCTCTAACATCTGTATCGCTTGGAACTATTTAACATTATTGGAACATTTATATCGCTGGGGAACTCTCTGTTTGAATCAACGCTATATTTAATGGTTTCTTCGAAGCATTGTCTACATCGACGGAAGCCAACGAGATACCACAGGAAAGGGCCTGCCGATAGCAAAATGGCCCACGCAATGTAAGCACGATTGTCAGAAAAAGGTCTGAAAAATCTGTATTTTCAATCAACGTTTTTAAAAGACCATTTTTTTAAACGTAACACCGAAGCTAGGGAAAGATTGTATTTTGTATTGTTACATTGATAATATTGTAACTTTTTATTGTTAGTGGAAAAGAGCAACCGTTCAGTTTCTTGCCGGCTCTTCTCAGTAGAAGCTTCATTCCGAATCGGTGGTAGTCACAGACCTTGCATAAGAGACACTATTTCACAACTGCCAGATTAACGTTATTTAACGAATTTTGACATTTTGACAAATGCCCAATACAAAACTGTCATAAAGTCCAAATCTTAAATATATAAAAGGTGACTGACTGACTGACTGATCTATCAACGCACAGCTCAAACTACTGGACTTATCGGGCTTAAATTTGGCATGCAGATAGCTATTATGACGAAGGCATCCGCTAAGAAAGATTTTTGAAAATTCAACCCCTAAGGGGGTGAAATTTGTATAGTCCACGCGGATGAAGTCGCGAGCATAAGCTGGTTACTTAGATAAAGTTTGTGTGCGGGTGTGCAACAAGTCCTAAGGCTATTTAACTTAAGTATTTAACTTTAGGGCCTCTTATATGGTTGCAAGTCGTGCACATTCTTGAGTTCGTATCGTCTCATTGTACGATATTAAATCCTTTTAAGTGGCGAAGAATCCACTTCTATATTAGTTTTCTGTTCTTTTAATCAAAGAAATATATAAGTAAAATTGCGTTACCAGCTGGTACGCACATCTTCAGACTTCAAGGTCGCGGTAAGCCTACAATATCAAGGCTACTACGAAACTACGTGATCTGAATTGTGCTTAATCTAGTCTCATTTTACTACCTAGGATGCCAACGACTTTTTTAGGGTTCCGTATCTCAAAAAGAAAAACGGAACCCTTATATCCCACTTTGTTGTCTGTCGGTCTGTCAAGAAACCTATAGGGTAAGTCTACTTCCCGTTGACCTAGAATCATGAAATTTGTCAGGTAGGTAGGTCTAGCAGACATACGGGGAAAAATCTGAAAACCGTGAATTTAGGGTAACATCACATAAAAAAAATTGTGGTTATGAACTAATAATTAGTATTTTTAATTTTCGAAGTAATATAACTATATCAAATAAGGCATATGAAAGTGCTTTACCTGTGCATTCTAAAACATATTTTTATTTATTTTTATGCAACATAGTTTTTGAATTATTGTGCAAAATGTCGAAAAAATACGACTGTAGTACGGAAACCTTGGTGCGCGAGCCTGACTCGCACTTGGCTGGTTTTTTTAATACATGTTAAGTGATTACCGCCGCCTATGAACATTTACAAGACCAGAGGAACCGCCATTGCGTTACCGGCCTTTCAGGAATTTGTTGGTTCGTCCCTCGAATAACCCCATGTTGTGATCTGGTGGGAACGCCGCCGAAGGGAGTTGAGCAGTTTGCATGTACGTGGAAAATTTAAATCTAATTTAATAAATGACGTACCTACCTATGTAACGGTTGAACTTGTGTGAAAAGGTAGCAGATAGACAGACCGACACATTAGATATTATAGTATGGGTTTATGTAAGTAGGCGCTTATTGAGATGTAAAAGAAAAAGGCTCAGAGGCTTGAGTGTGACCGATATTGGTAAACCTTTTCGAGAACGTGGAAAGGGGCACAAAGTCGAAACTACATATTTATAAAGGACTAGCATATCGATGGGACTAGCTTATGCTCGCGACTTCGTCCGCGTGGACTACACAAATTTCAAACCCCTATTTCACCGTTGTTGAATTTTCAAAAATCATTTCTTAGCGGATGCTTACGTCATAATAGCTATGTGCATTGTGTACTAGTTCAGTATACAACATTTTTATTACCTACCTAAAGCAATAAACATTTCCTAACTTTGCAAATCAATAGATGGATGATTCTGGTTTACTAGACATGGAGTGTTACCCAATTGTTACGTCACGTAATAGAGTAATATGTAAATTGGATACCGGCCGTAATTCTTTTTATACGCACCGACTCTAGGCATACAAGGACACAAAACCTAATGCCAAGGCTACTAGAGAACTGTACCCGTAGTACAAGATTTTACGTCTCACCAAACGAAACCAAATTCGAGAGTCGAAATACTTCCGCGTTACAGTAATCATCAATAATCATCCTGGGCTGAAATTTTTTAGGCAACCCATATGCAATAAATTTATTGACATATTAAATTGAATATAAAATACGTTCCATCCATTAACCAGCTCGGTGAAGGTCGTTCTATAGCGGGATCCTATACTTATAGACTAAACATATTTTTGTCGACCAACTTATGTGAAGTACTTGGAGTTGATTTCACTGAAAATTACTTAGATGAAGTTATTATTGTTGTGTAAAACAGCTAATATAGTGTGACGGACAACTAAGTTACGGAATTCTACACTGCGCGTGGTCCCCACACGCACTTCATCTGTTTTTAGGGTTGCGTATCTCAAAAGGAAAAACGGAACCCTTATAGGACCACTTTGTTGTCTGTCTGTCTGTCTATCTGTCTGTCGTATTGTTTCTTGTACGATGGTGCGGAACCCTGTGTGTGAATTAGACTCACACTTGACCAGTTTATTACAATCCATATCATCCATTAGACCAATGACTATATAATTACCTACCTACCTCTTTCACAAATGACTGTCATTTCCCATCTATTTACCTATATGCTATTTACGTACCTTAATATTTCTAATGGCATATCGTACGATCCATCAGGTAATTCGACCTCATTTACTTAATGATAATGGACGCATACAGGTCGAAATTGTAGCAAAGTAAGTACCTATCCACGCCACTTCGTTGAATTTGGAAATTCTAGAATCTTTGCCTAGATACAAAACATTTTAGCAAGCTCTCTTTACTTTGATAATAATATTTCTAACTGGCTTATTCTCGTGACTTCGTCCGCGTTGACTACACAAATTTCAAACCCCTATTTCACCCCCTTAGGGGTTTAATTTTCAAAAATCCTTTAGCGGATGCCTACGTCATAATAGCTACCTGCATACCAAATATTTTCAGCCTGATCCGTTCAGTAGTTTGAGCTGTGCGTTGATAGATCAGTCAGTCAGTCAGTCACCTTTTACTTTTATATATAAGATTATATTGTTGAGGATTTTTGCAATTAAACATAAATTAAATTAAAATTAAACATATTTAGATTATTGAAGACAACATTCTTTTAACTTCAAACGATATTCATTTTCTTTTCTTTTTTTCAACACAATGTTTTCCTTTACCGTTATAGCAAGGATTGCTTAAAACGCACATAACTACGAAAAAGTAACAGTTACGTGCCCGGGATCGAACCCCCGACCTGCTGAATGTACGCTACACTTTTTAATTTTTTTTTTGTGATGTGACCACACAAATTCACGGTTTTTTCCCTAATGTCTGCTATAAGATCTACCTATTTGCCAAATTTCATGATTCTAGGTCAACGGGAAGTAGGTACCCTGTAGGTTTCTTGACAGACAGACAGACAACAAAGTGATCCTATAAGAGTTGCGTTTTTCCTTTTGAGGTACGGAACCCTAAAAATCAATTTAAATCAATAAAACACATTTTGAATTGAGAATAGAAGTCAGCTCTATCTATACCGCGATGCTCTATGGTTTTAAAACCAAATAAGAAAAACACGGACAAAGTAAACACGGAAAATGTGAAGTTAACAAACATCGAAAAAAAGTCCTACCTTTTCGTAAAAAAATTCATTAAAACTTTCGTTTAACAAATTTAACTTTACCTTGTATTTGCTCTTTTCATATTAAGTACGCATTGACTTATATATATTACTTTGTAAGGACAGGGCCATTGAACAAGCAAAATGGCACCGATTCATTGGTCCTAAAATGTTTATTTAGCACCAATGCAACCTCAGTGACGTCTGGATTCCAAACAGGTCATTCATTAGTATCTAAGAGGTGGCGCTGATTTATTTGGTTCCAAAACCGTGAAAATTTTTGTTCGCTTGGGCATTTCTTGATGTAAGTACGTTAAATTGTTTGTTTTTTTAAATAAATAATTTAAAAGTTTAGTAAATCGGAAACGAACTTTTTTCAATAGGCCTGTTTTATATTATACTCCCTGGCGCAGTGGTGAGCGCTGTGGTCTGACAAGTGGGACGCACTGGATTCGATTCTCGGCAACACCAATTTGGGAATTTATAAATTCTGGTACGATGCCGCGTAGAAACCAAAGGGGCATGGGTTTAATAAAAACTGCCATACCCCAGGTTAGCCCGCTCCATCTTAGACTGCATCATCACTTACCACCAGGTAAGATTGCAGTCAAGGGCTAACTTGTATCTGAATATTAATAAAAAAAAACCAGTCTAGTGCGAATCAGGCTCGCGCACCGAGGATTCCGTACTACAGTCGTATTTTTTCGACATTCGGCTACAGATATCTTTTCGTATTTTTTGCACGATAAATCAAAAACTATGATGCATAAAAATAAACAAAAATCCGTTTTAGAATGCACAAGTAAAACCCTTTCATATGATACCCCACTTATATAATTATCTTAGTTTGAAAATTTAAATCACTAATTGTTATTAGTTCATGACCACAATATTTTTTTGTGTAATGTAACCACAAATTCACGGTTTTCAGATTTTGCCCCCATATGTCCGCTATAAGACCTACCTACCTGCCAAATTTCATGCTTCTAGGTCAACGGGAACTACCCTGTAGGTTTCTTTGCAGACAGACAGACAACAAAGTGATCCTATAAGGGTTCCGTTTTTCCTTTTGAGGTACGGAACTCTAAAAATAAACCCAAATCTGTTCAGGCATTTAGTAGTTATTATAGCATTAGGTAGCGGTATGGTATGGTCAGTGGCGTGCTGGTCATAGAGGCATAAATGCACTGCTTACCCCAGTTATAATAGCTCAATGCATATTTTTCATTATGACCTGCCAGTAAACAGGTTCTCACCTAACTAATGCCTACCCTGGCTTCAAACCCTGTGCACGCCACTGGGTATGGTCAATGATGCAACAAAGAAACTCACATCCATACCTACACAGATACATGAACACTGAAAACATTACACTCTTTTTCTGGACAGTCGTGTAAAAAATTAAAGCGTATAAATGAATGGACATAATTTCCAAACTGATAAAATCATTGCTTATTAAAACCTTCATTATTTAACAAAATTATTATTGCTTTGATGTTGCTTGATAAATATTAAAAGGCACAAAAGAGTCTCGTGAAAATAGCTATTCAAAATATTATTTATTCAAAAGTTGAGGTTTGAAAACTGATTTCAAAAGGTATACCTGCCACCGAATTTTGCTTTGAAAATTATATTATTATATTGGATAATGAAACCTTTTTGTATTGAAACAACGAAAACATCTCTATGACACACTTTACTGTGATCTTTTGCCGCAGGGTTTCGGCTTTGTTGCGTTTTTAGGGATCCATAGTGAAACAAGGAACCCTTATAGTTTCATCCAGTCTCTCTGCCCGTCGCGTCTGTCCTTCTGTTTATGCCACAGCTATTTGAAATAAAAACGCTAGGCACCCATATTATAAAAGCGAAAGTGTGTTTGTTTGTTGGTTTGTCCTTCAATCACGTTACAACGCATTAACTAATTAACGTGATTTTTTTATGGATATTAGTTACAGATCTGGAGAGGAATATAGGCAACTTTTTATCCTGGAAAATCAAAAAGTTCCCGTGGTATTTTTAGAAACCTAAATCCACGTGAACAAAGTACCTTGCGGGCATCAGCTGTTACAGAATAACTAAGGTAAGAACATAAAATCTGAATTTTTGGTATAAAAAAAATCCTGAGGTGAACATACTGTACAACAGCTATACCTTAATAAGAACACCGCATTTATCGTTAATCGTTTCGTTTGCTCCTCACGATCATCGTTTACGTATTATTTCGCAGTACCAGTATCGTCGGTGCGTATAAAAACCGGTAGGTACGAATTATGGCCGGTATCCAATTTACATATTACTCTATCACGTGACGTAACAATTCGGTAACACTCTTAATATATTGCCTAGTAAACCCGAATCTTCTATCTATTGATTAGCAAAGTTAGGAAATGTTTACTGCTTTAGGTAGGTAATAAAAATGTTGTATACTGAACTAGTAGATACATATCAGACTGAGGCCATGCGATGCGTTTCCGGCGCGTTGCGGCGCCGCACCGCTGTGGATTTGAGTATTGGGTGCCACACGGGCACAGCGCTGCCGCTCCGGCAAAAAGTATGGGTGCTGCAGCGAACCATCCCTCCCCGCCTCGTCTCTCTGTACGCTTAGTATAAGATTTTACGGCTCACTAACGTTGCTAGAATTCGAGATTCGAAACACAATAACGTCAAAGAAAAAGGAACCTAAACTGCCTTGGATTAAAGTCGAAAATTCAGTGCCACTGTTTTTAATTTCGCAACGGTTCTACTTGGAGCGCTGGCTTTAGATGTGTAGACAAACCTTAGCTTTATAACATGGCAATTAAGATCCAGTTTACTATAACGCGGAAGTGTTTCGACACTCGAATACTATCAACGTTGGTGAGAGATAATTTTTTTTTTGGACTTTTGGACTAAAAGGTCGCTGAGGCTCGCCACGCGTGAAGCCTCGAGCCAATCGGCTCTTGCCCATAATATCAGCGATCACCGTGCATTAGCTACCACCCGGCGTGCCGTGCTTTTTATTGCCACCACTTTCCACGCTGCGACTCTACTCGCCGCACCTCGACTCCATTCTCCGCGCTCAGTCTGCGCTGACCCTTAGATGTATGGCGCCGATTCTGTTGTCTTTCTCTAAACTAAATTTAGAGTATCTGCATCATTTTCTTTTTAATATTGCTAAAAAAGGACGGAACATGAATTTTACATTTAAATACTCTAAATTTTAGTGCACGCTACAGGCTCGCGACTGGCAGCTAAAGTCACGGGGTTTGACGTCTCTACATTAATTTTAAAACTTTCAAACTGTGTCTGTTTTTTTCATATTACATTTCTAGAAACAGGATGCGAATACTCTAAAATTTATTTGTGCTCAGAATCAGTCCCAGGGTACTCGCGTGCTGAAGTTGAGTGAACGTCGAGCTGAGTCATCGGTTGTGAATAATACATGAAGCGAGCGGCCGTCTCGCTTGTTATTTTATTCAGCGGCTTACAGCGCTTCGGGAATCGGTTAGTAAGAGAAAAATAACGATCTACCTGCCTGTGTGCTTTGGTTGCTATGATATCCGTGTTTACTTAAGGCCAGTTGTACACTAGAGTTAAATAGGGTATTAAAGTTTGTATGAAAGTCTGTCGTTTTCAAGTTATTTCCATGAAAATTGATATTTGGATGGCAAATGAAGAAATATAAGTTACAGGATTTTTGGTATTCCACCCCCACGCTGATTTTCTAAATTCCACCCGAGCGAAGCCCGGGCGGATCAGCTAGTAATCCTAATCCTAATAATAAGATAGATAGTAAATTGTAATGAAACTTGTCAAGTACAAACATCATAGGGGTGGCCAGGGGAAGGAGTAGAACAATTGCATCGCAAAAGTGAAACAATTACGGAATGCCGAGCACTAGTTACACAGTCTTTGAGGCCTTTATCATAGCGCGGAGCTCACAAAGCTTTGAATTGACTAAATGGGTACGTCAAAAGCGAGCGACATGGTTATATGAAATATAGAATTGTTTAATAATGATATAGAACTGGGATCTGCTATTTTTAAATCAACATCATCGTCAACCGATAGACGTCCACTACTGGACATAGAATTACTCTTGTAGAGACTTCCACATTCCATAGGTCTCTTTGCGACTCATTTGATGTCATCTGTCCACCTAGTGAGGGGTCTGCCAATGCTGTGCTTTCCAGTGCAAGTGAGGCGGCGCCTCTAAGGCTACAATTGATGATATTATAATGTCCTAGTATTAAAAAACAGTAGAACTATTTGAACCTTAAAGAAATAGCTACGTAACCAAGCTACCTCGTAGCTACGTAACCAAACTACTAAGACGTTGCTACGCTACGTAAGCAAAAGTCTACGACGCTACGACGTACTATGCATCTACGTAATGTAGGCAGGCTACAATCTACTCGTAACTGCTCCCAGCTGTACTCACGTGGTTAGTCGACGTAAGCCCGACTAGTATAGAACCGATCCGGTCCGCAACTAGTCGGGCTTAGGTCGACTTCTATTTATCTCTATCTCTAGTTTTATAAAAGTACCGTTGGAACTCTTTGATTTTCGGGAATCAAGGGTGTAGCATGTCAGACTCAAGGATTCAAGCTATTTCAGTACCAAAATGTCATCGAATCGGTTCGGTTGTAAAATGGTAAGATAATAGACAGACAGAGAGGATTATTTATTAACGTACTCAGTGGTATGACATGAAACTAATGTAAGACGAATGTAAGTTAACCGAAACTGAAATAGGTCACTGAAGTTAGCGGTTAACCCTTTGAAACCCGCAAGCCGGAAAATGGTTTGCTTCATAAACTAAACTATTTAAACAAGTTCTCAGAGGGATTGTTTTACTTGTTGTTGTTTTGTTTGTTGAGATGTGCGGATATATATAAAATGTGTAATTTTTTTAATCTTATTTGCGGTATGAAATCACATTTTTTAAAAGAACCCAGAGCAAAAACATTTTAACTTGCACTAAATAAAGTCACGCAAGCGGCAATTAATATATTTATCAAAAATAATCAAAAAAAGTTTTTGGCTATACGATCATAGATTTTTGCCTGTACCTAACAAATAAATTAAATACTGCAGAAAACTAAACACACTTTTATGAGTAGCATACGAAATTTAGTTTTCAATATGTTACCAAAATACTCAGTCAAAAAACGGGTGAAAAAACGATTAAAAAAACTCATTGATACAAATTAAACGCGCCCAAACCGCATTGCTTACTCCCACCTCTATTCATCATACCAGCTCGATGGTACCATATTCTATTCCAAGTGTACATAGTTAGAAATTTGTATTTAACTAGCTTATGCTCGCGACTTCGTCCGCACAAATTTCAAACCCCCATTTCACTCCCTTAGGCGTTGAATTTTCAAAAATTCTTTCATAGCGAATGTCTACGTCATAATAGCTATCTGCATGCCAAATTCCAGCCCGATCCGTCCAGTAGTTTGAGCTGTGCGTTGATAGATCAGTGAGTCTTACATAATTACTTAAAAGTGAACAATATATGTGTTGATAATTTTTATACAGTTACAGGTAAAGCTAATAAGTAATGCAGTGTGAAAAAAGTTATCAATTTAAAAAGTGTAGCAAACGTCAAAGTTAGTTAGTTAACCACCATCCATTAAAAAATCATGCATATTTAAGCGCGCGCCGAGAAACAATCAAAATGCAAAACTCGTTCCAACTAGTGTTCAACTCTTTTGCGGGATAAAATAACTCGAATATGAATTTTAATCCCTTTTCACGTTGATTACTGGCTTTTGTCCGCCATTCTGCTTTCTAAATAGTCAATTTGTAGCGTAAAATATACTTAACTAGAAAACACTTTCTTTCATTTATTTATTTCTCTCATTTTTATCATATTAAAAAAAACAACAAACAATAAAATAACAGAAACAAAAAAATTAAAGTTACAGAAACGACAAATGATAGGATAACAGAAACAAAAAAAATAACAGAAACAACAGAAATTAAAATAACAGGAACAACAAAAAAAATAACAGAAGCAAAAAAAAAACAACAGAAATATAAAATAACAGAAACAAAAAACTTACTCTGAGTATTTCCATTTTCTGGACTTATTAAGGTTACCTACACAAAATTTCACGCCTACAAACGTAACCGAAAAAGTGAAAATGCAAGCTTGAATACTGAAAATAGTTAAGAACTTCGGTCTCCGATTCGGAGGGCCCGGGGCTCGATCCTGGATACGTTTTTCTAACTATTCGGAGTTGCGTGCGATTTAGGCAGCATTAACGGTGGAAGAAAACATCGCGAGGAAATCAACATGAATGAAAGTTCGCTATAATCTCCTCAAAGGTGTGAAGTCTGCCAATTGGCACTTGGCCAGCGTGAACTAAGGTCTAAACCCTTCTCATTCTGAGGAGAGACCCGTCAACAGTAGTAGACCGTTGATGGGTTTTGATGATGCGTTAAATTCAGGCCGATTAACTCAAATTGCTCTAAGAGAACTAACTTTAAAAGTACAAGGAAGAAACTTTGTTGTCAAAGTAGCTGCAATATTTTTTGTACTACCCGCATCTTGCGCCAATGAGTGAACTGAAGTTGAACTATAAAATGTTCAGTAAAAAGTTCACGACGCTTCTTTGTAAAATATAGGAGTTTGAAAGTTCAACAACAAGTACAATAATATGGTTACGAAGAAAAGTTTACTCGTATACCCTTTATTGACTGTAGGAACATTATGCACTGCAACAATGAGGAAGGAAGAAATTAAATATTATATCCGTCGAGCGACCGATTTAAAAGAGTAATAACTATTCAAAGTAAATGAAGGTTTATAGACACGTCATTCTGAAAACAAATATGTACTGTAGTTCGTCAGATTTCCTTAAAAAATGTGTAGTTTCAAAGTTACACCTGATTGACTTAATAAGTGATTAAGTTTTAATTAGTTTTAATATAAGTTGATTTGTCTCCAAGTTAAGTAACTTGTGATACCCTTTCCTAGCTTTTAAACTAAACTAATATTTCTTTTCGTGATTCAATTTGGAATATGTGGTGGGCGTCCAGTGTCTCCAGAATAAAGCCCTGTTTAGACCAATCGAGTTACCGAGCCAATTTGCTGGAATGATGAACTCGGCATCCCTTTAAATTATTTTTTAACCACAAATTCACGGTTTCAGATTTTCCCCCTCATGTCTGCTATAAGACCTACCATCCTGCCAAATTTCATGATTCTAGGTCAACGGGAAGTACCCTACAGGGTTCTTGACAAACAGACAGACAGATAGAAAGACAGACAGACAGACAGACAGACAGACAACAAAGTGATCCTATAAGGGTCCCCAAAAAGCTCTCTCTACACTCGTAATAAAATAAAATTGTATTAACTCGACTGTTTGTTTCAGAATCAGCTGTGGGACGAGTTCGAGCTAGAGGACGCCACCTACGCCGAGTGCAGTATCAAACACGCGAAGCACAGCTTTGAAGTTAGTCTCAAAATTAATGAATGAATTAAAATTATTTATTGTACACTAAAATAAAAGCAACAAAATATATCGTAATAATTACACAAATACAGCGTGCAAATGTAGCCTTATTGGTGTAAGCAACCTCTTTTAGGTAAATATTGATTAGAGAGGAAATAAAAGTCAACATAAAATATAAACAATGCGACAAGGCTCTTTTGGCACTTGAATGACATTGACAGGGGGGCGCTGTTGGAGTACAAAGACTTAGAATATTCAAACAAGAACAAAGGGGACACTTGACGGCAACTCGGTCACAGCCTTGTCGCACTGTATTATGTTACTACTCGAGTCCCGGGCGTCACATCTTCTAGATTGGCTCTAAACATTTGTAAAAAAACCACAAAACCACAATCCTCTTGATAACTAACAACTTGCTAAAAATCGCTTCAAAATTAACTGGCATGGAAACGGTGTTTTCAATTGTGTATTTTAGTCCCATATACAATTGGTAGGTATATGAAAAATTTAGAATAAAATTTCGATTTGAAGATGAGCTAATTTTAAAGCTTTTCAATCATGTATATTTAGTGAACTTGCCTGGTGTGTTAGAGGTTTAAGTGTATTTCCGTCACAAACTATAGGCACTCGGCGCGAGTGAGCGTCACCAAACAAGGGGTGACCTCAATGTGTGCCGTCAGCTTATTGGGTCACGAAAGTGTAAATGTCACGTGATAAGCTAAACCTGATTTCTGAATAAAGGTGGCTATATACACATGCGCCTGCCAAAAAGAAATGAAATCCCAAAAAACCGGCCAAGTGCGAGTCAGGCTCGCGCAACGAGGGTTCCGTACTACAGTCATATTTTTCGACATTTTGCACGATAATTCAAAAACTATGAACCTGTTTTATAATGCACAGGTGAAGACCTTTCATATGATACCCCACTTGATATAGTTATCTTACTTCAAAAATTGAAAATACTAATTATTAGTTCATGACCACAATTTAATTGTTTTTTGTGTGATGTAACCAACCACAAATTCACGGTTTTCAGATTTTTCCCCGAATGTCTGCTATAAGATCTACCTACCTGCCAAATTTCATGATTCTAGGTCAACGGGAAGTACCCTGTAGATTTCTTGACAGACCGACAGACAGACAGACAAAAAAGTGATCCTATAAGGGTTCCGTTTTCCTTTTGAGGTACGAAACCCTAAACATAAAGTCTTACACAAAACATACGGTCGTAAGTCCTTGCAGGCCATACCAGTCTAACAATAATTTCGTACCCGTGAACTATGGGAGCGTGAACTATGGGAGCTCGTGACCCAATAAGCTGACGTCACCCGTCGAGGTCACGCTTTGTCATGCAACGCACACTTGAGGTTAATAGTTCCAGGCAACAGTTTGATAAAGGCTCTATTACATCACGCAAGTTCTGTTTACCTAACTGAATTGTGTTTGAAGCGAGTGGTAGAAGTTATTTATAACCGACGCGTACCTACAGCATTTTATGTCTTTATATACATAAATGGAAAGTTGAACCCTCAGTGCGCGAGTCTGACTCGTACTTGGCCGGTTTTATTTATTTATTTTTATCCATAAGAGTTTTTGATTTATCGTGCAAAATGTCGAAAAAAGAAGACTGAAGTACGGAACCCTCGGTGCGCGAGTCTGACTCGCACTTGGCTGGTTTTTTGGATATTATACAAGGAATCTACGAAGCACGTGAGTCACGTGACACCGCGGCGTGTGACAAAGACGAGACGGCACACGCGCAAAGGTCACAGGCTACACGTGGTTTCTTCGGTTTGAAGGCCTTCACATACACAGTTCTTGAATATCAACTTCCATAGAAACTGCGTTTGACACGTTTCAGTGCTGCATCTGTCTGCTGAAGCCTTTATAACGCTTATGCACCGATCTTTACATGAGGAAAAACGAATCACGAAAATTTTGCATTGAATTCGAATGTAAGTACCTAATTAGTGACAGCATTTGATATACGAATCCTAGAAAACACGGTTCAATATAAGTCCCGCAAATTGCTATTTTGCGCTGGAACCATGTCTCATTAACGTCGAAGTGAGGTCATTTTGATGTCAGTCGAAATAAAAATATACCATCAGCTCGAAACTTCAGTCTAGTGCTGACGTTACTAAACTGGCGGCCACGCGCATAAGCAATTTGCGGGACTTATACTACGATTATTTTTGAGCTTATATTCTCTGATTTAAGAGTGATGATTGAGGTCTTTAGAGGTCGCAAACCCATGGAGTGGAGTGGAGTGGAGTCTTTTTGACAGATGCTTTTTGATAACTATCTCTACTTAGCTTTCTGTTGAAATGCCTGCCTAAGACAAAACACGGAGGCACCGCGCCGCGTGCTTTTTTTTTAAAGAATAATTATTATCCAAGTTAATTGTTGATTAATAGTCCCCTTTCCCCTCCAATTAAGCGTAAAGCTTGTGCTAGGAGTAGGTACGACAATAGTGCAATGGGTGGGATTTGAACAGGCGGCCTTTCGGTTTTCAGTCCGCTCCTTTAACCGTTGAGCTATCGAGGCTCGAGGCTCGGGGCCACGGCCAGCCAATGTAAATAAAGTTTGTAAATTAGTATGAGTAAAAACGTCACGTTTCGACTCTATAAGTGTGCCTTACACCTAAAGATGTTAGATTGGCAACATCGCATCAAAAAGCGTAGAATTAGTAGACACATCACCAGTTTGCCGGAAATCAAGCGAGTCACAGGCAGAACAAGACCCCAGGGTGTGGAAGTCCCTACAAAAGACCTATTAATTGATTGATTTATTAGGAAATATCCTCGGTATGCTTACAGCAATGCCTATGTCCAGCACCGAACATATTTTATCGGTTGACAACAAGCGCCCTAGGCTTGCTCGTAATATTTTTAACACAATTTTTAGGACAAACACATTTGGGTATTTTTATGAAGGTCGTTGCCTCGTTAGGTATCGACACAAAAGGCCTGAAAGGGTACATTAGTCATTTAATGCCCCGGGCCACTTTTATTATCTATACTGTAAGATATAGATACCTACTCCTGTTGGTCCATTTGAAATTTGAATCACGGTGACATTGATACGAGGCGAGGCGAGTTGGGTTGCACAGTAACTTGATTGGATTAGGTAGGTAACAGAAGTTTATAGGTCACGCAAGTGGCGACCGCTTATCAAAGCCTGTCCGGGGTTGTCAAGGATTAATGGAGTCCCGTATCCATCCGACGTCCGTATTTCCTTCTGCATTAAATTGTATTGTTAGGTAGCTTTTGCCTCCTGCATTATAATGGATGGATTGCGTGAAAGAGGATATGCGTGAAAAAGAGATGGATAATACGTTGACGAATGACAGAAATGAGTGTAAGAAGAAGACATATTGTGCCGACCCCACGTAGCGTGGGATAAGGTAAGGAAGAAGAAGATTATAATCATCATTTCAGCCTTTTGAGGTCTATTGCTGGACAGAGACTATGAGAGAGAGAGAGAGAGAGAGATATTTTGATGTAGATAACGGGTACAGGCATCGATTAATTTGATGTTTTTTATTTGTCAATATTTCAACCCAATTGATGCACGGGTCATGGTCACGACGGGACTGCGGTGCTGCAAGAGATGAAGTTCGAGCTGACATAGCATAGTACCGCAATATTAAAAATAAAATATAGAGCCTCAATAGTTCAACAGGTAAAGGAGTGGACTGAAAACCGAAAGGTTGACGTTTCAAACCCCGCCCGTTACACTATTTGTCGTACCTACTCCTAGCCCAAGCTTGATGCTTAGTTGGAGAGGAAAGGGGAATATTAGTCATTTAACATGGCTAATATTCTTTTTTTTTTAATTTGCAATCAGGCCTTCGCACATTACGTCTATTTCTTTGAGCAAATGTTTTCTCAGCGGTAATTACAAGGCACACTGTGTAGATATCAACTAAGCCATGACCTAGGCACTTTGAAAGCGTCAAGAAAAACGTATTCATCAAAATATAAAGAAGCGTGTGAACGCGGAAAATGGGGGAAGCTTACTTGTGACGCAACGAGGTCGTAATTATGTGTTCACAGTGAATTAGCTCTCAATTTAGCCAGCATGAAAAATATCTCATCTTCATGAGAATTTTTGATGGAGATGGAAAAAAACGACAATTAAGGTATGATTATAGAGATTGTATGGGGACCAGTAGTGCTGCGACAGCACTGTTGCGGCAGCACTGCTGCGTGCAGCGTGGTTCGGAATCATACCTTAATTATTGAACAACAGCAGCGATACAAATGTTCTACTAGATGGGGCGCTTCATACTAACAAAATGCACCAACAAACTAACTAATTACTGGTAATCGATAATCCGCTTCAGACGCAGTTGCAATAATTTATAGCTACGGTGGAACACACATAAATACAAACCTACATACATACATAGACGGCTAAAATCATCCCTTCCTTTTGGATGATAGAAATCCAAAAGGATCGTAGGTCGTAGTATGCCGCCTGAATCGTGCGGCTCCCTGCGACTCCAGTCAGTACCGGAGGGGGGGGGGGGGGCAGGTTGCCATTCCAGCACCTTAGGACCCTAATAGATAGGTTAATATGATTTTGAACGCTAAAAGCGTGTGCCTTGAAATAAATTAAGCATTATTATCTATACCTAAAGTCACGAAAATTGCATATTAGGTTTAAAACTTTGACTCTTCGATCCTAGCACGTGACTTTAACCTTTATTGTCGAATTTCAGTTTATCCCTACGATCAGACTTTAGCTCGAATTTTGACTAAAGTTATTAAGAGGAGATTATTCGTAGTGCGGTCCACACAAATGTTGTTTGACCCTTATTTGAATATTATTAACCAATCGAAGACTGACGAAGCTATGATAGCCAAGTGGTTAGACCGTCTGCCTCCTAATCGGAGGTCGGGGGTTCGATCCCGGGTACGCATCTCTAACTTTCGGAGTTTTGTGCGTTTTAAGTAATTAAATGTCACTTGCTTTAACGGTAAACGAAAACATCGTGAGGAAACCTGCATGCCTGAGAGTTCTCCATGTTCTTAAAGGTGTGTGATGTCAGCCAATCCACACTTGGCTAGCGTGGTGTACTATGACCAAAACCTTCTCATTCTGAGAGGAGACCCGTGCTCAGTAAGTAAGCTGGTGATGGGTTGATTATGATGATGATTTTTCAGCCCACTCATTAAAGGGGGTGAAATCTGCTAGTTTATATTTTTTGTACCCAGTGACACTCGCATCATCATGACGAATCTAATGACGTATCGTTATCAAAATCGGGAAATCCAAATTTAATTTGGTTTATCACAATTTGTAAACTAATGCGACAAAGTAGACTTATGGCATTCAAATTTCGCCCCTAGCAAAATCATCTTCACAGGTTTATATAAAAATCTTTACTTGAAAGTGTCCAGTTTAAGAAATTAGTCAAAATAATGACTAATTTGTGGGTAGCTCACGTCAAGCTCATTATTTTGACGAATTTCTTAAACTGGACACTTTTAAGTAAACTTTGTCGTATTAGTTTACAAATTGCGAAAAACCAAATTAAATTTGAATTTCGCTAGCAGACCGTGTCTTCCACCTTAAGCTGTCGAGCGGATATAGTAACTGACATACATACAGTTCAAAAACATAACCCTCATTTTCGGCTTCACCACAGTCGGGTAAAAAGTTCTCCAAGCAATATTTTCGTAACCTTTGTTATACAGTTCGCGGTGTTTGCTTTCCTCGCTGCCAGGACAACAGCAACATTAACCGCGTTGTTGGTTCAAATATTTTGCTAACAAACGAGCTTATAATGGCTAACCGTAAACCTAAACGAGACTGCATTTCGAGCTCACGTTTAACCGGTGTTTTATATTCCACACAATGCTTTTTGTTTCACACGCGCACAGCATCTGAATTCTGAATAAGGGGAGCGTTTTCATTAAAACGAAGCGGAGACGTATGTTTTCAACCAATCACATTAAATTATCACGTCATCAGTACCCTTATTATAAATGCGAAAGTGTGTTTGTTTGTTGGTTTGTCCTTCAATCACGTCGCAACGGTGCAACGAATTGACGTGATTTTTTGCATGGGTATAGTTAGACCTAGAATTTAAGAAAAAAAGAAAAGAAAAAAGAAAATAGAGCCAAAAACATTTATCGAGCGGGTCAGATATTGAGAAGGGGTGTTAAGTGAATCCTCGAGTAGCTCCTATTTAAAAAAACTGAACGATTTGGACGAAACCAAAAGTCATGGCCGATGCTTGAAACTTTGTGACTCTCCCAATTCCTTATGTCAGGCTCAAATTGTCAGATTATTGAAATGCACACTTTTCTGCAATAACTTACCCTGCCTTAATCTGACGCGCTCGAGTAAATCCCAAAATCCCCGCTTGGGCTCCCCTACCAAAAAAGAAACCCGTCATCCGCGTTTGTGAAGCCACAATAATCGCAAACAGGTTTACGGTGCGCGATTCGCACGTAACATCCGCCGCGCCCGCCGGGATTTCCGCTCACTCAAACAAAAAACAGTATCATATACCAGCGATATAAATGCCCCACTAGATGCGGCGCTTCATAAAGACAACATGTTCCTGCGAACATCGGTGTCCACTCCTGTCAATTTAAGTCCAAGGTGAGCTGACGCAACTGGCGTAGCACAGCACAGTACAGAATTTACAGCAGAGCAGTTGAAGCAGACATAGGTCACGAGCGTATGTATGTTGCGACTCAGCTCGAAGAACCGCAATCAAAACCGCAGACTCTTCGAATAGGAAGCCGACGAACTAACCACTAGGGTACATAATTACCACCAAAGAACATTATGTATGTATCAAAGCAACTCCAAGCTATTAAATATTACATTCAAAACTATAACCGTAGACTAACGTAGCTCGCTGCTACGAGAAACTGGAAAATACAGCAACATAACTTTAATATGAATTTATAATCTTAGTACGCTTAGTACAAGATTTTATGGCTCGTTAACGTTGATAGTATTCGAGTGTCGAAACACTTCTTGCCTTGTTCTAAAGCTCAAGTTTATCTACACATCTACAGCCAGCGCTCCATGCGGAAACGCTGCGAAATTAAAATCAGTGGCGTTGAATTTTCGACTTCAGTTCAAGGCTCTTTAGGTCCATTTTACTTTGACGGTATTGGGTTTGACTCTGGAATTCTAGACGTTTGGTGAGACGTAAAATCTTATACAAAGCGTACTGACAACAGATTACACTTGCCCTGTGGCTGTGTTAATATTTACGTGGCCTTGTTGAGCTATTTAAAGAGAATAGTGGCGTGAAAGTGGCAGCCGGCTTTAGCCGGGTCTGTGTCTACGTTCATTAAGGCCTAAGACTGTAAGAATACTTGATGAAAGTCTTGAAAGGTAGAATGTTTTTAAGGTACCGTACCTCAAAAGGAAAAAGGAACCCTTATATGATCACTTTGTTGCCTGTCTGTCTGTTTGTTTGTCTGTCGGGTACTTCCCGTTGACCTAAAATCATGAAATTTGGTAGATAGGTAGGTCTTATAGCGCTAGCAAAGGAATAAATCCGAAAACCGTGTGGTTACACAATTTTATGGTGTGGTGGCAGATAGCTCTTTGAATAGATAAAAAAAAGATAAATAAATTATTATTGTTACAGGTGATAACAGCAAGCCGTTGTCTAGTCCTGAGCGCGGACACCCGCAGCGACATGGAGGCATGGGCGAGCGCCCTACGCGGCGCCCTGCATCGTGGCGCCGATGTCGCGGACCTTGTCGCGAGCTTCGCCACCGGTGACCACCACTGGTATGTGTCTCTCTGGCACTCCCTATACCAGCAAGAGATAGCTAGTAGCTAACAGCCGCGACGAAATGGAGTCGTGAGTGAGTGCTCTATGCGGTGCCGACATCGTGGACCTTGTCGCGAGCTTTAGCACCGGTGACCACCACTGGTATGTGTTTCTCTGTCACTCCCCATACCAGCGAGAGAAATAACTAGCAGCTAACAGCTGCGGCGAGATGGAGTCGCAAGCTTTGCCACCGAAGACCACCACTGGTATGTGTCTCTTGGTCACTCTCCATACGAGCGAGAGAGATATCTAGCAGCTTACAGCAGCGGCGAGATGGAGTCGTGAGCGAGCGCTATACGCGGCGCCGATGCAGTCGCGGACCTTGTCGCGAACTTTGCCACCGAAGACCACCACTGGTATGTGTCTCTTGGTCACTCTCCATACGAGCGAGAGAGATATCTAGCAGCTTACAGCAGCGGCGAGATGGAGTCGTGAGCGAGCGCTATACGCGGCGCCGATGCAGTCGCGGACCTTGTCGCGAACTTTGCCACCGAAGACCACCACTGGTATGTGTCTCTTGGTCACTCTCCATACGAGCGAGAGAGATATCTAGCAGCTTACAGCAGCGGCGAGGTGGAGTCGTGAGCGAGCGCTATACGCGGCGCCGATGCAGTCGCGGACCTTGTCGCGAACTTTGCCACCGAAGACCACCACTGGTATGTGTCTCTTTGTCACTCTCCATACGAGCGAGAGAGATATCTAGCAGCTTACAGCAGCGGCGAGATGGAGTCGTGAGCGAGCGCTATACGCGGCGCCGATGCAGTCGCGGACCTTGTCGCGAACTTTGCCACCGAAGACCACCACTGGTATGTGTCTCTTTGTCACTCTCCATACGAGCGAGAGAGATATCTAGCAGCTTACAGCAGCGGCGAGATGGAGTCGTGAGCGAGCGCTATACGCGGCGCCGATGCAGTCGCGGACCTTGTCGCGAACTTTGCCACCGAAGACCACCACTGGTATGTGTCTCTTTGTCACTCTCCATACGAGCGAGAGAGATATCTAGCAGCTTACAGCAGCGGCGAGGTGGAGTCGTGAGCGAGCGCTATACGCGGCGCCGATGCAGTCGCGGACCTTGTCGCGAACTTTGCCACCGAAGACCACCACTGGTATGTGTCTCTTTGTCACTCTCCATACGAGCGAGAGAGATATCTAGCAGCTTACAGCAGCGGCGAGGTGGAGTCGTGAGCGAGCGCTATACGCGGCGCCGATGCAGTCGCGGACCTTGTCGCGAACTTTGCCACCGAAGACCACCACTGGTATGTGTCTCTTTGTCACTCTCCATACGAGCGAGAGAGATATCTAGCAGCTTACAGCAGCGGCGAGGTGGAGTCGTGAGCGAGCGCTCTACGCGGCGCCGATGCAGTCGCGGACCTTGTCGCGAGCTTTGCCACCGAAGACCACCACTGGTATGTGTCACTTTGTAACTCTCCACACGAGTGAGAGAGATATCTAGCAGCTTACAGCGGCGGTGAGATGAAGTCCTTCTCTGTCACACTTTAAATAAGAGCGAGAGCAACTAGTTGTTTTCTTTTTATTTAGACATTCTTTTCACTTTTTAACCGACTTCAAAAAAAGGAGGAGGTATTATGTATGGGTTTTATGTATGTTCCCCGATTACTCAAAAACGTCTGGACCGATTTTGAAAATTCTTTTTTTGTTTGAAAGGGTATACTTCAAAGTTGGTCCCATTTCAATTTGGTGAAGATCTGATGAACATCTTCGAAGATAGATACTGGAACTCCTCAACGGATAAGAGTAAATTGCTCGCGATCAGTGTAATAGCTTAGTAAACAGTAGATTTTTAACCAGTCATAGCATAATTCCATGGGGCCACTAAAAATTGTGAAATAAAAAAATTTTACAAAAAAAATAAAAACCGACTTCGTTACATAAACACTAAAAATTGAAAAATAATTTAATTTATTACCGAATATTTTATGTATACAAGAGTTAATATAGTTCCATAATAATATTTTTTGGGGTCGGTGCCAATGAGGTGCCATTGTGGAGTCCCATAAAAATACGAAGATTCGCGCAGCTAAAGCTAATTGGCACCGGTACCAAAAAGTATTATTATGGAACTATATTAACTCTTGTATACATAAAATATTCGGTAATAAATTAAATTATTTTTCAATTTTTAGTGTTTATGTAACGAAGTCGGTTTTTATTTTTTTTGTAAAATTTTTTTATTATTTAGACATTCTTTTCACTGACTCTTTAATTTGAAGAAAAATGGAAAATATTTATAGAAACAACTGGATTTTGGAGTTATTTTTAACTACGAGAAAATATGAAGCGAAAATAAATGATAAAAATATGAAAATGTAACATTTACTTATGCACGTTTTCTCTAATGTAATTGTACATCTGGCAATGTCGGTACCGCTACATCTAATTCGGAATCATCATATCTACGCGGCGAAATAATTTAATATTCTCGTGCCCTACGGCTATAATCTTATCTGCAATATTACCAGAGATGATTACATTTAGTACATAATGTACAGATATTTCTACTGTACATACCATGTACCTATAGGGTAGCTAAATTTCTTGCTTACATAATCTGAACATTTGTTTAGATATGGTTTAGATAATAGTTTTTGCTGTCAGCATAGATTCAAAAGTAAACAAGGAACCCTGTCTGTCTGTCCGTCCATCCGTCCGTTCGTCTGTTCGTCTGTTGCACCATAAAGATGCGAGCACATTGATGCAATCTAAACGCATATAATGCAAGGCTGCGCTGTAGCTGTAGTACCTACACCCATATAAGTGGTGTCACAGATGAAAATATTACATTTGTATGCTTTGTTTTGATCTGTGACACCAACAACAAATAAATGCATTTTCTTTCTTTCTTTCTAATAGTAGAAATATTCTCAGGTACACAGCAACACACGCGCGGCCGACCTACTGCAACGTGTGCCGCGAGCCGCTCGGCGCGCTGGGCACCGCGCACGCGCTCGCCTGCGAACTGTGCAAGTACAAGGCGCACAAGAGATGCGCAGCGCGCGCGCCGCCGTCATGCAAGTGGAGCACGCTCGCTTCGCTCGGCCCGCACCTCGTGGAGGACCAAGACGGGGTAAGAGTGACAGCTAATAGCATTAGATACATAACCTCGTTGCGCGAGCCTGACTCGCACTTAACCGGTTTTTTCATTTCACTAAATCACGACAAACATTTCAAAAACAGAAATCTTCAGCTCTAAGAATAGTTGGTCTAACTTACATTTTCATTTTCTTTAATAATAGTTTCCTCATAAAATAGTAATAGGTCTGCAGCATTGCCTTCATACGAGTATGATTTGATTGTCTTTATTATCGTCTAACTCGAGATCGTTGAAATCATTGCCTTTATCTAGTGCCCCAGTTTTTCCTACTTCATTCTTTAGTCAGAGGGCCGGTGCACAATATTTTTAACAAAAAAAAACCAGCCAAGTGCGAGTCAGGCTCGCGTACCGAGGGTTCTGTACTACAGTCGTATTTTTTCGTCATTTAGACGCAGAAAATATGACGCATTAAAAAAGAAACTAAATGCACAGGTAAAGCCCTTTCATCTGATACCCCACCTGATATAGTTATCTTAATTCGAAAATTGAAAATAATATCTAAATACTAAATCATTCAATCATTCATATTTATAATTTTTTTGTGTGACGTCACCCTCAATTCACGGTTTTCAGATTTTTCTCCTTATGTCTGCTATAAAATCTACCTACCTGCCAAATTTGATGATTCTAAGTCAACGGGAAGTACCCTGTAGGTTTCTTGACAGACCGACAGACAGACATACAACAAAGTGATCCTATAAGGGTTCCATTAGCTAGAACTACTGGACGGATTGGGCTGAAATTTGGCATGCAGATAGCTGTTATAACGTAGACATCCGTTAATAAAGAATTTTTGAATATTCACCCCCTAAAGGGGTAAAATACTGGTTAAAAATTTGTGTAGTCCACGCAGACAAAGTCGCTGGCATAAGCTAGTCTACATATATAAAAGGAAAAGCTGACTGACTGACTGACTGATCAATCAACGCACAGCTCAAACCACTGGACGGATTGGGCTGAAATTTGGCATGCAGCTATTATGACGTAGACATCCGCTAAGAAAGCATTTGTCAAATTTGCGCCCCTAAGGGGGTAAACAGGGGTTTGAAATTTGTGTAGTCCACGGGGAAGAATTCGCTGGCATAAGCTAGTCCACATTAATATTATAAATGCGAAAGTCAGTCTGTCTGTCCGTCTGTCTGTCTGTCTGTCTGTCTGTCTGCTAGCTTTTCACGGCTCAACCGTTCAACCGATTTTGACGAAATTTGGTACAGAGGTAGCTTGCAACCCGGGGAAGAACATAGGCTACTTTTTATCCCGGAAAATTTAAGAGTTCCCACAGGATTTTTAAGAACCTAAATCCACGCGTGCAAAGTCGCGGGCATCAGTTAGTATTGTATAAAAACTTTGATACTGTCGATTAATAACTCTCGGTCTATTTGTCTATGCGCTCCACTTTCTCCCACTTAATCCTATCGTAAATATTATTAATCTGGAAAGCAATCGAATAGGAATCGATGGTGGCTATCGAGACGCGCTACTCGTAATTCATTTTATGGCGCAATAATTCTTGAACGACTATTTTATGGCGTTCGGCTGCTCAAGCACTATGAAGTGTCGTCGTTCAACGCTTATCTATTAATTGGCGCTATTTAAACCGGTTAGTGGTTAAGACATCCACATTTTATTCGGGAGGTTGGGGGTTCGATTCCTAAAACGTCCGTCTTTTATTCGATTCGATTCGACTCCGGGCATGCACCTCTAACTTTTCTAAGTTATGTGCATTTCAAGCAATTACGGCTTGCTTTAACGGTGAAGAAAAACATCTTGAGGAAACCTGCATGCGGGATTCTCCATAATGTTCTCAAAGGTGTGTGAAGTCTGTCAAACCGCACTTGGCCAGCGTGGCGGACTATGGCCTAAACCCTTCTCATTCTGAGAAGAGACCTGTGTGTAGTAGTGGGCTGACGTTGGGTTGATCATAATGATGATGATGATTTCATTAGGCCGATGTTCATCACTTTCGGCCGCGTACTGTACCTACTGCTTTTGAGATAATGTTAGACAGGCGAGTGGATCTGACAAGCGTGACGTAATTAGCGACAAGATTTTGCTTTTAGGCGCTTTTACTTTGTTGTTTGATCCTTGGAACAAGGGAAAGTAGATAACAAAGGGCAGAGATATGAGAAGAATAATACGCAATATGATCTATCTTCATTAGATACCTGCGTCAACCAAATGAGGTATTTTTAGTTAGGTATCATAATACGAATATCTTTTTTGACTTAGGTACTTACCAACTTGTTTCACTGGATGTATTTTAGGAAATGAAACTAAGTTTTGATAGCAAATTTTTTGATTTTTGAAGAGGTAAAATACGTAAAAGGCTTATAAACTGAACGATAGTAAATCGAGATGTGATAAGAAATAATTTCATTTCATTAAATAGAAACAAAACGTCATAATTTAAAGCCCATATCAACCACTCGGGAATAAGTATAATTATCTAACAAAGAAAGGATTTTCAAAAATGGATAATTATAATTCTCGTGATCACCTCCAAATTCCAACCTTTACCTCTTATTGTACAGGGTGTAACCAGAACGCTGGCAAAACGAAGACAGACGATAGTACCTACTGATGATTACTGATGTGATACCACCAAAAAAAACGCGAAAAAATTAAATGAAAAATCCTATTTTTTTTGTAAAAATTTACGATGTATTGCAAATAAAACATGTGACTGACACTAAAGGTCAACGAACGTTACGTAAGAAGGTCACTCGGATTCAATGCCGCGTCGTAGGCGGGGCATTGACTCGATTTTTGCACGCTATACATTGCTGGTTTGACAAATACTAAAACTACAAGACTACAAAATGGGGCAAATGGTTGGATTGTGTTTAGGGAGTATAACAAAAATGCTAAGTTTTTGCTAGCGTTCTGGTTACACCCGCGGGGTGCTGTTATATTGCTATTATACGTCCGGCTAGAGAGAGACAGCAATAGCCACAAAGCAAAATAAGAAGAAGAAGAGAGACAGCAAATGAACTGTCGGATTGCTACTGCTGTCGCGTTGCTGTTGCTACTGCAACGTTTTACGTAATCACCCCGCCGCGCCGGTATGTGAATTAAAACGAAAATGCAAAAAATAAACGTGTGTGATTACCAGTGCATGTTTCATTTTCAACGCAAAGTACTTACTAAGTCCTAACTCCTAAATGATAATGACTTGACAGAAAGTCCAAACAGGCTCAAAAATCTCTTAAGAACTAAGGCTAGACCGAAGGGCAGTTTATTAGCAAGAAAAAATAAATAATTAATGCGTCATTGATTTAATGATTTTAAGCTTATTTCGTGGTTTAACGACATATTATTATAATGTAGATACCGGGTACATACCACGATTATTTTTTGTTTTTATTTGTCGATATTTCAACCCGATTGCACGGGTCGTGGTCACTACGGGACTGGAAATATCGACAAATAAAAACAAAAATTAATCGTGATATGTATTCGTTATATACGTGATTGATTTGTCCACAGACCATAATAATGCCACACCAGTGGCTTGAGGGAAACCTGCCCGTGGCGGCCAAGTGCGACGTCTGCGACAAGACCTGCGGCTCCGTTCTAAGGTAAGTGGATTGTAAGGCAGAACGTACATACACTTTAAATTGCGAATCGACGCGATATACCGCCAAGCGATTTAGCGTTCCGGTACGATGCCGTGTAGAAACCAATGGGGTATGGGCTTAGTAAAAACTGCCATACATACCCCTTCCAGGTTAGCCCGCTGCCATCTTAGACTGCATTATCACTTACCACCAGGTGAGATTGCAGTCAAGGGCTACCTTGTATCTGAATAAAATAAAAAAAAGAGTTCAAACTGAGCTACGAAATTATGTAAGAGTTTCCACTAATGCTAAGCGGAGCATGCTGCCTATACAAGGTATAGCAGATAGCTCGAGCTAAAAGGCTTATTACACCTTCCTGAAATAGGACGTCCTAGATAGCAAGCAAATTTATATTTCTGATCACACTTTCCTTAATTTGTCAGAGATAGCTTAGCTTGCATCCTGAGGAACGAAATAGGCTACTTTTTATCCCGGAAAATTAAAGAGTTCCCACGGGATTTTTGTAAAACCTAAATCCACTCAGACAAAGTCGCGGGCATCATCTAGTAGTAAATAACTGATTAACACACCACTAGCTTAAAGAGATTCACTTAAGCCTCAGTGCCCACATAATAGGCTAGTTGACACTTTTTTTAAGTAGGTCTTAAATGGTTACTATTTGTCCTATTAGATCAAAAAATTAACACTATATTTTTTTGCGCCCTAAAAACCGTAAAACTTTAATTTAAAAATATATTTTTCTTAGACAGGTGAAAACACTGTCGGCCATGTTTGGCCGATAGATTGTCTGTGCTCTGACGTCATGCATTTGTAAACAACAGCATAACCTCCCAAAGTTTAATAAACATGACTTCTATACTAGTTTACATGAAAAATATAGTAATTATCGTTATTGTATCATCCGAAAATGTAAAAAACGCATCGATAAAGACCACAGGAAAGTTGTGGATTAGAGTGCACAGTGAAATAAATATACGTAACACGCGAAGACTTGCTTAAAGGGATCCTATATGACTAACGACTTCAACCCAAATTTATTTTTGCAAAGATCACTTTGTTGTAAGTCTTACTTAATAACTTATTCAATTTATAAAGAGAAAACGATATTTTTTTACGTTTACTATGAGTTTTTAGAAATATATAAAAACTAGCTTATGCTCGTGACTTCGCCCGCGTGGACTTCATAAATTTCAAACCCCCATTTAACCTACTCAGGGGTGGAATTTCATAAAATCCTTTCCTAGTGGATACCTTCTCTTTACCTACAAAGAACACACCCACCAAATTTCAAGTATCTAGGACCAGCTGTTTAGATGTTTAGGCTGTGCGTTGATATATAAGTTAGTCAGGACTTTAAATTTTATATATATGGATACTACGTTAGTCCCCGCGTGACATAGGGATGACATTTCTTTGTTTACATATTTAATGACGTCACATCATGGCTGACAGCGTTTTCTGCGTTTCAAATAAAAATAAAAACTGTATTTTTTTAAATTGGATTTATATATCCATCCTGCGTTTTTAATAATTGTTATTGATATATTTCGTTGTCTTAAGCAAAATACTATAATAAATAATCATTTATTGGACGAAATTAGATATGAGTCAAGTAGCCTATTGAACTTTAGAACTTCGATCGATCAACTAACATTAGCATTGTTACGCCACTAAGGTCGTCGAACGGTAGTAACTATTTCCGCTAACTCCAACTTATTTATAGGCAAATCTAAATCGGATCCACGTGAACCCATCGGTCTGCTGCAGGCGTCTTATATATAACTGGGCTGAGATCTGAAACAGACGAGCGGAAATTGAATTCTGTTAAGAACAGGCTTCGTCGTCGCGCGAATGGTTATATAATCGGTTTTGACCAAAGACAGAGAAGAAAGAAGAGGTTTGACCTCCCTGGCACAGTGGCAAGCGCTGTGGCTTATGAGTGGGAGGTCCTGGGTTCGATTCCTGGCAGGGATTTGGAATTTTATAATTTCTAAATTTCTGGTCTGGTCTGGTGGGAAGCCTCGGCCGTGGCTAGTTACCACCCTACCGACAAAGCCGTGCCGCCAAGCAATTTAGCGTTCCGGTACGATGCCGTGTAGAAACCAAAGGTGTATAGGTTTAATAAAATCTGCCATACTCCTTCCAGGTTAGCCCGCTCCCACCTTAGGTGAGATTGCAGTCAAGGGCTAACTTGTATCTAAATAAAATAAAATAAAAAAAAGACGAAGTGGTGAGCACTGTACTCTTATAAAGGGGGGTAACCAGGTTTCCAGCATAAGAAATTCGGGAATTTAACATTTCTAAATTGGCTCCTAGGCATAAAATAAAATAAAATAAAAATATTTTTTATTCAATTAAACGTTAACAAGTGTTTTTGATTCCTCAACAGCATCTACCACTGGTTCGGAATGCCTTTCCTACCAAGAAGAACCAGCAAGAAACTCGGCGGTTGCTCTTTTCAAAGATTTGATATAAAATAAATATTAATCCGTGTATAAGAAAAGTATTTGCAGTCCTGCGCGTTCCTTTCCTGGAACGAGCTGCAGGTCAAATCCACGCTCTTTTATCATTTAGGTAATCTTAAATTGTGTAATATGCTATTTTCAGGAGCATCCTTTTAATAGATTTTTTAAACTTGTGTACCTAAAGGCAAGTCCAAAATAGTTATTATGCTCCTAGGTCATATTTTCGATAGCCTACTAGCCAACATAATATAGGTATTTTGTCTATTTTTAATGGGTGGTCTCTGTCTGAAATAAACGATTATTAGGATTATTAAAATTAAAACGGCAATCATATTTTATTTATATCCGCAAATTTGTGCTCGTCGATTTAAGTTTACTAAAAATCGCGTGGGAACTCGTTGATTTTCCGGGACAAAAGTAGTTGTAGGTAAGTAAGAGCTCCCTAGTTCATAAAAAATAGACAGACCTTCCTACGGCGCAAAAAAAACCTTTCCAATTTTTCTTTTCGGCAACGAAACTGGAGCTAGGAACCTCTTTTACCTATTCATAGACCTGCCAAAAGTTGAACTCTTTGGTGCACTCAAATACCAAGTCATATTTTATTAAAACGTTGAAGGTCGCTTTACACGTGTTTGTACGTATGTTAAGCTTATTTTACACTACGGGATGTAAATTATAGCTTTGAGGTTATATAAGCTTTGAGATTATGTGAAATGTCACGCGTACAATAATGACATTTTGATGAAACACGTGAAATAATAATGTATTATTTAACTACAAATTGAACCAATTACTTGTATGTATTGTTTGTTGCGTTTAAATACAAATATTATCATCATTATCATCATGATCAACCCATTGCTGGCCCACTGAAGTCTGAGCACGGGTCGCCTCACAGAATGAGACAGGTTTAGGTCATAGACCGCCACACTAGCCCAGTGTGGATTCTCACACTTCACACACCTTTGAGAACATTATGGAGAACTCTCAGGCATGCAGGTTTCCTCACGATGTCTTTCTACATTGTTAAAGCTTATAATATTTTACATGCTTAAAACGTACATAGAATACGAAAAGTTAGAGGTGCTAGGAATCGATCCTCCGACCTCTCAAATAGAAGGCCGATGTACCACCACTCTTGCCAGCCTTTATTATCAGGATGGAATGGAATGGATTCTTATTCTAAAAACCTTTTACAGTCCCCGGCCGAAAGTAATATATCATCTCAGTCAGATTTTTTATTTGCAATATATTGTTAACTATTACAAATTATAGAATTTTTTTATATTTTTTTCGCGTTTTTTTGTGGTATCATATCAGTTATCATCAGTACTATCACCTGTCTTCGTTTATGCCAGCGTTCTGGTTACACCCTGTATAATTTGTATTTGAACGCATTTAAATTTTAAACATAGTGTACGTCCCAAGTGTTTGTACAATTTAAGGTAGAGTTCTGTGAGACAGGATTAAACACTGAAAATATAATTATGGCATCCCGCACGCGTCTGACGCGGCTTTTATTCTAATTTTTTTAGTTAGTAGTAGCTGTGGTAGTAGTATAGGTTAGTAGTATTAGTATTGAGAGTGTTAGCGTGGCCTAGTTGTGACAGCGCATATCTAATGATCATGTGGGTTAAGCGACTTTGATCCCGGTCGGTTACTTGATGGATAGACTTTAGATTTTCGAAATTGGTCTTTTCGTCTATTTCGTGCCTCGGAGAGCATGCCGTCGGTGACGGTCAGTAACACTAATATCCGACTAACAGTTAAACTAGAGAGTCATAACCTCGTTGTTGGTAGAGTCGTATGCGGAAGGATCTGGGAACCCATCGCATTCTTATCTCAAGAAAACTACCATTATATGAATGGGGTTTTTATTATCGTAAGAAAACTACTACCACTATAATATGAAAGGAGTCACGACCCTCAGCAATCTAAACATATATAAAAGAAAAAGCTAACTGATTGATCTATCAACACACAGCTCTAACTACAAGACGGATCGAGCTGAAATTTAGCATGAAGATACTTAGCTATTTATGACGTAGCGTAGACATCCGCTAAGAAAGGATTTTTGAAAATTCAACCCCAAAAGGGGTAAAAGAGGGGTTTCAGGTTTGTGTAGTCTATGGGGAAGAATTCACGGTAATAAGCTAGTGAGGACTAGGATGCGGAGAGTGTTGCCGCGTCATTCGCGACGCGTCCGTCGCTTCGTCCGCAACCATGGAAATCTACCTTTACTATGAGCGTTCAGACCTCTCTCGACACCTGTGTGAAATGCATTTGCAATTCAACTAGAAATTCCACTTAGCCTAACCTACATACACACTTTGCACGTGTAAAATGGCATTCAGTGTTTTAAAAATAGGTTTAGTTTCGTGTAATTACTAACACCAATATGTTCCTCGATGGTCGAAATAAAAACATTTTTTAAAAAAAAAATTATTAGACATTTTTGGCGGTTCACATGACGATAAGCTCTTGTACAGTACGTGGCCGAAAGTAATGTATGCCTTTAGAATGACATTTCGGCTTTGTAGAGTGTTTTCTCTCTTCTCAACGACAGGGACAACGCTCTACAAATCTGCTATATCCTTCTAAAGGTCGATGTACCTACATCACTTTCGGCACATAGATGTTATGTTCAATGGAGACATCGTCGCGTCAAATAGGTATCTATTTAATTTTTTTCTAAAATTGTTCTAATAAGTTTTTTTTAACTAGGTACCTACCTACTTACCTACTTTTGTTATAATTGATTTAAGCTGGGCCTTAAGTCCATAGTCCATACTAATATTATAAATGCGAAAGTGTGTCTGTCTGTCTGTCTGTCTGCTAGCTTTTCACGGCTCAACCGTTCAACCGATTTTGACGAAGTTTCGTACAGAGATAGCTTGCATCCCTGGGAAGGACGTAGGCTTAGGACATAGGATAGAGTTCCCACAGGATTTTTAAAATCCTATATCCACACGTACGAAGTCGCGGGCATCAGCTAGTTAATTATACTTTGACTAACTTATGCTCGCAACTTCGTCCGCGTGGACTACACAAATTTCAAACTCCTATTTCCACTCCCTTAGGGGTTGAATTTTCAAAAATCCTTTCTTAGCGGATGCCTACGTCATAATAGCTATCTGCATCCCAAATTTCCGATCCGTCCAGTTGATAGATAAGTCAGTCAGTCAGTCACCTTTTCCTTTTATATATTTAGATAACAAATTATAATTGAACTTAAACGCAAAAGGACTCAAAGCACAAGCTCAAAGTGCCTCTACACAGAATTGTGTTAATATTTATAGGAATGAAAGGCAATAGCTATCGTAGCGAAGTTAATTATCGATATTCACAGAGATATCGAGAGTGATACAGACATCATCCGAGAACCATTATATCCGCAGCTTCCAAAAGAAATAGATACTTCTCAATAGGGCAGTTACAGACTAGTTTTTTATATTTGTAACTAGCTTATTCCCGCGACTTCGTCCGCGTGGACTACACAAATTTCAAACCCCTTTTTTACCCCCTTAGGGGTTGAATTTTCAAAAATCCTTTCTTAGTGGATGGCTACGTCATAATAGCTATCTGCATGCTAAATTTCAGTCCGATCCGCCCAGTAGTTTCAGCTGTGCGTTGATAGATCAGTCAGTCAGTCAGTTAGTCAGTCACCTTTTCCTTTTACATGTTTAGAAGACTAGCTGATGCCCGCGACTTCGTCCGCGTGGATATAGGTTTTTAAAAATCCTGTGGGAAATCTCCAATTTTTTTTTAAGTAGCCTATGTCCTTCCCCGGGATGCAAGCTATCTCTGTACCAAATTTCGTCGAAATCAGTTGAACGGATGGACCGTGAAAGGCTAGCAGACAGACAGACAGACACACTTTGGCATTTATAATATAAGTATGGATAGTATGGATTCTGGCGGCAATAGAAACACACATTCTGTGAAAATATCAACTCGCTCTCTACCTATTACGGTTCATGAGATACAGCCCGCTGACAGACAGACAAACGGACGGACGGACAGCAGAGTCTTACTAAAATAGACTCCCGTTGGCACCCATCGGATACGGAACCCTAAAAATGCTAAACACGAACTTATTTTTATCACCGTTTTTCCGAAGGGGAGACGCCCCTTCAGTGTACACGTACCCTATATGCTTGTTGCAAACTGCAATTACAACGTCGCCCGCAAATAATTGCTCACAGAAATATGAAAATGATGAATATTCTTCCACGCTCGTGTATTTTATGCTCACAAAGCAGCACTATAAAGTGTTCAAAGAAAACGGAAATTTATTCTTGTTTTCCATTGAAAGTTGCATTATTTAGGTGCGACAAGTTGATAACCGCTCGCTACCTACTGTTATAACCTCGTTTTAAATATTAAAGTAGGTAGGTGAACAGGCAGGTAGGTAGGTATGTAGGTACATGGTATAAGTCCCGCAAAGGAGATCGCCCGCGAATGGGCCCTCTTTTGTGGCGTCGTGTCAAAACTTAAATTATTTTTTTTTAAAAAATGTGTTAATTACGATTATAATGTTTTATTACGACTTTTCTTTCACCCTATCATTGAAAATATCCACAATTACAGTTAGAATTGGAAACATCCATTTATTTTGAAGAAGTATTAATAAAATACCAGCAATATCAGCAACATAAAAAATAAGATTTCTTTATAACCAGGGTGAATAAATGGAAATCGTTTGCAGACAATAAAAAGGTAATTATTTGTGTACAAAATAAAATTAAAACCATGGTGACATAACAATTATATTGGGGGGGCCCAAAGCTCCTAAGAAAATGGGCAATCCCCTTTCTAAAGCGCGTGGCCACCATTTTAGTGGCGTCAGCACTAGACTGAAGTTTCGAGCTGCTGGTAGGTATATTTTTATTTCGGTTGGTATATTTATACGTTGCGGTCATGAAAATTAAGGAATATGGAAGAAGGATTAAAAGACTATCTAGATAATAATAATATTATCAACCGGTAGACATCCACTGCTGGATGTAGGTCTCTTGTCGCGGTTGTTATCTATGCCACGGTCTCTACTCTACGCATGCACGTATATTTAATTGGCCGTCTGATCCTGAGAATTTGTCAAAGTGGAGACTTGGACTATTTCTGCCAAATCCTTAGACCAGTTTCATTTATATTCAGACAAGCTTATGCTCGCGACTTCGTTCGCGTGGACCACACAAATTTCAAACCTCTATTTAAGCCCCCTAGGGGTTGAATTTTCAAAAATCCTTTCTTAGCGGATGCCTACGTCATAATAGCTATCTGCATGGAAAATTTCAGCCCGATCCATCCAGTAGTTTGAGCTGTGCGTTGATAGATCAGTCAGTCAGTCAGTCAGTCAGTCAGTCAGTCAGTCACCTTTTACTTTTATATATTTATAGATAAAATTCGATGTTCAAATAGTGTATACATCATTCCTTTCCCCAGGCTACAAGATTACCGCTGTATCTGGTGTCGCAAATGTGTCCACGCTAGTTGCCGGCCGAGCTGGAGGGCCGCCTGTTCCTTGGGACCTGCACGAGCTTCCGTAGTACCTCCCACTCGCTTACACTCCGTCGGCCCAGATGATGGATGGCTGCCAGACCGACCACCCAACGCTTCGCCGCTTATCGTCTTCGTCAACTCAAGATCTGGTGAGTTACTCAGTCTTTCCCTAATATCTTGCTTTGGAGCACTTAGTCAGTTACCAGTTTCTTGGGATACTCGAGCTTCAGTAGTACCTCCCACTCGCTTACATTCCGTCGGGCCAAATGACGGATGGCTACCAGACCGACCACGCCTCACCGCTTATCTTCTTCGTCAACTCAAGATCTGCTGTTACTGTTGCTGCTGAGCCTTTTTTAATTTATAGATTAGCGCTTAGTTGCAATCAGACCTGCTGGCAAATGATGATGCAGCCTAAGATAGAGCGCGCTTGCCTAGAAGACGCCTATTCAGTTTTGACTTGAAGGTATATGATGTGAGCTATATCAAAAGTGCTTTGTCTAACCAAGGCATTTTTTGCTTTGAAGTACCTGCTTATTCAGGTACCAGTTTCTTGAGGCCTACTCTACTCTCGAGATTCCCTGTACCTCCTAGTCGCTTACACTTCTCCAGTTTATTTGACGGATAGATACCAGGCCGATCATCTAGCGCCTCATTGACACTTCCCGTTACCCTATTTATATCGTCGGCATTCCGAACCAATGATAGCTGAATCCGACGATTCAAAAGTACTTCTTAAAGTTTATTCGAACAAAAAACTTTCTATTTCTATTTCGATCCATCCTGCTGGAGGGTATTCCACACTACGCTTACTTGTACGCAATCCACTCTAAAACTTTTCGTCCCCAGCGGCCATCGCTTCTAAGACAAGTTGTAGTTGTAACTTGAACCAACATAAAAATATTCTACAGGAGACAACCAAGGCGTGAAATTCCTTCGTCGCTTCAAGCAGCTTTTGAACCCGGCGCAGGTGTTCGAGCTAAGCGGGGCTGGTCCTCGGCTCGGACTACGTCTATTCAGGCACTTTGCTCCCCTACGCGTGCTCGTGTGCAGTGGTGATGGCTCCGTTGGATGGGTGCTGCAGGAGGTCGATAAGCTGGAAATGCACGTACGTATCAGATGCCCTTTTCAACTAGTTACCTTCTTCTTCTTCTCGAGCCGACGGTCACCTCAAATACGGGTAGCCCAAAAAGCCGCAACCGCGATAGCTCGGTTGGTAGCCTCGCGTAGCTCCTCGTTCGTGCAGGTTGTCGGGCACGCAGGGCACCCAGTCATGTGCGCAATGGTCTGTCTCGGATGACCGCAGATGCACTCCGTATCGTGTCCACAGATGAAGCCCCACCTCGCTAAGTTTGCCCTAGACTTCCCCACGCCTAACTAGTACTTTAAGAACAAGTTACCTTAAACCTAGTGATTATGACGACCGGTCTTATACTGGAAGATAAAATGTGGCTTTGTTTATTTTCGGAGATAAGTAGGTATGTGCGTTGTAAGCAATAAAATTAAATATTGCTTTAACGGTGTAGGAACCTGCAGGAGGAACCTAATTTTAAACTCCATACCTTTTAATTTCAAGACCATCAGGTTCTGATTCTCATTTTCCCAGATCTAAATATATAAAAGGAAAAGGTGACTGACTGGCTGATCTATCAACGCACAGCTCAAACTACTGGAGCGATCAGGCTGAAATTTGGCATGCAGATAGCTATTATGACGTAGGGATCCGCTAAGAAAGGATTTCTAAGGGGGTGAAATAGGGGTTTGAAATTTGACGAAGTCGCGAGCATAAGCTATAATATAAATTCTTAATAACCGTGGACTTCATTTCCAAAGCGACAGGTCCAAACTGCAGTACTACCTTTGGGGACTGGGAACGATCTAGCAAGAGTGATGGGCTGGGGCGCTTCGTGTGATGACGCGGCCAATCTGCAGCAACTGCTAGAGCGGTACGAGCGGGCTTCCACCAAGATGCTGGATAGGTGAGCAGGCGATGGCAGGACCAAACTAGCTGCCACTAGGCACTAGCTAGAGGGGCTGGGCTTCGTGTGACGACACAGCCAATCTGGATCCACGCATGACCCAGATACTTGAATTGATGAATAACTGCTAAATCCACTCGCCGGCTCTTCTCAGCTGATTTCGAACGAGAAGTACCCTATAGGTTTTCTTAGCAGACACGACGAACAGACAGAAAAGCAACGAAGTGTATAAGGGTTCCTTTTTTCCTTTTGTGGCACGGAACCCTAAAAAGGACGATTACTGTTTCAGCAAAATATTTTAAACATCCATTTAGAACCCGGAATGGTTAAGTAGGCACTCAAGCTTTTTTACATAACGGCTTTAAGATTATCTCGGCTTAAAATATAAAGGCGGTGTGTTATGCTCGTATATAGGCGTTTTATTGTAGGTTTTTAACCACTGAGGGGTCTTAAAATAGCGGTTTAATGTGCCGCTAAATGGGAAAGGGGTGACAGAGGGGATACGATGAGACCCACTCAAGTAATGAGAATGGAACATTAAGTTCTGAATCCTGCTAATATTGTAAATGCAAAAGTGTATTAGTTTCTTCTTGAATCATGCTGCAACAGAGCACGGATTGACGTGTTTCTTTCAATGGTTATAGCCTAGAGATAGACACAGGTTACTTTTTATTCCGAAAAATCAAAGAGTTCTCATCCACGCGGACAAAGTCACAAATGCCGTTTGTGCACTCATCCATCAAATCACGGATTTCTTAAAAATACGAATTACCTGAACAGATTTGGATATATGGGAGGGTACCATTAGGATCCTTATATTATCCTTATATTATTATATTATATATTATATTTTTTTTTTTATAGATTAATGGCGTCTGTATAGCGCCATTTTCAATTATGAAAAAATTATACATTTTAGATCGTTTTTTCGCAGGGCAGACTTTTTTTTTAATTACGACGTGTTTTAATTAGCATTTTTGCACAGGTGGTCAATAATGACGTTCGAGCGTGCCCTGACGGCCCCGCCTCCGCCGCCCGCACCCCCTGACCTTCTGGAAGAAAGTGCACTTCTTAGGAACTTGCAGGAGATCGTGCAGGTGGGTTACCGTTTCATACAGCAGCACGTGTCTTAGGTATCACTCTCACTACGTCGAGATGTGTCGAATATTTTTACATAAAGAATATAAAGGTGTACAAAATTTCAAAAATATTTATTGAACATTTACGAAGCTTGTGCCGAGTCGTTGTCCTCGAAAAACATGGTCACCCCAAGCGAGCGGCTGTGAGCGAACGGGACGGCTGGCGGGCGTCGATCGTGCGCGCCCGCTTGCGCAGCTTGAATCAGCTGGTGCATGCTGTCATTCAACTTAGGTGTTCAAGCTTGCAGGATTTTGAAGTATTTTTTGGTCAAAATATAACCTGTAGTAAAAATTATTGCTATCGATTCTGAACAAACTACTTACTTTTAGGTTTTGCGTTTACTAAAACTAACGTTGTACCTATATAATCTCTTATAGAAAGTTGTCTGTCTGACGCGACAAGACTACCCCAACTACACACTCGTTTCACGTTGCTCGTCAACTCATTTGGTTCTAGTTTTTAGCTCAAACCGTTTTTCGCTATTAGTGCCTAAAACTAAGTTCCATACGCAGCAAGGTCAGAGAAGAAGATTCCAGACCCAGCTGGACTCGTCACAAGACTGAATGTCCTACAGCTGTTCTAGTTCACGAAGGCCGTCTCTGGCTTTGCTTGTATGAGTGCACACGTACACATTGCTATTAGTTAGGGAGGCGAGGTAGCTAAATGGCGTTATTCAACGGCGCCGTCGAGACCTATCAAAATCGAAAGATAAAATAATTTCGAAAAGAAAAGCTCGTATGGTAAAAACCATTTTAGCGGTGGGTTTGGCGTGTACGGTTTTTCAAAAATGTTTAAATAAACAGTTACTTGGGCATTCTCGAGCGCGTCAGATATTCATACTACGTATGCCCCAAGTGCCTCTGATAACAACGGTATACTAATCTGCCGGTTTGCGTGGTGGGGGTAGGCATATAAAGTAGTCAAAAATGCAAAAAAAAAAAAAAATACTCGAGCGCGTCAGATTTTCGGAAGGGGTGTTGAGTAGGCCCCAAGGAAGCTCCCTTTAAAAAAACTGACGATTTCGGCGCGACGATAAGTTATGATGAATTTTTGAAAATGCAAAAAAAAAAGTTTTTTCGAAATACTCGAGCGCGTCAGATTTTCATAGGGGAGGTTTATCTCGGTATCCTGAAAGCATATTTTCTTAATCTGACAAAAATGTTGGTGGGTTCTCTTAATCTGACCGAAAAAGGTTTTTTGGTTTCTTTTTTTTCCTTTCTTTCTCCTTGATAAAACGGGGAATTTAAGAATGACAATAAAGCGATAGATACAACCAACGTAAATGTAGATGAAATGTAGTACGAATTGTATTATTTATTGTATAAAAAAATGAAATGATATAAAAATAGTAATTTCCCGAAATTTCCCTTCTACCGCTTCTTCCCCCACCATCAATGTTGCGAAATTAAGGAAAAATACTGGTAGGACGGCATATTTCCGCGAAGCGCTCAGTCTGTATTACATGTTTATGGCAAATTCCTCTTTTTTGCTTCAATTCTTCACTTCGTTTTGCTTACGGTACGTCCAAAAAACAATTTGAGGATCAACAGGCTATTGAATAACATAGATACATGGAACTGTACATGTTAATGATACTTTTGTATACAGATACGCGTAACTTTTTCCGAGTCCACGAAAATTGTCGAGAAGCTTTAGAAAAAAAAAATTTGAGATATAATAAGTCACATAATTTAATTATCGTTATTTCATATCAATTTTTTTTAACACCCTCAGTTTTCGAGATATACTCAAAAAACCGGGAGTTTGAGTTTTTTATGATGCTTCAAGTCAAAAAGTTTTAATTTTGGACAAAAATGTAAAGAGACCTTTTTTGTGTAAAATAAAATTACCTTTTTTGTTTATTTAAACTTTTTTTTGGTAAAATGTATCGTTCGCGACTTATATGCCGCAACGCGTTTTTCGGAAGACAAAATGGCTCCTCCACACTTCCGGTCATGCGGAAACCGGCAGATTTTGTATTTTTAGTAAGTTTTAGATTATATTCTTCAAAATAAAAAAAATAAAAATCGCGCTCGAGAATGCCGGATTAACGTTTTTTTTTACAAGTTCGCGACCCTATAACTCGGCAGCGTCAAGGACTTATCGTCAGATTAGTTAAATTTAGTCTTAAAACACTAAAATCAACCCCCAATATCTTAATCTGACGCGCTCGAGTATTTCAGACTATCGAATTTTTTTTACTAATCTGATCGTCTATCCTAGGCGCGCGTCACTACATATAGAGCTAAATACTTTACAAGGTTGTTCTATTAGGTCTAAGGTATCTCTCATATCTTAAACTGCCACGCTCGAGTATTACCGAAAATTCCCCTATTCGCCTCCCTAACTATATATTGCGGTTGACCTTACGCACACAAATGCGTTAACCCATATCGGTACACTCACTGCTACAACCAAGGCTGAGCGGTCTTCTTGAAATATAACAACAGCTGTATTTGCAGGCGGGCGAATGCGGGGAAAGCGAATCGAGCGTAGCACGAGCGGCGTTGCGGACGGGGTGCGCGCGGCTGGCGGCGGCGGGCGAGCGCGCGGGCGGCGGTGCGGCGCGTGCGGCGCACCGCCTGCGACGCGCGCTGTCGCTGCTGCTGCACGCGAGGACGCATCTAGCGCACGACCATGCGCGTTGCGAGTAAGGCCCTTCTTACATTACGATACTTACAGGCGACTAGTATCCTACGCGAGTCTCGAAGATGAGTCGCTGAGCAATTTGCGGGACTTATACTTGATGACATGTTTCGGTTTTCGTATAAATTTTGCATATTTTCTCAGTTCATGGGAGCCGATGGACACGAGTGACAGCGACCCAGAAACGCAACCGGCTGCCGAAAAAGGTAGCATCGAAAAGACTGAAAAGGTACATAGACCAGAATTTATTAAATAATGATGATTTTGGATTAGGACCTCCTTTCCAACTGTGTATGAACATTATGAAACTATAATCAGTACCCTTATTATAAATGCGAAAGTGTGTTTGTTTGTTGGTTTATTTTTTGCATGGGTATAGTTTAAGGCCTAGAGTAGAGAGTGACATAGGCTACTTTTTGTCCCGGAAAATCAAAGAGTTCCCACGGGATTTATAAAACCTAGATCCACGCGTAGGTACGAATCAGCTAGTTTCAATATAATTTTGAAAACTATAAAATGCTTTGAAATTTCGTTACATTTAGTTTTTTTTTAATAGAGATAGCGAGCAAACGATCAGGCGGGTCACCTGATGTTAAGTGATTAACGCCGCCCATGAACATTTGCAGCACCAGAGGAACCGCCGATGCGTTGCCGGCCTTTTATTAATTTGTTGGTCCGCCCCTTGAATAACCCCATGTTGTAATCTAGTAGGAACACCGCCGATGGGAGTTAGTAGTTAGTTGATTAGAACTAACATTTTTCTTCAGACCACGTGTTACTAAAGTGCGGCGCACTACAGGTACTTAACATCACACAAAAAGCACAGTATAAAGAGAGGCACAGTAGTCCGACGCCGCAGAACCTTCTTCAACCCCTAGTGCTCACCCCCAGGCGAAGCTATGCGCTCACCACCCCACCCAGTGAGTCTGTGGTGGCCAGTACAGCATACTCAATCCGAATCGAGAAACACTTTACTACAATGAACCGAAAGCTTAATTTGCTATATTTGCAGTCAGGGTTTCCTGATTGGATATGTTGGCAACTCTATTGTAAACACCTTGTCTTCCCATATTCACACAAATAAATATTATAATATTTCATTTCATTTCATTTCACTTCCGCTGAAACAGGTCGAATCTGTGTGATGCAACATGCAGCATGCGAAGTGCACCGCCCGGCCTCCCATTGCTAACCATGCAGGCAAAAGCAGCCAATAGGCAACCAATACGCAACACCACCACATACAGATTCGACCTGTTTCAGCGGATTATAGCAAATTAAGCATTTGGTTCATTGTATAACATGGACTTCCGCAAAGTAACGCCTGCTTCTATACAACATTTACAGCAGTTTACTGAACAGAAGGTTACTAATATGACATTTCCAGTTGAGCCTCAATAGCTCAACCGGTAAAGGAGTGGACTGAGAACCGAAAGGTCGACGGTTCAAACCCCGCCCGTTGCACTATTGTCGTACCTACTCCTAGCACAAGCTTCACGCTTAGTTGGAGAGGAAATGGGAATATTAGTCATTTAACATGGCTAATATTCTTTTAAAAAAATATATATATATATATATATATATATAGGAGCAGTTGAACTGGGCGGCGCGAGGCTGCGCGCTGGCGGGGCGCGCGGACAGCGTGCGGCGCGCGCTGCGCATGCTCGTGCGCACGCTCGCGCACCTCCTCCCGCAGGTACCACAAGCTTACTTTACAGCAAGCTTAGATTGCTGTATAGTACACGGCCGAAATTAATGTACATCGACTTTAAGAAGGAGATAGCAAATGTATAGAGCACTGTCTCTGTTGTTGAGACCGATATAACGTCATATGGGTATGAGTGACAGAGACAACGCTCTACAAAGCCGAAATGTCATTTTAAAAGGCCGATGTACATTACTTTCGGCCACGTACTGTACGTGTTTTGACTCGGATGTACCTAGCTCTGCAGTAGGCAGGTAAAGCGGGTCAAATCCCGAGCATGCATACTTCTAATTTTTCGAAGCTAACTGCGTCACTTGTTTTAACCGTGAAGAAAAATATCGTGAGGACAACTGCATGCCTGAGAGTTCTCCATAATGTTTTCAAAGGTGCATGGAGTCTGCCAATCCACACTTGGCCAGCTGGTGGACTGTGACCAACCCTTCTCATTCTAAGAGGAGACCCTTGCTCCAAGCTAGCGACGGGTTGAAGTTTGATAATGATGATAACTACTTGCCATGAAATGTCAAAAATGCTCACTGTATTGTTTTAGTTCAGCGATATGTTATAATTGAATGATCAAACAAATTTACCAAGTGAAGTTCGGTCTTGATTGGGACATCTTCGGCGAAGAGATTTAACTTTTAAGGTTTTAAGGTTATATGTTTTAATAATTACTCACTTCTATTTCATGAAGACCATTTGGCTGTTAGTGTGAGGGCACACGTACACGTTGTTATAGTGTGCGTGTTGCCGTACACTATAACAACGTGTACGTGGTTTCAACCGCAATTTCGACCGCGACCCGGTACGCCTACAAATGCGTTAACGCTCGGCAAACTCATTACTATTTACTACATCCAAGGCTGAGCGATGACCGCTCAGCATTCTATACCTATATTTAACACGGTAAACGATGGTGCAGGACGCGATCCGTGGCGAGGCGAGTGGTGCGAGCTCAGCCAGGCCGGTGCCGGAGGGCGGCGCCGCACCGGACAGCGGCGCGCTGCCCGTGCCGCGCGGCTTTGCCGACAGCCGCCGCTCCTCCGCCGCCTCCGCCGTCTCCGCCGCCTCCATGCAACCAGAGAAGTAAGCCAATCAAGCAATCTGCCTCGCTTGCATACAAAGGCCTCAAGAGCGAGCCACCACACATGGTCACCACCCACTTCTTAGCGTGGGCCCTTAAGCGTGCTGTAGTCGGGCGTTAAGCGAAACGGGACGTGCAGCGTTCGTCTCAGTAACGTCATGTTCATATTTCATACACACAAAAGCGTCCTGAGTAGCAGTACCGGCACGGCGCTCTCTTACTGCACGCTGCTCACCTTACAAGATGTGCCTCAGCCCTTAGTCTTAAGGACGTTGTCCTTCCCAGCGCAGTGGAGATCGTCCTTCGCTTCGCTTGCCGGCACGCGGTCCCCGGTCCTTTCCAGTACATTACCCCAGCGGCCATCAAGACACTACATGGACACTACTACTTCAGCTTGTTAATCTGTTGGACTTTACCGTCCACTTTACGGGCTTACCGTTTACTCTCCTACGGATTTCCTTTTTGACTCTCTTATTCTTTGCGATTGAAATATATTTTTCTTTTCTTTTGTTCACAGCATTCCAGATGTAGATGAAGACATAGTTAAGTTAATAAGTTCAAACCCACAAGATCGTGTAGACAGCTTGGACGTTGATAAGTGTAGTCGCAAACCATGCTCAATATCGCCTCAGGACCGTCTTTCGCCTTCCAATCTTTCCTCCTGTGATACTAGCTCCTGTAAAAACCTCCTGAGGCCCGATATCGAGCGGACTAGCACCACGTATAATAGCAGTAGTCTTACAATACCTAACTTAGTTATCTCAGACGATAGTGATAAGAGAGATTCGTTAATACAGGGAGAAACTTATGAATCGGACCAATTGACTATAATAGACATCGACAAACCGTATACGGACGACGTGCACTTCCAAGATGTTTGCGACAGAGAGACGCCGGGGAGCGGAGACTGCACGCCGGAGATGAAGCTCTCCAGCGCAGACCTGGAGCTAGATGCGACCAGTTCCGAGGGGTCCAACATTAGCGACGACTTTAGCTTAATATCGGAGATCATTGACTCCAAACCGGGAGACACGGAGGAGAGTGTCGGTATTGGACACATCGATTCACCCGAAATTTCTGATACGTACATGAATTCTGAAACTATACACGGTGAATCTATAATGGATGACATCAGCTCGATGCTTGGACAAGACGTTCTTCTAGCGATGATGGGCAAAAACGGCGAAAACGAGACTTATACGGATGACACGACTCTATTCACGTCAGATACAGTTTCCGATATCCCCGTGGACGTGGACAGCCGTCATCCCAGTTTAGAAAGGAAAACTAAAGGGAAAATGAAATACATATCGAAAATCAAAAAACCCGCCGAAAACGAAGTTGAGAAGTTTGGTTACGAGAACAGAGTATTTTATATCGAAAACGCGGCGAAAGCTGAAGAGCAAATCAAATATTGCAGCTTAGCACAATTTGAAGAAGGAAATGATATTGCAAGAAAGTCGTTTCGGAAAGCACTGAGGAAAAGTATGAAGAAGAAAGTGGTTGACGAGACAAGTCTAAAGAATCTTTTGCCCAAAACAACAGAAGAGCTTTCATCAAGAGGTGATGAAACTCCGAATGTTCGAACTTCCCCAAAAAAGGAATTACCGAAAACGATACCAGACATTGAAGAGAAGAAATCCGAATTTAGAGAACAAATACAATTTCCTCAAGTGAGCGTTGTAGTTGAACCTCCATCGCCGTCTCACAGCGAAGAAAGAAGCGTCAAAACCTGTCAAAGCCGTATGGCGTCAGTTCTAAGTGATATATACGACCAAGGAACGGACACGTTAAGTGTCTACTCTCCAGAACCTAATGTTAGAGATAGAGAAAGACGACAATCTGACAATCCAAAACTTCTAGGCTCAGACCCGGAATATGGCCAGTTCCTCAGTTGCTCCCCAGCAGCCACCAGGAGGATATCATGCGGGAGTCTCTTCAAGCCGGGCGAACCTGACAAGTTAGTTGAATTATTTGATTATATACTTCAATAAACATTTCCTGATTGTTATGATCTGCATTAAATTCAAATGACCTTACTTGTTTCTTTTACATGCGCAAATACTGCTAAGTACCTATCGAATATTTAAAACTCGTATTTTTAACATGATGAATGAAGGCTGATGCACAAAAATCTCCAAATAAAGTTTAATCAAAAATCTTTTAAAAAGCAGGCTATCAACATCAGTGTCATCAATATGGGGTGAAGGCGGCACTGCAGGTGGTGGAGGAAGTACAACCAAGTCGGATACCAGCGAACGAGCTAAAAAGCTGCCAATCATCAATCCCTTGGTCTCCCTACCAGCATGGCCACATGTCACACAAGGTTTCATAAGCCAATGTCTTTTGGCCAATGCTGATGCGCTATGTGCTGCAGTAAGCCCATTGATGGATCCCGATGAGACCCTCCTAGAAGGATTTTATGAACGAGCGGTAATGAACAACTATTTTGGAATTGGTATAGATGCGAAGATAACCCTGGATTTTCATAACAAAAGGGAGGAGCATCCTGAGAAATGTAGATCAAGGGCGAGGAATTATATGTGGTATGGTGTCCTCGGGTCGAAGGAGTGGGTTAACAGGACGTACAGGTAGGCAATATTTACTTTAATAATAACCATATACCTACTTAGTCATATTAGTAATGAAAATATTTTTTAGCTTTTGGTAGAAGTACTTTGATGAAAAAAATAAGAGCCAGAAATTTCAAATTGAAATTAGGTGCTAATAATCTCATCTTAAATAATCAATTATCATGCTCGTAATAAACCAAGTAGTTTGCAAAATATTTTGGAAATATAATTGAAAAAACATATTTTTTAATCAATGTTAAGACATCAATTAAAAAGTATAATATTTTTATTGTACTTATATGCTGTAGTGTAGTGACTTTTCAGACATCTGGGACAGCGTGTCCAGTTGGAATGCGATGGACAAAGGATACCACTCCCAGAGCTCCAGGGAATCGTCGTGCTGAATATATCTTCGTTCATGGGAGGGACCAACTTTTGGGGAGGGACGAGAGGAGACGATATCTTTCTTGCTCCGTCTTTTGACGATCGGATATTGGAAGTGAGTAAAATTTTAATATTTTTAAACTTTTCAGTAATGATAATCTCCAATAACACCAAGTTACAGAGAAAAACTATCTTACGTCTTTCAGACCCAGGTGAATATACCTTTCCAACCCACGGTAGATTTCATGACATTCTGTCCTATCTACTAGGAGCTCATTAATTGCGTAATGATAGTTACCAAGTTGTAGCCAAGGTTTCCCACCTTTTACCGATAATAAAACATTTAATTTCATGTGCCGTGTACCGTGAACGTTTGCACCCTTATGTAGTCGACATCCAATCTACTCGTACGAAACGTTTTTGCTAAACGTTTCTGATACGAACCGCTAAGGTGTGGAATGTCTTCCGGCGTCAGTGTTTCCTGCCACGTACTTATAGCTTGAATACCTTCAAGGCAAGCGTGAATAGGTCTTCTAGGCAATTGCGCTCTAACCTCATCATTGCTCCGTACCTCAAGCATAACTATCGTCAAGTGCAAGCCTATCTGACAGTTTAAAAAAATGCCCATTAGATTTGGCTTCTGCATAAAATTTTACATCAATATTTACTGTGCGCAGGTGGTAGCAGTATTTGGCTCAGCACAGATGGCTGCGTCACGCCTGATAAACCTGCAGAAACACCGTATAGCGCAGTGCAGGGCTGTGCAGATCAACATCCTGGGCGAAGAATGCGTGCCCGTGCAGGTGGACGGTGAGGCGTGGCTGCAGCCGCCCGGCTGCGTGCGCATCATACACAAGAACAGGGCGCAGATGCTGTGCCGCTCCAGGGCGTTGGAGACCAGCTTGAGGTTTGTGCTGCAACACCGTGTAGCGCAGTGCAGGGCTGTGTCGAGAACATGACTGTCTGATGATGATGACAAGAAATTTGTGGATGTCTAACACATCCTTCGGTTATTGTTCCTTGGGTTATGGGCATGGCAGGCTAAGGTTCGTACAAGTCTGGCTCATTACAGATCACGCCACATTTCACTTGAACTCGACTCATGACCTCTAGCAACACTGAAACTTGCAAGCTTACCCTCAAAAGAATGTCTTTTGAAATGGAGATCCACCTAGTAAAGATTCAAAATTGGTAAGTTCCTAAAGGAATGACAACTCTTGGGTTTTACCTAATCGAAAATGTTAAAGCAGGAGTAGCAACTTATAGTGTCGGAAGTCAAAATCTTCTTAGAATCACTTAGCCAACAAAATTGACAAACGCTGGTAAAGTCTTGAGGATAAGGAATTCTAATTATTAGTTATACGACATGATTTCGTGGGTTACCACCCATTTTAGCATCGAGTGTACCCTACAATGATTATTTTATTTTCTCTTTAAAATAAAATAACAGAACATAACCTCAGTATTTTCCATTCCATAGAACTTGGGATGAAATTAATTTTTGTTAATTTTTTTTTTGGTTTAAGTACTTATTTAAAAATGTAAATTACTGCAAAGGTTATAAAATTAGTAAAAATTGTTTTAGGTAATGTTGTTATAACGAATAGTAATAAGAATTTAAAAACAAAATGTTACATGAAGAGAGAAAATAAAAGGCTTATTTATTTATTTAGAACTTGGGATGAGAAGCAGCAACAGAAAGCGCACGCGGGCGCGCCCATGCGTTCTCTGGCGCCCGCCGAAGCAGCACACTTGCTGGTCTTACTGGATGACGTCAACACCATAGTCAAACACGTGAGTTGTCTATGAAACTTCGTTATGTTTTTTTGTTTCTTGAAGTAATTAGTGCTTAAAACTTTAGCTTTGTAAGGTATTTTACTTCCGTTACAGTTCTTGCAATTTACGAAGGCGAGTGAACTTTACTTGTGGTTACGTCGTTTACACGGACATTGTGTAGGTGTGCGTGCATGTCGGACCAGTCAGTCGCGAGCAAGCGCTTGCAAACGCATTTGTAGCTTTTTGTATCTGCAAATACAATTTTCTCTAAAATCTTTAATTTTTAGTACTTATGACCAATATTAGTAACACTTAAAATATGACCAATATTAGCCTAACTTCAAGTGACTAATATAAATCTAATAGATGACTCTATGCCTAATTTTAAATTTGTTGTTATAAGTCCCGCAAATTGCTATTGCGCTGGAACCGTGTCTCATTAACATCGAAATGACGTCAGCAGAAATAAAAAATATACCATCAGCTTGAAACTTCAGTCTAGTGCTGACGTCACTAAAATGGCGGCCACGCGCAATTTGCGGAACTTATACTTAGTTGCATTTTAAATAGGGCAGCCTCACTTGAAAATTAAATAAATTAGTCTTTGATATTCGAAATAACATTAATTTAATCAAAAGATTCAGGAATTAGCCTTAGAAGTCTAATATATAAGTAACCTACTGAAAAATACTTATGGCTTGTAATAACTTAGTTATAAAGTTAAACATTAAAACACCCACAGATAAAACTGGCGTGCATAAGTGAAAACAGCACCGCGGGGACCGGCCGAGTGTGCAGTTCTCTGGCGATAGCGCGGCGCATCTCAGCGCAGGCCGACGCGCTTCAAGACGCCGAGGGGAAACTCCTGCCTCCGCCGCAACTGAGACGCTTGTTGGCTACACTAGTTAGTGCAAGTTTAATTAAAATCGGGTCAGGAGAAGAAATTAAATAAATTAAAGCTAATTAAAACTAGCCTAGGACATGTAATACAACTTGGTAGAAACAACTCCGACAAGGAAGCTGACAAAAGAATACAGCTGGGCTGGGCAGCATTTGGAAAATTGCCCCAAGTCTCCAATTCGTCGATACCCCAAAACCTAAAGACGAAAGACTTTAATGAGTGTGTCCTACATGTGATGGCGTATAGCGCTGAGACGTGGACATTGACAGTTGGTCTTGTCCACAAGTTCAAAGTCGCTCAGTGTGCTATGGAGCGGGCTATGTTGGGTGTCTCTCTGAGGGACAAAATCCGTAACGAGGAAATCCGTCGGATAACCAAAGTGACTGACATAGCTCAACGAATTAGCCAGCTGAAGTGGCAGTGGGCAGGCCACGTCTGCCGCAGAACCGATGGCCGCTGGGGCAGACGTGTTCGGTGAGTCGAGACCGCGTATCGGCAAGCGCAGTGTGGGACGACCGCTGCACTAACGACCTTAAGAAAGTAGCGGGAAGTGGGTGGAGGAAGGCAGAGGATCGTGTGTGGTGGCGCGCTCTTGGGAAGGCCTATGTCCAGCAGTGGGCGCAAACAGGCTGATTGATTGATGGATAATTAAAACTGTTTGAAATTAAGCGATATCCCTTTTAATAACACAGGTGGAAAGTTGTAACGAGCTTTTGGACAGCGGGGCTAACCTGGGTAGTGCATCAATAGGCCTGCGGGCACATCTGGCGCGCTGCTCGACACGAGACGGACTCGCGTACATACAAGCGGATGAGGTATGTTTACATATAATATAATGAATTAATTAATTACAGTTCTTGCAATTCACGAAGGCTAGTGAACTTTACTTGTGGTAACGTCGTTTACATGGTCATTGCGTAAGTGTGCGTGCATGTCGGACCAATCAGTCGCGAGCAAGCGCTGTCAAACGCACACATTTAGTGTACCTTCCGTATACCGATACGACTTAAACACAAACATGAGTCAGTGGCCTTCGTGAAACGCAAGAACTATACACATAGGTTAAAATCCAAAATCCACAACGTTATTACTATAATGTTATCTATATCGTTTTCAGTAAATTGGTTTTTTTAATATTCAAATAAACCGAGAAGAACCAGCTAGAAATTTGGCGGTTGCTCTTTCATAGATTCGTTTAACACGCAAAACAATCCACGCTCTTGTATAATTTTTGTTTGATAGTGCAATATCTTTAATCTAAAAACAAACTTTGAATAGATAGAAATTAAATATTGGTACCCACAACTCTGCTAAGGTCCCCATTTATTTATTATTAGACTAGCTGATGCCCGCGACTTCGTACGCGTGGATTTAGATCTTTAAAAATCCCTTGGGAACTCTTTGATTTCCCAGGATGAAAAGTAGCCTATGCCACTCTCCAGGTCTTTAACTATAGGTACCCAAGTGAAAACTTACGTCTTACATACGATTGAAGGACAAACCAACAAACCAATAAATCAATAAACCAACAAACAAACACACTTTCACATTTATAATATGGGTGATAAAATGGGTGAAACTGATATGGCTCTAATTATTAAAAAAAAATTAAAATAAAAGATACCCAAGATAAAATTGATGATTTCGAGAATATTATTTTAACAATTTATTTTGTCATCACTCCCGCACTGTCCAGTCATCACACGATAATATTCCAAAGACATACCGTAGAATGTCTCTAGATGGCATTAGATTGTACTATTTTAATTTTACGCATAACCTAACCTAACCTTCTTACGTCACATTTTCCTTCTCCACATTTCTTATGCAAAACTACTTTTTCATATCAACTATTAGGTAAGATCATCTTTAAAACAGTTTTCCATTACAAAATTGTACCTATACCGTAGATGAAGTAAAAAAATCTAGATTAAGGAACGTTTGCTTTCTCATTCACACTAAAAAGAGAGCACAGATAAAGTTACTAATGTGATAAACAGAGACGCAGCTCACCTATTTTTGTCCCTTATCGTGTAACCGATTTTTTTCAAGGAATACAACTTTAGTTGCAAAACAAACTTTGTGAATTTGTGAATGATGCCAATCATTGTATTTCTCAATAGTTATTTACTTGTTTTCACATAAAAAACGTTTAATACAAATATTGTTGAGCGGTTTATACAAATATTGACTACTAAACAATGGTAGTTGTGTTATTCATCGTTACGTCGTGCTGTCGCTATCTCACACGCGGTTACACAGTACTTAGTCTAGCTTTTTTAATCAGTCTGGGACCTATACCAATCCATTTCCATTTTTAGTCAAACATTAGTGACTGTATATGGCAACACATAGCCAGGTAAAACCTGCTTAGGTAGTTACACCCTATTAGATTTTCATTCATTAATTTCCAATAACCCGCCCTAACCTATCTCTCCCCTCATAGGTGCCCCCAAAGAAAACTGGCAGCCGATGGCTTCGCGGACGCCGTAGCGTCTCCGAAGGAGGCAACACACATACTCCTGCGCAAGTTCGTACCTGGGGAGTGAAAGAAGTACAAGTTTGGCTGGAAAGCCTCGAACTTGGAGAGTACAGCGAAGCGTTTACCAAACACGACGTCACAGGAAGGGAGCTTTTATCACTAGCTAGGCGAGATCTTCGCGATTTAGGAGTCACGAAGGTAGGACATGTCAAGAGGATCCTTCAAGCTGTGAAGGAGCTGCAGTGACGACGCCGCGGCCGTTCAGAGGGGAATGGCCATGGATAGGTAACACATTTGTGAAAATCTGTAAAGGAATTTTCAGCTATGTAAACAAATATGACAATAGGTACTTCGAAGCATAATATTTCATACGCCTATGAGTTTAGCTTTTTTTTAATTAAATAAAAACTGTACTACAAGTTTCCGCACTTTTTTCAATGATTGCGGATAAAATAAAATTGCTTAAATGCGAATAATGCTCATACTAGTTGTTATTTTTTTGATTACAAAGCTGAAAATTTCTAAAAAGAACATATTCGTCTGAAGTTATACTTTCGAACGTTCCAATCTACCCTTATTTTCAAATTAATGGCCAAAAGTTTACGAAATCTGCGTTCGAATGTTTAACAGTTTCTTGGACGATGATGAAATACGTTGTCTCTCCAATTTCTGTATTACCGCACCAACTATGCTATTTAACTCTAAATAAGGAAACTTTTCGTGCATGAATTTGCTAACGTGCTATCTTTGAACAACACTTTAAGTCGTCAACATTCCCGATAGTAAGTTTAGAACAAGTTTTGCGAATACTGAATACTGAAGTAGGTTGATGCAATTTATCTTAATAATATGTTCCGTTCCAGTTATTCTGATATTACCTATACATACAGGTTGTAACCAGAACGCTATGTGTTTCCTACCAATTACAACCCGGGTATCTTTTTTTAATTAATTAAGATGTAGCTTTGTTTAATGTAACACTCCCCAACGAACTGCATTTAAGTGTAGCAAGTAACAATAAATAAATTACAGTAAAACGAAAAAGGCAAAAAAAGCCATTCATAGTACCGACCTACAAAAGTTTCCGACCACCATGTCGGAGGAAAAAAGGAAGGAACACATTTAAAAAAAAAACCCGGGTATCTTTAAAACAAGAGTGAATAGGCATCTTCTAGGCCGCATCATCACTTTCCATCAGGTGTGATTGCGGTCAAGCATTTTCCTATAATGAATTTAAAAAAACGCTACCAAAAACTTAGCGTTATTGTTATACTACGTAAACACAATCCAATAACAATAACCATTTGCCTCATTTTGTAGTTTTAGTGATTTAGAATTTTTCTTTTACAAAACTATAGCATATTTTTGCGTTTTTTTGTGGTATCATATCAGCAGTAATCATCAGTACTATCACCTGTCTTCATTTTTGCCAGCGATCTGGTTACACCCTGTATATGTTGATCATACCGATGTTTCCACAAACTAAACTAAATTCACGGATCTGCAAATAGCGCTATCCTATTCGGAGGAAACATTGCGGGAACATTGCTAAAAGAAACATTAGTTCGAAAAAAGTGTTTTTTCCCACACTAGGCAGGAAATCGGCGTCTATAGGTACCTACATTCTACAACCTTTTTTGTATAGATAGCAATAGGATGGGAGTGACTAATATTATGCTCATTTTATTTGACAAATAAGTAGGCTGTACCTAATTAGTTTCATTTCAAATGACCAATATTATTCTCATTTGAAATGGCAATTAATATAAGTATCATTTCAAATGACTTATACCTAATATTAATTTCATATCAAATGACAAATATTAGTCTCATTCCAAATGACAAATATTAATTTCATTTCAAATGTTATTGGCTGTATTTCAAATGATATAAATATTAGCCTTATTTGAAATGGAAATTACTTAATAGATATTAATCTCACTCAAATGTCAAATTAGTTTTCCTTAATGAAATTTTAAGTCGTTTGAGATTTTGTTAGCTGTTCTTTGTACAAAAATCTTGAAGGAAATACTAATTTCTTATTGAGGTAAATAAATGATTAAGGCATCGAAGTTTGTACCTCTTCCAAAGCTAAGTTCCTTTATCAACGAAAGCTTTCCTTTTCGTTTCTATCTTTACTATAATATGTAGATACTCTTACAAATACTCTAATAATAATTAATTATAACATAATATATTTAATTGCAAAGCAAAATTATAATGACAAGGCTATGGGATCACTTACATATATTGAAAAGTATCAACAGTTGAAAAGTTTTAAGGGCAATACTATCTTCACCCCTCCGCTCAAGCACAGCACACAGTGTATGTCATTCAAATATGAGTTTGAGTCTATATTATATCAATAAGGCCAATATCGCTTAGGCAGTCTCTTTATCGGCTATTTCTTGATTTTTCGGTACGGCAAAAATACCCGGTATAGGTACTCAAACAATACCGCGTTGCCATTATCTATATACCTATCGGTATATTTTTCAATTAAAAAAACTTGAGAACGCAATAGAATTTACACATTACTGAAACGAAAAATCATGAAACTGTCTTAGCGAATGTATCTTGTCATTGAAAAATATATGTAAGTACTCTATACTTTAAGGTCAAATTTGAATGATTAGCTGTAACAGTGCAACGGTGACGGCTCTTAAAAAGTTTACAAAAGAAACTAAACTTAACGAACGATTATAATTTGAATTGAACGAATTAAATAGGGATCAGAACGAATTTACTAGGTATTTACCTACTTATAACTTACCATAGTATTTCAAGGCCCCAATTCTTTATGACTTTGAAATCGTATCTACCCATTCTCGCCTAGTATCAGATTGGCTAGAATAAATGCAGCAATAATGCCATAAATTATTAAGCCAATTAATACAATTATTGCGATTGTCGCAATAAGGTGATCACAACGTCCGTGTTAACGCCCCTGCAGAAAAGGCATTTTACGATTTTCAATATCATAAGAAATCGAGGTCCAGTATGCATTACTTAATTAAAATATTTAAACTTAAATCTATAATATACCTATTCCTCCAAAGTCCAAAAATGTTTATATTACCTACCTAAGTACGTCTTTAATTTCTGAAAACCAGAACCTTGTATATAAACAAGTCAATCTCATTTCAAATTTCAAAATTGGAATATACATACCTAAGTTTCAAATAAATGAAGCTGCCAGTATTCCCTTCACAAAATATTAAAATATGTAAATACGATTTTCAAACATTTTCCGACACTCCGCTAGCAATAAACTAAAGTTATCAAAAACATTGTAGATTAAATTATTTATTAAACATAAAGATATAATTAAGATGAAAGCACATTACATTAGGCGTTGCAAGCAACCACCAAGCCAACAGTCGTATTCCTAAGCGAACTGATGTATTCAGGCAGGGTTGCCAGTTTTTGGGAAAATAAACAGTGTTAGGAAAAAGAAGAAAGATTAATGAATCATCGACTCATACGACGAGGATATATATCTTTGGATGGGATGTAATAAAAAATCTATTTTATAATTTAAACAGTAATATCTGTGCAGTTAAGTATATAATATTATATCTGGGAATATTTAATCCTTAGACTATTCAAACAAGATCTAATCTAGTGTTAGATAACTAGCCAAATCAGTATCTTTTTACCAAACGTCAAAGCGCGCGTTTAGTATGCGAGCTTCTATGAAATACTGGTATGTGACGTCACAATCTTTTGACGTGTTTTACTTAGTTTAGTCGATAATTCAAAATGTCACACATTAAAATAACAAAGGACGTAGATTTTTCGTATTTTGGAAGACCCTCGATTCACTGAGAAATAATTTATTTTTGACCTATGAAAATACCGTATTCCACAATAAAAAAACAAATTTTGCAAAACTTTCTACTCATCCTAACTAATCTATCCCACCTAAACCAGTCTTATTTTATTTTAGTAGAGCCATCTTTTTACAATACTTACAACTAACCGTAGTAACATAAAATTAGTAAAAGTACTTTCTTATTTTTTATTTCAGTTAAATTAAATATACGTACGACTATTTAATAAATCATATAAGAATTTTAATTCTAAAAATGACGTCATCAACTATTGTAATGTGCTATCAGATTAAATTTCAAATTAGCTGCCTACGTAACTCTCTTTAGGAATTGATCATAGAACTATGAATAAAAATAGACAAATCTTTAAAAAAAGTTTGAACGGTCGACTAGTAGATAGTTATAAGTAGATGTAGAAAACTCTTCACAATGTATTATTTATTTAAAACTGTTTTTTTTACTAGTCATTAATGTTTGTTAAATAAATTAAAAAAAGACTATCTTCCAGAAATAATATTTCAATTTAGGTAGTACTTATTAAAATATTCGAATTAAAATTATTTACCGAGTACTTAAACTTAGGCTAGACGAATTTGTTTTTACGGATGTCTCTTGTATTTGTAATTCTCTATGCACGGATTCTATGTCTGACCAAGCAAACATTTTTATTATTTTTTAACATCAAACTCAAGAAAATATACCGTTACTATCTCGATCTAATAGCAGATGGTTAGGTTTTAGGGTCAACTATTACCTAATATTTTCAAAGGACATGGAAATCGGGCATAGCAAAAGATTTAAAATATTTTTTCATGGTTAACTTCAAATAAATAAACATCGATAAAAATCGAAAAATAAAATTTATTCTCTTCAATCTCTCGGTGTAGTAACAATAGAACTCGGTTATATTAAACAAGTAGGCAATCGTAAGTAGGTGTCTTATCTCAATTTAATATTCTAAAAAACATAAGCAATTTCTTTGTCTTTAATTACTTAATAGTTCGATTAACTAATCGATATAACGTTAAACGGATTCGATGACGTTTTATAAATATGTATAATATAAATAATAATATAATAATACTCTTTTACATAAAATGTGATCTCTCGTCTTTATTATATCTAGATGTAAAGTAGTCGCGTCGGTTATATCCTATTATATCAATAAATAAATTCAAATATTATAAATTAATATTTCTTTTTGTCTCTGTGGTTTATTTTTGGTGCCAAATGAAAAACCTGATGATTGGGTACTCTGGGTCATGTTTGATATAAATATGTAGATACTCAAATTATCTTACCTTATAATCCCACAAATTTAGCAAAACAATTGCAGTAGAATTATCAAACGCCTAGACTAGCCTTTACGATTGTAATTTTTGAAGTAAAACTTGCATAGGCGCAACTTGAGAGATTGCTTAAGAGTACGCGTAACTACAGATCTTTTTCGGATAGAAGTAACGTTCGTACATCAATTCCGCCAAATAGGTCAGCTGTATTGAGGCCGCCACCTTTTATGAAGATGGTAAAAAGTAAGTACCAAGTAGTTAGGGTCATAGATTACAAGCTCTATTTTTTATTACTATGAAAACACTCACTCATTTTGGAAAAATGAATGAAATTACGCGCGCGTTTAGTTTTACTTAGACCCCATGAACTATTTTTTAATTTTAATGCATTTCTGCATCTTCTATGCAGATATTCATTCCCGACGCGACCGCTTAAAGGATCTAGGATCTGCCTTATAGGTGTTTTTAAAAATGTACCTCCGAGTTATTTCTATTTATACGTACTCGTGTCGTGTGAATATAAACTATGCGTCTAAATTTATATTTACATAGTATTTATATATTATAAATATATATTAGTTTTAATAAAGTTGTATAATAATTATAAATAAAATAACTAGTCCTAAATATTCCGCTGCGTATCGCGGCAATATTGCCTTAGAACTCTAGAACTATTTTAATATAATAAAAATATACCTAATACTTTATAAAAAAAATATAATTTGAATCTTGTTATTTATTATTCAGGGTTATTCAATAACTACCAGCAATTAAATTAGATTTGAATTTAAACTATTATAAATACAACATTATTATGCTCTACACCTCTAAAATAAAGTTTCGCTATTTTTTTTATAAAAAAATATCAAAATAATAATTAGGTACAAAGTGTTATGTATTATTTATTTTTGTATACTCTATAATACAAAAAATACAATGTTGCCATAGTTTTTTTAGAGACGGACCGTTTAAGAAGAACATCTCAAGTAGACAAGCTTAGAACAAAGTTTTATAACAAAAGTTGTTCGTTTTATTTAATGAATTCACAGCGAAAAAATCGGCTGTCTGTTAAAATAACCTTGTATAATATACTACAATACATTTGTGATTATTATTTTTCAAACAATTGATATTATATAATATTATGTACAATTTGAAAATTTTATGTATAATTTTCAAATAAAATTTAAGTGTAAACTCACAGACTCAAATTGTGTTTTTTGACTGAATGTGAGTGAGACTGTTGATGTATTCGTGTTATTTGAATTGAATAGTGTTTTTTAAATTATCTGCTGAACGAAAAATATTATTAATTAATTAAAAATTTAATATGTTACTCGTCTCCTTAATCAAAATTAATTGGCATTAAATTAAATATAAGCTAAATCAATATTAAGAATTTCATAAAATTAGGTATTTTATGGCATTTTTACATATTTTTTTAAGCCTACAAAATAAAGGTGCATCCAGATCACGTAGATTTATATTACGGTTACGTATTATTCTATATTACGGTCTGGTTGCCATTTGTTTTTAAATTTTATTTTTTTCAAACTATTGAAGTATACTCATATCAATTAGATAAGTAGTTACTTTAGGATTCATGACAATTTTTAGATATTTCGATGTTTGAAAATTTTAAGCAATAAAGTATTTCTTTTTTTTAAATTCATTCCTTTCAACATAAGTTTTACAGGTACATATTTTAGCTAGTCGTTACACCAAAATTAAATTTTAAAATATAAATGTTATGTTTTACGAATTTAAAGGTATTATTCAAACTGGAATCAAAAATAATTAAGGGCCTAATTAAGTTTGTTCTACCTACCAAAAATATAAAACAAATTTTTATAAAGCTCTCTACACTCAGGCGTAAATCGACTGTGAAAATACTTTTGTGAAAGTTGTGAAACGCTGTTGACTGCGAATAAATAAATAAATAAATAAAACTAAAATTAACAGTTTTGATTTAGAGGTGCGATTATGTCCTCCTACACTTGCAAGAAGTCAGTCAATCCCGTTGTCGCTGATAACAAAACGCGCAGCCGGGAAATTATCCACATTTTTCTCGGCTTTCACAGCACGAGTAAAGGGCGGGCTTAAGTGACCTATTTTCTCCTATTATCTATACCTCTATTATTAAAAAAAGATTGTAAGACTGACTCTTCGAAATTGTTTTCGTACCTAAATATTTAGTTGGTATTTAAGTAAGGGGGCGTCCATAAATTACGTGAGGTGTTTTTTTTAAATTTTCGGTCCCTCCCTCCCACCCTGGTGGGATATCGTGAGATTTTATTCAATCCCCCCCCCCCATCCCCCAATCTCACGCGAGATTTTGTTATGTATGTATTGCAAAGTGAGAGTTATTGTAAAAAGAAAGAAAAAAATAAGTGTATTAAATAAATAAATACAATCTGGATTAAATGGAACCAAAATAGTATAATTTTTTTTGTTTCAATCAGAAAAAAAATTGCGTGATATTTGCCGAGACTCCCCTCTCTCCAACGTAAGATTAGATGAGATTTGACTCGACCCCCTCCCCCCCTTAAACATCTCACGTAATTTATGGACGCCCCCTAAGTACTTCTATTCTTTCTTAATGCACAAAACTAATTTTATTTTAAAATACATAAATGTTATATTTATTTACTTACTCAAATAATATAAGATGTCTCATTGTAATATTAAATTTAACTAAGTATGTACCTACTGATATTAATTTCGGTTGTGTTATGTTTCTTTTTGATAAGATTTTTGTATTAATTTAAAATTCAATATACTAAATTAAAACAGTAATAAAACTGAATATTACAGTACCTAATTACTTCGCTTCGGCTAAGGAAATTAGATAGCAAAAAACAAAAACGTAATCAATCTACATTTGGGTCGATGTTTGGCTCTATTTTGTTCAGTACCACCAATTTTATTTTTTAAACTAATTTTCGATTTTTTCCGCAGAATCCTGTGACATGGAAATAGTATGAAGCCGTACGCGCATATCGCAAAGTGTGCGGTTCCATACAACCGTCCATATGTCACAGAATTCTGCAGATAAAACTGCGCGGTGAAAATTCTTAATGTGGGCTTGCCCTTAATGTTTTGAAGCAAACTCAAATTTTTAAGAAATATAATATTACCATCGAATCCATAGCGCTCTTTTTACATGAAACGAACTTTTCTAAGAAGGTACGCATATCGCTGCAGGATCACGAACATAACTCGTAAGACTAATGAGAACGTGTTTTGTTCCGAGAGTACCGTCTATCATTTTCCTTTAGTCTGTGGTATTCATTTGATTGTTACCTATTTAATTTAAGTAATGCTCAAATAATTAATTTTAAGTTATTTTGTTGGTGTGATTGAAAAAAAAACGTTTGTTTAATCAACTTATTGATTAATTCTGTAATAATTGAATAAATAGTTTATTCAAGCCGTTTTGCAAATTCCTCAAACTGTTAAAATAAGAAAAGCCAGAATGACTGACTGTGCATCTCGTCTCGCTCTCTCTCTACGTCTCTCGTACTGATCTCTTGCTCGCTCACATTGTGGCGATATCAACTTTCGATGGACTTAATTTGTAGATAGACACGTCATATTATTACAATATTTTCTCAGGTTCCATAGTAGCCAAAAATTTTCCACTATTGGGATATTTTCAAACCTATTGCGGATAATTTTTTATAACTAGCTGATGCCCGCGACTTCGTACGCATGGATTTAGGTTTAAAAATCCCGTGGGAACTCTTTGATTTTCCGGGAAAAAAGTAGCCTATGTCGCTCTCCAGGTCTTAAACTATACCCATGCAAAATATCACGTCAATCCGTTGCTCCGTTGCGGCGTGATTGAAGGACAAACCAACAAACAAACACACTTACGAATTTATAATAAGGGTAGTGATGTGGGTCTGACACTCACGAACTTTTGGAGCATTAGATGAGTTTTCTAAAGGCATACTTTGTTGTGTGTGTCGTCACGTGACGCAACAGAAGGCTATCGGTGTCATACAATACATTTTACATACCAGTCTGACTGAAATACTCTCTATAGATCTTAGCCTTAGCCAACACACGTCACAACGTATTGTACGCCACAACACAATGTGTCTGCAGCTTTATGATCTAGTTTGGATCGGCGATCCGAGATCCACTATTCAGGATCATGGAGCATGGAACGTGGATCGTATTCCTCCGATCCAGCTTTAGGAATCACAGGAAAGGTAGGATTGCGTTCCTAAAGCTGGATCGGAGGAGTAGGTTCGGCGGGTGTTGCTTCATAAGCGTGGTCTATCTTTTTCCTACGCTCTTTGTTTAATATTTTGTATTAGTTGTAATTACCTTCTTTAATAAGCCCCGCAAATTGCTATTGCGCTGGAAACATGTCTCATTAACATCAAAATGACGTCATTTTGACGTCAGCCAAAATAGAAATAGACCATCAGCAATAATTTGTACTGGTTGCTCGAAACTTCAGTCTAGTGCTGACGTCACTAAAATGGCGGCCACGCGTTTTAGCAATTTGCGGGACTTATACTAAATTAAAATTATTGTCTTGTGCGGTTGGATACTTGGACGATTTAACCTAAGGACGCGCCTCGCATGATTATTCCCCTCTGTCAATAGTAATGGATTTTTAATCCACTGCGTTTATAAACACTGTTTGCGGAATCGATTTTGTCATTGTCAGAATCGTTTTCGATGTGTGACGACGTCTTACACGCTGGGTGAAAAATGCCTGTTTGTGCCGTTAGTGAGTGCAAGAACAAATCAAACACATCAAATTTACAAAAAGATGGAATTTCATTTCATAAGTAAGTATTTTTGGTGTAATAAACGCTTTCTATAAATTAAATTACATAAATTATTATAATAAAATAACAATCGAGAACTTTACCGATTCAGTAATTGAGTACGTAATAATTCGGTAGAAACGAGTCACACCCCTCCCGAGACTATATTTTGTTTTTTCTAAACAATTGCAACCCTCGTTATATACAAATTAGGTTAAAATTTGAATACGCGTGAACAGCATGAAATTACGTAGTAGTACGATAGTGATTGCGGTTCGATTATCGATATCGATGAAAACATTTTCTTTATTATTAACGACTAAATTACCGTCTTCAAGTCAAGTAAAGAATAGTTATTATTAATTACCATAATTTTTTCGCTACCTATACTTGTAATAAAACTGGTCGATTTCTGTGATTTCACGTACTTAATACATTAAAAAAAAAATTAAAGCAACGCAATTTTAGTGATAGGCGCGAAACGGGGTAGGGTGTCTCTGAACTGGGTAATATGTAGCTAAAAGGTGTACCTTTCTCAAGGATGAGGATCAGGTAATAATTTATCATAATCGTTTTATTTTTACAGATTTCCTAAAGACGCCCACTTTAAAATGAAGTGGGCACAATTGTGCGATCGAATACTACGATGAATACGCTACGCTGACCAAACACTGGTTTTAAGTAATTAAATACGAGTAATAAATTCTTACTTCTACTTTTGTTTCTGAAAAACTATCGATATATTTTAAAATATCGATACGGTAGCATCGCAAATCAATTTGACTGTCTTATCTTACACTCGTAATGTCTTTGTATGTTGATGTATATAACTTATTAGTGTGCGTAAAATGTAGTAGTGTTGAAGATTTAGATATGTGTGTGTTAATAATGACACAAAACTTTGTTGAGTGAGTGTGTCAAGTTGTCTATGTAGTGTTTCCTCGTCCCGCACCAAAAGTGACAGAAATTTTTATTCGTAATATTAGGCGCGTTACAAGTCCATAGGTTAAATCGTCCAAGGGTTGGATACGTTGATTATACTCTGAATTGAATAAAATTATTGTGTATTTTTCTCTCAATATTTATATATTTGGGAATTTCAATAAATTATACTGTTACTCATTTTGTGTGTTTATTTCATTTACCTCTCAAAAATATTTGAAACCAGCTTGTGTTCGCGACTTCGTTCGCGTGGACTACACAAATTTCAAACCCCTATTTCACCCCCTTAGGGGTTGAATTTTCAAAAATCCTTTCTTAGCGGATGCTTACATCATAATAGCTATCTGCATGCCAAATTTCAGCGCGATCCGTCCAGTAATTTGAGCTGTGCGGACATAGGCTTCATTCGCGTTGATTTAGATTTTTAACCATCACGTCTGGACTTTTAATTTTTAGGGTTCCGTACCTCATAAGGAAAAAGGAACCCTTATAGGATCACTTTGTTGTCTGTGTCTGTCTGTCTGTCCGTCGTGCATGTCAAGAAAACCTATAGGTTACTTCTCGTTGACCTAAATCCGAAAACCGTGAATTTTTGGTTACATCACAAAAAAAATTAAAATGACACGAAATTTTTCGTGAACACATTTTAATTACAGCGCCATCTATATGTGATTTGATAAATTAATTTTAATTTGCAAGCCTGAGAGTGCTCCATGTTATCAAAGGTGTGTGATCTACCAATCTACACTTGGCCAGTGTGGTAGACTATTGTCTATTTCCAAACCCTTTTCATTCTGAGAGGAGACCCATACTCAGTAGTGAACCGGCGATGGGTTGATGATGATGATAATCCATATCCATACTAATATTATAAATGCGAAAGTGTGTCTGTCTGTCTGCTAGCTTTTTACGGCCCAACAGTTCAACCGATTTTGATGAAATCTTGTACAGAGTTAGTGAGTTATCCCGAGGACGGATATAAGCTACTTTTTATTCCGGAAAATCAAAGAATCCCCAAGGGATTTTTAAACACCTATAACCAGGCGACGCAAGATCGTGGCGTGTGGAAATCCCTATGTCCAGCAGTGGACGTCTATCGGTTGTTGATGATGATGATATAGTAATGAATAAAAAGCGAATTATCTTATAACAGCCTTTATTCTCTCTAACGACTGACATTTACCTAAAAGTTGCATCATTTCCGCTACACTTGGTCCTTCATTCAACCCGCTCAAAGCGGACCGAAGCATTTTCATCAAAACCGGAAATTTCACATCATTAGTATCAGAAAACCTTCTCAAATTATCCTTTATCGTATCCTGTTCGAATTTCTCTAAATCCTCCAAACTGTTAAGTAGTTTTTCGAATAAACCTTTGTTGATTTCTAACTTATTTGAGGGTAGTATCCATAAAAATGCATATTTCGGCGAAACTAGGTCGTCTATCCTTGAAATTCTAGATGTAGACCAGTCTAGTACACTTTTTACGTGTTCTTCAGATATATTGAGGACTTCTTTCGGATATGTTTGTGTAACTAAGTTTTGTACGTTCGTTATTAGTGCTTTGGTTAGGTTTTCGTCCTTCAAATGGCGTTTTATTTCTAGGCGATTGCATTCTTCGAGCAAATCTGGGTTTAAACGACTTGGGTGGGAGGATATTTTCTTTAATTGAAACTGGAAAGATAAAACAAAGATTACAATAAATACTACTAAATTTTGATTCGACGAAAATAATACAAGTAGATATAATCCCGCAAATTGCTATTGCGCTGGAACCATGTCTCATTAACATTGAAATAACGTCATTTTGACGTCAGCCGAAATAAAAATATACCATCAGCTCGAAACTTCAGTCTAGAAATCGGCCCAATAGGTACCTACTTTGGAAGAAATCAATTTTTTGTACAGTACGCGGCCGAAAGTAATGTTCATCGACCTTTAGAAGGAGATAGTAGATTTGTAGAGTTGTCTCTGTTGTTGAGACTGACAAAACGTCATATAGGTATGAGTGACAGAGACAACGCTCTACAAAGCCGAAATGTCATTCTAAATTCGATGTACATTACTTTCTGCCGCGCACCGTACACTATCAAGTATTCTGTAGTTATACATAGTTACTCTACATCTCACCGCAGTGGCTAACTCTTCCATAGTTTTGAGTGTGACTCCCTCGCCCACGACGTGGTCAAATCCTCCGCCTGATAGCGTGATGTAGTTCACGAGAGCCAAAGGAAATATTCCTGAAAATAGTTATATACCTATATCAATGGCCGAAAATAAATAATATAATTATAATAAATTAAAGATTATTTATTTAATAGGAAGCCATCGGTATACAAAGAAATATTTTTTTTCTATCTAAATTAAAAGTAAAAAAGCAGCATTAAATTAAAACTAAAATAAATTAAATGAAACCTCATCGAGACCACCGCAGAGAGGCATTGTACCCAAGATGCTGGCAGCATTACCCCTTTGGATGGCCAAACTAATTATTTGACCAAGGTAGCTCTCGGGTCCCCGGTTGACTCGATAACCCTTTTCGAAATTTCCTCAAAAAGAGCTCGAAGCCCCACGGCCCCAAGGTCTCTATACCAATCGTCGCTGATGGCCGCTGCACCCACCATAGAGGAGGTCGCCTGAATGTGGGATGCAGCTAAAGTGTCTGCACATGTGGCATCCCCAACAAGCTACCTGCCCAACTTCCACGGTACGAGTATCATACCATCAGGTCATCATCCCAATTCATTCCAAAACAAGTGCAAGTCGGACTCGCACACGAAGGGTTCCGTGCCATTGTATTGAAATAGCACTTTTTAATTTTTATGGTTGCTATTTTGAAATTTTACTTGTTTTTATAGCGGCAATAGAAATACACATTCTGTGAAAATTTCAACTCAATACCTATTACGGTTCACGAGATTCAGCCCGCTGACAGACAGACGAACGACAGGCTACAGCAGAGGCTTAGTAAAATGGTCCCGTTGGTATTACATGTTACAGCAATCACGCACTCATCCGATCCGAATCCGTGAAAATACGAATATAAAAAATATCTATGACATAATATGTCATAAGCTACCATACAAAACAAAAGGGAACGTATTTTCACGGACTCGGATCGGATGAGTGCGTAACCGCCGTCAATCTTTTTTACCAAAAAAACAAATTCTAATTAAATTTTCATACCTTTATTTCTGTAATCTTCAACTTTGACATCACTCTGTCGTTTACTTAATTTGGTACCATCTGAATTGACTATTAGAGGAAGGTGCCCGAATTTTGGTGGTGTCCACCCGAAGGCCCTGAAATAACAAAAACTTGTATAAAAACATATCATCACAATTCTAAAGGGGTGAAATAGGGGTTTGAAATTTCTGTAGTCCACGCGGACCAAGTCGCGAGCATAAACTAGTTTTAAAATAAGTGAGTGCTTGTTCTCAATTAAATCCTGTGTTAAGTGATAGTGGTAATTGTAGTGGTGGTGGTAGGTGTGTGAAGTCTGCCAACTTGCACATCTGCACTTGCCCAGCTTGGTGGACTACAGCCTAATCCATTCTCATTCTGAGAGGACTCCTGTTCTCGGCAGTCGGCCGACGATAAGTTGATGATGATGATGATGATAAAAGATGGATCACCATCATTATCAACCGATAGACGTCCACTGCTGGACATAGGTCTCTTGTAGGGACTTCCACACGCCACGGTCCTGCGCCGCCTGAATCCAGCGGCTTCTCGCGACTCGTCTGATGTCGTCCGACCACATAGTGGGGGCTCTTCCAACACTGCGTCTTCCGGTGCGAGGTCGCCATTCCATCGGTTTTACGAACTATGTGCCCTGCCCATTGCCACTTCAGCTTCGCAACCCGCTGGGCTAGAAAGAAGGATATAATATTAAAAACTTGCTTACTTGTAAATCAACAGATGCTTAGTAGTCGATATCTGCCACTCCACGCCGCGTAAGACATGAGAGATCTCCATCAGATGGTCATCTACCACATTGGCGAAGTGGTACGTTGGATACCCATCACTCTTCATCAGTACCGGGTCCCCTTCCACCATCGACACGTCGTAGGCTATACCACCGAATATCATGTCCTCGAATGACATACATTCTGATGACAACTAGAAGCATCCAAGAGAAAGAATTAATTTATTTTGGTGTCAAAAGAAATGATGACAACTGGAAGATTCCTTTCATTAATGTATCTTCCTTAACATTGGTGTCAAAAAATAAGTACGGCTACAATGGGTTCAGGGTTCAATTTCCGGCAGGGGCCATTTGGGAATTTATAATTGGGTATTTACTACATCAAAAATAAATTATTTCTCAGTGATTATTAAATAGATGGTCTTCCAACATACGTAAAATCCACGTCCTTTGTTGGTTTAAGTGTAATAACCATTTTAAATTATCGATTAAACTAAAAAAAGCACGTCAAATGATTGTGACGTCACACACCGGTATTTCATAGAATTTCGCATACTAAGCGCGCGTTTTGACGTTTGATAAATAGTTACTGATTTGACTAGCTGTATAATTCCTAAAATCGTCTCTTGTCTAATCTGGTGGGAGGCTACGGCCCTGTCTAGTTACCACCCTACCGGCAAAACCAAGCGATTTGACGACCTCCCTGGCGCAGTGGTAAGTGCTGTGTGCGCTGTCTTATTAGTGGGAGGTCCCGGGTTCGATTCCTTGCTGCAGTTTGGAATTCCATAATTTCTAAATTTTTGGCCTGGTCTGGTGGGAGGCTACGGCTGTGTTTAGTTACCACTCTACCGACAAAGCGTGCCGCCAAGCGATTTAGTTTCCCGGTACGATGCTGTGTAGAAACCAAAGGGCTTAATAAAAACTGCCATACCCCTTGCAAGTCAGTCTGCTACCATCTTAAACTGCATCATCACTTACCACAAGGTGAGATGAGTAAAGGGCTTACTTGTTAATGGAATGATGATGATGATGATGATAATGATGATATCTAATACATTTGTAGTACTAGATGATGCCTGCGACTTCGTCCCCGTGGATTTACGTTTTTTAAAATCCTGTGGGATAATTTTCCGGGATAAAAAGTAGCCTATGTCCTTCCCCGGGATATAACGTAACTCTGTACCAAATTTCATCAAAATCGGTGAAACGGTTGGGCCGTGAAAAGCTAGCAGACAGACAGATAGACACACTTTCACATTTATAATATTAGTATGGATAGTATGGATGAAAAATAGTACCTTAAATCTTATACAGTAAGGTGTTCCCGCCTCAATTTTAGCATTAATATCTTCCGTTGACAAGCTGCGGCACTTGTTATCATACTTGGGTATCCGCTGGTGCCTCACCGCATCCCTCTTGAGTATGTTGAGCCTTCGCTCAGTGCAAAAACATCTATATGCTGAGCTGTTGTCAAGGAGTTTCTTTATGTGTTCTCTGTCAAATAATATTTAAAGGTAGAGAACAATTTTCTTTCATAGTTAACCTATGAGATGTAAAGTGAAATAAATAGGGTAAAACACATCTTTATTTCATAAAACAAGTCACTTGTTATTATTCATAATGGCATTTTGAATCTAGACATGTGTACTTATTATCATTGACTTGCTTTTTAGGGTTCTGTAGTAAACAAGGAACCCTTATAGTTTCGCCATGTCCGTCCGTCTGTCCGTCCGCCCTCGGTTAATCTCAGAGACTATTAGTGCTAGAAATCTGTACTTTGGCATGGGTATAAATATTAATCACGCCAACGAAGTGGTGAAATAAAATTGTAATAAATATTTTTTTTAGGGTAGCTCCCCTACATGTAAAGGGGATGCATTGTTATACTAGCTGAACCAGCAAGCTTTTGACTACGGAACCCTACACTGCGCGTAGCCCGCCACGCACTTGGCCGGTTTTTTTTAATATATAGGTACAGAGTACCGAGTCAAATTCTTGTAAAACATCTTTCATTTTATATTTCATCATAAGCAACTCATCGCCGGCCCATTATTAAACATGGGTCTCAGAATGAGAAGAATTTAGGTCATAGTCTGCCACACTGGCTCACGCTGATTGGCCGACTTCAGTCGGCAAGTATAGGTGGTATACCTCTACACAAGTTCCCTCACAATGTTTTCATTCACTGCTAAGCAAATTCCTCTTTATGTGGTAACTCTTTGATTTTTTCAGGATAGAAATCCGGAATGTAAAATGTCTCCGGGATGCAAGCTAACACTGCACTAAATTTCGTCAAAATTAGTTTAGTGTACGGGCCGTGAAAAAGTAACATATTTTCGCATTTGTTGGCATTTGGGATTTAAAAGGCTTCATGATGGTAACTATTTCTTAACTTAATAAACTCACTGATAAATATTAAGTCTCTCACTCTGCACGTATGGTCCATACAGCCCACCTTTACCAGGACCCTCCTTGCACTCTATACCAGCCCATTCCAGGTCATTTACCAATCCCTGGACAGAACCTTCAACTTTCCTACTCTGATCAGTATCTTCTATACGTAATATAAAAACTCCTTCTCGAGATTTCGCATAGAGATAATTATATAGAGCAGTCCTTAGGCCTCCTAAATGTAAATATCCTGTTGGACTAGGAGCAAATCTTACTCTTGGTGCAATCGTGTTTACGGAACGGTGAAATGTGCTTCTGGGTAGTATAAAAAAGCAACTTGAAGCTTTAATCCACATTTTTATAACATAATTAGTTTGTTTATTTCTATAAAATTAGCTTGATTATTGTCACAGAGTACTTTGTTTATTTTCTGGTCGGTGTTGTTTATTTGCGCAATTCAACTTTGAGGTTATTTTTAACCGTCAATGTCAGTGATATTTGACTTTGACAATCACAGACCAATAACATATTTGACAATCAGCTGATGGCAACAAGATAGGGCGGATATGGGGCGGATATGATAGTCTATTGCCTCGTTTTAGTTACTATTATTATGTGTAGATGGCGGTAACATTGACAACTTGCTATTTTCAGACTTTACAGCGCAAGAATAATTGATCAATGTTTTGTTGTACTTTTAATTAATGTTTTAAGCTAATAGCTTCCTTAAATACATTCTAGACACTAGGTAGGTACCTATATTTTGTTTGAATTAGATTTTAAGGAATGTTTTTTTTTTTTGTAAATATTTGTGTTCGTGTTTATCGTGTGTTGGATCAACCAATAAATTGATTTCTATTCTATTCTATTCTAAATTCACTAAATATGATTCAAACCTAAGTTAGAATGAATAATTTTAATGTGAACCGGTGCGTCTATAACCATCTTAGCGATGTGAAATGACGAAAACAGTTTCCCAAAAAAAAAACAATAAAATTGTCTATGAATGTTGCTTTTCAATTTTTTGATTTTTTGTTCCGATGTCGAAACAAGTGCAAATTTTGTGAAACTAATTTTATAGAATAACAAATACTTATTCAAAAATGGTTAGTGTATTCCCGTTTCGTGTTATGCAAACAATTTCAGTAGCCAATTAAAAGTACAACATTAATTAATTTGGTGATGTAAATTCTATTTGACAGTTGGAGAAACTGAGGTTATGACATTACTGCGTTTTCTTTTCAGAATAAATTAAAATCATCACAGAGAGATAAAGTGAAGAAGTTTGTCGCTTTCACGCAGACGACGGAGAGTACAGCAATATACTGCCTGTCGCAGAACGACTGGAAATTGGACTTGGCGAGCGACAACTATTTTCAGAACCCCGATGCTTATTACAAAGACCCCGTGAAAGCTTCAGTGGATAGAAAAAAAGTAGAACAACTCTTCAATAAGTATAGAGATCAGCAGGAGAATGATAAAATTACGGTCGACGGTGTAATGAAATTTTTAGAAGATCTAAATTTAAGTCCAGAATCTATATTAGTACTTATTATTGCGTGGAAATGCAAAGCAGCCGTGCAATGCGAATTCACGAAGGAAGAATTCATGACGGGTCTGGTAGAACTTGGTGTTGACAGTGTAGATAAATTAAAATCTAAATTACCAACATTAGAAATGGAAATAAAAGATCCGAATAAGTTTAAGGATTTTTATCATTTTACATTTAATTACGCCAAGAACCCAGGACAGAAAGGCTTGGAACTTGATATGGCCGTAGCTTATTGGAATATAGTGCTCCGTGGGAGATTTAAATTCTTAGATGCCTGGTGTAAATTTCTTACGGTATGTATCTACCCATATTATAAATGCGAAAGTGATTGTTTGTCCTCTAATCATGTCGCATCAGAGCAAGGATCGACATGATTTTTTACATATATACATTAGTGTGACAGTAAAATTCATAGCAGCTTTATCTTATTAGTTAATTACACAACAAGTACAGATCAGGCTAGCATGCAATGGTGCCAAGAATACAGGTGTTACATTAATTAATATTGTATTAATTTACAAAAATTTGCACAATTTGTAAAACAACATATTATTTTGTAAGACCAAATAAATCATTTAATCATTAATCCTTTTATCATTTACATTACAGGAACACCACAAAAGATCAATACCAAAAGACACGTGGAACCTACTCCTAGATTTTGCCACACAAATCGACGACGGAATGAGCAACTACGACGCAGAAGGAGCCTGGCCAGTACTCATAGATGACTTCGTAGAATGGTGTCAAAAGCAAGAGTTAACCGCAGATGGGTTGAAATCCTTAGAGCCTGTGTCCGGCTAGCCGACGATTCACAGCTACCAACAGTATGGAGCGAGAAACACACACAACGTGTCTGTAGAATCAGAAGTTAACGAACAGGGTTTTTTCATGAAACTCGGATCATTCGTGATACATTTGCTGTCTCGCTTCGTTATATACAGTTTGGAGCTGTGTACAGTTGAGTGGATCGCAATCGTTATAGTTTTTGATCTGTGTAGCTGACTAAATTGGGATGTGGCGAGGACATCAACTAAAACTAGAGGCCTTTAGTCAAAGAACTGAATAGTGACACACTAGATCTGTTAACTGCAGCTATTTTAGTGGGCGTTATTATGGATGTGGAACATCATAGTGTAAAATGCTGACTTTATAAAGATATGTAGAATATTCTGTAGCAGCATAATCTTATAGACCTTATGACGGAATGTGTGAGATGAAACTTAGCGAATGGATGTAAAAAAATCTCGAAATTTACATAATGTGTTTTTGGCATAAGAAATGGACCTTTTGGTTGATTTAATAGTTAGATTAATTAAATATATTTGACTGAAAGGTCATAGTCAAGTTGTATTCTGTTTTATAAAATTCCAGATCAAAAATAGCTTATGTCTGTCCCTGGATTGCAAGCTATCTCTGTACCAAATTATGTTAAAATGGGTTTAACAGATGGGCTGTGAAAAGCTAGCAGACAGACAGACACCCTTTCGCATTTATAATATTAGTATGGATTTGAATAGAATTTATAATCAAGATAAGAATTCATAATCTTACTTAATGCCTTGCAGAAAGGTTGATATGCTGTTTGAATCATCCTCTAAACAAGCCCCTATCTTGACTGAATTCCATTGTTAAAGTATCATAAAAATGAAAGTGTCATTTTATTAGAAATTGAACCTTATTAGTTTGCATTAGTGATTTTTTTAAATTTACTGTAGGCTTCCATAAAATAGTGAATATAAAAATGGAATGGTGAATTACCAAGTTAGTCTGTAAATATAAAGGTTTTGTAAACAAGCTATCAAATCAACCAAAAGGAATTTTGTTACATGAAAAAAAAACTGCTAGTACTCAAACTGTATAAAGCTCTGAACTCTTCGTCCATTACGAATCCTAGAACTCCTGTTTCCTAATTATTGAAGATAATAGTTTTTAATAAATTTTTTTTCCTCGATAATTGTAGAGATAATTCAAATAATTAGGTGTTTCAATCAATTTTAATATTTGCGTTATAGCATATTAAACTGTGAAGATAATAAAATTAAGATGTAAATATGTATATACGAGTTAATGATATTAATTTTGTTTAATAATTATTAAAACTTAGAACCTTCTTTTTATTTTCTTTTTATTTCTTATCTGACTTGTAGCTTTTTAGTACAATCGTCGATTAATATTTGTATAGTTCCTTATTTATTTTTTAAATATTGCATAGACACCGGCGATTTTTTTTTGCCTGGGCAACATTTTAAAATTTATGATGTATAGTCCGTACAAAATAACTTTTCATGCGCAATTTTAACTATGGGTCAACTGTCATGTCAAAAGTACGGTTCGCCTTTAAAATAAGGACTAAAATCCGTGCTAAAATCGTACTTTAGACATGACAATTGACACAAAATTGAAATGGCGCGGGATATGTCATTTTGTACGCATAATAATTTGTGTTTGTGACTAGTTATAAAATGCAGTTGTTATAACAAAATAAAAAGTTAAATTTTTATTTCTATATTAATTGACCCTAATTTTTTTTTATAATTATTTTCCTTACAAAAAATTGTACCTACCTAAAGTTCTCGTCAAAACGTTAAATAAAAATATTATTCATGTGTATTGTAAGATACTATTAAAACAGCACATTTGAAATTCTATATTATGATTCTTGACTTTGATTAGAAATTGAGTAATTATTTATTAATAGACGAGTTTGTTAATAAGCATTAATAAAATAATTGTTGCATTGTTGAACGAATTTTGAAAATAAAAACCCCCAACATAAATATGAAGACTGCTGTAGTCTTATAGTAACTATCTGATTTTGATACATTTCATAAAAAATTGACTAGACATTGATTTTGATCAACAGATTTTGCCTTGCATTTCACCAACCTCTTATCCCAAAACTACTAAGTATGCACCTACGTCCTTTGAGGAGAGGAGGACATGGTATATTTGACGAAATTAGAACAATGATGATGGCAACTCTGCAAAAGGAGCTCCGGTAGGCTGTTTAGGCATGGCTCTCTTAACGATACAATTAAAAGAGCTCTTGCCACCATAAATATTCCTGCGCTCATTGAGCCGGCAGGGATTAGTCGGGATGATGGCAAGAGACCTGATGGATTGACGCTGGTTCCCTGGGAACGGGGACGGGCGCTAATGTGGGACGCAACTTGCGTTGACACATTGGCCCCGTGTCACATCAGGAAGACAGCATCAAGACCGGGAGCCGCAGCAGAAACAGCTGAAAACGGCAAGCGGCGCAAGTATGCCTCTCTTATAGAGAGTTACATTTTTGTGCCGTTTGCCGTGGAGACCCTGGGGCCATGGAGTCTTAGTGCTAAAAATTTTTTACGAGACATTTCACCGCGATTAATAGCCTCAACTGGTGACAGAAGGGCTGGCTCATTTTTGCGCAGCGGATCAGCCTGGCTGTCCAGCGCGGAAATGCAGCCAGTATTCTTGGCACCATTCCACGCGGTCATGATTTATATAGTAATTAGATAAGGCTAGCTTTAAGTTTTATTGTATTAAAAAAAAAAAAAAAAAAAAAAAAAAAAAAAACTCTGCAAATGTCAACATGACATTTACGAGTACGGTAACTGTCAAAACAAAAACTTGAAAGTGCCAATTTCGAAAATTTCTTCGAGCGTTCAATTAAATTAAAAAATGACCGTTCGTTTTAGCGGAGCGCTCAAAGAGCTGAGAATTCATTTATGCCAAACCAGCGCTCCATCAGCTGGTGTAAGGTTCGTTGATTTGATTACATAAACATTTTTATAACCTAACAAATACATATAATTTAACAATATTTTGCTATGGTCTTCGATTTCGTCTGCGTGCATTGTATGTATTTTCACTCATTTTCTTATTTTTCCCCAATGAAAATAGCAAAATGCAAGATATTTCGGCATAATATGCTATCCAATAAGTTAGTCCCTCATCACAACTCCTCGGGGACTTTATAGCGGCATATCTAATTTACATCCTCGTTTTTTGTCCACTGTCTACCAGTCTACCAAAAATCAGATACAGGTTACAACAGAAAGTAAATAGGGCTTGGGACTAAGATGTTTATCTGGAATAAAAAGTAGCTTAAACCCTATTAAGACACGAAATTTCTGTATTAGATTTCACCCAGATCAGTTCAGAAATCGAGCCTTGAAATGGCAAGAAATAGACACATTTCACATTGATATTATTGTTATTTCTATAGAGGTGCTGATATTATCACTTAGTGATTTTAGATAGACTTAATACTTTTTTCAGAGAGTTCATACAAAAGCACTATGTGGCAATCAAGAAGGAAAACCCAAACTTTCCTGTGCTGATCCGTGAATGCAGTGGTATCCAGCCACGTGTTTGGGCGAGATATGGTTAGTATTTTTTTTATTCAGATACAAGTTAGCCTTTGCCTGCAATCTCGCCTGGTGGTAAGTGATGAAGCAGTTTTAGATGGAAGCGGGCTAACCTGGAAGGGGTATAATCAATAAGGTATGCACAATACACTTTGCACTTACCCTATGTACCTGACCTGACCGATTGTGTTGTTCACAACAAGTACCTACCTAACAGTTTTCGTCCAGGGCAGTAAGTCCCACAAATTGCTAAAGCGCGTGGCCGCCATTTTAGTTACGTCAGCACTAGACTGAAGTTTCGAGCTGACGGTATATTTTTATTTCGGCTGACGTCAAAATGATGTCATTTCGATGTTAATGAGACATGGGTCCAATGCTTGACCACAATCACACCTGGTGAAAAGTGATGATGCGGCCTAAGATGATTACCTAAGACGTTTACCTAGAAGATGCCTATTCACTCTTGTTTTAAAGATACCCGGGTTGTAATTGGTAGGAAACACATATTGTGGAAGAGTATTCCAAACCTCAGCCATGTGCATGAGGAACGTTTTGTGCGTGTAGATGGGATATCGACGACATAAGGATGGAAACTCGCCTGGAAACCTGGAAGGAGTATGGCAGTTTTTATTAAACCCATACGCCTTTGGTTTCTACACTGCATCGTACCGGAACGCTAAATCGCTTGGCGGCACGGCTTTGCCGGTAGGGTGGTAACTAGCCACCAGAAAAATATTTAATTAGTGATAATATGAAATATTAATTGCAGACAAAGGTTTTGAACTATGCGAGTCCCTGTCTAATCTTACCGGAGATCAAGTACTGGGAATGATAAGGAGACTTAACTCTACGTAATATTTTATATAAAAATATAATTTCTTAGATAAGGTCACATTTTATTTAAACTTTCATCCCTGTATGATCTAAAAAAGTAATACTATTTCAATTTATGTAGGTATAGTCTGTACTTCTCAGATAGCTAAATAGTAAATACTTTAGTTTACTGTACGTACTTTAGTTTTTTTTACTGTAATTTATGGCATATTCTTTTTATCCACCAAGGATCACTTCGTTGTCTGTCTGTCTATCAAGACTCTGAAATCAAAACCTATAGGTGCTTCCTGTTGACCTAAAATCATGAAATTTGTTAGGTAGGTAAGACCTACTTACCAAATTTCATGATATTTGGTAAGTAGGTATATAAAATCATGAAATTTGGTAGGTAGGTAAGACCTACTTACCAAATTTCATGATTTTAGCACAAGTAAAGGAATAAATCCGAAAACCATGAATTTGTGGTTAAGTCACAAAAAAATACTGTGATACAACCAAATCGCATCAAGATGGCGCTGTCCGTCTTTAACTTGCAGTGTTGTACAGCCAGCTGCTGAAGCGATAAATTTTTATGGCTTGAGATTTCTTGTATGATGGTGCGGAACCCTTTGTGCAACTCACCCAACTCGCACTAGACTAGTCTAGACTGAGACAGCTTGTGGGGTAATAGTGCAGATTATGGAAGGGTGGCAAATTACTTGATATTTACGTCAACTGTCACCCTCCCGTACAAAGCTTCTCAGTGAAAGGGTACATACCTACCAACTTTTAGTAGGTAGTTAAAATTATTTTTTGTAGAATACCTAATGCCTACTGATTCTGAGCGCAACAAATATTTAGAGTATTCACATCTTTTTCTAACCAATGTAATAAGAAAAGGACAGATAAACGTAATTTAATTTAGTACTGTGAAACCTCGTGACTCTGACTTTAGCAGATACTCTAAAATTTATAGATATTGCAGATACTCTAAAAGTTTAGAGAAAAACATCAGAATCGACGCCATTTGACTAGTATTTTTATTTTGTTTCAGACAAAGGTAGTGAGAAAAGCGCTGCACTCACAAACCTATCGTCAAATGACGTCTTATCCACTATCAAGCAACTAATTAAATGAATTCTTTTATTTTAAATACTTAAATTTATTGTGCATATTTATAATTTAATTAGAAATAGATTTATTTTGATTTTAATTAAAAAACAGGTTTGTTAATTATCGTTTTATTATTATTAATTGTACTTTTGAAACCTTGATAGAATCTACCATCGTCCGTCAGTTTCAACTTTCCATGGTTAAGTTTAATTCAGAGATTGTGTACAAGATAATGAGCCCCCATCCTCGCTAACTCTGTCATACATAATCTCTAAAGTAAACTAAAATGGCAGGTTTAATTAATTTTATTGTTACCCCTTTCATAATGCTTCCTGCAGAAAAGGGTAGCACTAGATTTAGACCTGTTAATTTAATTTAGATTGTGTGCAAGAGAATAATACACTGTAAATCAAATTATAAGCATTAAAACAATTTGAAATAATCCTTATAAAGATATTAATTTAGTTTGATCAATCTATCATACATTTTGTAATGCCTAAGCTTCTAGTAGGCTGCGTTGGTCACATGGTAAAAACTATCAAAAATTATGCTTAAACCTTAAAATAGGTAACTAGGTATCTGAAAATATACTATAAAACATTGTTTTGCTGCTATACTACAAACTAGTAATTACTTTTCACATGACTAATATTGGTTTGGCCTTATATATCTTTTTTTAAGCACTAAAGACCCGCTTCAAATCCTGTATTGTATACATAAATATTAAATAGTATTAACATCCAAAAAGTAGACTAAAACTAAATCATTCTAAAATTAAATCTAAGTTTAGTGCAGTTTTAGTTTTCGTGTAGGCTATAGAATATTCTCTATAGGTACTAATGTTTCATTAGCAAAAATTAAAGCCTTACCAGGAATATAAAAAAAAATGTTCTGAGAGCGCCATTAGTATATTGTCAAGTCTTGTATTAAATTAGTTCCACGGGTTTTCCGCAATATGGCGAGGTATCAGAGGGCGCGGCAGTGCCCCCGCCGAGACGAGCCAAACTAAAGGACGGGGCACTACGTACCTTTTCTCGAAGCGTTTCGTCGTATTTTCGACTTTATTTTTCTGGTCAGGCTTTAAAAACGAGTGTCCTAACATCATGTCAATGCCGCGCGTCACATGTTCACTAACAATATTTTGACCAATTATATTATTGCTATTTTTATCATGGATAATATCGCGCGGCATTGACATGATGTTTCGTTATTCGTAACATTAGAATAGTGTGTCCACATAATAGATATGTATTCATATATTTTAAAACAATACTAACTTTAATAATAATATGAAAATCAAAGTAAAAAAATCTGATTGCACATATTTTGAAAAAATAAACTTTTCCTGTATTCTCATAAAAATTCAGCTACGTGTCCGTGTTGGACAAAAGTCCCATAAAAATTAAGATTCAAAAAAATCAGCTCCTTTCATGTAAAAAATCCGCTGTGCTTTGCACGATAACATTTGCAAAATTTTGCACGATAATTCAAAAACTATGATGCATAAAAATAAATAAAAATCTGTTTCAGAATGTACAGGTACAAGACCTTTCATATGATACCCCACTTGGTATAGTCACTCACTTCGAAAGTTGAAAATACTAATTATTAGTTCATGACCACAATTTAATTTTTTTTGTGTGATCTAACCCTAAATTCACGGTTTTCAGATTTTTCCCCAAATGTCAACTATAAGATCTACCTACCTGCCAAATTTCATGATTCTAGGTCAACGGGAAGTACCCTGTAGGTTTCTTGACAGACTGAGAGACAGAGAGACAGACAGACAACAAAGTGATCCTATAAGGGTTCCGTTTTTCCTTTTGAGGTACGGAACCCTAAAAATACTTAATAATTAATTTAATTTAAAATGAGTTCTTGTACCCACTTGGCACAGGATGATATCACCTATCATTTGCCGAATCCTGATGGTGAAGCCGAAACATAAGAAATCATCACGATAAAATCCGTGACAAAGTTCGCGCACCTCTCAGGCATTCATCATCATCATCATCGACCAATAGACGTCCACTGCTGGACATAGGTCTCTTGTAGGGACTTCCACACGCCACGGTCTTGCGCCGCCTGGATCCAGCGGCTCCCTACGCCTCGTCTGATGTCGTCCGTCCATCTAGTGGGGGGCTGCGTCTTCCGATGCGAGGTCGCCATTCCAGCACTTTGGGACCCCAACGTCTATCGGTTGTACGATGTCTCAGGCATTAGAGGATGATATTATACATAAGTGATTTTTATTTGCGTTTCCTACTCTATTTACATAAAGAGTTTCTAAAATGGCGGTAGTCCGAACATTTCAGGTTGAAACTTGGCTAATGTTGGCAGCACTATCGTGGCATGAGTGGTCAGTCTCTTGTCCAAGTGAGGGTCTGGTACCATCACCACTTGCATACCCGCTGATATGCCAGCGGTCACTCCGTGCGGAGAATCCTCGAACACTAAACACTGGAAATGGGAAAAAACTTAAATTTTATATAAGTTTAATATTAAGTATAGTATAATAAGTTATTAATTACTTGTACATCCTTACAAGGATTATGGTAATTTTTAGACAAACCATTTCTAAAATTTACTTTACCACTAGGTAACGTCATAACGCCCTCGGCTAAGTTTTAAAAAAAAATAGAGATAGCGAGCAAACCGGCAGGCGAGTCACCTGATGTTAAGTGATTACCGCCGCCCATAAACATTTGCAGCACCAGAGGAACTGCCCATGCGTTGCCGGCCTTTTAGGAATTTGTAAGTGCTCAGGTGAATCCGGTTCGAAGGACCATATTAAGACATGGTCTTTCGAACTAGACTTTTTATATATTTTTTTAAGAATCTCACCATACCTGGCTTAGGTTTATCAAGAAACCTGGCAGCGGCTACGAGGAATACGTCAGCATATGGCTTCCTATGCTTCACTATTGTATCAGTTTTTGCGACGCTATTTGGTTTAAACTGAATACCACCTAAATTTACCTTTCCACTAGGTGACGTTATATAGCTGTCAGGTAAGCCTCCTCGGATAAAAATCCGGGTAGATAGGACCATATTAAGATTATGTTCCTTCGAACTGGATTTTTAATATTTTTTAAGAAACTCACCTTTTCCGGCTTAGGTTTGTCAGGAAACCTAGCAGCGGCTACTAGAAATATATCAGGATGTGGCTTCCCATGCTTCACTTCTTTGTCGGTGCTTCCCATAACCATATGGTGGAAATAGCTGAACAATTCTTTGTGCGACGCTATTTTTGTTTTGACTGAACGCTCGCTCGAAGATGTGGCGAGCGCAAAGGGGACTTGGGTTTGGTGCAAGTGACGGATTAGTCTTTCGGCACCTGCAAAAGAAATAACGAAGCTAAGTAAAGAACAGTATGGATAAACAGCCGGCCTACCACCGTATTCTCATTGGCTGACATTCTTTCACTATTGGCCAAAATGAACTATCGATGAAAATGAATGGGGCTGGTCGGGTGTGCGGGGCGTTCCCTCCCCGATTGCCATTTCGTCCTGTCGCGTATAGGTTCTTTCTATAAAATAGACCCCCACTAAGAAAGACTTTTCTGAAATTCTACTCGAACGAAGCGAAGTTGGATCAACTAGTTTTCAGAATTTCAATTTTTTGAGTCCAGAATCCACCACGTTGGTCAAGCGCGGATTTTACAGAACGATAGAACAAGTTTCACTGGGCAGGATGAATGAACGGACGAAGGTTAAAGAATATAGGTGTAGAGTACATACCTACTCATCATCATTATCATCATGATCAACCCATCGCCGGCTCACTGCAGAGCTCGGGTCTCCTCTCAAAGTGAGAAGGGTTTGGAAGCCTACCACGCTGGCCATGTGCGGATTGGTAGACTTCACACACCTTTGAGAACATTACATACATACTCATGCATCAATTGAATTGAATTGGTTTAAATACTGCATTCTAATTGAAGTGTTAAGTGCTTGTGAAGGTCAAAATGAAACAAACAAATCGAGGTAAATCTAAATCCATACTAATATTATAAATGCGAAAGTGTGTCGGTTTGTCTGCACTGTAATCTTTTCACGGCTCAACAGTTTAATCGATTTTGATGAAATTTAGTAGAGCTTACATCCTGGGAAAGGACATAAGCAACTTTTTATCCCGGAAAATCAAAGAGTTCCTACGGGATTCTTAAAGGCCCATCGGTTTTTACCGATTTATATGGGTACAGAGGTAGTTTGCGTCCCGGAAATTGACATAGACAACGTTTTATCTCTGAAAAGGAAAGTTCCCACGGGATTTTCAAAAACCTAAATCCACGCAGAAGTACTTATATAGATATACTTTCACTGATAATGATTTATAGATACCAAAAGGGTATCAATTCCAAAAATTGTTTACATTATGTCATCCTTAAACGTCAAACGTCAACATTTGTCGATATCTGTTTCAAGATATTTCTTAGTTTATACACACACATTAAATGCTGATTAATCGCGACGTTACGTTCTACAGCGTCATCTATTGACAGCTTTGTGTTTTACTTGACAACACTATGCATACAGCGACACGCAGCCCCGTCTGGGGTTAGATTTTTCACTTGTATCATGATTTCATCGTCAGGTCGCGACAGGCCGGCCAAAATTATACCACCGGGGGCTGAAATTGCCATTGTTTAAGCATTCTGATGATATTGTAAAATTTTAGTGTTCTAAATAGAATAAACCTGTTGTTTGTTTGGAACCCTCATAGCTTTAGTTTTAAGTACGTAATTAATTACACTATCATATCATCTTACAAACTACCAATTCAGACCATCAGATGCGAAAGTGTGTTTGTTTGTTGGTTTGTCCCTTAATCACGTCGCAACGGTGCAACGGATTGACGTGATTGTTTGCATGATAAAAATAGATAAAAACCTTGTGTGTAGAGTGACATAGGCTTTTTATCGCGGAAAATCAAACACTTCCCACAGGTTGTCATATAAAAATATTTTTCACCCCCAATGCGCAGGTGAAAAATTAAAAAAAATTACAAAAATAAAGAAATTTATTTATATGGTGAGGTAAGGTGGAGAATACTTACCTTTTTCCTTCCAGCGGGCAAATAAGGGGTAGGAGAAGGATGGCCCTCCCCTACAGTATAAGATAAGATTCGGGCGCCAGCCAGCCGGAGGAACGACGCACGGATAGCCGAGCAGAGGCCTGAACCTTTAATCTCAAGGCAGGGATTTCGGGCCTACTCCGTCGTGGACTCTCTCACGAGACGACAAATGTCAGATAAATATGTTGGAGGATCAAAACAATGAAAAATTGTAAAAGTTTTTGAATTATAATATAATTTTCTATTTAAAATAAATTACTATTAATAGCGTCCCTACGTTCCTTGCCTTATCTTAATTCTATGAAATATAGGTACCCTTTACATTATTAAATATTAGACCTAGGGTTATGAAAAATTTGTACTAAAATTAATAAAATATATCGTTCGCCACGCACCGGAGGATATTTTAAAGAGTCCACTGATTAAGATTTATAAACCGACGCACTAGATCTTCGGATGCAGGCCGATTTGTGTGAAAGGACATTTCAACACCATGTTCTAATCAGGTTCCACAAACACATATTTTTGAAGCAAATCACCTCATAGTGCGATAAATAGGGAAACACAAGGGGAACACATGGGGAACACAGGGGAACAGCGCATTAGCGCTGTTATTTCATAATATCCATATTAAGGTGAAGCCTTCAAGGCCGAAATTACTGCTTTCTAGGCATTTCGCCACAAAACGTCTCATATTTCATAAAAATCCGGAGAGAGCCGAATATCACGTACGAATTTTGGAAGAAAAGTGACAAGTCATTAGTCATGTCAAATGTCTTCCATCAATTACTATAAATTTCGTTTTGAAAAAAAAAACAACTGTCAAAACACTGATCTATGGTCTCCTTGAAGATAATAATGGGTAGAGGTTATGTTACCGATGTAAACAAATGCCTGTCAGTGTCAAAATTCTATTGCAAAATAAAAAGGAAAACAATTATAATAAAGGTGTAACGAGACCGTCTAGGTACACGTTACAATTTCCCCTTTCTAGAGAAAAAGAAAAAAAAAATTTTTTTTTTTCTTTACCCTTAACAATCCTGTAAGGCAAAAACGAAGGGAACTACCAAACAAAAGAAGAATTAAATATCTAAATTCATTCAAGCCAAAACGACCAAATAATCTTTAATAAATACGGATTGAGAAGCAATCCTTCAAAGCAAAAAAAATAATCTTAAACTAAAATTGCATAGTATTGGCATTCAACTGACCAGACACGTAGCACCAACGCTGTGAAATGGTAAGCCAAACTAGCGAAGAAGAGAAGAAAACTTTCTAAAGAGTGTGTGATTAGAATTGGCATTCTACTGACCAGATCACTAAGCACTAACGCCGTGAAATGATAAACCAATCTAACACAACACTTAGCCTAAACAAAAAGAGTCTAGAGTTAGTCTGCACCCGTTCAACCCGCTGAGGCACCCTCGCCGCGCATTGACGAACTAACCTAGCTAAAGGGTTTTCGGAATGGTCTGCAACTGGACAAAGCACTGGGCACCCTCGCCGCGCAGTGTCGAACCACCCAAAATGATGCACTACAAAAGAGCGACATCCAAAACACCGTCCTGCCTAAGCAAGGACATAGCATACATGTCCACATGTGTGAGACAAGGCTGAATATGAGTACTAAAGACCCATCCAAAAGAAAATATTTACATCCACTTGCCCGTTAAACAGACACAAGCAGGAGGATAGCATGGAGCATGTGCCAACCATGATCCCACAAAAGAGCTGTACATATGTACAAAACTACTTGACTGATTAAAACAGAAACAAGCAGGAGGATAATACGGGGCATGTGCTAAACCGTAATCCCACATAAAAACAACTGTACATATTTACAACAAAATAAGGTAATACGGTGCAAACAAAGACAACCGCAACCAAAAATAAGTATAGGATTGACAAAGGAGCCAAAAATCCTATACAAAATGAGCCCTTATAAAAGAACTACAAAGATAAAAATGTACAATATATACACATAAGGTAGTGCGGGGCAACTGCATAGCCGCAAGCTACAAAAGGATAGGATTGACAAAATAGCCAAAAATCCTATAAAATCAGTAGGACTGACAAGGAGTGTCAAAGAATCCTACTCAAAATGATTAGTCCTTATTGTGTTAGCTTCTGTTTAGTCCTTTTCAAAATAAAATTAATTTTAAGTTTTAATTTTGTCAAATTTTAAGAATATCTTTTATATGGTATCTACCTGTACTATTCTTTGCCAAATCTTTCAATATATAAACAGTATCTGAAATTCTCTTTATTATTTTACATTTAACAAATCTAGGAGCTAATTTAGCTGAAAAGAACGAAGCAGCATTGGATTGCACAAAGTTGCGCCTCCAAACTATGTCTCCAACACAATAAGAAATGACTTTTCTTCCCACATTGTAGTATTTGGCATTACGTCTATATGATTTAGCCAAATTACTAACAGTTTTATCAAAAATATTACTCAAAGTAAGAAGTGCGTCCGAATAATCAGAACGACTACCAATAACTAACTCTGAAGGATCAGAGATAGAATTAAATTTATGTAGGGACCCATCGAGGAAAACTTCCCTACCAAACATAAGAAAATTAGGTGTGTATCCGGTAACTAGATTAATAGTGCCATTAATAGCTGCCTGTATATGGGGCAAATATTTAGACCAGGTTCTATGATCGTTCTCAACATAGCATGCTATACAAGTTTCAATAGTCTTATTAAAGCGTTCAACTGGGTTATTCTGAGGGGTATACAAAGTGTTATAAAATAATTTTGGAATGTTATATTCTTTAGCAAAGTGTTTAAAAGCTCTAGAGGTCATCTGAACTCCATTGTCAAGTATGCAAATCTTCGGAACGCCAAATTTCAAGAAAATTTCCTTTTGTAATAAGTTAATTATTGTTCCAGTAGTTGCTTTACGCATGGGTAAGATCCAACAAAATTTAGAAAAAACATCTACCACGGTAAGTATGTAAACATAACCTGTATAAGATCTCGGCAATGGACCTACAATATCAAGAGACAACATAGTCATGGGACGATCGACCAATTTAGGGTTAGACATGAAACCTAAAGGAGCTGAAGTTGAATGTTTATATGCTTTACACTTATCACATCTATTTATATAATCTTTGACATCTTTGAACATTCTAGGCCAAAAGTAATGCATTCGCAATTTTTCTATGGTTTTATGAATACCAAAATGAACCGAATTTAAATCATCATGATTATTTCTAATAGTTTCTAAAATATTTTCTCTAGGTATTACTATTTTCCAAGCTAAATTTTGATTTAAAATAGATTTAGGCTTAACATATTTATACAAGGTATGGCTTTAGATAATAATTTAGAAAAGTAGGCAATTAGGATGTTGTTGACCTGAGTCATCGTCTTGCATCAGAACGTTAATTAATTTAGTTAAGGGTAAAAAGTTCGAAATAAATCATCTGTAATAATAAAATCTATGTGACAAAACAGTTTGTTATCAAAATCTGTCCAAATAACCGATCAGAAAGTCTTGTAATTCGACGGTGCATTTATCACATCAAATGACATCCTAACGAATCCAAACAACCACGACCTAGGACTACAAACATTGTCTAGTCAATGAAATTCAAAAAAAAGTAAAATAAGTAGGTAAGTATAAAATTTAGAAAGGAAGAAATCATTTTCTTGTAAATGAACAATGAAATTCTCCGTTTTTAAATTTGGATAAAATGTCAAAATAATATAAAAGTCAAAACCAAGGATGATGTCAATAAAATATTAAAGTTGTTATTTGTCGCTGTGCACCTTACATTTTCCAAGAAAATTGGCCACGACGACTCCTATATAGTATTAAGGTTAAATTTCCTAAGAGGAAATATACCTATTTAGGTAGTTGGCATTAAGGCGTTCTTTAAATAATCAAAAGATTGTTGTGCATCATCATTCCATACAAACTTAATCTTAGCATTTCGTTTACCGCTAGTTAATTTTGTTAAGGGAGCCACATAGTGAGAAAAATTTGGAATAAACCTTCTATAATAAGAACACATACCAATAAAACTTCTAACATTTTTAGCAGATTGGGGTTGAGGGTAATTTTTTATGATTTCCAATTTCTCTGGGTCAGTGTGTAATCCGTCTTTATCTACAATATAACCGAGATATTTCAATTTTTCCTTACAAAATTCGGATTTATTTAAGTTAATTGTGAGTCCAGAATCTTTTAATCTTTGATAAACTTTTTCTAAGAGAATTAAATGGCTTTCAAAGTCTTGGGAAACTAGGATAATATCGTCTAGGTAACAAAACAGTTTGTTATCAAACTCGGGTCCAAATAACCGATCAGAAAGTCTCTGTAACTCGGCAGGTGCATTTGTCACACCAAATGGCATCCTAACGAACTCGAATAAACCACGACCGGGGACTACAAAAGCTGTCTTTTCTCTAGAGGATTCTTCTAATAAAATCTGATAAAAAGCCTTAGAGAGATCTATAGAGCTGAGAAATTTAGCATCTCTAAGGTTCACTAGTATCCTAGATATATATGGTAAGGGATAAGAATCACGAACGGTAACTGAATTTAATTTTCTGGAATCTAAGCAAACTCTAAGACTACCATCTTTCTTAGTCACCATGACCAATGGACTACTCCATGGTGATCTAGAGGGTTGAATAATACCTTCTGCCAACATTTTATCAATTTCTACGTTCAAAGCTTTTAATTTAGCAGGACTCAATGAATAATATCGCTGCTTAATGGGTTCGCCGAAAGTTACAATTTTGTGTTGAACTAAGTCTGTTTTCCCTAAACCTTTCTGTTCATAGGAAATGTTTTTGAAAAATTGAGCAATCTTATCTAATCTAAGTTTCTCATCAGTAGATAGACTGGATGCTGGAATAATGGGTGAAATTTCAAAGGGACAATCATTTTCAATGGAGTTGATAACAGAAATCTCTTTTTTTAATTTGGACAAAATATCAAAAGTAAGCCAAAAATCAATTCCAAGGATAACATCACTAGTAAAAGAGGGGATGACCGCGAACTTACATTGTCTGATTCTTTTGGCACACCTAATGGGCAGTACCATGCAGCCAATTACCTTTTGATGTTTCCCATCAGCTGTGGCCGCAGAAAAGGACGAGGGTGTCATATCGAAACCCATTTTTTGGAATAGTAAGTGGGAATTATTTCCTAGAACACTTATTTGGGCTCCGCTGTCCATTAAACCTAAAAACTCTCGGCCTCGCACAGTAAATGCCATGTAAGGACGATTATCAGAATCTTTAAATTGTAAAAGGGAAGCTATTTCATTTATTAAGTTAAGATTATTATTATTTACACTCAAAGGGTTACTGTTACAAAAATATTCAAGATTGTCGACGGTCGTCGTGTACCTATTATTTTCCAATGAAAATTGGCCACGGCGACACCTAGTCAGTTTTTTTGACCGCGTTTCCAATGTAGAAATGGCCTCTCTAGGGGGGTGACATTTTGGACAATCCTTAGTTGTTACATCCGGGTGTTTACACCGAAAGCAAAGCTTTCCAGGGTAAATCGGGCAATTTAGAAACATATGATCATTCCCATCACATTTTTTGCATGAGATTTTCTGGCTCTGAAAGACTTTATTATTAAACTTTTTGTTACTACCAGAGGGAACACTAATTTCTTTCTTGGTACTTGTAATAGAAGAAGCACTGTCCTGTAAAGGTTTTAAATTACTCTTATATGACTCAATTTCTTTGCCTAATTGAATTAGCTCATTTAATGACATAATTCCCCGCCCGATTAAATGATAGGAAAACTGGGGGAGCATATTATGCTTAGCAATATCTAGTAAGGTGGTCTCTAACAAAGGGGTTTGTAGTTTTGCAGACATATCCATCAACTCGACTATAAATTCTGACAAACTTTCGGATGGTTTCTGTTTTCTAGTCCTAATTTGATACTCCAACTGATAATTAAAATCTCTGGGGGTGAAATGGTCTAGAAATTCAAGTTTAAATTGTGGCCAATTAATTAAGTATGTTCTCTTAGCACGGAACCATTTAAGAGCGATATCTGTCAAAAGAACAGGTAAGGCATGGAAACACTGTTCATCGGTGAAACCTTTCACCGGCTTTAACTCTTCAATGCGGGTCAAAAATTCCAACGGGCAGGTTTTACCGTTGAACGTTACATTCAATTTGGAAAAATCAAAGCGCTTATTAACATAATAATTACTTATACCTTGATGTGATAAATTACTAGGGTCAATCCTAGATATAGTCGGTGTATCATGATCTAAAGTTATCATGTGGTCGGGGTCAACGGACACATTTTCAGATTTTTCATCCATTTTTGCCTATATTGTATATAACAAAAATGTATATAAGCCTCAAAACAAGCTACGCTTATTAACTACACGAGCACACTTAAATTAGCTATGCTAGGACAAACATCTTAGTATCTAGGCATACAATAAATAGGTTACACGGATACAATACACCTTCAAATATTACAAAAACACTAAGTAAGACAAGAACGAGGGCAATTAAAATATTGATCCACCAAACCATGAGAATCAACACGACTAGGATCCCAAAAAAGAATCAGGTCTCTGTTCCAGGGCGACAAATGTCATATAAAAATATTTTAGTGGATCAAATCAAAAAAAGGATTTGAATTATTTTCTATTTATTTTATATTTAAAATAAATTACTATTAATAGCGTCCCTACGTTCCTTGCCTTATCTTAATTCTATGAAATATAGGTACCCTTTACATTATTAAATATTAGACCTAGGGTTATGAAAAATTTGTACTAAAATTAATAAAATATATCGTTCGCCACGCACCGGAGGATATTTTAAAGAGTCCACTGATTAAGATTTATAAACCGACGCACTAGATCTTCGGATGCAGGCCGATTTGTGTGAAAGGACATTTCAACACCATGTTCTAATCAGGTTCCACAAACACATATTTTTGAAGCAAATCACCTCATAGTGCGATAAATAGGGAAACACAAGGGGAACACATGGGGAACACAGGGGAACAGCGCATTAGCGCTGTTATTTCATAATATCCATATTAAGGTGAAGCCTTCAAGGCCGAAATTACTGCTTTCTAGGCATTTCGCCACAAAACGTCTCATATTTCATAAAAATCCGGAGAGAGCCGAATATCACGTACGAATTTTGGAAGAAAAGTGACAAGTCATTAGTCATGTCAAATGTCTTCCATCAATTACTATAAATTTCGTTTTGAAAAAAAAAAACAACTGTCAAAACACTGATCTATGGTCTCCTTGAAGATAATAATGGGTAGAGGTTATGTTACCGATGTAAACAAATGCCTGTCAGTGTCAAAATTCTATTGCAAAATAAAAAGGAAAACAATTATAATAAAGGTGTAACGAGACCGTCTAGGTACACGTTACAAGGTTTTTTAAAAAACCTAATTCCGTGCGGACGACGTCGTGGACATCAGCTAGTTCTGAATAAATAATTTGACTTTGACTATTGTCAAAACCCTTCTCTCTGAGAGGAGATATGCTCGTCCACTGCTGGTCATAGGTCTCTTGTCTGGGGACTTCCACACGCCACTGTCTTGCGCCGCTTCCGTTCACCTAGTGGGGGGGTCTTCCGGTGCGAGGTCGCCATTCCAGCACCTTGGGACCCCAACGTCTATCGGTTGTACAAACTATGTGCCCTGCCCATTGCCACTTCAGCTTCGCAACCCGTTGAGCTATGTCAGTTACTCTAGTTCTCCTACAGATCTCATTTCTGATTTGATCTTGTAGAGAAACTCCAAGCATAGCTCTCTCCATCGCCCGCTGAGTGACTCTGAGCTTCCTTATGAGGCCCATAGTTAGCGACCATGTCTCAGATCCATATGTCATCACTGGCAACACCCACTGTTTGAAGACTTATTTTACATACCATCTAGTAAAGGTGCCCCTGCTAGCATAGTATCACCGAGTACTAACAGCTGATCTCTGAACTCCTTAGGTGTAATGGGCAGATTTAGATCCTTGCACAGAGTCTCTGAGAGCCTCTGCTCCGTGCCACCCAGCACCTTCATCATCAGCTCATCTGTGTATTTGTGACCGTATTTAGCACATAGTTGTGTGATCATTTTCTTATATACTTGTTCTGTATCTGAAAAAATAAAAAGGTGAAAGGAAACTGATCTATCAACGCACAGCTCAAACTACTGGATGGATTAGGCTGAAATTTGGCATGCAGATAAGTATTATGATGTAGGCATCCGCTAAGAAAGGATTTTTGAAAATTGGACCCCTAAAGAGGTGAAATAGGGGTTTGAAATTTGAGTAGTCCACGTGGACGAAGTCAATTAGAGAGAGTCAATCGACTCTAAATTGAATGCTCAAGACTGGGCAAAGTGAGTAGCAAAATGTAGGAAAGTGGACCTCACCTAAGTGAGTCAACTAGGTTGAAGAAGAGAGTGAGTAAGACTAAGGCTGAGATAGAGCGTACTTTAGCTTTGCTCAGAATTAAATTTCAGTTAAAATGAGACAGATTATGCCAGCGATATAATGCTGTCTCATTTTAACAGTGTCTTAAATATGAGCAAAATCAAATTATAGATCTCAATTTAAAAGATTTTATATACAACGCATAAGGAACATAGCTTTTGATGAGCGTCCCACGAAACTCACAGCTTTTCTATTTCCCATAAAATAGACAAAATATACACTTATACATATATAGGTATGAAATCAGCTGACAAATAAAATATGCATCCACCAAACCTAGTTTTGCTTCGCCAAAAAATGTGTGACATAACTTAGTAATAAAAATCTAATTTTAGTCAACAGATGTATCGTGTCGTCATATCAACCTGGGTATAATAACATTGGCAAATATAAAAAGTCGAACTTTTATGCTGTTGAGTTTTAACTCATAATAGGTCTTACCCAAAAGAAGTCCATCCATATCGAAAATACAATGGGTTACTGGTCGTACATTTCTCGTAGAATAACATTGTTTTCTGATTGTATTAGTTACGGTTTTCATTAAACAAATCCTCATATTGTCACCGGTTGTTACATAAACACTTTCAAGTTTCAATTTACCTATTTGTTTTATAAAATGTAAACTTAAAGTTAGAGCTTTGCGTAACACTTAGGTAGGTAGTAAAAATTAAAAAGCTGTATATAAACGGCAACAGCTGTTTGGTCATCCACTTGTCGAATAAAATAAAATTTTAAAAGTTGCAAAACAAAAAAACGAGAGAAAACTAAAACGTAATGTATCTGACATTGAAATTTCATTAAGAATGAAAAATACAATTTTTTGTTACATTTGAGTCTGACAGTTGAAAACTAAGGCTATCTCTTTCTATTATTCCTCAAACGGGTATATAGGATAGTGACAGCAAGACGTGATGTTGCTCGTGTTGCTCGTCGCTAAATTCCTTTAATTTACAATGATCAAAAGGTCAAAGTAAAAGGGGACAACCAAAATATTTGGAAAAATTAACACTTGTTTAATTAAAACACATGATAATTATACGATCACGTAATTCACATGCATAATTTATAGGACTTTAGCTACTGCTGGCAACAAAAATGCAAGTAGCTTGCACTCGCTTTCAGCGCACTTCAGCCGGCGCAGTCTTGCTGCGGCCGTCATGGATCGCAGTTGAATCGTCGTGGGCCGTTTATATGGCGTGTAAACTGTCTAAAGTTTCAATTAAAATTCATTAATTTCACTTTTATTTATCAATTGTTCAGTAGAGTAGATATAATACTCATCGAATCTTAATTTGTTAACTTTATCGCGAACATGGCTGTGAACGTGTGTTTTTGTGTAAAACTGTCCCCTAACAAAAAATCGATTTTTGGATTGAGAATGAAGAGCCAAATATTGTATTTGGTATTGTTTGCCAGTCTTTTGGCTGTTACCTCTGCTGGGGACACGGAGACATCTTGTGCTAATGTGAGAAGTATTTTCACAAAGAAAGGAATGTTGTCGATGGCAGAGTTGGTGACTGAACAGCCGAATTCAGGTAAGAATCACGCGCTCTCTGTGCAGCCAAATAAGATAGTGATAAATGATAATCGTATTTACATATAGTAGAGGTGTTGATATTGGTTTTCTATTAGTTTTGCTTTGCAGATTGCAGAATTACTTATTTCTAAAGGTAAGAAATTACTTAATATAAAATGAATGTTTTAAATTATCATGATGATAAAAAGTTTAAAGATAACACAACAATGAATTTTGTATCACTGATTTGTTAATTGTTGATATCTTTGAATTTCTATTACACCTTCACGTAGATACCTTCAAGTATTTACCTAAAAGATGCAAATCCAAAGATTAATTCCATACGGATATTATCCTAAATAAACGATGACATCGTTAAAATGTTTTACTTTAGCCGACTAGAAGTTGTTAAAGGACAAAAGGCAGTAAAAGCCAAGGACTGGTAGCTATTGTTAAAAAAACAAATCCGAAGACCCCCGCCGATAAGGAAGCGCTACATTTTACCTGTTCGAGAAACAAGTTAAGACAAGAAGTCTTTTAATTGTGTAGGGGCTTTTAATAATCCAACAAATTCCACAGATAATAAAGAAAGCGTTAACAAAGAGGCTTATTTAAGCTTTGAAGAAAAAACATTTCCTGTTAAAGTTTTACTTACTTTACGAACTTTAAAAACCTTGAATTCAACATCCATAATAGGTGCGTCTACTATTTGATCAGGATGATTAAGGATTTTATCAAAATCTAGTTAATATTTACGTTAATAATCAGAAATCTAGTGACTACTAGTACAAATCATTAAATTCTGTAAAAATAAACAAGCTTAACAGAAGAATGTAGGTGTAATGGTATTAGTGGGCGGGCGGCTGTGTTGTGAAACGCACGAGTTGCGACATAAACAGATACGCCTAATGCTTCTGCGAACCAAATATTGAAAGATCTGCGACACTTCAAGTGCATGGCCTCCATATATTCCTATGTCTTAAAACAAAGAGTTGAAATTCAAACAAATTTGTAATTTTAGTCCAATGTCAAGAGCTGTAGGTATATAAAGTTAAAAATACGGTCAAGCAGGTAATTGTGGCGTAGGCGAACTCGTACGAAATATGTAGCCCTTCGATACGGTGTTCAGAAAACTTATAGATTTGTGAGTAAAAATAAATCCATGCTTGCTGTTAAATTGGATATAGCCTATAAATTGTTATTGGCTGACATGATTGTGATTTATTATAGAATATCGGTCAAAAGGAAATTGTAAATCAAGAAGTTATAGGTTATATAACTGTGAAGTGAAGTGCATAATTTATTTTAACTTTTGCAAAACTAGCTTTATATTTAACGTTGTTGGCCAATGAACTGGTTTCTGGATTCATGTTTTTTATAGACTTGGTCTAGCAAAGATGTAGCTAGTATTCCTGAAAACTATTAGTAAAACTATTAAATTTACTTGATCTAGTTTAGGAAATCCTACAACAATCTATCCTTTTGTGCAAACTAATACATTAATGCTGCCAAGCTACACCCATGAAACTGATAGATAGAGATACATTTCGATCTATTGACCCTAATTGTTCCATGTTAACCAATCAACAAATAGGACAATGATGTCATATAGATATTGGTCAAACTCCTGGATTTAATTGCACAAATAAAAGTTACTTAAATAAGTTGTATTTATGCAATCATTTAAGAAATAAACCATTACTGGTTGCCATTGCTTGATATCTTGTCAATACCAGTTCTTATATACAATTAAGTTTGCCCGCTATTTAAAAAATAAGTAAATGCCACGTTTCCTAATATGGTAATAACGTCTGATAGATCGGGCACCGACGAGACGCGTCAAGGCTTGAGTACTTGGCATGCCTCAGCTTATTTAGCATGCAATACTCGATTACCGGTCCTCCTAACGGCTGACTTGTCGCGCCGACTACCGGCATTTGTCTCTCTTTGTGCAAGGTTCTGCCAAACAATTCAATAATATTCGCGAGTCTGGATAATTTGCATGGAAGACTTGTTAGAATACAGGAAGGGGATCCAATAATTCATTCGCAATTCGCTGAAATTCATACAGCATAATAATGATCTCATTATTATATTTGAAATTAATCATCATAATTGATTTGTTGGAATGATTGTAAAAGAAGAGCAATCAATTTAAATATACCTATATGTATTTTCTTCGTATGAAACATCTACTTTATACTAACTCAAGATTAAGTAATTCGCCCCAAGAAAATAATAACGATGTCTATCCTTATCATTAGGTGAATATCCTGTTTGGATACTTTCTAAACTAACCTATCTATCATTCTGTCACCGGAGTAACTTTAGATAGATAACGCAAGTCCATTTTTGGAAAGTAGGTAGTAAAAGTAAACTACCAACATATACATTTATTTGCATTTTTATTGAAAATATTTATTTTACATCAACTAAACTTTTTTTCGTACTACCTACTTATTATAAAATGTAATATTATATGATGGTTGTTTGTGTTGTATTTATTTGTGTGCATGACGCAAACTCACTGAACTAAACAAAATAAAACTTCCCAGTTTGAAGGCGAATATTCAAATTTTAATATTGCTCAAAAATTCACCAAAACCACTAGAGCTCAGAAATCCCTTACATCTTGACCCTATTTAACTAGTCTGGGCATAAATTATTGTTTAAAAATATATCTACCTAATTTTAAAAATTGAGTTAAGTATGTCATTTCCTACAGTTTAAAGATTTTGTTTACTTTTTATGTTGGTAGGTATTCACATAAAACAAAACAAGTTTTACCCAGCGTTCCTTTTTACCCTAAACCGCTTTCCAGAATGCAGTCAACTCTCACTTGACTAATAAATGGTTCGATATACAAATTGTCTAGTGGGTGGACTGGTTGACAAGCCGACTAACAAAGATATTTGATACTGTAGAGCAGCCTCTAGAAATATTGCCCACAATAAAATAACCAATGATCATCTTTACCAATTTGCCAACTATCTCTTACGAATTGGCACATTTCAAAAATTTGACTAACGTGAGTTTACTTTAAAAGAAAATAACGTTAGTCACGTTAACAAAATCGTCATGTGTCAAATTCCTTAAAAAAATTCAGTGGTTCAAACCTTACAATGATAAGGTCAGACAAAATCATTTTGCGTTTACAACATAATTTTAGAAAATGACTTTCTCGTACTGTCCCGTCTGTGATAAAGTTCAAAATATAATAATCGTTGCTGACAATCGCTGGTCAAACGCTAAGCAAGCATTGGAAAGGTCGACAACCTAACGATCATTGATTAGGTTTCCAAGTGATTACTAATGTATCACTTCGCATCCTACCGGGAAAGTTACTAATGCATTCAACAATACTACACCAAGTTTCGCTTCCTTGGAAAATTTGAAAGTCTTCCGTTGAATCAATACATACGTGAATTCATTAAAATTACACTTATACCACTTTTGTTTACATTTTATGCAGCAAAAGTTGGTTGTGTTTTTTTTCTGTATTAAGTACCTATACCAAGTACAGGGTACCTATTCATGCAATATTGTTTTAAAATTCGAATTTCAAATACTTCCTATTGGTATCAGGGGGCATGGCAGTGCCCCCGCCAAGACCGAGCCAAACTAAAGGTCGGGGCACTACGTACCTACCTTTTCTCGAAACGATTCGTCGTAACTATATTTGGACCGTCATAGGTTCGGTTTATTCTCTGAAATAGTTAAAAATATTCTGTCCGATCCGAAAGAACACTAGAAAAGTATGATTTTAGTCGCGCGAAATTTAAAATTCAAATTTTAAAGCAGCGGTGAGTGAAGACAGGTGAAGATGAAGAATGAAGATAACGTACCTATACCATAGACAAAAGAAGATAATATTTCAACTAAATAATGTTAAAGTTAAAAAATTTAAATATATAAAATGGATATCCGTAAATTCGTACATTAAAATGGGAATTTTCGAAATTCAAATTACAAATTCGTTTATGAGCACATACCTGAATATAAAATGCCATTATTCGGGGCAAATTGTTCGGGCTTTCACATGAACCCTTTCAATCAAGTTAAGTTGAATGGGACTCCATCAGTCACAGGCCTCATCAGCCCTTTTATCCTACGTCCCGAAACCTCTTATTCTGTAATTAGGCCCTTAGATTCATTCGGAACAGGATGCCCCTTTCCTTTTTTTATTTATTTGTACAGGCAACAATCGTGCAGAAATCAGAATATCTAATTAAGTAATTATGTAGGTATGTGCGATATATTTAAAAGAATTTATATTAAGTTTGTATAATATGATTAAATATGAATAAGATTAGTATCATAGAGGAATAAATTAAGTTATGTGATATAACTGTGGACGATCGGTGAATCAAGTTCATTAATTGTGTTAAGTTTTTATGGTTCTAATTACATAAATTAAAGGATCAGACTGACTGTCCGGCTAGCTTTAAGTTTTACAGTAACATTTTCAATTACCTACTTTAAATATCCCATGTTTTTGAGAGATAACTCAAAAAATACTTTTGACAGAATTCGGTAGGGCTGCAAAAAGAACCCACAGGTCTTGCGCATGAACACTAGATCGGCCGCCGTCAATATTATGAATAGATTTTATTATTACCTATCGATCATTAACATCGGCTAGGATCCGCTCGCTTCGAGGTCAGTTGTGACGCAGACCAAAATATAATACTGCTGCTAGGTATTTGCTGAAATTTTATGTCAAACCGCGTGCCTCGTGTTGGTTAATGATATGTACATTTTTAAAATAATGTATCAGCAAATCGGTAGGTACATATAGTTTACTATATTTTGTAATGTACCTCTACTATACTAGTAATATTGTCTAGGAAACGACAACAAAAATAAAGAATACCTACTAAGTTCTTTTTTACCGTTTAGATATTTTATACAATACTAAGTTCGACTGATTGATAACATTTTTTATTTAAAAATAGAAAAACTTGAAGACATTGTTTTTATTCTCATTTTTACAGGATTGAAAAAAAACTGTTGTTCTGACCCAAGACTTGATTCAAAACTTCCGGGGTCTCGGTAGTCATAGACAATTAAATTAATTTTGTTATGTTGGTAAAATGATAATATTTCACAATGTGACAACGGCATGAAAACGCAACATGCATTTTTAATGTGAGAAATAAAAGGGCAAAATCTGTGAGTGACGGACAAACTCATTTAGTTTATTACATAATACATAGTTGAGCTTCAAACCATACTAAATTTTACAATTCTAGTGAGACTGCACTTTCCTATGGTTGCGACCATCAAGCTAAATAGTCTATGTCTTAAAGGTCCAGGTGCTATTTAAAATGGGTTCAACAAATTATCATGGTCATCATCATTATCCACCCCTTTCCGGCTCACTACTAAGTACGAATCCAGAATGAGATGGGTTTGGCCATAATCCACTGCGCTGGTCATGTGCGGATTGGCAGACTTCACATACCTTTGAGAACATTATGGAGAACTCCCAGGCATGCAGGTTTCCTCACGAAGTTTGCCTTCACCGGTAAAGCATGTGATATTTAATTGCTTAAACGCAATAACTTCGAAAGTTGGAGGTGCGTGCTTGTGATTGGCGAACTGCCGCCGTCGACCCTCCTCACGAAAACAGGCCCGACGTACGTGACGTCTTAATCGCTAGGCTATAAGCGCTAAAGCTATTAATTAGTCTATCTCAAGGACTATCTAACACTGAAGTTCATAGTCAAGATAGGCGTTTCTTTAGGGGGCCATTCAGATGGCATGTGCCATATTCAACCTTTATGGTTGAATATGACACACGTCATCTGAATTAATGCATTGCATAAAAGTTGAATATATTATGACCCTTCTCCATAAACGTGACACTGGCGAACCAATCTTTGCCCAGTTGGCACACCTAAAAGCCAATAATTGGGAATTGAATTGAATATATGTACCTATGGTTTGCAACTAGCGTGGCCCCCTCAGTCCCTCTCGCTCAAGCAGATTTTCTTACTTGTGAAATGTCATTCCTTCTACACTTCACGTTGTTTGTCAAATACTCACGTACAAATACATTTTGCCAAACAAAAAAAAGTGGCCACGGTGATAAGGACAAAACATAATCATTTTGTCACGTTCTAACAAGAGCTTAAATGCATTTAGCTATCTCGCTCTAACAGTAAGTGTCACAATAGGGCTGCTTCTAACAGTCCTTGTTCTGAGCCAAATGGAATGGTAAAAAAGCCCCTGTCTTGACTATGAATTCCAGTGCTAAAGATCCAGGTGCGATTTAAAATGGACTTAACAAATTATATCGATTAAAACTCTTGGATTAACCGCGTTGCAAGGACCTGCCCCGCTAGCCGGACATACCGGGCCCTGCAGGTGGCGACCTGTTCCAGCGAGCCAGCCTGAACCGGTCCAATGCAAAAACGTGCCGCTTTGTCAACCGCCGGCCATTTATGCAAACCCGGCTTATGCATACTTAATTAAGATGTTAAGATAATTAAAAATATCCGAATCTAATTAAAACCCGTTTAAAACCGCATCTCTGCATTTTTTTTCATCTAAGTGGTAGGTAGGTGTGCTGTGATTTTAAAACTTTATTGCGGTTACAAGATAATGTTTATCTATAATCAATTAAGTTCCATATTCAAATTTATGTCAAAGTTTATACACCCAGCGGTTTGTGTTGTTCCTAAGTACGTTGATAATTATATCAATCAAGAATAAAAATCCTTTTACATACATACTTAATTAAGTTGCAACTATATTTCATCTTGGTTTTATGGATAATTCTGTTGTAAAATCTAAATTTACTAAACTAAATTTATTAACTAAATTGACAGGTCCAAATCTTATGCTGTCCTTTTTGCAGATAGCTGAGAGCCATACATCATATTTTATCTATGCCTACCTAAAATTATCCACATGGCTTTTGCCACAAAACCACCTGGCAACACTAACCGTCTATTATACGGGCCAGACTCAAGGGGTCGAGCTCGAGGCCTCTAGGGCAAGATATGACGTGGCGAAAACAAAACAAGTTCGAACTTCCAATCGGTCCAGTGCTGCGTGCATTCCATCGCTCCAAAGATTCTTTAGTCAAGAATGCGCGAGCGAGCTTGTAATGATTATAATCTCGGTTTACTGGTCGATTCGTCATCGTCCGATTTAGTTAATGGAATAGCCAACACTCGTGTGAATAACTGACTTATAGCTTATTTCGTGATTGTCACTCGACACTCAGATGCTTTGGTTTGAGAACCTCTTTGAAACAGCGCAGCGCACAGATTTAAAAATAATTTTTGATAGCGAAGGCAATGACTTCAATAGACTGGTAACGGCAGACGGGGTGCCATATTTTGATTTTTGAAGCATTTTAACCAAAAGTACTACCGTTGTTTACGCAACCACCTACGCGCATGCGTGTCACATAGGTACACAAGCGTACGATAGAACTTGTCTTCACTGTGTCATCCATTTAGTGCCTTGCCCATAGCAAGAAGACTATCCATGTTTCAGCCTAACCTGTAATGCCTGTCTACGTACGTACTTAAGTATACATTTCTTCGAAGATCGAATTAATAGAGAACTACTGAAAACTTGAATAATATCCGTTCAGCTATTTGTAAGATCATTTTGAAACATACAGACGTGGCGGTATTTCCTTATACTAGTAAATTTTACTTTAATTAATAAAAGTACATACATTACTTTAATTTATTAAAATATACATAAATCATTGTAATACAATTTACTTTAAATTTAGTTGTCAAACTTCATTGTTACCTGTGCTGCATGTGTGCTGCCAACATAACGAGTTAATTCTATATTGTCTATGGCTAACTAACACCGGAAGCTCAACGAAGCTTGTAGTTTGCCGCCAGCCGTCTATAATTTCATTTCTTTGCGGTTATATTATCACTTACCACTTATTGTGAGGTCGTATGTAAACGCAAAACCTGTAAATGATAAAAAAGTTACTTTTTACTCACTAATTTGAGTCAATCTCTAGTGAATCGGAAAAATCGTGGTTTTAGTCGGCTTCATGCTTGCTAATTATTTTTTCTGTTTTGTCAACATGTTAAAATTTTTCAACTCAAAATTCTACTAACAATAAATATTCAAAAGTGTGTTCGTTGTTTTGTCATGCACTGCATGCCCCTGTGCAAACGGTAGGTCGATATCGTAAAACCCGCATCAATCATTATTACAATCTCAATTGTTTTGATTGGCTGAATTTGTGCAAAAATGCACTGTAGCCAATAGTGAGCGAGCATCAACCAACGTGACATTGCAGCTTTCGTTTTACCGAAATCGAGCAGCCGCAATGTGATTTTTCGAAAAACTACGCATTGCTTTTTACTGTTATAAATGAATTTGATAGGTTTATTTTCGGGAATTATTATCCTCCGATATACCTACCTCGTCTCCTCAACTCATCGCCAGCCCTCTATTGAGAGAGGTCTCCTCTCAGAATGAGAATAATTTAGAATATTTTTCAGAAGTAGGTACTTACCTACCTATCCGTTCTACACATTCTGTGGCTGTAGTACGTATGTGGAAGTGGAAGGCATGCCAAAATCGGTACAGTTGGCAGGGTAGCCCACTGCCCGTTACGGAGGAACAACAAAAAGCAGACATTTCGGAGAGGTCCTGAACCAGGGACGCCGCAACCTCACACGAAAAGAGCAACCGCTGCTTTTTAACTGGCTTTACGATAAGTCTATAGGCTCTGGCTTCAAAAACCCAGTGTAAAAGTTTATTTGAATTTCTATTTCTTTTATCAAAATTACCTACCTAGGTATCAAAATCGTATCTAGTTGTCCTAAATGAAATCGTTACTAGATGAAATAAATACGTCATTTTGATTTCATCACTCTTACTTACACATTCCTGTTCTATAGATACTTTACTAGCGGATACCCGGTGTGTGTATTGTTTTTTTGTGTGTGTCTAAAACCATCTTCGCTTTATTGCCTTTCTAATGAAACTGGTTTGGGGCACATCGGTTTGGTTGGATGGTTTCAAAGTTTATAATGGACATAGGTAGAAACATTTTTTGTGTTTTTGTAAATATACTTTATTATGTATTCTGAAGTTGTAGTAAGTATAGTGAGTATGTGGAGCTGGAAGGCATGCCAAAATCGGTACAGTTGGCAGGGTAGCCCACTGCCCGTTACGAAGGAACGGAGGAACAACAAAAAGCAGACATTTCGGAGAGGTCCTGAGCCAGGACGCGGTCGCATGGGAGCGGAATGCGGTCCGGGCGGCCGGCGAAGGGCGGTGGGAGCGCGTTTTCATTACGATCCGTTGTATTAGTTAAACGGGCATAACTGAATACTTTCGAGATGTTTGATTATATAACTATGTCAAATTAGTGGGTGACTGGTGCTACTCACTCCACTGACTGACTGACTGACTGACTAATCACGAAATCTCAGGAACTATAAAGCCTACAAACTTGAAATTTAGAAGGTATAGGTTCTTTCTAGGACGTAGGTGTCAGCTAAGAAACGGTTTTGAAAAATTCCACCCCTAAGAGTGTGAAAGGGGGGGTTGAAGGTTGTATGAAAGTCCTAAGTTTTTAAAGTTAGAAACATGAAAATTAGCTTTAAGTAATAAAAATCTGTATAAGTCAATTTAGGAAATTTCACCCTTAAGTGAAACTACCTTCGGTGCGCAAGTCTGACTCGCACTTGGCCGGTTTTTTTTCTCTTAATTCAACTAAGTAGATATTTTAAGTATAGTACGCGACAGGTCGAGATGGCAATCGGGGTATGAGGCAGGGGACGCCCCGCGCACCCACACGTCACCCGCACCGGGTACGCGCGGGCGCTGAGCGGGTATGCGGGACGTTCCCTCCCCGATAGCCATCTCGATCTGTCGTGAACTATAGGTACAGTGCGACAATGCTCTCTTGGCACTTGAATAACATTGACAGGGGGGCGCTGTTGGAAGACAAAGGCTTAGAATATTCAAACAAGAACAAAGGGGACACCTGATGGCAACGTTAGTTCCAATTTTCGCCACGCGCCAAGATAGCCTTGTCGCACTGTAGTAGGTTATGTATGACGTTAGTACCTACTATTATATCTTCTGTGGTTATGGTTCCTCGCTTCGCTTACATTGCTATTGCTATTGGCGAGCCGTGTAGCAATGTAAACGGGAACAAAGCGGGCCTATAAAGTACGGACTGCGCCTGTAATTATTATGCCGTGAGAGCTCGAGTTCGGGCGATCACCTCTGCCGACCATAACGCCACCCGCGCCTTAATGACTGTTGCAAATTGCATCTAAATGTTTGCTATCACGCCTGTTTATTGTTTTTTTTTTTGACGATTTTTATGTCGTTTACATGATATTTATAAACTTGTAGGGTGCTTTTTTGTATTTATTTACTGTTATTGTGTTTGTTTTGCCTATGTTATAGTTCAAATCGACAGGCTACTATACCTGGGCACCGTTCAAGCATGTGATAAATGATTAATTGCTCAATGTGAATTATTTATAGGTATTGGTACGGCTAATGGCAGTCTGTTAAGACATAAGATTCATCTATTGGAGTGAAATGACATGTTTATAGTGACCATGGGCCGCAGCCCGCGTCGTTGGTGGTTCGACTCAAAATATACAATAATACTTTTTGAACCATTTCCAAACAATGTGGTGTTTTGTTTTCTTGTACGTTTCCGGTCTGCTACGAGCTACGGGCTGCGGCATACTGTGAGGCGTGAGCTTTCAACTTTGTAGGATAGGGGATGAATAACAGTAAAATAATAGTCTACTTTATAGGGTTCCGTATACGGAACCCTATAAAGTAGACTAAGATATAAGATATAAGATATAAGATATAAGATAAGGGTTCCTTTTTTAAAAAAAGGAACCCTTATCTTATAGGATAACTTCGTTGTCTGTCTGCCTGTCTGTACTTCCAGTTGATCTAGAATCATGAAATTTGGAAATAGATAGGTCTTATAGCACAAGTAAAGGAATAAATCCGAAAACCGTGGATTTGTGGTTACATCACCCAAAAAATAAAATGTGTTAATGAACAAATATTACCTAGTATTTTAAATTTTCAAAGTTTTAAATTTTCTTACTAAGTGGGGTCTCATAATTATTATGAAAGGGCTTTACCTGTATATTCTAAAACAGATTTTTATTTATTTTTATGCGTAATAGTTTTTGATTTATCATGCAAAATGACGAAAAAAATACCCGAGTACGGAACCCTCGGTGCGCGAGTCTGACTCGCACTTTGCCAATGTCGCAGGGAAATGATGAAAACCGCGATTTGATCACATTCTTCAGGGATGCCACTGGTGACTGGTGGCTATACGCGTTTTAAGCAATTAAACATCACTACTTGGTCGTGAGGAAACCTACAAAGGTCTATGAAGTGAAGCTTATCCGCACTGGGCCAGCATGGTGGACTATGGCCTAACAAAATAAACCCCCTATTCATTCTAATATGTAATGAGCCGGCGATAGGTTAATCATGATGATGATGATGATGATGATCCTACGTATGCATTATGCAATTTGGAGGTCAGTAAACTAATCTATCAAAATATCAAATTACGTCGAATTCTATGGGAGGGACCCAGAAAATTATGTCTATGGTGTCAATAGCCAAGCATCACGCAGCGTTATGAATGAACGCGCTGCACCGTGGTCCGTGGACCCCCAGCGGTGTGGTTCCGTGGTGGGGAGAGCTTTCGGAATTCCAAAAACTCGAGTGGGCGACTCGGGGATACAAAAAAGCCGTCGATCCGGCACGAAAGTCCAGAATCGGCACCTCCCTGTTTTTATCACAAATTGATTTCACTAAACATTAGGTGCAGTACGCAATGCAGTACGCGACAGAAAGTAATGTAGGTACATACTTACAACGGGCCGATCGCTCACACAATTTTGTTTTGCGATTATATAAAAAAAGAAAAAGAATTTATTGCAAAAGTAAAATCAACTTCAAAATATGATTTGTTGAAAAAATAAATCTAAATATATAAAAGGAAAAGTTGACTGACTGACTGACTGATCTATCAACGCACAGCTTAAACTACTTGGACGGATCGGGCTGAAATTTGATATGCAGGTAGCTATTATGACGTAGGCATCCGCTAAGAAAGGATTTTTGAAAATTCAACGCCTAAGGGGGTGAAATAGGGGTTTGAAATTTGTGTAGTCCACGCGGACGAAGTCGCGAGCATAAACAATAAATACGTTAAGTTAATAAGTTTACAATAAATATTTAAAAAAAAATTGATTCAATAATTTAGGTATTTTTTTTCATTTTATACTTTTGATACGATTGAGATCACTTACACATGCATGCTGTGTGTAATTATATTATGGTGTACTTGAAAAGCCGCATGTCGGGTTTTGGAAAACGTCCCGTATTGGTAGGTACCTAGAAGTTATGGCAACCCTACTTGTTGCTTTAATGCTCGTGATACACATGCTAGTTAATAGCATGCTAGGTGCTGGCAAGCTGGCATGCCAGCTACTAGCAGAATGTCAGTGCGTGATACACATGCTTGTAACTGGTATGCCAGTTACTAGAAAGGCTGCGTACCGTGCCAGTGACGTGCGAGTTGAAGATCACAAAATGAATATTTATGACGAAATAAATAATGTTACAATACAACTCGCGATTATCTTAGTGAAGAAACTTTTGAAAACAATGAATAGACACAAAAAAAGAAAACAATATGGAGAGAAATTGGATTAGTAGTAGTACGATGTGCGAGTTACTAGCAAACACGTTACGACGTGTTTCGCGTGCTTGTAGCTGGCATGCGAGTCCCCCGTCCCACTTCCCCTCAAGGGGAAAAAATCAAACGCCTTGCGATCTACTGGTATGCCATGTACTGGCATGCGAGCTACTGGCAGAACCTCGATACACATGCTCGTAGCTCGTTCTTGCTTGTAACTGGCATGCTTTTGTACGAGTAACTAGCATGTGTATCACGCGCTTAACAAGGATGTCATCGTGTCACTAATGTATTTACAAAAATATTAATATTTAACTCGCTGTGACTATAAAAAAAAGGAAATTCAATTATGTTGACTGTCGCCGCATTGTAGTTAATTTAATAAAGCCGCATTACTCAGTCTTAGCTCGGTTCATTAATTTGCAATAATTAGTAACTAGTTAACACTAATTAAATATGTATCTTTTAGAAAACTGACAATCCAATGGTTTATTCACGAGACGGAACGGCTCGTAAATATTTATAGCTATATTTTATCAGTATCATTGTTGCTGTGGTCTGCTTATTAAAGACTAGCTGATGCCCGCGACTTCGTCCGCGTGGATTTACGTTTTTCAAAATCCTGCGGGAACTCTTTGATTTTCCGGGATAAAAAGTAGCCTATGTCCTATTCCCGGGATATAAGCTAACTCTGTACCAAATTTCACCAAAATCGGTTGATCGGTTGGCCCGTGAAAAGCTACCAGACAGACAGACAGACAGTATGGATATCTAACTAATATATATAAATAATATATCCTATATATGTAGGTAAAATAAGTACATTATAATTCAATGGTATATGTCCCGCAAATTGCTAATGCGCGTGGCCGCCTTTTTAGTGACGTCAGCGCTAGACTGAAGTTTCGAGCTGATGGTATATTTTTATTTCGGCTGACGTCAAAATGACGTAATTTCGATGTTAATGAGACATGGTTTCACCGCAATAGCCTAGTATCATAACTCTATGGCAATAGCAATTTGCGGGATAATATGGGATCTGCATAGATTGATAGTACGTAAACCTGTGTTGATGCTATGTTGAATGTATAAGAGATTGGGCGTTTAGGAACAGCTGTATTCGCTCCGAACGCCGAGTTACTGAGTCGGGTGTGTGTGCCAAATGCATTTTCCCTCTCCAAATGAGGCTCTGGCGTTTGAACACCACTAGCCTACTTTAAAATAGAATTGTTCACTAAAATATTTCAAATTTGCCTTCGTAGTTGGTTAAGCGTTGCCACTTGCCATCGACGCTGTTCAATATACATTCCTGCAGATCGCATATCTTGTCGGTGTTAGAGAATACCACTGCAACCAAGTAAGTAGGGGAAGACACAGGTATGTTCGTAATTTAAACATATTTTAACACAATACAAAAAGGGGGGGTTCTTAAACGGTGGTGGTAAACGGTTGCGCTATGGTTAGTTAAAATAACATAATAACGAGCCGCATGTTTGGTTAACATGACAAAAGCTGGCCAGGAATGCAGTTCATCTCGCCGGCGCTTCGTCGGCAAGATTGAAAACCTTATAGTATAAGAGCAGGAGGGTCTGTTAAGCCACTCGCATTTATTATTGCAAGAAAACCCAAGTACAGTACCCAGCAGGAAATATTGTACATCGACCTTTAGAAAGAGATAGCGGTTTCGTAGAGCGCTGTCCCTGTCGTTGAGACCGACAAAATATCACATAGGTATGAGTGACAAAGACAACGGTCTAGAAAGCTGAAATCTCATTCTTAAAGATCGATGTACAATATTTTTTGCCGGCTGCTGTGGGGTCTTAGCAAGGTTAATTTAGTTACAGCCCTCAGAAATGTGGAAAACGACCCAGAGAAATAAGATTTAGCAGGTGAATTGTTCAAAGTGTTTATACCAGTAAGCATTTAGTTATATTACCCACTACCCATTATGGTTCTTCGAAGTTCTAGGGTAATTTTCTAATATTTGGTCACTTTTACCCACAGAGAATCCTACCTCAAGAGTACGCCTATACAAGATTTTACATGAGAACAAAATGTTCAATGTTGTTGGGGGACAGAGGAGAATGCTTTGTTATGATTGGTTGACTAAAAAGTCACTTAATCAAGGCAATATATACGGGTGCGAACGAGCGTAGGCTGACTTTTATGCTAAGCCAACTGCCTAAGCTTGGCGATCGGGGGTGTCCGGCTATTAGGTGTCTATAGGTGGTGGTTTGTGCTTTTACCCTAATGCAAATTACCCTGTGATGTAACCTTTCTAGTTTCTACAGCACAGGGTAATCACGCTGCTCCTTCATTTCAGATTTAATCGCGTAGAAATACAGGACCTACTTCCAGTATGTCTCTTCATTATCGCCCGCTGGATGTCTCTCATCATAAACAACCGATGACAGACGTCCACCGCTGGACATAGATCACTTATAGAAGTTTCCACACGCCACGGTATTGCACCACCTGAATTCAACAACTCCCTGCGACTTGCCTTGTGTCGTCCGTCCACATAGTGGTAGGTCTTCCAACGCTGCGCTTTCCGATGCGAGGTCGCCATTCCAGCACCTTGGGACCCCAATGTCTTCGGTAATTCGGTTTTTCGAATTATGTGTCCTGCCCATTGCCACTTCAGCTTCACCACCCGCTGAGCTATGTCACTTATGTCAGTTACTCTGGTTCTCCTACAGATCCCCTCATTTCTGATTTGATCACCTAGATCCAGAGACTATTTCCCTCCCTTACGATAACATCATAATATGTAAGTCTAAAGTCTCAGATCAACTCAGATATCAAGATGTTATAAATAGCAGCTTCGATCGCTTGCTCTTCTCCTATTAAATATCCGTCCGATTTGGTTTCGTGTCACGTATATTGAGCCCCGCATTTTATAAGCCGTTTAAGGATATCGTATATTTAAACGAAGGCGAAGTTTAAACACCTGTTTATCTATAGGGTTGGTAGGTATATATGCAGGCCTGCAGGGGCTACTCGAAGTTTGAAAAGGTAGGTAGTATTTTAAGGTAGATACGTGACGTGCAGCACTTGGAAGGCGACCGCGACTCGCGACAATTAGCCATAGAGCCCATCATAGATAGCAGATGATTCCACGGACTCATATGGAAGCGATTCATTTCCCTGTCAGATACCATATTCGGAACTTCAAAAGAAGATTGAATAGCACAGGTGAATAGGCTACTTTTAGGCAGGCTTGCTCCACCCTAGGCTGCATCATCACCTATTATTTTGTGTGGTTGCCCGTTGCAGTCAAGTGCATGCTCATTTTCGGCACGATAGATTAAAACAAGATTAAAACTATTTTTTATGCTTAACATTTGCTTAACATTCTTTGTGTAACTGTTAACGAGCAGCGTCTGGCTTTGTCGCCGTAATTACCTGCCTCCTAAGGGTCCTTTGTGTTGTCCCCTATAGGGCCCGTAGAGGTTTGTACCAAGTCGGTCGCGCTACGCAAATATTTGAAGCGTTTTGTTTCCGTATGTCTGTCTCGCAAAGGATGCTGGCTGTGAGGTGAGATGTTTATTTATTTATCACTATTGGTAAGGGCTGTCACATTTGCAAAAAAAGTTCAAAACTGTTCGAACGAACTTCACAACTTAAAAATAATCTTGTTCTTGTATGAAGTTACCAATAAATATATAGTTGGTGATGCCCGTGACTTCAACCGTAAGTTTCAGTTTTCAAAAATCCCGTGGAAATTTTTTGATATTTAGGGATAAAAAGTAGCCTATGCCCTTCCCTGGGATGCAAGCTATCTATGTACCAAATTTCATCAAAATCGGTTAATTGTGATGGCTGGATTACTTCTCAAAACATTACTTAAAAAAATTAACTTATCTAAGTTAAGTCTAAAATCGCAATCTAAATAAAATAAAAATTTGCCTGCAATCGTGCAAATAAATGATTTGATTTGATTTGATTTGATTTGAAAAAAATTTAAATCCATACTATCCATACTAATATTATAAATGCGAAAGTGTGTCTGTCTGTCTGTCTGCTAGCCTTTCACGGCCCATCCGTTCAACCGATTTTGACGGAATTTTGTACAGATATAGCTTGCATCCCGGGGTTGGGCATAGGCTACTTTTTATTTCGGAAAATCAAAGAGTGCCCACGGGATTTTTAAAAACCTAAATCCACGTGGATGAAGTCGCGGGCATCATCTAATAAGTAAATAAGTAGGCAACCCAATTTTTTTATTCCAAAATTAAATTCGGGTTAAAGGGAAATAAAGTTTGACTTAACTGCATAATCGTGATTCCCACGTAAACTCGTGTTAAATGTAACACTAAAAATATAAAACCGGGCAAGTGGGAATCGGACTCGCACGCAGAGGGTTCCGTGCCATCGTACAAGTTATATCAATGTACCTACCTAACTTTGAAAATTGAAAATAGGTACCAGTATTTGTTCATGAACACATTATCAAAGTTTAACTATACCAAGTGGGTTGTTATATGAAAGGGCTTTACTTCTATATTCTAAAAAAAATTCATTTATTTTGTGCATAATAGTTTTTGATTTATCGTGCAAAATGTCGCAAAAATACGACTGTAATACGGAACCCTCGGTACGCGAGTCTGATTTGCACTTGACCGGTTTTTTATTATTTTTGTTGTTATAGCGTAGCGGTAATAGAAACACACAATCTGTTAAAATTTCAGCTCTACTTACTTACCTAGTATTAGTTCATGAGACATGATGAGCCCACTAACAGACGGACGGACAGAAGGCTTAGTCATAGGGTTCGGTTGGCACCATTCGGGTACGGAACCCTAAAGATATACGAAGGCAGGGTCTATAGTTCTGTACCGGTAATAAAAACTTACCTGCCTTATAGATGTTATCTCGCGCAGTCAAAGGCGCCGGCCGCCTCCGCATCTCACACTCTGCCATGCAACTATCAATTTAAATGTAAACTTTTAGGGTTTATTTTCGTTTGGAGAGTGGAGAGCTAACGGTGTGGTATTACAACACTTTTGTTAGGTTTTAAGTTTTTGTCGCAAGTGTGCATTAGTCATAAATGGCATACCCGTGCCGTGAAGTAGAAAATATTATAATTTCGTTTATGATAATGTTAGGTACTTTTTCAGCTGCTCATTTTTCTTATTTCTTGTTATACATAGTAATATTTATCGCGAGTTAAGGTAATTTATCGCAAATATAATATTTTAACATCTACCAAATTGCACTTAGGCTGCACTGTTCTAAATCATTTACAAAAACCGGCCAAGTGTGAGTCGGACTTGCGCACAAAGGGTTCCGTACTATTACGGTAGATGCATCTGACGATTCAAAATAATTGAATTTAAAAAAAAAAAAAATTTTTATTACTAGCTGACGCCCGCGACTTAAAACCTAACCTAATCTAACCTAACCGAACCTAAATCCACGCGGACTAAGTCACGGGCATCGTCTAGTATAGACTAACTGACGTGTATCAATTAGACGGGTGCTCTTCCCGGATACAGCGGCGGCAGCCAAACTATTTTATTCATTGTCGTATAAAAATTCTTTTAAAATTGCCTTCCGCTCGCCATCGAGATGGGTGACCAGCGAATGCTATGCTAGAGCTAGGCCAAAAAAATTTATTTTGACATTTGATGTGACTCTGTGTGAATCAACTTCATCATGATCAACCCATAGCCGCTTCCTCTCAGAGTGAGAAGGGGTTTGGCCATAGTCCACCACGCTGGCCAAGTGCGGATTGGCAGACTTCACACACTATTAAGAACACTATGGAGAACTCTCAGGCGTGCAGGTTTCCTCACGATGTTTTCCTTCACCGTTAAAGCAAGTGATATTTAATTACTTAAAAAGCACATAACTCCGAAAAGTTAGAGGTGCATTCCCGGGATCGAATCCCTGACTTCAGATTAGGAGGCAGACGTCCTAACCACTAGGCTATCATAGCTTAATCAACTTACCTTCCTCTTTATGTATTTTTTCTCAGTTTTCCTAGCAATTATATAATTTCCTGCACATATTTAAAATTAGTAGGTCCCTATTTTGTTGCTACAAAGGTACCTAGGTACATAAAGCAAATGACCCCTTTTGCGTGTTTTATGGTAATTGTCCAAATCATAGAATCCGTGGTAATGATTTAGCATTGCTAATCTAGGATGTAGAAAATTTTCATAACTACCTATTCACGTTTGCAGATTCTCTCGTCTTTTGTAGATCTTAGTCTTTTCGGTAGATCCTCCTACATCAATGGGCTTAGAGTAGACGTATTGTTTTATAAATGGCTCCCGCCAACTTAGTGCGAGGCTCCGACAATCCAAATCCTTTGGAAGTGTCGAATCCATAACAATGTACCGTTAGATCTTCTAGGGAGACCATTATGAAAAAAATATATATATTATTAACGTTATTTGTATTTACTTTACTTTCATAAAAATTACCTGGGAGAACGTCGCGTTGGGTTCTGGCTTTGTCTATGTCAAATTTGTACATCATAGTACATAATATAAGTAATCTATTACTAGTATTATAATAAAGTAAGATGTACAATAGGCACATGCGGCCTTATCGCTAAAACAGCGATTTCTTCCAAGCAACCCTAGGGTGTAGAGTAGTGATACTATAGAAGTATAGATAAAGTAAGCGGAAGGGGAGTACGATTTAGCTTGTTTAATACCCAATGCTATATACTTATTGAAATCGTAGCATTTCCTGGAGGATGTTCCTAATAAAGATCGCCCTGGGGAATGCGGGCTTTATGTCAATTATCGTGGACATTAACCGCATAGTATAGTGTAAGTAAAGCTACGTGAAGCGCGAACGAGTTGGAGTATAAATAAACTGCAGCTGCATCGGTTATCGGAATTAGAAAAAATCGTTTGGTCCGTGTAACGCCGTAACGCTCCGTACACTCCGTTCAATGCTGGTTCAATGACATGACGGAAGCTGGCTGAGGAATTAAACGTGGAATTGTGTGCTTAGATGTATTGATTAATTACAGTATAGTACTATAGTACCCTAGGCTACACACACACAGTAGATTCCTCCTACGTCAATAGTAACATAAAATGCTAAACCTTATAAATATAAGGAAAAGGTAGCTGACTGATCTATCAACGCACAGCTCAAACTACTGAACGGATCGGGCTGAAATTTGGCATGCAGATAGCTATTACGACGTAGGCATCCGCTAAGAAAAGGTTTTTGAAAAGTCAACTTCTAAGGGGGTGAAATAGGGGTTTGAAATTTATGTACTAGTTACATTGTGAAACTGCAGATCTGTCGTAGTTTCGTAATGTAACTAGCTTATGCTCGCGACTTCGTCCGCATGGACTACATAAATTTCGAACCCCTATTTCACACCCTTACGAGTTGAATTTTCAAAAATCCTTTCTAAGCGGATGCCTACGTCATAATAGCTATCTGCATGCCGAATTTCAGCGCGATCCGTCCAGTAGTTTGAGCTGTGCGTTAATAGATCAGTCAGTCAGTCAGTCACCTTTTCCTTTTATATGTATAGATTAAGCATATCAACAAGACCTGGCAGTCTTATTAGATCTAGTGGCTTTGAATTGCCATGGTATTATAACGTGATATTTACCAAGCCTCGTGACCAATTCGACAGTACTTTATATTTTCAGCAGTTCACAATAATTATTGTACTTAATAGTAACAATGTTATAAATAACAAATGTAACCTGTGCAAATGTGTTCTATTGGATTCAACCACGGTTACATTGACAATACATAGAAATAAAAACTTTCGAAATTTGCAGTAAATCAGAAAAAATAGATTTAAAATCTGCACAACAGAATTCTTAGAATTCTCACCATGAGTTCTTACAATATTTTTTGGCACTAACTCAACAAAAGTGCATCAAAAAAACTGGATCAAAGACCTAGTCGACCTAGTTGTTGCTCTATTTATATTTCTTCACTACCGCTTAGTGCCGGAACACTGAAAACGCTTTGAACCTCCCACGTATTATTTTAGTTACATTAACCACGTTCTATTGACCACTCAACATTTTTTTTTGCATAATGTAAGATAAATATTTTTAAAGTACGCTGAACGGACGCTATCAATTACCGTCAAGTTTACAGCGGACTTAAACGGCGTCCAGTCAACTGACAGCCATACACCGTCAAGTTTAAGACGCCTCTTCAAGTCTGTTGCTGACTCGACTCTGAGCTTTCTTATGAGACCCATAGCGACCATATCTCGGATCCACATGGCTGGCAACACGCACTGTTCGAAGACTTTGGTTTTCAAGCACTGAGGAATTTTGGACGAGAAGACATCTCGAAGCTTCCTGAATGCTGCCCAGCTGAGTTACTAGTTATAATAGACCTAAAGACACATTACGTATAATGCGTAAAAATTGACTTCTCGCGCGCCATTTTAACTTTGTGTGTCATTGTACGATTTTAGTCCTTATTTTAAAGTGAAATGTACTTTTGACATGATAAATGACTAGCAAATGTCAAGGAATTCTGCTTTACGTTCCAAAACGCGAGTAGCTGACGTTGGCCTTGCAGCCGCTTTACCAGATAACTTATGGCCAAAATCTGCTTCTTTCTGGACTCCCCAGAATCATCAACGCCAGCGTGGTAGGCCGAGGCGACGTTGGCGGGATGATTAGATAAGTTTACAGTCACGTGGCCTGAAGAGGCACGGAATAGGGAATGGTGGACGGATCAGAGGGACGCCTGTGCCTTGGGGCCTTTGGTACAGTGCAGGCCACAGATAAAGTAACAACATACTTCCTTTATCTATGGTGCAGGCTGATTTATATTAAATTAGTTGACCCATAGAGTTAAAATGGCGCGTGAGATGTCTTTTTGTACGGACTAATACGGACAATGAAGATTGAAGAAACATTATTGGTAGGTACCTATATTTAATTTAATTCATAAAATCAATTGGTTTACGTTAAATATTTGCGGTTTTCCTTCAACAAGAAGAATGAAGATGACGTGAATCGTATTTTTCTAATTCCAAGAAGTATGTTTCATCCCTGTTTCATCGGTTTGTTTTCATTTCATTACAGTTTAGTAAACATACAGTTAATTATAGTAAGACTAGAGAATCTCATGGCAAATAGGCATAGGCAAATTTTCGGCATTTACCATTAATTATCATACCACTAGATTTATGTACTTATTTAAAAACAACCAATAATTTTTAGGGTTCCGTACCTCAAAAGGAAAAACGGAACCCTTATAGAATCACTTTGTCTGTCTGTCTGTCAAGAGACCTACAGGGTACTTCCCGTTGACCTAGAATCATGAAATTTGGCAGGTAGGTAGATCTTATAGCTGACATTTGGGGAAAAATCTGAAAACCGTGAATTTGTGGTTATATCACACAAAAAAAATTGTGGTCATGAACTAATAATTATAAATAATATCATTCTAAAACAGATTTTTATTTATTTTTAGTTTTTGAATTATCCTGCAAAATTTCGAAAAAATACGACTGTAGTACGGAACTCTCATTGCGCGAGCCTGACTCGCACTTGGCCGGTTTTTTATTATAACACTGAGTAACAATATTCACCACAGAGTATATAGGATGTTCACAGAGTACAGTGTTTTTGGAATTTAATCTCCGTATTTTTCATGAGATTTTGGCTTACCTATAGTAATTGGAGAGAGTAGAAAAGTGTTCAGTAGACCAATCTCGAGTGTTGAGTGACTTGACTCGGAAGATGACAGGTTCTTTGAAAATATTGCGAGTTCTTGGACTTCTGAATTTCTTTCAATGTATCCTCATTCCACCATACCTATCTATCTATCGGTTCCAACTTTTAATCCATTGACTATACGATAGCTAAACTGTGCCGTTGTTTCGCATGAATTTGCCAGCTTCGCTGTTCGATGAAAAGTCAATGTAAACAAATTTGAGAGTTCCCTCAGAAGTCAGAACCCGTCAGTCGATGACAAACTTAGTATGACAGGTTCTTTAAATATTGGGAGTTATTCCACTTCTGAACTTCTCAATTTCTTTCAACGTATCCACATTCCACCATTCCTATTTATTTATCGGTTCCGACTGGTAATCCATTGACTGTATGATATCTAAACTGTGGCAGTGGTTCGCTTGAATTGGCCAAGTTCGCTATTCGATGAAAAGTCAATGTAAACAGATTTGAGAGTTCCCTCAGATGTCAGAACCCGCCAGCCGACGACAAACTTAATATAACAGGTTCTTTAAATATTGGGAGTTATTCCACTTCTGAACTTCTTTCAACGTATGAATTGAAACGACTAATATGAATTTCTTATAGTGTGTGGTGTAAGTACCTATCTTATCTGTGATAGCTTAGTGGTTAGGACGTCCGCCTTCTAATCGGAGGTCGGGGGTTCGATCCCGGGCACGCACCTCTAACTTTTCGGAGTTCTTAATAATTAAATATCACTTGCTTTGACGGTAAAGGAATACATCGTGAGTAAACCTGCATGCCTGAGAGTTCTCCATAATGTTCTCAAAGGTGTTTGAAGTCTACCAATACGCACATGGCAGACTATGGCCAAAACCCTTGTCACTCTGAGAGGAGACCCGTGCTCTGTAGTGAGCCGGCGATTGGTTAATCATGATGATGACCTATCTTATCTTCCTATAGGCTATGGCTATAAACGAGCAATTCTCGTATCTATTTCACATTTACCTATTCCGTAATCTACGAGTATACCTACCTACCAATAAAGCATGATGTCGTATAAAATAGATAAAGAGGCGATTATTTTCCTTCTTGGAAACCAAACGGTAGCCTTTTGAAGAGTGTTATTATTAGAAAAGAATGTTTACAAGCAAACTAATGCGTGTAACTAGGTACTGGCTATAGTGATTCCGCGATAAAAACAGCCATTGCGCACTGGAGCGCTGAAATTATGTGATTAGCTGTGAATGTGTAGCAATAGGGTCTTGACTGTAGAACTTAATAAAATGATGTGATTTTTTGTATAGCGGTAGGTTATGGGGCTATTTTGAGTGTCCCGCGTGCGCGGATCTTAGAGAAGCAGCACAGGGAGCAAGTGACAGTGTCAACGCCCAAAATCTGGTAGCCCGTATGGTGTCAAGCGAAAATGAGTGGCACAGATACGGTCAGATGCTGTAAGCTATAATGTTGACAAGGGAAGATAGAGAAAAACAAGAAAAAAAGGAGAGAGAGCAACCAGAGGGTCAGCACGAAGTAATGTTACACGGTTCCGTGCTGATCTCGCAGAGGGGGAGGTCTTTTTAGTCCGTGCGAGTCGGACACACCCTGTCGATAGATTTTTCCTCCTCCTTAAAAAAAAAAAAAGGTTATGGGGCTAGAATTCATGTCGATCCGTTGCTCCATTGCAACGTGATTGAAGGACAAACCGACAAACCAACAAACAAACACACTTTCGCATTTATAATAAGGGTAGTGATAAAAAGCGATTATTGACGTCACAAGGCGTAAACGACAAAATGTTTTTCAATTTTTTTACATAAAAAAATATTTTCCCGCAGAAATTACTCTGAGTATTTATTACTCTATCTATTCGAAGAATAAATAGAAATACTTACACAAAATAATCCTGTAAATAAAATAATAATAAAATTATATTTTATTTGAGATAAAGAATTTTCCATTTAAAAACACTTTGCTTGACAATGATTGACCGTCTTCAGTTGCAAATACTAATCCTTAAGTAGGTATCTATTATTATTTAATACGTAGGTAGATACACAGATACACACACAGATAGCTAGATATCTATTAATTAATAACCGTGAGATAATGGCGTAATTGCTACAATTATACCTATCTCACCATTGAAATACAATTGTTTTAATATTTGCGTGATAGTTTACAGTTTTTCACTTTACAGACTTCGTTTATTTTTTCTTGGAAAGTCGTCTTTCAAGGGTGCTAACGAGAACCTATTACTAAGTCTCCACTGTCCGGCTGTCTGTCCGTCCAGCTGTGACCTATGCGTCTGTCCGAAATTTTCCATGGTGCGCGCTTATTCAACCCTTGCATTTGTGACGAGACGTTTTGTCAAACGTTTGTCGGTCTCACTCAACGACAGAGACAACGCTCTACGAAACCGCTATCTCTCTCTAAAGATCGATGTACAATATTTCCTGCCGAGTACTGTACAGGCATATTATGTCGTCGTCACATAGCTTAGGTTATTCATCATCATGATCAACACATGGCCGGCTCACTACAAAGCACGGGCCTCCTCTCAGAGTGAGAAGGGGTTTGGCCATAGTCTAGCACGCTGGTCATGTGCGAATTGGTAGACTTCACACATCCTTGAGAACATTATGGAGATCTCTCAAGCATGCAGGTTTCCTCACGATGTTTTCCTTCACCCTATGTACTTAAAACGCACATAACTCCGAAAAGTTAGGGGTGCGTGCCCGGGATCGAGACCCCGACCTCCGATTAGAAGGCGGACGTCCTAACCACTAGGCTATCACAGCTTCTTAGGTTATTATCTTAAATTAATTACTAGTGTGTCCTAGCGCAAGGACATGCGCATGATAATTATAAAATTTACATGCAACATCAATTAACTAATCAACACACATAGCAATTTATAGATGCTATTAAATTAAATACTAGATAATTTACTAATTATAATTGTGTAGCTACCATATACCATACCATAGCGTGGACTACACAAAGTTCAAACCCCTATTTTACTCCCTTAGGGGTTTTCAAAATTCCTTTCTTAGCAGATGTCTACGACATTTGTCTATGGCTGACCTTGGCGGCAGTCCCGTTACCAAATGATAAAGAGAAGACTGATAATGTGATGACGAGGTTAAGTTACTTTTTATTAAGTAGGTACTTTAAAAAACATAAGAAATTAATGGATTTTGTTTTATTAACCAACTACCTACATCAAAAAAAAACTTTTAATATTCGCAAAACATTCGCAGAAATTTCGCGAATATCCGCGAATGCGAATACCAATATTCCTTAGATCACTAGCATATACATTATAGTATAAACATACCAGAAGTGAAGTTAAATATTAACCACGACACACAGCGGTATATCGAGAGTTTTGCCTTTCTTAATAACCTTACTGCAATATTAACTTGATTAGGGCACAATTGCTATTGAAACCACTCAATCAGAAATGCGACCTAAATACAAAAGCATTTAATAGTCGAATGAGTCTGTGGTCGAACACAGACTGCCTTAAGAATCATCAAACACTTGCTTTTATACCAATCGATTCGAGATGGTGATGCAACACATCACATGACTTCTGTCAGAGATAATTAATTATTATAAGTGGGCTAACAATAGCTTTTGATAAAGTACAATATTATAGTGAACTACGATAGCGCTACAACATAAAAAACTCTCATTACCATACCTGCGCCTTACCAGCGTTGTAGGTTACTACGGCGAGGTTCGAAACGAGACATACAATTACAATACATTAAACAGAATTGCACCAACAAGTGTCTCTAGCGAGTCGCTGGCAAATTGAAAAATAAAATAAAGTACAGAGTAATTATAGATGCAAATAAGCGCTGCCACGGCGGCGCCACTAGACGCGGTAATAAATTAGCCACCTTAAAAGGGCGTTTGTGCACTCATCCGTGAAATCACGGATTCCGTAAAAATACGAATCGAATGAGTACGTATTTGTATGACGGCCACTTTGAAGAATCACGGGTACGAACCGAATACGGATGAGTGCACAAAGGCCTAAGGTGTCATAATAATACAACGCGATTATGCGATCACCGCAAAGTAGTTCCTTCTCTCTCGCACATTCTAACATTTTCAATGATTGTAAAAGAATTGGTAGGTACACTTAACAAATGTGGCTATGTCAAGTCCTAAACAATAAAATTACGTTCATTTTAAGCTTTAATGCAAACTTTTTTCTTTTTTTCACAGCAATCCGGACGGTTCATTTCACTTCATTCCTCACTTTCGTTCGCGATAAGCGGCGCTGTCTATCTTTTTCCTAGTCTTTGGTCATCCCTCAGTCAGTATGCACTAATAAATCAGTCTACCCTAAACATAGTTTGCGGCATTTGATTAAAGTCTAATTTAGATTCAGTATGCGCGAAGAGCGATGTAAAACAAGCAATGCAAAGTGTCAAATAATGAGTTATTGTGTTAACGTGAGTCACCGCTACCTGCGCGGGCGCATCAACACCATTGAGAGAAGAGGACAAAAGATAAGACACCACACATCTTTTGTGTGAGAATAGTTTGACTGCGTTTTGAGTGTGAAAATGGATATTAGATATCCGTTTAGTTAAGCTCCAGGTTAGTAGGTACCTACCTACCATATTAAAAATAGTGAATAGTTGAATACCTGGTTGATTATATTATTTGATCAAGTGTTTTATGTACATTTTATTAGTTCAGTTGGTATTTTATTTCGTGAGGCGTTCCAATTTACTGCTTTGCACAGGGTTGGCACTTGGTAGGAAAAAAACATCGGGACGGCAAAGTTGCGGGACTCTACTACTTTTTTATATTTTTAACACATTAAACAAATCTTAATCTAATATTTGATATAGGTAATTATAAAGAAAATAATTGAGATAATAAAGTATAATATTTAAAAATAAAATATTGTGCGGTAAAAGAAAATAGATTTTATCTCGCCTAAATTGGCATAGCTAATCATTTAAGGTGATTGGGTTGGTGTTTCGATTGGCATTTATTTCAAATCGGGACAGTATTTTTTTTGTAAACCAAACGACTAATTATATAAATATAAAAATATATACTACATACTAAACCAATGTTCTGGGCACCCTGCCTCGTTACAATTGTTTAAATGATATTTTTGCTTTGCAGTTTTAATATTTAATTGTTTTAGGCTTGTATTTTATTTATAGTATCAAAAATATAATAAAAAAACCATTTTAATAAATCAATGTTATGGCTTATTACATTTAATATATTTTTATAAATATGAGATATAATTGAATAATTTTCACTTTTCCTTTCCAAAATACAAAGTAAGCGTGAAGCTTGATTTTGGACTTTAGAGTAGATACGGCAACAGGTTTGGAGCATTAGACTTGAATCCACTCCTTGATCGTAGCTATTGAACTTTTGCATATTTTATAAGCAAAAAGAAATCCTGACTTACCGCGGGAAGAAAAAGAACGGAACACGTGTAATCTTTTCTTCTTCTTCTTTGTGTCAGTCTTTTCTTCTCTGTGTCATATCTATATTTTTTAAATCTTCTGTTTTTGCGGGACATGTTAAAAATCGGGAATGAAAATTCTGTTAAGCGGTAGCCCTGGCTGCGAAGAACCGGCTCTGATTACGACCGTTTCAATTAAGGAATGCATTGAAACAAATTGGTTTTGCTTTGATCATTCAGAATTTGGAGTTTGGACGCCTTTTGGGTCAATGGCGTTCGGATAAGATTTGTTTTTAAATTTGTCTGAATTTAATTTTCCGAATATTCTAGATGAAAGCGCGAACGGAGCGTTTATTGTTTGCTCGTTAAAGGGATTTAGAATTTTATAGCCTTTTTAGCAGTAATTTATTTAAGAGGTTAAGCTTTCAAATCAGCTTAAATACCTATAAGCAAAGCATGGTTAAATAGTAAGACTATTTAGTACATAATTATGTCTTACGTAGAAATATGAAATTTGGCAGCTAGCAATGTCTTATACATTGATTTATGTCTTATAGCACAAGTAAAGGGAAAAATCCGAAAACCGTGACTTTGTGGTTACATCACAAAAAAAATAAAAGTGTAATTTCTTGTACAATGGTACGGAACCCTTCGTGTGCGAGTCGGACTCGCACTTGGCCGTTTTTTTTAAATGCTAAGTTGTGTGGCAAAAAGCTGTGATAGCCTAGTGGTTAGGACGTCCGCCTTCTAATCGGAGGTCGGGGGTTCGATCCCGGGCACGCACCTTTAACTTTTCGGAGTTATGTGCGTTTTAAGTAATTAAATATCACTTGCTTTAACGGTGAAGGAAGACATCGTGAGGAAACCTGCATGCCTGAGAGTTCTCCATAATGTTCTCAAAGGTGTGTGAAGCCTACCAATCCGCACATGGCCAGCGTGGTAGACTATGGCATAACCCTTCTCACTCTGAGAGGAGACCCGTGCTCTGTAGTGAGCCGGCGATGGGTTGATCATGATGATGATGTGGTGTGGCTTTGAAGTCTCCAGTGGGGCCGTTTTGCTTGCTATGCGACAAACAATGCGCCCAGATGTACATAGATTAGATAGTGGTGTACTGGTGTTACACCAGCCAACAGGGACTCATTGAAACGCGCCGCTAGAACAAATTACTCTAAGCTGAAGTGTTACGCGATTAAATCCGCTGCTTTGAGCAATGTTGTCCTTTAAATAATAAATAAATAAATAAATAAATAAATCTTTTTTATTCGTATAAACTTTTACAAGTACTTACGAATAGTCGGATGCATCTACCACTGGTTCTGAATGCCTTTCCTACCGAGAAGAACCAGCAAGAAACTCGGCGGTTGCTCTTTTCAAATATTTGATATAGGTACAAGATTATGCCATGTATACAAAAAAAATAAAAACCGACTTCGATACACAAACACTAAAAATTGAAAAATAATTTAATTTATTACCGAATATATTATGTATACAAGAATTAATATAGTTCCATAATAATACTTTTTGGTGCCGGTGCCAATTAGCTTTAGCTGCGCGAATCGTCTAGACTTCATATTTTTATGAGACTCCACAATGGCACCTCACTGGCACCGACCCCAAAAAATATTATTATGGAACTATATTAATTCTTGTATACATAATATATTCGGTATATTCGGTAATAAATTAAATTATTTTTCAATTTTTAGTGTTTGTGTATCGAAGTCGGTTTTTATTTTTTTTGTAAAAAATTTTTATTTCACAATTTTTAGTGGTCCCATGGAATTATGCTATGACTGGTTAAAAATCTACTGTTTACTAAGCTATTACACTGATCGCGAGCAATTTACTCTTATCCGTTGAGGAGTTCCAGTATCTATCTTCGAAGATGTTCATCAGATCTTCACCAAATTTAAATGGGACCAACTTTGAAGTATACCCTTTCAAACAAAAAAAGAATTTTCAAAATCGGTCCAGGCGTCTTCGAGTAATCGGGGAACATACATAAAAAATGAAAAAAAAAAAAAAAGATTCCGACGAATTGAGAACTTCCTCCTTTTTTTGAAGTCGGTTAAAAATAGTATTTGTAGTCTTGTGCGTTGCTGGAACGAGCTGCTGGTCAGGTCTTTGACTTACTAAGCTTTTCATCTGGTACAAGTTTTGCGATCTAAAAGATCGCAAAACTTGTAATGATACTCAATCTTCGACGAGTTCGGGGTTCGATCCCGGGCACGCACCTCTAACTTTTAGGAGTTATGCAGTTATTGTTACGTATAGGTTACAAAAAAGGCGGACAAACGACATCAGACGAGTCGCAAGAAGGCGCTGGATTCAGGTGGCGCAAGACCGTGGAGTGTGGAAGTCCCTACAAGAGACCTATGTCCAGCAGTGGACGTCTATCGGTTGATGATGAAGACGATTAGTAACAATAGTCGCTATTAATTAAAAAAAAATCGTCTTTGCGGAGTGTACCTTCTGTACCTGGAAGGAACTACTATTCTGTGATTATGATTATGCACCTTTCTTTATGCATTCAGCTGTCAAGAAGGGTGGTACTTGGCGCCCCTCGCTGGAGAGGCTGTACGTCACTCTCGACGCAAGGCACGTCGGGGAAATTCAATAAAATGCACTTTCTACGGCTATTTTCTGCTCCTTTGAGTCGCATGTTTAATGTAAATACGTCACTGGAACGTAGGTCTACCTAATCTAACCTATCTATATCTATCTGATTTAGGTTTTTAAAAACCCCGTGGGAACCCTTTGATTTTCCGGAAAAAATGTAGCCTATGTCACTCTTCAGGTTTTAAACTATACCCATGCAAAATACCACGACAATCCGCTGCTCCGTTGTGATCTGATTGATGGACAAACCAACAAATCAACAAACAAACGCACCTTCGCATTTATAATATGGGTAGGGATTCGAAAATACATGTATGTGTAGGAAAGAAACTAATTAGCCTTTCCTAGATAGAAGATAATGATGAAAATGATTAAGACGGATTATGTCAGGATTACAAGATAATTAGATTAACCGAGCCTTCGTGGGCGCACTAACATTATTCTTGCACACTATTACGAGAGATATCACAGACTACCCTCAATCATATATATACCCTGAATCATGATAACAACGTCTCTTATGAGACTAGACAATGCTTATTAACACTAGCTAAGTCCCTACCTAGCTACCGGCTCCACCATGTCCCCATACCGGTCCCAGACCAACCAGCTAACCTAGCACACCACAATTAGTTTAATTAACATCAACTACAACAATAATAATAGTAATAACACAGTACGACACACATAGTGTCTACTGAGAAGTGCCCTTGGCAAGAACCACACGAATAATGTCTCGTAACACACTGCGCATCCGCTTTTATAGTCTCACAATGACGGTGGGGCGATTACGTAATGTTGAATGAGCAATCTTTTTAGAATTATTAAAAACGGTGCTACCGACATATGTATAATGGCATTTCTATTCATCCATTTCATTTAAACGTATTTCATTTCATTATCTATGTAGTAGGTATAACCCTCAAAGGCATACTAAGTACAAGTCCCTATACGGTATATATACCTATACTGTACTTTTTTATTTAAATTTTAAACCATTAAATATTTTTAATTTCCCTATTTTCTCAGATAGCTAAGTTAAGTATCTAAGTAGGTAGAGGAACTTAGTGATTTTACAACTTAAAACATCAGCTTATTTTGTTGCAAAAAATTGATTAAATATTGCTAGTATTATCTACGTTATTTATGTTTTTCGATGCTATTAAAAACCTGTGCTCCATTAATATTAAGATACGGTAAAATGTATAAACTTCCGCCTTAAATATCATTGAGCAGAAGTCTACCGCTATCTTTAGCGGCCGGCGAGTTCATGCCGGAGGTGTAAGGTAAACAAAGCGCGGTCAATATCCCACCACAAATAGACGCAAGTTTGTCGTACTGTGTATACAGATTACAGACTATACTGCACCGCATTGCGTGCTGCATTCAACGGGTTAAGCCACAGTTGGTACTATAAATAAAGTAACTAATAGAAAATTTATTTTTTTAATAGGAAGCCAACGGTATACAAAGAAATATTTTTTTTATCTAAATTAAAAGTAAAAAAACCGGCCAAGTGCGAATCAGGCTCGCGCAATGAGGGTTCCGTACTACAGTCGTATTTTCTCGACATTTTGCAGAATAATTCAAAAACTATGATACATAAAAATAAATAAAAATCTGTTTTAGAAAGCACTGGTGAAGACCTTTCATATAGTTGATATAGTTATCTTACTTAGAAAATTGAAAATACTAATTATTAGTTCATGACCACAATTTAATTTTTTTTGTGTGATCTAACCCTAAATTCACGGTTTCAGATTTTTCCCCAAATGTCAGCTATAAGATCTACCTACCTGCCAAATTTCATGATTCTAGGTCAACGGGAAGTACCCTGTAGGTTTCTTGACAGACAGACAGACAGACAACAAAGTGATCCTATAAGGGTTCCGTTTTTCCTTTTGAGGTACGGAACCCTAAAAAACAACATTGAATTAAAACTAAAATAAATTAAATCTAAAACCTCATCAAGACCACCGCTGCGAGGCATTTTACCCAAGATGCTGGCAGCATTACCCCTTTGGATGGCCAAACTAATTCTTTGACCAAGGTACCTGCCAGCTCTCGGGTCCATGGTTGACTCGATAACCCTTTTCGAAATTTCCTCAATAAGAGCTCGAGCCCCTGGGCCCCACGGCCCCAAGGTCTCCATACCAAAAGGCACGAATATGAAGCTCCCATCGAGGTTTTCATATTTGCGCCTCTTGGCCAGTTCGGCGCTGATGGCCGCTGCACCCGCCATAGAGGAGGTCGCCTGAATGTGGGATGCAGCTAAAGTGTCTGCCACGTTGCATCCCCAACAAGCGACCTGCCCATCTTCCAAGGTACGAGCGTCATACCATCATAATAGAAATGATATCCACTGTAATATATCTAGGACAATGTGTCGCCGATTTTGAGCAACATACTCATGCAAAAATATATACAAGGTTTTATAGCACAAGTGAAGGAATAAATCCGAAAACCGTGAATTTGTGGTTACCAACAAAAAAAAATTAAATGTGATACTGAACAAGTTAGTATTTTCAATTTTCAAAGTAAGATAACTATATCAAGTGGGGTATCATATGAAAGGGCTTTACCTGTACATTCTAAAATAGATTTTTATTTATTTTTATGCATAACGGTTTTTGATTTATCGTGCAAACTGCAAAGTGTCGAATAATTCGACTGAAGTAAGGGAACCCTCGGTGCGCGAGTTTTACTCGCACTTGGCCGGTTTTTTTTTCACATTTGTCATATTTGTCGGGCTTATTAGTTCAGTAATATTCTTTTATTCGACCTTCGGCGTACTCAAATTACTTAGCAATGGGCTAATAACCACCCGTTTCTATTCATGAGACCCGGCCATGGCCCATGGGATCCCATAGAATCCCTTCCTGTTTGAACAAATGTTTTGTAAGTTTTGCGTCTACCCACGGTATGTGTGCCAAAGATATTTAATTATCTGACAGATCGGATAAAAATTTAAGTATCTATGTGCGTTGCGTGGTGGTGGTGGTAACTGCTTGATTTTCTCCATTTGTAGTATAGCGGGGGGTCGGCTGGTTCATTTGTAAAATGAATATTTGAAAAGAGCAACCGCCGAGTTTATTGATGGTGTACTTAGTAGAAAGAGCATTTTGAAGCAGTGATAGATTCATTTGACGAATTAAAAGCATAATAATACTACTTATGACGCAAAAGTTTTTTTTTATTGCTTGCTATCCAAAATCAGACTAGCCTAAAAATTCAAGACTCAAGAGTAGACTGTTATCTTGTCTTGTCGCATTGATGAGTAGGTAAGAGACAATTAGTACACTTATAAACTTTAGGATATTATAAAAAAACATGAATATCTAAATATATAAAAGGAAAAGATGACTGACTGACTGACTGGTCTATCAACGTACAGCTCAAAATACTGGACGGATCGAGCTGTTTGGCATGCAGATAGCTATTATGACGTAGACATCTGCTAAGAAAGGATATTTGAAAATGTAACCCCTGATCCACGCGGACGAAGTAGCGAGCATAAGCTAGTCAAGATATAATATATTTACCAAAAACAGATAGGGGACAACGTTGGAGAATATGTACATACAAAAATAACTTCATGTTTATGATAACAAAGTCTTATAATATAGTCATACCTTATATAAAAAATATGCATGCTATGCAATAGCCGTTCTGTTGTTATTAACGTAAGTAAATCTCTTAGATTCGTGTAAAAAATGGTTAATAAGATACGAAAAACATACATAATATTCATGTCTCACGCTGCATTCTTGGGTCTTAAAGTGCGTCAATACCTACTCAATAGACTGAAATTGTCTTTTTACTTGCTTGATAATCCTAATCTTAAATTATAAACTTTTTCCTCACATTGTTATTGTATGTTCCATAAAAGCTTTTTTTCTGTTACTTTTTTATTCAATAAACTCATCTGTCCCTATAGGTACGTACCCAAGTATTTTTTTGTTATTTTTCCTATAAAATACTCCTCCAAAGTACAAGATTACAAACTAAGTTAAGATGCCGAATTGTCAATGATGAAATCTGTCCCAATAGGCTACTTGACAATTTTTTTAAGTTGGTCTTAAATGGTTAATATTTGTCCTATTATATCAAAAAAATTAACACTATATTTTTTTGCGCCCTAAAAACCGTAAAACTTTAATTTAAAAAAATATTTTTCTTAGACAGGTGAAAACACTGTCGGCCATGTTTGGCCGATAGATTATCTGTGCTCTGACGTCATGCATTTGTAAACAACAGTATAACCCAGGGTTATACTGTTGTTTACAAATGCATGACGTCAGAGCACAGATAATCTTTATCTGTGCTCTGACGTCATGCATTTGTAAACAACAGTATAACCCAGGGTTATACTGTTGTTTACAAATGCATGACGTCAGAGCACAGATAATCTATCGGCCAAACATGGCCGACAGTGTTTTCACCTGTCTAAGAAAAATATTTTTTTAAATTAAAGTTTTACGGTTTTTAGGGTGCAAAAAAATATAGTGTTAATTTTTTTGATATAATAGGACAAATATTAACCATTTAAGACCAACTTAAAAAAATTGTCAAGTAGCCTATTTTTTGCAACCAACATCAGAAGTGGGATCTTCACCCTTAGTTGAAAACCTTTAAGTTTACATTTCAAATGGTCCTTAGTCCTAACTCCTATACACCCTTGAGTGTACCCATTTAAGGGCTATATTATATCATAGATTTCAAAAGAAACACATTTCACAGATTTTATTAAAATACTTATCTATAGTGAATGTAACTAATTATATTGCAGAGCTTTACTAAGAATTTCGCCCTTACTACACGTAACAATAAGAGCTACAAACCGTACACAGGACAATCCCAAGATTTTACTATAAAACAGTAAATGTACATAATAAAATACATTTGCTCTAGCCTAAAGCATTGTAAGATTTTCGTCCTTATTTCACGTGTAAATAAGAACTGATATTAATTGAATTAAAAAAGGACAATGTAGAGATTTCATGCTCCATTCGATTACGGTTTTACAAAGCCATCCCAGTAATCCGACCGCTAATCCCCGTGCCCTTAATACAGTCCTTGTGTGCCTCGCGTTGATAAAAGCCGAGTAATTCCGTGTGGATTACATAACCTGGTACTGTAAAATGTATTGTTATCTATGGTTCATTCATTTGCCCGATAGGAATGGCTAGGAATGGAAGGACAAAGAACAACAGCTACAGCTGGCTACAGTTTAGCAGAAGATCTAGCTACAGTGTGACAAGGCTATCATGGCGCGTGGCGAAAATCGGAACTAACGTTGCCGTCGTGTCCCCTTTGTTCTTGTTTGAATATTCGGAATATTCTTAGCGTTTGTTCTCCAACAGCGCCCCCCTGTCAATGTCATTCAAGTGCCAAGAGAGCCTTGTCGCACTGTAAACGCATATAGGCACTGTACAGCTGTTTGGTGTCGATGGTCGCTAACTATAGGCCTCATAAGAAAGCTCAGAGTCACTCAGTGGGCGATGGAGAGAGAAAGAAAAATAAACGTTTTTTCTTTCTTTCTTTCTTTCTTTCTTTCTATGCTGTTAATTTTCAAATCAGAAATGAAGTGATCCGTAGAAGAACCGTAGACATTGTATCAGTGGCCGACGACGACAACAGTTGGTGTCACGTAAAAAAGCCTTTAAACTTGCGCAGTGGGTAATTTATCGATCTACCTCATACCACAAATGAAATAATCTATACTATTATATAAAGAGGTAATGTCGTTAAGTTTGTTTGTAGGGGGTAATCTCTGGAACTACTGAACCGATTTTGAAATTTCTTTCACCAATAGTAAGCTACATTATTCCTGAGTGACAAGGGCTATATTATATATACGCGGGCGAAGCCGCGGGGATCAGCTAGTAGTTAGATATAGAGGACGGTAACAGCGTATGTTCTACTGTTCTTTCCTGAAGTATAAAATAGCATATTTCGGTCAAATTTTCGTTTCTAATTTAGCAATTTTAAGACTATAAATTGATCCAATACATAATAATATAATCGAAATCTATAACCATTTATCAGATTAGGTACCATTGTAAACTTTTTTGATTTGTATAAAGTGAAGTGACGTAATGGTGATAATTAAAATCAGTACCCTTATTATAAATGCGAAAGTGTGTTAGTTTGTTGGTTTGTTGGTTTATTGGTTTATTGGTTTGTTGGTTTGTCCTTCAATCACGTCGCAACGGTGCAACGGATTAGCGTGATTTTTTGCATGGGTATAGATAAAGACCTGCAGAGTGACATAGGCTACTTTTTATCCCGGAAAATAAAAGAGTTCCCACGGGATTTTTAAAAAACCTAATTCCACGCAGACGAAGTCGCGGGCATCAGCTAGTGATTACATAAACTTAAAACTAAAGCTACGAGGGTTCCAAACGCGCCCTGTTCTGAGAAGAAGCCCACATCTAAGTCAGCCGGGCTATTTCATACATTTTGTTTGCTGTATTCACTATTCACAATCCGAATCTCTGCGTCACAGCGATCCTCAATAACATATTTATTATACAATTGTTCTTTTTTTTTCAGGTAAAAAGCTGCATCTTCACGGATCGCGTAAGGTGTAAAGAACGCAAGGTATTTTTGGTTTGCCCGCTGTTTTAATACTTTTTACCTGAGTGACAGAGAGGTCCGATAAAATTTATTGAATACTCAATTTAGCAAGACAGACTAAATAAAAAAGGTAGACGGAGGATTGTTATTGTAACTGTCCATAGAAGTTAAAAACACAAAAAACATACACTGCCAAAATAATTAAGTCGATTGCTCTACCTGTAGGCCGATTCCGTAAAACCTGCATCAATCATTATTACAATCGCAATTGTTGTGATTGGCTGAATTCATAGTATTCTTGTTGCAACAATGAATTGTAGCCAATAGTGAGCGAGCGTCAACCAATCAGAGGTGATTGCGATCGTGACATTGTAGCTGTCATTCTACCGCAATCGCGCAGCTGTTTCCAATCGAGCTGATCTCAGAGGGCGCCACAAGAGGTCCGGCTAATGTCAATGTCAAAATTAACGTGTTTGTTTTGTTCGTTTGCTAGCTTTGCTAAGAATTGTTGATATGGCTGTACAATATACCTACGATTGTTTCGTGAATTACAGTGCGACAAGGCTCTTTTTGCGCGTGGTGAAAATCGGAACTAACGTTGTCGTCAAGTGTCCCCTTTGTTCTTGTTTGAATAGTCTAAGCCGTTGTACTTTGTTCTACAACAACGCCTACCTGTCAATGTCATTTAACGCCGCCCACTGCCTACAGTACGGGCGCCCTGGACCCAACACACAACCCCGACCTCGAGGCCCTAAGTCAAGAAGGCAGGCCTTAGCAGACTTCCCCGCGCCACACCCGGGCAAGGAGGCCATGCCTCGAGGCCCGTACCCCCGACTTGGCCTAGGTCAAACGGAGAAGACCCCGCTTATCAATGAATGTGCACGCTAAGTTCGTACGAAAACGCATCCAAATTACAGTCAGCCTAACACCTACGAGTAGCATTAAAAAATATGACCTATATAATGTTCAGGAGTATACTAGCCACATAAGTGATGTGAGAAATCTTTATAAAAACAGCGGGTCGATGGTTCGGCCTCGGGCATTTAGGTGAAGTGGCCACTGCACACTCGCGGCCTTTGTGACTTTAAAGGCTAACTTCAGTACCGAGGGCGAGAGATTTGTTTACACTTTCAGCTCGTGTATAGTATAGGTACATTTAGCATATAGTTCATATAGAGTTCTCAATAGGTATAGTTTAGGTATTTAGCAAGTCTTTTACCTACATAACATTCATCCACATAAAATATATTTCATCGATTAAGTACTTATATTAAGAGGTTTATCCTTTCTCATTCTTTGAAGAGACCCGTGGGCCCGCGATGGGTTGTGATGCTGATTACAATCAGGTGGTTATTTCACTAATTACTTACCACTAAACGATTACGCTACTTAAGCAACGTCGGTTGGTAAATGGATGACCAATTTTGGGATGGCCTTTTAGCAGATGGGTCGTGGTAAGAGAACAGACAGGCAAGCACACTTTTGTATTTACACTAACTTACAGTTCATGACTGCATATTATAATTACCTACCTATAACGACAAAGAAAAAATATGTTAACATTTAGTGCCTTTACTAATGAATCATTAACAAGTTCAGAACGTGTTAATTACGCCAAACTGCCAAACTTTGAGCTGTTGCAAACAATTTCATAATAACACTCCGCGTAAATATTAAGGGCTAACAGGAATTATTCCTGACTCGATGCGAAACGCCCAGAAGTTCCATACAAATGGGAATTATTCACGAAGTGAGATTACATCGCCTGTCGTAAGTTACGTCTACTGCATGCCTACGTCTGAGGACTTTCATATTGAAGAAAATTTTGATTTCATATTTGGAAAATGGTGCGCCGAAAACAATGACATTCTAGTTTAATTTTATTGGTTTCTTTCTGCACAACCTCAGCAATAAGTTTCCTTCCTCATTGCTTAGGGTTGTGACCTCGTTCATATATTAATTTTTTTATCAAAAAACTAAAAAAACCAGTCAAGTGCGAGTCAGGCTCGCGCAACGAGGGTTCCGTACTACGGTCGTATTTTTTCGACATTTTGCACGATAATTTAAAAACTATGATGCATAAAAATAAATAAAAATCTGTTTTAGAATGCACAGGTGAAGACCTTTCATATGATACCCCACTACAAGACCTACCTGCCAAATTTTATGATTCTAGGTCAACGGGAAGTACCCTGTAGGTTTCTTGACAGACCGACAGACAGACAGACAGACAACAAAGTGATCCTATAAGGGTTCCGTTTTTCCTTTTGAGGTACGGAACCCTAAAAATGGGGTGTACGAGTTTTCACACGGAATAGACAGGTTAGTTTCCTCCTACATCAATGGAAATCACATACAATGTTTTTTTTAAATAGATATAGCGAGCAAACGAGCAGGCGGGTCACCTGATGTTAAGTGATTACCGCCGCCCATGAACATTTGCAGCACCAGAGGAGCCGCCGATGCGTTGCCGGCCTTTTAGGAATTTGTTGGTCCGCCCCTTGAATAACCCCATGTTATAATCTAGTGGGAACACCGCCTATGGGAGTTGGTTCCACAGTTTGCACGTGCGTGGAAAGAAGGATCTGATTTTTCTGATTTTATATTCGTGCGTGGAAACTGAAAATTCAATGTGGCTGGCGACTAACGATCTGTTGAAGTGACATATCCTTGCGCTTCGCAGAGTAATTAACACGCAGAGCTTGAGTGGGGGGGCTAACAATTCACTGAGGATCACGTTTGTTTCTAAGCCAAATGTAGTCTTGTAAGTTTGGATCCTAGTAATTCGACGACCTCACTGGCGCAGTGGTGAACGCTGTGGTCTTATTAGTGGGAGGTCCCGGGTTCGATTCCTGGCAGGGGTTTGGAATTTTATAATTTCTAAATTTCTGGTCTGGTCTGGTGGGAGGCTTCGGCCGTGGCTAGTTACCACCCTACCGGCAAAGCCGTGCCGCCAAGCGATTAAGCGTTCCGGTACGATGCCGTGTAGAAACCAAAGGGGTATGGGTTTAATAAAAACTGCCATACCCCTTCCAGGTTAGCCCGCTATCATCTTAGACTGCATCATCACTTACCATCAGGTGAGATTGCAGTCAAGGGCTAACTTGTATCTAAATAAAAAAAAAAAAAAAAAAAAAAATTACTAATTAACACGCGAGATACAGAGTATGGCTCTCTACTCTTGACAAACATAAATGTGAATTCGTCAATTTATAGGTAGGTAGATTAATTTGTTGTATTCCCATGACAACGACCAAAATATGACAATACAACTTGATCGTGTACGATCAAGTTGTATTGTCATATTTTGATGTATCCGATCCGAGTCCGTGAAAATACGTTCCTTTTTGTTTTGTATGGTAGCTTATGACATAATATGTCGTAGATAATCGCTAGTATTCTCTCGGATGACGGAAGTACAGTGCGTAATCGTGCGTGAGGGGCCGACGTCTCAACACAAGCTGAGTGGCCTACCTGTTCGAGGTGTTGCACTGCTGTACAGGACGATATTGGGGCCGATTCTCTTGTACACAATCTCTAAACTAAACTAAATTAATAGGTCTAAATTTAGTGCTATCCTTTTCCGCAAGCAACATTATGAAAGGGATAGCAATAGATTTAGACGTGCCATTTTAGTTTAGTTTAGAGATTGTGTACACCGGAATTAGCCTCATTGCCTACACCATGTACCACCTATATACCTCGAATAAACATTATTCTATTCTATTCTATTCTAATCGCCGTTAGGAACATTAGTCGAACTCATGATAAATCTCCTGTAAATTAGGATGGAATTTAAACATCTCAATTATTCATGCTAAACATAGATCTCTTCATAAAGTTCAGCTGAGATTTATAGCCAAGCATGGAAGTCCCGTGTCACATATCCACAGGCGACCAAACGATCTCTCGAATGATATATCCGTGCATAGAGTGATTAATATACAGAGGTTAAGAATACTGCACGACAGATCGAGATGGCAAGCGCGAAGGCGGGCCCGGCACATCCGCACAACCTCCTCGCTAACCCGGTGCGGAATAGCGCGGGTGTGCGGGGCGTCCCCCCGCCCCATACCCCGATAGCCATCTCGACCTGTCGCGAACTATGATTTATGATGGAAGAACGACTACTCAGCAAAATTCAGATTCGCGTTATTCTGCCGACGCGATTTTCTAGAAATGGGATCAAAAACTATTGTGTAGTCACTTTTGAACATCATAATATCGCTATTCTCTTCTCTCATAAAAATGTCTGTTAATAATAAAAGAGTAAACAATGCTACAAATCAGTAACTACGTGCAAATGAACGCTAAAAGCTTTTGGGGGGATTAAAAAGCTTAGACTAAAGAGAAAAGATAGAAAACGAGTCGCCAAAATGTTTCCTTATTAGATTTTAAAAATCCCGTGGGAGCTCTTTGATTTTCCGGGATAAAAAGTGTAAAGTATCTTATGTCTTTCCCCGGGTTGTAAGCTAACTCAGTACCTACTTACCTACTACAGTTAAACTGTTGGGCCGTGGGCTAGCAGACAGACAGACACACATTCGCATTTATAATATTAGTATATATTATGTATCTAAGTACTTTCATAGAAGCCAGTTAATTTTTTACCATGCAAGTCTTAATTATCTGCATTTAAATTTTAAGGTGACGCAGGACGCTCGACCGAAATTGGCAGCGCACGTGGGTAACATGTTTGCTTTTCACTTTACATTGTATGAGAAAGTTGAGAGGCACGATGATTTTCACTGAAATCAAGCGCGCGAAAAGGGTTTAGGAAAAGTATTTTTGAGAAAAAACTGCCGAATTTATGTTGGCAACGTAAAGTTATTTCAACTAATGAATAAATAAACAACGTCTAATGATAAATTCTTTTAGAATTTTCATATCCCTAATCTAATCTAAATAATTTAGTGTTAAAATAGGAATCTTTTGAGCCTCGTAACTTTTAAATCAATATTTTTTTCAATATTTTATATATCAATAAACCTAGATAATGACGAGATAAATCGATATAATTCTTAGTTTTGTGCGTACAATATCGAATATTGTTGTATTTTCCCTCCTACGTTTGTATGGAGAAAGCACCGAACTGAGCTACCTTAACTCAATTAACTGAGCTGTTGTTGAAAGCTTGTCAAAATGATTGCGGTTTTCTTACTTATTTTTAATTTGAAATAAAATTTTTTGTTTTCTTACTTATTTTTAATTTGAAATATTTTTTTTTAAATTTAAGGTGTAAATTCATTTATTGTTCCAAAGCGTTGGTACAAGTATAAGAGTATTTTTCCGACATATTATCACGACAAAAGACTTTCTTAAGTAATAGGTTTATAATATTTAAATTTTAAATACGTATCTAGAATTAATTTCTTAGTAGGTCAGTAGGTAGGGGAATTTTTAACAGTTTATACTAGGTATTTAAACTTTAAATAGTACAAAATCATTATCATACTAACTAACTAATTAGTTACAACTTTACTACTTGGCTTAAAATTACCCTCGACCCCCAAACTAGGTTAACCCGTGTCATGGGGGTCAGTCTCTTCCCAGATATGCAATGACAAAAATTATTATTCTTACTTTAGAGTGTGTATGAGCGCGCGCGTGTTTCGGTGTATGGGTTTGTGTATGAGTGTGTGTTTGTGTGTGTGTTTGTGTGTGTATGTATGTGTGAGTGTGAATGAGTGTGTATATTCTTATTATATGTATGTATTACGAATTAGCTTTTCAGTAGCTTCATAAGTTAGGTTACTTAACATGTTCTTCAGTTTATTACTAAGTCCGTGTATATTAGTATGCGTAATTTTAAGTTTATTATTAATGGTTTTGTATAGATATGGTCCCAAATAGCTAAATTGGCGTTGTGCAAAATTAAAAATTAAAAATTAATGTGATTATTAATGTCGGGTCAGTATGTGTCGGAATGCAGGGTTAATCTATTTACGACTTTTGAATCGATCTAGGAGCTTCCGACACGGTCAAGCGGCTTCTTGATCAAGTAAAACAATTCTACATGCTTGACGTCAAGCTACTTGACCGTGTCGGAAGCCCTTTAGAGCAGAACGGGCGTTTATTTTATTTTATTTATGTGATTTTACTATGGTTCATCCCGTATTAAACGATTTAAAAGTAGTAGTGTCATTCGTATTGAAACAAACACTATTAAACACAATTTTATAAAGGTACTTTTACAGCCGTACTCAAGAGTCGCTTAATCGTTACTTAAGATTGAGTAAAACGAGACAGACATATCTCTCACATAAATCTGTCTCGTTTTAACTCAATTTTAAGTAACGATTTGCGACTCTGAGTACGGCGGTTAGTCAATTTCTAAAGTTGAACTTGAAATGGTTTGCTCGCGATAGCTTCACCTATTTTTTTTCTCTAGTCTGTTAAAAGGTTACTCAACTCGGAATATAGGTCTTATCTCTAGCGCTTAGGTCTTTTTAACGATTTCGGTGTTTCATAAAAGGCCTAGGCTTCAAATATTATGGCTCTTTATAATGCATTCATTTCAAAAACTCTCGTTAACATCATGTTTGAATGTTAACCACTGCTCATATGTACATGCTCAACTATTTACAACTAGTTTTTATCTTTTATGGAGTTGTTAACCTACACGTTGATATGACTTTTTATTTTTTTTACGACAAATACTTAATTCTTAAAAGACCTTCGTGGGAAATAATGTAGTTCGACGCAGCCTCACCGCGGCCGATGCATTCGCGCTAGTTAATCGTGTTGACCAAAATCCAATGAGTGGATTTAGATTTTTTTTTAAACCCGTGGAAATTCTTTGATTTCCCGGGTATATCCGTAAAAACAATCATGTCGATCTATTAATCCCACAAGGACAAACCAACAAACAAACATACACACTTCCGATTCTCGTGGAAACTATAAGTCCCGCAAATTGCTAATGCGCGTGGCCGCCATTTTAGTGACGTCAGCACTAGACTGAAGTTTCGAGCTAATGGTATATTTTTATTTCGGCTGACGTCAAAATGACGTCATTTTGATATTAATGAGACATGGTTCCAGCGCAATTTGCGGGACTCATACCTATGATTTTCCGAGATGAAAAAGGTAGGTATTCTATATATCCATCTTCCCCCTCCCCCTATCAGCCAAATGGTAGTATATAGGAACTTGGAAAATTTTACAGCAGTAGTATATATAATCAATTTTAAGGGAAAACAGCTATCACTGCTAAGTAGGGTTCACAGGTTAAGGAGTTATCTGTTTTTCGAGGATTGTGACTACGGAACCCTACACTGCGCGTGGCCCGCCACGCACTTGGCCGGTTTTTTTATATATAGAGATAATCGTTAACTCCGAAGTCCCTACATCGTAACATAGAACAGTTAAAACGTAAATTACAGAGGTTATAACTTAATAAGAAATGGTAGTAAATTTCAATATTCCGGAATGTAGCCGACTCTGCATAACAATAAAGTCTGGTTCAAACAATAACACGGTACGATGGGCCTAACACTGCCGCATGAATATGAACATATTTACAGGATTTTGGACCTTAACTCTGAGGTAATAAAGCATTTGAGAGGTTCTGGTCGTGTTACCAACTGTTCTTAAGAGAATTTCTGGAGGACGTGAGATGTTTCCTAGATACGGGGTCGCAATGTGACTGTAATGTCACATTTCACACCACGTGCTACGCTTTCGGGGTTCGTGATCTCGGATAGATTGGAGATGATCTTTATGGTATGATAACACCTTATAGATAGTGCTATTTTATATTTGGTAGGGTTATCTGGGCTGAATATTAATTTTTCCTCTTATGTAACCTAACGTTACTGTGGTATATCTGATTATTGTTATTTTTCTGAAAGGGAAACAGAAAATAATAATATCCCATCTATAAAACCTTTTTCTGTTAGTCAAAATATTATATAAAACGAAGAGGTGACTGACTGACTAGTGGCTTACTGATCTATCAACGCACAGCTCAAACTACTGGACGGATCGGGCTGAAATTTGGCATGCAGATAGCTATTATGACGTGGGCATCGTGGGGGTGAAATAGGGGTTTGAAATTTGTGTAGTCCATGCGGACGAAGTCGCGAGCATAAGCTAGTGCTTAAGCACAATTATAAAACTGTTTTGAGCACATAAAAAAGTGAAATACCAAGTTAAATATAGAGGCGGGTAAATAAATTGTGTATTTAAAAGCTGGCAACATAATATTTGTCTGATGCTGCTGATATTCATAATGCATCATTTATATCTTAAAAGTTACTTGTTATTAATTTAAATTACTGACCCGCCTTCTAATTTAGTGAGAAGTTTAAAGGTTTATAGAATTAATTTTATTCATGAGTGATATAGTCAAATAAGAGAATATCTTAAGTCTTATCGAAGTCCTTATTCAATTTTGTTAACCTATAACATCTCTTTTTCCGAGTCGGTCGTGGTCATCATTTTAGTATTTCGTTTTCTAGTATATTTCTGCTACTCTGCTCTTTTGCGACATTGGGCTTCCCATTCGTCAGTGTCTGATTTATGTTTCTGGGGCTAGATAGATATCAGTCTATTGATAGAATTTCCTATTTTCTGCACACTTGAGTATTGTGGTACGCTTAACTATTGGTCTCCACTCTCCAGTCTCCATTCCTCTCTGTTTGTCATTCTCGTATATCGCAAGGGAACTTCCATCACAGCCCTCTCTTGTTCTGTCTTCTGTCCATCTCATTGGCCATCTGCCGTGTGCTCTGTGCGTTCGACTCTTCCTTGAACTACTACAGCTGGTTCTGTGGAAACATCTGTCATCTAGGTAGGTTTATCGATAGATGTCCAATGCTGGATATATTGTGACTGGATCGCTACGATTCGCCTGAGATCCCCTGTCTTTGTAGGACTTGCCACGAGTCTACCGAGACTCCGATGCACATTATCTGCTTCAGACCTGCTCTGATGCACAAACGTAGCGTCCAGCTAGGGAGACATATCATTTACCCTGAGGATGTTACTTCAATTCCAGTCAAAAAGGTGCTGCTGTATTTGGCGGCCACAGGATTTGACAAGGAAGTGTGGAGGCAAACACAATAGATCGGAGACGGTCGCAATGATACAGGGATATCAAGGACCATAGCCCCAAAGAAGAAGAAGAAGAAGAAAGCCTTACAAGATCCAACTGTTCGCTTTCTGACCTGAGGTCGTCATTCAAACACCTTAGGACCTTATAAAGAAAATTTTCATTAAAAAAAATTCTGTACGGGCGCGGTATTATGCCGTTGGAAATATTTTTACTTGTTAGCATCTCAAAAGAAATATTAACTTGCAAATATTAACCTCGCTTCAGAGTTTCAGACGTAGCATTAATATTTCATTATTTATTTTTCCCTTGAACTCGGTACAAAGTTTTCTTTTAAATGAAAATGAAATAGGCACTATACCACGGATCGTATAATGTACAGTATATCTATTTTGCGCCTTCTATTCTGCGACGAGACCCGTGCTCGGTAATGGGCCGTCGAAGATTATGATAATGAATATATTCAGTATTTAACTTAACTTTAACTCATCATTCATAATCAACCCATCGCCGGCTCACTACAGAGCACGGGTCTCCTCTCAGAGTGACAAGGGTTTTGGTCATAGTTACCACGCTGGCCATGTGCGGATTGGTAGACTTCACACATCTTTGAGAACATTATGGAGAACTCTCAGGTATGCAGGTTTCCTCACGATGTTTTCCATCACCGTTGAATCATATGATATTTAATTACTTAAAACACACATAACTCCGAAAAGTTAGAGGTGCGTGCCCGGGATCGAACCCCCGACCTCCGATTAGAAGGCGGACGTCCTAACCACTAGGCTATCACAGCTCACTTTAGTCATAAATATACAGTTTAATATGTCGTTAAAGTTTCTCAAAAAACAAAAATACTTTACTACTGCTACTACTTTTTAGGGTTCCGTACCTCAAAAGGAAAAACGTGAATCATCTCAAAATCCCCTCTCAACCATACCGCTACATTAACTGTAGTCTGTACCCGTAGTACAAGATTTTACGTCTCACCAAACCAAACCAAATTCGAGAGTCGAAATACTTCCGCGTTACAGTAAACTGGATCTTAACTGCCTACGGGTACAGTACTACGGGTACTGTACCTAAATAATAATATTCGTAAAATTCCTACTCTTGATAAAAGGTTGCCTTATAAAAAGAAAAATTGAATTACAAATGAAAGCTTTATCTTACACCGGGACCTTATCAAGTAAATCCAATAAGATAAGCCTTATTTAGGTTTGACTTTCACACAAGAATTTTCTTCGGGTAAAAAGTTAAGGCCGGTTCACATTATTCAAATAGTATCACGCGGCGATATCCGAATGGTAAGGGGGAATATCCCGGGCAAGCACCTTTAATTTTTCAGAGTTAAGTATGCGTTTCAAGCAATACGAACGGAAACAACGTAGGGAGAGAGATCTCTATTGTCAAAGGTGTGTGAAGTCTACCAATCCGCATTTGGCCAGCGTGGTGGACTATACTATACCCTAATCCCTTCTTATTGTAAGAGGTGACCCGTGACCCGGGGATGGATTGAAACTATGATGATGGAAGTCCATTAGAATAACGCGAAATCTTTATAATTTCAGTGCATGCTGTGTTGAATTGAACCCATTTATGTATTTCCAAGTAAAATGACCTACAAACTGTGCTAACATTGAGTCTAAAGTGCGTGATTTCGATGAAAATGGTACAACTATAGTAAAGTTTCAACATCTACTTAATTATTCCGATTTTTGCTGATCCTGTAAAAAATATTTTCCTGTAATTAGGTACAATGTTTCAGATAATAAGTGGAGCTTTGTGAAACGGGCTTTAGTGAAAGCTAAGTCGGAGATAACCAAAATAACGAAAGTTTCACTCGTATCCATTCTATCAGGGACCTAACTGTAAGCAGATCTCTGAGATCCTCCAGATCCTCTAATTAAAGCATTTCTGCGTCCCTAAACGATGAATCTTCATTCAGTCGGGCTCGGCCTTTATTTCGTCTGATGTAGCATACTAGTACCTACCACCTACTATATTATTTGGATTTGTAGGTACCAGCACTTTATGTACCTTTCAAATTATTATAAGTGGAGCTATGTGAAACGGGCTTTAGTAAAAGCTAAGTCGGAGATAACAAAAGTAACGAAAGTTTCACTCGTACCCGTTCTATCAGGGACCTAACTGTAAGCAGACCTCTAAGATCCTCCAGATCCTCTAATTAAAGCCTTTCTGCGTCCCTAAACGATCAATCTTCGTTCAGCCGGGCTCGGCCTTTATTTCGCCCGATATAGCCAATTTCGCCGGAATGCCTCAACGGTCGGTCGGTCTAATTATAAAGGAATCCTTGTATGCGTCATCCTTTATTTATCCGAAGAGAATCTTTGAGCGGGCACTTGCGAATTAAAAAAGGAGAAGATTGATATCGTGAATTACTTACCTTTATTCCATCTTATGGTACAGATTCTTTCTTTGCTATTCTGACTTCTATTATATTGGGTCTTCCAATGAGTGTAAAAACGAATAAACTATTATATGTATAAACGGATCCGTGGGTGCTATCCGTGGAGGGTTGTCCCCCGACATCATTCTACGATTTTGTTTTCATGCAAAACCGTATATGATTGATTTCGCTGTGGCTCTACCTAAACCTGTTTTTATCCTCGATGTATATCGATGGTTTTTGTAGAACTGGAAGTGATTGCATGAAAACAAAACCGGACATGTTCGATCGTGTCTTTTTACGAAAGAGTTATGTTAAAGCTCCATGTAACAGACCGGAAAAAAAAACCATCGGATTGGCTGAATAGTTTTTATGCAATGCCTTTATAAACGTGTTCTTAGTCATCTCGATATCGAATACCTACTCGATGTCTCTAACTTAATAAATTATTGTTCATCAACATATTTTATAGGTTACGTCATCCGAATGTGTCTCCAAGTTTTGTTATTTATTGGTGATTTTCTTTTATTTCATTGTTTTGTTTTATTTAGATTTTTCTTATATTAATAATGAATTAGGTAAGTTGCTAAGTACCTATAATCTTGTTCAATTCAAGCTTTTAATAATTATTTGACCTTTAATTAATCTGTTGTTATCTATTTTATTATAAGTCTTCTTCTTTTCCGTAGTCTTAGCTCATTGTTTGAGGTCGATCTCAAATCTCGATTAAAGATATTTTCAAAGAGGATTATTATCGGTCCAGTATATACTTACAGTCTCTTGTATGAACTTCCACACGCCACGGTCTTGCGCCGCCTGGTCTGTTCGACACTCTCATCCTCTGATGTACTTACTCATGTTATCAAGGCTTCTTACAAACACCATCTGTCTTAGCATCTTCATCCCGTAAAGCATATTTATTGCATTTAATCACATTTCACACGCAATCATCGGCATTTACTTATCTGCGACGTAAATCTTTCTTCCCATCAAGTGTGATCTTCCTCAGAGCGTATCTTAGCGGATATTAGCCACTTCATAAATCTGCACTCGCCAGCCTTTCGATCAACTGCCGTGTGAGATACGGGCGTCGGGCGCATAGATAACGTTAACCATTAATGTACGCTTGTTAAGTTTCTGTTGTTCTTTTTCTAGGGGTCGATGAGTAGTATCATCGGAGAGTCTAGAATATGATACCTACTCATTTTGTTTTGTGATTTAGATGTGAACATAATACGAGTATATTCTAAATGTTTAATTTCACTTTTTCTATTATTATTTTCCAAATCTACTCGTAACATGTTTTACAACTATTTTATTAAATCGATCTGTTCAAAAAATTTGGTTTATGAATTTATTTAAAGAAGCTTTAATGGTAGAGCTAGTTCACTCTGGTAGAGCTATGGCATTTTTTAAAACTGCACATTTTTATCAAATAGATATATTATTTTTAGTACTTAGTTATCAAATTTTCTATCGAAATATTATCCCGCGTTAAGTTAAAAGTATTAGAAGCGGATTAATAGAATTAGACCCAACAGAAAAAAAAATTCTTGGTCAATCTTTGTTGTACAATTTCTAATTATTCCTATCGAAACGAAACCCTATTGATATGTCAGGTTTCGTTGGGGGTGGTCTGTGTTTACGCTATATGGTTTGGTAAAAACCCGTAGTGTTCTTCTGCCGTTACGGTTTTCGTTTTGGTATTTTTTGCAAATTTGCTGTATCTTGATTTCATATTAATGCAACCCTATCAGTCTTTATTACTAGTGTTCGTCTAATTAGAGTTTTATAGTGTTTCATCCATCAAAATGAAACCCTATATATCAGTTTTCGCTGTCTGATTTAGTGCAAGCACTGTGCTTCCGTAGGAAAACGCACTCGTCTGTGACCAAGCGCACTTCGCGCGTCGTTCCGGATGATGTTAGTTTCCTCAATGCGGACTGCTGACCGTGCAGTGCCATTTCTGCAAATTTCACTCTTACTGCATATTCATGTTGGCCCATATTTAGACTTACCAACTAGGTACTACTGTACCAACTTGATTTTGTCTGTTCAGCTATTTCATGGTACTAGTCTGTGGCTCCTTTGTTCTATATTTTATGCAGTACATATAATGTTATTATATGCAGTGCAGTGCCATTTCTGCAAATTTCATTTTTACTGTATATTCATATTGGCCCATATTTAGACTTAGGTACCAACTAATACTGTATCAAGTTGATTTTCTCTGTTCAGCTATTTCATGGTACCTACTAGTCTGTGGCTCCTTTGTTCTATATTTTATGCAGTATATAATATATAATGTTATTATATGCAGTGCAGTGCCATTTCTGCAAATTTAATTTTTACTGCATATTCATATTGGCCCATATTTAGATTTACAGTATGTTACTGCTGTATCTAAGTATAGGTAGACCAGAATCTCATGAAAAATACGGAAATGAAATTCCAAAGTTAGCAACACGTGTACTTTGTGAATATCCGGTGTAGGTACATAGTACTACTTACCACAGTTTAATTATATTTCAAGGCTGTGGTACTCTGTGGTGAATCGATCCATACTAATATTATAATTGCTAAAGTGTGTCTGTCTGTCTGTCTGTCTGCTAGCTTTTCACGGCTTAACCCTTTAACCGATTCTGAAGAAATTTGGTACAGAGTTAGCTTGTATCCAGGGGAAGGACATAGGCTACTTCGCGTGGCTTTAGGTTTTTAAAATCCCGGGGGGACTCTTTGATTTTCCGGGATAAAAAGTAGCCTATGTCACTCTCCAGGTCTTTAACTATACGCATGCAAATAATCACGTCGATCCGTTGCTCCGTTGTGACGTGATTGAAGGACAAACCAATAAACCAACAAACCATAAAACAAACACATTTTCGCATTTGTAATAAGTGTACTGATAACGGTACTGATTATGGGTCACGAGATAGAGCCCGCTGACAGACACACGGCTGGACAGTGGAGGCTTAGTAACAGGGTCCCGTTGGCACCCTTTAGGTACGGAACCCTGAAAAAAAAAACAACTAAAAACTAACACTCATTACTTGTTCTCGATTCTCGGCTTGACTATTAAATGCATGGTCGTTTCAAGTTACTCGACTCGACTACGAGCAGCGGAGATAATTTGGGCGATAATCGAGTATTAACGTCTCGGGCAGGCGACCGCTCGTGTGATGGCTTCATTGTGTTCTCATCTAATACCTTGTGGTTTAGGATGAAGGTGGGTGGTCTATGTAATTATCATTCCTTTCCCCATGAACCTCAATTCAATTTTACCTTTGATTATTAAAAAGAGGAGTAATATAGTCCGTACAAAATGACTCCTCACGCGCCATTTTAACTCTACGGGTCAACTGTCACGTCAAAAGTATAGTTCACCTTTGAAATAATGACTAAAATCGTACTTTTGACATCAAATTTTATACTTACATAATTATAACTTTGCCATAGTATTCCACTACTTACCGCAGGAACCTTCACAGTTAGGTTCTACTGCTGTACCACAGTTCACGACAGTAAGGGAGCTTGAAACAAAACATTATTAGACTTCGGCGTCACTGGCAGGAGTCAAATGTTATCTACATTTAACGCTAGGTATATGGTATAAGTCCCGCAAATTGCTATAGCGCTGGAACCATGTCTCATTAACATCGAACTGACGTCATTTAGACGTCAGCCGAAATAAAAATATACCATCAGCTCGAAACTTCAGTCTAGTGCTGACGTCACTATAATGGAGGCCACGCGCATTAGCAATTCGCGGGACTTATAATAGATGATGCGTTTGCGTTGACCATTCGGACCTACCAAGGTGGTCGCTCTATAATTATTGTGTTCTCAAATATCCACCGCCCGATGAGGAACCGCTTTGATATTAGATCTGTCGATTAATAACTTAATGCTACGTATCTGTAGTTGTTACCTATCCATTGTTTGAGCTTATTGTGTTTTCAAAGACAATTTGTTATGATTACACAGTAAAATAATACAAGTTATACAACGTCACTTACCTACTAAGCGTTTTACATGTGGGCATTAGTCACCAAGGCAAGTAGTTTGAGCTGTGCGTTGATAGATCGGTCAGTCAGTCACCTTTTCCTTTTATATATTATTTAGAAGAAGAAGAAGAAGATTGGAGTTGCAAGAAAAATAATTAAAAATAATAAGTTTTTGATACTTAACCACTCATATTTAGCTTTATCTATTTTGAACACTAGACTTTTTGGATGTTACTAGTTGAATTTATGGTATGTAAATTGAAGTGAGATGGATATCTAAGTAATTACTATTCCCGAGTTCCGATAGCTTAAAACTAAATCTACTCCATTTATAAAAGACTTCTATCCATACTTCCATACTAATATTATAAATGCGAAAGTGTCTGTCTGGCTGTCCGCTAGCTAAAGAACGGAGAAGAACGGCCCATCCGTTAAACCGATTTTTACGAAATTTGGTACAAAGATAGCTTGCATCCCGGGGAAGGACATAGGCTACTTTTTATCCCGGAAAATTGAAGAGTTCTCACAGGATTCTAAATCCACGGCGACGAAGTCTTGGGCATCAGCTAGTTTAGGTACAAATGATTGTTCTACCCCAAAACAAAATTAATTGACAACAAAGTGAAATTCTGCCGTACAAAGGCGTTATTATTCAATACCTTTCGACACCTCAAAACAGCCCTTCTTAAATATAGGGGTGGTCCTATTAAAATCACAATCTGAACGAAGCTAGAGGGCTTTTAAGGCAACAAATATTTTGTGAAAGGAGGGAGCTTACTCCTTGGGCAGGTTATCAAATCGTCAACACGCACGTAACGCATTTTTGTAAGACCGTTACTATGAAGAATACAGCGAAGTTTTTAGGGTTCCGTACCCAAAGAGTAAAAACGGATCCCTATTAATGTCACTCTGGCGTCTGTCTGTCTGTCTGTCTGCGTGTTTCGGGTCTCTAGCTCGTAGACAAGATGGGTTACAAACCTGTATGTTTGAATATGTCGAGATCTTAAAAAAAACCTAAGTCTAAGTAAGAAAAACTAGTTTTGATTTGGCCGAATAATACAACTCCAGAGAAAATAACATCAGACTTGTCAATCTTTTTTCATCATCATCATCACCATGATCAACTTTTCGGCGGGCTACTCGGGTAGCCTCTCCTCTCAGAAAGAGAAGAGAGGCTACCTAAATATAATGGCTGTGGCCATAGGTCGCCACGCTGTCCAAGTGCGGATTGGCAGGCTTCACACACCTTTGAGAACATTATGATTGAGGAACACTCAGGCATGCAGGTTTTGCGGTGTTTTCCTTCACCGTAGCAAGATATATTTAATTGCTCGCGCATAACTCCGAAACGTCAGAGAGAAATTGAAAGAACTTAAAGGAGCACCTCGCTTTTATTTATTTCATTTTTTGCGAACGCTTTATTACCTACTGAGGGCATGATTAAATGAGACTGTATTCACGAAGTAAAAGGAAAAACGGGTACGAATGTTTCAGTAATGTTTGTTCTAGTGTGAAATTGCTTAAGATGGAGGTCTTTACCGTAAATACAGAAATATTTTCTGCCCTCTTTTTAGTTGACAGCTCGACAATGAGCATATTATGAGTTATTTTCACACGAGTTAGTTTACCTATTTTTTTCTCTTTCTAAAGGCCTAAATAAGAGGATTTTCTTCGTAGCGCGCTGCTTATAAACAAGTTTGGTTTCATTTGAATACTAATCAATCAAACTCAATGTTCTGTCTGTATACAGGTGCTAAATATTAATATTTCTGTCTGTAACTTTCCAGATTTCTGTGGAATATAAGTATGTACTTAGATACATCTGTTACTTTGTGCCTGTGATTTTCCGGATTTCTATAATATTCAAATGAGAACAACATTCCATTTGTATTGAGCCTGGAGTATTTGATACATGGGATTTTGCAAACGGAATTTTGTGCAACCACGACGGGACATATCATTATCTTATCTTCATCCCTTAAGTCAGACTAATTAATATAATAAGTGAATGCTTACTTAATTTACCAAATTTCCGCTTCAATCGAACATTTTCGCAGACGTGCGGAAAAATGTAGGTACCTATACGGTTGGCATCTTATCCGCGCTGATAATAATAATCTGGGTTCAATACCACGCACTTAAGTGGAATTCCGCGCGAGTACGCGGAATCCCGATATATTTGTCCTTAGCCTTAGTTACTTCATCATTCACAACTCTTTCCATAGTTCCGTTAAAAAATACAAAGGAATAAAAATGCATTATTCAAAGCTACAATGGGAAACTATGAAGAAAATGTCCGGAGGCGGTCCTACGCTTTTCCTTTGCGCGGAACATAATCAAACCTGATGGAGGGGGATGGGACTCCACTGCAATTTTACATGATACGTCTAGCATTGAGGGTGGTATCTAGGGCTGACATTTTTTAGTTAAGAAAATTGCGCTGCTTTACGTCACTAAAATATTATTATTTTTTGCTTATCTCTGACAAATTTTAAAACCAATTGTTTAATTTTTCTCCTTATATCGGTCTACCTAATGTACCTTAAATAAAAATATTCTTTGTTTTAGGGAGAAGATAAATTTTAATTTATTTCATATTCAGTTATTTAATCCTCATTCCTTAGTTAAACCAATTTCAGCTATTAGCCTATGCGCACTTTAGATACATGACGTAGATTAGGTTTTCCTTGCATTTTCATAAGATCGGCGCCCGTAGAAATCAGACATTTCTTTTTCTTTTTGAATTAAAAAGCGATGTTACAGTTTTTTCGTTTTATTAGTAGATCCAATTTTTTCCATACTTAAAAACATTACAATCCGTACCTAAGCTTAAAAGTTAGATAGATACATGTAAGAAAATACGGATTAAATTGCTTAAGTTTAGCTAACTTAAATTTGATTTGAGATTTTTATAAAAATCCGTTTTTTTTGCGAATTGACAACCCTATAACCACACATTACAAGAATACTGCATGTATGCTAGACAAGAAAGTGAATGAATATATGATTGTAAGTAGAATTTAGAAATATTCTTGGAAATTGTACGTGTGGCATAATGATTGATGCAGGTTTTAGACAATCGCCCAGCTGTTAATTTAGTTTAGTTTAGAGATGTTGTCCAAGAGAATCGGCCCTCTACACCTAAATGTTTATAGTCTAAAACTCATAACCGAGAAGTAGCAACGGGTTCCAGATAACCATCTAGCCAGACAAAATGTGAATGAAATGTTAATTCTAAGTAGATAATATACCTAGTGTGAGTTTTTATGCAGATCTATTTCTAGACTTGTTACATATTTTTTGTATACGATAGGCCAGGATTACACCTTTTTTTAGGGTTCCGTACCTCAAAAGAAAAAACGGAACCCTTAAAGGAACACTTTGTTGTATGTCTGTCGGTCTGTCAAGAAACCTACAGAGCAGGTACTTCCCGTTGACCTAGAATCATGAAATTTGGCAGGTAGGTAGATCTTATAGCTGACATTCGGGGAAATATCTGAAAAACGTGTATTTGTGGTCACATCACACAAAAAAAAATTGTGGTCATGAACTAATAATTAGTATTTTAAATTTTCGAAGTAAGATAACTACGGGGACGGGGACGATGACGACGACGACGACGACGACGACGACGACTACATTGACCCTAGTTTTACGCAAAACTACAATATGAGGCAAATGGTTATTAGTATTGGATTGTGTTTAGATAGTACAAACGCAAAGTTTTTGCTAGCGTTCACCCTGTATGTACTAGTTCAGTAGAGAAACGTAAGTAAGTTACCCAAGTAAATAATGATGTGATAGGCAGTAAAATGATCGTATCGTTCGCAATTAAGTAATTTACGTCTAAACCGCCCATAACAAGTAGCAAATCAAAAGCCTTCGTGCTTGTATTAGTTATTAAATTCGTGGTTAGTGTAACATTCTTTGAGAATGTTTTTTGAACATTTTAACACACAATGCGGTCGCGCCACATGGTTTGTTTTGTTTTTTTTTCTGTGTCACATAACCTACAATAGGGCTGTCCTGTCCAAAAAATATTTAAACACTGGGAAACACTGTGAGTGATGTACTGGCCGTTGATGTTAATGCCAAGTCCATTCCAATCCAGAAGCTTAAAGATATATTTGACGACCTCCCTGGCGCAGTGGTGAGCGCTGTGGTCTTATTAGTGGGAGGTCCCGGGTTCGATTCCTGGCAGGGGTTTGGAATTTTATAATTTCTAAATTTCTGGTCTGGTCTGGTGGGAGGCTTCGGCCGTGGCTAGTTACCACCCTACTGGCAAAGCCGTGCCGCCAAGCGATTTAGCGTTCCGGTACGATGCCGTGTAGAAACCAAAGGGGTATGGGTTTAATAAAACTGCCATACCCCTTCCAGGTTAGCCCGATATCATCTTAGACTGCATCATCACTTACCATCAAGTGAGATTGCAGCCAAGGGCTAACTCGTATCTGAATAAAAAATAAAAAAAAATCTTTCAAAGCTGCGGTAAAGAGCTTCGGGGAGATTACGTCTCCCTGTCGAACTCCCCGCTGCAATAATTGCAATTATTGGATTGGTTTCGTAGTCTGGTCCTGTTTACGGACTGACATGGTGGCGTTATCGTATAAGCAGCGCTTGGATATACCGGTAGTCGATCCGGCATCTCTTAAAGGTCTTATAATGTAAAGGAATAAATCTGAAAACCGTGAATTTGTGGTTACATCACAAAAAAAAATATTGAAATGTGTTCATGAACAAATAATTAGTATTTTCAGTTTTGAAAGTAAGATAACTATATCAAATCATGCATCTCATGATACACAGGACGAATTAGGAAGCATAGGCACCTCTGGAACAGAATATATAACCTCTGGTATAGAGTATTAGAAATAGAATTTTTAAATTCAAATAAACCTTTACAATCCTTTTGAATCTGCTAAAGGATGGCTTCCTACCGAGAAGAAACCAACAAGAACTTGGCGGTTGCTCTTTTCAATTTAAGCAGATGTAAGATTAATACAAACCAGTGGCCCTACCGCGGTTGTTTGACAGCTACAATGTCACGATCGCAATCATCTCTGATTGGTTAATGCTCGCTCACTATTGGCTACAATGCACTGTTGCAACAAGAATAGCACAAATTCAGCCAATCAGAACCATTGAGATTGTAATAATGATTGATGCAGGTTTTAGACAATCGCCCTACTGGTGCGCGATTGCCGTATGACAGCTACAATGTCACGATCGCAATCACCTCGGATTGGTTAACGCTCGTTCACTATTGGCTACAATGCATTGTTGCAACAAGAATCGCACAAATTCAGCCAATCAGAACAATTGAGATTGTAATAATAATTGACGCAGGTTTTAGAAAATCACCCAGGTGATTTATACAAATAGTGCTCGTATAATCAGTAGTCCTAAATAGACACTGAAAGAGGACAAAGGAATAATAATATTCCCCAATAGGTACTACTCCTTATTAGGTTAAAAAGGAAATCAGGTCAGTAAAGATGGGCGTTATTGGCTATTTCTGGCAACGGTTAATCAACAGTTATTTAGTTTCAATACCAATATTGATAACCGTTGCCGAATATCGGTATCAGAGTTGTGTTTCAACTAATTTAATATGCGCAACGCGCAGCGGTTTCCGTAGTAGTAACTAAGCTAGCTGCCGTATCAATACCGTCTGTATAGCTAGCGCGCGCATATTCACTAAAATAAAACCAATTTTACTTTCATGAATATCGTGAAGTAATCACAACCTTAAGTTCATAGCAGCAAAGTTTAATTATAATGATCATTGACATAGGTCAAACTATAGTGGACGCCTGCACGAATAGTTGGCCACAATCTAGTTAACCAAAAACATTTCACGAAGATTGATAAACCAAAGAGGATAGACCTTATCTCTATTACTCTAAGGCTAACTGTATCAAGATTGATAGATCAAAGTGTAATGGACAAGTACTTGTACAGTTAAGCCTTAGCGTAATAGAGATAAGGTCGGCTTTGGTTTATCAAGTTCTTAGTTACTAAGCCGGTAGCCAATAACCGCTCCTTCTCAGCTTTCAGTGAAAGAAAGAAAGAGAAGGCATAATTATTGCGATTCTAGTTACCAAAAAACCAAACAATGCATTGTCAGTTGCCAGTTGGCAGCGTTGCGTTGTCAGGTGGTTCGTCATAGATGTTAGCTGATAACCGTTGTTAGCTACGACAATAACGCTACGGTACGCTATAGGCACGGCAGCGGTTTTTAGTTAAGTTAAGCTATAGCGGACACATGTCTAGGTCATAGGTTACGGTCTACGGTGCACACTGTACAAGTGTACAGCCCTACATAGCGAGCGCCGCTTGAAAAATAATAAAAAAGTCGTTAAACTTAAAAAGGGCGCGACGCTATCTACACCCAGTATCACTGTGGTATCACCCTGTATCTCGCATGTTAACGTGCGTAGAGTACCACACTTAGGAGAAGAAATCACAAGATGCTTTTGTCGTACGTATACAAAAAAAAAATTGCAAATCGGTCCAGAAACCTGGAAAATATCGATGTACCTACATACATAAAAAGGGCCGAATTGAGAACCACCTCCTTTTTGGAAGTCGGTTAAAAATGATCGTCTAAACTTTTGCATCCTCTAAAAAAGGATTTTTGAAAATTCAACCATGAGGGGAGTAAAATAGAGGGGTTTGAAATTTGTGTAGTCCACGAAGACGAAGTCGCGGGCATAAGTTAGTTAAGTAGGTATATGTGGTTATTGTATTTCTTGGTTATCTTCTAGGAAACAGCTGTCTGTAACGTCATGTTCCATGTTACACTGATTGCATGAGTGTTCATGTATCATTTCACTATCGTTAAGTACAACTTGAAATGTATACCTACTTGGAATAATGAAGAAATAAGTACTTATAACGTTAGAGTGATAAGTTGATAAGTATACTTGGTTATCTACACCTCTTCAGGTAATAAGTACCTATAGTACGCGACAGGTGAACCCGGTATCTTCTTCGCTCTGGGCTGGTTTCCGCACTTAAACGTTTCCGTCTGTTGTGCGTGCATTGCCCCTCCCCGCCGAAGTTTTCACTCCAGCCATCCAAGCTCGCTCCAGAAGCCAAACAGACCGCCCAGGTTGTCGAGGGCTTCATGGAGTGAGGTCGGGGAACCTAAATGGCGCTCGCGTTGATCTGCTACGCCCGTGCACTCCAGGAGCACGTGCGTCGGTGTTTCATCGACCTCCATGCAGGCCCTGCACAGAGGACTGTCGGTGACACCTATAACGAAAAGGTGTTTGTTTAGTGGGCTATGCCCTGTTATGAGTCCCACCACCTTCCTAAGTTTACCTCTGTCCAGGCGGAGTAGTATGTTAGTTTGTCGTTTGTCTATGTTGGGGAGTAAACCCGGTATATCCGCACCGCGCACGTCACCCGCTCTCGCTAGCGCGGAGGCTGTGCGGGTGTGCGGTGCGTGCCCTCCCAGACATCAGCTGCGCGATTGCGGTAGAATGACAGCTACAATATCACGATCGCAATCACCTCTGATTGGTTGACGCTCGCTCACTATTAGCTACAATGCATTGTTGCAACAAGAATAGCACAAATTCAGCCAATCACAACAATTGATACTGTAATAATGATTGATGCAAGTTTTAAGAAATCGCCCTGCAGACATCTCGATCTGTCGCTTGCTATAATAGAGTATAGATACATTTTCCTTGCTCATTTTAACCATTCTCTATAACATTGTGATCAATGTTAACGAAACATTGTTATTTACATTACAAACAACATAAGGCCTGAATGAAAATATATGTAGATTCATGATTATTGCTTTAATCATAAGTGTGAAGGGTTCGATCCCAGGCATGCATCTCTTAACTTTTTTAAAGTCACACATGACTCAATTTTTAAGCAATTGAATAATCCCTTGCGGTGGAGGAAAACATCGTGATCGTGAGAAAACCGAAAGGATTTTTGTGGTTGAAATAACCCGTAGAATAAAGTTCGTTGTTTTTCATGCTTTAAAGCACTAAGTAGGTTCACTGAAATTATTTTTTGTATAAAAAACAAACATGAAAACCGCAGATAAGGTGCTACAGCCTCCGAACCTTCAGAGAGCATTAATTTATCGATTGTACAGGCAAGTAAATTTTCACAGCGGGCCCGTCGACTGTTATGGCTTGTTTACCATTATCCGAGTGTTTATTTTGTAAGCATCGTGCCGAGATTAAAGAAAGCGAGGGCGTAGGGCAGCGGCTCCCAAGCTTCATAACTATAGCTACCTAGTACCTACCATACCTGAAAAGTTTTTGAACAATATCTTCTGTCGCTACTTAATATTGATGTAAACAAATGAATGTACTCGAAACTGCGAAACAATGAAAACATGAGGTAGGTATTTGTCCCAAAGAACCCAAACACGTAGGTACTTGAAGCTTCGAGACTTGGTATTTGTAACAATATAGATTCCCTTTTCTATGTATAACTTGAATTCCTTCAATGCATGAGTGAATAGGCGTCTTCTAGAATCTTCTGCAAGCGCGTTTCAAATTAAACTTTATCATTGCTTTCCATCAAGCCATAATTATTGTCGTCAAGCGCAACGAAAGACTACTCGTGTCCGGCTCGCTGCGCTCGTGGTTAATTAATTTTGGTGCTTTTAATTGTCTTCTTCTCCTTTATAGTTAGTTGACAGTTTTTTATTCTTGATATTTTTTACTATTTCAAATATTATAATTACAAAAGTTTTTTGCATGTGTGCGTGTGTGTGAATGTGTTTGTATGTTTGTTACTCTTTCACGCAAACACTACTGGATGGATTTGGCTGAAATTTAAAATGACTACTTATTTATGTACCTTTATTTAGGCTACCGTTTACCCCGGAAAATCATACGAGTTTTCACAGGTTTTTATTAAAAACCAAAATCCACGCGAAGACTCGGGCCTGAGTACCTAATCCATACTAATATTATAAATGCGAAAGTGTGTCTGTCTGTCTGTCTGTCTGTCTGCTAGCTTTTCACGGCTCAACCGTTCAACCGATTTTGACAAAATTTGGTACAGAGATAGTTTGCATCCCGGGGAAGGACATAGGCTACTTTTTATCCCGGAAAATTGAGGAGTTTCCATAGGATTTTTAAAAACCTACATCCACGCGGACGAAGTCGCGGGCATCATCTAGTAATTAATATGACGAAATCAAGAGCTTTGAGAGCCACTGGCATAGACGGAGATTCACATTCGAAACACGCTCTAAATCATACAAATACTATTTTTGTAGTGTCTGTTTACGATACTTGCAGTTGCGCAGAGGCTGGCGCATGCCTGATGCCATCTTTTGATAAAGATATACAAATAGAGGTGTAGGAACTTATCTACACTATAATATAATAATATATAATATAATATATATAATATAATATTATAAAGAGGAAAACTTTGTTTGTTTGTTTGTTTGTTTGTTTGTTTGTTTGTTTGTTTGTTTGTTTGTACTGAATAGGCTCAAAAACTACTGGACCGATTTTAAAAATTCTTTCACCATTCGAAAGCTACATTATCCACGAGTAACATAGGCTATATTTTATTTTGGAAAAAATAGGGTTCCGTAAGATATTTGGGTTTTTCGGACACAAGGTGTAAAAAATCAACCAGAAAAGTTACTTATTTTGCGTACGCTGCCTAAACTATAAAAGATAGAACCATAAAATGTTCTAATTAATTGTAGATCTTATAAATATCTACAAAAAAGTCCGCGACACACTATACCCATCTATGTCGAGTGAGGCACAGCAACCATTTTTTTATTTAAAAATCTTGAATTTTTTTTGGACTACATTTAAACGCGTTTATTTTACTCATGCTATTAATCCTTATCAAAATAAATGATTTCATCACTAAGAACAGTTTATGGAGATAATATTTGGTCTTTGAATGATTAAAATTGGACGTTTGGTTTTGAAGTTATGGCGAAATTAAAATATTACGATTTCTGCTGCACGGCCCGTTGTTATTATATAAAGAGGTAATGTCGTTAAGTTTGTTTGTAGGGGGTAATCTTTAGAACTACTGAACCGATTTTAAAAATTCTTTCACCAGTAGAAAGCTACATTATTCCTGAGTGACATAGGCTATACGGGATCTTTAAAAACCTAAATCTACGCGGGCGAAGCCGCGGGGATCAGCTAGTCTGTATATATAAAATTCAAAGTCCTGACTGACTGACTGACATATATATCAACGTACAGCCTAAACCGCTGGTCCTAGAGACATGAAATTTGGAGGGTCTATTCTTTGTAAAGAGTAGGTATCCACTAAGAAAGGATTTTTCGAAATTCCACCCCTAAGTGGGTTAAATAGGGGATGAAGGGGATTATTTGCATGAAAATTGGTATTTGGGTTTTTCGTCACAAATGAAGAAATATGTGTTTCAGGATTTTTGGAAATTCAACCCCCACCTCGATTTTCTAGATTCCACCCGAGCGAAGCCGGGGCGGGTCAGCTAGTCATTTATAAAACGCAGATAAAACATATCCTCGCTAAGCTACAACTTGTCTGAGCTTCTTGCTGGTTCTTCTCGATAGGAAAGTATTTCACACACAGATCTATTTATCATTAGGTACGGAACCCTAAAAACGAACATTAACTTCAAATTCATTTAATTTCAATGAAACCTATAGTCATAATGCCATTCTAATTATAGTGTTTGATCTGTGATATTGTACAGTTATTAATGATTATATTATTATTAATTATACATATTTTAACCATTCTACCTACCTACGTATTATAATTACCTATACTTAAAAGTGTTTGTCATGTGTCTCGAAAAAAGGCTATTAGGAATTTAACTACAGACAAAACAATTATTGTTTCATTGAAACTACATTATATAGCAGTGGTTCATAACAATAATATCTTGATTAACGCAAATCCTTTTGAAATTCGGCAGCGTTATTGTGTTGGCGCTCGTGATTCCTGACGGCGGAGCGGGATAAACTGGAATCCAATTTGTGTACTGTCGAAGGAATTTAAACATTAATGTGAAACGGATAGAGTACTGTGTAGCTTGCGTATTAAGTTATAGGGTCAATCTCAATTAAAATTAAGGGGTTAAGTCACAAGCGCAAGCGACAAATCCTGACTAAGCTTATTTTCATGCCTCCATAGTAGTTATTATAGCTATTTTAAGCTATCGTCGGGTTGGTTTCTCTCATATATTAGTTTCCATTAATTCGTAAGTTGAATATAGACTTTTTTTATTTGTACCTTTTTGTGTTTCATTACAATAATAATATCTTGATTAACGCAAATCCTTTTGAAGTTCGGCAGCGTTATTGTGTTGGCGCTCGTGATTCCTGACGGCGGAGCGGGATAAACTGGAATCCAATTTGTGTACTGTCGAAGGAATTTAAGCATTATGGTGAAACGGATAGAGTACTGTGTAGCTTGCGTATTAAGTTATAGGGTCAATCTCAATTAAAATTAAGGGTTTGAGTCACAAGCGCAAGCGAAAAATTCTTTGTTTATTTTCCTGGATAATACCTATAGTAATATTATTATACAATAGCTGATGCTCATGAATTCATCTACGTGGCTTAAGGTTCGATTTTCCGGGATAAAAAGTATTAATCGTCAGCTATCAGAAATCTGTGTGTCAAATTTCGGTAAGTTAGGTTTACCGGTTGAGCTGTGAAAAGGTAACAGACGGACAGCCACACTTTCGCATTTATAATATTAACATGTACTATGGATAGGTATACAAAAGAACCGATTTATAAACCGTCATTCTTTTAGCTCGTCAGATTGTTTTACGCCCTCTCCTAGACTAATGGATGCCATAAAATTTCTTGCTGTTATTCGTGTAACTAAACGTACAAACATCATTGTTTGGAAACACATTATTTGAAAAGAACATTATTTCAATAAATAAGCAAATCTTAATCCATGAAACCATGTTAAAGACGGACATAGATTACTTTTTATGACGGGAAATCAAAGAGTTCCCACGGTATTTGTAAAAATCTACATCCACGCAAATTTAATTAGTCCTAGGAGCTCTCAGACGTACGAGGACCTATCTAAGATTATGCTTGTAGTAACATAAATTTTTCGTCCACCCGATAATTTTTTTAAATTGGACCATACCGCCCATCCCCCAAACTAAGGGAGCGGCACTATGTGTCTACAGCATCATAGCCACAGGCTTTGATATTTTAATATTTGGTCGGCGCGGTGCGATGCCGGGACCGGGAGTAATTCAACGGGCTCGATCACACTTTACGATCATCTCCATTACTTTCCAATATCATGACTTTTAGGAAGGCTACCCCCTTTATTACTATTACTGTACTTACTAGAGAGAGAGTTCTGACTAATTAAAACTTAAAGCTAGCCTTATCTAATTACTGTACAAATCGTGCCCGCGTGGAATGGTGCCAAAAATACCAATAACTAAGAATTTCGTAAATGTTTTTGAAGATAACAAATTTATCGCAGCATTCTAAGCATGTCGGTTTTAGGGTGCTGATCGAGGGGGTGCCTTCAGACGGGTCTAAATAAGTTTAAACATCCGTTGAGGGGCCCTTATTGCATTAGGTGTGATGGGGAAGCGATCAATGCATCTATGGGACTTGGAGCTATTTGGAATATTCTTTGAAACTATTTTTATTACTTTTGGTTAGGTATTTAACTTTTTAGCTGTTGAGCATCTTGCTACACTTTTAGGGTTCCGTACCTCAAAAGGAAAAACAGAACACTTATAGGATCACTTTTTAGTCTGTCAAGAAACCTATAGGGTACTTCCCGTTGACCTAGAATCATGAAATTTGGCAGGTAGGTAGGTCTAATAGCAGTCAAAAGGGAAAAATTGGAAAACCGTGAATTTGTGGTTACATCACACACAAAAAAATTAAGAACTAATAATTAGTGTTTTCAATTTTCTTGTTCTTTCTGTTCAAGATGACTATATCAAGTGGGGTATCATATGAAAGGTCTTTACGATTTTTATTTATTTTTATACATCATAGTTTTTGATTTATCGTGCAAAATGTCGAAAAATACCACTGTAGTACGGAACTCTCGGTGCGCGAGCCTGACTCGCACTTGGCAGGTTTTTTAAATAATATTTTGGAAGCTGATACACCATCGCCACCCGAATCAGTGGTGCAACGCTTGTTAAGTCAGAAAGGCTAGACACAGACTTCAAATACCTGACGAGTCTTGCCGTAGAGTCTTGCTAAAGCTGTGGTCTTGCCTTGTCTAATCCTGTCTGACTCTGTCTGGCAAGACAGCTCTTAATATTTTATACTCTTCTAGTCACAGAGAATACTACGTTTTGATTTGACCCTTAAAATTTGTCACGGATCAGTATCTGGCAAATACAAAGCTGCACTATCTGGTAAGGTATAAGCTGTGATAGCCTAGTGGTTAGGAAGTCCGCCTTCTAATCGGAGGTCGGGAGGTCGATCCCGGGCACGCACCTCTAACTTTTCAGAGTTATGTGCGTTTTAAGTAATTAAATATCACTTGCTTTGACGGTGAAGGAAAACATCGTGAGGAAACCTGCATGCCTGAGAGTTCTCTAAAATGTTCTCAAAGGTGTATGAAGTCTAGCAATTCGCACATGGCCAGCGTGGTAGACTATGGCCAAACCCTTCTCACTCTGAGAGGATACCCGTGCTATGTAGTGAGCCAGCGATGGGTTGATCATGATGATCATGATGATGACAATCTGGTATTATGACTTCTTGAAAGTAGATACTTAAAAGAAAATGTAGTAGACGTGGAGTATTAAAATGTTTCTTTATTTCCAGATGCCGACGCGTTATGCCACAACAGAGGCTGTTGCGGAGCGGGCTCGAGACAACAGCTCACGCAGCACGCGAGGCTACAGCTCGAAGGCGCTGTGCGGAGCGAGCTCAACAAGCTGGCCGAGATACTGTCCACGAGGGCCAAGAGGTTCGACGGTGAGTCACACGCAATGTAGTAATCGTAGATAACAAAAGCTGTTGTGGAGCAGGCTCGAAATATCAGCAAACGGCTCGTACAGCACACGCGGCTGACAAGCTGGCTGAGAACAACCGAACAGCTTACACGGTACCTTCATTTTCTCTTTCTTCCTGTCCTGGGTTTCTTTCTGCACTAAGACCTAAGCGTCCGGTATACGTGGGACTGCTCTTGTCTCCCCGCCGGTTTAATTCGTGCCAGCCGAGCTCACTCCAGAATCCAAGCTGGCCACCCAGGTATCAGCTATTTAAGCAGTAGATACATGTTCCGGTGACAGTCACACTCCAATCCTCTTGCATGTTCTACATAGAAAGTTGTCGATGATACCATTGATACCTAGAATTAGAACACAGAGGTGTTTTTCCAACGAACAGTGTCCTAAGTATTATTGTGCCCATAACAGCTGTCCTAAGTTTCCAAGTTTATGCCCGCGACTTCGTCCGCGTGGACTACACAAATTTCGAACCCCTATTTTACCCCCTTAGGGGTTGAATTTTCAAAAATCCTTTCTTAGCGGATGTCTACGTCATAATAGCTATCTGCATGCCAAATTTTAGGCTGATCCGTCCAGTCGTTTGAGCTGTGCGTTGATAGATCAGTCAGTCAGTCACCTTTTCCTTTTATAAAGGTACTTATTTAGGTTAATTCCTTATAATATGTTATACCTATTTACGGTGTGTTCTCAGTTCTCACACAGCACTTTGAGACATGTCAGACTCGGACCGCTCTATTTATTTGAGTTCGGACTTCAGAGAATAAGCACCAATGTAATTGTAAGCTAATTATGTTTATTTATATTTCGTAAGCTGTTCTGCTGTGAGTGTTGTGCATATCAACATTAAGGAGCCGCTATAAATAGCGGCGTGACCGTTCGCGGGTTATCGCGAGAAAATAGCACTCGGTGAGTGCCCTACTATCGGTTCACGAAACTTTTAATTTTTATTAAGGACTTCAATTTTGGTGTTGGTAGATTTGTTTTGTTTGTGTTGTGTGCGTGTGTAAGTGGACACAATATGTATTAGGTACTCGTAACTATTCCTCTTGCTAGTTTTCTAGATTCATCCACACCAATTTTTTATTATCTCTCATTTATTTATTTTTCTCATTTTTATCATATTTTTTAAAAAACAACAAACAATAAAATAACAGAAGCAACAAAAAAAATTAAAGTAAAGTAACAGAAAATCAAATAACAGGAACAACAAAAAATAAAATAAAATAAAATAAACAACAGAATATAAAGTAACAGAAACAACAAACGATAGAATAACAGAAACAACAGAAATTAAAATAACAAGAACAACAAAAATTAAAGTAACTGGAACAACAAAAAAAAACAATAATTAAAAATATGATAAAATGGATCCCACTAGCAGTGGGCTAGGATCCAAGCTGCCAATGGTCAGGGCTCCAGAGTGAGGAACCTCCTCACAATGCGTGCCGTCTCAATATTATTAATGCCTCTGTCTGTTGCCTTTTAATGACCCATCCGTTTAACCAATTTTCACGGGTATATAGGTAGATATAACGGCCCGGAGACTAAATATTTGAAAGAGAATACTATTATATAATAATATATCAAAGAGTTTTTCGCGAGATTTTAATAAACCTTAACCCACGAAAAAAAGTCGCAGGCATTATTTAATAAAAACTCGATGGAACCAATGGTAAGAACATTGTTTGGTCTTTGGAGTTGAGAAATATAGTTATGAAGTCATGCATGCAAGCAATTTTAGTACCTAACTGCTAGGTATAACTAGCATATTAGGTATTTAAAAGCATGCTCTGTTTATTCTTATTGCAACTTTTGAAATGAAATCAGTGTTATGGCAAATAGGCATGGTGAGTATTTTGTAACGCTTTAGGCTATATGTTTATTTAGTATTCTTAAAATCACGATCTGAAAGTATTGAATAATCGTTTGAAGGCTGGAGGACAGCCATCAGAACAGAATCGTCAGAAGTCAGAACTCAGGCCGATGCCGTTTTCGCGGGAAAATCATCGAGAGATTTCGATTTGATTAAACTTAAATTAAGATTTATGAATAATCTTAAAATTATTATCAAATTTTTGACTAATATTTGATCACTATTATACAATAATAGAGATCGCTATTTTAGCGATAAGGCCGCCTATTGTACTTGCAAACATATCTTTGTTATATTTCTATTGTTTTTGTTTTGGTGTACAAGAAAGAATATTTTACTTTTAATTTACTTTACGGTAGAGGATATTATAAAAATTAAAGAAAGCGGAAGGAAGGAAGTAAAGAAGGAGTAAACATAAGTTACAACCTTCCTAAAGTCTGATTCAGCAATAAATCCGACTAGACTTTCAACAGGTGTATTAAATTGAATCGGTACCCGTATATAGTATAAGATTTTACGTCTCACCAAACGTAGCTAGAATTCGAGAGTCGAAACACAATAACATCAAAGTAAAATGGACCTAAAGAGGCTTGAATTGAAGTCAAAAATTCAATGCCACTGATTTTTTTTCGCAATGTTTCCGCTTGGAGCGCTGGCTGTAGATGTGTAGACAAACTTGAGCTTTAAAACAAGGCACTTAAGATCCAGTTTACTAAAACGCGGAAGTGTTTCGACTCTCGAATTCTAGCAACGTTTGGTGAGACGTAAAATCTTATACTACGGGTACGGAACCAGCTCAGAAAGGCTGCTTTATTGGGTAGGTACTTACTAAACGCAAGTTCTCGAAGCCGGTCGCACACTCAATATTGACTCGACTACTTTCCAATCATTCTCATAAGTCCTAACTCACTCTAAGCTCTCATAGAGATAGCGTGCCTCGAATGGTTTCACTTGTTTTCTCTGAGAAAACTTTTGTGGTTGCCTTTTGTATTTGATGACAAGTTGAGCGGATGATAGTCAAGACCTCGGCCTTCCATAGGGCTCGATACCGAGCATGCATCTACCAACACTATGTAGGCACTTGTTATTTTATTTTTAACTAGCTTATGCTCGCGACTTCGTCCGCGTGGACTATACTTAAACCCCTATTTCACCCCTTTAGGGGTTGAATTTTCAAAAATCCTTTCTTAGCGAAGGCCTGTGTCATGCCAAATTTCAGCCCGATCCGCCCAGTAGTTTGAGCTGTGCGTTAATAGATCAGTCAGTCAGTCACCTTTTCCTTTTATATATTTAGATCTGCAAGGCGGCCATTTTAGTTTTTTATTATTTGTTTTATCGGCAATATGATAACACATTAGGTACCTATTATGGTTCATGAGATACAGCCCGCTGACAGACAGACCAACGGACGGACAGACAAACGGACGGACAGCGGAGGCTTGTTAATTGGGCGTCGTGGGCACCCTTCGAGTAGGTACGAAACCCTAAAATGCATATAAGCCGAGATGAGCTGACTTGACCGAGAGCACAACTAGAACTAAACATACTTACACATAGTGGGTACCTATTAAAAATGTCTCTTTTGAATCCTACCTTTTGTGGAACACAACCCTCAGCAATGAGGATAACGATTATCAAGAGAGATTGTCTTCTAGGTACCTATTCCAATTCCCAATCTAATTCATTGAAATTGTACTCCTAAATTCCCCCAACTTTCCCGTTCGGTTGTGAATGTTTTGATAAGAAATATAAAATACCCAGGCGTAATTAATATGAGTCATATTTTATTTTTAACTCCTTTATTGATGCGATGTTTAACGGGATAACCCAGTAGAGGTTACTCTACTGATGTCAGTCTTATGAAAATAATAACTATTGTTGGAAACAAAATAATAGTTGTTTCATATTCTTGAGTCATAATTTAGCTTAAGTGCGAGTCATTCTCGCGCATTGAGATATCCGTACTACAATCGTATTTTATTTATCAACATTTTGCACGATTTAAATTAAAAACTATTATGCCTAAAAATAAATAAAAATCTGTTTTAGAATGTACCTACAAGTCAAGCCCTTTCATATTATGATACCCCACTTCGTATAGCAATCTTACTTTGAAAGTCGAAAATAGCAATATTTGTTCATGGACACATTTTAATTTTTTTCTTGTTATGTAAGTAGGTACTAACCACGAATTCACGGTTTTCAGATTTTCCCTCTAATGTCTGCTATAAGACCTACGTACCTGCCAAACATGATTCTAGGTCAACGGGAAGTACCCTGTAGGTTTCTTGACAGAGACAGACAGATGGACAACAAAGTGATCCTATAAGGGTTCCGTTTTTCCTTTAGAGCTACAGAACCCTAAAAAGTGATATTTTTGGTACGATTGTACGGGAACCCTTCGTTTGCGAGTCCGACTCGCACTTGACCGGTTTTCTTAGCCAGATTTCACTTCATCATCATCATCATCATCATCATGATCAACCCATCGCCGGCTCACTACAGAGCACGGGTAGCCTCTCCTCTCAGAGTAAGAAGGGTTTTGGCCATAGTCCACCACGCTGGCCAAGTGCGGATTGGCAGACTTCACACACCTTTGAGAACATTATGGAGAACTCTCAGGCATGCAGGTTACCTCACGATGTTTTCCTTCACCGTTAAAGCAAGTAATATTTTAATTAGGTACTTAAAAACACACATAACTCAGAATAGTTAGAGGTGCGTGCCCGGGATCGAACCCCCGACCTCCGATTGGAAGGCGGACGTCCTAACCACTAGGATACCACAGGTTCACTAAGATTTCACTTTGCCCATTATAATTTGGATTCCTACAGTCCAATTTCTAAACCGGAGTTTCAAGATATCAATATACTTTCTTAAATTGCTAGAAATCACTACACCAGGGTCCATCTAAACAATCATTAGATACAACTACCTATCAGTGAGTGTGTCCGGTCAATTAATTTAATGGCGAGTTTTCTCAGCGCGCGGCGGCATAACTTTCGATCAGTATGTTTAGTATGAGATTGTACAATTGACCAACGTTGATAGAATTCGAGCATCGAAAACACTTTAGCGTTCAAAGCAAATGGACTTTATACAACTCATTTTAAAGCTTAAGTTCGTCCACACAGCGACAACCAGCACTCCAAGCAGAAAACTTGTGAAATTGAAATCAGTGGTACTGATTTTTAACACATTTTTATGAACTCGCTTTATAAGCGTATACGCTTTATAAGGTAGCGTTGCAATGTCTTATAGCTAGCACAAGTAAAGGGAAAAATCCGAAAACCATCAATTTATCTGAATCACAAAAAATTAAAAAGTAATTTCTTGCACGATGCATGGTACGGAACCCTTTACATGCGGGTCCGACACGCACTTGATTGGGTTTTTTTTTTTCACTTCAAACCAAAGAGCTTAAAGGTCAAGTTTTCTCTGACGTTATTGTGTGTATAATGCGTACAAAATGAGATCTCACTTGCCATTTTAACTGTGTCAAAAGTACGAACCACCTTTAAAATAAAATCGTACTTTTGATATGACAGTTGATACATAGAGTTAAAATGGCGATTTTGTACGGACTATACGTTAGAATTTTACAAAAGTTGGTGAGATGTGAAATCCCATACTAAGCACACGGGCTGCAACTACAAGAAGTGATCACGCCGTATTTGGAGGCAAGGGGTCCCGTTGGCGCAGATTCCTTTCGAATGACGCGACAAGATGACGACGTGAGATAGCGTGCTGCAGTTCCTGGTACCCTAGCCTTCCTAAGGCCCTTTACACTTGATTCCTTGCTCATAAACGTTTTATTGATTTGGTGTTGATGGTGGCCTATTTGGTGATAAAGCTTGTTTAAATTGTCCTTCTTCAGCAAGGCCGATTTTCTAAAGATCTAAAAACAGGAGGAAATCAATATGACGTAATAATAGAGTGTTGACAAGTCGAGCGTGAGAGCATGCTATTGCAAGAGGCGCCTTATTAAGAGATACCTTAACACAAGCGCCACCAGTCACCTCAGAGCTGAACGACTTCCCTAAAGTCATTTTTAAAAGATACTTACTTGAGCATATTATTTGCATTGACGAAACTGGATTTGGATAGGTTTGATTATGATCCAACCTACAGTGTGTAGGCCGATTTCGTAAAACCTGCATGAATCATTATTACCACTTCAATTGATGTGATTGGCTGAATTTGTGCGATTCTTGTTGCAACAATGCATTTTAGCCAATAGTCAGCGAGCGTCGACCAATCAGAGGTGATTGCGATCGTGTCATTGTAGTGTAGCTGTCATTCTAGCGCAATCGAGTAGCTGATCACTGGGTCGCTGATCGTGTCGTGTCGTATAAAAGTGTTGAACCATGTTTGGACAGGCGCCCGGGCCCCGTTCCGTGGCAATTATCCAGCGTATGGCAGCGGGAAGCCTGCATCATGTATTATGTATGGTCTGCAGCTAGGTGCTACTAGGTGAACCCTGTCATATTGACGGTCGTGTCCCTTTTACCAAAACAAGATGTTTAACGTAGGTATAACTCCCGCAAATTGCTAATGCGCGTGGCCGCCAATTTAGTGACGTCAACACTGGACTGAAGTTTCGAGCTGATGGTATATTTTTATTTCGGCTGACGTCAAAATGACGTCATTTCGATGTTAATGAGACATGGTTCCAGCGCAATAGCAATTTGCGGGTTTTTACGACGAGTCTTCGGACCTTTGACTCAATGGCTCGATTGCGGTAGAATTATGCTGGCTCATTATTGGCTACAATGCATTGTTGCAATAAGAATACCATCTGTTCAGCCAATCACAGCAATTGCGACTGTAATAAAGATTGATGCAGGTTTTCCGGAAACGACCAGCTGATCTCACCTTATAGCTCATGTCATGCTGCCAAAGCGATTTTACGTTCTGTTACCTGCCTACAACACCCGCGATTATTTAGGGGTGACCCGAATCCCGATTCCATTTCGTCACTTAGCAGTCAATGAAGTCTACGACTTTCAGATTTTATTTTAGCCCACATTCTATTGAGAAAATCTCACAGTGAAATCTCAGAGTTAAAGTGGCGGATGAGGTCTCATTCTGTACGCATTATAAGAACATTACCATCATCAACCCATCGCCGGCTCACTACAGAGCACGGGTCTCCTCTCAGAGTGAGAAGGGTTTTGGCCATAGTCTACCATGCTGGCCATGTGCGGATTGGTAGACGTCACACACCTTTGAGAACATTATGGAGAACTCTCAGGCATGCAGGTTTCCTCACGATGTTTTCCTTCACCGTTAAAGCAAGTGATATTTAATTACTTAAAACGCGCAGAGGTACGTGCCCGGGATCGAAACCCTGACCTCCTATTAGAAGGCGGACGTCTTAACCACTAGGCTATCACAGCTTATAAGAACACACCTAGTTATTTTAATAGAGTATATTTACCAGGTTAAGTTTTTAACTCTATCTTGCACCAAAATAAGACATAATGCAAGAAACATGTTGGACACGTTGAATTTCAAATGATTGCCTAATGAAAGGTAATGAAGCGTGGCCAGAAGATTAATTAACTCGGAATAATTTAATAAATCATCATTATTATTATGATTTTTGTTGACTAATTGATTAATACGTAAATTGGTACCTATATGACTTTGTAATAGAATCATGAATAAGTTAATTTAAAAGTTATTCAGTCAAGAATTTCACTTTATTCAATTTTAATACAAAGTCATATGTTATTAAAGATCAATCAATGATCGAATCAATACCAAATCAATGAGCCGACATACGAAATGTCAGTATGATAGTAAGCAGTATAACAATAACGCTAAGTTTTTGCTAGCGTTCTGGTTACATCCTGTAGAGGTGGCAACTGTAAAAGAGATCAAAATTGGCACAGTATACCTTGTATGAATTAGTCAAAAATCAAATATATTTACTTACCTACTTTTAAAAATGATTATCAATCATATTGATTAAGACATGGTAATTGTAATATTTTATTAAAATCATCGATATAAATGACAAGATATACCCACGGTTTTGGACCCAAATAAATCAGCGCCTTCTCTTAGATACTAATGAACGACCCGTTTGACATCCAGACGTCACTGAGGTTGCATTGGTGCTAAATAAACATTTTAGGACCAATGAGTCGGTGCCATTTTGCTTGTTCAATGGCCCTGTTCTTACGAAGTAATATATAAGTCAATGATTAAAATTGATATTTTCTTAGCATTCGAAACCGCTCGTAGGTAAGAAAGGCGAGGATGCGTTCTAAATATATACATTCACACGTGCGTCAAACTTAACGTATCTCAAACTTAATGCCGTCGAGAGATAAGCAGCAGATGCTCCCAGAACCAAAATTTTGCAGCTGAAGAAATGGGTACTTAATGGGTATGTGGCTTGCAAGCCATTAGTACCCATATGATAAATGTGAATGTGTGTTTGTTGGTTTGTTCTTCAATCACGTCACAACAGAGGAACGGATCGACGTGATTTTTTGCATGGGTATAGTTAAAGACCTAGAGAGTGACCTAGAGAGTGAGGTCATAGGCTACTTTTTATCCAGGGAAATTAAAGAGTTCCTAGGGGATTTTTAAAAATCTAAATCCACGCGTATGAAGTCGCAGGCAGCAGCTAGTAGAGACATAAAACCACTGCTTACCTTAATTAAAATAACTCACATTGTCGTGAGCGAAATTCTTTTTTAAGTTTTTTAACCCTAGGTTTGAAAGGTAGGTAGAACCACTCGATTAAGGCGGCTCAATTAAAAGGGCACTAAAACACTGATAAGCAGTAAGTAGGCACTCAAGTTCTTAACACTTCGAGTGGGTCAAATCGATTCGCCGGCGAATATCTGACACACAATATAAGTAGTTAACATTGCTAACGGGTCGCCTGGGATTGATTTAGGTAATACTTATAAGATATATATAGCTGGCCCGGCGAACTTCGTTCCGCCTAACAGTCGATTCAAATTTTTTAAATTTTTCTCTCCGTAAGAACCATCCTCGTACTTTAAGGAATATTATAAAAAAAAAGAATTAGCGAAATCGGTTCAGCTGTTCTCGAGATTTGCGATGAGCAACACATTTAGTGATTCATTTTTATATTACAGATGTGCTCAGTGGCGTGCACAGGTTTGAAGCCAGGGTAGGCATTAGTTAGCTAGGAACCTGTTTATTGGCAGGTCATAATGAAAAAAATGCATTGAGCGATTACAACTGGGGTAAGCAGTGCATTTATGCCTGTATGACCTGCACGCCCCTGGATGTGCTTATGCCTATATACATCATCATGATCAACCCATCGCCGGCTCACTACAGACTACAGAGCACGGGTCTCCTCTCAGAGTGAGAAGGGTTTTGGCCATAGTCTAGTTGCAACTTGCATACAATATTTTTCTTTATTTTTTAAGGCATTTCGAATCACTTTTTCGGGTCGAAAGGAAACATACTATAAACATATTTTATAAACATAAAAATAAATTATTAAATCGTCATTGCTAAAGTGGGGTCAGGAGGATGTGTCCCCGTTGTTCTAAACTAGGTAATTGGTCAGTCCGGACTATTATGATCTAACACCTGACAATGTAGATAAAAGTACAGAGGTACATAGGTAAATACTACTTTTACACTACTACTTGCACTACTTTTACTAGTTTCGAACCCATCCGGGTTCCTTTTTCACAGTCTCAACCGCGATGCGTGCGCGAACTGAGTCCCTGTGAAAAAGGACCTCGGATGGGTTCGAAACTAGTCGGGCTAACGTCGAAGAAATACGTGAGTAAAGCCGTTTTGTCATACATGCATAATGGAAATCACTCACGATAGTTTAAACGCTATCTATACCTAGAGAGATCTATAGAGTGCACTCTGACTTAACTTAGACTTAAGACAGAGTTAAAACGAGACAGAGGTATATCTCTCGCATAAATCTGTCTCGTTTTAACTCAATCTTAAGTCTGAGCAAAGTCAAAGTGCGCTCTACTTATAGATCTCACCCTGAGTCCCTCACTGCGATCTCATCTCACCTTCGCTAACTCAGTGATCAACACAGAATGATAGCCACCGAGCTCGATGATGCGCTTGTGGTAAAGACCAATATAGTGATTTAAGCGGGCTAACTTGAAAAGAATATGGTAATTCAATAAAATCCAACGGGGTCTAAAAAAATCCAATCCATGCGGACGAAGACGTGGAAAATGCTAGTCTTTCAATATTATTTATAGAAATCCTACTAGACCATACCCGCGTGGATTTAGGTTTTACTTTTTACAAATCGCATAGGAACTCTTTGATTTCCCGGGATAAAAAGTAACCTAAGTCTATCTTTTTTTTTATTATTCAGATACAAGTTAGCCCTTGTCTGCAATCTCATCCTGGTGGAAAGTGATGATGCAAAGATGGAAGCGGGCCACCTGGAAGGTGTATGGCAGTTTTTATTAAACCCATGCCCCTTTCTTTGGTTTCTACACGGCATCGTGCCCGGCACGGCTTTGCCGGTAGGGTGGTAACTAGCCACGGCTGAAGCCTCCTACCAGACCAGACCAGAAATTTAGAATATTGAATTCCAAGCCCCTGTCAGGAATCGAACCTGGGACCTCCCACTAATAAGACCACAGTGCTTACCACTGCGCAAGGGAGTTTGTTAAAAATCCTGTAGGAACTCTTTGATTTTCCGGGTTTAAAAGTATAGACTGACACACTATCGCATATTTTAAAGTATTATAGGTAGGTAGGTATAATTATTTTTTTGGGTATTATATTATTTAGTATCCAATTGCTAAATCAATCGTAATAAACCACATAAGCTATTAATCCTACTATTAAAGAATGTTAATTTGGTAGGCGTGGTCGACTCCACACGATGATCTCAGTCTCAAATGTCAGTCTATCGCTTCACACAGAAATAGAATAGCTTCCAATGGACCATGATTTATTGATACAGCTTTTCTAACTTACAAATATTTGAGGTTTAGTTACTTACCGACATTAGAACTGCCCGACCAGATTAATGCGTTTATGTAATCAGCTACTTAATATTCTGTATAGCTTCTAATTGGTAGGTTCGTGTTTATTCTTTACATTTTTAGGGTCGTACCTCAAAAGGAAAAACGGAACCCTTATTATAGGATCACTTTGTTTTCTGTCTGTCTGTCGGTCTGTCAAGAAACCTGCAGGGTACATCCGCACCTAGAATCATGAAATTTAGCAGGTAGGTAGCGTCTTATAGCAGACATTCGGGGAAAAATCTGAAAACCGTGAATTTATGGTTACATTACAAAAAAAAATTTAATTGTGGTCATGAACTAATAATTAGTATTTTCAATTCTCGAAGTAAGATAACTATATCCAGTGGGGTACTTATAATATAAAAGGTTTTCACCTGAGGGCCTAACATGCGCCCCGCGAGAAAATTTTGTCTACGCATTATCTCGTGTTTTTCATACAAATAAGACGAGTAAATGCGTAGACACAATTTTCTCGTGGTGCGCATGTTAGGCGTGCTGGGCATTCTAAAACAGATTTTTATTTCTTTTTATGCATCATAGTTTTTGAATTATCGTGAAAAATGTCGAAAAAATACGAATGTAGGACGGAACCCTCGTTGCGCGAGCCTGACTCGCACTTGGCCGGTTTTTTCCATACCCGTACCCCACTAGGTACTTACTAGATTTATCTGTTTACCTATTCTCTACAATTTTTGTCATACGCATGACGCATGTGATTAATAGTTTCTACCTGTTTCTACATTTTAGACATAATAAGTTTTGTCATGCATTTACTCTCTTTATTTTTGGGGTTCCGTACCTCAAAAGGAAAAACGGAACCCTTATAGGATCACTTTGTTGTCTGTCTGTCTGTTTATCTTAATAGTAATTAAACTTACCTAATATAGGTAGGTACTTATAACTTGAAAATTTTGTTAAATGTTAGATAGGTAGCCTTTATTTTATATTTTATTGGGAACTTTCTATCGGGTTCGAAAATATTTCGCTACCTTAAAATCTAGAGAAATTATCTAGTTTATTGGAGATTTCTATGACATTCAAACAAATTATACCTACCTACCTATCTAAGAATGACCTACTGTAATAAACAATTGGTAATTTTTATTGAAATCTAGATTAAAAATAGATTAACATAGGAACCTAATACAATTAGGTATAGGTCATATTTAACAAATTACCTTACAATTTACAATACCTACCCTATAATTATTAGGTAGGACTAGCTGCCCCGGCGAACTTCGGACCGCCTAAACAGTCGTTTCTTTTTCAGGAAAATTTTTAAATTTTTCCCTTCGTAAGAACCATCCCCGTACTTCAAGGAATATTATGAAAAAAGAAGTAGCGAAATCGGTTCAGCTGTTCTCGAGATTTGCGATCAGCAACACATTCAGCGATTCATTTTTATATATAGAAAGAAGAACACGAGAGATAAAATTTATTCATGCCCATAAGTGTCTAACACAATATTATGTTCATAAACAATTCCTTAAAGGGCGGAAAGCGAACAACTTCCTTACAAAATATTGACAAATAGGTAGGTATTCATAAACACAACTGTTCCTCATGTTTGACGAGAAATTAGTACGAATCGCCTAATATCAACTTGGCGTGTATTTGTTCCAAGCAAAAAATGTTTGCTTGTTACCTACCCAAGCGTAAAAACGGCAGAATTTCAAACTTCACTCGTCAATGAATAGCTAATTCTATTTATTTCCGCCTAAGGTTTCGTTAACGCGGTGTCACGTAAGTGAATAAAACGCATAGTTATAACTTATAATATACTAGCTGCTCCGGCGAACTTCGTACCGCCTAACAGTCGATTTTTCAGGATTTTTTTAAAAAAATTCTCTCCGTAAGAACCATCCTCGTACTTCAAGGAATATTATGAAAAATTAGCGAAATCGGTTCAGCTGTTCTCGAGATTTGCGATCTGCAACACATTCAGTGATTCATTTTTATATATAGAGATGTAAACAGTAAGTAGCTATTAGCATGAGCTTGCGCATCCCGACAACGCAACGTTGATAGATTTCGAGTATCGCAATACTAAAACGTGGGAATAAATTGGACCGCAATATATTTTGACTCAGAACTGGATCTAATAAAATTGATGCATAAACATGTCTATATAGCCGTGGGTAGCCTAGTGGCTAGGACATCCGCGTCTCGGAAGGTTGGGGATTCGATCCCTGGCACGCGCCTCTAACTTTTCAGAGGTATGTGTATTTTAAGAAATTAAATATCACTCGCTTTGAAAGAAATCATCGTGAGGACACCTGCACGCCTGAGAGTTCTCCATATTGTTCTCAAAGGTGTGTGAAGAATCAACGTAATCTATCAACGCTGTCGCTTACTAAAGAAAGTGTAAGAAAATATTTGCTTGCAAGGGCCGCAGCCAGGATGTTTTGAGGGGGCCGTAATTATTATTTATTATTTTATGTAAATATAACTTATTATAATACACTCGAGGCTAAGATTATTATGTAGTATCTTGAGGTCATAATATTATCAGATACCTCATATCTAATAAATACTTTTCTTCTTGCTAGCACATAATATATTTCCGGTTATAAACTTGTTAATGTTATAAAAAATATTTTTCTAAAACTATTTGATAGGCTACAGGGCTTTTATACATAATGAATCAGTAGCCAGTACCTACTTAATAAATATCAGGTCACCAGAGCGATTATTATCTTAACATATTTATGCTTATGTTTTTAAGAAAATTGTCTAACAGTACAAAAAGTTTAACGACGTAACGCGTGTGGCCGCGTTGTTGTTATGTTGAAGAATGCACGCACAATGCATGTGTTTAGCTATTTTTATTTTTTGCTCACGTGCGGCACGCGACAAAATTACATCAAAGGCGAGGAATATGGCGCCCAATAATAGCTAGAAGCGGTTATTGTACAATTGTACATATTGCACTATGATTAACTACAATAATAATACAAAAATTGATTTGCTCGTGAAATGATAACTACGTGGTAACGTCAACAAATGATACGGCGTGCTAATCAATTGTTTAATACTATTTAATAACAGGTATAGGTATACATACCGATGATTGCCTATCTAACCAAGCGGTGAAAGCTGAATGTTTAAGGCATTGGCCTCCTAATTCGGGAGTTCGGGTTTCGATCCTGTGTATACACTCGGTTGAATAGCACTAAAATAATAAATCTACCTACTGTTAAAAGGAATTAAATTTAACAGGAAGCTCGATACTTTTATTATGGAAAACCGCGAAATTTATCTAGTTAGGAACTCAAATTTCTCCGAAACCCAATTATTTCTTGTTATTCAACTAGTAGATATTATACGTCGTACTTATCTAGATAAAAATTAAATAGCAATTTCAAAGCAAAATGGTAACATGTACCACTTTTATTTTAAGTGGCTGCCTTCATATGCAATGAATTCATATTTTAATTGCATGAATTTCGACAGTAAGTAATCATACCCATATAAATAAATAAATAGTCATTTATTTCAGGAAAAATATACAAAAACAATAAAATGAAAATAATTTACAAATTAAATACTTACATGTCTATTGAACAAAAGAGAATCAGCATCTTCTAGGCAATCACGTCCCATTTTAGGTCATAATACAAATTATCATGGCCAAGCGTGTTCAATTTAAACCCTCACTTTGTAAATAATTTTAACACTCACTCACCCTCACTTTGTAGTCAGTTATCCAGGTAGTCAAATGAATAGCACCCGTAGTGCAACATTTTTGGAGCTTTGTCTCCCATACACATTGAGCTTAGACGAAATTTAGTTTTGTTTACTAAAAATCTCACACAGTAGGTCAGGAAAGCGATTATAAACGTTGAATTTAAACAGCGTAACACGTTATCTAATTTTAATGCCACATTTTACTATCAGAAGACGGCAGACGTTCTATATTTAGCTTCAAATACTGCCAGTAGCTTGTTAGCTATTATTTATTTCACTTTGATATCAAATATCAATAACCTACTTACTTGAGTGGGAGGAGTGTGGGTTTGAGTCTATAAGGCCTTTAGAGGCCTTCGTTTTTGTTACATATTTCACCATATCTTTAATACCTACAGGTAATTTTTAATCATCATCATCATGATCAACCCATCGCCGGCTCACTATAGGGCACGGGTCCCCTCTCAGAGTGAGAATGGTTTGGCCATAGTCTACCACGCTGGCCATGTGCGGATTGTAATTTTTAATAGGTGTACAAAACGCTAATTTGGCGTTATAATAGGTGAAAACATTTCACGATCGAAGCTTCCCTAGTTCCTACCACATTTATACCAGTATTTATAATAATATACCAAGGTGTGAGTTGATAGGGACATATTAAGGATTCTATTCTTCATACAAAATTAAATTAAAGATAATTATTGACCACTGCATTGTATAATTCCAGTGTTTGCAGTTGAAGTCGGCCGATAGGCGGTGAAGTGTAATGAACTAATCAATATTGTAAAGGTTTATCGATCAGTTGCAGAAGTAACACGATGCCCTTAGAGGACCTGTTGTCAGGGGTAACGAACCTTTGAATCTTTAGCGAAAGCTATTTACATAATATATATGTATTTAGAGCACAAATTTATGATATACCCCTACACTAGCCAGTACCCATATTTCACTAGGTATCCATATTATAAATATGAAAGTATTTGTTTGTTGGTTTATTGGTTTCTTGGTTTATGTTTCAATCACGTTGCAACGGAGCAACGGATCGTCCTGACTTTTTGCATGGATATAGTTAAAGACCTGTGTGACATAAGCTACTCTATCCCGGAAATCGAAGAGTTTCACTGGATTTTTAAAATCTAAAAACACGAGGGCGAAGTTGTTCAGCTAGTTTTTGTATAAAGGTTTCAAAATGTATAATACGACTATTGTTGGATTCAAGTCTGAAGTCTAAATATAAAAGGAAAAGCTGATTGACTAACTGACTGACTGATCTATCAACTCACAGCTCAAACTACTGGACTGATCGGGCTATTTGGCATGCAGATAGCTGTTACGACGTAGACATCCGCTAAGAAAGCATTTTTAAAAATTCAACCACCAAGGGGGTTTACCCAATTACCCCTTACAAGTTTCGAACCACTATTTTAATAGGGGTTCAAAATTTGTTTAGTCCACGCAGATGAAGTCGCAGACATAAGCTAGTAGACTATAAACCTAATATATTATAATAATATAGTAGCCGGCGACTTAACCACACATACGCATCGTTGCAAACCCGGGTGACTTTTAAGTTATTCAGCGGCTTCCTTGCAGTAATGTAAAGCCGATGGCTCCGTATCACTACCACTAGCTGTGTACCTAGTCTAGTGTTAGGAATGTAGACATTCCTAACACGAACTTTAAATTTACTTCACGCTTACTTGAAGAGGCAAGTGGAATATTTATAATGTGTAGAAAACCAAACATAATATTCTTTAAGAACGAGAACTAATTTTATTTCAAAACAGCGATATTTCTTGTAGATTCGTCACCCCTGGCCGCCTATAGGCTATACCATAATCCTGCGGTTACAACTCGATTTAATTAGTAATTACGTGCAAGCCTTTGTTTGATTTCACAAACATTTGGTTTTTCAGTATAATAGTTAAACAAAATTTACTTAACTATTAAAATTTACAAACATTACCTTCTTTAATTATTCAGAGATAATATGGAGATTATACGATAAATCGGAGAAGTATAGGCTAGAAATTTCGAAAAGACAATAAAACTACTGTGAAATAATATGATACAATATCGATAAAAACGAATACTTACCAGTTACTTGTATGACCCATAAGTAAACACAAAAACACTGATATAGATTAAATGGTTATAATTTCTTATGAATATAACATGCAACAAACATTATAAATGTTTCCTTCTGTATAACCTACTGAAATTCCTAAGGTATTTATTCAAAGGTATATTGACACGCGATACTTAAGTATTTATTTGATTTTTTATTATTTATTATATTACCTATGTCCAAGACAACGAAGCTGTTTTTTGTAGGAATTCTACAAAAAACGACACGTTCTATGTAGAATAGGATTCCTTTTTCCCCTCCCCTTCTAGAGCTAGCGCGCACCACGTTTTTTTCCGCAAAATCTGTGAACTGTAGAACTTTATGGAAGCGCACGCACTGCGGAATTAATTCTGCACTGCATTTTGATACGTCCAAATTCAAATTTACGGATTTTAAAACGCGCCGCAACTCAACGCAATGTGGTGCACGCCAGCTCTTAGTATATGTATGTACCTTCATATTAATAGTGTATAACTGTATAGGCATCTTCTGGGAATGCAGGCTCTATCTTAGGCTGCATTATCACTTGTCAGCAGGTTTGAATTCAGCCAGACATCTGATTCATAAATCTAAATATCTAAAAGGAAAAGGTGGCTGACTGACTGACTGATCTATCAACGCACAGCTCAGACTACTGAACAGATCGGGCTGAAATTTGGCATACAGATAGCTATTATAACGTAGGCATCCGCTAAGAAAGGATTTTTGAAAATTTAACCCCTAAGGGGATGAAATAGGTGTTCGAAATTTGTGTTGTCCTCGCGGATAAAGTCGCGAGCATAAACTAGTAAAAATATAAAATAAGAAAATATACCTGCCTGCATGATAAACTCGTATCTCATAAAAACCTTTCCTTACAGAGTTCTTCCGCAAGCTGCTGATGCTGTCTCGGGAGGAGTTCCACGCGATGTTCAAACGCACGTACGGCATGATCTACGAACAACACTCTTACGTCTTTGTGCAGCTCTTCGAACAACTGGAGAGGTAATTTCAGTTTCATAGCATTTGAAATTGAATATTACATTCAAAATATACGATTTATTATGGACTAGCTGATGCCTGCGACTTTGTCAGAGATTTAGGTTTTATGAACAATTAAAATCAATATTAAACTAAGTATACGTATAAACCATCCTCTTGAATCACTCTATCTATTGGTGAAAACCACATTGAAATCCGTTGCGTAGTTTAAAAGGTTCATACAGACAGTGGAAAGGGACTTTGTTTAATACTATGTAGAGATATGTCATACCATTGATACAAAATCAAGCCCTTTTGATTCTATAAAAAATATGATAATGGTGTGTCTATATCAAATTAACCTTATTCTATTGGCCCTTCTTATTCTTGTGCCTGGAGCCGGCCCTGTTATTCGGCTGGGCCACTGAATAATAGTACTTACTATTACTTACATTAGGTATTAATTAGAATTGTCCTAATAACAGGACGCGTGGTTAGGTACGTTTTCGCGCACGTCTGCCCCAGAAAGGGGAAAAAAAAATAAAAACCGACTTCGTTACACAAACACTAAAAATTGAAAAATAATTTAATTTATTACCGAATATATTATGTATACAAGAGTTAATATAGTTCCATAATAATACTTTTTGGTGCCGGTGCCAATTAGCTTTAGCTGCGCGAATCGTCTAGACTTCATATTTTTATGGGACTCCACAATGGCACCTCACTGGCACCGACCCCAAAAAATATTATTATGGAACTATATTAACTCTTGTATACATAATATATTCGGTAATAAATTAAATTATTTTTCAATTTTTAGTGTTTGTGTAACGAAGTCGGTTTTTATTTTTTTTGTAAAAATTTTTTATTTCACAATTTTTAGTGGCCCCATGGAATTATGCTATGACTGGTTAAAAATCTATTGTTTACTAAGCTATTACACTGATCGCGAGCAATTTACTCTTATCCGTTGAGGAGTTCCAGTATCTATCTTCGAAGATGTTCATCAGATCTTCACCAAATTGAAATGGGACCAACTTTGAAGTATACCCTTTCAAACAAAAAAAGAATTTTCAAAATCGGTCCAGGCGTTGTCGAGTAATCGGGGAACATACATAAAAAATAAAAAAAAAAAAAAAAAAAAAAAAAAAAAAGATTCCGACGAATTGAGAACCTCCTCCTTTTTTTGAAGTCGGTTAAAAAAGACTCAAAGGGACACGGATAGGATAGACAGAATTTGTAGGGAGTCAAGGCGCCCCGGTAAAGAGCCACCGAGCAACTACCGAACGGGCGCCCTCCCGCGTTTCGGCCCGGTTTTCCTAATAACAGGAGATCGTATACGAGACATAGTAATTGCATTTCTTAAGTTTTTTCCGGTCACTGTACTTACACAAAATGTAGTTTGTAATCGTGATTTGAATCATTATACAACTTAATTCTTGTTTTTCAGGTATTACACCCGCGGCGATACAGACTTCGACGAGATGATGGACAACTTCTTCGGCATCCTCTACCAGAAGATGTTCACCGTGCTCAACTCGCAGTATAGCTTCGACGAGAAGTAAGCTTAAACTTTAGATTCTTCCTTATTATCAAGGCATACCATACCACGTAATACGTATGTATAGTTAATTAGTTATGGCAGTCTGACCTGTCACCTTGGTGTCTGGTGCACTTCGACCGTCCGCTGTGCCAGATCCTTCTTTCCACGCACATGCAAACTATGGAACCAACTCCTATCGGCGGTGTTCCCACTAGATTACAACGTGGGGTTATTCAAGGGGCGGACCAACAAAAATTTCTAAAAGGTCAACGCATCGGCGGTTCCTCTGGTGCTGCAAATGTTCATGGGCGGCGGTAATCACTTAACATTAGGTGACCCGCCTCCTCGTTTGCTCGCTATCTCTATTTAAAAAAAAATCGTAACCCTATTTTGTTGTTGTTGCCACGTCCCGTGTCTAGCAATGCATGACGTGATTTCGTGATTGAATGAATAAAAAATTTATAAAAATTATAGGTACCTAGGTACTTTGACTTAAGATTTTTTACACCTTTGTTTGCTGTTATCTGCCAAAGCCACCACGATCCAAACTTCATATAGTTAGTCGCTGATAGTTCCTCACTGTTGAGGATAATACGTAGAGGTTTCAGCTTTTACAAAGTAACGAAGGTTTGAGCCTCGCGGGCTCTTAGTCCATAAGGAAAACATTCCTTTTTAACCGACTTCAAAAAAAGGAGGAGGTTCTCAATTCGTCGGAATCTTTTTTTTTTTTTTTTTTTTTATTTTTTATGTATGTTCCCCGATTACTCAAAAACGCCTGGACCGATTTTGAAAATTCTTCTTTTGTTTGAAAGGGTATACTTCAAAGTTGGTCCCATTTCAATTTGGTGAAGATCTGATGAACATCTTCGAAGATAGATACTGGAACTCCTCAACGGATAAGAGTAAATTGCTCGCGATCAGTGTAATAGCTTAGTAAACAGTAGATTTTTAACCAGTTATAGCATAATTTCATGGGGCCACTAAAAATTGTGAAATAAAAAATTTTTACAAAAAAAATAAAAACCGACTTCGTTACATAAACACTAAAAATTGAAAAATAATTTAATTTATTACCGAATATATTATGTATACAAGAGTTAATATAGTTCCATAATAATATTTTTTGGGGTCGGTGCCAATGTGGTGCCATTGTGGAGTCCCATAAAAATATGAAGTCTAGACTCTAAAGCTAATTGGCACCGGCACCAAAAAGTATTATTAGGGAACTATATTAACTCTTGTATACATAATATATTCGGTAATAAATTAAATTATTTTTCAATTTTTAGTGTTTATGTAACGAAGTCGGTTTTTATTTTTTTTGTAAAAATTTTTTTTTAATTCATTATAGGCATAGGCAAACGCTCGACCACAATCACACCTGCTAACATGGGACGCGTTTACCTAGAAGATGCATATATTCACTCTTGTTTTAAATACCTATAGGCTATAGGTATTGTATAAGTCCCGCAAATTGCTATTGCGTTGGAACCATGTCTCATTAACATCGAAATGACCTCATTTTGACGTCAGCCGAAATAGAAATATATAAAAAATAAAAATAAAAAACCATCAGGTCGAAACTTCAGTCTAGAGCTGAAAGTCGCTAAAATGGCGGCCACGCGCATTAGAAATTTGCGGACTATTTTCACTTTAACTATGTAGGTATACCAGTGGCGTGCACAGGGTTTGAAGCCAAGGTAGGCATTAGTTAGGTAGGAACCTTTACTGGCAGGTCATAACGTAAAATTTGCATTGAGCTATTACAACTGGGGTAAGAAGTGCATTTATGCCTCTATGACCTGCACGCCACTGGGTATAACACAATGATACACTGTACGCTGAAACCATTAACCCACATAAAAAAGCCATAAAGCACCATAACAGATTTGAACTTGACACTAAAATATTGTCAACAGAAGTGAACTACTTAATAATGATAATAAAGTTCTTAACAACCAGTTAATAATGTTATGGTGACCACTTTGTAATCGTAATTCCAAGACTTTAGCCTACACATTTGAGTGCTTTGTAAGTTGTTTTTTAAAACCATGACTTGATCAATAGAGAGATGACCGTCAGTCGTTATAGTCAAACCGACCGGCTAAGGGCCAAAAACCATAAAAGTTTACTAATTAGATAAAAATTATTCTAAAAGATCACAAGTTAGTACTACACATTCAAATAGCTAATGTTTGCGGTAAGGTTCAATGTCAAATGATTATTGTTGTATATTTATTATTCATCTATCATTATATTATATATAAATATATTATCTTTATGTTCCCTAACAACTTACGTACACCTTAAACCCAGTCTCACTAGCCTTTAAATCCTCTTCAACCTGGTAGAGATCGCTTCACAGCGATAAGGCCGCTGATTGTATGTTCTTCTTTTACATGTTTCTTTTTGTGTCTTTTCTATTTGGTGTACAATAAAGAATATTAAACTTAAACTTAAATGATGTCAATAATAATTGTAGGAGACTCATAAAAAAATTGACCACAGGGTTGCAACAAACGGATATATAACGTGATATATTTTTTGTACAATACTTCTTATTGCTTTTAGCTCTTAGCCGGCCGTTTTGACTATGTAGTGACTAGTGACAAATCTATGGCAAAAACTACGCGGTTGTGGAGACGTTAAACGCAACGTTCCCAGTAGAACGAATTGACCACTGGGTCCAAATCTTTTTTGATATATTTAATATAAGTATTGATATCAAAAAAGCGTGTATTTAAGAGGTTTTTGAAGAGCTTTTGCACATATTTCGTGCCATAGGTCATTTCAGTAAATATTTTCGTTCCGTATGAAAATTGAAAACATGTCATGTTGGACTAGTTGACGTTGTAATAGTTAGATATTGGTTGGTCTGGGACCGGTGTAGGAGATGGTGGAGCCGATCTAGGTAGGGACTTAGGTAGGGTTAGGGACGTTGGTGTCATGACTCATAGTTAGGCTATAGTTATTGTTGAGGGTAGTTTGTGTTGTCTCTCGTAGTGCGAGAATATTGTTAGTGCACCCGCGAAGGCTTGGTTAATCTAAAAGGTTGTAATCATGACTTATACGATTAATCATCAGTATCATCATTATTTTATGAAGACACGCAGTTTTACCTTCAGCGAAAAGTCCGCTACGTCCTCTTTCTATGCTTTTAGCTCAATATCTATAATATGTATAGTTATTATTTATGATCAAGAGCACTATTCGCCGCGCCTGCCTACGCAATTATAAGTTTAATAACAGCAGAGATAAGTATAGGTTATGTACGACGACGTGTGTTAGTGACTTGAAGATGTTATGACGTGTAATTTGAAAGGGAGTGCTACTGTTTGATGTCTTAATAACCTGAAGAGACGAACAGTTGTTTTCACAATAATCATTATTGGTAGCAAAAGTCTATATTAGTCCTATCCTATTACCTATGATTATGTATTTTGTGGTGTGAAATAGAACTGCCACCATTTTTCTTTATAAGAACTAGATGACTTCACTAGTTTCTTCACTTATCCAAAGCAAGCGCTACCCATATTACATCGGAAAGTATTGTAGGCGACAGGTCGAGATGGCAATCAGGGTGGGGTTTCAAGCACTTACATGCACCTTTATAGATGTATGATAATATTATTCATTTAATGGTAATGGTAAGCTTTTTCAACAACATGTCAAGCACATTAAATTAAATATTAATAAGTGCTTTTGCAGACATCCACATTTTACCGCAACTCTTTTAATGGAGATAATAAAATTGAATTGAGAATATTTTTAATATTGTAACTGGTTTCGGAAGAAACATGTTTGCCTTTTTATTGTAAAACTAATAAACATTTTTTTATATTGCACAGTAGTTTACCTACAGTTTAGTAGAAGGTCATTACTATCTTTTACTTCAATACCTAGATATTGTCTAGATTACCACGCTAATGATAAATAATTTGATAAAACCAAGCTAATTTTACTTTAAATAACATTGCAGCTATATACAGACGGATTCAAAATGTAACTTGTATTTGTACCTTAAAATGTAAAGCTAGGACTCAAATTGCACAAGCTTGACATATTTTTAAAATTTCTCATGCTTAATACATGTTTTAAGCATTTAAATATCACTTGCTTTATCAAAGGAAAACATCGTGAGTAAATTGGCATGCCTGAGAGTTCGCCATAATGTTATCAAAGGTGTGTGAAAGGTTTGCCAATCCACTTTTGGCCAGAATAGTGGACTATGGCGTCAACTCTTTTCATTCTAAGAGGAGACGGAGATCCATACTTTGGTAGTGATCTAACGATGTGTTGAGACTTGAGATAATGATGAAGCTAGCCAATCATGTATCTGCAAAGGAACTTAACGCCTAAGAAATGAAACCTATTTTACTTCAACTCATATAAATCTCACAATATGTTTATCGAGTAAATATTCTATTAAAAGAGTATTACATCGCTTGCTCATGTCATTTACTTCGCCTCACCAGTGATCCTTTTTAATTCCACGAACCGCATTCGCCGCTTCGGCACATTGCCCGCTGAGTCGCGATAATTATACTTTGTGTCCTCTTTGGCGAGTCTCCACATTAATCAGCGATCGCCATTCTTGTATTTCACGGAATTAAATATTCGAAAGCGTGGAGGAATTAATGATAACTATTTTTTTCGATTGTTGTTATATGCCTGTTGTTTTTGGCGAGACTGCTTTTCTATTTTTACCCATCTACGTCCTACGATGGAATAGAAACTGGAAAACAGCACAGAACTGAAATCTGGTCATTAATGATCGTCAGAGTGAAACGTTTTTCATTCAATTCGATATCATCCGCTGAAATAATAGAAAAGCATTCATAGGTGTTTCATATAGGATAGATCGGTCGTTTTAGGGTTTGATTAAACGTGTATGCTAGACAAGCGTTCCCCAAGCTAAACTGAGGTCTTAAAGTAATAGTTTTCCATCTGAGTATGGAAAGCAATAATTGCCAAGCTTTTCATCTTCCTATAAAATTTCTCGTGAGTTAATATTCTCTGATCTAATAATTTATCTTGTTCCAGGTACTTGAAATGCGTGAACGAGCACATGCGAGACATCCAGCCGTTTGAGGACGTGCCCTCCAAGCTGTCAGTGCAGCTTCGACGCGCCTTCGTTGCCACTCGCACCTTCCACAAAGCGTTGCGAGCCGGATCTGACGTTGTCAGGAATATGATGCAGGTAATTTACTCTTCCATCTAACTCTATCCTCTTCAATAGACGATAAAGACGCACAAAATAAAAAGGAAAGAGTGCCTTAAACATTTGCACGATACCATAATATTATCTTGTGGGTCCCACAAATAAGCATAAATCTCCGAGCTCCATATGCACAAATTCTTATTTAGAACTTCTTCATCGCCATCTAAGCTATACTTTTTTCAATGTGATATTTAAAAATATGCAATTGCAATTAGGGATTTGTCTAGTACTTTTCAATGTCTTAAAATACGACACAAAGTTCTTACTAAAGTCGCCATCGAAATCTTGTCCTAAGAATTTATATTGTTCTGGAACATTCATCCAGTAATTGAAACCAAATCTGATGCTATGATGATGTTACCATAAATAGTCCGTGACAGTGACACATTACTTACATGGAATACAAGGCGACATAACGATTGAACCAAATAGTAGATACGGTCACAATTAAATTGAAGCAATTAAACCATTTCAAATGATTTGACTACTGACCTCCAGACAATAGTGTTTGCCATATTGTGCAACACCTGAAGGCCACACATGCGCCCCGCGAGAAAATGTTGTCTACGCAATTTTTTCGTGTTACCAAATTCCATGGAATGGTACAACTATCAGAGACATAAGCCACCTACTCGTATGACAAGAGGATATAAATCTCAATTTACTATTGTCTGCCTTTATTTATTATTAAATGTAGGTATACAAATCGCAAATTTAAAATTCGGCATTGAATTAATAAAGAGTTATCAATATTCGAGTCTGGTAGCTTGTGGCTTGACCTTCACACAAAGTAACATCTTAGAAACTGATTCATCCGTCCGTTGCTCCCGTTTGGCGCCAGATGACACATTGCCCTGGCAATAATTAATACATTAATATCAAAAGCGTACCCTTTGAGGAGGCGACATTAAGTTGACCGGACTTATTGCACGCACCCTACATGTCACGTTTCTTCACCATCAATGACGTACCTATTTCATGATTTTAAGCTTATTTCGTGGTAACATATTTTAATGTAGATAACGGATACATACCACGATTAATTTCATGTTTTTGTGTGTCGATATTTTAACCCAAATACACGGGTCGTGGTCACGACGGGACAGGCGGTCCCGTAAAGATGGTAGTTCATTACTACCCATGACAGCTCGAACTTCATCTCTCGCAGCACCGCAGTCCATACCCCTTACTATATTTTTTGCATCTATACCCCTGCAAAAAATCACGTGAATCCGTTGCACCGTTGCGACGTGATTGAAGGACAAACCAACAAACAAACACACTTTTGCATTTATAATAAGTGTACTGATGCCAGAGTGTGCGTTGAATTTTATTTTTTCCTCGCTAGGGCTTAACTCTAATCTGTGCGATATGTCTACTCCTAGGCGCGCTACTCAATGAATAATATAATAATTATTAATTATTCATAACACATTCGTGTCGTCGTCTGTGTGTAAATTCGATCATGTATGTCAAAAGGAGCCGATCGTTAGATTCGCGGCGAGCGCACATTTGGTCTGGATGATGTCATCTCGGTGAAGATACCGTAGCACCTACCTACCTAACCTATATTGAATGAATTAGGATAAAGTACCAGACATCATAGTCGCAGGGAGCCGCTGTTTTCAGGCGGCGCAAGACCGTGGCGTGTGGAAGTCCCTACAAGAGACCTATGTCCAGCAGTGGACGTCTATTGGTTGATGATGTCATCTATCTACCTAGCTAGTGCCGTCCTATCTCTTTATGTTTTTGCTAAGTCGACTTTTCTGAAATTAAGATAGGTAATTCCAACTACTACATATTATTAGAACTACTCTACTCTGACTGTTTGTCACATTTTCACGGCCCATCCGTTTAACCGATTTTAACTCCGAGTAAATTTGGTAAATACATATTGCATCCCGGGGACGGACATAGGCTAACATTTTTTGTACCGGAAAATCAAAGAATTCCTACGGGATTCTTAAAAAAACTTTCTTAAAGCCCTTATCATCTGTTGGTACATAGATTGCTTCCTGGTTATTTTTATTTAGGAAAGTCAAAGTTTTCAAGTAGGTATAGTATGCGACAGGAGGAGATGGCAATCGGGGAAGGAACGCCCCGCACAGCCGCACAGCCCCCGCGCTAACCCGGTGCGGGCAAGCGCGGGTGACGTGCGGGGCATCCTCCCGCCACATACCCCGATGGCGATCTCGACCTGTCGCCGTATCTCTACTATACTTACCTACATATTTCTTATCTGTGCCGAAAGTACATAATTATAGTTGTACCTACCAATATGCAGATATTATGTTAAACAAAGAATCCTAATTTCTACACGGAATCCCATTTTCTCCGAGAGAAAATGGAATTTTCCGAAAGTCGAGAGGATAAAAATTTAATTGACTGCCTAAACAAATAAAGGAAACGAAGGAAATGTTTTTTGGCAATTAACATTACCTACTACTTACCGAAAATTAACTTTCTTTGGCACTTATAATTAAAAATTTAACAAGTAAGGAAATATTATTAGCAAAGCCAAGTCGGCACAACTAAAAATAAAATTTAAAAAAACATGCAGGCTCGTAATTGGACAGAGTCGCTGGTTTCTTCATTAGTCACTGCATTGCATTAATCTTTGTAATAATATAAAACACGCATGTTATTCGTCGTTTCGACAAAGGAATTGCGACCCCGGTAAAGGCATTGTCATATAAAACGCGAGACGGCAGCGATGCGCGACAGAAACATGTCCTCTTATCAATGCAGCTCCTAGAAGTTGTACAAGAAACTGTATGCATGTCGTCAGATAAAAACAACTCCGTCCTTCAACCAGTGGACGATTTATCGATTTGGTGTTGGAACGAAATGAGACGCAACAGCGGCGTATTCTAATTTATCAGTTGGAATTTCAAATTTCCCTTCTTAGTGCACCCATAAAGTACTCAAGGAATTTTCCTCCTTTAAAATGACAGACATAAAACAGAGGCTGTGTATACTTAGATGGTTCCGACATCAAAGACACCTTAGTAAATTTTTGTACCAACAACCTAAAATCTAAAACATACCTAAACATTGAAAAGACATGCACAAGCAATATGATCCGCACTACCGAGAAGATAATAATTATATTCATGATCATGAGAATTTATTTAAGTACTTTTAATTTCATTTTTAATCGTGCGTATTTTTTTGTAAAGAATATTAGCCATGCTAAATGACTAATATTCCCCTTTCCTCTCCAACTAAGCGTCAAGCTTGCGCTAGGAGTAGGTACGTCAATAGTGCAACGGGCGGGGTTTGAACCGCCGACCTTTCGGTTTTCAGTCCACTCCGTTAACTGTTGAGCTATTGAGGCTACTGTTACGCAGATCCGTGTGACGTTTGTCGTGCAACAGGTAACCGTCGCGGGTCGTTGCCGTCGCGCGTTCGTTTTGGCCGAGCTTTAAAGCATATGCACGTATCCACCAGTACCATGTCAACATTCCATTTAAGTGTATCTTAAGGAATGTGGACCGGCAATTATGTCGTAAACGAAGCCCTACAGAGCTCGGAGACCAAGGTGATACGTGCCTGTGTCAGTGCCGCATGGACACAACAATTCTAGATATTAATCAGTAATCAGTTAATCACATATTAATCTATTCATTAATATCCTACATACAAGACTGACTGTCTCTCAAAACATAGGTTAGGTAATAGATATGGACACGTGCTCCTTTTAAATTTGACTAGCTTATGCTCGCGACTTCGTCCGCGTGCTGTCTGCATGCCAAATTTCAGCCCCATCCGTCCAGTAGTTTGAGCTGTGCGTTGATAGATCAGTCAGTAAAAGCTACCGTATGTACACACACACACGTGAGATGGTGAGGTGCAAATAAAATTTTTTTTCAGGTTTCAAAATAAGGATCTAAATTTTAACGGTATAGGTACCTAGTTGATGCCTACTGTTGATACTAGGTACGACTTAGTTAAGAACTTACCTAATTATTATAGATCATAATATATAGCAGCATTTAGAAATGTTGATGTAAATGCATTCAAAGAATACGGATGACATCATGTAGGTCTTCAGCTAAATAAATACTTACCTATATTTATGTTCTCACTATACAATGGCGGCATGACTACATTGTACTTTTGAACAAACAGCGAAAAAAATTCATTAATCATCAACTCGAACCTGCCTAGCTAGCCAAATCCTTAATGCTCTTTCTGTTTGAACATTTCATTTATTCAAATTTTTCAAAAATTCCCGATCTTCCAAGTTCCAACGCCCTATGTGAAACGGGCAACGTGCCAGAAAATAACGAGGAATCGACGATTTAATATTTCAATTGCGAACATGAATGTCAGCATAATTTATAAGATCTTCGATTTTCCACTGAAGAAACTATTATAAATTATTATAATTTAATGATTTCCAAAAGTTTTCAAATCTCAAATACTTATAGGTAAGTAACGAATGCTGCACTTATTGGCTGTGCATAATACATATAGGTAGGTATCTTGTGATGAAGAAAAAAATGCACGGAGTTCTAAAATTCTAGATAGTCACACAGCTTTGCCCGCGGTTAAAATATTTTCATGCTATGAGATCGCCAATTTCACGTGTTTCTTCTTCAAAATTAATAAAACATGAAATAACCAAGACAAAACAAGAAACTACAAACTAAAAACTTTATTATATACAAAGGCGGCCATATTGCTGGCATAAAGGTTGCCTGGTTGAAATTGCTTTAGATTATGCCGCTTCAAGTCCGCTGCAAACTTGACCGGTAAACTTGATCGTGTATGGCCAGCGTAAGAGTACTCTTGATCTTCAGAACCTCAAAATGTTTGAAAGAACAAAACTCTTCTGCCCTAACTGATATTAAACGGTGATTACTCTTATTTCCAGACGGGGGTAACCCAAGAATGTGTGACGGCGTGGGCACGACTGAGGTTCTGTGGCACGTGCGCTGGCCAGAGTCCACCGGCGTGCAGTCGCTACTGCCACAACGTGATCAAGGGCTGCTTGCCCACGCACGCCGACTTGGGCGAGCAGTGGGACGCTTATGTTGGTAAGGAGATTGTGAACCCTCTCTTAGTAGCTAAATCTCCAGTTGCATCAGAAGGCTATAACACTACCACACGCTATTGATACACCAAATAAATGTACCTATTAAGAGCATCATTATAATGGTACTGTGTTGGTACTTTTATGGGGCAAAAGTTCTAAAAAGATGAAAAGTTGCTCAAATTAACATTTTCAAATTTCAGATGCCGTAGAAAAGGTGGCCGACCGTCTGCTCGGGCCATTCAACATTGCGATGGTAGTTGAACCCATCGACATAAAAATATCCGAAGCCATCATGAGCTTCCAGGAGCGCAACCAGGAGATCTCGCAGAAAATCTTCTCCGGTTGCGGGAAACGAGAGCTGGGCGGAGGCGCCAGCACGGGGCCCTTCTTCGCCTCCGAGAGGAGCCGGCGCTTCGCCCGCTCCATACCAGACTTCGATTGGAACCAGAAGTCCAACGATGTCGACGATTTTGAGATCGAGGCCAATTTTGAGGGTCTCGTGAACGACGACCCGTCGCAGGGGAGCCTATGGGCGTCCGCGGGAATCCGAAAAGCGACGGAGGAACTGGCGGAACAGGCCAAGTCGAGAACACGTTTTCTCCAGTACATGAGAGGACAGATGAAGTTGGAGGAATTCGAAGAACACGAAAGGAGGAAGAGGGACGCAGACCCGAATCCGGCGCCGGGCAATGCGGATATCGACTTCAAAGGATACGACTTTGATGGGAAACGGGGATCGAAAAAGAAGAGGCCTACGAACAGTAAAGCTGAAGAAAGCCATGGTAAGTCAAACCTTTTTATTCCGAAGAAAACATACTGTCTGAGTCTGGGTATGGGTAACCAACAGTTTCTGCGAGCGAAGAATGTTCTACACAGTGTTGCACCAAAAATCTCAACCACTTGGCCAGGCTTTGCAGTTATGGAATTGTTAATTCAAATGAAAATCACTCACAAAGACCAATTTGGTCGTATAAAAACTAAATTTCAACACTGAGAGGCAAATAATTAACACCAGATCCTGAAAACCTCCCTCTCTCAAATGAAACGTAAACCTGAAAGATAGAGTGGCCGAGGGAAGGAGGTATTTAGATCTTTGCCAGTTCGGCAACATTCCCCACGAAGCCAGCCAACCATTTCTCCTTCCGCACAGAAAAATTTAGGTACGCCAAAAAGTTCTACCAGCTGAACTGTATGTAAAATGTTTTCAGGTGCGGAGTCAGGTCCAGCGTTGGAAAAGCTGGTCCGCGAGACACGAGCGCGAGTGCGAGCGTCGCGCAACTACTGGCTGCATCTACCTGCCGTGCTCTGCTCGCCCATCAGCATCACTACTGCACCCTGCTTCAACGGCTCACATGTAGCTACGTGAGTTGCCTATCTTGTTTCTCTTTCACCATTCTACCACAAAAGTCAAAACAGCGAGAAACCGTGAACGTTTTGTTTCTCCTCCACAGCTACACGTCGATAGCGGCAGGAGACGGCAGCGCAGCCCTAGCTTCTAACCCTGAACTACGAACTCCCCCCGCGCCCGCCTCCCCCGCCGCCACAGTGGAAGCCCTGCGCACCCTCACCGCGCGACTCAAAGATGCCTACAACGGCGTTGAAGTGCAGTGGAAAGACTCCGGTAAGATTTCTCATCTCATGAAGACAGCTACACGTCAATAGTGGCAGGAGACGGCAGCGCAGCCCTGGCGTCTAACTACGATCTCCCCCCGCGCCCGCTTCCCCCGCCGCCACTACGCGCCTCATATACAGGCGTTGAAAGACTCCAGTAAGAAACCATTATTGCTCACAGCCGGCAAGCGGAAGACTTGATGAAAGCAAAAGCGTTTGGCAGAATTTATTTTTGGTGCTATTGTACAATTCTAAACAATGGTGCGAGAATGTCAGCCAATCAAAGGTAATTGCGATCGTCACACAGTAGCTGTCAAACGACGACGTAGCGAAAAACGGTGTAGTGGGGAAAAGTTGGTGCATTGAGGGAAGGAGCGACTGACCAACCAATCGTCTGCTTCCGCGCGGTAGAAATCCCCGCAAATCGCAAGTCCAAAAGAGGTGCGTGGTTACCACCACCACTTCACCACTTTACAGGTCTTTTGTTGGGACTTCAACACGCCACGGTCTTGCGCCACCTGAATCCGGCGACTCGCTTAGACTCGCCTGATGTCGTCCGTCAGTTACAGATCTCCTCATTTCTGATTTGATCATGTAGAGTAACTAAGCATAGCTCATCAGCAATGATTTTTTGTCTATTCCAGCTGAAGACCTTCAAGCAGCGGCGGCGTCGATGAACGAATTCGTGGATAACGGGGGCTCGGGCTCGGGCTCCGGCGACGATACGAACGATAACGAGGACCTGCCTGATGATGACGAGGATCGAGACTCTGGCAACGACTATCCTGAAGGTAGGACTGAGGATTATTTTAATACTAAAACGAATACTTTGAGCAGCATTTCGAGGAGACGCATAAACGGTTTTATTCCATGCATGTTCAAGAGATAAAATGAAATTATTAATTTCATGTAGGGCAGGATGTGCGTGCCACTTATGATAATATTATGATAAGAGTACCACCGGTCGCGGTTCGGAAAGCAGCTTCTACTGAGAAGAGCCGGCAAGAAACTCAGCAGTTACTTTTTTTTAAATACAAAATGTTACAACATGTAAATATGCAATACATAATCAATGTAACTAGGTATACACTAGGTACCTTGTGGGTTGCCGAATGCAAATCCCACTGTTCCATGCAACCTTGTCATTTGAAAATTCGTCAATTGTATAATAACCGCGACTTAACAAATGTTGTTTAACACAATCCGCACATGGCCAGCGTGGTGGACTATGGCCAAACCAGTCTCATCCTTAGAGGAAACCCATGCAGTAGTGAGCCGGCGATGTTTTGATCATGAAGATGATGTTAAAAATACCCCATTTACTTTCAGGTTCAGGAGACAGCATACAACCACAGTCAGGAACAACACAGACGGAAACCGACAACCCTCCCGCTCCGCAACCCGTCCCAGAAGAACCTTTCGTGCCCAACATCATCGACACTCCCGGCACCAACAACGTCCGATCAGGAATCATAGACACACCACCAAACGAAGACTTGCCCAGCGATACAGAAAGCCGGGCCGGCGCGGATCCGGCTTTAGACGAACCGGTCACCGGATCCGCGGACCGGCCGTCTCTACAGAGCGCGCTGTTCACGTACGCGCTTCCAGTAGTTTGCGCGTGGTTCGGAACTATTGTCACCGATCTATTCTAAGTTTCTCCATCAACGCATTGGTGACGTCGCGTTCTTGTGTTCAGTAATAATAATAATTTATTATAGAAATAATTCGCACATACGTAAAAATCACTATTTATTATGACGATATACTTTTTAAAGGCGTTATTTATAAACGCAGAATTTTATGAATAGTCCGTTATGAATAGTCTATTTGGTTATCGTTGAATAGTTGAACGATTACCAAATAGTGGAACGAGATTCGTAATTTTAAACGAGAACGTTGAAAAAAAGAGTATTTTGAACAATCCATGAAAATATATGGATAGTAAAGAACTATTCCGCGTTTGTTAGTAGGACGCCATTAGGTAATGGTCGAAACACATAAGGTGACGTCACCAAATCGATGAGAGTGCATGAAAAGTTAGAGCCTAGTCAGTGCGAGTGACAGTGAAGTGGGCAAGCTTTAAACGGCGAACGCTCCTGTGATATGAAACGTGGACAGATATACTAAAACGGTTGGACTACAGACTCTCAACAAATTAAAAAAAAAGAAATATTTACACAGTGAAATGTGTAGTGTTAATTTATTTTCTTAAATGGACTATTCCGTTGTCGAGGGAATAAGTGGTCGACAATAACAGTGAATTTAATAAGTAATAATAATTATTATTATTTTATATTTTTCTCATAAATATTAGGTCGCAATCGAAAAGTTTTAGGAAAAAAAGGATAACAGCCAAATTGTGTATTTATTTAAATGATCTTGTAAATATTAAATGTAAATTATGATCGAATTAGATAGCGAATGTTTTGTTCACGTACATACTATATTGTATGGAAATTTTTGGATCTCTCCCCGCGCGTTTGTATCATTCATACTTTTTTTTGGAGTTGTCTGATTGATGAAGTTTCTTTGTAAATAATCTTGGCGGAGAGTGATGTCTATTTTCTAGTTTCGGAGATCAAAAAATTATTTAAAAGTGTACATATAATTTTAGTCGTAGGTACATCTAAATTTAAGTTAAGACTGATTTGCTTTCGATATTCTGTTCTCCGAGTACAACACAGCCACGAGAAAGAGGACTCACTTGAATTGATGTTTTTTTTATTATAATTAAAATGGGTCCAATACTAATAGTACCCAATTACTTCTCTAAAATACAGAATTCATGTTTTAAAATACGTTTTGTAAATACAATGAAATATAATTTAACTAATTTATTTCAAAATTGAAACTCTAGTTAACGAACACAAAATTGAATTCTACAATGAAGATACCACAAATAAAGGTCCATCAGTTCATCTGTCTGATATGAATAAACAATGAATAGTCCAAACGATCAATAGTCCATTGTGATCCTATCAGACACCTGTATAATTTAATTTTCAAGCAAACGACTAGGAACTTAGAAACGACTAATAATTATGGATGCAAGATGAAGGTGTATGCATTTCAAAACTGTCTAAACTCTTTTTTTTTGGTTGTGTTATACTCGTGTTTCCATCGGACTTAGATTAACCGACTGACGTACTATAGTTAACTTTGCTTTATTAATTTTATATTTTTTTATCATAACGACGCAATTTTATATTTTAATCTAGGTTTTTTACTATTATTAGTTGGCTTCAGCTTTACTTTGCTATAAATACTTAATGTAAATGAATTTTCTCTAAACAATGCGTTGAACAATTAGGATTAAATAAATAAATATATATTATACATATTGAATGCATTGGAAAATTGTAGATTTTTATAAAGCTCTAGTTTATTTAAGTGACCCCAGTGTATAGACATATAGTTCGGACTACACACTATGTTAGTTTCCATGGCAACTCATTGTAATCTTTGCTACCAATTTACCAGGTACCAGGTATACGTCCCGCAAATTGCTATTGCGCTGGAACCATGTCTCATTAACATCGAAATGACGTCATTTGACGTATATTTAAGTAAAAATATACCATCAGCTCGAAACTTCGGTCTAGTGCTAACGTCACTAAAATGGCAGCCACGCACATTATCTTTTTGCGACTTATAACCAATAATTTTAATCAAACTGATTATTATTATTGGTAATGTTAACCTAGGAGCGTTCACATTTTGATCTTATTCGGAATGAGTGAGATACATTAGCGTCATCACGCTACGATACGAGCGATATTATATTACGATACGAGCTTTGATGCTTTGATGCTTGTAAATGCCTTATCATTTTTAATGTTTGAACTAGAAGTAAGTTGAGCCTTTACTTATTGTATTTTTTTTTTACAGATTGTGTAGTCCATTATAGATCGATTAACCTAAGTGAACTTATCTTACATGCCATACTTATACCTACTTTTCATTTTTGAAACGCACAACAATATTTATATTATAAATGAATGTTAATGAATAAAAGCGCAATAGATTTTTAATATATTTTTTTATTTTATTTTTTAACATAAATCTCACCTGTCTTTGAACATCAACGTTTTAAAAAATTACGATTTACTACATTTTTATTTCGGATTTTCTGAATAGTTCTGAGGTAGGTACATTCTGATATCTTTTCTTATATTTATAGATAGAAAAAAAAATGAATCGTATCAATATAGTAATATCGTGCAAGTTTCGGGACCAAAAAACACATTCGAAGTAGAGTTTTTATTATTTAGTTTGTTACTTATTTATTTAATGGCTTGCACGCTAATCTTGTTTAATTATAGTGAATATCGCATCAAATTATAAAATACTGCATGCGACACATTTTAATTTTTATCACGTTTTCTCATTTTAGCTGAAAATATTTAAATTTAAAGTAGGTAACATATTTATCGAAGATACAATATAATACTACGATTAAAGAAAATATAAGTATTAAAATGTTACTAATATCTCAATGAAAAATTACCAGCATAATGATCAATGAATGATGAAAACTTTTATTACGTACTAACTTTGTTTCATATTACTTAAAAAAATATCAAATGTAAAACACCTATCATAAAAATTAAATGGAATGTTCAATTAAAAACATTTTTTGGTAGATAGGGACTGTTCATTTATTGTAATTTTTAAGGCACCTTTTAACCCGCAAGTAGGAAAGTGACATGGTTTTAATTTTTAGCCGCCGACGACTAGCGTGAGAAGAGAAAGCAATTACAATATAATTTCGAGGCAGTACTCATTTTAAAACTACTTATTAATCTCAGTTGTGACGTCGCAACAAACATTTGCAGCAAGGTAACAAAGTACATAAAGTAAGTAATAAAAGAATTGAATAGTCCCATAATAAGAATTTGTACAGACAAATAACAGGGTACCATGTTGAAGTAGGTATCTGCCAACATTACAGATTAACTCGATACTTTGGTAAATACGATATTTGTTGGAATTTAATTAATATTAGATGGTAATAATATACTGGTTCCACCACGACATAATATTAAGGGTGATTCCCTATAGAAGGTATGCGAACAAAAACTACCAGACTATAAGACTATTCACATTTGTACGGTTAACATGAATAGTCAATAATGAATATGACCATTCATTATAATACGAACCTTTTAAATGGACTTTTCACATGTCGGTCTGCACACGATCTAGCATGAATAGTCCATAATTGTAACATATCTATTATAAGCTAACACACTGCCCAACTTAATTGAAAAAGATTCTCATATTAATGTTGTTTTCATTGTTATACGATTTCATAGCGATCGGTAGCTTAAATTAATTTTTATAATGGAATATATATAGGCGCTACACTGTAGACAATGTAAATAAAATAATGAAGTGTATTTTTGTTTTATTTGAAATCCTTTAATGCCTCTATAAGCTGTGATAGCCTAGTGGTTAGGACGTCCACCTTCTAATCGGAGGTCGGGGGTTCGATTCCGGGCACCTCTAACTTTTCGGAACTAGGTGCGTTTTAAGTAATTAAATATCACTTAACGGTGAAGGAAAACATCGTGAGTAAACCTGCATACCTGAGAGGTCTACATAATGTTGTCAAATGTGTGTGTAGTCTACCAATCCGCACATGGCCAGCGTGGTAGATTATGGCGAAAACCCTCTTCACTCTGAGAGGAGACCCGTGCTCTGTAGTGAGCCGGCGCGGTGGTGGGTTGATCATGATGATGATGATGAATGCCTCTTGTCGTGTCAAGCCAACGTCACTGAACAAAGCATTCATTTGAAACATTTTTTTTAAATTCAGATAGAAGTTAGCCCTTGGCTGCAATCTCACCTGGTGATAAGTGATGCTGCAAGTCTGAGATGAAAGCGGGCTAACCTAGAAGGGGTATGATAGTTCTTATTAAACACTAAACTCCTTTGGTTTCTAAACGGCTTTGCTGGTAAGGTGGTAACTAGCCACGGTTGAAACTTTCCACCAGATCAGACCAAGGAGGAAATTTAGATATTATAAAATTCCCCCTCGAACCGGGACCTCCCACTGATAAGACCACTGCGCCAGGGAGGTCGTGGGTATTTGTTTTACATACATAACTCAACAAAACTGTAATTTGCAAATAACACTCACGTTAGCCGGCACTTGCCGAACACGTAGTGCCCACGTGGGCTATAGAATTTATATTTTAGCAAAATCACGGGACTCTCTTTGTAAGAGAATATTCATAAAAAGGGTACATATTATTTTCTTTTAATTTAATTTTCTAAATTTAGAATATTCTAAATCAAAACAGGGATATTGTTTTAAAGAAAAACCATATTAGAAAATCAAATATCCATTTATTGATGTGCCTCCGGAAAACATACAGCATTTATGTATGAAGAAGCAATTATGTACTCACCGCATATATGCGCGCTTCATCCATAAACATGTATATTCCTATGCAATAATGTAGTTTACCTTACCGGATATAGGGGCGCTAGTGTCTCACCCAGCAAGGCAGTGAGCCGCTGCCATCTTGGATGTCATAGCGTTGTGTACTTTCGCCGCGTGCGCGTCGAATCTAAAATTATATCGTTAATCCGTCTTCCTTTGCAAAAAAATTATTTTCAATAAGTGCAATAAATGTGATAATACGGTGATCATGATATATATTTTCTTATTATTTCGTAATATTACCGTGGGGACATTTTGGTTGGACCCCACGTGCGCGAACAATGTCGATAGGCTACGTAAGCTAATCGATCTGGTGTTTCGCGCTTATTGGTGCCTGAGAGGGCTCTTGAAAAAGGGGATACCTCGACATCCAGCAGCGATTCAAGCAACGAGCAGGATTGAGAGTGACTCCCGAGAGAAACGGCGAGAAATTACCAGGTAACGATCGATCCTCGGATCGATGCGTTATACAACCAGGTGAGTTTTCTTACATATCTTATAATGCATTTACCATATTGTGTATCTAATGCAAATGAGATGCTAATTGAGAAACCAAATTAAACAAATGGCGATTTGGTTGACGAACGTGTCGACACCGACACCGAAATCTAAATCTGGATCTAGGTTTCTTTAATACAAATTTTGGCGAGGAAAAGTCCCAATGGTTACCTATAATCGGTTATTGAATCGATTTATTTTATGTACAAAGTTAATTGAGTACAATTTAAATTTTACGCCAGTGAATCGAATGATAACATTTTATCTCGCCCACGTGGCAAGATGTTGGTTATAACAAGACATTGGTTAAATTGCTCATTTAAAGGGGTTTCGTAAACTGAAAATAACGGAGAACTGTACTCACTAAACAATAGCTAACACTTATTTGGCCCCACTGAGGACATCATGGCCGTTACCACCAATGCTTTATTATACCAAACAGAACTCAGTTAAGAATCCAGATACCCCCTTTAATAAATGACTGAAACATTCAGATGATAAACTCGCCCTTTGGTCTAAGTATCTCCTGCATTTTTATTCTTTTGAATATAATGATTAGCAATAAAGATGGTTAAATAAATAAATAACATTCAGCAAATCATCTTTGTCTTAAAAATTATCAGAACAAACTTTACAAATTGTTTGGGTAACAGGCGAATGTATAGCATAATATATTATGTAAGGCGCAGGAGATGAATATCAGACAGAATTTTCATGGAGATGTTTATTTTAAATACTCTAAGGAAATTTTGGATACGGTATTTGCATATGTCAAAAGTGAATGGTTTCTCAGTGATGGCTGAATGGAGGGTCTTCCACTGGAAGCCTCTCGGACCTCACATATCTGATATGTGAGGTCCGCACCCTTTGTTAGTTTTGGGTGTGATAACCATTTTAAATTATTGATTAAGCTGGAAAAGTACGTCAAATCATTGTGACGTCACATGCCAGTGTTTCATGGGGCCTCGCGTGCTGAGCGTGTGTTTTAACGCTTTATAGGATACTGATTTGACTAGTTGTCAAATACCGGATTGGCTTTTAACAATAGTGACGAGGTTCTTTTTGGATAAAGCAACACTCACTGCGTTTATGCAATCCCCTGGTGGCCCATATTTATAAATATTACAGCTATAAATGCCTACAATTGAAAAACCTATCCAACACAATATGTTACAGGTTATGTAATGACATTCTAATATCGTTGGCAAGCTTTTAGTGCAAACAGTTTTTGTAAATGTCAATTACGGTATTTCGAATACCCTAATACAAGAAACTACCCCCGGTAATGCCCACAAAACAAATAATGCAACATGCAACCTGGTCACCTGTCACGACTTAAATGACACAAGAATTACTGGACCAAAACTAGTAGAAGTGGTTCACAAGGAAATGCCCAGTTTTATCCCCGAGCTTTTTCTGCGGAAGGAAAACGTTGGATCGATGCGTCTGATTTTCGACCCTCGAGAACGAAACAAATTTGTGAAACAAAACTATCCCGTCTGATTTGTCATACCGGTTCGTAGCTTTCTACAACAAAAGTTGGACAACCTGTCTAATTTTTGGGTCTGGCGGCAGCGCCCCACCTGTAACATGCTCGGTTGCGGAAACCTTGCATGCGAAGGAATGTCGAGTGCTAGTCTACCTAGACGACTTCCTTCTGGTCAATCAAGACCAATCCAAGTTATGTCTTCAGGCTGCGGAAGCCGTGAGGCACTTGGAACTTCTGGGCTGGCAATTCTGGTCAACTAAGACCAATCCAGGTTATGCCTTCACGCTGCGGAAGCGTGAGGTCCTTGGAACATCGGGGCAGGGGGATCAATTACCAAAAGCCAACGTCCATACCATGTTGAAGACACCGGTTCTCGTCCGATCACCGAAGTTAAGCAACATCGGGATCAATTACTAAAAGTCAATTCTAACACTCACACAAGACCTACAATACCTGGGTATTCGTTGGCAGACTATAAGAAAAGTCAATGTTCTTGCCCATAATAAAGAGTAAAAAACTATCAACGAGACCTTTGAGAGAATTATTACTGAAAATATCTGAAATCACTCTTCACGAAATGCAACGGTTGCTAGGACAGTCAGACTTCGCCAGTTTAGTAACTCCCAGAAGCAGACTACATTCTGATCAGATCCAAATACGCCTCAAACGTTTCGATAATATGTTTTAGACTGCTGAATCCACAATCGTGGAACAGGGAATGACATGGCGGCGCGGAACCACATGTCTCAGGCTGCCAATATGTACACCTAAAACCTGCCATCCACTGCTTGGCGAATAATGCCTCTGATTGGCTTTTAGTGCCCAATTAAACGGGAAATTAATGCCAGAAACTTGGTGAGTGCATCAAAAATGATAGCACAGCAATAGAAGGAACTTTATGCAGTTATAGTGGCAATTGAAGACAGCACAAGAACTCTGTAAAAATCGCAAGTCTTAGTTCAATCGAACACTCATTCGTTCACTCACTCGTTCGTTCTAACGTTCATTTTAATGAACAAAGTCGTGGGTTTAACTGATTCTAACAATCGAACTCCCGCACATAACAGATTACATTATTGGCTCAAGGCTGTCACGAGGAAAACCTCCCACAGAGTGTCATCTTTTCCCTCAAGCGCCGTCCGAGATCGATTTGGTTGCAGCACAACAGATTACTGTAGTAGGGAATAAAGATGGTGTGATGTCTTTATCGACTGCAAAGATTGATCAGCAAGTTATAGATGCTTTCAACAGGTCATTGAGACATCAATTTAGCATGGGTGTTTTCTTCTCCAAACTAATTGCCAAAAGTACTGACTTACTTGAACAAGTGCAGCTGGGGTGTACTTAAATGTGGCACGTGAAAGACCTTTGGGCTTCAAGATTTGAAAGCAGAGCTCAAATGAACTATAGAACCTATCAGGGACTCTGATAGATGTCACGACATTACAGTGTCCACCAGACATTTACACGGAAGCTGAAAAAATTGAGGATGGGTGCCCAAATAAAGGAGTAGTCTATACGAGAAGTAAAGAACAGGTGCTTGTTGGAAGCAATTTTTGTCCTACCTACCTACCAGACATCAAAAATGGTTAAACTGGTGCGAAACCTGGTGGCGGTTAACTTTCTATGATCCACATGTGGACACTAGGCAATTATTGACGTGGCTAAACTCAAAATTACTAAACCATTTATCATACAGGACCTTAAGGTAGAGCTCAAGCGCTAACTACAGAAGCTCTCATTTAAGCACACACTTCCCGAGATATCTAGACGAACCTATATGGACAATTGTTGCCCTGGAACGAAGGGTTGACAACTGAAAGTCTGTGTCACCGGGAAAAATATATTATATACTTTATTTGGCCCAAAGACTGACACTCACTCTTAACATAAATACGGATGGACACTTTCAAAACATAATAGTATAACAGAAAACATAATTCTCTATTAATGTACTAGTATACTACAGTAGTACTACATGTATGTCTTTGACACAGGAAAATAGGTCAAGCAGAATGAAGTTAAGAATTTAAATATATTGTAATCTTTTTATCACCAACTGTAATGAAACTGAAGCCGCATCACGTACTGTAATAGATCACTGGAACAGTTCAGTTCTTAAGCAATGTGGCAGCATTCCTGTATCCCCAGGGATTCATCAGTGGATCAACAGTAGTTTCTTTGGGGACAGATAACCAATCAATGGACGATATACTCGTATCTCGTGGTAACTGGAGATTACCAGACACTCTTGTTGAAATCATTATTGCCCGGAGGAGATCTCAAAATAACTGAAGCTTATTTTTCAATATAATCATTATATGGTCCGGTTTGAGTTTTAGTAATCCTTATCAAAATTACAGACATAAATCATTTAAATTGTTTGTCTTTTAGACATTATATTTTAACTTATTAACCCTGGTTAGAAATAACAATAACTTTAATAGGTGACAATGAATGAAGGGGACGTGGTTATTTGATCTAACTTAACGATTAATATTTTTGTTATTCAATTGACAGATTAACTCCCTTTGATTCATCATAGCGTTGTGGGTAATACATTTCACCAGCAGATAACAAACACGTCTTCATACATAAATGCTGTATGTTTTCCGGAGGCACATCAATATGACGGTTTTACATTACAATAAAACCGATATTATGTGCCGAGAGGGAAAACATACAGCATTGCAGGAACTTCTTCCTGGTGAAGACTATGACATCCAAGATGGCAGCGGCTCACTGCCTTGCTGGGTGAGACACTAGCGCCCCTATATCCGGTAAGGTAAACTACATTATTGCATAGGAATATACATGTTTATGGATGAAGCGCGCATATATGCGGTGAGTACATAATTGCTTCTTCATACATAAATGCTGTATGTTTTCCCTCTCGGCACATAATATCGGTTTTATTGTAATGTAAAACCGTCATATTTTTAGCTTTTATGTACACTTAGATTAATCTATACATCAGAATCGAAGATAAAAATAATATAAAAATATCATACCTAATAACTATGGTTATTCTTAGAACAAAATAATCAAAAAGATGATAGAAAATTTTGAGGACATATTTGATAAAAGTCCCTTTCAGCACCTAATCTTATCCATTCTTTAAAATATATCCATACTAATATTATAAATGCGAAATTGTGTCTGTCTGTCTGCTAGCTTTTCACAGCCCATCCGTTTAACCGATTTTGATGAAATTTGGTATAGAGATAGCTTGCATCCCAGGGAAGGACATAGGCTACTTTTGATCCCGGAAAATTAAAGAGTTCCTACGAGATTTTTAAAAACCTAAATCCACGCGGACGAAGTCGCGGGCATCACCTATTTCATCACCATTACATTATAAATGAAAAAGTGTTAAGGTATGTCTTTCTGTTTCATGGCTCAACCGCTAAGCCAGTTTTAAAACGTTTGGCAGAAAATGGATTTTAAAAATCATTAAAGTTATTAAAAAAATTTTAGGCCGATAAAGCATGGCAGTTGAAAAAAATAGACTATTCAATTATTATGTCAAATCTGGATGTGTCAACATCTAACATGAATAGTCCATAATTTAATTTCTGAATACGATACAATATTTCTGATTACGTTTATCTCCGTCTCTATTCCTCCTCCGATTCCATGCTATCATCTGTCTCGTTCTCGGCATCCGATGTGCTGTATATTCATTTCCGAACTGATCAGGCAATAGTGACGAAATAAAAATTTATTTACAGATTTATACATGGACTATTCATAATAATAATAATATGTGAATGAGTTCCCGATCTAACATGAATAGTCCATAGTTAAGATTACGATTACGATACTAGCTTACGTCTATCTCCGTCTCTATTCCTCCTCCGAGTCTTCGCTATCGTCCGTCTCGCTCTCGCCGTCTGATGTGGTATACTCCTCGATGTCCGAACCGAGCCAATCCGGCAATGGCGGCTGTTCGATCAGGGTTTTCCATTCGTTTAGTTTATGCAAATCTGAAATTGTAAAAAAAAAATTACCTTTCAAATATAATTTACGATAATGCCAAAATTGAAATGTTTAAAAATACCAAACTCGAAAATTCTTAGTTTAAGCAAGGTTTTAAAGACTCTAAATTTTACCAGCCGGTAAACTTAAAATTTAAGTCACCCTTACTATATAACATATAGTAGCGACGGATGCCCGCGACTTCGTACGCGTGGATTTCGATTTTCAAAAATCCCATGCCACGTCAATGCCACGTCGGTCGTAGGCGGGTCATTGACCCCGAGTTTTGCACACAATTGTAAACGCAATGCATATACAATATAGAGCGTCGTATAACCATCATAGCAGCCATGCGGGCGCCCTGTCTTCTCTTGTCGCGGCGCTAGAGTAACCACTAACTCACCTAGACTGTACATGTCTCCCAGATAGAACTGTTTCTCGTCCTTTTCTAGCACGCCGCCGTACACGTACAATACAGCGCGTTGTATAGCCATCATAGCGGACATGCGCGCGCTGGGCCCTGTCTTCTCTTGTCGCGGCGCTAGAGTGACCACAGTGTCGGGTTGTGCTTGCACTGGAACGCCCCCTAGCTTCATTGTGAATACTTCGTCTGTTACCACTGGAAATAGGGGAAAACCACTTTTTCAGTTCTCATGCTCGTAAAGTTCTTCTTTATAAGCATACTAAAACAGCTTTTTAAGCTCTTGGGTATAAAAGTGTTGTATGGAATTTTCTATAGTGCCTGAGCCTTCTAGTCCTATGTCTTCCTGGTACTTTATCCATGGAAGCCACAATTGATTTCACGTCAAAAGGCCTTCGACCTTGAACTTGCGCAGAAGATAGTAATTATATCGGTCTTGTTAAAACGCCGTGACAGATAGACAGACGCACTTTCGCATTTATAATGTTAGTATGGATTACCTGTAACAGCTTCCTTGGCTTGTTCAGTATCCTCCGATGCGGATTGTGTGGTCGGTGCGGAATCCTCGGCGGGCGGTGCGGAGGTTTGTGCGGCCGGTGCGCACTGCTCGGTGCGGAGCGTGACCGCGTGCCAGCGACAGTTGTCCAGATCCACCATGGATAGATCATCGCTCATCACGCCTGTTAACTCTTCCTCATTCTCTAGAAAATCCTACAAGAAAAATTGCAGTCAGTGGGGACAACAGACGTGAACACTTAAAACTATGAAAATAATGCAATTTTTTTTTAATTTTCATTTTTTTTTTAATTTATTTATTCTTATTAATTGTACAGGTTTCTTACATTTCTATCTCGCCAAACTGGTGACCCAGTTTGTTGGCGAGTTGGCGCTCTTAATAATAAAGAGTGAATAGGCATCTTCTAGGTAAACGCGTCCCATCTTAGGCCACATCATCACTTCCCATCAGGTGTGATTGTGGTCAAGCGTACACCTATAATGAATAAAAAAAAATACCTATGCATAACTTACTACTATATTTCCTTATCCATACACCTTTATCTATCCTTATAATAAACTGTACTACATTATACTTATTTAAACCTACCTACTTCGCTAAAAGATAAACTAACACAAATTAACATCATCTTCATATTTACTGTAGCATCAAAAACTAAACATGTTTCAAATTGTCTTGTACACTTTCTTAAAAAATTGAGAAAAATCCCTTTATTCTGGGTAAAGTACAAAGTTTAAATGTGTAGTTTAATGATACAAAAATAATTTTGAATCAATAATTTTATGGATTTTCAATATGGTGTCTGATATACAAACTACCCGCGACGCTGATCTTGGCGACCGTGGCCACGACACGCGACATCTTTGCAGATCAGCATACACTTACGTCTACCAATCCGCACATGGCGTGGTAGACTATGGCCAAAACCCTTCTCACTCTGAGAGGAGACCCGTGCTCTGTAGTGAGCCGGCGATGGGTTGATGATACTGATGATACACTTACACAGACGCCTCCGAACACATAGCCCCTGTTGCTATGCGCGTTGACGGCGGCGGCGCGGCTCGCGAGGCTGGTCTTGGCGCCTGCGAGCGCGCGCCACGTCCACGCGGCGCCTTTGCAGCTCAGTTTGAACATGTCCATGTGATTCTGTGTGCGTTCTGCGCGCCCTTCGCGGACGCGAGAGAAGCCACCGTCGATAATTAACTGCAAAAAAACTTAAAATTTTTGGTGTGAACGTGGCTTAGATACACCAAAATTTACACAGTGTATCGAACACTTGTGTGACAATCTTTTTACGGTTCCATACCTCAAAAGGAAAAACGGAACCCTTATAGGATCACTTCGTTGTCTGTCTGTCAAGAAACCTACAGGGTACTTCCCGTTGACCTAGAATCATGAAATTTGGCAGGTAGGTAGATCTTATAGCTGACATTTGGGGAAAAATCTGAAAACCGTGAATTTAGGGTTAGATCACACAAAAAAAATTAAATTGTGGTCATGAACTAATAATTAGTATTTTTAATTTTCGAAGTAAGTAACTATATCTAGTGGGGGTATCATATGAAAGATCTTCACCTGTGCATTCTAAAACAGATTTTTATTTATTTTTATGCATCATAGTTTTTGAATTATCGTAGAAAATGTCGAAAAAATACGACTGTAGTACGGAACCCTCAATGCGCGAGCCTGACTCGCACTTGGCCGGTTTTTTTAAATGTAAAGTCGTCTACACTAACGCAACTGGATGCGGACGCTGGTGTACGCAGCTTCAAATCAATTTTCTACGTTACGTAAATAATTTTTAATTAGGATAAAAAAAATCAGTAAAATAAAGTTTACACCTGTGTGGTGTAAAATAGCATTCATGAGAGAGCCAAATGAATGATTATTAAAAAATTACATTTGAGTTAAATGTAAAATATTCTAAAAAGAGTTTAGAATTCGTAGTCTGTAAAAAAATGAAATGAACCTACCGAATCATTACCAACAGGCAACATGACACACGCGGACCTCGCACAAGGTCCCCGCCCGCTGGGGGTCAACTTCTCCCACTGTCGAGTGTCCAGACAGAAGGTGTAGAGGTCGTCGAAGTAGCGACACTCGCGGCCGTCGTCGCAGTAGCCGCCGAATATGAACAACTTGCGGCCCAGGAGCACCATGCGATGCCCCGACCTGGGAGACGGGCCGTTTGGGGCCACTACCTGTACAAATTAGTAGACGTGAACCCTCTTTAAGGGTGAGATCTATAGAGCGCACTCAGACTTTGCTTCGACTTAAGACAGAGCTAACATGAGACATCAGACAAAGCTATATCTCTCACATAAATATGTCTGGTTTTAACTCAATCATAAGTCAGAGCAAAGTCAAAGTAAGCTCTATAGATCTCAGCCTGAGTCCATCGCCTTTATAGAGAGGGGAGCGCATTACACGCCACCGTAAGCAATACCAAATAGGACATTATAAAATCTTAATTGTTGTCAAATATTAAATATTTATTTATTTATTTATTTTATTTTTATTTTTCATGTACCAAAATTGTAGTTACAAAGTAATAATAAATTATGGTTTTTTATTTTAATATTGAGTAAAAAATACTTAGGAGTATTGTATTGGGAGTATAAATTAGGTATACCTTTTCCCATTTCTTTTCAGCCAGTGAGAAACACCACAAGTCCTTGTAATGGTGGAATTGAGTCTCTGAGGGACTTGTGAATTCACCTCCAAATATCCATAGTTCACCCCTGCAAAATCATTTAAAGAGCTTATAATATGATGCTATGATATATTATTTAACTAATTTAACCATATTTTTTAATGAAATCTTCTATAATATAAAAATGAATCACTAAATGTGTTGCTCATCGCAAATCTCGAGAACAGCTGAACCGATTTCGCTAATTCTTTTTTTATAATATTCCTTGAAATACAAGGATGGTTCTTACGGAGAGAAAAATTTAATTCAACCTCCCCCTCAATTTTCTAAACTCCACCTGAGCGAAGCTGGGGCGGATCAGCTAGTATGATATTAAATGTATTGGTAATCATACTAATAATATGAAAGCAAAATTGTATCTGTCCATTACCTTTTCATGGCCTTCAGAGAAAACTTGCACCCTAGGGACATTCTATCCCAAAAAATCAAATTCCCACAAGTTTTTAAAACCTAAATCCACAAGGACAAAGTGTCCATAATCCATAAAATTCGCAAGTTACATGCACTCAGTAATAATTAGAGCATCCTACAGGATGTTTGCTTTCATTATTTAGGACAGGTTGTTATTTACTACCTGATGCCTGCAACTTTGTCTGAATGAATGAATGAATGAATGAATGATTTATTTATTTGTTCAATAAAATGCAGGTACAATAGGTTGAAACATTGTCTGATGAGCCTTATACATTACTAGCTTATGCTCGCGACTTCGTCCGTGTGGACTACAAAATTTCAAACCCCTATTTAACCCCCTTAGGACTTGAATTTTCAAAAATACTTTCTTAGCGGATGCCTTTGTCATAATAGCTATCTGCATGCCAAATTTCAGCCCGATCCGTCCAGTAGTTTGAGCTGTGCGTTGATAGATCAGTCAGTCAGTCAGTCAGTCAGTCAGTCAGTCAGTCAGTCACCTTCTCCTTTTATATATATAGATACCATTGTAAGTGGTGTTTGAATATTACCTTAAATTAAAAACATGATTTAGATTGTTAAAATCCTATGGGATCTCTTTGATATTGTGAGATAGACAGTAGCCTATTCACTCTCCAGGTCTTTGACTATAAATAAATAAATAAGCCTTTATTCAGACATGTTTCATTTTTACAATAATATGTTAGTCACTAATAATAGGTACAAGATTACAAATTAAACTATTTTACATATTATTTCTTTAGAAAATAATATGTAAAATCTTGTAATAGAATAAAAATAAAAAATAATATGAACTTTGACTATATCCATGCAAAAAACCATGTTGTTCCGTTGCGACGTGACAAACCAACAAACAGATTTTCAGTATGGATAGTGATTTTTGACACTGAACCTAGAAAACAACTTACTTATTAGCAGATGTGGCTACAGCTTGATGTGCACTCCTCGGCGGTGGAGCTCCCGGGGCCTTCACTTGCCGCCAACTACCGTTTGCAGGATTGAAGAACAGCAGCTCATTGTATACGGCTGTCTGTTGATACAAACAATGGTTTAAATTCTCTCAACTTTGTCGTCATCATCATCATCATCAACCCATCACCAGCTGAGAAACGCCCTCCTCTCAAAATGAGCAAGGTTTGGCCATAGTCCACCACATTGACCAACCAAGTGCAGATTTTGCAAGATTCTCTTAACAAAGCTGTTAGGCAGCGCTCACAGTGCACGTGTTTTTGTGCGAAATTCGGTCATTTGGACACATGACTACTAGTACTATGGGAGTATTCACATACATACCTGTTGTCCATTATGGAATTCTCCACCAAACATGATTAACTCATTGCTGGTGGGATGAGGAGTGAGAGAGGCGTATGCTCTCGAGGAAGGAGGTCCAGTTAATATCTTCTCTGATGCTGCAGCACGTTTTGCCTCCTCCTTCTCTATTTCTGCTATAACTTTTGCTATATCCTCCTGTAATTTTTTTTTTTTAATAAAGAATATTAGCCATGTTAAATCACTAATATTCCCCTTTCCTCTCCAATTAAGCGTCAGGCTTGTGCTAGGAGAAGGTACGACAATAGTGCAACGGGCGGGGTTTGAACGGGCGACCTTTCGGTTTTCAGTCCACTCCTATACCGGTTGAGCTATTGAGGCTATAAATTATTATTTTTCAAAGTATTTTTTCCTGTTTCTTCGGGTTCTTGTTCTACTCAGACAGCCAGGGCAGGTTACCAAATAAAACCATAACCATCCATACACATTTTCGATCAATCAAAATATCATCGAATGATGACTTTACATAGAATGACACGATATAGCAACCAAAAACTAGCTGTAGTCTTCAATCAAAGGAGTAATATTATGAGTTTAATAAATAAACCGGGTTAAACAAGAAAAAATAACCTAACAAACTAACCTCTCCTAGATTCGCCAGCTCCTTTTTTAATTTGTTTGCTAGCTTCTTATCGGTTTTGGCAGCAGTTTTAACTGCACCGCTCACCTTGTTTTTATTTTTCTTCTTACCCATGTTTAATTTGATTTATAATTTGAGCAAAATGTAAAATGTGTTTTGAATTTTGGTGAAATGATTGGAATTTGGTAAAAAAAAACAATAACAATACCTTGGCATGGCATAGACAATCAAATATATATGTCATAGTCTAGATCTGTGGTCTATATTGCTTTTCTCTATGGTCAAAATACAAAAAAATAAAGTTTAGTTTTTGCATTTGCAAATGCGTGATCAAAATTGTTCAAAACCAAATCAAAAATCACAATCATAGTGAACAAAAAAATTAAAGGTACGTACTTTTGATCAATAAACTTATTGTTTTGAATGTTTTGAATAATATTACAAACAAGGATTATTATGTCAAAGAAGTTCTAAGTTCTAGGCTCGAAGCAACAACAAAACGCATTTTGCCAAGCAAGAGGTGGAGTGAGTGTACAGTTCTATTTTAAATTATTTTAAATTATTAGTTCCTTCTTATTGATCATGAGCTTACCAAAATAAACGATTTTATTATATACTCGTGATTTATTATACAACATCAGGATGACAGACCTCAAGGCAACGGCCCCAGGATCTTCGGTAAGAACTAAGAACCTAGGTACTTATTTTATCAAATATTTTTACACTTAATAAAGTGGATTTCTATTTTCTTCGCGATGTAATTATTATTGATGCTTGCTTTTGTCACTAGCCGATGCTCGCTTCTTCGGCGTAGATTTAAATTTTGTGGATACTCTTTGATTTAAGTTTAAAAAAAGGTCAAGTTCATGTCAGGACACGTAACTAGGTAGGGTTCCGTAGTCATCCTAGTTCTAAATACTTTGGCGGTCAATTTGTTGAACAGTAGAGATTTTAAAATACATTTAGCTTTGAAAGTTTTTTTGACTCAAATTTTTGTTTAGAAGGTACCCTGATTTTTAAAATTTAAAATATATCGTTTAAACGCATTATTGCTACACATAGCGACTGGCTGGCACAATAGCTGTGACACACAGACAGAGGGATTTGACGAAAATATAAGGGTTCCTTGTTGTACTATGTAACCCTAAAGATTAAAAACTACCCTGATAAGTAATATCATCAAGATCTAGCAGTTCAGTGGCTGACAGTAACAGCTAGACAATTTCTGATTTAATGGTCAGTTTTGGGTCAATGTTCTACACCAATTACAGGTTTCAGGTTTGTAACTCATTTTGTCCATGACCTGTGACACGCTGACAGACAGACAGACACTGGATTGAGATTAATAGGGCTCCGTTTTAACCTTTGGGTTAGAAACTCAAAAAAATTATTTAGTTTTTTAGTTTGTATACAATCAAATGAGACCACTGTTTAATATATTTATAGAGCTCGGCCAATGTTCAGGAATTCAAGATCAGAGTGCCCAAGAATGTAAAGAAGAAGTACCATGTGATGAGGTTCAATGCCACCCTCAATGTGGACTTTGCAAAGTGGACCCACGTCAAAATGGAGAGGGAAAACAACATAAAAGAGTTTAAAGGAATTGAAGAGGACATGCCCAAGTAAATATACACTATACTACTCCTACTGTCGCGCTTTGAGAGGGGTCTATTATACAGGTGTGACCAGAAAGCTAGCAAAAATATTATTGTTATACTACCTAAACATAAGCAGTGATAGCCTAGTGGTTAGGACGTCTGCCTTCTAATCGGAGGTGGGGGGTTCGATCCCGGGCATGCACCTCTAACTTTTCGGAGTTACGTGAGTTTTAATTAATTAAATATTACTTGCCTTAACGGTGAAGGAAAACTTCGTGAGGAAACATGCATGCCTGAGAGTTCTCCATAATGTTCTCAAAGGTGTGTGAAGTCTACCAATCTGCACATGGCCAGTGTGGTAGACTATGGTCAAAACCCTTCTCACTCTGAGAGGAGACCCGTGGTCTGTAGTGAGCCGGCGATGGGTTGATCATGATGACATAATCCAATACCAATAATCATATGTCTCATTTTTTAGTTTTAGTGATTTAGTATTTTTCGAACCTGTAATGTATAGCGTGCAAAACTCCACCTACGACGCGGCATTGACTCCGAGTGAAGCAAGTCGAGTGAAGTATTTTAGGTGTATGTTTGTTTTAGATTTGGTGCTGGGTCAGAGTACGGGCGAGACATGCGCGAGGAGGCGCGGCGGAAGAAGTTTGGGATCATCTCCCGCAAGTACAAGCCCGAAGACCAACCCTGGATCCTCAAAGTTGGGGGCAAGACTGGCAAAAAGTTAGCATATTTTATAGTAGAGTTTTAAAATAGATTTCAGGTTCAATAAACAGTTTCTGAAATGATAAGTTCGATGACACTAAATCTAAAATGTGTTATTTTAAGGGTTTGGTACCCGAAGAGTGACAACAAGACCTAACTAAGCCAACAGGACTAAGCTTCCACTGTCCGTATGTCTGTTCGTACGTCCGTCTGTCTGTCTATCAACGCGCTTATATCTCGCGAAACGTGTATAGGAAGGAAGTTGAAATTTTCACAGAATTGGTCACTATTGACACTATAACCACAAATGATAGAAATTTCAAAATGGCCGCCATGAAAATTAAAAAATACTAAAAAGTCTTATTTCTGGTACGTAGGTACGGAACCTTTCGTGTGTGTCCGACTCGCACTTGACCGATTTTTTTATATTTTAATTCAGGTTCAAGGGCATTCGCGAAGGCGGTGTATCAGAAAATGCCGCCTACTATGTGTTCACGCACGCAGCCGACGGCGCCATCGACGCGTACCCACTGCAAGAATGGTAAATACATACTTCCATACTAATATTATAAATGCGAACGTGTGTGTTTGTCTGCTAGCTTTTCACGGCCTAACAGTTTAACCGATTTTGATGAAATTTGGTACAGAGAACTCTCAGGCATGCAGGTTCCCTCGCGATGTTTTCCTTCACCGTTAAAGCAAGTAATATTTAATTAATTAAAACTCACGTAACTCCGAAAAGTTAGAGGTGCATGCCCGGGATCGAACCCCCGACCTCCGATTAGAAGAAGTCAAGATACGACGATGATGATGATGATGATAGCTCAAGTTAAGTTTATTTTCATTTCTTTTAGGTACAATTTTCAACCTATACAAAGATATAAGGCTTTGTCGGCGGAAGAAGCAGAACACGAATTTGGAAGGTAAGAATAAGCTAAATATATAAAAGGAAAGGTGACTGACTGACTGACTGACTGATCTATCAACGCACAGCTCGAAACTACTGGACGGATTGGGCTGAAATTTGGCAGTCACATTCCTCCCTTCCTCGGAGAGCTCGTAAAACAATAGATTCCGAATATAATTAGTGGTTTAAAAAAAACCAGTAACTTGACCATACTAATGTTATAAATGCGAAAGTTTGTCTGTGTGTCTGTTTGTTTGTCTGCTAGCTTTTCAAGGCCGATTTTGACGAAATGTAGATAGTTATACATTTCGTCAAAATCGGAAATAAATATAGTTTGCATCCCGGGGATGGCATAGGCTACTTTTTGTCCCGGAAAATCGAAGACTTCCCACAGGATTTTGAAAAAACCTAATTTCACAATCGCGGGCATCATCGATTTGGTATAGAGATAGCTTGCTTCCCGTACCTAAAAGTGTCAGTATTAGGGCGTTTATACACTCATTCCTATTCGATTCGTATTCGTTTTCGTAAAAATATGATTCTAAGTGGCGTCATACAAAACGTACATATGCTTTGATTCGTATTTTGACAGATCCGTATGAATACGAATCAAATTAGTGCACAAGCGTACATTCATTTTGTATGACGGCCCTACGAATTTTTACGAAAACGAATACGAATGAGTCCACAAACATACTATACGTACGTACTAATATAGTGTAGTCAAATCAAATAAAATCAAATGGTTTATTCAAAATTTTATTATAAGTATTGATAGGTAATAAATTACACTTTTTGAAAGTCCATTGTTGCATTTGTAAGATGATATAGTGTTGATAATTTTTACGCGAACTTAAAAACTAAAGCTACGAGGGTTCCAAACGCGCCCAGGTCTGAGAAGAGCCCACAACAAACTCAGCCGGGTATTCTTTTTATTATTACCACTTTACAAGTCGTGAAATTAATTGTTTAGTTTAGCTAAGTTCGTTTGATCATCTACTTTGTTACTACTAGACGCAACAAAGTGATCAACTACTTCTCCCTGATGTTGCGCAAGCGCATGTTGGGCGACGGCGCGCCCGACGACGGCGACGACCCTGACGAGAAGAAGACCAAGGGCTCCAAAGCCAAGAAAGGTAGGCAAAAAGCTGAAGCCTATACAGTACCCGGCAGGAAATATTGTACATCGAAATTTAGAAAGAGATTTGTGCTTTGTAGAGCGTCGTCTCTGTCAATCATACCCATGTGACGTTTCGTTGGCCTCAACGACAGAGGCGCTCTACGAAATCGTTATCGCCTACTAAAGTTCGATTTAATTTTTCTATTTATAGAACAATTTTGAATTTGATTTTATGAAGTAACGCACGACGGCGAGGATTTGTCCATCAGTCAAATATTTTTCTGTGATAGATCTGAAGATATCAGAGATGGATGAATGGATCGACTCGGACGACGACTCGTCGGATTCGGAAGGCGGCGAGAAAGAGAAGGACGAAGAGGAAGCCGCCGCTAAGAAGAAAAAGAACAAAAAAGGTAAGCTAGGCTGCAATCATTAGGCAAAGCGTTCGAAATATGGACGTATCGCAGGATGCTCCGCATAAGCTGGACGGCTAAAGTGTCCAACGCTGAGGTTCTTGCCCGGATGCAGAAGAAGACCGAGTTAGTTAAAACCATCAATTAGCGTAAGATCTCGTACCTGGGCCATATTTTGCGACAGTGGTCTTATTAGAGGGAGGTCCCGGGTTCGATTCCTGGCAGGGATTTGGAATTTTATAATTTCTAAATTTCTGGTCTGGTCTGGTGGGAGGCCTCGGCCGTGGCTAGTTACCACCCTACTGGCAAAGCCGTGCCGCCAAGCGATTTAGCGTTCCGGTACGATGCCGTGTAGAAACCAAAGGTGTATGGGCTTAATAAAAACTGCCATACTCCTTCCAGGTTAGCCAGCTCCCAGCTTAGACTGCATCGTCACTTACCATCAGGTGAGATTGCAGTCAAGGGCTAACTTGTATCTGAATAAAAAAAAAAAAAAAAAAAACAGCTGACTGCTGACCTACAGTAATGGAGAGGCACTAGAAGAAGGCTGCAATCCATAGAGCAGAAACAAAGAGGAGATGTTGTATTAAGATTTCCCTATGAAATATCGAGTGACATTTTGCGGGGTGAGGGGTTGTAGAACGCCGCCCACTTCTCAATTTTTAACCGACTTCAAAAAAAGGAGGAGGTTCTCAATTCGTCGGAATCTTTTTTATTTTTTTTTATTTTTTATGTATGTTCCCCGATTACTCGAAGACGCCTGGACCGATTTTGAAAATTCTTTTTTTGTTTGAAAGGGTATACTTCAAAGTTGGTCCCATTTAAATTTGGTGAAGATCTGATGAACATCTTCGAAGATAGATACTGGAACTCCTCAACGGATAAGAGTAAATTGCTCGCGATCAGTGTAATAGCTTAGTAGTAGATTTTTAACCAGTCATAGCATAATTCCATGGGACCACTAAAAATTGTGAAATAAATTTTTTTTACAAAAAAAATAAAAACCGACTTCGATACACAAACACTAAAAATTGAAAAATAATTTAATTAATTACCGAATATATTATTATGTATACAAGAGTTAATATAGTTCCATAATAATATTTTTTGGGGTCGGTGCCAATGAGGTGCCATTGTGGAGTCTCATAAAAATATAAGAAAAATAAGTCTAGACGATTCGCGCAGCTAAAGCTAATTGGCACCGGCACCAAAAAATATTATTATGGAACTATATTAACTCTTGTATACATAATATATTCGGTAATTAATTAAATTATTTTTCAATTTTTAGTGTTTGTGTATCGAAGTCGGTTTTTATTTTTCCATCTGCGGGTTAGTAGCAAAACTACTCGCTTAGCGACCTAACATCGATATATTGATGTCACTACATAGTTCAGCTATCTCACACTAGATGTCAATAAGTGTAGAAATTACGTATAAAATTACTTACAAATGAAATGTGATACCATTCATAGCATCAGAACGTCTGTCTGAATAACTTTGACACGATAAAACACAACACTTCATCCTTTTGTTCTTAAAAACGCGAAAACACACCGATAATACGAGTCTCAATATATGTGAACCTGACGAACGCAGACAGCATACTAACTAAGGCCCCGCCCACAGTGATGACGTCAGGACCTAGTTGAAAATCACAGTGCACAGTTGCTTAGGCCAACTCCTCTTTGTTTCTGCTCTATGCTGCAATCATATTAGCAGTGACGGCGTTAGGTGTCGGCGACTGCTGACGGTCGCGCTCCTAAGGGGGCCTCGCAAAACTGTTTTACAAGTTACTAAAACTTTTGTTTATTTTCAATTAGCTGAAGCCCGCGGCTTCGTCCGCGTATATTTAGGTTCTTGAAAATCCCGTGGGAACTCTTTAACTTTCCGGGATAAATAGTAGCCGTGCATTAAGTATACTTTATGGAATACACACAATGAGGCCGATTCTCTTGTACACAATCTCTAAACTAAACTAAATTAAGAGGTCGAAATCTAGTTGCTATCCTTTTCCGCATGCAACGTTATGAAAGGGATAGCAATAGATTTAGACGTGCCATTTTAGTTTTGTTTAGAGTTTGTGTACAAAGGAATTAGCCCCATTGTAAGTTTGTTTATAAACAAACCAGTGAGTCAAACAAAAAAAAAATTGTGGTTATAGTAGTACAAATACAAATACAAATTATTTATTTGCTGATTGTAGGTTACATTTATAAGTTGTCAATTACAATTTTTGTTTCGAGCTACAATCTGCCATACTATGGTGTGCAAATTTGAATAGGTACACAAATAGAATTATTAATAGGAATCCTTACTATTACTGCAACACAACAATTATTTATAATAATAATAAAATACTAGTATAAATAAATTTTCTTTCTTTCTTTCAATTCGCAAAGCTGATGTAATCTGCTTCTGCATGTTAGCCGCTCCTAGTAAGGAAAAGGGATGTTGCCATTATGTCGAAAATAAATTATATTTTTAGCTTTACCTCCTCAAATTCTCCTGAATAAAGTTTAGCGTTTAAACTATCGTGAGTGATATCCATTATAATATATAACTAGATGACGCCCGCGACTTCGTCCGCGTGGATTTCGGTTTTTTAAAATGTGAACGTGGGAACTTTTTGATTTTCCGGGATGCAAGCTATCTCTGTACCAAATTGCGTTTAAATCGGTTGAACGGATGGGCCGTGAAAGGCTAGCAGACAGATAGACGGACAGACAGACACACTTTCGCATTTATAATATTAGTATGGATATCTGTCCCGTCGAAACTAGTCGGGCTAACGTCGAATAAACACGTGAGTAAAGCCGGGACAGATATTGAATAAATTTTACTTTAATTTTTACATGCCAACTTAAGGAGCACGTAAGTGAATGTTTCAATAATTTTTGTTTGTAAGAATGCAATAGTTGTAGAATACATGGTTTCGACCTTGATATAAATGTGAAACTAACTATAGAAATAATAAAAATAAAATATTTTTACTACAATGAATTAGGTTTAGAATACCCTTTCTACCGAGAGGAACCAGTAAGAAACTTCGCAGTTGCTCTTTGTATCCAGCAACTCTTACAATGATATGAATTCTTCTCTTAGCTTTAAAAAACAAGAAGAAGAAGAAAGTAGAAGATGAAGCGTTTGAGGATAGTGACGACGGAGACGAAGAAGGAAGAGAGAAGGACTACATATCTGACTCGTCCGAGAGGTAATGAGGCTTCGGCTAACACTGATATCTAAATACATAAAAGGAAAAGGTGACTGACTGACTGACTGATCTATCAACGCACAGCTCAAACTGTTGGACGGATCGGGCTGAAATTTGGCATGCAGATAGCTATAGACATAGACATCCGCTAAGAAAGTATTCAAGAAAGTTCAACCCCTAAGGGAGTAAAATAGGGGTCCACACGGTTCGTGCATAAGATAGTTCATAAATAATGTATGGAATAATAATTTATGTCTGTACTGGTATGGTACGTGTCTGCTACGTAAGATGTGTGTAGATATGACTGGAGCTTAACGGTTGACTTTGTTCTTGCAGTGAATCGGACCATGAAACTAAAACAAACAAGGAACTGAAAGGAGTTGCAGAGGAAGATGCACTAAGGTTAGTTAGTTAGTTAGGTTTAATACAAAGTACCTTTTGAAAAGAGTAGTTGCTGCTGACTCTTCTCAATAAATAGAATTTTCATACCGAGTCGGTGGTATAGTCCCAAGCTTAACTACCAGGTTATTACCATTTCTTTTACCGTTTTAACTCTCACACGAGGTTACGAAAAGACCCCGAGCCTAAAGTATGGAAAATGTGGTTTCAGTTAAATGTCCCGAGATTTTGATAGGTTATAGGTTTCTAGTGCCCTGAGCAAAAGTCTCTATGGCACTACAACTCTTTCAGAGTCCTTTTCAGAGTCTCAATTGATTTTATACAAACAGGAATCTAGAAATGAAAATTCCGAGGTTAGTAAAGGTATTTAATACGAAATTATCCCATTCAGGAAACTTCTTACATCGGATGAAGACAGTGACGAGGAACAAGAACAGAAGCAGGAGTCGGAGCAAGAAGATGAGCCCACCAAAGAGGGAGAGGAAAGGGCCAGCAAACTCACCAAGAAGAAGAAGAAACCAGATGAGACTAAGAAAGGTAAGTGATTTTGATTAGTATCAGCTCAGATTCAGGAGTCAGAGCAAGACGTTGAACTATTTAAGAGGACGAAGAGAGGGCTAAGAAACTCGCTAAGAAGAAACCTGATGAAACTAAGAAAGGCATGATGTATAGGAGAGTTATTTTGGTAGCGACTAACTTGCAGACAGACGGACGGACGGAGGGGCAGTAATACTAGGATCCCGTTGGCACACTTCGAGTACGGAACCCTTAAAATGTAAAAAACTTACATAGCATCGTGCTTACTCGCTTTACTTAAAGGAATTTATTGTGTTTCAGATTCGAGTAGCGAGTTTAGTTCTGATTCGGATACAGATCCAGAAAGCAGCAACAAGAAAACTAAGAAGTCTAAAAACGGGACTGACAAAAATCCCGGTTAGAAAATGAATAATAAGAAAGTTAATTCATGTTTGAATTGTTTAAAAAAGAATTACCAATTAAGGATTGCAGTTGTAAAGTGCTTTGTTAGTTTTGTTCCCATAGGCATCATACATCGTTGCATTGTTCATTTTGTGATTTTGATTTAAGGTGGCGCGAGCGGGTCAGGGAGCGCAAACACATCTAGAGCAGGAACGCCCACGCCTACGGCCGCCATGGCCGCCGTGGCTGCGGCCAACGCGGCTAACGCCAACCAACCGCCCTCCAAGCGACCCAAGCTTGATCCCTCATACATGTGAGTACAAGTACAAGCGATTGTGGATTTTATTTACCAAGTCATAAGGTGCCATAACGTTTTTTGGCTCATTTCAGAATATGTTGTCAACTATTATAATTAACACTCTACGTGCCCATAGACTCCAGAGCAAACTTGAATATGATTTTTCATTTAGAGGTTATGCCACTCCACCTAGTGTGGACTGGCACAACAGCATCCTAATTTTCAACCGTATTTAGAAGTTTATAAAGCTGAGATTATGTTATCAAGAAGATTCGGTTCCATTTCTCACCTATGCTCTTATTATTCTATATTAAGGAAGCTTCAAATGGTAATTTTCTTTCAGCGAGTGCGGCGTAACAGAGGAAGCGGTCCGGCGGTACCTAGCACGCAAACCGATGACGACAACTGAACTGCTCACAAAGTTCAAATCCAAGCGCACGGGCGTCAGTTCGGAGCGACTTGTAGAGACCATGACGCAAATCCTGAAGAGAATCAACCCTGTCAAACAAAACATCAACGGCAAGATGTATCTGAGCATCAAACCTTCGTGATTGTAAATATTGTTATCAAATAAATAAATCGTGATTTTATTAACTTTTTTGCTTTTTATATCTTTACTAAATCTGATCCTCAGTATATCAACAACATTATCAAGTCATTTTGTGAACATGCAATAATGGATGATGATTATTTAAACAAAACTAACTCAGTCCTATGGAACTGCAATTCATTATAGTGTGATGCTTTCTTAAACATTACAAACATGAATTAAGTTCAAGTCCAAACACACGGGCGTCACAGTAATGAACTCGGTCCTGAAGCAAATCAACCCCGTCAAGCAGAACATATCGAATTCTCATTATGCATTGTTGCATAGTACATAATACATCAACGACAATCTAACTTTGTGAACATGCAATAATGGATGATGATTATTTGAGCAAAATTAACACAGTTTCTTAGAACCTGCGTTTCTAATGCGTGTTTTCTTTGACAGTACAAACAGTATTAATATTTTTCTAATTATTTTAATTGTGCTAACAAATTCCAAACACCATGAAAGTTTAAATTTTGCAGTTGGTGTTTCAAAATACCATTGGAATAAATTATCACTATTATTGGGTAGTTAATGGTTAATATGTTGGTCCTCCGAGCCGGATTGATCTGTTTAAATAAAACGAAGTAGAACTTGAATAATTGAATCTTTATTTTTAAATTAATGTAGGTACCAGTTTATTATAATTTAAGTCAGACTTATTATAATATTGAACGTTAAAAATATATAGAACTTTTACCTACTTATTTACAAAAATATTATATACTTAATGAAAAAAATCTGAAATAATAAAATGCTGTTAATAACAAGAATTGTCAACAAAAAATATTACTTATTATTCATTAAAAATATTAAGCTAAATTAAATTCGTAAATCATTGTTATGTATCTATAGGCAGAGATAATTTATTAACAAGTAAATTATCTCTGCTATAGGCTATCGTAACAGTTTATAAAAAGCATAATTTTACTAAGAAAAAAGCTTAATCTAAAACAACATTTAATTATACAATTTCTATTAAATTGACGCAATATCACAGAATTTTTTAAGTAGATAAATAAGTATAAGTAGATGTTTAAAGTGGTAACTTAAAATTTTTATGCTTACTTTCCTAAGTTGTAAAAATAGTGCAGTTTTACGTGTCTTTCACGAATAGTTCAATTTTTTATAGGTATGAATATAGTCAATTATATTGACTATGTCTTTAAGGTAGGACATATTATTGTTTAAGTTTTTGAGTAACCATTTTTTTTAAATAAACTGCCAAACTTGGAATTTAAGTTCTAGTATAAATTGACATGGATATACGAGTATATGTCTCTGTGTCAATTTATACAATAATAATGTTTACTAGATTTAAATCTAGATTCCAAATCCAGTATGCATATGATTGATATAATATCATATTATACTCAAAATGCAAGGTCATTAAAGCTGCTGCTTAGAAAATTCAACCTAATAGTCATATTTATTTATTTGATTGTAATCGAATGTACATAAATAGTTGTTACTCAAAAATATAGTAATCTGCCATACTACAAGTATGGTGAGCAAATAATAATTCATGAAATTTTACCTGTATAATTTACTTATCAACTTTATCATATTGTAGTTGCTTAGGGCAAAAGGAGCGCTCAGATCTCGGCACAGGCCAAACTTTATCTGAACACAATTTATTTTATTAATTTATTAAACTTATAGAATGTACAGGGCATTATTTCTGTTACATTCAGTGCCATAAAAACGATGCGGGTCAAATTTTACATTTGATGTCACGGGTTTAGGTACATTTTATGCACTTAGTTATCCTGTTTTTATTTAGTTCGGCCATATAGGCCACCGGACGGCAAAGTTTTATCCATTCACTTCAATTAAAAATGTTAAGTTTTTAATTTGTCATTTTCTTCTGGACTGTCGACTTCTACGTCTTCGGCTTTTCTGTAAAAATATTAGCAAGTATTAGTAAAATGATTAAGTCTACGATAAGTTTTCGGAATGTACCCAGGAGTATTGCGGAAAGAATGAGTGACCTGAAAAGCGATCAGGATACAGCCAAAGATGAAAAATATTTGTGTGAGAAGGTGTTCTAAACGTCCTAACTCTTACCCGCAAAGCGTATAGCTAGAGACGATTTTCTCGCCTTCTTCAATAGTTTGTGGCATCTGCATTCCATTAGTCTCCGGCAACAGCAAGCTGACTGAGCTGCCGACCATCGCTATCAGTCCCAAAATGAGAAGCGGTAGAGATCTCCATACATGTTCCTAGAAGACAATATTTTTCAAATTAAATCTACGAGTATCATTTTAAAAGAATAATTGGAGCTTTAGGCAAGAGGGAAAGTGTAAAGCCTTAGCGAATTGCGACTGCGACTCTAGTGCTATTAGCTCACAGATAGTTAATCATTATGAACAGTTGTATGATGTCTATGGGCTAACACAACAGACTGTAGGCAAGCCAAAGAGGCTTTTCCTAACATAGACAAACGTCAAACTAACAAACTACTCCGCCTGGACCTATGGCCTGGACAGAGGTAAACTTAGGAAGGTGGTGGGACTCATAACAGGGCATAGCCCACTAAACAAACACCTTTTCGTTATAGGTGTCACCGACAGTCCTCTGTACAGGGTCTGCATGGAGGTCGATGAAACACCGACGCACGTGCTGCTGGAGTGCACGGGCGTAGCAGATCAACGCGAACGCCATTTAGGTTCCCCGACCTCACTCCAAGAAGCCCTCGGCAACCTGGGCGGTCTACTCGGCTTCTGGAGCGGCGATGCACGCACAACAGACGGAAACGTTTAAGTGCGGAAACCAGCCCAGAATGAAGAAAGAAAGAAAAAGAAATGATGTCTACCTCGACATGCCTTACATTTTAAATATTAAAAACAGCATTACCTAAAAGCAGCGGCTTTTAAAGAACTAGAAGCCGTTAGAGCACAAATATACATATAAAATGATAAACTGATTGATTGACATAATTTTATCATTCTAGTGTTATAAAAGGATAAGGGAGGCCATTATGTAATAGAAACGAGGTGCGACAGGACACGACGAGCAATGTTGAATACGACGCAGAGAGATAGAGAGAGCCTTACTGAGTAAACAATGTACGGTGAGACGAGCGTGGCCACGTATCCGCTGACGTGGATGAGCGACGAGCCGGACGCGCGCACAGGCGTGGGCAGCAGCTCAGCCGACCACTGGATGGCGGCGTTGTATGACATGTTGATCAGGAAACGCGCCATTATAGCCAGTGTTACTTGGGGTATACCTGGAGAGATGAAAATATAGTGAAATAGAAATCAGGTAGGTACGTCCACCAGAAATCTTTGTTCGTTGTTGTGTGAAGCCAGATAATAGGCAAAACTTTTCTCGAACTTGTCAGAAGATCGAGAAAAGAAAAAAACCCTACAGAAAAAGATCCCTTAAGCAGTCCGTTCATTCTGTATTTTAGTGGCTTTGAAATTTAGTTATACACTACGAATAGTGCCTGGTAAAGATACAAGAAATTTGGGGACAGGCGATCACAAATTAGTTGCCCTGTCCTATGATAAAATGCCAAAAAAACTGAACACACATATTACCTTTGGGTACAAATGCAGCTATTAGAATCAGAACTCCAGAGGTAAACATCGGCCCGCATGTTAAGATTCTTCGTCCCCATCTGGAAGCAGAGGTTAAATCATTATTCAAAAAGCTACAACTGAGCTTGTGAAAACAGCATTGAACTGTACCCTCATAGAAACTACAAGGACAGTCAGAGCTCAGTATTGCCAACAGTTGGCGTGACACAAAGAATTATGACCTTGAACCTGCGTGGGCTGATTTATCGATCTATTTGGTGGAAGTGAAGCGCGCAAGGGTGTATATTCCACTGGTATGGCGACGCGGGTGGTACGCCAACCAACCTTTCCCTTTCCGTACAATATGAATAAACAGTAGGTATCTATGCGCAGACATACATTCCCTCCCCTATCGTCCAGCGCTTTTTTTACCTGAAAACATCTACAAAGTATCACTAATATGACAAGAAAAGTTTCCTTACTTGTCCAAAACAAAAGCCAACAGAGTGACCGAAGGAATCTCAGTAGCGGAGGTCAGGGTGAAAGTAATGAAGAAATCGAAGCCCAAACCCTCGGACATGCGCACTAGCCCGTCGAAGATAGCAGCACAAGCCATGTACACTACGACCATAATCAGCATCATCTTGCGGAGTGGGCCGCTTTTGAACACGTCCTTGATTGACTGATTAGTCTGCCGCGTTTGGCTTGCTGATACCTGCAGGATTGAAGAAAATATATTATTATATCACACCGGGCTCACTTGTTTTGGTGACATGACCCCAGAAATATACCTAGGGCATATTTATGTAAATGGCTGTATAATACCTCGAATTTAATATGGTTTAATGTAGGCTTCAAGTCTTAAACACTTACAATAAATTCATCCATAACATCATCCGGAACTTTTGTCCCGTTAACCTTTTCAAATCTCCTTATAACTTTAACTGCGTCGTTGACACGCCCTCGAGAAGAGAGCCACCTGAAATAATAAATTATCCAGTGTTAACGTTTTTGACCCTTCGAACCGGATAATCAGTCTCAGTTTTTACTTATGTAGATAATTCTGATACTTACCTAGCACTCTCAGGCACAGTGAAAGGCACAGCAATGACTATCAGGAAGGGCACAGTGGTAGCCCACAGTAACTTCCTCCAGTCACCGATCCATACCGCAAGCCACGGCAGGATGAGGCATCCGCCGCCGAAGTAAAGCGCGATAGAGAGGTTCGCCACCCACGTGCGGTAGCGGGGACCTACGTATTCTAGCACTGAAATAGAGGAAGGACTGCTTTGAAATGTGGGTAGGTACGTGTTTTGGAATAAGTAGTGTGATTTGGAAAGAGGAGATGAAAACAATCTAGAATATTGTTTGGGCAGGTCGCTTGTTTGGGATGCAACTTGTGTAGACACTTTAGCTGCATCCCACATTCAGGCGACCTCCTCTATGGCGGGTGCAGCGGCCATCGGCGCCGAACAGGCCAAGAGGCGCAAATATGAAAACCTCGATGGGAGCTTCGTATTCGTGCCTTTTGGTGTGGAGACCTTGGTGCCGTGGGGCCCGGGGGCTCGAGCTCTTTTTGAAGAAATTGCGAAAAGAGTTATCGAGTCATCCGGGGACCCGAGAGCTGGCAGCTACCTTGGTCAAAGAATTAGTTTGGCCATCCAAAGGGGTAATGCTGCCAGCATCTTGGGTACAATGCCTCGCTGCGGTGGTCTCGATGAGGTTTTAGATTTAATTTAATTTATTTTAGTTTTATTTAATGTTGGTTTTTTTAGATTTAAGTTTATTAATAGTTTATTTGTTAACCATTGATAATAGAATTTTACGTGAATATTGTTTTGTATCCTCTGCAACATAGTTGCCTGGTAGAGATCGCCTTTTGGCAATAATTGTACTGACTATTATTGCTCTGTACTTATTTTATGTGTCTTGGAAGCAGTAAAAGACACATAAATGAAATATTTTATTGTGTACTATAGTACACATTAAAATATTTCATTGCCTTTCAAGATCAGCTAGGCATATGAGAAGTAAGAACTAACTTAGGTTGTGTTTGTTTTTGTTGAAAGTACTTGTGACTGATGAAGCGTGAGCGATGCGCTTTCGGTTAGGTTCGGTAGAAATATTATTAGAATACGCCACTAGATAAGTATACGTTGGTATATCTATACATCATCGCCATCATCAACAACCGATAGACGTCCACTGCTGGGCATAGGTCTCTTGTAGGGACTTCCAGACGCCACGGTCTTACGCCACCTGAATCCAGCGGCTCCCTGCGACTCGCCTGATGTCGTCCGCCCACCTAGTCCCCCACTAGTCTTCCAACGCTGCGCTATCCGGTGCTAGGTCGCCATACCAGCATCTTGGGACCTCAACGTCATATTTTTCGAACTATGTGCCCTGCCCGTTGCCACTTCAGCTTCGCCACTCGCTGAGCTATGTAGATTACTTTGGTTCTCCTACGGATCTCCTCATTTCTGATTTGAACACGTAGAAATCGTAAATCTATTGCAAGGGTCTAAATATTCCGTTGGCCGTTGCCCAATTGACTAAGGTTCAATCCTATAACCAGGCAGCCTCCAGCCAAGCCAATGCTATTTACTTCTCCACAGACAAAGGTGTAATAATTCAGTACGATTCAGAGGGATTTCAGATCTCGTGCTCGTATCGTACAACATACCTAATGTTGTACCTACCTGCGATACGAGCACGAGATCTTTTTATGGTTTCTTACCTAAAATATACATGAGCATAAAGCAGCTGTCGTAAGACATGCCGACAAGGAACCTGCAGAAGGCGAAGTCCCATATTCCCGTCGTGTAAATACTGGCCACTCCGCCGATGAAGGCGAATAAATTCGTCCCTGAAATAAAACAATATACTTTTCATTTGAAATTCGGATTTAAAATCCCGGAGCATTTACCTAAAAGACGACAGTGAGCTAGTTTTAGAAGATAAAATCCAAGGGTTCAACAGTCTCATGACCGATTTTATTAGGCCTTACTTTACCTCGTTCCTTAAATTCTTCCTGCTCTCAATTGATAACTATTGAATTCATGGCTGAATATACTTAGTAAGAAACCTTTAACTTAAATAAGGGTAAGCTTGATGGGATTTTATTCGCGATATGTTCGATTTATTTAAAAAAAACATTTGGTTAATAGATGGGTGAAAGTAGATGCTAGTAGGATCTTAGACGTACGCGGACATGCATAGTTAGATACATTCTTACCAACCAAAGCAGGCACTCTGCCGAAGTGGTCTGCCATCCAGCCGAAGTAAATGCCTCCGACAAAGGAGCCGGCGAAGAATATCATCTGCGCGAAGGGCGTGTACCCAGCGTACTCGCACACCCAGCCTCGCTGAAATACAGAAAAATAAAAAGTCTGCTGTGAAATTATATTCTTAGCGGACGGCGGACGCGGTATGTAAATTCCAGGCAAGAAGTTGCTGCTGTATTTGGCGGCCACAGGATTTGACAAGGAAGTGTGAAGTGGAGGCAAACACAATAGATCGGAGACGGTCGCAGTGATTCAGGGATATCAAGGACCTATAGCCCCAAAGAAGAAGAATAAGAAGAAAGAAGATGCTAATGCCCACCTGCTCGTTTACTTTTGCTCACTAATAATATTTTTGGGAAGCCAAAAGAAAAGCTTGTACTCTGGCTGACTCATAGTCAATAAAGCGTTTGTTCGTTCGTTTCACTTATTGCCATTTACTTATGTTCTCATCCCAAAAAGCTCCGTTTCATAAAGTATTTGGCTGGTGTAATTAAGTAGGTAGATACTTAGATATATTTTTTAACTTAAAAACCAAAGCATCCCCCTCAACATTTCACTTTCTCCTCAAACGATACGAAATGTAAAGTACAGCCGAGATGAAGTGTTTCATCATTATCAACTGATAGACGTCCGCTGTAGGGCATAGGTATCTTGTAGGGACTTCCACACGCCACGGTTGTGTCACACGAGTAGATATTATAGACAGGGGAAGCTTCACACTAGCTCACGCACACCACGACGTGTCACGGACGCTTCGTTTGCGCCCAGTTCGATGGCAAACGGCGGCAATATATCTACTCGTGTGGTCTTGTGCCGTGGCTCCATGCAACTCCATTGATGTAATCTGTCCACCTAGTGACAGGGCACCTAGGGCTCTAGCAAATTATTATTCCCAAGTAAACTATGCTCACCTCACTAACAACAGTCTCATAGGGAATGTCCCCAAGCTCGAACTCCCAACCATTTCTGCAGGGCACGGTGGGCGTGTCGGGGAGCACGGAGTTGTTTTGCAGCACGTGCGTCCAGTTGGCATCGTACATCAGGCACCGCTCCCATTCTTCGCCCGTCGGCGGCGCTGTGAGGTTCCGTCTGAAATTCATCGGTATTCTTAAGAAATCTGACTTGGTATATCACTACCCATATTATAAATACGAAAGTGTGTTTGTTTGTTAGTTTGTTGGTTTATTGGTTTGTTGGTTTGTCCTTCTATCACGTCGCAAGGAGCAACGAATTTTTTGCATGGGTATAGTCAAAGACTTGGAAACATAGGAGACATAGGCTTCTTTTTATCCCGGAAAATCAAAGAATTCCCACGGGATCTTTAGAAATCTAAATCCACGCGAACGAAGTCGCGGGCATCAGATAGTGCAACAATATTGGCAGCAATCATTTTAGGGATCATAGGATTTTTTAATAAATTTTTTTCGCGTTTTTTAGGGTTCCGTACCTCAAAAGGAAAAACGGAACCCTTACAGGATCACTTTGTTGTCTGTCCGTCTGTCTGTCAAGAAACCTACAGGGTACTTCCCTTTGACCTAGAATCATGAAATTTGGTAGGTAGGTGGTAGGTAGGCTTATAGCTGGTATGAGGGGAAAAATCTGAAAACCCTGAATTTGTGGTTACATCACACAAAAAAAAATTATTTGTGGTCATGAACTAATAATTAGTATTTTCAATTTTCTAAGTAAGATAACTATATCAAGTGGGGTATCATAAGAAAGGTCTTCACCTGTGCATTCTAAAACAGATTTATTTTTATTTTTATGTAGGTAAGTATCATAGTTTTTGAATTATCCTGCAAAATGTCGAAAAAATACGACCGTAGTACGGAACCCTCATTGTGCGAGCGTGACTCGCACTTGGCCGGTTTTTATTTTTTGTGGTATCATAAATTATCAGTAGGTACCTAATCATCAGTACTATCACCTGTCTTCGTTTTTGCCTGCGTTCTGGTTACATCCTGTATGTTGTGCCATCACAAGAAAAGGAAAAAATTCAAACTTTTATGAGGTTTTAACAATAAGCAGTAAGTACTACTATGTAGCACTTAGCACTTAGATAAAGTACCTACCTGACACGTAATTATTATTTAACGATATACCTAACACATAAAGTTTAGCTATTTACGAGGGTGCTTACTTACAGTTTCGTTCGATCGTTTACCACAGTCTACCAGTTACATAACTATGATTCTCAAGGGTACTTCTACTTTGTTACTTATCTCTAATCTCTACATAGTATAAAATGAAGTCGCTTCCCGCTTTGTCTGTTTGTATGAACGCGTAGATCTTTTAAACTACGCAACGGATTTTAATGCGGTTTTCACCAATAGATAGAGTGATTCAAGAGGAAGGTTTATAGGTATAGTTTAATATTGTTTTGTGCTAAAGAGCCTCAATAGCTCAACCGGTAAAGGAGTGGACTGAAAACCGAAAGGTCAACGACGACGACGCGACTTATATCTTGATACAGATAAACGCCTGAATTGAAGACATCCATATCCTTACTAATATTATAAATGCGAAAGTGTGTCTGTCTGTCTGCTAGCTTTTCACGGCCCAACAGTTTAACCGATTTCGATGAAATGTAGTACAGAGTTAGCTTACATCCCGGGGAAGGACATAGATTACTTTTTATTCCGGAAAATTAAAGTTTCCACGGGATTTTTAAAAAACCTAAATACACGAAGTCGCGGGCATCATCTATTTTAAAATATTTTAGATAAGAAGAAAGCAGTTAAAATGACTTGCAACTTTTATAGAGCTTGTGGATTAGGGATAAATAATTAGGTAGTAAGTAACTATAGAAATACCTATGTAGTATTTAACTATAACTTCTAAACTTCCTAACTCCGGGCACTAGTACTGATAATTTCCCAGGACCTATAACTAGTAGCTAAAAAGCTGTGGTAGCCTAGTGGTTAGGACGTCCGCCTTCCAATCGGAGGTCGGGGGTTCGATCCCGGGCACGCACCGTTTCAGAGTTATGTGCGTTTTTAAGTAATTAAAATATCATTTGCTTTAACGGTGAAGGAAAACATCGTGAGGATACCTGCATGCCTGAGAGTTCTCCATAATGTTCTCAAAGGTGTGTGAAGTCTGCCAATCCGCACTTGGCCAGCGTGGTAGACTATGGCCAAAACCCTTCTCACTCTGAGAGGAGACCCGTGCTCTGTAGTGAGCCGGCGATGGGTTGATCATGATAACTAGTACTTAGTACTAATAACCTGACCCGGGAATCGAACCCAGGGCCTCGTCATCTAGTTAACCACTAGATCAACGCGATAGACAGATGTCTACTTATTACTCATCTCATCACATGATAACTTAAAAGCACAAGATTCAAGAAGAAGCACTGATAACAAAAGCATGTGTTAGACAGTATCTACACAATCCAATATTATGATAATAACCTTGATAAATGCAGATTATTTTTATCAGTTATCAGGGTTCCGTACCAGAAAAATGCCAACGGGAGCCTTATTAAGGGGTCCGTACTCTAAAAAAAGATTATGTACCTAATATAGGCATCTTTATCTAACTTTCCTTCCCTCTCTCTTTTTCTCGGAAAGGCAGTCCAGCAGTGAACACAAACAGGTTAATTATTATTGATTGATTGACCAACCTTATCATTGCGTGTTGCCACTGCCGGTGATGACATATGGATCCGAGACATGGTCGCTAACTATGGGCCTCATAAGAAAGCTCAGAGTCACTCAGCGGGCGATGGAGAGAACTATGCTTGGAGTTTCTCTACGTGATCAAATCAGAAATGAGGAGATCCGTAGGAGAACTAGAGTAACCGACGTAGCTCAACGGGTTGCGAAGCTGAAGTGGCAAAGGGCAGGGCACATAGTTCGTACAACCGATAGACGTTGGGGTCCCAAGGTGCTGGAATGGCGACCTTGCACCGGAAGAGGCAGCGTTGGAAGACCCCCCCACTAGGTGGACGGACGACATCAGACGAGTCGCAGGGAGCCGCTGGATCTAGGCGGCGCAAGACCGTGGCGCGTGGAAGTCCCTACAAGTGACCTATGTCCAGCAGTGGACGTCGATTGGTTGATGATGATGATGATGATGACCAACCTTAGTTCTACATCCAAATGCTCCAGCTCGGGTACTTTGCACCAGTGCCGCTGTGGGGTGGCGGTTATGAACATTTGCACGAAGTAGACGAAGGCGAAGAAGACGCCGAAAGGAGCCATCCCCAAGAAGAGGAGCTTCTGGTAGCGGCCCAGCTCTCCCACGTGCATGAGCACCGTTTCCAGAACATCGCTGTCCGCATGCTCCTTCTTGTTCAATTCTTCTTTTACATCCTGTGGGCAAAAGGAACGAAATCATAAGTATGTTGATATAATACTAGGATGATAATTATAATACTTACTAGCTGACCCGGCGAATTTCGTACCGCACCTAACAGTCGATTCTTTATTTTTTTTAATACTTAAAAAATTTTAAATTATCCTCGTACCTAGTTCAAGGAATATTATGAAAAAAGAATTAGCGAAATCGGTTCAGCTGTTCTCGAGATTTGCGATCAGCAACATATTTAGCGATTCATTTTTATATAAGTATAGAGATATAAATTTATCCGTTCTAATACCAACAACTAATACCACTGGTATTTGTTTGAACTCATATTTATTTTTTACTAGCTGATGCCCGCGACTTCGTCCGCGTTGATTTAGGTTTTTAGAAACCCGTGATTCTCTTTGATTATCCGGGTTAAATAATAGCCTATGTCACTCTACAGATCTTTTACAAAAAATCACGTCGATCCGTTGCATCCCTCGCGCCTCTCTACCCGCCTTCTCCACTCCTGTCCCGCTGGCAAGTTCACACCGATTTCAAAGCCCAATGCAAACGGAAATGTTAGCACAATTTGGTATCGCGTCAACTTAATCGTTCCCTTTTCTAACGTTTCCCTTTCCCTTTCCCTACCTAATATAGTACCTACCTAGTCTTCTCAATTTAAATGCATAGTAGATACCTAAATAATTGGGTCTGTTTTGTTTATAAACTTGTTTTAAATATCGTAAATCTATGCCATTATTTCTCATGACTAGTAAATTACTGTAACTATTACAAGTGACTAAGTATTTAAAGGTTATGGCATAATCACATAGTTCTTCCATGGATTTAACTCGTTAAACTTCCTTTTTTCCTTATTGATATAAAGAAGTAAGATTAACTTTGTTTAATGTAATTTTAAGCCTAAGATAGAAATTTTTTAATCTTATCAAGAAACTTAAATCAGTTTTTACAAGTTTTGTATCGCGATAACTACGAATAGAGGTACGTATAACTTTAATCGAAAAACAGGTGAAGTGCAAGTCGGACACGTACATGATGGATTCCGTATATCTGTGTTATAGTACTTTTCATTATATTTCACACCACTTGCTCTAGAATGCAAGCGTCATAACATACGCTCGCGAGCTACTCTAAAATCCCTCGTTACGCTTGGGATTTATCCCGGTGCTCGTAAACACACAAGAAACACAGAATACATTACATTAGGTACCCCCCATGTTGAATAATCTACTATTTAAATTTTCATGGCGGTCTTTTTCACATTTTTATTAAGTATTTGTTGTTATAGGGGCAGTAGAAATACACGGTAAGTACTGACGGTAGGTATATGTAAACATTTTAACGGTTTATGAGATACAGCCCGCTGCCAGACAGATGGACGGACAGCAGAGGCTTAGTAGGATCCCATTGGCATCCTTCGGGTACGGAACTCTAAAAAATAAAATGATATCTGACCTTCATTTTGATTGTTTCTCCCGCCATTTCAAGTTAGAATCCGTTCGAAAAAAGCACAAGATTTCTCATAAATAGGACCACATCGGTATGCACTGACTGACTGACTGACTGACTGACTATAGCTAAATATAAACTAATGGGAAAATAGGTACGCCGCCGCCGCGTCGCGTCGCACCCTTTAATTTACGCGGAATAAGTAGGTACATGAGTCTACGTAGAATTTGATAAAAAGTTGTATCTTGCCTTATCATCTTGTCACATGGCCTAGCGAATCGATTGATGCGGATGATGCCATGGCCACTGTACTCATGTTACTAAACTGAGATTCAGATGCCAAGGGCGAGTTGGATTCAAGAGTCGAGAGTTCCGTAGGTAGGTACTTTTCTCACGCCCAAAAATTGAGACAAAAAGTTCCAAAAATGCAAATACCCGCACGATGTACCACGTAGATACAGGCACAGTTTTACGATTATATAAATAAATAAATAAAATAAAAATATTTTTTATTCGAATAAACAGACAGACAAAAAGTTCCAAAAATGCAAATACCCGCACGATGTACCACGTAGATACAGGCACAGTTTTACGATTATATAAATAAATAAATAAAATAAAAATATTTTTTATTCGAATAAACTTTTACAAGTACTTACGAATAGTCGGATGCATCTACCACTGGTTCTGAATGCCTTTCCTACCGAGTCTAAGAACCAGCAAGAAACTCGGCGGTTGCTCTTTTCAAATATGCTACTAACTACTACTACTAGCTTATGCTTGCGACTTCGTCCGCGTGGACTACATAAGTTTCAACCCTCCCCTCCCTTTACTCCCTTAGACGGCATTCCGAACCAGTGGTAAATTAATTCTACCTGACTATTCATAAGCACTTTTAAAAAGTTTACATGAATAAAAAAACATTCTATTCTATTCTAAGATGTTGAGTTTTCAAAAATCCCTTCTTAGCGGATGCCTACGTCATAAAAGCTATCTGCATGCAAAATTTCAGCCCAATCCGTCTAGTAGTTTCAGCTGTGCGTTGATAGATCAGTCAGTCAGTCAGTCACTTTTTCCTTTTTTGTATCTAGAAGACTAGCTTATGCCCGCGACTTCGTCCGCGTGGACTACATAACTTTCAACCCCCTATTTTACTCCCTTAGATATTGAGTTTTCAAAAATCCCTTCTTAGCGGATGCCTACGTCATAAAAGCTATCTGCATGACAAACAGCCCAATCCGTCTTGTAGTTTCAGCAGTGCGTTGATAGATCAGTCAGACAGTCAGTGAGTCACTTTTTCCTTTTGTGTATTTAGAAGATAGTAATTATTATTGAGTGACGCGCTCTTGGGAAGGCCTATGTCCAGCAGTGGACGCAAACAGGCTGATTGATTGATTGAATTATTGAATTGAAACTTTGAACGCGCTTTGAACAGTAAGCTGCTCGCTATGCTTAAATGCTTATGCTTATTACTATACGTCTCGAGCTGTCGCCTTATACCTACCGATTAGTTTACGGCTTTACGCCTAATTACCTAGCCGTAACTAACAACTTAATAATTATCATTGGGCGTCATTTCCTAACTTAGGTATACCTACCTAGTTGTACTTTGCATGTAAAGAGCAATTCATCAACAAAAAGTGTGTAATTGCACCCTTTTTCAGTACCGTAACAAATGGTGATTCCAATTAACGAATATTAATCAGCTCTTTATGGACGTCCTTGAAAAGTTTGTTTTAAGGTATGATTCCGAACCACGCTGCGCGCTGCACGCCGCAGTGCTGCCGCAACAGTGCTGTCACCAGCTGTCGCGGCACTACTGGTCCCCATACAATCTCTATAAGCTTATATGACATTACATTCCGAGCTAGGCAGAAATGTAGCGGAATACAGGGTAGACGAGAAAAAAAAATTCATCCCCACATTACATGTAGGGGAGCTACCCTAAAAAAATACTTATTTATCAAAATTTTATTTCACCACTTTATCGGCGTGGTTAATATTTATATACCCATGCCAAATTACAGATTTCTAGCACTAATAGTCTCTGAGATTAACCGAGGACGGACGGACGGACGGACGGACAGACGGACGGACATGGCCAAACTATAACGGTTCCTTGTTTACTACAAAACCCTAAAAAGGAGCTTTCCAGTTATCTTTGAGGGTTCATTTATCATTATGTTGTTTGTCTGTCTGTCCGTCGTGTCTGTTGAGAAAACCTATAGGGTACCTACTTCCCGTTGACTTAGAATCATGATATTTGGTAGCTAGATAGGTCTTATAGCACAAGTGCAGGAATAAATCCGAAAACCGTGAATTTGTGGTTACATTACAAAAAAAAATATTAAAATGTGTTCATGAACAAATAATTAGTAGGCCTACTTGTTTTCAGTTTTTTACAATAAGATAACTATCCTAAGTGGGGTATCATATAAGAAACCTATACATTCTAAAACAGATTTTTCGTGCAAAATGTCGAAAAAAATACAAGAGTACGGAACCCTCGGTGCGCGAGTCTGACTTGCACTTGGCCGTGTTTTTTGTTGATAAATAAGTAGTTAGGTAAGTCAGAAGTCTAGATAAGTACGCTTATGACTTTGGTAATTGCTGATAAAATAATTAAGTCAGTGACCTTAAAAATAAGTCACCCTTGCCAATTACGTCTGCAAGATATAAACAAATACCTAATAAGGTAAGCACCTCTCCAATATGAAATGGGTAGGTGTAGGTCAGTACTCAGCTTCAGTCATCATCATCATCATCATCAGCCTGTGGACGTCCGCTGTTGGACATAGACCTTTCCTAAAGAGCGCCACCACACCCGGTCCTCAGCCTTCCTCATCCAGCCACTTCCCGCCAGCCTCTTTATATCGTCGGTCCATCGTGCTGGAGGGCGTCCTACACTACGCTTGCTTAAACGCGGTCTCCACTCAAGGACTTTCCGGCTCCATCGCCTCTGCGACAGGCATGACCTGCCCAGTGCCACTTCAGCTTGCTAATAGTTTGGGCTAGATCTCCTCATTTCGGATCTTATCACTACTTACTCAGCTTCAGTAGGTAGTGCGATTTGCTAGCAAACATACCTATTATTATGGTGTCAGAAAAAAGTTTGGGAGTAAGCTATGTCTTGTTCATGGGCGGCGGTAATCACTTAACATCAGGTAACCCGCCTGCTCGTTTGCTCGCTATATCTATTTAAAAAAAAAACACCTGACAGATAATATATCTAATATTAGTACTTAGATAGTTTCAAATTAAGGCATCATTTTACATAATATAGCTGATCCCCGCGGCTTCGCCCGCGTAGATTTAGGTTTTTAAAGATCCCGTATAGCCTATGTCACTCAGGAATAATGTAGCTTTCTACTGGTGAAAGAATTTTTAAAATCGGTTCAGTAGTTCTACAGATTACCCCCTACAAACAAACTTAACGACATTACCTCTTTATATAATAATACAACGGGCCGTGCAGCAGAAATCGTAATATTTTAATTTCGCCATAACTTCAAAACCAAACGTCCAATTTTAATCATTCAAAGACCAAATATTATCTCCATAAACTGTTCTTAGTGATGAAATCATTTATTTTGATAAGGATTAATAGCATGAGTAAAATAAACGCGTTTAAATGTAGTCCAAAAAAAATTCAAGATTTTTAAATAAAAAAATGGTTGCTGTGCCTCACTCGACATAGATGGGTATAGTGTGTCGCGGACTTTTTTGTAGATATTTATAAGATCTACAATTAATTAGAACATTTTATGGTTCTATCTTTTATAGTTTAGGCAGCGTACGCAAAATAAGTAACTTTTCTGGTTGATTTTTTACACCTTGTGTCCGAAAAACCCAAATATCTTACGGAACCCTATTTTTTTCCAAAATAAAATATAGCCTATGTTACTCGTGGATAATGTAGCTTTCGAATGGTGAAAGAATTTTTAAAATCGGTCCAGTAGTTTTTGAGCCTATTCAGTACAAACAAACAAACAAACAAACAAACAAAGTTTTCCTCTTTATAATATTAATAATAATAATTAATAGTGTAGATAAACTATTATGCTAGGGACTTCGTCCGCGTGGACTATATATTTCAAACCCCTATTTCACCACCTTAGGGGTTGAATTTTTAAAAACCCTTTCTTAGCGGATGCCTACGTCATCTGCATGCCCAATTTCAGCCCGATCCGAGTAGTTTGAGCTGTGCGTTGATAGATCGGTCAGTCAGTCAATCCTTTTAATATATTTATATAATACCTGCCCTATGTACTTATGTGCGTGTTTACCTACAGTAAAAAAATCGTTGGAAAAATGCTTTCGCCTTTCTTCAAATACGAGCCGTTCTGTTTCTTAAATCCATCTAAATTCTAATTAGATACTCACCTACTAATAATAATAATAATAATAATAAAAACCTTTTATTCAGCCAAATTTACAAATAGGTAGAAACAGGTAGGGTGCCGTAGTCCCTGGGGGACCAAGGAGCCGACCAGTGTCCGTGCTCCCTGGTTCCCCAAGACCCAGGCACCCACTTCTTAAAACTAGCTTACTGTCTATCTTGGCCGAACGGGGCGCTGCCTCAGCTTATTGCTGCAGCCGGTCGACTGCAGCGCTGATTTTCAGGCATGGCCCCCAGTGATATCACGGGCCGATCGGGAGCGCGAACATCCCGTGCCTATTTTATATTGACACATGCCGAGTTACTTGCTGGTGCTCTTTTGGTAGTAGGTAAAGCAATTTCAACCCAATACATATATCTAGGCTTTAACGAATCAGATCTCTATCTATTTAATCTATTCTATTGAATATTTTACATTTATATCTATTATGTCTTTCTATCTAACTACTTAACTATCTATTTATCTTTCTACCTATCTATATAACTAATCCATCGAATTACATATATAATAAAATTATCCGCTATCTATTTATAAGTCGCTTAATGTTGTCCTGTAAAATTTGAATGAAATTGGACGTCCAAAAAATGCTGTCTTACTCTTACAATTGTTTTTGTCTTTCTAGTAATTTTTTTTTTATAATTTGTTTAAATGAGTACTTATAAAGATTTCGCTAAACGGGCTGGGGGAGGCAAGTCATTCCAAATTTTACAGGCTGCATACTTAAAAGTCCCCTTGAAGGAGGCAGACTTATGGTGTGGCCATGCAATTTTAGGAGCCGACCTTGACATATGCGTACTATTCTCACGAGCCCATTTTATCCTTGAGCGTAAGTAGCTAGGTTTACCCGTGGACATGACACCGAAGAGTAAGGTGGCCAAGTGAAGTTTGCGTCGAGCCTCCATTTTTAACATGTTGGCGTCGTTCAAATGCGGGCTCACATGAGAGCGGGGCGCGATTGAGAAGCAGTAGCGGGCGCAAGCATTTTGGACCCTTTGAATAAGTTTATCTGACCTACAGAGCAGGCATGGTCCATATGCAGCATCTGCATAATTTAATTTAGACAGTATAAGCGTCTCGCACAGACGAATTCTAACGTCAATGCTAAGATAGGGACGCATTTTGTACAGAAGTTTTAATCGATAAAGACAATGTTTAACTATCGTCCTGACATGGCGTTCGAAATGCAAATGTGTATCAAATATCACGCCCAAGTTACGAGCCTCAAAAACTCTTTCTACAGCGTCGCCTCTTATGCTAATATGTGGATTTAGAGCTTCAACTTGACTAATTTTATGTTTAGTTCCTAATATCAACAGTTTCGTTTTTCCAGGATTGAGATTAAGTGAGTTTGTCTCTGACCAGCTTGCTATATTTTCTAAATCATGACAGATATTTGTCACTGCCTCTGCCGTATCCTGAGGCCGGAATGAGTAATATAGTTGAACATCATCCGCGTAGAAGTGATATTTGCAATGAGTGATACAACGGACCATGTCTGCTGTGTACAGCGCAAACAGGATTGGGCTTAGAATCGATCCTTGCGGCACACCTCTGAGGACGGGTAAAGTCGAGGAGACTAATTGCTTACCATCGTTCTGATTTATGTGAACATATTGCATTCGGTTATCAAAGTAGCTGCTGAACCATTTTATAGCGCTGTTTGAGAAACCGTAATAGGACAGTTTGGATAGAAGGAGTGATGTATCTATGGAGTCAAAAGCCCTGGAAAAATCAAGTAATACTAGCATTGTAACCATGCCCTGGTCTTGAGCTGTAAGAATGTTGTCAATTACATCTATAATAGCTGTGGTTGTGCTGTGATTTTTGCGAAAACCCGACTGCAACATAGGTAAGATACTGTTCTCCTCCAGGTATTTTGTCATCTGACTACAGACTACTTTTTCAAGGATTTTGGATAGACATGGAAGGATGCTAATTGGTCTAAGATCTTTGAGAGTTGTGGGGCTATCAGTTTTCGGAAGAGGCTTAACTATAGCAATTTTCCAAGAGTTAGGAAAGGTGGATGATAAAATTGACTTATTTATTATATTAGTTAAGCACCTAAGGCTCTCTGGAAAAGTTATCATATTTAACATTTCTAGTGATATTTGATCCGCTCCGATGGCGTTTGATTTGAGCTCTTTAACGATTTTAATAATTTCACCTTCACTGGTTGTGTTAAGATTAAATGTATTTGGCCCGAAGCTGTGGAATTCATAGTACGTGTAAGTAGACATTGTAGCAGTACTATTTGAAGGGACGTCAAGGAAGTGTCTGTTTATAAGCTCGGGATTACAAAGAGAGGTCGGAATTTCTTGGTCTTTCTTTTTATCCGCTAAGATTTTTTTTAGGTTTTTCCACATTAGATTAGGATTTTTTACGTTCTTGTTAATGTAATGTTTATAATATGCGCGTTTTTCAGCTTCCATAGCTTCGTATACTAATTTTTTAAAATCTTTATAATAAATTTTATGCGCCTCCTTCCTAGTTGCTTTATATCGCTTTTGGCTTTCGTTTCTTAATTTTATCATAGTTTTTAACCGACTTCAAAAAAAGGAGGAGGTTCTCAATTCGTCGGAATCTTTTTTTTTTTTTTTTTATGTATGTTCCCCGATAACTCGAAAACGCCTAGACCGATTTTGAAAATTATTTTTTTGTTTGAAAGGGTATACTTCAAAGTTGGTCCCATTTCAATTTGGTGAAGATCTGATGAACATCTTCGAAGATAGATACTGGAACTCCTCAACGGATAAGAGTAAATTGCTCGCGATCAGTGTAATAGCTTAGTAAACAGTAGACTTTTAACCAGTCATAGCATAATTCCATGGGGCCACTAAAAATTGTAAAATAAAAAATTTTTACAAAAAAAATAAAAACCGACTTCGTTACACAAACACTAAAAATTGAAAAATAATTTAATTTATTACCGAATATATTATGTATACAAGAGTTAATATAGTTCCATAATAATATTTTTTGGGGTCGGTGCCAATGAGGTGCCATTGTGGAGTCTCATAAAAATATGAAGTCTAGACGATTCGCGCAGCTAAAGCTAATTGGCACCGGCACCAAAAAGTATTATTATGGAACTATATTAACTCTTGTATACATAATATATTCGGTAATAAATTAAATTATTTTTCAATTTTTAGTGTTTGTGTAACGAAGTCGGTTTTTATTTTTTTTGTAAAAAAATTTTATGGTAAAAGTTAACCACGGGCAGTACTCATCTTTTATAAGAACTTTTTTGGGCGGGGCATGAAGGTCAAATATGTTTATTATAGAGGTGTTGAACGCGGAAACCATACTATCCACATCCCTCATCTCATTTATGTCCGCCCAGCGTATGTTGTATACATCTTTATAGAAATTTTTGATGTCTATATCTTTTATTGGTCTTGTCATTATCCAACGAGGGGGTATTTTTTCTTTTTTCAGATTTAATGTTACAGAGACTATAGCGTGATTTCCTAGGTCTTGGATGTGATTTACTGACGTCTCGCGTATTTTTGCATCAGTACATATAAGGTCAATAAGGGTCTCGCTATGGTTAGTGAAATGTGTGGGCTCCGTCACACACTGGGTTAGGTTTACGCTATAGATAAAATCGTTAAATAGTTTACACTTGTTATCCACCTGATTAATCAAATTAATATTAAAATCTCCCAGCAACACCATGTAATCGCAGCCTGAGAAGCTTGTGATAGACTGTGTAAGTGCATCTAAAAACAAATTTATATCCTGCCAGGGGGGTCTATACGCTGTGCCAATAATAAGCCGTTTTCCATTTACCTTTGTTTCCAGCCACATCTGTTCTACTGAATGAAGGTTACTACTAGTAAGATAGCTGATGACACGGACACAAAAAGAGTACCTAAATATCCTGGTTCTCAAAAATATCGGAAAAATACAACTCCAGTTAGGTTTTAGAATAGTAAGGACCCAATCTAGTACTAACTACCCAGGTGTTTTGAGTTTCTAGCTGTTACCATGTGAGTGTGACCCAGGTTAGGTAACAGCTATAGAAGCAAATAATTATCTGGAAAAATAATTTCCTTGACACGGATTATGTAGTGTGTAGCTATGTGTACATGTATTATCTACCGATTACAGATGCCCCCACATAACACACATATTCATAAGAGCCTTACTTAGTCATTGTATAAATTATGTGACAGAATTAGGTACCTACCATTACGCATTAATACATAAGTATTATCTAATAGTGGTACGCGTGTTTGCAATAATGACCTAACTAGTAAAGCCCGTGCAGCAGTGATAGCCTAGTGGTTAGGACGTCCGCCTTCTAATCGGAGGTCGGGGGTTCGATCCCGGGCACGCACCTCTAACTTTTCGGAATTATGTGCGTTTTAATTAATTAAATATCACTTGCTTTAACGGCGAAGGAAATCATCGTGAGGAAACCTGCATGCCTGAGAGTTCTCCATAATGTTCTCAAAGTCGTGTGAAGTCTACCAATCTGGACATGACCAGCGTGGTAGACTATGGCCAAAACCCTTCTCACTCTGAGAGGAGACCCGTGCTCTATAGTGGGCCGGCGATGGGTTGATCATGATGATGATGATGATGATAATGTAACTACTTACGTACTATCTAGGTTAGTACTAAGTACCTATGTACCTATGTATTTAGATTTTAGATATGAACGACATCAATGAGAGAGCAAGGCGTTTCGCAAAATTTTCCTAATACGGACCTTTAGTCAGCTTACCAACTGGCTTGCCTATACTTGGCAAACTTGCAATGCAATTTATTGGACGGCTTTTCCGTGACTCTATGTAACCAGTAGACTTTAGTACCTAAGTACCTACCTAGATAACTATGGTCTATGGTAGGAGACAAGAGTCTTCAACACTTTTGACTGATGGAGGAATCGGTATTCCTCCATTACGCCCAAGAGTCAAGAATTCAAAATTTATTTAGAAACAAGACATTTTTTTTTCAAAGAATATTAGCCATGTTAAATAACTAATATTCCCCTTTCCTATCCAACTAAGCGTTAGAGCTTGTGCTACGAGTAGGAGAAGGTACGACAGTCGACAATAGTGCAACGGGCGAGGTTTGAACCGTCGACCTTTCGATTTTCAGTCCACTCCTTTACCCGTTGAGCTATTGAGGCTCTAAATTTGATAGCCTACCCTACATTTTATACATACTTACGTCTTACATGCAACGTAGGAGCTACCAAAAATTAGTATTTTTCATTTCGAAGTAAGATAACTATGTCAATGTGGGGTCATGTGAAAGGGCTTCACTGTGCGATTTTTGTTTATTATTATGCATCATAGTTTTTGAATTATCGTGCAAAATGTCGAAAAAATACGACTGTAGTACGGAACCCTCGTTACGCGAACCTGACTCGCACTTGGTCGGTTTTTTTACGAGACTGCCCAAAAAAGTGCGCCTATAATGAATAAAAAAATACCTAGTACTTAGTGTTTTCAGGTATGTACCAGTGGCGTGCAGCATAGAGGCATAAACGCACTGCTTACCCTCATTGTAATAAGTCTATGCTTATTTTTCATTTTAACCTGCCGTAAAATAAGTTCATACCTAAATGCATACCCTGGCTTGAACTCCTGTGCACGCCACTGGTATGTACGTACCTATGTGAGTTTATTTACATCATCATGATCGACCCATTACCGGCCCACTACTGAGCCGGGTCTCTTCTTAGAGTGAGAAAGGCTTAGGGCCATAGTCTGCCACGCTGGCCCAGTGCGGATTGGCAGACTGTTCATTTACATAACTGAGCATATTTTACATAATTTAAAATTCCGCATAATTTGAACATCATTTACAAAAGTCGACGATTTAAACTCATGATAAGCACGTAATGTTTTGCGGCAAGTGAAGGACGTGTTTGATTTGAGTGAAAAAAAAATTATACACGCTTCAGATTGTTCCCTGTGTTGTAATCTACACGTTATGCCCCTTGTATACGTTGGCCAAACGCGCTCGGCGAAGCTTTATTATTTTACTAGCTGATGCCCGCGACTTCGTCCGCGTGGATTCAGTTTTTTAAATCCCGTGGGAACTCTTTGATTTTCAATCCGTTGCACCGTTGCGACGTGATTGAAGGACAAAGGAGGGTGTGCTCAGGAGCTGTTCGATCTTGTCCCTCCCTCACCTTTCTACCACCGTACCGCAAGACACCGGGCGTGTTTCCACCCCTATGTCGTCAACATTCCATCTTCGCGTTTGAAACGCTTTGCGTCATCATTCCTTATACGCATGGCTAGGGTCTGGAATACTCTTCCTAGATAAGTCTTTCCTGCCAATTATAATCCGGGTATCTTTAAAACAAGAGTGAATAGGCACCTTCTAAGCAAACGCGCCCCATATCTTAGGTCACATCATCACTATTCACTTCCCATCAGGTGTGATCGTGGTCAAGCGTGCGCCTATAATGAATAAAAAAAATAACAAACCAAAAAGCCAACAAACCAAAAAACAAACACACTTTCGCATTTATATAAGGGTACTGATGCATTGTCTGCTCTAAAGTCTAGACTGTGATTTCACCTAGTGCCGCTGATGGTAAGTCGTGATACAGTATTTTTCAATTGAAAAGAGCAACCGCCGAGTTTCTTGATGGTACAGATTTATTCTTATATCTGCCACTTTCTCTGGAAGTGGAAGTGATCTCTGGAAACATTTCATTCCATATCATATTGAGCTTGGACGTGTTACGTGTATGCCTTAAATGAAGTTGTCGTATAATTCGCAAACATAGTGACGTTGGCCGGTGACCTCGCCGAGCTTATTTGGTCAACGTGAACGGAAGGCTTTAAAAAACCTACGTCACAGAAGATATTATAATAGTCCTACGTGCAAACAAAGTAGGTACCTATACCTACTGATTTTAGACTTTGAGTGACATATTGCTAACATACAAACATACAATTTGTGGACACAAAGAGACGTTCGTGTTTGTTATTAGATAATGAGATGGAAACGAAAATGTACCTACGGTTAGTAGGTACGAGGCAGAAAATAATGTGCATGCCTTTAGAATGACATTTCGGCTCTGTCACTCATACCTACCTATGTGACGTTTTATCGGTCTCAACGACAGAGACAATGCTCTACAAAACAGCTCTCTCTTTTTAAAGGTCGATGTACATTATTTTCTGCCGCGTACTGTACCTAGCCACAACCTAGCTAAAACTCAAAGCCATTATTGCGTTAATCAATTTTTGCTATACTTATAAGAAACCAAAAGTTTATATAGTGAGCTGAAACAGACAAATCTGTATGGTGCGATATGCACCGCCCGCCCTACCACTGCTAGACTTGTAGGAAAAGCCAGCCACCAAGCAAACAATACGCACCACCATCACGCAACACCACACAGATCCTCCAAAACACACATACATTACTTTTGACACAGTAGCTATAGTACACGACAGGTTGAGATGGCAATCGGGGTGGGGACGCCCCGCACAGCCCTCGCGCTAATCCGATGCGGGATAGCGCGGATGACGTGCGCGTGTGCGGGGCGTCCCCACGCCTCACCTCACATACCCTCACGCCACCCACCCACCCCACGCCACACCACCCACCCCACGCCACGCCACCCACCCCACGCCTCACACTCACTCCGCGATTCCCTACGAGAGATATTTAAGGAAATAGGTATTCTTACAGTAGCTTCCCAATATATTTACAATAATATAATTTTTGTACGACAAAACATTCACAGTTACAAAAAATCAGTGATCTCCATGATAGGCAAACTAGAAACAAAAATAAGCTAGCTACTCCTGCGCTCCGCCTCTGGAAGGTGGGAAAGTCATTTGTGGGAATGAGTGTAATATTTTATAATAAAATTCCACAAGCAATTTTAGACTTGCCTTTACACAAGTTTAAAAAATGTGTTAAAAGTATGCTCCTAAAAAAAGCATATTATACAGTCGCAGACTATGTAAACGATAAAAAAGCTTGGATTTGACTCGCTCCAGCAATGCACGGGGCTGCAATGGCTTGTATAGTACGGTATAATAACATTGTAAATTGAAAAATTAAAAAGAGCAACCGCCGAGTTTCTTGCTGGTTCTTCTCGGTAGGAACGGCATTCCGAACCAGTGGTAAATTAAACCTGACTATTCATAAGCACTTTTAAAAAGTTTACATGAATAAAAAAACATTCTATTCTATTCTATTCTATTCTACTCACCCACGCCACGCCTCACATACCCCGATTGCAATCTCGACCTGTCGCGTACTATACCTACTCGATAAAATCCCATCCTAAAATTGTTATCTCTCCAACAGAAAACATCGATTCTGAGTTAATAAGGCGTAAGTATTATACTAAATAGGTATTTTTATACATTCGGTAATAAAATATCCATTTCATGAAAAAATAACAATACCATTGCCTTGTTACGTATGTATGTGAATGTATTTTTACGTGTTCGTCTTAAAAATAATGATAAGAGCGTTCGACCTCGATACTAGTATAATAAAATAAAATAAACCGGCCAAGTGCGAGTCAGGCTCGCGCAATGAGGGTTCCGTCCTACAGTCGTATTTTTTCGACATTTTGCACGATAATTCAAAAACTATCATGCATAAAAATAAATAAAAATCTGTTTTAGAATGTACAGGTGAAGACCTTTCATATGATACCCCACTTGATATAGTCACTCACTTGGAAAGTTGAAAATACTAATTATTAGTTCATGGCCACAATTTAATTTTTTTTGTGTGATCTAACCCTAAATTCGCGGTTTTCAGATTTTTCCCCAAATGTCAGCTACAAGATCTACCTACCTGCCAAATTTCATGATTCTAGGTCAACGGGAAGTACCCTGTAGGTTTCTTGACAGACAGACAGACAACAAAGTGATCCTATAAGGGTTCCGTTTTTCCTTTTGAGGTACGGATCCCTAAAAATAATTTCTAGGTCACCCTTAGATATAGGTTCTAATTCCGGGTACGGGCCTTGACTACAGACAGACCGACAGACGACGATGTGATTCCTTAAAGATTTTTTTCCTTTTGAGGTATGGATGGGCCCTAAAAAGGTTACTACCAAGAAATTATAAATAGATAAATGACTATTTTGACTTTACACGTACGTAAAACTATAACAATTACCTAGCCTAGTGTTAAATATTTACTCAAGAAGATTGAATCAGTAATAAATAATACGACCAAATAAAACGGAGTCTCTGTCTATGGACCAAATTAATCAATGCCTAAGGCAATGTGTGTTTCTTTGACAAACATCAGTGTAATACTGGCTTCCCACGGTGCGTGATTCTGCGGATTATCACGCACGGCTGACGACCACGGGCAGCCACGCACCGCGCACAAGGCTCCGACGACGACGACTGTGGTGCGTAGGTGCGGGCTGGTCCGCGTCCGTCTGCAATTTCACGCACCGTGGGAAGCCGGTATAAGATGGATGATAGAGAATAGAGATACAGTGATGATGACATCTTTTATATGGATTTATGATATATATTATCTATATAGGTAGGTAATATCAGATAAAGTAATATTAATCTATCCGTATCAGACAAACATTTAGTACCTACATTTCATTGCCTAACTATATCTATACTTATAAATAAAATTGAAGTGTCTGTCTGTAATTTCGAAATAACTACCTAACGAATAAAGACGTGTTATGACTGTTTTTGTATTCGGAATCTGCCAAAATGTCAAATTTTTTCGTCGGATAAACTGGCGGTCGTGAAACAGGCCCTGCGGGGTGATTCGCTAACTCCACTCCGTTATTTGTGGCTAACTCAGTGATTGATACATTGAATGATAGCCACCGCGCTCATTTTTAGGGTTCCGTACCTCAAAAGGAAAAACGGAACTCTTATAAGATCACGTTGTTGTCTGTCTGTCTGTCTGTCAAGAAACCTACAGGGTACTTCCCGTTGACCTAGAATCATGAAATTTGGCAGGTAGTTAGATCTTATAGCTGACATTTGGGAAAAATTGGGGTATCATATGAAAGGTCTTCACCTGTACATTCTAAAACAGATTTTTATTTATTTTTATGCATCATAGTTTTTGAATTATCGTGCAAAATGTCGAAAAAATACTACTGTAGTACGGAACCCTAATTGCGCGAGCCTGGCTCGCATTTGGCCGGTTTTTTAATCCGTTGAAGGTTTTCTACGAAAAAATATTTTAATATCACCCAGTGAAGCAGCAATGTAGAACCAACCAACCTCGGTGGCTATATCATTCAGTGTTAGACACTGAGTCAGCGAATCACCTAGCTGGCCCTTAGAATAATAATGCCTAACTTATACAAAATGACGACGTGTCGCAATGCGTCGCCACGAGAAGTGCTACGAATTTCAAATTGATCTAAAATGGGACGCGGCGCGGCTAGTGTTGCCAGGCGTCCAGCTTTAGCCGGACATGTTTGGCTCTTTGCGCTCGTGTCCGGCCAAATATTTACATGTCCAACTTTTGTTAAGCTTTTAGTTCCGAGCGAGAACTAACGGCAAGAAACACGACATTTACAGCATGTCCGGGTTTTCGAAAATCCGAGGTTTCCTTGTCCTAGTTTATAAATTTTACAGATGGCAAACTTACGTGGGGCGAATGCAGAAGGTCAGCAGTCAGCACGCGATATTGCCCCAGCACCCTTTAGTTGCCGATTTCATGGCACGATAAGAGTAGCACGTGCCACGTGCTGTTCGATCTTTTTCACGGGCCTGATGGCTGACTAGGGTTTTTACAAATGAAGGTTAGTAAGTTAGGTAAGTACTGGCCAAGTGCGAGTCAGACTCGCGCATTGAGGGTTCCGTACTACAATCGTATTTTATCGACAATTTTCACGATAAATCAAAAACTATTATGCCTAAAAATAAATAAAAATCTGTTTTAGAATGTACAATTAAAGCCCTTTCATATGATTCCACTTGGTATGGTAATTTTACTTTAAAAGTTGAAAATAGCAATATTTGTTCATGAACACGTTTTAATTTTTTCTTGTGATGTAACTACAAATTCACGGTTTTCAGATTTTTTCCCTAATGTCTGCTATAAGACCTACCAACCTGCCAAATTTCATGATTCTAGGTCAACGGGAAGTACCTTGTAGGTTTCTTGACAGACCGACCGACAGACAGACAACAAAGTGATCCTATAAGGGTTCCGTTTTTCCTTTTGAGGTACGGAACCGTAAAAATCGGTCAAGTGCGAGTCGGACTAGCACAGATAGAGTTCCGTAATCCGTACTATCGCACAAGAAATAACACAAAATTTTCAGTGCGGCAATTTTGACATGTTTAGTATTTGTTGTTATAGCGGCAATAGAAAAATACACATTCTGTGAAAATTTCAGGTTTCCACCAATAGATAGATTTGTGAACCATAATAATGGTTCACGAGATACAGCCCGCTGACAGACAGACGGACGGACGGACAGCGTAGTCTTAGTAATAGGGTCACGTTGGTATCCTTCGGGTACGGAACCCTATAAATTTTTTTTTACTATATCTAGGAATCCGTACCCGAAGGATGCCAACTAGACCCTTTTACTAAGCCTCCGCTATCCGTTATCCGTCCGTTTGTCTGTCACTGGGCTGTATCTCGTGAAACGTAGAGACTAATGTAACGTAGAGCCGTAACTATAAAAACTATTAAAATAATTTTATAAAAATAATAAAAATTTCAAAATTACGTTTCAAGAGATAAACAGACAGACAGACTGATGGTCAACGTAGGCTTAGTAATAGGGTTCCGTTGGTACGTAAAAACGTGTGCAAATTAAAAAATATTCGAAGACTTGGCATTTGAAGTCGGTTTATTTACAGGAATTTTTATTTTTAGCTTTTTAATAGGTACATCAACATCTAAGAATAAGTATTGCGATGAACGGACATACATACATGTCATTCACCTAACTATACTACCCATATTATAAATGCGAAAGAGTGTTTGTTTCTTGGTTTACTAGCTGATGCCCGCGACTTCGTACGCGTGGATTTAGGTTTTTAAAAATCTAGGGGGAACTCTTTGATTTTCCGGGATAAAACGTAGCCTATATGTCACTCTCGTCTTTATCTATACTCATGCAAAAAATCACGTTAATCCGTTGCACCGTTGCGACCTGATTGAAGGACAAACCAACAAACAAACACACTTTCGCATTTATAACAAGGGTACTGATTAATTTTTTTTAATAGATATAGCGAGCAAACGAGCAGGCGGGTCACCTGATGTTAAGTGATTATCGCCGCCCATGAACATTTGCAGCACCAGAGGAGCCGCCGATGCGTTGCCGGCCTTTTAGGAATTGGTTGGTCCGCCCCTTGAATAACCCCATGTTATAATCTAGTGGGACACCGCCGATGGGAGTTGGTTCCACAGTTTGCACGGGCGTGGAAAGAAGGATCTGGCGCAGCGGGCGGTCGATAGTGCACCAGACACCCAGATGGTGAGGGTGAAATTCCTTACGGTGGCGCGCGGTGCGGTTGTAGAAAAAAGAGGGTGGAATGAGGTCAAAAAGCTCTTCAGAGCACTCCCCATTATACAGGCGATACAACACGCATAGAGAGCTAACGTCTCTGCGGTGCTCCAGGCTTTCCAACGAGCCGGTTAGTTTGGGATCGTCCACAAGTCGAACAGCCCGCCTTTGGATCCGATCAAATGGAAGGAGTTGGTACTGGGGTGCTCCAGCCCAAAGGTGGGAGCAGTACTCCATGTGAGGGCGGACTTGCGCCTTATAGAGTAGGAGCCTATGCTCGGGCGCGAAGTACCGCTTTGCTCTGTTGAGCACCCCAAGCTTTTTGGAAGCTAATTTAATGTGATGTATGAAAATATATTCAGATGAAAATGATTTCAAATAACATTTTGCCAACGGCGTAATAATCACTAAACTACACCGACTGGAAAAAATAGCCTTATTAGTGTAAGGTAGGTACTTAATAGTTGCGATAATAATTTGATCTCTATGTACGTACGGCCTGTTAGCTACGACATACGGGCTTATACTTAATACTTACTCAGATTACTTACCTATTAGCTGTGCTATTAATGCCTATTACAAGTTATTAATTAGTATTTTATCATCTCCATTGCAGGCAATACGGAACACACAAATTAATGGTTTATATGGGTATGGTATGGTTTATATGGGTATTTTATGGGTATGGTTTATGGACGTGCTTAATTCTTAATTGGAAGAAATGAGATGAGAGCACAGAATATGTAATAGTCCTACTAACGTAACGAGAGTTTAATCTGTTGTTTACCCATAAAATAGATGGCTCAATTGTGTGGATTAAAAATGGTGTTTAAACATCCTAAATCATTTTTAATGGACGCAATAATGCCGTGGCTCTAAGCAGTAGATACCTACCAAATTTCATGATTCTAGGTCAACGGGAAGTACCTACCTACCCTATTTAAGTTTTCTTGACAGACACGAAGGACAGACAGAAACTATGAATCTCTATCTAAGTATAGATAGGTATTCTTTCTGTTTTAAATATAATAGGCATGCGCCTGCAACTTGTAGGTAACTGTAAATAGTAAAAAAACTGGCCAAGCGCGTGGCGGGCCACGCGCAGTGTAGGGTTCCGTAGTCACAATCCTCACATCAGAAAAACAGATATAACTCCTTAACCTGGGAACCCTACTTAGCCATGATAGTTTTCCTTTAAAATTGATTATATATACTACTGCTGTAAATTTTTTCACGTTCCTATAAACTACCATTTGGCTGATAGAGGGGGGGACACTTGACTCTAATAAATCAAAAAAGTAATCGAAAAATGATGTTCCCACACCCACAGTATTTTTAAAATAGCTATTCAACGATACCCCACACTTTATTTCACCACTTTGTCGGCGTGATTAATATTTATACCCATGCCTCTCCCAAGTCTCTGAGATTAACCGAGGACGGACGGACCGACGGACATGGCGAAACTATAAGGGTTCCTTGTTTACTACGGAACCCTAAAAATGATGCAGCCTTAATGGGTATAACCTTTTATACTTAATAAAATTCCGCAATCTATTTTGGATTTGCCTGTATACAAGTTTAAAAAATCTATTAAAAATATGCTCCTGAAAAAAGCATACTAAGCACCGTACCTTTTTTTTATTTTATTCCGATAGCGAAGTTAGCCATCTCACCTGGTGGTAAGTCATGATGCAGTCTAAAATGGAAGCGGGTCAAGGAGTATGGCAGTTTTTATTAAACCTATACGCCTTTGAATTCTGCACGGCATCGTACCGGAACGCTAAATCGCTACTAGCCACGGCCAAAGCCAGACCAGACCAGAAATTTAGAAATTATAAAATTCCAAACCCCTGCTGGGAATCGAACCCGGGACCTCCCACTAATAAGACCACGGCGCCAGGGAGGTCGTCACCCGATCTTAGTAAAAGCTTCTTCAAAATTTTGTTAGAAGCTCTTTGCAATAAGACTGTTGACTGATACAAGGATACCACTCGAAACTTCAGTCTAGTGCTGACGTCACAATTTTTTTTTTTTTTAATTTTTTTTTGTGTTTTACTACACTTCAAGGAAATTACTAAATAATTTTAAATACATATCAAAAATTGCGTAACCGGCAGGAATCGAACCTGCGCATCTTCTGGGTTCACGCCCGATGCCTTGACCAACTCGGCCACGGTTTCGCTTACCGCCAGTGACGAAATTTGTGATACGTATATTCTCTCAGTACTGAAGCGACTGTTTAATGCCATCTAGTAGCGACACTAAATAAAATTATTTAGTCACTAAAATGGCGGCCACGCGCATTAGCAATTTGCGGGACTTATAAGACCGTTGACTGATACGAGGATATGACTATCCGTACGACGTAATGAGTCAACTCACCACATGGCACTCATCTTGTAACTTGTGAGCTAAATCGTAATACTTACATCTACTGTACCTATTTCAAAACTTTTTGAAATAAGGACGATGTTTTATTATTATCTGTGGGAAAAGTTCGCAACCATATCCATTGAAACCATTGAAACAGTGTCGTTCAGTTTCTGCTTAATTATACACACAGCACATATAACACATCTTCCCAAAAAATAAGTGTACCTAATATTGTCACGGTTCACAATCACACGTACGTCCGCGGCAGAAAATAATGTATATTGACCTTTAGAAGGAGATAGCAAATTTGTAGAGCATTGTCTCTGTCGTTGAGACCGACAAAACGTCATATAGGTATGAGTGACAGAGACAACGCTCTACAAAGCCGAAATGTCATTCTAATGGCCGATGTACATTACTTTCAGCCGCGTACTGTATTGTATACCTATGTGAGTTTCTTTATTCCACATTCCACCATAACTTGTATGGGGTATTCTATCGATATAGGTATCTATCGTTAGAATCACATCCCTATAAATATGACCCGGCGAACTTCGTACCGCCTAACAGTTGATTCTTTATTTTTTATTTTTTTAATAGTTACTTACAATTTTTTAAATTTTACTCTCCGTAAGAACCATCCTCGTACTTCAAGGAATATTATAAAAAAAAATTGCCAAATCGGTTCAGCTGTTCTCGAGAATTGCGATCAGCAAGACATTCAGCGATTCATTTTGTATATAATATATGTATATTATATATGAGATATAATATAATACACACAATCATACACACACTGTTGTAATTTTATTTTATTATTGTATATACCTACATTTATTCTAACTCTATTCTGTTAAAATAGTTTAATTATAATTTTAAGTAATCTCTTTTGGCCTTCTGTTATACCTAGATTTAAATTTAAATAATAATTATGTATTTACGCTGTTGATTACTTTCAAATAAACAAAATAAAAAATAAAAAAATAAAATAAATAAATATGGCGGCTGTATGGCGCCATTTTACAATGTGAATGTTTTAATTTTTAGTTCGTTTTTGGCAGGGCAAACGTGTTTTTTATTTTTTAGGGATCCATACCTCAAAGGAAAAAATGAACCCTTATGGAATCACTTCGTTGTCTGTCTGTCGTGACGTGTCTGTCAAGAGTGGATTTAGACTCAATAGTCTCCCTCTACGGTCAAGGGACACTTTTGACTCAAGACCGGTAAAACCTATAGGATACTTCCCGTTGACCTAGATTCTAGAATCATGAAAGGCAATTAAAGAGAAAAATCCGAAAACCTTGAACTTGTGGTCAGATAAAAAAAAATATAAAGTGTTATTATATGGTACAGAACCCTTGGTGTGCGAGTCTGACTCGCACTAAATGAATTGCAAACCGGGCTTATCGGCCCAGCATTGCTAAATACAAAACTGCGGTAACACAATTTAATTTTTATTTAATTTAATGTTGTTTTTTTTTTTTAGATTTAAGTTTATTAATAGTTTATTTGTTAATTTTATAATATAAAATAAATAAACAGTTTACAAGATCAAAAAAAAATTTTTATTTCGGCACCAAATCGTCATCTAATTATAGCACTTGAATCATTATTATAATAAAGATATTCTGTATGCAGCATTCATCGTAGAGTTCGTCATCGAAGCCTCAGACAGGGTCTTAACAAAATACAGAACTGAGTTGTTAACAAAATACATAAACCGGTCAAGTGTGATGTTTTTTAGGGTTCCGTACCTCAAAAGGAAAAACGGAACCCTTATAGGATCACTTTGTTGTCTGTCTGTCGGTCTGTCAAGAAACCTACAGAGTACTTCCCGTTGACCTAGAATCATGTTTGGCAGGTAGGTGGGTCTTACAGCTGATATTCGGGGAAAAATCTGAAAACCGTGAATTTGTAGTTACATCACACAAAAAAATTAATTTGTGGTCATAAACTAATAATTAATATTTTCAATTTTCGAAGTAAGATAACTATATCAAATGGGGTATCATATGAAAGGTCTTCACCTGTGCATTCTAAAACTGATTTTTATTTATTTTTATGCATCATAGTTTTCAGTTATCATGCAAAATGTCGAAAAAATACGACTGAATTACGGAACCCTCGTTCGCGAGCCTGACTCGCACTTGGCCGGTTTTTTTTTTATTATCTGTTGTTAGGTATGGCAGCAATATGAAAAAATACTTAACTAACTATACTCTGTGAAAATTTCATCTCTACCTACGCGGTTCATGAGATTAGGTACAATCATCATCATCATGATCCCCAATCGCCGGCTCACTACAGAGCACGGGTCTCCTCTCAGAGTGAGAAGGGTTTGGCCATAGTCTACCTCGCTGGCCATGTGCGGATTGGTAGACTTCACACACCTCGAGAACATTATGGAGAACTCTCAGGCATGCAGGTTTCCTCACGATGTTTTCCTTCACCGTATAGGTACAAATGATACAAGGTATAGGTACATACCTACGCGGCAGAAAATATTGTACATCGACCTTTAGAAAGAGATAGAGGGTTTATAGAACGTTGTCTCTGTCATTGAGACCGACAAAACGTTACATATAGGTATGAGTGACAGAGACAACGCTCTACAAAGCCGAAATCTCATTCTAAGGTCGATGTATAAATATTTTTCGCCGCGTACTGTACCTATACCTTGTATCAATTGTACCTAATTGTATAAATATTTTAAGCTGTGATAACCTAGTGGTTAGGACGTCCGCCTTCTAATCGGAGGTCGGGGGTTCGATCCCGGGCACGCACCTCTAACTTTTCAGAGTTATGTGCGTTTTAATTAATTAAATATCACTTGCATTAACGGTGAAGGAAAACATCGTGAGGAAACCTGTATGCCTGAGAGTTCTCCATAATGTTCTCAAAGGTGTGTGAAGTCTACCAATCCGCACATGGCCAGCGTGGTAGGCTATGGCCAAACCCTTCTCACTCTGAGAGGAGACCCATGCTCTGTAGTGAGCCGGTTAGGGGTTGATCATGATGATGATGATGATGACTGTAGGTACACTTACAGCCCGCTGGCAGACAGACGGACAGTTAAGGCTTAGTAATAGGGTACCGTTGGCACCTTTCGGGCACAGAATCCTAAAAACTGCCTTCGGCGGTGTTCCCATTAGATTACAACATGGGGTTATTCAAGGGGCGGACCAACAAATTCCTGAAAGGCCGGCAACGCATTGGTGGTTCCTCTGGTACTGCAAATGTTCACGGGCAGCGGTAATCACTTAACATCAGGTGACCGCCTGCTCGTTTGCTCGCCATTTTTATAATAAAAAAAACCCAAAACCAAAACCCAAGTTAGATATGGAATAAGTTACTGACATTTGATCTTGTGCAGAATGTGATAATCTTTTATTTGGAACATAAAACGATTAATATAGGTTATTACTTACTATCAATATTTATGTATTCTTACGCAATATTGATAAGCCCGATTATGTGCTCATTATTGACTTTGTAAGCCCGTTCTTCACTCGCATGCGAATCGTGGCGTCTGGCTGTAACGGCGATTACGCACTGCACTTCCGTTATCCGAGTTCTATCCGTCATCCGTAACGGCCAGCAATTATCTACGACATATAAGCTACCATACAAAACAAAAAGGAACGTATTTTCACGGACTCGGATCGGATGCAGTGCGTAACCGCTCTTACTCACGGCGGTTGTACGTCCCGCAAATTGCTAATGCGCGTGGTCGCCATCTTAGTGAAACCTTCACTAGACTGAAGACTGAATGATATATGTCTATTTCAACTGACGTCAAAATGACGTCATTTCGATGATAATGAGACATGGTTCCAGCGCAATAGCAATTTGCGGCACTTATACGCACTCGCACACGCAAGTGCCAAGGGAGCCTTTTCGCACTGTACTTAGGTAGATAGATATAGCTATAATAGGTAAAAATATAATAATAGGCAACCAAAGAACTTGCATGTACTACCACGTGGTCCTATGTCGATGTAGGCACCTTGTTAACCTACCTAATATATATTTACCTCTATTAATACTTAGATTTAACTACCTACTCCAAGCCTGTTAAAAAGCAATATATTACTTTTTATTACACCCTGCTATGTAAAATTGTTCTGATAAAAAAACTAGGCATAAATAATTAAAATATAGACGTGTTTAATTTAATAAAAAAATCTACTTTTGTTTTACATAAGGTAGTAGGTAGGTACTCTTATCTATTTTTAAAATGAATAATCACTAAGATGTTAATTATTAATTACTAGAGGATGCCCGCGACTTCGTCCACGTGGATTTAAGTTTTTAAAATCCCGTGGGAACTCTTTGATTTTCCGGGATAAAAAGTAGCCTATGTCCTTCCCCGGGATGCAAGCTACCGCCGTACCAAATTTCGTCAAAATCGGTTGAACGGATGGGCCGTGAAAGGCTAGCAGACAGACGGACAGACAGACAGACAGACACACTTTCGCATTTATAATGTTAGTATGGATTGATATGATGATGATGAATCTGATTTTTTACAGCAGGAGCAAAAAACTGAAGCTGTTGCAACTCTACTGTAATTGTACCGTTATGATCGAAATCACGAATTTTTGACTCAATTTCAACACACTTTTTGGCACACTTTGGCGTTTGTGCACTCATCCGCGAAATCACGGATTCCGTAAAAACGAATCGAATGAGTACGTATTTGTATGAATGACGGCCACTTCGAAGAACCACGAATACGAACCGAATACGGATGAGTGCACAAACGCCCTTATGCTTGGAAAAGGGTTCAGACACGTTTAGATTAAAGAATAAATTATTTTGAAGCGTTTTATACGCTTCTCCTCTCCTCAATTATTTATACCTACCTAACTTTTACCCGCGACTTTCTCCGCGGTACATATAATGTAAATGCTATTTCTGGATAAAGTAGCTTCAAATAGGTTCAATAGTTTCAGAGTTCATTGATTAGAAAGAAAACTAGGTATGTTTCCTCTTTATTATTAACTAGATGATGCCCGCGACTTCGTCCACGTGGATTTTAGTTTTTGAAAATCCCGTGGGAACTCTTTGATTTTCCGGGATAAAAATTATCCTATGTCCTTCCTCGGGATGCAAGCTATCTCTGTACCAAATTTCGTCAAAATCGGTAGAACGGCTGGGCCGTGAAAGGCTAGCAGACAGACAGACAGAAAAACACACTTTCGCATTTATAATAGTATAGATGATGCCCGCGATTTGTCCGCGTGGATTTAGGTTTTTAAAAATCCCGTGGGAACTCTTTGATTTTCCGGGATAAAAAGTAGCCTATGTCCTTCCCCGGGATGCAAGTTATATCTCTGTACCAAATTTCATCAAAATCGGTTGAACGGTTGGGCCGTGAAAGGCTAGCAGACAGACAGACAGACACACTTTCGCATTTATAATATTAGTATGGAAGTATGGATAAATACCTACCTATAGATAGACGATCATGTTCCCCCACCTTCAAGCTAGCTTTACATGGATGTTGAAACTTGAAAGCTCACTGTGATTTTACGAGAGAAAGTCCTACGTGAAAAAACTAATTAGTTGCAAAAAATATGAAATACCGGAATAATAATAAATATAATATAAAATAAAAATAATAAATAAATAATAATAATATGGTGGAATAATTATTCCAGAATTTATTAATATTCTGACTTATTTAATTGTATCTTATATTCTAATCATAGTATAATAATTAAGTATTAAAATTACAAATCGAAAATAATTAAATTTACCTAATATTAATAAATTCGCTAAATGCTGGTAAGTATTATTCCAGAATAGTTAAGCCATAAAACGGAAAGATATATAAAAACACTAGTATGATACCCGCGACTTCGTTTGCGTGGATTTAGGTTTTTGAAAATCCCGTGGGAACTCTTTGGTTTTCCGGGATAAAAAGCCTATGTCCTTCCCTGGGATGCAAGCTATCTTTGTACCAAATTTCATCAAAATCGGTTGAACGGTTGGGCCGTGAAAGGCTAGCAGACAGACAGACAGACAGACACACTTTCGTATTTATAATATTATATAGTATGGATTCATGACTGTTTAAGCTGACCTAAGCGCCTAAAATCGTTACAAAAATTCTTTTTCTTTTTTAACTCTTGATAAATTAATCATTTAAATATTTAACAGGTATCTACATGTAGTTAAAGAATATACCTAAATTTCATGAAAGTTATTTAATATTTTAGTATTTTGAACACGTGCGCGTATAAATTGAATTAGAAAAAGATGAGCAACTCACCATTTTCACTGTAAACTATTTTTAGCATCCACTCACACACTGTTTAAAATAACTAAAGAAATAGCACCCGATGTTATATTACTGGTTCGAAAAGCACATAGTCTGTGTAAACAGCTGGCACGACCGCCCGGCTGGCCGGTACGATAACACTGCCATATACCTACCTACTCTACTTACCATACCATACCTACATAATATGTTACAGTATGTACTGAATACTGCAATATACAGGGTGCTACAACCAGACCAAAACAAACTTTTCAAGTTGTCGACCACCCTGGCGCAGTGTTGAGCGCTGTGGTCTTATAAATGGCAGGTCCCAGGTTTGATTCTCGGCGGGGGCGATTTAGGACTATATAATATCTATATAATATATAATTTCTAAGTTGTCTCTGGGATGCCATGTAGAAACCGATAAGGGGTGTGGGTGTAATTAAAACCAGTTCCAAGTTAGCCCGCTACCATCTTAGACGGCATCATCACTTACTATCAGGTGAGATCGCAGTCAAAGGTTAACTTATTATCTAGTACAGAAATCATCTATTTACAGTTTCATGGCCTCAATATATTTAGATTGCGACCTACTTTTTAACCGTGGATTTTGAAAAAGATGTGGTATCTACCTAACTAAGTAAGTATCTATTCATAGGCTCAATAAAAAAAAGACTGTCAGTCAAGATTAGATTATTTTATTTAAAACTAGCTGATGCCCGCAACTTCGTTCGCGTGGATTTAGGTTTTAAAAATTCCCGTGGGAACTCTTTGATTTTCCGGGATAAAAAGTAGCCTATGTCACTGTCCAGGCTTTTTACTATACCCATGCAAAAAATCACGTCAATCCGTTGCTCCCTTGCGACGTGATTGAAGGACAAACCAACAAACCAACAAACACACTTTCGCATTTATAATAAGGGTACTGATAGAGACAGTCTTCCGTGCAGCCTGTATACCTAGAATCTTACATTGCAATTTCATACTTGTTCGTCGTGTACAGATACGACTAATTCGATCTGGGTAAAGTGAAATGAACAGTTTAAAAACCTTTTGTTTATTATAATCAAGGGTCAGTGAAAGTTATTTTTTTAATTGGGTATTTTCCTACTTTTGAATTTGATAAATATTATATAATACTTTATTATAAACTAGGATAAAAATAATGACGTACGCTGAAAAATATATTAAAATCCAACAAAGATTTACAAAGTTACAGGCATTTTAATTTTGGAGGGAGACCCTCCGGTCTTCTGTCCCTTTCTCGCAAAACGAAAATTTGTATGAAACCGCACGAAGCTACTATGGCATTAGTAAGGTGTGACGTCAAAATGCTATATCGCTATCTCTGTCTTATCAGAAATATTTAAATGCTTATAACTTTTTTGTTTATTTTTGATCGATTTAAATAGTTTTTTCAGTTTACGTCATTATTTTTATCCTACTTTATAAAGTAATACAAAAATTGGAGTCAAATACCCAATTTTCTTGTAGATAAAAGCTCGTAATGTAGACGCAGTGCGGCAAACGTAGCAACAGGTTTTAAGACCTCATTTTATCGACTCCTGCCCTGCGACCTGTGTTGTACTTACCTACCTAGGTACTTGTAAACATTAAGGGCTGCCTCAAAGCTTTCTCAAGATAAGTCAACATCATTATTATGATCAACCCATCGCTGTATCACTACAGACCACGGGTCTCCTCTTTTTTTTTAATTTATAGACTAGCGCTTGGTTGCAATCAGACCTTAGATGCAGCCTAAGATGGAGCGCGCTTGCCTATAATTATAGAAGAATATAATTATAGAAGATGCCTATTCACTCTTGACTTGAAGGTACCCATATTATAATTGGAGGGGAAAACTGATGCTGGAAGGGTGTTCCAAATCTAAGCGGTTCAAATTAGAAATGAGGAGGCAAATCGCTTCGTACGTATCCGTGGAATTTATTGAAATCCGCTCAGAACGAGAAAGAGTTTGGCCACAATCTACCACGCTGGTCAAGTATGGATTGGCAGACTTCATACACCTTAAAGAACATTATGGAAAACTCTCAAGCATGCAGGTTTCCTTACGTAGTTTTGCCTTTATTTGATTGCTTAAGACACACATATAACTCTGAAAAGTTAAAGGATTTGCCCGGGATCGAACCCCCAACCTGCTGAATAGGAGGTGGACATCTTAACCACTAGTTTATCAAAATATTTTGTTTCTTTAATCCAGACGTTTTTGGGCGCACTGAATATAAATCTGAACTTATATTTTCAAGCAAAACAGAAGTAAAAAAAACTGTGCTAAAATTGAGTGCAAAGTTCGTGGTTTCGATCACCGAATACAATTCAAGTCATTTCCAAACAAAACGGCCTAAAACTGTACAAAAATTAAGTACAAAGTTCGTGATTATGATCAAAACGATATAACTACAGTACACTTTTAGATGATTTCATTCATTTTTTGCTCCTGCAGTGAAATTTAATTTCGAGCACTTACACCGTTTTGTTCGGCAGCTCTCTCGCTTGACCATCTAAGTATACTTAGTACTTAGATATCTTCTCAAAGTAAGTGACTAGTAACTTGACTAGTAAGCACTACGTTGTCTCTGTCACTTATACCTATATGACGTTTTGTTTTGTGAGACAATACTCTACAAATTCGCTATCTCCTTCTAAAGGTCGATCGATGTACATTATTTTCTGTCGCGTACTGTAGGTATATTTACCTACTATCTACACTACTTACAGACTTATTATATAGGTAGACAAGTTTGTATGTTAGGATGTAAGGGGTACCATCCGGGTACCTAATCTCGAGAACTAATAATCAAAAATCTTTCACTGCTACCTAGCTCTATGTTATAAATATTAAATACGCGACCGGAATCGCGGGAAAAAGCAAGCAAGTAACCTATATTTGTTTCAACATGAAAACTTCAGCAGTTCGCACATTTTCAGGGCGTTGTTCGCATTATTAAAACCTAGTTCCAAAATAGTCAAAAGAATTAAATTTATTCTGCATCGCAAAAAATACATCCTGGATATTAAATACCTACCTAGGTATCTACTCAATATTACAATATTATGAGAAAGTATGTCTTTCTGTCTCTTACTTTTTCACGACTCATCCTTTACCTATTCTGACGTTTTGGTACAGCCAGCTTGCATCTCAGATTTTCATCCTGGAAAATCAAAAAACTTCCACTGGGTCTTTAGGATTCCGTACCTCAAAAGGAAGAAAGGAACCCTTACAAGATCTTTTCATTGTCTGTCTGTCGTGTCTGTCAATTCAAGGGAACCAAAACTAGGGTAAGTTTATGATCCAAACAAAAATCCAAACAAACATTCCTCCCAGTGTTCGTGAAACTTTCAACTTTATAAAATAACGAAGCCCGAAGGTCTGGCAGGCGCTGATCTTAGTCCATAAGGTATGATTATTTATTTTTAAAAGGACCAACAAATTCCAAAAAGGCCGGCAACCGCGCATCGGCGCCGGCGGTTCCTCTGGTGCTGCAAATGTTCATGGGCGGCGGTAATCACTTAACATCAGGTGACCCGCTTGCTCGTTTGCTCGCTATCACTATTTAAAAAAAAAGGGTATTGCTAAAACCTCCTACCTAATGAACCACCTTCAAACAATTTTGCTAGTAAGCACTTATTGTGTGCCAGGTATTGTAGGTCGGTACTGGCGAGGTGAATGGCCTCTGAATGCTGAGTATTTTAATAATTCCAGTTAGTTACAGTAGGTACATCACTCCGACAACCGATTATAATCTGCTATATTCAACACAAATGGCATTTAAATTAAAAGTGAATAAAAACTACTAGGTAATTGCGGTCTGCGAAACATAAATTGGCTCATTTACCTACATTATAACGCCTAAAACTCTTCACGCGCCATTTTAACTTTGTGTCAAAATAATTTTAAATAGTACATATCAAAATTTGCGTAACCGGCAGGAATCGAACCTGCATCTTCTGGGCTCGCGCCCGATGCCTTGACCACTAGGCCACGGTTTCGCTTACTGCCAGTGACGGTGATATGTATGTTTATGTGTGTCAAATTTCATGTCAAAAGTACGAGTTTTATGGTTCCGTACCTCAAAAGGAAAAAAGAAACCCTTATTACCTCACTTCGTTGTCTGTCTGTCCGTTTGTCGTGTCTTCCTTACAGCATCAGGGCTGAGGAGTTGGTCCTCGAGTTCAAAAATCTTTACTTTGGTAGTTAAGTAGCTTTCCTACCTTCCTTCCTATCATACAATTTATAACCGACAGTTTCTAAGTCCCATCAGTCTTGGTGGTCAAGTCCCTTGCAGCATCAGGATTGAAGAGTTGGAATCTAATTTTTTTATGGGACAGACTAGTTACTAAACAATGGTAATGAGGAAGTTTCAGAGCAAAGTTCGATAAAATTTTCATAGATGGCGCTTAAATACTAACACCACTAAAACGAAAAATTACCTATTTATATATGATCTATGCTTTAGGTCAAGTCAATCCTTACATTTCTTCCCCAATGCAAAATTAATTAATTACTTCTATTATAGTTCACAGCTTTTGTGACGAAGAAACATGAGGAAAACTGCAGTGCACGCTAGCTGTTACTCTTTATTTTATTTTGTTTTATTTTGTTTATTTGAAAGTAATCAACAGCGTAAATACATAATTATTATTTAAATTTAAATCTAGTTATAACAGAAGGCCAAAAGAGATTACTTAAAATTATAATTAAAACTATTTTTAACAGAATAGATTTAGAATAAATGTAGGTATATACAATAATAAATTTCAACAGTGTGTGTGTATGCTTGTGTGTGTGTGTGTATGCGTGTGTGCTTTTGGGTGCGTGAGTGTGTGCGTGATGTATGTGTGTGTGTGTGTAAGTGGGAGTGTGTGATTGCATGCATATTTAGATGTTAGCTACTTTTTTTTTACGATGATAGTTTCTTAATTCCTTTTTAAATTAATTGTTTGATAGGTAAAATAAGTCAAACTCAGCGAACTGATTGTTATAAGTACGTACCAAGCGTGGAATTATAGAATTTCTAGCATAATTTGAGTTAGATTTGGGAACATTTAGAAGGCGCGTGTGACGCGTTCTTAAAGGTTGAGCATTAAATGAAAAGGCTGAGAGTAAGCTAGGACAATCGATTGAGCCGGTTAAAATTGCTTGCAGTAGCAACATGTCATTGATTGACACGACCTAAACATTAAAGTATAGATCAATAGATATATGTATTATTTTTCGTTTTTAGTGGTGTTAGTATTTAAGCGCCATCTATGAAAATTATATCGAACGTTGGCTAGAAATTTTCTCATTGTCGTGTTATTTAAGGTTCGTACGCACCTGAGCGGCGCGGCGCGGCGCTTCAGTCCGACTGCAGAACGCTTCACCTCAGGCCGCTCGACGGTGCCTACCGCACTACAACTTCAGTACGCGGCACCTCGCGTCACTTGCGCGTCACTTTTACACCCGTTCGCGTACGAGCAACAACGTCGCAAGATGAGCGACAGTGAAGAGGATTTGATTATTATTTCTTTGTTGTGCAGAAGAAGAACGAATTATCGAAGAGAAAAAACCGGCCAAGTGCGAGTCAGGCTCGCGCAATGAGGGTTCCGTACTACAGTCGTATGATTTCGATAATTCAAAAACTATGATGCATAAAAATAAATAAAAATCTGTTTTAGAATGTACAGGTGAAGACCTTTCATATGATACCCCACTTGGTATAGTTCACTCACTCACAGACAGACGGACAGACAGACAGACAGTGATCCTATAAGAGTTCCGTTTTTCCTTTTGAGGTACGGAACCCTAAAAAAGAAGAAGAAATGGATTGCTGACATACCAAAGTCACGCTATCAAGAAGGATATCACATTTTGTTTCCTCGCCTTCTTAATGACTCTGTACCATTTCACATTTACTTCAGAATGTCGAAGACAAAATTCTTTATGCTATTGCCTAATAGTTTTTGTGGAAATTACATTAGAAACAATAGGTATACCACACAGGTCGGTAATATAATCCTACAAGAAACCTATGTCCAGCAGTGGACATATCTATCGGTTGATGATGATGATGATGATGATAGTTTTTATGGAAATTATAAAAAAATATTTATGCATATCCATACTTATATTATTATCAACGCAAAAGTGTATTTGTCTGTCTATCTACTAGCTTTTCACGGCTCAACAGGATGAAATTTGGTACAAAGTTGAATTACATCCCGGGGAAGGACAGGCTACTTTTTATCCTGGAAAATGAAAGAATTTCCACAGGATTGTTAAAGGCCCATTTATATGAAGTTTGGACCAGAGGTAGCTTGCATTCCGGGAATTGACAGAGGTAGGCAACTTTTTATCCCGGAAAATCAAAGAGTTCACACGGGATTAAAAATCTAAAAAAAAATGCAACTAGATGATGCCTGCGACTTCGTCCGCGTGGATTTAGATTTTTCTATAGGTGAGCACATTTCCGGGAATTACCTACTAGTACCTATATACCTGAGATAGATTATACCCTGTAGGATAAAAGTAGCCTATGTGTACCTACACATAGGCTAGTTTTATCCCGAAAATCAAAAAGTTTCCACGGGATTTTTAAAAAACCTACATCTACGCGAACGAAGTTGCGGGCATCAGCTAGTCCCTTAGGTTCTGTGGAAATTACATTAGAAAAAGCATTTTCGCAAAATGTCTTTGTTTTATGTGCAATAGATATAAAATAGGCAGGTAAACACAGGTACATATTATATCTAAATACCTATATAAAAGAAAAAGGTGACTGACTGACTGATCTATCAACGCACAGCTCAAACTACTTGACGGATCGGGCTGAAATTTGGCATGCTGGCTAGCTAACTAGCTAATATGACGTAGACATCCGCTAAAAAGGGATTTATGAAAATTCAACCCCTAAGGGGGTAAAATAGGGGTTCGAGATTTGTGTAGTCCACGCGGACGACGTCGCGGGCATAAGCTAGTATAATATAAACACAAGTACAACAATAGGTAGGCATATTTCCGAAACTATTAATTCTACCTAGATGAAGTAGGTAGGTATAATATGTACATAATATATTATAGTTATTTAATCAGGATTATTTTTACCATTGATGTTTTCTCATAACGCTCGGAGAGACATTTTTATACATTTAGACACTGGGAAGGGGGGAAGCCGACATCCTAGGGGTTGGGACCTTTGAGGATATACTTCTAAGAGCATGAGGAACACGTCATGTGTCAAAAATTAAACCTACGTTATTTATTTTGAGGTCTATCTTGCCGATTCTTGCCTGTACTTTAAATACCTAACAAGATGCGCGTGTATCTTATTCGAGCGACGTACGCATACTGAAGCGCCGCGCCGCGCCGCTGGGTATGTCGCACTAGCGTCACTGCACTGCGCGTCGCTTCGGTGCGCTTCAAAATATTCTCTCCAGCCGTGCCGCGCGGCAACGCGCGGTGAAGCGCCGCGCCGCGCCGCTCTAGTGCGATATGCGCCATACAAAATGATAGAAATGATATTTTGAAGCTCTGTGCCGCGACGTGAAGCTCACTGAAGCGCCGCGCCGCGCCGCTCAGGTGCGTACGAACCTTTATCGTTACATCGTGATAACAAGGTGATACCTATCGCTATCTCACACGCGGTTACACAGTGCTTGTTTATGGTTATCAGTTGTGCCAACCATCTAAAATTTCATCAAGTGACTTTTTTAAACCGACCGCATCATGATAGAAATTAATTATTATCTGTGATCACTGATCAGTCAAAAACTTTTTGTCGCACTATGGTCACACTTACTGCGAAGAATGCCTCATGTTGGCCAGAAGAAAAACAAAAAAAAAAAAAGAATGCCTCATATCCGATTAGGCAAAATTTTGAGTTTCTGGAATGGGCAAAAGAGGGGCCAAATTTTGAGTCTCTGGAACTAGAAGTGCTTAAATGTAGAGCAAAGTAGTTATTATACCTCGGAGTGCGCGGCGCATCTGAGATTTTTTTCTGATAACATGCGGCCGGCCTTATTAACAACTGACAATAATTTCATTTAATTTGACTGACAGCTGACGCCACTTGACAGTTGACACCTGACACTTGACACATGCTTTTCGCAGAGTGATGTGATTTTATTTCTGTCGGTGGATGTGATTCAGTCGCATTAATTTATTAAGTAATTTTCGTATTCGTATGTAATAAACGAGGCTTTAGCGAAATCTTTTGTGTTGCGTGCCACACAACTAATCTAGCTGTGACAGTGCATATGTGTTTATGAAGTTATTGGATGGGCATATTTAGGTAAATTCAGTAAGTACCTACACTTCTATTTGGTTTTGCGACTTCAACTCTATTGAAATTAATTTACATTGTTTACACATGATCCAAGGCCGACAAAATGTCTCAATTGTAAATTGAATTAAATTAGCAGAGCATGCCATTTCCATAGATTTTCGCAAACTGAACAATGAATGCATAACTTCTATGACAACGTATTGTTTTGGTTGCATGATTAGGTACTATATTACTATGATATTATGACGCCTTTACGTTCCGCTACGTTACGATTGTTCTTTACTATACAATACAATGATACTTAACCAAAATATTACTAAATCTTTACACTAAGCAGTTTTTGGTGATAATGTCTTGAACTATTTTAAGAACACTTATCTTCAACCTTACCGACTTAACAGCTCTGACACAGGCCAAAATATAGCTAGGCAAGGCAGCGCATACTTTGATTTCGTTCCCGACAGTTAAAACAAGAAAAACTTTGTCTGTGACATAATTTTAACTTCCAAGTAAGTATTATAAGCTGTTGTAGCCTAGTGGTTAGGACGTCCGCCTTCCAATCGGAGGTCGGGGGTTCGATCCCGGGCACGCACCTCTAACTTTTCGGAGCTATGTGCGTTTTTAAGTAATTAAAATATCACTTGCTTTAACGGTGAAGGAAAACATCGTGAGGAAACCTGCATGCCTGAGAGTTTTTCATAAAGTTCTCAAAAGGTGTCTGAAGTCTGCCAATCTGCACTTGGCCAGCGTGGTAGACTATGGCCAAAACCCTTCTCACTCTGAGAGGAGACCCGTGCTCTGTAGTGAGCCGGCTATGGGTTGATCATGATGATGAAGTATTAGGGTAAAGTCACAGTTCACGATAGTTAGGGAACATCTAAAGAAAACATTGAGGCTTCGAGGACACTGGCAGGCGTCAAATGCTAGTTTGACATTTGATGCAGGTAGCCCTATTTTTCTATGATTTCACGTCACCATAGCCTAATATTTGACATATTATCGTCGATTCAGAACAGGTATTTATTCTGAGATTCAGAATCAAACCGAAAGTTGCCTCACCCTAGTTTACTCTGGTAAAGTCAAAGTATGCTTTAAGTACAGGCATAGATATGTCCAGATATGCAAATAGCGTGGCCCCCTCAGTCCCTCTCGCTCAAGCAGAGGTACTTACTTGTAAAATGTTATTCCATCTATTTTACACCCGCTTCGTCGGCTATTGTAACCTAGTATACTGCAACCCACCATTGCACAATAACTTCAAAAACAAAAAACAACAAAACGAACCAATTATTTATTTACAATACTTGAGTCAACATAACCTCACTTCACGTTGTTTGCCAAAATCTCACGTACAAATACATTTTGGCAAATAAAAAAAAGTGGCCACGGTGATACGGACAAAACATAATCATTTTGTCACGTTCTAATAAGAGCTTAAATGCATTTAGCTATCTCGCTCTAACAGTAAGTGTCACAATAGGACTACTTCTAATAGTCCTTGTTCTGTGGGTACAGGTAGGTCTCAGTCTCAATCACATTTATCTAACCACAGACTAAGGATATAGTATCTATGATAACCTACTCAGATTTTGTATTGAATATAGGTTTAGAGTCAATTGCTTGCATATTTAATTGGTTTTTAATTAGTTTTAACTTATGTGACCCAATTACACTATCAATTGTAGTTCAAGGCAGTCAAAATAGTGTATTAACATCTTAAATATATAAAAGGAAAAAGTGACTGACTGACTGACTGAAATGTTTAAGTCGTGTCAATCAATGACATAGATGAAGAGTAAGAGCTAGCGTGCACTGCAATTTTCCTTACCTTTCTTCCCCACAAAATCTGTGAACTATAATAGAAGTAATTAGTAATTTCGCATCTGATTTAAATTTAAAAATTTAAAGCATAGATGATATAGATATAGGTATTATTTTTCATCTTTAGTGGTGGAAGTATTCAGCGCCATCTATGAAAACTATCTCGAACGTTGCCTGGAAATCTCCTCATTGCCCTACATTTTTTAATGCATTTTAGTAAAATTGTTAAATTAATATTAGCGCCGATTCTGTTGTCTTTCTCCTAAAACTATCTTATCTGATAGAGTATCTGCATCTTTTTCTTTTTAATATTGCTAAAAAAGGATGATGCATGAAATTTACTTTTAAAGACTGTTTTAGTGCACTCTACAAATATAAACAATAGGCCCGCGACTGGCAGCTTTAGTCACGAGATTTGACAGCTCTAAAATCTAACTCTAAATCAAGTTAGGTTTTCCTGTCGTTTACTTATTACATTGGTAAGAAATAGATGCAAATACTCTAAACTCTAGTTGCGCTCAGAATCAGTATCAATATCCAATTCATAAACATTCTTTCTTTCCTTTTTTACCAATGGTATAAAAGTCTTTTTATTTCCAGAATCAGGTGTGCACATAGCCACTTCTAGAGGATGTGACATTCTGCTATGTGAAGTAAATTTTAGAAGAAAGCGCTTGTGATGCGCTGAAAATGCGTCGCGTGCCCCTCACGTGCCTTCTGGGCTTGCTCGGCTTGCTGGCGACCGTCCGATGCAATGTCATGGTTTCCACAGTGGACCTGCCGCATTCGGTGAGCTTCCCTATTATTAACTAGATGTCGCTGCATGCAGTTCAATCGAGCTGGAGGAATTTTTACTTTTTATCTACAAAACCTCTTAACTAATGCTAATAGAAATATCCAACCGTCATCCAACAAGACGTTACTTTTCCTGAATATAAATAATTTAATAGCTAATACACATAAAAATAAAATAAATTCGGCAATCGATAACCTGAGGTATTTTTGAAAAAAACATATTAAAATTTCCCATATTAAAGGTTATATTATTTTGTTTTTGTTTATTTCTCTTGCTTTCTAAACTGGAAAACTAACGTTTTGTTCGCTCGCTCATATTATGATAATGTTTTTGATATCGCATATTATGCTCTCATTCACAAAGAAAATCCATACCTATCCATACTAATATTATAAATGCGAAAGTGTGTCTGTCTGTCCGTCCGTCTGTCTGTGTGCTTTTGACTATTTGACTACCCATCCGTTTACCTGATTTTGACGAAATTTGGTACAGAGATAGCTTGCATCCTGGGGAAGGACATAGACTACTTTTTATCCCGGAAAATCAAAAAGTTCCCACGGGATTTTTAAAAAACCTAAACTCACGCGAACGAATTCGCGGGTACCACCTAGTGATTTATAATTGCATCTTCAATTACAGTTTTATGCTGATCATGCGCTAGACATTTACATTGTTGATAGGAATCACTTAATTAGGTAGTTAAAGTAAATACACGATAAGCTTAACCTAAAGTGACCATATTACAAAATATAATGTTCACCATACCTAATATGTACATTTTATCACGTCAATAGCGCCATTTTTTTTATATCGAGATGAAATTTCCTCGAATGGAACTTTTTGCTCAACGGTTCTGATACGAACCGCTAAGGTGTGGACCCTTTCGGCGTTTCTGGAACTGAAATACCTTCAAGGCAAGAGAGAATAGCTTTTGTAGGCGAGCGCGCTCCAACTTAGACCTCATCATTGCTTTTTATTAAGCACTAGATGATGCTCGCATGAATTTAGGTTCTTTTTTTAAGTCCCGTAAGAACTCTATGAACTTCCGGGATAAAAACCGGCCAAGTGCGAGTCAGACTCGCGCACTGAGGGAGGGTCTTATAGCATAAATGAAAAACTTCCGGGATAAAAACCGGCCAAGTGCGAGTCAGACTCGCGCACTGAGGGAGGTTCTTATAGCACAAATGAAGAACTTCCGGAATAAAAACCGGCCAAGTGCGAGTCAGACTCGCGCACTGAGGGAGGGTCTTATAGCACAAATGAAAAACTTCCGGGATAAAAACCGGCCAAGTGCGAGTCAGACTCGCGCACTGAGGGAGGGTCTTATAGCACAAATGAATAACTTCCGGGATAAAAACCGGCCAAGTGCGAGTCAGACTCGCGCACTGAGGGAGGGTCTTATAGCACAAATGAAGAACTTCCGGGATAAAACCGGCCAAGTGCGAGTCAGACTCGCGCACTGAGGGAGGGTCTTATAGCACAAATGAAGAACTTCCGGGATAAAAACCGGTCAAGTGCAAGTCAGACTCGCGCACTGAGGGAGGTTCTTATAGCACAAGTGAAGAACTTCCGGGATAAAAAACCGGTCAAGTGCAAGTCAGACTCGCGCACTGAGGGAGGTTCTTATAGCACAAATGAAGAACTTCCGGGATAAAAACCGGTCAAGTGCAAGTCAGACTCGCGCACTGAGGGAGGTTCTTATAGCACAAATGAAGAACTTCCGGGATAAAAACCGGTCAAGTGCAAGTCAGACTCGCGCACTGAGGGAGGTTCTTATAGCACAAATGAAGAACTTCCGGGATAAAAACCGGCCAAGTGCAAGTCAGACTCGCGCACTAAGGGAGGGTCTTATAGCACAAATGAAGGGGAAAATTCGAAAACCGTGAACTTGTAGCACAAAAAAAATTAAAATGTGTAATATTTTAAATTTTCAAAGTGAGATAACTGTACCAAGTGGGGTATCATAATAAAGGGCTTTGCCTGTACATTCTAAAACAGATATTTATTAATTTTTATGCATAATAGTTTTTGATTTATCTTGCAAACTGTCGAAAAAATGCCCGAGTACGGAACCCTCGGTGCGCGAGTCTGACTCGCACTTGGCCGGTTTTCATCCCGGAAGTTCATAGAGTTCCTAGAGTTCTGTTTTTTCCTTCTGAGATACGGAACCCTAAAAAGGAACCCTCTATGCCATTTTTTTTTTTTTTTTCTTCGCTCTGGGCTGGTTTCCGCACTTAAACGTTTCCGTCTGTTGTGCGTGCATTGCCCCTCCCCGCCGAAGTCTTCACTCCAGCCATCCAAGCTCGCTCCAGAAGCCAAATAGACCGCCCAGGTTGCCGAGGGCTTCATGGAGTGAGGTCGGGGATCCTAAATGGCGCTCGCGTTGATCTGCTACGCCCGTACATTCCAGGAGTACGTGCGTCGGTGTTTCATCGACCTCCATGCATGCCCTGCACAGAGGACTGTCGGTGACACCTATAACGAAAAGGTGTTTGTTTAGTGGGCTATGCCCTGTTATGAGTCCCACCACCTTCCTAAGTTTACCTCTGTCCAGGCGGAGTAGTATGTCCCTCTATGCCATATAAGAACGTCAATAAATATGAATTTTACTAGAAACTGTTTACCAAAATTGGAAACCATGTGCAACTATCCGATACCTTATCTCGGTTTAACAAGGGAATATTACTGATCGTGATAACGGCTAGTTGATCGGTACACGCTCGCTCATTAGCTCGTCTAAGCCAACAAAGTGTAACGTACCTTACTCGTGTTTTTTTAAATATTTTATTAAACAAAACACAGTTCAAAACCAAATACAGACGCTCAAAGCTACGCAAAGTAAACTAAAGTCATACCTTCAAAAACAAAAACGATGAGCGCACCAGTACATACATGATATTTCGCCTTACTATAGAATACTATAGAAATACTATAGAAACTTACTATTAGAACTTACTAGAGTTAATTTTAAAAATAAGTTAAGATCCTATATTATTAACATACATATTGTAACGATCCCCATTTTTGAAATAAATGTAATTTAATATCGTAATAATTGGTTCTTTTGGGTGTTTTTTTTGCTATATCTAAAGCGGACTTGTTAAACATACTTTATGTTGATAATTAAAAAAAAATTACTCATAGAAAGTACACATTGCTACATTCAGTGTCATAAAAACTACAGTTGGTTTTACTGGGCACTGTGTTGAACATTTTGTTAGTGAAATATGTACCTGCATCGGTAGATGGAGAAAAAAATTTGTTCTTAGTGAAATATGTAAGCATTTAGACGAGTTGTGCTGTGTTCAATTTAATCAGTACCCTTATTATAAATGCGAAAGTGTGTTTGTTTGTTGGTTTGTCCTTCAATCACGTCGCAACGGTGCAACGGATTGACGTGATTTTTTGCATGGGTATAGATAAAGACCTGCAGAGTGACATAGGCTACTTTTTATCCCGGAAAATAAAAGAGTTCCCGCGGGATTTTTAAAAAACCTAATTCCACGCAGACGAAGTCGCGGGCATCAGCTAGTATAAGAATAACAAAGTTAGGTTAATTCTAGTAATTCAAAATAGGAGGTAGTGATAAAAAACATTCAATTACGGAAACGTTAACATTTTTTGAAATCAGATTTTCAAAATTTAAAAGAAAGTAAAATAGTTGTAAATTAAATTCAGTTTTTGTTAAGTTCTAACTAAAGAATATATAAAATATGTAATATACCCACTAGTCATAGATTAATTATTCTACTACTAGTGTTGTTTTCAGTGATCTAAAATTCATTAGTTAAAGTTCGAAGGTTTAATTTGGCCTAACTAATGCCAGACCTAAGGGTATTCAAACGGCGAAAATCTAGACCAGCAGATGGTTTCTGACTATAACATACAAATCATATCCTGTGTATAGAAATTTAGGCAATTCCCACAAATTACATAACGTCACCCGTCAAAGGTTAAATGCTGCCATCTGAATTCATCTAATAAGTGTTATTTAATAGTCTTCACTTCCTAGTGGCCGTGCAAGGACAAACTGTATGAAACACAAGTATCCGTTGCCACTATACATGCGCACCGCAAGAGTGCCAGGCCGCGGTAAATGTGGTATTGGCTGAATAAATTATATACAAGTGCATTTATTAATAAATATTCGGTGATAAGTGACTTTCGTGTTTGGTCGGTTTTTTGGAATTCGTAATGGTGGCTGTAAGTCCAGTTGTGAACAGCGTGATTGTTATGCATATTGTTGGTATGCAGCATTATGTAAGTATTTAGTATATATAAAACTAGTAGGGCGCGTGGGTGCGCGGACCACTGAAGTGGTCCGCGAGCATGCAGCGTTGCTTTAACAAAACGCGGACCTTGTCTTAAATAAGATTTTTTTATAGTTTGGTCGTCCATACATTTTTTATGGAAAAATAAATTCCGCCATTTTGATTTTTTTTCCACTTATCGAGTAGACCTTCGTATCCTGATTATCTTTTGCTAAGAAACTACTCTTCCATCTTTTATACCTTCCGAGATAGACGCCAACGAAATTTGTATGGCGGCCATCTTTTTTTCGCCATTTTGAATTTTTTTCCAGCTCAATGCCAATTGTATGACGTTTCGAGTGACATTTGGTCAAGCACCCCCCACCTATCTTCAATACCTTAAGCGTGCTCTTCACCCGTCTCCGAAATCCTCAATCATCAGCTCTTTCCTTATTTTTCCTCTGAATGAATTTTTGTCTTCTATACGAAACCATCAGTCAAAATTTTTTTTATACAAAAATGTTCAGGAGAGGTGGTCAATGAGTGAGTCAGTCAGTGAATCAGCACGAACAGCTATATATTATATATTAATGAAAAGGTGACTGACTGACTGATCTATCAACGCACAGCTCAAACTACTGGACGAATCGGGCTGAAATTTGGCATGCAGATAGCTATTATGACGTAGGCATCCGCTAAGAAAGGATTTTTGAAATTCAGCCCTTAAGGGGGGGAAATAGGGGTTTGAAATTTGTGTAGTCCATGCGGACGAAGTCGCGAGCATAACCTAGTGTAAGTATAATGCTCTAGTGCATTTACTAATAATTGGTAGGCTTAAAAGTGACTTTTGTGTTTGGTCGGTTTTTTGGAATTCGTAATGGTGGCTGTAAGTCCAGTTGTGAATAGCATATTGTTGGTATGCAGCATTATATAAGTATAATCCACTAGCGACCTGCCCCGGCTTCGCACGGGTGGCTTATTACAATTTTCGTGAGGATCTCTAATTTTTGAAAATCAGTACCCATATTATAAATTCGAATAATAAAGCGTTTGTTTGTTGGTTTGTCCTTCAATCACAGAAAAACAAAGAGTTCCTAAGATATGGGGTTTGTCCCCTAAGATACGGGATGTTGGCCCCTAAGATACGGGATCTCCTAGTTTAGCAGCCTGGACTCCATTTAAGTCAAATGTAAAAAAATTATTCATTCATTCATTCATTCTCAGTCTCACCCAGGATTTCAAAAATCCCTAAATCAACGCGGACGAAGACACAGGCATCATCTAAATCCTGATGTAATGTAAATACTCATGACTTATTTATGACAAACAATAGATTAGGTAAATTAATCAATTGAAGCAGTGGGTTAAATAAAAACCAGCAAGCAGTATAATCGCTCCAATTTATTTATTAATCATTCATCGCAATAATAATCACTGATTTATATTTAATACTATTTACAACACATTAGTTTTTGCTTACACTGATGTATTTATTACTGTTTATTTATATCACTATTAATTTGCATTGATTTACTTGTCACAATTTCTACTTACACTGAATTTACCGATTAACTAATATTTAGAACACAAACTGGCATAGTTTTTGCTGACACCATGTTACGTACAATAATATCTCTCGAAATGAGCTCTCATGGCTTTTTAAAGCTGTATCCCTACCGAAGGCGTCCGGTAGGTGGGCTGTGATTCGCTGTTAGGCTGCGGTTGGCGGTGATTCGCTGTCAGTGGCGGTAAGTGGCTGTCATTGGCTGTGATAGACCGGCTGGGCAGTGATTAGCCGGCCTCACATAGGTTGGCTCGGGTTGGCTCGGATTGGCTCGGGTTGGCTCAAGTGTGTGGCGTAACATTCGGCCGTCCTGAAACAATGATTGCTCCCGCAATAGGAAAACGTTTGGTTAACTTTCTAGTAGGCAATAGCTCAACGAGATCTTCGGTTTCACGTTATTTATAGGAATAGTTGGCAATATAGGAACCGTAAGCACTGTGATATGGCAATTAAGGAGTCTGTTGCACCCAGGCATGTAAATAATTTGTAGCCTCCAAGCCCCTTAATACTTCAGGACCTACCAATGCCTACCAGCTTAGTTACAAGAATGTACCAGGGTAAATGTTATCAGTGTTTACTTTTGTTGCAAAGCTTGTGGGGACTTGCCGCTAAATAACTAAATCCCCCTGTCATACAAAGTTACATTATCTAGTTAGCTTTATCCTATCACAAATTTCGAAAACAACATATTATAATAACCAACCTGTATACTGATCATAAGCGATAACCTTTCGCTATCTTACGGAAGGGTCATATTATGTGATTACTGGTTAACATGAACTCTGTAAAATCCTAATCCAATGCTATTGGTTTGTGATTCAACCTGCGATCTTATCTAACTATAAAACCGAGACAGAAATCTCAATATTCATCAAAATTATTACCGTTTTCGGTAAGAATTTTATTATTTTCCATGTCTTACTTTTAAGATTTTTTTTTTGAAAGACTAACCGGCGGTAAAGTTGAAGTAAATAGCTACTTGCTGTGAGTGCTATTACCCCTTATAAGGAATCTTACTTAAATTCCTGCATGTAAATGTTTTAACGAGCAATGAGATGAAAGTACTGCTACCGAATACCGAAACTTTGACTTGACTACAAAAAACTTAGACTTGGCTACAAAAACTTAGACTTGGCTACAAAAACTTAGACTTGGCTACAAAAACTTAGACTTGGCTACAAAAACTTAGACTTGGCTACAAAAACTTAGACTTGGCTACAAAAACTTAGACTTGGCTACAAAAACTTAGACTTGGCTACAAAAACTTAGACTTGGCTACAAAAACTTAGACTTGGCTACAAAAACTTAGGCTTGGCTACAAAAACTTAGGCTTGGCTACAAAAACTTAGGCTTGGCTACAAAAACTTAGGCTTGGCTACAAAAACTTAGGCTTGGCTACAAAACTTAGGCTTGGCTACAAAAACTTAGGCTTGGCTACAAAAACTTAGGCTTGGCTACAAAAACTTAGGCTTGGCTACAAAAACTTAGGCTTGGCTACAAAAACTTAGGCTTGGCTACAAAAACTTAGGCTTGGCTACAAAAACTTAGGCTTGGCTACAAAAACTTAGGCTTGGCTACAAAAAGTTAGGCTTGGCTACAAAAACTTAGGCTTGGCTACAAAACTTAGCTGCTACAAAAGTAGGCTTGGCTACAAAAAGTTAGGCTTGGCTACAAAAAGTTAGGCTTGGCTACAAAAAGTTAGGCTTGGCTACAAAAAGTTAGGCTTGGCTACAAAAAGTTAGGCTTGGCTACAAAAAGTTAGGCTTGGCTACAAAAAGTTAGGCTTGGCTACAAAAAGTTAGGCTTGGCTACAAAAAGTTAGGCTTGGCTACAAAAAGTTAGGCTTGGCTACAAAAAGTTAGGCTTGGCTACAAAAAGTTAGGCTTGGCTACAAAAAGTTAGGCTTGGCTACAAAAAGTTAGGCTTGGCTACAAAAAGTTAGGCTTGGCTACAAAAAGTTAGGCTTGGCTACAAAAAGTTAGGCTTGGCTACAAAAAGTTAGGCTTGGCTACAAAAAGTTAGGCTTGGCTACAAAAACTTAGGCTTGGCTACAAAAAGTTAGGCTTGGCTACAAAAAGTTAGGCTTGGCTACAAAAAGTTAGGCTTGGCTACAAAAAGTTAGGCTTGGCTACAAAAAGTTAGGCTTGGCTACAAAAAGTTAGGCTTGGCTACAAAAAGTTAGGCTTGGCTACAAAAAGTTAGGCTTGGCTACAAAAAGTTAGGCTTGGCTACAAAAAGTTAGGCTTGGCTACAAAAAGTTAGGCTTGGCTACAAAAAGTTAGGCTTGGCTACAAAAAGTTAGGCTTGGCTACAAAAAGTTAGGCTTGGCTACAAAAAGTTAGGCTTGGCTACAAAAGTTAGGCTTGGCTACAAAAAGTTAGGCTTGGCTACAAAAAGTTAGGCTTGGCTACAAAAAGTTAGGCTTGGCTACAAAAAGTTAGGCTTGGCTACAAAAAGTTAGGCTTGGCTACAAAAAGTTAGGCTTTTGGTATCTAATATCTATGCAATTTCGTAGGTAGCTCATGATTGAATTTAGGCAATACAGGATCTTTAGTCAAATAATAACAAGTGTTCTATCCATTTCTACTATTTCAGCTACTCGTACATAACCAGGTAGGCGTAATAGCACAAACTGAACTAGATCTAATTATGTAAAACGTCAGTCTAGTCGGCTTAGTAAAATTTTTGACGGTATTTATGGTCCACCTGGCTAACAATGAAGGACACATGGCTAAATCATATGGTTCAAAACAAAATTACCATTTAAACCGAAAATCTAAAGGTAGAATGAGATTAAATTTACTCGGTTGAAAACTTGTCAGCAAAAGTACGTTACATGTGTTGTACATACAAGCACTACTCTTTTTTTCAGGTAACACAAGTATTATCAAAACCATAAGGATGTCTAACTAGTAATGGTTATTACTAATTCGTTTCCTAAAGTGCCTGATTCTGCCGTCATTACACTATTTACTCGTACCAATACACTGGCTCGTACATTATGTGAGACTACGTCTAGAGCCGTATGCGAGTAAGATTTACTTACTGTGCTAAGTTACAACACGTACCAACATCATGAACACTACCTTTAGTATAATAATATATAAAAAAATGAAGTCATACCATACAACATAAATGAGCACTCCCGAACAGGCAATGTTGCGGCGGCATATAGGTACCCGCTGGCTGCAACCCTGCACTCCATGATGAGGTACCTCGCACCGACTGCTGGCGTCAGGCCACAGAACAAAGCCGCTAAGTGGTGACCATCATAGGTGGTGACACTTGCACTTCACGGACTCGCCAAAAGTTCCGAGAAAAGAAAGATAACTTTGAACACAATATCGTTTAAATACAAGTAGCTTCCGGTTGGTTTATGAAGGACGTCTCTCCCTCTTATAAAGATCTATATTCATTTTACAACAATCTAACACCAGATAAAAATTAATTTCACAAGAAACTCCACAGTCAACGTAAAATATGATAATATGTAAAACAGAGTTTGAGCACACTGAAACTGTTTAGCAATTGACTCTTAAGATAATATCTGATATCATTGTGCCCATCAAAATCATTTATACGTATCTCACACCTGCCCTCTGTAGTCTGTATGACTGCGGCGGGAATATCACCGACTTAAAAAAATTAACCTTAGAATTACACTACGACTGAACCGTTTACAAATATGAAAAAAATTACGTCAAAGCTTGTTTCAAAATAATATTCTGGCTGAGATATGCGGGTAGTCTGAAAACTGCTATCATCGATTACTAGATATTTTTGTTAACTTACGCGAAGCTTAAAGGAAGGGTTACTGTTTGACCTGAAATATGTATGTCTGTTCGTAACTACTCGACAACTTAACCAATTTTGATAAATGATACATCATTCGTCTTGATGGCGTGTGTCACCAAGTACATAAAATACTTAATAAAAAACTCAAAGTTGCGGATTTTATGCGCTTTAATGTGCGGGCTGAAAAAGGTGCGGTGCAAACCGCAGTCAGGGGTTTTTAGAAAACTATTTTTAAAATTACTTGTTAAGTTTTACGTACAGGTATTTTATTTATTTACGGACAAACTCAAAAATAATGCTGTCTTTTTTTTTTAAAACATTTTATGCATGATTTTTAGTTCTTTTTCCTTAGTTTAGACAACATGATACCTCTCATATAATATTTTTTTTTACTGTAGCGGTATGGTGATATAGCACTCTTATGGTTTTCCACATAGGAAAAACAGCATGCGTGGTTGGGAAGCACTTCAACTAAGACACCAAGTATGTTTTCTAGAATTAAACTGCGAATTCAAATTGCGGGTATCTCAGTGAGATGCTGCGTATTTTACACTATGCATTAATATCATTATAAACGGGATCAAAATTTGAAATGAGTAATGGATGGATCATACCTCGGTTAACATGTCTACGTAGCTGTGGAAGGTTGACATCGAGTGTCGAAACCATAAACACTGCAGATGAATATCTCTTTCCAAAATTCTTCTAAGGATTTTCCGGGCCGCAGAAGTGTCTTCTTGCCGCTCGTTTTACATGAATTTTCACGTGGTGATTTGTTCTATCCTTGCGGACAAACAAAGCAGCCCGTCTTTTCCGAATCGGCGCGATTATGCCACATAGCCTTCCTTATCCATCCCACTTCTGAGATGAAGCAGTGGGTTAAATAAAAACCAGCAAGCAGTATAATCGCTCCAATTTATTTATTAATCATTCATCGCAATAATAATCACTGATTTATATTTAATACTATTTACAACACATTAGTTTTTGCTTACACTGATGTATTTATTACTGTTTATTTATATCACTATTAATTTGCATTGATTTACTTGTCACAATTTCTACTTACACTGAATTTACCGATTAACTAATATTTAGAACACAAACTGGCATAGTTTTTGCTGACACCATGTTACGTACAATAATATCTCTCGAAATGAGCTCTCATGGCTTTTTAAAGCTGTATCCCTACCGAAGGCGTCCGGTAGGTGGGCTGTGATTCGCTGTTAGGCTGCGGTTGGCGGTGATTCGCTGTCAGTGGCGGTAAGTGGCTGTCATTGGCTGTGATAGACCGGCTGGGCAGTGATTAGCCGGCCTCACATAGGTTGGCTCGGGTTGGCTCGGATTGGCTCGGGTTGGCTCAAGTGTGTGGCGTAACACAATATTTCACAACTGTTTATTATTATTTGCTTCACTGAGTTTGTAGTACCAAATCTTTGTTACTACAAACTCAATTGTTCCTTCATTTCTGAAGATACGGCCGAAGAACTTCAGAACCCTCATCAAGTAGAAAAAAAACCGGCCAAGTGCGAGTCAGGCTCGCGCAATGAGGGTTCCGTGCTACGGTCGTATTTTTTCGATATTTTTCAGGATAATTCAAAAACACATAAAAATAAATAAAAATCTGTTTTCAAATGCACAGATGGAAATGGAAAGTACAAATTTTTAGTTCATGACCACAATTAATTGTTTTTGTGTAATGTGACCACAAATTCACAGTTTTCAGATTTTTGCCCTAAAACCAGCTATAAGATCTACCTACCTGCCAAATTTCATGATTCTCGATCAACGGGAAGTACCCTGTAGGTTTCTTGACAGACAGACAACAAAGTGATCCTATAAGGGTTCCGTTTTTCCTTTTGAGGTACGGACCCTAAAAACAAATAAAACTGTCTTGTCCCCAGATAGCGGACGAGTTTCTCGACATGCCGGCAAGCTTCGGGGAGGAGTTGCCCGCAGACGGGCTGCGCGGCTTGCTGGTGGCGGGTGACCCGCCGGACGGCTGCGGAGCCCTAAACAAGCCGCCGCCAGCCACCGACAACTTCACCGGGAAGTGGCTCGTGCTAGTCGCTAGGTGAGAGGCTACCTCTGTTTATTGAGAGATTTTACTTCTCTCTTTATGGAGCTGTTCAAACTTTTTTTTTTCTATCATAAAGCACCATTATATTACAATGGCAGCTTTATTTCTACTACCATCCACACTTATAGGCTAATAAGTAATATTATCCTAGCTTAAACTTCAATCTAATTTACAGTCCAATACTATAAGTCTCGCAAATTGCTATTGCGCTGGAACCAGTGACACCGCGGTTGTTTGACAGCTACAATGTCACGATCGCAATCATCTCTGATTGGTTAATGCTCGCTCACTATTGGCCACAATGCATTGTTGCAACAAGAATCGCACAAATTCAGCCAATCAGAACAATTGAGATTGTAATAATGATTGATGCAGGTTTTAGACAATGCAGGTCTCATTAACATCGAAATGACGTCATTTTGACGTCAGCCGAAATAAAAATATACCATCAGCTCGAAACTTCAGTCTAGTGCTGACGTCACTAAAATGGCGGCCACGAGCATAAGCAATTTTCGGGATTTATAACTGTGCTTAGTTTCACAAGAACATAGTAAACTGTAAGTACGTGCTGTTCAAACTTGTACTAAAGAGCTCCCGAGACGGTCAAGCGGCTTGACGTCAAGCGCGTAAACTTTTGCTTGAGTCAAGCACTTTGAACGTTTACAATATCTGCTGATTGAGTCAAGCATTTACGTGTTTGACGCGTGATTGATGCGATTTTATATTTTTGTTAACCGCGACAGTCGCGTCGGATTGATCAAGCATAGCTCATTCGCGAGTCAACTGTCAGACATGGCGGACTGTGGTACGGAACCCTCGGTGCGCGAGTCTGTCTCGCACATGGCCGGTTTTTTAACCACATTGTGGTATATTTTCTCGGCAGGTTCAACTGTAGTTTCGAGGTGAAGGTTCGCAACGCGCAGGCGGCTGGCTACGACTGCGCGATCGTACATAATGTTAACTCCAGCGAACTTGGTAAGTTACATATTCATCGGCATCGTGATCAACACATTGTCGGCTCACTACTGATCGCGGGTCACCTCAAACTCAAAATCAAATCATTTATTCAGAACTAGATGATGCCCGCGACTTCGTCCGCGTGGATTTAAGTATTTAAAAATCCTATGGGAACTCGATTTTCCGAGATAAAAAGTAGCCTATGTCCTTCCCCGGGATGTAAGCTATCTCTGTACCAAATTTCGTCTAAATCGGTTGAACGGTTGAGCCGTGAAAAGCTAGCAGACAGACAGACACACTTTCGCATTTATAATATTAGTATGGATTGGTAAAATTTTACGCTTCCTTGATTGTCATAAATTTTTATTTGTAAGATGATATGATATAGTGGTCATAATTAATACGTACTTAAAACTAAAGCTACGAGGGTTCCAAACGCGCCCATGTCTGAGAAGAGCCCGCAAACTCAGCTCCTCAAAATGAGAAGGTTTAGGCTATTGTCTGCCACGCTTGCTCAGTGTGGATTGGCATACTTCAGACATATTATTTCAGATCAAATTAAGACACTTTTAAAAAACCGGCCAAGTGCGAGTCAGGCTCGCGCAATGAGGGTTCCGTACTACAGTCGTATTTTTTCGACATTCTGTACGATAATTCAAAAACTATGATGCATAAAAATAAATAAAAATCTGTTTTAGAATGTACAGGTGAAGACCATTCATAATATGATACCCCACTTGATATAGTCACTCACTTCGAAAGTTGAAAATACTAATTATTAGTTCATGACCACAATTTAATTTTTTTTGTGTGATCTAACCCTAAATTCACGGTTCTCAGATTTTTCCCCAAATGTCAGCTATAAGATCTATCTACCTGCCAAATTTCATGATTCTAGGTCAACGGGAAGTACCCTGTAGGTTTCTTGACAGACAGACAACAAAGTGATCCTATAAGGGTTCCGTTTTTCGGTAAAACGGTAAAATACCCTATTGGACTCTGTATGGTCTCTCTTTAGTGAAACGCACTCCTAGAAGAAGCCTATTTTTTTATATTTTTTTTTAAATCTTTTATTAACAGGCTTTTACATTTATGTATGTCAGCCTTATCGTACTCTATCTAATTCTACAATTCTATTTATATATGCAATTCTAACTTATCCTACAATATACAATATATCCTATCACACAAATTTCACAACAATGTTACTTAGGTACTCTGTAGCAATCTGAACAGATTGCAAGCTCCATCAGAATTCGGATTAGCTAATAAACTATTAAAGAAAGCCTATTTAATAATTACAAAGGACACAAGAAATGTATAAATGGTAAATTAAAACTACCTGACTATTCATAAGCACTTTTAAAAAGTTTACATGAATAAAAAAACATTCTATTCTATTCTATTCTATACTGGTCATCGATTTTACTAACGAAAGAAGGATGGTAGAAACTTCATCATCATCATCATGATCAACCCATCGCCGGCTCACTACAGAGCACGGGTCTCCTCTCAGAGTGAGAAGGGTTTTGGCCACAGTCCACCACGCAGGCCATGTGTGGATTGGTAAACTTCACACACCTTTGAGAACATTATGGAGAACTCTCAGGCATGCAGGTTTCCTCACGATGTTTTCCTTCACCGTTAAAGCGAGTGATATTTAATTATAAAACGCACATAACTCCGAAAAGTTAGAGCGTGCCCGGGATCGAACCTTCGACCTTCGATTAGAAGGCGGACGTCCTAACCACTAGGCTATCACAGCTATGGTAGAAACTTGTAGGGCTAAAGTTGTATGGATCGTTGCAGAGACGATGTCAGCGAAGAATGGCTCCGGGATAGTGATCCCCGCAGTGTTCGTCAGTGATCGTGCCGGCCTCATACTCGCTGAGGAGTACGCGTACCCGAACCGGTGAGGACTACTCATCCTCCATCATCATCATCATCAACCAATAGACGTCCACTGCTGGACATAGGTCTCTTGTAGGTACTTCCACACGCCACGGTCTTGCGCCGCCTGGATCCAGCGGCTCCCTGCGACTCGTCTGATATCGTCCGTCCACCTAGTGGGGGGTCTTCCAACGCTGCGTCTTCCGGTGCAAGGTCGCCATTCCAGCACCTCGGGCACCTGAAGTGGCAATGGGCAGGGCACATAGTTCGTACAACCGATAGACGTTGTGGTCCCAAGGTGCATCCTCCATACAATATTATAAATGCGAAAGTAAGTCTGTCTGTCTGTCTATTTGTCGGTCTGCTAGCCTTTCACGGCATATCCGTTCAACCGATTTTGACGAAATTTAGTACAGCGACAGCTTGCATTCTGGGGAAGGACATATTGTGCTACTTTTTATCCCGGAAAATCAAAGAGTTCCCACTAAAAATCTAAATTCACCTGGACAAAGTCGCGGGCATCATCTAGTTATACATATAGTAGCCGGCAAGAAATATTGTATTGTAGTGTTGACCTTTAGAACGAGATTTTGGTTTCGTAGAGTTGGCTCTTACCTTTGTAACGTTTTGCCGGTCTCAACGAAAGAGACAACACTCTGCGAAACCGTTATCTCTTCTCATGTACAATATTTCCTGCCGGGTACTGTACGCGACAGGCCTCATATCCTGATTGCCATCTCTCGACCTGTCGTGGACTACACACTCTTCTTCATCGAGTTACTTCTCACTACCCTCTTTATATCTTCAGTCCATCGTGGAAGGGTTTACAACGAGTCAAACTCAATCGTGTCACAGTGTGACTCGTTGGGCATTCATCGACTTTTCCCCATCGGGTCACAGTCTTACTCTGGATGTAACATGATGTTCTTCCGTATCTTTGTATGGTTTTCCTGTATAAATGTGTGTGCAATAAAGATGTCTAAATAAATAAATAAAATCGGCCATATTTTCTTGTAAATAAAACACTCTCCTTCGTGTTTTCTTCAATCTACGCGATATTGGCGAAGTAAATTGTGCCGTGGTGGCACTACCAAAAGCCACTAAGCAAGAAACAACAACAACAACAAATAAAACACCCTGTTATTTATTACAGTTACTACATAACGGTGAACGATGACGTCCCCTTCAACATCAACACGCATCTGTTGCTGCCGTTCGCCATCGTCGTGGCGCTGTGCCTGGTCGTCATACTTATATTCCTGGTGAGTCCGCTCTTAGAGCCTCAAGAAAACAAAAAATCAAAATCAAAATATTTTTTATTCAATTAAACTTTTCAAATGCATCTACCACGGGTTCGGAATGCCACCAACACGCAAGTCTGATTTACTTGACGATTCAAAAGCACTTTTGATTTTCAATTGAATAAAATGATTAATTACTATTTCTATTCTAACCCAACTAGTTTATAGTAACCAAAAAAAGTAGTTCAAAATTCAAAAGCATTATTGTATACATTTCAGATAGTGAAATGCTTCAACGACCGGAGACGGGCGCGACGGCATCGCCTGCCCAACCGGTCGCTGAAGAAAATCCCCACCTGCAAGTTCAGTAAGGGGGACCCCTACGAGACTTGCGCCATATGTCTCGACGACTACCAGGAGGGCGAGAGACTGCGCGTGCTGCCCTGCGCTCATGGTACGTATAACCCCAAACCCCTACTGACCCCAAATCCCCGCCCGTAAGTTCAGTAAATTGCGACCCCTATTAGACCGCCATATGTCTCAACTTTCAGGAGCGTCAGAGCTTGTTGGCTTGCGCTCACAATACGTTAGACCTCTAACGTCTACCGACCCCTAACCCCTGCTGACCAAAAAAAAGGTTACCAATTTTTGTGACCGTTGACAGAATAAATCAGTAACCCTTACTACTGTTTTCATCTTGTCACCAGCATATCACATGAAATGCATCGACCCGTGGCTGACGCAGAACAGACGCGTGTGTCCCGTGTGCAAGAGACGCGTCCGAGCCGCAGGCGAGCGTCGAGCGCCGCGCTCCGACACGGACTCCGATGACACGGAGCCCCTAGTGGCAGACCCGCCGCCTTCCACGCAGGTACTGACCCGTACTAGTGTCATGTCGTCTAGCGTACCACTCGAAGTGACTCCGATGACACGGAGCCCCTAGTGGCAGACCCGCCGCCTTCCACGCAGGTACTGACCCGTACTAGTGTCATGTCGTCTAGCGTACCACTCGAAGTGACTCCGATGACACGGAGCCCCTAGTGGCAGACCCGCCGCCTTCCACGCAGGTACTGACCCGTACTAGTGTCATGTCGTCTAGCGTACCACTCGAAGTGACTCCGATGACACGGAGCCCCTAGTGGCAGACCCGCCGCCTTCCACGCAGGTACTGACCCGTACTAGTGTCATGTCGTCTAGCGTACCACTCGAAGTGACTCCGATGACACGGAGCCCCTAGTGGCAGACCCGCCGCCTTCCACGCAGGTACTGACCCGTACTAGTGTCATGTCGTCTAGCGTACCACTCGAAGTGACTCCGATGACACGGAGCCCCTAGTGGCAGACCCGCCGCCTTCCACGTAAGTACTGACCCGTACTAGTGTCATGTCGTCTAGCGTACCACTCGAAGTGACTCCGATGACACGGAGCCCCTAGTGGCAGACCCGCAGCCTTCCACGCAAGTACTGACCCGTACTAGTGTCATGTCGTCTAGCGTACCACTCGAAGTGACTCCGATGACACGGAGCCCCTAGTGGCAGACCCGCAGCCTTCCACGCAAGTACTGACCCGTACTAGTGTCATGTCGTTTAGCGTACCACTCGAAGTGACTCCGATGACACGGAGCCCCTAGTGGCAGACCCGCCGCCTTCGGCGATGATATCTTAATTTTTAGAGTTCCGTACCTCAAAAGGAAAAACGGAACCCTTATAGGTTATCACCTTGTTGTCTGTCTGTCTGTCTGTCGGTCTGTCAAGAAACCTACAGGCTACTTCCCGTTGACCTAGAAGGTGGGTCTTATAGCTGGCATTAGGGGAAAAATCTGAAAGCCGTGAATTTGTGGTTACAACACACATTAGACAAATTAGATTGTGGTCATAAACTAAACTAATAATTAGTATTTACAATTTTCGAACCAAGATAACTATATCAAGTGGGGTATCATAATATGAAAGGGCTTCACCTGTGCATTCTAAAACATTTTTCTATTTTGTTTTACGCATTATAGTTTTTTAATTATCGTGCAAAATGTCGAAAAAACACGACTGAAATACGGGTTCCCCTCGTTGCGTGAGCCTGACTCGCACTTGGCCGGTTTTGTTTTTTGTTTAATTTACCAAGTTGTGTTTCCAGGGGGGCACTTTCGACGAGCAGCGGGAGAACCCTTTCGTGAGAGCCGCGCGGTACATATCTAGGCTGCGCGGGCGACGCGACAACACGGACCCTGACGCAGAGGTAGGCTTCCTTTCATCATCATCACTATCAACCGATAGGCGTCCACTGCTGGACATTTTTTTCCATCAATTGAAGATTTTTTTACGAAAACTTATTTCAATACTAGATGATGCCCGCGACTTCGTCCGCGTGGATTTAGGTTTTCAAAAATCCCGTGGGAACTCTTTGATTTCCCGGGATAAAAAGTAGCCTATGTCCTTCCCCGGGATGCAAGCTATCTCTGTACTAAATTTCATCAAAATCGGTTAAACGGATGGGCCGTGAAAGGCTAGCAGACAGACAGACAGACAGACGCACTTTCGCATTTATAATATTAGTATGGATCACTCAGTGAAGCAGCAATGTAGAACCAACCAATGTTAAATGAGTTTTATGGCTATCATTAACCCTCTAACAAATAAACCTGGAATAGCGTTGGAATAGTTATACTCTGTTTTGTCTTTCTCTGTCATCAGTAATTTGACATTTGAAGGAAAAAGACAAAACAGAGTATAACTATTCCACCGCTATTCCAGGTTTATTTGTTAGAGGGTTAGTGTTTATCACTGAGTTAACGAATCACCACGCATGTCTGGGATCTATATGTCATCACGCTTCCTTTACGTGATATCTATATATATAAAAATAAATCGCTGAATGTGTTGCTGATCGCAAATCTCGAGAACAGCTGAACCGATTTCGCTAATTCTTTTTTTATAATATTTCTTGAAGTACGAGGATGGTTCTTATGGAGAGAAAAAATTAGAATCGACTGTTAGGCGGAACGAAGTTACGGAAGTAGTAAATATTATTATATTATCCAACTAGCTTATGCTCGCGACTTCGTCCGCGTGGACTACACAAATTTCAACCCCCTATTTCACCCCCTTAGGGGTTGAATTTTCAAGAATCCTTTCTTAGCGGATGCCTACGTCATAATAGCTATCTGCATGCCAAATTTCAGCCCGATCCGTCCAGTAGTTTGAGCTGTGCGTTGATAGATCAGTCAGTCAGTCAGTCACCTTTTCCTTTTATATATTTAGATTTTTTGAAAATAGCGACAACGCTTTTGTTCATGAAAATGTAAAATTTTGGTTGAACCTCATTGTGACTACTTTATAACTCACTGTTTCAGGTAGCCCAGCCCTCGGAAGCACCTGACGAAACTGAAAATAAGTGAGTGTTATACTTGAATAATAATATATATTATATTTATAGCTATAATATATATTATATATTATATTTATAGCTATAATATATAATATATATTATATTTATAGCTACATTGCGACTCCCCGTCTTACAGTTCTATAAGTTCTTAAGTTATGGGTTGCCTGGAAGAGATCACTTTAGTGATAAGGTCGCCCTTTGTTTTTTAAGTGTATCCTGTATTCTTACACTCTGTAAATCTATTAACAATAAAGTTATTTTAAATTTAAAATTTAATAATTTTTCAATACAGTTGCTCGAAAAGTGCACTTTCAATGCTAGTAAAGATAACTTATAAGTTTTTACAACACGAGTGCGATTTTTTTTTTTAATTCGGTAAATCTATACTTATTATTTCAAAAATCATTTTAGCTAGCATTCCTTTCATAGTTATTCAAAAATCACAATATTTTTATACATTTTTATTTTAGCGTTTAAACTACCGTGAGTGATTTACATTGTAAATAATATCTATCCCGGCTGTACTCACGTGTCTAGTCGACGTTAGCCCGACTAGTTTCGAACCCATCCGGGGTCCTTTTTCAAGGGAGTCAGTTCGCGCACGCGCCCCGGCTGTGATCCCTTGAAAAAACTGTGAAAAGGCTGTGAACCCCGGATGGGTTCGAAACTAGTCGGACTAACGTCGACTAGACACGTGAGTACAGCCGGGATAGATATTATTTTTATTTTATTTTACATTATTATTTAGTGTTACTTTCTTCTATAAATAAAAGAATTTCGTTTGTTTAAGGTAAAAATTATAATAAAATAAAATAAAACTGTTATTGTGTAAATGTTAATATTTGTTACTAGCTGATACCCGCGACTTCGTATGCGTGGATGTAGGTTTTTAAAAATCCTGTGGGAACTCTTAAATTTTCCGGGATAAAAAGTTCAACCCTTCCCCGGGTTGCAAGCTACCTCTGTACCAAATTTCGTCAAAATCAGACAGACAGGCAGACACATTTTCGCATTTATAATAGAATAGAATAGAATAGAATGTTTTTTTATTTATGTAAACTTTTTACAAGTGTTTATGAATAGTCAGGTAGTTTTAATTTACCACTGGTTTGGAACGCCGTTCCCACCGAGAAGAACCAGCAAGAAACTCGGCGGTTGCTCTTTTTAATTTTTCAATTTACAATGTTATTATACCGTACTATACAAGCCATTGCAGCCCCGTGCATTGCTGGAGCGAGTCAAATCCAAGCTTTTTTATCGTTTACATAGTCTGCGACTGTATAATAAATATGCTTTTTTTTAGGAGCATACTTTTAACACATTTTTTAAACTTGTGTAAAGGCAAGTCTAAAATTGCTTGTGGCATTTTCTACACTAATATTATAAAGAGGAAAACTTTGTTTGTTTGTTTGTACTGAATAGGCTCAAAAACTACTGGACCGATTTTAAAAATTCTTTCACCATTCGAAAGCTACATTATCCACGAGTAACATAGGCTATATTTTATTTTGGAAAAAAATAGGGTTCCGTAAGATATTTGGGTTTTTCGGACACAAGGTGTAAAAAATCAACCAGAAAAGTTACTTATTTTGCGTACGCTGCCTAAACTATAAAAGATAGAACCATAAAATGTTCTAATTAATTGTAGATCTTATAAATATCTAACGTTTGGTTTTGAAGTTATGGCGAAATTAAAATATTACGATTTCTGCTGCACGGCCCGTTGTATTATATAAAGAGGTAATGTCGTTAAGTTTGTTTGTAGGGGGTAATCTTTAGAACTACTGAACCGATTTTAAAAATTCTTTCACCAGTAGAAAGCTACATTATTCCTGAGTGACATAGGCTATACGGGATCTTTAAAAACCTAAATCTACGCGGGCGAAGCCGCGGGGATCAGCTAGTTTTATTATAAAATATTACACTCATTCCCACAAATATTAGTATGGATTTGGTAGGTAATTAATAGTATATTTGCAGTGTTGAGTCGCAAGACACGCAGGCTCTGATCCAGCCCGCGGAGCCGGAGCGCCGCCGCCGCCCGCGCCGCTCGCGCCGCGCCCGCTCGGCGCCGCGCGCGCGCTCCGACCACTCCATCAACGCTACTCCCACGCACACGGACGGCGAAATCGGTATGTCTCTTTTCTTTTTATCGCATGACATAGAATAGAATAGTGTACGCTCTTTCGGCTGGGTGAGGCGAGGGTCGTACACACAGAAACAATTTTTTTTTTTTTTTTTCCTTATTGTTGAGTGCCAATTAGCTACTCAATTATATTACGATCTAGCCTAATGTATGACTAATAAGTAATTTTATTTTAACCTAAACTTATAAATTATCTTATATACTAAGAAATTGTCCACTGACGCATCTTAGTCTTTCTTGATTTGAGATATGACACTTTGTTCACGTGTTCTTTTAGCACTTACACTATGTACACTATCACTAATCACTATACACTAACTCAAAAGGTTTGGTCCTTTTTAGTCTTCTCACTGTCTCCGTTACGTCAAGCAGCTGGATTGCTTCAACGTTAACGTGGTGGTGAAGCCTATAGTCGTGGGCTTTGGCAGATTTGGTGATAACTTTATGGACGTATTCAATTTGAAGGTCCCTATGAATATCATCATTTCTGATGTACCAGGGTGCATTTACAATATTCCTGAGTACTTTGTTTTGGAACCGTTGGATGATTTGGATGTTACTTTTTTTGGTACAGCCCCACAGCTGTATGCCATGTTTTTTCCATCAATTGAAGATTTTTTAAGTGTACGCTCTTTCGGCTGGGTGAGGCGAGGGTCGTACACACAGAAACAATGATCGGTAGACTTGTATTTTTTATTGCACACACACAGTTTTGTCTTATTATAAGTAATTACTGTAGATCGTAACATAAGTGATCTTCTTTTATTATTATTGCATCTTGACAGGCCGTGACATAGAGTCCCTATTCGCTGGGTACCCCAGAGCACAACCGCTCTACCGACCACAGCGACAAGAGACGGCATTATTATGCCGCCACACCAGAATATACAGTGGACCCCCGGTAATCCGACATGACAATCTTCGCTAATGCATGATTGAACAATTTATAACTTGTACGCACCACCACTATTGTGCTTGTTGAATTTGAATTTGAAGTTTGAAGAAGATAGCCCTGCGGTCTAGCGTATGTTCATTGTTTTTTGCTTATTCGCTGTGTATTACGTATTCGAACCCAGCATCGAAAGCATAAAACAATAACAATTTCAAGAAAAATGTGATATTTTAGGCCGCTTAAATCGTAATTTGTCGGATTACAAGGTACTAAGATTGTTAAAAAATTCCGGACTATAGGGGGTCTTAGGCAGTACTCTATAATCCGACAAATTCGATAATCCGGTTTGTCATAATATTACCGGGGGTCCACTGTATTTTTATTCAAGTAGACTTATTAAAAGTGCTTTTGAATCGTTAACTAGTTTACTTTACCACTGGTTCGCAATGCCGTTCCTACCGAGAAGAACCAGCAAGAAACTCGTCGGTTGCTCTTTTCAAGTGATCAATTAACAATATTATTATACCATACTGTACAAGCAATTGCAGCCCCGTGCATTGCTGGAGCGAGTCAAATCCAAGCTTTCTTATCATTTACATAGTCTTCCACTGTATAATATGCTTTTTTTAAATAGCATACTTTTAATAGATATCCCCTCCATATCCCCCCTCTCTCCCTGTCCCTCTTCCTCTCTTTGTCTCTCTTTTCGAACTTGCAGCCAGCTGTTTGGTTCAGCGGCCATTTACGCTGGAAATGACTCCTAAACGTTACATCCATAACAAAAAAGATAATTGTGCCTAGTAAGAATTTTAACATCTCACCAACGTTCGAGGGTTCATACACTCCAGTGTAATTTCCTCGTTTGTATAGATAATGGTACGGAACCCTTCGTGCGCTAGTCGGACACGCACTTGGCCGGTTTTTTATATTATTCGTTGTTTTACAGGTGTGGCTGCGCTTCCTGCCGCAACGAACACGGGGCCTCGAAACGCGTTTGCGTGAGCACGTGTATCATAAGTGAATCATGTATCATACGTGTATCATGTATCATTAGTGAATCATGTATCATACGTGTATCATGTATCACACGTGGTTCATGTATCATGAGTGCATCTGTAACTCGACGTATAGTGCGTATATTTTGAGATCCCACTCGCCATTTTAGCTGTGTCAAGTGTCATGTCAAAAATACTGTTCACTTTTTAAATTAAGGACTAAAATGGTATTTTTGACATGACAGTTGACGCATAGAGCTAAAATGGCGAGCGGCATCTCAAAATGTATGCATTGTATCATGTATCATACGTACCTCATGTTTCACACGTGTATCATGTATCACACGTGTATCATGTATCACACGTGTACCATGCATCACACGTGTTTCATGTATCACATGTGTATCATGTGTCACACGTGTATCATGTATCACATATGTATCATGTATTACGCGTGTATCATTTATCATACGTGTAATATAAATTGTTGATAACTACATAATATGACGGTAACTATTATTGGTACTGACTTGTAAGCGGATTATGAGTTCGGAAACCGATGTCCGTTGGAACATGTACAGTTCGCGGCAGAAAGTAATGTACATCGGCCTTTAGATTGACATTTTGGCTTTGTAGAGCGTTCTCTGTCACTCATACCTATATGACGTTCTGTCGGTCTCAACGACAGGGACAACGCTCTACAAATCTGCTATCTCCATCTAAAGGTCGATGTACATTACTTTCGGCCGCATACTGTACTATGAAGTGCCGCATCTATAGTCGACACATTTCAAACTGAGTCGTCGAGTTATCTGTCTGTTTCGCTCGCACTTACCTCCGACCTGTAAGTGCGAGAGAAACAGACAGATAACTCGACGACTCAGTTTAAAATACGTCGACTATAGTGGAACATTTATATCGCTGAAGATTCTCGTTTTGTTAATCGAGCATGTTCGGCGAGCAGCTTTTTTTTCATTCTAGCTTTATGGTTGAGTGTCATCATCCATAGACTACCATTTTTTGAGTTCCGTACCCGAAGGATGCCAACGAGATCCTATTACTAACGGAGATGATGCCTATGTCAAGAATAAATTACAGTACGCGGCCGAAAGTAATGTACATCGACCTTTAGAAGGAGATAGCAGATTTGTAGAACGTTGTCCCTGTCGTTGAGACCGACAAAACGTCATATAGATATGAGTGACAGAGACAACGCACTACAAAGCCGAAATGTCATTCTAAAGGCCGATGTACATTACTTTCGCATTATTTCTTTGTAATTATTAAATTCGTAAAATCCATGTTTACCGCTAGTTTTTAGTTTGCTAACCATTTTAAATTATTGATTTAACTAAAAGTGTACGTCTTATTACGTCAAATGTTTATGACGTCACATATGTGTATTTCATACAGGCTCCCATACTAAGCGAGCGTTTTGACGTTTGATAAAAAGTTGCTGATTTGACTAGTAGGCATCATCCCTGGGTATAAAAATATAAATATATCCCTATATTGAATAGAATAAGTTACAATGCAATTTTTCAAAGTTCGATTCTGTTTGCCATGTTAACAAAAAAATTGGCAAAGCAATGGTGCATACTGGATGAAATTAACTGGTTTGTAAAATAATGCTGTCGTTTGTCAAACTTCCCTACAGAAAGAGCTACTTGTCAATTTACAGCAATCAATCTGTAATGCCGTGTTGTATAATGCATACATTTTGAGAACGAACTCGCCATATTTACTCTGCGTCAACTGTCATATCAAAAGAACGGTTTACCCCCAGAAGGACTAAAATCGTACTTTTGACATGACAGCTGTTGACAAATAGAGCAAAACGAATAAAATTAAAAGCTAACGAGCCGTACTATTCTATGGCAAATAGAGCATATTTGATTATTACATAGATTGATTTTTAAAATCAGCTGCTATTTTAGAGATTTGTGATTAACCAAATAGGCGCTAATATTGACGGTTAAACGAAAATTATAAAATTGATATACAAAATGAAAAAATCTGGATTTATTTGCAAAACAAGGACTGCTTTTTTTGATTGCCCAAATAAAATAGCTATAAAATAAAACATAAAGAAAAGTTACTACAAATAATCTCTTTACTTTGTTCTCTTTTTTACTTTACCTGCTATACTTGTCCTTTTCTTGGGTACAGTACGCGGCCGAAAATGATGAACCACGGCCTTAAGAATGACATTTCATCTTTGTAGAGCGTTGTCTCTGTCACTCATACCCATATGACGCTTTGTCGGCCTCAACGACCGAGACAGTGCTCTACAAATCTGCTGTCTCCTTCTAAAAATCGATGTTCGTCACTTTTGGCCATGTACTGTACTAGATTTGAATTTTCATCACCTTAAAGCTTTTTAATTTTCAAACATTTCCATACTTACTGACCTATTTCAATATTTCGACTAACACTCGGAGATACGGTTTTTGTCATAAAGGACTGACAAGACTTAAATTTAATCGTCAACTATTATTAGAAGAAGGCATTACGTTACGGCCCGTTCACATCATTCCAGTTATAAGCCAGTGAGTTGTACAAGCACAGAATTCAGAAATGCTGTATAAAAATGTTTCCGCAAATAAAGAATCTTGAATCTTGGACTTTGTATAAGTCCCGCAAATTGCTATTGACAATTATTTATAGGTCACTTTTGCTTTTTGTGTTTCGACACTTTTGATATCGAAAACTGCCATACCCCTTCCAGGTTAGCCCGCTATCATTTTAGACTGCATCATCACTTACCATCAGGTGAGATTGCAGTCAAGGGCTAACTTGTATCTGAATTAAAAAATAAATTAAAAAAATATAGAGATGTTTGAACCATTCTAGTAGACATATAGCACTGGACTTACTGGAATAATGTGAACCGGCTATTACTGCTAAAATTATTGTGTATAGTTTTTAGAATAGACATAATGGTGTAGAATATGTATAATAAATAATATAGATTAAATTCTAGTTATAAATTATAAAATATAGGTATTTTTTATCAAGCCGGAGCTTCCACTGTACTTGTATATTGAATAGTATCCAATGACAATCGTATTAAAAAAATAAACTACCGAATTGCCTAACTATACGTATTACTAAAGTTGACCTCCAAACAGCCACTAAAATACTCGGAAATGTGTCCGTCTGTCCAGACTAAAAATAATATACAAATTCCGTTAATCCACCCCCTCCGGGGGGATAGACGCGACACACGTTTCCGACCGTATACCGATGACCGTTTTAGGTTAGATAAACGGAATGAGCCCATCGCATATATATTCTTATACTGAAAGCACCGCACGCAGAGAATTTAACGTTGAAAAATCCGTTTTATTTATTTTTGTTGTAAGTAACAAACAAGTACCTACCCATCTCATTTTGTTCTGCTTTTGTTAATGTTGACAGTCAAAGTTTAACAGAAAACCTGTGAGTTACTTTAACTGCTAGGCAACTGGTCTGGGCCAAGATAAAATCTCACTCGATTGGTGCCTAAATGCGAGTGAGAGTGCGGATAAGCGAGTGACAGAGAAACACCTGTAGGTACTATAAATTAATGCTTTGAGCTTTCATATTATATTAATACATTAATTTTATATTTATATAGCTTGAAAGCATATTTTGTATTTTATTTTTTGACACTCCTATTTACCCTCGTATCAGGCACTATGCTAATGTTAATTTATTGGTTGCGTGCGGCGCGTACGGTTCAAACAAATATGCGATCAGTTTAAACGCGTGTCGGTATGGTTGAATTGTAAGCTAGATTTCGCTTACTAAATTGATAAGTGATAACTATAGGTAATAATCATACTAACATTTAAAATGACGACTACTTACATTAATTTATATTAATCCGACCTACTCGTAAGTTCAAACTAGCTTGCGAAATATTTGAAAAGTAAAGCTATAATTCATAAACTATGCTTCTTCTTATTTTGGTCTATGGCTTTTAATAGTGCTTCATAAACTATCCGCGTCGCATAAGTGTGTTTGGACCATTAGACTCAATTTACACTGAAAGGGAATGGAAGCGAATTTCTTAAATATTACATAGCATATTGACTTCTATGTCCACCACGTAACACCTAGGTACCGACAAAGATAATATATACAAGTAAGATCGCTAACGTCATACATTCATTTAAAGCTTGCGTAAAACTCCTTTAAGTCGCCGGTACCTTGTAGGTAAACTCCTTATAGTGTGATGGCATTATTGTGCAAGCTAAAATGTGAGTTATCGAATTTATTTAGTGGCATCTATCGAACAGCTGATGAAACTCAATTTTATTTAGAGCCAACTCAAATTTTACTCAAATAATAAACGAAATCCAAAATCACAGGCAATCATCAAAGGGTCCGCTATCAAGCGTAGGTCAGCAGTTTGGCATCATCAAAAATCCAGGAGCAAGCACAAGTAATCGGGTTAGCAGAATCTCGGAGTCCATATAGCAGAAACAATTCACAAACGAAATAGGGAAAAGAAATAAAAGCACTCAGAAAATTGTAACACACCGTCAAATTCAACCGTCACCAATCCAAAGGCAAAATAATAATTTTACTTTCAAGTAACAAGTCATTTTGTTACGCCATCTACTGGAATTTTGTAATACTACTTCAGCTATCCAAAGCAAAATGCTATGGATATCGTAAAGTTCAATGAGTCAATAATTAAAATTAAGAATTAACTTTTTCCGATGGTGATGTTGTGAAAATTTTGTATTTTGTTACTAAATATAAATAAATTTGATGAACCAGACAAGTAAAATATGATATTTCGTCAAATCCATAAAAAATATATTTCATACGAACCAAGTGACGCCATCTAGTAATAGTCTTGAACTAGTTACAATTTTAAATAGAGAGTTAGCGATCTGTACTTGTTTAATATATTATCTTTGGTACCGATAAAGAAAATTCCCGCGCATTCCGGCGACTTTTTCCTTTGGGAAAGAAGTTTGTGTTTTAAGAGGTGGAGATAAAAGTCAATATGCTATGTGATATTTTAGAAATTCGCTTCCATTCCCTTTCAGTGTAAATTGAGTTTTAAAGTGAAGCACGCATCTTTAATTTGTAACATCCATCTCTCTATCTTTGTGACTTTCTAACCTGTTTAAAAGAAACCACCTACATTGTAAAAAAAATCGATGGACTCGATTACCAGATTAAGGGCTCAAGGGAATTCATTTTGAAACTGTTGTATAGTATAACGCGAGATGTAGAGTAAGATATTCTTTTGTTGTACCTACACATGGACACGATCAAACACAATAAAATATTCTATTTGATGATGATTTATTATTTATATATATATTATAGAGCCTCAATAGCTCAACCGGTAAAGGAGTGGACTGAAAACCGCAAGGTCGACGGTTCAAACCCCGCCCGTTGCACTATTGTCGTACCTACTCCTAGCACAAGCTTGACGCTTAGTTGGAGAGGAAAGAGGAATATTAGTCATTTAATATGGCTAATATTCTTTTAAAAAAACAAAAAAATAAAAAAAAAAATAAAAAAAATTTACTAGCGACCCGCCCCGGCTTCGCATGGGTGCAATGTATATACTAATGTGGTGTCATTGCCTCGGAAACTCTCAAATGAGAGGATTTTTTTCCAAACTAATGCACATTACTTCAATTTCTCTAGGGATCTCTAATTTTTTGAGAATTAACCTATAGCTATAAACCTTCCTCTTGAATCACTCTATCTATTGATGAAAACCGCATTAAAATCCGTTGCGTAGTTTTAAATATCTACGCGTTCATACATACATACACGCGAGAAGCGACTTTATTTTATACTATGTAGAGATAAACCCCTACTTCCTTTTTTATCATATCTCCTGGCATTTGACAGGGTACTTTTGAATTTACCTACTTCAATAAAATCGATACATATAAAGAGATCTCTCCAGAGGGAATTTAGACCTTGTTTTGTTGCCACAGCCATACCAGGGTTGTACACAGTGGCGTGCACAGGGTTTGAGGCCAGTGTAGGCATTAGTTGGTAGGAACCTGTTTACTGGCAGGCTATAATGAAAAATAAGCATTAAGCTATTACAACTGGGGTAAGCAGTGCATTTATGCCTCTATGACCTGCACGCCACTGGTTGTACAGGATGCCAAGCTGCAGATGCGGATTATGGGATTACTAGAAGAACACATCCGCGGAAGCGGATGTCTGAATTAATGGGAGTGTTCCGCATTTGCGGATGCGAATATCCGTAACACGCCTATTGGGTACCATTGTACACTTTTTGATTGGTCACTTGCTAGAACGAAGATATCAACTAGCAAACGCGCGAGGCACGCGCCACTCTGGCCCCGCCCACTTTCTTTACTTGTCGTTACTTTTTCTAAAATGAATCCGCATCCGTAAGATTCTCCTTATACGAATGCGGGTGTATGAATTAAAACAGATGTTCCGCATTTGCGTATGCGGAATATTGCATGTACAGTAACCGGCAAGAAATATTGTACATCGACCTTTAGAATGAGATTTCGGCTTTGTAGAGCGTTCTGTCACTCTGTGACGTTTTGACATAGACAACGCTCTACGAAACCGCTATCTCTTTCTGAAGGTCGATGTACAATATTTTCTGCCGCGTATGTACAGTACGCGGCCGAATAAGTACCTAATGTACATTGGCCTCTAGAATGACATTTCGGCTTTGTAGAGCGTAGTTTTGTCACTCACAGAGTACATTGAATATATGTTGTCACTCGTCGGTCTCAACGACGACAGTGCTGTACAAGCTATCTAAAGGTCGATGTACATTACTTTCGGCCGCTTACTGTATGCTGCATGACCCCAAGACTGATTCACTGTCCGTGGATGGTAGATGTCAGTGATAATAATAATAGGGGGGCTCCGCCGCTTTAAGTCCCGCAATTGCTATTGCGCTGGAACCATGTCTCATTAACATCGGAATGACGTCGTTTTGACATCAGCCGAAATAATAATATAACATCAGCTCGAACCGTTGTCTAGTGCTGACGTCACTAAAATGGCGGCCACGCGCAAGTTCTAATTCCGTTCCCTTTCCTCTCCAACTAAGCGTTGGAGAGGAAAGGGAACGGAATGGGAATATCAGTCTTTTAACATGGCTAATATTCTTAATAAAAAAAATCCGGGGGAATTCACGGAAAAATAAAAGGCAAATTATTTTTCAAGTAGATTTATTCACTTCCACCGTACAAGTGACCGCCACATGGGTGTCCAGACCCGGCGGTGCAACTACAAAGGCGATCGCGAAAATCCACGTATGACATGACTGCCTTCCAAACTGTACTCTGCCTTTTGTACCTCTCTTTACTGCGAATATGATAAACCAATTGAGACTGGTTGTTCCCGTTGAGTCATGAGTAACACTGTGACACAACGGGAAAAATTGCTCGAGTCCTAGTGTGACACAAGAGGAATGCATGTTTGTTGTTGTAAAGATTTAGAAATGATCTTTAAATAATCTCTATCGAAGCGGGTGAAGTCTGATATGGATATATTGTCCGAAGAATGTTTTGCAGAAAGGCATACAACGCCGCATTTTCAATGGTTATTTTGTTTTGCCTCGACATTAAAGCTCGCCATAACAACGCTTGGCTGCAATCAGACCTGTTGGCAAATGACATACACGCAGGTCAAACACATAACCCTCTTTTTGGGCTTCGCCACAGTCGGGTGATATACGAGGTATAGTATAAGAGACAGCGTATAGTTTGGACAGGCAAGGTTTGGACGATGGGCTTAGTCGAACAGTCCGAAGCCCATGTCGTCGTCGCTCTCGTCTTCCTCCTTCTCGGGCTTCTCTTCCTCCTTGGCGGCGGCGGCGGCGGGCGCGGCGGCTGCGGCCGGCGCGGCCACCACAGCTGCGAACTTGCTTGGGTCCTGCAAATAAGTATTACATAAAAAACCTGAATGATACATAACATAATATAATAATAATATGATGTTATTATTAATGTAGTGGAACTCAAGTTCCACTACATTAATAATTTTAATAAGTACATCATTATCATGATCAACCCATCACCGGCTCACTACAGAGCACAGGTCTCCTCTCAGAGTCAGAAGGGTTTTGGCCATAGTCTACCACGCTGGCCATGTACAGATTGGTAAACTTCACACACCATTGAGAACATTATGGAGAACTCTCAGGCATGCAGGTTTCCTCACGATGTTTTCCTTCACCGTTAAAGCAAGTGATATTTAATTTCTTAAAACGCACATAACTCTGAATAGTTAGAGGTGAGTGCCCAGGACTGAAACCCAACCTCCGATTAGAAGACGGACGTCCTAACCACTCACCTATCACAGCCTGGAATGTATCTAATCGTAATCACAGATAAATAATCTATTTGGTTTGTATTTAACTCAGAGCCAGACTATAAAAACAATCGTTTGACATTCAGGGAGCATCCCATTAACTTGGGTGGGTTTGAGGGACAAGCTTGCAGGTACACAGTTCAACGATGTGGTCGCCATGGCCAGCAAGTGGCCACATACCTTGATGAACTCCTTGATGGTGGTGGCCTCCTTGAACTCGACGTCGGTGGCGGCGGCGATGGCCAGCAGGTTCTTGAACCCGTTGGCGATGGAGTGCGGCACGGACGCCACGGTGGGGTAGCCGATGGCCAGCGAGAGTGCGGCCACGTTGGCCACTCCCTCTTGGAACTTGGCGCGGAGGTCCTCCGGCTTGATGTCCAGAATAGCCGGGGCGAAGATGGTGCCAGAGTCGTAAACCTATAAAACAATAATTATTATTATTGCTATAGAAAAAACACAATCGTCTTTATTTTTTTTACTGTATTAAAAGCAGTCGTGCAGACCATAGAGGCATAAAAGCACTGCTTACCTTAGTAGACCTAGCCTAGAACATTTTTCAATATCTGTCAGTAAAACCTAACTTAAGAGTTTCATAGTGGTTGAGACCAATGAAACATCACACATGCGACACGCCGAGAAGGCAATCGGGGAGGGAACACCCCGCACACCCACACAGCCCCCGCGCCATCCCGCTGCTGGCAAGCGCAGGTGACGTGCGGGTGTGCAGGACGTCCCCCCGCCTCATACCCCGATTGCCATCTCGACCTGTCGCGGTCTACGAAGCAGAATTCTGTTTCTAAATTTTGATAATTAATATTTCCTACTGAGCACTGTACCTTCGTAACTACGCCTACCCTGGCTTTTAACCCTATGCACGCCACTCGTATTCGGCGTTTGTTGACTAAAGGCCCATTTTGACAGGGGCGATTTCGAAAGAAGATAAAAAAAGTTTCTTCGTCTAAACATTCAGAACTATCATGCTATTATCGCCCTTCCACTTTGGTGAGAACTTCCTCGCATGGAATATTGATTGTGTCCGTGTAGACAAAATTTTTAAGCAATAATCTCATTTCGAGTTTTTGTGTCAGTTCCTACCATGAGTGCAGTGCGCAAGGGTGTTTTAATTATATCTGCTCTTCTTAGACAAGAAATACTTAATAAAAGGAAAAAAAGATGTTTAAAAAAACATTCAAAGTTCCTATATAGTTCGATGAACTTTATATTATCATTAACTGAAAATTTGAAGGATAAATGCGACATGTTTACATTGAATCACTAAACTCGAATGGCAAGTCTCGCACTCAAAGCGATTCGAACCGATTTGTACGATACTCGTATGAACATGAAAAAATAGCATGTTTACACAAGTCGAGATTCTCGTAAGCTAGAAACTTCTTACTATAATTTCGCCGTCTAAACAGATGCAGGCAATTATCGCCTTGTGCTAATTTCCTTACGAATCTCGTATGACATAATCGTAGGCGAGAATTTAGTTCTTGCCTCTATGTAAACATTTTGATGCGATAATGTTATGGTGATTATTGCTTGCGATTACGCATACGATTATGCATACGATTTCTCGAACGGAAACGTGCGAGAATCGCCTCCCATTTAAATGTGGTTACAACAATATGTGCAAATACATTAGGTAGATAGATGTGTGCATGTAGTTTCAATTACCAGCATGTGTACTGAATAAACAAAACGATACGCCATGCAAACTGCTATTCCAAAGGTAAATTATCAGAATGCACTAGAATAGTGTAGACTGTACTCAACTCTTTGGGTAACTCTCATTTTAAACGCCCAAGTTAAAGGATATTATAATGCATACATTTTGAGAACTCACTCGCCATTTTTGCTCTGTGTCAACTGTCAACTGCCATGTCTACAACAGGGGTGTTACGGATATTCGCATCCGCAACAATCCTGGTCAAAAGGTCACACCCTTAAGGACAAAAATCGTACTATTGACATAACAGTTGACACAGAGCAAAAATGGCGAGTGAGTTCTCAAAATGTATGCACATTTACTACTACTTACAGTACGCGGTCAAAAGTGATGAACATCGTTCTTTAGGAGACAGCAGATTTGTAGAGCATGGTCATATGGGTACGAGTGGCAGAGACAACACTCTACAAAGCTGAAATGTCATTTTAAAGACCGATGTTCATCACTTTCGGCCACGTACCGTATAAATAAATAAATAAATAAAATAAAAATGTTTTTTATTCAAATAAACTTTTACAAGTACTTTCGAATAGTCGGATGTATCTAGCACTGGTTCGGAATGCCTTTCCTACCGAGAAGAATCAGCATGAACTTATTCAACGTGTATATACATACCTGCTTGACAACGAGACCGTACGAGAAGGGAGAGATGTTCAACATGTTGAGAAGAGTGGCTTCCGAGGCGCCGACCTTGTCTCCGGGCTTCAGGATGTGCACGTCGTTGATGATTTCAATAGTACCTGGAAATTCAAGTGTTATAGAGCAAAAGTATGTCAAAGGCCTGTGGAGAACGCTCGCCCAAAGTGACGCGCGTCGGCAATGTATCCCAAATTGACCTCTAAACTTGACTTATATATTACTTTGTATGCTCAGTGGTACTTTAGCACCAATGCAACCTCAGTGACGTCTGGGATTTCATTAGTATCTAAGAGGTGGCGCTGATTTATTTGGTTCCAAAACTGTGAAAAATTTTGTTCGCTTGACCATATCTTGTCATTTATATTGATGCCTCTAAAACATCAATTTATCTACATCTTAAAATCCTGATTATTATGAAAGCAAATCCTGTCCTGATCCTGAAAGTCCTGCAAATTGCTATTAGGTTGAACCATGTCTAATTAACATCGAAATGACGTCATTTTGACGTCAGCCGAAATAAAACATACCATCAGCTCGAAACTTCAGTCTAGTGCTGACGTCACTAAAATGGCGGCCACGCGCATTAGCAATTTGCGGGACTTATAGCATGATCAATAATTGAGTTTTGATGTAAGATGTATCTTTAAAATGCCAGTGCAATATTCATATATGAACAAATCACACTAGGATAAATTTAAAGAAATTTTATTTAGTCTGAAGCGAAACCAGAAAAACATGGTATGAATTTCTGGTATTAGAACAGACATTATGTTATGTTATTTCGGCGATTCAACTTATAAAACTGGTATTACTATAATGAAATATTAAAATTATCTCATAGAAAGCTGAATGTTAAAACTAGCAGATCCAACCCAGTTTCTTTCAAGTGGAAGTTTTGAAAATCAGTGAGCAGGTGGAATTTCCAAAACTCCTGAAACACATACTTTTCATTTTTGACCGAAAGCCAAATACCATTTTTTACAGTTATAACTTGAAAAATGACTGGCTTTCATCTACTTTACCTTTACAAAGAACATATTAAGTTAGTAGGGAATCTGGTTAGGAAATTTTATCTTTCTTACCCTTGGAAATCTTGGTTGGAATAGAGAGAGCCTGGAAGAAGGCAGTCTTCTCCGGTCCTAGACCAGTGTTGTGCGCTGGAATGACCACAGCCAGTGGGGCAATTGCTCCGGGCCTGGCGGGCGCACGGACCTTGTTCTCCAGGAGTTTGTCACGGACCTGCCAATACAACACAACAGTGTTCTTAAACTGCTAACTTCCATTGAAACTTGAGATGTATGTTAGTGTTGAATTATATTTTGGCACAGAGATAGGTTGCATCGTGGGGACAGGAATATAGGATTAGGATACCCCAAAGAGTTCCTATGGGATTAAAAAGAACTCAAACTCCACGTAGAAGTCAGGGGCATTAGCTAGTATAAAATAAACTGCGAAAAACGTCAAATGACACTTGTCATTATAGTGTGAACAAAATAATTCTTTGATTCAAAACCGCAGTACAGAGAAGAAAAGTAGGAGTTTTATGTGATCAAATCAGAAATGAGGAGATCTGTAGGAGAACTAGAGTAACTGATATAGCTCAACAGGTTGCGAAGCTGAAGTGGCAATGGGCAGGGCTAATAGTTTGTACAACCGATAGACATTGGGGTCCCAAGGTGCCAAATATTTACAAAACATACATTGAAATTCTGTATCTTTGAAATGCCAGTGCAAATGTCAGATCATAAGCAGTCACACTAGGATAAATTCAAAGAATTAATGTAGTCTGAAAGCGAAGCCAGGTGACCAAGGCTGAATCACCTGGTCATTAGAACAGACAATATAAATAAATGATTGCAAATGTTAAATGTCAATGATGCTGTATACAGAATCCTAGCATAGCTGCAAATGGATATACCTATCTTCTATTTTATTGATCCGGTATTTGACTAGTCAAATCAGTAACTTTTAATCAATATTAAATTGTTAAAAATTTAAACCCCATCTTGTTCTGAGAAGAGACCTATGCACAGTAATGCCAGTAATGGCAATGAAGCAACGGATTTTTGCATGGGTATAGTTTAAGACCTGCCGAGTGACATAAGCTACTTTTTATCCCGGAAAAGCAGAGTTCCCTAAATCCACGTGTACGAAGTTGCGGGCATCAGCTAGTTGACAAATATATTATGTAACACTTCTTGTATGAAGGATTTCTGAACACAATCGCACAACCACTTTATTCTATCTCTCTCACTTTAAACATCTCAGTCAATATCAATTCTCACCTCAACCAAGTCTCCACGGGTGAACACAAAGCCAACATTTCCCTTGATATGAGGCAACAGCTTCTCAAGGGCAGGGTTGGTCTCCAGATGATCCTTGATGGCTTTGCGCATCATGGTATTTTTGCCCATGAGGATGATGCTGGTGCCACGGAGTGCGATGCGGATCTGCTGCATCTGCATAGAGCCCACGTTGTCCGCACCCACGATGAAGCATTTTGGGTAATCGTCCAAAAGTGTCTAGAAAAAGTTATAACATTTTCAGTGACTAGAACATCGTTACAAACAAAGAATTGGGTTAGCAATAAATTTTAAAGCGTTTTGTTCTAGGAACATTGAGGAATTATAACATTTGCTCTCCTTGCTTGCTGTTTGTAGGTTATGTAAAAAAAATTGAACTTACGATGATCTTGGTGAAGTAGTTGGTTTTCCAAGTAGCCTTGTCCTCCCTACCCATCTTGTTGTGTGTAGGGACTTCGAAAAATTTAAGGACTGCAAATAACAACACATTTTTAATGACATGTCAGCGCACAAAATACCAAAGGTTCAAAACCAAATAATGTCGGACACAAGTGGATTTTTAAATATAAGACGCTTTCTTAGCAGCAAAAAGTTAAATAGATTTGAGATCTGAATAGAATTGTTAGATTTATTTTGATTTTAATATCTTACCAAGACAAAACGCAAATCGCACAAATACGTGCGCGCTGCGGGACAAAAAGAAATGTAGTGATGCGAAACAAATATCAAAACCGATATCGTTGATCGTTATCGATATTAATCGATTCGGCAACATCGGAACCTCTGTTGCTGACTATTTATTCTTAAATAATGAAAATAAGTAAGTTTGTTTCAGATAATTATTCACTTAAGGTGGCCATAAATTCGTACATAATAAACATATTTTAATTTTGGTCCAATTTCACAAAATTACAGTTTACTTTTAAAATTATACAAAGATCTATCAAAATTGTCTTAAAATTATACATTTGGAGCAGATTCAGGCTAGTGATTATATACTCTTTGGAGTCAGGAACAACTCTTAATCCATGCAAGCCTTATGCAAGCTTGCTCCTTTGTCTATGGAATTTGACTGACGTACTTCTGTACTCTATGACTTAGATTTTCATGTCCTCAATTCTCATCATATTCCCAAATCGCATTTTTAATTTTTAATGGTGTCACGTTTGCATTTAATGAATGTTCAACTTACAAACTAAGGACTCAATTAAACACCGGTAGTATAATTGTGGTTGCAGACCGAAAAATTCAAAGTAAAACATGTCATTGTTTCGTAAACCTAAAAAGATTCAGAGGCGTATGTTTTGTGCTGATGACGACGAAGACGGCGACCCTGAGCCGCCGCCGCCACCAGTTATAAGTAACAATAAGAAAGAAAACAAGCCAGTTAAAAGCACTACGCTTTTAAGCTTCGCTGATGAAGGTATGGTGCAGTAGTGTGGAATCGTTATGTGACCTGTGACAAGCGTTCTTTTGCGACTTCGAAAATTTGTGATTGATTATTATTTAAATAGATCCTGAGAAATTATTAGCTAATAGATTATGCTCGCGACTTCGTCCGCGTGGACTACACAAATTTCAAACCCTTATTAACACCCCCTTTTTCAAAAATCCTCTCTTAGTGGATGCCTACGTCATAATAGCTATCTGCATGCCAAATTTCTTATATTTAGACTAGTTTATGCTCGCGACTTTGTCCGCATGGACTACACTAATTTCACACCCCTATTTCACCATCTTAGTTGTTGAATTTTCAAAAATCCTTTCTTAGCAGAAGTGTACGTCATAATAGCTATCTGCATGCCAAATTTCAGCCTAATCCGTCCAGTAGTTTGAGCTGTGACTTGATAGATCACCTTTTTATACTATATATAGCTCAATTACCACTCACTCACTCACTCACTGACTGACTCATTGACATAATTGTTCTCCTAGAAAGAGATAGAAAATGATATAATAATGTATGGGAGATATGTTCAGAAGTGGGATTCGAGTAGGGAAAAATTATGACATTTCAGAAAAACAAGATGGCGGCCGACCTGACTTTTGTAACTTTTTTGTTTTCCAACCAATTTTGTTACAACTTGCAACTATTGAAGATATTAGTAAACAATTTTTTGAAAAAGTGTAAAAAATTGGAAAAACAAGATGGCGGCCGAGATTTTCAAAAAATTTCCTCCTGTAAAATTTTGTATGAAACTTTTTTTTTTCACTAATACTTTCGTACAGAAGACAAAGATTCCTTTAGGGCAACATATGGAGGGAGCTGATGATTGAGGATTTCGGAGACGGGTGAAGGGCACGCTCAAGGTATTGAAGATAGGTGGGAGGTGCTCGACCAAATGTCATTCGAAACCTCATCCAATTGCCAAAAATTGGAAAAAAAATTTAAAATTCCGAAAAAAAGATGGCCGCCATACAAATTTCATCGGCGTCCATCTCGGAGGGTACGAAAGATGGAAGAGTGGTTTCTTGGCAAAAGATGATCAAGATCCAAAGGTCTATTCGATGACTTGAAAAAAAATTCAAAATGGCGGAATTTATTTTTTCATAGAAAATGTATGACTTTTTTAAAATTGTTCAAAATGGCCATTATAGACCTCGAGAGCTGCTTTAGCAGCTCGAGCAGCGAGCAAAATACTAGTTATACTATATATAGCTCAATTACCACTCACTCACTGATTGACATAATTGTTCTCCTAGAAAGAGATAGAAAATGATATAATAATGTATGGGAGATATGTTCAGAAGTGGGATTCGACTAGGGAAAAATTATGACATTTCAGAAAAACAAGATGGCGGCCGACCTGACTTTTGTAACTTTTTTGTTTTCCAACCGATTTTGTTACAACTTGCAGTTATTTTAAATATTAACAAACGATTTTTAGAAAATGTGAAAAAAATTGGAAAAACAAGATGGCGGCCGAGATTTTCAAAAAATTTCCTCCTGTAAAATTTTGTATGAAACTTTTTTTTTTCAATCACGGTTTCATATAGAAAACAAAGATTCCTTTAGGGCAACATATGGAGAGAGCTGATGATTGAGGATTTCGGAGACGGGTGAAGGGCACGCTCAAGGTATTGAAGATAGGTGGGAGGTGCTCGACCAAATGTCATTCGAAACCTCATCCAATTGCCAAAAATTTAAAAAAAAATTCAAAATTCCGAAAAAAAGATGGCCGCCATACAAATTTCATCCGCGTCCATCTCGGAGGGTATGAAAGATGGAAGAGTGGTTTCTTGGCAAGAGATTATCAGGATCCGAAGGTCTACTCGATGGGTGGAAAAAAAATTCAAAATGGCGGATTTTTTTTTTTAATACAAAATGTATGACTTTTTTAAAATTGTTCAAAATGGCCATTATAGACCTCGAGAGCTGCTTTAGCAGCTCGAGCAGCGAGCAAAATACTAGTTCCTTTTATATATTTAGATGATCAGTTATTCAACTGTAGAGTCTGTTTTACATTGTAGAGGAAGAAACTGAGGTGTTCAAAGTGAAGAAGTCTTCACAGAGCAAGAGGTTGGCCAAGCGCAGGGACAAGGAGAAACGCAGGGTACCAGACGGTGATAATAATAAATATGACAATCATAATGATGATGATGCTCTTGTAAGTTATATATTCTGTATATGTTGTAGTTATATCAGTTTTATTTCATTACAAAATGTGTTTTAAAATACCACTATCCTAATATTACATAACATACATGTACAGTATGGGGTAGAAAGTAATGTACATCAGCCTTTAGAATGATATTTTGGCTTTGTAGAGTGTTGTCTCTGTCACTCATACCTATGTGATGTTTTGTGGGTCTCAACGACAGAGACAATGCTCTACAAAACCGATTCTTCTTTCTAAAGGTTGATGTACATTACTTTCTGCTGCATACTATACAATTATTATCCTCATATATTTTGAAATGATCTCTTTGAAATATAAAATGTCTTTATATTGTGTACTTTAGATAATTGTTAATATTTATTTATTAATCAACAAGATAAGTTATGTAATAATAAATTACACAAAATACAATATTATGATTACATAAAGTGTTTGTAAAATAATATTAAAAGAAAATATAATTAAGTAATATTCAGACTAACCATTAGTATAAAGTGTATTGTTAAATATTTTAGATACAATAGAAATCTGAATATCCAAACCCATCTGTATTCATCATTTAACGAATATTAGTCATGTTTATCATGTAATTTGGCCCAAAATAAGCGTACAGCTATTGCTAGGAGTAGGTACGACAATAGTACAACGAGTGGGGATAAAAACTGGATAATCAGGTTTTTTACTGTCATTACTTTCGCAATATTAATGCAAACAAAATAAATATATAGGAACAACCAGCCGAGGACAAAGAAAAAGACAAACCGAAGCAAAAGAAGAAAGTTACACTTGAGGGGCTGATCTTATCCGGTCGGGCGGCGCTCGCGGCCGGCGAGGGGGACATGTCGGACAGCGGGGGTGAAGAGGGTGCGGGGGAGGACGAGGAAGACAGTAGGGGGTTCCACCAATACCGCGCGGAGTCGGTCCGAGCGGCGCTGGCTGTGGCGCACTCGGGCCACATCCCCGATGCGGCTCTCATCCACGCAGCGCGCAAGACGCGACAGCAGGTATGAGAGGTGAGGGACTAGAGGACGGCTGGCACCGAAGATATTCATGTCCTTCGTTTGATTTGGCTCGGAACTTGGATTTTCAAATATTCTTCATTTGGTTTGAAACTTTGATTTTAAATGTCCTTCATGTGGTTTGTTTTAAAACTTGGATTTCAAATGTCCTTATTTTGGTTTGATTCAAAACTTGGATTTCAAGTGTCCTTCATTTTGTTTGATTTGAAACTTGGATTCATGGTGTTTGATTTGGTTTAGAACTTGGATTTATAGTGTCCTTCATTTGGTTTGATACAAAACATGGATTTATGGCGTGAAATTTGTTTTGGAACTTGTATTTAAATTGTCCTTCATATGGTTTTATTTGAAACTTGGATTCATGATGTTTAATTTGTTTGGAACTTGGATTTAAAGTGTCCTTCATTTAGTTTGATTTTTAACTTAGATTTATGGTATCCTTTGTCTAATTTGCCTTGGAACTTGGATTCATAATGTCCTTTGCTTGATATGATTTGAAACTTGGATTTGATTTGCTTCTATATTATAATGCTGTTTCGTGCAATATACCTACATACATTAAAATGTTTTTGATTTGGACAGTGGTTATCCTGCCAAGAACATTGCTGCTGATTCTGCGAAAAAAATGAATTGCAACACCTCTTTTAATCCTGTCAAATAGCACACCGTTTTGATCGGTAGATTTCAACTGGATTTACTGCTTACGCTCTGCCCTAAAAGTTACTTCTTAGCATAAATATCTAAGCTTACGATCTGTGTTTGGTACTGATAACCGCCATTGCTAGATTTTGATCGTTTGTTACTCCTTACTTTGTTATTTTTTACCATACTTTGCAGTTATGCAGAATAGAATACAATGGGGTCTTCTAAAAGCTAGACTTCGAAGTTTAAAACAAGATCACAGCAAAACGTAAAGCTAACGATAAAAAGCCTCATATAGGCAAATAAAAAGTATAAATCTAGAGAAGCAATTCGCTACCTCATTTCTAATTCAAACCATTAGAATATAGGACACCCTTCTGGCATCAGTTTTCCCCTCCACATTTAATATACGTCAACCTAACCTCCAAGTTGAGAGTGAATCGGCATCTTCTAGGTAGGCGCACTCCATCTTACGCTGCATCTTCATTTACTAGCAGGTCTGATTGATTTGATAAATAATAAATTAAAGCAAGTAATTTAAAAAGTTTTCCAAAAAAACCACCGACTTCTGTCTGCATTACATTTTTTCAGCACACGCATGAAATTCGCCACTTTTTATTTTTTAAGAATTTTATCAACCCAGTGACACTCGCGCCAACAAGATGAATCTAATGATTTATCAAAATCGATTGAGCTGTTTAGTAGTACGAGTGAATATAGGAATGGACATACATATTATGTATACAGGTCAAAACTTAACCCTCCTTTTGGGCTTCGCCGCAGTCGGGTAAAAAATCTAGCAAATGTCAGATACCAAACACATGACACGGGGTGCGTATTCCAGCAAACCCTTCGCTTTCCAGGCTCGCGAGCTAGGCGACTTCGTGCCGATACACTCCGAGAACGCGCCGGGCTCGCGGCTGATCCGCGACGACGACGTGGACGACGACGACGACGAGGACGGTAGGATACAGGTTCGGGGCCTGGAGCTGCCCAGTGATAAGCCTAAACGTGAGTTTGTATTGTTTTTTTAGGCTCCCTAACTCAAAAGGAAAAAAGACCCCTTAAGGTACACGCTTACACGGGCAATTGAAATTCCGCAATTCCAGGCAATTTATTAAATTATGACGTCACAACCACATTTTTTTTTTTTTTTTTTCTACCATAAAGCACCATTATAAAATGGTAGCTTTATTGCTACTACCATCTAGCCTATGGGCTAATAAGTAATATTATTCTAGCTTAAACTTCTACTTATGATTAATTTTTAAATCTAATTTACAGTCCAGTAACTGTCCTTAGTTTATTCTAACACGTACTTACAGTTCACTATGTTCTTGTGACCTAGAAAAATAAAGTAGCACAAGCTCTATTACACAAACGCTGCACTTATGTACTTTTTAACACTAATTCGAACGGCTTGGTTCTTTTGAGCCTCCTTTTGATGTCCATGTTATCTAGAAGCTTAAAAAGAAGTAAAAAATGTTTTCTATTAACTTAGGTGGTACAGCAGCCGCAGCCTCTGATGAAGAAATAAACAGTGAAGCGGAAGAATGGGAAGAACAACAGATGCAGAAGGCCATGTCATCCATTCCAGATATAACAGGTAATAATCACTACCCCTATTATAAATGCGAAAGTGGTGGAAAATTTATTGGTTTGTCCTTCAATCATGTCGCAACAGAGCAACGGATCGACATGATTTTTTGCATGGGTATAGTTTAAGACCTGAAGAGTGACATAGACTACTTTTTATCCTGGAAAATCTAAGAGTTCCTACAGGATTTTTAAAAACATAAATCCACGCGTACGAAGTCGCGGGCATCAGCTAGAAAAATAATTAATCGTACATAATTCATTTATACAGGTTGTAATTAGAACGCTAGCAAAAACGAAGACAAGTGATAGACCTTTCATATGATACCCCACTTGATATAGTCACTCACTTCGAAAGTTGAAAATACTAATTATTAGTTCATGACCACAATTTTTTTTTTTTTGTGTGATCTAACCCTAAATTCACGGTTTTCAGATTTTTCCCCAAATGTCAGCTACAGACGGACAGACAGACAGACAACAAAGTGATCCTATAAGGGTTCCGTTTTTCCTTTTGAGGTACGGAACCCTAAAAAAACAATTAAAAATCCTGTATTTTTTAAAGTTTGCAATGTATTGCAAATAAAACATCTGACTGACGCTAGAGGTCAACGAACGTTGCGTAGATAGATACCGCAGGGTCGAGTTTTGCACGCTATACATTGGAGGTTTGAACAATACTAAATCACTAAATCTACAAGTATAAGGCAAATAGTTATTAAATTGTGTTTAGGGAGTATAATAATGACGCTAAGTTTTTGCTAGCGCTCTAACTACAGCCTGTATTTATTTATTTAGGTACATGAAATCTCATTTTCTACTTTTATTTGATTTGCTCGCTATTTTTTTTTAAACACTGTTTTTCCTACAGGCAACGGTATCGAGCTGAACCCCTTCGCGGTGGCGCCTCCGCCGCCACAGCTGGGGGACACGCCCTCGCACCTGCGCTCACTAAGCGCGCCCGGGCAACCGCCGCCCGCCACGGCTCAGGAACTCGTAGATGCTCTGCAGCATAGGTACTTGGTTTATTGGGGTTCCGTACCCGATGGGCGCTTACAGAATCCTAGCTAGAAAAATATTTGGATTCAATATATTCTCAACCAATTTTTTAGAAGTCTGACTTAGGTATTTATTGCAGAAATACATTAAAAGCAAAGTATTTTCCGTGTAAACCGTAATTTCAGTAATTTTCAAGTGATAGCTCACAGATAAAGGACAAATTGGCTTTCTCCTTGTAGTGCGTTAATACTTCTTACATTTTCAGGTTAATAGAGCTACAGACGGATCGGCAAGCGACTATGAACAAGCGGGAAACTTGCAAAGAACGCCTGTTGAATGCGGCTCGGACTAGGGAGTCTCGCAAAGCGCGCTGCGGTGAACTGGACGCGGCGTATCGACGCGCGCAGGCCGCTCGCGGGTACATTACCGACCTCGTCGAGTGTTTGGACGAGAAGGTGAGTGTGTAGTACTGGGGTAGCTATAGCTCGTGAGTAGGTTAGGTAGACCGTACCGTAGGTATACCGGGCTTTCTCGCGACATGTACAGTGCGACAAGGCTCTTTTGCCACTTGAATGACATTGACAGGGGGGCGCTGTTGGAGAACAATGGCTTAGATTATTCAAACAAGAACAAACGGGACACTTGACGGCAACGTTGGTTACGACTTTCGCCACGCGCCAGAAGAGCGTTGTCGCACTGTATTAAATTTATCTATGCCAAACTTTATCTAAGTATATTTTCATAGAAAATAGACACTAAAAATTTCGAACTGGCAGATTCTTTACTTTCCTATTCTTTTATTATCTTTATCTTTTGTTATAGTTTTATGCTCGTATTTAAATGAATGAGTAGATCCGTAGGAGAACTAGAGTAACCGACATAGGTCAACGGGTTGCGCAGCAGAGTTTGTTGTGGGCTCTTCTCAGACCTGGGCGCGTTTGGAACCCTCGTAGCTTTAGTTTTAAGTTTGCGTTATAATTATCACCACTATATCTTACAAATCTAACACTATACCAGACAATCAATAAGAGTAATTTATTACCTATTTTGAATAAATCATTTGACTTTGACTTTGAAGTGGCAATGAGCAAGGCACATAGTTCGTAAAACTGATAGACGTTAGGGTCCCAAGGCGCTGGAATGGCGACCTCGCGCCGGAAGACGCAGCGTTGGGAGACTCCCCACTAGATGGACGGACGACATCAGACGAGTCGCAGGGAGCCGATGGATTCAGGCGGTGCATGACCGTGGCGTATGGAAGTCCCCTACACAAGTACAAGATACCTATGTGCAGTAGTGGATGCCTATCGGTTGACGATGATGATGATGATGATGATTTAAATTAATTGAATCTAATTTAATTTGTTGTCGCTTCGCTCACGTTAACTCTCGGTGTAACTTTGTCACAGATGCAGGAGTTGGAAACGCTGGAGGCGCGAGCGCTGGCGATGCATCGGCGCCGCTGCGAGTTCCTCGTGGAGAGACGCCGAGCAGACGTGCGGGACCAGGCTCAGGATGTTCTGGCTTTAGCAGGTGGGTTGACTGAATACGGTATTTGACAACTAGTCAAATCACTAACTTTCTATCAAACGTCAAAAGCACTTAAACGTGAAAATCCGATTAAATACTGTTAATCCGATTTTGACGGAATTTGGTACAGAGAAAGCTTGCATCCTGAGGAATTGCAGGTATTATCTAGTGATTAATAACTGCTTAGCAAGAATTATTTGATTTTGTTTGTTGGCAGCTCGCGCCGGCGCGGCCAAGCCAGTAGACTCAGAGGAAAAGAGACAACGCGCGGCAGAGCGGGAGGGAAGGAGACGGGCGAGGAGGTTAAAGCGAGAGGCCGCGGGAACTGCTTCTGCTCATCGCGATGGTGACTCCAGTGATGATGAGCTGCCTCCCGCGCAGACTCACCACGGGCAGCAAGAGACAGGTAACGAAAAACAGAAGGTAGATAAGAAATGAAAGGTATGCTGATGCTGCACATTATCATTACTAGTATTGTGCCTGTTCTGTTGCCAGCTGTTGTTGTTGGCATTGCGTCCGAGTGGCCTACTTACGCAACGTTCGCTGACCTCTAGCGTCAGTCAGATGTTTTATTTGCAAATTGCAATATATCGTAAACTTTTACAAAATTATCGGATTTTTTTTTCTCGTTTTTTTTGTGGTATCATATCGATAATCATCAGTACTATCACCTGTGTTCGTTTTTGCCAGCGTTCTGGTTACACTGTATTCGTGTATGTACCCGTTGCAGAAACGATCCGCACGCTTTCCGATCGGTTGTTCGCGGACGCGTTGACCGCGTGGCGCGACGTGCGCGGCGTGTGCGCACGCATGGCGCGCCTGCGACGCCGGCAACCCACGCTGTACAACGACGCCTATGTCGCAGAGTGCTTACCCAAGCTGTTGGCGCCCTATGTTAGACACCAGGTAACTGAACAAGGTCTTAACAAGGTCAAGCAGTACTTCACGCCGCGCCAACTGGTTACTTTGTACCAAGCTCAGGTCAGGTCGTGCATGGAGTACTGCAGTCACCTCTTCGTTGGCTCCGCAAAGTACCAACTAGCGGCTCTGGATGCTGTTGATCGTCGAGCTAGGAGACTCATAGGCAAAGACTCCCCTTTACTGGCGAAACTACAAAGTCTCGATCACCGCCGCAAGGTCGCCGCCTTATCAGTGTTTTATAGGATATATTTCGGAGAGTGTGCTCAGGAACTTTTCGATCTTGTCCCCCCTTCACCATTTTACCACCGAACCGCAAGACGTCGGCCGAGTTTCCATCCTTATGTCGTCGACATTCCATCTACACGCACGAAACGTTTTGCGTCATCATTCCTCATACGTATGGGTAAGGTTTAGAATACTCTTCAGCGATATGTGTTTCCTACCAATTACAACCCGGGTATCTTTAAAACAAGAGTGAATAGGCATCTTCTAGGTAAACGCGTCCCATCTTAGGCCACATCATCACTTCCCATCAGGTGTGATTGTGGTCAAGCGTACACCTATAATGAATAAAAAAAAAAAAACTGAAAACTACAAAAAAACCGCCGCTTTTCAATAAGTTATTTAACACCAAGCAAGGAAAAATCTAAAAATGTGTAAACAAGATAGTATTAGTATAAGCAATCGAAAAATGTTAATTTCAGTTTATAAAATTAATTAAAATGTATTTTATAATTAATTTTAAAGATTTTATTTTTTTATCTGTTCTACAAATATTCAAAACTGAAAAATTTTACTGTAGTACGGAACCCTCTGTGCGCGAGCCTTACTCGCACTTGGCTTGTTTATAACTTGTTAGAGTAATTAAAGAACATTCTAATTACTTAAATTAATTCCCGTTACAGTTAATATTATGGAATCCGCTGGCGGACGAAGATAATGAAGATTATGAGAAAATGGACTGGTACAAGTGAGCATTGTTTTTAAATACTACCTAAATATTTAATTCTCGGTCAAGACAATGACATCCATTTTCAAATTCAAGATTGTTACTTACATTTTTCTGTAAAAATATACAAAAACTATATAAGTGGATTTATGTGGTTTTTTGGTGGTGATTACTAAGATGGGCGTGATTTTCGAGTTTTCCCAGGAAACTAATTACGAAAATGACATCAATATTCAAATTAAATATGTCAGAATATTTTTCCTGTACATATAGTACATACCAGATACATGCATTTAAAAACATACTTTTTGGTTTGGTTTGGTGATATAACGAAACTATGTATTTATTACGTACTAGATGATGCTCGCGACTTCATCCGCGAGGATTTAGGTTTTTAAAATCCCGTGGGAACTCTTTGATTTTTCGGGATAAAAAGTAGCCTTTGTACTTCCAAGGGATGAAAGCTATCTCTGTACCAAATTTCGTTGAAATCAGTTGAACGGATGGGCCGTGAAAGGCTGGCAGACAGTCACTTTCGCATTCATAATGTTAGTATGGATGACTGATGATTATTTATTTATTTATTGTTTCCCCAGATGCCTGATGATGTACGGCGTCAGATCGGAGAAGATAGCCTCAGACTCGGACGATTCTTCTTCCTCGGACTCGGCGGAGTCACGCGGGCCTCCGGGAGTGACGGAGGAGTCAGTGCGGGAGGACCCTGACCTCATGCTGGTGCCGACGATTATTGATAAGGTTGTGTTGCCGAAAGTTACTGGTGAGTCCGAGTTGAGGACGCTTTGTCCAGTTAAGCTCTTGCTTCATAGGATAATGCTGAGCCTCGCAACTCTGAGGGAAGACTCGACATAAAGTTTCGTTCCCGAAAGTTACTGGTAAGTACGAGTTGAGGGTACTGCGTTTGTTTAAGCTTTCGATACCTTAGATACAACTGACGGCAAATCCGGAAGTCGAGCTCAGACTTAAGTTTCAGTTTAAACGTGACCGATTTATGCCATCGATATAACGCTGTCTCGTTTTAATACTCCTCTAAGCCTAGAGCAAAGTCAAAGTGCGCTCTATTCTATAGATCTCAGCCGTGCAGAAAAAGAAGCCAAGGTTGAAGAAATAGCTCTGGGTTCGTAGTATAATAGTACGCGTTGAATGGTTGTATTCTTCGATAGACTCAGCCATTTCAGCGGTTTCTCCTTTGAGTGTGATAGAGGATTCTGTATGAGAAGATCCCGAGCTCATATTTTAGTTTTTATTGCAAACCCCGGAAGGGGTGAAAGGCGAGTACATGCGACCGAAATGCGGATATGGATGTGTGGTGTGACTAGTATGAGTATATCAGGGGAAGTTTGAAAATAGCGGGAGTGGTAGAAAAGATGAGCTGGTTATGGGCTCGTGTGGTATCTGCATGATGTGGAGGGAAGAACGTCTTATCACTAGAAGAATGTTAAATATGAACGTGGAAGGCAAAAGAGGAGAGGAAGATCAAAGAAAAGGTGAATGGATTGTGTGAAACAGGATATGCGTTCAAAAAAGGTAGATAATGCGTTGACAGATAACAGGAGCGAGTGGAAGAAGAAGACATGTTGTGCTGACTAGGATAAGGACAGGAAGAAGATTGCAAAAGGATGTAAACTAATTATTAAAATGATTTTGAACTTTTTGCCATTCTAAGTAAAAATATATTGGGGTTGGTGGGCTTAGTTGCTACAGTGCATATGAGTGGATCGGTAGCTTAAAGTTCCAAAGGTCACTTGCCACCAGGTCTGATTGCAGCCAAGCGCTAGTCTATAATTTTAAAAAAAATATTACGGGCTTTAAGATTAAATGTTTTACCAGCAGAAGCTCGAAGAAATTTTCCCCGTGCCTCGGCGAGCCTGTTAAGCCAGTGATCACTTTTGTTATCACTTTGATAATTAGAGATTAACTGTTGGAAATGTTCTCGATTGTTCAGAAATCGTGGAGCACGCGTGGGACCCGATGAGCGTGCGCGCGTGCGTGCGGCTGAGGCAGCTGCTGGTGCGCGCGTGCGAGCTGCCCGTCAACTCCGCGCTCGCCCGCCTCGCCACCGCCTCGCGCGCGCGGCTCGCGCAGGCCCTCAACGCAGACGTGTTCCTACCCGCCCTGCCTCCTCAGTGAGTATATGCAATGCATGACGTGATTTCTAATAATATACCAAGAAATTATAAAATGACTAGATGACGCCCGCGACTTCGTTCGCGTGGATTTAAGTTTTTTTTAAATCCCGTGGGAACTCTTGAATTTTCCGGGATAGAAAGTAAGCTATGTAATAATGTATAAGCCCCGGGATGTAAGCTAACTCTGTACCAAATTTCATCAAAATGTTATAATAATAATGTTATAATAATCTGTATTTGATAAAAATTTACAAGGTATTTATAAGTAAATAGCCCTGGTAGTAGCAATGCAAAGTTCCTGGCCCCCAAACTAGGATTCCCTGTGCTATGGGAAGCCAGTCTTTCGCCCGAATATAAATAGGTAGGTACAATTAATGTAAATAACTTACTTATAAATACATAAACAGATTACAGTTAACAACTAAACATTAAAACAAATAAGTAGTTTTCTTATTAGATGTAGGTAGATATATAGAGAAACAAAAAAAAACATTAATAGTCGATATTCCTGGCCCCCGAACTAGGATTCCCTGACCTACGGGAAGCCAGTTGAACTGAAAATCGGTTAAACTGTTGAGCCGTGAAAAGCTAGCAGACAGACAGACAGACAGACACACTTTCGCATTTATAATATTAGTATGGAAGTATGAATTAGGCTTTACACTTTGATGTAAGATTTTTACACCTTTATTACCTGTTGTCTCCCAAAACCACCAGGATCCAAACAAACGATACGCAGATAAACTTTCAGCTTTTATAAAAACCGGCCAAGTGCGAGTCAGGCTCGCGCAACGAGGGTACCGTACTGCAGTCGTATTTTTCGACATTTTGCACGATAATTCAAAAACTATGATGCATAAAAATCTGTTTTAGAATGCACAGGTGAAGCCCATTTATATGATACCCCACTTGATATAGTTATCTTAGTTCGAAAATTGAAAATACTAATTATTAGTTCATCACCACAATTTTTTTTATTTTGTGTGATGTAACCACAAATTCACAGTTTTCAGATTTTTCCCTTAATGTCTGCTATAAGACCTAGCTACTTGCCAAATTTCATGATTCTAGGTCAACGGGAAGTACCCTGTAGGTTTCTTGACAGACAGACAGACAACAAAGTGATCCTATAAGGGTTCCGTTTTTCCTTTTGAGGTACGGAACCCTAAAAAACGAAGGTCTGGCACGCGCAGCCTCTTTCTCTATTAGCCTGATTGCTTCACTTCGTGTTGACTTCCAGACTGCAAGAGGGTCCGGGCGGCGCGTTCTGGCGCCGTTGCCTCGGCAGCGGCGTGCGCCTGCTGCGCGCTGCGCTCGCGCTGTCGGCGCCGCCACCCGCGCTGCACGCCAACTCGCTGGTTCTTTCACTCATTGGTGAGTACTTCCTCTTCTTCAGAGTAATGAGGAAGTTTCATGGCAACGTTCGATAAAATTTTCATACATGGCGCTAAATAACTCCACCACTAAAGATGAAAAATAATACCTGTATCTATATGATTGAAAATAGTTATTGTGCATGGCGTGTAATTAAAAATCTTAAAAACTTGCCGTTTTATATAAAGGTAATGGTAAATTACTTGTTTAACATGAAAAATGTGGTACAGAGACCCTCTGCTGTGCGGCGGGCGCGGCCCCCGGGCCTCAGATCGCGGGCGCCGCGTCAGCCCTGGCCGACACACTGCCGCGCACGGGGGAGCTGCGCGCGAAGGCGCTGCGCAGGCTGGCAGCCCTGGCGAAGCTCGCGCTCACGCGGCTGCAGAGTGACAACCCTTTGCACTTGTAAGTACACTTTGCACTAGTTGCAGCAATCCTAATGACCTGGTACGGGAGCCGGTGTGCAGGCTCGACCGTAGCAAAGGGATATCTCTCACCGAGCGGTTGGTTGTGCTCGGTAGCGCCAGCTAGGCCGACGGTTGTATCTTGAAACTTCTATATATAGTCCAGATTGCAGAAAACTCCGATAGTGCTAGTATTGTCGGCGGTACATTTGTTTGGGACTACGTCATGAAATGTTATCGATTGAATAGCGCCATCTAGTAGTAGCCCTAATCAAATTAATATTGCAGTTAGGTTATCATAAAGATTAAATCTCTCGATTAGCCTCTACGCGTTGTGATCTATATCCACGCGCAAGCTTTATATGAGGGAACATTTTAATAACTTATAAAATTAGTTAAATTCAACCTGCTTTTCTGACTTATGCTTAAAGACGTTAGGTCCCAAGATGCTGCAATAGCGACCTCGCAACGGAAAGCGCAGCGTTGGAAGATCCCCCACTAGGCTGAGTTTGTTGTGGGCTCTTCTCAGACCTGGGCGCGTTTGGAACCCTCGTAGCTTTAGTTTTAAGTTTGCGTTATAATTATCACCACTATATCTTACAAATCTAACACTATACCAGACAATCAATAAGAGTAATTTATTACCTATTTTAAATAAATCATTTGACTTTGACTTTGACTTTGACTTTAGGTGGACGGACGACATCATGGGAGTCGCTGGATTCAGGCGGCACAAGACCGTGGCGTGTGGAAGTCCCTACAAGTGACCTATGTCCAGCAGTGGACGTCTATCGGATGATTATGACGATGACGACCTGGTTATCTTTTACAGAAAAGCCCTGGAGCAGGCGAGGAGCGTATTGGCAGAAGCAAAGGCTGTGGAATGACGTCAGGAGTCGCGACAGTGCAACTGATCGGATTAGTTTACAGAATTCAGTACATATAGCTATACAAGTGGCAAAGGAGCATGAGCGTATCTCGAGATGTCTAAAGATACATCAGTGCGTGTTATTGTAAAAACAGACGTATTTGCATAGCATTAAGTACACTTTATTTTACGTTGCTTTTCGAATTATTTTTGTACGAGCGAATTTATAAAAGTCGACGACGTGTCCAGAATCCAGATATTAAAGGCCGCCATTTCTTTTATCTTATTTTAATTTTAATTCTTCAGTTTATACACACACATTGGTTTGGTTAGGTACACTGCGTTGCTTCCAGGGGGGATGCGTAAAAACATTTCCCAGCTAGAAAAAAAGGTACACCAGTTAGATCTACATAATAAGTCGTCATTTTAAAGTAAGGTTGTGTATGAAAAAAGTTTCTTTATTATTACGTTAAGCCTAAAGGTTATGTATAACGCGTAAAACTTAACTCCTCACGCGCCATTTTTGTGTCAAATTTTATGTCAAAAGTACGATTTTAGTCCTTATTTTAAAGGTGAACTGTACTGTTGACATGACAGTTGACCCATAGAGTTAAAATGGCGCGTGAAGAGTCATTTTGTACGGATTATATACGCATAGCGAATTTTGTATTCGAAACATATCTTTGACGGCAAAAAAACTAACATATTTCGAATAATTAATTTTCGTGGTTTAACGAAATATTTTAATGTAGATAACGGTAACCCTTGACAGCTCGAACTTCATCTCTCGCAGCACCGCAGTCCCGTCGTGACCACGACCCGTGCAATTGAGTTCAAATTTCGACAAATAAAAACCCCAAATTAATCGTGGTAAGTACACGTTATCTACATTAAAAGAATTTTTAACGTTTTAGGGCCGATAAAAGTTGTTAAATAACTTTTATCTGACGAATAAATTTCGACAGTTTTTGTATTGGAAATCTGTCATAACGTCTTTATTGCTTAGATAAAAAATATTTGGCGATTGAAAAATCACTAGGCCTAAATGTATTAATTATTTCTAATATCTAAAGCCACAATGCTAGCTAATACAATAAATCGGAAGATATTTTAGTATCTAATATAGAATAGATTTGACGAAAACATGGAACCTACAGCTTAGTGTTAAAATATAATATACCAGAACAGATAGAAAGTTATAGAAATAAATTATGTGGAAGAATATATTTTGCTGTTTTCATTTTACTTTGACAGATCGCACAGCCTCCCGCGCTACCCCCGGTGCGGGCAAGCACGGGTGAGCGGGGCGTCCCCCGGCCTCATAACCCGATTGCTATCTCGACCTGTCGCGTACTATACCTTCACTTCATATTATTAGTAATAGAGATGTGTTTGTGAGCACTGTATTTCCCTATAAGATAGGGCAGAATAACGCATAAGCAAAGACCCCTAAGTTGTACAAAAAGTGGAATTCACCCTTCTCGTTTGAAGTCAGATAGTGATAAGTATTTGCTCCAAATAAGTATTAACAGCCGTGGTACACAACAACACGTGGTAACATTAAGCCGTGGTAGCCTAGTGGTTAGGGCGGTTTCAGACTAGCGTTTTATACGCGCGTATGAGATTGTTTTTGGAAGCGCATGTAGGCGCGCCTTTTGGCACACGCTCAACTCGTACGAGCGTTGACGCGCTTCTAACATAAAGTAATATAGACTGAAAGCTTCTAAGCTCGTATAAGCGCGAGCCGCGAGAGACCACCACCGGGCCACCGGTTCGAGCGAACACGCCGAAATATGCAGCCACTCGCTTCAAACTTTTCGGAGTTGTGTGTTTTAGAAATTCAATATCCCTTCGCTTTAACGGTGACGGAAAACATCATGTAGAAACCTGCATACCTGAGAGTTCTCCATAATGTTCTCAAAGGTATGTGAAGTCTGCCAATCCGCACCTTGGCCAAGTGTGGCAAGTCCCTTCTCACTCTGAGAGGAGATCCGTGCTCTGTAGTGAGCCAGCGATGGGTTGATCATCATGAAGTATTAACAGTGCGGGCTCCATACCTGGCAAAAACCAATAGTGCGGCAGAACAAGGTGTGTAGGGTCTACATAGATTGGTCATAATAAATAAATAAATAAAAAAGCCTTTTATTCATCCTTAATAAATTATTAAACAAATAATTAGTTGACAAAAAATAATTAAAATTCACAGCTATATAGATCAATTTACTTGTGCATGCATTAGTTAATATTTATTATTTAATCTTAAAATATAATAATTATTAGAAATGTCATTATTTGTTTTCTTTTTATTTTAAGGACCCCTCAGCGAGAAAGGCCTCCTCCAGATTTTTCCAGGTCTTCCTGTCTAGAGCCTTTTTTCTCCAGTTTATACCTCCTGTTTCTTTAATTTCATTTTCCCAACTTTCTACAGGTCTACCTCTCTTTCGTTTCCCAACTGGGCCACGCCATTCAGTTACAGTATTTGTCCATCTTTTATCTGTGAGTCGAATAACATGACCAGCCCATTTCCACTTTAACTTCATGGCATGTTTTAATGCATCAATAGCTTTCGTTTTTTTTCTTATAGCTGCATTTCTAGTTTTGTGTATTCTACGCAGACCTAGAATGCTCCGTTCCATTGCCCTCTGAGCAGTTTGGATTTTATTTTTTGTGTATTTGTTGAATATCCAGGTTTGGCTAGCATAAGTAAGGCAAGGTAGCAAACATGAATCCATTATTTTTGTTTTTAAATTTAGAGGTAAATCTGACTTAAGTATGTATTTATAGGCCCAGAATTTGTTCCATGTGATTTTTACGCGTCTTTCAATTTCGTCTAGGTGTCTTGACTTTTTAAACGAAATTTGTTTGCCAAGGTATATATAGTCTTGCACATATTCTAGTAGAGTATCTCGAACGCATATAGGTTTTTCTACACTGTTGGTCATAACTTTCGTTTTTGTACTATTTAACTCAAGGCCTATTTTGAGACTTGCAGAATTTAGGTCGTTGATCATTTTTTCGAGACCATGTGCCGTTTCGGAAAAGAGGAGAATGTCGTCGGCGAATCTTAAGTTGCTTAAGTATAATCCATTGATATATATTCCTTTTTTGGACCAGTCTAGGTCTTTCATTATGCTTTGAAGGACTATTATAAAAATCCTCGGCGAGACTGGGTCACCCTGCCTAACGCCTCTACATATTTTGATCTCAGGTCCTTTTCTCTCCAGCCTGACTCTACTTGTGCTTTTGCTGTAAATATCTTGTATCAGTTCTATGAGTTCTACAGGTGTATTGCTTTTTTGTAGAGCCCACCACATACTTTCATGCGAGATAGAGTCGAACGCTTTTGTATAATCGATAAATGCCAAGTATAAAGGGCGTCTTTGATCTTGATATTTCTCTATGACTTGATCTAGTGTGTGTATGTGGTCGGCGGTTGAGAAGCTCTTTCTGAAACCTGCCTGTTCGACTGGTTGATATTTTTCAGTTATTTCTGATAATCGCTGCTCTAAGCAAGTAGCTAGAAGTTTGTAGAGGCAAGGTTGAAGGCTGATAGGCCTATAGTTTCCAATGTCACATGGGTCGCCTTTCTTGTAGAGCAAGATAATATCAGATTCAGCCCATTCTGTAGGTACTTTTCTTTCTTCTAAAATTTTATTAAAAAGCTGAGTTAGGGGTTCTAATAGTAGAGTTCTCCCAACTTTTAACATCTCATTCGATATTTTATCTGGACCGCTACTTTTGTCAATTTTTAATTTTTCCAACTTTTTTAAAATCTCTACTTCCGTAAACTTTTTTACCTTTTCATCTGTGTGTATTAGGTCTCCATTTGTCTCTAATATAATATTATAGGTATTTTCAGGTGGTACAATACGTTTGCTATACAGATTTTTATAGAACTCCGTAGCGATATGTATAATTTCAGATCTAGAATAAGTTTTCTCACTAGACGCATTTAAGCAGGGAATCCAGCATTTACTTGAGTTGAGTTCTTTGTCGCTTTTCTTCAAACTGCCTGAACTGATTAAGTGTTTTTCAATAATTTTAAGTCTGTATTCGTGGTAATCCCTTTTAATGCGTCTATGGATGTGTTTATACAAATTTTTTAGTTCCTGTTTTTCATATTTACTTTTAGAGGTTTTGTTTTTTAATTCATTTCTTCTTTGTATCATATTTTTTGTTTCTTGGGTTATAATAGTATGATTCTTGGGGTTTTCATCCCGGCTTTGCTTTATGCTATTTAAAATTGCTGCTTTTATTTTTAAGTAGAAAGACTCTACACTTTCTGATTTAGACAAATATACTTTGCTTATGTTTTTTTTTAAGTTTGCAAGATAATTTGCTTCGTCCTGGGCACTCTTCAATTGAATAATTGAGCTGCCGTATTTTGCTCTACTTTTTTTGGTTATTTCTATTTTTACTGTGCTTCTCAAGAGTCTGTGGTCACTGGCGAAGGAGAGTTGATTGAGTACTTCAAAGTTGGTAAACTGGCTCCTCATATTGGATAGTATATAGTCTATTTGACTTTTCTTACTCTTGGGGGAGATCCAAGTCCAGAGAGATTTTTCCTTTTTATTAAATATGCTGTTAATTATGGTCAGATTGTTTTCTAGCGCAAAGTTGATCAATTTGCTACCTCTTTTATCCCTTTTTCCGTAGCAGTTTTTACCTAGGATTTTGTATTCACCTCGTACTTGTTGACCAACACGAGCGTTAAAATCGCCCATTATTATTAAATTTTTGTTGCTAATTTTTATTGTTTCATACAATGATTCATAAAATTGGTCAATATCTTTGTCTGTAGAGTCGCTAGTTGGTAAGTGAACTTGTATTATAGAAATGTCCATTGTAGATAGTTTTAGGTTTAATATACATATCCGTTCAGAAATACCTTTGAAGCTTTCTATGTAGTTCTTATATTTAGATTTTATTAGAAATCCAACTCCATATTGGCCTTTGGTTTCTCCATAGTAGCAAAAAATATGTTTTGAATCTTCTACTATGTTGTATCCAGTTCTTCTGATTTCAGAGAGGCCAATAATATCATACTTAATATGCGATATGGATTCTTTAAACTCTATAAGCCTTTCTTCCGACAGGAGTGATCGAGCATTATAAGTGCAAATGTAGAGCAGGCAGGTATTGGGTATATAGTTTTGAATTCTGTTTCCTGGAGGGTAGTGGTCTTCTTCCCCCACGGTGACCAACCGGGTTGGGGTGCTTTGTGTTGTTATGTTATGCTTTAGAGATTTTTTTATCAGTGATCTTCCGGTTCCTGGTGGTAGTTTAGTTCCTATAAGTGTTTTTGTCGGAGAGTGAGTAGGCTCTTTCGCGCATGAATTGAAATGCATCTTTCCTTTGCATTTTTGGGGTATTTTGTTTTGCATTAGAAGTGGCAGGGCTTGGGGTTTCTGATCTCTTCCGTTTTTCGTTTTCCTTATTGTCCATGTGCCTTTTTTCTTTTTTTAGTTGTAGTTCCGCTTTTGTTAAATCGTGGGTAATATATGTATTTAGTTTCATCTTCTTTTTATTTTTAAGGATTTGTATTTTTTTCTGCAGGGTGGTTGTAGCTAGTAAAATTGGTCTAGTTTTGCTTTCCTCGTTCACTTTTTTCCCCAATCTTTGCAGTCTGTCAATTTCCCCATATTCAAGTTGCACATCAATCTCTTTCATTGTTGAAGTTACTAGTATACTTAAGTCCTCATGAGTTTCCTCATTTGACTCTGGGAGCCCGTGGAGTATTATATTCTTCCTCTTGCTGTTTGTTTCAAGATTCTGTATCTTTGTACTTAATTTTTCGATTTCTGTCTTTAGCCTCTTATTTTCCTCTATTATCGGTAAGATTTTTTCATCCACCTTCTGTAAAACGGCTGCCGTGATATTTTCGGTTATAGTGTTTGTTTGTATATTCAGCTGATCTGTCATTTTTGATAATAGCAGTGACATTTCGGGGGATAACTGGGTGGACATCTTACCGTAAAACGGAATACGATAATGTACGCGTATCCGAACGTGTCTTCCAGTTAAGTATTTATTCTGAGGTGTCTTTGACGATTTATGTTGGCAGCACTGTCTGAATGTTTTACTTCCTTTTAGCTTGTCAGTGTCATTGTCAATTGTTCGTTTGATATTTTAACCTTAGTGTTTTGAGGTTATAAATGAATCGTATGATCGAAGTGATGACACTTTTTGTACTTAACTTTCGGTGTAATTTAGATTGTATTTCGACGATCCTTTGCACAAAGTTGAGTTGGAACAACACTGTTTTGCGGAGAGGTTATTATTTCTTGCGAAAACTATTTAAAATTGTTAGACCGTATCGCAAAACGTCTGACGTACAAGACAACCGGAACCGGAAAAGATTGGTCATAACCTGTGTCAATTTGTCCAAAAGGGAAAATAAACAAAATTTAAGATTTTTTCACTTTATTAGAACATCAGACAAATACCTACAGTACGCGGCAGAAACGTCACATAGGTATGAGTGACAGAGACAACGTTTTACAAAGCCGAAATCTCATTCTAAAGGTCGATGTACATTACTTTCTGCCGCGTACTGCAGTACAACACATTGTGTATACAGTTTATTTAAATAGCCAAAATATTCATTTATGATAATATAATTTCAACATTTAAGACCACAATAATATAATATATTCACTTTCTATATTATGAAGGACTACAGTAATTTGAAATAGACACAGATGTTTTTTTTAATCTGAAATTTTGTAAGGGGCTTTTACTGATGCCAGCCCCATCGTTACAAACACAGATATTTTTAAAATAACATTCCACTATATTATGACCATTGAATGAATCTAAAAGACAAGAAAAAGGAGGTAGTTCTAAAATTACATATTGACTTTAGGATACTGCTACATGGCTGTGGAAACAGATAGACAGACAGATCTCACATTTTCGCAATTATAATATTGGTATGAATTTAATATTGTATAGTACATGAAGTCCTTTAAATATTTAACATTAATTGTATTTTGTAGTATTAAATACTAGTTTCTTTGATATGACCATCAATTTCAAAACCAAAAAAACAGCTAATAAGCTTATTTCAAACTACGGGATATCAATATTGGCGTTCCCAACACTAGTGCCATTTTTTTTTTGGGAACGCCAATATTGACCGGACTATAATATAATTTATATCCCGTAGTGTGAAATAAGCTAGAATCTAGATATTTACCATGGATGGTATAATAACCTACCTTCACCTAAAAAAATGTTTATATTCTGATTGACGTAAACTGTCATACTTATCCCCACAAAATTTTCACCCTTATAATCTTAAAACCTATAAGATAACAATTCATCAATTCATAGATCAGTACTTAAAACTATACTTCCTGATTTTATTATAATTCTATGAACATAGATAATAGAGATGATTGATCGGGATTCTTTTCGCATTTAGGAATGAAACTTTACCCACTCTTTCTTCTATACTACAATGTGGGTTGTTTAACAGACATTTAACTACTTATGAGATCAATATAATATGTGGCATCCTTTGTACATACTATATAAACCGTAATACCCCACTTTTCTCACAGCCACAATTATTTTAAAAATATAAACTTTCTCTACTACTCACTTATACGCTATACTATACCAATAATATCAACTTTCGTGACTCGTTAAAACTAGTACATCGTCAGTATTAAAAGTAGTAGTAGTGTTACCATTTTTATCAAAAAACAGCAAAGGTTCTGTCAATCGCTAGTCCCCAGAACTGTCATTTCAGCATATTTTCAAAATAACAATAGTCGCTACACAGCTCTTTATGTAGTTTCAAGATCCATCATCAATTTATAAGAGCCATCGGAGTCCACACAGCACAATATATTTGCAATACTGCCCTTAGTCATGGGTATAATGGGATTTGCCAGAAATGCTGTACCATCAATGAAACTGTAGGGTCTTTTTGTCGAAATTTCTTCTAAACTCTCCATCAACTCAACGTTGTACCAGCACAGTATAGCATTCGCATCGCCATCATTCTTTATCGTCACATTGACAACATCAGAACACAAATGGTTACAATTCCCCAGAACGATCGGGTCTGACATCGGTGTGTATTCCAAATTTGTAAAGTCCAGACAAAAGTTCTGCGATACTTGATACTTGTTAATATGTGTAGAAATTTTATAGCCCACATTCTCGTCGTATACCCTGTTGTTTATATCTAACCAATTGCTGCTAATTATTTGTGCTATCAGTGATACAGTCGATGGCATGAAAAGGCCCCCTTGTATGAGATGGGTGTTTCTTAAATATTCCGCTATTTCTTTGTATCGCACATCTATATCCCCACACAGCTCAAATATGTTACAGAATATTGCATGGTACTTCTCCTCTCTAAACTGCCCCTGGGTCCATTCATCCCCCATTAAGACGGTAATTCGAGACAGATCTACATCATTAGTAAGGAAAACAGTGTCCAGAAATTGTCTGTCACTTACAGTTTTAGCATAGCAAACTAAGGAGCGAATGCCTCGTTTCAGCATGAACATTCCGAATAGAGGGAATGGAGATAAATCAACAACTTTGACATCAGAGATCTCAGTCATCTGCCCGAGGTACACGTAAGCCATTCCAATGCAACTTTTGATCATCCTTATATAATCAGTATCGTTCAGAAATCTAAGAGTTTCCGGTGAGATTCTCATTGTCAGATCAGGATTTTCATGATCGGATTGCTTAGTTATTTTACCAGAATTTGTTAAAAAATCTACAGTGAACGTCTCATTTTCTACGAGGTTCCTAGGCAGAGAATCATAGAATACAGCTTGTTGCCATGCATTTGCTCTATTTTTAGTTCTGGGATCTGTTGTGATAGTTATTTTGGGAGTCAGGTACAAGTTAAACCAACCTATCAGAACATTTATCTGCCCACTCTCCAATGCTTTTAACTCGACTGAATATGGCTCAGAGCGGTTCAGCTTGTCCTGAATATCGTTCAGATTAGTGAAATCAACACTGACAACTTTAGCCCCCTCCGTCATGTACTTGATATCCTGGTACAGATGCACATCTTCACAGTCGTAAGTTTCATCGCATGATAAAACGTGAATATTATATTCTTGCATGTTGAGAAGTGATTTAGGATTCGGCTGCAACTGGTATTTAGCATTGAGCATATCGGAATGAGCTCCTAGAACAAAAAACTCTGCACTGTGCGGGATGACTTGTGCAGAGTTAGTCAACAAGTTTTGCCAGGCATGAGACAGCGACTGCAAGATATGCTCACCAAACAAACCAGCATCAAATAGCTCAGTCACTAAGAGGGAACGTTTTCCTCCTACGTCCATGTTGTTCATGGAAGTGGACATTTTATTCACAACGGCTACAGACATTAGTAGTCTGTTGTCCTCTAGAACACAGTCAGTGAGAGTGGTCATGACTTCTGAGCCATCACAGGCTGTGATGTGCAGAGGGTTACACTCTGTAGCAAACATAGCTAGTAAACCAGTCCCTGTGCCGAGGTCCAAGACAGTAGATTTAGTGGGCTTGATAATTTCATGAATAGCGGCCCGGTAGCCTTCATTGCGAGTCTTATCGTTGAGCATACGGAAATGCCAACGCTCGACCATCAAATTTTTCATTGAGTTCAAATTTTTTTCTGCCCTCACGTACCCGGCGTCGATTTCGAGCGCTTTTTGAAACTGACTCCAGGCTTCTGCGTAGTAACCGAACTTGTAAAGGTATTTACCGATTTCATTCATCAAATACACGTTGTCTGGGAACACGTTGATCGCTCTGCCGAAATTGGAGAATATTTCTTCGATCTTGTTAGCGGCCGCCAACACTTCATTTAGCTTCATGATATTCGATCTGAATTCCGGTTCAAAGAGTATTTTAAGTTGTGGATTTTTTTCGAAAGCCATCAAAAACAAATCCACGGCCTTTGCGAAACAGCCACTGGAAGAGAGTTGTCTGGCGTAGGCTATGTATTCTCTCGCCAGCGCCGACATCATTAATATGGAAAACACAACAATAAATATAATTAACGATTTACAATTTATTGCCGGATATTCTTTTATATTATTGTTATTTTCAATTCAATTCAATTCAATTCCCAATTATTGGCTTTTAGGTGTGCCAGCTGGGCACAGAGTGTTTCGCCAGTGTCACGTTTATGGAGAAGGCACGAAGGAGATTGTTCGGTGAGAGCTGTTGTACAGTTAAATTTTGAATATCTACAAAATAGTTAAAATTTTTTTTTTTTTTTGGTAGTTTGTTAGTTTGTTAGTCCTTAACCTAGAAAAAAAAACACAAATGATTAGTTGTCTATTAGATTTAAAACATTAGTTGGAGACAAACACAATAATATTTACAATTTAATTTTATTATATTCTATATATTTACATAAAAATCTACAATATGGACTAAACACAAACATTAATAAACATTCAACATTTATAGGACGAGGGACTTTGTGAGGGAGGACATCATAGAGAGGATGGAGAAGTTTGGGACAGTTGAAGAGGATGTGAGAAACAGTGCCTTCATGTAAGCCACACTCGCAGAGTGAGTTATCCCTTATCCGAAGTTTAGCCAGGTGGACAGGTGTACAAGAGTGACCGAGACGTAAGCGGGAGATAGTAGAGGAGATCCAACGATTCGCATATCTATGGCGAAAAAACCACGGTCGTCTTGGGATGTTTGGCTGGATGGATGCATAAAATTTACCCTTGATTAATTTTGATTTATTCCAACACATATTCCAGGATTTATCCATGTAGGATTTTGCTAGGGCACTTAAATCTTGTGGCGAATTTTTGAAGTGTTCCAGAGAACCAGATTCTATAGCTGTTTTTGCACAAGAGTCAGCAGTCTCATTTCCAGGGATACCTGAATGACCCGGGATCCAGACCAGCAAGATAGATAATCCTTTTTGATTACATGAAAACAGAGCTTCCCTGATCTGTAAAACGATGGAAGATCTTGATTTACTACGGAAAGGATTTTCCTTAATAGACATTAGGCAACTTAAAGAGTCAGTCAAAATAACTGTTTGTTGTATGTTATGGGATAGTGCATACAGGATTGCTTCCAATAAAGCAGTGGCCTCTCCTGTGAACACCGAAGTTTCGGGGGGACATTTGAATTTCAAAATTATTTTGTATCTAGGGATCCAGCAAGCCGCACCGACACATCCGCTAGGAGACAGCTTTGATGCATCAGTATAGATGAGAAGGTGATTTGGCCAATTTTGATGAATAATGGTTTGAAGTTTGGCATTAGTATCTGGAGACCCTTTAGTCAAACCAATATCTGTAATGATGGGAGGGTTGAATACCAGAGCTTTGTAGGGGGTAGAAAATAATGGATTTATAGGAAAAGTTGATATGGGATGGGGAAGGCTGGTATATTTTAAAAAGCTGTCCAACAAATATGAAGAAGTGTTGCGGGATTGAGGAAATTTGGATAGTTTGGTTAGTCGAGGCCAAAGGGGGTGAGATGACAGCTGTAACATCTTGCTGACAAAGCGGTCACAGAGGTATTGGCGACGAATGGTTAGAGGAGGATCAACACATTCCACTTGCAGGGCATTGGTAGGGGAAGTTTTCATAGCACCTAGAATAATTCTAAGGCACTTATATTGGACTTTATTAAGTTTATCCACAGCTGATTTATTGAAGGGATCTAAAACAAACATACAATAGTCCATGTGGCTTCGTACTAGAGCGTTATACAATAATTTTAAAGAATAAGGGTGGGCACCCCACCATACTCCCGCTACTGCGCGTATAACGTTAATACCCTTTTCGCATTTTTTCAACACGTGTTCAGAGTGGGCAAGTCCAGTCAGTCTGTTGTCTAGATAAATACCCAAAAATTTAGATTTGTCTGCAAGGTAGATTGGTTGATCCTCAAATGAAAAGTGGAAGGTGGGAAGGGACCTTTTCCTTGAAAACACTACTGCCTGGCATTTGCCCACAGACAGAGACAAGCCATGGCCAGACAGCCATTGGCCTAGGTAAAACAAAGCAGAGTTGATACGACAGGATATTTCCTCTACACTGCCTGAGCTGTGATAGAGGACAATATCATCAGCATATTGTAAGATGTTACAAAAACTGTTGACCGACAATTCGAGATCATGGGTATATATGCTGTATAGCAGAGGGCTGAGGACTGAGCCTTGTGGGAGGCCTTTCCAGACAAGTCTGGGGGGAAGGTAGGTAGACTGATGCTTGACCAGAATGGATCTGCAGAACAGCAGATTACATATGAGATGGATTAACCTCGGAGGGATACTCAGATTTTGCAATTTTTGCCTGAGCACCGGAAGTAAAACATTGTCATATGCAGAAGCAATATCTAGAAATATACCCACGAGGTACTCTCCCTTTGTAAAGGCTAACCGAATGTCTGTTGTCAGTATGCTGAGACTGTCTGTAGTACTCAAGCCCTTCCGAAACCCAAATTGGGAGGAGGGAAGAATATTTCTGCTTTCTATTAGCCATTCCAATCGGTTTTTAAGGAGATGTTCTACTATTTTTGCCAAAGTAGATGACAAAGCTATGGGTCTGTAAGAATTTGGATCTAAAGGATTTTTTCCGGGTTTTAGGATGGGGATAACTATTTGGGATTTCCAAGAGTCCGGGATAATACCGATTTCAAAACATTTATTTATTATGTTAAGGAAATAATATTTAGCTTTGTCATCTAGGTTGGTCAAAAAGGAATATGGAACGCCATCTTCCCCTGGAGTTGAATCTCTGAGGCCGTTAAGAGCTGTTTGAAGCTCAGAAAAAGAAAAGGGGGCATCCATTTCATCTGTAATTGGAGCTGGCGCTGAATTTGGAAATGAATCCACATAGGGAACATAAGGTGGAGCCAGTTTGTCAGCAAAGTTGTTGAGCCAATCAGAAGGATTGTTAGAAGTTGGATCAGAATGGTTTAGGGAGCGACGGAATCTTCTAACATTTGTCCAGACAATTGTGGAAGGGGAACGAGGGCTAAGATTTTCACAAAAACGGATCCAGCTTGATTTTTTCTTTTTAATAACTAATCTTTTAACTTTGGCATCAAGTCTTTGGTACTTACAAAAGTTGTCTTGGGTCATGCAGTTTGAGTATAATTCCTCAGCAGCAGTTCTTTGTCCAAATAAATCTCTGCATTCCTCATCCCACCAGGGAGAGGAAAGCAGATGATTTTTGGGTGGATGTTTTTTAGGAATATGGGAATCGGCCGAAGATTTGAGAGATGTTACAAATAGGTTGTAGCAAGTCAAAGCACTTTCATCACCTTCCAACCCTGGGAGAGAGTCTATCATGCAATCCACGGATTGAGCATAAGCTGCCCAGTTTAGCTTTTTTTTAAGGTTATATTTTAGAAGAGGGTCATGGTTAGGTTGGGGGAGGGATCTATTGTTTAGTGAAAGGACAATGGGAAAGTGGTCGCTGCCGTGTGTCGACGGGAGGATTTTCCAAGAAATTTGAGAGGCAAGGTTAGGCGAACAGAGAGAAAGATCCACGGCAGTTTTTGGATTCTGATTAGGGAATACCCTGCGGGTTGGAGAGCCATCATTGAGGATGCAGAGACCTACATCATCAAGAATGTCAATCATTATTTTCTCGTTATTTTCAAAAATTTGGTCAATCTTTGTCAAGTTGCACTGTCAAGGGCACAAATTGCAATTGTCAATGTCAACTAAACACAGAGAAAAACATAACAAGTCGACGACAGAATGCAAATAGGGATGCCTAACTCGATGGACTATTCGGTATCGATTTTTAGTCGATTGCAGCGATGTATGATCTAGTGTACATAATGATTCCATTGTATAATCCGAGCCAATTAAATAGTCGTTCTTAAAGTTAACCGTCAATAACATTTTTAGGCGTCAGTGGGACGCGCGACGCGATATCACGGAACACTATTACTATTACTACTAACACTATTACTCCCACAATAGCCCGAGTGCCGCACCGCACCACGCATTCGCCATCTGCATTAGTGTGAGTGCTACATTCGTACACAGTACACGAGTGCGTGGAACAATACCCGCACGATGAACTCGCACTCGCATCGTAGGTCAGCCAGTACTATTTAACTGCCGGGAACTACATATTGTACCTATTCTTTAGGTTACGCTTAGCCGACTTCAATACCTAAGCACTAAAAAATACCAAGTAAAAAACCGGCTAAGTGCGAGTCAGACTCGCGCAGCGAGGGTTCCGTACTCGGGTATTTTATCGACATTTTGCACGATAAATCAAAAACTATATATGCATAAAAAGAAATAAAAACCTGTTTTAGAATGTACAAGTAAAGCCCTTTCATATGATACCCCACTTGGTATAGTAATCTTACTTTAAAAGTTGAAAATAGCAATATTTGTTCATGAACACATTTTAATTTTTTTCTTGTGACGTAACCACAAATTCATAGTTTTTAGATTTTCCCCCTCATGTCTGCTATAAGACCTACCGTCCTGCCCATGACTCTAGGTCAAGTAGTAGAAGTATCCCATAGGTTTATTGACAGACAGACAGACAACAAAGTGATCCTATAAGGGTTCCTTTTTTCCTTTTGAGGTACGGAACCCTAAAAAACGATTAAAATTGAAGAATTAGTAAATCAAATATAACCTTTATCAAATTATTTTAAATCTACAAAATGCAAAATTGTAAATAACTATTTATGTAGAAAAAAATTAAAAATTAGGCCTTTTATATAATAGTTATTTTTTTATTGACAGAGATATACTGAATAAACACTGACACTGAGTATTTTCATTAGTTAGCTTACACTAGTTAGCACACACTACAAAAACATTTAAGAACACACTTCAACAATAGTGTTCCAGGGCCCACTAGTTACACCAGAAATATTGGGGCAGTAAAATGACTTTGTGAAGCAATCCAATTTTTCATATTTTTTAGGAGAAAATCCAAGCTGTCCATATTTATTCCATCCAGTTGTCCAAACTGTATCATCTTCGAGCAAAATGGCTGAGTGTCTAGTACCACAGGCTATATCCTTTACATTTAAATCAACTTCTCCATTTTCATCAAAAAGGTCAACTAGCGTAGGTGTAGCATAATTTTTCTTGGTCTCTACATTGTCTTGGCCATTTTTGTTCATTCCCAACTGTCCTGTATCATTCCAGCCCCAAACATACAAATCTCCATATTCACTTAAGGCTAGGGAATGCCAGCCGCCAGCCTTGATTTTAGTTATTTTTATTCCTGCTAATGCCTCAACTTCTGTTGGGACTTCCATATTTGTTAAATCTCCATGGCCTAGTTGCAGTCTCCTGTAAGAATAAAATATTCTAGGTGATTATAAAATTATAAATAATATCTATCCCAGCTGTACTCACGTGTCTAGATTATAAAATTCTTTTAATCTGTTTTAAAAAAGTTAAAGAGATGTAATACTAACTGACACACTTGCGCATTTATAATATTAGTGAAAATAGTATGTATTGATCCTCGATATAAATAACAAGATATGCCCAAGCAACTTGTAAAAGTTTATTCAATTAAAAAAGATTTTTATTTATTTATTTAAACAAAATTTTTCACGGTTTTGGAACCAAATAAATCAGCACCACCTCTTAGATAGTAATGAAGACTCATTTGAAATCCAGACATCACTGAGGTTGCATTGGTGCTAAAGCACCACTGAGTCGGTGCCATTTTGTTTGTTCAATGGCCCTGTCCATACGAAGTATTGATACATTTTCAGATTACTACAATACAAGGGCAAAGACAATAAATATAGAACAAACATACCTTCCATTCCCCCATGTATAAACTCGTCCTTCATCTGTAAGAAGCATATAATGTTCATATCCACATTCAACATCACAGACTTTTCCAAAGCAGTGGCGAGTATCCAAGTAGCTTGGCAATAGACCAGTATACACATGCCCTTCAGACGTTAAATAGATGTACACATTATTTGTTGTGACTACTTTAATAATTTCATCACTCATTTTTAACTTCTTGACGTCATTCTCCAAAATGGGCTGTTCTGTAATATTTACTCTCTTAAAATGCTCCGACTTAAAGTCATAGAACCATACAGATCGAGTCACGATCTCAGCTAATATCAGTGTATAGTCATTACCTGCAATAAGGAAATTTGACTGTTTTGAACTCCGGCACTGATCTGGAACTTTGACAATTTGATTATCTACACCTTTCCAAGCTCCAACTACAAAAAATGTATCGTCAATTTGGAAAATATTGTAAGACCAGCCTGATGTTACTAGCTTTGCTCGAGTTATATCAACTTTTGTCTCATTTTCCTTCTCAAGTTTATGGAAACCTTCAAATAAATGTTTACTATTCTTAAACCACTGTCCATATAAATTAGTACCAGTTACATAGTACATTTTTAAGAATTTTTTGGTTTTGTTTTTTGTTTTTATTACTTGTTCATTTCTTCTGTTGTGTCGTGTTGTGCTTAAATATATCTATGATAGTATTATAATTATTATAAGTACTATAAGTAGGTAATTATAATTATATTAATTAGTAATTATCCATTGTCTCATGTTTTAACTTCTTTTGTCGAAAAACAACGGAATTTGCACTTTTATTAAAGTAACACTTGGTAACACTATGCCAATTCAATTATTATTGTATTTCTAAAGATTATTAATCAATTTGCATTAATCCACATTAATCGAATCACATCAATAAATAACTAATCCATATATTACAAAGTACTCTTGTCTGTGACTAATCCACAGAAGATACTATATATAGCTACTGTACGACGTACGTACCTACTATACAACAAAGCCAAAGCTGTACAATCTAAACAAATCAAAACTATGTTTGAGTTTCCGGTGTGCCTGAAGTTTCCATTTTTCCCATGTCAAATGTTAAAATAATGTCAATGGTCAAAAATGTGAAAAAAATGACAAGTCCAATCCGTCCCATCCATAGATTATAGCTACTAGGTATATTACGTCCAATCTATCAAAACCTCTAAAGGTCAAGGGAGTCAAGGCCACGAACAGCTAAGAAATTAGACATTGAAACGAACCCGCACGGCGCGGCGGCGTTAATTTTGTTGTCCTCGTCCTCGCTGAAGTCATCCATTGTTCTTTCTAATCATTTATTTAAAAAAACCACAATTTTTAACTGAGATTTTAACTAGGATTTAACAACAACATTTTGGCCTATTTTTGATTTTTGCCAACAAAATGGCAACACCCATCGTGCTGATTCTTTCTCGTGTTGTTTCTCTTTCTTTCAAATTTATTAAAATGGCGGAAGCCGGCTGTGGTGCTTCTTATTTTCGTATTAGTTGATGTGTTTGATAATTTCTCTATAAACGAAGCAGAATTTTACGTAACTGATCATAGCTCGATTAAACAAAACATTAATGTTGATGGACAAGCTCGTGATTAAATAGGTATGAGTCCAGAGTGAAATGAAGGCTTTTGTGAACAAATCAATATGGCACTCAAGCTGGGAAAATGCAGGCTTTGCCTCAAACTGGGCGACTTCTACTCCATCTTCACGGTGGACAACAATATGCAGCTCGCCGAAATGGTCATGGAATGTGCGCGGGTGAAAGTAAGTATACAAAATAGCGTATCCTGACATAAGGTGAGTTCCCAAAAGATACGGACAACCTCATTGAATCAGCAAAGTCGTCATATCATTTCTACTTGTAAAATGACTTTGTGTTTCATGTTTTTCGATTTAAATTTGCTTTTTAGTGTTATCGTATACCAATTTGGCTCTTGAAAGTTGTAATAGTTCAACTTTGTCAAAATTATCAGATTTCATTATGTGCATCTATTTATTTAGGATCTACTCTACCTTCCGTAATTCGAGATTTACTTATTATTTGAATGAGTAAATTAGAAGATGGAATAACATTGTTATCAATATGATTTGGTTGTTTTACTACATGTTTACTAATATCTATATCTATTTTTATTCAGTTATTTTAAATCTCGTTATGGTAATCAATTGATAACATTCTTTGAATATTTTAAGGTTTATGTTACTAGAGTAACATGAACCAAGATTTTTGTGGAATTTTATTTATTGTAGGTATTCAATTTTAATTTGGGACCTACAGTTTTCAAAACCAAGTGAATTTTAAATTTGATCATACTGAAACTATGTAGATTCAATAAACATAATTATTTTGCAAACTTTACACAGGTATTTAACTTGAACCTTATCTGATCTTTTAAATCTGTTACTGCTTACAGTAATCCAAGTAATTCTCATCAGATTTGTAACTACTCTAGGAGTAAACATAATATAGTTAACATCACTTAAGTACTTATTACAATGTCATTGTTTGCTTATTACATTGGACTCTATGTGAAAGGGTGAACTTATGGTATATGTTGTTCTTGGAATGTTCTAGAATGTTTTATACTTAATGAAATTTTCACTTTTAATGTTTATCAAATTTTCAACTAAATGATTTTAGACTTATATTTTTAATCTTTTACATTTCACTTCATTTAACCTTCCAAGTCTATCTTTTTTTAATCCTGGTTTTTATCATTTATGAAATGCTTATCATATTCATTGTTAGTGTCACCACTATGATTTTACTTATCTTTAATATTTTAGATTTTGATATTGTTTCTATGTAGGTACATTGCTTGCAACTATCATTATTATTGATGTTATTTAAATTATATCATGATGATATGGGTCTCTTAGAATACCTATTTTTAGAATAGAATATCTCTTGTCCTTTTCTTGTCAATCCTAGAATAAACTTGACAAAAAGTGACAGCATTACAAAGTTTAACAAGTGCAAGTGGCCCATTGAATCTAAGTAGGTACTTACTGCTCATTACTTTAAAATAATAAATATTCAAATTGATTATGTTTACTATTTCAATTATTTCTACATCAGTTGTTAATTTGTACTAATAATGCTTTTGTGTTCTTTTTTCTGTGGTGAGGAATGTAGGTAAACAAATTTATATCCCTTCATATTATCTGGAAAGGAAGGTATTGCTTTATGCAATTTATCTTGCTTGTTTGATTAAGTAGGTATAATATGTAAGTATATCTCTTACATATTGTTATAGTTTTTTGTTTGTCTGTGTACTTAAAATAATGACTTTTCTCTATTTTAATTTTGTTTAAATTTTTAATTTGTTGCATTGTTTGTACTTTTTATAGAAGCATTAATGTTGAATCTTTGTTTTCTAAAAATACTTAGTTTCAAAGTGAAATACCAATTTTGTTATTTATTGAAAATAGTAATGAATAGTTATAGCTTTAAAAAATAATTCAACATCAATATAATGTCAAGTCTTCATTTACAAACATTACTAATAATATCAAAGAAAAGAAACATTATGTGTTAATTTTTGGGTAATATGGGTATATGAAATTCAAAATTTCAGCCAAATTAGTGCAGTCTTTATATCTATTATTAAGATTAAATTGTGTACCTATATTTAACGATTCACGTGAATGATTATGTCTATGTGATTACTAATTTCAAGTTAATTTACATAATTGTTATTAAGTAATTGTTATTACTAATTTTAGTACTCCTGATAATTGTAATGTGTTGAATATGCCAATAAAATTTTAAAATAATCAAAATTTATTTAATTCATGTAGGACAACATGTTTTTCCATAAAACTTTTGTCAAAAATACTCATTTACTTCATATTTGTTCCTGAAAGATAATTTTCTGAATTTTCCCAGATTTGCACAAATCATGTAGATGCATATTTGAAAAACATGTAAACATAAATGTTATGCGCGCAAAACTCATTACCATAAGCTTTCGATGTATGATTAGTCTACTATTTTCGAAAAACTAACTGAAGTTTGAATTTTTGCGGCTGGGTCTATCAAATTACCTTAATCGTCAATTACCTACTCTTTTTAAATTATAAAAACTAAAATAATCAATGTAACAATTTTCTATACTATCTCGTTGGTATAGTCGGTAGACTGATTGCATGATTACATAAAGCCATTAAATGCAGAGAAAAAATTATTGTTATTGTTCGATAGATATACGATGGCGACGGATTGCCGGACAAGATTTGCAGCGAATGTATACAGAAGCTGAGTAGCGCGCATATTTTCAAGCAGCAGTGCGAGCGCTCCGATCAGGAGCTGAGGCGCAACTATGTTCCGCCCCCAGGTACGCCTTGTAGCTTGATATACTTCAAACTTTTTCATTTTCATCATCAAGTGTGGCGGACATCATTGCGAAAAGCTTTTCTATCTAAATCTTTTAACTTTGGGTAACTCAGCCCTGTCCACCTTCTATCATCTAACCATTTTCGTCTTTGGCGACTTTTCGAACTTTTTCATCATCATTGCGTGCCCTCTTTGAAGTGAAGTCTGGCGATCATCATACGAAAAGCTTATCCTTTTTGAACTTATTATCATCTTCATCATCGCGTGCTCTCTTCGAAGCTAAGTTTGGGCGATCATCATACGAAAAGCTTTTCTATCTAAATCTTTTAAATTCGGGTAACTCAGCCCTGTGTCCCCACCCCCTTATATCGTCCAAACATTTGCGTCTTTGGTGACTTGGAGCCATTTTGCCTGTCGAACCTTTTATCATCTTCATCATCGCATGCCCTCTTCGAAGCTAAGTTTGGGCGATCATCATACGAAAAGCTTTTCTATCTTAATCTTTTAACTTCGGGTAACTCAGCCCTGTGTCCCCACCCCCTTATATCGTCCAACCATTTGCGTCTCTGGTGACTTGGAGCCATTTTGCCTGTCGAACCTTTTATCATCTTCATCATCGCATGCCCTCTTCGAAGCTAAGTTTGGGCGATCATCATACGAAAAGCTTTTCTATCTTAATCTTTTAACTTCGGGTAACTCAGCCCTGTGTCCCCACCCCCTTATATCGTCCAACCATTTGCGTCTTTGGTGACTTGGAGCCATTTTGCCTGTCGAACCTTTTATCTACTTCAGCATCGCCTAAATCTTCTTTTTAAACTTTTTCATCATCATCATCTTCATCATCGCATGCCCTCTTCAAAGCCAAGTTTGGGCGATCATCATTCGAAAAGCTTTTCTATCTAAATCTTTTAACTTCGGGTAACTCGGCCCTGTGTCCCCACCCCCTTATATCGTCCAACCATTTGCGTCTTTGGTGACTTGGAGCCATTTTGCCTGTCGAACCTTTTATCATTTTCATCATCGCCTAAATCTTCTTTTTAAACTTTTTCATCTTCATCATCGCATGCCCTCTTCGAAGCTAAGTTTGGGCGATCATCATACGAAAAGCTTTTCTATCTAAATCTTTTAATTTCGGGTAACTCGGCCCTGTGTCTCCACCCCCTTATGTCGTCCAACCATTTGCGTCTTTGGTGACTTGGAGCCATTTTATCATCTTCATCGTCGCCTAAATCTTCTTTTTAAACTTTTTCATCATCATCATCTTCATCATCGCATGCCCTCTTCGAAGCTAAGTTTGGGCGATCATCATACGAAAAGCTTTTCTATCTAAATCTTTTAACTTCGGGTAACTCAGGCTTGTGTCCCCACCCCCTTATATCGTCCAACAATTTGCGTCTTTGGTGACTTAGAGCCATTTTGCCTTCCATACCTTTCATTATCTAACATCTTCATCATCGTCTAAATCTTCTTTTTAAACTTTTTTATCATCATCATCATCATCATCGCGTGCCCTCTTCGAAGCGAAGTTTGACGGTCATCATACGAAAAGCTTTGCAATCAAAAGCCGCCTCTTTTAACTTCAGGTAGCTAAGCCCTGTCCATTCTCTTATATTCGTCTTTGGTCCAACCGTTTGCGTCTTTGGCGATTGAGTACTTTGCCTTTCGAACTTTTTTATAATCTCCATCATCGCGTGGCCTCTGTCGCTTCAATGAAGCGGGCTCTTTTAAGCTGTCTCTTCGATGAAGCGGGCTCTTTTAAGCTGTCGCTTCGATGAAGCGGGCTCGTTTAAGCCTGCTGACTACTTAATCTAAAATGGCATCTTCTTCTTCTACGCTCTGGGCTGGTTTCCGCACTTAAACGTTTCCATCTGTTTGTGCGTGGCGTGCCAAAATTTTCTCCTTCCCGCCTTCCATAGTTTGATAATATTTTTACATTTTTTTATATTATGTAGTTGTAATTATATATTTTTTCTAACTTCTTGAATATTTCTATGACGATAAACTTTCGGTTTCATTATTGTAAATGACATTTATAAAATTGGTTGTTACTCCTTTGCTACAAACAGGTTTTAGTTCAACTCCGCCGCCGAACAGACAAAGCAGTGACTCAGCGTTCTCATCGCATACTGAAGTTTCCAAGCCGTCTTCATCCACTGAGAGTCAAGTTACACCCGTCAATCGAAATAGAAAGAGAAGTAGAGACAGTGTCGATGAGGCGTCTTCAAGCAGTCGCTCGAATTATAAACCGGGTAGTTCCAAAAGAGTTGATGAACTGCGCATGACTCAGAAGAAACCGAGAATTTCACAGAATTCGGATTCAGACTATGAAGACAACAGCGCATCGTTATACTCCGCAGAAACCGATTCGGACGAACCGTTACAACATAAGTGTAAGCAGTGTTCCAAGTCATTCAGGTCTGTTAAAAGTTTGAGTGCACACTTGAAATCACATAAAAGAAAATCCAACACCCAAAACGCTCAGAGCGCTACTCCCGAAGAGCCAGCCAAAAAACAGAGGACGCAGGAAACGACACCTAAAGAAACCACACCCAAGGAACCTCCCAGGGAAATGAGAGATGCAAAGGACGACGATGATAAACTGAACTGTGACAAGTGCGGGAAGCAGTTCAAATTGAACATAATGCTGAAGAGGCATTACGATCTTTGTGGCAAATCTCCACAAAAAGAGCTCCTAGTCTCTTTAGAGCCTTTAGATATTATCATACCAGCTATAAGTCAACCCGCGAAGATAGATTGTGACATGTGCACAACCAAGTTTAAAACTATAGAAAATCTAGAGAAGCACATGAGAATCGTGCACGCGGCTGTGTTGAAAAGGGAGAGAGTTTCAATTTCATACGAGAATGGTTTAGTAAGCGTGCCATGCGTGTTTTGCAACAAACCGTTTGAGGATTACTACGTCCACAGCGCTCACCTGTCGACCTGTCCTGAAAAGACTGATACAGTGAACTTTGAGTGTCCCGTCTGCAAGAAAGTTATAGCTAAGAAAGCGTCGTATGTCCTCCACGCGAAGATGCATTTTTTTCAATTAGCTCCAAAAGATCCTCCTCCTGAGATACCCAGCACTACTAGCAGTAGTCGGGAAGGGAAGGAGCATCAGTGTCGGATGTGCACTAAGAAGCTGCCGTCCCAGGAGGCCCTGATCAATCACCTCGCTGCACATATGAATAAAGTAGAAGAACAGGACGAAGACGACACGCTTGCCGCCGATGACATTGATAACGAATCGAGGTATGCTTTTCAAATTATGTTTTGTAGTCTGTTAAATGTTATCTATATCCGTACTAATATTAAAAATGCGAAATTGTGTCTATCTGTCTGCTACCTTGTCACGGCTCATCTGTTACCGGTTTTGACGAAATTTGATACGGAGATAGATTACTTCCCGGGGACTTAGGGGCCCGGAAAATCAAAGAGTTCCCGCGCAATTTTTGGATTCTTTACCCAAGGGTAAAACGGGACCCTATTACTAAGACTCTGCTGTCCGTCCGTCTGTCTGTCTGTCCATCTGTCCGTCTGTCACCAGGCTGTATCTCATGAACCATGATAGTTAGACAAACAACAAATACTAAAACACCGGCTAAGTGCGAGTCGGGCTCGCGCAACGAGGGTTCCGTACTACAGTCGTATTGTTTCGATATTTTGCACGATAATTCAAAAACTATGATACATAAAAATCTGTTTTAGAATACACCTTTCATATGATACCCCACTTGATATAGTTATCTTATTTCGAAAATTGAAAACACTAATTATTAGTTCATGACTTTAATTTTAATTTTTTTTGTGTGATGTAACCACAAATTCACAGTTTTCAGATTTTTCCCCGAATGTCTGCTATAAGACCTACCTACCTGCCAAATTTCATGATTCTAGGTCAACGGGAAGTACCCTGTAGGTTTCTTGACAGACAGACAGACAACAAAGTGATCCTATAAGGGTTCCGTTTTTCCTTTTGAGGTATAGAACCCTAAAAGAGCTAGTTAAATAAAAAATGCGCGTGTTTTATTCAAATTTTCTTATTCAGAGCAAGTACCGTCGAAGATTCAGCATCCATACATTCGGACTACACCTCGCACATAACCAGCGGCCCCCTGACATGTAGGTACTGTGACAAGAGCTTCAAATACAAGAAGGCTTTGAAGTCCCATGAACTTAAACACACCACTGGAGAAATAAAGACGGAGCAACCGGAGAAGAAGCACAATAATTATTTGAATCGGACAAATAATTCGTATCAGTCGGAGTCAGATATGGAGTCTAGTCAAGATGAAGGCGAGGAGGACAATACTTGTGATATATGCGAGAAACAGTTTTCGTACAAGAGGCTGCTGATAAAACACAAGCGGACTAAACATTGTATGACAGCGGGGACGAAGAGAGCGAAAATTAATTTAAAGGTTCGTATTTACTGATTTTACTGGTACCCAGTTGTTCTTTTAAAAAAAAGAATTTTTACTTGGTGGAGCTTTACTTGATTTTGGTAAGGTGGTAAGGTAAGGTAATTTCAATAACAATGTTGTTAGGTAACTTATTGACAAGTTGGGTATTTTCCTACTTTCGAATTTGATAAATATTATTACTTTATTATAAACTAGGATAAAAATAATGACGTACGCTGAAAAAAATATTGAAATCCAACAAAGATTTACAAAGTTACAGGCATTTTAATTTTGGAGTGGGAGGGTCTTCTAACCCTTCCTCGCAAAACGAAAATTGTATTGTGCACGAAGCTACCATGGCATTAGTAAGGAGTGACGTCAAAATCTCTGTCTAATCAGAAATATTTAAATGCTTATAACTTTTTTCTTATTTGATCGATTTAATTAGTTTTTAGGGTTCCGTACCTCAAAAGGAAAAACGGAACCCTTATAGGATCACTTTGTTGTCTGTCTGTCTGTCAAGAAACCTACGGGGTACTTCCCGTTGACCTAGAATTATGAAATTTGGCAGGTAGGTAGATCTTATAGCTGACATTTGGGGAAACATCTGAAAACCGTGAATTTAGGGTTAGATCACACAAAAAAAATTAAATTGTAATCATGACCTAATAATTAGTATTTTCAACTTTCGAAGTGAGTTACTATATCAAGTGGGGTATCATATGAAAGGTCTTCACCTGTTCATTCTAAAACAGATTTTTATTTATTTTTATGCATCATAGTTTTTGAATTATCGTGCAAAATGTCGAAAAAATACGACTGTAGTACGGAACCCTCATTGCGCGAGCCTGACTCGCACTTGGCCGGTTTTTTTAGTTTACGTCATTATTTTTATCCTAGTTTATAATAAAGTAATAAAAAAAATTGAGTCAAATACCCAATTACAAGATAGATTGAATATAGAGATCCAACATAAACTAGCTATATCTTAATGTTATTCTCTTGAAGGACTGCTCAGTGCGCTGCCTGATCTGCGACATAGAGATGAAAGTGAGCGCGATCAACGAGCACAACCAAACGCACATAACAGCCAACATAAGGCCCAGAAACCTGTACACTTGCAAGGAGTGCGGCGAGCAGTTTAAGAGTTGCAGTGGGCTCGCGAACCACATCAAGCTAGTGCACCGGCTCCACCAGCCGCCCACTAGCAAGAAGATCGTCGTGCCGTCAGCTGATGTGGCGGATTTTTGTGAAGTCGTTGTGACAAAGGTATGTGTAATAGGGCTTGGAAATCTGACTATTTTTCAGCTCCGGATTCGGGTTTTGATGCTGAGCGTTCCAAATCCGGAGTTCTAGAGTTTCAAAGCTTGAATGGGATTAAGTAATGCGTTTGATTTAAATATTTCTTGCACGTAAATAAATTTTTAAGTCTGTTAAGCATGAAATGAAACAAATTGGTTATAAAAATGAAAAGGAAACTTTATTTTACGACCTGGTAAAATTATTATAGTAAGATTTTTCTTTTACATTTTTATGTTGTTTTCTATCGATGAAATTGGTTAATTTCATCCCTGTTTGATCAAATTAAGTGAATAAATTAAAAAAAAAGATAAAAATAAAAAGCTACGAAAAATAAAAATAAAAAATATATCAAAAAAATTGAAATGAAGCAAATGAATACAAAATAAACAATTAATAGTAAAAAAATAAGACTGATTAAAAACATAAATTTATTTATTATTATATAAAAAATTAAAAAATAAAACATTAAAAATTAGATATGAAAAAAACAAAAATTATAAGTAATAGTAGTAAGTATGTCAGAATATTAATAAAATCTTGTACCTAAAAAACCTAATTTATGTTAGTCTATACTTAAAGAACCTCGTTAGCAGTACGAAACTGTCCAGCAATTTCCATTATAGTCCTCTTGGAAATTGCTGGTGTGCGGCCACTAAAGACCCAATTACAGTCCTGTGTAATGAAATCCTTTCTTCTGTAAAGTAGCGATATCCGAGCAAGTCGGAGAAATTAATAAATAACAATAATTTATTTATGAGGTAAAAAATAGACCATACATATTAAGGATTTTACATTCCAAATTTCGATTCGAATTCGGTTTAGATTCGATTTTGCAGATGACAACCCTAACTTGAATTAAACTTAACTGTCGTAGGCGGAACCCCTGGACGAGCTCCAGAGTCACAACGGCTTTGGAGAGGTTTCCGTCGACGCGAGCGGCTTCACGTGCCCCGTGTGCAGCAAGACACTGCCTACCCTCATCTCGCTCAAGCGCCACGTCAACTGGCACAAGAACGTTGGCAATAACATTGAGAAGAAGCTGGAGTGCTTCGTTTGCAAAGAGGTAAGGTTTCTTCATATTTAAGCTGGTTGCATGAGCCGTTGAACTGCTTGCAGGAGGTGTTGAAAACGGAAAAAAATTGTCACAAAATTTTATTAAAAAATGTTATAACCAAAATACAATTAATTACAAAAGCAATTGATTACTATTGAAAAGGTGTAAATTTAAAATCTGTGTTGTTTCACTGTCTTAATAATTATTGTTAATTTGTAACATTATCTATTATTTTTGAGGCAGTTGAATAATTTAACCTATTATGCGTACTATCCCAAGGTATACAACACCGCACTTTGATGGATTTTTATTACTGTGATTTGTTGCAGATCTTCCGCTTCCAATGCCACTACAAGATCCACATGCGGCAACACTACCAAGATCCCAACATTGATCCCAAACTGCTAACGTGCGATATATGCGGCCGCAGGAGCAAGCACCTCCGCGCTGCGCAGGCGCATATGAACTTTCACAAGCAGACGCGCTTCAAGAACAAGGACTACCAGTGTGCGATTTGTAAACGAGTATTCCAATATAGAAAAGTGTATCTTTCTCATATGGCAATTCATTTCAAGCGCGGCGAAAGCGCTGCAACTGCTGTCGTTGGCAGCGTCGTCCCGCTCACACGAGACGACAAGAGATACGACGGTACGCACACTTGCCACCTGTGCGGCAAAGTATGCGACTCCGAGAACTCACTCAAGTGCCACGTCTCCTGGCACAATTCCAAAACGCTACTGTACGGCGCGCGTCACGAATGCGAATACTGCAACGTCATGTTCACCAATAAGAGGAGACTCGAGCTTCACACGCGTACGCACTTCGAGGACGAGAACGGCCCGTACAAGTGCCATATATGCGGGAAAGGATTCATCGTGGAAGACTACTACAAACGGCACGTGAAAGGCCATAACTTCGACCACCAGTCCCATAAAAAGCGCATCGAAAAGCTAAGGAAGGATAAAGTGAAATGCCCCATCTGCGAGCGGTACTACCCCGATCTGATCCATCTCATTCGACATCTCCGACGTACTCATCCAGAAAGCAAAATGATCAAAGAGGACCCTGATGCCCCGCCTCCCATCTATTACTCGTGTAAACTGTGCGCCAAGGTTTTCCTCGACGAGAGACGATTACAACACCACGAGGAGGCTCATTTGAGAAAACCTGAATTCTTCAAGTGCAAGTTCTGTGGCAAGAAAACTATCTCGCTCAAGAATCATAGAGTTCACATAAAGGGGCATTTGACCCAGAAGTATATTGACAAGCCCCTGAAGTGTCCTAGTGAGAACTGTGAAGAGACGTTCCGTCGCGGCTACGACTTACATTACCACTTGCGGGACGCGCACGGCATTACTGAGACGTGGATCGCCGAGCGCGGCCCTCAGACGCTCGACGGCCCGCTCAAAGAGCTGCAATGTTCCATATGCTACAAAGTGCTCGCCAGCAAAGGCAACTATGAAAGACACGTGGACTATCACAATTCTCTCCGATGCAATTACTGCTTCGACTTCTTCAACAGTTTCCGCTTCCTCGAAGGCCATTTGACTTTCAGCTGCGAGAAGAAAAAACTTATCGGCGACACCGAAATCTACCCTAAAAAAGTCAAGTGTAGCATTTGCTACAAAGCTTTCCACTTGCAAGTGAAGCTCGACTGCCACATGCGTACGCAGCACGACATCAGAACGTTCAAAGAAGCATCTGAAGGTAAGAAGGAGATAGTGTGCGATTACTGCTTCAAGGTGTTCGAGAATGAGTATGCGCTGAGCACGCACAAGATCTACCACCGCACTGTCGGCTTTTATGGCTGCATCTACTGCAGCAAGAAATTTAACACAATGTCAGCCTACCGCAAGCACAAAAACCACCACTTTGCGCAGCTCAATGTCGACAACCCTACCAAGTGTGAACACTGCGATGAGACATTCGTCGCCTTCCGAGAGATGATATACCACATGCGAGACGAACACGGCGATGATAAGGAGTGGATCATACTACCGAAGGAGTCCATTGAGGAGAAATGCAACATTTGCCACAAGATCTTCTTCAATCTACACAAACACTTAACTTACCATGAAGAAAACAGATGTAAAAAGTGCGGGGAGTACTTTTTCTCGCAATTGGACTACGATAACCATTTGTGCGCAATCGACAGCGACGAAGAAGTCACTGAAGTCAACACTAACGGTGTGCGAACCGTTTACGAAGAGTGCACCTTCTGTTTCAAACCTATCACCAAGAAGAGCTCAAAAAAGAAACACGATATAATCCATAAGGGATCAGGGTCTATATCGTGTCGGTTCTGCCCTCTCAAGTTTAAAACTATTGACGCGTTTAACATTCACGCATTCTCCCATCGAAGCAGGAAATACAAGAAGAAGCCAATCAAATGTCGTAAATGCAAAGAAAAGTTTATTAAATATGGACCATTTATGAGGCACATGAAGGAAGCCCACAAGTCTTCTAAAAAACTTCATTATAGAGCCACAGTGATGCCCGAAGAATGCGCCGTGTGTCATGATAACTTTCCCAATTTGCACAATCACTATCGCGCGCATTTACAGAACCAATGTCAGCAGTGCTTCAAGTATTTCACTTCCTTCAAACTGTTTTCTATGCACGAATGTGATAAAGAAGACTCTAATCCATCTAAAGTGTTCACAAGTGACCTTAACTTGATTGAGCTTATTAACAATTATGTTCCTAAAGATGAGAAGGATGACGAAAAGTACTATGGTTACGAGGAAGAAGATGACGACGAAGAAGAACAAGTGGCTGTTGAAGCGGTAAAAGAACCTGCCACTTTAAAACCTCAAAAACAATATAAAGCTCCAAAACAAAATAAACCTCTAAATGTAAACAACAAACTAAATCAAATTCACGTCCGCGATCTGACGTCACAGGATGAGGACAGCCAAAACTCTATAGACATTGACGAACAAAATTTGCACGAGATGGCACATGCGCCGATTATATCGGACGTTCTTTCCCTTTTTAAACAAAAAGATGACAAAAATTATGATAGTGACGTTGTAATTTTAACAGATGAAGATTCTGTAGGTTTTGATAACAACATTATGACTGTTATAACTATAGAAGATTAAGGTCACCTAGGTGTAGTAGGTATTTCACATTTGTAAAAATTGACAAAATGAGCGCTAGATACATATGTTTACCACAAAAAGTTTAAACAATCATTGGAACTCGTGGTTATTTTAAACCTGGCAGATTTCCCATACAACATCTATCAATTTAGTCATCAGTTGAACTTGTTTAATTTTTTGTGGTAGGAGTGGTTTTATATTTGTTTGTTGACAAAAACATGCGCTGATTTAACAAAGAAGATTTTGTATATTGAATTTATTTACACTATAAACCGGTGGAATTATTGCGGAACGTCAAACCGCAGTACAAAGAGCCATAGAGAAGCAACAGCAACAACAACACTGTAAATCAACTAGACGTTGGTCAGTTTCAACCAGATACAACTTGTTTGAATACTCTTAATTTACTAGAATATATTTGTAATAAATTAAACTGAAACGTAGTAACTAATTATTCAAAAAATAATGTTGCATCACTTTTGGTCTTGCATAGAAAACATCTTGAAAGTATTGACTTTAGTTTTATTCAAACACTTATTTAGGTTATCCTTCAAGATTTCTAAACAAAGGAGTATTTCTTAAGACTAAGACTTAAGACATATTTAAGTGTAAGTCATTATGGTTTCGTGAGTTAATTGCCATGTGGGTAGTTACATTTTTTAAATCAATGTCGATTATAGGTGTGCGCTATTGATGACAAAATTCTATAAAGTTGATCGCATACTATAGGTATAGCGCATAACTGAGTAGGCTCCTGCGGTAGTGGAGCGGTGCGGGAGGGTGACAGCCTCATGGAGTGTGGAGCCGCACCCCTCCACTACCGCAGCAACCTACACAGTTACGCGTTATGCCTGCAGTTCCCTTTAGAATTGTTGTAAATAAAATTTTAAGGTATTTGGTTTAGTACTGCATTGTCTCACATTGCATTTACTTGTGATAGGTAAGTGCCCGGCAAATAACTTGAGCATTAACGCGATTGGCTGGCGAATAGTAGGTTCACGCGATTGGTTGATCAGTCGGCGCGAGTGCACGTGATTGGTTGATTCTTCCCTTTCTCCCACTACACTGCTTCATGTCCAAGTTGTTTGCCGGGCACTATAAGTAGATATAACATTTTTTACTTTAGATTCTTAAGTCCACGCCGGCGGATCGGAATTTTCTGTCATTGTGAAAAGTTTGTGTGATTTTTTTGATAATTCAGTTTCCAAATCTTTGTTAAGTGTTCATAGAAATCAGTAAATCAATAATCCCAAGATGCCAGACGAAAAGAAGGGAGAAAGCGAACACATCAACTTGAAAGTGCTAGGATAGGACAACGCTATTGCCTATTGTGCAGATCAAAATCGAGAAACACAAATCATTAAGAAAATTGATGAATGCATACTGCAATAGGGTGGGTTCTATCCATCCAAGTAGTGAGATTCAGACGACGTGGGTATGTCATTCTGTGGTGTCTTCTGGTATGTGTCGTCCAGGTGGAAGATGGAGATACAATAGAGGTGTACCAGCAGCAGACGGGAGGCACCCCAGTGTAAATTGTATCATAAGGAACTGTCCAACTGTGGGGAGATCATACCCAACTCAAAAGTTTTATATTAAGTTAATTTAATTTATAATAAGTTTTCTGATTCTATTCTTATGAACAATTAATTATGGTTTAAACACCAAAGAAAGTTTTAACTAGCTTATATTGCACATTGTTTTTTCTGCCTAAATCTGAAATTTGGTGACATTTGGTGTTTTTAATAAATTTTACATTTCTCGTCCTTTGACTAAAAAGCGTTAACTGCAAAAATTGTTTGAATTATCCGCAAAAAGGTGGTCAATTAAAAAAAAAACTAATGTTCCTAAAAAGGGATGCCATCTAAAGACCGTTAAAGTTAAAGGGTTTTTAGTTAGGTAGGTAGCAAATTTTTTTTAAACATTATTTTTTCTAAAAAAAATTTGGTGACAACTCTATTGCGGTTAACAGCTTTTTAATAAAGGACAGCCGATTTCAAGCTTGAACCGGTTGGATGAATAAAGTTCGATAGAAGTGTGTTACTCTACGGAAGACCATGATATACAAGGAACCACAAGTTTAATTTACTATAAGTAATCCACCAAAACACACATCTTTGTGGTACAACGTGCAGCTACTTTGCAGCTTTACTATTGTACATTAGAGAGTTTTCATCTCCTGAGGATGCTCTGGTGTCAGAGTGAAACATACGTTGAGTGAGTTCTAAAAGGATTGTGGTGTCGTGTGTTGGTGATGTGTATTGCTTGCTTTTTCTGCTACCTTAATAGTGGGAGGGCTGGCGGTGCATATCGCATGCTGCATATAGTACCATACAGATTTGTCTGTTTTGGCAGATTATAGCAAATTGTAATTGTGGTTCCTTGTAAAGCCTGACCAGTAAAATAAAATACCTCGCCATATCGCGGAAAACCCGTGGAACTAATTTATACAAGACCATAATTTATACATAGATACATAGTAGGTACTTAGTGACCATAGACCATATACTAGTGGCGTGGCGCCCCCAGAGCAAGTTTTTATATTTCTGGTCAGCCTATTATAAGTATAAATTTTTATGAATAGTTTATGAAAAAATCATGTGTAAATATAGAATGTTTGCCGGCTATGAAGCTGCCATATTTTTAAATTACTATCACCATAAAAATGCGAATTTGATTATAACTAAATGTTTTGAGATAAGTCTAATTTGAATAATCAGGAAAAATGTTGATTTCGTTATGTAGATCAGGCTCATGTAATATACAGTCATGTGCATACAATAGGGTATTTCATACCAAGCGAAAAAAAAAAAAAATGTAGGTATAAACAAGATTTCCCTTTTTTATCTATTCTACAAGTATCCGAAATGCACGAAGGTGTAACCACCATGATGAATCCCGACTGACGTCACATCGATTGCGGTTGTAATGTAAACACTAGCACTTGTATATCAAATTAACAAAAATAAGGGCCGATTTTTCACAGATAAACTTAACTGACGACTAGGTTTGCGTAGTTACAGATTTCCTATACAATAAAACTGTCAAAAACTTTCTTCTTCTTATTTTTCTTTGTGGATTTCAGTAGTGATTGTCAAAAACTTTTTCTTATCTATATTATAAGTTGTATTGGTGACACGTGAATCCACAATTTGTTCGGTGTTTTTATACTAGTATTCCAATATCCAACATTCAGGAACTGCACACCAATGTTAAGATTTTAAATTCCAAAAATGTACTCTTTCCAAAGAAAATGGTATTGTTTCTCAATCCGTGTGACGTCATGACGCCTTATGAACCCAAACACAATTGCGACTAGCGTTTTCGCGGGGAAATTTGAAATACAAAATTTAAATGCATTTTTGTCGCAATTATCGATCGAACAGAATTTTTGGTAGTTTATTATCTGCTACGATCAAGTTAAGATACTTTTCAATAATGGGTAAAATATTCTGTTAAGAATTACTACTCATACCTACCTACTTCTAGACAAATGTAGCAAACATGTTGTTTTAACTTTGTTGTCATATAAAATCATTCTAACTTTTAAACTTAAAATTTATGCTTTATTTATACATTTATTACTTAGATTTATATTTATATATATGAGAACTTTGTGTCAATTGTCATGTCAAAAGTATGACTTTAGTCCTATTTTAAATGCGAAGCACCACTACAAAATCGCTTTTTACTTAATTATATGCACACGACTGTACGTAGACGCGTGCTTGACTGATGGTCAGTACTCGGTAATATATTTATGTATCTAGTTGTACCTACCTATTGTTGTTTTTTTTTTTGTGAATCATGTTTAAATGCGATCTCAGGCTAGGTTTTTCTACAAAAGTGGTGCTGTTATTGCGCTTAGATGGGCAATTTTGTAAGCAATTGATGCTCGGCAATACGTATGGATCGGTTTGGAGTAATCTGGAGCAATCATTTCGCATAACATTGCTGAAATTTTTAGGCATTGCTGGATATTACCTAAAATTTTCAGCAATGTTATGCTGAATAAATAACTGCTCCAGATTGCTCCACTTAAGCGCATGCGCACGGAGTTGCAGCGGCTCTGCGGCGACTTCCATATAAATTACAGATTCTAACGGTCGCCGTCAACTGAGCTGCCGGGTGACTTGTCGATCGTGCGGTAATTGCTCTTACCGCCCCAGATTGATCCATACGTAAATTACCGGAATTCCAATTGCCCGTGTGAGCGTACCTAGCGTCGAGTGGTGTCACTGAAACCTTGTCTGTAGAAACAAGACTGCGCCACATATAGCAGGCGCAATGGCGGAAGCGCTTTCCTAGGAAACCCTAGCTTTAATCTGCTTTTTATAATTAATTTAGGTGCCAAATTCACAAATTCGTATAGGTACCATAATGTGAGAAATTATATAAAAAGTGGTATCTATGATTCTGTTGGACTGCCATTCCTTTCACGGCTGTTCTCTCTGACAAATATTGTTTCTTTTTACTAAGTAGGTATATATTTATTAAGTAGCTATTGTATAGGTACCTATGTAAATAAATTTAGGTACCTACATTATATATTATAAAATGTCGAACAATACCTAGGTAATCGTTTTTATTTGTCAATACATTAGCCTTATTAATCTATTCAAACTAATTTTTGTTACTTATTGAACGCGATTCACTTTTGAAAATTCAACTTGAATAAAATATGAATGTGTGCTTTTGTAAATTATAGCTATTTATGCAGACCTCAATAATAAAATAGGTAATAATAATAATTGTTCATGGTTCCAAGTGAGGTCTAGCCCCTTAGTTTTAGGGTAAAATTTGATATACCTAATGATTCGTTAGATATTACCTAAGAATGATTACTTATAAAGGGAGGTGTTATTAATTTTAATTAAAATATTATGTTACATTATTTTCGAAGTCTTTATTTGTGATACGGGATACCTGAACTCTGACCATAGAGATGTCATATTCATAGAGAATGCAATGCAAACTGCCTCAATATGACTTACGGCGGTAACGCTCTCACTCGATCCGAGTCCGTGAAAAGACGTTCCGAAGTTGTCTTTGATGTTTCCGCTTTTATGTCCATAATATTGTTATCTTCATCGTATTTTTGACTACGAAAAATAAATTAAAATGTTTATTCGTTTTGCTTTTGAGCCTATATTTTTGTAAATCAGTGGAGGCGTCTTTGACGCCATTTAAGAAGTTTGCTCCTCTATTCATACGACATCTCTCTGATGATTCTAGGATTCGATTGAATTTGTTATTTCAATAATCTCATAATCTACGATGTTCCCTTTTGGAGGAAACAAGAAAGAATTTGTAAATAATAAATAGTGTATTTAATCGTATTGCATTTTATTACTTGAAACTAGCTATTATGCACTTGTTCGATCCGAATCCGAGACAAACCGGGTCTTTGGTTTCGGATAAGACCAGTGCACAAGAGCCATAATCCTTCCTCCTGCTAAGCAAAGTAGGTATATGCACTAGCAATAAAACTTGCAGAAGTCATTCTGCAAGAAACTGCGTAAGTTACATTTACAATCAACGGAAAAACTTGCAAAAAGTGACTTTCTGCGAGTGTTGACAGTAGAAGTGGCTTGCAACAGCTGCTTCGTCTTCTGTTGCTAGTGGACACTTGGCATTAAGCTATAGATGTGGTGTTTTGAGGGTGCCTGTCCATTACAGTGACGCGGAGAAGTGCTTTGCAAACCATTTCCACGGACGAGAGAATCTTAGCGATAGTCTCGACATATGACATTCTCCATAATATTTTGAAAGGTGTGTGAAGTCTACCAAACCGCTCACGGCCAGCGTAGTAGACTATGGCCAAAACCCTTCTCACTCTGAGAGGAGATCCGCGGGCCGCGTGTTCTGTAGTGAGCCGGCTATGGGTTGATCATGATATGACTATAAGATTGGAATAGGTACGTCTCCGCTCAGCTTCGCTTCAGTGGAAACACACCCTAAAACGATTTAAAAATAAAATCAATTGGATGTGCGGAGAGACCGAAGGAAGGAATATGGGAATAAAAAATACACATTCGAAATGTATTAATTAATTATTTATTTAGTCAACATAATAGTTACAGGTGGTTATATAACATTGCTTTTATTAGTCACGGCGTCTGCAGTCTCGCTGGAAGCTCTGATTCGCAGATATTCTAATCCTAAACGACTTCCTTTAAGGGTAATTCTTCGCTAGGTTTTATTTCCGCCTTGGACAGGTTTGACATCGAAAATTGCGTTTCGCTCGTGTTCACGATTTGAATAACTTTGCAAATCAGCGCCCCGATTTAACAATTAAATAGAAAACATAGTTCAATATTATAAAAATAGCTTTGCGTCTTTATTTACAATCTATAAATTTAATTGCTACGGCTATAACAATAGATTACACGGCACCTGTTTTTTATGGTGTTATAGTGATACGTAAATTGATACAACGTAATGACGGTTCAAAATTTATATGGCGTGGCTGTAAGAAATTCTTAAGCTGGGTATGCCCATCCATTGTTTCGGGTTGCATGACCCAGTATTCATAGACATAATTATTAAGGCTAGTCTAAAGTTAGCAACCCATTTTGCGTTATTGACGGCGAAAGCGTTAACGGTAACCGCAGTCCGTAATATAATTTTAACAGCTTGTCATGCAACCGGGTCTTAAACACAAGGACAGCATCCTTTACAAAAATGGCCTTGGCGGAAAAGGAAAGTTTTTTGTTTTGTGAAGATTGCGCTTCAAAGCTACTTAGTTGTATAAAGAAATATACAGCACGCAGCCAAAAGTGATGAACATCGATCTTTAGAAGGAGACAGCAGATTTGTAGAGCACTGTCTCGGTCGTTGAACCGACAAACCGTCATATGGGTATGAGTGACAGAGACAACGCTCTACAAAGATGAAATATCATTCTAAAGCCATCACTTTCAGCCGCGTACTGTAAATTATTTTTATGCCAAGGTGTCCGTAAAAGAATTAATAAGTTATGAAAAAATACCTCTTCTTATTATAAGAAAATAATACACTTAAGTACTAACATAATTAATATAGTTATAAGTAACATAATACAATACTTAATTAATAACAAGTGGTTTACTAACAGTGAAAGTTATTGCTTCATATAAATTAAATACAATTTCGTATATAAGGGTTGGTACACATGACGAAATATTATCGCGCGACAATATTATATCAAAATATCTGCGTAATTTTTTTTTAATAATCTGCAAAATATTGGCACATGAGGTGCTATGCAATGCGACATAAGCTGCAGACATAACAGTACGCAGCAGAAAATAACGTACATCGGCCTTTAGAATGACATTTCGGCTTTGTAGATCGTTGTCTCTGTCACTCATACCTATATGACGTTTAGTCGGTCTCAACGACAGAGACAATGCTCTACAAATCCGCTATCTCCTTCTAATGGTCCATGTACATTATTTTCTGCCGCGACCTGTTACTTTGTTTTGTTTTGGTGTGTTGCAATTGTAAAGTACCTAATCCATAGACTGTTCACATTCTACATCATACAATATACTATATTATGCGAAAATGTCTGCCTGTCTGTCACTTTTTACGGCCTTTAACGAATTTGATAAATTTTGGTACAAAGATAGCTTGCATCCCAGGGGAAGGAAATAGGCTACATTTGGTCCCGAAAAATAAGAGTTCCCACAGGATACATAAGACTTACATCCACGTGGATGAAGTAGCCAGCAACATCTGATACATGTACTTACATATATTTCATATATGGTACAATATACCTACTTTTATCCCGGAAAATCAGAGTTCCTACGGGATTTTGAAAAATTAAAAAAGTATATGGTAAATGTATAACTTCAAATCTCCTTCTATCGAACAGTAATGGCTTTAAGTGCACATTTTCTGCAAATATTACGCGCGGCATTTCTTCGCAGTGTGTACTTACCCTAACTTACTACAGCTATACAAGTGACATCAAAACCTAAGGCAGTTACGTGGTTTCTTAATTTACATCACAACAAAAAATTAAATAATATATACATATTAATATACAGTACGCGGCAGAAAGTAATGTACACCGGCCTTTAGAATGACATTTCGGCTTTGTAGAGCGTTGTCTCTGTCACTCATACCTATATGACTTTTTGTTGGTTTCAACGACAGGGAAAACGCTCTACACATCTGCCATCACCTAAAGGTCGATGTACATTACTTTCGGCCGCGTACTGTATTTTGTTACTTTAACACTAGCATATGCTTGCAACTTTTCCTGCATATAGGCACTGCTTTTCCCAACTATTTGATAAAACAAAATACTATGATTAAGAAAGGCATATCTAATCCACTATTATTAAATAGTTGGCGCTATTCACGGAAAGAAGTTAGTATAGCACTCTTTCTGTTACATAATCTCATACAAATGACAGATCCAAAAATCTCAGAGGGTGTAAACCATTTTGAGTCACCTGCAGTCAATCACAACTAAACTATGTTTCCAAACTGGATTTCGAATGTTTTTTTAAAACATTTTCGAATGTTTTTTGAAAACATGTTTGTGGTTGGTTGGTGTCTCAAAATGGTTATCGCCCACTGAGATTTTTGTGTGCCATTTGTATGAAATAATGTAACAGAGAGACCGCTATATCAACTTGTTTCCGTGGATATCGTATAGATACGGTTTTTTTTGTCAACGTTGTAGTTATAGTCATTATAACCCACTTCTTATTGAAATATTTTATAATTTTTATGAGTGTTCTACACTTCAAGGAAATTTGGAAATAAAAGTATTTTTTTATACATTTTAACTAAAGAATAGACAATATATTGAAAATGTACCCACATTCAGATTTTGAATTTTTAACAGTTTTAAATAAAATCCTTTCAAAAAAGTAAAATGCCTAATAACTTACTACACAACTATCATTCGTTACATAAAACAATCACTTTTGTTAACTTCAGTCTATTATAATAATAAGAAATTAATTAATTATATACACATAATACACATTATCATGTATACACAAATTATATATTAATATGATTAAGAATATGAACGGTAGGTGTTATTTAAGGAATATGTTAAAAAATAAATTGCTTATTAACTGTTAGGTTATACCAAGAGACTAATAAAATAAGACTGGTTCACCTACTGATGATTTTTGAACAATTGTTTAAATTATTTATCTCAACGTTAAGAGCGTCTTAACCGCGACGCGTGCGCGTGCTGACTCCCTGGATGGGTTCGAAACTAGTCGGGCTAACGTCGACTGGATACGTGAGTATAGCCGTTGATATATATAATGGAAATCACTCACGACACTTTAAACGTAATTTTTTTTTAATATTTATATAACATACTAGCTGACCCGGCGAACTTCGTACCGCCTAGCAGCCGATTCTTTAATTTTTTTTTAATATTTTAAATTTTTCTCTCCGTAAGAACCATCCTCGTACTTCAAGGAATATTATAAAAAAAGCGAAATCGGTTCAGCTGTTCTCGAGATTTGCGATCAGCAACACATTCAGCGATTCATTTTTATATATAGATATTAGCCAGCAGACAACCTCCCTCGCGTAGTGGTGATAGCTGTTGTTTTCGTCGAAGGTCTCGGGATCAGTTCCCGGCTGGAAGGGGCAATTTGAAAATTCATAATTTCTGGTATCACCCAAGCTGTATTTTTGTACACTGTACGAATTTATGCTGTGGTATTAATTAAAGATATTATTTGCAAGAACATGAGTGCAGCCAAATGTCATTACTATCACAAGTGACTGGAGTCATGCATGATTGCTATAATCACGAATAACCACTTTAATCACTATAATGATCACTATAATCACAAATGATCACTATAGTCATGTATAATCATTAGAATTTAGAATCACCAATGATCACAAGTGACTGAAGTCACGCATGATCGCTATGATCACGAATGCCCAGTTTAATCACGCAAGATCATTATTATCATGAATGATCATTATAATCACGAATGATCACTATGATCACACATTAAGTCACAATCACTAGTCCCACTCTCCGTCACTCGTGGAGTCATCGTCACTGTCCTCCGAGTCAGAGGAGTGTATGGCTCGCTTCCGTTCTTCTAGGGCTCTCGCTAAGGCGCCTGCTAGGCCGCTGGGCTCGGACCCACTGCTGGACTTCTCTTCTGTTTTACTGTCTGATCGCCGAACCTGGAGGGGATGGGAGATTGATTATATGATCAGAGGTTATGAAACATCAATGAAATTCAGATACTACTCTCAGTGGGCGGCCCAGGTGGGAACAGGTGCGTCCTGTAGGGCGGCCAGCGTGTAGAACTAACTCTTAGGACCTTCTTACATTACGATACTTACAGACACTAGTATCCTACGCGAGTCTCAAAGATGAGACGCTGAGGAGTATCTCACATACATTTGTATGGTGATTCGCACACTTCGCTACCAGTATCCTACGCGTCTGCTACAAGTCTCGCGATACCCACCTTGTCGTCGCCCGCGCGTATCTCGGCAAAATGGCAGCGGATCAGCAGTTTGACATTGAAGTTCAAGAAGAATTCTTTGTTTTTAGTAGCATACTGCATAATGTACGAAACTCAAGAAGCGAACATGTATTCTACTGGCATGCGACTGCGGTATCATCTCTTGCGAGTATCCCAATGTATGAAGGGTCTTAATATTTATAAGAAATTGGAAGGAAGACGCGCGGACGTGTCCTTATCTAGAGCGGGTGCCGAGTGTGGCATCACACCCGCTGCCCGCCCCGCAGAACCACCAGAATTCCAAATCCCTGCCAGGAATCGAACCCGGGACGTCCCACTAATAAGACCACAGCGCTTACCACTGCGCCAGAGAGGTCGCCGTTGTAAAGATTGAATGATAACTCACAGCTTTTAAGTTGAATCCTTGTCGTATTTCGCTCATTAGATTGCTTCTGTTGTCTTCATTCACTGACGCCTTGGGGCCCACTTCAACATGCTGAAGGAAGATAAAACATTATAAATGGTGAACTTTAGTTTACTAATACTAACTTTAGTTTTATGGAACCCTAAAAAGTAGCTCATGTCACTCTCAAGGTATTAAGCTATACCCATCCGCGTGCACAGGGTTTGGGCACCTGGTAAAAGAGGGTTCACTCTTGACTTGAAGGTACCCATATTAAAAGTGGAGGGGAAAACTGACGCCGGAAGGGCTTTCCATATCCTGGCGGTTCGAATTAACAACGAGGAGGCAATTCGCTTCGTACGTGTCCATGGAATTTCAGAACTCACCTTCAAGTTCTTGTTTCCTCCCCGGATGCTATCCATGAGCGCGCTGTGCGCGTCGGCGGGCACGGCCGCGTCCACGGGCATCGGCGGCGGTGGCGGCGGCGCGGGTGGCGCGGGGCCGGACTGCGGCGGCGGCGGAGGTGGGGGAGGCGCCGAGGGGGGCGGTGGAGGCGGCACCGACGGCGGCGCGCTCGACGGGGCTGCAAGGGTACACCAGTTCTATCAGTGTGATACTACATTCTTTTCTATTTTGGTCCTTCGAGCCGGATCAATGTAAAATTAATTTAAAATTGATTTGTAAAATTTAGTTCCTTTTGTATCGAATAGGGTTATTGAACACGAGACAGCTTGATCCGAAATCCATGCCGACGAAGCTATGGCTGTATAGTTTGTTTGTTTGAGCTTATTCGTGCGTGTGGCGTTTAGTCTCGCCCAACTACGACGAAGCACACAAATACGTTAACGCTTTTGCTTTGACTATGACTCTAGGAAATTGATCCTTCGAGCCGGATACATAGAAGTGATATACATACGTTGGTGCGGCCTGGGCGGCGGCGGGTTGCGCGGTGTGCTGAGCGCGGCGGGGGGCGGCGGAGGAGGTGGCACGGCACGCGCGGGCGGCGGGGGCGGCGCGCGGGACGCTGGATATCACATGACCATCAATGAATACCATTTTTAATATAGGAATAAAATGCGTTTCAATTGGATTATTGGACTTGTAAATAAACAAACTTCCTTAGCATATTGATTTTAATAATTAAACTGCAATAGTAACACTACGATGGGCGATGGAGTGCAACACACAACCCAAATCTAAGACAGTAAAGTACTGCCTTCAACCCGATTACCTACCAGAACAACTACCTACTAACAAGATTTCAGGAATTGTCTCAAAAATGATTTACAGTGCTGGTAAAAATTCTATGTGGCCGGCCAATGAGCGATCCGCTCCGCCCACGTCCGACAATCGGTGACCGATTTTTTGTCGGGAAAAAACATACAGATTGCAATAATAAAACGCACTGACTTTTTGTAGGACGTGTGCGCTTCAATATTGCAATCTTGTATCACTTTTTGCCGACAAAAAAAAAACAGTCTTCAACTGTCGGACGTGTGCGGAGCGCCCAATATAAGTACGCGTGCGGCCGACGGCGACTCGTCCTTCGGCGTCTGAACATTTTAAAATGGCGTCCATTAATATGGAAGCGAACGCAATTTTTAAGAACCAAAGCGATTAATTCCGGCAAATAGAGCTGTCAAACAATATTCCGTCAAAGAAATCTAGATTTTCCGTTGCACAGCCATTTATTTTAAGACGGAGCTGAGGTGCTAGCGTACGCAACTGTATGCCAGAACGAACTGCATACGTATGGCAAAACTATTATAAGTTCCGTAAATTGCTATAGCGCTGGAACCATGTCTCATTGCTGTTGTGCTGACGTCACTAAAATGGCGGCCACGCGCATTAGCAATTACCGGGACTTATAACTCACGTGGTGCAGGCGGGTGCGGCGCGCGGGACGGCACGGGCGGCGCGGGCGGCGGCGGCGGCATGGCTGCTCGTGGCGACTCTGCAATGGTAAAATGTGTGAGTCGGACTCGCACACGAAGGGTTCCGTACAAGAAATAACACAATAAAGGCTGAACTGACACGAAACGAAAGGATCATACTGATGTCACTGCAACAAAAAGTAACTTGCAACGTCTAAACTAGATGTCGCCACAGGTATCTTCAATGGAGCCTGAATCGTGCAAACGAAGTTTTCACTGTAGAACACTATCCATTTATACAAGTTCCAAGGTACAAACGGCCCAGCCATTAGCTTGCATGGCTGGAGTGAAGACTTCGGCGGGAAGAGGCTCGACGAACAGACGGAAACGTAAACACGGAAACCAGCCCAGAGAGAAGAGAAGCTTAGACGAAAATCTTCTTAGTGCGCACAAATCGAGCACAAATTCTTCCATACAAGCCTCACCTTTAGTCTTGGGCGTGTCGTGCAGCTCCTCTTTGACGGCGTCCATGCCGCCATTTTTGTTGATGAAGTCGTATATGAACTGGCGCGTCGCGTGGTCCTTGAGCTGCGTGTCCGTTATGCCGGCCTTGCTGAAGAACCAACGCATTTCCTCCTCCGGTATATCCACGTCGAAACCTGACAAAATATACACAAAAGGGTATTAAAGACTGAAACCTATGTATATAATATGACGGACAACATCAGACGAGTCGCAGGGTGTCGCTGGATTCAGGCGGCGCAAGACCGTGGCGTGTGGAAGTCCCTGCAAGGGACCTATGTCCAGCAGTGGACGTCTATCGGTTGATGATGATGATAATGATAACATTACTTTGTCATATTACGTTTCATATGTTTCAATTAATTATATATCTTTCTTGTTGGCATGTTTGATACATTGAAATCAATTTTATTTTAGCTTAGGTACCTTTAGTCTCGTCCCATCCCACGTGCGACACATGCTTGAAGTCCAGCGGCATGCCGATATCGGCTTTGGTCAGTTTTCGCGCCTTGGGCTTTTTACTCGAACTCTTCAGTGTGTAATCTGTAAGAAACACAAAAGAAATACATTTTTGGGCATTTAAATTTTTCTTATATGTGAGTGAGTGCAATCCGATAAGCGCACTGTGGTTTTATTATAAAACCTGATCATCGGATTTTATCGGATTGGACAAGCAGGATCTATTTATTTTAGTTGTGTTCGGTCCTAACTATGTACTATCTGTAATTTAACCACTATCACACCAAAAAAGCTGTGATAGCCTAGTGGTCAGGACGTCCGCCTTCTAATCGGAGGTCGGGGGTTCGATCCCGGGCACGCACCTCTAACTTTTCGGAGTTATGTGCGTTTAACGTAATTAAATATCACTTGCTTTAACGGTGAAGGGAAACATCGTGAGGAAACCTGCATGCCTGAGAGTTGTCCATAATGTTCTCAAAGGTGTGTGAAGTCTAGAAATCCGCACATGGCCAGCGTGGTAGACTATGGCCAAAAACCCTTCTCACTCTGAGAGGAGATCCGTGCTCTGTAATGAGCCGGCGATAGGTTGATCGTGATGATGATGATGATTTATTTAAAGGCTTCACGGGTTGAGGCATGGAGCAGCTATCTTCGCTATTGGCTATCGGTACACTCATAGGTGTTGAACGCAAGCCGTGCGGTGACGCTGTCTCTCTTCTCTGTTATCACTACCCATATTATAAAAGCGAAAGTGTCTTTGTTTGTTGGTTTGTCCTTCAATCACGCCGCAACGGAGCAACGGGTCCACGTGATTTTTTGCATGGATATAGTTAAAGACCTGGAGAGTGACATAGGCTACGTTTATCCCGGAAACTTAAAGAGTTCCCACGGGATTTTTAAATACCAAAATCCACGCGTACGAAGTCGCAGGCATCAGCTTATAGCTTATAATGGTACTCACTGGAGAGCGTGTTGGCTTTGTTGGGCTGCGTGGGCAGCGTGGGCGCAGGCATGGGCGCGGGCGTCGTGGGCGCAGGCGGCGGCGTGACGCCGTTGAGCCGCGGCGTGTTGGACGCGTTGGAGCCGTGCGATGACACGCTGTTGGTCCGTGCGGACAACATCGAACGCTGTCTTCTCTCTGTTCAATAAAACAATTAGTGTAAACTATATCATAAGAAAGCTCAGAGTCACTCAGCGGGCGATGGAGAGAGCTATGCTTGGAGTTTCTTAACTTGATCAAATCAGAAATGAGGAGATCCGTAGGAGAACTAGAGAAACCGACATAGCTCAACGGGTTGCGAATCTGAAATGGCAATGGGCAGTGCACATAGTTCGTAAAACCGATAGACGTTGGGGTCCCAAGGTGCTGGAATGGCGCCCTCGCATCGGAAGACGCAGCGTTGGAAAACCCCCACTAGGTGGACGGACGACATCAGACGAGTTGCAGGGAGCCGCTGGATTCAGGAAGTGTGGAAGTTCCTACAAGAGACCTATGTACAGCTGTGACCGACTATCAGTTGATGATGATGATGATTTCCAGTATTGTATCGTAAATTATTACTAGGTGTTAAGACTTCGCCTTCCATCGGGATCTACTTCTTTTGATGTTCTATAAAACACTTAATAATTTTAAGCAAGACAAGTTTTGCAAGGTAAAACCTGGTAGGCACCCTTTTGAAGGGAAAAAGTGTATTTATTTTGTTATTATTTGATATGTTTCTTAAAAAGTTTAGTTGGTTAAATGAGGACCAAACTATGTTATGTACTGAAATGAGTTAGGGTCATTTCCCTTAACTATTTTCAATTAAAAAAATCCTGATTCAATCATTATGATACATGTAGTTATGCCATACATTATTATTCCTACAGATATATACAAACATTTATGTAAATTATAGCGATTTATATACGAAGCAGGTCGTCCATATATTACTCACACGTCATTGATTCGATTTCATTTCGCGTTCGCGGTTATTTTTGATGACATAACGAGAAAAACACGTGCACTCTTAGATCGAGTTTGCACATCTCGACAGTGGTAACAAATTTCGAGAACCGAATAATACTGTCAAACCTAACCAGCCTAAACACCCTGGTTTTAAAGTCGAATAGGCTATGTGATGGGTAGCAATGTTGGGCGCAGGGTAACTCGGTACCCCGGTGGTTAACTTCTAGCCGAGATTTGACCGGCTAGAGCTGCCATCATCGCCTATCAACGCTGTCGAGATATGAAAACTCGAATTAGGCCTACCGTGGTGGCGTTTGTTTTAAATATCTGCAAATAAACACTATGCTCGGCACACGTAGGTATTGTTTGCACACGCCGTATTATGCCATCTTTAGCAATCGATTAGCTATATCTACAGGATATTTTTAACATGCGAGCATGTTTTGGGTGATTTTGCCTGGTTAATATAATACTTTTTAAATTTTACGCATAGTGCATACAGCCCGAATGGAGTGGAGGCGAGTCTTTTTGACAGCAACTTGAACTGAGCTTTTTGTACTTAAATATACTTTGAAATTGGTATGACGCGGCCAAACTAAGAAAGGGGAAACCGCCATGTTGTGACGTCCTAGCTAGAAATTATATAGTATGCGACAGGTCGAGATGGCAATCGGGGTGGGGACGCCCCGCACACACGCACAGCCCCTGCGCTAACCCGTTGCGGGAAAACACAGGTGACGTGCGGGTGTGCGGCCTGTGGAAAGTCCCCCCGCCTCATGCCCCGACTGCCACCTCAACCTGTCGCCCACTATAAGTACCTACATGATTCAATATATTTTTAATGGATTTAGCTTTAAAATGTCCTACAAAATTCATTGAAAATATATTGACTATTTAGTCAAAATATATTTCTAGCTAAGACGTCACAAAATGGCGGAAACGATTTCTGCACTAACTAAAGTAGGTAATGATATAAAATATAAATGGTATGGTATTTTTTTTTCATTAGTTACATCTAGCTTTACAGGATTATTTCTAATACGCTAGTGTAACATATGTACTTCTTAAAAAAATGTATGTAAGTACAGGAATGGTGTCTATGTTATGGCGTATGGAAGAATATAATAAACTGCTACTTTGCTCTACACCACTCTGCGGGTGTGCGATGCGCCTTATTCCTCTTAAACAAAATCGAGTTTTTAACCAACTTCCAAAAAGGAGGTGGTTTTCAACTTGGTCCGATTTTTTAAAATGTAGAATCGATCATTTAGGTAGTTCCCAAAGCGAACTATATTTTCGACGTACCTAACCTTATTCACGTCATTCGCAGCATCTGATAATAGATGTTGAGCGTTATCTCGAGTCTCGAGATCTACGGAAGAGAATCTAGGTCTCAGATGCTTGTTACGATGCTTTCACTGTCGTCAACATTTCTCTTGACTCTAGTTACGTAATTTAATACAGCTTTTGTATTTGTTTTTTTTTAAACAGATCTATACCTAAAGCTGAACCTATAATTGTTGTTTCCTCTATAAGACAATTTGATATTTATTGTTGACAAAACCTACATTAAACCAAAATTTCGATCTTTGAACCTTCCCTTTACTTTTAACAATCGGATGGAAATCGATTATGTCGTGTTGGAATCGAATACCGATTACGAAAGAGGATTAGGAGTACGAAAATCAGAATTGGATATTGTCAAAGTGATAAAAAGAATTTCAATGATAAGCGGGCTAGAATCCAGAGCCAGTTCCGAAAGAATCCAAGTGTTATGCTGAAAACATGGCGTATTCCCAAATTCTAGTGACACGCTTCGCTTAACGAAAATTTGTTACAAACCTTCTCGTCTCCGTTTCCTTAACTGGATTTTCTCATTGAGTATGTCTCTAAGCACTCTCGCTTCATCTTCGTTTGCGAAATTGAACGCGGTCATGTATTCCTGCAAAAAATATTATAATAAAATTACGTAATTAAAAAAGCTAAAAAACCTGACTGCTATTAGATGGTATATTTTGTATCCCAGGAAACAAAGAATTGGGATTTTAAAAGAGCAGGGGTGTTCAACAGACCAATCAGGTTATTATTAGATGATGTGATACTTTACTTTACCTCAAATGAAATAATTTCTTACCTCAGCCTCAAACGTGTGCAAATACGGTCTCGGGCTCTTATACTCTATCTGCAAGTACACTTCATGTTCCCATATCATGCTCTTCCGGTACAAGCAGTATATCCGGAAGAAGTACGACCTCTTGCTGTTGTCCTTGATGAGACAGAGTACTCCTGTGTCCTTCTTCTTCCATTCTGAGTGTCCCGGCCCTTCTGTCGTGAACAGTTGTACTACTGCTGTCGCTAGGCTCTGGAATCAAAAGAAAACTGTTGCAAATCTATATCTGTGTAAGCAGGGCCGGCCCAAGCATATTCAGCGCCGGGGTGCGAAAGTTAGCCTTGATCCGTGGGCCTGTGGCATTTTTCCCGGTTGGCTATGCTCGCGGCTCAGCTGGCGTGGTCTCAGTGTAGTAGGTACCTATCGAAATTTATGGCAGTCACCTTGCGCCGCTTAGGACCCTGCGCCCGGGTGCACCGCACCCCTTGAACCCCCGAGAGTAAAGACGGCCCTGCTTGCCCATACACTGTGTAAGGGCAAGTATACACTTCTGCCAGTTTTATTGCTAGTATATATAGGTATTTAGAGCTAGCGCGGCCTACGGTAAATTTCCGTACGTTTTTTTCCGCAAACTCTGTGAACTATAGAACTATGTACATAGAAGCGCGCGCACTGCGGAATCATTTCCGCACCGGATTTTGATAGATTAAAATTCAAATTTGCGGATTTTAAAACGCATCGCAACTCACCGCACTGTGGTACGCGCTAGCTCTTAGCTTATAAGGCACTGACTGACTGACTTATCAACTCACAGCACAAACCATTGGATATAGAAACTTAAAATTTTGCATGTCAGTGCATGCTTAGAGCTATCAGACACCCTTACAAAAAAACCGGCCAAGTACGAGTCAGACTCGCGCACCGAGGTCTACGTACTACAGTTGTATTTTTTCGAAATAAATCAAAAACTATTTATATAATATATTGCATAAAAATCTGTTTTAGAATGTACAGGTAAAGGCCTTTTATATGATACCCACCTTAGTATAGTTAGTTATCTTATTTTGAAAATTGAAAATACTAATCGAATATAGATATGTATCGTAAACTTATCAGTAATCATCAGTACTATCACCTGTGTTCGTTTTTGCCAGCGTTCTGGTTACATCCTGTACATACCTACTGTACTACTACTACTTTTTCTATGATAAGCGTTACTCTTTCATTCAATCAATCAGCCTGTTTGCGTCCACTACTGGACATAGGCCTTCCCTAGAGCGCTCCACCACACACGATCCTCTGCCTTCCTCATCCACCCACTTCCCGCTACCTTCTTAAGGTCGTCAGTCCAGCGGGTTGGAGGTCGTTCCACACTGCGCTTGCCGATACGCGGTCTCCCCTCCAGAACACGTCTGCCCCAGCGGTCATCGGTTCTGCGGGGCAGACGTGGCCTGCCCATTCTTTCATTACTTGATTGAAATTTGAAAATAATGTTTAATACTATAATTACATAATCACAACAAGAGGAAATCTCTAATTTATTGTTGTTTATTATAATAGCCTTACTATACCTATTCAAAGTGTAAATAGCACAATTAGTATAATACATAAAACAATACTGTTCGATAAAACAACATGAGGTAATTATGACATTCCTGTTGCAGTGGTGAGTGCAGTGGTCTTATAAGTGTGAGGATCCAGGTTCGATTCTCGGCAGAGGAAATTTGGTAACAATTATTAAATTGTCTATTCTTGTAGGAGGCTTCAGTTGTGGCTAGTTAGTATGTTACTGGGTGGGACACATTTACCAGTAGGGTGGAGAGTGGTAACTAGTTGTTAACCTCCGCTATCGGCCATTGTAATCAATATGGCAGTCAGAAAACGCATTTTCGAGATAACAGCACTTAAAGTTTTGTTTGAAAACTTTTTGTACTCTTATGAAAAACCTATAGGTACACTCAATTTTCGTGTTGTCTAGATTCTAGAAGCATAAAACCCAGATAGGAAGAAAGATCGTTTGACAAACATTCCATAAAATTAATTTAAAAAAATAGATAAATACCAATTAAGTATTTTAGCATTTAAACTATCGTTAGTGATTTCCATTATACATATCTCACACCTGGCTTTACTCACGTGTGTTTACGTGTGAGTAAAGCCCGGTGAGATATGCCCAATTAAGTACTTCCCTGCTCTCTTGATTACTGCAACAGTATGTACTAACAATGTGCTACCAAGGGATTTAGCATTCTAGTACAATGCCACATAATATGATGCTTCTATCTTAAGTAGATTATGTGACAAATATTATAGTAACAGCTTCCATATTTCATAGAATCATATTTATATAATTTAAAATCTAACTTTATAATGATATAAGCCCAATAAATTATTGATATTGTTTTACATAAGTAAGTACCTACTTAGATAAAATTCACATCAGACAGCTTTCTTTTATGTTATGCAATTGAGGTGAGATCACTTATTTTCAGTATTGTCTCACCACTAAACTAGTTATCTGAGAGCTACTTGTGGTATGAAAAGCTTTTTATTATAATGAGAGAAATATATTTCTCCCAAACAACAATACAATAGATGTTTATAAAGAGGGTTTCAGTTACTGAAGGCATACAGCTCATGAATGGTGATAGCCTAGTGGTTAATATGTCCACCTTGTATTCAGGAGGTCTTTGATTCGATTTCAAGGATTCCCCAAGCAATTAATTTTTTTTTTAAATAATATTAGCCATGTTTATCATGACCAATATTCCTCTTTCCCCTCCAACTAAGGTTAAAGCTTGTGTTAGGAGTAGGTACGATAATAGTGCAACAGTTTGGGTTTGAACCGGGGACCTTTCGAATTTCAGTCCGCTCCTTTAACCGTTGAGCTATTAAGGCTCTAAATATTACTAGCTTTAACATGCATGCCTGAGAGTTCTCCATAACATTCTCAAATAGGTGTGTGCACATGCCAGACTGTGGCCTAAACTTTCTCATTCTGAGGAGAGACCCATGCTCTGTAGTGGGCTGGTGATGGGTTCATGATGATTATAACGCTCATATTCATAAATGCAAAATGGGGTTTGTTTGTTTATTTGTCCTTCATACAAACTGCAAAGTAGCAATGTGATTATTTGCATGTGTAAGACTTCCACTTTATTCTGGAAAATCAAAAATTTCCCATGGGATTTTTAACAACCAAAACAATGTAGACTTAGTCATGGGCATTATCAAATATATTCAAAGTAGGTAAATGCTGAGAATGTACTGTTTTGTATTAGGTGTAGTTACTTATAGATTACTTTCATAGGGAACCACAAACAAGTATAATTTTTTTAATTTGTTGGAAGTGAGGCCTGTTTCTATGAAGAAGACTGTGGTTGGGAACGCTCAATACAATTTTTTATTAAAATCTAATGTAACATGACTGACTAAAAAGATGCTGCAAATTGAATACAAATGAAGCATTGTTTGGCCAAATTATATAATCGTGTATGTAAGTGACCTACCCATTGTCTACTAACCATCAAAAGTGTATCATGTATGTACAAACTACAAAGTAATGACCTGACTTTCAAGTATCTTGCCGAGTAGAAATGTTTATATAATATATACTTTGTTGTGTAAATTGGTCTTCTACCATAGATTTTGTTAATTACATGACAGAGGTCCTGATTACTAGAAAGTATTAAACGATGAATCATATTATTTAAATAATCTACAAGGTGGATAAAGCATCTGATTTGTTGATCAAAAGCAGGAACTGATATTAAGCGATAAACACACATAAATCAAGCGCCTGTCATTAACACTGCTTATCAGCGTAACCGCAAGCGATAAAATGCAGATATAACGATATTCATAATCTACTAAATGCGAATTTTATCATTGGATGTACAAAGTCAAAAGTTTACCAACCTGGCATTTTGGCCCGATGAGGCTGAACACCTGATCGTTCTCGTCCCGAGACAACAGGACGCTCGGCCTATTCTCTCCCCTCGGCATCCTGTTAAACTTGTACAAAAACACTCATAAAATCACTTTAAATAGGCACAAATGGATGTGTCAGACATGACAACTTCCCAACATTGTAAACTTCCCGACGGTTTTATTTTGGCACTTGTAACAAAAGGATGACGGCGATACGAGCAATTTTCACTAATAAACATTTATTACAACGTCGAGCGCGTATAATTTAGTAAAAATATAAAATTACTTTCTCTACAGTCAACATCCCGTGCGTGAAACAGTATATTATAATACTCTTTGGTGAAACATCAATCATCAGTGTTGCAACTTTTGAAAAATCGGTTGTCAAATGACGTCAGCTTGCTAGTGTTGCAAGCACACTTCTAGTCTAAACGTAGTTACAGTAGAAACGGGTAACATTGGAGGTTTTTAACCTAGTTCCAAAAAGGATGAGATTCTTAACTCGGCCCGTTTTTTTAAATGTATGTAACTACCATAGATAATTCATATGGTAACTACAGTGAAACGATTTTTTCGAGGTTTCCGGACCAATTAGCAAATTTTTTTAATCAACAGGGATCGCGGTGGTTCCATAAAAATTTCTGGATACAACTCCTTAATCCTGATGCTGCATGGTAACTGCCCGCGTAAGTTATCAAGATTCAGGAAGTGTTCATAGTGAATTAATATTGTAATTTGTAGGTACCAAGCAACGACTTCATGCTTGGACTCGAAAGTCCCAAATCCTCAACCCTGGGATGTAGGGTGGGTACATCACTCCTAAACTATAGTGATTCAGGAACTGCGGATGATGCAATATTAATTTGAGTACCAAGCATAGATTACATCATTGAACTTGGGATTCAAACTCCTCAATTCTGATGCTGCAAGGTACTGAACTCCTAAGCCGTGGAAATTCGGGAATTTCTGATGGTGAATTGATATTTTTTATTTTAGGATGATTATGTTAAAAATCAATAAAAATCATGGTTTGTTTGAATTATTCTCCTTAATAATGAATTCTAGCCCCATAAACTACCTACCACTATACAAAAAAATCACATCATTTTATTACTACAGTCCAAGACCCTATTTAGATCAGAGATCGGATTAGTGCATAAGCAACATCAGAGTTTTTTATATCCGTATATATTTTCACCTAGGTAGGTACTCGTATCGGATGAGTGCGTAACCGCTCTCATCAGATACGAGGGTATATCAATCAATCAAGTATCTTGGACACTCCAAATTCCGACCGATCGCAAAGGTGAATGCAGCAACTGCAATATGTTTAAAAAAAATTATAGACTTCTATAAACTGGTAAAGGGCCGCCATACTTTGAAGCACGCTTGTAGGTCGTTTTTGCTAAAGGTGCGTAAATACCGCTCCAATACCTAATACAATTACTAGTCAGTGCCAACTGCGTGCGTATCAAACATGTGCGAATTGGTTCTCAGTTTTAAAAATACGAATGCAAGAGCTTTACCTACCTATTTGGAGTTTTATATTTTTGGACTACGATAAATAAAATACAGTTTAGTATGTATGTATTATTTATTTACACATCTCAAAAAAGACAATACCGAAACTACTATTATAATATAATGTAGGGAATTTCATTACAGAAATATGAAAATAAAAAGAGATCATGTAAATAGATATTGTTACATAGTGCAATAATTACAATTCAGTGCATGGATATTATAAAAACCGGTTTTCTCTATGGTTAACGAATAAATCCTTTAAACCGGATGAAAAATTTACCTGACGATATATTTAAACGATATTATACTCTTTTTGCCGGCAAATGGCAATGTGAATGCCGTTGTCAAATTATCGCGTTAGGTGTGGCTAGACATGGGCTAGACCTACGTTAACGGCCATTAATTAACGCGTTTATCAACGGCGTTTCCCGTTAATGTAGCTGGAGCATAAGAAAAAATACTTTTTGACTTTATGTCTGTATGTATGTGAATCCCAAAAACATGCAGCAATCACAGACCAAATACGAGATGATGATATACGACTAGGCATGGATATGCAGACAAGATAATTGACCTATGTGAGACAGGCATGTGCGTTAATTATTGATCATACATAAATAAGAGCAGTACTGTTTCTATATTTTAATACAAATGCGGAACGGCCGTGATTTTTAATACAATCATAACTAAGAGAATAGTGGTGTTCATTAGAATGCACAAAAACTATAGTACGCGACAGGTCGAGATGCCAATCGGGGTATTAGGCGGGGAGACATCCCGCACGTCACCTGCGCTCGCCCGCACCGGGTTAGCACACGAGCTGTGCGGGGTGTTCCCTCCCGGATTGCCATCTCGTTCTGTTGCGTACTATAAATTACCTATTCCTATTTCGAGATTAACAATTTCGATATCGACGGCCAGATTTCCGACAACGTTTTCGAGATATTCAAACTCGTACTAAGTACATAATATTATGTTGCTTATAGTTATTTATATTCTTTACACACTGTTTCTCATGAAAACGGCATATTTAAACCAAAATAGGCAAGATTAAATTCTGGCCTATTTTAGATTAAGAACTTTGATTTAGGAAACTCGTAAGTTTTAAAAGTTTGTTTATAGATTAGATTTTACAGGGGTTAATTAGTTATAAATTAATTATTAATTATAAGTTAGGGGTTATTTAATTATAAATTATGTACATTTCAAGCAAATGGTACCTATTATTATTATTATTCGCATTATATAAAACGTACAAAAATTGTATAACTACGGCATTTTTATACACACACTATATATTTATACTACTTCGAGATATAAATAAGAGATGTAAGTATTTATGTGACGTACTTTTTAAAGTTGTTACATTGATAAGTAAAACAGAATCATGACTAAATCATAAACATTTTTTGACTACAAAAAAGTGTTGTATTGGGAACAGTAAGCCTTTTTTGGAACATCTATTAATTTATTGTGCAGTCTCTAACTAAGTATATTATTGTGTATATCTAGACTTTTTATATCAATGTTTCGGAGTCAGTTTACAGTTTTTGGAAGATAATTACGTATTCGAATATTCGATTCTGTATACATTAAACAAGATGAGTAACATAATAAAATCGAGACATCGAAACATCGAAAAATTGACGTTGATTACATTTCGATGTAAGAAAGATATCAAGGCAATTTTATATTACAGAGAGAATTTGTAGAAACTAGATCAAAGACACAAAGTTTTTATAGTAACTTACACTATTTTCTTTTAATTCTTAGCTTATAACCTTAGGCCATGTACACACTAATGTTTTATGTCGCGCGGCAAAAATTCCACTACACTGCTGCATTAATATTTTTATAGGTAGTAATAGTAACTTTTTTAAGTAAAAATAATTAAACTATTCTATACAACTATTCGATTCACTAGTTAAGTAAAAAAAGTCTGTACTGTATTTGTGATTTCACCGTCTAAAAAATCTAATAAAAACATTAGCAATTCTATCCCGCGCGACAAAAACACAAGTGTATACCTCGCCTTAAACAGCTGTTAATTTTAAACGCCCATGCTATTCTATAGGATCTTATACATATTAATACAGGCAACAAGTACAAACACAATCTCTAAATTAAATCAAATTGGCAGGTCTAAATATTGCTATCCCTTTTTTAATGCTCCATGCGTAAAAGGATCGCACTAGATTTAGACATGTCATTTTAGTTTAGAGATTGTGTTCATTAGTAAGTACAGTACGCTACAGAAAGTAATGTACATCGACCTTTAGAAGGAGATAGCGGATTTGTAGAGCATTGTCTGTCGTTGAGACCGACAAAATGTCATATAGGTACGAGTGACAGAGACAAAGCTCTACAAAGCCGAAATGTCATTCTAAAGGCCGATTTACATTACTTTCTGTCGCGTACTGTATTCCCATTGAAAACAGGTCAACTAATAAAATTAAATAAAACCATGCATTTTCCTCTAACGCCTTGTTTACACCAAAAAACAAGATATGATACTAGTTATCGACAAAACTTGTAAAGAAAACCCCATTTCAAATAATAAACATGTATTGTCATTGATACAGACGTCGTCTCTTGTGTTATCAGATAATAGAGCCAAGTAAAAATTATGTATTTTACAGAGTACATATACAACTACTAGTATTGATTCTGAGCACAACTTAATTTTAAAGTATTCACATCCTCTTTTTACTAATATAATATGAAAAGGACAGACACAGTTTACAGTTTTAAAATTAATTTAGAGACGTCAAACTCCGTGACGTTAGCTGCCAGTCGCGAGCCCACTGTTTAAATTTGTAGCGTGCACTAAAATTAAGTCTTTAAATGTGAAATTCATGTTCCGTCCTTTTTTAAGCAATATTAGAAAGAAAAGGATGAATATACTCTAAGTTTAGTTTAGAGAACACAATCGGCGCTAATGTCACTTAGTTTTTGGTGTAAACAAAAAATGGTACCCCTTCGCTAATTTAAAAATAGAACTTATAAATAAATCTTATATTAATATCTGTGCAATTCTCACTCAATATAAATCACAAAAATAAATTGTACTCAATACCAAAACAAAGCAACCGTCTGCGTAAGTCGTAATAATTAAATTAAGCGTTTATTCGTGAATTAAGCGTAATGTTATAAGGCGCGCCACATCACTGATATTTTTGTCGGCGTTAAAGTCGCTGCGATATTTTCGCTTGCGTGGACTGCGCCTTATTTTAAACTTGATGATACCCGCGACTTTGTCCTCGTGAAATTAGGTCGTTAAAAATCCCGTAGAAACTCTGTTTTTGGCCTGAACCAAATGTCAAAATCGATTAAAATTAAGGGCCGTGAAAAAGAAAATAGACACTTTCGCATTTATACTATTAGTATGGATTTTAATGTCATAAGTTATAGTACAAAACACGGCAGAGACGATCCAATCTGAAGTTGCAACATGGAGATTTGGGTAGATAACAGACTAAGGGTGACCCAGATTGCCTTCTGGACCTGTTGCGAACTATAGACGTAGTTCTGCAATTTTACAGCTAGGCTGGGCACACTACAATTTGATAGTATCTAGACCAGCGGAAAGAAGTTAGTATAGCACTCTCTCTGTTACGTAATCCCATACAAATGATAGAAACAAAAATCTGAGTGGGCGTCATTTTGAGCCACCAACCAATCACAAACATCTTTTCAAAAAACATTCGAAATTCAATTCTAATTATGTTGTCGAAAACATTTAAAATTCAATTAGAAAACATAGTTTCGTTTGCGATTGGTTGGTGACACAAAATGGTTAGGGCCCTCTGAGATTTTTGCCTCTATCATTTGTATGGTATCATTTGTTGTACGTACCTAATAGAGAGAGCGCTATACGAACATCTTTCTACGGATAATAGGGATTAATTGAACCTAAAATTGACATTTTAATTATTTAATTGTACTTTTATATTTTAAAGTACGCTATTGGCTATGCTTAATTAATTAGCATTAAATAATTACTAATATAGGTAAGTGTCGGCACTAGGCTTCCCCAAGGCATTAAAAATTATTCAATAATAATATACAAGATTGGCATAATAATCATTATTGTTCTACATATTTGTTCTTATTGTAAATACCTCATCGTATTTGTATCTGAATATACAGGGTGTAACCACAACGCTAGCGTTATTGTTATACTACCTAAACACAATCCAATACCAATAATAATCATTTGCCTTATTTTGTAGTTTTAGTGATTTAGTATTTTTCAACCCCGTAAAAACCTCGGGTCAATGCCTCGCCTACGACGTGGCATTGATTCCAAATGGCACGTAGCAATGTTCGATGACCTCTAGCGTCAGTCAGATGTTTTATTTGCAATATATCGTGAACTTTTACAAAATATAGGATTTATTTTTAAGATTTTTTCGCGTATTTTTTTGTGTTATCATAATATCAGTAATCATCAGTAGTATCACCTGTCTTCGTTTTTGCTTGCGTTTTGGTTACACCCTATATAAAGATATCCTAGAAAATTGTGCACTCTACTCAAAAAATATTCTCATACAAATATTTTGTAAGAATCGTATTGTATATTACGGAATTATTGTTTAGAAAATACACTCAATGGTACGCATTCTGATGGCAATTAAATTTTAGAGTATTCACATCTGTTTCTTACCAATGTAATAAGAAAAGGACAGACAGACTTTAACTTTAGTTTAAAACTGTCAAACCTATTTCAGGTTACTTGTTAGTGTTTGAAGTAGAGTAGCAGTAAAATCTTAAGTTGTCAATTTAAAATTCATTTTTCATCCTTTTTTAGCAATATTGAAAAGAAAAGTATATTCAGATACTCTTAATTAAATTTAGAAAAAGGCATCAGCATCGACGCCATTGTGGTTAAACAAAATATGGTTTAAAATTATATCTGTAGTTATTTGTTAAAATTAAAATAAAATTTTTGGACCTTATCGCTGTTACAGTTTCAACTTTCAATAAAGAAATCTATAACTACTAAGTAAAATCCTAATAAAATTAGGATCATAAACAATAAAATTTAGAAACAACCTATAGTCCGTAAAAATGACTCCTCACGCGCCATTTTAACTCTATGGGCAAACTGTACGGTTCGCCTTTAAAATAAGGACTAAAATCGTACTTCTGACATGCATAGAGTTAAAATGGCGCGTGAGGAATTAAATATTACGCGTTATATAACAATTTAATGAGATATAGGTATGGTTAGTTAAACAGACGTTTTTTGCAAAAACAAATCTATCAATTTAACAATAAATAATATAAATTCGACAACGCTCGCCCATACTAATTCCACAGTTAACCAACCATACAGTTGGCAAACTCTTTAATTACGGAACGCTGTGACAACTGTATGATTGCCAAATTGTACATTTTCTATTTACTAGACAATCTACCCTCTCACACAGGACATAAGAGCTATATTTATATGCACCTAAGGTGAGTACCTACACGCTTACTCAGTGCTTAATAATACTATGTATGTATCTAGTACATAAGCCCTGACTCTCTTTGACATTGAAATCTGAACATCGCGAAATGCATGTGACGTCAAACTGACGTCTTTACACAATTGCCGAGACTGACGTCACACATAACAAGACGTTCATTTAAACATTGATATACATACATGTAACAATAATACCTACTATTTATTTAGTACGCTACATGTGCGATTGGCGTGTTTTTGAAGCAACTTGATAGCTGCCATTTTGGCGCTGATAGCAGTGAGCGTCACGTGAGCGTACTCAGAACTAAATGTTAGTGATCTGTCAACACAAGGACGATTTGACACTTTGTGGGAATTTTGATTCCCGGTAGGTTCTGTTGGGCGCTTCGAATCGGCATAAAAAATAATTGTCATTTTGTATGACACACCAATCTAACGTACTATGTAAACAGTACTATTATATAATATCTATGTTCAAGGATAGTTTAAAAGACATGTTACGAGTGTGTCAGTCTGAAACATCAATAGATAGGTCTTAATCATCAGTCAAACACAATACATGAAATCAATCATTAATCCTAGAACGAGTTTGTACGAAAAGAAATTCTATATCGAGTTAGTACAGAGCTAAAGAAAAAAGTTTGTGCAATAAAAAAACAATTGTAAACATAATATGTATGTGCGACTTCAACAAGGAACTTTTTAGGTTCGTAATCAGAGCCCAGGTAATGGCACAGATGACAGAGTAAGGTATGATATTGCTATTGATTATTGATAAGCTCGACGAAGCTGTCTAGACAGAGCAACCATTCGATGAATGCGGGTCTTCGTGGTCGTCATTTACCACGAGATCCAAGGTGTTGGACTACTGTGTTCTCTCTTTATACTGTGGTAATAATAGACCTAACTGGGCAGGTAGAGCTATTAACTCTTAGATTAACTCCAAAATAATCGTAATGTATCTAAAAAAAATGTTTCTACCTGTGTCCATTATACCTTGAAACCATCCAGCCGATGTGCCCAAACCAGTTTCATTAAAAAGGCAATAAAGAGAAGATGGTTTTAGAGTATATTTTTTAAATTAGTAATTATATCATATAAAACCATAACAGTTTTCGAGAAGTTCAAACTCGTACTACACCTAATGGCATCTTCTAAAAACCATCATAGACGGATGTCAAACTAAACGGGTCTATCTCGATCGTGATACGATTTCTATGTCAAACAGCCGTACTCAGAGTCGCTAATCGTTACTTAAGATTGAATTAAAACGAGACAGATTCATGTGAGAGATATAGCTCTGTCTCGTTTTAACTAAACTTAAGTAACGATTAAGCGACCCTGAGTACGGCTGATAGTGAATGAGGGCCCCGAATGAGATTACGTTAGCTTTGGGCAAGTCCAGTGAGTCCGCGATACATCGGGACTGTGCGAAAGAGACAGCTCAACTGCAGCTGTCCTTTTTACCCGTCGTCTCGTCCACTTTGTTGGGGTCTATGTCGGTTTTTGACGTCCCTGGCTGAGGGTTGTCAGGATCTGCAAAAAAATAATTAACTATTTTATATCTGTACTAGCGATCCGCCCCGGCTTCGCATGGGTGCAATGTAGATACTAATGTGGTGTCATTGAGGTGTCATTACCTCGGTTAAGCTCAAATGAGAGGATTTATTTCCGACCTAATTCACATTATTTCAATTTCTCTAGGGATCTCTATTTTTTTGAGAATTAAACTATAGCTAGAACCTTTCTCTTAAATCACTATTTCTGTTTGTGATAACCGCATTAAAATCCGTTGCGTAGTTTAAAAGATCTACGCGTTCATACATACAGACAGCGGGAAGCGACTTTATTTAATACTATGTAGAGATATATAAAACTAGCTGACCCGCTCTGGCTTCGCTCCCTGGAAGGAGACCCTAAGAAGTCGGCAGCTAGCTGTCGCACAAGCTGCCGTGTCTACATGCAGGTGCATGAGGCCAGAGAAGTACTTTCTGCAGGATGATTCCAACGGGCATCGCGCGAGAGAGGCACCGGCGTACGTTCTTTAGAGTTCCCGGAGTCTCTCAATAACGCGCTGAGGAGGGCCACCGAGGGATGGGGTTTTAGTAGGTAGAAATCCCACATAACCCGATTTGGTATCTTAAAAAGATTTTCCCCTCGAAAAAACCCGACCAAGTGCGAGTCAGGCTCGCGCAACGAGGGTTCCGTACTACAGTCGTATTTTTTCGACATTTGGCACGATAACTCAAAAACTATGATGCATCAAAATAAGTAAAAATCTGTTTTAGAATGCACAAGTGAAGCCGTTTCATATGACACCCCACATGATATAGTTATCTTACTTCGAAAATTGAAAATACTAATTTTTAGTTCATGACCACAATTTAATTTTTTGTGTGTGATGAAACCACAAATTCACGGTTTTCAGATTTTTCCTCTAATGTCTATGTAATTTGGCAGGTAAGTAGGTCTTATAGTAATAAGACCTGCCAAATTTCATGATTTTAGGTCAACGGGAAGTACCCTGTAGGTTTCTTGACAGACGACAAAGTGGTCCTATAAGGGTTCCGTTTTTCCTTTTGAGGTACGGAACCCTAAAAAATAAAAAGGCACTCGTATCTACGATAAACCTATAGTAGGGGCGAGCTCTGATGTTTCGTCGTAGGGTGAGAAGAAATTACAATTTTTCGTCTACAAAATTATTTATTTGAACGCCACAGTGAGTTTGTGGACATATTTATTTAAAACTTCGTTAAGATGTAAATTGGAAAGCCAAAAATATTTTTTATGAAATTACTTTTTGAACCCTCCCTTTCTGAGAGTGATGTTATGATATCTAATATCACACAATCTATATATTTTTTATGTCCATATTGTTTTTGTCTTGTTGTCCTCTTCAAAAAATGACAATGACAGAGAATTCTGACAAACATATCTATTGGACGAAAGGGACTCTAAAAATCTTGTGAAAGAAGAAGTAAGGAAATCAGGTAAGACAACTTCTTGGAACAAGAGTGTAGGAGAAAAGAAAATGGCGAAGATACGTAGAAAACCATAGTGAGTTGTAACTTGTATTGTGGAGTCAAAAAAAGTAAGTAAGTAAGGTAAGATAATACCTGATTGAAGATACCTATTCACTCTTGCCTTGAAGGTACTTAGCTAAGTTATAAGTGGCACGAAACATGGACGGCGGAAGGTGTTCCAAACAATTTTAAATATTGCGGACCGGCAGGATTCGAACTTACGTCTTCTGGGTTCGCGGCCTGACCGCTAGGCCACCTTTCTACCGGTCACCCTTGAATCCTGCCGGTCCGCAATTTTTGATATGTATTTAAAATTATGTAGAAATTTTCTTGAAATGTTAAAAGGTAAAAAGACTATTAACAATTTTAAAAAATAGGGTGTTTCAAATCAGTTATATACGTTGAGATAAAAAGTTTCGACCTAGTAGATTGGATGTCGACCACATTATTATCAGACAGTAATTAGCGGGTGCATTGTTTTAATCAGCATATTGCCTATTAACAGTATTAACTATCAGATTTGTGTCATCAAACACGAAGTGATAACACATAAATGAGCCTAACCACATCGTCATGTTGTTTTACGCCACACGTAAAACTGATATTTGGATTACATTATCAACTTAATGGAATGGTATTAAGGTATATATTTCATTGAAGACGAGAGGATATTTTAATTGATCAATTTCGATAATTAGATTAATAGATTCTCAACTGAATTTGCTTGTAATAAGGTATACAATACTTTAAACTTGTGTTCTAATTGAATAATTTTCAAGTAGGAAATTGGATTAAGATAAGGGGTTGGTTGCTACAGCGATAAATATACTACTTAAGTATAACTAATATATTGTTAAACATTTCTATGTATAAGTCCCGCAAATTGCTAACGCGCGTGGCCGCCATTTTAGTGCCGTCAGTAGACTGAAGTTTCGAGCTGATGGGTTTACAAATTTTACAAAAACAAATTTGTTGTTAACTATACAAAAGTTGACAATTATACACGTTTCTTTGATAATAATTATTTAGTATTTAGCAATATATATAGGGTGATTGATATCAGCTTTTGATAATTCGAAATTAAGAAATATATTTAGGCACCAAGAATCAACTTATTCAAGTATAAATAATTATCATTTACAGGAATATGTCGTTTGATTACTAATTAATTAGAAGAGGATATAAATCATAAATCATGAATAATATATCCAAACAGACAGACAATAAAGTGATCCTATAAGGGTTCCTCAAGTTTGTCTACACATCTACAGCCAGCGCTACAAGCGGAAACATTGCGAAATTAAAATCAGTGGCATTGAATTTTTGAATTCAATTCAAGGCTCTTTAGGTACATTTTACTTTGATGTTATTGTGTTTCGACTCTCGAATTCTAGCTACGTTTGGTGAGACGTAAAATCTTACTACTACTACTACTACTACGGGTACAGAATAGGTACTTGGTGATAGGCAAGAAACCTTCATAATCAACCCGTCGCCGGCTCACTACTGAACATGGGTCCCTTCTCAAGTGCGGATTGGCAGAATTTACACATCTTTGAGAACATTATGGAGAACTCTCAGGCATGCAGGTTTCCTCACGATGTTGTACTTCACCCTTATACCAAATGATATTTAAACGCTTAAAAAGCACATGCTCCGAATAGTTAGAGGTGCACGCACGGGATAGAACCCCCGACCTGCCGAATAGAAGGCCGGCGACTTAACCACTAAGCTATCACCGCTTACATAATATTTTCTACTAGCTTATGTCCGCGACTTCGTCCGCGTGGACTACTCAAATTTCGAACCCCTAATTTACCCCTTTAGGAATTGAATTTTCAAAAATCCTTTCTTAGCGGAGGCCTACGTCATAACAGCTATCTGCATGCCAATTTCAGCCCGATCTCTCCAGTAGTTTGAGCTGTGCGTTGATAGAACAGTCAGTCAGTCAGTCAGTCACCTTTTCCTTTTTTATATAATATATATATAATATATATATAGATTACCTACCTACTGTTGAGAATTATGAAAAGGTCGAAGGTAATGTTAGAGTGGTGTAGTAATCAATCTATATGAATTCATTCGAGGCCGGTGGGGTTATTCGTTGCGGCGCGTTTCCATTTTACACTGATGGCTGTCCTTCAACTATTACATAATAAAAAAAGGTGGAACAAGGCCACACTTAGCAATGGGGTTATATAAGTTTTTAGGATAATAGATATGTCTACATATCGTCAAAAAACCTCCCTCCAACCCGTTGGATTGGACTGACGACCTTAAGACGGTAGCGGAAAGTGGGTGGATGAGGAAGGAGGCGGATCGTGTGTGGTGGCGCGCTCTTGGGAAAGAATTTGTCCAGCAGTGCACGCAAACAGGCTGATTAATTGATCGTCAAAATTGGTTGTTCATAGTGAACCACTGGCTGAACCTATCCGCAGTCATTAGTTCTGGGATCTTTGCGCAAAGGAATAGTGGAAAAAATAACGAAGTAGAATGAGCCAGGCTATGACGTGTAAAGAGACAGTGGAACTCTAGATAACCAACTTCGACATAAAAGGAAGTTCTAGCAGAGGAAGGGAGGTTTTTAATCCAGGCGTTGGGCAGTATACCTAAAGTCCGGGTATCCTCGAGGCGTTTACTCTCACATAAAAAAGGTTCATCTGACAACCTGGTGCACCGTGCAATCTTATAAACCTCGTCCACCCCGTTTTAAGGAACTCCAGGGACACTTCCTCGCTCTCGCTTGTATAATCTAGGCTACAATAGATTCACTTACCAGTGGTAACAAGCTGTTGCAGTCGGGAAGGCAAGTCGGCGGTGGTCACCTCCACTCCTTGAGGGTGCAGGATGTCGGGCATGGCGTTGCGCCGTCCCGTCCGCCCCGTTTCGAGGAACTCCCGGGGCACCTCCTCACTATTCCTGTCCTGCATTATTGCCATCATTCTTAGCACTGAAAACGTACAGGTAATTTATCATCATCATCATGATCAACCCATCACCGGCTCACTACAGAGCACCGGGTCACCTCTCAGAGTGAGGGTTTTTGGCCATAGTCTACCACGCTGGCCATGTGCGGATTGGTAGACTTCACACACCTTTGAGAACATTATGGAGAACTCTCAGGCATGCAGGTTTCCTCACGATGTTTTCCTTCACCGAATTATACAACTAGCTGATGCTCGCGACTTCGTCCACGTGGACTACATAAATTTTAAAACCCCATTAAACACACTTAGGTGTAGAATTTCGAAAAATCCTTTCTTACTGGATACCTACTCTTTACAAAGAACACACCCTCCAAATTTCATGTCTCTAGGATCAGCGGTGTAGGCTGTGCGTTGATATAAAAGTCAGTAAGTCCGGACTTTAAATTTTATATATACAGATAATTTATTATGCTTCAGTGTTACGCACGAAAGACGGAAACGTTTAAGTGCGGAAACCAAGCCAGAGAGAGATGCTTCAGTGTTGAAGAGTGTTTTTACAATTTGTAAGTTCTTGTTCATCATAAGCATTGTTCATTAAAGGCCCATATATTGTGAATAGACGAATGTATATTCGTGCAGATTCAGTGAATCTGAACAATACCTTTGCCCAATGTTCGGAGTGTGCACTAGAACTTAGGGTTTTGTTCATGGACTTTTGTATCTAGGTCAGCCTCATCGTTACTTATCTACCAGAACTAATAACAGTAAATGTTTATTATAGAAATATGTATACGTAATCACCTGCTCTATAGCTATAAATGTATTGCCAATGACAAAAAGGATATTGAATTCCAAAGGATGTCATTTCAGTAAAACCGCGAAGCAAAATGATACTATAGGTATGAGAGATAATTCTAGCTACAAGAATTTATTATAAAACGGATCTTTGTACATATAATTTAAATGCATTAAAGCCAGCAATAATATGTAATTAATTAATCTAACTTGGATATATTACGCCTTCATCGACACACTGTCGCTCGTCTGTAAAAACATTCAATCACTTGGTAGCAAATCTTTGCCGATAGGGTGCTGGTAGAAGCCTCCCACCAGTCCAGACATTTGTAAAAGGAATTTGCCCTTGCTGGGAATTGAGTCTGGGACCTTCCACTTATAACACCGCGCTCATCATTGCGCATAGGAGGTTGTCAAATTAATATCGTATGCCGATAAGACATAAGAGAGACGCAATTCAAGTAATTTATTAGCCAGACGGGTGACGTAATTTATTGATGACCTGTTTTTGAATAAAGCCATTATTAAGGGGAAACTCGACGCTGTGACGCTCTTGGGAAAAGCGTGTGGGCAGAAAAGGATAACTTGTGGAGACATTTATATTTTAAACGTAAACTAGAAGACGTTATCGGTGAAATAAGATTTGAAACTTGTTAACCAATATAGCTTAAAAACTGTCTGCTAGCTTTTCACGGACCATCCGTTTAGCCGATTTTCACGTTTGGTACAGAGATAGCTTGTATCCCGGGAAAGGAGTCCTTACCAATACCGGATCTCCGGATATGTCCTTCCGAAGGACATCGGTATGAGATCCGGTATTAGAAATATCTACTATTAGAATCCGGTATAAGAATATATTATGCTAGATAATATAATAGATTGATACATCTCGAATTGGTTGCCTAACTAAATCATCATCATCATCATCATCTTCATCGTCATGATCAACCCATCGCCGGCTTACTACAGAGATAATTTAGAGCAAGTGATATTTAATTACTTAAAACGCACAACTCCGAAAAGTTAGAGGTGCGTGCCCGGGATCGAACACCGACCTCCGATTAGAAGGCGGACACCCTAACCACTAGGCTATCGCAGCTTGCCGATGATGTTAAACAATAAAATTTAAAAAAAAACGATCAACTTCCCTGATAAGTTATTATTTATGAAAGTTGAGTATCAGCTGAGAGAGAATATACCCCAAAGAGTTAAAAAAATAAAGGTTGCCTACTTTCCTCTCTCCGCAACTATATGGGGTTACCAGGGTATAAACAGATAAGTAGGTAAGCGTTATTTGAAGGTGAAAAGATATTCTTCTTCTTCCTTACCTTATCCCACGCTACGTGAGGTCGGCACAACATGTCTTCTTCTTCCACTCACTTCTGTCATTCGTCAACGTATTATCCACTCCTTTTGCACGCATATCCTCTTTCACACAATCCATCCACCTTTTCTTTGGTCGTCCTCTCCTTTTTTTCCCTTCCACATGCATACTTAACATTCTTCTAGTCACATGGCTTTCTTCCCTCCGTATTATATTTCCATACCATGCCAGCCTATTACCCCTCATCTTTTCTACCACTGGCGCCACTTTCAAACTTCCCCTTATATATTCATTCCTTATCTTATCCATCCTTGTCACACCACAACCACACACATCCATCTCAACATTCGCATGTACTCGCCTTTCATCCGTCCCTTTTACCGCCCAACATTCTGAACCATACAATGTGACAGGTCTAAAGACTGTTTCATAAATTTTCCCCTTAAGTTTAAGGGGCGTTTGCGGGTCGCATATAACACCCGCATTCATTCAATTGTTCACGTCTCGGTCAATATTACCGTCGTTTTGGAAGAGAGAACCGGAAGATTAAAAGATATTAATTATGTAAATTAAATTACATCTCTTAAACGTGCTCATTAGGAACCACGACGCGGTACGCTTCAGATATTTCCATCGACCAATTTGATTACATTAATGGACATCGACAAGTCAGGAATGACAAACAATCCTTTTATTGCCCTACAAAATGTAGGTATTAAACGGGGCGAACTGAAATTCAAAATTGAAAACATTATTTGATGGACTTTAGTAACACCTAGCAGAAAATTCACCTCTAAGGGAAATGGAAAAATTCATGGATAAACAATGTCCAAAATGACCAAGTTATTATTTTCAGTTATTACAGGAAAATTTTCGAGAAACCCGCTGTTATATTGAGAAAGCATAACAATTTTACGTAAACAATCAGTATCCTTATTATAAATGCGAAAGTGTGTTTGTTGGTTGGTTTATTGGTTTGTCCTTCAATCACGTCGCAACGGAGCAACAGATTGACGTGATTTTTTGCATGGGTATAGTCAAAGACCTGGAGAAAGACTTAGGCTACTGTTTATCCCGGAAAACCAAAACGAGATTGTTATAAACCTAAATCCACGCGTACGAAGTCGCGGGCATTAGCTAGTTGTCAATATTCATGAAATACAGACAGTACTTAAGAGGTAAAGAGTTCTCGAGCGAGCCGGGTTGAGTAAAAATCAATAGGACCCATACAACTTGCCTAATTGCTTTCGTATAATTGCTCAGAGCTCATAGCTTAGGGCACTGAATAAATATTGACAAGGGACAAACTGAAATTTATATGCCGTACTGATATTACAAAGAGTTTGAGGTACGTTTGAAAAACTATTGTACCTACAAAACTTATTGTACTTAAATGCTTATTTATCTTATTAGAGTTTCGTACCCGAAGCCTGAAGGGTGCCAACGGGAACCTATTACTAAGACTCCGCTGTCTGTCCGTCCGTCCGTCTGTCTGTCAGCGGGCTGTAAGTATCTCATGAACCGTAATAAGTAGAGACTAGAGAGTTGAAATTTTCAGTGTATATTTCTGTTGCCGTTACAACAACAAATAATAAAAATGATGTAGATTTTAAAAATTAAAAAGTACAATATAATCTTATATTATGATAGTACAGAAGTGTGTGAGTCGGACTCGCAGTTCACCGGTTTTTCCTTTTTTTTTATTGCGAGATGCCGTTGATAAAATTATCGCGATGATCATTGCTACACACCTACGCTTAACGGGAAATGCCGAGGAACAACACGTTGTTAGCCCTTAATGTAGCCAGGACATAAAAAACAGCTTATGCCCGCGACTTCGTCCGTGTGGACTACACAAATTTTAACCCTATTGGGGTTGAATTTTTTTGCATGCCAAATTTCGGTCCGATCCGTCTAGTAGTTTGAGCTGTGCATTGATAGATCAATCACCCAATCAGTCAGTATTAGATTAGGAACGTACTCACTTAATATCATTAGGTACAAGGCTTCTACGATAAATTAATCATCAGGGCACCCCCTGATGCGATTTGCAAACCGTATCTGATAAGATTATGAAGTTATAGACGTAGTTACTTAGTTAGACGTAGACATTATAGCGAAAATATGTTTACCCGTTCAGACCTCAGACGCTTCTGGTAGTGGCGTTACAGTTCACGACAGTTACGGAACTTTGTAACAAGACGTCTAGGCTTCGATGTCACTAGCAGGCATTGACTTATAAATATTACTTCGTATGGACAGGGTTATTGAACAAACAAAATGGCACCGACTTATTGGTGCTATTGCACCAATGCAACCTCAGTGACGTATGGATTCCAAACGGGTCGTTCATTAGTATCTAAGAGGTGACGCTGATTTATTTGGTTTCTAAACCGTGAAAAATTTTGTTCGCTTGAACATATCTTGTCATTTATATCGATGCTAGCAGGCGTCAAATGTTAACTACATTTGACGCTAGGTTGGCTATGAAACAACTATTTATCATTTGTTTCACGTCACCTAAAGCCTAATATTTGACAGATCGTTGATTCAGAATCAAACCGAGAGTTTCCCCACTCCTGTAGTGGTGTGCACGTGGTAATAACAGACAGTTAAGATGTTTTTATGTCACAGGCTATGCATTAGTTAGGTAGCTGTATCTTTTAACTGGCAGCTCAATGAAAATATGCATTGAGCTAACTCAACTAGAGAAAGCAGTCTATAATGCATCTATTATGACTTGCACACCACTGCCTCTTGGGGAAAAATCAAGTCTTATTTTACTTACAAGTACTTATTTTTTTTAGATTTAGCCCTTGGTGCATGTCGAGAGGCATAGTGTTATTCAGAGTCGTAATTGAATTTTGAGGTTCTTCCTTGTACGTTAAAATATTAAAAACCAGCCAAGTGCGAGTCAGACTCGCGCACTGAGGGTTCAGTACTACAATCGTGTTTTATCGACATTTTGCACGATAAATCAAAAACTATTATGCCTAAAAATAAATAAAAATCTGTTTTAGAATGTACAAGTAAAGCCCTTTTATATGATACCCCACTTGGTACAGTAATCTTACTTTGAAAGTTGAAAATAGCAATATTTGTTCTTGAACACATTTCAATTTTTGTGATGTGATGTAACCATAAATTCACGGTTTTCAGATTTTTCCCCTCATGTCTGCTACAAGACCTACCTTCCTGCCAAATTTCATGATTCTAGGTCAACGGGAAGTACCCTATAGGTTTCTTAGCAGACAGACAACAAAGTGATCCTATAAGGGTTCCTTTTTCCTCTTGAGGTACGGAACCCTAAAAATAGAAAGGTGAGTTGGTAATTTGGTATTTGGCACGCTCACGGCACCTCACGGTTAGGTAAGCCGTAACGTCATAGTTGCTAGAGTGAGGCGTGATTGTTATGCTAATGGGCAGTGCCGGCAGTGTTTCAGAAGCCGTCGTTTCCTTTCACGTCTCAGATAATAGCCACGGCAGTGAACACCAACTTTCTGTATCGCCACGATATTTTACGACGCTTTAGCTAGATATTTACATATAAGAAATTTTAGTAAAATAATGGTACTGATTCTGAGCACAACTAAATTTTAGAATATTCGCATCCTCTTCTTACTACAGTTTTTGTATTTCGCGAAGGCGCTCGTGCTTGTGAAGTCGTATCGGTATAAGTAAGGTACAGTAAATGTGTGCGTTTGCGAGCGCTTGCTCGCGACTGATTGGTCCGACGTGCACACACACTTACGCAATGCCCATGTCAACGACGTTACCACAACTAAAGTTCACTCGCCTTCGTGAACTGCAAGAACTGTACTTAATGTAATATGAAAAGGACAGATATTGTTTGACAGTTTTAAATCTTATTTAGAGCTCTCAAACCTCGTGACTTTAGCTGCAGTTGCGAGCCTATTGTTTAAATTTGTAGCGTACACTAAAATTTAGAGTCTTTAAATGTAAAATTCATGCTCCGTCCTTTATTAGCAATATTAAAAAGAAAAAGATGTAAATACTCTAAATTTAGTTTAGAGAAAGCCAACAGAATCGGCGCCATTGACGCTAATAATAGAAACTGAAGGTTTTCTACTTTCAAATGCAGCTATGCAGGAAATTCCAGTCAACCCATTCAACAAATTCATGCAATCTAAGCTTATTCTAAAGGCTGAGATCTGTAGAGCCTACTTTGACTTGGCTCAGACTTAAGTTTTAGTTGAAACGAGACAGATTTATGTCAGCAATATAACGATGTCTCGTTTTAACAGTGTCTTAAGTCTGAGCAAACAGGAAAAACGTTTTCAACAAGAGGCATCCCGAAGACGAAACAAGCATATTCCCGGCGCCGAACTTTATTACAAACTATTTAAATAAAATTCCTATTACAGTTTCAGATGCTGAGAAATACTTCTATATACACAAGTAGAATTTTCTTATGAAATAATGTAGACTATTAATTAATGTAGGAAAAAATATGGTTATAACTTAACCCCAGAAATTGATGGATATCATGAAAACATAATATTATGCAGTCATTTTTAATACAATATATCAAAAATTTCGGAACCGGCAGAATTCTAACCTGCGTCTCCTGCGTAATATGGGCCTTTGAAAGTAGTTTCGATAACTGCAAAGTGTCGCTACTAGATGGCATTAACAGTCGCTTCAGTACTGAGTGAACATACATATCACAAATTTCGTCACTGGCAGTAAGCGAAACCGTGGCCTTGCGGTCAGGGCGTCGGGCGCGAAACCCAGAAGACGCAGGTTCGAATCTTGCAGGTTCCGCAATTTTTGATATGTATTTAAAATTATTAAAAAATTTCCTTGAAGTGTACACTATCATAAATTTTTTAAAAATATTATGCAATCAGTTAACGCTAAAATTAAATGTACATAACATACAACTTTTTTTACATTAAATAAAATGATTAATTCTGTGTTGAAGCACCATTTGTCCAAAGTCCAAACCATAGAGTAACAAAAATATCACCCTTTAAAATACACATATATACTTACATAATAATTATGTACATTTAGTCTTAGTTTCATGAGGGAATTAAACTATAAATGGTTGAAGGTATGCAAACCAGAGACTACTTGTCTACCCAAACTATTAAAATCTGGCAACTCCAAGTGGTTAAATATTTAAATTATTTGAATTCGAATGTTTTTTCTAAACATATAATATATTCCACTATGTTCACAAGCCCTTTGCATTCATGTAACTGCAATGCCAGAGTTAATGACCACCGCCTAACATTGTTGCAACAAGAATAGGTACCCACCATAAATTCAGCCAATCACAACAATTGCGATTGTAATGATAATTTGATGCACATTTTCCGGAATCGACTTCTCACTCGACTGGAACTCGACTCGTAGAGTGACAGCTACAATGTTACGATCGCAATCAGCGCGATCGTCATACTATAGCTGTCATTTTAACGTAATTGAGTCTTGGATAACGTGGATGGAGATGGAAAATTAACATCAATTATGAATCATCAATAAACTGATTGGGCAGCCAACATGTCTCCAGTCTCCACCCATTCCACTCCGCTTACCTGACCACTAGGTCATATACCTACTCTTATAATATAAAAGATGCCACTTCTACAAATTGATAGGAGTCTATGGGTAGATTTTACTTTGCATAACCACATCCAAATATAGAAAACGAAAATAAAAGTAAAGAATATAGTATGGTTTTGTACCATTTCATTCCAAAGAGCGCCGCTGTGTAACCATGGACTGTTGAGGGTTATGTGATCATCACTCTACTGTCATCATGCACCTTAAATACCTGCATCAAGTCAATTCATTGTTAGTATAAAAACCAATTGTACACCTACAGTATTATTATAAGAGAAAGCTTTAATTAAAATGATAGGCTTGTTGAATTGTGTTATTTGCTGCCATGATATGAAAGTTTAAACTCTATAGGTATACCGCATCATAACTGAGTACAGTACGCGGCAGAAAGTAATGTTTTAGAATGACATTTCAGCTTTGTAGAGTGTTCTCTCTGTCACTCATACCTATATGATGTTTTGTCGGTCTCAACAACAGAGACATTGCTCTACAAATCTGCTATCTCGTTCTAAAGGTGGATGTACATTACTTTCTGCCGCGTATAGGTAGGTACTGTGATGACAGTTGTCACAAGTTGACCAATCACGGAGCTCTCGCGTCACCTTATTACCGCACCATCCCGTGTATTATAATTTATGCTATAGGCACTCGAGGACAATGTAGCTCTCTATCCTAGGTAGGTCCTATCGACTGTCGACGGCACTGGTGTACGGAAAAACTTATTTAAAGTTTATGAATGCACCAAACTTGTTGTAACCTGTAAATATTCTTCTTTAATAAATAAATAAATAAATACAAAAATATCAGTGAGCTATCTTGCCTATCTATCTAGGTATGGGACAGGAGTAGATAAAGGATAGAGAAAGAAAATGATGTTAAAGACCAACAAGGCAATAGCTCTTAAAATATTGTTAGAGGAATTTTCTTCATAAAGTACTAGCTGACACGCCCCGGCTTTGCTCGGGTGGAGTTTAGAATATTGAGGGGGAGGTTGAATTAAATTTTTCTCTCCGTAAGAACCATCCTCGTACTTCAAGGAATATTATAAAAAAAGAATTAGCGAAATCAGTTCAGCGGTTCTCGAGATTTGCGATCAGCAACACATTTAGTGATTCATTTTTATATTATTATAGATAATTCAAAGAATTTCCAAATAGCTTGACTAAAATAAGGGCCCTTACTTTTAACTTAAACTCTTGATTTTATACATGAATTTGTTATTTGCATGTCACAGAGCAATTAACAGCTCAGGAGCTGATTTCATCATAAAGCTAATAACAATGTAAGTATTGTATACAAACAGTGATTTATAGTGATCTGAGGATCAAAATTGATTTCTTTCAACCTGTCTAAATAGTTGAAAGCATCTACCTAATCAGTTTTCCACAAACTCTTAAGAATTTAACTTTAAAACCTATTAAAATTAAGAAAAAAATAAATTAAGTAACATAAAAAAAATCCAGATTTTTCTATTATCTATTTAAATTGCTTATGTACTATGGCTAGTACAAATAAAATTGTACTCTTTTTAGGGTTCCCTACCTCAAAAGTAAAAACGGAATGGTCTGTCAGAAACCCACAGAGTACTTTCCGTTGACGTAGAATCATGAAATTTGGCAGGTAGGTAGCAGACATTGTGGGAAAAATCTGATAACCGTGAATTTGTGGTTACATCACACAAAAAAAATTAAATTGTGGTCATGAACTATTAATTAGTATTTTCAATTTTCGAAGTGAGATAACTATATCAAGTGGGGTATCATATGAAAGGTCTTCACCTGTGCATTCTAAAACAGATTTTATTTATTTTTATGCATCATAGTTTTTGAATTATCGTGCAAAATGTTGAAAAAATACGACTGTAGTACGGAAACCTCGTTGCGTGAGCTTGACTCGCACTTGGCTTTTTTTTTTATTAATACATGGCTACTTAATCTTTTACCAAGAAAGCAAAAAACTTAAATCAACAACTTATCTGTGACTTTTATCTGAATATTAAGAACAATTTAAAAATAAATTACGAATGGAGGAAAAACCTTGACACTCAATTGCATTGTGATCCTTTTTGGATACAAGAAGTAAAAATGACACAATTTGTTCATACTGTTACAAAAATAAGTGACCTTTGCTGTGAATTGTTTACACCTCTAAATTGAACGAGTTTCTTAATTTGTTTAAGCGACGTCATAGACGCCTACTTTAGAAATTTCCTAAGATGTTAGGTATCAATCACTACCCATATTATAAATGTGAAAGTGTGTTTGTTTATTGGCTTGTTGGTTTGTCCTTCAATTACGCCGCAACAGAGCAACGGATCAACCTGATTTTTTGCATGGATATAGTTGAAGACCTGGAGAGTGACGTAGGCTACTTACTTACAACTACACTTTTCAAGGAAAATCAAATAGTTGGATGGGATGGGATTTTTGAAGATCTAAACCCACACGTACGAAGTCACGGGCATCAGCTAGTCAACTCATATTTTTAGAAAAGCCAAAAAATGGTGTAGTTGTAGCAACAATAATAACAGAATAAAAATAAAAATGAATCACTAAATGTGTTGCTGATCGCAAATTTCAAGAACAGCTGAACCGATTTTGCTAATTCTTTTTTTATAATATTCCTTGAAGTACGAGGATGGTTCGTACAGAGAGAAAATTTTTAAAAATTTGAATCGACTGTTAGGCGGAACAAAGTTCGCCAGGGCAGCTAGTAACAGAATAAAAATATTGTACTCACTAATATTTTGGTTTGCATTAATTAATATTAGCCTTATCTGTGAGTAAATTTTAAAACATGGAAGAAAATAAATATGAAGATATGTATCTTCATATTCATATCGTAACTAGTGACAGTAACTTACTGAAAAGGTAATAAAATAGAAAATGTAACCTTTTTCACAGTACTAAAATTATTTGCTTATTTTGTAGTCACTGTAAAACTATTTATCATCAAGGTCTTGACATGAGAATGTTTTACAAGGTTGATTCTGTGTCACTGAGAGCAATAAAAATGTAATCAATAAGGATTTATGGTTATACAATCACTGATGATAGATAAGTACCAATAGATCTTAATGTCTGTTGGATCAGAGTGCCTTATTGTAAAAACAAGACATATCTGCATAGCAATACAGTTTAATTTATGTAGTTTTAAATGCTAGAGATATGTTCTTCAAAATTATTTCTATACTTGCTAGCAACCAACCATGACTCCCATGTCTCCAATTTTGTAAAATCTAATTTTCTTTGTTGTATACATAATAATGGGAATATCTGTGGAAATGTTCAGCTTTCTAGGTTCAAAGGGTTGAGCTGGAGGAAGATGAATTGAGAATGAAAGTGTCAGTGAGTCAGGACTTTAAAAAAAAAAATTTAAGTAAATACTTAAGTTGCTAAAAATCAATGATACACTGTGGCTAATTCCGTTGTACACAATCTCTAAGCTAAACTAAACTGACACGTCTAAATCTATTGCTATTTTCATAAGGTTGCTTGTGGAAAAGGATGGAACTAGATTTAGACCTGTGAATTTAGTTTAGTTTAGAGATTGTGTACCAGAGAATCGGCCCCACTGTCTTGGTGTTGGTGGCTAAACATCTAGTTCTTGACATATCTAGAAATGTGTGACAAAAACAAATTAAATAATTTCCTGATTTGTATTAAAGGCAGCAAAAAACACAATATTAAACCACATTAATGATATCTCATTCAAGCACTTCTCTAAATTTATTCCTTTACTAAAGTACAAGATACACTGTTGAAAAATTAGTACTCACTTATTTTCGATAAGCTAGTGACAAAATCAATGAGAATATATTTAAAAGTTGAAAGTAAGTAAGTATAAGATTAATAGGAATTTGAAGGAAATGTATTTTTGCTTAGTTTTTGTATGAGTCTGGATATATTGTACTTTAGTGATCGAAGATTTACGCCTTTCAAGCAGAAAATCAAGTCCGCAGTCAGAGACCAGCGGGGCGAAGCGCCTGCATGCGGGCTTGCTTTACCTGACCGAGTCTTCACGCGGGCTCCTCTCCGGCGCTTGGGAACGCGCCCGACGCGCACTCCGGTCATTTTAAACTACGCAAAGTGTTTGTAACAATTACCATTTATTGAAAACTCAGTTTTTATTTTCACCAGCGTATTCACAAAGAGATGGCGACAATGAAATAAAATCTCATTCAAAACAATATATCATAACCACTATATTGTTGTAATCACTGTTATTAATTGTAATTGTACCGCTTTTTAAACAAGAATCACTTATAAATCTTGCACCACAAACACCACATTAAATTCATGAATTTCCACGCAATTTCATGGAGTGAGTGGAACAAAGACGTAAAGAAAAATGTTAATGGAAAAATAAGCAACGCAAGTTTGTGGTTTTGACAAGGTTTAGACAGCTACCCCCACTTGTCGTTGTCAAGAGTGCTGTCCTATTACTTTACTCTATGGTGCTGTCAGATGTCAACAGTGGCCCTACCGCGGTTGTTTGACAGCTACAATGTCACGATCGCAATCATCTCTGATTGGTTAATGCTCGCTCACTATTGGCCACAATGCATTGTTGCAACAAGAATCGCACAAATTCAGCCAATCAGAACAATTGAGAATGTTCTGATTGGCTGAATTTGTGGCTGAATTGATTGTGTGAATTTGTGAATTTTAAGGCAGAAAGGGCCAAGAGGCGCAAATATGAGAATATAGAAAATAGTTTCATATTTGTGCCTTTTGGGGTGGAGACCATGGGTTCGTGGGGCGAGGATGCTAGATCCTTTTTTAAGGACCTTTCATCCCGTCTCGCGGAATCCACGGGGGACCGGAGGGCTGGCAGTTATCTCGGTCAGCATATTAGTCTGGCCATAAAACGAGGTAACGCTGCCAGCGTTCGGCACCCTGCCTCGTTGCGGTGGTTTAGATGATATTTTCGATTTGTAATTTTTATGTTCTAGAATAAGTTTGGTATTTTTGTTTTATATATATAATTATAGAAATAAACAATTCAATGTTAAGATTTAAGAACTTAAAATAAAAAACACTTCATTGAGATTGTAATAATGATTGATACAGGTTTTAGACAATCGCCCTATGTTTCCATAATCAAGGAAGAGGAAGGGTGTTCCAATCATTCATCCAAGGTTCCAAATCATTTATCCAAGGTTCCAATAGTAGTACTTCCAACTTCTTTGTTCCAATGATCATTATTATTCAAGACGTCATTGTCATTTGTCACTATCAGCCGTAGAAAGAATGTAGTGTACTCTGTGGTAGCAGCCACAGAGTACTTTTTACATATGGTAGCAGCTGATCAAAAAATCTGAAACCCAACGAAAACGAAAATAAATGTGGTGACAACTGTTAGTATTTATGTAATTGACCCGCTGTAACTTAGCGCTTCAGGCAAGTTTTAAAAGATACTTTTTTTGCCTTGGCTATTGTTTTGTACTTCAGCGTTATACTAAATTAACCTTAATATTTGTGTCACTATACAGATGCAGATGCTACGAAAAGTCGTTTTCGGGTCTGGCCTGGTGGCTTTAGTGCCAACCATCAGTGCTGCGACGCCAGTGCAGGATTCTAAAGAGCCAGTGCAACCACCACCCATGAGGCTTTCGGAATTACCGATATATGAGGCCCCACACGCTGACTATGCAGAGTACGTTTTTAAGATATGGTCGACCTAACGACCGCCTTGTATTCTTTCCATTTCAAGACTTCTATCCCAATTTATATAACACTAAATATGTTTCTACCTATGTCTCTTGTAGAAACCGTCCAACCGAGTTGATCCAAACCAATTTTATTGGATAGTTAAAACTTAAAGAAAGATAGTTTAAGACTAATAAAAAATGCATTACTTAGGCAATTTTTTAGTGTAGTACCTAGCACACGCCGGGTATTCGCTAGCAAGCAATAAAACTATCAAACACAATTTAAAACTTTATTTTTAAGAACTGTTCAAGAACCTAATATGAAGTATGGTACTACACCTATAGGCATTATATGTACATATTAAATGTATTTATTTCAAAAATTCTCTAACTTTAGTTTGTGACACTTCATATTATGTGCATATGTATTTTGTAGCTTACGTTCCATTTTAACTAAAGTCTCTTCAAAATTACTTTCTTCAAATTGATTATTACAAAGGACAATTTTTCGTAACACACTTATCGCATTAAGACCCTCAAACAATGATGGCACTCTAAATTGTTCTTCGGCCTGTTCTTCATCATTGTATTGTTCCTTAGTTTGCTCTTGAATTTCAGCTACAATGTCATTGTCAGTAGCTGGTGCACAGACAGTAACAGAGTTGTCTATGTTAATAAAGTCCTCTACTTCAGTAGATGAAATATCTGGTATAAGATTCCGGGCTAATTGAGTCAAAGACATAATATCATCATCAGCATCATGATCTGCTGGAAGCACTTGTAATTGTGATAATGGAACAGAATTGTCGGAGAATGTTGAGAGAGATCTCTCTAAATAAATCTTGATAAATCCTGCACGCCTAAAACAATTGGCGATAGCTCTTTGTGTAACCTTTTCCCATGCTTCTGAAATCATCAAGATAGCGTCCAAAACGCTAAAACTTTCATACTCTTTATTGTGATCAAGATTTTGTATAATTTTTAACATTTGCAACATTCTATAATGAGTTTTCAAGCATCTTATAACATTTTGGCCCATTGGTTGCAGTACAGATGAAACCGTTGGTGGTAAAAAGACAAGTTTAATGCAGTGTAAATTAGTGACATGTCTATGAGCAGGACAGTTATCGACCAAAAGTAAAATTTTCTTTTCGTTTACTTTTAGTTCAGCATCCCAGTTACGTAACCATTTTTCAAAGATCTCTAATGTCATCCACGCTTTTGCATTATTTTCATAAGTTACTGGTAGTGAATGTGTGTTTTTAAAGCATCCAGGTTTCTTGGATTGGCCGACAATTAAAAGGTTTTTTTTAGTTGTTCCAGTCATGTTCACTGCAACCATGATCGTTAGTCTCATCTCTGACATTTTTCCATTGAAGCATTGTTCACCTTTAAACTGCAATGTTTTATCTGGTGTCATTTTATAAAAAAGTCCAGTTTCGTCTGCATTAAATATAGCATCTGGTCCGTAACCTTCAGATAATATTGGCCAGTTCCGCGTTAACCATTCTTCTGCGTCTAAAGCACCTCCATCAGTGGCACGACTGCAGACGATATTGTGACGCACTCGGAAGCGGTGGATCCAGCTCGATGAACATACGAAATCTTCACCCAGACGCCGAGCAAAATCGTTGGCTTTTTGTTGAAGAATGGGGCCATTTATTGGTACATTATTCATCCTCTGATATGTATACCACTTAAACAAAGCTGTATCAATCTCTGTATGCTTAGATCGCCTTGCCCGCTTCGTTTTCAAAAAATTTCTCTCGAAAAGAGATTTAATTTTTTCCTTTTTCTTCCAAATGGTTGAGATCGTCGAATGTGGTGTTCCATATTCCTTTGCCAAGTCTTTGTTGGTTGCTCCATTCATCAACTTTGATATTATACATGATTTTTCTTCAATACTAAATGATTTTCTTTTTCCTGATGGCATGGTTTCACAATGGACGTAGCAGCAAACAAGAAAGTCAGGGAAAGTCTATCTTCAACTGTTCAGTGATCAACTTTATGGATGGTCTTGTCCATAAAGTGTGCATGTGCATGTGCATGACCAACGACCATAATAAACTTTTTTCTTAGAAACGCGTGACTGTCTAAACACCCTGATTGTACCTACCTACTGCTTTTTGTTTAACTGGAAACAAAAGACGGTTTTGTTAAACCCTCAAAATTCTCAGATAATATTTACAGAAAACCATCCATTGCAGTATTTCGTTGTCAAGCAATATCATTATAGAACCGGTTAAGTGCGCGTCGGGTCACGCCCAGTGTAGGGTTCCGTAGTTGCACACGTCACAATATACCTACTATTGATATTAGGACCTAGGTAACTGTTTTACACTACTAACAACTTTAAGGAATTTTCTACGACTCCCAACTACATTTTATGTCTATCACTCGTTAACTTGTAAAGCATATACTAAGCTCAGCCTTTAAAATTCATTATATTACGTAGGTTAGCGCTAGGTACTATACCAAATTAATAAATAAATATATACTATATACTAGGTTAAAACCGTTTATGGCCGCGACGCGACGTCGTTAACAACAACTTATCGTATATTGACCAAAACCATATGTCCCGGCTGAATGCTACATGACCGCCTTATAAAGAACACTGCTTTTTACGACATTGCTTGATATTTTTGGAGAATAAATCCATTACAACGACAATCTGTTTTGAGCAATTTAGTACCTATAGTCGACGTATTTTAAACTGAGTCCTCGAGTTATCAGTCTGTTTCGCTCGCACTTACCTACGACCTGTAAGTGCGAGCGAAACAGTAGGTAACACGGCCACATCTGGCACGGTATAATGGACAAAGCTTATCGTAAAAGTAAACGTAAACAAAGTGTCGGGTTTAGAGTCTATTGTAATTCTCAGAAACGAAATATACCTAGCTATGTATATTACGCAACAGGTCGAGATCACAATCGGGGTGGGGACGCCCCGCACACCCGCACAGCCCCGCGCTAACCCGGTGGGGGATAGCGTGGATGACGTGCGGGTGTGTGCCCCCCCCCCCCCCCCCGCCTTATACACTGATTGCCATCTCCACCTGTCACGTACTATACCTGCATGTAGTAAAATCAAAGCTCCCTTTCTCATATCTCTTCATTCATTGATGTATTTATATTTTATTGATGTCTAGTTTGGTAACCTAGAGCCTCGATAGCTCAACGGTTAAAGGAGCGGACTGAAAATCGAAAGGTCACCGGTTCAAACCCCACCCGTTGCACTATTGTCGTACCTACTCCTAGCACAAGCTTTACGCTTAATTGGAGAGGAAAGGGGAATATTAGTCAGCATGATAAACTTGGCTAATATTCTTTAAAAAAAAAAACTATTGCAATTTAGGCATTTCCTAGGCAAGCGCCCTCCAACCTAGACCTCATAATTGCTCTACTTCTGAGGCATGATTATCGCTAAGTGCAAGCCTCGCAATAATTTTTTTTTAAATTGTGCTATAAGACCTACCTATCTACCAAATTTCATGATTCTAGGTCAACGGGATGTACCCTATACTATAGGATTCCTTGACAGACACAGACAACAAAGTGATCCTATAAGGGCTACTTTTTTCCTTTTTGAGGTTTAAACAGATTTATAGTCGGTATGTTGCATTATTTCAGGTACCTAGAGTCAAAATCAAAAGAGGACAAACCTAGCTATGTGAGATCAGTGCTCCTATCGCCAGTGAGAGCCGTGAGGGAGAAAGTGCAGACGGCTGTAGCTCACACCGAGTCTGCCAAAAATACTATCAAGGACAATTACTCCGAGCTGCAGGATAGAAGCGAATGTCAGTACAGTGCCCGGCAAACAACTTGAGTACTGACGCGAATGACGGGTGCTCGCGATTGGTTGATCAGTCGGCGCGAGTGCACGCGATTGGTTGATACGTTGACTTTCGCTTCCCGGATTCACCAACTTTCTCCCAACACATTGCTTCAGGTCAAAGTTGATTGCCGGACACTATATCAAGTGTTCACAGTCTGTATCTAAATATATAAAAAGAAAAGGACTGACTGACTGATCTATCAACGCACAGCACAAACTACTGGACGGATCGGGCTGAAATTTGGCATGCAGATAGCTATTGTGGCATCCGCAAAGAAAGGATTTTTGAAAATTCAACCACTAAGGGGGTGAAATAGTCGTTTGAAATTTGTACATTCCACGCGGATGAAGTCGCGAGCATAAGCTAGTTTTTAAATATGCATTTTCATGAAGTTTACATGCCTCTATTTTTTTTATTTAGATACAAGTTAGCCCTTGCAATCTCACCTGGTGGTAAGTGATGATGCAATCTAAGATGGAAGCGGGCTAACCTGGAAGGGATCGCAGTATTTATTACATCCCTACCCCCTTTGGTTTCTACACCGGCATAGTACCGGAACGCTAAATCGCTTAGCTGCACGGCTTTGCCGGTATTGTGGTAACTAGCAATGGCCAAAGCCTCCCACCAGAACAGACCAGTACATTCTAAAACAGAGTTTTATATATTTTTATGCATAGTAAATAGTCTGATTTATTGTGCAAAATGTTGAAAAAATAGAACTGTAGTACGGAACCCTCGGTGCGCGAGTCTGACTCGCACTTGGCCGATTTTTTCGGGACAAAAAGTAGCCTATGTGTTGTGTATTATAAAATAAAATAAATAAATGTTGTATATTAATTCAGGTTCAAATTATAAGCTCCATTCCGAATTTCAGCCAAATTGTTCAGTCATTGGCATAAAAGACTAACAAACATCCAAACTTTCACATTTTTTATATTAGTAGCTTATGTATGGATTAAATTATAATCTTCCTTTTATATTTACAGGGATAGTTCAATATTTGAGGGAGGAAGAGAACAAGCAGATAAGATATGGCGCTGTAGCAATGGGTGGTCTCACTGGATTTATTTTCGGCCTAAGGGGGGGACTAATTAGGGTAGGTATTATACTCTATCTAAGGAGAGAAGTTAGAATAGGGCTCTCTCTGTTACGTAATCCCATACAAAAAAGTTAGTGGGCGTTACCCATTTTGAGTGACCAACCAATCACAAACGAACCTATTTCCAATCCGGTATTTGACAACTAGTCCAATCAGTATTTTTTTGCAGTGCAGGCTTACCTTAAGTTTCCACAGTGCGGGGAAAGGTTGATTGACGAACCAATAGTGCGGTCGCACACCCTCACTGTGACGCCTCAGCTTGTACTTTGTACCACCAAATAAATCGATAAATCGCCCACTGCGCAGGTTCAAGGTCGAAGTTACCCGACAATGTATTTACATATTTAAAACAATTGATACGATGCCAGTGACTTCGCGTGGATTTAGGTCTTTTTCACAATTTCGTGACGACTCCTTGATTTTCCGGGATAAAAGTAGCCTACGTCCGTCTCCGGGATGCAAGCTATCGTCAAATCAAATTTCAAAAAGTTATCAAATTTCGTCAAAATCAGTTAAACGGATGGGCCGTGGAGAGGTAATAAACAGAAGGCTGAAATTAATTATGTGTTTAACGGATGGTGCCCATTCATTCTGCTTTTGAAGGTACCAATAGGTTAGCTGGGAAAACGGAATACGGAAGTCTCTAGAGTCTAGTAAAGTATAAAACCAAAATGGCATCAAAATTTTTCATATTTCAGAGAATATTTTACGCCGGTTTAGGAACTACGGGCATGGGCTACATATGCTTCCCCGAGGAAACTAAGCAACTTATGAAAGACAATGGGTCATTCTTGAAGCAGTATGTTAACATTGCTTACAACTTTCTCTATGGAGGTGAGGTTTTTTTATTATACTAGCTTATGCCCGCGACTTCATCCGCGTGGAATACACAAATTTCGAACCCCTATTTTACCCTTTAGATGTCTACGTCATAATGGCTATCTGTATGCCAAATTTCAGCCCGATCCGTCCAGTAGTATGAGCTGTGCGTTGATAGATCAGTCAGTCAGTCACGGTAATAAATTTCGAGTCTCGAACTATTAGCGTCAAAGTAAAGTTGATCTGAATTCTCGTTTTACGGTTCAGTTTCTTTCATACATTTTCAGCCAGCACCCCAAGCGAAATCTTTGCGAAATAAAAATCCTTTTTTAGGTCTACTCCTTTTTTTTAAGGTAGACTAAGGAACGATTTATATCAACACGTGGTGAGCGGACACGGCACTGCTTCATATAAAATGTTCGTGATGTTTTGAATCGTGACTCGTGCCCGTCACGTGTTGGCATAAACCATCCCTAAAGGGGCTTTTTAGGTCACTTTTTTCGGTACTCGAAATCTGCAAACTTTATCTGTGCAAATTTGTACTAGGGAACGGTTGATCAATTTATTTTGTGTTTTTTATCGACTAGTAAAACCAGGCGACCCGCAATTGGAGCTTAAATTCCCCGAGTTGTCTTTCCCCAAAGACTTGTCAGAGTTTGTAGACATGACCGTGTCTTTGGCCACATCTGTCAAACAAGTGGTCATGCCCCCACCATCAAAAGATGAGGTGGAAAATAAACCCTCTGAACACAAGGAATAGGTATAATTTTGAATGTTTCAAGCATGATTGTGCTTGGCTTGGGACTTTGCTTTTGTGTTGGAGTTTTGTTTTTTGGTTCAGGAATTTTTCTGTGTGCTCTCATACTAACACGTTGCTTGCTATATCATTACACATACACTACTGTCTACGCGCCATGAAAGTCAATCCAGCGCAAGGGTAATAGAGAAGCAAACTGGGAAACAAAACAAGGTCCTTGTCGAAAACTTATGCTGTTTGAAAATGATATTAATTTATTTCATATAGAACATCATGGTGGCACTTATGATAAGTGCCACCATGATATTCTAGATAACTCGACCACTAGTTCGGAATGAAGATTCTACTGAGAAGAGCCGGCAAGAAACTCAGTAGTTGCTCTTTTTTTGTAACATACTCTTCAGAGCCCAAGAAATAACTTAATTTATTATTACTTTGTAACTACAATTTTGGTACATGAAAAATAAAAATAAATAAAACACATCACGCTACTGCTTTGCGAAAATTTTACTATTCTCCATAGTACTTCCTATAATATAGTGCTTGACCCTCATTCTTCATCACAGCATGACTGCAGCTCTTTCAACTCCTTATAGGTGTATCACAATTCACACTACTGCAAGACATTGAACTCTTTGATTTTAACCGACTTCCAAAAGTAAAGAGATTCTTTACGGTAGCCGGCAGGAAATATTGTTCATCGAGCTGAAAGAGATTTCGGCTTTATAAAGCATTGTCTTTATCACTGAACTGACTGATGGATTGTTTGTCGGTCTCAACGACAGAGACAACGCTCTACGAAACCGCTATCTCTTTCTAGAGGTCGATATACTAAAATTCTTGCAGAGTACCTACTGTATGTCAACCCGCAACCCACGCCTACCGCATGAGCAGTCCCAGTGAACGATATACCTATAGAATGCACGAACACGCACATCGTATCTTGCTAAGCATTCTGTTTATCTCCTAGCCTAGTCATTAGTTAACATTTCTTCTATGGCATTTTGTATTAAATACCTACTCATGTTTTTTGCTTTCAGAATACTTATTTGAAGATGTAGATTATTAAAAAAAATTAGGTAATTATTATCAACAACTACTAAACTACTAATTCAGAGAAAACTGTTTTACTAACAACAAATTATTGTTTCAGCTCTGTAAAACGATAGAACACGAAATGAAATGGAAGATTTTTTAGCATCATTATTTATTTGTAAACTGCAGTGTAATTTATTCTATGACATGTAATTAAAATGTTATGTTAGACATTTGTTTTTATTTATACTGATCGCAAATCGCGTGCTACCAGACGCACCGAAAGCAGAGTTTCTTTAACACGCTTTGATCTATAGAGCGCACTCTGACTTTGCTTAGACTTAAGACAGTTAAAACAAGACGGAGCTATATCTCTCACATAAATCTGTCTCCTTTTAACTGCTTGAGATGTATTCTGCTAGATTTGTGGTCAATTCTAGTATCCTTACAATATCTATAGTATCATTCATAAAAATATAAATACGAAAGTGTTATATTACGTTTTCACGGCCCATTCGCTTAGACGATTTTGAAGAAATTTAGTAAATATAGTACGCGACAGGTTGACATGGTAATCGGGGTGAGGCGGGGGAACAGCGCGAGTGTGCGGGGTGTCCCTTCCCCCAATGCCATCTCAATCTGTCGTGTACTATAAGCTTGTATCCTAGAAACGGCTACTTTACTACGCTTAAACGCTACGTACGCTACTTTAACGTAAAAAGTAGCCTATATCAGACATAGGCTACCTTTTATCCTGGAAAATCAGTCCCCATACAATTTAAAAAACAATAATTCACCAGGACGAAGTCGCAGTGATCAACTAGTAATATATTTATGCAAAAATCATTTCCTCCCTTCGTTTCTTTGTAACCACTGTACCAGGCTTATGTTGAGCCTCTGGATGGTTCATGAGTTCGGGTGGACATGTAGATGCTGAGCTTGCAAGTAAAACTTGTTTAAGATCGTAGTATATAGCTGAGTCCTCTCTAGTGACAAAAGATACAGCTTTACCAGTCTTGCCGGCACGACCGGTACGCCCGATACGATGAGTGTAATCCTCTATAGATTTAGCCATGTCATAGTTTATGACCATACTGACATCTTTAATGTCAATACCACGACCGGCAACATCGGTGGCAACCAGTATATCTTTGGATCCATTCTTAAGTGAAGCCAAAGCAAAGTCTCTTTGCTCTTGACCTTTTCCACCGTGCAATGTACAAGCATTGAACCCAAGTTTCTCAAGACCTTTAGCGAGAACATCCGCACCCTTCTTCTGGTTAACGAATATGATGATCGGCGGTTCGACGTTACGTTGCAATATTTCCGTAAGCCTCTTGCGTTTCTCATTCTCTCCAATCAAGTACACCACCTGTTCTGTTCGGTCAACTGGTTTACCAATAGAACCGATGTAAACAATAGCAGGTCGCCGTAAATAAGTACGCGCCAACCTTTCAACTGCCGGTGGCATAGTAGCTGTGAACATCACAGTTTGCCTATACTTCTTCTTTGTATTGTAATTGGCAAGTAGTACTGATGCATCCTCCGCTGCATCCGTATCTGGTTTAATATTAGAAACTGGCATGAATTCCAGAATCTTCTGCACATCAGGTTCAAAACCCATGTCAATCATACGGTCAGCTTCATCAAGCACGACATACGTGCACCGGTTCAGAACTAAATATCTGTTTTCCAATACATCAATCAGACGACCAGGTGTGGCAATGACTATCTCACAGCCAAGCCTGAGTTTAAAACCTTGTTCTTCCCTTGACAGACCTCCGACCACAACAACAGAAGTAATACCTAATGGAATACCAAATTTGTTGGTTTCTTCTTCTATTTGTTGGGCCAACTCTCTGGTCGGTGCTAGGATAATAGCATAAGGGCCTTGATCAGCATCTTCCAAGCGTTCACTTTTCGGTAATGACTGAATCCATGTCAGTAGAGGGATGAGGAAAGCTAGTGTTTTACCGGATCCTGTTTCTGCAACACCAATAATATCACGATTTTGTAAGCCAATGGGAATAGCCTGCCGTTGAATAGGAGTTGGGCTTTTATAGCCCACTTTGTTTATGATTTCCATAACATCGTTGTGGAAGTTAGCCTCCTTCCAGGAACGGATGGGGTTTGGTATCCTGCCACCCTTGATTGTAATATTGTAGTCCTCTCTGAAGATTCTCCAGTCTCGCTCAGTCATTTCATCATGGTCTTTCTCAGACCAGTGCCTGTCATCCCATTTCTGTTTATCTTCCTTCTTCTTAACTTTCTTCAAACGCAGCTTCTCCTGTTCTTTCTCCAGCTCTGTTCTCCGCTTCTCTAACAGATTTCCATAGAACTTACAGTAGTCCTTTTTCTGGGATTTAATATCAATACCAGCAATGTGGCCTCGACCGAAGAACTGCACTTGATGCCTCTCTTTGTACAACTGATTGTAATCATTCGAAGTGTCTTCCGAAGCATCCCAGTCAAAAACAAACTTTCTGTCATTTAATCTTCTAACTCTACGCTTTTTCTTCACAATGCCCAAGTAGCGAGCTTTAATAGCTTCTTCCTCCCTTTCCTTATCTTTGGTTTTATTATCCTCACTCTTTTCTTTTTTATCCTCTTTGTTACGATCATTACCCGACTTTCTTTCTTCATATTTCCTCTCTCTTTCCTTCTCCCTTTCTATTTGCCTTTCCCGCTCTCGCTCCCTTTCCCTATTTTCTCTCTCCTCTCTGTATTTCCTCTCCTCTTCTCTCTTTGACGGACCTGTAAGGTCTATGGTAGTGACCACTGGTTTGTCGATGTTGGCTCTCATTGCTTCAACCTGTTCCCTACGCCTCTCTAATGCAAGCGCTGCTCTCTGTTCCTTAGTTAGGAACACTGGTTTGCTTCGAGCTTCCTCCTCAGCCTTTTTCTTAGCAAGTAGCTCTTCTAATGACAACGGTTCACGTTTAGCCGGTTTCGGTTGTTCATCCTCCAGCTTTTCCTCTTCATCTTGTTTGTCATCGTCTCTCTTACCCTTGCTTCTGTCTCTATCGTCAACGCGCCGGTCTTTATCCCTGTTATCACGTCTTTTAGGACTTCTCGATCGAACGCGATCTTTACGAGGGTCTAATTGATCCCTGTCTTTCCTGGCAGGGCTGCGAGATCTGTCACGTTCTTTCCTAGGACTCCTAGACCGTTCGCGACGTTTTACCTTTTCCCTATGAATCTCTCGGTCTTCATAGCGATCGCGGCGCTCGCGTGAGCGCGATCTTCGACGCTCCGTAATCCTATCACCAGTCATGGCACACTTTAATTATCAATTGTTTCAATCCACATACCACTCTCATGTACTAGCACTCTAAGAAAATATAAATCAATTAGTATAACTATTCGGCAGTGTGAAGTCCGATGGTTGTTTTAATTTTAATTTTTGTAAGCATAAAGCAACCTGCGACTTGGCGAATTCTTTGACGTTTTTCTCAGTAGTGATTATATTATACTCTTTGGTTTTTCTGTTTTTTTTTTTTTGCAAAGATCACAGATAGAGGATGCAAAGGGAATATAATTTTTGGTTTTTGATAGAATTTGACTACAGACATGCTACAGACTTATTCATCCAAGCCACAGACCCATTCTCAGAACAAGGACTGTTTAGCATAGTTCTCCAACTTCTTTGCTGTTTAGAAGTAGCCCTATTGTGACACTTACTGTTAGAGCGAGATAGCTAAATGTATTTCAGCTCTTGTTAGAACGTGACAAAATGATTATGTTATGTCCTTATCACTGTGGCCACTTTTTGTTGTATGCCAAAATGTATTTGTACGTGAGTATTTGGCAAACAACGTGTTTTTTTAGTATTTGTTGTTATATCAGCAACAGAAATAGTTATCTGTGAAAATTTCAACTTTCTTACTATCACGGTTCATAAGATACGACCTGTGACAGATGGACAGCCAGACGGACGGACTGCGGAGTCTTAGTAACAGGGTCCTGTTTAACCCATTGGGTACAGAACCTTAAAACAATTTGACAGTCAAGATAAGCAGCCTTTTTATTGGTCGGTGACCGGTGACGTGCCGGTGACATAGAGGGTGACACGTCGCCGTCGGTGATAAGCAGCGATTTGTGATCTGTGGCAGCAACCAACCACAGAGTACTTTTAACATCAACCAACCATGCATCGACACCACATTGAGATTCGTAAGAAAATTTTGCAGAAATGGACTTTAAGCTGAAAGTACTATGGTTCAATTAATTTAGTTTTGAAATTGTTTTCTTATTTATCAGTCACCGATCGAGTCCCAAATAAATAACCATAACACAACAAGCTGAGGAACAAGCAAAAGCAAAACGAAGAACCAGTAACATTTTCATCATATTTCAGTACTTGGTGAAAGCTATTATTTGTCCACAATACATATTTTCACAGTGCCTTTTTTCTGGTCGGTGCACAGTGCTAATGAATGGTGTAATAATCGTATGTGTGACAAATATCCTGCATTAGGAAATCTATAAAAATGATCATGTCCAAGTTAAAAATCGGGGTAACCTCTGTCGTGGCTCTAGGCTGTGCCGGTATAACATACGTGGTACTGCAGAGGTTGAGAGAGAAGAACGCTTCAGATGCCTTGAATTACTTGACGATAGATATTATTTCATCAGAGCAAGATTGTGACCAGGCTATTGACAAATTAAGAAGGTAATTTTGTTGATTTATTGCCTATCTATACTAATATTATAAATGAAAGTTTATCTGTCTGTCACAGTTAAACTGCTGTTCCTATCTTGATAAATATTGGCACAGAGATAGCTTGTATCTTGGAGATGGAAGGATGGATACTTTTTACTTATCCCAAAAAATCAAGTTTTCACAGAATTTTTAAAAATCTAATTGTATGAATGTACTTAACATTGAAAATAAAATCAATGAAGATCTAATAAAGTTAATCATCTAGTTCACAGTTTTAAACCATGAAACTGCCTTTCCCTTTCTGTTAACGTATGCTTGTGTATGGCATAATGTGGTTAAAGAATTTTTTATTATACTTCCTACCTAAAACATCAAAACACCTCGCAGCACCTTTTATTTTGGAAGTGTTATGTTTTGATTTTTTGACGAGAAATATACTCGATTTGCTTTCAATTGATGGACAACCACAGATTGACATTGGTCTTCTAAAAGGATTTTAACACATGACTGTTGTTTATCCGATGGCTTTCTGAAACTGGTTTAAAAGATAGAAGTCTTCAATTTTCCGGGATAAAAAGTAGCCTATGTCCTTCCCCGGGATGCAAGGTATCTCTGTACCAAATTTCGTCAAAATCGGTTGAACGGTTGAGCCGTGAAAAGTAGCAGACAGACAGACACACTTTCGCATTTATAATATTAGTAAGAATTATTTCATTTATTTAGTAAAGATGATGCAATGTATTGCAGAAAAATAGTAACAATAAAGCATATTATGGGTACTTTATTATGTATGCAAAAGAAAAATGCATAAAGCCCTACCGGATTTAGCATTCTGGTGCAATACTGTGTAGAAAGAGAAACTGATAAGGGGTATGGGTTTAATAAAACTGCCACAACCCTTCCAAGTTACCTTTCATCTTAGGCTGCATCATCACTTCCTACCAGGTGATATTACAGTCAAGGGCTAACTTGTTATGGAATGATAAAAAATTAATGTTGATATTTCAGGAAATGTTGGGAGCACCACGCTATAGGGTTTGACTGTGAGTGGGTAACCGAACAGGGCAGGAGGCAGCCCGTTGCTCTGCTGCAGCTGTCTACGTTTGATGGCTATTGTGCTTTATTCAGACTGAATCAGATCAAAACTATTCCTAAGGCATTGCAAGTAAGTTAATTTCTTTAAGAACACTATCATGAAATTTACAATATTTTATTTGTTTGAGACTAGATGATGCCCGCGACTTTTCCGAAAATTACCGTGGAAACTCTCTCGGTGTATCCACACTGCAGTTATCTTTTGTGGGGCAACATTGTGCAACACGGTAACATTAGGCAACAATCTGTAACTTTTGTGGCAACATATTATATTAACAATAAATAACTTTTTGTTGCCTGATGTTGCTGAGTAACATTTGGAAACATTGCTCCACAAATGTTAACTGCGGTGTGGATGCACTGTTTGATATTCCAGTATAAAAAGTAGCCTATTTCACCTTCCAAATCATAAACTATACCCATTCCAAAATTCACATCGATCCGTAGCTCTGTTGTGGTGTGATTAAAGGACAGACCAACACATATTCGCATCTATAATATTAAGTATGATTTTTATTTCACTCTTTCTAGGACCTTTTGCAAGATGAAACTATATACAAAGTAGGCGTAGCACCCAAGGATGATGCAAGGTATCTATCTCAAGACTATGGAGTGTACATGGAAGGCACGCTGGATGTAAGGCACCTAGTACATCTGTGTGGGTACGAAAGTGGTGGTCTGGCATCACTGTCTAAGTCTTTGTTGGGCATTGTACTGGATAAAACGTGGAGGGTGAGTATCTATTGTTATAGTCAAAGTCAAATAATTTATTTAAAATTGGTATTAAATTGCACATTTTAACGGTCGGTTGTTGGATTTGTAAGATGATAATAGTGGTGATAATTATTACGCGAACTTAAAACTAATGCTATACGAAGGTATAACGTTGTATTAGCGTGTTTGCGCCCTCGCCTTGAGTTTTAAGACCATACCACAGTTCACGACAGTTTTTAAAAAAAATTTACTATAGGAAAATCAACAGCGAAATATTTCAAAAAGTTTCTTAGGTGCTAATTACAGAAATATGGCCAATTACAGATTTTCTCGAATAAAACTTGCGTAGTCCACGCGGACTAGGTCGCGGGCATAAGCTAGTTCGACTATACAGAACGAAAGATGTTTTCATAATCAAAAATCATGTTGTTAGTGCAAAATGATAAGAGACATGAGTAATCTGCCGTTCCTGATTTTATATAAATTTTGCAATAAACTGATGCAATCAATCGTCAATATAATACAATACTAGATGACTCGCCTTCACACAAGTGTTTATGAAAATCTTTTCTTAATAATAGTGTCTACATTATAGAGAAAACCTACACACAATTATCTCAGCCTATTTCTTCTTTTATAAATACGTCGGCATACTGCAAGAACTCATTAATTGCAAAAATCAATAAGCACATTAACACAACTATGAAGTCCTAACTAAGGCCCTCATTAAATTATAGGCCTCATTCATTTTGTCATTTTTAATCACTCTTATTTAATTTATTATTATGTATTAAGTACCTAACTAATCTATTAGTTAAGCAATTGTATATAATTTAGCGGTAGGTAGATAATAGTTGTATCAATTAGTTGTTAATGTTAAAAGATTGCGAAAGTTTTTAATGTATCTTATTGTTAATTAAATTTGAACCGGAGAACTTCGTAATGCTGTATATGCCTATAATTGATGTTTGTAGTAGTACTGGAATTGTTTGTGACCTGTTTTTAATGATAGTGAATGTTGTTACAATTTATCGTTGGCATATCTAATAAAATAAAATAAAAATAAATAAGAAAGCTGAGTCACTCAGCTGGCGGACTTGTTAAACATTCTCTATGTTATAATAATAAAAAAAATGGGCATGGCACAAAAAATTGGTAGACGTTGGGGTCGTGATGTTCTGGAATGGCGACTTCGCACTGGAAAGTGCAGCGTTGGGAGCCCATTAGGGACGACATCAAATGAGTCGCAGAGAGCCCCCGGATGGCGGCGGCGCAAGACCATGAAGTCCCTACAAGAGACCTATGTCCAACAGCAGACATCTATCTTTTGATGATAAGGATCATCATCATCATCAACCGATAGACGTCCACTGCTGGACATTGGTCTCTTGTAAGGACTTCCACACGCCACGGTCTTGCGCCGCCTGAATCCAGCGGCTCCCTGCGACTCGTCTGATGTCGTCAGTCCTCCTAGTGGGGGGTCTTCCAACGCTGCGTCTTCCGGTGCGAGTTCGCCATTCCAGCACCTTGGGACCCCAACGTCTATCGGTTTTACGAACTATGTGCCCTGCCCATTGCCACTGCAGCTTCGCAACCCGTTAAGCTATGTCGGTTACTCTAGTTCTCCTACGGATCTCCTCATTTCTGATTTGATCACATAATAATAATAATAATAATATATTTATTTATTCAAAAATGTTGTACAAGACAAAGACTCCTTAAAACAAGTACACATAAAAAAGGTAGAAACAATAAAAATATAAGAACCTGAAGGAGTGCATAGAAAAACTCCAAGCATAGCTCTCTCCATCGACCGCTGAGTGATTCTGAGCTGATGATAAGGATGACTGACAGATATAGGTGGTACACTGCATCAGTAAGGTCGTCATAGGTGTTTACTTTGCAGATAAGATGCAGCGACTGGGAAGCGGAGCAGCTATCTGAGAGACAAATCAATTACGCAGCGGCCGACGCCCATGTAGCCATAAGGATATTCATCAAACTTATCAACGACTATCACAGAAGAGGCATCGTGTCTTGGTTTAGGATTCGTAATGGAAATGGCTATTGGAAAGATATGGACATTTGTAAGAGATATGCTAACGTGTCGTATAATGCTAAACTGGATGTGAAGAAGAATGATAAAAATAGTAATCACAGGTAAGTATCATTTAAAATTGATTCAGTTCGAATAGACGTTCTGATCCCCGAATAGATGTAGAGGATTACCAGGGTTGCAGCTGAAATAGATTGTTTAAAGGTCTTGGGGCGCACAACGGGCTAGATTCTAGCTTTGGAAATATCTAGACGCATCTAGCCAAGAAATAGCTGGCTATATCGATCTTATTGACGACTATCACAAAACCGCCATAGTGTCTACTTGGTCAGGAGGATGCTAACGTGTCGTATAAAGCTAATCTAGATGTGAAGAAGAATGATAAGAACTCTAGTCATATTAGGTTAGTATCATTTAAAATCTACTTTGACGACTATCAGAAAACAATGAAAACTAACAGTGTTATTTCTTGTACGATGGTACGAAACCCTTCGCGTTTGAGTCCGACTCGCTCTTGACTAATTTTTGGTTTTGTCCTACATCGAATCCTATTTTCAGCATCACAGCTTTTCGAAATTCTAAAACTATTTTTGCAGTTAGCTTAACTTTTTAGATTATATAAGGCGGCGTAACTATTGCGTTACTTCGTCCGCATAGATTTAGGTCTTTAAAAATCCCCTGAGAACTCTTGATTTTCCGGGATAAAATGTCTATCCCGGATATAATGAAATAGAGGGCCTACGTCACTCTCCAGGTCTTAAATAAAAAATGACATTCCATTGCTCCGTTGTGACGTAATTGAAGGGCAAATCAACAAACCAACAAACAAACACACTTTCGCATGTATAATATGGGTAGTGATAGGACGGTCTATCTATTGTATGATTTCAGAAGCAAAGAGAGGGAAGGCAAGTCCGGCAAGGAGGTGGAGTCCAAGCGCTACCCGCACGCCACTCGCTCTAAGCCCCTGTACCACAACTGCTTCCTGGAGGCGCCCGATGGAGAGCTCTTATGCACCTGCGACAATAATAAAGCCATGTGGTGAGATTGAGAAGCAAATGTTTTTCCTTAATTTATATGATCTCGACAAAAACACAGACATTTCCGTAAATATTTGATATATTTAGAAACTGTAAATTAAGTTACTGTTTTGTTTTTGATTTTGACTTATTCCATTTTTATTATATTTTATAAAATTTAGCTTCTTTGTGTCTATCTGGCTGACAACATTCTGTATAAATTAAAGAATATATTAACATTTTAAAAGGTACTAAAATTATTGTATAAAATAATTTTAGGGCACATTGATGTTAATTTTTTGATATTAATGAAAGCTTAAATATTACTAAATCTAAATATTATATAAAAGGAAACGGTGACTGACTGACTCATCTATCAACGCAAAGCTCAAACTACTGGACAGATCGGGCTGAAATTTGGCATGCAGATAGCTATTATGACGTAGGCATCCGCTAAGAAAGGATTTTTGAAAATACTACCCCTAAGGGGATGAAATAGGTGTTTGAAATTTGTGTATTCCACGCGGACGAAGTCGCGAGCATAAGCTAGTTTATCATAAAATTAAGGATTTTTCCAATATTTTTTTTTCTGTAACAAGACTGGGTCCAAAAGTGGTCGGTCTCCTTTCAAACTCTTATTTTACCCCCCCCCTAGGGGTTGAGTTTTGAAAAATCCTTTCTTAGCGGATGTCTACGTCATAATAGCTATCTGCATGCCAAATTTCAGCCCGATCCGTCCTAGTTTGAGCTGTGCGTTGATAGATCTGTCAGTCAGTCAGTTTTACCTTTTATATACATAGATTCAAAAGTACTTGGAAAAGTTTAATTGAATAAAAAATATTTTGATTTTGATTTCTTCCTTTGATCAGGTACGTAACGAAGGCACTAGCGGACGTCGTTAGCGAAGACCCTTTGAAGGTGCGCCTGCGCTTTGAGCCCGCGGGCCGCTCCGTGGGCGACGTGGGCAGATACTATCAGCTCACCAAGGAGAACAAGTGCGTCGTCTGTGGCGCCAAGGACTCCTACATACGCAAGAACGTCGTGCCCAGAGAATACAGGAAGTACTTCCCAGGTTAGTGATATGATGAAGAACCCAATTAAGATTACAAACAAATAACTTAAATAAGAAGTCAGCGATGGATGAATTGCTCATACAAACGTATAGTTCTTGCATTTCACGAAGGCCACTGACTTATGCTTGTGTTTAAGTCGTATCGGTATACGTAACGTACACTAAATGGTGTGCGTTTGACAGCGCTTGCTCGCGACTGATTGGTCCGACATGCACGCACACTTACGCAATGACCGTGTAAACGACGTTACCACAAGTGAAGTTCACTAGCCTTCGTGAATTGCAAGAACTGTAATATCAAAATGATTTGTGGTTCGAGAATATTTCCACCGTATTATGCGGTTACTTACATTCAGATTTAATGTTTTTGTAAACAATTTCTATTGAGCACAATAAAGTTAAAAATAAAATATACAGTGTAAACTCTATACTGCGAACTTCTATTTAACGAAAAAAATCCTTAAAACTTAGAAATCGCTAAGGTTCTTTTGGTTTACATTGTTACCTTTATATTGAAACACATAGCGTAGCAACCACTCTCAGTATCGAAACAATACGCCATACGTCATTATTTAGATTACCAAGATTTAGATTTAGATTAGACAAATTTCACTGACATTTAAACATCAGCCTGTTAAAAAGTCGTAAATAATTCGTACACACAATGGAGTTCTTATTTAAATGTGTTCATTTGTTTATTCTAATTACCTAGCAATTTTTTACTTCCTACTTATATTGCTAACTAATTCGTAAAATTATATCGTTTTCTTTTACTCTCTGTTTAACTAAAACTCTTTATAACGCAATAACACTTTCGGTCTCTTCAATTTCGGTATATAGAGTTTTTTTTAAATACATAGGTATAAATTAGCAATTAAGGATGTTATATCAAATTCTGCCTAGTTATAGTTTATACTTTAGTCGATTTCAGTTCTGTGTTCCATAAGTTTACCTACCTAGTTAGTTTTAAATACTCTGTGCCTAGTTTTTCATACGCATACTATGACCGTGTGTTGTGGACATAATTCTTTATTATAAGTGTTAATTTCTCATTGGAGACTGCTTTAGTTTAAGTGTTTATATATATATACTATCTAGTTAACTAATTGTAACTGTTTGTCTCTACAAAAAAAAAAAAAAAATATTACGCTGTAATATCAAGTGGTTAAAAGAAAAATGTCTTTATTCAGAGATAATGAAGGAGCACTCGTCCCACGACGTAGTATTGCTGTGTGTGGCGTGCCACAAGCTCAGCAACATGCTCGACCGCTCGCTTCGCGAGCAGCTCGCCGAGCAGTGCGCCGCGCCGCTCGGCTCGCATGGGAACAGCAGGATCGTCGAGGACACGGACTGCAAGTTAGTGTGACCGTGCATTTACATTAGCCGGCAAGAAATATTGTTCATCGACCTTTAGAATCAGATTTCGGCTTTGCACAGCGTTGTCTCTGTCACTCATGTGACGTTTTGTCGGTCTCAACGACAGAGACAATGCTCCACGAAACCGCTCTTGATTGCAATCTCACCCTAGTGGTTGCAGTCTAAGATGGAAGCGGGCTAACCAGGAAGGGGTATGGCAGTTTTTAATAAACCCATGCCCCTTTGGTTTCTACACGGCATCGTACCGGAACGCTAAATCGCTTGGCGGCGGATAAATAAGGCGGTAGGATGGTAACTAGCCAAGCCTCCCATCAGACCAGACCAGATATTTAGAAATTATAAAATTCCAAATCCCTGTCAGTAATCGAACCCAGGACCAAATAAGATCACAGCGATTACAACTGCGCCAGGGAGGTCGTTGAAATAATTTTGCAGCATTGCATAATAAATCGCTATTGTGAATATGTATCTTGAGCAAAAAAACTTTTATTGTTTATTGTGGGCTCTTCTCAGACCTGGACGCGTTTGGAACCCTCATAGCTTTAGTTTATGTTTGTGTAATAATTATCACCACTATATCTTATAAATCCATCTCACAATCAAAAAGAGAAGACTCACAATCAAAAAGAGTAATTTATTATCTATTTTCAATAAATTATTTTAATTTTGAATTTTTTCAAATTGTTCTTGTAGAAAAATCCGTTCGGCGGCGCGAGCGCTGCTGTCGCGTAAACACGTGCTTCCCGAAGCGCGCCGCAAAGAGTTAGAGAGCGTCATACTGCAGCACTACCTGCTGCATGATGACGTCACTGAGGAGCTGTTGAAGGAGGCTGCCCAGATAGACGTTGTGTTAGTACCTATCTATTATCATGATCAGCCCATCGCCGGCTCACTACAGTGCGACAAGGCTATCTTGGCGCGTGGTGAAAATAGGAACTAACGTTGCCGTCAAGTGTTCCCTTTCTTCTTGTTTGAATATTCTAAGCAAAGTTCTTTGTTAAAGCAAGTGATATTGAACTGCTTAAAACGCACAAAAACTCCGAAAAGTTGCCTGGAAAGGTGTGTGCCTGGGATTGAACCTCCAACCTCCCAAATAGGAGGCGAATGTATACAGGACAGATCGAAATGGCAATCGAGGAGGGAACGCCCCGCACACCCGCACAGCACAGCGCTAGCCCGGTGCAGGCGAGCGTGGGTGACGTGCGGGTGTGCGAGGCGTTCCCCTGCCTCATACCCGCTCGGTGTGGTTACGTATCTTGCGACAGGCGTAAATTTTGCGATCATTGCTGTCAAACGTCCGGCTAGAGAGAGACAGCAATAGCCGCAAAGCAAAATAAGAAGAAGAAGAGATAGTCGCATTGCTACTGCTGTCGCGTTGCTGTCGCTATTGCAACGTTCGTAATCACCCCGCCGGATTGCCATCTCAAACTGTCGCGTACTATACATATGTACTATGTTTTTTAGATACGAGAACGAAGACTATGAGTCACACGGGTACAAGGTGACAGAGTATTACAGGAGCAACGAAGGCCTGCTGCGACTGGAGGAGCAGTGGAGGGAGTACTTCCTCAAGACCATGCACCCCCGATACATGCCAGAACTGTGGTCTTTGAAGCATAACGAGGAGAGGTAGGGTTTTTTATGAGAATACTAGCTGATGCCCGCGACTTCGTACGCGTGGATTTAAGTTTTTAAAATCCCGTGGGAACTCTTTGGTTTTTCTAGGATAAAAATATAGTCTATGTCCTTCCCCGGTATGCAAGCTACCTCTGTACCAAATTTCGTCAAAATCGGTTGAACGGATTTATAATATTAGTATGGATGAGCCGTGAAAGGCTAGCAGACAGACAGACAGACACGTTTTCGCATTTATAATATTAGTATTAATTTGGATTTACCACGTTAAATGACTAATATGTATTCCCTTTCCTCTCCAACTAAGCGTCAAGCTTGTGCACTATTGTCGTACCTACTCCTAGTAGGTACGACAATAGTGCAACGGTTTTCAGTTGAGCTATTGAGGCTATAATTAATTATATTAGACACCACCTGCAGTCTGTTTTTCCTCATATTTACCTATTCTTAAGGTTGCCTGGTAGATTTGATTCACATATGGCCAACTTGCAGTGAACGAGTTAATAAACATAATTGTTTTTTTTTTCAGGCTAACAGTGCGTCTTAAAGAAGGCCGCCTATCGGAAGAAGATCAAAAATTGTTAGGGCTCTATACAGGATACTAGCTGATGCCCGCGACTTCGTCCGCGTCGGTTTCAGTTCTTAAAAATCCCGTCGGAACTCTTTGATTTTCCGGAATAAAAAGTGTCTTTATCAAGTTGCAAGTCTGTGGCGAAGAATTTTTATTTTGGTGCTGATTCGGGTGTACACAATAATTACGAACTAGACTAAAAAGACAGTTCTATAAAATAGTGCTGCGGAAAGAAAAAGCTCAATTTAAAGATAGCGTACAGCCGAATTTGGGCTACTCTTTGTAAAAGCTGTTGTTGATTGTAATATAATTCCCGCAAATTGCTAATGCGCGGAGCCGCCATTTTAGTGATGTCAGCACTAGACTGAAGTTTCGAGCTGATGGTATATTTTTACTTAAGCATACGTCAAATGACGTCATTTGGATGTTAATGAGACTTGGTTCCAGCGCAATAGCAATTTGCGGGACTTATATTAACAAACATAAAAAGTGTCAATTTTAATTCCCGGTACTCTCAGTGGGGCGCTTCGAATCGACACAAAAAATAACAGTCATTTTGTATGGCAAGTCTATTCCAGCATAGGTACTCTTGTATTATATACTGTATATAATATACAGTGTTTTCAAGGTACAAAAAACAAAAAAAAAGGAAATTATGTACCTACATTGGTACCTACTTCCCATTAGTAACTGCTTTAAAAAAAGTATATAAAATAAGATTAAAATTTTTATATGAACAAACTTGTACAATATTTTTTTAATTATAAATATACATATTATATTTTGCAAACGTATTGCCTACCTATTCTTTCTTCTGCCTTCTTCAAGTACCTTTCTACAATCTGCGATACAGCGCAATCTAATGAAAATTATACTATACTACTGCCCTTCGTGTGTCAGTCTCACACTTGACCGTTTTTTTTTTAATATTCAAAAGACTAGTGTTCAGATCCAGAGACATGCTACCTAGCACGTCTCGTTCTATTAGTAGAATTTTAAAAGCAAAATCTGTCACTTTTTTAGCACTTTGACGTAACTTTGACAGTTTAGTTGTCAAAGTCAAATGCCAAATTCAAAAATTGCGACCGTTGATTATACAATTTATTAACAATTTGTTAATTGGGAATTGAATTGAATTATTAACAATTTGTAAATATTTTTATTGTTGAAAAGGAATATACTACTCTCTAACGTGAATCCTCATCACTAAAATGTTAAATCGTAACAAAATTACACTCGCGAGGAAACAGATAAAAATCACGAAGTTATTTCGAAAAGGCAGTAAGTATCTTGAGAATGTATGTTTTTAAAAGTTTTAACCAGCGTTCAATCAGTGACCAAAATAATTTGATCGATGCTCTTCTAGTGGACGTAGGCCAACACAGCAAAAACGAAACCTAGTCTATTATTTGTGTTTACCTACTTCATTCTAGCTTCAACCAAGCAACCTGAAGAATGTGATGAGTTGCAACAAGAGATAGACGCTCTGGAACAGAGATTACAAGAAAAACACAATGAACTCTTTCAAATTCAAAGAAATAACTGTAGACGGAAAGCTTTGCCACCTAAACAGAAAGAGCCAGCGTTTGTTAAGCCACAGGTTTGTTGAATTATTTAACAGGCATGCTTATTATTCTACAAGCTGTAATTATTTGAATCACTACCCCTATTATAAATGCGAAAGTGTTTGTTCGTTGGTTTGTCCTTCCATCACGTCGCCATGGAGCAAAGGATCGACGTGATTTTTTGCATAGGTATAGTCAAAAACCAGGAAAGTGACAGGCTACTTTTTATCCCGGAAAATTAAACAGTTCCCACAGGATTTTCATAAATCTAAATCCATGCGGACAAAGCCGCGGGCAGTTTAATATATATTAGAGAGAGAGAGAGAGAGAGCCAGCAAGTGCTCTGTTATTTTATAAAAGCTGGAGGTTTCTCTGCATATTGACCCCAACACTGGGAGGAAAGTTTGTTTGGATGTTTATTTGGATCATGGTGGCTTTGGGAGATAACAGGTCATAAAGGTGTAAAAAATCTTACATCAAAGTATACAATTTCAATCTTCAATTTAAATTTGCTAGTAAAAAATGCTGGGACCTCTTCTTTAATCATCTATCGAAATTCTTTTATTAGTTAGCATTAAAATGCATTAAAAAAAGCTGTGCTAGCCTAATGGTTAGGACATCCACCTTCTAATTGAAGGTCGGGGGTTCAGCACGCACCTCTATAACTTTTCGGAGTTATGTGCGTTTTAAGTAATTAAATATTACTTGCTTTAACGGAGAAGGAAAACATCGTGAGGAAACCTGCATGCCTGAGAGTTCTCCATAATGTTCTCAAAGGTGTGTGTAGTCTACCAAACCGCTAAATGGCCAGCATGATAGACTATGGCCAAAACCCTTCTCACTCTGAGAGGAGACCCGTGCTCTGTAGTGAGCTGGCGATGGGTTGATCATGATGATGATGATTAAAATGCATATAAGAGGTTGGGAAACTTAAACTTTCTTACAGAAAATAGTCTTGACAGCTTCAGTAGAGACGTTAAAGAGAAACATGGAGCTAATGTCCATGCTGACTGGTGTGGAAGTGCAGTCATATGTGTTGGACGACCATTGCTGCGTGCTGTACCACATGCAGCATTCAACTAGCTCATTTGTCACACATGGTCTGAGGATTGATATGCATTCTGGTAAGTGTGCAGAGGTTTATGTGTGGTGCGGAAGGAGCGTCTGGTTGCGCGTCATCCTGGAATCGGCTAACCTGGAAGGGGTATGACAGTTTTTATTAAACCCATGCCCCTTTGGTTTCTATACGGCATCGTACTGGGACTTGCTTGGCGGCACGCGCGGCGTTGCCGGTAGGGTGGTAACTAGCCACGGCCGAAGCGTCCCACAAGAGTAACTATTGTACGTTGATAGTATATATAGACAACAATAGTAATTTCAACTCAATCAAATTAATGATGCACACACTAGTGATGTAACGAATATTCGCATTCACATTCGCGGATATTCGCATATTTCTGCTGCATATTACCAGTCGCATTCCGCGAAATTACTGTGAATGTTTTGTGAATATACATTTTTTTTTTATGTAATAGTTGATTAATAAAACAAAATCCATTAATTTCTAATGCTTTTAATGTAATAAAAATGTCCAAAATATGACATTCGTTACATCACTAGCACACACACACGGGTAAACATATAGGTTGTTCAATTTGGTGTACAATAATAGTATTTCATTTGCTATTTTTATTTTCAGATGGTAACAAAGTGTCCAAGTCGAGCCTGCCGCTGGGCTTCAACCTGAAGGCAGTGGTGGGCGAGTTCAGTAATATCATGACGCCCAAGTGTCTGGGCGCGGTACGGAAAGCTTTAGTGGCATACTACGACAGACTCGAGCAGTATGAAGCTCTGAAGGTAGGTCTCAAATAGTTCTTTGACTACTTTGGAACGTACAGTACGCGGGTGAAATTAATGTACATCGACCTTTAGAAGGAGATAGCAAATTAGTACAGCACTATCTCTGTCGTTGAGACCGACAAAACGTCATATAGGTATGAGTGACAGAGACAACGCCCTACAAAGCCGAAATATCATTCTAAAGGCCGATGTACATTACTTTCGGGGCGTACTGTATTTTCACGGACTCGGATCGGATAAGTGCGTAACCGCCCACATGTGGTAATAGGCCTTCGGGAATGGAACTCTATAAAAATTTATTTGGTTTTTATTTATCCCTTTACAGAAACTCCTGCATATAGAAGCAGACCTGTTCAAACTGCTGGACGGCTCGCACATAGAAATCTCGTTCTTTGTCCAAAGCCACATGCAGGAGGAAGAGGATGAACACATCAGAGTCACATTAATCCTAGACTACAGAGTATATGATATCCGGCCTAAGACATATTGCTTCAAGGAAAACGGTAATTTATCTTTATAACTAGCTTATGCTCGCGACTTCCTCCGCGTGGACTACACGAATTTCAAACCCTATTTTACCCCCGTAGAGGTTTAATTTTCAAAAATCCTTTCTTAGCGAATTTGTACGTCATCGTAGGATTTTCAAAATTCAACCTCTACAGGGGTAAAGTAGGGTTTACTGGACGGATCGGGCTTTTCCATAAAGCATAGTTTGATGCGTTAAAGATCAGTCAGTCAGTCATTTTTTTTGAATTATATAACCTTAACTCGCAGGTGCGATGGCTTTTTTGCTTAAAACGCATATAACCTCAGAGTTACCTGAGTTCCCGGGATCGAACCCTAGACCCCTGACTAGGAGGCAGATGTCTTAACTACACCCTTAATTATTTACATACTAGATGATGCCCGCGTGGATTTAGATTTTCTATAAATCCCATGAGAACTCTTTGATTTTCTGGGATAAAAAGTATAGCCTATGTCCTTCCTTGGTTTTATTATTATATTAGTATGGATTTGCCTTTATTTTTTGTGGTTTGAACAGAACTGCCGGAGGATGTGTCAGAATTGCTGAAACAGCAGTGTGCAGTGTTCAAGAAGAAACCACTGCGCAAGGCTTTCAAGCAAGCATTTATGGGAGATGTTGGGCCCTACAGACTTGTTCAGCAAGTGAGTGGATTCTCTCTTAGCGTCGTTTTCCCCATTGCTGAGGGTTGTGACCCCTTTCCATTAATCATTTTTGACGACCTCCCTGGCGTAGTGGAAAGCACTGTGGTCTTATTAGTGGGAGGTCCTGCATTAGATTCCTGGCAGGGCTTTGGAATTTTATTTCTAAATTTCTGGTCTGGTCTCGTGGGAGACTTCGGCCGTGGCTGGTTACCACCCCTACTGATTACACTCTAAAGGCATGGGTTTAATAAAAACTACCATACACCTTCCAGGTTAGCCTGCTTCCATCTTAGACTACATCATCACTTATTTCTTGTACCTTTATTTATATTTAAATTTATTATTAATCATCTAGTTAGTGTAAGTGGCACTGCCGTTCTAATAAGATATAAAATAAAAAATAAAATAAATCACCAAGTGAGATTGCAGTCACAGGGATTGCTCAAATTTTTTTGCTATCGTTTTGAGTGGGGTGTCAAAAGAGAAGAAATTTCAGCGTTTATTAAGACGATCGTAGTCGGATTTTAGTTTTCGACTTTATCTTGTATGGTTGCAGCCTGATCTAAGTGAAGAGCAGCAGCAAAAGCGTCCAGAGCGGTTCCGACCCAACAAGAACAATTACAACAATGATGACACCTTCCTGCCCGAGGACTGCAGCGACCAAAGCGAAGAGGAACAACTTAGTGAATGATATCATTTAAAATCGTACAGCATTTATCTTTCATGTCTTACAAGCGTATCTATAGAGAGTATTTTGACTTTGCTCAGACTTAAGATCTAGTTAAAACGAGGCAGATTTATGCCACCTGCATATCAGTCTCATTTTAACAATGTCTTGAGTCTGAGCAAAGTCAAAGTGACATCTTTATAGTATACACAATGTTTTGTAATAATGGGATTATTATGAAGTAACACTAAGACATTAATAATTATTTTTATTCAAATAATAAAAAATGAATTTATACAACATGTCCTTTCATTTACATTTATTTCGATATAGATAAATAATAAATCATTTTAATTAATATTTGCTAGAAATTGTTAATTTCTTTTAAGATTCCCAATTCATTTTAATCAAACTATAAAACTTTGTGCGAAGTATTTTACTAAAACTTCGTTGATCTTTAATCATCACCACAATCTAAAGGCGGAAACAAACTTTAGAAACGTAGAGTGTGATAAGTCAAATAAAATTCAAATCGGATGCTGTCCTGATCCTGTCGCTTGAACCGTGCGAATCGATTGCTAGATTTAAAATGCTCGCAAAAAATAAAATCGTAGACAATCGATTAATTGAATGTATTTTGTGCAAAACATTCCAACCCACCATCACGTCGCATTGCAAAAGAAAAATATCCTTGACTAATTTTCATCTTTTGTATGATACAATTTCTCTTATAAATGTTGTGTTTATTTATCGTTCCTCGATATTATATCCTATCCAAAAATCTTTTAATTTTACACTAAAAACCTTTTCTAAATATATATACATAGTTGAAATGTATGAATATATAATGAATAATAAAATCACTCATTTTGCAACTGTCGACCAAGTACTTCTGGAAGAATCGAGCTGTTGTTTTCTAAGCCAGCACCACACTACGGTAAAAAATTAATAATCAAAGAACCGCTTATGAGAGTATAGCTTCGCATTTCAAAAGTGTGTTTCCACCTTAGTACATTGCTTAATATTATGTATAAAATTGATGATTAAGGCATTTAAATTGTGAACTATTTCAACACACACATGTGCCACAATCACAAAGCCAGTTTTCAAATATAACTTCAAAAACTTGACAATGGTGCTAATATAATGGTATATAAATATGAGATCTATAGACCGCACTTTGACTTGGCTCAGACTTAATACACTGTTAAAATGAGAATGTTATAACGTTGACATTTTGTTCTGTTTTACTAAAACTTAAGTCTGAGCAAAGTCAAAGTATTTGTTACAGATTCAGCCTTTAGATTAAATTAATAGGACTTAAGTCTGAGGCTGAGATCTTTAGAGTGTACTTAAAGCTTAGACTTAATAACAGTTAGAATGAGTCAGATTTGTCTCACATATTTCTCCATTTAACAAAGCCTGAAATTAGTTGAAAGGTAAACTGGAATGGTACTAGTCTATTCAAATATTAATAGGCATGCTTTGACACTTCCCACTAACATTTTTCCAAATGTTGAGAAGTTTCGATTAAAGTTAGTAGGAGGAGCAAAACCGCGTCTGAGGCTGAGATCTATAGAGCACACTTTGAATTTGCTCAGACTTAAGATTGAGTTAAAACGAGACAGATTTATGTGAGAGATATAGCTCTGCCTCGTTTTAAGAGTGCGCTCTATAGATCTCACCCTGAGAGCATTTCAATGTATCTAAGTTCATATACAACTACATTAGCACCATTGGATAATTTGTACACAATCACTCATACATATTAATGAGTTATTATTCTTCATTTCCATACATTACAGAGGCTATCTATGTTTGTAAATGCATATAACTGGATTAGTTATTTTAGTCCAGACAATCATTTAATTATAATTAAACTGCGTTAGCACCAGAATCTGAGATTAAAAACGGCAACACGTTTGTCAACAAATGAAGACACTGTAGTTTAAATTGACTATAGTACCCCTTGTATAAGTTTCTATAAGTCCCGCAAATTGCTAATGCTCGTGGCCGCCATCTTAGTGACGTCGGCACTAGACTGAAGTTTCGAGCTGATGGTATATTTTTATTTCAGCTGGCATCAAATTTCGATATTGATGAGACATGGTACCAGCGCAATAGCAATTTGCGGGACTTATACACGAAAAACCATTAGTTTTCCAAAAGTTTTATCAGAATAAAACAGACAAAAACATCTTGTATGAGGTGGATTTGAGCCAGTGGTGCAGGAAATTAAAAAAAAAGTAGTTTTTTGTGACTGTAACCCTGTTAGATTAGATATAGTAGAAAATAAAATAATCGAAACAGTGTGCTTTGGCCAAATTTGATCTTTGATGGGATTTTTAACCATTTTTATCATAAACTAGCTGTTGCCCGCGACTTCGCTCGCGTCCCGCGGGAACTGTCCTTTCCCGTGGATTTCCCAAAAAAATTCTTTAATACAAACCTTGTCCTGACAATTATAAATACAATGATAAAATAATTAACCAATTTCGGCAATTATGTACATATATTTCGGCGATTCGTTTTTATTTATGTAATATATGCCAAACCAACCAATTTCATTATGGCAAAAAATCAAAATAACATAAAGAAAAAATAAAATCCATTATTTTAATTTCTAGGGGCAATAGTACAATTCCGTTTTCGAAAACTAAAATAACTTGTATTAGGGGTGCATACTTTTGAGAACTTGTATAATTTACAATGAATCACCACTGTATTCCAGCACTGAAACTCTTATGCTGAGATGTATAGAGCGCACTTTGACTTTGCTCAGACTTAAGATTGAGTTAAAATGAGACAGATTTATGTAAGAGATATAGCTCTGTCTTGTTTTAACTCTGACAGAGTTAACGTCTCGTTTCAACAGTGACTTAAGTCTAAGCAAAGTCAAAATGCGCTCTATAGATCTCACCATTAATCTTCTTGCTTCTATCAAACATCACTAGTTCAAAACTTTCAGGATCACTATCACTTTTTTTTCTGGCAGTTTGGGGGGTCCACTCAAAGGCCCCGGTTGGGCAAAGGCTTGACCTTGTAGATGCGTACGAGCCAATGCTCTGTGGTGTACGCCTCTTCTAGCACGTCGAGATTAAAGTCTTTGTTGCCGATCTCCGCGCCGCGGACGCGGTCGTAGCCTGGCGGTCGACCTGATTAAAAATATATGGTTAGTAAAAAACTACAAGAGTGACGGCGGTTACGCACTCATCCGATCCAAGTCCGTGAAAATACGCTTCTTTTTGTTTTGTATGGTAGCTCATGACATATGTCGTAGAAGTAGATAATCGCTGGCATTCTCACGTATGACGGATAGAACTCGGAGTGAAAGTGCAGTGCGTAATCGCCGTGAAGTAATAGAGAATGGTCATGCAATGGTTGCTTTTCGAAGTCTAGTGCCAGCTAGAGCATATGCAAGGGAACTATGAGAGTGAAAGGAGGAGAGTGCTCACCCAGTGTCAGCTAAAAGTCTGCAGTGATCAGAGAGTGTTAGAATATTAGACAGTGGTACTGATTCTGTGCATAACAAAATTTTAGAGTATTCGCATCCTCTTCTTACTAATGTAATATGAAAAGGACAGGCGCAGTTTGACAGTTTTAAATTTAATTTTTAGATGGTAAAACCCGTGATTTTAGCGCAGTCGCGAGCCCACTGTTTAAATTTGTAGTGTGCACTAAAATTTTGAGTCTTTAAATGTAAAGTTCCATGTTCTGTCCCTTTTTAGCATTGTTAAAACGAAAAGGATGCAGATACTCTAAATTTAGTTTAGAGAAAGACAACGGACTATCTTGATGAAATTCGAGTGCACAAGACCTGAAAAGAAGCTTCGCTTCACTTCCTTGATGTCTGTGGGTACAGTGACGTATACACACCTCCCTCAGTGTAGACGAGGCCGAACTTGTAGTAGCTCATCTTGTACATGAGGCAGTTGAGCAGCGTGGGCGAGCCGTGCGCGTCCACCCTGAACTCGCCCGAGCCAGTGTAGTAGTCTGCTTCCTTGATGTGCGCGCCGCGGTCCGTGCTGCCGCCGATGCGCACCATCCACAGGAACTTGTTGATGTCTGTGGGCATAGTTAGGTACTAGATCAACTACCGCGGGCCTGTGGCTTTAAGTACCATTCATTTTTGTAAAAATCTATTCATTTTCTACAAAACAGAGAGCCGTTATTTACAAAATGACTATGTTTTATACAAAATTAATTCGTTTTGTATAAAATACGTTCGATTTCTACAAAATAAGCTTATTTTTTACTGTTATATGTTCGATTTATACAATAAAATATAGGCCATATTCCAAGATACTATTTTTTTATGAATATATTTATTTTTATATAAAATTAGTTCATTTTGTAAAAATAAGTTTATTTTCTACAAAGTAAACAATTTTTTTACAAAGTAGAGTCCGTTTTTACAAAATTGAATTGTATTTATAAAGCTCCATTTTCTAAAAAATTTGCGCATTTTAGCGTATTGAGTTTATTTTCTACAAAAAGCGGCTCGTTTTTTACTAAATTAAAACTTCCACAAAATTACTTTTATTATAAAAAATAAATGAATTTTCTACAAAATGAGTATAATGTTTTTTACAAAATAAAGTTCTCTTTTACAAAATGAGTAATTTTTGTAATAAATATAGCTCTAATTTCTACAAAGTGTTTTCTCACATTTTAGTCATTTATAAAACTCACCATCAGAAGAGTATCCAACGAGCCCGCCGAATATCACAAGCACATAGTCTACATCGAGCTCCCTCATGATCTCATACGCGTGCTCCTCACTAGATGCCATGGCCTGTCCCACTCGCGATATGTGCGTATTGTTCCAAGTATTGTTGTCCACTATCACCGTTCTATTCGCCATCGCTGTTATCTGATACCCGTAATCCCACCATGACATGACTTTTGAATTCTGAAAAATGATTCGACTTTAATATTCTTTAATTTTTTTTATGTACACACACCATTTTTTCAAAGATTTCTAGTCATATTTTACGTGATTGCTTTTCTTCTTAGCTGTTGACGAAGTCTTAAAAAAATCGGACGATCGTCTGTTCTGTCGTGGCCACTTTTGGTTGATCCAAAAACAAAATAATGTATTCATGTTTTTTACTCTCTGACTTAGCTTAGACTTAAGACAGAGTTAAAACGAGACATAGATATATCTCTCACATAAATCTGTCTCGTTTTAGCTCAATCTTAAGTCTGAGCAAAGTCAAAGTGCGCTCTATAGAACTCAGCCTTAGATTGTCAAAATTCACTGTTTTTCAAATTTATAAAATTGCAAGAATATAAATTGCACCAAAAGCATATCTTATGTAATAATCTCAGAGGTGTTCTTAGGCAAAAAATAAACTTTGCTGACGTCGTTGAATATAAAGCGCACTGAGAGCTGAGCGCACAATATATGGCAATGCGTACGCCTCTGACGTGCTCCAACTCTCGTGACGCATACATACCTCGGGAGTGTTCATTTTGAGCCAGGTGTAAGCCTCGCGGAAGTCGTCGAAGATGATGCGCGCGCCGTCATGAGCGCGCGCCGACAGCACTATGGAGGGCGAGGAATAGGCCTCTGACGTCACCCACGTGCAGTGGAACACGTACGAGACTAGCAAGCAGCCTAGCACGCAGACGAATAGCGCGCCCACCTGACGACAGAAGTATGGATATTAGATGCATGAAACCTAGCTGCACGGCGGCTGCAAATCGACTAAATCATCAACATCATCATCATCATCAACCGATAGACGTCAACTGTTGGACATAGGTCTCTTGTAGGGACTTCCACACGCCACGATCTTGCGCCGCCTAAGTGCTACGCTCTTATACAACGTTAGTTTTAGTATGAGCAAAACCTGAAAGTAATTTGTTTACAATCAGTACAAGAAATGGTTGTAATCATATTTTTTATTTTTTACACATTTATTATATTTTGATCAAAAAATACTATAAAATCCTGCAAGTTTGGACACCTAGTTGAATGACCGCATGCCCCAGCTGATTCGAGTCGTGCAAGCGGCAGCGCACACGATCGACGCTATAGCCGTCCCGTTCGCTCACAGCTGCTCGCTTGGGGTGACCATGTTTTTGCGAGGACAACGACTCAACACAACAAGCTTATAACTTTTGTGTAAAAATATTCGACACGTGTTTCGGTTTTTCTTTATACTACACTAGCTTATGCTCCAACTTCGTCCGCGTGGACTACACCAATTTCAAACCCCTATTTCACCCCTTAGGGGTTGAATTTTTAAAAATCCTCTCTTAGCGGATGCCTACGTGATAATAGCTATCTGCACTCCAAATTTCAGTCCGATCCGTCCAGTAGTTTGAGCTGTGCATTGATAGATCAGTGAGTCAGTCAGTCACCTTTTCCTTTTATATATTTAGATATATAGATTTCTTGTCCATACCAATGCCTTCAATGAAAGATTACATGTCCCTGTGGTATTCTAGGACTTTTGAGAGACTAAAATAGTGTCTTAACTTGTTCAAAATTATGTATTTGTTACACAAGAATTAAGAAACTGCACTCAAAAAATCCCTGGAACACAAAATCGCCTCACCTCAGACCTAAAAACAAGGTTATTTTCATGTTTCTTCTTCTTATCGTGCTTCTCGACTTTAGGCTCGATATCTTTGACGTGAAGACTGAGCAAGCTCGACGCGGCGACTCCAGACACGATGCACATCACAGGGGCCAGCACCAACATCAGACGCACCATCACACCCTGGGAGAGCAACCATCCAATGTGAATATATCCCAGAATAATTTGTAGGGGATGTTGTGGTAAAGGAATCAGCGATCAAAGTGTTGGAATCATTGTGCGGAGTGGACGGAGTGATCTCAACGTCTGCTCTACACACTCTAGCTTCGCTTTGTCATCATAATTTAATTTAATACGCTCAAGTAATACTGAAACGTCCTTTAGTGCTTGAGACCTTCTTAAATAAGTCCTTGCAGAGAATTCTAATATTATCCTCATAGTATGTTGGCCACTGCCAAAATCTCAAGAAACAATAAGTAAAAGGTGTAAAGACTCAATTTCGCGAATACGTTTTGTGCCCCAGGATAATTATTGCAAAGTCAAACAATGTGGGCAGGTGAACCGACACTGACGCTGTCGAGTAAGAGATCTCACCGCAAAGTAAATGCTGAGCACGCCGTAGAGAATGATGAAGATGTTGGCATCAGTGAGCTTCGCGAAGCAGAAGTAGAGGCCGGCGGGGAACAGGAACACAAGCACTTGCAGGTCGAAGTAGAACGACGACCACGATGTGGGCTGGTGCTCCGATACCGATGCTGTGGAAACGCGCACACGATAAAACGTCGTACACTTGACGCATCCGTTAAAGGCAGACCTGTCTATACTCTATCTGAGGAAAGAAGATAGTGTAGCGCTCTCTCTGTTACGTAATTCCATACAAATGATAGAGCCAAAAACCTCAGTGATTAATTAGTGACACAAAATGGGTAACCCCAGTGAGATTTTTGGCTCTATCATTTATATGATCTTCGCTCTATCTTTTCGTACATATCCATGTTTGGTATAGTCATGATATTTTATTTATTCATTTTATTTTCTTTGGAAAACCATCAGCTTAAATAAAATACATCCTAAAAATCTTAAAATTAGGTAACTAGAAGCTTATAATAGGTTTTGACAGTAAGTATTGCGAGCGAATGTGGCTTTCAAGAGTCCTGTTTGCAAACACACAACAGTTGATACTAACAAAGATATAAGTAGATAGAAACAAAGTATAAAAATGAGCAGTTCAAAATGTTCAGAAGAAAAATTGATATATTTTTGTACGCACCAATAATAGGAATATGATTTTTGGCGTACGACGGGTCCAATAACGAATAGAAGCGACCAGTCCAAGGTGAAATTTTACCTGTAAAAATAAACAAGAAATTTTTACATTACGGGAAAAAATTGCCAGGACAAATAAACAAATTTTCACTGGAAATGGGGTAATTCTTACCAGTCACAGTAAGTACGACGATAGCAGTTCCGAGTGTTACCAGCAAAGTAGTCAAGAGTGCCTTGAACAACAACTCGAAGTTCGCCTGAGAGAGGTGGTATCGCAAGTACTGAGCGAATGCGTACAGTTGACAGAGACCGAATGTACCCAGAGCCTAAAAAAAAAATTGCGTGAATCTTGCGACAAAGCTCTTTTGGCGCGTGGCAAAAATCGGAACTAATGTTGCCGTCAAGTGTCCCCTTTGTTCTTGTTTAAATAGTCTAAGCTTTTGTTCTCCAACAGCGCCTTGTCGCACTGTACATGCGAATGAAGTGAAACTTTTAATTTATATTAATGACTTAAGATTTTTAAACTAAAGACTAGAAATCTACTAACAACAGGGCTGGATGGCTTCTGTTGCACTATTGTACCTAAGCAGCATCAGAACATAGGGAGTTGGATCTCTTGCCAGCTGTGATGATTGAGAGATGCTATGCTGTGTAGAAACCAAAGGGGTGTATGGGTTTAGTAAAAACTGCCATACCCCTTCCAGGTTAGCCCGCTTCCATCATAGACTGCATCATCATTTACAACCAGGTGGGATAGCAGTGAAGGGCTAACTTATATAGGAATAAAAAAATAAAACAAATACATGCAACATCAGAAGTGGGATAGCTGTCACTCACCAGCATATGCTCGGAGCTCTGCACCGGCTGGAAGCCCACGAAGGAGATCTGCATGGACAGTATGGTGCCCACGCAGTACAGCGTGCTGTAGGCCACGTACACGCGCGCTGAGAAGCGCCCCAGCAGCATCAGGGCTACCACGTGCAGCGGGATCAGGTTGATTAGGAACACGTAACCACCCCATGATGATACCTGGTAAAAGACACTTGTGTTCAAGATCATCATCAACTCAACCCATCGCCAGACCCCTACTGAGCACAGGTCTACTCCTCACCTCTCAGAATGTGAAGGGCTTACATTTACACACTGACCAAGTGTGGTCACAAGATCAGAAAGTTCCAAATGGTCTTTCTAAAATGATAGAAGTTTAACATTTTATCATATACACAGACCACCTCCTATAGACCCCTAATAGTTGGACACCCCTGATCGCCAAGCTCAGGCAGTTGCTTAGCAAAGCCCATGCCCATTCGGTACCCTCATTCTGCACACCATCTTCATTACGTGACTTTTGAGTCCACCAATCACAACAAAGCATTCTCCCCTGTCACCCACCAACATTTTACGATTTTGTTTTCATGCAAAACCTCGTATATGCATACTCTTGAGGTTGAATTTTCTGTGTATAAAATAAAAAAAAAATCTTTTTATTCGAATAAACTTTTACAAGTACTTTCGAATAGTCGGATGCATCAATCTATCATGTACTATGAGTATGGTAGTATAATGAACTCAATATTTTCTTGTATGAAAGTGCAAAACAAGCAAGCCAAACATACAACTTGCTTGGTGAAACTCTCATCTTATTGATCTATGATTGACTAACAATTATAGTATAATAAGGTATACAATAATTGGTATACTCAAAAAGTATACAACATATTAGTCAATCAAGCTAAATTGTTGAAAAATCATTTTTTTGGTTCCCTTTCACTTGAGTTTAACTTTTCCTTTTTTGTGTCCTATCTTTTACCTTTTTCTTTGATCACTTAGAACTACTAAGTATTAATAGTTTCATTATTCACTTACCATGTAGAAGTAGGCCAAAGCAGTCATAGTGGCCCACAGAATGGTCCCAGTGTTGACCGCTTTGATCCAGAAGTAGTAAGTCAGTAGCATGCAGAATATAGCGATCCCTTCATTATCATAACTGCCAGCGACAGAACGACTTATGTACCCAGGAACTATAGCAATCATGGCTGCTGCAACTAGGCCTGCGCCTTCGTCCTAAAAAAGAATTGTGCATTTAACTTTAAAACTGAAAATGAATTAACAAAAGGCTTTTCGTTTTATTTTTTATTTTTTTGAATTTATTATTAACATACAAGAAAGATTACATATAATAGATAGCACGCATTGTAAAAAACCACAGAGGTTTGACCCTCAATGCGTACGTCTGCGCATTACATCATTTTTATTATTCTACACTTAGTTGTACTACAATAAAAGAACAAAAAAAACACAGACAGGTTACAAAAGGCATCATATCAAAGGAGGCAAAGGATTTTTATCATATCATGGTAAGTTTTTACTTACCATGATACTTCCTTACAGCTTTTAGTCTATGCCACTAACTATTTGATACTTTACTGTTTGCGGATATTTTGGGCAGAATTAAGGTAACGTTACTTCCGTCTAAAAATTATACTTTTAATTCACTAATTGTTTACTAAAAGCTGGTGCTAAAGGTGTCAGAACTACATCACGAAAAAAACTTGTAACAATTCTAACTTCTGTAATACTAAATGCATTGAAGTGAAAATGGTGATTCCTCTGGTGTCTACTGCAAATGTTCATGGTCGGCGGTAATCACTTAACATCAGGTGACCAGCCTGCTCGATTGCTCGCCATTTAAAAAAAAAAAAAAAACTATAATATTGTATGTGGTCTAAGCACTGTTCATCATCATCATCCTCATCAACCCATCGCCGGCTCACTACAGAGCCCAGGGTGAGAAGGGTTTTGGCCATAGTATACCAAGTTGGCCAAGTGTGGATTGGTAGATTTTACACACCTTTGAGATCATTATGGATAACTCTCAGGCATGCAGGTTTCCTCACAATGTCTTGCTTCACCATTAAAGCAAGTGATATTTAATTACTTAAGACATAACTCAAGCACTGTTGGTGTTCTCCATCAGTACGACAATAGTGCAACTGGTAGGATTAGAAATTACAATCTTTCAGAGTTCAGTCTGACCTATATTGGTTGACCTATTGTGGCTTTTAAATATCAATTGCTTACCTTCAATTCCTTAGTAAGTAAGTAAGTGACAATGGTTGTGAGAGAAGAAAAGAATGGTGCGAGGAAGACACACACATTCCTGATGTCTATAGTGATGTTTAGGAACTGCATAATGTTGTATAAGGTTGCTGATGTGACCATGAGGCCTGGGTATATTGTACCTGGAAGAAAAATTTTCATATAGTATCACCTCAAATCCACCACTGGCCCAACACTGAGAACTGTAGGTCGAAAAAAAAAAAAAAAAAAAATCTCAATTGTTGTGATTGGCTGTATTTGTGCGATTCTTGTTGCAACAATACATTGAAGCCAATAGAGAGCGAGCGTCAACCAATCAGAGGTGATTGGGATCGTGACATTGTAGCTGTCATTCTACCTCAATCGAGCAACATTAGGGCGATTTCGTAAAGCCTACATCAATCATTATTACAATCTCAATTGTTGTGATTGGCTGTATTTGTGCGATTCTTGTTGCAACAATACATTGTAGCCAATAGAGAGCGAGCGTCAACCAATCAGAGGTGATTGGGATCGTGACATTGTAGCTGTCATTCTACCTCAATCGAGCAACAGTAGGGCGATTTCGTAAAGCCTACATCAATCATTATTACAATCTCAATTGTTGTGATTGGCTGAATTTGTGCTATACTTGTTGCAACAATGCATTGCAGCCAATAGTGAGCGAGCCTCAACCAATCAGAGGTGATTGTGATCGTGACATTGTAGCTGTCATTCTATCGCAATCGCGCAGCTGTTGCTCTACCGCGGTTGTTTGACAGCTACAATGTCACGATCGCAATCATCTCTGATTGGTTAATGCTCGCTCACTATTGGCCACAATGCATTGTTGCAACAAGAATCGCACAAATTCAGCCAATCAGAACAATTGAGATTGTTATAATGATTGATGCAGGTTTTAGACAATCGCCCTACTGGTCTACTCTCAGAATGAGAAGGGTTTAGGCTTTCGTTGACCACACAGACCAAATGTGGACGTGTTCACCATTAAAGCAATTGATATTTAACTGCTCAAAACGCACATAACTCTGAAAAGTTAGAGGTGCATGTCCAAGATTGTTCATCGAATCTTGGATACTATGAATAGGATGCTGAAGTCTACCATTAGGCTATTACTAACTAAATACTAGACATAAAGTATCCAGTGTTATCATTGTAAAGTGATTTGTGGCCTTCTGATAAAAATAAAACATGGCCAGATTTACAACTAAGTACATAATAATTGTTTATTTGGTCATAAAGATAGTTAGATTTTTTTTTTCAAGTGATTAAAATATCATAAATAAAAGTATCATGATAAGAATAGCTTTCACGTTAACCCTCCAAGCTACGTCTCTTCTGGTGGAACTAAATAATTATTCAATGGTACTGATTCTGAGCACAACCTAATTTTAGAGTATTCACATACTTTTCTTACTAATGTAATATGAAAAGGACATAGGTACGCAGTTTGATAGTTTTTAATTTTATTTTTAGATGGTAAAACCCATGATTTTAGAGCACAGTTGCGAGCCTACTGTTTAAATTTGTAGCATGCACTAAAATTTAGAGTCTTTAAATGTAATATTCATGTTCTGTCCCTTTTTAGCATTGTTAAAAAGAAAAGGATGCAGATACTTTAAATTTATTTTAGAGAAAGAACGGAATCGGTGCCAATATCTTGTTAGTCTCAATAAGATTACCTCTCTTTTGCTTGCTTTTGAGAGTTTGGGGCCCAAGCTTTGTAATACTTCATTTGTATGGAGGTTTTTTTTAACATATAAAACACAAAGAATGTTTCTACCTATGTCCATTATAAACTTTGAAACCATCCAACTGATGTGTTCCAAACTGATTTCATTAGAAAGGCAATAACGCGAAGATTTTAGAGGTTTTTTTATCATAGTAACACGCGCCGGGTATCCCCTAGCAGCAATTAATAATTAGTTAGCAAAAAGAAAACTAAGAAATGCTTACCACCAATAATACGTCCCAGAGGGTACCATGCTCGATCATCAAACCAGTTGTGGAAGTTATAGAACCCTTCCTCAGTGAGGTAGCGTGTTGTCCTGTAGTTGAAGTACGGGTCAAACTCATGTATCACACTCTCGAAGCGCAGAACGGAAAACAGACGAGTTGCAAATGCTGAAAACATTTTTGATTATGTTTTTGGTTTTGAGAATGTAATGTTTATGTTATGTATACAATATGGATAGCAAAGAGTATGTAGGCTCGCCGCCATTTAATTGTAAACACTTTGCTCATTGAACATTGCGTCATCGTCCCCATCGTCATTGTGAGATTATAAAATGAGATGCGCAGTGTGTCACGAGACATTATTCGTGTGGCTCTTACCGAGGGCGCTTCTCAGTAGACACTATGTGTGTCGTACTGTAGGTTATTGTAATTGTTGTTGTGACCTAACGTGGTTTCAGTTGTTAAAGGTTAAAGTACTAGGTTGTGGAAAGTGATGTGATTGTGTGAATGATGGTATAGTGTGTGTTCACTAGCTGTTTATCTGGTAAGTCCATTTGTATTAGACAAACGTGATTGTTGTAGTTGAGGTTAATTGAACTAAGTGTGGTGTGCTAGGTTAGCTGGTTGGTCTGGGGCCGGTATGGGGATGGTTGGAGCCGGTCGCTAGGTAGGGACTTAGCTAGTGTTAGTTAGCGATGTCTAGTCTCATAAGAGACGTTGTTATCATGACTCATTATTGACGGTAGGTTAATAGTTGAGGGTAGTCTGTGATATCTCTCGTAGTGTGCAAGAATGATGTTAGTATGCCCACGAAGGCTCGGTTAATCTAAAGGTTGTAATCCTGACGTATCTGGTTAACCATTACCTAAGGTTACTTTTAGTGGTTTAGTCTTTAATCTCGATCATAATAACATACTTCTGGTGCTGACGAGCCTACAAGTATTAAAGTTTGTGTTTATGTACTTCTTACTTTGTTGTATGAATAAAGTCAATGTAAGTGGGTAGGTTGCGAAAGTGTATGACAATCTCAGTTCATGTTGACACTACGTAGTGAATACATTTTCTAATGGCGAACTCAAGTGTTTAATTTACTAATCCAAACATAATAGTTTAGAACCAAAAAGCAGTCATAGATTTAACTAGCTTATATTACTCCCTTAGGGGTTGAATTTTCAAAAATCCCTTCTTATCGGATGCCTACATCATAATAGCTATCTGCATGCCAAATCTCCGTCCAATCTTCCCAGTAGTTTTAGCTGTGCGTTGATAGATCAGTCAGTCAGTCACCTTTTGTATATTTAAGATAAAAGCAACGCATACGGGACTAGATATAAGTTGCTCTATTATCAATCCATATCAATTTTATGAATGAAAAATTGTCTGTCTGCTAGCTTTGCGTGGTCCACCTGTTAAACAATTTTAACAATATATATTTGGTGCAAAGGTAGCTTCCATCTTGAGGATGGACATAGGCTATATTTTGTCCAGGAAAATCAAAGAGTTCCCATGGGATTCTTAAAAAACTTAAATCCACATGGATGAAGTCACAGGCGTCATGTATTTGGTACAGAGGTAGCGTGCATCCTGGGAACAATGACTTGATATTTTTCTTATGAAAATAAATGCTTGAAAAAATCTCTTCTAGTCTTATAACCTTACTGAAGTAACTGTAAGGGTTCAAAATATTACTTAGTATGAAAATGTTCATAGTAGCTGTTCCTTATTTTAGATAAGTTTCGTTGCTTGTTTGAGCACAACTAGGTACTATTTCTTTGCCAAAACAATCATTTAATCTTCTATTTATAAATAAAAATGGTTTGTCAGCATGCTTGTCGCCATTCATATCGACTACGATATAACCACGTAATCTAAACGAAAACCATACACCGCACTGCTTTTACTATGTTTTCATGAATAAACACTATTTCTCTGATATAGAAATACAGGAATAATTGTAATTTAGGATGTTTTACTCACATAAAATTGCTGCCATCGATAAAACAGCTAATTTTATAAATGTAAGTTGTTTATCAGAAGCGATCTGCGAGAGCCTCGCCTTACTTTGCGTATCCACAGTCATCTTGCTGCGTTTTTTTTTGTAGATTTAGTGCAATCACATAAATAAAACCATTAGTTTATTAGGATTCAACGTAAATTTTCGCCGGCAACCTATGTTTCTTCTCACCACCGCTTCTCACAATTTCTTGAACTTGAACACAACTTGAACTTGATTGACGTGACCAAATCAATGACAGTTCGTGAGCGGCGTGGCAAATAATGTTGCCATCGACGGTCGACCAAACTGGCCTCAGCTCAGCCCCTCAGCCACAGACCCGGGGATAAGGTATTTTGGTCTCAGCTGGGGGCCTAATAATAATAAATAATTTGTTGGAGGAATGTCTGTAGATTATTTTTCAAAGTGATGGTGGATGTTCGTTTGGACATATTTTTGGACTATTGGAGAAGTTCGATACCCTACATACATCCTACTCTATGAAGTTCGACAACCTTAAAAATAAACATGTCAGCTGTCAATGCCACTCAGAGAGTCAGCTGTCAAATTATTGGAAAAAAACTTGGAATTTTGGACTATGTAGGCACAGAGTACATTTATGTAGGTAGTGGAGGGTAGTGGATTTCAGTTCAGTGTTGGAATTTGGGTTTTCCAATATACATACGCAGAATTACTATTTTCGTTTCGAGAATCTAGTCATCAATCATCGCCTCGCTGAGTTTTCCATAATTCAAGTTTTACTGGCCTAAAAATACCTATAACAAGTGTCGCGCGGAAAGTGTCTCGAAAAGGTCTTGAATGTGTCTGAATAACTCTGATGACGAATCGTCTCGAAGTCTAATAGGTATAAATATGAATCTATCTGTAACCAATTGAAACAGTGCAACATTGGTTCTAATTTCCTAGTTTTGCGTTATATGTGATGTCTGACGGAGATCCTTCTCTCGAAGAGGATGTCCCGAAACCTTTGTTAGAAAAGCCGGAAGAGAATGTGTTTACTCCTAAGATAGCGACTCCTATCTTCGCTGGGAGTGTGAAACTGCACCATAGACCTTCGGACTCTGCGGAAACGGAGTCGTTTCTGTCTGATGCCCAACGCAATGATCTTGCGTTCCAACAGTTATTCCAGGATGGAGATGGAGCGGCTGAAGTCGTAAGTAGTATTTAAAAAAAAAGGTGTTCTTAAGCGCGAAAGCATTTTCTACTATAAAAACTGGTGTAAGAGACAAGGAAGTTTTGTGGGGCTTAGAAAATATGTACTATCCAAAGAAAACCATCTGCAATATCACTGTAGCATGCACTGCAAAATTTGTACCCTCAGCAACAATTTTTTGTTAACTGTTTTATCTTATGAAATGAAGTCTAGATACCTATATAAAAATAAAAGTCTTGACACACTGACTGAGTCATCAACACCCAATCCAAATCCTTGGTGTGGGTGTAATGCTTGGGTGCCATTTTTGAGCTTGATTTTCATTTCCTTAGATATTGTTATTCGTAGGATATTGCTGATGGTCTTGTGGAATTGAAAAACATAGTAGGTATGTGCTTCCAAAACTATCTAAAGATTATAATCATAGGATAATCTTTTCTGATGGGTGGCTTTTGAATATCTATATTCTATATGTATACTTATTCTTATTTTCTGAGGATTCCTGTCATAAGTCATAACAAAGCCCACATAGATGGGTGTTGCAAGCAGGGTGTTTAAGCCCTTAAACACCCTGTCTGGGGTTGATAGACAGACACATTACAGTACACGGCAGAAAATATTGTACATCAACCTTTAGAAAGAGAGAGCGGAATCGTAGAGCACTCACATAGGTATGCGTGACAGAGACAACACTTTACAAAGCGGAAATCTCAATCTAAAGGTTGATGTACAATATTTCTAGCTGACATAAACAAAATTAACCTTTTTAGGGTTCCGTACCTCAAAAGGAAAAACGGAACCCTTATAGGATCACTTTGTTGTCTGTCTGTCTGTCAAGAAACCTATGGGGTACTTCCCGTTGACCTAGAATTATGAAATTTGGTAGGTAGGTGGGTCTGGCTTTCAGGGAAAAATCTGAAAACCGTGAATTTAGTGTTAGATCACACAAAAAAAATTAAATTGTGGTCATGAACTAATAATTAGTATTTTCAATATTTGAAGTAAGATAACTATATCAAATGGAGTATCATATGAAAGGGCTTTAGCTGTGCATTCTGAAACAGATTTTTATTTATTTTTATGCATCATAGTTTTTGAATTATCGTGCAAAATGTCTAAAAAATACGACTGTAGTATGGAACCCTCAGTGTGCGAGCCTGACTCGCACTTGGCCGGTTTTTTTTCTGTTAAACAAGTAGTTATTTTGTACAGGAAAACTGAGAATTACTGGTGAGAACCAACTTCATTTGTTATTGAATATCCAAGTTTAAAATTTTTATTGACCAAGATGACTGGGATGATGTCATATTTTCCCCATTGTTTGCATATTTCTGTGCATAAGGTACAAGAGAAAAATCCTATTACTCATACCTTTGCATTGCAGGAAGATAATTAGCTAAATGTTTATTTACTAATCACCAAAACCCTTAATATAAATGTGAAAGTGTGTTTGTTTGTTGGTTTATTGGTTTGTTGGTTGGTCCTTCAATCACGTCGCAACGGTGCAACGGATTGACGTGATTTTTTGCATGGGTATAGATTAAGACCTGGAGAGTGACATAGGCTTCCCCACGAGATTTTTAAAAACCTAAATCTACGCGGTCGAAGTCGTGAGCATCGGCTAGTATTGAATACTAGATGATGCCCGCGACTTCGTCTGCCTATATCCTTTCAAATTTCGTCAAAATTAGTTGAACGGTTGAGCCGTGAAAAGCTAGCAGAGAGACAGACAGGCACACTTTCTCATTTATAATATTAGTATGGATTTTAGTGTTGAAATGCACTAAAACATTAGTTAATTAACTTAAAATAAAATCCCATAGGTGTTCGACTCATAAAGATAAGTGGCAAAAGGTCTTTCCACTGTTAATACTTATTTAGCGGTGTTGACACTATGTATCATGCGAAATGTGTTCCGATTAGGTGTTCGTAAAATGTAGCTTCAGTGCCGCCGATTCTTTCGTTCGACGTGTCACGTTACGTTTGTGTAATGAAAATATTTTGAAAACAATGTTTGCTTCCGAAATAATAGAATTTAGAAAATTTTAGCTGCGTTAGTATTCAGTATGCACATTTGCTTAATTAAGGAAGTCTCATATTACTTAAAATTACTTATTAAATAAAAAATATAGATCGGAAAAGTGTTGCCTATAATACCTATGTAGGTAGTTGTATTCGTAAATATTAACAAGGTTAATAGAGTTTCGAAGGTGTCTCTGTGCTAAGTGATCAGTGAAACGGTAGATGAAAAAAATAAGTAAAAGTATGTGATACTTAAGAAAATATGCCTAGGCTTCTTATTTTCAAGGTTTGTACCTACTTAATGTGCGAAACATATCTAAACGGGACCAATTTATGAGTATGGCACGACTCATGCCTAATAAAGAAATTAATAAAGTTGAATTTAAGGTCTTTTTTCATAACGATTAAAACTCCGCTTCACTTACTTTGGAATATCGGAACGCGGCGGCGCGGCGCGGCGGCAGCGGTGGTGGGTGTCCCTTTGAGTTTTCTCCGTGTTTTGTTTTCAATATACCAATCTGAGCCTTGTGGCAAAGTAACTAAAGCTGTCTTTAAGTTATCAAAAAAGGTGCTGCACCCCGAATTCACTCTGTTTATGTGCGCCTATTTCCTTTCAATAAATAAGAAACTTACAATACACAATCTGCCCCCCAATTGTGTAAGAATAACCATTTCATGGCTATCGCAATCGTCAAGAAATTCTGCCCTTTGATTGGTTGATTCGCTGTTTACATTTTTTCACAGCCAATCAAATGGCAGAATTCTTGACGATTGCGATAGCCATGAAATGGTTATTCTTACACAATTGGGGGGCTGTTTTAAGTAATTGATGATTATATCCAAACTAGCCGATGCCTGCGACTTCGTCCGCGTGGAATTAGGTTTTTAAAAATCCCGTGGGAACTTTTTGATTTTCCGGGATAAAAAGTTGTCACTCTTCACTCTTTATCCTAACCTATGCAAAAATTCACGTCAATCCGTTGCACCGTTGCGACGTGATTGAAGGACAAACAACAAACCAACAAACAAACACACTTTCGCATTTATAATAAGGGTACTGATGTAGAGCCTACTTTCTTTTTACCTACTGTAAAAGTCTTAAAAGTCTGCATCTAATTGAAATGCTAAAACTGTTAAATAAAACCGCATAGGTACAACCCACGATGTAACTGTAAACTTGTTTTATCTCACTCATAATAACTGGCGAGGGAGTTAATATTATATTAATACTAGAGGATGTCTGCGAATTCTTCCGCGTGGATTTAGGTTTTTAAAAATCCCGTGGAAACTCTTTGATTTTCCGGAATCAAAAGTAGCCTATGTCCATCCTCGGGACGTAAGCAAACTCTGTACCAAATTTCATTAAAATCGGTTAAGCTGTTGGGCCTTGAAAAGCTAGCAGACAGATAGACAGACAGACAGACAGACTGATAGACAAACAGACAGACACACTTTTATTCATAATATTAGTATGGATGTTTAGCATAATATATCCTTTCCTCTAAGCTTCCTGACGATTCTATGACTCATTATTTAATTATGATACTTTGTCACACATTATGCCTCTGTCTGATGACGTTAAAGTGCTTTTGCATAATTCTAAAATTAACGGAGCCTGAAGTTAATATGTGTTTGTAATTACTGTAGGTATATGTATAAGTCCCGCAAATTGCTATTGCGCTGGAACCATGTCTCATTAACATCGAAATGACGTCATTTTGATGTCAGCCGAAATAAAAATATACCATCAGCTCGAAACTTCAGTCTAGTGCTGACGTCACTAAAATGACGGCCACGCGCTTTAGCAATTTGCGGGACTCATACTATAATAATAAAATCTGTCAAAGCACTGAGATAAGTCTTAAATGAATTATGCCTTATCTTTGCATAGTGTATAAGAGAAAAAAGATAACGCTTCGAGAAAAGGTACGTAGTGCCACGTCCTTTTAGTTTGGCTCGTCTTGGCGGGGGCACTGCCGTGCCCCCTGATCAAAGTAGACGTTAATGCGAGACATGTAAGAACTTCCTATAAGACTTTATTTTCCGTTTATCGTTAGTTTAGATCAGAAACCGTCGATCTACTATACAGTACGCGGCAGAAAGTAATGTACATCGGCCTTTAGAATGACATTTCGGCTTTGTAGAGCGTTGTCTCTGACACTCATACCCATATGACGATTTGTCGGTTTCAATGACAGGGACAACGCTCTACTATCTCCTTCTAAATGTCGATGTACATTACTTTCTGCCGCGTACTGTACCTATCATTTCTGCAGACGAGTTCTTATTGCTATACTAACTTATAAGTCAGCGCAATACTCGAATTTTCTCCCCTGAAAATTGCTTAGCGTACTACTCAAAATTGTAGATTGTAGAAAGAAAACTTGCATCTGTGACCTCTCCCGGCGCCCATGATTGAACTCATACATCATCATTATCAACCCATCGCCGACTCACTACATGGCACGGGTCTCTTCTCAGAGTGAGAAGGGTTTTGGCCATAGTCTACAACGCTGGCCTAGTGCAGATCTTTGAGAACATTATGGAGAACTCTCAGGTATGCAGGTTTTCACACTATGTTTTTTTTCTCCGTTCAAGCAAGTGATACTTAATTACTTAAAACGCACATACATATAACCTCCGAAAAGTTAGTGGTTCGTGTCCGTGCATCGAACCCCTGACCTACGATTAAGAGGCGGACGCCTAACCACTAGGTTAGCTCAGAACTCATACATAATGTGATGTCTTATAACGAGTTCATCATCATCATCATCATCAACCGATAGACGTCCACTGCTGGACATAGGTCTCTTGTAGGGACTTCCACACGCCACGGTCGTATAACGAATACGTATACCACGTATAACGAGTTAGGCAGTGGTAATGTGTCCTAGCTCTTAAGTTCCACGATCGACAAGGTAATCAAATACAGATGAATCAGCCTTTATACGGAGACATGAAACTGCAAGGTCAGACGGTAGTTTCTTGTGTATTTTGCCGGAACAACAGTTCCTTTTGACTCACGGTCGCGACATGATGATCGCCAGGAGTTTTGTGGAAGTGATGTGTTACGTGTTGTACGATATCGGCCGGAACCGGGTTTTGAGAACGCGAACACGTGTTAGGTGCGGAAACTTTAAAGTATGCTATTGAAAATTAATCTGTTTAAATGAGTAATTTAGGTAACTGTGTCGGCAAAATTGCAGTGCAATTGCTATTAATAATAATAAAACTGAATATATTGTATTGAATCTTCTGTATAATATAGGTAAACATAGCGCACTTCGTACGTTTGGTACTATAGTCGACGCATTTTAAACTGAGTCGTCGAGTTATCTGTCTGTTTCGCTCGCACTTACAGGTCGTAGGCAAGTGCGATAATTTGAGTTTTTGAGTATATAAAAGGCAAAGGTGACTGACTGACTGACTGATCTATCAACACACAGCTCAAAATACTGGACGGATCGGGGTAAACATGCAGATAGCTATTGTGATTTGTGACGTAGAGACATCTGCTAAGAAAAGATTTTCGAAAAAATCCTTTAAAGAGGTAAAATAGGGGTTTGAAATTTGAGTAGTCCATGCGGACGAAGTCGCTTGCATCAGCTAGTAAAAACATGTGTTAAAGTTAATCACAATCACTGGCAAGTGTGATTGATCCGCTGTATTGTTTGGGGCAGACGGAGAAGACGCCGGAGCGGATCGCGGACTTGCACGCCATGTCCGTGCTCAGCGCCTACCAGGACACCCTGTCGCAGGACATGAATACAGATAGGTGAGTTCTGTGTTGCTGTACCAATGACATCACAAGCAATAGGTTCGTCATGGCATGTTTTCCCTAGCTAAATGATTCCTCCTATCCTGAAACCTTCCCTGTATACATATCGTTCCCTGTAGTTATTGACTAACGTCTGGAATCGTAGCAGGATTGCGCCTAACGCAGCGCGCAGTGATAACATTAAGGTTTGGCGTAGATTTTGGCAATAGAGGGTAGATCCTAAATAAAATTTAGGTACTGAGAGCATTGCATTGTTCTATGTCTGCACCAATGACATGATAGGCATTATAGTCGGTTTGTCATAGCATGTTTTCACTCTCTCTAATCATACCCTTCTCCGGTGCTCCCCCTTTATCGTTGTTTTCTTACTGTTTACGCCATTTATTATATTTGCAAATAATCTATTATAAATACACACACACGCACATTCAAACTCACACATAAGCATGTACGCAATGACATTTCCTTTCAAATTCCCTCTTCAGTCCGCTTCCGCATTCTGGCGCTTACGCACGCTGAAAACCGCTCCTGTTTTTGCACAACGAATGTGCCACGCAATTTATACACCCGCTCCGCTCCGCTACCGTTTTAACACGCTAAGAGTTCAAAAAGTGTGCAAACTCGCAAAATCAAGTGAATCCGCAACTAATAAATAAACGCTAATTAAACCGCTAAAATAAGTGATCTGAACAAACCGTCAAGCAAAATAGGTACCTATAAAAAGTGCAAAATTAACCTATGACCGTGTACATATTATCGCTAAACAATCTTGCTATCGAAACTCCCTTTAATAAAATCAGTGCAGTTAAGTGCAACGGAAGGTCATCCCAAAGATCATCATCAGCAAGGAGCAGATCCCACTCACCAGTGACCGCCTGAAGCTCAGGTAATCCCACAATCCTTGTGGTTCCATCGACCGGATTTAATCCTTTTGTTCCATCGACCGGGATCCGATCCTTTTGTTCCCATCATCCTGGATCCAATCTGTTCCCTAACTATCCCGTTTGACCTTTAAACCTTCCATATTCCCTCAAAAAACACTTACAACAAAACACTGAAAACGCTATTTATATATTCCAATACTTATTTCATAGGTAAGAATCGAATCACGCTTCATACATCGAGTACCGAATTTATTAAAAAATATACAATTTTTTTGTATATTTACGCATATTTGTGTTCAGATCATCGCATTATATTATATTAACGCATTATATATAATTATTTACGTATATTTCTCAGTATTTTAGGTTTTAAGTTGTTTTTTTAATTCTACCTGCATTCCGTTCGATAAATTATTCTTTGATCCATAATTATAATCGACCTTATTCGCTTGAAATAACGCTTACTATCGTATATCAAAAGTCAAAATGGCTAAGACAAAGGAATCAACTAATCTAGAAATCGTTAAATTGGAAGCAAAAAGGGAATTTTTATTTCAATCAGTTCAGCAAATTTATGATTTGTCACTTAAGGTGAGTGACCACGCACACAGAACGACTTTCATGTCCCGCATTCAATCTTTGGAGAAATTACGTCTAGATTTTACTACGAATTTAGATGAATTAATTTCAGCCTATTTAAACTCTGACCCTAAGTATGTTCCGAACTACTCCGCTCTTGGCGCGTTTGATACTTTATACTGTCAAATACAATATACGTTTAATGAGATTAAGACTGAGTCCACCACTTTGTCTCAGTGTGATAATCAATACAGTTTGTTAAACAAAAAGTTACCTCCGATAGATTTGAAGAGTTTTGATGGCAACCCTTCAAAATGGACAATTTTTTATGAAAATTTTGTGAATCTTATTCATAATAACAACAGACTCTCTGACATACAGAAGGTTCAATACTTGATTAGTTGTTTAACTGATAAGGCGCTCTTAGTCTGTTCAGGAATCCCGCCTACATCTGAAAACTATCTTATTATATGGAACGCATTATTAGAAAAATATCAAGACACGAGGGTACAGGCAGCTCAATATATTGATACAATATTAAATTGTAAACAAAATCAACCGCTCGAATCTTTTGTTGATCAATTCTGCTCTGCGCAAGCAGCTTTGACACGTCTACCTATAAAGAATTTGTCAGATTTTATGATAACGCATATCGCACTCTCGAAATTAAGTAAGGAAACTGTTTCATTGTTTGAACAGACGCATAAACACATCGAAATTCCTACTTTTTCTGATTTAAATACATTTTTAAAAGAACAACTAAAGATTCAAACTTTGCGAAGCACTCAAGTTCATCAAACTCCCAATAAAAAACCTATTTCTTACAAACCTAAATCGCAAACTCAAACGTATACAAGTACAGTCGGCAACAACAATTATAATTTAAATTCGCAAAATACTCAACGCACTTGCATTATATGCAAAAATCAAAACGCTCATCCGCTCTATAAGTGTGAGGTTTTTAAAAGTCAAGACGCAAAAACTAGACTAGATATAGTGAGGAAAAATAGATTTTGTGAATTCTGCCTAGGTTTTCACTTAAAATTCCGCTGTAAAAGCCAGGGAAGGTGTGGAAATTGTGCATCTAGCTCACATCACAGCCTTTTATGTAGCTCTTTTTCTAGACCTAGGTACGAACCTGGGACCTCACAGTCGCAAGCCCCCTCTTACTCACAGAACCGCTATGGTGCGAATAATAGCAGCGCTCCGATGCCGCCGCTACCGCAGAACGAGAGATCTAGTGATTTAACAAAAATTACAGCACCGCCCCCCGCGTCTCACACTCAAACAACTAGTCCTACCGAATTAGCACTGTCGGTGACCACGTCTTCGGGCAATTATTTAAAAAATACGACCGTACTTTTACCTACCGCCACAGTGCATGTATATAGTAACAATACGCAATACCCTATCCGCTTATTTTTAGATACAGGTTCAATGACTAATTTTATATCAAAAGAATGTTGCCAACGTTTAAATTTAAAAATTAAATTCGCTCCGTCAGTTGTAAAAGGCATTGGTCAAACAGAAAGTACATCACTGGGATTTGTAACTTTTAAAATTTATTCTCGCTTTGATCCACGCTGTTTTTATACTATTACCGCTAGGGTAATAGACACAATTACCGACCACTTACCTAACGCTCACATCGATGTCTCCCAGTTGAAATTTTTGCACTCATTACCAATGGCTGACGATAGTTATCACACTCCTGGACCAATCGATTGCCTGATAGGCAACGAATTGTTTCCATTTTTAATTGGATGTGACAAAGTAGTCTCACCTAATTCTTCTGTTGTTGCAATTCAAAGCACGCTAGGTTACATTCTCATGGGGAAAGCGGATTGTGAACCTCGTCACTCAACTCATCAATCTAACGCTGATAAAACATTTTTATGTAATGTAGACGCACCTTCACTCGAAGAAATTACTGAACGCTTTTGGTCATTAGAAAACGTACCTAATAAAATTCACATAAGCCCAGACGATGAGGCATGTGAACGCATCTTTAAAGATACTTACTCACGCGATGAAACAGGTCGATATACTGTTCATTTACCCTTTAAAGATGACCCCGCTAAACTTGGCGACTCGTACTCGATTGCCAAACACCGCCTTCTTCAATTAGAGAAGAAATTAAACGCTAATCCCGCTCTTCGAAAAGATTATAACGCAACCATTCAGTCATACATTGACAAAGGTTATCTCACAAAAGTAGATAATCCTTCACGCGATATAAATTGTTATTATATTCCGCACAGAGCTGTTTATCGCCCTGATAAGCAGACTTCTAAGACTCGCATTGTTCTTAACGCTTCCAGTCGGACTACATCCGGAAAATCGCTTAATGATTTATTATATGTAGGTCCTAACTTACAGAATAATATATTTGAACTCTTAATAAATCTACGATTATTCTCATTCGCACTAACCGCAGATATTGAAAAACATTATTTTCAATTAAATTTAACGCCCGAGCATCATGCTTTTCAAAGGATTCTTTTTAGATTTGACACTGATCAATCTATCGACACTTATAATTTCACTGTCGTCTCATTTGGAGTATCTAGCTCACCCTATCTCGCCATGAGAGTAGTGCGTCAGCTAGCTGAAGATAGCATTGACAGGTACCCGCTCGCAGCTAATGAAGCCACTAATCACATGTATATGGACGATTACATAAACTCAATCGATGGTTTTGAGAAAGCCAAAGAAACCTATCATGAAATGGTTAATATGTTCAACGCAGGTGGTTTCAATTTAACTAAATGGATCTCCAATGACACCAAACTTCTCAGTGAAATTCCTAGCTCTCATAAAAATCCGCAAGCAATTAATTTTGATTCAGATGCTCAAGATGTTACGAAAATAGTAGGTATGCAGTGGCATCCTAAACTCGATACTTTTACTTTTAAAATCAACGCTAATGAGAGTCCCCGCGATTATACAAAACGCTTAATTCTTTCTATTACCGCTCGCCTGTTTGATCCTGTTGATCTTATAGGTCCAGTTACCGCTTTTATGAAACTTCTCGTCCAAGAATGTTGGAAATTAAATCTCGCCTGGGATACACCAGTACCCAGCTCGATCGCTCAACGATTTGAACAATTCTGTAAAGAACTACCGCATTTAGAAAAAATTAAAATTCCTCGCCATGTTGGTATGAACTCTGAATCCCATGTAACGCTTATAGGTTTTTCTGACGCTAGTGAAAAATGCTATGGAGCCACCGTATACATACGTGTGAGCCCAGATGAACATTCGCCTGGAACTGTTCATTTACTCTCTTCAAAATCTAGAGTCGCACCGCTTAAGAAGACATCACTCGCTCGCCTCGAGCTTTGCGCATCTCTTCTATTAGCCAATTTAATCAATTTGGTACGCGAAACTCTTAGTAAACGCTGCAAAATAAATAATATTTACGCTTTTTCGGACTCAACAGTAACTCTTACATGGATTCATTCTCCCGCATATAAATTCCACACATTCGTCGCTAATAGAATTACAGAAATAAATTCAAAATTACCTTCTGAACATTGGTTTCACGTCAACGGATGCGAAAATCCCGCTGACATAATATCTCGTCCAATCACGCCTAAAGAATTATTAGAACGCAAACTCTGGTTCAACTCTCCTCAATGGACGACGCATCCTATATCGAAATGGCCCGTTACGCCTTTTCAAGTAAACGCTCACAATCAAGATCTTGAAGAATCAAAAACTACTGTTTTAGCAGTTGAAACCTCTGTTTCTGACGCTCAACATCCCATTGAAAATTTAGCCGAACGCTCTTCTAGCTGGTCTAAATTACTGCGCACCATGGTTTACATGTTAAGATTCTCTAAACGCAAATTAAATGAAATTTACACTCTCATACAGTCCAATGCTCATAAAAATTTCATAGAGAATCGTCTCGCAGAACATCGTATTCAGTTTAAGCATAGTCCACCTTATGGCCCTCATTTCAACGGCCTCAGCGAAATTAACGTTCGCTGTGTGAAAACTCATTTGTATAAAGTTATAGGGACACAAATCCTTACTTATGAAGAATTGAATACAGTTCTAGTTCAAATTGAAAACTTATTAAATAGTAGACCATTATGTACTCTAAGTTCTGATCCGTCAGATCTTTCCGCGCTAACGCCTAACCATTTTCTCAATCTCACTCCCGCAAAGTATTTACCTGTCGAGGATTTATCAGATATTCCCGACAGCCGCTTATCGCGCTATCAATTACTAACTAAAATCACTTGTTCTTTCTGGAAACGTTGGAGCCAAGAATATTTAACTTCTCTACAACACAGACAGAAATGGAATACTCCCTCCAATCCTGTAGGTCTTGGAGCTGTTGTTGTTATCAAAGATTCTAACGTTCATCCCCTTTGCTGGCCTTTAGGAGTTATAGAAGAACTCTATCCAGGGAAAGACAGTGTAGTTCGAGCAGTCAAAGTTAGAACGCGTTCCGGAAACTACATCAGACCAGTAGTACGGATATGCCCTCTACCTTCTCAATAGGCTGCTATTAATTCTACTAACTCTATTAATTAATTTTAATTTTTAATTTTTTTTTTTTTACGCTTTAATTTTATCACGCTTTTCGTTCTGTTTAGAGGCTTGCCTCTAGGCCGGGGGAGTTGTTTACGCCATTTATTATATTTGCAAATAATCTATTATAAATACACACACACGCACATTCAAACTCACACATAAGCATGTACGCAATGACATTTCCTTTCAAATTCCCTCTTCAGTCCGCTTCCGCATTCTGGCGCTTACGCACGCTGAAAACCGCTCCTGTTTTTGCACAACGAATGTGCCACGCAATTTATACACCCGCTCCGCTCCGCTACCGTTTTAACACGCTAAGAGTTCAAAAAGTGTGCAAACTCGCAAAATCAAGTGAATCCGCAACTAATAAATAAACGCTAATTAAACCGCTAAAATAAGTGATCTGAACAAACCGTCAAGCAAAATAGGTACCTATAAAAAGTGCAAAATTAACCTATGACCGTGTACATATTATCGCTAAACAATCTTGCTATCGAAACTCCCTTTAATAAAATCAGTGCAGTTAAGTGCAACGGAAGGTCATCCCAAAGATCATCATCAGCAAGGAGCAGATCCCACTCACCAGTGACCGCCTGAAGCTCAGGTAATCCCACACTTACTGATACTCTTCCTGTATTGTAAAATTTGGAGTTGTAGTAGGTACGAGTGTCAGCCAAACAGAATGATTGCGCTTAACGAAATGATTGCATCAAAGTTTGGCAATAGGGTGGGGACGAAGAATTTCCCACGTCCGTAGTTCCGGTGTTTAAATTTCAGCCAGGAAGACCCTATTATTGCCAAACTGTAATAATTAAGTAACGGAACACTAATAAAGGGGTAATTTTTTTATTGCTATGTAAAGGCTGTTTTACGCCGAAGCAACATGCGACAATGTGGCATGCTTCAAATGGAAACATTAATTTTCCGGCCATAAGCAGCATGCGGCAGTCTATTTATGCCGAGAGAACATCATCATAGAATTAGAATATTATGGTAAGACAGGCTGCCGAAGATTCTTATTGCACCGTGTGACCCTGTAGCATGCTGCAATGTTGCACTATATTGTTCTGGCGTAAATGAAACTTTACGCCTTCTACCTAACAAGTTCACAGTATTTTATCTGGGAATGATTGACACTGGCGCATCAAATAAATTAATATCCGATGATTCTAAAGAAATCGTTCAGTTACGTTTAACCGTGGTTTAACACCACTCTGCAGGCTATCGCAAAAAAACCTTGCGGGAGTCCGCTGATACTGATAATAATTTTTGTAGCTTTGGCATTGGCCTCAAATTCACAGTAAGTGGCAACATACATGTAGTAGGTACTGACTCTAGTAAATTGCTAAGTATTGCGAAAAAAATTGTCAATCGAGTCTAGAAAAACCTGATTTCGTGATACTTGTAAGTTGATAACAGTTTAATTCTGGGGATAACTATTTAATACGTCGAAAAAATTGTGTTTATAGACCTTTATCACACCAATGTGTTCACCTTTACATTAAAAAAAATATATTCAATTAAACTTTTACAAGTATTTTTGAATCGTCAACTGCATCTACCACTGGTTCGGAATACCTTTCCTACCGAGAAGAAATAAATAAATAATAGATCAATTCGTCAGTGGTATAAGACGCTATTTTTGATGCGTTGGTAGCTAACTGGGTGTAGCCTTGAAAGTAACAAAAAAATTTTTTTAAGTGAGAACAATTTATTCTCTAAATTATATTTTTCAAGACAATGGTTCTCAACCAACTTTACTGCGTTTAATATTCCTGTTTTGTGATGTCATTGGTTTGTATGAGTACCTACGTTGTATCGGCATGATAGCATGTTCGTTTGTTTTAAAGTTAACTGCAAGGCTGGCTGCGCATTGGCTACTATCCTTGAACTACTTGACGCTGTAAGGGAGCGACCACTGCACATTGTTACGTATATTTTAGGCTCACGCACATCCCATGGCTCCTAGTGGTTGGGACGTCCGCCTTCTAATCGGAGGTCTGAGGTTCGATCCCGGGCACGCACATCTAACTTTTCGGAGTTATGTGTGTTTTAAGTAATTAAATATCACTTGCTTTAACGGTGAAGGAAAACATCGTGAGGAAACGTGCATGCCTGAGAGTTCTCCATAATGTTCTCAAAGGTGTGTGAAGTCTACCAATCCGCACATAGGCAGAGTGGTAGACTATGGCCAAAACCCTTCTCACTCTGAGAGATGTGTTGGGCGATGGGTGGATCATGATGATGATATCCCATGGTTTGTTAAAGAACCGAGCAGTTGCAAATTAGCTTTGCGTCATTCAAGAAATAGATTGGGGGGAAATTCAGACCGTATAGCGAAAAAGCGTTCTCATAGATTCTGTATAGACGCGACCTCTGCGCTAGTAGTTTTTGTGTGCAGGCCATCAGACAGTAAAAAGTTAAGGACGTAGTTGCTCAGGCAATAGTAACCAGTGGGGCCGATTCTCTTGTACACAATCTCTAAAATAAACTAAATTAACAGGTCTAAATCTAGTGCCATCCTTTTCCGCAAGCAACATTATGAAAGGGATAGCAAAAGATTTAGGCGTGACATTTTAGTTTAGTTTAGAGATTGTGTACAATGGAATTAGCCACAATATGCGCCTAACCTAACCTAACCAGTAAGCCCTAACTTTACCTTATCGGTACGACCCTGTTAATTGCCAGAACTAACGAGGTGATAAAAAAAACAAACTAATTAAGTACTTACTGTAGTATTGGTAATAAGTATTAACAACAAATGTAACAATGTTTTTAAGTCAATCTGTGTATGTGTATGTGCAATTTGTGTTGTGTTGTAGACTAACGTTTAATGTTTTAAAAATTATGTAAGCATTTCAAATTTTTTAAATCTTCTGTTTTTGTAAAAGGTCTCAACATTGTATTTATTACCCATATCTCTTACCTTATCTATCTTCGTGGTTAGCCCTATTTCCATTAGCTTCTTATCCATTTCGGTAGCCGCGAGCTGAGCAGCTTAGTTGCGGACGCTGCTGAACTGAATACTACTAAAAGTCCCGCAAATTGCTATTGCGCTGGAACCATATCTCATTAACATCTAAATGACGTCATTTTGACATCAGCCGAAATAAAAATATACCATCAGCTCGAAACTTCAGTCTAGTGCTGACGTCACTAAAAAGGCGGCTCCGCGCATTAGCAATTTCCAATTCAATCCAATCCATCAGCCTGTTTGCGTCCACTGCTGGACATAGGCCTTTCCAAGAGCGCGCCACCAAACACGGTCCTCCGCCTTCCAATAGCAGGGCTGCTGGGAACTGGGGGCCTTTGTCTGTTAGCGCTGCTCATTAGAAGTAGTGCCCATACTGAGCACGCTGGGCAGGCGGGTTGGTCAGCGCAGGGCTGTAGGCTATTTCGCACCAGTGACGCTGCTGCCCGTCTCTGGTCTGTATTATTTAAAGCCAAGCCATATGGAATGGTTATCCCGCCATTCTTCGGTCGTCATATCCTCGTCCGCTGATTCGCAGGGGGCACCACGTGCAGGTGAGGTTGACATTTGAGGTGCTAAGATGTTAGCGCACCCCCTTACCCCCCTAGCAATTAGCAATTTGCGGAACTTAAACTTGCTTTTGCGCTTTGTTTTTCAGTGATACCTCGTACCTACTTATCTATAAATGATTAGTGCATTCCACTTTGTAATACATGTAAATAATGGGCAACCTTTCAACTCAAAAAAGTGTGCGTGACTATCGCAATCTATACATTTTTTAACCGACTTCAAAAAAAAGGGGGAGGTTCTCAATTTGTCGGAATCTTTTTTTTTTTTGCTAACACAAAAATCGGTCACCGACTGTCGGACGTGGGCGGAGCGCCTAAGTCACTAAAGGTTGTTGCTGTTCTGCATTCGGAACCAATAGTAGAATCACTACAAAAAGACAAATAAATGGACAGGCAACAAATGAATTGAGTTGATCAAAAAGACATGTGAAAGAAGGAGATGAATTTGGGTCGATGTTAGAGAAAAAAACTTAACAATTTATTATATTTATTAAGTAGGTAACTTGCGTTTGTTTTTATTGCAATCACCAACCTAATTTACAACATACTTATAACTATAAGTTATACAAATATACTAGACAGAATTAAGTCGGAGGTTGATCTGTCCGGTTCTAAAAGCAATAGATACCTACATAAATAAAAGTAGGTGCTCAAATTATTATTATACAAAAATAACACTGTTGGTAAATAGACAGCTAATAATTAGGTAAATACATACGTACCTACGTTTTAGTTTTTTCTTTTATGTTTATTGGTGTCATAGTGTTTGGTAGAGTTCTTTGTAGAGATACGGGTCTATATGGATGTATGAATGTAAATTAAACGGAATCAATACGTTGCGTTGCGGCCATAATGATTACAAGGGCATATCAATTAGTTTTTCGCAGCAAAACTCGCAAAAGAAATCGACCAATTCTTTAATCAATTAGGTATCCTTACTCTTAAAATGACTCCTCACGCGGCATTTTATCTTTAATCTTTATCTTTAATCTTTATTTGATAAAAAAAAAAATTTACAAGGTATATATAAGTACATAACCCTGGTTGTAGCAATGCAAAGTTCCTGGCCCCCAAACTAGGATTCCCTGTGCTATGGGAAGCCAGTCTTTCGCCCGAATATAAATAGGTAGGTACAATTAATGTGAATAACTTACTTATAAATACATAAACAGATTACAGTTAACAACTAAAAATTAAAACAAATAAGTAGTTTTCTTATTAGATGTAGGTAGATATAAAAGAGAAACAAAAAAAAAACATTAATAGTCGATATTCCTGGCCCCCGAACTAGGATTCCCTGAGCTACGGGAAGCCAGTTGAATATACTTAGTTGTACTTAGAGGATAACAATATAATTTAGTTAATCTAATTCAAAAGATTTCGTTCATTCCTTCATAGAAGTAGGTAGGTAGCTGTTGAAACTATAGTGCCAGAGGTGAGCGGAGTGACGACTCCACGCACACAAAGTAAATGTGGTAGTATATGCAAAACATTGAGATGCTGGTGGATTGTTTAAGTGTATTTAATTTATTATATTTTTCATTATTTACATTATTTTATTTAGATATGTTATTTTATACTAAAATATTTACATTATTTTATTTAGGTATTTTAATTCTATGGGTCAGCTGTCATGTGAAAAGTATTCACCTTTTAATATAAGGACTAAAATCGTACTTTTGACAAGTTAAAATGGCGCGTGAGGAGTTAAATTTTATGCGTTATACTGATACACCGTATTCTTTATTAAATAAATAAATGCCCAGACGGGGCGTCTCATGTTTTGTTTAAAAGACTTTATACAATATAGGTAGGTACATGGCAAATATATAAAATACTGAAAATCAAACGATTTGTTTTGTTTTAATCCCATGTTAGTTCGTGTACCTAAATCCCACTAACAAATAGGTGAGGGTGACGAATTGGCGTACAACAGTGTGTCCACGACTAACATTGCAGGGACAACGGTAGCGATGCCTCCACCAGGCCTGCAGAGGAGTGCGCGTGCGGCGAGCCCGTGGTGCCGGACGTCGTCACCAACAATGGCAAACCCGTCGCCAACCATTGCTCGTGAGTATCCAGTGGACACACTCGCAAAGACAACATCTTCTCTATATATAAAAATGAATCGCTGAATATGTTGCTAAGCGCAAATCTCGAGAACGGCTGAACCGATTTCGCTAATTCTTTTTTATTATATTCCTTGAAAATTTTAAAAAATTGCCTGAAAAGTCTAAAAACTACACTTCTATATTCCCAAACAAAAGATTCGTAATAATACTTAAAATTCAATTTGAACTTTAATACCATTCCATAAAGTTTAAGTATTAGTGGAGGTGTGTTCCGGGAAGGCTGACCCGGTGTCCCTAATAGCGAAATAAGTATAAAAAAACTTTATTTAACCTCACTAGTCGGTGGATGGTGTCGTTACCAAAAAAAATTCGAAACGACACCCCAGTGGTGTCGTTGACAAGACTTGTTGTTTCCGTATGATAGCCATGTTGGTCACATACAAAAATATAATATTACCGCACTTGTGTTATAATAAAATTTAACCGCATGGCCTCTGTAGTTGGCCAGCTGTGTGGTAATATTTTTTCGCACGCGTGCGGTAACAATCTACTTTACACTTTTGACGATCGAGGATCATCGATGCCTATCTAGAAGACGCTTTACGCGCTAGTTCTACGCGAGAACCAAACTTAACTAGCTGAAGGCTGGAATTGACATTATTTCACAATTTTGTAAATACATCCGGACCCGACGTGAATAAATTCCTTTTAGTTTTTGCAAAATTATAATTCTAAAACGTTGATTAGCTTAATAATTATTTGGTATGACGAAACTTGAAAAATTACTCAAATAAAAAAAGATTAGCTATTTTTACGTAAAAACACCCAACCCAAACTTTTTGAATATAAATTGGTAACAAACGTAGTATATGTATAGTAAATATAGGAAACAAACTTATCAATCTGAAAATTACTGTGTACACGACTAGGTATAGTCTATAGAAATAATTTCTTTCATAACATGTACCTACTGGATATGGCTCGGTGACGGCTATTGTGCATGTATCATTGTTTAGTTGTAAATTTCCTATTTATATTCAATATTGGTCAAGGGAAGGTTAATAAAGCGATGATGCATGCGGAAAATTGATACCTTCTGATTTTGGATGGATATACGGGGGGTTGGTAAAAGGTGGAAAAAAAAAATGTTGTGGAGTTCAATTATTGTAATGTATAAATATGTCTGTTTCAGAACAGATTTTTAGCTTAGCACATGACAAAATAGATTATTATATCTCTAAAGAAGACAAAAAGATTTTTAACTCTGTATAAAAATTCAGAGGATCACCCATTTTGTTTGGTTATAATGGTTTGTTGTATATCAATATATTTTTTATAGTAAAAATGTCATTCAAACTAAGTAATATTTGAATTATAGGGAGCTTTTCGTTCTCAACAAGTTCGTTAAATTAGGGAGTATATCTTAGAGTAGCCATTTGATACCATAGAACCATTTGCTTTTTAGTTTTAAATAGTCTAACGACTCTTGCTCTATTTTCAGGATAGTAATGGGCGGTATATTAAATAACCCCTCACTGACTTTCAATGACGGAGTAAGATCTGTAGACTTCGTGCTAGTATGGGAGGCTGCGAAAGATGACGCGACCACGCCGCAAGCTTACGAATGCCGGAAAGTCTTCGAACGAAATCTCGAGAATGAAGGCCTGCAGTTAGAAAGAGAAGCGCCCGAGGATCTGTACGGATTGCACTTTATTAAGGTACTTAATTTCATTTATAAACTAAACTCAACATGTGTTTCATTCAATTCAATTTCAATCTTATGTCAAAGTATATAAAGCTGAGTTTCACTTGTCTGAAAGCTACTTCGACTGCACTCACTAAGTATGGTCTGACACTTAGATCGAGAAGAAGAAAATTCTTGCACGACTACTATAACGAATACAGTTTTCGAGATAGAGTCCTTGAAAAAAGTAGAGTATATTACTTTTATGTGTTACATCAGAAGTGGTATTGTTTGTTATAATTTATCATTCGTATATTTTGCATAATTGTATTAGTTGAGGGACCTACTCGTATTTATGTTTCTCTAGGGAGTCTGTACCAAATTGTTAAGTAATTTAATTGCGCGTGACTTTTGCCACACCTTATTAATTCTAATTTAACCCTTCAAAATACCAAAAATATTATATAGGTATACACTATACATATTAGTTATTTTAACATAACGATCAGTCGATACTAATTCTTGTAATATATACTTTTATGCTTTTATTTTTTCAGATTCACGCACCACTATCAGTACTTAGAGATTACAGCGAAGTTCTTAAACTTAGGATGCCTATGAAGGTATGAACTAACTTTTTTTATATATCTAAGTACTCTTATTTAACATTTCTTATACTTGATGTCAGACTTGTGTTATGTATGTGTAATATTATATTATAGTTTTATAATATTATTATAATATTATAATATTATTTTAAGCGCAACGCACACTACAGCTAGCAGCCAAGTAGAACAACTAACATTCTGGTCTATTGTTTGCAAACATTCTAGCATATTATGCCATTAAGAAATCTGTACTAAGTACTTTTATTAGTTGCTCTGTAAAATTGTGCGTTAATCGTAAAATATATATATTATTCTATGTCCTCCAGAAATAAATATGGTATTGTTAGTATTCTGTGTAACCCCTTTGAGCTTATTTTTCCTTTTTTATTACATAAGTAAAATATTATATACCTACTGTTTTATTTTTGATTTTGACTTATTCCATTTTTATTATATTTTATAAAATTTAGTTTCTTTGTGTCAATCTGGCTGACAACATTCTGCATAAATTAAAGAATATATTAACATTTAAAAAGGTACTAAAATTATTATTGTGTAAAATAATTTTAGGGCACATTGATGTTAATGTTTTGATATTAATGAAAGCTTAAATATTACTAAATCTAAATATTATATAAAAGGAAAAGGTGACTGACTGACTGACTGATCTATCAACGCACAGCTCTAACTACTGGACGGATCGGGCTAAAATTTGGCATGCAGACAGCTATTATGACGTAGACATCCGCTAAGAAAGGATTTTTGAAAATTCAACCCCTGAGGGCGTGAAATAGGGGTTTCAAATTTGTGTAGTCCACGCGGACGAAGTTGCGAGCATAAGCTAGTTACTTCTAAAATAATATTTTTACCGCACGAGTGTTGTAATCTTGTAAAACCGTGTGTAAACAATCACAAGGTATCAAGGTAAAGACAGACTGAGCCCACGTACGCAACGTACTTGAACGAATTATGACGTGTGGATACTTGGTTTTATATAAAAACATAATATAGATTAGAAACATACTATCGTATGCATAATGTTACGCAACTCCTCGCTTCCCATGCGAGGAAGAATGGATGCTCTAATGATATTAGACCCGTCAGTGTGTTTCTAGATGTTAGATAGAGCACGTCAGAATACAAAAGAAACGTATGCGTTTGGTACAAAACGTACGTTGCAACTCGCATATTATGTGTTTACACCAAAATAGGAACTTTTTATTATTATTCAGATACAAGTTAGCCCTTGACTGCAATCTCATCTAGTGATAAGTGATGATGCAGTCTTAGATGGAAGCGGGCTAACCTGGAACCTCCTTTTGGGTTCAAAGCAACATCGTAGTACTATCCAACACACCTAGTTTCTCCTTTCACCAAAGGTTGCCTGGTAGAGATTGTTGTGAGCAATAAGGCCGCTAATATTTTTTGTGTGCAATAAAGTATTTCTATCTATCTATCTATCGTACCTGAACGCTAAATTGCGTACGTGGAACAAGTCTGGCTTTACCTTAATCGTGTGTACGTTCGTAGGAATGCAGTAAGATACGCAAAGGTGGACGGACGAATGCGATTCTGAACGCTGCGATGTATATGTCGAAGGTATGCGGCTGTCGTGACTACGGATGCGTACATACATTATGCTTTTCTAACAGTTTCATAGCTTGGGGTGGTGTGGCGCCATGCAAATTCCATTAACAGCTTTTTGGTGGTCATGTCGTCCTTGGTGTTGGCTCATTATTGTGGAAATCAATTATTTAGAGTTGGAATTAGATATACAACTTCAAATGTGTACATTGAAAATGCTTTGCTAACCGTTCGATACCGGATCTATGTTGTTTGATTTCGCGGACGCGATATGCTGCTATGCAAATGTCATAATGGTGGGAATTTGAAAGATTTTTGGTGTTGGTCGATCTTATTTAAATCACCTTGACAATAGTTCAAATATGTCCGACGTTCGCGTCGTTTAAAAGCGCTTAAATATAAAATTATTAATTTATAAGTATTATGGGATTTAAACTTTCTGGTATTTTATTGTTCTTAGGTATATTGAATTTCAAAATTCTTAAATACTATGGGAGCCCCTTGTTAAGTTGTTTTGTTATTTTATCGCACTAGTGCCATAATTCGTGTATTAATTGTACATATTTATAGTAGCTACCGCTGCTATAATCTAGACAAATGTTGAGAATGTTCGTAGTGCTGCTAAAATCTAAAGTAACATATCATGGCCTGTACTAAATATAGTTTTAGAGTAATAACCATCAGTTTTAGTTTAAACCAAACTAAATAAATATTAGTAATGCTTTTGTTTGAGATAATTAACTTTTATTTATCTGAATCTTTACGGAAGCACGGAAAAATAATTAATTTTTGGAATAGCAATATTAGATTAAGAAAACCATCATAAATATTCCATCCAACCAATTACCATCAGAAATAGTTGTAGATATAACTTAGTTTAATTTTGTAGGTTCTCTATATTACGTAAATAATATTCGTAATATACCTACATATTAACATATTTCTGTGCATGTGATTGTCTGTGGTTTAGTTATAAAGTGTCCATCGTGGGTCCATAACAGTACGTTACGTGCTCGTAGTATTCGAAGCTGACATATTGTAGATTTGTAGGGAAGGGCCATAATTGGAGTTTTCAATACATTCGCTAGCAAAGCAGCTTTTATTTTACCTGCCAGGAATACAAAGTGGACTATTATATCTTTAGCCAGGTATGAATATTGCGCCTCGACTTTAACTTTGTACTTGGCGCACTTGCGTTATAAATAACTATTATTGCACAGTCTGCTTTAATATTCTACTATGTTTATTGTTTCAACAACGGTGAAATGAAAGCCACTTTACGTGCAAATGTATTCTAAATTTATTTAAAAGTAATGCGTTCAATGAGTTTAATATATGAAAAAACTTAAAATATAACTAACCTAATTAAAATTGTATCTTATTTTTGTTCATATTTTCATATTATATATTTTTATACTTTTTTATATTTTTTCAAGCATACCGTTAATAATCCGTTTTTAAGTAAACAAAGAAAAATTATATCATATTTAGGTAATGTATTATTTGTTACAATAAGTTCAAGCATTTATTGGATACCTCTACTCTACACTATCTACTCTTTTATTAAAGATTTGAGGCTAATTTTGTTGTAAACAATCTGTTAACTAAACTAAATTAATAGCTATAAATATAGCACTATCCTTTTCCACAGTGAATATTATGAAAGCTAATATAATATGTCGTTCTAGTTCAGTTTAGAGATTGTGTACAATAGACAATTTAACTAAATATAAAATAATATATCATCTAATGTTCACCCTCCCTAAACCGATTAAACAAAAATGAACTTTACGCACTTGTTTTAAAACATCATTTCCAGTTTTCAGCTCTCAAGGATGTTCACGAGAAGACGAACAGTCTCATAGACAAGATAGACGATTGTTGGGACAACTTAATGTCGAAAATTAGAGTCGATCCAAACATGTTCCCTGAGAGAAAACATCGACTCACCGCTATCTATTCTAAGGATAAGGAATATTTGTAAGTTCTTTATTTGTATTTCGAATATTTTCGAACTCAGTATGTCACTGTAAATGTATATATACCTATAGACCGCGACAGTCTGAGATGGCCATTGGGCTATGAGGTGGGAGGGCGCCCCGCACACCCGCACATCACCCACGCTCACCGCACCGGGTTAGCGCGGGGGCTGTGCGGGTGTGCGGGGCGTACGCACCCCGATTGCCATCTCGATCTGCCGCGTACTATAAGATACAGTAGCCGGCAGAAAATATTGTACATCGACCTTTAGAAAGGGATTTTGGCTTCGTAGAGCGTTGTCTCTGTCACTCATACCTATGTGACGTTTTGCCGGTCTCAATGACAGAGACTACGCTCTACGAAACCGTCATCTCTTTCCAGGTCGATGTACAATATTTCCTGCCGGGTAATCATAAATCAGCTGAAATTGTGTGAAATAATTAATATGATACACATTTCCTATTAATTCTATACATTTCCTAAACAGATATGTATTAAATTCGGGGTGAAAAATATCTCCAGGGCTTCTGGAAATGTGTAATTAAAAACCTATTCAATGTACAGGCGTACCAAGACTATACCATACTGGTATGGTACGCTGCCGTTTACGAAACTAATTGAGATAAGCATATTTAACAATTAAATGAACTTACCTGTAAGTGAAGTTACTTATACGAAGGCTTTTTCCGAAGAAATTAGCTCTAAACTATTCCTGTTTATTTGTGCGTTTCCATCTTACACCGCATCGCCAATTACCAAAGATAAAAAGATAGACGCTCTATGCTTCCCAGGTTCGACACAGGATCGGAATGTTTCTGGACGCCGTCAATTCGTTCTCGCATAGTCCAGTTCATATTGGACCGCAAGAAGTTTTCCGACGCGCCGGGCGACGACTTTGCGTTTGGAGTCGCTCGCCTCATTGCCGATAACGCGTACAGCGCTGCCTACCCGCTGCACGATGTGAGTTAAATGAACCTTAATTGCCTTGTCTTAAAGCTCAAGTTTGTCCATATATCTACAGCCAGCGCTTTTAGCGGAAATCTTGCGACGTAAAAGTGGTATTGTATCGGAGTCGTCATTAAACTATAGACGTCCTCCGATACATCATCAGAATATTTCTGGACGCCGTTGATTCGTTCTTGGATAGTCCAGTTCATATTGGACCGCAAGAAGTTTTCTGACGCGCCGGACGACGACTTTGTGTTTGTCGTCACTCGCCTCATGGCCGATAACGCGTACAACGCTTCCAACCCGCTGCACGATGTAAGTAAAATGAACCTTAATGCCTGGTTTTAACGCTCAAGTTTGTTCATACATTTACAACCAACGCTCCTAGCGGAAATCTTGCGCGATAAAAGAAACTGGTATTAAAATGATAGGTGTTCTTTGACACAGCATCAGAAGTTTCTGGACGTTGTTGATTCGATCACGAAATGTTTGATAAATCATTATAATTTGTTACAGGGTGATCTCAAAACTCCCGGCTCAATGCGGTATCTTTTATACACTGAATGGGCGAGCGTTTCCAAATGCTTAAAATATCAACCCTTGGACTATGTGAAGGATTATTTTGGTGTTAAAATAGGTAATGTCTGTGATTTAATATAAGTGAATTTCGTATGTAAATCTGGTGTACTTAGGTACAGTACGATTCAAACGTAAATGCGCCCCTGAAGTTTGGGCACGACGTTGCGCAGAACACACATTTTGGGTGTCCGAGGTCGCCCGAGGTAGCGGGGAGGGTAACAGCGCTCGTCTCGCTCTTACATTCCCGCCAGTTCCTTGATGCGTCTCTCTCTCTCGCTATACGTATCTTGTTTGTTTGTACAGTCGAGTTGAGAAGTTACTTTGTTTAAGCTTGCTTAAGCTGAGGTGGAACCTACCGCCGCCCGTTAAGTGATTCAGTTCTCGAGTGTACCATGCGCAAGATCGCAAAGCTAACTTCACACAGACGCATTTAAGTTTGAATCATACTATTCTTGCATTTTTTTCCCCGATAATTCGTGACAAAACTTAAGAGGCGACGATGACAGATGACCACGAGAAACGGCATAAATAGGACAAACATGTGACGTTTGACAGCAATGATCGAGAGATTTACGCCTGCCGCAAGTCTGTCGCGAGATACGTAATCACCCCGCGGTGGTCTGCAGTGAGCGCGCGATGGGTTGATCGTGATGATAATGATGATGTATGAATTGTTGTCAGGTTTATACTTCGCCTGGCTCGGCTTCTACACACACATGCTCATTCCCGCGTCACTGGTCGGTCTCATTTGCGTTATATACTCTGCCGCAACTGTCTTCAGTAACAAACCCAGGTAACAATCACTATTTTATTCATCATATTAGTGTAGCGACACACTTGCCGAAAGTTCGGTTCAATACGCTCGCATTGTTTTTTATAAATAAATAAATAAACAAGCCTTTATTATTCTGAGGGTTCACAATTTACAATTTGTTAATTTAAACCATTACATATTATTAAACTAGTAAGTATATATAGCAAGTTGCGTCTTCGGTAGCCGTTTTAGCGCCTCAGTGTCTTCCGACATAGGCCTCCTCCATTCCCTTCCAAATTGTTCTATCTCTGGCTTTTCTCTGCCATGTAGCCCCTGCTACAGACTTAATGTCATCTGCCGATCTGAGATGTTGCCGTCCCCTTTTACGTTTACCATCCCTTGGGTACCAGTCGCAAACGCATTGTTTTTTAAGTTACTACAAATCTACTGAATTTCTGATGCGTTCGGCGTAGCGCCGTACCTTGGGCGATTACTTCGGCTAGAACGCATTCAATATATTTTGCATAGCAAGCGACACTGTGAGTGTGTGATAGTCTGTGCTCTTTCCCAGTGAAGACGTGTGCAACTACAACTCGTCGATAAGGATGTGTCCCCAATGCGACTACTTCTGCGAGTTCTGGGACCTGCGCGCCACGTGTCTGCAGTCGCGGATAACTTACTTGTTTGATAACCCTACCACGGTGTTCTTCGCTATATTCATGAGCTTTTGGGGTGAGTAGTACCCCCCGTCCTCTATCCCCTACCCTCCCGCTCCCCTCCTCCTCCCCCGTCCGCCCTTAGATAGATTTATTCATTCTTTGTAACATAAATAAAGAAAAACATATTTAGAAAATTCCATTTCTCTCATAGCTGCCTGTTTCCTGGAGCTATGGAAAAGATACTCCGCCGAGATGACGCACAGGTGGGACTTGACGGGATTTGATGTGTACGAGGAACATCCCAGACCGCAGTACTTAGCGCGTTTGGCACACGTCAAACGTACTCAGGTAAGAAAATATGAAGCTTGTTGAATTTATCAAAAACTTAGTAATGCTCTAGTCATAATAATAATTTATTTCTACTCAATTCCCCTTGTTTGAGACATGTGGTCTACTGGTATCCTGGCAATCATGTCCTCATACCTACTTTTTGTTTTCATATACTTAGCAACAGTATACTGCTTCTGATCGCAAATTTTTAGTATATTCACAACTTTTTTATACCTATGTAATAAAAAAAGGACAGACAAACTTAATTTAATTTAGAACTGTCAAACCTCGGTGACTTTAGGTGCTAGTCATGGGCCTATTGTTTGAATTTGTAAAATAGCACTAAAATTTAGTCTTAAATTTAAAATTCATTTTTTGTTCTTTTTTAGCAATATTAAAAAGAGAAAGATGCAGTTAATCTAAATTTAGTTCAGAGAAATACATCAGAATCGACGCCTATGTACGCTATGGAGACTTTTTATTTTTATTTTTATTTTTATTTGTATTTGACTAACCAACAACATTTACACATACACAAGTATTTACATACAAAAGGATTTATAACTAAAGGACACAGCATAAACGTTAACAACTGGCTAGTACAAAAGATTTAGGTACAATGATGTTATGACTTTAAAGGGCAGTAAAGTAAAGCAAAATATAATAAGGAATTAGCACGTTAAATCTATTAAGTCTCATTACAAACTGATTAATTAGCTCCCTTTCGTATGGAGATAATGACGTTACGACGAAAGCAGGTTGTCGTAGAATTAAAAATAGAATTAGACTTCTGTTTGTTGGTCGGTTGATGGTGGTTTTTCGTTTCAGCTAAACGTCGTAACGGGTGAGCGTGAGCCCATGGTGCCGTTCTGGCGGATGCGTCTACCCGCCGCGTTGATGTCGTTCAGCGTAGTGTCACTGTTGGTTCTACTGGCGCTAGCCACAGTGCTGGGAGTGGTGCTGTACCGCATGTCGCTGCTCGGCGCCAGCATCCTGCGGCAGAAGGACAACAGGCTGCTGACGTACAGCCCCATCATGTTCACGACCGCCACTGCCGCGTGCATCAACTTGGTCTTCATATGCATATTCAACTACGTGAGTAACGTTATTGAACTTATTTAGGTGTGACAAGTAACTTTTTCGGGCACTAGTAACGTTCGGGTAACTTCCGTCCATATTGAAAATAGTCGCCAAACAGAACAGCTGTTTTGAGGCCGCCATCTTATAATGCTTATCCTACAATCCAGCTGAGTTGCACGCGTTGCATTTGACTACTGAAAGGAGGTTGGCGAATTTAGACCCAGCTATTTTAAAAACCATACTGCTACCATTCAGATTCAGAAATCATTTAATTTTTACTAATAATTTTCAAAGTATTTTTCTGTGTCAGAGGTTGTGTCAGAGGCTGTTATTAGAGGTTTTTCTAATGATTTGGCGTGATTTTGGACTTAGGATTTCTTTTTCTAAATGATAGCACAGCCTAATGGTATCCTAATGGTTATTTGGTTTACAAACAATAATTAAATGGTACGTAGCCTCACTTGTAACAATTGCTAAAAATATTTTTTCCTCGCATCTTTATTTGATTGACTTTGATTAACTTTTTTGTTAGTCTGGTTTAGTACAACAAGTATCAAAAGTTTGGTTCGCGAAGGTTAGCCTAAAGTCTGGGTCTGAAACTATATGGGAGCTCGCCATCCTCCTTTCGAATTTGAAACACATCTGAGTTAAAAAATTTACCGCATGCGGCTTGTTTCTGCCATAATCATCATCATCATCATCAACCAATAGACGTCCACTGCTGGACATAGGTCTCTTGTAGGGACTTCCACACGCCACGGTCTTGTGCCGTAATGGAAACATGAAAATAAGATGTTTAAGTGCAATTATACATTTTAGATCTACCAATTCTTAGCTGAATGGCTCACGGAGAAGGAATTGCTGCGAACGCAGACGGAGTTCGACGATTCCCTCACTCTCAAGATCTACCTGCTGCAGTTCGTCAACTACTACGCGTCGATATTCTACATCGCTTTCTTTAAGGGCAAGTTTGTTGGTCGCCCCGGGAACTATGTTCGGCTGTTCAGTCACAGACAAGAAGAGGTACGTGTGACCATGACAGAAATGATTTTTTTTTAACTGGGACAGTATTGGGAAATCCAAAACCATAGGCATAGGGAAACTGTCTTAGGAACCGTTAGCTCATTTTTTGTGAAAACAATTTTGGCATAGTCAATGTTTTGGTCAAGCGTGAGTTGTCCATAAAAATGAATGAAATTGACTAATTTTTTTTAAATGCCGATCGACTCAATTTCATGTAAGGATCATTTCATTGTAACGAAAGAAAAAATCGGGATAGCAGAAGTTGGTCAAATTTAAGCAAATGTTTTTTCATACAATAAGCATGTGTATACTAAAATATCATAGTCGAACTACTATCTTCTTTCTGATAGATATGAAATTCAATTATGAAACACTTTTTGAATGATTTTTGCACGAGTAATGATCCTTACATGAAACCGAGTCGATCGGCATTAATTTTTTTAAAGTTAATTTCATCGATTTTTATGGACAACTCACGCTTGACCGACAAATTGACTATGCCAAAATTGTTTTCACAAAAAAAGACCTAAAGGTTCCTAAGACAGTTTCCCTGTATCTCCTATGGTTTTGGATTTCCCCATACTGGGGCCGATTCTTTTGTACACAATCTCTAAACTAAACTAGATTAACAGGTCTAAATCTAGTGTTATCTTTTTTCGCAAGCAACATTATGAAAGGGATAGCAATAGATTTAGACGTGCTATTTAAGTTTAGAGACTGTGTACAGCGGAATTAGCCACAATGTCCCAGTTAAAAAACACTGTATACTGATGCAAAGTAATTTCCTTATTCAGTGTGCGCCGGGTGGATGCCTCCTGGAGCTGTCCATACAACTGGCCATCATCATGATAGGCAAGCAGTTCATCAACACCATCGTCGAGATGATGATGCCGTATCTACTCAAATGGTGGAACATCATACGAACTATTGGCAGAAAAAGGCGGTAACTATCATCTATACGCTGTTATAAATCTTTGTTTATATTCATCATGATCAACCCATTGCCGCCCACTACTGAGTAATGATCTCTCAGAATGAGAAGGGCTTATGCCTTAATCTGCCACGTTGGCCCAGTGCGGAATGGCAGACTTTACACGTCTTTGAGAACATTATGGAGAACTCTCAAGCTTGCAGATTTCCTGTCATGTTTCTGGTATTGATTCTTGTCATGTTCGACGACCCAGTTAGTCCGACTGTTGTTGATGTTGGAGCTTGTATGTCCAGCGTAGTGAAAATTTCGCTAGCGTGATTCAGGCTCTATGGTGAGTGATTGAAGATATCTGTGGCGCCATCTAGTTTGTTCGTTTAAGTTACTGTGTCGTAGGCTTGCAGCGCGTGATAGCTGAATGATATTTCGTGTGTTACTTTATAGTTTGTAATTTGTATATAAAATAAATTTATTACAGGATAAAAAGTCCAATGCAATGGGTGAAAGATTTCAAGCTAGTCGACTTTGGAAACATGGGTCTTTTCCCCGAATATTTGGAAATGGGTAAGTCATCACTTACAACATATTTCAATACAAGTCCCGCAAATTGCTATTCCGCTGGAACCATGTCTCATTAACATCGAAATGACGTCATTTTGACATCGAAATAAAAATATACCTACCATCAGGTCGAAACTTCAGTCTAGTGCTGACGTCACTAAAATGGCGGCCACGCGTATTAGCAATTTGTGGGACTTATAACAATATGACATTTTGTATCAATAAATCTATATCTTTTTGTTTTCAGTGTTACAGTACGGTTTTGTAACGATATTCGTGGCGGCGTTTCCTCTCGCGCCTTTATTCGCCCTTATCAATAACGTGCTGGAGATGCGATTGGACGCTAAAAAGTTCCTGACGTGCTACCGCCGGCCTGTGCCGCAGCGGGTCAACGACATCGGAGTCTGGTACCGCATCCTTGACTCTATTGGCAAGCTCAGCATTATCACCAACGTGAGTATAGTAATCGGACAGTCACACGGACATCTAGAAACGTGAGCGGTATTACTATTCGTGGAGATACTTGCCCACGCGTACGCTCGTCCATCCTTAGTAAAATGTAGTGATGTGTGTGCGTTAGATTGTATGAAGACGTGCGGGAGCCAATGCTGGAGACCAAGTACTACGTGATATGACAGCCAACCAATCATAGACACCGTACCTGTCGAGCCCCGCCTTTGGTACAAAATATGAATTCATCGTATTCAGACCATGCCCTAAGATCCGTGCCGAAAGTAATATTATCATTATTAGTGTTATTACACTCAACTCAATGTAAAATGCATTGAGTTAAGAGCGTTAAGAGCGGCTAAATATCAGTTGAATTGATCTGCCCCCCAATTGTGTAAGAATAACCATTTCATGGCTATCGCAATCGTCAAGAAATTCTGCCCTTTGATTGGTTGATTCGCTGTTTACATTTTTTCACAGCCAATCAAAGGGCAGAATTCTTGACGATTGCGATAGCCATGAAATGGTTATTCTTACACAATTGGGGGGCTGATCTTAATTTGCACACGGTATTATAGATAGTTCAATCCACGAAGACGCGCCCCACTATTTTTCGTGCGGGGAAACCACGGGTGCGTGGAGTGATCTCTGCCAAATTTATCTCCTTGGACGTGGGCTCACATTGCTGATCGGTGCGTTACGACTTACGATAGAACTCACAGTCTCAGCACATAGCATATTGTGCATTGTAACCGATTGGGACAAAGAGTGGGGCGCGTCGTCGTGGATTGAACTGTCTATACCTGGGAGGTCGTCAAGCCTACAATCTGGATGTTGTTTCCAGGGGTTCATCATTGCTTTCACGTCGGAGTTCATCCCGCGGCTGGTATACCTGGCGGTGCGCGGCGACCTCGACGAGTACGTGAACCACACGCTCACAGACTTCAACATCACCGTGCTCGAGCACCCGCCCATCGGCACCAAGTACAACGGCACTATGTGCAGGTATTTACAGAATATATTCACACTTATCATTACTATCAAATCGTGTAAACAGCAAACAAGAAGAACAGAAGTTCGCTTACTTCTTCGTTGTAACACTTGACAGAGCGGTCGTGGTCATCACAAAGCAACGTCTTTGAGGGCAGATGGTATTCTCCTCACGAGCATTCGTCCTTCTCCCTGTTGGCCCACAGCCTGGTACACTCGTGCAAGGGAAGAAAGGGTCACAGCAGACTTAATTTGGTCGGTCCATCGCCTGGGCGACTTTCCTCGCCCTCTGGTGTCCTCTCCCTTGCCCTGCACGACAAGACGCTCAATTTAGTCACACTCACGCCGGGAGACGTGTACAAAGAATTTTAATATGCGACTCTGTACTAGGCAACGCCGAAAGTCGTAGTTTAATGCCGATTTCTTGGACGTTGCTACGAAATTCAATCCATGAGACTCCTAGTATTCGCCTCTCCAGAGCATCAATCCTCTTCTCGACTAGTCGCAAAGTCCACGTTTCCGCATCGTAAAAAAAATTTCAAAACGTTCGCTTACATAAAAAACTTGCGTTGTTGCTCACAGCAATTACCCTGTAGTTTACGGTGACCTAAGAATAAAAATCACAAACAAAAAAGTTACACATGTCAGAAAAGCACTATCAAACTTTATGTTTGACAATGCTTTTAATATTGTTATGATATTTTGTTTTCAGTTACCCGGGCTACTGGAACTACAAGGTCGGCGACGACTATGAACATACCAACTGGTACTGGCACGTGATGGGCGCTCGATTGGCTTTCGTCGTCGTCTTTGAGGTGAGATTACGATCACTTTTGGTACAGAAATTTGCGAGTGCAAGTATATACCACATGCATTGTACCAGGTACCTTGTCTAAACTCACTTTCACTCTATACGTACACGTCACCAACAGATCCATAACCAGGCGATGCTAACCTAAAACACCACTAGTCGCTCGTCACTGCATCGAATTTTTGTACTTTCCAAACTAATCTATTTTTTAGCGGCAAAAAGCCTGTGTCTTCATAATGTAAGGGGTTTGTCTGGTACAGAAAATCTTTTCTAGTATGTGGTGGCTCTAGTCATAATCATCATCCGCTGGGCGATCCCGGACATGTCCGCCGAGCTGCGGGACCGGATTCGGCTCGAGGCCTACGTCATCAACAGCTTCATAATGTGATTTTAGTGCTTTCGAAATCTGTCTGTTTTCCTGTGGGATTAAAATATATTGTCTGTTTGCACTATGCAAACTTTTTCTGCGCGGAATTCCACGAAAGTTGATTAAGGGGTTCGCACGTCATAAAGCAGAATTTTTTTTTCTAGAATGTTGTGGCTCTAGTCATGATCATCGTCCGCTGGGCGATCCCGGACATGTCCGCCGAGCTGCGGGACCGGATCCGGCGCGAGGCCTACGTCATCAACAGCTTTATAATGGAGGAGACGCGCACGCGCTCGGCGGTGGAGCGCTCGCCCGTGCCGGCGCGCTTGGCGCACGAAGGTGGATGCGGGGCGACTTCCACGCCCATCTAATGGTTACGGTAGGCACCGCTGGGCTTTCTGTGTGAGTACTAACCACGGGTCTTGTTTACTGGTTTCTATTCAATTGGGAATTTGACTCCAATTTTTTTATAACTTTTTTTAAGAGATTAAAGATCTGCAGAAAAAGGTTTTAATTTTTTTATGAAATACTAGCTGATGCCCGCGACTTCGTCCGCGTGGATTTACATTTTCCAAAATCCCGCGGGAACTCTTTGATTTTCCGGGATGTCTTAATCCAGGGTATAATCTATGTCCATTCCAAATTTCATCCAAATCCGTGCAGCCGTTTTTGCGTGATTGAGTAACAAACATCCAAACATCCACACTTTCACATTTATAATATTATTAGGATTAGGATTATTTTGAGGATTGTAAGTGTTTATTACTAATAGTAATGTGAGTAATTTCGAATACCAAGAACAGAAGTTCGTTTCAAGAGGATCTTGAAAAGTTTAGGTAATCTCTAGTTTATTTACTCGAACCAGTAAACAAAACCCGTAAACAAAACTGTTTTGTGTGTTGTGTGGATACACTGACAGGAATGAGGATACTAATTAACATTAGTGGCGATTTTTAGAGTTCCTAAATCTAGACACAAAAGTAAAAAAAATACTGATCTTTATTTTTAGTGAGTATTATAAAAATATTGTATTAAATGCTTTATAACAAGTATTTAGAACTGAGACCTGTAGAGAGCGTACTTTGACTTTGTTCAGACTTAAGACAGTTAAAATGAGACAGACTTATGTAGCGACATAAGTATGTCTGGTCAGATTCATGTAGCGACATAAGTCCGTCTCGACAGATTTATGTAGCGACATAGTCCGTCGCGTCAGATTTTTGTAGCGACATAAGTCCGTCTCGTCAGATTTATGTAGCGACATAGTCCGTCGCGTCAGATTTTTGTAGCGACATAAGTCTGTCTCGTTTTACCAATGTCTTAAGTTTTAGCAAAGTTAAAGTACGCTCTATAGATCTCAGCTTTAAGCTCTTTATGCACTGTATCCTATCCGAATCCGAGATAATTCAGATCGACATCCGGATTCGATCTGAGTTTTTTAGACCGGAATATTTTCGCGGATTCGAATAGAATGCAGTGCGAAAAGAGCCTTAGCCTGAGATCTATAGAGAGCGTATTTGACTTTGTTTAGACTTGAGGCATTAGAAAAATGAGACAGCGTCATATCGCTGACATAAATCTGTCTCGTTTTAACTCAAGTCTGAGCAAAGTCTAAGTATGCTCTTTAGTTCTCAGCCCTAAAGCATAGAGACCCGTTCATAATTTTTCTTCCAGAGAATTCGTTTGTAAAGTTGATTGCTATTATGCTTGCCAGTACCTTCAGTGTATTTATACATCGACAATACAGTATTTTGAATTTACAAGAACCTCAACATACCGTTTTAAAAGCATTCGATCTGATAGAGATTTTTTAGTTTAAAATTGCGCGTCTTCTTAAATTAAAGGAGTATGGGATAGATATAAATTTGGCATAACATTGCTGTACATATACTTCTAACTGCGAGTTTCTTGCTGGTTCTTCTCGGTGGGAACGGCGTTCCGAACCAGTGGTAAATTAAAACTACCTGACTATTCATAAACACTTGTAAAAAGTTTACATGAATAAAAAACATTCTTCTTCTATTCTGCGGTGGACAGATCCACTGTGTCAATATGTTATGTTCAGTAGACTAATCAAATTACCTATTGATTGATATTGATTGAAAAATTGACGCTTTACATATAATACTGTTCTCCACAAGTTTTAACCTGTATTCCGCGTGTGTTATAAAAATATTGTATAAAATGCCTTATAACAAGTATTTAGAACTGAGACCTGTAGAGAGCGTACTTTGACTTTGTTCAGACTTAAGACAGAGTTAAAACGAGACAGATTTATGTAGCGACATAAGTCTGTCTCGTCAGATTTATGTAGTGACATAAGTGTGTCTCGTCAGATTTATGTAACGACATAAAATAAAATTACTGGAAAAATGCAATTTTTTCCTCAGTGAAAATGAAGCACTACAAGATCTAATCTTGTCTAACCGAAATAGCTCAATTATTGTTTTCATTCGAAAGGCATATTATTTTCATACATTCTAAGCTCTTTTTTATTGAGTTTTAGACAATACTATGGAAAAAAATGTTGAGGTTCTTGTAGTTTTTGACTAAGGCGAGCTTTTAACCCTAATACTAGTGTGTTATAAAAGAGTAGTAATCTCCGAGATCTACGCTCGACCGACGTTTGCGCGGAACTTTGTGAGTGAGTTTGATGATATTATCAAGTAACAGCCACAGACTAAAGGGAAAAGATAGACGGAGCGAACCACGTTGCCGACCACAACAACATAGTGTTTAATACATTTCTTTTGTCCTGTGAGAAAGAACTGTGACTAGTGTTACTAGGGCTCCTTTTCGCTTTTATTAACGACTAGCTGATGCTCGCGACTTCGTTTTGTATGTAAGTATGAAAATCAAATAATAGAGTCAAAATATGCATTTCGTTTCTGTTTACAATTTCAATGACGTAAAACTTGAGAATTTTATGGAAATATCTGACTAGTTCGACGTAAAATATGAATTTTGTGCGTGTTCACGAACTAACGTATAACAAATCAAGGTTCAGATATGACCGCGCGACGTATGAAGTAGAAATGACACGTGATCGGATTCTTAAAAGTAAGTACAAAATTGTCATCTCAAATTCGGCATCATATTGTGACCGCGTTCACCGTCTATCGTCGTCCTTTAGTTTGTGATAACAGCATGTCTGGATTGCGAAGATCATCATTTACAAAAACACTTCATGAAACTACACTGATACTAATTGAAAATATAAAAGTGAATTAAAATGCATGTTTCCTTTTATAAGAAAGGAAATAAAATGGTTGCGGTGTTTTTAGCTCATGCTCTTCTAAATTTCTCTCTCTTCCATATTCTTGATTCTCGAAATAATCTTTTTCTGTATTAATTTGATGCTACGATAATAGCCTTATAATTTTATGTTATTATTCTTATGTTGATTGACGTGTCTCTCTGAATCACTCTGCATTCATAAGATCACTGGTGCACGTCTAATCCCGTCCACGATCTGTCTACGACTGATTTTTTCTGTTCTTCCCCCACAAGGACATGTGATACAGACTATACAGTGTATTAAAAAAACAAACACTACCGCCATTATATCACAGTTACAAGTAAAAGCACAAAATAGTTCATAGTACTCTCCAGGTTTAGAGTACAAGTCAGACGTATCACAGCACATAAGATTATGGTTAAGTCAATACTCGCACTAGATAGTAGGAGGTGCTTTGATGGCCTATCAAAAAAAGGAGATTGGGCAGACACAGGCCAGGGTTGTCCCCAGTCCCCACTAAAGTATGTTTCATAATATTTAAGACAGCTTTTATAATTATGTTTAGAATAAAAAAACAGAGGGCTGCCTATTCTGGGGGTTTTTTATGTTATCTTAAAAAATATTTCAACACGGTATTTGACAACTAGTCAAATCAGTGATTTTTTATCAAACGTCAAAACGCGCGCTTAGTATGCGAGATTCTATGAAATGCTGAAAAGTGGCGTCACATCATAATGACGTACTTTTTTAGTTAAATCGATAATTTAAAATGGTTATTACACTTAAAACTAATAAATGACGTAGATTTTTCTTATTTTGGAAGATCCTCTATTTAATAATCACTGAGAAATAATTTATTTTTGATATAGTCAAATACCCAATTGACACGTAGTTATCGTCTTGCCGCATACAATAATCTAGATAGCGCTACTAGCGCAAATACGAAAGAGCGAAACGACACGTATTTAAATAGATTTGGTCAATCACCTTTGATTGTCCAAGAAAAAAGACCTTCAAGTGTGGTTTTTCTACTCTATGGCATGCAATTTAATTTTCTTCAACTGACACTAACTCACTACATTGGACTGCATCACCAAGAAAGCTAAATCAAGAATGATGTAGTTAGGCGATTACACAAGCACGTGCTGTTATGCAGTTTTTGAGCTGTAGGTGGTAGGTTGATTAGTGAAGCGATAAAAGATTTTTGAGCAGTTAGTGGATTTGTATTGATTTTAATTTGCAAAAAGTCTTACGTGTGCGTAATAGCCTTGAGCTTCTACTGAGTAGTTAGGCATACGCTTTGTTTCAAAACGAATATGAAACACTATATCAATTTGGTATATTTTGTGTTGCATAATAAAAAAATATTAAGTCGTTTTCCTGTCCTATGTGAATGCTAAAAATTAACATTATTTTACAAAATGCAGTTGCAGTTGTTAAATTCATTAAATGTTTGCCAGTAACTGGGTGTTCACTCAAATATTTTTTCTATGTGCATTTTTTTGCTTCGTTATTGTGTTATCTATTGGCAAACAAATAAAAAAAAAATATAATATTTCAGCATAGTTTTAATTATTATTTGAGATGTTAGTCTAGTCAAGAAGTAAGTCATCCTTATGCGACTTATATTTGGTGTCATAAATATTTTATTTTTATTTCTTATTAATAGTGAATTCACAGACAGAGTAATTTCATGTTTTGAATATTCACAAAGAACACAGCATAGCAGTCAAATCGCTTTTTGTATTCCAATACAAGTTCATCCACTGACATAATTCTTCGAAACCAACAGATGAACGCGATGCCGCGGAATCAACCTGGAATCATATCGCCTCGCTATCAGGCTCGGACTTCGACCTGGCAGCCCACGGAGACCATCAGGGCATTCGAAGCTTGGCCAAACATGTGGTGACCGACCTTGCCAGTAACGCAAGTAATGCTCCCGACCCTGCTCACGTATGAACGAAAATGCGACGAAAAGAAGGGTAAGGACAGAGTGGAATCTATTCTGTGTGATAAAAAACTCGTGGCGATAAAGATGGTGTTGAAAATGGCGGTATTAATCATTCCTTCTCACTAACACACTAGTTGTGTATAGTGTGTGAGTGAGACAAAATGCGCTGCTTCGTTTCAATTCATTTCGTTATAGGCGCGAGGCTTGGTCAATTTAACCTATGGACTTGTAACGCGCCTAATATTACGAATAAAAATTTCTGACACTTTTGGTGCGGGACGAGGAAACACTACATAGACAACTTGACACACTCACTCAACAAAGTTTTGTGTCATTATTAACACACACATATCTAAATCTTCAACACTACTACATTTTACGCACACTAATAAGTTATATACATCAACATACAAAGACATTACGAGTGTAAGACAGTCAAATTGATTTGCGATGCTACCGTATCGATATTTTAAAATATATCGATAGTTTTTCAGAAAAATTTTCATTTAAAATTTCGATAGTGAAAATGTGCTTATTAATGACTTATATTATTATATAATACAAAATAAACCTGACCGCGCAAAAGCCTACCAAACATAATTAGTAGGTATATCAATCAATAAAATGTTTTTTTCTTTCCAATCAATCATTTATTTATTGCACATTGGGTTTACATGGTAATTCCAATATGGTGTACTCTTTGTCCAAAAAAATTAAATGTAAGTTATTAAATATAACACGTATTGCCCTTACAAATTAGCAATGCAAAATTTTCTCAATACCTGCCGCTTTTACCCCACAGCAAAATTCCATAAGACAGATATGATACTATGAAAATAAATTAGTAAACACACACGGTGGCCTCTTCTATTTTTAACACGTCATTATTTACCATTAGGTTAATGTTATGTACATTCTTGGCGATTTAATACATAAATTTTATACATTTCGCGCCTATCACTAAAATTGCGTTGCTTTAATTTTTTTTTAAATGTATTAAGTACGTGAAATCACAGAAATCGACCAGTTTTATTACAAGTATAGGTAGCGAAAAAATTGTGGTAATTAATAATAACTATTCTTTACTTGACTTGAAGACGGTAATTTAGTCGTTAATAATAAAGAAAAAGTTTTCATCGATATCGATAATCGAACCGCAATCACTATCGTACTACTACGTAATTTCATGCTGTTCACGCGTATTCAAATTTTAACCTAATTTGTATATATCGAGGGTTGCAATTGTTTAGAAAAAACAAAATATAGTCTCGTGAGGAGTGTGACTCGTTTCTACCGAATTATTACGTACTCAATTACTGAATCGGTAAAGTTCTCGATTGTTATTTTATTATAATAATTTATGTAATTTAATTTATAGAAAGCGTTTATTACACCAAAAATACTTACTTATGAAATGAAATTCCATCTTTTTGTAAATTTGATGTGTTTGATTTGTTCTTGCACTCACTAACGGCACAAACAGGCATTTTTCACCCAGCGTGTAAGACGTCGTCACACATCGAAAACGATTCTGACAATGACAAAATCGATTCCGCAAACAGTGTTTATAAACGCAGTGGATTAAAAATCCATTACTATTGACAGAGGGGAATAATCATGCGAGGCGCGTCCTTAGGTTAAATCGTCCAAGGCGCGAGGTATATCAAATAGACTAGACTCAACTAGGCATCGCGTTCGCAATTTGGAATCATATCGCCTCGCTATCAGGCTCGGACTTCGACCTGGCAGCCCACGGAGACCATCAGGGTATTCGAAGCTTGGCCAAACGTGTGGTGACCGACCTTGCCAGTAACGCGAGTAATGCTCCAGACCCTGCTCACTGCCACGAAAAAGATGTACAGAGGACTCTCCGTCACTCACCTTCTTACAAACTACGTTTGTACATAAGAAAATCGTAGTATATATTTTCACTAACATGTGTCGGTACACCCGCAGGCGCTCTTATCATTTTGCTTTTGGTTTATTATTGTTTACGGTGTTTTGACAAAATACGGCACTTGCTAATGTGGCACGACTGGAAGGCGACCGTATCTAAGTGAACAGACTTTACGCAGTGAAGTCCCATCTTGAAGCAGTTAGTCATGAGTTCATGACTGATTTGTGTATGGCCGCTCTTAGACTGCGAATTAGGCTTAAGCTTAAGTTTATTGCCTGCTTTATTTTTTGACTCATCTTTGTGTCGAAATTGAAAATTTGTTTTTAGTTTCGTTTGGCTTGTCCTAAAACATGTAAATACACGTTGTAATGTACGTAATTTTTTTAATGGAAGCTTTTGTAAACTAGATTAACTATGTATACTTTGATGAATGTTTCATCAATCAATAGCTAAACAAAATATTTATATTCGCTCTATACAGTCAAATATTTTAATAAGTATTTAATAGGTCGTGTAAACTGAGTGAAATAATAACAAATTTTCTATTTATATTATACTTGTAGCTTCATTATATGTATCAATAAGCACAACGCACAACAAGTACTGAAAAAAGCCGAAAAAGTTCCTGTATAAATTGATGATCTTCTTTTATTATTATAGCGCGGTTTTACATAAATACTTGCTTTAGTATAGCCCGCGCCAATTAAATAGTCGTTCTTGAAGTTAACCGCAAGACGCGTCGCAATAGAATTTTTTAGGCGTCAGCGGGACGCGCGACGCGAGTGAGCGGAACATACCAGCCCACGCGCCGCTCCGCACCCCATGTTCGCCATCTGCATTAGTGTGAGTGCTACATCCATACACAGCATGTGGAACAACACCTGCGCGAGCTCCCACTCGCATTGTAGGTCAGACGCGACTATTTAACTGCCGGGAACTATATCAAAAGTTGATTTACCATGTGTTTTCCAAATATGTAAATATTTATTACTTTTACTTTAGAAAAGTTATATTGCCTCAAGTCTCGAAAATGTGATCTTTACAAAATACTTACATTATTAAAGTAAATTAAAATAAATTCACACATCTAAAATTTTATTCACTTTTCATGATAATTTTATTTCAATTCACTAAGTAAATATTCATCTCGAAAAGTGATTTTTTTTGTACTTAAATTAGGAATATATCTTAGGAACAAAAATTAAAGTATCGGTATATTGCAATGTTTATTGCACATATAACTTAGGCTCTTTACGCACTACATCCGATCCGAGTCCGAGAAAATTCAGATCTAAAAAACTCGGATCGAATCCGGATGTCTATTAAACTGCGTCCGTTTTGTTGTGTTGTCACTTGCATAATTGTTTCTCACGATTGCTCGGACGAAATACGCAAGTATTGCTACAAGTAATATTGTGATTAGGTAATTCGGTTCGTAAACAATGCTCCGAATTGGAAATAACAGAAAACGAAATTCGGTTAGTGCGCAAACCCTCATACAAATAGCACTGCTTCGGATCGAGAATTCTGCGATTCGAATCGGATGCAGTGCGTAAAGAGCCTCAAACTAAATCGGTAGGACTAAAAAGCCTGCCAACTTTTTCCGTAGGGTACTTTATGAAAAGGCTGGCTTTAATTTTGCCAAATTTAGTTTGTTTTATGTACAACTAGATATGCCCGCGACTTCGTGTGCGTGGATTTAGGTTTTTAAAAATCCCGTGGGAACTCTTTGATTTTCCGGAATAAAAGCCTAATAGCTTCCCCGGTATGTAAGCCACCTCTGTCCCAAATTTCATCAAAATCGGTTCGACTATTGGGCTGTGAAAAGCTAGTAGACAGACAGACAGACACACTTTTACATTTATATTAGTATGGATTAACTGGTATCATGTTAGTATTCGTAAGATAAGTAAGAAGAAAGGGGAGTTGTAAAGAAAAAAGGCATATCAATTGTTGAAAAAGTTTTGTTGCAAAAAAGATTGGTTTGAAGTAAATTTTCACTGGACAAAAGATATGTGCAATAAAGTTTCGTAACATCTTCATTATGTAGGGTTCGATATGTTTTTCGCTTAAAAATTCCATTTAAATTATGTTGACCCTAGAAAAAGTTTTCAATGGAGAAGTTAGTTGAGTAATGTCAGTAAACCTTTTTTAACGTAACTTGTATCTTGGGATTCTAAAATCGTGATTATAGTATGAACAATTATAAATTAAATTATTACGAGGAAAATTTAATTTCTCTATCACTGATAATTGTAAGGCTTTAATATAAATAGAATCTCATATCGTAAAATATTTAATAAGTGAAAGCTTTTTTTATACAGAAGAAAAATAATAGTTATTATTCATTCAATATATTTATTTCCGTTATGCATTGTCATAATATGAAGATGTGCAAACTGTGGAACCAACTCCCATCGGCGGTGTTCCCACTAGATTATAACATGGGGTTATTCAAGGGGTGGACCAACAAATTCCTAAAAGGCCGGCAATGCATCGGCGGTTCCTCTGGTGCTGCAAATGTTCATGGGCGACGGTAATCACTAACCATCAGGTGACCCGCCTGCTCGTTTGCTCGCTATCTCTATTTAAAAAAATATTCTATATGATTATCATAATATTTCTACACTATAATAATTTATATCGACTTTTCAGCAGTAAATATTGTGAAAAACCTGGCAATAGCTTTTGCTTTGTCAATATAGTTCAAGTTTTGTGCGCTGATAAAAGTAAGATATGTATTATAATTAACATAGTGTTCATTAGAAACAATAATAATATATTGGAGAATATATTCGTCCATTTTGTATGCGAAGCGCTGATATTTTATAATAATTGTCTAGGTGTGATTTGTCGACTGATTTTAAGTAATACATTTTATTAGGGCTCAACGAAAGGCATTGAATAGAATATTTTTATTCAAGTAAACGATTACAAGTGCTTTTGAATCGTCAACTAGTTTAATTTACCACTGGTTCAGAATGACGTTCCTACCGAGAAGAACCAGCAAGAAACTCGGCGGTTGCTCTTTTCAAGTGATCAATTTGCAATTTTATTATACCACAATGCAAAAATAGCATTTTAAAAAGAGTGTATTCAGAGCGCGTACCATACAAATAAAGTTTGAGTCTTTTTTTTTTATTGAGATAGATATTTTCACCAATCAAACTCAATAAAATTTTGTAGACACATTCTACAAATTAATATCTGTGTCTGTGGTTTCACAGATTTTCGTAAAAATGTGTAGTTTCAATGAGTGCTTCAAAGATTTATACAAATTTTGTAGCTCGTGTAAGTCAGAAACTATTTAATTCCTTTTAATTTTCACTAGTGGCTTAACATATTGTATGGATGTCGTTGCATTGAAGTCCGATGTAGTGTATTTTAGCTTCTATAGAGCGTATTTTGACTTTGCTCAGACTTAAATTTCAGCTAAAACGAGACAGATTCATGCCAGCCACAGATATTTACCTACAGTTATGGTGGCCCCTTCAGTCCTTCTCGCTCAACTTGTGAAATGTTATTCCTTCTATTTTACGTTCGCTTCGGCTATTGTAGCCTAGTATACAGCAACCCACCATTGCACAATAACTTCAAAAACAACAAAACAACAAAACAAATCAATTATTTCTTTAAAATACTTGAGTCAACATAACCTCACTTCACGTCGTTTGTCAAGATCTCACGTACAAAATACATCTTGACAAACAAAAAAGTGGCCACGGTGATAAGGACAAAAAATAGTCATTTTGTCACATTCTAATAAGAGCTTAAATGCATTTAGCTATCTCGCTCCAACAGTAAGTCACAATAGGGCTACTTTTACAGGTATTTCTTCTCAGATGCCAGCTTTATAACCCTGTCTCGTTTTAACAGTGTCAAGTCTACGCAGAAACAAAATGTGTTCTATAGATCTCAACCTAATAATAGGATGTCGGTGTTGGCTTAAACGAATCATATAGTGATTGCAGCGCCTTACGTGTATTGATTTCCCTATCGTTTGATGAATATTTATCTAGACGTCTAGGTCCGAGCTAACACCTTTTATGTCAGGGCTAGTAGGTACTTTGTATCCCTTGTAACAGTTCGTGACCAGCGTGCAAAAAACTAACTTTTCCTCTATATTTAGTAATAAAACATAATATAGGTAAATCTATCACAGCACCTTCATACATTTGGTGACAAGTACGGCTGTTTGCCTGTATTTAGTAATATTACATGAAAAGGTAAAACTGTAACAGAACGTGATATATTTAATGACAATTACGGTTTTTTCTACGGTTTTCTATTTATTTTATATTAATTATCCAAAGTAGTGGCAAATATTGTTTCACAAGTGTGACATAATTTCCTCCGTGAGCCGTGACCAATGCGGGAACTGATCAGTCGTCCATAATGTTTTCCTCTTTCCTTATACGTGAAATAGGTAAATGTCACGTAATTTGTCCATACTTGACGTCATTATACACAAAGTCCGTACAAAATAATTCTTCACGCGCCATTTAAACTCCATGGGTCGACTGTCATATCAAAAGTACGGTTCACCCAGGTTCACCTTTAAAATAAGGACGAAAATCGTACTTTCGAAATGAAATTTGGCACAAAAAGTTAAAATGGCGCATGAGGAGATAAATTGTATGCGTTATATTATATTTCAACACAAATATTTGTTTTATAAAAATTTAGTTTTTACGTGTTGATGGATATCCAGGTTAAAAATGCATACAAACACGAATCAGAATATTGCACTTGAGAAAAGTGATCTATTTAATTTTATCGCTCCAACATTATATGAAAATTATAAAAAATATAAAAAAAAACTTCAAATTAAGTATATTATTATAATTATTATACAATAATTTATTTTGGAAGCATATTAAATGTATAAAGAATCATACGTAGTTTAAAGTTAATTCTACAAGATGAAATACATAAATGTATAGAGATTCTTCTTTGCGAATAATTAAATTATTAATTATTGAAAGCCGTCGCACAAAGATTATTTATTTTACTAGATAGTTTATTCTAATAAAAAATGGTCTGAGCGATAGAGACAAAAAATTTGTCTCTGTCGCACGTAACGCTTTGCTAAAAGCAATGTGTATTGAGTAAAATCAAATCAAACTTATCGACTGTTAATTTTTATATTTTTGCGCATAGTAATTATATAGTTGTTATGTAAAGGTTTATTATTGAAACTGAAACTAAATCAATTATGTATTTTTTGCTAGTATATAAGTCAATTTCATTTAATATAAGGTCTAAGTTAATTTTTGAGATTTTATGAAATAGTGATGCTTGACAATTTTAGTTACCAAATTTTTTACTAAGAAAAATTATTTACTATTTTGGGCTGTGTATGTGATACCAATTAGAGAAAAGGATTTCGTCAAGCATTATTATAGTAAAATATATTTGTAATTATTTTATATTTCGTCAGTTTAGTTACTGTGGCTACTCCATAGATTTTTGTCCGACTTTAGAATGCATTGGTGCTACTTTAATGCTTTACTGATAACAGAATCTCATTTTAAAGGTTTTTACATTTACTACCAATATTTCATCAATTCAATATTGATGATATACTATAAAATTACAGCTGATGCCCGTGACTTCGTCGACGCGGAATTATGTTATTTAATATGCCGTGGGGACTCATAATTTTCCGGGTTAACGTATATAATATATGTACACATTATATCCGTCCCCAAGATGCAATATTATCTTCTTGCCAAATCTTGGCTTGGCTTCAGGCGTGAAAGGTAACAAACAGACAGACAGAGTTACTTTAGCTCTTACAATGGATTTTGTAGAAAACATTTTTGGAGAAAAATACATGGGGTAGTTATTGTGACTTAAATGTCAGTAAAAGTTGAGGTCATAATAAGGCTTTTGTTGTAAAAATGTCACAAATAAGAACTATTTTGTCATTTAACACTAGTTCCTAATCGGGATAACAGGATTTTTTTTATTATGTGGTTTCTGTATATTTTGTTTAAGATTCTATGACTATCATTAATTTTAACAGGCATTTCTTATTTATTGAAAAAAGTAGTGTCACCAGAAAAAACAGACTGTATCCAAAAAAATTAAATATTGAATGAATTTTATTATATATTAATTATATTATTATATAGAATATTAATTGGATCTAAAATAATAAATAATTTATACATGTTTTGTGCAATTCAGGAAAGAAAGAAATGCGTGTTATATCATAAAGTAACTTTTGACAACTTATCTTGCACAACTAACCAACTGTCTCGCAAATTGCTAATGCGCGTGGTCGAAATTTTAGTGACGTCAGCACTAGACTGAAGTTTCGAGCTGATGTTATATTATTATTTCGGCTGACGTCAAAATGACGCCATTTCGATGTTAATGAGACATGGTTCCAGCGCAATAGCAATTTATAGCTAAATTATTAATCTAATTTCTAACAAAGATTCCTTTAAAATCATGGAAGAGTCGGCCCAAATTACTTAGTAGTTTTAGGTAGGACCGAAATTTCTATTTAAATTAACCTTTTGCACTCTTTCTTACAAATTATTTACGTACTTATCCATTACTGTCATAAGTTGTCAAAAGATGCGAAATTAACCAGTTTTTAATTCAAATAAAAATTATGTGCCCACGCTGAAATTTTTCATACTTTATTCCCATTTAAAGCAAGCCATACAATACGCAAGGGTAGGTTGCTTTCGCAATTAATCGTCTAGCTAGGCAAACGGGCCACCAGTGACTTGCGACCTGCGCGATGATCGCTAACTCAGGGTCTAACACTGAATGATAACCACGGAGCTCATTTGTAAGAGTTATCTCATAGATTAATTATTGGTCTCGCTCTATGAGTTATCTTTAAGTGATATCAACTGTAATAGCGTGTCGCGGCTACTAGATACCTACATTTATTCGGTCATTTCTTACAAGATGTATCATTATCATCATCATCATCATCATCAACCAATAGCCGTCCACTGCTGGACATAGGTCTCTTGTAGGGACTTCCACACGTCACGGTCTTGCGCCGCCTGGATCCAGCGGCTCCCTGCGACTCGTCTGATGTCGTCCGTCCACCTAGTGGGGGGTCTTCCAACGCTGCGTCTTCCGGTGCGAGGTCGCCATTCAAGCACCTTGGGACCCCAACGTCTATCGGTTGTACGAACTATGTGCCCTGTGTGTGTGTACAACATTTTCGTACAAAATGTATAAAATGATAAAATTCGCAGTTAGTCCCTGACCATGAACGGTTGGGGCGAGTTGGCCCTTAAACTTTGGTATAACATATACCCGTAGAAACATTTATTGCTTGCTTAATATGTAAAAGATTTTAGAGTGGGCGCGTAGTTTTAAGTTAGAACATCCGTATCTAACATCGATCGCGAAATTGCTGTAACAAGTAGATGCCAGTTAGATAAAGCTTTGGATGTTTGTTATAAATGTTTACTCACTTGTTATCCATTTTGCCCTTTAATGTGAAACGCTTGTTATTTATAAGATTTATATGATTATATGGAAAGTTTACCGATTCTTTGTGTGGTTTTATTTTAGTACCTACTGATTAAAACACCCTGCGCCATAGGTAAAGCCGGGACTGTACATGAGTATAGATACTAATTACAGGTTACACCATAGGCAGTAGGTATATCAATAGTAGTCTTACTAACTGCAGTGTCAATACAAAGATATGTCACGTTGTTCAGGAGATAGGAGTGTACAAGGTAAACAAACACGTGTTTTCTCAATAACTATCGGTTTTAAACTCTAGGTAAGTCGTTAAACGTATCTATGTGAGTAATTTATGATAGGTAAAAATAATACCTGGGACACAATCCTAGAGAAAAAGCTTATAGTATCCGAATCCGACTCGGATGGGCAGCGTTCGGGAAGCTTAGAAATGTCTTCTCGTCCAAAATTCCTCAGAGTTTGAAAACCAAAATCTTCGAACAATGCGTGTTGTCTTGTCACATGGATTCAAGTTGCTAATTATGGGCCTCTAAGAAAGCTCAGAATCACACGTTACAAGACCGTGGAGTGTGGAAGTCTGTCTCTACTACAAGAGACCTAGGTATTTAGGTCAGCTAAGTATAGGATGATGAAATTAATAAAATATGTTTATAGTTAAAATTAACGAGAAAGTAATATACCTAGATACGTACCTAACTACGGTTATGCCGGTAGGTAGGTAACTAGCCACGACCGAAGTTTCCCACCAGACGAGAACAGACAATCAACCTGTAGCATAGAGACCTTTTGCCTATAAGATCGCATCGCTCACTACAACGCCATGTAGGTTTTTTATATTCACTATAGGCATACACTTGACCACAATCACATCTGATGGAAAGTGATGATGCGGACTAAGATGGTACGCGTCTGCCTAGAAGATGCCTATATTCACTCTTGTTTTAAAGATACCTACTCAGATTGTAATAGTTGGTAGGAAACAGACCGCGAAAAAACGGTAAATGTCTGCATGGATTATAGAGGTCATTAAAATCGGGAATTGAACTCCAAAATCCTATTTTCAAGGCGGGCGTTCGGTTACGCCACTGATTCAATAGTAATAAATATACTTAACCGATAAAAAATTGCTCGCTTCTGAAGACCCGTCAAGATAAAGTTGAGCTCAATACAAATATCTATTGGAACTTCCTCACAGCTGGTCATCTGTGTGACATCACATCTTTGCTTTAACATAGCATATTATTTTGTTGTATCATTGAGTCAGTTGGATACACGCGTCGGTTCTGACCACATGTGCGTTTCCTATGTAACTAACTAATACGATTTATTTACCTACCTAAACTCTATAAGTTAATTGTGTAACGACTGTGACTGGATTATTACACAAGTGATACCTAACTAATAACGGTTATGTGCACGTAATTGTATTAGGTACTTCGTTACTGAGTGCCTAAGCCGTTTACTTATCAGTGATTGTGGAACGGATTTTGCGGTAAGTAAATAAAGTAAACTTTTTTATAGACAGCCTCCAGACACTGTGTAATGTAAACAGGCTTCAACCGACCGCCGGTTGTGCCAGATCCTTTTTTCCATGCACATGCAAACTGTGGAATCAACTCCCATCGGCGGTGTTCCCACTAGATTACAACATGGGGTTATTCAAGGGGCGGACCAACAAATTCCTGAAAGGTCGGCAACGTATCGGCGGTTCCTCTGGTGCTGCAAATGAGGGCGGCAGTAATCACTTACCATTAGGTGGCCCGCCTGCTCATTTACTCGCTATTTTTATTTTATTTAAAAACAAACTAATTATCTGGCTGACACTATAGTCTGTACTGCGCTATGGACTTAATAAAGAGATCCCAGGTTCCCGGCTCGCAGTTCATAAAATCCAAAGCATCGAAGCTTAGGAGTGAGTTGCTTCATCATGATTCATGATCAACCCATCGTCGGCTTACTACAAAGTACAAGTCTCCTCTCCAAGGGTTTTGGCCATAGTCTACCATGCTGGCAAATACTTATGCGGATTGGCAGAATTCACACACCTTTGAGAACATAATGGAGAACTGTCAGGCATGCAGATTTCCTCACGATGTTTTCCTTCACCGTTAAAACAAGTAATATTTTAATTGCTTAGAACGCCCATAACTCCGAAAAGTTAGAGGTGCGTGCCCGGGAATGAAACCCTGACCTCTCGCGTCTTAACCAGGCTATCAGGGTTTGTATTGTAATAGCTCGAATACTTACTTAGATTAAATTAGAGTTCTGTTAAATAATTTTAAGTGATTTATGAGATACTTATATTTCGCGACAGGTTGAGATGACAATCGGGGGACGCCCTGCACACCCACACGTCACCCCCTCTCGTCCGCAACAGGTTAGCGCGGGGGCTGTGCGGGCGGGTGTGCGGGGCGTTACCTCTCCGATGGCCATCTCGACCTGTCGCGGACTATAGTGCTAACGTCGCTTCAACTTTCGAGACGGCTACTGTACTAATTTCTGGATTTCAGTTCGTCATTTTACCATTCAGCTTTTGAGGCATTCGTAAAACTTTTGTGATTCCCCGATCGTTAATGCTCTTCCCATTATGTCGGACATCTGATAATATCGAGTGCTCCATTTGTTTTATCTAGCCGTTAATCAGTTTGACTAGACTTCGTACTTTGTACTTATTTAGTTCTAAGAATAAAAGTGCGAAGGCTTTGTCTCCCTGGTTTAGCCTTGAGACAAAATTTATCGATTTTTGGGTTCCGTAACCAACGGGTAAAACGGAGCCCTATTATATATGTCACTCTGCTGTCTGTCTGTCGGTCCGCGTGTCACGGGTCTCTAGCTCGTAAACAAAAATTTTAGGTTTGTACCTGAAATTTTGGTATTTGCTGTAGAACGTTGACCCAAAACCGAATATTGAATCAGAAATTCAATCAAATTATTTTTCAGAGGAGCTCCCATACACCATACTACCCAGGTTAAAAAGCGAAAGTGTGTTTGTTTGTTGGTTTGTTCTTCAATCACACCGTAACGGAGCAACGGATCGGCGTGAATTTTTACTTAAAGACATGGAAAGTGACATATTAGGCTACTTTTATCCCGGGAAATCTAATAGGTGGAAAATAAGTCGATTTAAAAAATATTTTGAAAAATTTAGATCAGTAGGTACATTACGGTATTCGACTGTTGCGGATTTGCATTGCGCGTATGCGCTTTGTTAGTACTTAAACGCAAGGAAACACTTCAAAGATCCTCCGAACCCTCCAAATGGGCCTGGGTATTATAAAACTGCCATACCCCTTCCAGGTTAGCCCGCTTCCATCTTAGACTGCATCATCATTACCACCAGGTGAAATTGCAGTCAAGGGCTAACTTGTTTCTAAATAAAAAAAAATCAAAAAACTTTTTTCCTCGTCAATGAAGCTTAGCAAAGTGCACATTCACTGAGCTTTCAAAGTGCCATTATCTTATAGATAACCGATACAACATGTAGGTACTTAGGTACTTGTATTGATAAAAATCGTTCGTGTTTTCTGGTAACCTTGCATGTTGGAAAAACATTTTTATTAAGTACATCGAGCTAAAAATAGTCCTAATCGCTTTTCCTTCCATTGTGTACCTATTACATAGAGAAAAGCGCGTTGTTTTACCCATATGCTTTACGACTACCTATCCCAGATTGTTTGTATCTAAGCAATGACTAGAAGTCAATCGTGATTTCCATTATCCATATTATCCATACTAATATTATAAATGCGAAAGTGTGTCTGTCTGTCTGCTAGCTTTTCACGGTCCAACAGATTTTGATAGAATTTGGTACAGAGTTAGCTTACAACTCGGGGAAGGACATAGGCTACTTTTTATCCTGAAAAATCAAAGAGTTCCCACGGGATTTTCGAAAAACCTCTATTCACGCGGACGAAGTCGCGGGCATCCTCTAGTATATAATATATCTCACCCCGCTATACTCATACGTATTTTTAAAGGGAGTAAAGGACCCCGGATGGGTTCGAAACTAGTCGGGCTAACGTCGACTAAACACGTGAGTATAGCCGGGTGAGAGATATCATTGTATCTAAGTGACCTTTTGTTCCGCTGGTAAGAATGCAATTAGGCATCCCGGACAAAAGCTGGTATAGTGTATGCCTACTCCCTGGCACTGTGAGACTTTCTGGCACACAACAGCATACCCACTAAAAAACCCAGCGGTACCGTCCACGTCAAGTATACGGCGTCTCGGGATCCCGGATATCGGATGCGACTGAGACAGGTTTATATCGAATACCTAAGGTGGGAGGAGGTGAGCATAATGTCTTCTTCCTCTCCCCTGTGTCCTTCTGCGGAGAGGGTAGGCGTCAGCGTCCACTTTTCGTTACCGCTCCGCGGCCTTCTTTAGTGATACATATCGTGACTTGCACTGTGCAATATCATCATCATTTATTATTAAAAAAAAAAAATTACCCCATCGCCGCCGGCCCACCAATGATAAGGAACTTCTCCTTTTAGAATGAGAAGAACCGCCATTCTCAAATGTCATCATCATCATCATGATCAACCCATCGCCGGATCACTACAGAGCACGGGTCTTCTCTTAGAGTGAAAAGGGTTTGGGCCTTACGCACGATGGCTAAGACGTGCGGATTTTCAGACTTCACACACCTTTGAGACCATTTTATGGTGAATTCTCAGGTTTCCTTCACCGTTAAAGCAAGTGATATTTAATTACTTCAAACCCACATAACTCTGAAAAGCTAGAGGTGCGTACCTGGGATCGAACCCCAGACCTCAGAACCAATCTTTCGAATCAACCTAGCTGTTTCCATTACGAAAAATGCAGCCAGCATAAATATTTACATATTACATATACAATAATCTATCTATCTAATTAAGTTAGTCATAAGATCTTAATTTAAATGAGGACTTTAAAAAGTACTTAATAGGTACCGTATACCTACTCATGTAATAATTCTTTTTCTATTCTTCTCAATGTAAAAGTACATCAATAAAATTCTATGTATAGGTACAATACAATATGAGAAGCTTTCAGCCAATCTGTTGTGTTATCGACAAGATAACATGATATCGATAAAAACATTGATGTACCTACCTATCCGCTAAACTACTCATTGTAGCCTTGATTTTGGGGCTTTTGTGGGTACGTCAATATTATACAAATATCATGATCATCCCATCGCCGGCTCACTACAGAGCACGGGTCTCCTCTCAGATTGAGAAGGGAGTGACACACGCACGTGAATAGTAGCAAGTAGCTGTCATTCCACTGCAATCGTGCAGTGAGGGTAAAATTGCTTTCGGTGGGCGTACAGTGCGGTTGTAGAAAAAGGAGAGTGGAATAAGGTCAAAAACTCCTCAGAGCTGGTTAGTTTGGGATTAGCCACCAGTCATACTGTCCGCTTTTTAGGGTTCCGTACCTGAAGGGTGCCACCGTTTGACCCTATTACTAAGACTTCGCTGTCCGTCCATCCGTCCGTCTGTCCACTATAACAACAAATAAGAACTTTAATATGACCGCCATGAAAATTAAAAAAAATATATACGTGTTATTTCTTGTATGATGGTACGGAGCCCTTCGTATGCGAGTCTGACTCGCACTTGACCTATTTTTTTGCGCTGAACTAGACCTTACGCTATCGAGCTATGTTATAATAGGCATTGTACCTACGTACCTATACTGTATAGATGTAGGGGCCGGCAATATCCCGTACACCACCTAAGATTTATGGTCTTAATATACCTTGCAATCTTCGTAAATCAATATCTGGGCAGTAGGCTAAACAATTTTAGCCGCCAAAGATACCACGAAATCAGAGATACTGGCTATCTCCAACTTTTATGATAAGTATTACCTGCAGAGTTTCATTTGATTCTTCTTAGTAGGAAGAGCATTCCGATCCAGTCGTAGTTAAAGCACTTTTAAACGCATTTGAATAAAAAACTTTTTCTATTCGATGGCCCCTTAAATACAATTTCACCTGCTGGATGTAAATATGCAGTCTAAGATGGAACATGTACGGGGTAAACCCATATGTCTAACCCCAATAGTATTTAGGTGGCAGCGTATCAGAACGTTAAATCGCTTGGTGACTAGCCAGCCCGCGACAAAAGCCTTTCACAAGATCAATGGTCAGAACAGACAGAGACAATTTTATAGAAATACAGCCTAACCTAACCAACTAACCACCCTATAAGAAATTAAGTAAGTAATTAGTAATTCTAATTAATATCTAAATAGACATATCAATCTATTTCATACCAATTTCTGAATACATGGTCTATATTCTCTATTTTTGTGACTTCGTATTATCTATTTATTATTGTTTGTATATGTGTGTGATAATTGGGAAAAATATGATTTTCATATGTTTTAGACCCTTCGCAAGCCGCAAAATTCTGGACAACTTTTAATGTATTCAGAGTAGTCGCGGTGGAGGTCCATTAAAACTAATTTATTACGCTTAATTACTGCGGCCTGCACGGGATTACTTACTTACCTACCTATCTATTATATTTTGTAGATGCTATCTACCAAATAAACAGTGATAGCCCAGTGGTTAACGGTTGAAATTAATCATCATCATCATCATGATCAACCCATTGCCGGCTCACTACAGAGCACGGGTCTCCTCTCAGAGTATGAAGGGTTTTGGACATAGTCTACCACGATGGCCATGTGCGGATTGGTAGACTTTACACACATTTGAGAACATTATGGAGAACTCTCAGGCATGCAGGTTTCCTTTGCCGTTAAAACAAGTGATATTTAATAACTTAAACGCACATAACTCCGAAAAGTTAGAGGTGCGTGCCTGGGATCGAACACCGACCTTCGATTAGACGGCGGACGTCCTAACCGCTAGGCTATCACAGCACAATCTACATAATTCTATCAGAATGTACCTACGTTATCTGTCGATAAATTAAAAGATTAAGACTAAAGTGACGATGCAACCTAAAGTGGAGAACGCTTGCCTAGAAGATGCTTGCCTATACTCTCTAGGTACCTATAAAATGTATTCAAAGTAAAAGGGAAAACTGAAGCCGGAAGGGTATTCCATATCCTAGCAGTACGAATTAGAAACGAGGAAGCTTTAGGCCCTTCATACACTGCGGTACTCGCAAGAGACGATACCGCAGTCGTATGCCTGTAGAATGCCATATTCGCTACTCGAGTTTCGTACCCTATGCTACTAAAAACAAAGAATTCTTCTTGAACTTTAATGTCAAACTGCTGATCCGTCGCCATTTTGCCGAGATTCGTAGGAGACGCAACGCGCAGGCAACGACATGGTGGGTATTGCGAAACTAGTAGCAGATGTGAAGATACCGTAGCGAAGTGTGATACTCCTCGGCGACTCATCTTCGAGACTCGCGTAGGATACTAGTCGTCTGTAAGTATCGTAATGTAAGAAGGGCCACGTAGATCTGATTCTGAATCTAAATATTATATAAAAGGAAAAGGTGACTGACTGACTGACTCACTGATCTATCAACGCACAGCTTAAACTACTGGACGGATCGGGCTGAAATTTGGCATCCAGATAGCTATTATGATGTAGGCATCCATTAAGAAAGGATTTTTGAAAATTCAACCCCTATGGGGTTGAAATAGGGGTTTGAAATTTGTGTAGTCCACGCGGACGAAGTCGCGAGCATAAGCTAGTAAAAAATAAATATTAATTGTACCTACATCTGCGTGTAGATATAGCTGCGTGTATAGGTGATGTGTATTGAAAGGAGACATAGGGTCCAGGGCGTATTGTTAGCGAAAGAAGGCCATTATCGGAATAAGACGCATTGTAATCATATAAAGGGGCCGGAGTGTGCACAGACAGCTCACTCACGTGAATTACGTCGCCAATAACGTGACGCGACGGGACAGGGCCAAATATATACTTAGGTATGTAATACCTAAGCCAGGGGTCCAACGCAGTGTAGGTATTTTTGCTCCAAATAATCATACAATATGTCGATTTTCGCGAATATTGATCGAAAGTAGCTGATGCCCGCGACTTCGTCCGCGTAGAATTAAGTTTTTTAAAAATCCCGTGGGAACTCTTTGATTTTAGCTTGGATAAAAAGAAGCCTACGTAGCTCTCCAGGTCTTTATATATAACCATGCAAAAAATCACGTCAATCCGTTGCACTGTTGCGACGTGATTGAAGGACAAACCAACAAACCAACAAACCAACAAACCGACAAACCAACACATTTTCGCATTTATATTAAACTAGCTTATGCACGCGACTTCGTCTGCGTGGACTTTTCAAATTTCAAACCCCCTTAGGGGTTGAATTTTCAAAAATCCTTTCTTAGCGGATGCCTACGTCAAGCTATCTGCATGCCAAATTTCAGCCCGATCCGTCCAATGGTTTGAGCTGTGCGTTGATAGATCAATCAGTCAGTCAGTCAGTCAGTCAGTCAATCAGTCACCTTTGCCTTTTATATATTTAAAAGTATGATATTAAGGGTACTGATAAGGATACCTACTGATAGCGAACCGCCCCGGCTTCGCACGGGTGCTTGACAATAAAATATAGCCTACGTTACTCATGAAGAATGTAGCTTAAGGTGACGCAGTACGCTCGACCGAACCTGTTAGCTTTTCACTTGACATTGTATGAGAAAGGTGAGAGGCACGATGATTTTCGCCGAAATCAAGGGTTTAGGAAAAGTATTTTTGAGAAAAAACTACTGAGTTTGTTGTTGCAAATTATAGTTATTTCAACTAATGAAGAAATAAACTATGTTTGATGTTAAATTTCTTTAGAATTTTCATACCCCTAATCTCATTTATTTACGCCCAAAGTTGTCACAAATTTAGTGTTAAAATAGGAATCTTTTGAGGCTCGTAACTTTAAAATCAATATTTTCTTCAATGTTTCATATATCAATAAACCTAGATAATGATTGATGAGATTAATCGATATAATACTTAGTTTTGAGCGTACAGTATCAAATAATGTAGTAATTACCCTCCTACGTTTGTATGAAGAAAGCACCGTCCTGAGCCCCCTTAATGAAAGAATTTTCAAAATCGATTCAGTAGTTCCAGAGATTACTTCCTACAAACAAACTTACAAACTTTACCACTTGTAGTCTAGATTATAGGACAACGAATCTACCTCTAACTTGTCGGAGCTACGAACACTTGCTTTTATAACAGAGAAGGAAAACATCGTGAGGAAACTTGCGTGCCTGAAAATTCTCCATAATGCTCTGACTGAATGGACACCAAGAAATCATTAATGGACTAAGAGCCAACGAGTGCCAGACCTTCCTTATTTTATAAAAGCTGTAAGTTTATCTGCGTAGCTGCATACTCTCGGTATTTATGTACATACTATATTTCTAGTAACGTTTTCAGAATAATTAGTATTAATAACCCTAGTTCTAGTTAGACAATAGGAATTACCTATATTCGACTTGTCTAATAGGTATTATAGGTAGGTATCTCAAGTTAATATTTCGTTGCCAAAAAACCACATTAGAATATTCAAAGATAAAAATTATTCTGAACGGAGAAAAGTAAATCTAATTTGCGTTTCAATGACGGTTTCAGAACACGATTTCGTGTCGTTGATTTAATCGAGCGTGTTATGAATCGAGAATCGAATGTATTAGCTAATGTTTGCAGACTGAGTGTCCTAATGGTAAGAAAAGAGTAGGTTTTGTAGTACTTAGGTCTAATGAGAATCTAGTGTCACTTAAAATGCAAGCTGCATTTTCTTCTCTTTTTACTACCAATCCTACCCGCGCTCGTTGTGTACCTACGTATATAACTCAGCCTGAAAGACCCGTCCTAATTTGCGCTTCATGGATTGAAGTTCCACATCATAAAGATATCGCTACACGGCCTGCTGCCACAGAAGATATAATAGTATTAACGTCTGCTGCCTACTGCCTATGTAGGTACTGCTTGACAAGGAATACGGTATTTGACAACTAGTCAAATCAGCAACTTTTTATCAAACGTCAAAACGCGCACTTAGTTTCAATGCGATATTCTATGAAATACTTGAATGTGACGTCACAGCATAATGACGTACTTTTTTTAGTTTAATTGATAGTTTAAAATAGTTATTACACTTTAAAACTAGCAAAGGACGTGGATTTTACGTATTTTGGAAGACCCTCTATTTAATAATCACTGAGAAATAATTTATTTTTGATGTAGTCAAATACCCAATTAGTCCAATTTTCGCAATTTTTATTACGTCATTCTTATGTGTATGTTCGGTATACTAATATATCTTATTCAAAAGATATCCTAGATCCACATATTAAATTAAAACATAATAAGTAGGTATCTATTTTGCATACAGCATCTGCATTCTGCAATAGACACTAAAACATGAGTGCATTTCGCAGGGACCTTGCGGTGTCCATTTATAATCATAATGCATAAATAGTTTCTGCATACTGACACCATATTACACTGATAATGCTAAGCGGGTTGCGAAGCTGAAGTGGCAATGGGCAGGGCACATAGTTCGGAAAACCGATAGACGTTGGGGTCCCAAGGTGCTGGAATGGCGACCTCGCACCAGAAGACGCAGTGTTGGAAGACCCCCCACTAGGTGGACGGACGACATCAGACGAGTCGCAGGGGAGCCGACAGTCCCTACAAGAGACCTATGTCCAGCAGTGGACGTCTATCGGTTGAAGTTGATGATGATGAATGGGACTGGGTGTCTTTTTAGGGTTCCGTACCCAAAGGGTAAAACGGGACCCTATTATTAAGACTCCGCTGTCCGCCCGTCTGTCTGCCACCAAGCTGTATCTAATGAACCGTGATAGACAGTTGAAATTTTCACAGATGATGTATTTCTGTTGCCGCTATAATAAAAAATAATAAAAACAGAATAAAATAAATATTTAAGGGGGCTTCCATACAACAAACGTATTTTTTTTGCTTGTTTTCATAGATAATGGTACGGAACCCTTAGTGCGTGAGTCCGACTCGCACTTGGCCGGTTTTTTTTATTTGCAGACTAGCGCTTGGGTGTCATCAGACTCGTTCATAAGTGATGATGCAGCCTAAGATGGAGCGTGATTGTCTCTTGGCTCTATTAACGATACGATTAAAAGAGCCCTTGCCACCATAGATATTCCTGCACTCATTGAGCCGGCAGGGATTAGTCGGGATGATGGCAAGAGACCTTATGGATTGACGCTGGTTCCCTGGGAACGGGGACGGGCGCTAATGTGGGACGCAACTTGCGTTGACACAAGCATCAAGCACCAAGACCGGTAGCCGCAGCAGAAACAGCTGAAAATGGCATGCGGCGCAAGTATATAACTCTCTTATAGAGAGTTACATTTTTGTTCCGTTTGCCGTGGAGACCCTGGAGCCATAGAGTCTTAGTGCTAAAAAAAATGTATGAGACATTTCACCGCGATTAATAGCCTCATCTGGTGACAGAAGGGCTGGCTCATTTTTTGCGCAATGGATCAGCCTGGCTGTCCAGCGCGGAAATGCAGCCAGTATTCTTGGCACCATTCCACACGGGCATGATTTATATAGTAATTAGATAAGGCTAGCTTTATTAAGTTTTAGTGTAATATTTTGATTGTCTTATAATCAGGCACCAGGACATCCTATGAATACTGGAGCATGTGGAGTCGCTATTTAAGTGACAAACAGAGTGTACGAGAGAGTCCTATGTAAGTAGCTACTGGTAGCTACGCTTGAAAGTACCCCGCATAAGGTCTCCTCTTATGAATATGATTAATTATGAGTAGATGATACTAGGATCTTAATTTTTTTATTTTTTTTTTATTTTTTTTTATTTGACTAACCAACAACATTTACACATACACAAGTATTTACATACAAAAGGATTTATAACTAAAGGACACATAGCATAAACGTTAACAACTGGCTAGTACATAAGATTTAGATACAATGATGTTATGACTTTAAAAGGCAGTAAAGTAAAGCAAAATGTAATAAGGAATTAGCACGTTAAATCGGTTACGTCTCATTACAAACTGATTAATTAGCTCCCTTTCGTAGGGAGATAATGACGTTACGACGAAAGCAGGTTGTCGTAGAATTAAAAATATTTAGCTGTCGATCTTTCTGATGAAGCGTATTAAATTGATGACAGATACGATTGAGGAAAGAGTGCGTCGCAAAAACAGTGCGGCAGGGCTTAGTTGGAAATACGTTGTAAGTGCGAGTTGCTCGTTTTGGGATTTTACAATTTAGACCTATTTTTGACAAAAGTGTGGTATCCGTTTGATTGTTGATGATTTTATGCAGTAGGATTGTATCAAGTAGCATACGGCGCAAGCATAGAGAATCGAGTTTAAAATATTTTAACTTGTCTTCATAAGAGGAATTGACAAGCTTTCTATTGAATTTAAAGAGAAGTCTTCGTAAGAAACGTCTTTGCACTGATTCAACGGCATCGGCATACGTTTTCTGGTAAGGGGACCAAACTGGGGCACCATATTCTAGGATACTGCGAATAAGACTTTTATAAAGATGCATTAGACTTAAAGGGTTTTTAAAATCTTTTGTTATTCTGAAAATGAAACCCATCATTTTATTAGCTTTTGTGATTGTGTTATTTATGTGTAACTTAAATGTTAGAGATGTATCAAAAGTTATACCAAGATCTCTAGCACTAGTCTTAGCAGGCAGTTTATTATTTTCAAGAAAATAATCAAATTTAACTTTATTGGTTTTTTTAGTAAAATTAAGTACAAAGCATTTGTTTACATTTAAAAACATAGCATTCTGTTCGCACCACAATTTAACAGAATCCAAATCGCTCTGTAGCGATATGCAATCTTGAACATTATTTATGGCAGCATATATCTTTAGATCATCTGCATAAAGGAGGCAATTATTTTTTATGATCGATGTGATGTCGTTAATAAAAATAATGAATAGCAAAGGACCCAGATGCGATCCCTGAGGTACTCCTGATGGAACCGTTATTGGTTTGGAGTAAAACCCGTTGACTGCAACTATTTGTGACCTATTTGTAACATATGATATAACCCATCGTAGCAAATCCCCATGAACCCCATATTTTACCAGTTTCTGAAAAAGTAATCGATGATTCACTTTGTCGAACGCCTTTTGGAAATCGGTATACACCGCATCAACTTGTTTTTTACTGTCGAGACAATTTATTAGGAAATTCGAATATTCTGCTAGATTCGTAACAGTAGATTTATTTTTAACAAAACCATGTTGTTGTGGAGAAATTAGTGGTTTAAATAAATAATAAATATAATCATAAACAATACTCTCAAATATTTTGGCAAAACAATTTAAAATGCATATAGGGCGATAATTACTGCATTCAGTTTTTGTGCCTGCTTTAAAAATTGGAATTACATGAGCAACTTTCCATAGATCTGGAAAGCATCCAGTGCTCAAAGATTTATTGAAAATTAATACCAAAGGTGCTACGAGTTCTATACCGCAAGATTTAATAAAGAATGAGGGAATTCCATCGGGCCCTGGTCCCTTGTTCCGATCTAGAGTCTTAATTTTATACAAAATCTCGCTTTCCGATAGTGTTAACTTGCTTAAAGTGTTTGTGTGAGTTTCTGCAAAGCATGAGCTTAATGATGTGTTATCGTTATCTTGAATATACACTGATGCGAAGTAATCTGAAAATAACTGACAAATTTCAAACCCGGTCGTTGCAACTCGTTTGTCATATCTAATAGTCTGCGGCATTGTATTACATTTACGTTTGGACTTAGTAAAGTTCCAAAAAAGTTTGTCATTACAAGCTAAAAGAGACATTTCGACATTGTCGGTATATGCATTGTAACATTCATTTATCAATCTCTGAGCCCTAGATCTAAGAAGAGAAAATGTATCATAGTCTCTAGGATTATTGTACATTTTGTACTTTGCATGCACTTTCTGTTTTTCCTTTAGACATTTAATTAGTGGTTTACTGAACCAAGCCGGTTGTTTGTCTTTAAACTGTTTTTTATATGGTGTATTATTTTTTATAATTAAGAACAGTTTTTCATAAAAAATGCTAAGAAGATCGTTTATATTACCCGATGACAGAAGTGTATACCAATCGATATTGTTTAGTTCCTTTTTGATCGAAATGAAATCGCTTTTATTGTAGTTAAAAACTAGATTGGAGGAATTTTTTTTTAAGTAATTTACAATGCTAAGCTTCATATCTACTTTGAAAGTGGGGTGATGTATATCTTCTTTACACAAAGCGAGGGCTGGCGTAAGAATGACGTTCGGAATGTTAGTAAGAAAAAGATCTAGAGTTCTTTTGTTATAATTTTTTATATAATTATACTGACTCAACCCACCAAGAGACATAAGTTGGAGTAATAATCGCGATTTTAGGTCGTGAGAAATACAATTTGGAGTCACTGTCTTCGTCGTATCGCCATTCCAATCAATTGAAGGTGTATTAAAGTCACCAAGTATAATAACAGATCCATCATGTTCAGAAATAAAATCATTAGTCTTATCATAGAATCTATGCAAGCGATCAATTGATATATCGGGGGGTAGGTATACCAAGCACAGGGTAATACTTTTTCCTGAATTTAGAGATAACCATAAACATTCGGAGTCACTTTCTAAATGTGAACATCTAAGTGTCGAAATATTTTTCTTAACCGCTACAAGGATACCACCCCCGAATTGTTTGTGACTATTTAATGAGTCCCTATCACGCCTAAAAATGGTGTAACGATTGTCTAAAAATTCAGTATTGCTAATTGAGCTATCAAGGTTAGTTTCAGTCAAACAAATAACATCATAATCACAATTTAACACATTAAGATAAAATTCATTTAGTTTTGTTCGAAATCTATTAACATTCTGATAGAAAAATAACATACTGAGCATATAACCCTATTATAACAAAGAGATATATATGTATATAATTGAGGGAGATTAAAAAATCTATTGCAATTTACTCAAAACATCCACATTTTTAACATATATAGCAGCACTACTATCATTTTTACGTAGAAAAACTTTCCCATTCTTAACCCATACATATTTGTATTGTTTTTCTTTTTTAAACTTGCGCGCCGCAGCGTAAACACCCTTACATTCTGGTGTAAGATGCTCTGCTACATAAATCAGGCTCTTATCGCCATTTATTCCTAAATCAACAGAGTTTAGCATGTCAGCGGAGTGCAATTTATTGTATCTGTGCACCGCTGATATGACATAATCACGTTGTCTAGGAGACTGTAATGTTAAAACTATGTTTCTAGGACGGTTCGAGTTATTATTCATCTTTGGTACACGACTGCAGAATGATACTGAATCTTCAGAAAATTGCAACGATAACTTGTCAATTAATACATGTATGCATTCCGTTTAAGTAGTATTTCCCGTAAAATCGCAATGAATTAATAGTACCTGTAGTTAAAGAGTTTTAAGCTGTGATAACCTAGCAGTTAGGACGTCCGCCTTCTAATTGGAGGTCTTATTAATTCTTAAGAGACTTTCAGAGTTATGTGCGTTTTCAGTAATTAAATATCACTGGCTTTAACGGTGAAGAAAACATCGTGAGGAAACCTGCATGCCTGAGAGTTTTCCATAATGTTCTCAAAGGTGTGTGAAGTCTACCAATCCGCACATGGCCAGCGTTGTAGACTATGGCCAAAACCCTTCTCACTCTGAGAGACTCGTGCTCTGTAGTGAGCCGGCGATGTGTTGATCATGATGATGAGTAGTTAGAGAACACGTAGGTCACTATGGTTCACAAATGTGAATATAAGGCAGTGACATCTTGGGTTTTCTGATGCTGATGGTATATTTTTACTTTTTTATTTATTTATTCAGATACAACTTAGCCCTTGACTGCAATCTCACCTGATGGTAAGTGATGATGCAGTCTAAGATGATAGCGGGCTAACCTGGAAGGGGTATGGCAGTTTTTACTTAACCCATAGCCCTTTGGTTTCTACACGGCATTGTACCGGAACGCTAAATCGCTTGGCGGCACGGCTTTGCCGGTAGGGTGGTAACTAGCCACGGCTGAAGCCTCCCACCTGAGCAGACCAGAAATTTAGAAATTATAAAATTCCAAACCCCTACCAGGAATCGAACCCGGGACCTCCCACTAATAAGACCACAGCGCTCACCACTGCGCCAGGGAGGTCGCTTATTACTTAAATATACCTACGTCAAATGATGTCAAAATGACGTCATTTCGATGTTAATGAGACATGGTTCCAGCGCAATAGCAATTTGCGGGACTTATTATAGGATCAATGGAATACAAAAGCCACCGCAAAGTTAATAAAGGCGTCACATTTATCAGTGAATGTGAGCCTCGTACCGCTACAATAGGCGTTGGGATCCCGAGCACGTTTATTGCATGTTTGCTGTTACTGAATTACTGAATTCGAAACGAAAACTACTGTTCTCGGATAGAATTACCCTGTTTCTGGGTAAACTAACAAAATAGGGAATGTTTCGATATATATAAGTAGGTAAGTATGCATTTCAAAATTATCGATATATCGTAGGTACATATTATAAGTATCGTACACCGGATGATATTTTTATTAGATGATTTATTATAATGATGGTGAAACTTTTCTGATTGGTGGTGTTCGCCGTAGCAATGAGCCGTGATATTTTTCAGTCTTATTATTGCTAAGTAGGTAGTAAGTTTCTATTACCAATAGTAGGTATACCTATTATAAAAATGCGAAAGTTTGTCCGTCTATCTGTTACCTTTTTATTTATTATTTTATCCGTTGACATTAGGTACAGAGATTTCATCCCTGACAGGACATAGGTAGATTAGGTACTTTGTATCCCAGAAAATCAAAAAGTTTTCACGTGATTTTTAAAACCTTGCATCTATGCGGTGCATGTCGCCGAGACATGAGCATCATTACGATCACGGAACAGAAAAAACAGTACGATAATGGCATGTCGCTCTTGTGTTCTTGGAAGACATCTTCAGCCCTCAGGTCAATTACATTAGTGGAAGGTTCTAGAGTTTAATTGACAAGAGCAGAAAGTTTTCATGTGTGGATATTGGCAATGGTTTGGGTTACTAATAATAATTACATTAAGAAATTTATATAGTTACTTACAAAATTGTAAAACTTTAACGAAGAAAGCTCGGAAGCAAATTACAATTTAAATACCTAGTACTTACCTAGGTACCTAGTTCCTTAGTAAGTTGGAAACTTGAAATGAAGTACAAGCTTTGTTTTAGCAGTTTCCGCTTCACAACGCAAGTTCCTGATTTTGTTTCATGAAATAATAACACCTACACAACGTACAAAACGTTTTTTAAATTTTTATTTTAATAAGAAACTTGGGAAATTATGATTGCGGTAATGCGAAAGTGCGTTTGATTGTTTATCCTTCAATGACGCCGATATAGTTAAAGACCTGTAGAATCACATCTCTCTCTCTCACTCTCATTCACCATTAGAAACCTATTTAGAAGTAACATAATATAGGCATTATATAAGTAGAAGGCTAGCAAAAACTTAGCACTATTATTAGATACGCTACCTAAACACCAATAACTTTGCCAGATATTGCCATAAAATTTGCCATATACTTATAGTTTTAGTATTTTTCAAACCCGCAATGTATAGCAAGCAAAACTCGGGGTTAACGCCCCGCTTGTGACGCGGAATTGCCCCCGTGGCACTTATCTACACAGCTTTCGTTGACCTCTAGACTTCTAGAATCAGTCAGATGTTTTATTTGCAATACATTGCGAACTTTTAGAAAATACAGGACGTTTTTTGTGCTATCTTATCAGTAATCATCAGTAGATAGAGACTATCACCTTGCTAACTTCTACTACCCTATGAGCATATAAAACCTCAGCGAAGTCGGGCGGATCAGCTAGTAAATATAATTTGAAACGAAACTGTTTAAAATACCTTTTTTACGAGACATTTAACCGCGATTAATAGCCTCATCTGGTGACAGAAGGACTGGCTCATTTTTTGCGCAACGGATCAGCCTGGCTGTCTAGCGCGGAATGCAGTCAGTATTCTTGCACCATTCCCCGCGGGAATGATTTGTATAGGTATCAAATAAGGCTAGCTTTAAGTTTTATTGTAATATTTTAAAATTAAAAAAAATACCTTTTAGTTTCTAAAGCATACAATTAAATTCATTATGTAAACAGAAACTTGGAGATGCGTAAACTGAGTTAAAGTTTTCCGTGCTCCACCGGATGCTTCTACGAATACTAAGTGCCCATATTCCTGACTAATGGAATATACACTCCATTTACAGACATACAATGCAATTGTTAACATAGATTTTGATCTTACTTACTAAAAGTGTAAGTAGGTAATTAAACAAGCACTCAAAGTTAGTAAAATTTTGTAAAACCATTCTAGAAATTAATAAGTAATAGCTGTGTCGGTGGTTTTCCAAGTTTCTGTACAAATGTGTGGTTCTAATTAAAGTTACATGGGCTCAAAGATTTACATACTGATCTTTCAGCTCGTGTAACCGCGTCTGGCAAACCGCAAAAAGTTTATAATCACCATACGTTTCAGCAAACCGCAGACACAGATATACTCAATATGAAATTCGTTTTTAGATCATTTCTAGAAACATTAAGTTTGATCGGTTAATATTCAATTCATTTATTAAAATACTAGCTGATGCCCGCGACTTCATTTGCTTGGAATAAAGTTTTTTAAAAATCCAGTGGGAACTCTTTGATTTTCCGGGATAAAAAGTATTCTATGTCCTTCCCCGGGATATAAGCTAACTCTGTACCAAATTTCATCAAAATCGGTTGAACGGTTGGGCCGTGAAAAGCTAGCAGACACAGACAGACAGACAGACATACACACTTTCGCATTTATAATATTAGTATGGATTTAAAAATATTTGTGTTTTTACATATTTATGTGCACAATAAACTTAGTTACTTACTTTAAAAAAAAATGAGAACCAAACTACGATTGTATGCAAAGCGCTGAAGAGATCACTGCTATATTACACGCTTGTGACATGTATAGCTATAAAAAATTCTCCCCGTAGCTCACCATGCACAATGAAGGAAAAATAATATTAATTTATCGTAGTGACTTTTCCTTCAATGTGCACGTGGGCTGACGGTGACGATCAAGTCGGTAGACGCAAACTCCTATCGACAGTTCAATCACTTAGGTAGGTACTGTACAAACATTTTCCTCTAGTACACGGAAACAATATTTTTAAGTTGTTTACATACCATAAGCTATCCATAGGTGTACTTACGTACCTTTAGAGTATTATAAAGCATTAGCCATGTAGGTATATTATAGCTACATTATTAGCTTACGTGTTCAAATGGAGGCAATACACGGTGGAATTTCATTCATAACAATTTGATCCATTCACAGAGTGCCTCGTAATGTTACATATTAACGTTATGACCTAATCATTTTACTACAAGAAGAATTTCCCATAGAAATAACAGGCAAACAGTATGAGCAGTCTGGGGTTTTATTCATTGGATTTAGAGCAAACTAATAAGTACTTAAGTAATCATAAGCATAAGGTTAGGATAATATAATAGACTAGGATAAAACAATGCATTGTACGGGAAAATTGTTGAAATCTATATGGGAACTCGGAAGCTTTTTAAGATAAGTAGGTAAGTACTCGTAGTTGAAAATTTTACTAAGGACTAATCAAAATTTTCTCTCCGAACAAAAAACATTCTGATAACGATTATAACTTGTAATTTTTAATCATCATCGATGACAGAATCCGTAAATGCGTCTACGAAAATGCGCTTGAATATTGATACGAAACTGTCTCCTTTTGTGATTCATCTTAGTTACACTAAGCAGCACTTAAGCTTAGGTACTTAAGTAGACATATTATTAGGAGTTGAAAACAAACATATTTTCAATCAGTGTCTGGCTATGATCGTAAAGTAAGTTATCCAATTTTCTAAGTCAGAAGACCGGAATGAAATTTAACATAAATCCTTAACGAGCTCGTCGGGGTATGACAAACACGTGGAATATACTTCTAATCTTTTTAAACATGTACACCTTATCATTATCATCATGATCAACCCATCGCTGGTCAACAGGCCATAGTCTGCATGCTGGCCAAGTGCGGATTGGCAGACTTCACACACCTTTGAGAACATTCCATAATGTTCCATTTCAAATAATTCCAAACTCTGAACTCTCCGGCATGCAGGTTTCCTCATGGTGTTATTCTTTACCGTTTTTTAAACAACTTCCAAAAAGGAGGTGGTCTTTAATGTATGTACCGTACCTTCCCTACACCGATTTTTTCGAGGTTTCTGGACCTATTTGCAAATTTTTTTGTTCACATTATTGAGTCTTAATATTTATCTAGGACAAAAGTATAGCCCATGTCCGTCCCTAGGATGCAAGCCATCTCTGTACCAAACGTCAAAATCGGTTAAATGAATGGGGCGTAAAAAGCTAGCAGAGAGACAAACAGGCAGACACACTTTCGCATTTATAATATTAGTACTATGGATGAGATGAGATTATGCTAAAGTTCAGAAAGCGTAATTCGTAACAAACAAAGCCGGACAAATGCTTATAAATGTCCGAGGGCTATTACGTAAAAAGTTGAAATTTATTTACCAGATTATAAGATCTTTCTATTAATTTTGGGTATTATTTATTTGCAAAGTTGGGATCGGGAGTATCTGCCCCCTAGGCGTAACACAAACAAGTACAAGGTAAAATAAAGAACGTTGGCTAGTGTCCAGTCTCAAGCATAAACTTTAACAATATGGCTGTTTAACATGGAACTTTGCTCTCTAACTACTTACCTCGGAGCTCCGGGCATTTAGTTTTATGATCCTTCTTATTCGAAGTATAGTTACCTACATCATAATGAAAATATATTTCTTTGACGAAGATAATAATAAAATTCATCGATAGTAATACTTAATTGATTTGATACATTCATCTAAACTAATACTTAGCACTAGCTTATACTACCGACTTCGGCCGCGTAGACTACACAAATTTCAAACCCCCTTTAACCTCGAGGTTGTAGGTAGTATAAGTAAAGGAATAAATCCGAAAACCGTGAATTTGTGGTTACATCACAAAAATAAAATAAAAATGTTTTCTATTTTATGATACTACTATATCCACTAGTTTTTGGTTTATCATGCAAAATGTCGAACAAATACGACAGTAGTACGGAACCCTCGGTGCGCGAGTCTGACTCGCACTTGGCCGGTTTTTTAACGCATTAGTACCTATACTTGATAATATCTGTGACTTGAAACTATTGTACGACGTATTCCTAATTTAAACGGGAAAGGTAAGTAATTTTCAAATTCGAATTCCGAAGCGTCTACTCTGAGACATACTTACCAACTTAATGGAAAATAGTTTAAGTTTGGAGCAAAAGTTAATCAGCAACTTGCAGTGACAATAGAAGGAAAACTAATTGACTTTCTTATCTATTTAAACATTTGAAAATTTAAATTCTGTTATTTACCTACTTGAGAACTTCCTAGGTAAGTATTTCAATAGTTGACTCCTTCCAGCTTCGCACGTTGAGCTTCAGAGTTCCATAACAAAGAAATGGGGATAGTATACCTACTTAGATTATTCAACAAGGGACTAAAACAAAAGAGTCGAGTATGCTTAAATGGGTTTTGGTCTCAAGTTAAACACTATACTTTTCATTTCGATTGCAAGAAAATAAAACAGTGATACGCGACCGCGACCTGTGGGTGAGCTTACTATCATAAGTCAACTTTGCCATATTATGTCACGATCGCAATCACCTTTGATTCGTTGACGCTCGCTCACTATTAGCTACAATGCATTGTTGCAACAAGAATCGCACAAATTCTCCCATTCACAACAATTGAGATTGTAATAATGATTGATGAAGGTTTTATGATATCGCCCTGTAGGTCATTGCGTATGCTCTAGTCATACAACGATACCTATTGCGCAAGTATAAGGTCAGTTGCCTTTTAACAAGACGCCAAACAGTACATACCTTGCTCAATGACGTGATTGCTCAGCACCATCAATTAGACGTTTTTAAAATAATAGTCTTGGTTATTTGGTGAACTATACCCGTAGTCCGCGACAGGTTGGCAATCGGGGTATGAGGGCACGTCACCCGCGCTCGCTCGCACCGGGTTAGCGCGGGGGCTGGGTGCGGGGCGTTCCCTCATCGAATGCCATCTCGACCTGTCGCGTACTATACGTATCTTTTGGCTCGGTATGCCACTTGGCGTCGCTGTAAGTGAAAAATTAATTTTAATTAAAAAAAAATATTAGACAACTGTTTGTGTCTGTTTAAGATATCGGGAGAATCCAGTAGAATCTAGCCCATAGATTCAAAGATTCAAAGATTCTTTATTTGCGGAAACATTTTACAATGATATGTTATTTTGTCCAGTAGAAATGTAGATAACTCTTATTCACTTATCTGTGATCTTGCCTCTACTTACTATTACTTGCCACGCTGCGCCTTAACGTGTCATTTACATTCCGCGGCCGCACTCGGTCTGCGCAGAGCCTAAATTTTTTATCAATAGAAACTTGAGTGATAGAGGATGTATCAGGATGGTGACCTTTGGCTAACTGGAACGAATCTAAAAACAGACTTGCGACTTCCATTGTAAAACAGGAGTCTGTAATTATAAAAGGAGGTACTTGACCCAATTTCATGGTAATTGAGAGTCGCAATTTAATGCTACTCATTTAGCTTTTAAGTACTCGTTAACATTTAGGCCGACCGCAGACATTCGGAAATATGATCCGTTAGTTGAATCTGTAGGTCGATTTCATAAAACCTGCATCAATCATTATTACAATCTCAATTGTTGTGATTGGCTGAGTTTGTGCGATTCTTGTTGCAACAATGCATTGTAGCCAATAGTGAGCGAGCGTCAACCAATCAGAGGTGATTGCGATCGTGACATTGTAGCTGTCAGTCTACCGCAATCGAGCAGCAGAAGTGTAGGGTCGTACCGTCGTAGAATGCCAGCTATAATGTGACGATTGCAATCGCCTCTGATTGTACCTGGTACCTACCATAAATTCAGTTAGTCACAATAATTGAGATTTTGGCTATGATTGATGCAGTTTCTACGTAATCTACAATCTACATGCTACCAGCTGGTTTCATAACTTATGTTACAGCTATACCTTAGGCGTATCTATAAAAATACTGTTTGGTTTGTAAGAATATCTCTTTCTTTCTTTTTAAAGAATATTAGTCATTGTATATAATATCTGTCCCGGCTGTACTCACGTGTTTAGTCGACGTTAGCCCGACTAGTTTCGAACCCATCCGGGGTCCTTTTTCAAGTGAGTCAGTTCGCCACAACCGCGGCGCGTTTGCGAACTGACTCCCTTGAAAATGGACCCCGGATGGGTTCGAAACTAGTACTACAGCTTCGCAACCCGTTGAGCTATGTCGGTCACTCTAGCTCTCCTACGGATCTTCTCATTCCTGATTTGATCACGTAGAGAAACTCCAAGCATAGCTCTCTCCATCGCCCGCTAAATGACTCTGAGCTTTCTTATGAGGCACATAGTTAGCGACTATGTCTCGGATCCAAATGTCATCACTGGCAACACACTCTGTTCGTGGACTTTGCTCTTCAAGCACTGAGGAATTTTGGACAAGAAGACATCTTGAAGCTTCCTGAACGTTACCCAGCCGAGTTGGATTCGGCGGCTGACCTGTTTCTCGGTACTGTAATAAAATATACTTAATAATTTAATTTGATTCAAACAAAACGCTTCCACTAGTGGTTTGTACCACACGAAATTCTTCCCTTCCTATTTAAGTCTACTTTTCCTTTTTCAGCGTAATTATTTAAAAAAATGTAGATTTTTTACGGAAACTCACACAAAATTTAACTCCATCGGAATTAATTACGGACTTTGGATCTACTTATTAATTTTTATTAGAGTCAAGTGCCCCCCCCCCCCCCCCCCCCCCTCTATCAGCCAAATGGTAGTATATAGGAACGTGAAAAAATTCAGAGCAGTAGTATATATAAGCAATTTTAAAGGAAAACAATCATGGCTAAGTAGGGGGAGTTATATCTGTTTTTCGAGGATTGTGACTACGGAACCCTACACGCCGGTTTTTGTTGTATTTTGTTTGACGGTAATGCTTGCGAATACCGTGAGTACTCGACTTCCATACCCCTTCTGTCATCTGAGATCGCAGTCTAGAGTTAACTTGTAATGGATGGTTATAGTCACCTTGTGACGAAAGCACGGATTGCGGACATGATCTTCAGATATGAAGAATAGTTACCAAAATGATGGCTTTCTTTCTATTGCTTGTAGTAGTTATCTACATATAGGCAATGATCCTTCGCAATTTTAATCAAAGAACTCATTTCGGCAAAAATAAAGAGAGATGGATTAGCATGAATCTCAATTTTTACGCATAAATTATTCCATGGTGTTATTTTGAAAGTCAGTGAATCGGCATTTTACGTACCAGTATTTTACAATAAATTTGACAGTCACTCTCCATAAAGCCAAAGCCAACCGTTTGCCAGGCAGTCGACAGTCGGGCGCACATCCATTCAGAATGCAAGGCTAAATGTAAAAGCTATAATAACTCCGGTATTCAGCGATATCGGCAATAAATCACTTTACAATAAATTTAATACGTACCTACCTATTTATATTTTTTAGCTACGCTCAACGTACGTTGCAAATTGCGATGCCCCTTTCAATTTTACGACTCGCTCGCTCGTACCTTGGTACTATGTCGGACAACTTTACGAAAGTGTTCCGGTCTTGGTCTCTAGACCAAACGGAGAAGACCCCGCTGCTGTGCTGCTAAGTTTATAGAGAGAGAGCCAGCGCGTGCCATACCTCCGTTATTTTATAAAAGCTGAATGTTTCTCTGCGTATTGTCCCGAACAGAACACAGGAAGGAACGATCAGAGACTATGAAGTTTGGATCATGGTGGCTTTTATCTGTTATCTCCCAAAGCCACCATGATGCAAACCTCATAGTCGCTGATAGTTCCTCCCTGTATTCTGTTCGGGACAATACGCAGAGAAACTTTCTGCTTTTATAAAATAACGAAGGTCTGCGCTGGCTCTTAATCCATTAGAGAAAAACATCAGAATCGACATCAATGTCGGCCAAAGCTGGCAAACTACGGCGGTAAGTGCAACAAAGGTACAATTAAAAGGGGTCGTTTGACAAAAAAATCTTGATTTTGCTTTTCACCGTCCCAGCAGAGTAAAATCACCACCTGTTAAAATTGAGGAGTCATGTTAGTAAATAGGTCATAGTATAGTGAAGCGTTATTTTCACAAAGCAATAAAAGTTTGAAAAACTTTATATAGAACAACGCTTTTTTGATCGGCTTTATTTTAACGAACCGTTTTGCGTCAGTCTATCACACGAGCCACGTACATGTGCGGTGCACACGAGGTATCGATAGTGACGATAAGTACTATCTGTGCCCACGTCTGTGATGACTGATAAAGTGTATATTGTAGAGCTTTGAGCAAACAACTTTGATGTGACGTCCGTAGCAGAAAGGTATGACTTTAGAGTTGTATCAATAGTTGCAATCAGAGACTCATCAATCTTCATGATCAACCCATCGCCTCTTGTGCTCTGTAGTGAGCCAGCGATGGGTTGATCATGATAATCTTTAGTTCGCACCCATAAAATGAATGATTTTGGAAGCGGCTAATGTGCGTACTCGTAATTTTTAACCAAACAAACCTAACGTAGGATCCATTAATAACTGGTGTGAACTGATGGTGATAAATAACATTAAGTGCACTGACGTCAGATGACTCGGTCACACTCGGTGCTTTGGAGATTTCTGAAATATGTAATTTTTAGGGTTCCGTACCGTTCCGTCCTCAAAAGGAAAAAATAACCCTTATAGGATCACTTCGTTGTCTTTCTGTATTTCTGTCCGTCTGCCCGTCTGCCCGTCTGTCTGTCAAGAAAACCTATACCTAGGGTACTTCCCATTGACCTAGAATCATGAAATTTGGCGGGTAGGTAGGCCTTTTTCTAGCAATAAATCTGAAAACTGTGTATTTTAATTTTTTTTGTGTGATTACATCACACAAAAAAAATTAAAATGTGTTAATGAACATATTATTAGTATTTTCAATTTTCAAAGTATATTCCTAGAAGTATACCTGTATATTCTAAAACAGATTTGTATTTATTTTTATGCGTAATAGTTTTTGATTTATCGTGCAAAATGTCGAAAAAAATACCGGAGCACGGAACGCTCGGTGCGCGAGTCTGACTCGCACTTGCCCGATTTTTTATTGAATGTGATGAAATACGATATACGCGATACGATGAGTTCTTACTTTTTCGCGGTAGCAAGTGATTTTGAACCATTCAATTGACGATTCAAAGACATATTTTGTAAAACTTTATTAGAATAGAAAGTCATTTCATTCCTTTTGAAAATCCTCTTGATAAACTGATTTTCTTATACAGCTATTAAGTGCCGTATAAAAACCTACTCCAACCGGATCCGACCAACACCAATCAGCTTTGAAAGCTTGAATAAAATTCGTTCAGCAATTCTTGTGGTTAGTTTTCAATCAGCGAGTTTAATTTACAATATTATAAGGACAGCCATAAATGCAAAGTATGTACTTATGTATCACGCAATTCCTAAAATATTTACTTAATTGGCCATTTTATGTCCATTCAAATAGGCGAAAAGATGAAAGGGTTCCTAATAAAGGTTTTTAGGGTTCCGTACCTCAAAAGGAAAAACAGAACCCTTATAGGATCACTTCGTTGTCCGTCTGTCGGTCTCTCAAGAAACCTACAGGGTACTTCCCGTTGACCTAGAATCATGAAATTTGGCAGGCAGGTAGATCTTATAGCAGAAATTAGGTGAAAAATCAGAAAACCGTGAATTTGTGGTTACATCACACAAAAAAAAAATTGTGGTCATGTACTAAAAATTAGTATTTTCCATTCCGAAGTAAGATAACTATATCAAGTGGGGTATTATATGAAAGGGCTTCATTTGGGCATTCTAAAACAGATTTTTATTTATTTTTATGCATCATAGTTTTTTAATTATCGTGTAAAATGTCGGAAAAATACGACTGTAGTACGGAACCCTCGTTGCGCGAGCCTGACACGCACTTGGCCGGTTTTTTTTTAATCCAGAGCTTATGAAAAGGCACGTATTGATTTCTAATCGTACCTACCTGTATAATATGTAACTTGTAGGTAACTATTAATTTGCTAGAGGAAAAAGCTCCAAAGATTCTTTCAAAAGTTCTGACCTTATCAGTGTTTACAGTTTAGTATGATAAGCGTAGCACACATACTCCTTTAAAATGAATAAAAGCATAAATTAACGTTCATTACGTTAAACACAAGAAAATTTCATTGAGGTTTTCCTTCATTATACGCAATGTATCGTATCTTATTCGTTAAAATACTGGATAAGTACTCCAAACAGCTAATGAAAGAGTGCCGTGTACAGGAATCGTTTTTCAGTATTTAATTGAACTTTGGTTCGAACGGACGTGAGTGAGCTTATGAGCCTAAAGTGAAATATTACTTATAGAAAAGTTTTCAAATAGTGTAATGTTTATCATAATATGTAATTAGTGAAACTTAAGGTGCGGAAAAATATAGTGCGAATTAAAAAAACTTTTAGATAAATAACTGGTTAATTAGTTAGAATTATTATTATGTATACATAAGTAGATAATGAACAATTTATATAGACTTTCCGGGTTATAAGCGGACTTTTTAAGGTAAGTTTGATATACCATACATAATTGCCATGCTGTTTATGCAAGTCGTTGTGTTTACGCTATAATAATTATATTTTAATGAAAGTTCATCATCATCATCATCATCAACCGATAGATGTCCACTGCTGGACATAGGTCTCTTGCAGGGACTTCCACACGCCACGGTCTTACGCCGCCTGAATCAAGCGGCTCCCTGCGACTCGTCTGATGTCGTCTGTCCACCTAGTGGTGGTCTTCCAACGCTGCGCTTTTCGGTGCGAGGTCGCCATTCCAGGACCTTAGGACCCCAACGTCTATCGGTTTTTCAAACTATATGCACTGCCCATTGCCACTTCGTAATGAAAGTTACAAAATATCAACTTAACTCTTTAAAAATAATCATCAGATAACCTCTAGATAATTTTCGTACATTTTAGTGTTTAAACTACCGTGAGTGATATTGTCTACGAAACATGTGAGTAAAGCCGTTGTATGATATACGTACAATTTTCGTACACTTACAAAAATAGGCTACTTGACAATTTTTTTAAGTTGGTCTTAAATGGTTAATATTTGTCCTATTATATCAAAAAAATTAACACTATATTTTTTTGCGCCCTAAAAACCGTAAAACTTTAATTTAAAAAAATATTTTTCTTTCTTTTTTTTCTAACCACAGGGTTATACTGTTGTTTACAAATGCATGACGTCAGAGCACAGATAATCTATCGGCCAAACATGGCCGACAGTGTTTTCACCTGTCTAAGAAAAATATTTTTTTAAATTAAAGTTTTACGGTTTTTAGGGCGCAAAAAAATATAGTGTTAATTTTTTTGATATAATAGGACAAATATTAACCATTTAAGACCAACTTAAAAAAATTGTCAAGTAGCCTATTGCAATCTTCAAGAGCCTCAATAGCTCAATCGGTATAGGAGTGGACTGAAAACCGAAAGGTCGACGGTTCAAACCCCGCCCGTTGCACTATTGTCGTACCTACTCCTAGCACAAGCCTGACGCTTAATTGGAGAGGAAAGGGGAATATTAGTCATTTAACATGGCTAATATTTAAAAAAAAAAAAAACTTCGTCTGTCTTCGTCTTGCAATTGCATTCTGTGTACCTATTTGCTTATAATCCCGAAACTTCTTTGGATTTTAATGCAGTTTTCACCATTATTTGACGAGTATAGTAGAGATAGGTACAGGTATTTACCTATACTTATAACATAAGCAGTGATAGCTCCACGGTTCGATTCCGAGCACGCACCTCTAAAATTTTGGAGTTATGTGCGTTGTAGCAAAGATAGATTGCTCCGACATCAATTGTTTCAAGTATATTACTATACACTTTCAATGACTTATACGGATTCTTTTACCTCCTTGGTTCTATAAAATTACATCAAAATAGCTCATTGAGCGATATATTTTGTTACTACTATAAATTATCCTTATTCAATTACCACATATGTACCTATTAATACCAAATAAGGATTTACCTACGAGTATAAGTCTTTGACGATCTCACTGGCGCAGTGGTAAGCGCACTTGTCTTATTAGTGGGAGGTCCTTGGTTCGATCCCTGACAGGGGTTTGGAATTTTATAATTTCCAAATTTCTGGTCTGGGCTGGTGGGAGGCTTCGGCCGTGGCTAGTTACCACCCTACCGGCAAAGCCGTGCCGCCAAGCGATTTAGAGTTCCGGTACGATGCCAAGTAGAAACCGAAGTGGCATGGGTTTATTATAAACCTTCCATAGGTTAGCCCGTTTCCATCCTAGACTGCATCGTCACTTACCACCAGGTGAGATTGCAGTCAAGGGCTAACTTGTATCTGAATAAAAAAATAGTACCTACTTACTACGGCTACTTCAGACAGAGAATTGTCGGATTCGGATCGGATGCAGGGCGTAAAGAGCCTGAGTAAGAATACCTATGTGAAAATTCCGTGGGAACTCTTTGACTTTCCGGACAAATAGTAATCTTAGATGTCCTTACAAGCTATCTCTGTACCAAAATCGGTTGAACGATGTGGCCGTGAAAAGCTAGCAGACATACAGACAGACAGAAAGACACACTTTTGCATTTATAATATTAGTATGGACTAGGATGGATAGAGATTTACCCAGCATTAGCAAACCACTAAGTAAAAATTCTTTCAGGGTAATTTTCAAGTCACTCACTGAATAAAATGGGCCAGAATATTATGCGTAGCGTGCTCAAATATCAATTATCTTGAGATGATGATATTTGATATTACTTAGGTACCTACTATAGAAATAAGAATACAAAACAAAAATAGATCGTAGATCGGGGTATGAGGCAGGGGGTTACCCGCATCACCCGCGCTCGTCTGCACCGGGTTAGCACGGGTGCTGTGTGGGTGTGCGGGGCGTTCCCTCCTCGATCGCCATCTCGACCGGTCGTGTACTACCTTACTCCAATGTCTCAGTGACTTAGCGAATTAGCGATGCTGAGTGGTAGGCACTCAGCCTACGCTATCAAGTCAAGAGACGTGATTCCTTCAGATCTTGAGGGTGTCTTGTCTCTTGAGCGATCTCCTGTCAGTTGTCACCTTGGAGTGCGCTTATCGAAGCTTTCTCTACTTTGTCATCACAGCGATTTTTATTGTGATCAAAGAAGGCATTTTATTTTAAATGAAGTATATAGTAGGTGCATGAAACGAAAGGTTCTATTGTACAGTACGCAACAAGTCGAGATGGCGATCGGGGTATGAGGCAGGGGGACGCCCCGTACACCACATCCTGCACCGGGTTAAGCGTGAGGGCTGTGCGGTTGTGCGGGGCGTCCACACCCCGATTGCCATTTCGATCTGTCGCGTACTATACTTCAACAACAACAATAGCTCAGTCAATGAAGTGTGATTCATTGCCGTTTTCATGCATTCGTTTCGTCATGCGTGCAAACTTAGCCCACATCCCAATGGGTCCCCTCTTGGAATGAGATGGGTTAAAGCCATGCTCCGCCACGCTACTAAGGCTGAGATCTATAGAGCGTACTTTGACTTTGCTTATACTTAAGACATTGTTGAAACGAGACAGCGTTATATCGCGTGCATAAAACCGTCTCGTTTTAACAGAAACTTAAGTCTGAGCTAAGTACGGTCCACCCTTAAGCATTCCACACTTAGGCTGAGCTGTATTGATCTATAGATCCCAGCCTAAGTGTGGAAGGGCAGACTTCACATACTTTTGAGAATATTATGGAGAACTCTCAGGCAGATTTCTCGCAATGTTTTTCCTTCACCGTTAAAGCAATTGATATTATATTAGGTATACTTCTGATTTTTCAGAAATGCAGGCACTTGTAACGTTTCAGAAAAAGTTATAAGTGCGTGCCTGACATCAAACTCCGAATATCAGGTTGAAGTCTAAAACCATTAGCAACGTTCACTACAGAACTTATGAAACTTGTAACAAAACATCGAGGTTTGATGGAAGGCTATGAAAAGACTAGGTATCTTTGATTTCACGATTTCACGTCACTTCTAGCTCCAGCATAGTTTGACAGATGTCAATTCGGGATCAAACCGAGAGTTCCCTCACTGTAGTTCGCTCTGCCATTAAGCTATCATCACTTTTTTGGCTAATCACTACCCCTATTATAATTATGGGAAAGTGTGTTTGTTTGTTGGTTTGTTGGTTTTTCAAATTCAAATTCAAATTTCTTTATTGCGAATAAACAGTGCGGGTAAACAGTGCAGATATTACAAAACAAAAAGGTACAGCCAAATTCTGCCTATTAGCATGCAATATGTTATGACTTATGATATACCTAACAACGTGTACATAGTTTTGATAAAATTCGTCACATTAAATACTTAGCCACAAAAAATACAAATTTAAATGATAATGTTACAAATGTCAAAAAGTTGGTTTGTCCTTTTATCACGTCGCGAAAGCAACGGATCGACGTGTTTTTTTTGCATGGATATAGAATTTTTTTTTTTTTTTTTTCGCTGGGAAATGCTTTTACGTATCCTCCCCGGAAGAAACGCAGCTGAACCACGTTTCTTCCGGGGAGGTATGTGGGACTCACTGTAACCCAGAATACCCACTAAAACCCAGCGGACCCGTCAGCGCCATGATGAGGCGGCACAGGAACGCAGTTTGCATACCTACTACTATGCCGTCTCAGCGGTACAGATACCTCACAGGGCTTCCCTACAGGATGCCCCTGCCTTCCTCCTCGGGTTTACGGCCCGAGGTAGTGAGCATATCGGCGCCTCCTTTGCCCTTGGCGTTTACTTGGCGTATGGGATGAGCGTTGGGATCCAGCTCTCTTTCTCGTTCAGCCGCCTCCTTTAATGCGAGCACTTGCTCGCAGAAAGACACTATATGGATATAGAAACCTAACCTAACCTACCTTTAAGACCTTGAAAGGGACACAGGCTACTTTTTATCCCAAAAAATCAAAGAGTTCGTACGGGATTTTCAAGAACTTAAATCCACGCGTATGAAGTCGCGGGCATCAGCTAGTAATAATTTTAAACAATCGAAACACCCTATCAACGCGTTAATCACATGCTATCATGATTCATGATTCACGCCCTATACAATTATAGGCGAAATGATCGTCTCAAATGTCCGTAATGTAGACAGATTGACGCAAAGACAAACGACGTAATTAATTAGATTCGTGCCTTGTTTGTGTACTGATGAGACAATTAATGAGCTAAATATTACTGCTATGTTGTTATAGCTCAATTAATTTTTTCTGTTCAATTTAATCAATGTAAGAAACAAATAATTATTAAAAAAAATACGATTGCCCTGCCAAAATATGAACTAAAAAGTAAAAAAAAACACATTTGAAAATAGTGCAATATTATATTTTTTCACTCGGGATGATGTGAGGTTTCATGTTGAGGTTGAGGCATTTAGAAGTTATGATGGAATATAAAAACTCACATACGCACGTTCTATTTATAGCCAGTAGCTAAACCTCATCAAAATCTAAGGGTCAAGACAGAGTACAGACGTTGTGCGTTTACACCGCAAGTCAACCACAAATTGCAATTTTGCAGTCAGCTTGCAGTTCAAATTACTAGTTTAATAAGTAATTAGTAGTTTAGCAATCATTACGGAACCAATGAACCGATAAACACCCAACTGCCATCACCATTGCTTGCGTATTCGGGTAAAAATAGATTGGCTCTACTCGTAACTGACAAAAAATATCTACTACCTACTAGCGATCAGCCGCGGTTTCGCACTGGTAACATTTATCTTTTACAGCTGGATAAGTTCGGTTTTTTTGAGAGGAACTATTTCACTATATTTTTTATAATTTTTTAGTGTTTTACCTACACTTCAAGGAAATTACTAAATAATTTTAAATACATAAATATATTAAACAGTCGCTTCAGTACTGAGAGAACATACGTATCACGTCACTGGCGGTAAGCGAAACCGTGGCCGAGTTGGTCAAGGCAACGGGCGCGAACCCAGAAGATGCAGGTTCGATTCCTGCCGGTTACGCAATTTTTGATATGTATTTAAAATTATTTCACTATACTTACCTAGGTACATTGTTTTCGTATAACTATTTACGCAGTGCACGCCTCGGAAGCTCTCAGATAAGATGATTTTTTTCGACTTACTCCTCACTTTACACAGCTTACTTTCGCAAAATGTAAATATATTATAGCCTATCATCTTTGCAAATAATCCCTCTTTCTATTGGTGAAAATCGTATGAAAATCCGTTCAGTAGTTTCTGAGATTTGAAACTCGAACTCAGCATTTACATAAGTGAAGTTGCTATCTCGTAGAGATACTGCTACGATATTGCTACGAAATTCGTAGCTAAGCTATAATGTTTTTCAACTTAATGAAAAATTGTAGTTTATGGATTCGTCCGATAGAGGCGCTGTTGGTTTCCTTGTGAGTGAATCCATACAACATACTAATATAATGTGATATAGTATGTGAAATTATGTCTGTCTGTCTGTTAAATTTTTACAGCCTAACCGCTTAACTGATCATGAAAAATCACAGAGATAATATAAGAGTAGATTGCACTAGCTACTTATTTGTAAAATTAAAGGAAATTATTCTTGTCGCCTCTATCACTAAATAATTTCAGTCAATAAAAGCAATTTTGCCCGTACTTTATACGTTTGGAGCCGAGTCCGTACTTATACTAAATATAATATGTATAAAAAGTTAAAATATATTTTTATTGTGTGCGTTGCGTTCGTTGCGGTGAGATGTGCGATCAGCTTTAAATTTTCTAATTTTGCAAGCAATTTCCTTCTCATTAATTTACTTTATTGGTGGAAGGATTTGTCAGAATTTTATGAGGGATTGTAAAATTTTGATTAACTTTATAATTAAAACAATGCAAAGCCTACTTCCAACAGAAAATCTTACACTTAAAATACCATCTCAAAGTATTTTAGGTGTTATTTAAGTATTACGAACTGTTATTAGAAGTAATGTACGTTTGAGGCTTTTAAAACTCGTCGCATAATTTTCAATATAAATGCCGCTCTCTAAGGCTAAGGGTGAGATCTATAGAGTGTACTTTGACTTTGCTCATGACCAACCCGTCACCGGCTCACTACTGAGCACAGGTCCGCTCTCAGAATGAGAAAAGTATAGCCTACCACGCTGGCTAAGTGCGGATTGGCAGATTTTAGAGAAAACTTTGAGAACATTATGGAGAACACTGAGGTATACAAGTTTCCTCACGATACAATTAGTTTCCTCACGATGTTTTCCTGACAATTAAAGCTTAGTGAAAGTCGAGTGCATGCCCGGGATCGAACCCTGGACCCCCCCGACTGGAAGATCGACAATGAATAGACTATCACCGCTTTAAGGTGTCAACACACTTGTGTGACGCGGCGGGCGCGGCAAATATAAGTAGTTTATATTATGAGTTTGTATGGAGCAAAGCGCACTTGAGCGTGCTTGAGCGACGTGCACACATAACAGCGTCGCGTCGCGCAGCGCAGCACAAATGCGTTTGGACCTTTATTCATCTAATTGTATGTACAATCGTAATCATCTTGACTAGCTGACAGCCTGTCACTCTCTAGTGTCTCTATAATTACCAAATTGAATAACTTATTGCAGCAAAAATACCATAAATGCAGCCAATTATTAAAACAATTGCGATTATTGCAGCGTGGTAATTACATTGCAGGTACCTGCTACCCCCGTAGATGTGCAATCAGCTTCAGGTGTTTATCCTGTTACCCCTGAAAAGGCTTCAAAGGGGTTAATTAAATTTTTTTTTTTTTTTTTTTTTTTTTTTTCCTTATTGTTGAGTGCCAATTAGCTACTCAATTATATTACGATCTAGCCTAATGTATGACTAATAAGTAATTTTATTTTAACCTAAACTTATAAATTATCTTATATACTAAGAAATTGTCCACTGACGCATCTTAGTCTTTCTTGATTTGAGATATGACACTTTGTTCACGTGTTCTTTCAGCACTTACACTATGTACACTATCACTAATCACTATACACTAACTCAAAAGGTTTGGTCCTTTTTAGTCTTCTCACTGTCTCCGTTACGTCAAGCAGCTGGATTGCTTCAACGTTAACGTGGTGGTGAAGCCTATAGTCGTGGGCTTTGGCAGATTTGGTGATAACTTTATGGACGTATTCAATTTGAAGGTCCCTATGAATATCATCATTTCTGATGTACCAGGGTGCATTTACAATATTCCTGAGTACTTTGTTTTGGAACCGTTGGATGATTTGGATGTTACTTTTTTTGGTACAGCCCCACAGCTGTATGCCATAAGTCCAAATGGGCATCAGGACTTGTCTGTACAAAAGAATCTTGGGTTAATTAAATGTCGTGAAGTTGTTAACAGCAAACTCGTTAGTGAACTCTCCTTACTTATTTATTTGATTATGATGTTTCTCTGTAGGTTTCTATTTAACTTGAAGAACAAGAATACAATATTAGCTGATGCCTGTGACTTCGTTCGCGTGGATAGAAATAGGTTTTTTAAAAATACCCGTGGGAACGATTTGATTATGACGTACGTCTACCTATTACATAGGCATCCGCTAAGGAAGGATTTTTGAAAATTGTACCTCTTAGGGGGTGACATAGGAGTTTTAAATTTATAAAGTCACCGCACACGAAGTCGCGGGCATAAGCTAGTTCAACTATAAAAGAAGAATTATTATGTCTAGCTTAGTTTTAGATTTAGAACAATCAAAAATAAAATTACTAGCACCTAATACGTTTGTACGTACTTTCCCCCTTACGTCTGACGGGCCCGGGTTTTAATCGGATGTTCCAGTGACAGAACATTTTATATTCATAGTTCCGATTTTGTGTCAAAATATTCTGCCACTGGAACATCCGATTAAAATCCAGGCCCAGATTTTAATCGGATGTTTAAGCGGACAAGTGGGAACGGGCTGTAACTTAATTCCTCTTCAGCCGAAGTATTAATATTTAACGGTCTTTTATTGTTCCAGATTTTAGCTCGAAGCGATGTTGCCGCATCAAAGAGACTTCACCTGAGGTAAGCTTTGTAATTTAGCGATTATACCTGTCTATGCGTTTGATCTTACTTGAATGCTTAAACGAGGGGCTTTATTTTTTACACTTTGTGTTTCTTTGGAGTAAAGCCCAGTAAAGTAGGATAAATGAGCAAATTCTTAAGGCTTAAGCTGCTGAAATTATTAACCGACGTAATATATTTTTCCTTTATGAGCATTGTAGAGGAATCAAGTTAGTAATTTCGTGCTAAAGGAATTACGCGACTTTGTTCTTCCTTTAAAAGCTCGCACAGCTGTAGTAAGTCATGAGTGCAAGCTCCAGAATTACTTACCTGATTCAAATCCAAGCACAAGATGCAAGATATCCCTGTACCAAATGGTTAAAATCATATAATATCACATCACACTAATATTATAAAGGCGAAAGTTTGTATGTGTGTGTGTGTGTGTGTGTGTGTGTGTTTGTTACTCCTTCACGCAAAACCTACTGGACGGATTTGACTGAAATTTGGAATGAAGATAGATTATATATACCCTGGATTAACAGATAGGCTACTTTTTATCCCGGAAAATCTAAGAATTCCCGCGGGATTTTGAAAAACGTAAATCCACGCGGACGAAGTCGCGGGCATCAGCTAGTACGTAATATATTTCAGAACAAGCTGATGCCCGCGACTTTGTCCGTGTGGATTTAGGTTTTTAAAAATACCGTGGGAACTCTTTGATTTTTCGAGATAACAGTAGCCTATGCTTATGTCCAGTCTCTCCATGCAAAATAATCACGTCGATCCGTTGCACCCCTCGCGCCTCTTTCAGTCTCTACCCGCCTTCGCCACTCCTGTCCCGCTGGCAAGTAACATACCGATTTCAAAGCCCAATGCAAATAGGGATGAATGAAGCAAGCGGCCGCGGCATCGCGTCTGTTTAGTTGTTCCTCTTTCTAACCGATTTATTAGGCCACTTTTTAAATGACCACGAGTTAGGAATGCAATTCTTTACAGCGTCAGGGTTGTGGAGTTGGGGCTTCGAGTTCAAAAATAGTGTTTACAAAAGTTTTTACAAACTCTTTATACTTATTAATCTATAATATAAAAATGAATCACTAAATGTGTTGCTCATCGCAAATCTCGAGAACAGGAGAACCGATTTCGCTAATTCTTTTTTATAATATTTCTTGAAATACGAGGTAGGTTCTTACTTCTTACGGAGATAAATTTAAAAAAAAAATTTAATCGACTGTTAGGCGGAACGAAGTTCGCCAGGGCAGCTAGTTAGTTAATATAAAAAGTTTTTAAAAACTCGACTACGTGTTTCACTCTTCATCTATTCTTTCGATATAAGTATAGAAATCTGAGGCACAGGTAATCTGCCTAAAGCTAATCGCACAACACGTGACGAGAGATGAAATCAACGCATTTTTCGTGTTCGATCAACACATCATTATTCATATACAACGATATTTTAGGTGATAACACGTGCTGTTTACGTCATCCCCAATGTCCGAATTTCAAAATGTATAGGTATTCACCACCCACGGCTCGATTGTACTGTACCTACCGATTGTTGATCTGAGATCTCCTCTCTATCCTCCTCGCGTATCATATGACAAGGTCACAATCAATTGAATTGTGCCTATCAACAATAAATAAAAATGAATCGCTGAGTATGTTGCTGATCGCAAATCTCGAGAACAGCTAAACCGGTTTCGCTAATTCTTTTTTTTTCAGCTAGTCAACAATAAAATTTAGTTGTTCAGAGGCGCGTAGATACAGCGTAAGTGACAATAATTAGTTAGCAGACGCCGGCGGGTGGTCGGCGGTTAACAATTAGCCCGGCGGGTGGCCGGCGGCGCTGCGACATTCATTCTGTCCAATAAATTACACGATTCAAAGGTCTTTCATAGGATTCAGTGAGCTTCTATGTACTTAGCTGTTATTGCTATGAGCGCTTGCTTAATCTTTATCGAAATATATAAAAGGAAATGGTGACTGACTGACTGACTGACTGACTGATCTATCAACGCAGAGCTCAAACTACTGGATGGATCGAGCTGAAATTTGGCATGCAGAAAGCTATTATGATGTAGGTATCCGCTAAGAAAGGATTTTTGAAAAACCCCTAAGGGGGTGAAATAGGGTTTGAAATATGTGTAGTCTACGCGGACGAAGCCGCGAGCATAAGCTAGTTCTTACATAAAGAAGTATCAGGGCTATTTATTCATTATTTTTTACTAGATGATAACCACGACTTTGGCCGGGTGGATTTTGGGTTTAAAAATCCCGTGGGAACTCTTTAATTTTTCCCGAATAAAAAGTAGCTAAGTTCTTCCCTGGGGTGCAAGCTATCTCTGTACCGAATATCGTCAAAATCGGTTTAACCAATGGGTCGTGAAATCTAGCAGATAGACAGACAGACAGACTTTCGCAATGCATAATAAGTATTAGTATAGATGGATGTATGGATTGTTAAGGTATATTTAATTACAGATTACACGACCCCAAAAAAGGAATGTAATGTTTTCTGAGTTCATGTACTATGTGTTTTTTTAGGGTTCCATACCTCAAAAGGAAAAGAGGAACCCTTATAGGATCACTTTGTTGTCTGTCTGTCTGTCTGTTTGTCCGTCTGCCCGTCATTAATTAAGTAACAGGGAGCAGAATCAGCAGAATCCTAGGCTGGTTCCTTCATAGCCGTTCATAGTAAACAATAAACATCATAAACATTCAGCAATAATGCCGAGTTTCGAGACCGTTATTAAACTGATATTAACGTTTACATACTTTGTTACGCAGTTTATAATTTACAGTTTCATTTAAATTTTGTTTGCAGCCTTTGGGCGTTTGTGAACTCATCCGCGATTTTACGGATCTGTGAAGAAAATACGAATCGAATGTACCTACGTATTTGTTTAACGGTCGAATACGGATGAGTGCACAAACGTCTTTAGACTAATTAGCCTTAAATTAATCGTATTAGTATGTTTACTAGCTTTGGTGCTATCCCCTTGTCTCGCGTTTAAATTAAACAGGTAGTTTGTGAGTTTACATGTAGGGGGTAATCTCCGAAAATCTTTGATATATGTAATAATCTATAAATTATATAATAGGTATGTATCGCAGACAAAGTCACGGGCAAAAACTATAAGTATCTATATAAAAGCAGAGAATGACTGACTGACAATATCAAGGTAGTTAGGTACAGCACAAAACCGTGGGGTCCGGCGGGGTCTAGAAATGCTCTTCCTACCGAGAAGACCCAGCAAGAAACTCAGAGGTTGCTCTTCTAAAATAGGTATTCAGTTCACAATATTACTATACCATCACTGCGCGTCGATAAAGTTCTATTTGCGAATTCAGAAAATACGATTTAAGCATACTCAGCAATGGATTTAAGTATGGGCTCACGAATAGGGAGGCAAATTTTGGAGGGGTGGCAAAATCTGAAGGGCATATGAAATACAAAATCAATCGGTTTGCTTGGTGACCGTGACATGAACAAATTTATATAAGCGCTTTATATTCGTTTTAATGTTTCAAATGGATTTTAAAATTTCCAATCCAATCCATCAGCCTGTGTGCGTTAGCTGCTAGACATAGGCCTATTTAAGAGCGCGCACCACTAAATACGGTCCTCGACCTTCCTCATCCACCCGCTTCCCACCACCTCTTTTTTTCATTGCGTGATAGGCTTGCATTGATATGATGAGGTCTAGATTGCAGTGCACTTGCTTAAAAGATGTCTATTCACTCTTGATTTAAAGGTATTTAGGTTATACGTGGCAGAAAACCTTGTGCTGGGCTAGAAGTCGTTCTATACTGTGCTTACTGATGATTGGTCTCTACTCCAGAACACGTCTGCTGTCAGTTTTGTGTCAGACATGCCTATTGCCTATTGCCACTGCAGCTGGCTAATCCTTTGAGCTATGTCAGTCGCTTTTGTTCTTCTCCTCGTTTCGGATTTTATCCCTGAAAGATACCCAACACAGCTCGCTCCATAGCGCACTGAGTACCTTTTGGAAACATGGACACACTGCCCAGGGCTGTAGCGCTCTATGAAAGTGTTTCCGCTCCATACATAATTAAAATTTAGTTTGTTTAATTGCACCGTAAAATTCGTTTGTGTTTGATGCGTACGCTGCCTCACGTGTGCAATAATGGACTGTTTAAGTCACACGTGTCGTAATATACTATTAATACACGGTCTTACTACACGAAATTGCTGCGACGTGTTGTGAATATAAATTGTGTCCGCCCGGACTCCAGAATATAAACACTGCGTAAAATTAAACATGTCAAGCGCAAGCTGCTCTGCCCCTGACACAATAGCTACCTATGCAATAACTACAGAGTAGGCATAGTTCGCGACATGTCAAGATGCGCAATCGGGGTATAAGGCGGGGGGGGGGGAGAGGGGGGGGGCGCCCCCACACCCGCACGTCACCTGCGCTATCCTGCACCAGGTTAGCACGGGGGCTGTGCGGGGCGTCCCCACCCCGATAGCCATCTCCACCTGTCCCGTACTATACATATTACGACTGTTTATGCTTCATTCTACTTTGACAATGGTAGTATTTGAAAATGATGACTTTTGGAAATAGATCCTTTATTAAATAGGTAGGTATAAGGTGCCAATATAAAATCTAGGTAAGTACAATTTGCTCCAACAAACACGATCAAATAATATTACCTATCCCTTAACGCTGTTGATTTCGGAGACATTTGGAAAAATCGGATTTCTGTAGGTATAACGATAAAAGTTATACAAAATCCTTAGCTGACATCAAAGGAGGACTCGGCTCTATAGAAACTTTTTTTACTCCGAAAATTTGTCTGTGGCTTATCGATAAAAGGTTTTTGTACGAGTAGTTATTGTGTAGCGGCATATTAAGTAGGTAACGCGTGCAGAAATCTGTCGACGGCAAATATCTATTTGTGATTCTGATTTATTATTTCGCGAACTCCAAATTTATTTTCGGGAAATAATTTCCACCCAATCTCCTGAGACGAGATAAACAGTATTTTTTTCTCTCTTTAAAAGAATATTAGCCATGTTAATAATGACTAATATTCCCCTTTACTCTCCAAGTAAGCGTCAAGCTTGTGCTGGGAGACGTACGACAATAGTGCAACGGACGGGGATTGAACCGTCGACCTTTCGGTTTTCAGTCCACTCCTTTACCCGTTGACCTAGGCCTCAGTATTTATGTAGGTACATTGCCTAGCTGTGCTATTGCGAGCTGTGATAGCCTAGTGGTTAGGACGTCCGCCTCCTAATCGGAGGTCGGATATTCCTATGTGCAAAATTTCAGCTTTCTAGCTCCAAGGGCTAGGTTAATCAATACTTATAATAAAACTGTAACAGGTCAAATTCTGTACATTAAAGATATTTTGAAAATTTTTTTTCGAGGGCACTCTATAATCGATACTGAACCCAATTTTTTCATTTTTGTCTGTCTGTCTGTCTGTCTATCTGTCTGTCTGTCTGTCTGTCTGTCCGTCTGTCTGTCTGTATCACGGCCGCGCATCACGCTGAAACTACTGAATGGATTCCAATGAAACTTGGTACGATTTGAGGTCATACTATGAGGAAGAATATAGGATACTTTTTATCCCGAAATTCAGCATGGTTCCCGTAGGAGAGGGGATGAAAGTTAAAATGTATACCGAGTTGTAATTCATTAACGCGTAGTCCGATTTCATTCATTCTTTTTTTGTTAGAAAGGGGATATTTAAAAAATTGTTCTGTAAATATTTCAAGGTCATTGGTTTTTAACCGACTGTCAAAAAGGAGGTGGTTCTTTTTTCTACATCGATTTTTTCGAGGTTTCTGGACCGATTTGCAATTTTTTTTTTAAATCAACAAATAAAGTTTTCGTGGTGTTCACATAAAAAATTCTGGATTCAACTCCTTAATCCTGATGCTGCAGGGTTACTGCCCGCCTGAGTTATCAAGATTCAGGAAGTGTTCATAGTGAATTCATATTGTAGGTACCAAGCAACGACTTTATTCTCAGACTTCAAGTCTCAACTCCTCAACCCTGATGATGTAGGGTACAGCACTCCTAAACTATAATGTTTCAGGAACTGCGGATGACGCAAAATTATTTTAGGTACCAAGCATAGGCTACATCATTGAACTTCGGATCCTAACTCCTCAATCCTGATGCTGCAAAGTACTGAAGTCCTAAATCGTGGGGATTTTAGAATTTCTGATAGTGAATTGATATTTAAAAAAAAATTATTTGAATCGACTGTTAGGCGGAACGAAGTTCGCCGGGTCAGCTAGTCAATGATAAGTCAGAACTTTTTATGAAGATAGCACTAAGTTATAAGGATTTTATATTTTGACTACCTTATACTCGTAATTTCGTCCGCATGGACTACATAATTTCAAAGCCCTATTTCACCCCTTTAGGGGAACGTTATGCCTGTCATAATAGCTATGTATCTGCATGCCAACTTTCAGCCCGATCCGTCCAGTAGTTTTAGCTGTGCGTTGATAGATTTGTTAGTCAGTCTGTCACCTTTTCCTTTTATATACCTATTTAGGTAAACCTAACCTGGGTGCGTTTGTAACCTTTATAGTACCTACCTAATTAATTATCCCCACATTACATTGTTATTTTACAAATTCCACAATTGACAGTCAAAAAGTGACACAATCCCGATTCTCTAGTCTCTCTCTAAACTAAATTTAGAGTATCTGCATCCTTTTCTTTTTACTACTGCAAAAAAAGGAACGGAACAAGACTTTCACATTTAAAGACTCTAAATTTTAGTGCACAATAGAAATTGAAACAGTAGGTTTGCGACTGCGCGCTAAAATCACGGGTTTTACCATCTAAAAATTAAATTTAGAACTGTCAAACTGTGTCTGTCCTTTTCATATTACATTAGTAAGAAGAGCATGCGAATAGTCTAAAATAAGTTTGTGCTCAGAATCGGTGCCAATGGCACCTACCAAACCAACTGTGAAATCCGCACGGTATGCGGGAGTCGATTGCCCACTGCCTGAACGTACTTTAAAACATAAGTATATTATTAAGTACGAGATGTATACATATATTAACGTGTTCAAACGTATGTAATATACGAGTACATAGATTGGCGATTCGTGCTAATTCAGGTCCCATATCCCGGGATCCACCTTGACGAAGCCTTAAATTATTTGCTTTCTTCTTAATTAAAACATCTAGGTACGAGAACTCAGAATAAGTAGGTACTAAATTACTACAAAGAGAGACATGACTCTTGAATGTAATCGAGTGGACGGGTCTCAGTCATTTATTGCCTCCGGTCGCCGGGGTTGAATGATATCTTTATATCGACATTGAACTGTACTAGGGAGACGGAATTCACAGCCGTTTTAATTACATTGTTCACTCTCGTTCTAATGGCATTAATTATTAACTAGCTTATGCTCGCGACTTCGTCCGCGTGTACTACATTACTATACCTACTAATATTATAATTGGTAAAATGTGTCTGTCTGTCCTTTAGGTACATACCTTAATCGCCAATCCGACATAAATGGGCCAGAACTTGCTTCCAATTAGCAGGCTTGTTTACTTTTGATATAATTTCTAATTGCTTTATTTATATTATACTTCAAAAGACTCGCCGTTGAAACTAAGATTCGATTTTGAGAAATTCCAACACACAAACGAAGTAGGTAGCAGGAAAAGGCTAGTCGACAAAGATATTAAATCCATATCCATATAATGTAATATGCGATAGTGCGAAAGTGTGTCTGTCTGTCTGTCTGCTAGCTTTACACGGCCCATCCGTTCAACCGATTTTGACGAAATTTGGTATAAGGATAGCTTGCATCCCGTTAAAGGACATAGGGTACTTTTTATCCCGAAAAGCAAAGAGCTCCCGCGGGATTTTGAAATAACCTTAATCCACGCGGGCGAAGCCGCGGGCATCACTTATTTACGAATTAGCGACCCGCTCTAATTCACACGGGTAGCTTAGCATAATTTTCGTAGGGATCTCTAATTAAAAAAATATAGACGTCACTTAGGAATAATGTAACTTTCTTCTGGGATATTCGAATTATATAGATATTGACGTTTTATAGATGAGAATAAAACAAGTTAGGAATATACACATTTTAATGACTTATTTAAAAAGTTTTTCAGCAACTCATAATAACCGACTTGTCGCACTTTCGTTTGACACACGATTGACGAATGTTATGCTACAAACCTTATGACACCAATTAGGGGTTGCCAGATAATCATTCTAAAAGCTGACAAATGTTTCTATTGCTAGACTAATAAACTTAAAAAGATATTAGTTTTTTTTCATTATAGTAACTTTGGACGCGAGGCCAAAATAGGTATTTTGACGGAATAGTAACGAATTCAGAGAAAAGAGAAAAGTCCGTCCTCTCTTATCGGTCCGTCCTCTCGAACCTGTACTGTACCTACTTACCTAATAGTAATAAAATGATCATGGTGGAAACATTAGGATGACAGCGTTGCATGTCGACGTCCATTCAACTCGAGCACTTGCAATAAGAGAATGGTCATTTGAGGTACTCTCAGACTCAATGGGAACCAATAAAACTAATTACCTTTTGCAGTCGTGCTCGTCCGGAAGAAATCCGAGCTCAATATACCAACATAAATTTATAGGAATTTAATTTTCTATTTATTTCAAAGGTGCCCAAGCTTTTTTTAAATCTGATATTTTACGGAGCTTTTATAGATGACCTATATGGTTATACCTACCAGCCCCATCGTTACATATCAATTAAAACAATTTAATTAAAACAATTTGAGAGGATCACTAAATTTAGGTAATTTTAACGATAGAGATACTTAGCGACACTATCCCATAGAAAATTTGGATTCCAACTCCTCAATCCTGATGCTGTATAAGACCTGACCACAAAAAATGATGGGATTTAGAAACTGTCTGTAAAAAATTAAATATAACTTTCATTGGCGTAATGCTCAAAGGTTTTTAAAGCTAGAGTTGAAAATACCAATAGGTATCCATAACATTTAAAAGTTCATACGTTTGTGTTTCTGTGGTTAGGAATACATTATGCCAATAAATAGCAAGCCATCATCAACTTTACCACATCTCATCACAAACGGGAGAGTCCCTTTTCGTTATTTCGGTAGGAAAGGCATTCCGAACCAGTGGTAGATGCATCCGACTATTCGTAAGTACTTGTAAAAGTTTATTCGAATAAAAAAGATTTTTATTTATTTATTTTATTAAATGTTTAAACTTTGTGTGTTCGGATCCAAGTCTATCTTATTTCTACTAACCTAGCTTTATTAAGAGCGTACGTAGGGACACTTCTCTTAAATCTTTTCTATGGTCCGGTCGGTATTGACTTGACTTTATTACCTACTTGGTTACTGAGCTTCAAGGAAAAGCTTGTTTGTTGTTGTTTGGTTTGGAAAATGCTCTATTTCCCAAACCAAACAGTTTATTATGATAGGGAAAGAAAATCCGGAATAAAATTGCGCTCCACTTTCCATTTTCCCATTTCCGTCAATCTTCTATGTATTTTTATGTAATTAGGTACATATATTAAAAATGTGTCTTTGTTTGCTCCTTATGGTTCCATCATCCGATTGCGATGAATTACTAAACTTAGTATAGTTGTTGTTCGGACTTGTGGGAAAGTTTCTGACATAGTGCCATCTACGTATATCCATCAACCATCATAGGTGGCGTACGAGTCCTTCATACAAAGTGGCATTGTATTATATTGTAAAATATACCGGGTATTAATCAATGTGCTAGGTAGTAATTACTTAGGTAATTTAAAAATAAAATATTATTCGAAATCTTAATAGGAGAGGAAATCTTAATTGGAAGGACAGAAATAAGTATAATATAGAACATACTAACAAGCTTGTGGTAGGTGTATAATATCATGGACTTCCGCAAAATATCGCTTATTTAAATCATCTCTTTTTAGTCCATAGGCGGGACTCGAGTAAATAATACTTAATTGAGTTTTTGTGCAAGTAAATAAAATTATCTACGACGGGAGTTGACGATAATGTCAATTTGTATGGCGACATTTTCAATACCACTTGGGGCGCTGTTAATTTTCCCATACTTAAGTAAAATTGACGTTTCTCGCGAATACTATAGGGTCATTGAATAGGAGGAATCCTAGGAACATAATAACTTATTTCATTTCATTGCAAAGTTCTATGGAACAGTCTATGCTCTATAGGTAAATGGTTACTTTGTTTTATTAATCAAAAATATCTAATACATGGCGCAGCCGGTAGGATACGCACAACCTATGCTCCCTGAGGGAGTTTTCGATTCGGTTTTCGATTTTGTACGCGGGGGCTTTGACTGTACTAAAATTTCACACAACGTGCGAGCGGCTAATAGCGTGTTTTCATGCAAAAAAGTACTAAATCTGTTCACGTGGTCATCCCTAACTATTGCAAGCATACTCGTCACGTTTGAACCAACCCTTACCGTCCATAAAGAGTTAATCCCTAGCGATAAGCCAAAGGGTCATCGCTCTCGAGTTTACGCCTCATAAAGCAAATAAACGATATAAGCGAGCGACATTTCAGCGATAATAAAACACGTTAATGGTGGCTGAATTAAATAATTCTTTATTAGTTAAGTACTTGTATGGCTAAACATAAAATGCATTTCAGGAATGGAATCCCCTTATGAAAAGGAATGGTGTTATAAAATTTGGTCCCTTGCCACTATGATAACTTAGGGAAGGTATCTATTTTTTTTAGGGTTCCGTATCTCCAGAGCAAAATGGAACCCTTATAGGGTCACTTCTTTGTCAGTTGTCTGTCTGTCTATCTATCTATCTGGCGTGCCTGTCAAGACCCGTCAAGGGAATTAAAACCTATAGGGTGAATAGGGCAAGTAGCATTCTCTATATACGCGGTATTCTATTAGAGGTCTTATATTTAACCTCAGTTTATGGGCAATAAAGCTTCCCAATTCCCAGCGCTGCTCATAAGTCTGAGTAGCCGCGATAAAGGACCTAATGTGGACATAATCTTAATGAATCCTCGTCTCCAAGCTTTATCTACGACTCTGTGAGCACAGGGATATTGCGTGCTCTCACTTGTAAGCATCTCGCGAGATACCTACCTAATTAATCTTTTGTACGTACACATTCTAGCATTGTGTCTAGTCCTGGTATTAACTTGAATATTTTGCTTCTAATTCTAAACCCATGTTGGCTATCATCATCGGACGGACGAACGGACGGACGGACAGACAGACAGACAGACAACAAAGTGATCCTATAAGGGTTCCGTTTTTCCTTTTGAGGTACGGAACCCTAAAAAGTGATTAGTAAATCATTTGTTCATAGCTGTCCGCACCGACAGAGAACTTTCGCGGCCGTTGAAAAAATCGTCCATGTGCGATCATTCTTTTTCGTTGTTATTAACTCAATTAACTTGCTATCTCTATTAATGTTTTTCTAACTTTTTGTTTTGTGATTACAAAAGTGGCACAATTTATCTAAGTTTGTGTTGGACAATAAAATTAGTTTATTATTGTTCATTAATTATTCCTTTTTGTAACGTTGAAAGGTCCGCTAGAAACAGACTAAACAAAAAACCATTTAATAAATTACACTTTTTATAAATTACGGTATAAAGCTTTCTTTAGATACTTTCACGAAAAAAGGTAAAGTAAAACGTCTCGCGTTAGTCGGTGATAAATGATGTGCGTTGTTCACTTCACTTGAAATGATAATAACGCTTCAAGAGGCATCTCAGTTTCAGGCTTGAGCAAGTTTCATCAACGATAAGTACCTAGGTAATCTTTTGGTAGAGCTACTCATTCAGCAGGTTTTTCATAATCCATACTAATATTATAAATGCGAAAGTGTGTCTGTCTGTCGTCTGTCTGCTAGCTTTTCACGGCTCAACCGTTCAACTGATTTTGACGAAATTTGGTACAGAGATAGCTTGCATCCCGGGGAAGGACATAGGCTACTTTTTATCTCGGAAAATTGAAGAGTTCCCACAGGATTTTTAAAAACCTAAATCCACGCGGACGAAGTCGCGGGCATCGTCTAGTATAATATAAAAGGACGCTATATATTATGTTCAAAGTTAAAATCTTAAATATAGGCAATAATATTATGGTCGAAAAGTTTTACTTCTTTTAGCATTTTTTTCTTTTCCTTTTTATCATCATAACTAACCTATCACCGCGCGCTCGCGCCGGCTCATTACAGAATGAGAGTGGTTTCGCAATAGTCCACCAAGCTAGCCAAGTGCGGATTGGCAGACCTCACACACCTTTTTATATCCTCTACCCTAAGGTTGCCTGGAAGAGATCGCTATTTTAGCGATAAGGCCGCCTATTGTACATGCTGTATTTGTTATATGTCTATTGTTTTTGTTTTGGTGTACAATAAAGCATATTTTACTTACTTACTTACCTTTGAGAACATTACGGAGAATTCTCAGGTATGCAGGTTTCGTCGCGATGTTTTTCTTCACCATTATAGCCAGTGATATTTAATTGCTTAAAACGCACATGTCTAACTCTGAAAAGTGGGTGCCCCGTGCTCGGGATCGAACCCCCGACTTCCCGAACAGGAGGCGTACGTCTTAACCACTAGGCTATCACGGCTCTTTTGCCATGTGTGTTATTTATTTATGTCCACTCAGATATTTTTTATCGATATTGATGGTCGACGATCGATTTATGATATAATAGGTAGCTTTCCACGACATCGATCGACGTTGATCGATGGTATCAAACTAAAACTAAAGTTTATAGTCTAAACAAATCCGAAATATTATAATTATGCGAAAATAAGTCGTCTGTTATTCATCTATTCACGACTTACCTAACTAACCGCTGAAATCTTGACAAAATTTTGCATAGAGATAGCTTACCGGGCCACGGAAAATCAAAACTCGGGATTAAAAAAAAGTTAACTATTTAAGTGTATGTCAAATTGTTTTTTTATTGTTTCCAGGGTAGAAACAGCAGAAAACTATGGCGGACTGTCGAAGTAGCGGTGGCGATGGATGTTCTGGCCCTGATGGAGTAAGTTATAATTATTATTTTTCAATAACTAGGTATAAGAATGTACTTAATATCCGTTTTGACGAACTCTATGGTGCAATGGTATGCTCTGGCGGGCCCGGTTTTATTTCTAGGGATGGAATTTACAAAATCCTTCGTCTTAAAATTAAAATTTCAAGTCCTTACCTAATACCAGCGGTTCAGGTTATGCATTAATAGATCAGTTAGTCAGTCAGGACAAGTTTTTTTAATATGAAGGAATATGTAGGTATATAATATGTAGGTAGGTGCTATGTTTACGTTTGCCTACCTGTAGAGAAATTATTTTAGAGACGGTTCTCGTCTTCTTTCTTTCCAAAACTTATTTACTACTACGCAATACGCATACTTTACTCTATCGATTACCAAAACAATTTAATTACTAAAAGTATTCTAAAACAATAAGTGCGAGTTCAATTCCTGAACTGTTTATTGAGGTTTTTTTAAATCTTTGCGTGCATTTTTTATTTTCCTTTTACGACTCTTAAGACCACATACCTCTTGGAGTACCTACCTACGAGTATATCTCATTTCTCAACTAAGTACTAAGTACTTAAATTTTCGCCTCACTGAACGCTCTCTGTTCAGAACAGCCACTTACTGATATTAAAATACACAATACAAAAACATTTTTGCTAGGAACACATCGCCAATATCTATTTGTTACTGAAATTTAATTATAAAACCACCAAAACAATCGTACAAAATTCTCCACAGTGGCGAGTGTTTGCGATCGCTAAGTGTGGGGTGGCGCTGGGTGTAGGGTGTAAGTGGGTGTAGACTGTAGACTGAAGGGTGCAGCTCCTTCACCCAGATCAGTCTGTTACAAGCCGTGGTTAATAGGTTAAGGACTGTTCTATTTATTTACCGACAAAACAAATAGAGCTTGCAATAACTCTATGCTTTGTTAGATACGCAGCTACTTAATCCAGCTCGGTAGTTGTGCACTACTATCACTACCCATATTATTATAAATGCGAAAGTGTGTTTGTTTATTGGTTTGTCTTTCAATCACAGCAACGGAGCAAGGATCGATGTGATTTTTGGATTGATAGGTGTTTAGTTAAAGACCTGAAGAGTGACATCTGTTACTTTTTATCAGAGCGCTAAAGCATCCAATCACCGCACAATAAATACTGGCTATGCTGCAATGGCTGCAATGGCTTGTATAGTACGGTATAATAACATTGTAAATTGAAAAATTAAAAAGAGCAACCGCCGAGTTTCTTGCTGGTTCTTCTCGGTAGGAACGGCATTCCGAACCAGTGGTAAATTAAACCTGACTATTCATAAGCACTTTTAAAAAGTTTACATGAATAAAAAAAACATTCTATTCTATTCTATTCTATTCTACTGCTGCTCAGGCAATATAACAATATGCCAATCAGCTGCTACATCTATACTTTCATTATTCCCTTTTCTTACGGGTTAGAAGCTAAATCGATCCAGGGCATAGAAACAGTTTGCGAACAATTTTTTTTCTATGCCGTACTGTCATAGTCGGGTACATAGTTCTTTTATAATAAACTAGCTTTTGCTCGCGACTTTGTCCGCGTGGACTACACAAATTTCAAACCCCTATTTCACCCCCTTAGGGGTTGAATTTTCAAAAATCCTTTCTTAGCGGATGCTTACGTCATAATAGCTATCTGCATGCCAAATTTCAGCCCGATCCGTCCAGTAGTTTGAGCTGCGCGTTTATAGATCAGTCAGTCAGTCAGTCAGTCGGTTAGTCAGTCAGTCAGTCAGTCAGCCCGTCACCTTTTCCTTTTATTTATTTAGATTGCTATTAAAAACGATAAAAAGTAGTGTCAGCAAGAATAGCACGAGAGATTCGCAATTGCAGCGAGGTCACCGATTTTTCGTGGAGTTTTCCGCACCAGCCACCACCCCTCCCCACACTAATAGTTATAGCAAACAATACATAAACGAAGTATTTCTATAGGAAACGGTACAAAAGTACCACTGAAATGTACCGTGTAAAGAAAAGCTGTAGTACTTAAATGAAATGGCACGGTACGGTAGTCAAGAACTTTTCCAAACCTAACGACGAAGTTTGACTGATTTCCAATTTTTTTTTGACAAAAATCAATTTGTATCTCTCATGGCGGGGTTTCATTAGCAATATTCGCCGTAGCACGCTAATGAAGCCCCGCCTTACGATTGCACATTGCGGCACTGTCGGTAAACGGGCGCGCATCAAAGGGTAAATCGTAGTCCAAATTCCACGGATACGTACGAAGCGATATGTCTCCTCATTTCTAATTCGAACCGCTAAGATTTGGAACACCCTTCCAGCATCAGTTTTCCCCTCCAATCATAATATGGCTACCTTCAAGTCAAGAGTGAATAGGCATCTTCTAGGTAAGCGCGCTCCATCTTAGGCTGCATCATCACTTGCCACCAAAGCGGTAGTCTATAAATTTAAAAAAAAATAAGGGTTTTGTCGTAGACAAGAACATCGCGTTTATCCGTAGACGATGTTTTTGGTGCAACAACGCGACACGAATATTCACCCGCTAATGCAGCCCCAACATCAGACAATGGACCACCAATTACCACTATTTGGCGATTGAAAAATCAGCCCCTAATCCTTTTCTCTTCTCTTTTCAATGCTCAGTCACTCAGCGGGCGATGGCCTGTAGCCAGACGTGCTAGGTATTTAGATAAATACATGTAGGTACATACAAATAACTTGTTATAAGCTTATTAAAGAACTAGCTTATGCTTCGTCCGCGTAGACTACACAAACCCTCTATAAAGCCCCTTAGGGGTCGAATTTTCAAAAATCCGTTCTTAGATATCTACGTCATAATAGCTATCTGCATACCAATTTCAGCCCGATCCGTTCAATAGTTTGAGCTGTATTCTTTGATAGATCAGTCAGTCAGTCAACTTTTTTTAAATAGATTGGAGTAAAAATGTCTAATCAGATAGGTATTAAAATTACGAATACATGATCGATGCTAAATGAAAACCAATCTTACATTCAGCCCATCAGGTATAAAGATTTCCACTTCAGAGGTCACAGAAATTATGAAGGGATGACCGATCACTTTGAAGTCCTAAGTCCTACCTACCTATTGAGAAGGCTTGACCTTGTCATAATATTAAAGTTAAGAAATAAAACTGACTAGTTGACCCACCCCGACTTCGCACGGGGAGTTACCACCTTACCGACAAACCACCGTGCCGCCAAGCGATTTAGTGTTCAAGTACGATGCTGTGTAGAAGCCAAAAGCCAAGCCAAACGCATGATACCAAAGCCGCCATGTTAAATCCGACTGTGACGTCACATGAATTGCAATTGTAATCATAGATAACACACTATAATTGTAATGTAAGTATTTCACTGGGAAAACATCGTTGTTTACCAATTCGTGTGACGTCATGACAGCTCAAAGATGGCGGGTAGCCTTTTCGCGGCGAAATTTGAAATGCAAAATTTAAACGCATTTTCATTGCACTTATCGATCGAATAAAGTTTTTGTAATTTTTTTGGTAGGTAAGTAGTTTACTATCAATTTAGGATCAAATTAAGACACTTTTCATAAAAAATAAATAAAAAAAAGGGTGGTACCCTAGTGTATAATAGCCTCGACTTAATAAACACATGACTAATAGACAAATTCGCAGCCTCAGCTAGTCTAGCTAATAAATAGAGTCGACCTCAATAGCTAGTGATGTGTGGTGAGTGATGAATCGATGATCGATGGCATATAAAGTATTTCTATCTATCACGCGTGTTCATGATAAATCGGAAATGTTGCGCCCTAAGGACTCGATATATAAATTATCTATATTAAATGCTGAGAGGGTGTCTATCATTGACAGTGATCATTTTAGTTTGTTTCCAGCCATAGGAGACAAAGTCGATTTTGATGATAGGGCAAAAAGATCTTATTTTAACGCCTTAACTTAACCCAGTATTTATGCACATTCACTGACTTAAAAGGCGTTATAACATTATATCCTAATTCCTAATGTAATATTATAAATGTGAAAGTGTGGATGTTTGGATGTTTGTTACTCAATCACGCAAAAACGGCTGAACGGATTTTGATGAAATTTGGAGCAGAAATAGATTATACCCTGGATTAACACATAAGCTACTTTTTATCCCGGAAAATCTAGCTAGTGCTTCTATAAATAGTCGCCACATACCTGTTCAGGAGAACAGGTATGTGGCGACTGGCGTACCGTTCATCCTCATAGAAACATTAGGTATTATGGGCGCGGCTAACATTAAATTTTTGTTATTTTGTAGAACGCATTTACACAATGTGCAACAACAAATCGCGCCGATTTAGAGTTATGAGGCGGGTTGTTTGTGGTCTCAACCGATTTATTGTTTAGTTACGACTGCAAAAACAGTTTCTGTGCAATAAATTACTTACCGAGTTAGATTTTACTGAGACGGAGACTACAAATGTTGTAATAAACTATTACCACTAGTTGTACGGTTTTTCATTCATACACAAAAATTTCGCTTATCGAACTACTTAGACTGGGGGCACAAGATGCGTTGCGGCGCCGCACCGCAAAGATTTCACCCTATCAGCGGGCACACGAGCGGTGCGGCGCCGCAACGTTGTTATGTCGCAGGCCGCAGCCGCGCCGTAGCAGCGTTGGACAGTATGTTAATAAAAACAACTGAGCGGTGCCGCTCCGATATCACGCCTCGGCGGTTGCAAGCACACGAGTTGCAAGTCCGGTGCGACGCCGCTGCGCATCGTGTGACATGCCACAAATATTTCTATGTAAGAGAACGACGCAGCGACACCGCTCCGGCGCCGCATCGTCGCCGCAACGCATCGTGTGCCCCCGCTCTTAGGTACTTATACAAATTATAGTTTTCGAGAGGCAGATGTCTGTTCGTCGGTAATAAGTACCCTGGACAGCAAATAAACCGGGCCACCCGCTACCTGGAACACTGATTAGATTTTCTTAAAAAGTACAAAACTTATAACTATCCAAATTATAGGTACCTACCTACAGAAAGTGCGTTTCATGATGATTAAAATGAATGGAAATTCATTGGGATTAATCAATTGATTAAGTGTTTATTAAGTTTTCCAGCTCGTTACTAATCATGAATTCCAGTGTATTACTACTAGGTACTTATTTAGAACATTGCAGACTCTGCTTACTAATAAATTCAATGTAAGTAGTATTGGAGTAGTATATAGAAGCTGTGATAGCCTAGTGGTTAGGACGTCCGCCTTCTAATCGGAGGTCGGGGGTTCGATCCGGGCACGCACCTCTAACTTTTCAGAGTTATGTGTGTTTTAAGTAATTAAATATCACTTGCTTTAACGGTGAAGGAAAACATCGTGAGAAAACCTGCATGCCTGAGAGTTCTCTATAATGTTCTCAAAGGTGTGTGAAGTCCACCAATCCGCACTTGTCCAACGTGGTAGACTATGGCCAATACCCTTCTCACTCTGAGAGGAGACCCGTGCTCTGCAGTGAACCGGGGATGGGTTGATCATGATCATGAAGTAGTATTGGTACCTCGAAACTAAAGTTGTAAACATGTCAAGCGCAAGCTGCTCTGCCCATGACACAATAAAGTCTACCTATGTAATAACTACATGGTATAGTCCGCGACAGGTCGAGATGGCAATCGGAGTAAGAGACGGTGGACACCCCGCACACCCGCACGTCACCTGCGCTCGCCCGCACCTGGTAAGCGCGAAGTACTGTGGGGGTGTGCGGGGCATTCCCTCACCTATTGCCATTTTGACCTGTCGCGTAGGTACTATAGATAAAGATATTCTTACATAAAAATGCATCAACTAAATTAAATACATATTTTGCCTCTTGCTTGACCATATCCTACCAAATCTAATATGACTTGAAGAAAATTTGTCAAAAGAAACTGACTAATTGATATATTTCTGGTTCTAGCAACTTTTCTTTTCTCTACAACTTTAATAAGCTTTGTCTATAATATGGAGCTTTATACAATATCTTCGACCCCCCACTAAGAATGTTTCTTCAAAAATTTGTTGACGAGTTTGTTTACTTAAAAACTTACAAAGTTTTTATAGGTATAACCTCGTACTTAGTAGCGACAAAAACATGGCCATAATTCTTCAAGGGCTGACCGGGGGGTAGTATTTGGAACGGAATAAAAGAGTCAATACGGCAAAGCTAGTTCCGGTCAGTTCACGTTATCAACATGTTAAATTGTATGAAAACTAACTTTTAAAGACAAAACAATCCCTTTTCAGTCCTAGGCCGGAAGGATAGGGTTTATTTTAGCGTGACATATAGGTATATAGGTATGCGAATGCCTTCTATAGGATGCTAGGGTAGCTGACTCCCAATAAACTAAACTAGAGACACGTGTACCGTTTTAGAAAATAAGTTTCAGTAAGGAGGTACCTATTCCATGTATAATGTCTGTCCGTCCGCCTGTCTATCAGCGGGATGTATCTCGTGAACCGTTATAGGTAGGTAAAGAGTTGAAATTTTCACAGAATGTGTATTTAAAAAAAAATTAAAAGTGTTATTTCTTGTACGATGGTACGGAACCGTTTATAAGCGTGTCTGACTCACACTTAACCAATTTTTGTAAAAAAGGAAAACAAACGTAGAAAAATCCGTTAAAACCTGAACGAATGGCGACAGTTACAGCGCCTGTTGGAAATATTATTGACACCCCATTAACCTGCCGCCCTACCGCGGTTGTTTGACAGCTACAATGTCACGATCGCAATCATCTCTGATTGGTTAATGCTCGCTCACTATTGGCCACAATGCATTGCTGCTCATTGTTGCAACAAGAATCGCACAAATTCAGCCAATTAGAACAATTGAGATTGTAATAATGATTGATGCAGGTTTTAGACAATCGCCCCGCGGGACTGTATAGACGGGTAGCCGATTAGTGTGACATGCCGCCCTGTCCGTCCGTCTGTCCAGTTTACATACAAATGTTTGCAAATTAAACTTTGTTGTGACGGTGGAGACGTATAATCAATTTTAAATACTAATAATATTATAAACTAGGTGATGCCCGCGCCTTCGCATGCTTGGATTAAGGTTTTTAAAATCCCGTGGGAACTCTTTTACTTTCCAGGGTGAAAAGTAGCTTATGCCCTTCCCCGGGATGTAAGCTATCTCTATAGATACCAAATTTCGTCAAAATCGGTTGAAGGGTTGAGCCGTGAAAAGCTAGCAGACAGACACACAGACACACTTTCGCATTTATAATATTAGTATGGATGTGAAAGTGTCTGTCTGTCTGCTACGTTTTCACGGCCGAGCTATTTAACCAATTTCGAGGTTTGGTAGCTACTTATACAATAGCTAGCTTATATCCCGGACATAGACTGTTTATCTCGGATGATCAAAGAGTTCCCACGCGATAAAAAAACTTAAATCCACGTGGAAAAAGTCGGTCGGTAGGTACTGTGACGGAGTACTATCCTGGAGACGGACATTTTTTTTTTTTTTTTAACCTTTATTGCTGATAGTTTTTCTTTTTTAATATTTTTAGTTTTAGTCTTTAGAAAATAGAATTTGTTTTGTTCTTTAGCTATCAGCGTGTCCTCTCGACACATAGGCCTCTTCCAGCAGCTTCCACTTTTGCCTGTCACGCGCTGTCCTTTTCCATGTTGCTCCTCCAACTTTTCTTATGTCGTCTTCCCATCGCCTGTATTGTTTCCCTCTTTTCCTTTGTCCATCTCGAGGTAACCATTCAGTTATTTTCTGTGTCCATTTTTCGTTGCTTTCCCTTGTCATAGTCCTGTCCACCGCCATTTCAACTTTTTAATTGTCTCAAGTATGTCTTGCACTTTAGTGGTATTTCTTATGTCATTCGCTCTCTTCCTGTCGCTTAAAGTGAATCCTAACATACTTCTTTCCATTCCTCTTTGACAAGTTAAAAGTTTCTGCAAGTTTTTCTGCGAGAGGGCCCAAGTTTGACAGCCATAGGTCAGGCATGGGAGGATACAAATATTGAATACTTTCCTTTTGACTGCTATAGGGAAGTGTTTACTTTTCATAACTTCTTTTAGGGACCAGTACCTTTTCCAGGCACAAGTCACTCTTCTTTCTAGTTCTAGGTCAATTTGATCTTTGAAAGAGATAGTTTGTCCTAGGTAGGAGACGGACATAGGTTACTTTTTATTCCGAAAAATCAAAGAGTGCCCACGACATCAAAAAAAAATATTTAGGCGCGGGCGAAGTTTCGGGCATCATGTAGTATCGCTACATAGTAATAGTATAAAATAAAGTTGCTTCCCGCTGTCTGCATGTATGAACGCGTAGATCTTTTAAACTACGCAACGGATTTTAATGCGGTTTTCACCAATAGATAGAGTGATTCAAGAGTAAGGTTTATAGGTATAGTTTAAGTTTCAAAAAATTAGAGATCCCTAGGAAAATTGAAATATCACTGCCACCACATTAGTATCTACACTGCACCCATGCGAAGCCGGGGCGGGTCGCTAGTATAAAATAAAGTCGCTTCCCGCTGTCTGTATGTATGTATGTATGAACGCGTAGATCATTTAAACTACGCAACGGATTTTAATGCGGTTTTCACCAAAAGATAAGAGTGATTCAAGAGGAAGGTTTATAGCTATAGTCTAATTCTCAAAAAATTGGAGATCCCTAGAGAAATCGAAATAATGTGAATTAGGTCGGAAACAAATCCTCTCATTTGAGAGTTTCCGAAGCAATGATACCTCAATGACACCACATTAGTATCTACATTGCACCCATGCGAAGCCGGGGCGGGTCGCTAGTTAATTATAAAATCAATCTGAAAAGACAAGACTGTACTGTATGACGATAAATACTTAGTTAGTTATGCAAAATACTTAGGAAGCGTACGCGATTCAATTAAGGGAATGCTTTCATGTGGAAATTGGAACACTGAACACTCAAACTATTTCATCGGAGTTCGCTCAACTATTTTATGACACGCTTCATAACATCCTGCGCGATTTCCTCGTTTCACAAATGAAAAGATTTAATAGAGTAATATATATATTTATCTAAATATATAAAGGAAAAGGTGACTGACTGACTGACTGAGTGATCTATCAAAGCACAGCTCAAACTACTGGACGGATCAGGCTGAAATTTGGCATGCAGATATCTATTATGACGCAGGCATCGGCTAAGAAAGGATTTTCGGAAATTCAACTCCTAAGGGAGTGAAATAGGGGTTTGAAATTTATGTAGTCCACGCAAACGAAGTTGCGAGCATAAGCTAGTATATGTATAAAATCAAAGCTGATTGACTGACTGACTGATCTATCAACGCACAGCTCAAACTACTGGATGGATCGGACTGAAGCTATTGCGACGAAGAAGTCCGCTAAGAAAGGATTTTTTGAAAATTCAACCCTTAAGGGGGTAAAATAAGGGTTTGAAATTTGTATAGTCCACGCGGACGAAGTCGAGATGTCGAGCGATGAGAGAGTCGCATAAGCTAGTTTCATATAAAATTTCATTATAGAAAGCTTTAAGTACTTAATATATGTAATATGTATATTAATTTAACACACTCACTGCAACTCACTTAGGTACAATGAATAGTTGTTCCTTAAAACAAAACTCCAAACTCCATTCAACGTTGCATTTCTATGTTTCTCATATACTTTCTATCACGAAGTTTCCACGGGAACGGAATTCTTTAATTTCCCTCAATATTAGACTGAGGCATAGCGATGCGAAGCCGGGTTTAGCTAGTGGGAAATAATAACGTAGCATGATACAGGTACAATGAACCAAAAGCTTAATTTGCTATAATCCGCTGAAACAAATCGAATCTGTATAGTGCAACATGCAGCATGTGACATGCACCGCCCGCCCTCCCACTGCTAAACATGCAGGAAAAACCAGCCACCAGGCAATACGCACCACGACTACGCAGCACCACACATATCTCAAAACACACTCGTACTCGTTCTATACAACGACGTAGCATGATTTTGTCGTTACAATAATGAAACAAAAGGCTTGTTATCGCGAGAGCTGATAGATAGCAAAGTTTTAATGCGTTTACACAACGATACCGACGTGTAACGATGCATAAACACCGGCGATACATTGAGAGCTGAGAGCCATCAAGCAAGCAATACGTTCCACCACCACACAACACCCACAAATCCACCAAAACACACTCGACGTACTCCAACGTCTATCGGTTCTTTAAACTATGTGCCCCATCCATTGCTATTTCAGCTTCGGAAACAGTTGGAGACAGGAGATCTGTAGATGAACCAGAGTAACCGACGTAGGTTGGTTACTCTGGTTCGTCCACAGGTCTACTCAATTGTGTTTTGGTCACGAAGAGAAACTCTATCCATCGCCCGCTGAGTGAATGAGCTTTCTTATGAGGCCCATAGTTAGCGACCATATCTCGGAAGTTGGATCACATTATTTATACCTGTGTCAGGAGAACTTTACTAACTTTTAATTTTTTTCCAAATAGCTCATCCATCGGTTACAGATATTTAAAGTTGATCAACAATAATAATTGGTACTCACGATCTTTAATAATGTTAAGTCAATAACACGAAACATATAAAAACTTATAAATAGATTGTAATATGACCGACTGAAGTGGTCATAAAAACACGACGTAAACAGCTTTGCAATTTCATTTCAATTCACACTACAAGGGTTACGTAAGTAGTTGTTGTAAACTACCGATACCTACTCTCATTATTGTATTGCAAATTCAACAAGTAACAATCAAAAAGTGTTTTTTTATTGTTATTATTCAGATACAAGTTAGCCCTTGACTGCAATCTCACCTGGTGGTAAGATGAAATCTAAGATGGATGCTGGTTAACCTGGAAGGGGTATGGCAGTTTTTATTAAACCTAACCCTTTGGTTTCTACACGGCATCGTACTGGAACGCTAAATTGTTTGGCGGTACGGCTTTGCAGGTAGGGTGGTAGCCACGGCCGAAGCCTCCCACCAGACAATGCGTATTACAATAATACCTAATCTGAATGAATGATTTGAGTTTGAGTTTTATGCTGAAAATAGACAGTTTCTTAGGTTTCGTGTAATAAAAATATATGTTATGTTAATATACTACAACATAACTATCACTACTACAAAAAAAACTTCTCTATGTATGTATGTATATACTTCTCTATCGCATTGGTCTGTCTGTAATAACTGTAGTATGTAGGTATGTACTACTTAATAGTCTCAGAAACGATTGCAGGAATATTCATTCGATTTTCAACAATGGATAGACTGATTCTACGAAAAGGTTTCAGGATGATAATTTATAAAAGTTTAGTGGATATACTTGATTGTCGATTTAGTCTATCAAAATTCAGCTACCTGAGAGATTTTCTGGGGAACGCTGCTTGAACTGTATGAAAACTATGTACTATGTAATAGTTTATTTCAAATCGTCCTGAAAAAGTTTACGACGCTTTATGTTCATCTTCTAAGATTAACTCTAGTATAAATAAAATAATAAATAAAAGGAAAAGATGACTGATTGATTGATCTATCAACACACAGTTCAACCTACTGTACGAATCGAGCTCGAATTCGGCATGCAGATAGCTATTATGTCATAGACATTCGCTAAGAAAAGATTTTTTAAAAATTGAACGCCTAAAGGGGTTTGAAATTCGTGTAGTCCACGCGGGCATAAGTAAGTTATAAAATAAGCATAATTTAAAACATGAACGAGTAAAAACCATAAATCATGGTGTTAATGTTAGACTATAAAAACACTCTATAAAATCCTTCATCCATAAAAGCCTCCATGCCAGATAAAAAGTGCAAAAACTCCCCCTCGACTGGTCCGTGGTATATTTAACGTTGAGTTATTATCTCTGTGATAATTGAAGCGAGAGTAATGTATATTGGGGGTAAAACTTAAAGCTAGCCTTATCTAATTACTATATAAATCATGAACGCGTGGAATGGTGCCAAGAATACTGGCTGCATTTCCGCGCTGGACAGCCAGGCTGATCCGCTGCGCAAAAAATGAGCCAGCCCTTCTGGGGGTGTATATTACTAAAATGTTAAGCCTCAATGGGTACGTGAATGCTATAGTAACAGATAGTTTAATATCAGCCATTGAACTGTATTTCTGCATATAGTTAAATAAACGCGGCGCGGCGTCCGCTAATCAGTACCCTTATTATAAATGCGAAAGTGTGTTTGTTTGTTGGTCATTTTTAGAAAATGATTATTTGGATCTATGACCTCTATATTTTAAGCACTACTCTGGTAATCATCATTATCATCATCAAACCATAGATGCCCACTGCTGGACATATGTCTCTTGTTGGGACTTCCAGACGCTACTTGCAACTAGCTTGATGTCATACGTCCATTATAATGTCTTCCAACGCTGCACTTTTCAGTACGAGGTCACCGAGGGGCTGGAATAGCCCCTTGTGACTCCAACATTTATCATTTTTTCGAAATTTGAACGAACTACCGAAAATAAAAACACGGGCCATTTAACACGATTTTGTCTAGAATAATTGCTAGATTTTGTTGGACATACTTGTACAATGACCGTGGCGTGTGGAAGTCCGTACAAGAGACCTATGTCCAGCAGTGGACGTCTATTGGTTGATGATGAAGACTCGTACACTAACAACATGCAACAATAATTTGATCCATAACTTGATCAAATGTGGTCATCAGATCCCAGTAAAAGTGCCGTAAGTGGGTCGGGCCAAAAAATTATTGAGTTCTCAGTCAAAAATCTCAGCAGCCTCAAAGGCTGGTGTTAGAAAGTTGTCATGTTACACCCCCGTAACTCGTAGACTTTAGGAGTTATTAGGGAATATATAGACAAGCGCGGATATAGACTATGTTGTATAAGAATTCAGAAATAGAAATGTATCGTACAATTTCGTAGCACGTAGCTACATTGTCTACGATACCTGCTACGAAAATCAATTTACATACGATTGTAAATGTAATAATATTTTTTTTCTCTCGATATTGCTCTCAAAGCAATTTGGATATGAAGTAAGTAATCACATATACCTTTGTCAGCTTAACACGATTTAGTTTTACGTTTGCATGATTTTTCCCACGAGATTTTATGGTTTTACCACGATTGCCATCTCGACCTGTCGTGTACTATACCTACTGTGTATACTTAAGTGTTGACTCGCTGTTTATATTGTGTGTTGATATGATAGATAGTTTGTATATGTTACTAGTGACCCGTCCTGGCTTCGCATGGGTAGTTAATCACAATTTTCGTTGGGATCTCTAATTTTTTGGAAAAAAAATATAGCCTAATGTCAATCGGGAATAATGTAGCCTTCTACCGGTGAAAGAATTTTCGAATTCGGTTCAGTAGTTCCAGAGATTACCCCCTATAAAAACCGGCCAAGTGCGAGTCTGACTCGCGCACCGAGGGTTCCGTACGCGCGTATTTTTTTAGACATTTTGTACGATAAATCAACAATTATTATGCATAAAAATAAATAAAAATCTGTTTCAAAATATACAGGTAAAGCCCTTTCATATGATACCCCACTTACTTTGAAAATTGAAAATATGTACTAAGTATGAATATTTATGTTAATGAACACATTTTTTTTTTGTGTGACGTTACCACATATCCTCGGTTTTCAGATTTATTCATTTATTTGTGCTATAAGAGCTGGCTACCTGCCAAATTACACGATTTTAGGGCAACTGGAAGTGCCCTTTAGGTTTTCGTGACGGACACGACAGACAGATGGGCTGACAGACATACAGACAACGAAGTGATCCTACAAGGGTTCCTTTTTTCCTTCTGAGGTACGAAACCCTAAAAACTTACAAACGTTACATACCTCATTATAATATTAGTAGGTGTAGATAATGTATAGCCAGTATAGGTGACTATTTCATTGCAGAGCCGCTGCTGCGAAAGCGTGAGAGGAGAGGATCAAGAGAGTCCAAACCTTGAAGATGAGCGGCTTCCCGGAGATGGCGCTAGCTGTACTGTTCCAGAGGATCAGGTGAATTGTATAAACATCACACATTTCTTGTTCAAGTACTTTCACAGAACCACGACTGAGCGCTGTTATATCTTCTGTGGCTGTATTCTTATAAATAGGAGGTCCCGGGCCCTTTCATATTATAATACCCCACTTGGTATAGTTATCTTACTTTGAAAATTGAAAAACTAATTAGTTATTTGTTCATGAACACATTTTTTTTGTGATGTAATCACCAATTCACGGTTCTCGGATTTATTCCTTTAATTGTGCTATAAGACCTACCTAAATACCAGATTTCTAGGTCAAAGTTTTCTTGACAGACACGACGTACAGACGGGCAGACAGACAGACAAACCACAAAGTGATCCTATAACGGTTCCTTTTTCCTTTTGAGGTATGGAACCCTAAAAAGGCCTGAAATAAGTATGAAAGCAGACAGTCTACAGTGAAAAGTTTTTAAGTATCTCAGAAGCTTTATGTCAGCTTATCTAATTTAATCCATGGTTTAATCCAATCAAGGTTTAGAACATAATTTGAAAGAGACCTTCGTCACTGATTTAGACTTAATTTCTTTAGACTTAATTAAATTCGGGACTTATTAGAGCCGCCAAAATTAAATCCACTGTGTTTTTGCCTAAAAACTTATACCTACTCGTAATTTTGTAATTTTCTTTGAATTAATACTCGGTTAATTTTCTTGCAATAGCTAAGTAATTGACTTCGACTACTTTAGCGGTTCGAAGCAAAAACGTTAAGCAAAAACATTTCGTGCTGGTACTGCGGTGCCAACTCTCAGGGTTCCTCGCTGTTCTGTGGTAGAACGATGAAGGGAACCTTGTTGGAGAACTTGTTGAAGATCGTGTTGAGGAACTTCACAACCCTTTGAACTGCCTAAGCACACTCTCCAAAGCATTCTGGACTCTTGATTTCAGGACATAGGCACAGAGTAGACATAGGTACTTGTTTAGAAAAGCTGGCTGTCCAGCGCGGAAATGCAGCCAGTATTCTCGGTGAAACTGTTCTCATATTGAGAGGAGACCCGTTCTCTATAGTGAGCCGGCGATGGTTTGATGATGATGATGATGATGATGAAGAAATATAAGTAAGTATATTATAGTACGCGACAGGTTGAGATTGCAATCGGGGAGCGCCCCGCACACCCGCACAGCCCCCGCGCTAACCCGGCGCCGGCGAGCGTGGGTAACGTGTGGGTGTGTGGGGTGTCCCCCCGCCTCGTACCCCGATTGCCATATCAACCTGTCGCGGACTATACCTATTTTGGTCTGATTGAACATTTGGTTGCAGCTTCGGATAAGCGACGACGACGGCTCCACCAACAGCGCCCGGAACAGCATCGACCCCTTCACCGCGGAACACGAACCAGGTCAGCATTCAGACGTTACTCACCTTTACCTTCCAACTGAGTGAAGTCAGGCTGAGTTCAACAGAGTCAAGCGTAGATACTTTGACTTTATTCAGACAGCTATAACGAGAGAAATATGTCATTTAACTCTAAATAAAGTCTAAACAAAGTCAAAGTACACTCTACGGTTCTCCTGAAAGTCGGTCTTCACCGTTTTCATCCATCTGTTACTCATTGAAAAATATTTATAACTAGCTGACGCCCGCGACTTCGTCCTCGTGGATTTAGGTTTTCAAAAATCCCGTAGGAACTCTTTGATTTTCCGGGATAAAAAGTAGTCTATGTCACTCTCCAGGTTTTTATCTATGCCCATGCAAAAAATCACTTCAATCCGTTGCACCGTTGCGACGTGATTGAAGGACAAACCAACAAACAAACACACATTCGCATTTATAATAAGTAAAGTTGATTAATAGTAATTAAAAGTAATATAATAATATTTGATATCATTTGTTGTTACCTAACGGTGAAAGAAATTCTCGCCAGGAAACCTGCATGCCTGGATATTTGAAGAGTTCCCCAAAATATTCTAAAGATGGGTGAAGTCTGCCAATCCGCAAAGCCAGCAGGATAGACTATGGCCCAAAGCCCTCTCATTCTGAGAGGGTATATCCATGCATAATGTTCAAGGCTTGTGAAGGTTTGAGATGACGATGATTACCTACTAAAACAAACATACCGTGAATGGGGGTTTGAACCTTAAACTTTTCTGGTTTAATTCCGCAATCGTAGCGCAATTGTGGATATAATTAATTACAAGACCTAATAATTACTTCCATTAGAGTAAATGAGAATAAAGGCTAAACTTTCTTCAAAATTTCTGGTTTTCCACTTGAGAAGGTACTTATTATATTACTAAGTATTTGAAGACTTTACCAAAAATATGCGCTGGGTGTTGTCTCACTCTCCTTTTTATTGATTATTTTATTTATTTGTAGATTTTTGTCTAAAACACAATATTAATTTCAATTTATTTTTTACCAGCTATCACAGAAAGTATCCTCAGAACTGGTCGGTACTACAAAGGAATATATTGGCCATCACTCACTAATAGTTTTAAGGTAAGAAAAACCATCTAATCTACATATCTCAAATACCTTTCCGAACTCCTCTTGACTTGTCATAAGAATTCATATTTTTCTTTTCAATTATCTAAAAATATACATACCTAAGTGTAGGAAGTATTGTAAATATAAGCTAAGTATAATACGATACAGTATTTCATCATTTGGGCTGGTGCTAAAAGCTTGAAAACATTCAAAGCACGATTGTAGGTAGTTTAAGGTATGACAATAATTAATATGCATCCACTGTTGGATATAGGCTTTTTCACATCCGTTTAGACACTATTCACCGTGTGAACCTTGAAGGCTTTTTGTTTGTCGAATTATTTTCGTGATTTTTGATAGGATGTGTATAAGAAGCTACCATAACGAGCATGTCATCTAATATTATTTACGACCCTATCGTATCGCCCGCAGCCGCAGCGCCCTTTTAAGGAGCTTTTGTGCTTTTATGGCGCCCTTCGTTCATCACAATTCACGGTTTTTCATTGGCAATATCAAGGACTAGTTATGGCAAAGTATTTTAGATAACTAAGTAGTTTTTTTAACTTAACTTTTATTTTTAACTAAAATGCTTTAAAAGAGTCTTAAAAATCAATCACGAAATCATTCGTTTTTAGCAAGATTGAAATACATAATTAAAGAACAATAAAACTTTTGTCGGTCCAACTTTACTTATTACTTAAGTTATTTTATAAATGCGACACCGGGTTTACCGTATGTACCCAGGTAATAATATGCACCAAAGTATTTTCAATGGTATTAGCTCTTTATTTTTATTTTTGTTCGCAGGATGAAACCGTAGAATTATCATATCAAAGGTATTCTCGAAGACAAAGGCAAAAATCTCTCATAATGGTCAACGTGGTTGACTTAGCACTCAAGGTGATGGAAATGTTTTATTTTTTGATATTTTTCCTAAAAAGCTATAGACTTAAGTATAAGTAGATTTGACTTGCTAAGTATTTTTTATTACTACTAGTAAGCTTATGCTCGCAACTTCGCCCACGTGGACTAGATAAACTTCAAACCCCCCATGTAACCCACTTGGGGGTGGAATTACGAAAAATCATTTTTAGTGGATACCTACTCTTTACAAAGAACACACCCTCCACATTAAATGTCTCTAGGACCAGCGGTTTAGGCTGTGTGTTGATATATAAGTTAGTCAGTCAGTTAGGACTTTGAATGTTATATATACAGAAGATGATTAGGTACTGACTAATAATCGATCTTTTTTATTTTCAGATATGTCTATCATTAATTTATACTTTATCAAATAGAGGTAACCGTAAGTACCTTATGATTATTTGCATGGCTTACGTAACTTTAAAATAACAGAAAAATAAAAATGAAAAATTGATTTGTGCAGAAGGGGAATATTTATGTATTAAATTAATTCTCACTCTAATTTCAAATCAACCGGGATATTAAATAATATCTCGTTTTACGAGTATATAAATAATAGAGCGTCACGGGAAATTCGACAAAAGAAGAAGAAATACTCTTACGCATTGCAAGATCTTATATATCCTTTTTGGCTCACTCTGAAGGGCAATAATTCCCGCTGTCCAGACAAAGAAGGAAAATAGCAATTGCTGAACTTTTTGCCGGCTCAGTAGATTTTGCTTTCCTAATCGGTATGGCGGTGGTAGAGGCACAGACGTAGCATAAAAGACACTGCTTAGTTGTCCTAAGTACATGAAATAAATAAATTTAGATTTAGATTTCTTTGATTTCGAATGAGTTTTTCGCCACCTTCACTTTTTGCGACCTAATGTAGATCCCCATACCGAGCTTCCGTCCGCTAAGAAGCTTCCTTAACGTAACTTAACTACACTAGAACTTTTCTTTTAACTTTTTTTCTTGTTTCATAAAGTCGAAGCAGTGACAGCTGACGGTTACAAAATAACCTGGACGGCTGCGTTCGGGCTCATCAACATCGCGCTGTGCCTGCTGGGAGGGTGGAGGTGTTTCGCGAACAACTACCTGCACTGGGCGGCCGCAGCCACGTGGATACTGCTCATAGCGCAAGGTTGTTTTACAATCATCAAAGCAGTGGACTAGTGGTTAAGATATCGGCCTTCCATGCGAGGGATCGAGGGTTCGATCCCGGGCACGCACCTCTAACTTTTCTGAGTTATGTGCGTTTTAAGCAATTAAATATAACTTGCTTTATCGGTGACGGAAAATGTTGTGAGAAAACCTGCATGTCTGAGATTCTACATAATGTTCCTAAAAGTGTGTGAAGTCTGCAAATCCGCACTGGCCTGGCAGCGTGGTGGATAAGTAATATTATAAAGATGAGAAGAAAAAACTTGATATTTATTGGCATACTTTTAATTAGCTTCAAGTTTTTGAGCCCAAAACGTAAATTAGTAATCCCAATGATAGATAGGTTGGTACATGGGGGAATCATAAAGTTATATTATATGAGGGAATTAAATTTCTTAATAGCCTGCCTTTCTTACACCTAGTTTTATGATCTTTTGATTCTGGTCTTTTTACAACTTGGTGGAGAGTTTGAAATAAAATGTTTTTAATTATAAGAAGAGGAGATTATATGAGGAGGAGGTGAGGAGAGGAGGATTATAAAACTGAGCATTTTTTTAGGATTCCGTACCTCAAAATGAAAAAAGGAACTCGTGTCTGTCAAGAAAAGGGAATCAAAACCTATAGGGTACTTTCCGTTGCCCTAGAACAAAGACCACTGAGGTTAAATTGTCTATCATCTAGATGGCAAGTAGATGGAACAAATCCGAAAACCTTGAATACATCACAAAAAAATTAAAATGTGTTCACGAACAAATAAATACCTAATTAGTTTACTTAAATGACATGTAGACAGCGCTCTCTGTAATTAACTTGCCGTGTTGCAAATAAATGCGTTTTATCTTGTACGATGGTACGGAACCCTTCGTGTGTGAATCCAACTCGCACTTGACCAGTTATTTATTATTTTATTTTAGGTCTCAGCGGTCAAGGCATAGGCTTCCAAGAGCCAGAGAACCAGGTCTGGTACATGCTGTTCATCATATTCGTGCCGTACGCGATGCTCCCACTCTCTCTGGGCTGGTGCATCGTCATAGGCATACTGTCGTCCTTCTCGCACGTGCTAGCTACCGCAGTTAATATCAAGGAGTTGATGGAGAAAAACCCTGATGCAGTAAGCCAATACACAATTTGTGCTGTAAGTGTTTGTTGCTATGTTTTTACCCGACTACGGCCAAGCGAAAGAAAAGGTTACGATCTTGGCAGTCTGTGTATGTATGTCTGTTTGTATCTATGTGTGTTCCACTGTAGCGGCTAAACTACTGGGTCGATTTTGATAAATGAGGTATCAACTGATTCGTTGTTATGGTCAGGGTGGGAATCGATCTGACGGATGTTACATCAAAAAAGTGGGGGTCTTTAAATTTTTTTTTGAGCAGCAGAGCGAGCAGAGGTCCGGCGTGACGAGTGGCGAATAATACACGGTTATAATATTACTGTCGAAAATCGACTGGCTCCTCTGCAGCGCGCAGGTCACAGAGGCCCTAGAAAGTGTTAAAATAAATCTAAATATATAAAAGGAAAAGGTGACTGACTGATCTATCAACGCACAGCTCAAACTACTGGACGGATCGGGCTGAAATTTGGCATGCAGATAGCTCTAATGACGTAGGCATCCGCTAAGAAAGGATTTTTGAAAATCAACTCCTAAGGGGGTGAAATAGGGGTTTGAAATTTGTGTCGTCCACGCGGATGAAGTCGCGGGCATAAGCTAGTAGTTGATAAAACGAGAAGCCGCGCCTCGACGTCACACCACTCCAGTCTAGTCTATGTGTGTCGCGCATTCATCATCATTATCATCATCAGCCTGTGGACATCCACTGTTGGACATAGGCCTTCCCTAAAGAGCGCCACCACACCCGGTCCTCAGCCTTCCTCATCCAGCCACTTCCCGCCAGCCTCTTTATATCGTGTCGCGTGTGTGTCGCGCATTAGCATGATCGAATTAAATTTTTTTGTCCACAGGCAGCGTCCTGTGGTACTCGGATCCTCGTAGCCAATTCTCTGCTATACCTAGCGGTGAATTTCGCTGGAATGTACGCCAAGTACCTCGCCGACTGGGGGCAAAGGAAGGCGTTTCTAGAAACCCATAGATCAATGGTGACGCGGCAGAGGACCAAGCGAGAGAGCGATCGACAGTGGAAACTATTTCAAAGTGGTAAAGAATCACTACCCCTATTATAAATGTGAAAGTGTGTTGGCTTGTTGGTTTGTTGGTTTGTCCTTCAATCACGTCGCAACGGTGCAACGGATTGACGTGGTTTTTTGCATGGGTATAGATAAAGACCTGGAGAGTGACATAGGCTACTTTTTATCCCGGAAAATCAAAGAGTTCCCACAGGATTTTTAAAAACCTAACGCGCACGCGTATGAAGTCGCGGGCATCAGCTAGTATAATATAATTGTAACAGATTATTCAGGGCGCACAGTTGAGTACCGCCAAGTTTTGAATTAAATTGTCGCTTAGGTTAGGTAACTTTTTTTAAACAACTTATTTAACAATCTTTGGGAGGATTTGTGCCACTTAAGCATATAAAATTAGTATACTTACTTAGCGTAGCACAAATTTTACACTCAATATTAGTCTTAAAAACTCTTGGCAATTTAAAAAAAAAATTGACGACCAAAGTTAACTCAATATTGTTTTTCAGTGATACCGGATTTCTTAGCGACAGAGATTTCAAATCACGTGTCCAAAGTGAAGGGAGAATTTCAAGAGCAGCAATTTAATAACTTATACATTCAGAGGCATGAGAACGTCTCTATTTTATTTGCTGATATTAAAGGATTTACTGGTAAGCTAAATTTTTACACAAACGTTTCTTTTACCGGCCGGAACAACTTTCTAATAAAACCTGGAAGAGTTTGAGAAGGCGTGCAAAGACTAGAGGGTTTTGCAGCTCTTTTTGGAGGGAACAGGGAAATGACCTGTCATTGTGATTTTTTTTTTATAATTTTACAGCCTACTTGTACGTAATACACCCCGTACTTATCATGTGCTACTGTTGTACAGTGGTGAACAAATGAACGTACTTAATTCATTATGTAAATAATTGTTTGTTAAGTCTGTGATTCAGGTTATCACAGAATGGCCCCCGAATTAAACTGCAAATTATTTTTTTATTGATTTTCAGAATTATCTAGCAAATGTAGCGCCCAAGATTTGGTGAAGCTGTTGAATGAACTTTTTGCCCGCTTTGATAGATTAGCTTCGGTAAGTCTCATCCTTATAGATTTTGACTAACTTATGCTCGCGACTTCGTGCACGTGGACTAAACAAATTTCCAAACCCTGCTTACCCTCTTAGGCGTTAAATTTTCAAAAATCCTTTCTTAGCGGATGTCTACGTCAAATTGGCTATTTGCATGCATCACTTACCTCTAAGTCAAATCACAGTGAAGAACTAACTTGTTCTCAAATAAGTATTAAAAAAAACTGGAAGTTTCAGCTATTTCTTTAGTTTTTTGTATTTCATAGGAAAACCACTGTTTACGAATCAAACTACTGGGCGATTGTTACTTCTGTGTAAGCGGATTGCCAGAGCGACGCAGCGACCACGCGTTCTGTTGCGTCAACATGGGCCTGCAGATGATACGGGTCATTCGAGACGTGCGGTACAACAAACAGGTGCGTCGCAGCGAGGCCGAGGCAATGGTGTGTATTTGAACGTGAATGTGTACATGGCTTTGTAGCAGCTTGACGACTTTATCTTTGTTTGTAAGTGCCTGAGTGCCAGCCTTAGTCAAAGGGCTAGGCATCAATCAAATATTCATAGTCATACACACAAGTGTCTTAACACGCTGCACGCTCCACCAGACACGCCTTACGGTGGTTACGCACTCATCCGATTAAAGTACATAAAAGCTTCACCAAAGTAAATTGACAGTAGTTCGGTTAGAGCAAATCATAACAATAATACGAGCAGCTTCGCCAGCGATGTCCACGTTGCCGATAAAAAATGGATGGGGTGCGTGGTCAAACGTAAAATATAAAATTTCGAGTTGAAAACCTGACCTATTGCTATGCCGTGTACCATTTCTTCGATTTGCCATGTTCCATGATACGCACCTTAGCATGTGTCTTGGAAAAAATATATTTTGTGTTTTGAACCGAGAACTTGGCATGTTGCTTTACAATGTAATGAGTACCTAAGTACCATTTTTTTCTAGATTTTTTTATTGAAAATCGCTTGCTCATTATGTTTAAAATTTTACCTTTGTAAAATAATAATAATACAAAAATGTTTTTTAACCGCTGAACAATTTTTCAGCACTGATATCTTATTTAGCAGTTTGTTATATTGTAGGTGGATTTGGACATGCGAATAGGGATTCACAGCGGCACAGTGCTGTGCGGAGTGCTCGGCTTGCTCAAGTGGCAGTTCGATCTGTGGTCGCATGACGTCACACTGGCCAACCATATGGAAAGCGGAGGCTTGCCAGGGTAAGTCTAAGGGTGAGATCTATAGAGCGCACGCAGTGAAAACGGGACCGATTTATGTTAGAGATATAGCTCTGTCTCGTTTTAACTCTGTCTTAAGTCTAAGCTAAGTCAAAGTGCGCTCTATCACCCTAAGGGTGAGATCTATAGAGCGCACTTTGACTTTGCTCAGACTTAAGTTTGAGTTAAACAGATGTATGTCGCTATGAGGAAAGCTACTGAAAAGGCCATAATATTATGATTGGTTGTAGACGCGTACACATATCGGCAGCTACGCTAGAATGTTTGAACGCAGCGTTCGAGGTAGAACCAGGAGAGGGGGACAAACGAAACCCTTACCTTCGCGAGCTTAACATCACCACCTACCTGATCAAGGCCACGGAGCATCCCAGGAGGACGAGGAACAAATCCATCAGCACGTAAGTCATAATTCACTATGTTGGAAACACCAACACAACTTATGTACACAACTTATGTAACAACACAACGTATGACAGTAAAGACATTCTTTTTCACTCGCTTGCATTCGGACCGCTGCAATGTGTGCACGTCTACTTCGCTTTCCATAATTACAGTGTGTACCACAATTCATTTCGTGGTTTTATTCTTAACGTCTACGAAGCACCTAACCTTGAACTTGTGCCTAAAACACCAACACACTATAGTCTTTACCATTACTCAATATTATAAATAGGTCCGATAGCGGCTTTATTGGTATGTCCATCCTTTGCGTAGCAACGGAGCAACGATGAGGTGAGGTGACGTAACTTTTTTGGAATGCGAGTGATATTTTCTTCTTTTTTTACCCAGAAAAAGGATCCTTACTCCTGGATGACCTAAATCCACGTGAACAAGTATTTATGGTTCTTGACAAAACTTCTATTCCAATTTTCAAATTTACGTGGAAAAGTAAATACCATGCAAAAGTTAATACTTAAAATATTCTGAATATTTCCGTTTCCACCAGCGATGCTCAAGAGTGCTTAGCAAAGGTTATGGCGTACACTCACATACCCTTTGCTGAAATACAGCCAAATGCATTAGATGTTTATGCAAAAGCACAAAAAACAATTTTTCGGGTAACTGAACCATTTCCGTAATGTTAGCGTCCAATATGGGGCCATCAAAAACACATATCTTTGAAATTTGAATAATGGCAGTGTCGCGAACACGCATTATTCAAAGTTCATGCCCGTGTGGTGTGGTTTCGATAGCATCATATTTAGGGCAGGATCTGGGGAACGAGTTTCATCAAGTGTTAAGAATTTTTTGTTCTTTAAGTAAGGGCTTTTATGTCCCGATTTTTACATTACGAGTAAATATAATCAATTCATTATTTAATTTTAATAGATTTGTGAAGTATTAGTAGTATTTATTGTATTAAAAAAAAAATCTCAAATCAATTTACAAAAAAAAAAAAAAAAAGTATTAGATGTTATTTAATAAGAAACAACAGAATGCTTGGTTGACAGCATATCAACTCGCATGAAACGTTTTCAGCTATGATGTGGAACGCGAGTCTCCATCCTTATGCCGGCCGTCGACATCCCATCTACACGCACGACACGTTTTGCGTCATCTTATTTTCTCATACGCATGGCTATGGATTGGAGTACTCTTCCACTATATGTGTTTCCTACCAATTACAACCCGGGTATCTTTAAAACAGGATCTTAGGCATCTTCTAGGTAAACGCATCCCATCTTAGGCTACATCACCAGTTTCCATCAGGTGTGATTGTGGTCAAGCGTTTGCCTATAATGAATTAAAAAAAACGCTTGAACTTCAAAATTTTAAACATTCTACACACTTCTGGAAAACTTGGTGGGACAGAGTAAAATAAACCACCCTTTCGTCCGTCCATGTTTTCTACCGAGCCTAGCTTGAATAGATGAGGTATCTAGGCAACAAGGCAAAAATAAATATAAGCACTTTCTAGACAAGCGTACCTACTCCAATTTAGACCTCATAATTTATTATTATTACACTGTCGTCAATTGCATGCCTTATCTTGACTAATAAACTACTGTTCCTGGACGGCTAGAGTAAATTTTTGAAACCCTTTAAACCGTATATGGGTATATTTGACCCGCAGTATACAACCACAACTGCAGCAGCGTGAGAACGGGCCGCGCGGCAGTAACGGCAGCATTGAGGAGGAGAACACCACCGACTTCATACCGGAGATGCCCTTCCAAAGCGTAAGATTTTGCTCCTTTATGTTTTAAACCAGCGCAAATAAAAATAAAACAAAACAGTAAACACTAAGGAAATTAAGACTAATCAAGTAAGGGTAGTAGTAATTAAGTGTTTTTTAAAACCGTAACAAAAAACGGTATGAAACCGCTTCTTCTTCTTCGCTCTGGGCTGTCTCCGCACTTAAACGTTAACGTTCACTTCTTCAAAAACCTTAAATTTCTAAAATGTGAGTTAAGTAGATAACACTTCAAATATGCTTAATTTTATATCCATATTTTATTATAATATTTTATTTGCAGTACTTCCAAAACAGCGCCACGGTGTTTCGCAACAGACGTGCAAACAAACACGACGATGTCGAACACGGACAGGACTTGGAGATTACTTCTTTATCTGAGGTACAAATAATTACAATAATATAAAAAAATTACCTATGATAACTTTGGTGCTGTAAATGTTGTGTGCATAAATTTTAATATATAAAAGGAAAGCTGACTGACTAACTACTGATAGACATCCGCTAAGAAAGGAATATTGAAAATTCATCTCCTAATGGGTTAAAATAGGGGTTTGAAATTTGTCGCGCTATAATATAATAAGCTAGTATTATATAAAAGTGAGAGCAGTAACACCTACAGTTTCTAATTTTCTGACACCCTTATATCGTTTACAGGAGGACGACATAATCAACCACTCAATTGAAGTGAGCAGCAACCGTCGCATGAGGGTGGAACACATGAAGCCGTGGTCGCTGCACTTCCGAGAGCCTTCACTCGACGAGAGCTTCAAACAACTCGACGAGAAGACCTTCAAGTCTAATGTCATGTGCTGCTTCGTCATCTGGCTGTTCATTGTTGCTGTACAATGTGTCATACATTACAAGTAAGTTTGCAGCATGAAAGTTGGAAAAATGTGTGATTAATAAGTTCTTAGGGTGCTTCAATAAAGAAGCATGTTTCCAGTGCCGACAAGTCGGTGTGGGTCGGTACCACTCGGTGCGGCCATACATTCTCTTATACGTATTACCTGTCTCTTTATATGAGAGCTCATAAGATAATATGAGGCTAATTTATCCGCACCGATCGGTACTGACCTGTCGGTACCGAATACTTGGTTCTTTATGATAGCACCCTTACGAAGACTAAGGTTGCTATCAAAAATATTGACAAAAAGTAGCACAAATAGTCTGAGAAACTAAACAGATGCACTGCACTCAAGCTAAGATCTTACACAAGAATATTTAAGGAGGTTTTACACATCCTATAACATCTCCCTCGAATGCAACGGTTGCCCCACGATAATAATGCGAAAAAAATTATATCTATAATGTTTTATAGAAAACTGAGAAAACATAAATTGTGATCCATTATTAGTAATAAGTTTCAGTGGCATCCCAGAATTCTAAATTAATTAAATCCCAATGTGTACATGTACAGGTAGGTGGTTTAGGTCTTACTAGTAATTTATCCTTACTACCTACTGATGTTACCTTTAGTGTACACAGCAAGTATGCGATTTGTTCTGCGATGTGTCCAAGGAAGTTCTACCTTAGAAAGTTTGTTTCCTTCATTATCACTTTGAAACATTCATACTTTTCCCTAGTTGCTGGTTGTTGGTGGTGATACTAATGATTATGACTGTTCCTCTGGCACTATCGTTTCTGCTGGCAATGGCGGAAGAGTTTGAAGCTTGCCAAGGGTTGCCAAGGCTTTCCACGCTGTCGAAAGCTATCAGTAGAGATAGGCTCCGCCGAAATGTGCACATTTGCTGCTTTATTACCATTATGTCCATATCTAGGTAAGTTTAGATAAATATTAAAAGTATGTCTAACTTTAAAACCGATGTTAACTAACACGTAATTAATTTCAGTTTTGATTGAGATGTATTAAAATCATAATAATATACTTACCTATACACAAGCATAATCCATACACTGATATTATCAATGAGACAGTGTCTGCCTGCCTGTCTGCTAGCTTTTCAAAGCCCATTAGTTTAACCGTTTTTGTAGGTACAGAGATACCCTGCATACCAGGGCATGACATAGGCTACTTTTTGTCCCGGAAAATCAAAGAGTTCCCTCTGGATTCTTAAAAACCTAAATCCCCGTGGACGAAGTTCCGGGTATCATCCAGTATTATTTTAATTCCATTTATCATTTCAGCACAATAAAACTCTACATATGCCACGCATCGTTCCCCCCCGAACCGTCCGTCACAATCCAAACCAATAATATTACTCGCACAGAGACCACTACGGAGACTCCCCATGTTGAAAAAAATCCAGAAGAGTGCTTCACACCTGAATATGTGGTGTTCACCTGGATATTGTGCTTGGTCGCTTTGACGTCGATCCTAAAGCTATTCTATTTGATAAAGACGGTACTGGCTATCGTTAATGTTGGATTGTACGCTGTCCTGTTACTGGTTTATTATAACGTGGATTATTACAGCTCTAATAGTAGTGATTCGTAAGTATTTTTTTATTCAGATAGAAGTCAGCCCCTGACCGCAATCTCACCCGGTGGCAAGTGATGATGCAGTCCAAGATGGAAGCGGGCTAACCTGGAAAGGGTATGGCAGTTTTTATTAAACCAATGCCTCTTTGGTTTCTGCCAGGAACTCCTGCCAGGAATCGACCCCGGGACTAATAAGACCAGAGATATCTATTCAGACCGTCCGACATGGCAAAATTAAAACGTACGTGGTGGTACGTGGTGATATCTTACAAGACGATGGGGTCTTCTTTGAATACCGAAGTCAAATGGGGGTGCCGGCGTCGAAACCAGCTCTCCTTGCCCGGGCGCGTCTTTACAGGCAGCATTTTGATAGCAGGGCTCATTCTTTGAGTCCTTTTAAACAAGGCTAGAGCCATGCCTTGTGCCAGTCTTCTGTAGGTTGCTCAATCCGATGTATCTTCGTAAAAATTAAATCAACAATTAAATTCCATTTCAGAACTCTCCGCTTCTATATCCAAATGCTGATCCTAATGACGATGTTCCTCGTAATAGTGGTGTACCACGCGAGGCTAGTGGAGGTCACCTCTCGCCTGGACTTCCTGTGGAAACTTCAGGCTGAGACTGACTTGAGGGAGATGAAGGAAACGCAGAGGACAAACAGGCATCTACTGAAACACATTCTGCCTGATCATGTTGTTAACCATTTCCTAAGTAAGGATAGGTGTCCTGATGTGAGTATAATTTAAAGATTTTTTATTTAGTTTAAGTTGGTACCCGTGAGAGTCAGATACGCCCTGCCATCCTACTGTAAGAATCTGGTGGAAGAATTAGTGACAACATTTGGTATCGGGGGCGCTTTGGGTTGCTGAGCCAGCAAAGTTTCGGGTGTACAGTGCGATGAGTGACTAGTAAAGTAGGTACTTACATCCGATGAACGTATTCAGCAGAACATCGATGTCTTGTAGAAATTTCCATACTCCCACAAAGCTGCGATTTCATTGATGTCGTCTCTTAAACTAATGGAGAACCTATGGACACTGCGTTTTCCGGTGTGGGGTCGGTATTCCACTATTTTCGGACTACAACGTCCATTGTACCACAGACGTACAGCTATACTCATTGCCACATATACTAATCTATTTTTTTAAAGATATTTCGAAGTACAAGCTATTGATATTCTATTACAGTTCTGAAGCACAACTTTCTAAAATAAATATTCGTTGAAGCGTATCTGCGAAGCATAATGATTTTAAACGAATTCTTTTTTGTCATCCAGGAGCTGTACTCCCAATGGAGAGACGAAGTGGGCGTGATGTTCGCGGGTATACCCAACTTCCACGAGTTCTACTCGGAGCAGAAGGCCATAGACTGCATGCGGCTGCTAAACGAGATCATTTGTAAAGTACCAATCAACATATTCTATTATTTCATTCGTTCAAATTTTTAAGGACTAAAACTTAGATCTATCAAACGACTTTTGACTTTGCGCGGACTCAATGCATTATTACAACGAGAATGCGCTATATCGCTAACTGGAACTAAAGAACAAAGTCAACTCAAATGTTACTCTCTACTTATATTATATCGCATATGAAGAAGTTTTACTTCAAAAACTTTAAATACTTAATGATTTTTTTCTTTCCAGTTGACTTCGATAGATTACTGATGCAGCCCAAATTCAAATGCATAGAGAAGATAAAAACCATCGGAGCCACCTATATGGCGGCTTCTGGCCTAAACCCTAACCATAAGGTAGATAAAGTCTTCTTCAATGTTCTCCTGATTAGGATATGTTAGAACAACTATACCTACCTACACAACATTTTATTTTATTTTATTATAAAGGCACACAAAACAGGTTTCAGCTATAAATGGTCCAAATAAAAATAAAAACAATAGATTAAGATCTAAGCGGTAACCCTTAATATGTGTACACAACAATGCTTAAATAAATATATGCACTAACTAACGGATAAGATACAATTTATAAAATAGAAAAAAGAAATACAAGACAATTAACTATAAAAAATATACTTAAAGTGGAGAAGATGCAAAATGAAAAAATATATATAATTTAAATATTATGGATAGCTGTGTGTGCAAAGTGCAAATTGCATACATATAGAACGCGACAGGTTGACATGTCAATCGGGGAGGGAGAGGTCCGCACACCCGCACAGCCTAGCGGGCGAGCACGGGTGACGTGTGGGTGTGCGGGTGTGCCCCCCCCCCCCCCCCCGATTTCCGACACGACCGGAGAGAGATTCAGGTTCCGATTTTCGCGGGTTTAACTGACTGATGACTGACGGGTGACTATTATTTGCTCACCTCACTTCTAGAATTGAAACGTCTGATGAATAAAGTCACCTTAGTAACTACCGCTTTAGGTCACAGTTTCATCTTTTGGTAACAGAAGCTGTGATAAGCTATTGTTATTTTGTAGATCGGAGACGACGACTGCAAGCACCTGTGCGCGCTGGTAGACTACGCATTCGCACTTCGAGAGGCGCTGGAAGACATCAACAAACATAGTTTCAATAAATTTCGATTGAGAGTAGGTAAGGTACACTTACCAATCTCGTTATCGAATAAAATGTTTTGAATCTCGACCTACGATTGCCGCTGTTTTTGAATCAACTTGAATTTCGCCATTTTGGTGCTGATAGAAGCAGTGAGCGTCATGTGAACATGCTCTGTACGCTTAGTATAAGAAGTTTCGTCTCACCAACGTTGCTAGAATTTGTCTTGTTGAATTCTAGCAACGGGACCTAAAGAGCCTTGAATTGAAATCAAAAATTCAATGCCACTGATTTTAATTTCTGAACGTTTCCGCTTGGAGCGCTGGCTGTAGATGTGTAGATAAACTTGAGCTTTAAAACAAAACAGTTAAGATCCTGTTTACTATAACGCGGAAGTGTTTCGACACTCGAATACTACGTGGGTGCGACATAAAATCTCGTACTAAGCGTACTGAACTCATTGATTTATTAACTACCTAATAAATCAATGACTGAACTAAACGTTAGTGAGTATATCTGTCAATATAGTCGGGCTTACTCTATTCACGAAAATAAGTATAGGGCTGTTTTCGAATTGAATTTCGAATGTTTTCTGACAACCTTTTCGAATGCTTTTTGAAAACATGTTTCTGATTAGTTGGTGGCTCAAAATGGTAAACAACCACGCGCACCAATTTTCGTCTCTGTCATTTTTATGGGAATACGTAACAGGGACAGCCATATACTAACTTCTTTCCGTGGATAGTGTATAGTTTTAAACTTTGTCTTGTTAAAATAAAAATATGATATCCCCAGGTATAAGTAGCGGGCCGCTGGTGGGCGGGGTGATCGGAGCGCGCAAGCCCGTGTACGACATCTGGGGGAACACGGTCAACGAGGCCTCGCGCATGGAGTCCACGGGGGCCATGGACCGCATACAGGTCACCAAGTACACGAAACAGGTGAGATTTTCATCATGATCATCATGATCAACCTATCGCCGGCTCACTGCAGAGCACGGGTCTCCTCTCAGAGTGAGAAGGGTTTAGCCGTAATCTACCACTCTGGCCATGTGCGGATTGGTAGACTTCACAGACCTTTGAGAACATTATGGAGAACTCTCAGGTATGCAGGTTTCCTCACGATGTTTTCTATCACCGTTAAAGCAAGTGATATTTAATTACTTAAAACGCACATAACTTCGAAAAGTTAGAGGTGCGTGCCCGGGATCGAACCCCCGACCTCCGATTAGAGGGCGGACGTCCTAACCACTAGGCTATCACAGCTCGAGGTGAGATTTTAGTTTCAGCCAAATAAAACTTGCCTATATCGATGACTTCTATTAATCTACAGCAGTTTTGGTACATTATTTGGAGGCGGCAAGTAGGTATAGTGCATTCAGTGTTAACTGGCGTGTTTCCACTTGAGACCGTCATTAGCAATAACAACATTCGACATGCCACGTAAACAATAGGGGTAATAAACCAAACACTCATAGAGCCCATTCAGTTTTAAAGGCCTAATATACCTACGGCTGATCTTAAGGTTGCTATCCAGTCATTGGCTTTGGGTCAATGACGTCATCAAAAAATGCGCGCTCGCTGCGCTTCCACTATCAGTGTTTGTTCGGTGCAGGTGCTGGAGCGGCGCGGCTACGGGCTGGAGGCGCGCGGCGCGGTGGAGGTGAAGGGCAAGGGTCGCATGGAGACGTGGTGGGTCACACGCCGGAAACATGTACGTATAGCCTATGTTCCGCAGCTGATAAGATAAACAAATCGCAGAAAACTTGGGAGGAACAACACGGAAAAACGCGACAGAGACGCGCTTTGACCAGTGTCTAACAATGAATGATAGCTACCGAGCTTGGTTGACATTGTGGCTAATTCCTTTGTACACAATCTCTAAACTAAACTAAAATATCACGTCTAAATCTATTGCTATCCCTTTCATAATGTTGCTTGCGGAAAAGGAAAGCACTAGATTTAGACCTGTTAATTTAGTTTAGTTTAGAGATTGTGTACTAGAGAATCGGCCCCAACTTTTGGGTATCGCTGCTTCACTGAGTGATATTAAAATATTTTTTCCTAGAAAACCTTCAATGGATTAAAAGTTTAATGTCAAATGAACTCGGTGGCTATCATTCAGTGTTAGATACTGAGTTGCAAATCAGTAGGCAGGGCTGATGTATTAGGATTTAGGCGTTGTCCTAATACAACGCGACTACGCGATCATCGCGCGAGTAAGCGATTCGACCATCGCGTAGCTTGCGTCAAATAGAATAGAACGAGTATACGCGATCATCGCATCGTTCGTACGAGCAAAATTTGCGCTGACTTGCGATGATCGCATAATCGCATTATATTAGGACAACGCCTTAAAGTTTTAGGAACGGCCTTTACGGTCATTATATGATTTGCATATCGCTTATGCGTTTCTGTTCTGTTCAAGAGGAGACTTAAATAAAATGCGCCACAAAAATAAGAAAACAAAAATGTAAGTAGGTACTACTGATTAATTTTATTCTTTCTTAGGATCGAGATCGTTACCGTAGCCGCACTGTAGAAGCGCGCCTGCCCGATGAAGATACACTCAAAACGGTTGCAAGGCCTAAGGAGCCTCCGACTGGGCCACCTGTGCCGCCGCGATCACTAGCCGCCGTGGTCTACACCATGCTCCAAGCGAGGAGACGCATCTACACGCACCCGCTGGACGCGCAACAAAGTACGTGTACTTGATGATATACCTACTCGAGACGATCGTGGGACCGTAGGAGCCGCCACTCGCCCTAGGAGCGATTACTGGCTGTTGTAGTCTACCATGATGAAAGCGAGGAGACGCATCCATACCTACGCATTACGCACCCGCTGGACGTGCAACGTACGTACATGTATAGTACGTGACAGGTCGAAAAGGCAGTCGAGGTATGAGGTGAGTCGTAGAAGGGGAGACGCCCACACCCACTCAGCGCCTGTGCTATCACGTACCGGGCTAGCGCGGGGCGCTATGCGTATGTGCGAGACGTCCCCACCCCGATTGCTATCTTGACCTGTCGCGTACATTGATTTCACAAGGGATAGTTTCGACCGCGACGCGGTTTACGTTACGCGCACAGTTATGCGTTTATACACGCATATCTTGTCGCTGAGCGGTGATCATGAAATACTAATATCCATATCCATCCATACTAATATTATAAATGCGAAAGTGTCTGCCTGTCTATTTGTTTGTGAAATTTGGTACAAAAATAGCTTACATTTCGGGCAAGGTCATAGACTACTTTTTATCCCGGAAAATCAAAAAGTTCCCACGGGATTTTTAAAAGCCTAAGTCCACGCGAACGAAGGCATCACCTTGTCTATAATAAGATGAGTTATGTGCAGATGGGACGGGCGGCAGTGTGCGCGGCGCTCGGCCGGGCCGCGGCGGGCTGCAAGCGGGCGCCAGGCGGACCGCCGACCTGCGGCGTACTTACACTACTCATCCTAGGAGGTAAGGCTTATAGCTCTTAGGTGCTAATACTTACTCTAATCGTGATAGCCCGAATAGGAGGCGGACGTCCTAACCACTAGGACGTCCGCCTCCTTAGGATTTTGACGAATAGGTACAGGGCTTTAATACTTAAGTACAGACCGATTTATTGTCTTTCAGCAACGGCGACATAGAGTTAGGCAAGCGGCCGTACTCTAGCAGTATGGTAGCTCGCCGCCCCGAAATGGCGCCCTCCTTCCTGGGAAGCATGTCCGCTCCGCACACGCCTACCGCATCGCACATCTCCCCTGACGCTCTGTTCACAGGGCCCAAGCTTGGTCTCAGCGCTAGGCTAAAAGCAGCCAGCTTTTCCTACAGGACCAGGCCTCCAAGAGATCGCTCTCCGAAGATTCGAGAAGAGAATAACGGGTCTACTACATCAGTTACTAATGGCGTACCAGGCTCATTTAGACTCAGGTCGGTTACGACGGCATCGTTCTTTAAAAGTCGAAACAGGGACAGGAGAAAAACGCAGGAGTTGAAAGAGAATGGGGATACTATTACAACTCGCATGTAAATTGTAAATAAGTATTACTTAGTTTAAATAAATTCTACACTGTACCCAAGCAAGAAGATGGTAAGTATACTGAACTAGTCCGTACCTGCATGACAGAACAATCGCTCAAAGAAACAGTTTTTTTATTCAGATACAACCTAGCCCTTGAATGCAATTTCACCTGGTGGTAAGTGATGATGCAGTCTAAGATGGAAGCGGGCTAACCTGGAAGGGTTACCTATGGCAGTTTTTATTAAACCCATTTCTACACGGCATCGTAATGGAAAGCTAAATCGCTTGGCGGCACGGCTTTGCACGTAAGGTGGTAACTAGCCACGGCTGAAGCCTCCCACCACACCAGACCAGGCATTTAGAAATTATAAAATTCCAAATCCCTGCCAGGAATTGAAACCGGGACCTCCCACTAATAAGACCACAGCGCTTACCACTGCGCCAGGGAGGTCGTCAAAGTTGATAAAAGGATTCGTGTAAATATTGACTAAGTATGGCCAGGGTCGTCTTTAACCTATTGGAGGCCCAGGTTTACTGCATAAGACTTTTGTCAGCTTTCCATAATATAGTACCAGGCCGTAAAGAGATTGGTCCAATGACGTTCTAGTAGTATATTGATTTCTATCTCTACACCGTAAAGCGCTTATTTCTGTCGAGAAAGAAAATTCCCGCGAAGTCACCGGAATTCCCGCGCATTTTTCAATTTTACGCAAGTAATTTGTGTTTTACGTAGTGAAGATAGAAGTGAATATGCTACGTAATATTTTAGAAATTCGCTTCCATTCTCTGTCAGTGTAAATTGAGAATAGGCTGGTACATTGCAAATGTAATTCCTGTCCAAAACTGGGGTTTCAGAATGCTATTGCCTACCACTCACATGTAAATAGTTAAAATCTACTAACTTATAGTATTTAGTTAGGTAGTTTATGTAAAATCTCTGTCAGGGCCAAAACTTGACGCCAAATATTAGTCCTTAATCTTATTCTATTTCGTATGAAAAAGAAACATCTTAATCCACCGTGTCGTAATGATATAAGCTCATGGAATGTGTGTATGTACTATGTAAATTATTGTTACAATTTGGGGGTAGGTAGGTATACCTTATAAAGTTACAAACCGACTAACCTGAATATTATACAGTTATTTGGGTGGGTCTGGGCCTCACTATTCCTGTTGAGCTTTCCCATTGACGGTAATACTGATACTATTTACTTGTATCACTATTCCCGTTGCGTTTTTATACCGCGACTATTTGCGACCAAGAAAATGCTTGTTTATTTCAATAATATTCTCAACTCAATATTTTGACCTCTTTATCGATCTGATCACTAGATATTGTTTCATTAGCCTTGTTGTGACTATTTATATCATTGATTTTGATTTTTACGGCGTTCAAAAACGCTCTAAATGGGGATACCGAGACATTTTGTAAGGGGACATTAGTCTCACTATATATATCCTTTCGTCGTTTGTTTAGTCAATGGTTCTTCTTCTTTCTTCTTTGGGGATATGCAGGTCCTTGATATCCCTGTATCACTGCGACCGTCTCCGATCTATTCAATGGTAATGGTAATAGTCAATCGTTATAGTGAGACTGTGGTAATGGGAATAGTTAACCCTATAAGTTAAGTTATTTGAGATTCATATTTATGTACTAATATTAATTGACTATATATAGGTATAGTAAGGTATTTATTATTGTTCTAATATAGTAAATATATACTAAGTAACCGATCTCCTAAATATTTCTAAGATGTTAGTCCGTAAAGCAGGTAGCGTAGATTTTACTTACTTAAATTGCCATACTATCTCGTACTTTACTTAAATGTGTAATTATGGATAGGTACTTAAAGTATTGAGGCTAGAAATAAGTAATAATTATTGTAACTTATTTATTATATCTATTAGTTAATTATTAAATAAAACCAAAGCCAAATACTTTTTATCAAAAAATATTTTATTCAAAAGCTATGCTTTAAGCAACTTTTCTACTTATTAAACTTGTACTATTTCTAGAACCCCCTGTCCAACAAAATGACTGTAAAGATGATCGCATATATTATGCCAAGAGAAGTTGGTATTACGACGCGTTAGAAGCGTGCGGTTGACCGCACGCTTCTAACGCGTCCATTTTATTTTCTTCCATTTTAGTGAGTAACTTACTAAAATGGAAAACGACACAATGGATTTTTATTACAAACTAGCTGATACACGGAAAGCGTTGAACGACTCGCGCGTTACGTTGGTGGAGCTATGTCAAAAACCCTTACGCATGTGCAAAGACCTATAAAATTCTCGTTTCAACGCAACCGGCTGAACGATACGCGAACCCATATGTAACGAACTGATAGACAAACACTAATTTAATTATATAATTATGATGAATCAACAGGTTCCGACGATCTCAGCTAGTTGCCTTTTTAATGTTACACGCAACTCTAATGTTAACTATGTGTGAAGTTGCTTATTATATGATTTCATTTCAAAGAAAATTAGCCTGCGGCCCAGGTAGGAGTAGGTGCGTCCTGCGTGGTGGTCAGCGTGTAGAAAAAAATCTTAATATATACAAGAAGTTGTAAGGAAGACGCGCGTACGTGCCCTAATCGAGAGCGGGTGCCGAGCGACATGAAATGTATAGCATCCGTAGCCGCTGCCCGCCCCGCAGGACGCACCTGCTCTCACTTGGGCCGCAGGCAAGGTGCGTGCGTCTCGGAGGTGATGCGATTTGATGTGCGATCACCTTAAACTTAAATTGTAATAAAATGAAACAAAAAATGTTTCTTTCCACTTGATTTATTTATACAAAAATATTATTGTATTGACCTTTGTGATGACAATTTTGTTAATAAATACTTCAAAGAACATATTCCAGTGTTGCCATTTTACATTTGTATTGTAGGACACAGCCTTGTAACATTTTGGAATTAATTACATAATACAAACTATTATATAAACTTAATTGATTAACAGAGTTTTATATGGTGAAATTATGCTAGCATGCTAGGTATATCTACTATCTAGCCACATAAAATCTGGACTGCATTATAAGGCGAAAGACAATCTAGCGGCAAATCACGCGTTATTTTGCTGCAATGTTGAAACATTAGGGCCATATCTGCCACTGAATACTATAATAATATGGCTAATTCCGTTGTACACAAACTCTAAACTAAACTAAAATCTCTTTCTCATTGCTTGCGGAATAAGATAGCACTAGATTTAGACCCTTTCATTTAGTTAAGTTTAGAGATTGTGTACAAGAGAATCAGCCCCAGTACCTTTCAGGCTCACTCCACAAAGACGTTCAAAGAAATAGCGTCTCTTATTATGGCGCAATAAAGTTCAATTCAACGCGCAAAGCGCTGCGCGCTACGATCTAAGATTTAACAAATGCGTCTCTGTCTATCGCGTAAACTCTTTCTCTCTCTCGGATCATGTGACCCAGTGAGCCCGGCCCGACAAAACGTCGAAAAGATTCCAGCGCGCATTTATCCACTAGATTTGTCTCTAGCCTCATGCGTGCACAATAACACGAGACCTGTGTCAGATTTCACATCTCAGAATTAGAGCGCGGAAACGCTTCAGCGTTAAAGTAAAATGGACCTTAACTGGCTTGCATTAAAACTCAAGTTCGTCCATAAATATATAGCTCGCTAGCTGTATATTTATGGACGAACTTGCGAGCGAAATTGAAATACGTGGTACTGAATTTTTTACTTTTTAACAAGACATTTAGGTCCATTTTACTCTGACGTTGTATTCGACTATCAGCGTTGCGTTCGTCAGTCGAAAAATTTCATACTGTCATGGTGCGAATCATGGTACAAAAGCCCGTCTTTTGCGTCTTTTTATAATTTCATTGCAACATAGTATTATGTAATACTTATCATCATCATACCAGTATTGATTTGATTTAATTGAATATTCATAAAAAAGTTTGTATAAGTTATAACACAATATAGAAATTAATTTAAATACTTTGTCAGCATTTAATAATCTTAATATCAATTCTATCTACATTTTCCATAATACAATAATTATGAAAACAATAATGAGATTTTATTTTATTTCCTATTCAAATGAAGCATAATGTGTATAAATTAAAAAAAACGTGTACTTTTATAACTTAAGATATACCTACATTAAGAGGAAACGTAAGGAAGATAATCTTAGGTCTTTAAATAGGTATTGTGGCTAATTTTATTGTAGACCATCTCTAAACTAAACTAAAAGGTCTATCCCTTTCATAATACTCCCTCCGGAAAAGGATAGCATGATTTAGGAAGAGATTAGGTACAACAGGAGCAGTCACAAATTTTTAATAAATAAGCTATATCTGGCATGGTCCATATTTGTATCATTTTGGTGTGTCGGGTTCTAAACTCACGATAATGATGCGCGTCGGTTCTTCGTGTCAAACATGTATACGATACACCAAAATGATACAGATGTGATGTGAAATAATGCTAGATCATTAAATACTACACACTATCACTAAAAGTGCAAACAAACTACTGTGTTGTCATGTGTCGTGAGTAGTCACATGACAGACCTAAACGTACAGTGCGACAAGGCTATCTTGGCGCGTGGCGAAAATCGGAACTAATGTTGCCGTCAAGTGTCCCTTTGTTCTTGTTTGAATATTCTAAGCCTTTGTTCTCCAACAGCGCCCCCCTGTTAATGTCATTGAAGTGCCAAGAGAGCCTTGCCGCACTGTATATTGCAAAGACTCGGCGCCGACTCCACTTCGACTTTCCTCACAGTAAAGCATGGAAATGAGAGCTTTATATCATGTTACTTACGGTGGAATTTCCAACATTTAATTGAAAAAACTTATGGCCAGTTGGAGTTGGAACGGTGTTAAATTGGTGTCTTGACCTTAGGCGATCGGAGAAATCAATTTTATATGCAGAAGTCCACCCTACAGTATAAGGAAACACAGTAGTCCGACGCCTTTGATCTTGTGGTAAATATCCCAGCATTACTACGCACCGCACGATTGCTGTCTAGACGATTCCGTCGACCCCCTGGTGGATAATAACTTACCATCCATAGTTTGTCCTGGCACTCTGGTACGTCGGGCCTAAAACCGCGCACCGATCGATCGAGCGCTACAGTACGCGGCAGAAAGTAATGTACATCGACCTTTAGAAGAAGATAGCAGATTTGTAGAGCGTTGTCTCTGTAGTTGAGACCGACAAAACAGCACATAAATATGAGTGACAGAGGCATCGTTCTACAAAGCCGAAATGTCATTCTAAAGGTCGATGTACATTACTTTCTGCCGCGTACTGTACATCAGAATGTGTTCCAAGTTACAACACAACACAGTAGTTTGTCTGCACCTTAACTCTTACTCCAAATAGAAGTAATCACGAAATATTTATCTTGATCGTACGATCAAAAACGTATTGCTCTCTCGTTCGCACAAATGCACTACTTTTACCCTCTATTTGGAGCACACATCACGAAATACCCAAATAAATAAATAAAATAAAATAAATAAACTATACAGAATGTGCAAGAAATAGAGACATCGTAAATTTTAACTGAACTGAAAACCCAAACGAAGGAAAAGTGTGTTAAAAGAGAAGAAACAACCCCAATATAAATATTAGAATAATAAGTTATTTTGCATGCCACTTCATACAGAGGTGGATTATCTCAAACGCAAACTAGGCATGTGCCTAGGGGCGCGAGGTTACGAAGGGGCGCGCGCGATCATGTAGAATTCCATTACATGGCCTACCTAATTATGCCTACTAATATTATCGAGTGACCGAAACAACATGTTCTTTTAACGTGATGTCCTTCACTCATTTACATAAATAGTACAATCACCAACTACCAGCTATGCAATAAAACGATTCCTCGTTCTTTCGTAGTTAGTAAAAAAATTAATATGGCTGTTAGAGGGGCCCATGAGGTGCTTGCCTAGGGCGCTCTCGACATTTAATCCGCCTCTGACTTCATGGCAGATCGTAGCTACTGTACCCATAAGCATAACATCTATTGTACTTCAATCTATGCAAATAAATAAATGAAATGAAATAAATTCAAAACCAAAGTGTTCCTACCTATAAAACGTTAGTTTTATATTAACTGCTAATCTTAAATATATAAAAGGAAAAGGTGACTGACTGACTGACTGATCTATCAACGCACAGCTCAAACTACTGGACGGATTGGGCTGAAATTTGGCATGCAGATAGCTATTATGACGTAGGCATCCGCTAAGAAAGGATTTTTGAAAATTCAACCCCTAAGGGGGTGAAATAGGAGTTTGAAATTTGTGTAGTCCACGCGGACGAAGTCGCGGGCATAAGCTAGTACTCTATAACCACTTATTAGTTTTGCTCCCTTAAAGCTAGAGTTCTTGAACATTCTGTATCTACAAAAGGCACATTCGATATTATTTTATTGCAATGTCAATATAAATTTTATTTATATAATCAAATAAATTTTATGATATTATTTTATTGCAATATTAATTCAAATAATTGAACTACTGCTATATATGTCACACATAAAACAAAATAAGGTAATAAGACAATTCTTATAAGAAAATGTGTAAAGATTTATTTCCATAAATATTGATTGCTTCTTATAATATTGAGTCCTTTTAATAAGAATTAGATAGTTTTTTTTATTAAAATACCTATATTAAGGTAAGTAGGTATATTTAGTTATTTGTCTTGTTAATTCTTGGAATGTCCTATCTATCTTACAATAATTATTGTACTATATTCAGCAGTTCCTTTAATTATTATAAATATAATAATCAAAACAAGCAGTATTTTAATACAGTATTGGAACCTATTTGATTGTACGAAAATCTCTAAGCTAAATAAACAAAATCAACTTGTCTAAGGCTCTAATCTATAGAGAGAGTACTTTGACTTTGCTCAGACTTAAGTTCCAGTTAAAACGAGATAGATTCATGCCAGCGATATAATGCTGTCTCGTTTTAGCAGTGACTTAAGTCTGAGCAAAGTCAAAGTGCGCTCTATAGATCTCAACCTAAAAGTAGTCCTGAACTTTGAGAAAATATATCACTTCTTTGAGGGCCTCATACACTACAGGCGGTTACCGTTTTGCCGGTTGCACAAACCTTGCAATCACATCCTACTTTCATTTGTGAAGGTCTGACACCTGACTTATGTCACTGAATGGGTGACTGACACAGATATGTCAGATTTGCAACTAGCGTGGCCCCCTCAGTCCCTCTCGCTCAAGCAGACTTTCTTACTTGTGAAATGTCATTCCTTCTACACTTCAAGTTGTTTGCCAAATACTCACGTACAAATACATTTTGGCAAACAAAAAAAAGTGGCCACGGTGATAAGGACAAAACATAATTATTTTGTCACGTTCTAACAAGAGCTTAAATGCATTAAGCTATCTCGCTCTAACAGTAAGTGTCACAATAGGGCTACTTCTAACAGTTCTTATTCTGAGGTGACTGATGTCACCCATTTTGCTTGTTTTTTTGCAGGCAACATTAACTATAACGATAACTATCTGAGGTGCAACTGGTCCTTGGACTAGTCTATTCTGATTTGTGTACAACCAAATAGGCACCATTTTCTTCAATTTCTAATAACTAATGCCCATAAATCATACATCTAGTACTAAATTACTTATAACCGGTATAATTTACTCATTTCCAAGATTTTTTGGTTCCATATCTGGGACTACACTACTACATTACAATAAATCATAGCATGCGAAAATTTTGGTACAAAGGCTTTAGTTTAGTGACAAATTTCGTCAATTAGAAATACTGAACCACGAGAAAAAACCATAAATAATTAAAATATTCGCTAGTGCCACTTAGGGCTGTCTCAGACTAGGGTATTATACGCGCGTATAAGCTCGTTTTTGGAAGCGCAGGTAGGCGCGTATAGGCGCGCCTTTTGGCACACGCTAAACTCGTACGAGCGTTGACGCGCTTCTAAGCTCGTATAAGCGCGAGCCGAGAGAGACCACCACCCACCGGGCCACCGGTTCGAGCGTACACGCCGAAATATGCCCGTATAAGCGCGTCCAGTTTTTTGAAGCGCGTATGTAGCGCGCGTGTAAGCGCGTATGCTGAAACGACCGTTTACGCGCAAAAAAATACGCTAGTCTGAAACCGCCCTTAATTCAGCTCTTTTTAACACAATCTCTAAACTAAATTGAGAGTCTCAACTATCTAAATCTATATAAATTAAAATTCAATAAAATTGTCGCATATATGAAAGAAAAACGTTAACATTGTATTGATTTTGCAGATTTTGTGTTGTGTGTAATTGTCAGGACAAGATAAGATATTTTTATTTGGAAAATCGATCTAAAAAGTCGGAAATTCAGTCAAAAATGCATTTGAAGAAGAATCCGAACAAATAGATAGCAATTTTTTTGAATTTGTCAATGTATAGTATGCGACAGGTCGAGATGGCAGTCGGGGAGAGAACTCCCCGCACACCCGCACAGCCCCCGCGCAAATTCGGGTGACGTGCGGGTGCCCCCCACCTCATATCCCGATTGCCATCTCGACCTGTCGCGGACTACAGTTCAGAGATAGTGTACAGCCGAATTAGCTCTAATGTGCTTCAACAATTTAAGGATAACATTTTTTTCGCTCAAGTGGGATGTCCTAGAATTTTTTTAGTTGGCAACTCTACTCACAACCAATATCTTAATACCAAATATTATGCCAATTATAATAGCCTAATTTAGGAATTTCTACACTTTTAAATATATCAAAAATATTCTTACTTTATAAGTAAGAAGATCTGATTTGTTGAGAAAAATTTATTCTATTAGTCTCTTCTGAGAATATATTACAATTTTTTTTATAAGGCAAGATCTTAATTTTCCTCCGTTTTCATAATAATATGGCACCGATATTGAAGCAATATCAACACATTTTCAATGTAAATTAGTATACTTTAATCTTTAATATTTCAAAGTCAATCTTGAGGTGACAACATTGGTGACTGGAGAACTTCTATCCACCTGTTAAAGAAAACCAAACATAAAGGAACATACTTTGATAACTCAGAAAAATTGTATTTATTTCACTCATCCCCCATGAAACGTATTGCATACGTCGTCGTGTCAACCCGTAGACGGAGTAAAAAATCTAGACAAAGGAACGTTTGCTTTCTCATTCACACTAAAAAGAGATCACAGACAAAGTTACTAATGTGATAAACAGAGACGCAGCTAACCTATTTTTTGTTCCTTATAGTGTAATCGATTTTTTTCAAGGAATACAACTTTAGTTGCAAAACAAACTTTGAGAATTCGTGGCATCATTGTATTTCTCAATAGTTATTTACTTGTTTTCACATAAAAAACGTTCAATACAAATATTGTTGATCGGTTAATACAAATATTGACTACTAAACAATGTTACTTGTCGTGTTATTCATCGTTACGTCGTGCTATCGCTATCTCAGACGCGGTTACACAGTACTTTAGTCTAGCTTTTTTTAGTTAGTCTACGTGTCAAACTAAGCCCACGCGCTAGCAAATTGTCGATATAGTAGATCTCATATTTACCGACTTCGTTCAATTATGCACCAACAGATGGCGTTAGTGCATGGGCTCCCGTTCACAAAATGACCCCTATTACAAACGAAAACAGACGTATCCACTATCCACGTCAAAATCTTACCTGTTATAGGTGAAGTGGCTGTCAGCTCGGAAGAAGTAGACATGGTTCTTGAACTGCAGCTTGAAGACAAAGTCTTTGTCGATGCCGTCGCTCGGCGCGGGCGCACCCACGCTGTACCTGTTGACGACATGAATGAAGCTTCATTTATCAACCCATCGACGGTCCACTACTGAGAACAGGTCATCTCTTAGAATGAGAAGGCTTTAGGCCATAGTCCACCACGCACTCACTAAACTTCACACACCTTTGAGAACATTATATAAAACTCTCAGGCATGGAGGTTTCCGCACGACCATCGGTTTAAGAATAGGTACTGCTCTATCAGGGAGTATTTTGGCATTAAAAAAATCTTCGTACCCGAGTAGCGGCAGCGAAGCGAGCGGGGCTTTGTCCCGACACGTCTTGTAGAAGAACAGCGTGAACACTGCAAACACCACCCACAGCTTTTGCCAGCCGTGCGAGTTCTTGAATTTTCGTAGCAGGTACCCCGACAGCTGACTCTGTGGAATAAAGTCATTTAAGTAAAACCCCTCATACATGGAGAGGCCTAACTGAACTGGCAGCATACGATGCATACACATATACACGGAACAGGCTTATTAATTCATTTCGATTTGTGTATATACTGGAATATCTTCAGTCCATCCGGCCATCTTTAAGTCAACACAATCCAATTTTTTATCCTGAAATTTAAGGTAGAACTGTCCGATTCTGGTTGGTCCGGTTCGGCTCGATCAGGTCCATTCTAGTCGGTCAGTTAATGAAAAGAATTCAAGTAAAAGTTGTTTACTAGCGTCTCGACGTGACGTTTTAGCTCATTTCACTCCCTGGTGGACCAAACGTCAGTGAAAGCTTCGCTTGTAGGCAGTCGCCGTCAACGCGTTGAAGGCAGTCGGCAATGGGTCGACAGCAGCCGCTGACACGCTACAACAGCCGCCAGTGTCGACGGCAAATGTCGACAAAGAGCAGCTCGTCTGTAAGCACAGACATAATATCCATACCCGCATGGCGAGGTGCAGCTGGTCCCTGCGCAGCGAGGTGGCGCGGTGCCAGCACACGTGCGCCAGCGCGCTGCCCGCGCTCGAGCCCCCTGCGCCGCTGGGCGCCTCCAAACTCTCACCATCATCTGAACAAATATAATCATGTGGTTTTTTTTATAGACGTAATGAAAAGTGAACATTTTACACTACACTTTTAGACCAAAGCACTACATAAAAACTGATGAAAAGAAGACTGGTGTTTGCAATTTGCAGCCCAAATAGACCGTAGTCTGTACTAGGGCTGACAAAGATCATCGACCTTACACGATTTATAGACTTAAAAAATCAAATAGTTAGGCTACTTATTAGATGTTCGTTAACCTTTCATACAAAACATTTATACACAAAACATTCATACTAACATTAATATAAACCTATACATTTTTACTTTATTTGAAATGTTTTGAAATGTTTCTTATGGTGCTAATTAATAACGTAAACTAAAGCTACGAGGCACGATCAAGTATCCAAACAGGAGTGGAGAAAACAACCCTACCCCTCCGCCAAATGTATAAGAAGTTTGAAACCTAAAACCCGGGTACTGCATAACCATTCATTAGTGTGCGTGCGTGTGAGAGACTGAATCAGTCAATGAGTCAGTGAGTGAGCGAATGAGTGAGAGTGAATGAGAGTGAGACGAGCTGCGCAGGACGTGCGCGTGAGCGATGCGAGTCGCGAGCATCATCTAGTACAGGCGCGTGGCGAAAATCGGACCTAACGTTGCCGTCAAGTGTCCCCTTTGTTCTTGTTTGAATAGTCCCCCCTGTCAATGTCATTCAAGTGCCAAGAGAGCCTAGTCGCACTGTAAGACTTAAATCTTTTAAAATCCTCACCATAATCCTGCAACTGTGGAGTAAGCTGTGTGTCCACTTTGTGCGGCCGGTCGCGCGCCGCCTCCACGCTCGCTGTGAGCGACTGCAGCCAGCCGTGGTATTCTTGTTCATTGCTGGTGCTTAGTGTTATGTTCGTTTCTTCGCCTGTTTAACAAATATCCAGAATAGAAGTAGAGATGTTTTGACTTGAATGTCGGTTAGAACATTTTTCAGAAACCTGTCCTTGTTTGAGTTTCTCAAAGCACTCAATAGAATATTTAAATTATGAAACTTGAAAGTGATACTCACCAGTAATAACAAAGGAGTGCGGAAGATCAGTGGGTTCGACGGTCAGCTGTTCGAGCGGCAAGACGCAGTGCGCGCGGAACTGCCCGCTCAGGCACTTGGACGTCAGCAGCATCATGTCACTAAACTGACGAGAGCGGAATGTTCATGAAAAATACTTTGAAAGACTTAATAGTTTGCACATCATCATCAGCTCAGTGGACGTCCACTGTTGGACATAGGCCTTCCCCAAAGAGCGCTACCAAACCCGGTTCTCAGCCTTCCTCATCCAGCCACTTCCCGCCAGCCTCTTTATATCGTCGGTCCTTCGTGCTGGAGGGCGTCCCACACTACGCTTGCTTAAACGCGGTCTCCACTCAAGGACTTTCCGGCGGCCATCGCCTCTGCGACAGGCATGACCTGCCCACTGCCACTTCAGTTTTCTATCTCAGTGACCTTGGTTCTACTGCGGATCTCCTCATTTCGGATCTTATCCCTCAGGGAAACTCCTAACATAGCCCTCTAGTTTGCACAATTTGAGCAAAAATTTTGAGTAAAAATTTGGATGGTTTTACTCCTACAGTGCCTTCGTAGCAGTCACAACAGAATTCTGGGTGCAATTAAAGATAGGGTAGGCTGCCCAGTTACAAAACATTGGGTGGCTGTGGCCACGGGGCGCCTAGAGCTGCCACGGTTGGCTATTTTATTTATTCACTAGCTGATGCCCGCGACTTCGTCCGCGTGGAATTAAGGTTTTAAAATCCCGTGGGAACTCTTTGATTTTCCAGGATAAAAAGTAGCCTATATCACTCTCCAGGTCTTTATTTATATCCATCAACAAAAAATCAAGTCACCCCGTTGCACCATTGCGACGTGATTGCGACGCGAAATTTAATACCGATTTATAGATTTTTTTAAATACTTACCAAGAAGAGCATTCTCTGTAGTAATCCTTTGGAAGAGTGTTTGTACACACAGCCGAATCTTACGAACTCTCTATCCACAACTAGAAGTTTGTCGTAACCTGTGCCAAAAATGATACAAATCCTTATCATATAGGATTATACAGGTGCCCGATTGTCTAAAACCTGCATCAATCATTATTGCAATCTCAATTGTTTTGATTGGCTGAATTTGTGCCATTCTTGTTGCAACAATGCATTGTAGCCAATAGTTAGCGAGCGTTAACCAATCAGAGATGATTGCGATCGTGACATTGTAGCCGTCATTCTCCCGCAATCGCGCAGCAGGTGTAACCAGAACGCTAGCAAACACTTAGCGTTATTTTTATACTACCTAAGCAAAATCCAATACCAATAAATAACCATTTGACTCAATTTGTAGTTTTAGTGATTTAGTATTTTTCAAACCCGCAAGGTACAGCGTGCAAAACTCGGATCAATTCCCCACCTACGACGCGGCATTGACTCCGAGTGGCCTACTTACGCAACGTTCGTTGACCTCTAGTGTCAGTCAGATGTTTTATTTGCAACATATCGTACACTTTTACAAAATTATAGAATATTAGTTTTAATATAATTTCGCGGCGCTGCCGTCATATGCATGTTTTTATCACATTTTTCAGCCCATAGTCGTTGGTAAATGGTAGGTACAACTACTGTAATTGGTGTAATGTTTTTATATTTAATATGAAACTAACCTACAACGTCCCTCTGCAGTTGGCAGAGCGCGGCGTGGTTCTCCACGTGCCTCAGTTGCTCCTCGGCCGTCTCCGCCAGCGCGTGAGCCAGCTCGTGCGCCTTGCGAGCCGCTTTGCTACCAGTTGCCGACCATAACTCTGCAACGATAGTTCACTTTATTCCCTTCAAATGAACATGCACAAATATTGATTGTGAATATAAATTCATACCAATATTATAGATGCGAAACGAAACGAAACGAAAGTACTGTACGCGGCAGAAAATAATGTACATCAACCTTTAGAACGCGATAGCGGTTTTGTAGAGCATTGTCATTGTCGTTGAGACCGACAAAACATCACATAGGTAACGTGAAAGGCAGAGACAACGCTCTACGAAGCCGGAATGTCATTCTATAGGTCGATGATGTAATGTACATTATTTTCAGCCGCGTACCGTATGTCTATGCTGTATTCGTGGAAACGGACTGTGTCCAAAGTGATTACGATTGACAGGAGTGAGAACACCCATGTTCGTTGCAACATGTTACTATGTAGCGCTGCATCTAGTGGAACATTTCCAATCCAATCCATCAGCCTGTTTCCGTCCACTGCTGGACAAAGGCCTTTCCAAGAGCACGCCACCAAACACGGTCCTCAGCCTTCCTCATCCACCCGCTCCCCACCACCTTAATCGGGAATAGCAGGGCTGCCGGGAACTGGGGGCCTTTGTCTGTTGGCGCTGCTCATTAGAAGTAATGCCCATACTGACCACGCTGGGCAGGCGGGTTGGTCAGCACAGGGCTGTAGGCTGTGACGCTGCTGCCCGTCTCTGGTCTGTGTTATTTAAAGCCAAGCCATTTGGAATGGTTATCCCGCCATTCTTCGGTCGTCATATCCTCGTTCGCTGATTCGCAGGGGGCACCGCGTGCAGGGGAGGTTGACATTTGGGGTGCTAAGACGTTAGTGCACCCCACTACCCCCCTACAGTGGAACATTTATATCGCTGTAAATCCGCGGCTCGATTGCAAATCGCCTGCATCAATCATTTAATGACTGCATCAATGTCAAAATATGGTTTTCCTAGTACGGTTCATTGAGACCGTCCATAAAGGATCGATGTGGACAAAAATATGTTTTGACAGCTGGTTCACCTTCAGAATGCCGTGTTTAGAATACGCACCGTGCGACAGTCGTCTGTAGTGATGCAGCCTATGCAGCGGGCGAAGCAGTAGACACGTCAGAGGCAACGGCGCGGCGCGGTCGAACGCGGCCGCCTGCCGCGAGCCGTCCCCGCCGCGACGCCGCGCGCTCTCTACTAGAGCCACCATCGCGCCCGCTTGTTGAATGTACTCGTTGTATGCCTGATCAAACAAACAAACAACACATACAATATGCTAAGTCATTCGGTTTAAAGAATTTATTCTCAAAAAGAACATACTGTGGCTAATTCCATTGTACACAATCTCTAAACTAAACTAAAATGACACGCCTAAATCTATTGCTATCCCTTTCATAATGCTGCTCGCGGAAAAGGATGGCATTAGATTTTAACCTGTTAATTATGTTTACTTTAGAGATTGTGTTCAAGAGAATCGGCCCCATTGTTCACTTACATTAAGATTAATTATATATACATTTTAGTAACTACTAACACAGACGCATGCATTACAAATTCAATTTTAAAATTTTACTATAATAATCTAAACTAAACTAAATTAACAGGTCTAAATCTAGTACTATCCTTTTCCGCAAGCAACATTATGACAGGGACAGCAATAGATTTAGATGTGTCATTTTAGTTTAGAGATTGTATACAAGGGAATCGGCCCCAATATCTTGTATTTTATTTTAATTCTTGCTGCAAACTTGATAAAAATGTATACTTACATCAAATGTATTTGATAAATAATCTTGAAGTAACTCAGCGATTTTCTTATATTCAGGTTCCTCCGCATCTGAAATAATGGTTCGAATTAACATTTATCTAAAGTATCGTAAAAACAAGATCCTAAATACTTTAGCAAAGAGCAACACTTAAAATACAAAATACAATTGTGTTTGAAACCTACGTGAGAGTGAGATATTTAATGAGTGAATCAGACCTCTTATACAGTCAAAACTACTTTTAACTGCAAAAAACGAGTTTTTTCTGGTCTTTGACTGACTGACTGACTTTGTTCTGGTACTCGACCTAATCTTATTTCCATTATTTATACAATTCTTTATTTAATCCAGCGAAGTTTTGACCGGAATTTCAGTCAAAACATATTCTGACCAACCTTACTTTTGACTGTTTTTGGCAGTTAAAAGTAGTTTTGACCAGACAAGAGTTTTGTCAATAATATTATAAAATGCAAAATGGCAAAATCGTGTTCCACAAAGCTGTCAAACCAAACGTGGCTATAAGTTATGAAGGTCGAACCGCAATACAGCGGCGCTGCGCGGCACGTCGCTTCGCGTCAAAATGTATGTCGCAACGCGATATGCAGCGCTGCTCTAGTGCGACATGCGCCATAGAAAATGACTTAAAATAATATTTTGACGCTCTGTGCCGCGCTGTGCAGCGCTGCTGTAATGCAGTCCGACCTTTAGGGTGAGATCTATAGAGCGCACTCTGACTTTGCTTAGACTTAAGACAGAGTTAACACGAGACAGATGTATATCACTCACATAAATCCGTCTCGTTTTAACTCAATCTTAAGTCTGAGCAAAGTCAAAGTGCCCTCTATAGATCTGAGCCTTAGACTACAAATCGCTTAAAAAAAGTCTTGTTCGGCATGTCCAATCTAGTGCATTAGAAATAGTTGCCTTCGAACTTCCACACGTATTTACAAACAACGAATAGCCAAGTGCCCTAGAACTAGCACAACACTACAAGGCCGAGTCCACTCGCACACAATTACCGTTGCACATGATAGTGGACTCGATAGAGGTCAGCACACTGTCTAGATACGCGAGCAGAGGGCCTGCGGGCAACGATAGCAGGGACTCCAGATCCGGTTCTGGAAATTTATTTTTTTGCGTCAATTTTTTTTTATTTGTACCAAAAAACATTTACAATGGAGGTGGATTTTGAGTGATTTCAATCTGCTTCGACACTATCGATAAGTCAAGACCAACGATAATACCAAAAATATTCCCAGTTCCCAAATACTGGTAGTGAATATTGATACAGCCAAATCGCTATCTTTTCTAGGAGCAGATATCTAATTATAAAATAGATAATTATAAAGTAAAAAAACACTTAAATTTCTAATTAACGGCCCACACAACTTCCCTTTGTCTAGATATGACTCCTCAAGTTTTGTTGTTCGATTTTGCTCCAATATGATGGTTGAAGACAGTTGGTACATATTTAGGTTGCGATTTGCTTAGGTTGCGTTTTATTTGCGTGTCGCGGTTAATGTTGTGACGTCTTACAAAATGACAACACGTTGTGTCCAAGCCCTGTTATTGAAGTTACACATGCAGGATTGCCCTGCAGCATTTTCAGGTCTATAACACGGTGTATAACTAATAATTGTGCTTGGGGTATTCTGGGATCAGCAAGAAAATCCGCTTCATCATTAGCTGGGTCTGCACCGGACGACGTATTTTAAATTGGCGATACGCGATCCAAGATCCACGATCCAGGTTCGTCGAGTATTGAACGTGGCTCATACTTCTTCGATTCGGCGTTAGGAAACTTGGGATCCTGCCACGTCGCTCTAGCATGTTCCAGCCGATCCACAACGGATCCGCGGCAAGGAGCTTTTGGATCGCGCTCCTGCCGCAGCGCAGCGCGGTGGATCCTCCCACCCAGCTATTCCCCATCTCTTGTGAAACCTTTGAAGAAATCCACCCACCTTCAGTGTCGCCAGGCAGGTTGCTAGCAGGCGAGGCGGCGGCCAGCGCGCGGTCTAGCTTGGCGAGCAGCGCGCCGGCCGGTAGAGCGAGGGGCTCCAGGGCGAGACAGGCGCGCGCCAGGGCCGCCGCCTCCGCGCCGCTCGATGCGCTGCGGCCTATCGACCCCACGCGTTTAGACCATGTCTGTGAACGTCGACGGTAAAATGAGTTTTTCAGTTTCATGCTCTTAAATTTTTATGCTCTCGTGCGTAAAAGTGTTGTATGAAAATTTCTGTAGTGCCTGAGCCTAGCCTCCTATGCTCCTATGCTTTTCTGTTAATGTAAGTTACAGTTGGTATCACGTCAACTGATATATCACCTACTACGCAAGTTCAAGGTCGGAGTCTTTTGGCGTGACACCAACTGTAGTTTACATGAATGTACCAGGAATGAAAAGTACCAGGAGAGCATACAACACTTATGCATAAAAAGTAGTTTTAGTCCGCTTACACTGGCGTTGAAGATGAAATTTACGAGGATGAGAAGTGAAAAATAATATGTCAGTTCTTACAACAGTGATGAGCTCAAGATCTCGCTTGTAGGTGCGCTCTGTCATAAGCAGTTCCTTTGCTACATAATACGTGATGTCCGCGCCGCGCCGCTTGCTCGTAGTCTCGCCTGATAACACTGCGCCTGAACTTATACTGAAACAACGTTGATAACATTCTTAAGGGTTTATGCAGACTATCTGAATTTGAAGTTGCAAAATGGCTCTTTAGTTACAGTTATTTGTAGTAGAGAGAGTGACATGGAAACTGTACACCGACTGTGCAGACCGCGTATTCTCAATTTCTCAGTATCTCAAACCAAGAGAAATTTTTCGTTTAAAGTAATAACTAATAACAGATTTGGTGAAAATAGAGATGAAATGGTGTAAACTTGTGAATGGAAGGAAAATCCTGTCAACATTTTGTTACCTGGTACTCGAAACAAATTAAAATGAGACATCATCATAATCAATAACAACAACAACTACAACAAGCGACAGAGGTCCACCGCTGGAACTAGGTTTCTTGTAGGGACTGCCACGGTCTTGCACCGCCTGAATCCAGCGGCTCCCTGCGACTCGTCTGATGCCGTCCGTCCGTGGTGGGTTGAAAATGAAACACGAATTATATAACATACCTATTGTTATTCCGCCTGGTCAACGTGTCACCGGCATCGCTTTCTCCGCCGCTCAAAACGTCCATGTTATTCGTTGACGCCGACACTATCTTAACTGCAAAAAATAAAAATTCTTTCAAAAAATATCTTGCACTTGGGCGTAAAATACATATGTCACAAATTACAATAATATGTGATAGCATGAACATGACCACCAAGAAGTATTTTAGGCGAAAATCTATAAAATCTGTGACAAAATATATTCTCGCAGCGTTTAGACTGGGTTTAGTTTTATTCACCATGCACATTCCTCACTATATGTTCCTCCCTCCTATTCCCTCCATTTGCTTCTGTACTTGTTTCACGATTCGCTTTGCCATCGGTGTGGACGCGTATAGAGATGGTCCCGTACTTGTGTCCCCATTCGGGGACATGCAGAGACTTGGGGATGATACTATAAGTAGACTCACCATGCACATTCCCATTGACAGCGTCACTATGTTCCTCTTTCCTATAGTCCAAGCGCTCTATTCGGTCGTGGTACCCGTTCGGGATTCGCTTGTCCATCGGTGTGGAGGCGTATAGAGGTGATCCCGTGCTCGTGTCCCCATTCGGGGACATGCAGAGACTTGCAGATGATACCGTGTGTTCATCCTCTGGCGATATCTCTTCTGTAGACGAGGAAAACATGTTCAAGTAATGCATAAAATAGAATAGAGTAGGTATCAGGAATTTCCGGGATAAAAAGTAACTTATATCCTTCCCTGGGATGTAAGCTAACTCTGTACTAAATGTCATCAAAATCGGTTAAACTGTTGGGCCGTGGAAAGCTAGCAGACAGACAGACAGACAGACACAGTTTCGCATTTATAATATTAGTATGGATTACAATGCATACAATACAATGCTTACAAGAAAAAATCCTTAGAGGATGCCTTTGTGATAATCGCTATCTGTATGCCAAATTTCAGCTCAGTGGTTTGAGCTGTGAGTTGATAGATCAGTCAGTCAGTCAGCTTTTACTTTTATACATATAGAAGAAGAAGATAAGTACATGCACAAAAAGATCACATCTTAAAATAACATATAGCATAAATATATAATTATCAAAAAAACGGGCCGAATTGAGAACCACCTCCTTTGTGGAAGTCGGTTAAAAACGAAAATACAGACAAAAATATTGTACTAGGACAAGGGTGATAATTTTATTACAACTGTCGAATGATTCGAACTTTGAAGAAAGGAAAGGAAGGCATAGAAAATATTATATACTTTATAACAACAATCAAACTCCTGAAAAAAAAAACATATGATACTATTAAAAAATTAAAAGTGCCAACACCTGAAAATAAAGTATCAAAATATAAGAACACAACAAAAATAAATATGATTAAAACATTACAATAATGATATATAAACAAGAAATTATAACAACTCGTAAAATGCCAAAAAAATATAAAAAATACAATCTGTGATAACAAAAAAGTTTACAACATACCATGCTATCTATATATTTGGTAAAACTTACATTTTTATTCCTTGCAGCATAAATATGTATATCAAACTAGATATGTAACTATACTCTATCCGCGGAAAAATTAGTATAGCGCTCATTCTGTTACGTAATCCCATACAAATGATAGAGGCAAAAATCTCAGTGGGCGCTAACCGTTTTGAGCCACCAACTAATCACAAATTAAACTATGTTTTCTAATTCAATTTCGAATGTTTTTTGAAAACATGTTTGTGATTAGTTGGTGCTTCAAAATGCCAACCAATCACAAACAAAACTATGTTTTCTAATTTAATTTCGAATGTTTTTGAACATTTTGGTGTCTCAAAATGGTTTGCCCACTCAGATTATTGCCTCTATCATTTGTATGGGATTACATAAAAAGTGAGCGCTATATTAACTTCTTTCCGCGGATAGGGTATGAAGAGGTAAAACAAAACATCGACGATCGTTCATTTTATTTATTGTTTAACTCTCCCCAATCCGAGGGGCAGTATATTGCAAGGATATCATTACACTTACAATAATTACATATAAATTCAAAAAGGAAGTAACATTCGAAATTCTCAAAACAATATACCGAATTACTATAATAAAAATTGTACAGGGTTATTTTTAAAATACCGGCAATATCAAAACCACCATGTCATTTGGATATATTAGATTTAAACAGTGCACATCTTAATGACACAATACGTGTATTGCAATTCCCCCACGAACGTTGGAAAAGTGGATGAAAACCGGCCAAGTGTGAGTTACATCTCGCCCTACTAGGGTATATAGGGCTTTCAATATTAATTGTTTAAAGAAGAATCTCAAACTCCAACTCAAATTATTTATTCAGAACTAGCTGATACCCGCGACTTCGTACGCGTGAATTTAGGTTTTTGAAAATCCCGTGGGAACTCTTTGATTTTCCGGGATAAAAAGTAGCCTATGTCCTTCCCCAGGATGCAAACTACCTCTGTTCCAAGTTTTGTCAAAATCGGTTGATCGGTTGAGCCGTGAAAAGCTAGCAGACAGACAGACAGACAGACAGACACACTTTCGCATTTATAATATTAGTATGGATAGGTAAAATTTTACGCATCCTGATTGTCAATTTTTTTTATTTGTAAGATGATAATATGAAGTGGTGATAAATAATACGTACTTCAACTTAATTTTAAAGTTCAATTTTTTGGGTCAACATTCTACACCAAATATCCAAAGTTCAGGTCCGTAATGTAACTCATTCTGTCTACGAGCTAGAGATCCATGACGTACGGACGGACGGACAGACAAGCAGATAGCCGTGACATTAATAGGGCTTTATTTTGCCCTTTGGGTACGGAACCTTAAAAAACGGGCCGAATTGAGAACCACCTCCTTTTTGGTAGTCGGTTAAAAATGAGCAGTAGATCAGGTTAGGTGGATTGCATGACAATTGCAAAAACTCTATTTCATTGATTTCAAACAAACAAAGGATCAGGAATCCAGATTATTTTATAAATGCGTTCTCTCAATAAAATAATTCTTCGCAGTCATGCAAGGTTAGTAGTATTTTTTGTGATAAACCGAAAAGTGACGAATTCTTTAGGAAGGTTTCAAAAGTTTCATTAATATCGTTCCTATATTTTAAAAATAACCGAGTATACATATATCAATGAAATAGTAATATTACAGTCTATTCTGATTGTAGAATCTCAATCGAGAACTCGAAATACTTACACTAAACGGTTTTCTTGTTTTAACTAACTAATACTGAACGCACATTAGACACAGTATGCGGCGTCCTCGCTATACGCGTCGCAACCAAGGCGTGTTTTTTGCAGTAGTAAAACTGCCCGGTAGGCCCGCAAAAGCTACACGGGAGATCAAATGTATCGACAATGTAAACCGCCATCACCATGCCGTTGACGCAGCCATCCAATGTAAAAACTTGTGTAATTTTTTGTTAATGAAAAACATGAAAAGTTAATTCAGAACTAGATGTTCCGCGTGGATTTAAGTTATCAGAAATCCCGTTCACACCGCTATTTGCATAAAACTATTCTGTGTATGTTTCAGCTTTTCTATTAACAAAAAGACGTATTTTCATACGACCACACCCGGCATGTGACGTCAAAGTAATGACATCATTGCAATTTACGCGCGCTCAATCACGTCGCGTTCGGCTTGTGCTGTAATGTGCGTTCAGGTTGTGGAGGCGGACAAGCCTCTAGCAATATTATATTTTATTCTATATAATTAATATTACAATCTATTTATCGTGCGCTTTCACATGATTGGTTGATTTTTTATACATAAAAATTGAGTAAAGTTAGTATGTTAATGGGCTCATTAATAGCATGCTAAACGCAAAATATGTCAGAGGAAGAAGCTTTTTATATAAAAAGCTGATGTAAAATTATTGTATAGTGAAATTACCACGTATTTACGGATTAGAATTAACTTAAAATACTGTAAGTTTGAGCTAGAAGTACACACTATAGTATAGTAAATGGAAGTTCCAGCGATCAGCATAAATACAAATAGAAAATAAATAAATATGGACAGTTGAATCATGGGCATAACTAGTAACTATTAGGTATGGGTGTTCTAACTACTTACATTAATTGATAAGTACACTCTATTTTCCTCTCTATTTTTCAGTACAACATAATACATTTATTCGATATTCGTTTCCTATCTAGATAAAAATGCTGGGACTAACATACTTCCCGCACACGCAGACTAAAGTAAAAAGATAGACGATAAACAAACTGCCAATAGGGTCTTGGAGTGTAGTAATGATGTGATTTCTTGTATAGCGGTAGTTTATGGGGCTAGTAATCATTATTAATTTTTTTTTAATCATGGTTTTTATTTATTTTTAACATGAACAACACGCTGAACGGAAGGTGAATAATGACGTCACAATCCGTAAACGATTTTTTTAAATTTTTCAACTTAAAAATAAGAGTATAATAAAATAATAATTTCTGCGGAAAAATGTTTTTTATGTTAAAAAATTTAAAAATATTTGTCGTTTATGCCATGTGACATCATTAGAATCTAAGATAATAGCTAATCTAGCTCTGATCTGGAAGACAATCAATGTTAACTTGCTTTTTTGACTCTCTGTATCTGTTTGTTTGTTTGTCTGTTCGCTACTTTTGTAAACGTATTTAAACTAACTTCCCGATGAGCTAGCGGCTTAAAAATTTTGAACACAGATTGGAACTGGAGGATAATGCAATATTAACTTGCTTTGTCCCTCGGTTTGTTAGACTTTTCGGTACACAGTTTTTAATAGAAAATCATCAATGCTTTTACTTTAATCTGCTAGCACCTATTTGAAATATATAGTTTTGCTGGATAGAAGCACTGCGTTAGAGTACGCGGCAGAAAGTAATGTACATCGACCTTTGGAAGGAGATAGCAGATTTGTAGTCTAGTCAGTTTGTTTGTCTCAGTTGTTGAGACCGACAAAACGACACATAGGTATGAGTGACAGAGACAACGCTCTACAAAGCCGAAATGTCATTCTAAAGGCCAATGTACATTATAGTCTGCCGCGAAATGTACTTAAGTTTTCTTTGCAAATAATATTAATGACCTATTTATACACAACAAAGAACATGTTTTATAGATTTCTTCAAGAATTTATAGACATTATGAATGGGTTGAACAAATCCAACACTTTTTGGCTTTATACTTTTATGACACTATAATTAGTTTTATTTAAATATCTTCGAGTGTGTTGTAAAATAAGTTCCCTCGATTGTTATTTATGCTAATTCGTTTGTACCTGAAAAATCTTTAAATTAAATCTAAACTAAATTATCACGTCTATTATCAGGTCAGGTATTATTAGGTATAAAGCAAATTTTGATTTTGCTCAGACTTAAAGGTAAAACGAGACGGAGCTATGCTGGAGACATAAATATTTCTCGTTTTAACTTTGAGCAAAAGCCAAAGTACGCTCTACAGATCTGTCTGTGATTTTCACAATATTTCCTGAAAGAATATCTTTATTTTTTAAACTTGCTAATTGAGTATAAATATTAATGATTTAAGTACAACCGAATTAGCACCATTATCAGATTTATCACTAAAATAATGCAGGTTAGTTAAGTCTACTTGGTAATTTAACTTTAATTCAGTCCTTAAAAATGAGTGAAGGAAGAAAATATGGTATTAATAGAAAATATTAATAAAAAGCTCTAAACCATTCATATCATACAAGAATTTAAACATAAAAATTTGCATTTATACCACAGATAAATTATAATTACTAAGAACATGTTCATTGTTTATACATTATTCTAGTCATGTCTACATTTCGATGCTTAATAATTAGATCTATTTTATTCATACATACACATAGACGAATTAATGTAATCAATAATTTCGATAATTTAACCGAGACGACTGGTAGTTTAACCACTTCTTTTATTTGAAAATGTTTTTAGTTACAAAGTAACTTGAACATTACCAAAGAGGCACCAATATCGTCACAGGAGTTTACATAAAGCTGATAATTTATATGGAAGGTATATAGGATATCAGTAAATTGAACAACTACATATTATATATGTACTTCGCAAACTAAACTAAAGCTGAAAAAGCATGAAGAATATTTTTGTTGCTTATGCTTGTTTATAAGTTTTTGCTACAAAATAAATAAATAAAAAAAAAAGTATCAGCAGTTTGTAACAACGTATTTCATAAAGTAAATGTTTGTAGTGAATTGTCTATTTGTTTTTTTTAATGCTTTTCCCATGCTGAGATTATAGTGAAAACGTGTATAAGCTATATTATCTGCGTCTCATAAAAATGCACAAAATAAGCTTTAAAAAGATAGTGGTCGAACAGCAGTCATCCTAACTCTTCCTTACCGTAATATAATAATTCATTGTTCAAAAATTTTAATAAAAATCATTATCTACAATAAAGTGTGGAAAAAATTGAGCAGATTTGGCACGATTGCAGACAATGGTTACTTTGTTAGTCTTATTCTGTGATGTGGTGATAATAAATTTAAGATTAGTTTAAGATGGAGTGAGTAACATTGCCTTAAGTTATTAGGGCTCCTTTACATTAGAGAAACTACTTGTCAAACATGACTCATAGTGGTTGCATCGGGAATAAGTCATATTGGGATGTGGTCATAACGGACCGAAACGATTTATAGCTTCATATCCATTAGGATACGTACAACCGATAGACGTTGGGGTCGCAAGGTGCTGGAATGGCGACCTCGCACCGGAAGACGCAGCGTTGGAAGACCCCCCACTAGGTGGATGGACGACATCAGACGAGTCGCAGGGAGCCGCTGGATCCAGGCGGCGCAAGACCGTGGCGTGTGGAAGTCCCTACAAGAGACCTATGTCCAGCGGTGGACGTCTATCATGATGATCCATTAGGATAGTTTAGGGGAGACGCTGTCTCAACTCGACGCACACCGCGCCACGAGGTAAATGTCGGATTTTTCGCACTTAAAGAAATTCCAGTATGAAGCGTGGAGTGGAGATGGACACGTAAACGTATCCAGCCTCAGTTTGCCTCATGCTTGGTCTGAAGCTGCAAAAACTGGCGCGTTGCTTAAATATTTGCATAGATCAGACTTCGTACTTATATCGTAAAAGTCTCAAACTGGAAGTACTTGCTCTGTAGAAAAGTAATTTCTTATAATGTGAAGGATCCCTCAACGATACGGTAACAGAGTTGAGCAGTAACACTAAACTTAAGTAAAATTAAGATCTTGGATCCAAACGTACATAGGAATTCACAGCCGTTATAATACATAATGGAACGTTAAGATTTCTAACAACCAAATCGCATCTACTTAAATAATTAATTATTTCTCAACAAAGGCGGAGCAGGACTATAATAACTTGGCACTAAATAAATATTAAAGGAGTAAAGATAATACTGAGAAAACTTTCGACTGCCATTTCAAACATCAAACTTCAAAAAAAATTGAAACGAGAATGACATAATTGTTTAGTAGCCTGACCAGAAATATAAAAGACTTGCTCTGGCCCTATGAGGCGCCATAGTCCATAGCCACTAAGTATATGGTCTTGTATAAATTAGTTCTACGGGTTTTCCGATGTATGGCGAGGTGTTTTATTTTTCTGGTCAGGATGTATCGTCTAGATTCAAGTGTATATCGTAATGATCAGTACACATACAACTACATACTAGTTACTTTACAAGCTAGGACAAGGTATAATTTCGCTTTAAATTACACGATAGTCGAGTACTCACATCGGGAATTGGCACTATATATTTTCCTAATTTTATTCAAAGTGAGAATGTAAATATTAAATTTATTAGGACTCCTAATAATATCCAATACGATTTTAACAATTAATTGCGAATTAGAATCAAAATTTCGAAACGCTCGTAAAAGGAACACGCTCGCGCACCGAGTAATTAACAATTTATCTAACATCAGGTTAACGCCTAAGTTTACCAAGCAATTAACCATGGTTTAGTTAAATATTATTTGTACGAGCCTTTTTGAAAATAATGTAAGTTATCTGCCAAAAAGAGGCAGTTTTACAAAGTTTAACTAAACGGGAGTTAAATGCTTGGTGAAATTGGGCCTTAGTCTACGATGACTTTGGTCTAAGTTTTAAAAATGCAGCTATTCATTCTCGTCATCTGAGCACAGAGGCGGAGGAAGGGTAGAAACGTCGAACTTTTGCTCGGGACTGTCGCTCGAAGCTTGCGAATCGACATAGTGACTAGAATAAAAACGTTCGACGTTATTTAGGCTGAAGCGCTGGTCGAGATCTCTAGCGAACCGCTCGTCGTTCTCATCCATTCGTTGGATGTTATGTTCATATTGAGGGAAAAACTCCTGTGTTCGGAACATATCACCTTCCTCGTAATGTTCCGGATAAGGGCTGCCTCTATATTCCTCATATTCATCCTTATCTTGTGGTAGTTCTGTATCGGAATAGGCGAGCGACTCGCCGCGGTCGAATAGGTAACTACCGGACTTGCTTAATTTAGGAGCTCTTTTTATCGTATCGATCGGGTATGCATAGTCATCAGAGTCTTCTTTATCACTAGTCTCATCATAAAATATCGCTCTAGGTTGATGTTGGCCCGAGGTCTCGCCTAAAGATTTATCGTCAGATGAACGGTATGAAGTAGTCGACTTCACTCTTTTCAAAGATGATTGACGGCTACTTCTGTTAGAGTACGATGTCCTCGGAGGACTACCTTCGGGGACAAAAGGTGGTTCCTGGGAATCAAGATAAGGATGTCTCAATCGTCCTAGCCTGTCGAATCGAGGAAAACCCATTTCATCCTCATCAGCAGAAGAGCCAAAACCTTGAAATTGCACTGGATTAATATTGACAGGAAATTTTTGTGCCTCATACGAAGCGCTTTTATACTTGGCATAGCCCACTTGTTCATCGTCCTCTGAATAGCTGACTGGCTCTTGAATGTCACCGTTTTTAGAATCTGCTTTAGACATTTCCGACGAGCCCGACTCTACTTCGGGAATGTAACTATCGGAACATTCGGAACTCTCGATTCGTCGCACGGAGTCATCGACTGCCAGATACTTGGCCGCTTTAAATTTATCACTCTCAGAGGAACACTGACTTTTAGTTGAATCTTCTTCTAACACATCCTGTATTTTTTCTTGTTTTTTACGAGTATTTGTCACTTGCTTCTTACGTCTAAACGTTCTCATCCTTTCGCGAGGATCCCTACATACATCCAAAGAACTGTCAGTATCATTCCCGCTTGGTGGGCTTTTAAGCGAAATATTTCTCACCAGCAGCGACTTTTTGACTGGCGCTTTGAGAGGCTGTATCGGTGGAGATTCAGAGCTTAGACTACTTGAGTAATAAGGAGAGCATCTAGAAAGAGGTGTTTTTCCCGATCTGTCTTGGGATCTTTTCTCCTGTAGGTCTCTGTGAATAGAATCTCTAGGTAATTCCGGGACAGTAATAACCGGTAAATCAGATGAAGACAAATAATGTTCATGGAAAGACCAGCTCTTCGGTTTACTACGGTACTGTTGAGATGTTTTATACTCCTTGATCTGATTCTTAGATAGTGTTTTATCATCATAACTAGCGTGCTTTGCTAGAGGTTTGTAATCAGATCTAACAAATTGACTACTAGATTCCTCTCGAATAAGGTTAGAAAATTCTTGACTTTGGTATCTTTCACTATGCTTTTCTTCTTGACTATACAATTGAGATGGTATATCAATATCTATTTCAGGTTGTGGACCGAATAAGTACGTTTTATCATAGCCACTGTCTTCACTCTGACATCGTAATGTGGGTCGCACATATTTGTGCGATTCTTCTTCGCAGCTGTAACTTTTAGGCGGCACTTTAGAATACCGATCCTGTGATAAATCATGCGATGCAGGAAATCCTTTCAGCCTTTGATCGAATCTGAGAACTCCGTTAGTATGTTTTTGTAAACTACTTAGTGAACTGGAACTCGATTTATCTGATTTGTCACTGTAGCTTATTGAAGAAGATTTATCAGTCTTTCCAGTATATGAAGCTGTTAGTCTCAGAACAGGTTCATTGGAGTCATTGGCTTCCTTGGAACATGTTAAAACGGTTCCAGTATTCAAATCAGCATCCTCTTTCTCTTCTATGAGAGAAGGCTCCATTACAATAGTTCTGTCAGATTTAGTGTCATCGTGCTCTTGTTGATCTTCACGCGCCGTAGCAATAAGAGTGTGACTTGTGCTAGCTGACCAGTCGGATATAGACTGAGCTAACGTAAGAGTGCTATCACTTTTTGTCCCTGAACTACTATCAACACCTTTTCTAGAACCCGTTGTATCTGAACTACACAACTTGTCGTATTTAATATTCTCAGAACTTTTATCAAGACTGCTACTTTTTGAACTTGCTTCTGCTTGGGAACTCATTTTTGGTATCGGTTCTGATTTTTTACTCGTTAGCGAAGCAGAATATTTTTTTGCAGCAGTCTTTTCAGATTTTTCACTTTTTGGAATTGATACGGCTGATATACTTTCTGAGGCAGAGAGATTAGCATATTGCCGCACTGTATTTGTACCTGTAGACCATTCTGAAATACTTAAACAAATCGAAGTATCTTCCGAATGAGAACTGTGGGTGCATTTCTTTTGTGGCAAGCCTATTTTAACAGTACCGTCTAAATCCGTGCCAAAGGAACTGGTTTCTTCCTCTGAATGACTACTATGGCTACACCTTTTACAAGCTCCCGAACTTCCAACGCTAAGTTTAGCCACTGCTCGAACAGTGTCTTCCACATTTGTTTGCGAAAGCATATCATCAATCGATGTGTCAGAATTATTAGAGCCAAATGAAAATTTATGAGTACCTATTTTTGACAGACTTTTATCAAAGTCAGGTGAAAGTGACTTACTGTCACCAGCACCAAACACATCGTCAGTATATAAATGATCTTCATCATATATTGGACTATGGTTTGTTGGTGACTTTTGAGGCTGACTTATTATAACTTTTTCTTCTATATTACTCTTTGCAGCAAATGATTTACTTTCAGATCGTGTGCAACATGTACCCATATCACCCATTAGACATGAAGCTTTGCTAATCGTACCACTTAAACATGATTTGTCATAGTTAGGAACTACACCTTTGTTAAGACATGTAAATTCGTCATTTTTCTCTAACGGTTCAACCATGTAGCCAGATTTATCATAAGGGATTGGTTTGGACTTGGTCTGTAAATCTCCTGAAGTTTGTTCTGTGGATTTCTCCGATTTAGATTCTTGAATATCTCGCTCCAAATCTTCATCGTTATTTAAAGTATCACTGTCATCATCTGATCCTACTTGACCCTTAGAGCTCTCTGATCGAATTGTAACTTTCATTGCTTGTTCTGGTTCGTTGCTCATGTAATAAATATGAACTTTTTCAACAATGGGCGTATCCAAAGTTCCAGAAACAAAAGAGCTTAGTTCATCGTACTCACTGGATTTCTGCCTTGCCAATTCAGACATTGCTGTTTTTGGCGTAACCGCTGGTGGTAATTCTGGTAATGGCCAATCTTCGGAATCTTGACTTTCACTTGCCGACGATTGTTTCAAAGGAGCCAAAAGGTTGCTTCCTTCACGTTTCTTAGATTCAGCAGCATCTTGACCTTTCTTGCTATTTAGTTTATCTAATTCTTTTTTAGATTCAGAATACATTTCGCTGATCTTAGTTTGATCGATAGGAATATCAGGCATTTCTGCTGATGTCCTTCGGTCTGTATCAGATATATACGCAATATTAGCATTACTCGGAGGATCTGAACTGAGGCTTGCTTGGTGATCACTAGAATTCAAAGATTCCTCGTTTATGCTCTCGGACCGTGAGCACGCTTTAGTGGAATCCTCATCTGCGCTAGTTTTTTCTGAGGCCGTGCTGCGCTCTGAAATTCGAGATAAAGTGCGCCCAAAGTTTTGTCCATAGCCAATAACGACATCAGGCGCTGATGTAGACGACGTAGCGGGATACAGGAAATTAACGGGAAAATCGTTCAAATCGTCAGTAAAATCAGCTTCAGTAGAATCTTTCGAAGTGTTCGCGGACAGTGGCGGATTTTTGGAAAATGAGTGAAAATCATCTAACATTCTTTGATTATTATATTCAAAAACATCTTTGTTCACAGTTAAACTTTCATAACCTTCATGATCCTGAGGAATCCAAGCCTCTTCAATACTAGTACTATTTTCACTACCAGAAGCCCCAAAAAATGGTCGCCAAGTTGGCTTCAACTCTTCCCCACGACGATAAGCTTCGCCTAAAGATCCTGACGTAGACTCTGTTGTCTCGAAAGAACCTCTTGATTCTACGCTAAGAGATCCTCTTGAATCCATGCTTGATTTTGATGAACTTTTTTGTTCATCAAGCCGCACTTTTCGTCTAGAGGATGAGTCATCAACGCTAAGAGATCCTTTCGATGTTGTTGTTGTAGTATCCATACTTGACTTTGAAGAACTTTTTTGGTCAGTGTCTTTTAAAGCTCTTTTCTTCATTAGCTCCCGTTCAAAAGACGAAGTTATAACGTTACCATCATCGTCAAAATCAACTGTCATATTTTGGTCTTCCTGAGATATTGTAATAGCAATTTTAGTTTTCTTTACGGTTTTTTGTAATTCTTTTTTAATATCAGACGCTTTAGATGCGGCTGAGTGACTAGACTCCGATTCCTCAACCACACATTTTCCTATTTTGTCTAAGCCACTTTTTCTTTGATTTGGCTTTGAAAGTTGTTCTACAGTCTTATGAATACTTTCAGAACTGGAATCTGAATCAGATGGCGCTTTTAATGAATCTACCTGCCCTTGTTTTTCCAATGTTGGAGTGGGAGATTTTCTAGCACTGAACTTTGAAGGACTTCTCGGACTCTCAATACGGCCTATTTCAGGAATGGGGGACGGGGATTTAGAGTTCGATTTCGAATGTTCGCTTGATAGCGTATGCTGAGACAGTAAATGTTCTTCACCATATTCCATAGCTTGTTTCAGTTCTTCGAGACATTCTCTATCTTTTTTATTAAGTTTCTCAATATCTTGAGATATACCTAAAGGTCTCGCAATAGAACAACTCACACTTGATTCATCATCGATCGAGCTTCCTTTAATGTTAGCACTTGAAGGACTTATATCTTTTTCTATGCTTGTCCAAGAAGTAGACTCCGAACTTCGGGAACGTTCTGCACTTAACTTAAGCAGTTCTGTGCGTCTTGATTTAGTCGGCAAAAGTGTTTTTTGTTCATGCTTCTGATCCGTGGGTGATATATCATTTGGGCTGCCAGAACTACCATTGTGATCGCCAGATTCAGATTTATGTGTTGATTTTGAAGTACTAGAATCAACAAATGGAAGATTCTCTATAGTGGGGCTGTTTTCTTGTGGAGGAGTTACAATAATTCTATTTTTATTTATAAACTTTAGTCCCAAATCTCCCGGTTTGGATAAATCTTTAAGTTTTAATTCACCTTCCGATTCACTTTCAAGTAATAACTGAGACATAGATTCATGTTTCAAGAATTCAGCTAAACTTGCTGAAGACTCTTCAAATGTACTTTGCGCTTCTATAGCTTTTTGACTTTTAGGCGTATCTGAAAGCGGCAGATCTGTATCAGCTGTGAGCTCATCACAGTGCTCAGTCATCCCTGATGTATCGTCACTTCTACCCAGATGCAATTTAGTCAATTTTTCTTTTTTAGAAGTTTGATCTTGATCTGATGAACTGTCAGCATCTATATAAGGCAACGAAATACCCAACATATTGCTGTCATCTGACATTTTTAATTCACTGACTTCAGTGATTGATTCTTCTTCGCTCATCAGACGTGTTACTTCTGGCTTCTTTTCTTCCAATAACTTTTGTATATCTTGATTACTCTTGCTTTCATGAAGCTCTGACTGTCTTTGTTTATTATATATTTCAATTTTTCTTCGTTCCATAATTACTGTTTGAGTATCATTTTCTATGACAGTATGTTGAGAACTAGTTATCCACTCAATAGAAGAATCGTCTTCAGTTTTTTCTTTATAACTATTAGTAGGCGACACTTCCTTTGCTTCATGTTCTTGAACAACAGTATCTATTTCTTCTTTTACAATTGGGTGAACGTCAACTGTAACAACTTCTAGCTTAAAATGTTTATCAGTAGTGGGTTCTACAATAGACGCAGGTGTTACATAATTTCTATCCAGACTTTTGGACTTCACTTTTGCTTCCATGTATGGATCCACTTTTCTATCCAAACTTTTTGATTTTAGACTAGGATGCACTTTTTGGTAAACTACTTTACCTTCAATTTGTTGCTTAATTTCTTGCTTTTTTGATAAAGTTTTAGGAGATTTTTGCAAACTCGCCAAATCGTCAAACTTATCTTCCAACGACTGACTCGACTTATCATCCATACTTTTATTAATTTTATTATTAGTTTTTGTCGTCTTTTGATCTTCAAAGCTTCTGCTTATTTTCCCTGCAAGTTTATTATCAAGTTTTTTCGGCGATTTTGCTATAAATACATGATCTTCAGCCTTACTGTTAATTTTCGTTTCAATGATTATTTTGTCACCCTCTGTCTTTACCAAAATTTTATCTTCAGGTGGTGGGAATGGTGGCAGCGTATCTTTTACTGGACTTATCAATGTCTTCGTCTGTTTTAATGCTGCTTCAAAGAGCATTTGTTGTTTTTCTTTACGTTTCGCGATTTCTGTATCACTATCTTCTTGAGATTTAGTTCTCTCCTTACTGCCTCCCCTCTTAACTTCCATTTTTTCCAACGATTTCGATTTTTCTTTAGAAACCTTTTTCACTGCTTGATCTAATTCTTGGCTTTTAGCTCTCACCATATCTAAGGGTGGCACTGTCAAGAAATCGGGACGTTCTTTAAGTGTAGATGGCAATGACTTTTGAGTTTGAAGAGCTTTCACTTTTGTAGCATTTGTATCCAGGGAGCCAGCCTTACTTAACTTACTAGTTTTCTTTTCATCAGGTTTTGGTTTTAGAGTCAATTTTTTCTTATCTTTTCGTTTAATTCTTTCAATATCAGGTACTATTTGATCTTCACTCAAGTCTGATAATTTACGGATACTCCCCCTTGGTGAATTCAAGGAAGAAGTCGGTGATCGTGAGGGTGATTTTGATAATGGAGAGCGAGATAAAGGCGACCTGTTCATTGGCGATCTGGACGGTGATTTTGCTTTCGATAATATTTTAGTAATATCATACTGCCGCTTAAATGAACGAGGCCTTCGTTGCTCAACTAAATCCTCTAAAAGTTTCATTTCTTCACTATCAATCTGAACCGAATTTGGTGGAACAGATGACGATTCTGCGGCATGCTCTTCTTCCACTTCATCAATTTTATCAATAACATCTTTCTTAGGAATACCAGTTTTCTGTAACTTATCATCTATCAATGACTTCTCCTCTAAAATAATTTCTTCCTCATTATCCTCGACAGTATCATCTTTCGACGAAAAAGCATTCATTGGTGGCAATCTATGCAACTGAATTACGGGTGTGTCCAAACTTTTAGCTCTACGGCTAGATGTAGGAGACTCTTGAGCTTTTTGACGTTGGAGAGAAAATACCGAACCTTCAGAGAGATTCAGTCTGGCATGAGCAAAAAGAATCGGAGTTCCACCAGCTTTTCGAAGCATCGGTGAAATTAATTCATCACGTAAACTCTTCTTTATTTCAAGCTTACTTGAATCTCTCTTATCAACTTCACTTTTCTCTTCCGATATAGTACAGTTTCCTGTCACTTTTTGAATTTCTAAATCGATAAGTTGCTCATCGTCTGATTTTAGAAATTCCGTACTTTCTAGTATAGGAGACGGAATATTTTCATTGTATTCCCAAGTAGAACTTTCTTTGCCGACTTGTTTTATTTCTGGCGCTTTAGGAATAATGTCATCCTCCGAACTTGGAATAGAAATAGATCGTTCAGAAATCCGCCTCAATTCGGTGGCATTACCAGTGACGCTGTCTAAGACCTGTGGGTTATATTTTGCTTCCAGTTCAGCTAATTTTCTGCATTGTGGCGGCGATCCTTCTATTTCTGTTGAGCTCATAGTTTGTCCTCTATGCCAAGCACCAGATGTGATTTTATCATATTCATGTTGAAGTATAGGTTCCAAATCTTTTCGAGACTGTGGTGGAGAAAACTCTAATTTTGGTGCAGCCTCTGTAGTACCAAAAACGTCATCAGAATCTACACTTTCATCATCAGATGAAAACGACGTTATTCTTATTTTATTGTTACTTTTATTTTTAACTTTACCACCTACTCCTTTTTTACCAGTACCGCGAGCTTTAGGCATTCTTTTAGATGGCAACTTCTCTGATTTTGACTTAATATCCGCGCGTAGTTTTTCAGCGGCTGTAAGAGGCTTTGGATCTTTACATATAGGTGGTTGTTGAACATTTCGTCCGTTTATAGCAAATTTAATATCATGTGCATATTGTGACTCTTGTCTCATACTATCCGTTTTTGAACTCGTAGCCGAATCGCTTTCTATTTGACTTAATTTAGAGTTTAGGGTCTCCAGCAATGCAGAATCTAAAGTTTTTGTAATATCTCTTTTTGGACTTGGTAAATGTTGTAATTGTCCGCTTTTATTCACTTCTAAAGTAACAGGATCAATTTTTGATAAATCAATATTTTGCGTAAATAGAAAGTCACGATTTTCAACTTCCAAAAACTTTGAAATATGATCTGAGGTCTGAATACTATTTCTTGGCGATTTTGGAGACTTAGGTGACTTTGGAGATTTGGGAGATTTGGGTGACTTGGGCGATTTAGGTGACTTTGGAGACTTAGGAGATTTAGGTGACCGAGGAGATTTAGGATAATCGTGATATTTACATCTCGAGTGAGTGTTAACAACATGGCGACCGTTTTGCGGTTGCAATGTTATGATATCCGGTGGCTGTCTCTTGTCCCCAAGAGGCGAAGGAGCAGTGCCATTCATTATGTGTCTTTTGTGCAAAACATAAGGAATGTCATAACTATCTTCAACAGATTTTTTATTGTCATTAAAGCCAGCTTTAAAGTCATCAAAATCTTTGAAATAATTTTGTGGTAAGTCAAATAGTGGTCTTACAATATCAGTATGTCTAGCTGGCAATTCAAAGTGGGATCGCTTAGTTGCGATGGGGGGAGCACTAGGAATTTGCCGGAAAATGTAATCTTCATCACTAGATTCTGCTGGTGTTAAATCGATAGATTTTTGATGCATAAGCACATGTCTCCTCGAGTTTACACTACTAAATCGTGGCCTATTAGCCAAACTATTGGGATCACTTTTTGTTCTTTCTACTGTTGGATGAATATATGGTACTGCAGCATCAGCAAGGCGACTACTAGAACTGGTATCGAGTATAAGTTTAGGATTGTACTCGTCAAAATGTGTTTTAGCCATAAGCTCCTCTTTTAAATTTTCCTTCCTAATAATATGCGTGTGAACTTTTCCTCGCATAGATTTATCAAAGTCGGACTGAAGAATCGAGGAACTACCCGATTGAATAGCGGCTGCTTTAGCCCTGTTTTTGGCATACTCTATACTGTCCATTGCTGGCAATATTCGAACATTAACATCGGATTCGTTAGAAGATTCTTTAACAAGTAGCGAAGGCGGATTTTCTTTACTAGTTGATCGCGTTAGTGATTCAATTTTATCTTTGTCGAAACTAAATACAGTTTCAGATGATCGACGCCGTTGGTAGTTGTGCATTTTAACCGCCCTGTTATTATCGATTTCAGTATCTAAACCAGCAATTTTCTCGGGCCATATATGTGTTGTGCGCGGAATCATGTCTTCGTCTTCAGTTGACAATTCGTCGGATTTCTTCACTGGACTCGAGTCAGAATATTGAGCATATTGATCTAATTCTACATTTTGTAAGCTCGAAGAATGCAAAGCAGTAGATTCTTTATGCTTGTTATTACTCGGAAATGTAGAGTATGGCGTGGGAATGTGATAATAATTGGGCGAGGTAGCCAAATTCGCAATAAGGTCCTCATGAGATTTGTCGAAAAGGGTTTTTTCCCTGTATTCTGGCTTTTCCATACCTATGAAGGTCGATTGAGTGTCGTAAAAATCTTTCTCAGAATCTTGACTGGACGAAGGGGATATCGGCTCGAAGGGGTCAATGTAAGCGCTCTGAATACTACTACGACGCCTAATGTGCAAGTCTTCAGGCTCATACAAATTCTTTTTACAATCGTAATAATCAGATTTAGAATCCTGACTAGATGTTCTAGAACCCGACCTATCGGAACTTTTACTTTTGAGAGTCTCACGAGATTTTTTGCTGTCGGTATGGTACACGCTGTCTCGGGACTTTTTGCTAGATTCGGCACTACTCTTCGACAGTTTGGAATCGTAAATGTCGCTTTTAGATTCCTGACTGGAGGTTCGAGAACCGAGAGTGCGTTTGATCTCCTTATAGAAATTCCCATCGGAGCGAACCGACAGTTTCTCTCGCGGGAGAATCCTCGGATCGTCGATGAGGAAAGGATCCAACGGTAAATCGTTGTCGCTTTTATATTTAAGGCCAGAAATATTGAGATTCGCCTCCCGGTCCTCGGCCTCGGAGAGATGAGAGAGGGACTGGTCGTCGTCCGAGGCCAGGTCATTGCCAGAGTCGAGCGAGCAGGAGCGCGTGCGCGCGGGCGGCGAGCGTGGGCGCACGCGCGCGTAGCGGCGCCGCTCCGACTCGTCGTCCGAGCGCTCGATGAGCTCGTAGCTGTCGTGCGAGATGTCGTCCTGCGAGCCGCTGCGCACGAAGCCGGGCAAGTCGAGGCGCGGCTCGCTGGTGGCGCCGGGGAAGCTGGATGAGTAGGCGCGGCCGATGAGCTCGCGCTGCGTGTCCAGCGATCCGCTCGCGCCCAGCACGAAGGCCAGCGTGCGCGCGTCGTCGTAGCGCGTGACGGGCGAGTCGACGCGGCGCGGCCAGTAGGCGTCCAGGTCGGCGTGCACGGAGCGCGCGGCGGGGCGGCGCTTGGCGCGGCCGGCGTCGTCGAAGCTGAAGTCGCGCAGGTTGCGGCAGCTGGCGCTGCGGCGCCACGGCGCGCGGCGCGGCAGCGGCGGCGGCGCCTCGTCCAGCTCGTCCAGCGCGAGCGAGGCGCCGGAGCGCGAGGAGCGCGTGGACGCGGCGGAGTAGATGTTGCTCTGCGACAGCTCGTACTCGAGGCGCTCGGAGGACTTGTTGAAGCTGGAGGACTGCTTGGCGAGCACGAAGTCCGGGTAGACGCTAAGGGGCGGGGAGTCTGCGGCGGGGCGCGTGGCAGTGGGTGTGTGGGTGAGAGTGTGGGTGTGGGTGTGGGTGTGCGTGTGGGTGAGCGTGTGGGTGCACGTGGCGGTGTGCGTCTGACCTGGCGTGCGCGGGCGCGACGCACGAGGCGGCGGAGTGGGAGCGCGCGCGCGCCCACTGCCCTCCGCAAGCGTCCAACACGGCGATGTCTGCCGTACAGAAACACGAATTACTATTAGCGCTAGCGCTGCAGCTTGCTGCAGCATGATGCTGAGTGGGAGACCTATATTTGGTCACACGTACTCGTATATATATATAGTATATTTTTATTATTATTTTTTACTTATCAGTTTAATTATGTAGATGACTTAATTAGCTTTTAGGTTTGTTGTAGTATTGTGATCAAATAAAAGTTTTCTTTCTTTCTATTATGACCGCAACGGCAACAGTAAATCATTAAAATTAACATTAGAAAAAAGAAAGAAAAAACTTTATTTACTGAAAGCTGTGAAACACATTGTAGGTCAGTAATTCAGTAATACTTTAGAATGGACATCAACTCACCAACGGTGTCGTCGTCTGAGGAGGCAGAGGCGAATCCTCCGTAGGATGATGATTGACCTCCGCATGCGTCACCACTGCGGGACCCGCCTATTCGACAATTTTAGATTACAGCTATACAGTTAATTTCATTTATTAGGGAACATGTTAAATGGTGCAGTAAATTAAAAACTGTGATGATGGATTTAGTAAAACAGTGAGGTATTTTTTATAAATGAACTATGATAAAAAGCTGATAAAAATTTTGCTTGACGTAAGTACGATTAGTTAATAAAATCACAATAAAAAAGCTTGCAAAATATGTCCAAAAATAACTTTTTGAAAGGGTCTTACATAAGGAATGAATAATAATAATATGTAAGCATCCGTTAACGACATTTATTTTAAAAAGTATGTCGTAAGTTACGCTAAGGTACTCCGTCGAAACAAATGCTAGTTTGGTTTATATGCGAAGGCAGTTAAAGATGTATTTTGGGGAAAATTAGGAATGTACGAGATAGACAATTTTGAGTGAAGCCCTTACGATTTGATTGCAGTACAGTTTTGTAAGCTGAAAAAAAAGAAAAAGTAACAAATATTGTTTGTATGCAAAAATAAATCGCAATTTACATCTTAGTGTTATGAAATTACTAAATATCTCTGAATGAAAACTACAATACGTTTAAAATAAAATTTAGTGTAAAGTCATGCGTGTTATACTAAACAAATTGAGACAAGTTTAAGTGTTCCAATTTAAATTAGTATCTAACTGCCGTACTCAGAGTCGCTAATCGTTACTTAAGATAGAGTAAAAACGAGACAGATTTATGCGAGAGATATAGCTCTGAGTCGTTTTAACTAAACTTAAGTAACGATTAAGCGACTCTGAGTACGGCGGTTTTTTTTTTGGTTTTTTTTGTGAACTACAATTTGCGTCCATGCAACAACGAGCGGCAATGGAAAACGCCACAGAAAAGAAGTGACCACATGGTTGGCATGGAAGGTGACAGGTGGTGAGGTCTGTGATGGTAGATGCAGAGTGAACTAGAGTGAGGAAACTCTCAGTTTGATCCAGAATCGACGATAAATTATATCAAATACTAGGTGATGTGAAATCAAAGAAAAATAGGCTATTCATAGGCTACCCAGCGTCAAATGTAGGAACATTTGACGCCTGCTATTGACGTTGAAGCCGCGACGTTTTGTTTACAAGTTCCCTAACTATCGTGAACTGTGGCAGAAGTGAGCAGTTATAGATGGAGACGAAGACAGAAATTGGTCGGGGTTAGGTTGGGTGGCTTTTTACTCGACTGCAGCGAAGCCCAAAAGAAGGGTTATGTGTTTGACCTATTACCGTTTGACCTGTATTTATTAATATATGCAGGTATGTATGTACGTCCGTTCCTATGTCCACTCATGACTACTCAACGGCTCAATTAATTTTGATAAATTATAATGAGTACATCATTAGATTCGTCTTGCATGGCGCGAGTGTCACAGCGCAGCGCAGCATAGCTCAATGTTGATTGGTCACCGAATGTGATAGGCGTGAGGCAGTTAGGTATGTGAAGGTGAGAGTGTGTACGGTGTGTTTCGCGTACCTTGTCCCTCGTGGACGCGTAGGCGGTAGCTGGTGGGGGTGGGCGAGCGCTGGCGCGGCGCGCCGCCGCACGCGCCTCCTCCGCCGAGTAGCCCTTCATCATCAGAGAGGCCTCCAGGTAGTGAGGTTGCTTGTCCCACTCCAGGGAAATCGCTGCGGGTACAACAATACACGGCTCTTACACTCTGCATCCAACGACATTCTACACTAACTAATACGTCGATTCGTTTTATAAATCTTTGTTTTACCTTCGGACTATATTTTCCATGGAAGCGGAAGACACTGAGACAAAGATAAAGAAAACTGTCCCAACGGGACCAACTATCTCTGTGCCTTCCGTAATTTTTTGGTTCGGTGATCAGGCCGCGAAAAGGTAACAAACGAGCACACTTTCGCATTGATAATAATAGTTCATATCAATGTGCCGGCTTTATTTATTTAGATCACGTAAGAACTTTTTGATTTTTCGGGATTTAAATTATTATGTCCATATCTATAATCCAGGATGCAAGCTATCTCGTGCCCATCAAGATAAGTTCAGCATTTGACCCATGAAAATACCACAGTTATCTCCGCTGCGAGATACAGCAAGCTCGCAGTCACATCACTAACACGAGTGAGCATTATTTCTATTACCTCGGAGCGAGGTCACCATTCCTGCACCTGGTGGTACGCCAACCAGTACGTGAACTCCGCGCCGCCGAGTAATCCATCGCGAGCAGCAGCAACACCGCAACTGGTGGTCAGTACGTACCGTCCGAGCCGGGCGGCAGCGGCAGCAGCGGGTGTGCGGACACGCTGGCGTTGAGCGCGGGCGCGGACACGTTGCCGCGCGACGAGCCCGCCGAGCGCGACGTGCGGAACGAGCCCGACCTGTGACATCGGACAGAGGATGGTCACCACACCAGCTTTTGGTCACGCCCACCCCCCAGCCTAACCAAACCTTACCCTAAACCTACCTAAAACCCCTCACATGAAAACCTTTTTTTTCTAACCTAACCTAACTTTACCTAACGATCCTTCCTCAAACTTCTCATAACGAATTTCGATAGTCGAATCGAAATAATTAATTTATCTCAAAGTAAACATACTTTTGCGGAGTAGCTAAGTTCAAAATAACAGCAGAACAACAACTAGGGTACCAAAATTTTTGATAGATTTGTAGTCAGTCAGTAGGTTGAAAATTACCATAGTTTGTAAACATCGCCTCTGTTAGGGTAAAACATAAAATCATTTCAATAGTCAAACAGTTAGAATCGCAAATATACTTTTGAACTACAGTTTGACTTAATTCTTTGCATTTCTAAAGTTATTATATTAAATATTTTTAAAAATTGATCAAAAATTAATTGAACTATGCCAGTGGTTACTTCGGCAAAGCAATCAACCCAATTTCTGTCGTGAATTTCGTAAAATTTAGATTAATTAAAGTTTAAATTAAGCTAACCTAATGTTACTGAATTCAATGAAAATTTCGCGAATATAAAACTAATATAAACAAAATCAGCCAACAACAGATGTCAGAAAAGTGCAACGTGTAAATTGTGGCGTAAATAGAAAAGGTCTAATATAAAAACATTGATTTAAAAAAAAACTATCGAACGACTCACGATCAAGACTCAAAAAAAACGGGGAGGGTTAACGACAATAAAAAATGTGCACGGGTGGATAGATTGAAAAAATTAACTCTAAAATATCGAAAGCGTCACGGGGGTACCACGAGCGTGGCGCTGTATTAAGAGACAGGTGTACCAATTTGTGGGAGTTACTGACTGTAACTGTTATTTTCTTTAGCAAAACCGAAGAGCCGTGAAGTATCGAACGAGTGTACCATCCTCCGACCGGTTGTCAGTGTCGTACAACGACTACTTGATTCATATCTTTTTGGAAGAAGCGAAAGTCTCAACGTATACAGCGCATGCTCGAGAATGCTAAGGGCCGTCACTGTCTTACCGCACCGCTCTCTCATTGGACACAGCTCGTCATTAAAACAGACTTTAAACACTGTCTTTTCAGCCGGAACATGCGAGGAAGCATAAAGGTATGATTCCGAACCATGCTGCACGCAGCAGCGCTGCCGCAACGCTGCGGCAGCGCTACTGTGTGCAGCGTGGTTCGGAATCATACCTTCATGAAAGATGTGTGTAAATCCCATCAATAAGATCGTTTAGTAACTCTTTTGTACCAAAGCTTTGAAAATGAACCGATCATATTAATGCGTTTCACACACTTTCTTCACTACACATCCTCGCACATCCCTGGTGACTGATTTCGTTTATCTATGACAAAAATTGGGTTTTCCTTTTATGTGGCTAAGATCATGTTGCGTGACAGACAGTTAAAGTTACGTTTAACTTTGATCGTCAATAAAAGTAAAATTGGTTGCATAAGTCAGGGTTTGTAAATTTTGGACGAAAATTTTACCTTTGGAGGCTTGATTACTGACTTGTGCTACCCACTTTGGTTTTTATTGGCGTTCAAAGTAACTTTAACCGTCTGTCATGCAAATAGGACTAACCGCCGCACTCAAGACTCGCTAATCGTTACTTAAGATTGAGTTAAAACGAGTCAGATTTATGTGAGAGATATAGCTCTGTCTCGTTTAACTCAATCTTAAGTAACGATTAAGCGACTCTGAGTACTTCAATAAGTAAGCTAGCCACTCTATTAATTCCTTGTCATGATACAATGTGTCTACAGGACACGGCTTAAAGTCCACATTTGAATGGCGATTTGTGCACGCTTGTGAGCTGTGCGGTGTCAGTAAGGGTCGACCTTAATCACCATTGATACAGAATACAAAACCATTCGAAGCTCCCTCTAACCGTTACTAATGTGTTATTAGGGATGTTAGGTAACATGCAACTCCAGATTCCATAGTTCAACCGTATGGCAATACAACCCAATACAACCAAAAGCTAGTGTCTCCCAGCCCATGCGGATCACTCACCGTTAAACATACTTCATTATCGGAAACATATTTGACACGCCATCCAATCCCAAACCATAGGACCCGTGTTGAGAAATTGTAGTATTTTCTATGACCTTTGAACTACTATAGGTATATCGTCTCACTGAGGCGGTTAGTGAGGTAGGGTGAGAGTTGCGGGAGGGTGACAATTACCTTAAAAAACAAAGACTCAACGTCGCTGTCACCCATTCCAACCCGCATACTACCTCTGGAGCCGTCTCAGACAAGCGATACGATAGGCCGCGCTCACTTTTCATGCGGTGTCATACGCAATTCGGTCGTGCGAACACGTACTGTACGTTGTTAGAATTCGAGAGTCGAAACACAATAACGTTAAAGTAAAATGGACCTAAAGAGCCTTGAATTGAAGTCAAAAATTCAATGTCACTGATTTTAATTTCGAAACGTTTCCGCTTGGAGCGCTGGCTGTAGATATGTAGACAAACTTGAGTTTTAAAACAAGGCAGTTAAGATCCAATTTACTATAACGCGGAAGTGTTTCGACACTCGAATACTACCAACGTTGGTGAGACATAAAATCTCGTACTGAGCGTACGGAAATGCACAAACGATCTCATTTCTTTGTAACGATGACGCACTCATCTGATCAGAGTCCGTCAAAATATGTTCCGTTTTGTTTTACGAACTATTTGTAGGGTAGCTTATGACACAATAAGTCGTAGATATTTTTTATAACCGTATTTTCACGGATTTCACATAAGACTTAATTTAGTAAAAGCTTATAATATATCAATAAATTATGAATACTGCAAAAAAAGACAAAAATTGAGAAAGAGTTACTAATCTTTTAAAATTTAAAACGCATTTAAGATGACGGAAAAGAATTAATAAAAAAAATATTTTCAATATGTTTTGAATATAAGTAAGTTTTGTATATTAACCAGTAAATATTTTATATGCAAAAGGTTAAAGCTGTCTAAATTGTATTTATCAGCACATTTATCATAGTATTTACAGTAAAATTAACTACATCTACCTAAAGCTGAGTGTCTACTATGTTTGCTGACCGCATTACAAGTTCGCAAATACAGTGAAACCTTGGCTTTAGATCTATCTATCTACGAGCAAATAAAACGGCCTTAAATAAATATGAACCTTTTTTTGACTAAAAAATAAAGGCGATGGGAAATCATGCAACAACATAATCTACTTCCTTAGATTACTATCACCTCTACTAGATTTGTTCACATACCTCTGGAATGTCTGCCGTTTCACATAGTTGTCTCTCACGAACTCGACGATCTGTTTCTGAGTTTTGCCGCTATACCTGTAAAAGAATAATTTTATTTTTCCGTTAGAAAGACACATCGGCGAAAGGTCGATGAGCCAACAGGCATTTTTTTATATTTAGAGACCAGCGCACATACCCGCAATTATTAATATTATTATATTTATTTTATTTGATTTACATAGATACAAGTTAGCCCTTGACTGCAATCTCACCTGATGGTAAGTGACGATGCAGTCTAAGGTAGGAGCGGGCTAACCTAGAAGGAGTATGTCAGTTTTTATTAAACCCATACACCTTTGGTTTCTACAAGGCATCGTACCGGAACGCTAAATCGCTTGGCGGCTTGTGCCGGTAGGGTGGTAACTAGCCATGGCCAAGTCCTCCTCTCAGACATACAAAGTAACAGGGTTACCTGAAGGCAGCGCAACATAACCCTTTCTCTTGTGGCTGGCACGGCAATGGAAGAACTTGTGGTTCTCTCCACACGCTCTCTCTCAGTATCAGATACGTTACATGCTACACGGCTAGTGAGTACCCTGTCTAACAAGGGTTGGCGGTTACCTGAAGGAGGACCCTCGCGACATGACCCTGGTCTTGTGCCGGGGCAGGCGCGGCACGCTGGTGCAGCGGAAGAAGCCGTGGTTCTCTACGCACTTCTTCCAGAAGTTCTTGCATTCGTTACGACTATCGAAGAAGAACTCTACCACGTCGCGAAAGTGGGCCTGTCAAAGAAAAATTCACGTTAGAAATAATGTTGATAACTGAAATCCCTCGTTTAGGCATATTCATCATGATCAACCCATCGCCGGCTCACTGAAGAGCACGGGTCTCCTCTCAGAGTGAGAAGGGTTTGGCCATAGTCTACCACGTTGACCATGTGCAGATTGGTAGACTTTACACACCTTAAAGAACATTATGGAGAACTCTCAGGTATGCAGGTTTCCTCACGATGTTTTCCTTCGCCGTTAAAGCAAGTGATATTAAACGCACATAACTCCGAAAAGTTAGAGGTGCGTGCCCGGGATCGAATCCCCGACCTCCGATTAGAAGGCGAACGTCCAAGGCTATAACATATTTGGCTATCGCCAATTTGATTGTTAGCTATTGTGGCTAAAATTTCAATCGGCAAATTAATTTTTACTTAGGAGAATCTGCCAATGTAATTCCTCAGTTGAAAAATCAGTGCTTAATATATTGAACTGGAAAGTCTCATGAGGGAGATCTATTAGATAGAGATAGAGAAAAAACCAGCCAAGTGCGAGTCAAACTCGCGCACTGAGGGTTCCGTACTACAGTTGTAATTTTCCGACATTTTGCACGATAAATCAAAAACTATTATGCGTAAAAATGAATAAAAATCTGTTTACAATGTACAGGTAAAGCCCTTTCATATGATACCCCACTTGGTATAGTAATCTCTTTGAAAATACTAAATATTTGTTTATGAACATAATTTTTTTTTTGTGATGTAACCATAAATTTACGGTTTTCGGATTTTTTCGGACGGACGGAGACAGACAGTCAGACAGATAAGGGTTCCTTTATTCGTTTTGAAGTACGGAACCCTAAAAGTAGATACTCACGTAACCCTCCGAATGCAATTTGATGAGAAAGCGTTTCCTCTTGAAGGAGATCTTCCTGATCTTGGCCCAACTGAAGGTGTTGATCTTGGTGAAGTGCTGGAAGACCACGATGCCCATGTGGGCCACTGCCAAGTTTAACGGCACGGCTTCGTGATCCTTTGCGGCATGCATTTTTATACCTACAATGGAACCGTGAAATTTTGTTTGTAACTTCATTTGATTCCATACCTCAAAAATGTCACCCGCAAGTTGCAACTTTACAAACTTTAGTCATCAATGATCGCTTGATTTTAAGGTACTTTCATTAAGTTCTTCTTGTCTAATGCTATCTTTATCTCATCTATAGGGTTATGAGTGTAGTGACTGTATGAGTTTGACGATCCCGTTTTTACATGCGTATGATAATGTCATCCTTAGAGATTTGTAACTAACAGAGCGCCTACACATCTTATAAATCACAAGCTTATGCTCGCGACTTCGTCCGCGTCTTCGACTGCACAAATTTCAAACCCCTATTTCAACCGCTTCGGGGTTGAATTTTCAAAAATCTTTTCTTTCCTACGTCATAATAGCTATCTGCATGTCAAATTTCAGCCCGATCCGTCCTGTGGCCCTACCGCGGTTGTTTGACAGCTACAATGTCACGATCGCAATCATCTCTGATTGGTTAATGCTCGCTCACTATTGGCCACAATGCATTGTTGCAACAAGAATCGCACAAATTCAGCCAATCAGAACAATTGAGATTGTAATAATGATTGATGCAGGTTTTAGACAATCGCCATACAGAAGTTCGAGCTGTGCGTTGATAGATCAGTCAGTCAGTCAGTCAGCTTTTCCTTTTATATATTTAGATTATACGAATCAGGTATTCTCTAGACACTGATTAGTAAATGTACCTATAAAAAAGTGCTGCGCCATGATTCCAACGAGATATTATATTGATGGGTCCGATTCTGGACAAGCTATACCCAGACCATAGAAATGTTCTTGAGCGTTTTTATTTTGTGGATTACGACCGTAGTACTTGTGCCTACGGTACTATTACGTACTATAATATGATAACCTTGTTTTACTCACCATATAATTCGCATCTTCTCGCCGTTTCTAATAAATTCAAATCCGCCTCCGCCGGGCTTTGGCCACTGTAACAAGTAATAAACGTACGTGAACTTGTAGAAACGCAATGGGCATGGGTTTAATAAAACTGCCATACCCCTTCCAGGTTAGCCTGCTTCCATCTCAGACTGCATCATCACTTACCACCAGGTGAGATTGCAGTCAAGGGCTCATTTGTATATCTTCTTAAGAAAATAAATATCTTAATAAAATCTAAATAAAAAAAAACTATGCAGTACGAGCCTTAGCAAGGAGGAATACCACACAGATAAACTTACATATGTTTCTTATGGTTCTCCATTATTCTCCGCTCGGACTCCAGGTCCTGGCCGGGGAAGAACTTGTATCCGCTGAGGTACGTGTGGTCCGGATAGTCTTCTGGCACGAAGTCGCCACATTCCGCTGTTCAGAACAAGTGATGTTTCAAGTTAGTCTGATGTCCGAAAATTAATTTTAATTTAAGGATCCATCCACCTTTTCTTTGGTCGTCCTCTCCTCTTTTTTCCTTCCACATACCAACTTAACATTTATCTAAACTCTAAATAATTAAAAAGTTTTGGTTTCAATGGTGCAGTGCAGAGTATTATCCTGAAAAGTGTTAGTTGTCTCATAGTCATGAGTCACGCGATCTAATTATACTGTCTGCATAAATGATGGCTATCCTGAAGGTCGTCCACAACAATGAGTTTAACACATCACTGTCCCAACCGTGTCACACGAATTACGTTGTACATGAGTTTATAATGAGATTTAGTTTAATATTAGTTAACTGCTCATACAATTGTAGTTTAGGCTAAAAAATTGTAAGGGGAAAATCAGGCAGGCAAATTCCCTCTCTTTCTATTTGATTCTTGATTAAAGTTAGTACTTGCTAGGTTTCGGATCATTAATTTACTTAGGTATATTATTTCATTCATTTATTTTAGTCTATCTATACAACTTTATTATTAACAAAATTACAGAGATGAGAGAGTGAATGGGCGACCTTATCACTAAAGTGATCTCTTCTAGGCACTACTACTATTTGTGAATTTGAAGTAATTATGTGCATTAGACAACGCCAGAAATTATATTATGGCTCTGACTGATGAACAGACGAACGGACCGATAGACGGACGGACGTTCTTCGAAGGGTCATTTTCAGAAACCGACAGATAACATCAAGACTTGCAGGAAGCGGAACCGTGTAGAAATCTATTTAAGAGATTTACGTCCAGTGTCCAGTTATGGACTGTCCAGCAGGATGATTCGCTAACTCAGTTTCTAACACTGAATGATAGCCACGGAGTTCATTTTTTAATCCGTTGAAGGTTTTCTACGAAAAATATTTTAGTATCACCCAGTGAAGCAGCAATGTAGAACTAACATACCTCGGTGTAACACACCATCACCTAGCGGGACATCCACCAGTTGGGAGGACAATTATAAATGTTGGGATTGTGTTTGAATTTTGGCACATCTACCTCATTATTATTGACTACCTTATTTGTTTAATACACATGTTGTCATTCAAATATTTGTGCAAGTTTAAAAATAGACATAAATGGTCACTGATATTCAACAAACAGTGTCACGCGTCATCGTTACCGGATGACTCAAATTCAAATCTGAGCGACAATTTACAACATCCTCAAATTACACGAGTATCGAGCATACAACGACATGTAGATATCTATTATGAAGCAGATATCTGCTTAGAAAGGATTTTGGAACATTTAAACAAGCTAGTTTTGTTTATTATACACGTGCTGACGATACTTTGTTCGCATGGATTTAGTTATTAAAATCCCGTGGGAACTTTTTGATTTTCCGGGATAAAAAGTAGCCTTTGTCACTCTTCAGGTCTTTAACTGTATTCATGCAAAAACCTACGCCAATCCGTTGCTCACTACATCAACTCCGCCGCTGACGTTACGTATTTGATGTAGTGAGTGTATATTCATAGAAGTACATATAAAGAATCCTAACCGCACGAGGCGAGGCGGTGCAGTTCGGGTGCCGGTGGCTCTAATATAGCCCTGACCTTAAGATGGAAGCTGGCTAACTGGCTGGCAGTTTTATTAAACCCATACCCCTTATCATTTTCTACACGACATCGTACCGGAACGTCAAAGCGCTTGGCGGCACGGCTTTGCCGGTAGAATGGTACAGTACACGGCCGTAACTAATGTAGGTACATCGGCCTTTGGAGTGACATTTCGGCTTTGAGCATTGACTCTGTCACTCGTACCTATATGACGTTTTTCGGTCTCAACGACAGACACAACACTCTACAAATCTGCTATCTCCTTCTAAAGGTCGACGTACATTACTTTCGGCCGCATACTGCAAATGGTATCTATCCACGGCAATAATAGCCTCCCACCAGACATTCATGCATACTGCAGATATTACAAAAGCATAATATTTTTTGTGAATGAGAATAGATGCGACGTCATTTATGGAGTTGTAGATATGTAGCGGGGCGCAGTGCGTATTGTTTGACACTTGAAGCGTGTAAGCGAGAGCATAGACACACTGGATGCTTTGTTCTGTTGTGATGTGAGAGCCGAGAGCTCGTATAACTATAGAGCATACTACAGCGGATGCATCCTCCATATGAATAAACTTCTTGCAAAATTCTGTGCGGAATAATATTACTCCATTCAAGTTGAAAAGCTCGGCGATTGAGCTTTCTAACTTTTTCTCGAGTTGGATGCGATATCGGAAAAGTGGCGTAACTAGAATTGATTACCAGCTTAGTAAAACTTTAATTAAAAGTATAAGTATCTCTCATTTATATCAGTACCCTTGTTATAAATGCACGGGGCTGCAATGGCTTGTATAGTATGGTATAATAACATTGTAAATTGAAAAATTAAAAAGCGCAACCGCCGAGTTTCTTGCTGGTTCTTCTCGGTAGGAACGGCATTCCGAACTAGTGGTAAATTAAAACTACTTGACTATTCATAAGCACTTGTAAAAAGTTTACTTGAATAAAACATATTCTATTCTATTCTAATAATGCGAAAGTGTGTTTGTTTGTTAGTTTTTTGGTTTATTGTTGTTGGTGGATTGACGTGATTTTTTGCATGGGTTTATATAAAGACCTGGAGAGTGACATAGGCTATTTTTTATCCCAGAAAATCAAAGAGTTCCCGCGGGATTTTTAAAAACCTAATTCCACGCGGACGAAGTCGCGGGCATCAGCTAGTTTTAGTGTTCAATCAATTACCTTTGCAGTTCGCACTGTGTTAACTTTTTAAGTGAGGTTTTTCGCCCAAAGGTTAACGGGAAAAGCCTTTAGTAAAAAATACCACATAAAAATAAATATCGCTATCATAAACATAGGACCTTGAATGAACCCTATAGCTAACCCGAACACCGGATATTAACACTCATCAGATTAAATGCTATCGGCACAAGCAGAAAACATTCATTGTCCAATTTATATCTATATCGTATATCTTACTGGACCCATTCATGAATCATACTCGTGTGCTTGCAATAAGGGAACCCACTTAGTATAATGAGTTCTTTTTGTTAAGTTATGTGCTACGTTTAATGAAACATAAACTTGAATGAGTAACATGTTTGTTTTGAAGCTAAACTTGGAGCGGAACTTCGGAATAACCTAATTCACAAAAAGTGGAATAAAGGCATAAAACGCACTTCAACGTTGGCTCCAGAAAACTCACCCACCTTATATTATTTACATCGTGGAATTTCCTCAACCTACTCGGCGCTATGTTAGATTATGAAGAATGTGAGTCACCCTGAGCACATATTCAAAGGCTCCGGTATATTCGAACCAATCTCACCCATTTCTCTCATCCAATAGGCGAAATAATTTCCTTATGCCCTCACCTTGTACAATATAACTGGCCATCAACGCAGCAGTGTTCTCGTTGCATTGTATGCAGCCCTGCGCCAGGTCCCTCTTCACTTGTAAACAGAAGAGGTACCGCGTGAACTCCTCCTCAAGCCGCGCGGGGTCTGGCGTGTAGAACTTCACGCAGAACCTCAACGTTGGCTCCAGCATGGACAAGCCGACTTGACGGCACATTGGCTTTTCCACGTCCAACCAGTACTGTGGAATATTTTGAAAAAATAAATTATCATATTCAACCAACATGGATCCAGAGTTAGACATACACAGGTGATACTTCGGTTGTACATCCTCATCATTATCATCATGGTCAACCCATCACCGGCTCACTACAGAGCACGGGTCTCCTCTCAGAGTGAGAAGGGTTTTGGCCATAGTCTACCACGCTGGCCATGTGCGGATTGGTAGACTTCACACACCTTTAAGAACATTATGGACAACTCGCAGGCATGCAGGTTTCCTCACGATGTTGTTGTGAGAGAGCAATATCCGAAGCACATATTCGAGGAAAACGGATACTAAACATAAGAATTAGATTCATACCTTAGTCCCATTGGCATCTTGATATTCGAGTCCAAAGTAGTCTGCTTCTAGTAGGTGTAGCTGGCGACAGACTTGATCGAACAACACGCGACCGAGCGCCTTTGACTGAAACAAAACGTTACATGATAATATTGGCAATGATAGTTGAGAAATTTAAGATTATACCAAAGAAAATCGGAACTATATCTTTGCCTAAATTTTGTTTTAATCTTAAGTAGCTGTCATACCCCTAAAAATTGTTTTGTGAAGTTTTCCATACAGCACTGCATACGGTACAAAAAGACAACATTTTAGGTGGTCTTAAGCATAAATTAAAAGTAGCTTATGTCCGCGTAGACTACACAAATTTCAAACCCCTATTTCAGCCCCATAGGGCTGCATGCCAAATTTCAGCTCGATCCGTCCAGTAGTTTGAGCTGTGCGTTGATAGATCAGTCAGTCAGTCAGTCATTCAGTCAGTCTGTCATTCAGTCAGTCAGTCATTCAGTCAGTCAGTCATTCAGTCAGTCAGTCAGTCACCTTTTCCTTTTATATATTTAGATTTCAGAATCAGGAGATAGACCGTTATCTGTGTCCGTTATATACTTATAACCAACTTATCTAGTTCTCTATCCTTATCTATATGGATGGTAAAAAAAAATTTTACAAAAAAAATAAAAACCGACTTCGTTACATAAACACTAAAAATTGAAAAATAATTTAATTTATTACCGAATATATTATGTATACAAGAGTTAATATAGTTCCATAATAATACTTTTTGGTGCCGGTGCCAATTAGCTTTAGCTGCGCGAATCGTCTAGACTTCATATTTTTATGGGACTCCACAATGGCACCTCATTGGCACCGACCCCAAAAAATATTATTATGGAACTATATTAACTCTTGTATACATAATATATTCGGTAATAAATTAAATTATTTTTCAATTTTTAGTGTTTATGTAACGAAGTCGGTTTTTATTTTTTTGTAAAAATTTTTTATTTCACAATTTTTAGTGGCCCCATGGAATTATGCTATGACTGGTTAAAAATCTACTGTTTACTAAGCTATTACACTGATCGCGAGCAATTTACTCTTATCCGTTGAGGAGTTCCAGTATCTATCTTCGAAGATGTTCATCAGATCTTCACCAAATTGAAATGGGACCAACTTTGAAGTATACCCTTTCAAACAAAAAAAGAATTTTCAAAATCGGTCCAGGCGTTTTTGAGTAATCGGGGAACATACAAAAAAAAAAAAAAAAAAAAAAAAAAAAAAAAAGATTCCGACGAATTGAGAACCTCCTCCTTTTTTTGAAGTCGGTTAAAAATCTTACGTCAAACTACAAAGTCTAATTTTTTTATATTTTTTTCGGAGTAGCATTTATTATAAATCATGGCATACATTGCCAGACACCTTTTAACATTAATAGTAATAATAATTTATTAAACTTTAAAAGTGTCTGGCAGGGGGTTACCACCATACTAAGTGTCTGACAATGCATGACGTGAATTCTAATACTATTCATATCGTATCGTGCCGTAGTATAAAGTCATACTACGCCACTATGCTTTAGAGTTTAAACTTTTTTACACTGTTATGATGTGCTGGGACAAGTCACAAGCCCTGTGACTATGAGGCAAAGGAATTTCATATCACTTTTAGCCCTTTATTGCCTTTGTGGCTGAAGTCTGGCTAAATCGCTACAATTGCTACTCGAGCTTTCTAAAGTCTCTAAAAGGAAATTCTGTAATGTCACTCTTGATTTCAGTATGGTTTAATGCACTGTTCTTGGCTGAAAAAAAGAGAAACTCTTTTTAAAATTGCAGCTATTAACCAATAGTAATTTTGAAGACATTAAAGAGGATTTCAATTAATTATCAAATTAAATCCGTTTCTTTTTCATGAAATAGGATAGTGGCTAGTTACATTCTACTGGTAAAGCTGTACGCAAATCGATTTAGCGTTCCGGTACGATACCGTGTAGAAACCAATAAGGGTATGGGTCCAATACAGACCACCTATAGACGCCTAATAACCGGACACCCCTGATCGCCAAGTTTAGGCAGCATAAAAAGCATTTGCTTAGCATAAAACTCGGCCCACGCCCGCTCGGTACCCTCATTCAGCATATTGCCTTGATTACATGTATTTTGAGTCCACCAATCACAAACAAAGCATTCTCCCATGTCCCCGCCAACATTTTACGGTTTTGTTTTCATGCAAAACCTTGTATATGCGTACTCTTGAGGTTGAATTCTCTGTGGGGTCTGCCATTTCCCTTCCAAGTTGCCTGCTTCCATCTAACTTTAGACTAGAAAACATCAATAAAAAAAAAGAAAAACTTTGCAAGGAAAAATTCAATCAAGTAAGTAATTTCTTTGGAATCGATATCGTGCCCTCGACCTACCTACTCGTATCCATTGTATGCAATCGTAGCGACAAAAATAGCCGACCGAATACCCAATAGAGCGTAACTACTCGAGGGAGGGGTTGCAGAAATTTTATTTTATTTATTTTGTATTGAAATATGAAATGAATTTTTCAATACATTGATAAGTGGCTCTTCCATGACCGTCGTCAAAACTGTAATGTAGTCTATAAAATTGTCAAATGGTTAATGCATCGGCCTCCTATTCTGGGCTTAGATGAATTAGAATAATTAATCTAAGATTCTGGGTTTCAAACACGAGCACGCACCTTTAACTTTTCGACCATTTGCTTTTACGGTGAAGGAAAACATGGGGAGAAAACCTGCATGTCTGAATTTTCTATAATGTTCTCGAAGGTATGAGGTCTCCAATTCGCACTTGGTCAACGTGGTGGAATAATGCTTAAAGCCTTCTAATTAGAAGATGAGACTTGTCCTCCGTAGTGGATCGGCGATGGGTGGAGCCGATTGGCAGGCGATAAGCCTGTAATGACCTAAATCTTATTTTTTTAAAGATTTTAAAAAACCTAAATCCACGCGGACGAAGTCGCGGGCATCATCTGGATAATAATAATCATTAAAGTGAGTTTTCAAAAGCGCTAAGTCTACACTTAATTATCGAAGCCTTTACCAAAATAGTTAGACGGATATTTAAATGTATTTTCAAACATTTTATGAAGTAGGTTAAGAAGGAGGAAGGCCCCGACACCTCAGCTTCTTTTTATATATAAATGATTGAAAAGGCCAGGTACAAAATTTACTTGAGAAAGCTCCACTAACAAAACTGCAGCTCATAAATGAATGACGAAATGTTTATACATATTTAATGACAATTTAGATTTTAGATCATCGCGATACAACTTTGAATATAAACTATTCATGTCTCTTAATATTGAGACAAGTTACTAGTTTCAAACTCCATTAAAACTTAACTTGGTAGCGGTTAAAAGCATGGTCAAAGTGGACTTAACAAATTTCAAATCCCTATTTTACCCCCAGGGGTTGAATTTTCAAAAACAGTGGAGATGTTACAAAAACAAAAAGGTACAGCCAAATTCTGCCTATTAGCATGCAATATGTTACGATATATCTAACAACATGTACATAGTTTTGATAAAATTATTCTCTTATGCATCTGATAGTAATTGTAAACTTTTAAACATAATGTTTAGTTCAATTTAATTTTGTTTTGGTACTACTTGCCGTTAATAATCACAGCTGTGAAGACTAAAGGCTTGTTTAATATTAAATGGAACTTTCTGCCTGTTCTCCTTTTCTCGAATAGATCACTAAACCAATCTTGATATTTGGTACGGAAGATTCTTTAATTCTACTAGATGATCGTAGGTCATTTATTGGAACTGAAAAATATTTAATTCATGGAAAACTTTTTATGTATATAAATTCTGAATTAGATATAAAACTATATAGCAAGTATTATGAGGTCGCAGCACAGTGTTGCGAACCACCTCAACGAATTTATTTATATGTGACCTGTCCCCTCGCAAACATTTAACGCCCCGGTCGAGGGCACGGCATCGATTTAGAGGAAATTATTCGATTAAATTCGTTACTCGTAGTTAATCGACTTCCCCCATTGAGAACCAGGTATATTCCTTTTAACATTTCCAAGATTTACGTTTTATTCTCATTCATCTCATAGACACTCCGCATAATTATATTACAATCATTATCATCATCATCATATCGTCCTGTGGACGTTCTGAAAAACCTGCAATCTGCAAAACCCGTGAAAACTAGCTGCCCAAACTTATGACATCGCTAGGTCGAAAGAGGGTCTACGTACTTTGAAAAGTGCATAGGTAGTAATTTATTTTTAAAAGAATAAGCATTAAAGAGTTTTTCAATCTCAGGGATTTCGTGGAGAGTTCTTTGACGTCAAAAGGAGAGTCTTGGACGCAAGGCGCACTTCTTTAAATAGATTTATCGCTTGCATTTCACCCTCGTGAGAAAATTTATTACAGAAATAATATCCTACTGCCTCACCCCTTTCATTTTTTACTACCATTTTATTGAAATATCCAAGATATTGAACAAGGATTCGCTTTGGGGAATTTTTATTTTTAGCACTGTACTAAAAGAGAACTTGGTATTGGTATTTACTTAGTAAGATTGTAGGATTTATTTTGTTTCAAACCACTAACGGCGATTGCGCACTGCACTTCCGTCATCCGAGTTCTAGCCGTCATCCTTGAGAATACCAGCGATTATCTACGACATTATGTCATAAGCTCCCATACAAAACAAAAAGGAACGTATTTTCACGGACTCGGATTGGATGAGTGCATAACCACCGTAACTATGACAACTGAGATAAAACCACCATATCAGCATATTAATTTTATAACTTACAATATAGCAAGTAGGTTTGAACGTTGGCAACATCACTGACTTCGTTTCATGATTTAGGGAGTTTTTCAATACAATAGGTTTATTATACGGACAAGCCTTAAGAATTTTAAATCCATTAATCACTTTGCTCTCGAATAGACCATGAATTTCGAAATGGATTACACAGTACATTAATTACAGACAACGGCGACTAATAAGCTAGCAATTTATAGTACGCGACAGGTCGAGATAGCATTCGGGGTATGAGACGGGGGGACGGACGGCCCGCACGTCACCCGTGCCGTTTCGAGTCTCGACCTGTCACGTACTAAAGACGGCCAACATTCAAGTTTCAACTCGGGCGTATTTGCGTCGAGCCTTCCTTGACGTCCAAGGTGACACTTAAGAGCGCACTCCTTTTAGATTTTATCGCTTACTTAACTTTATGGGAAAAAGAATAACGAGATAATACAGAATGTACCAACGTTTTTACCGATTGCGTTTTCATTATTTAAAGTTAAGTACGTATGCCGACTCCATATGACAAAGGAAGCGTTGGGTTGTCGCCATAAAGCAGACAGCTAGGTCACTATGGAAAGAGAAGCATAAAGCAGACTCATTTGGTAAACCCTGGCCTATGCGTCAGAAGACGCAATGATCGCAAAGGGCCTAAAGTGCAGTTGTGAATTAATTGTTGTTATGTAAATTCAGCAATAAAGGCCTTATTTATTTATTTATTTATTTAGTTATGCCCTCTCCATACTGCACATCATGATTAAATTAGCTGTAACGCATTCTAGAGCTTTCTCAATTCCATATCCCTCTGATAAACGTGAGATCCGACAAAAGTAGAAGCAAGCAACGGTATCAAGTTAGCAATAAAAATATGCAGCCGTACGCAAGTCAACTCTTAGCTGGGTTGAGTACTTCAAGGCTCCTTTGGCGTCAGGTGACACTGCAGGGCGCTCTTCCTTTTACAAGTTGTCATACTTCGCCGTCTTAGGGAAAATGAATATATACCTCTTTGTATAGTGAAACTTATTTTAATAAACGGCGAGCCGGCACCCTTGGTAGCGAAACAAAGGTCGAGAAGATGAGCTGAATGAAGGAGCGATGAAGCAAGTCTTCGGGCGTAGCCCATAAAAAAATACAGTCAGTCGGTATTGGCTAAGCCAGAAGACGCCAGTCTATATTTTAAAAAAAACACGTTTATTAAGAGCACACAGTATATTTTTGCTGATGAACGTAATTTTGTTTAAAATCTACAGCGTCACGTTTTCCGGCACCCTAAGGTTTTCAGTGCTACGTCATCGTGAAAAATTAGGGCAGAGCGTGTATTTTTAGATCAGGTTAACTTTAATTTGACCTGTATTTATTTACGACGTAATTCTAACTTTGCGCAAATGCGAATGAAATTTTAAAACTTTAATGAGATAACTTGTACGTAGTTTATCATTTATTAGCTAAGGTCAATCATTAATCCTTTCTTAATGGTGGTATACTTTATAGATAAAACCTACTCTGTATCTAGACCCAGCGGCAGAATGAACTAGAGTTAGGGAACTCTCAGGTTGATCTCGAATCGCCGATACATCAAATATTAGGCTATAGTATGGTGACTTATAATCGAAGAAAAAAAATAGGCCTACTTTGGGCTACCTGCGTCAAATGTATTATCATTTGACGCCTGACGTCGCCGTGACGTCGAAGTCGCGACGTTTTGTTATAGAAATTCGCTAACTGTCGTGAACTGTGTCAGCGGTTTGAGCTGTATGTTGATATGTTAGTCAGTACCGTCAAGTCTTTACCAATAAAGAGTTGACTAGCGGCAAAACTTCCTAACAGATCACACCTGAACCAGTTTAGAAATTACTATAAACTAGCTGATGCTCGCGACTTCATCCGCGTGGAATTAGGTTTTTTAAAAAATCCCGTGGAAACTCTTTGATTTTCCGGGATAAAACGAAGCCTATGTCACTCTCCAGGTCTATATCCATACCCATGCAAAAAATCACGTCAATCCGTTGCACCGTTGCGACAGGATTGAAGGACAAACCAACAAACAAACACACTTTCGCATTTATAATAAGGATACTGATTCTGCCCGTAAATAAAGCCTCGGTGCAAATCACTACGCCAGGGGAGGTATTGGTTTTACGACGCCTCGTTTTTGGAGAAATCTGGCAAGGAACGAAAGAGCATAATTATTTTTCAACCATTTTTCAGGACATTAAGACTTTAAGCGCTCGGTAAGTTATGGTAAGCAATTAGGACGCCACGTATTTTATTTTTATGCCAGAGCAAAGTTTATTCGATTTCGGGGCTGTGGTGTGAGCTAGTTATCACCTTATAACGTCACAAGGTGACGAGTTGACGACGGGACGGCACAAGGCTGCCCTTTGAATAGATTTTATTCTTTTCTTTTCATCCATGTGGCAATTTGATTAAGGAGATAAGGTTTTTCTGAGCTACATTTCATAATGATTATTTTTTTAGCTGATGTAAAAAAAAAAAAAAACCGACTTCGATACACAAACACTAAAAATTGAAAAATAATTTAATTTATTACCGAATATATTATGTATACAAGAGTTAATATAATTCCATAATAATATTTTTTGGTGCCGGTGCCAATTAGCTTTAGCTGCGCGAATCGTCTAGACTTCATATTTTTATGAGACTCCACAATGGCACCTCATTGGCACCGACCCCAAAAAATATTATTATGGAACTATATTAACTCTTGTATACATTATAATATTCGGTAATAAATTAAATTATTTTTCAATTTTTAGTGTTTGTGTATCGAAGTCGGTTTTTATTTTTTTTGTAAAAAAAATTTATTTCACAATTTTTAGTGGCCCCATGGAATTATGCTATGACTGGTTAAAAATCTACTGTTTTACTAAGCTATTACACTGATCGCGAGCAATTTACTCTTATCCGTTGAGGAGTTCCAGTATCTATCTTCGAAGATGTTCATCAGATCTTCACCAAATTTAAATGGGACCAACTTTGAAGTATACCCTTTCAAACAAAAAAAGAATTTTCAAAATCGGTCCAGGCGTCTTCGAGTAATCGGGGAACATACATAAAAAAAAAAAAAAAGATTCCGACGAATTGAGAACCTCCTCCTTTTTTTGAAGTCGGTTAAAAGAGTTTTACATAAATAATTGTAAGGTATTAAGTAAGTAATGCAAGAGAAAAGGTAAGTAGGTATGTTAGGAATTAGGATGCTAGGATATTCGACCTGTTTACAATTTTACAAATAACGGAGAACAATACAACTATAGAAGCAATAAAATCTGCCGACTAGACCATATTCCTGATAAGTTTTGGCGAAGGGCCAGCTGGGTTCCAGATTCCAATAAGGAATGTAAGTGAAATAATATGTATAACAGATGAATTGCTTTAACAACTTGCTTTGCTTAGCTATATGCTACAGTCAAAACTCTTATGCGGTCAAAACTACTTTTAACTGAAAAAAAAATAGTTTCTATTAAGTAGAAGTTATTCAAACGTAGTTTTGCTAATATATTGATGACTTCTTAGGGTAGATTAGTTAGGGACCCATAATATTATAAATTCGAAAGTGGGCCGTTTGTTCGTTTGTCCTCCAATCACGTCGCAACGGAGCATTTTTGCATGACAATAAAGACATATAGGTTACTTTTTATCCCGGAAAACCAAAGAGTTTCCATGGGAATTTTAAAAACCTAAATCCACGCGAACGAAGTCGCGAGCATCAACTACTTATAAATAATATAAAAATATGCTAAATCTAGTTATAAGGGACGTTTCAGCACGCTTGTGTTAAACTGAAAGCTCCTATACTCAAGTATATGCCCAAATGATGTTTAAATAAAATGTTTGAACCGATCAAAGTGATTAGAATATAAAACGTTGATTGTTGAACCATTATACAAAAATGAAAGACACCGGAGGCAATCTTAACTGCCTACCTACCTACTAAAATATGCCTACTCTTGATAAATTTTGGCAAAAGGCCAAAGCTACGCTACGCTACGATAAGAGTCAGTTGCTAAGGCTTTTGTTTTGCACGGAATCCTCAAAACATAACAAAGATTATGCTTTACTTGGAGTAATAGTACGACAATAGTGAAATAGTGGTTTGAAGTGTTTGAAGTTTGAACCGTCCGGCGATTATGTAAAACGTTGCAGTGGCGACAGCAGCACAACAGCAGTAGCAATCCGGTTCATTTGCTGTCTCTCTTCTTCTTATTTTGCTTTGTGGCTATTGCTGTCTCTCTCTAGTCGGACGTTTGACAGCAATGATCGCGAGATTTACGCCTGCGCGTACGTAATCACCCCGCCTCGCCCGGATTTCACGAACGCGCGTTTTACGAAAATGTATTAATGGTTCAGCTCCACTATCGGTATTCGGCAAATTATTCGTGATATCACGAATTGGCCGAGGATTTGTTGGGCACGGGTGACTGTGCCCACCAAAAAAAAGACAAAAAAAATGTGCTTTTGTCTTTATCACTTTTCCATACACTTTAGCTTGCTCTAACAAGGTATTATAGTTTTGATGTCAAGTCCACCTTGTTTCTTCGTCCGACTTCATCACAATATAACAGTTATCAACCTAAAGTTCCTATATTTTGGTTTGCAAATCGTTATTGGACTGTGGCAGTTACTCGTACATTTATGTAGGCACTCGTACATTTATACCGCATCCGCTCACCCGCTATGGCTAACCGAAACCATTTGAATGCATTCCAGTTTCCAGCGGTCGCGAAAGTGGCCACAGCTGTACATTAACGGACTTCCTAGTAACAAGAAACACAAATAGAATTACTAAATTTTCTCTTCATGAGTATATCTATCTTCTTTTTGTACCTATTCTACTCCCTTTACAACCTCTCGCACTGCCAAGGGTCACTGCTAGAGATCTCTCATAGAGATAAGTGCTTCCCTGTCCACTTTTGTTCTCTTTTTCTCTTTACTGTAAATGTTTTTGGTACAAATAAAAAATAAATAAATAAATGATGCTTGCAACTTCATTCGCAAAATGAAGGGTTTTTAAAAATCCCGTGGGAACACTGATTTTCCAGGAAAAAAGAAGAGTAACAGAAAGGACTCCCTGGAATGCCAGCTATCTACTCTGTACCAAATTTCATCGAAATCGGTAAAGAGATTGGCCGTGAAAAGCTAGCAGACAAATAGGCAGACATTTATAATACTCATATTACTCAGTATGGATAATATAGGGTTAAATTGGTAAATAGCATCGAGCAAATGGTTAACCTTAATAGGTACCTTTAGTACTAAACCTATTATAATCGCTATTCATCCGATTTGCTACTCTAGACTAAATTAAAACTGTCTTCCCAACTGTCTGCCTAAGGGCGTTTGTGCACTCATCCGTAAAATCACGGATTCCGTAAAAATACGAATCGAATGAGTACGTATTTGTATGACGGCCACTTCGAAGAATCACGGATACGAACCGAATACGGCACAAACGCCCTAATACTGGCTTCCCACAGTGCATTTTTCGTTCACACTATGTCAAGTGCTGAAAATTATGTATGGAAAAGCAGAAACTTGCATAATGCTCGCTCACGGTCGGCGGTTGACAAAACGTTAGATGTGAACGCTCGCTCTTAATAGACGCCACAAATTGCATCAGCTAAGGTCGTAAACAACCCTGTTGTCCTCAACGTCACCTATCAGACCGGACGTGGCCTTATGCACAAAGACGTTCATTGTGGCTAATTCCGTTGTACACAATCTCTAAACTAAACTAAAATGACACGTCTAAATCTATTGCTATCCCTTTCATAATGTTGCTTGCGGAAAAGGATAGCACTAGATTTAGACCTGTTAGTTTAGTTTAGTTTAGAGATTGTGTACAAGAGAATCGGCCTCATTGTTTCACTATAGGGGTGGTGGTGTAAACAGTTGTTATGATACGGATGCTGATATCTCCCTAAACAAACAAGCGAGGCTTCTAACCCGCAAGTAGGTAGGTAAACATGTTAGGTATAAGGTAAAAAATCTACAGGGTGTAACCAGAACGCTGGCAAAAACGAAGACAACTGAAAGTACTGATGATTACTGATATGATATCACAAAAAAACGCGAAAATATTTAAAAAAATGTTTGTAAAAATTCACGATATATTGCAAATAAAACAACTGATTGAGGCTAGAGGTCAACGAACGTTGCGTAAGTAGGTCACTCGGAGTCAATGCCGCGTCGTAGGTAGGCACTTGCTCAGGTATGACTTGCTGTTCAGTAATTGTAAGCTTTTGGAATTATATGCAAAGATACCCCAAAGGCTTTTAAAAACGATTTTAATGCGAATAATATACGTCTAATGGACGAGCGTGCGGAATTTTACCACAACCTTAGGGTCGCCCATTTTCGCTTGAGCATCGTAACATTAACCGATTTTTAATTGTGAATGCGGCTTTACAGGCTCACCAAATACGACGGAGTTTTCTCAGTACTGGGTCGCTAAAATAAACAGGGTAGTCGCTACATGCAAAGTTGTTGCAAAAGCTTCTTAAAACGCTTTTAGTGCGAATAGCGACTCTCATACTGCCTATACGCCTAATGGACGAGCGCGGGGACTTTTACCACAATCTTAGGTTCATCTATTTTCGCTTGAAAATCGTAACATTAGCTTGACTATTGATTGTGTTTAACTATCATTGTAATTACGGCTTTACGGGCTAAACAAATCCGACCGAGTTTCCTCAGTACTGGATCGCTAAAATAAACAGGGTAGTAGCTACATGCAAAGTTGTTCCAAAAGCTTCTAAAAACGCTTTGAGTGCGAATAGCGACTTTCATACTTCCATACGCCTAATGGACGAGCGTGGGGACTTTTACCACAATGTTAGGTTCACCTATTTTCGCTTGAAAATCGTAACATTGGGGGCAGTAGGGAGTTTCTATCGGCACCTATTTCGCAAACACGAAGCTACTACGACTCACAATACACTACACATTGATCACATTCCGTTGGGAATAGCTACCTTTCGGCATTGGCTAACCTACTCCTAAATAAAAGCGATTCCGATTTCGAAGCCCGTAGGATTTTTGTTTAAAAGTACTTTTAGAATAAATCGAAATCGTCTAGTGTGATAAGAATATCGGGCCAAATTACTGGCTATAGACATTTGTAGCCATCGAAGTAAATTGAAGTGGACGGTTTCTGCAGAGGTTGAAACTTGAAACCAAGATCTCGTTGAATTGAATTGAATTCAGATATAATTTGAGCAACGCTGCTCAAATAATATCTGAAAATCAACTAAGTACTACGCAGTTCCAACTTCCGGAATGAGTGATACGAAGTGCGAACTAGTTTAAAAAATTTGGCTTCGTTAGGAACCTTCAAAAGATGGATATACTGATAGTGATAAGACGCTGGATCGACGACTTGGTGGCGGGAAGGCGAAAGACTGCGTGGTAGCGCACTCTAGGCCTATGTCCTTGTCCAGCACTGGACGCAAAAAGACTGATAAAGAAATCTACATGTATATAAAAGGAAAAGCTGACTGACTGACTGACTGAACGGTCAACGCACAGCTCAAACTACTGGACGGATCGGGCTGGGCATGCAGATAGATATTATGACGTAGACATCCGCTAAGAAAGGATTTTTGAAAAAACAAGTGGGTAAAATGGGGGTTTCACGCGGACGAATTCGCGGTAATAAGCTAGTTCCATAATGATGATGAAACTTCAAAAATAAAATTATTCCTGAAAATAAGACTAAAGCTCAATTCATTAAGGCCTAATATCGCAAGTCAGAACGCAGAGGCCTAACTCATAGAAGTCTTAAAAGTTCCAATCGATACCAAGTTACAAAAAAGTTGTTTTGTTTAAATTAGGAGGTGGGTCTTGCCCGACGCGACGCCTACGCTCGACAGTTTTTGGCAAATCTTACATAATCTATTATTTTTATCAATCGATATGACTAAGCTTATTTATTGAGATGATTTAAAAAATACGAGTATTTGTAGTCCGCGTCAGGTCGAGATGTCAATCAGAGTATAAGGCGGGGGGACGCTCCGCACACCCTTACGTCACCCGCACCGGGTTAGCGCGGGGGCTGTGCGGAGGGCGTTCCCTCTTCGAATGCCATCTCAAACAGTCGCGTACTATATACTTTGCACAATTACCTTGTTTCTATAGTTTCCTTCAGGAGCACTAGTTACCTTTGTTACATGAAATCAATTTCCTGCGTTCTCTATGAAATTGTATGGAAATGACGCTATTTTGCTCGAGCGTTATTTACGTGACTGCACGTGTTTAGGGCGACTAGGACGACATCTGACGAATCGCAGGGAGCCGCTGGATTCAGGCGGCGTAAGACCGTGGCGTGTAGAAGTCCCTAAAAGAGACCTATGTCCAGCTGTGGACGTATTCTTGACAAATAACGTCGGTAAATAACTTGCTAAATAGCTAAAACTATAGCATACTAGCTAGCTGCCCCGGCGAACTTCGTACCGCCTAACAGTCGTTTCAATTTTTTTAATTTTTTCTCTCAGTAAGAACCATCCTCGTACTTCAAGGAATATTATAAAAAAAAATTAGCGAAATCGGTTCAGCTGTTCTCGAGATTTGCGATCAGCAACACATTTAGCGATTCATTTTTATATATAGAGAAGATACGGGATTGATTACATTAAATTAAAATAAAACGTTAAAATACCAAGCGTAAACAATCTTATTTTATCTAATGGATATAACAGCTATACAATGATATCAAGGGCACCTATATATTTCTTGAAAACATGAGCCATTTTAAATCAATATCCAAGAGCTTTATAAGAGCCTGGCGTCTGCAGATTCAAGCTTGCCTCATAAGCATCGTTAGACTATCTTATGTTGTAATCGATTTCTTTTAACAGATTACTCTTCCCATTCTCAGACAGAGAGCTCTTGACGTTAGGGTTCTGCCTGTTGGCATATAATCTATCAAACAATATCTCGAGAACAGCTGAACCGATTTCGCTAATTCTTTTTTCATAATATTCCTTGAAGTACGGGGATGGTTCTTACAGAGAGAAAAATTTAAAAAAAATCCTGAAAAAAAAATAGACTGTTAGGCGGTACGAAGTTCGCCGGGTCAGCTAGTATTTAAATAGAAATACTAGTCAAAACGTTATAGGTAGGTGTTAAATGGTAATTTATCAATATTTTAGTTTATTTAGTAACGGCATTCCGAACCAGTGGTAAATTAAACTAGTTAACGATTCAAAAGCACTTGTAATAAGTCTACTTGAATAAAATATATTCTTTAATATTCTATTATTACTAAGAATAGACGGGTACATTGAATAATAAGAAATAATATAATTATAAGAAAATTCCCCGGGTTTAAAAATTGTAATAAGTACCATATCTACTCACGAGTCAAGACAGATGAAACCGCGAGCAGCTAGTTAGCTAACAATGAATTTCGCAAAGGAATCTTACTGCCGTACTCAGAGTCGCTAATCGTTACCGACTTAAGATTGAGTTAAAACGAGACAGATTTATGTGAGAGATATATCTAGCTCTGTCTCGCTTTAACTAAACTTAAGTAACGATTAAGCGACTCTGAGTACGGCTGTTAGAAACTTTCCAAATGTAAAGATTATTCAAAGTTCCGCGATAACAAACGAATCCTGAAAAACTCCCAAACATTCAATCTGAAATATGATCGAGGTAGGAACTGAACGGTAGGGCACTTGTGAAACTCGTACTTCAACGTAGGCTTACGACCACATAGTGGGAGAAATGAGTAAAATAAATATTTCACTAGAAACGACTAAGTAGGTATTATGAATATCAATCGTTGTGATTGGCTGAAGTTATACTTTACTGGCTGCAACAATGCATTGTAGCCAATAGTGAGCGAGCATCATCACCAATTAAAGTGATTGCGATCGTGAGTCGTGACAATTTTAGCTGACATTCTACCGCAATCGAACTAGGGCTCAATGTATTGTTGCAACGAGAATACCATAAATTCAGCCAATCACAACAATTGCGATTGTAATAATGATTGATGCACAGGTAGCGGTTTCAAAAGTTCTAACTAAGGGCGCGCGAACACGGCCAACTTTCGTAATCTATAACATGTTATTGCTCAAAAATAGTCATCAGTCAATAGGTATCAGGCAATCTGAACTCCTGTAGTGTCTGTACGCATCTCATTTGTAACAAACGGCCTCGCGCATAATTCACGAGGGAACACAATGGGACGCCCGCGTCCTGATTAAGTCGAGAACGTTACCGTAAACTTCGCCGACCAATTAAATACGAGTAATGGGACTACTAAGCCAACTAAGTTTACTGGGCTACCTGTGCTACTTTCCGCATAAAATATTAGCATTTCACAAGTGATGCTTTATCCAAATAAATTAAACCAAATAATTTTTTTGTTACCTACCTTACCTGCAGTTGTCATCTTCAATACTCTATAATATGAATCATTAATTTAAGTAGAGTACTGTCGCCTGAAACACAGGTTTTTTACCTAGTTTAGGGACAATTGATTTTCTCTCTGTACCTACTTCTTAGAATAAGATAATAATAAGTACATTTAAATGCAGATGTAACTAAATTTATCAATGAGTCAGGCCTTTTTGTATTTATTTAGAAGATTTTAGATTACATAAAATTACATAACAGTTGACCTGCCTCAACCTGCCTGGGGTCTGCAGTCTACACTCTAGTCTACACATATTATAGCAGAAATGAATGGGGCATATTCAATAATATTTGTACGACGCTTCAGCTTATAAGTTAGACTTATCAAATCATGTACACAATAGTTATTATGCAAATAAATAAATCTATCTTTTCTATCTACAATATAGAGAAAACCTAGATTTATCACTTTAGTTGTTCATTGTATAACCATATCAATAAAATCCTACACATAAAAATAAAAAAAAATCTTTTTTATTCGAATAAACTTTTACAAGTACTTTCGAATAGTCGGATGCATCTACCACTGGTTCCGAATGCCTTATACATATATCCCCTAACTGCGGCGAGAGTTAAAAAGATATGTACTAAATGGCTTTTAACTCTTTCTTACGATCAATCAGAACAAGTTATAAAGTCTTGGCATTGTGATTAAGTCTAATTCACATAATATAGTTCTTGATCTTGTAACATTCTTAATATTGTATTGTATTGTTGTATTCAAACAAGCACGCAAATTGTTCAAGATCAAATCCATGTATGTGTGTAACTATTGAAAAATAAACGTTTTATTTTTTATTTATAACATTTCCACACACACACACACACACGCGCGCGCGCGCGCACGCACGCACGCACTTATATTGTCATATTGTATGAGGGGGGCGATGATCACTGCAACACAGTGTATACTTGCAGGATTATCGTTCCCATCTATTATTGTTTGTGAAATTATGTATGAAAAAAAATTAAAGATTATTATTAAAAAAAAAAAAGATACATGTAAAATCTCAAATTTCATAATAATATGTCAGTCCGTTTGTATGTATAGTACGCAATAGATTGAGATGGCAAGCGCAGGTCACCCGCACCGGGTTAGCGGGGGCGGTGCGGGACGTGCCCTCCTCGATTACCATCTCGACCTATCGCGGACTATACCTACATATTGAAGACTAGCTTATGCCCGCTACTTCGTCCGCGTGGATTACACAAATTTTAAAACCCTATTTTACACCCTTAGGTTTGATTTTTAACTATGAGATTTTAACATAAGCTTAATAAAATATGTCTGACGTATTGCTAATTGCAAAAATATTAACTACAAAACTTCTTTATCGACACTTCAACACTGACAGACTTTATAACAAACTTCAAACCCCTATTATACCCCTTTAGGGGTTGAATTTTGAAAAATCCTTTCTTAGCGGACACCTACGTTATAATAGCTATCTGCATGCCGAATTTCAGCGAGATCCGTCCAGTAGTTTGAGCTGTGCGTTGATAGATCAGTCAGTCAGTCAGTCAGTCACCTTTTCCTTTTTATATATATAGATGATGAAAACGAGCGCTTACAAAAATTGTTTTTTGCCGTCTACCCTTAAAAAAATATGGCTATTTTTAGCTAATGGAATTCAAGTGCTCGTTAAGGAGACAGTTGTTGTTGTTGAGTAGGTATCAGTACGTGCTTGCGCAAGAAAACATGATAAGAGGCTTGAATGCATACCCACTCGTCCCTCCATTTTATGACGGGTTTTTCTTTACCTTATTATTATTATGCGAAAGTATATTTGTTATTTTCATGCCATGTTGCTCATTCAAATAAAAAAACCGGCCAAGTGCGAGTCAGACACGCGCACTGAGGGTTCCGTACTACAATCGTATTTTATCGACATTTTGCACGATAAATCAAAAACTATTATGCCTGAAAATAAATAAAAGTCTGTTTTAGAATGTACAAGTAAAACCCTTTCATATGATACCCCACTTGGTATAGTAATCTTACTTTGAAAGTTGAAACTACAAATCATTCATCCGTCCACCTAGTGGGGGAAGGATTGAATACCTTGACTGTGTACGCGGTTAACGCGGGCTATCCGCCAAATGTGACTTATGCATTAGAAAGCAAGCAAACCGACGTTGCCGACCTGACCCTGTCGAAGATCAGTGCTTGTGTTGCGGAATGCGGAACAAACGCCGAGAGCGGACGATTTGCTAACCGAACATCATCCGATCGGAATGGAAGTAATGCCTGCTTCTATACAACGGAACATCCTCCGATCGGAACGGAAGTAACGCCTGCTTCTATACAACGGAACATCCTCCGATCGGAACGGAAGTAACGCCTGCTTCTATACAACGGAACATCCTCCGATCGGAACGGAAGTAACGCCTGCTTCTATACAGCAGAACATCCTACGATCGGAACGGAAGTAACGCCTGCTTCTATACAACGCAACATCCTCCGATCGGAATGGAAGTAATGCCTGCTTCTATACAACGGAACATCCTCTGATCGGAACGGAAGTAACGCCTGCTTCTATACAGCAGAACATCCTACGATCAGAATGGAAGTAATGCCTGCTTCTATACAACGGAACATCCTACGATCGGAACGGAAGTAACGCCTGCTTCTATACAACGCAACATCCTCCGATCGGAATGGAAGTAATGCCTGCTTCTATACAACGGAACATCCTACGATCGGAACGGAAGTAACGCCTGCTTCTATACAACGCAACATCCTCCGATCGGAATGGAAGTAATGCCTGCTTCTATACAACGGAACATCCTCCGATCGGAACGGAAGTAACGCCTGCTTCTATACAGCAGAACATCTTACGATCAGAACGGAAGTAACGCCTGCTTCTATACAACGGAACACCCTCCGATCGGAACGGAAGTAACGCCTGCTTCTATACAACGGAACATCCTCCGATCGGAACGGAAGTAACGCCTGCTTCTATACAGCAGAACATCCTACGATCAGAATGGAAGTAATGCCTGCTTCTATACAACGGAACATCCTACGTTCGGAACGGAAGTAACGCCTGCTTCTATACAACGGAACATCCTACGATCGGAACGGAAGTAAAGCCTGCTTCTATACAACGCAACATCCTCCGATCGGAATGGAAGTAACGCCTGCTTCTATACAACGGAACATCCTCCGATCGGAATGGAAGTAACGCCTGCTTCTATACAACGGAACATCCTCCGATCGGAACGGAAGTAACGCCTGCTTCTATACAACGGAACATATTCCGACCGACCTCATAGTGTGTTTGATATTAATATTGTTTTATGTAATAAAATGTATTAAGTAATGGCGTTTCGTCGCAGAAGATCGGTGATGGGATTTCCGTGCATTGTAGGACTAGGCCTAACTTAACATCAGTACCCTTATTATCAGTACTCTTATTATAAATGCGAAAGTGTGCTAGTTTGTTGGTTTATTGGTTTGTTGGTTTGTCCTTCAATCACGTCGCAACGGTGCAACGGATTGACGTGATTTTTTGTATGGGTATAGATAAAGACCTGGAGAGTGACATAGGCTACTTTTTATCCCGGAAAATCAAATAGTTGCCACGGGATTTTTGAAATACCTAATTCCACGCGGACAAAGTCGCGGGCATCAGCTAGTGTTTCATATAACTTAACATTGAGAGGCTCATGTGGATATTTGGATCCGCTGAGAGTGAGCACTGACCTGTATCTGGAACATGGAGATGGAGTCGTCCAGCATCTGCACGCGCACGGCGAGCATCTTGCCGCCCTTCTTGGGCGTGGCGGGAGGCGTGCGCGCGCCGCCGTCCACGCCCGCCGGCGTACTTGCCGAGTGGTGCATGCGACCTGGACGTACCAACATAATAAGTTAAGGCCAGCTATCCATTTATTCGTCTGCCAATCTGCATTGGGCCAGCGTGGCAGACTATGGCCTAAACCCTTCTCACTCTAAGAGGAGAACCGGCTCAGTAGTGGGCCGGTAATGGGTTGATCATGATGATGATGAATTGATGATCCATCGATCCATCACAACCATATTACAAATGCGAAAGTGTGTTTGTTTGTTGGTTTCTCCTTCAATCACGACGCAACAGAGTACATAATCGATCGACGTGATTTTTTGCATAGGTATAGTAAATAGTTGAAGACTTGGAGAAGGACATATATACCGCAATTTATCCTGGAAAATCAGAGAGTTCCCACAGGTTTTTTTAAAATCGTGGGCATCAGATAGTATTATTGTAAATGCGAAAGTGTGTTTGTTTGTTGGTTTATTGGTTCGTCCTTCAATCACGTCGCAACAGAGTAATCGATCGACGTGATTTTATCATGGGTATAGTTGAAGACCTGGAGACTGACATATATGCTATTTCTCCTGGAAAATCAAAGAGTTCCCACAGGATTTTTAAAAGACTAAATCCACGCGGACATAGTTGTGGGCATCAGCTAGTCTTTTATATCATAGATATATAAAAAGGAAAAGATGACTGACTGACTGGTTTATCAACGCACAGCCTAAACTACTGGATGGATCGGGCTGAAATTTGGCATGCAGATAGCTAGCTATTATGACATAGACATCCTCTGAGAAAGAATTTTTGAAAACTCAACGTTAGGGGTTAAAAAGGGGTAGGGGACATTTATGTAGTCCACGCGAACGAATTCGCGGGAATAAGCTAGTCGGTGATAAGTCCTGTATATTGACCTGGTATATTCCATCCAATGGTGGATAGGTGGCCGGTGGAGTTGCAACTGCCGGGCGGGAGCTCTGTCTCCATCATATTGTACACTCGTGCACTAGGCCACCCATTGTCACTACACTACACATTTACACTACGCCTACTCCACTTAACTGCAACAATAGAAACAACTTTGTTAATCTATCTCTTTATATAAAAATGAATCTCTGAATGTGTTGCTAAGCGCAAATCTCGGGGACAGCTGAACCAATTTCGCTAATTCTTTTTTTATAATATTCCATGCAGTATGACAATGGTTCTTACAGAGAGAAAAATTTTAAAAATTGCCTGAAAAAGTCTAAAAACAACACTTTTCTATATTCCCATACAAAAGATTCGTAATAATACTTAAAAGTCAAATTGAACTTTAATACCATACTATAAAGTTTAAGTGTTAGTGGAGGGGTTCCGGGAAGGTAAAACATTTGAGTGACATTAGTATCGTATAAATATTAATGGCATGTCAATATTTGGAAACATTACTCAAAAACAAATTGTCTATGGTAAAATTAAAGAACCCACTGTTAGGCGGTACGAAGTTCGCCGAGTCAGCTAGCATATAAAAGGAAAAGCTGACTAACTGACTGATATATCAACACACAGCTTAAACCACTGGACAGATTGGGCTGAAATTTGGCATACAGATAGCTATTATGACGAAGGCATCCACCAAGAAAGGATTTTTGAAAATTCAACCCCTAAGGGGGTAAAATAGGGGATTGAAATTTGTGTAGTCCATGCAGACGAAGATAAAGCTAGATGAAAATATAGAAAGCAATATATATAATAATAATAATAATAAGTTTCTACTTATATATATATATAAGTACAATACTATAGTAGTGGCCTCTAATGAAGGCACTAAAAAAGTAGTTTTTCCCATTACTTAATTACTTACTTAGCAATGACATCATTTCTTATGTAATAATTGCAAATAAATACATAAACTATTGTTGTTTTATGCACTCGTTAATTCATTTACCTTATTAAAATATGTACCTCAATGATCAATAAAGTTATTCATGTTTATTAATTTACTTGCTTGCATACCAGAATAATTATTTTACTTAATTAGGGGATACAGTTTCAATTTAAAATACTATCAGTGCCTATTTTTACTACTGATTGAAAATCTGTAAACTTATTATAAAATTTCTGAATAAAAGTGTAGGTATGATACTATTAAATATTTCTTAATGAATAACTGTACCTTTTTCCTTTAACATTTTAATGAACAGTCACTTTTTATCATTATTTAAAATACTCAACTTTTTGCAACAATTCACACAAATCACAGTAATTGGTGCTTAACTAATAACTACTTGTTTATTAACATAACTTATAAGAGCATCAAATCCCTGGACAAGAAGCACAAATTATGTTACTACAATTTACTGCATACACGGTGCAAGACCGGCGGCCTATATCGGCTCCCCAGACATAAATACTAGTCCTCAATGCAATAACCAGAAAATAGGTCAAACAGAGGTGCGCCCGCCTGCCGGGCCGATGACAGAGACGACACGGCGCGACCGCGCGACCTCCGCGAACTCGCGCCGACCAATCTAATAAGCAAACTAGGAAGCACCCCTTGTAAAATTAATTACGCAAATAACTATAATCACATGTACTTGTAATTAACAACGCCCTATCGTCTAAGAATTAAGTGGCTTTATAGGAAACGTCTCAATAAAACGTACAATTTGAACGTAAACATCTTGTATTACTTTCTAACTTTCGCAGATAAATGAGAGGGCCGAGTGCCGACATTCAACTCACAGCGCAGCGAAGCCCCAACTCCAGAGTTCCTGTCAACCATCACTGGGAGTCATTGATCTGTCATGTGATGCACCACTACTTTTACACTAACTACAACTGTGTTTAGTCACTGTTTCGCTCTATCAATTTTTGGCTTCTCAAACTGGTGTGAAAACGACGCGCTCGTCAATTAACTCCACATTAACTCTAAAAAATAATGGAAAAACACTTTACACACCCAAAGCGAGATTTACGACATATTTATTTACTTTATTTAACAAAATGTTACCATGAACAATGTTTGTAATTTTGTTATATTTCTGGCTCTGGATTCTGACTTCTCGCATAAACCCAGCAAGTGAATAGTCCAAACTTTTAAACTTTTGAAACTCATTCCGCAGACAGTGAATAAACATTACATTAAAATATTTATTTTAGCTCAGAATTTAGCCAAACCAACTTGCAATGTAAAAAGCATACAAAAAAAATAAAAAAGTACAAGTAGAGGTGGCCAAGGAGGCAATCCATTGGCAATCGGTGGCAAGAAGACTTTGGCAAGTGTCGTCCATGGATGGTTCCGCATCATAGAGTCAGTGAATACGACTGTCAAAGTCAAATTCAATTTGTTTTGTTGTCTAAATTGTCTTGTCTTTTGCTGTACTTGTCAATTTTTGCAAGTGGTCGTTCGTGGTGTTTTGTTAAACCAGTTAAACTTGCATTGTGTAAAAGTTTAAAGTGCACTACCTATTTATGATTTTATTTACATGATGTAAAGTTCCAATTGAAGAAGAATTAGATAAAGTGTTTAAACCATGGAAACCACCCCGTTATTAACGAGACCAAAAAAGAAATCAATATGGTCAAGGTAAGTAATTTGTAGTTTGATTTTTCCTTTATTTTTGTTGCTTTGTTTAATAAAATGGTGTGATTTTAGGATGAACTTTTTGAGATTTCGTAAACGGGAACTATGCTCGAGGGTAATACATTTGGGACATCTTCCTGAAGAAGATTTTCCACCCAACCATGTGTGCAATCAGGTAAACAAACAATCATCTTGTCCTCAATTCCTCATTATTGATATCTATTGAGAGGCAGTCATCTCATTTCATACGTAGTGTTTATGCAAATTGCAGCCTTCAACTTAAGATTCAATTAGTTTTTTTTTTTAATAATTTAGATGTTTGTTTTTGTTATAAAACACTTAAGTATTATAAAATCTGTACTATTAGTATTAATCCGATTAGTGTATCGATTTTTTACTTCTTAAAACCGAAACCTTTTCAACGAAATTTAGTACGAAGCGTAAATTACTATGTGGAAGGACATACAATATTTTTTGCTGGGAAAACAAAGGTGGATTTGGGATTCAAAAAATCTATACCAGGAAATAGCGGTAAAAGCTTGTAATTATTCCTTAATAGTATCATAATTTTTCGATTTAAATACTGAACATTGATAAAGTTCAGTTAACTAGCCCCTCTGTTCGTTTCAGTCATAGTACTTACAGAGACATTATTTTATACCTCAAAGTTTCCAGGGAAAGGGGAATTATTTACTTCTCTAATAATATGATTAATATCAGACTGTGGCTCACAGCAAAGTCTGGTTAGGTTTAGGTAGTTAAAATATAAAATATGCTACTATGTTCACAATGAACTCTTTGATAAGAGAAAAATAATAATGTTCAGTCACAAATTCTTGGAAAAACCTACTTTACTTTGTGTAACAAAGTAATCAATGCTATAGAATTGCAGTGTTTTCTTTTCATCGCACAAATGTTGAATCAATGTTAGTGAAATTTGGCACAGGGATAGCTATTGTATCCTGTATAGGCATATTATCATGCAAAAATATCTAAGACTAGCTTATCCCGGCAACTTCATCCACGTGGGCTACACAAAATTGCAAACCCCTATTTTACCCCCTTAAAGGTTGAATTTTCAAAAATCCTTTCTTAGCGGATGTCCATGTCATAATATAATATAGATCAGGCTGAAATTTGCCAAATTTCCATACAGTCATTAGAGCTGTGCGTTGATAGATCAGTCATTCAGCTTATCCTTTTATATATTTAGATAAGTCCTACAGGCAAAATAGAAAGATATACTTAATTGAATTTGGACTAAGTCTAAGCCAACACCTAGCTTTGATATGAAGTCAAACTTATATGATAGGCATGTTTTCTGTGATATTTTTTTGTGATTATTAAATAGAGGGTCTTCCAATCCACTCTTAAGTTAAATAACCATTTTGAATTATCAGTTAGTAAGCTCTCATATTAAGCTGAATTTCTGCTTTAATTCATTGGCAATATCCCTATTCTGCTAGTCATGATTGTAATTTTACTAAAGTTGGTTAGGTATTAGTTTTTAACATTATCTTGTTTACTTTACAGAAATACAATATCATCACATTCCTGCCTATTGTTCTGTTTGAACAATTTAGATTTTTCCTCAACCTATATTTCTTAGTGATGGCTGTATCACAATTTATACCGAGCATAAGAATCGGTTACTTGTACACATACTGGGGGCCACTATGCTTTGTGCTGGCTGTGACGTTGTTCAGAGAGGCTATTGATGACTTTAGAAGATACAGGTAGGATTTCTATTCACTTTTATAGATAGTTTAATCCATGATGCCGCGCCCTACTCTTTGTTTCAATTGCTAACAATGCAAGTGTGTCATGCACTGTTAGAATGTAAGTTCTATCGTAAGTCGTAACACACCGATCAGTGATGTGGGTACACACACAAGAAGATAAATTAGGTAAAGATTACTCCCCGCACCCATGGTTTCCCCACACGAAAAATAGTAGGGCGCGTCTTCATGGATTGAACTATCTATACTTGTTAATGACATGTCAGCCGAATACAGCTATTTGTGAGCAAGGTATTTCCTATGGTAGGATTGATCCTTAGGCTGAAATCTATAGAGTGCACATAGGCTTTGCTCAGACTTAAGGCATTGTAAAAATGAGACAGCATATTATGCTGGCATAAGTCTGTCTTGTTTTAACTTTAACTAAGTCTAAGCAAATTCAAATTGTGCTCTATAGATCTCAACCTTAGGGCTCAGAGTAGAAAGAAAAAAATTCTCTTACCATTACATTTTATATGAAACCTGTTGCCCTGGTGCTTCTGTTATATATAAGCACAAAGATTATTTCTTGAGTGGACTGGAGGCACTGTGATAAATATATCCTAAGGTAATGTGATATATGGCAAAGCTTGTGAATAAACTATTATTCTACAGGAGAGACAAAGAAGTAAATCGACAGCGTTACGAACGCATATCGCTGGACGCCTCACTCCAAGGTTACAGGCCCTTCATAACAGAACGCGTGCCCGCATCTGAGCTGCGAGTTGGCGATATAGTGATGCTGCATAAGGGACAGAGGGTACCAGCTGACATGATACTGTTGAGGACCAATGAGACCATGGGAACTGTGTTCATAAGGACGGACCAGCTTGATGGAGAAATTGATTGGAAATTACGGTAAGATCTTGTCTTATCATCATCATATTATCAGCTTGTGGCCATGTACTGCTGAACATAGGCCTTATGTAGTGAGCGCCACCACTCTATCCTTAGGGTGAGATCTATAGAGCGCACTCTGACTTAGCTTAGACTTAAGACAGGCATAAAACGAGAATGAGCTATATCTCTCACATAAGTCTGTCTCGTTTTAACTCAGTCCTAAGTCTGAGCAAAGTCAAAGTGTGCTCTAAAGTTCACAGCCTTAGACTTGTTGCACTAGCCTTTTTCATTTATTTTAATCTACTGTTTTAACATTTTGAAACTTGAAATGTTTCCACAAATAGTTCAACAAAGTTCTGGTGAACAATATTTGGTGGAATGTCATTTGTTAATGAGCAAAAAATTATGTTTTTTTAAAATTTTGTTTTGAAATAATATTTTTTGATCCTTTCTTGTCGTGTGAAAATTAATTTGAAAAGTTAGTTAGTACTCAAATTAATTAACTCAAATACGCTGAGTTTATTGCCGGCTTTTCTCGGTAGTAGCGGCTTTCCGAAAGAGATGATTGTAGCAAGCTTCATGTTCCGTCTTAAATATATCTATTGACATAATTTTCATTGCAGTAAACTATACAATAATAGTATTATAGACACTCCCTTCCGTTACCCATTGTGATAAGAATATTTACGTGATTAAATGCGACATTTTATGATCTTATCAAAGACTAAATATTTAGGTTAAAGTAAATAAAATATGAAAACTGTGGGACAGAAAAACATTTGGTTCCAACAGTTGACTTACAGTGCGATAAGGCTCTCTTGGCACTTCAATGACATTGACAGGGTAGCGCTGTTGGAGAACAAAGGCTTAGAATATTCAGACAAGAACAAAGGGGATGATGTCGGGGTCATCTCCCTTTTGGCCGGAACGGCCAGACGGGGGTACGGGCCTCGAGGCTTTGCCTCCTTACCCGGGCGCGTCGCTGGGCATCTCTGTGCCCAGGTGTTTATTATTATTATTATCGATATATCTACTCTCACGCCCGTGTACAAGATAAATATATATAACAGCCAAAAGAAATATAATATACTTACATACATAAAAATAAATAAACCTACATAAACATTACATACATACATATTTGTACCGGGCGGAGGATTACACCCCGGCAGGGGAGACCAAACGGCCGGGGGTCAGGGCGACAGGTGAAGAAATCGGCGGACTATCCTAGCCGAGTCCAGCAAGACCGCTTTTTGCATCCTGGCTGCGAGCGAACTGCCACGGAACCCCAGTCGCCTCAGATGGTGAGCGAGGCTGACTGGGATCAACCCATTCGCAGATATGACGATTGGGATGATTTCAGTGGACTCCACATGCCACATGTCGGAAACCTCGTGAGCCAGATCGAGATACTTGCGCTTTTTCTCCGTCTCAGCTCTCACGAGGTTTTCGTCATACGGAATGGTGATGTCCACCAAAAACACCCTCGACTGTGCCCGGTCCACCACCACGATGTCAGGCTTATTCGCTAGAATAGTCCTGTCCGTGATGATGGACCGGTCCCAATAGAGCCGGACTCCGTCGCGCTCGAGTACCGGCACCGGTGTGTACTTGTAATACGGCAGCCTCTCATCCAGGAGACCGTACTTCAGAGCAAGCTCTTGGTGAAGGATCTTGGCTGCTTGGTTGTGTCTGTGCAGATACTCAGTGTTGGCAAGCGCTGAGCATCCCGAAAGCACATGTCTGAGTGACTCGCCGGGATGGCGACAAGCTCGACAGATGTCGTGAGTGCCATCCTTCAGAATGTACTTTCGGTAGTTCCGCGTCTTGACCACCTGATCTTGTATCGCACAGACAAAACCCTCGGTTTCCCCGAAGAGGTCACCAAAGCGCAGCCACTGCACGGACGCTTTTTTATCTACGTGTGGCTCATTAAGAGCTTTAAAAAAGCGTCCGTGCAGCTCCTTCTCCCTCCATACGGCCTCCCGGTCAGAGGTGCTAAGTACCACCGGTTTCTGCCACTCGGTTTGGGCTAAGGACAGTGGGGTGAGTCCTTTATCACATTCTATGACCTCTCTATGCATGGGGGACCCCCTCATCGTCTCAAAGTAGGTTCTGAGGTTGGCTATCTCCCGGTTATGCATGGTCTTGACGCTTAATACGCCTCGACCACCACACTTCCGGGGGATATACAACCTCATCACAGACGATTTTGGGTGGTGCATGCGATAAAGAGTCATAGTTGTGCGGACTTTTCTGTCCAGGGCGTCAAGTTCGGTCTGAGTCCATCTGAGCACGCCAAAGGTGTACATGAGAACGGGCATGACCCAGCCGTTATAAGCTCGGACTTTATTGGCGCCTGACAAATAACTTTTACAGATTTTTGTCAGACGGCCAAAAAAGGCTTCGCAAACAGACTGTTTCACGTCCGTCTCTTTTACCCCTAGCGACTGTGACATGCCCAGATACCGGTATGACTCGGCTTCAGAGAGGGTTCTGATGGTGGACGGCTCGAGACTCATCTCAGCCGAATGAGTTACCTGTCCCCTTTCCACATGCATGACCGCACACTTTTCCAGCCCAAGCTCCATCCTGATGGAATTGCTGAAGTCAGTGGTGACATTCAGCAGCTCCTGCAGGCGGGTGGCATTGGGTGCCAGCAGTTTGAGGTCATCCATGTAGAGAAGGTGAGGCACTTTTGTTCCTCCTCTCCGAAACTGAAAGCCTGTCCCCGAACCCTCCAGCAGAGTGCTGAGTGGGTTCAGAGACAGACAGAACCAAAGCGGGCTCAGACAATCACCCTGGAAGATACCCCTTCCTATCCTTATCCGGTCATCGGCAGCCGCCAACCGCTCGCCATGGAGACACAGAATCGTACTCCATTGCCCCATGCATGCCCCGAGGAAGTCTCGAACTGTACCATCGACTTTGTACAGCTCAAAGACCCTCAGGAGCCATGAATGGGGCACCGAGTCGAATGCCTTTCTGTAGTCGATCCAGGCAGCGGAGAAATTCCGACGGTTGCGTTTGACCAGTTGGCCCGCAACGGAGTCGATGAGAAGGAGCTCCTTAGTACCACGACTACCGCCCCGACATCCGTTTTGAGCCCCAGATATGATGTTATTCTCGTCTACATGACGGGAGATCTTGAGGCTCAAAACGGATGTCAGTGTCTTGTAGATGGTAGTAAGACACGTAATGGGACGGTACTTAGCCGGATCAGTGGTATCGGTGGACTTTGGAGCTAAATGAGTGATCCCAGTAGTGAAAAGGCTCGGGAGTGCCCTCTGCTCAAGAGCCTCTTGAAATTGTCGAGCCAAGGTCGCATGGCAAACCGAAAAACCCTTCAGCCAGTAGTGATGCAGTCCGTCGGGTCCCGGGCTTTTCCAGTTCGGGGCCCGCCTTACTGCACCAGCTACATCCTCCGCAGAGATGGCGACCGGGTTCATCGGTTCTATTGAGGCACATGCTTCCTCTACCGCCGCAATCCAAGGGCCCTCCTCATGCTCCACCTCCCTCGACCACACACCCCGCCAAAAAGTGACGAGGTTGGCCAGGTCTGGTCGCTGAGAAGTAGAGCAGACTGCTGGGCACTCCAGTCTTTTGTAGAACCTTTTCTGATCACTCAAGAAGAGGCGATTTTGCTGAAATCGCTCGACTCTTTCCGAGTACCGTCGGATGCGGTTCCCCCATGCAGCGATTTTCTGCTTCAGGTCGTCGATGCGCTCTGTTAGCTTTTGCGCAATATTGGGCTGGTCCAACCTGACCCCACACCCATTAAACGCAACTCTAACAGAGCGCACAATCCTTGGCCTAGTATTGCCCGACCTGAAGCTTTGCAGTCTGCCAATGAGGACTCTGGCCAGAGTGATACGGCGTTCTATTCTCTTCTTCCAGGCCGGTTCCGCGCTGCGCCTTGCAGCAGCAGCACGCTCCGGTCCCGGAGTCTTGGCACCGATAAATCGGTGCACGGCGAGCGCCGCGCCGAAGAGGATAGAAGCCGTATCACCCAGGCCAGTGCTGCTTTCCAGATGTTGAGGCAGCATTTTGTTTATGGCCTCAATGACATCCCGCGTCGGTACATTCAGCGTGAGTCGGGAGAGCCGCGGACGATTCTCTAGAGGAGCGCTCCGGATTTCAGAAATCGCCTCTTCTAGAATCCCTCTCATCCGCTCTATATCCAGGGAGACTGTTCCTTCGGTGTCTTCCTCCACAGGCAAATCTTGTGAGATGGTATTCGGCTCTACGGGGACAGGCACCGCCTGGGAGTCGATTTGCTCTGTGGCTGGTGCTGACACTTCTGGAACAGCCTCACGTCGCAATCGTTCGAGCTCGGTAGCGTTAAAGATGTTCGAGCGCTGAATGTACCGAGCCCGGTCTGCCAGGTTTTGTTCCGTGACAGTTAAGTTCGGCTCGAGCAGCAGGAACTCGCGGTACATTGCCGCTCGGTAGCCAGTCCGTCCGGTTTCCCCTCCCGTCGCCCTGTAGTACGCACGCATGACATTCTCGTTCATGAGAGACGTCCATCTCATGCGGCGTACACCACCAGCGGCGGGCGCCGAAGATTGGGCCCTGGTGGACCCTGTCGGAGCCAAGCCATCTGGTGGGGATGATGGATGTGTCGACCGGCTAGGTGGCGGTGCCGGTCGACTGATGGTACTGGCGGCCCGTATGCTGCTACGCCCAGCGCCAGCTCCAGGCGCGCCCTGGCGACCCCCAGGTAGCGGCCCTATTCGCACATTCATTTCATTGTTTTCCATCATCATTAAAAGGGGGGGGGGGTGAGTGGTGGATACATCACTCGGGGTCCACTCGGGTCCCCGAGGAGGCTGTTTCTATGGCCAGCACGCCAGATTTCGGGGGGCTTGGCTGACAATAATCAGCTCCCCGATTCCCTTAGTCGCCTCTTACGACACCCACGGGATGAAAAGGGGTGGCAACATTCTCCTCTGCCGGTGCCACACGGCTATTATTATTATTATTATTATTATTTTTAATAGATATATTATTATTATTATTATTTTTAATAGATATAGCGAGCAAACGAGCAGGCGGGTCACCTGATGTTAAGTGATTACCGCCGCCCATGAACATTTGCAGCACCAGAGGAACCGCCGATGCGTTGCCGGCCTTTTAAGAATTTGTTGGTCCGCCCCTTGAATAACCCCATGCTTATCTTTTAGCCTTACCGGCTAGGGCCTGCCATTCTTGGCTTTGGGCCCTGGTGGTTTTGGTTGCCTCCGTCTTGGTTCACCGCGCAGCGGGTGGACCACCCACTTCGCCGCTGCGCGATGATGTTGTAGGTCCGTGTTGGTTTGGGGTAGGTCTCTGCACGACGGCGCTAGTTGCGCCGTCCAGTGCAGAGGATATTTGACGGCAACGTTAGTTCTGATTTTCGCCACGCGCCAAGATAGCCTTGCCGCACTGTACCTACTATTGTTAGCTTATCATAAACTAGCTTATGCTCGCGACTTCGTCCGCGTGGACTACACAAATTTCAAACCCCTATTTCACCCCCTTAGTGGTTGAATTTTCAAAAATCCTTTCTTAGCGGATGCCTACGTCATCATAGCTATCCGCATGCCAAATTTCAGCCCGATCCATCCAGTAGTTTGAGCTGTGCGTTGATAGATCAGTCAGTCAGTCACCTTTTCCTTTTATATATTTAGATAATTGTTACAACGCACAATAGGGGCAACATGAGAGACGCGTTTTTTATATTCTTTACAGACCTACTTACTCACATCCATGTTATCAGACTGACACACTTCCGCATTTTTATTATTAGTATGATAAAAATGCGAAAGTGTGTTTGTCTGGCTGTCTGATACCCTTTTACAGCATAATGGCTGAACCAATATTGATAAAATTTAGCACATAGCTAGCTAGTCTAGTCTCTAGGAGGATATTTTTAGTTCTGAACATTAAGGTGTTTCCACAGGATTTTCGAAACCTAAATACGATTAAAGATAAGGATAGTTTTCGTATATTTTTAGGGTTCCGTACCTCAAAACGAAAAACGGAACCCTTATAGGATCACTTTGTTGTCTGTCTGTCTATCTATCTGTCTGTCTGTCTGTCTGTCTGGCTGGCTGTCTGTCTGTGTGTCTGTATATCTGTCTATCAAGAAACCTACAGGGTACTTCCCGTTGACCTAGAATCATGAAATTTGGCATGAAGGTAGGTCTTATAGCGGACATGAGGGGAAAAATCTAAAAACCGTGAATTTGTGGGCATACACTTATCACAAGAAAAAAATTGAAATGTCTTCATGAACAAATATTGCTATTTTCAACTTTCAAAGTATGATACTAAGTGGGATTTTTATTTATTTTTAGGCATAACAGTTTTTGATTTATCGTGAAAAATGACAATAAAATACGATTGTAGTATGGAACCCTCAGTGCACGAGTTTGACTCGCACTTAGCCGGTTTTTATTTTATTTATTTTTCAGAATACCACTCCCCTCAACCCAAAAATTACCGACCGATGCACACCTCCTAGACATAAACGCGAAGATATTCGTGGACAAGCCACAGAAAGACATACACTCCTTCATCGGCACGTGTACGAGGCTGGACGAAGAGGAAACTGACTCCTTGGACATAGAGAATACACTATGGAGTGGGTCTGTCGTGGCGAGTGGACAGGCTACCGGATTGGTTATTTATACTGGTAAGCCAGACTGCATTAATTATGGTCTATAATATTTGTACATAATACTCTTCCGAAATCGGTGATCCTACCAAGTATAATCCAGGTATCTGTAAAACAATAGCGAATAGGCATCTTCAAATGCGTCCCATCTTAGTGTATCATCATCACTTCCCATCAGGTATAATCGTGGTCATGCGTGTATAGTGAATAAAAAAACGAACATATCCATCATCGTCCCTAAAATATAAAATTAGTCACAAATACATAAAAATCTTAATGATGCTGATTGAATCCTTTTATGAGGGAACTAGCTTATGCTCGCGACTTCGTCCGCGTGGACTAAACAAATTTCAAACCCCTATTTCTCCCCCTTAGGGGTCGAATTTTCAAAAACCCTTTCTTAGCGGATGCCTACGTCATAAAAGCTATCTGCATGCCAAATTTTAGCCCGATCCGTCCAGTAATTTGAGCTGTGCGTTGATAGATCAGTCAGTCAGTCAGTCAGTCAGTCAGTCACCTTTTCCTTTTATATATTTAGATAATGGCTACAGCAATAATTTTCCATGTCCTTCTGCCTTTGGCTTCATGTTGGTTCCATGAGAGTTTGGCTCTTTTAAGGTCTGCGACAGTGGACCTCTTCAAGGTTCTCCTGTCCTCCTTTTGGTTGATCTACCAAGTCCTCATCGACCGATAATCTGCCATTGGAAAGAGCAGCATTTCCCTCATCTCTTCGAAAAACGTGCCTCCCGGTATACAATGAAATAGCTCTGAGGCGATGGCGCCATCGCTATTTCATTGTATACCGGGAGATGGTTGCATGTTTTCCACAAGTCTTCATTTATAAGTTACAAGCTTATGCTCGCGACTTCGTCCGCGTGGACTACACAAATTTTAAACCCCTATTTTATCTCCTTAGGGTTTGAATTTTCAGAAATCCTTTCTTAACGGATGCCTACGTCATAATAACTATCTGCATGCCAAATTTCAGCGCGATCCGTCCAGTAGTTTGAGCTGTGCGTTGATAGATCAGTCAGTCAGGCAGTCAGTCACCTTTTCCTTTTATATATTTAGAAGATTGTGTTTTATAGTTGTATTGTGTGTGAGTTTCTATAACTCCCGAATAGGAGGCCTAAGTCTTAATTACTAGGCAATCACTGCTTCCGCTGATAAAGAGATGAATGATGAATATTTTATCTCCAGGCAGTGAAACTCGCAGTGTAATGAACAACGCGACACCTCGTTCCAAAGTGGGCCGTCTGGATTTAAGAATAAACGACTTCACGAAGGTTCTGTTCGGAGCTACTCTGTTCACGTCCTCACTACTGATAGTGCTCAAGGGCTTCGACGGACCCTGGTTTGCGTTCCTCATCAGATTCGTGCTACTGTTCTCGTATATTGTACCTATCAGGTAAGTGATACAAAAATCTTTACTTATAAATTGACTTGGCTTGACGGACTGGTTTTTTGTGGATTTCCAAATTGTGAAACATATATTTCTTCACTAGATGATGCCCGCGACCTCGTCCGCGTTTCAAATTTCTATAGTCCACAAATATGAAACCTCTATTTCACCCCGTTAGGTGTTGAATTTTTAAAAGTCCTTTCTTAGCGGATGCCTACGTAGTAATAGCTATCTGTATGCCAAATTTCAGACCGATCCGTCCAGTAGTTTGAGCTGTGCATTGATAGATCAGTCAGTCAGTCACTTTTACCTTTTATATATTTAGACTGGCTTATGCTCGCGACTTCGTTGGCGTGGACTACACAAATTTTAAACTCCTATTTCACCCCCTTAGGGGTTGAATTTTCAAAAATCCTTTCTTAGCGGATGCCTACGTCATAATAGCTATCTGCATGCCAAATTTCAGCCCGATCCGTCCAGTAGTTTGAGCTGTGCATTGATAGATCAGTCAGTCAGTCGGCTTTTCCTTTTATATATTAAGAATTTCATTTGAAAACTAATGACCAAATGAAATTCCAATAGCTTACGAGTAAATCTGGAAATGGGCAAAGTGTTTTACTCGTGGACTATTCAGCGGGACAAGGAGATCGAGGGCACAGTGATGAGATCCACCACTATTCCCGAAGAGCTCGGACGGATACAGTATCTGTTAGCGGACAAGACCGGGACATTGACGAAGAATGAAATGGTCTTCCAAAAACTACATTTGGGGAATGCACTTTTTGATAAGAATAACTTTTATGAGGTAAGCTTTTTGGTTTCAGCAGGTATTTTTTCCCATCCTAATATTGTTAAGGCGAAAGTGTGTCTGTCCGTCTGACAATAACCGATTTCGACGTAAATTGGTAGAGATAGCTTGCATCTTGAGGAAGAACAATAACATAATGGAAAATCGAAGGGGTTTTCACTGGATTTTTAAATAACCTACATGGACGAAGTTGCGGATATTATCTACTTGATACAGAAATAGCTTGCATTCTGGAGATGGATATAGACTAATTTTTTTTGAAAACTTACTACCTAGATAAAATCCAAGTAAAAAGTTCCTACGGGATTTTTAACAATACGAGATGTGTCACAGGTAGAAGCACTACTAACGCAGTATATAACCAATGAAGAACCCTCTTTACCAACCTCGCCGGTCACGGAGGGTGCTGTGTTGGCGCCCACGCCGCGCCAAGTGTGGCAAGCCGTGCTCGCGCTCGCCCTCTGCCACAACGTCACGCCTGTCTACGATATAGACGACCAGAGGGCCGATGAGGCTCAGTCAGGTCAGTGGTAGAAGCTATTCTGTACCCTAAGGCCGAATCCCTCTTGCGCTGTTGTCGATCATGCGTACTATCTTCTTCTTCTTTAGGGCTATGCAGGTCCTTGATATCCCTGAATCACTGCGACCGTCTCCGATCTATTGTGTTTGCCACCACTTCACACATAATTGTCAAACCCTGTGGCTGCCAAGTACAGCAGCACCTTCTTGACTGGAATTGAAGTAACATCCTCAGGATCAATGATATGTTTCCCTAAGTGGACGCTACGTTTTTGCATCAGAGCAGAGCAGAAGCAGATAATATGCATCGGAGTCTCGGTCGACTCGTGGCACAGTCTGCAGGTGTTCGAGCCCTGGAGCTTAAGGTAATACATGTGCCTTTTCAGGCCACAGTGGCCCGTTAAAGCTCTCACCAGGTATACTACTAGGTATACTACACCAGGCATACTATACACAGTGTGACACTAGGTCACAGCGTCATCGAATTGACATTAACGGTACACTATGTGTAGGCGTGCGACAGCTTAGGACTCAGGTCTCGCGTCTTAAGAATGACAAGACTGACATTATGAGGACTTGTCCTACATTTGGTTCCTATGAAGCAACGCCTACACCCTTGTAAAAAGCTCAAACATTAGGGACTAATTTTTTGTCGGGCAGACACAATGTTTGCGTAACTCACCTATAGGTCTGGAGCCGCAGACACCCGTGAAGAGTAACGCAGACTTTTTGTCCTGTCTGGTCTTAGTCTGTGGAAGCTCAAAGTCAGTGCGTGTTGGGTACAACTCTTGCATTTGGTTATAGACATGGGCAGCTCAGTGATGTCTGAGAGCTGCGGGGGCGCCGTGCCGCAACAACAGCTGTGCGACTACCAGGCCTCCAGCCCCGATGAAGTGGCGCTGGTCAAATGGACGGACATGGCAAGATTTTTTTGAACTCTATAAAATCTTGCGAACAAATAATAAACTCCAGGTTCAGATTGAATTCGTGAAATGTTATATTCGTATGGAATTGAACTTGTTATACTATTTTCTTGTATCACAGCGTTTACTCTTGTAATAGTAATTTTTAACAAAAGTAGACCGACAGAAAGTTTACCAAAATTCATTGACTTACTTTCACCAATTAACCTTAATTTATTAAAAAATTATAGATATGAAAAGATGTAAAAAATATGATATTAATTCCTATAAAAGAAAAAAAATTACCCTTTCACTAGACAAATGGTACATTTGGTATCTTGACTCTTTAACTTCAGTTTAGTCTAAGTCGAATCCCCAAATTTTCTTGTTTTCATCGAAAGATTGAATTTATATATCAAATATTAGTTGAGAATGTTTTATTCAGATGGGAGTATCACTGTACAGTCGCGATCTGCACAACATCTCGCTGAAACTGCGCGCCGCTAACGAGATCATGCAGTTCAGCATCCTGCAGATATTCCCCTTCACCAGCGAGAGTAAGATGATGGGCATCATTGTGCAGGTAACAGATGGCAGTATCACTGTACAGTCGCGATCTGCACAACATCTCGCTGAAACTGCGCGCCGCTAACGAGATCATGCAGTTCAGCATCCTGCAGATATTCCCCTTCACCAGCGAGAGTAAGATGATGGGCATCATTGTGCAGGTAACAGATGGCAGTATCACTGTACAGTCGCGATCTGCACAACATCTCGCTGAAACTGCGCGCCGCTAACGAGATCATGCAGTTCAGCATCCTGCAGATATTCCCCTTCACCAGCGAGAGCAAGATGATGGGCATCATTGTGCAGGTAACAGATGGCAGTATCACTGTACAGTCGCGATCTCACAACATCTCGCTGAAACTGCGCGCCGCTAACGAAATCATGCAGTTCAGCATCCTGCAGATATTCCCCTTTACCAGCGAGAGCAAGAGGATGGGCATCATTGTGCAGGTAACAGATGGCAGTATCACTGTACAGTCGCGATCTCACAACATCTCGCTGAAACTGCGCGACGCTAACGAGATCATGCAGTTCAGCATCCTGCAGATATTCCCCTTCACCAGCGAGAGCAAGAGGATGGGCATCATTGTGCAGGTAACAGATGGCAGTATCACTGTAAAATTGCGAGCTGTAGTGTTTAGCTAACTAACATGATCCCACCGCTGCCACCATATAATAAAACGATGCTGGTTGACCCACAACTCACTGTATTTTATGAATACCTTCTTGTATAATGTACTTACACTACATACGGAATCCTACCTTATGCGTATTCGGACATGCATTTGATCATTTTTTTTGTGAGTTAGATTCCCATCTCAAAGCTCCGCTAAAAATTTTGGTCATCACTTTAAATGTTCTCAACAACGGTCAAAAGTAGTGTATTTGTAGTTTCAAAAAATCCCTCAATTTTGATATTTTATGAACCACCATTCCTGTATCGCAGGAAGAGAACTCTCAGCGCATAACGTACTACGTGAAAGGCGCGGACGTGGCTCTGTCGAGACTGCTGGACTCCTCGTGGCTCTCCTCTGAGTGCAAGCTGCTCGCGGCGGACGGGCTCAGGACGTTAGTCGTCGCCAAGAAGACCATGACCAAGAACGAGTATTTGGAGTTTGAGGTATGTTTTTATTACACTAGGTATGTTATTATTGTGACACTAGGGCTCTGCCTGAAAATCAGCGCTGCAGTAGTCAAATACTGCAGCATCATGCTGAGGCAGTAGCCTTTTCAGCTCAAACAAGACATCATTTTTCTTTTTAGTACTGTCGAGCTCGTAGTTTTAAGCTTACCTAGTTTTCATTTTTTAATTTGTAACATTTGGTTTGTATGTTTTGCTTTTTTTTTTGTCTTTTCTTGTTTTGTGAGCTGAATAAACTTTTATTTATTTATTTATTTACTTGAAGTACACTAGTACCACTTTTATAAGTTGCATCAGCATAAAACGCAACCTAGCGCGACTAAACCCGAGTCCCGAACGCGACCTACACAAATGAACATTTTAGATTGTATTGCTTCTACGTTAAGATTTTCAATACAAGTATGGACTGATAGGTCAGTTTTGTTTCCAATGTGTGAATTTAGCAATAGCTAAAAGTTTTGCAAGGAAAAATCAAGCAGGTGCTGCTGCATGTATGCGTTGCATTTATACGCACCAAACCCTTCTAAATCATAACTTAACATGACACTGACGTTCGACACAAATATCAACGATAGCTACAGCTACAGAGCAAACAATTTTGAGCGATGGCAGATGGCTAAATCTGCAACTCGATGTCGCGGTGGAGTAGGACGTAGACACATCGAATCGACACTTGGTCTATAGACTGAGTGTCTCATTGTCTAGTGTCTTCGTGTACCTTTAGCGCTAGCTTTGTTACAGAGTGAGTACAAAGAGGCCCGCATGTGCGTGACGGGTCGCACGGAGCGCACGGCCGCGTGCCTGGCGCGGCTACAGCGCGGCCTCACGCTGCTCGCGCTCACCGGCGTGGAGGACCGCCTCGCCGACAACGTGCCGGCCACTCTCGGCCAGCTGCGCGCTGCTGGGATCAAGGTAACCATGAAGGAACTGTCTGAGAAGGACTGATAAGTAGGTAGAATGTTCTGAGTGAGTACAAAGAGGCCCGCATAAGCGTGACGGGCCGCACGGAGCGCAGGCCGCTTGCCTGGCGCGGCTACAGTCTGTTGTCTGAGAAGTTTGCTACTTACTTGTGACTAGTATCAAAAGACGATAAGTAAGTAGAATGTTGTGAATTAGCACGAAGAGGTTTGCGCAAGTGTGACGGGTCATGCGGAGGGCACAGCTGCCCGAGACAATATAATCTGAGCGCTCCGCAAATATCAAGTAGTTTTTTGACGTTAGCCGCGTCGATTATAATTTAAGCGACACTTCAACTTTTAGAAAAAAAAGAAGCGGACCAGCTAAACAAAAGAAGCGTTTCCGTTTGGCTATTTGGGTCAAAGAGGAACTATTTTCTTTCAGATTTGGATGTTAACGGGCGATAAGCTAGAAACTGCGCTATGTATCGCGCGGTCGCTACAACTAGGCGGCGGGGAGCGCTGGCTCGCGGCGCCCGAGTGTAAGACGAGGCGAGACGCGTACGCGCTGCTGAACGATCTGGCCAACAACTCTGATGCTATCGATCTTATTATAGAAGGGGAGACGCTTGAGGTAAGTCTAAGAGCCCTCACCCACGGCGACTTTTTGTAGCGATACAGTAGCGATGCTGTCGCGCGTCCGCATCGATACAGTCGCGAAGCGGTCGCTAGCTGTGTGCCCTCGCCCACGGTCTCAGATTCAGTCGCGATGCAAACGCGATATTGTCACGCTTCTGTGTCGATGCAAACGAGAAAAAATGTTGCACTGATGCTCGGTTCTCTATTCACGCGCCACCCTCCCTCCGTTCTTCCCCCGATGTCATCCGACAAAGTCGCGCGTTTGCATCGATACAGTCGCGATGCAGTAGCACGTTGCAAATACGACTAACACGCGTTAGTAGTGATGTTGGCGTGCGTTTAGTAAACGCGCGACAGCATCGCTACAAAAAGTCGCCGAGGGCGAGGGCTCTAAACGACGCCATGCTTAGGATGATTTGCAAAAAAAATCTTGTACCCCTAGGCCCGTTTTATTTTTTATATAATTTCTTTAGATACATTTCAATGTACACTCTTAACTTATAGGTTTGTCTCGGATCTTACCAAGAGGAATTCGTAGAAGTTCTGCGCTCATGCTCAGGCGTTGTAGTCGCGCGATGCTCGCCGACTCAGAAGGCGAGAGTTGCGCGACTGTTGCGCGCACGGGACCTCGTTGTGGCGGCCGTGGGGGACGGAGGCAATGACGTCGCTATGATACAGGAGGCTGATATGGGTAACAAATTAAGATATCTTTAAAATACTTTAAATAAAATTGTTCTTGCGGAGTTTAGTTTTAATATTCACAATAATTTCGACAATGGAAAGGACATCAAGTTATTACAACATGGAGTTCTTCAAGGGGCGGACCAACAAATTCCTGAAAGGCCGACGCATTGGCGGTTGCAAAGTTCATAGGCGGCGGTAATCACTTAATATCAGGTGACCCGCCTGCTTGTTTGCTAGCTAAAAATAGCGTAAATAATCAGTACCCTTATTATAAATGCGAAAGTGTGTTTGTTTGTGCGTTTGTCCTTCAATCACGTCGCAACGGTGCAACGGATTGACGTGATTTTTTGCATGGGTATAGATAAAGACCTGGAGAGTGACATAGGCTACTTTTTATCCCGGAAAATCAAAAAAGAGTTCCCACGGGATTTTAAAAAACCTAATTCCACGCGGACGAAGTCGCAGGCATCAGCTGTATTAAAAAAAATGACCGCCGTGAAAAAGTATCATTCTTGTACGATATCATTTCGTGTGCGAGTTCGACTCGATTTTTTTTTTGTAACATCAGGTGTGGGCATCGAAGGCGCGGAAGGTCGCGCGGCGTCTCTTGCGGGGGATGTCAGTATAAAGGAGTTTTCATGTCTGGCGCGTCTGTTGCTGCTGCACGGACGTCGGTCTCTCATGCGATCGGCTGCCTTGTGTCTTTTCATCGTTCATCGAGGGCTCATTGTTTCTACTATGCAGGTATTAATACACTTCATTAAAGCACGAAATCTAAGCTGTCAAGTGGACGAGACAATCGATAGTCTAGTCGTCTGACCAAATTCGATACAAACTATCGCCGCGATAGTATCGCCCTGTGGAGATTGGCCCATACAGATTGTATCGAATTTTGTCACACGGCAATATTATCGCTGCGATTATTTCATCCGTGGCGCCTAAGAGAAGAGAGCGCTAATGTTAGTTCTCTTAAGTATGCCTTAATTTGTCGTGGACGAGAAAATTAATATAACATGACTTCTCTGCACTATTTTGGCTGATTTAAATTATTACTGTCACGTTTTTTGTACTTAAAACTTACATTTAGGAATCGGATCAAAGGGACTCGTTGGCTTTATATTCGATCCCACTTCTGATGTTGATTTACAGTCAAACTTTTTATATGAGCTTATTGACATAAGATTTCTTTTTCAGGCTGTGTTCTCGGTAGTATTTTACTTCTCATCAGTATCACTGTACCCTGGATTCCTAATGGTCGGATATGGAACTGTTTTCACCATGCTGCCAGTTTTTTCATTGGTAAAATTTGAGAAATTATAACATTCTTGTTTTACCCCTTTTCACTACATACTAAAATTGTTCCATCTTTTTTTCCACAATGTCCTGACCTAACCCTTTAGCGATTCCCCACATGATCCCATCCTCTCCCAAAATATTCGTGTTTTCTAGATTTTTTTAAGAATACGCCTTTGATAATACGCAATTTTAGTTTTAAGAATTTATGATAATTTATTTTAATTTTATAACATTTTTAAGATTTACCAGGAAAGTGTTTCAATTCCCTGTACCTTAGTGTCTTCTGTATTCTATAAATCTTCAATGGCTTAAATTTGAATTTTCATAACCTTACCACAGTTCACGACAGTGAACAGAACTTGAAACAAAACGTCGAGGCTTCTGGCACTGGCAGGCGTCAAATGTTACCGACATTTGACGTTAGGTAGGCTATAAAACGACTAGGTATCTCTAATTTCACGTTATTAAACCGAGAGTTTTCTCCAAAGAATTTCTAAGTACTTCCTATGTCGATGGTTTTCTCACTCTGCCTTTATCTCTCTCATTATGCCATGTATGCCAAAATAAGAAAAAACATTTTATAATGCACCAAGAGTAAACTGTCACTGGCACCACAAACATTTAAATTTTTATAAAGAGGTCTGTAAATTTTTATATCCTTTGCACAGGTTTTGGATAAGGATCTGCCAAGTTCGACGGTCATGAGAAACCCGCAACTATACAAACAGATGACCAAAGGAAGCCAACTGTCTTACAAGACTTTTTATATATGGATTGGAATATCGATTTATCAAGGTACCTGAATTGATTTGATCTTGAAAGTTTTTTGGGCATTTTTAACAGATTTTTGCTCGTGAAGTGACTCTTTTGTCACTGTTGTGAAAAAGTTTCAATAGTGACTATGCCCAAAGTGCATTTTTCTATTCATAACAAGCTCTATTTTATTTAGGTAATAAATTACTCTTTTTGATGGTCGGTTGTTGTTGGATTTGTAAGATATAGTGTTGATAATTATTTAGCATACTTAAAACTAAAGCTACGAGGGATCCAAACGTGCCCAGATCCGAGAAGAGCCCACAACAAACTCTTACTATTATCACCACATTATAAAATTACTTAAACTTATTAGAACTAATACAAGGCTGTTAAGCAAGTCATTTTCAAGCTTTCTTATCATTTAAATAACCCTTTACATTGTAATAGGATTTTTCAATAAGTTTACGTTTTATGAAAACTTTGATCTTGTTTTTATTATTGTAATTTAAACACGGCTTTGCGATATTTAGTAGATCGGTATAGTACCGGGTGTTTTTGGGATGAATTGGATTTTAGTAAATTTGGGTTGGGACTTGATTGTAGTGTATTTGGGATGGGTAAGGATTTTTCGGAATCGATTGAGTTGGGTCAGGTTTGGCACAGGGTGTTTTCGGGATGAATTGAGTTTTGGCTCGATGTGTTTCCGGGATTAGTCACGTGTTTTCGGGTTTAGTTAGGTTAGATCAGCTTTGACATTTTTGGTGGCACTTTTATTACATGTTTCGCTATTTTTTTTCTCTCAGTCAGACCACTGCAAAGTTTTGTGTTGAAATTTATTGTTTTCTTTTTATTATAGGCGGTGTTATAATGTACGGAGCTCTAGTACTCTTCGAGGAGCAGCTGATCCATATAGTGGAGATCAGCTATACTGCTCTTATCCTCACGGAGCTGATAATGGTAGCCCTGACAGTAGTGACGTGGCACCGCCTCATGGCTCTCGCGGAGCTGGTCAGCCTGCTCATGTACACTGCCACGCTGCTTATCTTCACTACTTACTTTGGTAAGATTTTTTTATTCTGTTACCTTTTTGTTCCTATAATACCATTTGGGTGATAGAGGGGGGGGGGGGGTGACGACACTTGACTCTAATAAAAATGAGCCCTTTAGAACATCATATTTTACAAAAAGATCTACAAATCGAAAAATGATGTTCCCACGCCCACAGTATTTTTAAAAGACCTGTTCAACGATACCCTACACTATGGGGTAGACGAGAAAAAAAATCATCCCACTTTACATGTCGGGAAGCTACCCTAAAAAATATTTATCAATATTTTATTTCACCACTTTGTCGGCGTGATTAATATTTATACCCTTGCCAAACTACAGATTTCTAGCACTAATAGTCTCTGAGACGGACAGACATGGCGAACTATAAGGGTTCCTTGTTTTAGGATATGATTTACGTTACTATATATTTTATTGAGTAATTAGGTGGTCTTAGATGTTTTCAAACCGAGAGTTCAGCCGTCAGATATTCACCTTTGCAATGAAAATGTTTAGAGGACTTTCTTTGTCCTCAGATGCGGATTTCATTAGGCACTGGGACTTTTGGTGGAAAGTGACAGTAATTACGCTCGTGTCGTGCTTGCCTCTCTACATCGTCAAGTTCATGCATCGCAAGTGGAGCAACCGTCAGTACAAAAACATTAAAACTAAATAAAAATAATTAAAAAAACCGTGAGGTATCGCCGGGCACCCGACAGTAGCGAAGCTTCTTACCAAACTTTATAAAATTAACAAACTTGTCTTGTCTGTTCGTTAGATATGCGTTCGTGCATCGCTCATCTAATTGTGTTGAAACTTTATACAGTTGTTGTGTGCACTTGCAGGATCATCCTGCAAGTGTAGTCAGGATGGTTAGTGACAAAGTACCATCAAAGTACAATAGATCCGGCATTAGCCATATAAAATTTTGTACTCTGGCTCGCTCACTGATTAGAAATAAGAAAGAGAAAGAAAATGCATAAGTTACTTCGCGATGTGTATTGAATTTTGTCTTGTACTCTGCCATGTTATAAGTGCAGACAATACGCCTATAATGGCACTGCCAATGAGGTGACTTTCATCGCCGTGTTTGTTTGCTTCACTTTTTGCAACTGTCTGCATCCCAAACGTCAATTAAGAAGCTTCGCTTCAAAAATAAGCTTGTCACCGAGTTTACCACTCTGCAGTACAGTACACAAGTGATTTATAAGAAAAATCCGCCTGCTCGTTTGCTCGCTATTTTTTACTTTTTAAATGTAGTTATACTGCACTAATTTTTAATTACTTTAAAAAAATTGCGTCGTCTGATATGCAGCTTAAAAAATCATTACATTAATAATGATTATTAATACATCACTCATTACGTTTATACTATAAGTAAGATATTATGTATTTTTCCTACATCTTTTTTGTGCTGTTTGAAAACAGTACAGTTAAGTTATTGACGATCTTTAGCTATAAAAACGTTGTAGTTGAACTGTGTTTTTTTCTTGCCTCAGCATAATTTCAAATGATTATGAGTGAGACAAAACACATTTTAACCATTTGGACCATACTTTTAGACTAATACGAAATATAATATATTCAAAGGTGAATATTATTCACTTTTATTTAAAATATTTCATAGTTCTTATGGTTACCTTATGAAAATCACATATTTTTTATTTTATTTGTTGTTTTCTTCTCTTTTTTTCTAGTATTTCTTACCATTATAGTATTTAGTTATTGTATTTACATGATATAATGTTAGCAAATTATTTTTGTTACTTACACCAAACTTTTATATGACGTGTTGTATTCTTGTTAAATATTATTAGTATTCAAGAATAGTATTTATATGGCAAAAATATTTGGTTTAGGTAAAATTATGTGACATAATTTAAGGTAAGGCTCAATTTCATTGTTCGATAAGAATGCTTACTCCTACTTAAAGACGTCTTACCAGGCAGGGTCTGCTTTTTGACATAATCCAACCCCTTTACAGGATCTTGAGCAAATGGATAATTATGTTGAAACATAAGCAAGCAGAGACTTCCCTCATGCGGGATAACGACTAATAGGCAAGCGCGATCCAACTTAACCCTCATCATTTGCTTTCTTTAAAGTATAATTTGTCGTCAAGCGCAAGCCTATGCTGCAATAAAATAAAATAGCCAGTCGAAGACCCGATCAATACATACATACTGGTTCACCCCGCAGATTGTCAACTAATGAAATTCACCAAAATATGATAAAAATCACTAGCCTTTTGAGTCATTTCACATACTCAAAAAACATTCCCTATCTAATACACTCGAACATAAAAGAAGAAATTGACTGACTGACATTTCAACGTGCAACTACTGTAGCTCGCTGACTTGCCAGTGGATTACTCACTTAAATCCATGCAAATGAATTCGCGGTAAATATAGTCGATTAATGAAAATGGATCTCCATATCCTAGGCTCATGGCATCCGTTTTTTATCGACCAATGAAAATGCGTCTTATCTAATGTGGATTACAAGGTCAAATCGAAAAGAAAAGAGATTTAAATTGAATTTAATTCATTAAAATCTCTATGGCATGCATAACGCAGAAACATTTCTATCCGTCCCGCTTACATCGTAAATCTTATGGACGCGCTTCATGCTTGTGGCAAACAGCAAACAACAAGCACTGGCGAGCGTGTGGACGGGTGTTTGCGTATGCTTGCAAAGATCCGATTGGCTGCAAGCCAAATCATTTCCGAACACTGCGTTTATAAAGTACTCTTTGGTGTTTGTCGATGCTTGCTGTATGTTATTTGCCACAAGCATGAAGCGGCTCCATTAAAAACTGCCATTTTAAGTCTTAGCGTTCAAGAACGATGTATAATGGGCAACTGTATTGCTAAACTGTGATATTAGAGGTCCTTCACATTTTAAGATTTTTTTATAAGATGCAACACTAACACAATAAAGTTCACGATATTATAAGCACCTAAGGCTATATATTATAGGCACTAAGCCTACTGATTTTCTAGGGTTCCGTGCCCGAAGGGTGCCAACGGTACCGTATTACTAGGCCTCCGTTGTATGTCCGTCCGTCAGTATGCTGTATCTCGTAAACTTACTTACGTAGACAGACTTAAAATTTTCACAAAATGTGTATTTCTATTGTCGCTATAGCAACAAATAGTAATGATTTCAAAAAGCTGCCATAAAAATTAAAAAAAATATTAAAAAGTGTGGTTTTTCTTACACAATGGTCTTCAGGCGTTTGTGCACTCATCGAACCTAAAACGACCTTAAAACAATGACTGTTAGGTCCATTTAATTATGACGTTTTTTGTGTTTCTAATAACAAGTTCTTATAATGAGAGGGACTGAGGGAACTTTTAGTTTGACGATGTAAAATCGACAAAGCGACGACATCTCAATGTATTCAGAATAAAATATGGAAAATGCATGTTATTGTTGACATAAATTCAGTGCCTTTGATTGTATCAGTATTTTTCAATTTTCAGAATACGAATAAGTGTTGACTTGGTTTCTTTTTCGAAATGTTTTAAACAAATATTTAGTGAGTCCTATTTCCAATATTCTATATATTATATATTTATTGTAATACACGACCATATCTTCTTTTGACATCGATTTTTCTCATTCCATAAAATGTCCAATGGAGCCTTTGAATCGTAGAAAATATAATGTTTGGAAATTGTATTAAATGTTTAAGTGTAATGTTTTAAATTGTGATGATTAGAGATTTACGAAATTGTTTACTGTTCGTTATAAAAGAGGGTACTCAATCGGCTTCGTAATTTTTTTTGTAAACTTTATTTCTTGATGGTCAGGTTAATTTAATTTGTTTATGTATAGCGTTGTCCTTGTTCCGCTTTAGATTGGCTTCGCTCAGACCTGTCCTACCGTTACCCACACACGCTCACAATTCGTGTGCGGACAGGACAGTGTTTCGTTAGTAGTAATAAAAAATTGTATTAAGTATGTGAAAGGTCCTTTACACTGACATGATACCCACCGAAGCCGTAGTTTGTCCCCGTGTTTGTATGATTTTTGAAAATCATACTTAGATTAAACTAAAATGATACTGTGATTCCAATTATGCGATTAGCTAGGTACGTAATATTACCATTTAAGGACAATTTATTCCATAAGCATAGGATAGAAACTTAGAAACTGTATTTTAATCGAAAAGTTTAACAAGGTACAAAGTGTATGTTTTTGTGATATATAATATGCATATTTATTTTTATAGTTTATAGATTTGTTAGAGATTTTAATTTAAAAATTATTTATGTAATATTGATGTTCCATTATTTTATGTTGGTAACAACTCACAGTTGACAAATTTATGTAAGACACTGTACCTACCTAATAAAAACTATATCAAAGGTATTCCATTCTTTTATTTTTATTCCCTACATTTAAGCAGTGCCTATCCAAGCAATAATCCATTTGCTTGTCTGAAAACTGCTGTAGGTGTACCCTACTGAAGTAGGAATGTGTCGCTTGAGCTTGACGCTCGCCATACACGATCATGTTTACCTTCAAGTTTACTGGACAGTGGACACCGCTTCAAGTCCGCTGTAAACTTGAACGTGTATGGCCAGCACTAGTATTCTGTAACCACAGACTCCCACCTATAGATGCCTATAGCCGGACACCCGTGAACGCCAAGCTTAGGCAATTGCTTAGCATAAAGGTCGGTCCCACGCCCGTTCGGTACTCTCATTCCGCACATAATCTTGATTACGTGACGAAATCTTATAGGTATAAGCGTACTCTGTGTCTGTAACTGAGATGGCTTGGATGCGGGACGCGGGAGGGTGAAAACGATTTGATTTTTGAGTCTCTCTCAACGTTTGTCATTCTCTCGCAACCCGTACTCTACCTCATGAGCTGTCTGAATGAAACGGTATACCTACCTACCTATGTATTTTATTTGAACGACGTTTAATCGATTCGCAGAGAAGAAAATATTTGTAAATAAGTTTATTATCATTTTATTTATCTGTATCAGTATATGTAAAAGCGTTATAACTCTTTACATATATTGATAAACATTCTTACAAATTTTAAACATTTCTTAAATAAATATGCCTTAAATCATAGGTAAGTACACAACACATCATCCTACAAAATGAAACATCCTAAAAATTATCATGTAAATTATTTCTAAACTACTAAGTGTATGAAAAATTTACTAAGTACCTACTATCGCTAATCACCGGTGTGACTTAGGAGTGATATAAGAATTCATATCGAGTTCTGTTCCTGAAGATTTTGCGTGTAAGGAATGCTTGGACGCTACGCGGCGCGCCCACGCTAGGTCGCGCGAACTTTTCGATTTGCGACATCGTGATTTGGAACCGGTTGAAGAAAAAGATCGCGCTGAAGTCGAACTAACACTTCCAGACCAAGACTCGGTCTCCTGTCCCCTTTGATAGGTCATTACAGAATTAGTAACTGTGCTCGTGGAGAACTTTGGCGTTTGCGCTCTGGCCTTCGGTGCTCTTCTTTGTATTTGTGTAACTGGAGTTTCTATCTTTGGCGGACTCTTCGACCTGTCCGTTTGGCACACGTTCAAACCTTTTTTATTGCCATTTGCGCTGCTTTTAGATGGAGGAGGTGAATCCTCACTAGTGTCCTCGTTGTCGCTCATAATGACAGCCATGAGCTTTTCGGTGTTTTCATGCATATCGTAAACTTTTTGTGTCTTTATAGAGCCAAGCGATGAGGTTCGAGCCTTTGAGTTCGGTCTCTTCGCTCGCTTTTGCTCGCTGTAATACACAGCGCTCTGGTGAGACGGCAGCATTGCCGGAATACTGGATTCTACGTTCGCGTATGATACATCATTGCACTTCCAAATACAATTTGGTTTACTTTTACATTTACACCCATCACCATCTACAATGTAACTGTAGCACATTTGTAACAAGCAAATTGCAATGCATATCATTACTACTACGAAGACATACAAAAGTCCAGTCCAATCGTTTTGAATATTAGCGCATGATCGCCTTAACGTCTTCCACGGATGCCATTTCGACAATCTAGCGACCTGAGACTCGAAAATATTCCGCCGAGACAAACCTTTTCCATAATTTTGTGCTGCAGCAGCTATACGTAAAACGCCTCCGTAAGCCGCATACAATTTCTCATCGTCGAGATGTGGAGCGACATCTCTCTTCATCCAGTGCCAAAGTTCGTTATTAAAGCTCATGAAATCTGCGTGTCGACATGATTCCGGCGAACTATGCAATATACATCTCGAGGCGGTAGTGTAATATTTCAGTAAAGCATTTTGTGAACTTGGTGACACCAGATTGACTAAACCACCGGATTTGAAAGGTAGCATGACCGCAGATGGTCGTAAATCATCGTCCGATTTGAGCGGAGGAAAATGTATGCAGGACTTTGCATCACGTCTGGTGACTAAACTGGCGCATGGATTTAAATAATATCTTCCTGAGCCTATTCGAATTTTTTCAACGGTAATATTTGACAGTTCCGGTATACTCGAAGGTCTTTTCCAGCCCAAGCCTTGCGTATTTAGAAACTTTTTCAGGTCATTATAAAAGTCGTGTAATTCCCTTACTCTTCTGTAAGGAACATACCCTGCGTAAAAGGCAAATCTGACTGTTGGTAGGATTTCACTTCTCATGTGCGCTCCAATGGTGTCCGATAAGGCTTCTTCTAAAATTACCGCAGTTTGCTTATCTAAATTTGTTTCAGCTGTTTTAATAGCATTACGAAAATACCTGAGTATACTTTTAATAAAGCCATCATTTACTTTATCCGGTGATATAACTGGCGGTACTATACTATCTTCAAATATTTTTCGAGCACGCAAACGAGCTATATCTTCCTCGCTCCAGCATTCAGCCCTAGCAAGCCGTTTGTAGAATAATGTACTACCCACATGGTTGCACCATGCTATTTGAATAAATAAGAGCGCGAACATAAAAAATAACATTGCATTTTTGTATTTTGAAATGCATTCATCCAAGATTTATACCTACTTACGTCAAATTATTAAATCAAAGTCATTGTGGACATCGGTGGACATTGATTAGACATCGTGATAGGAATAGTAGACAGTCAAGTAGAATATTACGTAAAAGGGGACAACGAAATCCTTAGACTGATCTAGATGACAGAAATCTAAAAATAACGGTCAGTGGCTCTCAGACCTTGGTTGGCATCCTAGAAACCCCCGCTACTATATCACTGTTACCCATTTCTACTGAAATTAACATATTACCATCGACATAGGAATACCCACGTAGTACCTAGTACATACAAATTTTTTGCATGTTACCTACCTACCTATTAAAAAAGTAAAATGTGGCAATTGACGTTGACATTTGTTTTGACAACCAAAAATAGTGCCACAGAGTACATTATATATACAGGAATAGTGCCAAAAATAACGAATGGCGGGGACCATGTACTCTGTGGCGGGAACTACTAAAATAGGGAACATATATTATAATACTCTTTGTAGGGAACTAAAAATTGTAAAAATGTTTGTTTTCAAAATTCTTGATCTGATAAAGTGATAGTAATTGTTCTTCTAATAAATAGTAATAGGTATAGGCTAGATAAGTTCTGTACAAGTTGCATTTAGTTTCCTTAAATTGAACACTATAGGTACCTACTCAATTATTGTTTTCTGGTTTTCTGATTCAATGGTGTTCCAGTGAAAAATGCATAGGGTAAGAATACTGCGTATTGTTATTCGTTTTTAACTAAATATTACTCTATATACTTAATAATTAAGTATGTGGTCGAAACACGAGTTACCCAAACATTTTTTATTCAATAAAACTTAAATTTAAGGTGATAGGTATACTAGGTACTTACTTGAGTTTCAATTTGATTCACCTGCACTTTTGTTTATTTGTTATTCATTATTTTATTTAAAAAGTATACTGTCTTAAACTAATTTGCAATCCCCATGTGTCTCCATAATTGCAAATAAGTAAGTAACTTCCAAACATCTTGCTTATTAGTAGTCTGCCATGCGTTTTCATGATCTTTAAGAACTTTTTATTAAGTATGTATGATATATTCACATTTTGATCTATAGAATAGGTAAAACCACCAATGGAAAGCTGAATTGAGTCAGCTAGCAAGTAAATAAGTATAACACTAGATGATACTAGTTGATGATACAGCTACTTCGCCCATATTGTTTTTTTAAATCGTGTTGGAACTCTGATTTCCTGGGACAAAAAGTAGCCAGTCTAGGATGCAAGCTATCTCTCTACAATATTTTGTCATAATGGGTTAAGTATAGTCCACGACAGATTGAGATGGCAATTGTGTTATGAGGGGATGCCCCGCATCGTCCGTGCTCGCCTGCGCCGGATTGGCTCCGGGGCTGTGCGGGTGTTCAGGCCTGCAGGGCATTCCCTTCCCGATTGCCTTTTCGATGTGTTGTGTTCTATAGATAGGCTGTGAAAAAGTAACACGCAGGCAAACCTTTGCAATTATAATAATATAAGTGGATAGTACAGATAGAAGACTCATCAGATTGATCAATAACAATGATGAGAGTTTTATTACTTCATTGATTTGATTTCAGGATATAAGGTCATTTTTTACTGTAAAAAAAGTTAAGAAAAGGGTAGAGGATGAGGACAGTGATGTTATACCTGAATCCCCTGAGATCATAATTGTAAATAAGGTACTTAATTTTTTATATTTTTGATTTATTTATTAGCTTCATGTACATAATTCTTACATAAACAATTTACAGTTTTTACTGTTTATGTTAGAATAAGACTCCATACTCAGTGTAAAATTCAAAGTCATAAAATTAGTTAGTATTATAGTGTTTGAACTATAAGTTAGTATTATCAATTGAAGTGCTTAGAAATTATAAGCGTTAGTTACCTACTTCTGGAACACCCAGAATAAATACAAATAGAACAAAGTTCTACTATTGTATTCATAGTCAAAATTAAAACTTATTAATATTATAACATATCAAAATTAATTAATATTATTTAATAATATTTGCAAAAAAAATACAAAATTCTCATTGTCAATTTGGCCTCCTGCTCTAGCATTTAATTAGTCAAATGTATGGTTCGGAATGCCTTTGGTACCACATATTGATAACCTTCTAATGTCTAAATTTTATGAGGATTAAGTATTTCTTCATCTTCATAAAACTTACACAGAATATGACTGACTTTTAGAAGAAACAATCTCGAAAGCGAAGACAAATCCAAGAAGATTCTGACGAAGAGATCTTTTCTCCACCTAAAAAAAAACACATTGCGCCCAAACCGGCTCTAAAAGAGGTCAAAGCGGTTGACATATTTGGCAGTGCCCCAATCAAAAGATCCGAACCTATAGTTAAGAAAACCAAAAAAGAAACGGAGACAGGCATACATTCAGATGAGGAATTCGAAAAGAGTTTGTTACAGCTAGATGAAGTTGACAATTTAATGTGTCCCGAACCACCTAATAATGAAAATCATGTAACTAAAATAGATTCTATAGACAAATCAAAAGAGAAACTTGGAAATCATGATTCAAAAGATTATACTAACTCTACAAACAGTGATAAAAAAACCAACAAATCAATAGCTCATAAAAGTAATTCAGACAAGACAAATCTTGACACAAAAGCAATCCAGAAAAATCATGATTCAAAACACAGTGTTAATAGAAAAGGCAAGGAATCAACTTCTCACAAGATTAAAATAGACAAAGTTGACAATGATCAGACAATAATAGTTGATACTGAAGATCACGAGTTTGAAAACAGTACTAATAAAAAAGACAAGGAATCATCTTCTCATAAGAAGAAATTGGACAAAATTGAAAATCATGGATCAAAAAAAGAACTAAAACATCATGATAAAGACAGTACTGATAAAAGAGATAAAGAATCAAATTCCCACAAAAAGAAATTATACAAAGTTGACAATGATCAGATAAATATGGTTACAAAATCAGAACAGAAAAATCATGAATCTAAAGACAGTAATAATAAAACAGACACGAAATCAAGTTCACATAAGAGGAAATTAGACAAAATTGACAATGATCAGACAATAATTGTAGTTGACACAAAATCTGATAATATCAAGAAAGACAAGGTAGATTTTAGTGATTTTCTTAAAGATGGTGAAAAAGATGATAATGAACACAAATCAAATGAACCTAAGCAAAAAAAAGTTAAATTGGACAAGAGCTTCAATGAGTCTGGTATGTATCAATTTGTATTTATTTGTTTAAAGAAAAAACTAAAAAAAAATGGAATTAGAAATTTTCATGGAAGTTCAAAATCCAGACTAATTTGACAAGTCATCGTTTTCTGCAGAAAAATGTATCACTCTAGATAAAAAGTAGCCTAGATTACTCTTTGCTTAACTCTTTAGAAGATTAGCTTGGTAGATAACAAATAATAGATGTTGGAGTTTTGATTATATAAACTTTTACTAATAAAATACACTTATTTCCATAAACAGTCATTTCCATTTTTTTTATTATTGTCAGGTTTCGTATTGGAAATATATCAAATTCTCTATAGAGTATAAAGAAATTAGTAATAAAGTGTCTTCTTCATAGTTCTCACAGATGAAGAGAGGCACGAAAGAAGGAGGCATTCCGCGGCATTGTATAAAAATTACCTGAACAGATCTGGACCTAAGCATTTAGGAACGAAAGAAATACCTGAGGTAAGAAATCAATGTTAATGTGGCAATGATCAGTGCACATTAGTTTGAAAAACCGATAGATGTTGCGGACTGCGGTTTCGAGATGCAAAGCGTGCTGCAAAGCGTAGCGTTGGAATATTTCCCACTAGGTACACAGAAGATGTTAAGCAAGTCACAGGGAACCGCTGGATCCAGGCAGTATATGACTCCAGGCGTGTGGAATCCCTACAAGAGACCTATGTAACGTATTATGAAATGAAAGACTTGTTCTTAAGGTCTTTAGGGTTTATTTTTAATTTTAACAATTTGATTATCTTAGTATTTAATTTTTACAAGGGAGCTTGGCGTACACTGATTTCACAGGTGGTAATGTCACACACATTTACACTTGACAGATATAAAAAGTATGTCTTTGACAATTTGTCTCTCTGCTAGTTCGACTCCTTTGATCTCGTGTTAAATGCCGTCAACGACTAGCCAGCGTCGCGACAGTGTCGCAGGACTCTAACTACGTAGTTCAGTTCGGGTAGCGCCTTCGTTCCGCACTTACCGCACGATTGCTCCGTGTATCTGTATGTCATATCCTTGCTCTGTATCGATATCCAGCAGTTGACATCTGCTGACACACTTATCACAACAAAATGTATGGCAAGCTCTTTCTTTAATGTGCGATCACCATAAAATTATTTTCACTAACCACTAGGATTGCCTTCGAATTTCGTCAAGCAAATTGATTTTGGTTGGTTTTACAGGTTGATTAAAAAATCTTACGTTTGTACCTTCTAGGGTCGACCAGACTGTTTGAAAAATTGTGCGTTTTTACTTACTGGCGTTTTGGATTCGTTTGAGCGAGAAGAGGTTGTTGCTACTATCACAAAGTATGGAGGATGTATCAAAAGTGGTATTAGTAGGAAGGTGATTATTTATTGAATTATTTCATTGCATACATTTAAAAAGGTTCGATATCCATCGATAAGAAAGATGCAACATCCATAAGGCCCGTTAAAGTGCAAGGAAGGGCGCAATATGCACTAGTGCTTTCCCATGTTAAATGACTCCGCGTACCAGGAACAATCAGATGTATAAGTATAAGTACTATACTTTGCAATCTTTTGTGTTTATTTTAAGCTCTTTTTTTGGCTCTTGATATAAGTCTCACAAATTGCTAATGCGCGTGGCCGCCATAAATAAATCTCTATATATAAAAATGAATCGCTAAATGTGTTGCTGATCGCAAATCTCGAGAACAGCTGAACCGATTTCGCTAATTCTTTTTTATAATATTCCTTGAAGTAGGTTCTTACGGAAAGAAAAATTTAATTCAACCTCCTCCTCAATTTTCTAAACTCCACCCGAGCGAAGCCGGGGCGGTTCAGCTAGTTGTTGATATTTTTGTCTTTGATATAATTATTATAATCTATCATGATGATTTTATAACAAATACACTCTTGTTTAAAAAAAAATAGGTAACGCATGTATTAGCGGGTGACGAGGCAGGCCCGGCTAAATTGGCAAAAGCGGAAGAACTCGGCATTAAAATCCTTAACGAAGATGAATTTCTGAAAATGATTAAAGATTCAACTGATAAAAATAAATATAAATCCAAATCGAATTCCAAAGGAATCAAAAAAGAAAATGACATTGAAAAAAAGAGCGCCAAAAGAGACAAATCGATAGAAAAGAGAAATGACTCTCACAAGGAATTAAATAAAAATGTCAAAAATGAAGGAGTTAAAATTAAAGAAAGTAAATTAAGTTTGACTAATGGTAATAAGGAAAGATCGGTGTCGCCGAAAACAATTTTGCTTCAAGAAGAAGTAAAATCTGAAACTAAACCAGAACCAATAATTATCAACAGTATGTTTTACTCTTTTTGCAACTTCTTATTCTTCCTTACCTTATCCCACGCTACGTGGGGTCGGCACAACATGTCTTCTTCTTCCAGTCTCTTCTGTCATTCGTCAACGTATTATCCACTCCTTTTTCACGCATATCCTCTCACGCAATCCATCCACCTTTTCTTTGGTTGTCCTCTCCTCTTTTTTCCTTCCACATGCATACTTAACATTCTTCTAGAGAAATGGCTTTTTTTGCAAACATGAAATGAAATGGAATGTTGATTTAAATTGTCGAAAACTTTAAAATTATTTTGATTTTGCAGATGACTCACATAAATCCGGAATGACGAAAAATTTAAGCTTGATGTGGGTAGATAAATATAAACCTACCAGTCTCAAGCAGATTATTGGACAACATGGAGAAAAGAGCAATGTTAAGAAGTAAGTTTAGGAGTTATGTGTGTGGTATTAATTATTTTATCGATTATTTATTTAGTGCCCTCGCAGTTGCCAAACTACTCTTGCGTTGCGTTACCTTCGTCTCAGCATTCTGAATATCAGTGTATAATGACGTCATTGTTATTCAGTATGGCGGATACGATTACAATAATTGTTCACAGATTATCAAATTGGCTGACTCAGTGGTACGTGAATAGAAAGACGAAAATACCAAAACCGAGTCCGTGGGCGAAGGATGACAACGGTGCTTATTATAAAGCTGCGCTTTTATCTGGACCACCGGGAGTGGGTAATAATAACCAAATGAGTTTTATTTGACGAATATATTTGACACTAGCTTATTCCCGCGACTTCATCCGCGTGGACTACACAAATTTCAAACTCCTATTTCACCCCCTTAGGGGTTGAATTTTCAAAAATCCTTTCTAAGCGGATGCCTACGTCGTAATAGCTATCTGCATACTAAATTACAGCCCGATCTGTCCAGTAGTTTGAGCTGTTCGTTGATAGATCAGTCAGTCAGTCAGTCACCTTTCCTTTTATGTATATATTTAGATTTCGACAGATTTCCAATATGCAAACTGCCAAAACGCTAGGGTGTTTGTGCACTCATCCGTGAAACCACGGATTCCGTAAAAATACGAATCGAATGAGTACGTATTTGTATGACGGCCACTTCGAAGAATCACGCATACGAACCGAATACGGATGAGTGCACATCCACCCTTATTCGTCAAAGTCTATAAAGTACTGCTAAAACGATTTGACAGATACAGTTTATTGGGCAGTTGTGCAACAGCCCTAAAACATTGATTTTGCTTGCAGATTAACCAAAAATGATTCTTTAAGAATGTTTCTCTATTCAAAGTACCGCGTTCAGCCTGGTTTTACAGCTTGCTCTGGGTTCTAGCTATTTGAGCCTTGGCCGTCATCATTGATCTTGAAAGCAAAATCGCTTTTTACAATTAGTGTATCATTGAAAATATTTATTATATTGATCTTGTGCTTTTCTTTATTTAGTATTAATTTCTGTTAATCAAGTTTTTACTCCATCCATAGGCAAAACAACAACAGTATCGTTGGTATGTAAAGAGCTGGGCTTTGATATGGTCGAGTTTAACGCTTCGGACACAAGAAGCAAAACTCTTATACGGGAACAGATTGGTGAACTGTTGAGCACTACTTCACTATCTGCTTACGCCAGGGGTAAGTACCAGCCCCATATACTTGAACCAATTTTTACAATTCTTTTTTCTATACAAATGTTATATATACTATCATCTTGGTGCCATTTGGTGTAAGTTTAGCGCATATTTGATGAACAGTTTTGGAAATAGAGGACGGAACTCCTCAACGGGTAACAGCAAATCGATCGCGATCAGTATAATAATAGCATACAGTCATTTCATTTCTTCCTAATAATATTACGTAGTAACAGGTTCGATTCCGGAAAAAAAATGGTACGCACCTAAATTTCTTAGTGCTATTCAATCGGGTGTCATTAGTATTCAGAACATTTCAAGCAGAATCACTACCAGGGAGTTCCCACGGGATTTTTAAAAACCTAAATCCACGCGTACGAAGTCGCGGGCATCAGCTAGTCCTGCAATAAAATATACAAAAATAAAATTTCTAGGTGCAACAGGAAAAGGCGCCGTGTCGAAAAAACACGTCCTTGTTATGGATGAAGTAGACGGAATGGCAGGGAATGAGGATCGCGGTAAGAATTTTTTATCTATTCATTCATTCATTTCATTTATTTGCTTTCATAAACCATTTTATACCCCTTTTATAAACATGCTACCCAATTGTGTCAATCTACATTGTTTCTTTTAGACATGATCAACTGAAAAAAACACATTTTCAATCATTAGTGTTGTCCTACCACTACTAGTAGTACCAATATTTGGTTTTACTCAATTTCTAAACGAAATCGACAAGCTTACAGTACGACAAGTCTATCTTGGTGCGTGGCGAAAAGCGGAACTAACGTTGCCGTCAAGTGTCCCCTTTGGTCTTGTTTGAATATTCTAAGCTTTGTTCTCCAACAGCGCCCCCCCCTGTCAATGTCATTCAAGTGCCAAGAGAGCCTTGTCGTACTGTGAACGTAATCCTTTCACAATACTTTCCTGCAGAAAAGGTTAGTACTATTAGACTTGTCAATTTAGTTCAGTTTAGAGACCGGTAAGAAGCCCCTATCTTGACTATGAATTCCACTGTAAATGGTCTCCTAAAGAAGCCCCTATCTGAACCATAAATTCCAGTGTTAAAAATCCTTGAATGTTTTATCGTTTTGTGTTTTGTGTCTTTTTGTGTTTTGTATTTAGATTTATCATTTTTTTTATAAAGAATATTAGCCATGTTAAATGACTAATATTAAAAGTCTCTTCCAGGCGGTCTACAAGAACTAATATCACTAATAAAGTCTACATCAGTGCCTGTGATCTGTATGTGCAACGATAGAAATAGCGAAAAGATGCGCTCGCTACTCAACTACTGCTACGATCTGCGCTTCGACAGACCCAGGGTCAACCAGATCATGGTAATATATTATAACTGAACGTTTAAACTATCGTTAGTGATATCTATTATAAATATAACAACATATACTTTTTTTTATTCAGATACAAGTTAGCCCTTGACTGCAATCTCACCTGGTGGTAAGTGATAATGCAGTCTAAGATGGTAGTGGGCTAACCTGGAATCGCACCGGAACGCTAAATCGCTTGGCGGCACGGCTTTTCCGGTAGGATGGTAACTAGCCACGGCCGAAGCCTTCCACCAGACCAGACCAGAAATTTAGACCCCTGCCAGAAATCGAACCTGGGACCTCCCACTAATAAGACCACAGCGCTTACCACTGCGTCAGGGAGATTGTCAAAATCCAGTTGGACTCACATAATTAGTTGAAGTAAGCCCGAGTAATATTAGTTATATATTTATAATCGATGTTGATACGTCATTCAGTCAGTCAGTGTCTTCTTTTTATGTGTAAAGATTTATTTTATTATTATTCTAACAATTTGTTATTTGCCAGTGCGCGATGAAATCAATCTGCTTCAAAGAAAACGTTACTATCCCGAACGATGTGTTGACGCAACTCATAGAGGCAGCCGGGCATGACGTCAGGCAGACTCTGCACATGCTTTCCGTGTGGGTCGCGGATTCGAATCTCATGGATCACGATCGACTGAAGGGAGAAGCTGGGAAAGTTAAGAAAGATATGAAGATGGTAAGTGTTATTAAGACTGCTTGTAATATATACCACTTTTTCAAATTAAAATATTTCAAAACACGCAAAACTTTTATATGGACCCTTAATGATTTTAAGCTTATTTCGTGGTCTTACGACATATTTTAATGTAGATAACGAGTACATACCATAATTAATTTCATGTTTTTATTTGTCGCCATTTCAATGCAATTGCACGGGTCGTGGTCACGACTCACGACGGGACTGCGGTGCTACGAGAGATGAAGTTCGAACTGTCAAGGGCAGTAGTACTACCCTTAACTTACCCAGTAACTACCCTCTTTCTTGTGTTTTTCGCTGGAACTTTACGAGCTGACTGTCAAAATACACTCACAACGTCACTATTAACTTTCGATGTCGTACGAAGCTGTCTTGGTTTGCATAATTCTACCACTGGATTCCACAAACTTGCTAGTTTAAAAGCATCCTCACGATTGAAATTCTGGTGTTTGCGATACTCAATCGCAATTTAATGGAATTAATCGTGTTATGTACCCGTTATCTACATATATGGGCCCCTTAATGTTATCTAGGGTCCCTGGGAAGCAATCCGGCGAGTTTTCAGCGCCGAAGAGCATCAGAAAATGAGTATAAACGACAAGAGCGATCTGTTCTTCACGGACTATAGTATTATGCCGCTGTTTGTACAAGAGAATTATTTGAATGTTGTACCTCACGGGCCTGGGTGAGTTTTCTTTTCTGTAAATCTTTTTTGTTTAGGAAATCTAGGCTTTATTATTATTATTTTTAACCAATTTGATTAATAGTATTTAATTTTTAAATAATAATTAGTTTTACATTACCGCGTTCAATCTAAAACCTATATATACCTCGATTAGTAGTATCTACGTCTGAAACTTCAAGCAATTTAGCGAGATTTGAGCGTTAACAGATCCTTCACTCAAAAAACATCAAAGTATTGTTCGACTGGAAAAAATAATTCCTTTTGGACCTAGAGAGCTGAAAATTTGTACAGAAGTTCCTTTTATAATGTAAGGCCGAGCGACGCCGCGGGCGGATGCTCAATATCAAGAATATGGCGATTGACGAATAATCGAAAAACAATCAGTCATTTTCGATTGTTTCATAGCGCGCGGGTCTCGGACAAATGAATCAAAAATTGAATGCAATTGATTTATTCGTTCTAGACCTTTAGAAATTTTTTACAATCGTTGGCGATTTTCATTCTATTGTTTTTTTTGAAGACCGACAATAGATTGGTTAGTTTTTCGATTTATTCAATTGTTTTTTGCAACAATCGTCCATCGCTAATCATGAATTCTAAATAGTAAATTATTGTTAAACAGCAAAGCAAGTTTTTCGAAGCGAGAGACGTTGGAGCGCCTGAGCCGCGCCGCCGACAGCATCAGCTTAGGCGACCTCGTGGACGCGAGGATACGACGCTGCCAGGCTTGGAGTCTATTGCCCATGCAGGTAATATACCTATTCAAACTCTATATTTTATTAATACCCCACTGTCACCAAAAGTTCTGAAGAGTGTTATTTCTTGTATGATGGATCCCTTCGTGTAAGAGTTCGATTCGCACTTAATCGATTTTCCGTTGTTCCACTCACACTGCATATTTATTTCCCAGGCGATGTACAGTAGCGTGATGCCGGGGCACTTTATGGAAGGGCACGTAGCGGGGCAGATCCAGTTCCCGGGATGGCTGGGGAAGAACTCCCGAGCTACCAAGATGCGACGTCTGGCGCAGGAAATACACGCTCATACCAGACTCAGGTTTTTATCTCGCATTTCTTGCTCTTCCAAATCCATACTAATATTATAAATGCGAAAGTGTGTCTGTCTGTCGGTCTGCTAGCTTTTCACGGACCAACAGTTTAACTGATTTGATGAAATTTGGGGAAGGACATAGGCTACTTTTTATCCCGGAAAATTAGAGTTCCCACGGGATTTTTAAAAAACCTAAATCCACGCGGACGAAGTCGCGGGCATCATCTAGTTATACATATATCACACACCGGCTTTACTCACGTGTTTCGTCGACATTAGCCCGACTAGTTTCCATACCCATTTGGGGTCACAGGGACTCAGTTCGCGCACGCGTCTGCAGTCGAATGTCGACGAAACACGTGAGTAAAGCCAGTGTGTATAATGGAAATCACTAGGAAAGAATTGTGGTTTACGCTTTTCCAAATTCTTAAACCCAATTTTGTACTTACCAAAATTTCCCAACCTTTGAAGTGAAAACTACTATAGGCGCGTTGTGCAATTTATCTATTTAAATTGTCAAAATCAATTTTTTTGATTCGTTTCAATTCTAGAACTGAATTTTATTAATTAACCTAATAAATTGTCGAACGTTATTTTTTTGACTCGTCTAAATTCTTGACCCTCCTTGAGTCCTTAATTTTTTGGACCTAGATTCCCTTTAAAGAAAGGTGACCAGAACATAAAAGCTGAGAACTAATTTTTTTACCCAAAGTTTTCAAACGATTTTGATTTACCCGTATTCTCCAGATTTTTCCACAATGGCATTTTTCGTCTCATCAATTCAGTTACATATTTCTAAATTTCTATACAACCAAATTAACGCCTTTTTATTTCATTTTAATGCCATCACAGTGTGACTAATTCTGTTGTACACAATCTCTGAAGTAAAATGACAAGTGTAAATATTATATTGCTAACCTTTTCATATTTTTCCCTGCAGAAAAGGTATTGTAGGTGTAGTTGTCAATTTATTTTCGTATAGGGATTGTGTTCAACAGGATTACCCACAGCATGTACCATTTTAAGTAGATATACCTAAGATATCACTTCCCACCTAAAGCCTGACCAGGAATATAAAAAACTTGCTCTGGGGGCGCCACTAGTATATTATTGTTTATGGTCAATAATTATATGGTCTTGTATAAATTAGTTCCACGGGTTTTCCGCAATATGCCGAGGTGTTTTATTTTTCTGGTCATGCTTTACCATCATGTTAAGATAAGATATTCCTTTCACAGTACATCCGGTTCAAAATCCTCAATATTCTTGGACTACTCAACCCACCTACGAGATGCGATCCTTGACCCACTAATAAAAGACAAGACAGAAGGCATCGACCAGTCCCTTCGAGTTCTAGAGTCTTATAACCTATTGAGGGAAGATCTGGACTCACTTGTTGAACTGTCCTTATGGCCAGAGAGAAGAAACCCCATTGTGTTGATTGACCCTAAGGTAAATATAAAGTACAATGTCGTGTGTTAGTCATATAACTTGCTGAGGGAAGATGACTCACTTGTGGAATTATCCTTTTGGCCTTGGGACCCCAACGTCTATAGCTTTTTCGAACTATGTGCCATGCCATTGCCAATTCCAAGCAGTTGAAAATATTATTTTACCAGGTAAAAGCAGCCCTAACACGAACGTACAACAAGACAGCGAGTGCCCTACCCTACGCACCGGCCGCGTTCAAGAAGGGACGAGGCATCGACGACAACTCACAAGAAAACTCTCAAGACGATGTAGAGGAGGTCGAACAGGACAGCGACCCAGAAAATGACGCCATGATAAAGGTAATAATAAAATAATTGAATTTATGATTAAACTCTTATTGTAGGTACACTAACTTATACCCGCGACTTCGTCCGCGTGGACTACACAAATTTCTAACCCCTATTTTTACTCCCTTACAGCAATCACACACTCATCCGATCCGAATCATGACATATGTCATAAGCTATCATACAAAACAAAAAGGAACATATTTTCACGGACTCGGATCGGATGAGTGCGTAACTAGGTAGCTACTAAAATTCTGATGATTTCTTATTTTTATCTCAGAAAAAGAAAAATAAGGAAACCGAAAAGGCTGGCCCTAGCAAAGCTTCTGGGAAAGGAAAGAAAAATGAAGAACATCCCAGTTCAAGCACAGGGAAAAAGAGCAAAACTAAAATGGCTAACCGTAAAAGATAGGGAAGATTAAAAAAACAATTGTGATTTATGTAACACCAGCTTTGTAATAGTCATCATCATGATCAACCCATCACTGGCCCACTACTGAGCACAACTCCTCACAGAAAGAGAAGGGCTTAGGCCAAAATCAGAATCTGAGCTAAGTCTAATCTATAGAGTTTGCTCTATAGATTCTCAACCTAACAGCGGTACTCAGAGTCGCTAAATCGTTATTTAAGGCTTTCCTTATCCATACTAATTTATGCCTTAAGTAACGATTAAGCGTAGGCCGTAAGAGTGTGAGCCAATCTGAAGGGAGACTAAATTGCATTGATTGGTGCTTTGGAAATTGATAATCTGTGGGCTAGAAATTTAGTTAGAAGTATGTAATTAGTCTAAACAAGAAATATTTTTAATTTGCCTTGAGTGATTCTATTGTAATATTTTATTTGATTATCAACAATTGTTTATTACTGTGATTTTTTTATACATTTACTTGAATGTCAATTGTCTGACTGCTAAGAGACAAATTTTTTTAGACATTAGGTATTTTTTTGCTTGTTAAAAAACATGTAAGTGTTTTAGACATAGATTTATAAATATCTCAGATCACTATAACATTCTTCATTCAATAAAATTAGATAATATTATGTACAGTGATTGTGGACAGACAGCATAAGGCCCATTTTTAAGCACAACAGATGTAACGTTTAAGTGCGGAAACCAGCCCAGGGCGAAGAAAAAGGCCCATTTATTTTTTTTGTGACGTGACTAACTTCAGTATTCTGCAAGTACAAAATAATGAATAAAATTTACTGCTTTTATACCTTAGTTTTTCTTTTTTAGCTTCTACACATTGACCTCTACCATAATCTATTTGAATTTTAGTGCAAACAATCTTCAAATAGATGACGTATTATGATAAAAATCTATCAAACTAACAAAATCATAAATTAATAATCTGTCTTAACTTTTGTATATCGAAATTGTAAATCCAAGATATAAAAATGATACACTCTTAGTAATAATTGAATCACAAGGCAACAGAAATAGTTAAAAATGAGAGTATAGGCAAGAAAATAAGAATTTGGGACATTAATTTTTGAAGCATGCTTGAAGATGTCCAAGGTAAGCTGAGGAGCTCTGGCATCAGACCAATGATGATCTATTTACTGTAAAGTCGTCTTGTCACTACACTATGTGTCCCACATACAAGAGTACAGATTGGTCTTCACTTTTTAAGTAGGTACCACAGAGTGGTGAGCTTAGAATAACAACTCCTGGTGAGCTTTGCTTATCTCTGTGGGCTATTTAGTTTAATAATCATTGTATTAGAAAGGAAAAATATTTATGTACAAACTGAGCCACATATTATCACCTTAGTACTAGGTTATTAACAGTAGTTAATGGGTACAAACAATTTAACAACAAATAAATGACAACACTGATTTATTATTACATAATTGCACCTAAATAGTCATATACTTCTAGTGTTCTAATCTTTGCGAATTTTCGCCACTCTAGGGTCATCGGGTCTCATCACGACGTAAATCTTCTTGTACCTTCTGTTATCACCGTCGTTTTTCACATATTCGTAACAGGCGTAAGTTCCGAACACCAAACCTACGACCGCCAGACCCGAGGAGGCTAGAACTTCAGGGATCTCAGTCCAACCCTGTTGAACTAATTGTCCGAAAGTGCGCCGGGTTGCTTGGGCAGCCATAGTAGCTTGTATTTAGTATGCAAAAAATTCGATTTGGATTTTTCAAAATTACAAATTTTTTACTCAAGGCTCCGCAGTCCGCTCCTGTCCGCTGGTTTTGCATTTAACTGTCAAATGTCAATGTCACGGACGTTAATGTCACAGTTGACATTGATAGTGTCATAGATTATACACTACACTTCTTATTTCTTTTTGAAAAAACTTAAAGGCAGCTAAATCATGCCAGCGTGGAATGGTGAGAATATATAACTACTGGCTGCATTTCTGCGCTGCTACAGGAATTTATTCTAAGACTTTTGCCAGTTGTAACAGATAAAATTAAAATAAACAGCTGATGTAGTTAGGTACCTACTATTCGGTTATGTTGAGCTTTATCATGAAGTTCTGGCAATCTGGTACACGAATATATGTAGATGTAGGTATAGGTTCGTGATCTGGCACGATCCTCCATAGAGATTTGATACCTTGTAGGCTTGTGGGCACGTCGCACGACACATTTCAAAAGTGACAGAATTTTAATTATTTTGTGATTTTGCACGAATCTATTATTTTGACGAAATTCAACGTGATTCAAAGGATTCAACGTCGTATTAAAGGTCCACCAAGCAAGCTTCTTTTTCTCATTCTGATCTATTTCGGTGGCTCCAAGTCAAGAATATATAACTACTATTCTCTACTGCAAGCGCAGAGGAATTTTCTTTGATTTTTCCACACAAATTATGGCAGAAATTAAATATGTTGGTCATATCGTAAAGTTTCCTAAAACTCTTATGGGCTATTTTAAAAAGGCATGGTGGGAAATACCTGAAGTAATGGGAGCATCAGCCCATGGACTAGCTGGACTCATAATGGGTTGTATTGGTCTTTACAAAATTAATAAAAATGATAGTAATAATCCAGAATACAAAAAAATATACATGATAATGCGACCAGAAGATCACAGGGCAAAAAAACTTAAGAATCCTGTCTGTACGAAGTATAAAGGATAACCTTAAGTAACTATATTTTGTCACCCAATAAATAAAATAAACGATAGGTACCTACTCTAAAACGTTTTTTATTTAAAGAATTTTATTTATTTGTTTATTTAGTTATGTTTTTAGTATAAACTACACGTAACACATCCTCATTCAGCATGTATTTCTTTGTAAAGCTTAAAAGTAGAAACTAGTTAGATAGGTACCACCGACCAGAGGTACCAGAAACTAGAAACGAGAAGCGAACAGCGAGCTGCAACTAGAATGTAGTGGTTAAATTACACATATTAATCTATGAATTACACACTCTTTGGCTGCAACAAGCGAGAAGCTAATAAACTATAAACTACTACCTAGAATCTATGAACTATGAACTAAAAACTATAAAATATGAACTAGAAACCGGAAACAAAGTATAAACTGAAACTAGAAACTAGTAGTTAACTAGAAACAAAAAGCTAGAAGCTATAAACTAACTATAGACTAGTTTTTTTAAAGTTCTAAACTGCTAGAAACTGGAAACTCTAGAAACTGTTAACTATGCCTGCCAACAACTAAAAGCTACTAAGCACAGAGTACATTATATATACCTACTAAGCACAGACCAATAACATATTACTAAGTGTAAGTGGCCACTAAGCAAGAAACCATAGATTAATTAATGCAAGAAACAACAACAACAACAAGAAGCACACCAAAGAGTATATAATCACAATGAAGCCTCTATGCAATGAAGCACACAGCAGCATAGAGATGGTAGGTAATCATTCATCGAAGCTTGTCACTGACATTGACATTTGACTTGACAGTTATAACATTGGCAAAGGTCACCGATTCTTAAAAATTCATTTTTGTACGATTTTTTCTTGATTGCTATTGCAATAAATAATAATAATTTAATCATATAAAGATAAACTAGAGAAACGGCCACTTTGGAAGCGTCTATCAGTGTACTAAGTTGTGTATTATAAGACAAAATGGGCTCACGTTTCCAAGTTGTTGAGCAAGGGCCGCCGATTGAAGTTTTTCAACTTAACAAACTTTTTACCGAAGATTCTTTCAAAAATAAAGTGAACCTTGGTGTGGGAGGTGGGTAGAACTTCTCTTCGGTAGCCTTTCCTATTTTTTATAAAGTTAATATGATAACACTTCGTTATAAATATTATGTAAGAAGTAATGGCAATAATTATTGGCAATGCATGTAGTAAATAACTAGCAGTCAACCGGCAAAATTGATTCGCTTCTCATTTTTTAAATACTATATGCATGGACTTATTGATATCGAACAATCTTGCTGATAACTTTTTCTCTGAATTGTATATACTTACTTAATAGTAGAAAAATAAGCAGTGAAAGGATAAATAAAAAAAATAGTGAATTGGTTATCTTGTAGCCTATAAGATCATATTTATTACCTAGCTTCAGTTTATTTTTGTACTGTAGTTACTTACATATACATGCTTTATTTCTATTCAGTTACAAGTTAGCCCTTGACTGCAATCTCACCTGGTGGTAAGTGATGATGCAATCTAAGATGAATGCGGGCTAGCCTGGAAGGGGTTAATCATCACATACTTCATTATTACTACATGGTATAAAGTTATGTCATACTAGCTTATACTCGCGACTTCGTCCTCGTGGACAACACAAATTTCAAACTCCTATTTCACCCGCTTGGGGGTTGAATTTTCAATAATCCTTTCTTAGCGGATGCCCTATCTGCATGCCAAATTTCAGCCCGATCCGTCCAGTAGTTTGAGCTGTACATTGATAGATCAGTCAGTCAGTCAGTCAGTCACCTTTTCCTTTTATATATTTAGATCACTGCATTTGTGTGAAAGAATTTTAAATTTCATTACATACAAAAATCATTTTTTAAAGGTACACACAGAGTACATGTAGATGGGTATCACAACCTACTTACATACATTTGCTTATTAAGTCCAGAAAATCTTCTTTAATGTGTCCTTCATACTGCCAATTCTTACTAACGAAACAATGTATTTTTATTTTATTATTGTATTTGTAACTTTATTATTTTCATTTTTTTTTTTTTAACAATTGTACGTTTGTATTTGTATTTACTTTTATGTATGTTCAAATGGGTTCAAGTTGCCTAAATAAATGACTATTATTATTATTATTAAATTCTGGATTGTGCTATATACTTAGTATAAAATACTTAATTTTATTTAAATTTAATTCTAGTATTCTGCATGAATAACAAAATATATATTTCCCAGCCTACAGAGATGAGAATGGAAAACCCTGGGTGCTGCCAGTTGTTCGCAAAATGGAGAAGCAGATGGCAGAAGATGACACTCTTCTTCATGAGTACCTCCCTGTGTTAGGTGAGTATAGGTTCTATTTCCACTGTGTTATTATGTTTTAGCGTTTAAACTATCGTCAGTGGCGGATTTGCAGTATTGTCTGCCCTAGGCCCCACCTTAGATCAACATCTTAATAAACAGTTTAGTCCAATTTACGGGGGAAATCAGTTTTTTTTTTTAAATTTATTCGTTCATATTAATTTTACAGGTTTCTTACATATCTATCTCGCCAAACTGGTGGGACAGTTTGTTGGCGAGGTGGCGCTCTTAATACTATGTACATAACTTACTACTATATTTCCTTAACACTATCCATACACCTATATCTATACTTATAATAAAACTGTACTACATACTTATTTAAACCTACCTACTTCACTAAAAGATAAACTAACATAATTGAGTATACTAACAACTTACTAATAAATAACCAAAGAAAATATAAAAATACAAATTAATAATTAAGAAGCATGATAGTCAGTTAGAGAGTCCCTAAGTAAGTGTTTGTTTAACCTCTTCTTAAGGACTCCCTCACTGAGCCTATCGATATCATCCCCAGCCCAACCGATTGCATTAAATATTTTATGAACTAAATATGCGCTTATTCTTCTACCGTAGTAGTTATACATTTTTGGCTCTAAAAATCTCGCCTTTCTATTTTTTCTAACATTATCCCTCATTTTAACCTTTTTTTTAAAAATTTGTTGAGAAAAAATTATTTTTTACTATTAAGTATTCTACTTTCCTGTTAACAGGTACAATTTTCAACTCTCAATGCAGAAGTTATTTACACAATTAAAATAATCAACATTATTATTTACCCAACCACCCATTGTGTTCAAGTGTGAAGTGTTTGTACGTCAGTAATTATCTAAAAATTAACTTTAAAACAACAAGGTCAACATGTCAAGGTTTATTATTTGCACAACTATTATTTCAACCTCTCTCATGTGTATAGATAGAGTGCAAGTACAGTGGCACCAACTTATCTGTTCAGGTGACAGCATCACTAGTGGAGAATTTGGTACTACTATTTGCGAGTCGTGCACCGAGGGTTCCGTACTAACTACAGTCGTATTTTTTCGTCATTTTGCACGATAAATCAAAAACTATTATGCGAGAAAATAAATAAAAATCGGTTTTAGAATTTACAAGTAAAGTTTATAATCGATACCCCACTTGGTATAGTAATCTTACTCTGGAAGTTTAAAATACTAATATTTTGTTCATGGACTCATTTTTGTGATGTAACCACAAATTCACGGTTTTTGGATTTTTTCCTTTACTTGTGCATTAAGACCTACCTGCAACGGGAAGTGATCCTATAAGGGTTCCCTTTCTTTCTTTTGATGTACGGAACCCTAAAAAGATCTTGATATATCAAGATTTTCTTAAATTGTCTGAATAGGTAATTTATTGGTTTCGGTTATAATAATAATAATAATAATATTTATTTATTTGAACAACTCAGTACAGTAATCAACTCTCTGGAATCCTGACCCCTAAACTAGGAAATCCCGTGTCTTAGGGGCCAGTGCCTTCCCAAACATAAGATATGAATAGTTAATAATTTACAGCTAGGTATTACAACTATTTAAAATAAGTAAATAAACAAAACACAAGTTTAAAGCGTGAAACAAACTATGGGACGCGTCCGTAAGCTATGGCTTAGAACCGCGATTGATAGGCGTCCACAGTCGTCTTGCGAGATATTACGACTCGGACGGATTATGAGTCTATACTTTCGGTTATGGTTACAGATTTGCATAACAGCCCAGGGTTAACATGATGGGACAGTAGCTTACGATTAAGAGGGTTATTTACTAAGCAGAGTTGAGAGGGTATATTGTTCAGCAGACTAATCAGATTATTTATTGATAGATGACCTGACTTCACATCGTCTTATTGGTCTGCTAAACATATGTCTGCGTCATTTCGCTTAATTGGACAGGCACCCGGGTGTTGCATTCAGCATAACTGTAGGACTAGTTCAACTTTTACATCAATGTTTGAATTATTTAACAAAATTTCAATGTTTCTTTGTATACATCAATTATATTATTGTTGTCAGGTTTGGAGAATTTCAGCAATGCATCTGTGGCGATGCTGCTTGGGGAAAATAATCCTGTAATAACGGAGGGTCGTGTAAGTATAATGAATTGTTTTTACAAAAAAAAAATCCCTTACTTCACTTCCACATGCCCTGGTTCCTTCAAAAAAATATTACTCTGGTCAATCAAAGATATCAGTACCCTTATTATAAATGTGAAAGTGTGTTTGTTTGTTGGTTTGCCCTTCAATCACGTCGCAACGGTGCAACGGATTGACGGGAATTTTTGCATGGGTATAGTTAAAGACCTGGAGAGTGAAATAGGCTACTTTTTATCCCACGAGTCGGAGTTCCCACGGGATTTTTAAAAATCTAAATCCACGCGTACGAAGTCGCGGGCATCAGCTAGTTGAGTTATATATAAATTACTGACTTCATAAAAGAGAAAGGTTCTTAACTGAATGTATATATAAATTGTTCACAGGCCTTTGGTGTACAAACTCTGTCGGGTACAGGCAGTTTGCGAGTGGGAGCTGAGTTGCTGAACAAGCATCTAAAGTACACCAACTTCTACTATTCCAGCCCTACATGGGGTGAGTACTTAATATAATAAATTGGCAAAGAAAATAGCAGACCTTTAGAGTGTTTTTCCACTGAAGGCCAACAAAATAGCAATCCTTATTTTAAAGGTAGCATGTTGGTCGATTTCGTAAAACCGGCATCAATCATTATTACAATCTCAATTGTTGTGATTGGCTGAATTTATGCGATTCTTGTTGCAACAATGCATTTTAGGCCAATTGTGACTTGTGAGCGAGCGTCAACCAATCAGGGGTGATTGCGATCGTGACATTGTAAGCTGTTATTCTACCGCAATCGAGGCCCTGTACTTTTGACATGACAATTGACCCATTGACACAATGGGTCAATTAGTTAAAATGGCGCGTGAGAAGTCATTTCGTACGGACTATATTTATGTTGAGCGTTCGGCATGTCAAAGGCTATATGAATACGTCATGATGTCAGTTTGGTGCAAAACGTCTATTAAACATTGAATCGAACAGAACAGTGTTAAAAAACTAATAAACCGTAAATGTGATAAAATTATAAGCACTCAACTAAAAATGTTAAGTTAATCTTGCAAAACCCGTTGTTTATTAAACCTTCGATAACATTTCTATTATTTAATCTTGATTTTCAATCAGGTGATCTTTATTGATAAGAGTTATCGATAATGAAAATTATCTGTATGTAGGTGCTTAATTATTGCTTGACTACAGTAACAGAAAAAAATCCAATTAATAAAGAAAATAACGTTGAACTACGTGCTACTTTATTTTTAAGCCTAAGCTAGGCCTGCGACTTCGTCCGCGTGGACTACACAAACTTTCAACCCCTATTTTACTCCCTTAGGGGTTGAATTTTCAAAAAATCTTTCTTAGCGGATGCCTACATCATAATAGCTATCTGCATGGCAAATTTCAGCCCGATTCGTCCAGTAGTTTGAGCTGTGCATTGATAGTTCAGTCAGTCAGGCAACCAGCTTTTCCTTTTGCTCTGGCTTCGGCCGTGGCTTCTTAGTTCTTACCAATCTCCGGTAGATTGGTAAGTAGCTGGTAAAGACCTTAGCTACAAACTAACGACCTCGCTCATTTTTAGGTTCACAGAGAAATGAGAATGCTGCTATACATATAAGGCACTTAGGCGTTATCGGCTATGGGGCAATAAGCCCTTAAAATAATTAAATACATGAGGTCTTATCGTAAAACAGCGATCTCTCCCAGGCCATAACCATTGACATTTCTTTACCAGAAAACCATCATCTAGTGTTCATCAACTCCGGTTTCACGCAACCGCGGACTTACCGGTATTGGAACGAGAAGACTCGCGGTATCGACTTCGACGGCCTTATCGAGGACTTGAAGAACGCGCCAGAAAACTCCGTGGTGATCCTCCACGCGTGCGCTCACAACCCGACTGGGATCGACCCCAGCAATGAGCAGTGGGAGAGGATTGCTGATGTTATGGAGGTAAGAAAACATTTTGATCTCTCGAACGTTACCCCTGCCAGACACCCATTGTTAAAGTTGGTAATGGTGTCTGGCAAGGGGTTTCGAACTACCGTCTAGCTTCGAATCCATCTGGGGTATCTTTTACATAGGGACTCCGCTCATGCCTGCGAGTGGAGTCGTGAGGGAAACTAGTGGGGCTTACTTTCGACTAGCCACGTGAACCCAGCCGGTATTAGCTATATTTATATGAATATCACTCACGATAGTTTGAACGCTAAAATTTTCAGGATGTTACGTATCCAGTGGTTAAATGGTTGGTTGGTTCTTGAATACAGGATTTGAATGTTTTTTTTTTTTTGCGTTCCACATGTCAAGAATAACATGAGGTGCATATGAGACCCTGTAGCGAAATATACATTATAATTATTAGATAATTCACTTAAGGGGACTCACTTCACTGCTTTCTTCATACAAACGTAGGAGGGAAAATACAACAATATTCGATATTGTACGCACAAAACTAAGAATTATATCGATTTATCTTGTCTTTATCTAGGTTCATTGATATATAAAACATTGAAAAAAATATTGATTTAAAAGTTAAGAGCCTCAAAAGATTCCTTTTTTACACTAAGTTTATGACAACTTTGGGCGTAAATAAATAAGATTAGGGATATGAAAATTCTAAAAAAAATTATCATTAGACATAGTTTATTTATTCATTAGTTGAAATAACTTTACTTTGCAAACATAAATTCAGTAGTTTTTTCTCAAAAATACTTTTCCTAAACCCTTGATTTCGGTGAAAATCATCGTGCCTCTCACCTTTCTCATACAATGTCAAGTGAAAAGCAAATAGGTTCGGTCGAGCGTACTGCGTCACCTTAAGTGTAATATTTACAATATTCATAAATTATAATAACATACTTAAGAGAGAAGTTGGTTGTTTCAGGAGCGCAAATTGTTCCCGTTCTTCGACAGTGCGTACCAAGGGTTCGCGTCGGGCGACCTCGACCGCGACGCGTGGGCGGTGCGGTACTTCGTCGAGCGCGGCTTCGAGCTCGTCTGCGCGCAGTCCTATGCTAAGAACTTCGGCTTATACAGTAAGTACAGTACTACCACTTTTACAAGTTACGCTGATGTACCTGCGCAGAAATCTTAATTTTGAATACCGCGAAAATATAACAGCCAATCATAGTGTGCGTCCGTTCGCTATTGGTTATTGCCTAAGCGCCTTGTTTGGTACGCATGAATTGTGAGTGATATAGTATGACCTATGCAATAAAACTAATAGGAATAATTAATTATTATAAATAATATCTGTCCCGGCTGTACTCACGTGTTTAGTCGACGTTAACCCGACTAGCTTCGAACGCATCCGGGGTCCTTTTTCAAGGGACTCAGTTCGCGCACGCGCCGCGGTTATGACTGCGGGCCGCGCGTGCCGCTGTGAGGGTGGCTGGGGATGGGTTCGAAACTAGTCTAGCTAACGTCGACTAAACACGTGAGTACAGTCGGGACAGATATTATTCATAATGGAAATCACTCACGGTAGTTATTAAACGCTAAAATAGGAATAATTATTGTAAACATACTCTTTGGAATGAAAATCCTACCTACTCCTGGCACAAGCTTGACGCTTAGTTGGAGAGGAACGGGGAATATTAGTCATTTAACATGGCTAATATGCTTTTAAAAAAAAGGTGGATGTCGAATGATATTTGACCTCGTGTGTTTCCAGACGAGCGTGTGGGCAACTTGACCATCGTGATCTCGGACAAGGCGCACGTGGCGCCTCTCAAGTCGCAACTCACTTGGATCGTGCGCGGGATGTACTCCAACCCGCCGGCGCACGGCGCGCGCGTCGTGGCCAACGTGCTCAGCAACAGCACACTCTTCGACGAGTGGTACGTTTTTATTTATTCACTAGCTTATGCTCGCGATGATCTGAAGAAGGTGGTGGGGAGCGAATGGATGAGGAAGGCGGAGGACCGTGTTTGGTGACGCGCAAGGTAAGGCCTATGTCCAACAGTGGATGCAAACAGGCGACCTCTGTTGGACATAGACCAATCGTGATGGATTGGAGTGGATTATGCTAGCGACTTCGTCCGCGTGGACTAATTTAAACCCCTATTTCATCTCCTTAGGGGTTGAATTTTCAAAAATCCTTTCTTATCGGATGCCTTCGTCATAATAGCTATCCGCATTCCGCATGCCAAATTGCAGCCCGATCCGTCCAGTAGTTTGAGCTGTGCGTTGATAGATAAGTCAGTCAAACACCTTTTCTTTTTATATATTTAGATTTAAGGTAAAAAGAACTAGATTACATCACACCAGAAATAATGTTGCCAGACCCCCCGTTAGGTTAGATGGGCAACATCAAACAAGTCGCAAGGAGCCGCTAGATACAAGTGACACAAGACATCATGTCTCAAGTCTCTATAATGAGACTAGAGACATGATGCCTTGTGGCTATGGCTTTCTTGTAGGGAGTAGGGACTTCCACACGAAAATCACACAAATGAAATGTCACAAACTAAATAATATCATTTTTTTTTTTTTTTAAATCATCGGAAATCCTCCGATTTGTGTCAGAGTTCTTTTTTGGGTATTACATTTTGTTATTCTCTTACATTATTTATTTATAGTTTGTTTTTCTATATTAACTATATTATACCTATAAATTTTTATCAAAGTATATACATTTATTCTTATAATAAGCATACAACTATAGATCTATATTTACAAGTATAATATATATTAAAATATTTACAGTTTTACTTAGTTTTATTTTTCTTTATAGTACATTTCGCTATTTTGGTGCAGTATTCTAAAAATGCTTTTTGGCACTTTTTGTCTTTTAGCAGTACTTCCAGCGTTTCTTTCCTTATTTGCACTTCTGTCTTTTGTTCCAGTTCAAAGCGTTCCTTCCCATATATGGGACAGTCTAAGAGTAAGTGTAACACCGATTCCTCGTTTGCTGGGTCGCAGTCGCAAGCTGAATCATCCTTGCACTTGAATCTTTTTAAATACTGCCCAAAGCCTCCATGTCCCGTCAGCACTTGAACGTGAATCGGTGTTAACTTAGTCTTTCTGACAACTTTGAATGCGGCATAAACGTCCGGGAAGAACAGCCTAGTCAAGGCCGCCGTTTCACCATTTTGGTATCTTTTGTTCCAAGTCTCTATAGTTGTTTGTCTGATGGAATCATTTTTTTTTTTGTTTATTATTGATCTGTTTAAAATTATATTTTTTGTTTATAGGAGAGATCACATCAAGATGATGTCGTCAAGAGTGATCCAAATGAGGGAAGCATTAAGAGCGGAACTAATAAAGTAAGTAGTATAATTCCTGCATACAAATGTCGGTCACACAGAATCAAATAAGTTACATTACGCGGCAGAAAATAATGTACATTGGCCTTTAGAATGACGTTTCGGATTTTTAGAGCGTTGACTCTGTCACTCATACCTACGTGACTTTTATCGGTCTCAACGACAGAGACAATGCTCTACTAAACTGCTACCTCTTTCTAAAGGTCGATGTACATAATTATTTGCCACATACTGTACACTATAACTTGTCCCCTGCCGTCATGTTGGCACCATTGCTTTGTTTCTTTATTCCCTTAGAACTTAGGGTTCACTATTGTGCAATTTGCAATAGTGCCAACATGATGTCAGGGGACAAGTTACAGTCTGTAGACATTAAAACAAGGCTCTCTGAGTTTTCGGTATAATAAATAAATATTTACAAACCAACAACAAATCAATAATCAAGCACACTTCTTTTATGATATGGGTAGTGATAAAGTTTTTGATATATTTGTGGAAAGTAAAAATGTCTTAATTTTTTTTTCTAGACTCGGCACCCCCGGCAACTGGGACCACATAGTGAAGCAGATAGGCCTGTTTTCCTACACAGGCCTCACACCTCGTCAGTGCGAGCATCTCATACAGGAGCACCACATATACTTGCTCGGCTCGGGCCGCATCAACATCTGCGGCCTCAACCCGACCAACGTGGAGTACGTCGCCATGGCCATTAATGACGCCATCCTCAAGTTCCCGGCTAAAGAGTAATTTTTTTTTGTCATTTTTTTTTGATTTTCTTGTTTTGGATTGTGTAAGCGACACATTTTTGAAGTATGCACTTTTGCAGCTGCGACTTGTCAATAACTTAGAACTTTTTCGGAAGGGAATCACAAACTTTACGTATTTATATTAGCTGCCAAATCGAACAGTTGTTTTGAGGCCGTTATCTTTTATTGAGGTGTCTCTGCACTGAAAGCATTTACGTTTGTTTCTTAAGATTACTTACTACTTCGCGCCTAAAAACTTGTAGCATTATCATACTAGAGTGCGTATATATCTCCTCGTCAGTGCTAACAGCTTATAAAGAGTACCACATATACTTGCTCGGCTCGGGCCGCATCAACATCTGCGACCTCAACCCGACCAACGTGGAGTACGTCGATAGGGCCATTAATGACGTCATCCTCAACTTCCCGGCTAGAGTAATTTATTTATTTTGTGTTGTGTTTCGTAAAAGCGGCTTTTTTGTTATAATTTGGAATTGGATTGTGTAAGCGGCACGATTTTGGAGTAAAACTTTTAGGCGCGATTGGTAACAACCTTTCACGGAAACCAGCCCAGAGCGAAGAAGAACCTTTCACGGAAGTAACATTCCGTCCGTATATGGCCGCCAAACAGATCATCTGTTTTGAGGCTGCCATCTTTTGGTGATATCTTGAGATATCTTTGCAGTAAACGCGAATTTATAATAAGTATTTATAAGGCTGTGCCCTCTTATTTAGAAATACGATTTAATTATTTCGGTCCGTAATCATAGTATGCCCGACTTCAGAAGTGGGAATATACTAATATATTGTATCCATCGAGCACCATATTGGCTCGATGCTTGGTCACAATCTAACCTCAATACGTGGTCAAATCAAAAATCGATTTTGGTTTATCTTCGCAATTATACTGCTATTTAAAGATTTTGCATTTATTGCTATGGCAGCTCTGAATTAGTTTGTATGGTACCGCGATAATAGCATTTAACTTAATAAATTCGAAAATGTTGCTTACACAATTCATCCTAAGTATATGGATCGGCAAATCATTTTTAACGCCATAGGATTATCTGTGCAATGGACAATTTAAACTTTTTATGAGGCGACGGATGTACGATTCTGTACTCTATGGCAAGCTTATGAAGTTGCGTCTCTATCGAAGCGGATTGGAGAGATGTGTTTTCGACGAATGAGATTATTGAGATATGACGTGATAATTATCACGCCATCTAACAATTACCTAATTGGTTGAAGGTTAATGGAGTGGAACATGAAAGTTAATGGAGACGCAGCCTTACAACTGTGTTAAAAGTTATTTGCCGGTACGATATTAAAATAAATAGTTATATTTACGCTTGTATGTCGAAATATTAATGTATAGGTCATGCTTCCAGAACAATTTTATATAGTTACATATTTTAACTCGTATTGCTACTAATAGAGGATTCCTAAATATTTCCTAACATTTTTTACAACTTTTAAGCCATTTTTTTTAAAGAATATAAATTATAATATAGTAAACAACAGTAACAGACAACGCAAGTAAACGACTGCTATAGTAAAATAAAATTACATAATATATTATCTTATTTTTAAAGAGAAATAGTTTTTCATGTGGTAACACTACCATTCTCGAACAAATTGTGTGTTCAAATAATGTGAAATAAGAGGCTTTATTGGTCTTGATATTTTCTGAGGCTTTTGGAAATCCGCTGCTTGCTTTTAACTTATACTTTTTAGCCCAGTATTAGACTAGGCCATAGACAAATACCTGTAGCACTAATAAAGAAGATTAACACTAGAGCAATTAAATCTTGGCCTAAAGGTGTCGTATCTTTTCAAGTGGGGCATAGCCTCATAGGGCAGATGTAAGCAGACCAATCAGATTATTGATAAATTAATATAAATAATTATCAAAAATCTGCCTAGGCAGTAGGCACCCTTAGATGCTATAATTTTTATTAGTATAATTTCAACACAATATGATATTATGACTTTGTACATTTTAGTGAATTGTATACAAGAAATGCCTTTACCGAGTTTGTATTTATGTTTGAATTTGAATTGTTTTAGTATATTTAAATTATAAATGTTGCAAATATAAATCTCGTTTACCAGAACATAGTTTTATTTAATCCTATGCTCATACAAATTTCACAGGGGTTATTTGAATTATCATCAATAGTTGAGTACTTAATTATGAAAAATCTCGATTGTGTGTCTTAAGAATAGAAAAACTTTGCTGTTATTTGTTCGCATGTGCGCGATTCGTGCATTGCCCAGTTGCTTAAACTTGAAGCTTGTACATTTCAGAAAAAAGGACGCACGCGCAAAACTAATTTTATTAAGCCAATTATTTACACACAAACACACTGACGGGCAGACTTAAAACTCAAACTCAAAGCAGAATGACAGATCCTGGCCCACCAATTTACACACAATATAAATGAATGATTAATGATAATAATTATCCTAGTAATTAATAACCACTTAAAAATTAAAAATTGTGATTTTAAACTTGCGGATGTTTTTATTAGTTTCCATTTAGTTTCACAATATAATAGGTAAATTTACATACAACCTAGAATCATTGTGACTTAGATTTAATAAAAAACCGCAAGTTCTAGAGGTGTTAAATCCCAAGTTTAGTTATCAGTGATGAAACAGCAACAAAATGCTCCATAAAGCATACGTGTAAACGACTTTTATATAATAAAATGGTTCACAGTTCTATAGAAATTCTGTCATTGTCCTTTTACGTATCATTTTGCGCATACAGCCTTGTGAAAAGGGTGACACTACAACTTAGAGATTTTGTACTGCAAAAGAATCATTATTGAGTTTAGAAAATAGTAATTTAAAGGAAAACCTTCAACTAAACTTATAACTTTTTGTTCACAGCGATGATTCACGAGCAAAGTTATAGCAACGGGACTATAGTGGCAACGTTCACGAGGGTGGTACGAAAAATATATTTAAGTCTGGGACAATTTGGTGTTTGGCTTTTATGTCGTCTGTTGGTTTTTTTGGGGATAAATTACCGTTTCTGTAACTTTGTTAAGATGTGTAATATTGTTGACGAATGTAATAAACTTTCAGGCCCAGAATGTTGAATAAAAAATCATATAATCATATGTAAATTCAATATCATAATATTGAATCTTAAAACAAAAACACAAGTATTGGTCTGAGACGACCAAACCCATATCTGAGTGGGGTTGTAACAAGAAAATAAAACTGTACGGAGTTGTTTGCTAAGTACCTAAGCTTTTAATTAATATACTATGCATAAATTCATACTTGGCTGCTTTTTTAGGGTTCCGTAACTCAAAAGGAAAAACGGAACTCTAATAGGATCACTTTGTTGTCTGTCGGTCTGTCAAGAAACCTACAGGGTACTTCCCGTTGACCTAGAATCATGAAATTTGGTATGTAGGTAGGTCTTGTAGCTGACATTAGGAGAAAAATCTGAAAACCGTTATTTGTGGTTATATCACAAAAAAATGTGGTCATAAACTAATAATTAAGATTTTCAATTATTTTTGAAGTAAGATAACTATATCAAGTGGGGTATCATATGAAAGGGCTTTACATGTGCATTCTAAAACAGATATTTATTTATTTTTATGCATCATGTTAATTGGAAATTGAAATTCAACATTTTGCACTTTCAAATTCAACACTATAGGAATTCAACATTCCGGGCCTGAAAGGTATCAAATAGGTTTTGTTTTTTATGGTAACAAAGTAATAAAACTTCAAATAATGTAGAATAATATCATATAATTACTTTTACTTAAAAAGTAAAAAAATAAAAAACATTCATCTAAGACTCCATGGTTTCATTATTTTCTGTGGTGGTGGCTGCTTGCGTACGGGGTCCAAAGCGGTTCATAACTGTAAACAATGAGAAAACCGGTCAAGTGCGAGTCGACGAGCGCCGTATACACGATTGTGTAGGTATTTTTTTAAATTTACATGACGGCCATTACAAAATTTTTACTATTAAATTTGTAAGGCAGCGATTACACCCGTAAGTTTTATTCACGTAAGTACCTTACGTAATTATTTGACAACGTCATTTACTAATGTAAACGTACTTAAACGAGCGTTTTCGTAAGATAATTAGGTATGTGAGTAAAACTTATAGTGCGACAAGGCTCTCTTGGCACTTGAATGACATTGACAGGGGGGCGCTGTTGAAGAACAAAGGCTTAGAATATTCAAACAAGAACAAATCCGATCCGATTTTCGCCACGCGCCATGATAGCCTTGTCACACTGAAGAGGTGTATCCACGCCCGTATTAAAGCGGCAATACACTAACCTTTTTTTTTTTTTCCGTTCGGGGAGGAGGAAAATCCTCATGGATGCCTCCGGCATGCCCGACTCCACAATGGCCTACGGACTAAAAACCTCCTCCCCCCTCCGCTCTATCTTTCAGGTAAAACCTTTGCATTGCATCTGAAAACTATACACTAACCTTGCTCGCTGATGGTCAGGTCGAGCATCTCAATGAAGCGCTCCTTGTTGTCTCCTCCCACCGCTACAGAGTACGGCGCCTCGGGACACTGCGCGGCGCACAGCACTTGGCCAACTTTACACGAGCGTTCGCTTACTTGTACTGCTTCTGAACTGTGAATAAAACAGGTTTTTTGAAGCAAAGCATCTTTACTGTCGTTTAGTATGGAGGACGACCCATAAGGCAAAAATAAATTGAACGAATGAATTGGCTGGGCAGTGCGTATTGTTGCTTATACAAATAAGTAAACAAGTTTACAATTATTATTATTATATTATTATTATTATTTATTTATTATTTAATTAGAACGGCCATAAAGCCAATAAGACTAATTAAACTACGAGTACAAACAAACATAAACATACTTACAAAAATTGTTAAAAATATAAATTTTAAAAAGCAAAATTATAAATTTTCACAAAAGTGCAAGATCTGACCCATGAGGTCAGCCCATTTGTCAGCAAATATGTCACAGCGAGGGGACTCCTTCAGCAGCGCGTTGAGCGCAGCCAAAGTGCGCGGTATGGGTGACCTGGAGCGCGCTACCGTGCGACTAAACGGACTTACGAAAAATTTGGAGCGGTAGCGGATGTTATACAATGTTTTAATATAATTAAGTAATACATCACCTGTCACCTGCACACCTCGCTGGAATGCGCGCTTCCCCACAGCAGCCCATTTTCGCCTATCCAGTACCCAAAGGGTATATAAACACTACGTTCTACCAGTACCAGTGCCAGTACCGCTGCCAACGCAAGCCATGTTGCGTGACGTCACTAAGCCAAGTTCGCAGATATTTCCGACGGATTAATTTAATTTAATTCTTTATTTAATAAGGCAACAAAGACCCATATTTTGTTAGTACACATATAATGCTTAAAAAACTATGTTAGTATATTTTGTTAGTATAATGCTTAAAAACTATGTTAGTATAAACATTTTATTATTATTTTATTTTTACAACAGCTATCCTAATAGGGCGCAAACAATTAGACTTTGGGATCACTTTCAAGCCCTCGTCCGGTCAATACTCTGCGTATTTACCGGACGAGAACTTGAATGAAATGCTGGAGAATTGGCGTATCCAGCTTTCCCGCCATCATATTCAGGATACTGTTGGAGCTCGAACGCAGCCTTGCCAGGATGGATGACGTCCTTTTCCTTATTATGGCATAGAAATCATCCGTTCGTGCTTCTGCAAACATGCCTGACGCCGAACAAAACCGCGGCAAGCCCAACAGTATCCTGAAACCATTGTTGTATTGCACCCTCTTTGAGTGTAGTTAGTCCACAGGCCCCCCGTGTAGAAGGTTTGACAGTAAGCTTTAAATAGCGTAATTTTTGCTTCCTTACTACATCGGGCGAACCTGCGGGCCAACATATTACTGAGATATGTTGTGGCCGTATGGTAATAATTAAATGCGGCAACGGTGAAAGAAGTTTATTGAGAGCCGGCTTATGATCTACTCTCGCTTATGGACTAACAATACTAATAAAGAAATCTTACACACTATTGTCTTAATCGTATTGCTTAACTACCTAACCTACATAATTTTGCATCACCTCTCTTTCAATCCGATGTGCAGGGAACCTAATTCGATATATTGAGGAGTTGCATTTTTATGTTACTTAAACTGACAATTCGTACATATTACAACTCCCCTGAAAATGTATGCGGTTACCCCTCCCCTTAAAAGAAAAAAAATGTTAGACGCTACATCGAATTAGAAGAAAAGATGATGACAATCACAAAAATAAAATCTAATGCTAAATAAAATTAAAATTATGTAAGGAAACATTTTTTTTTATCGTTACTTCCTGTGCTCAAGTGCAATTTATCTTATCTCTTACTTCGTATGGGCATACTTTCAACTTTACTTATAAATAGAAAAATCGTTATCTATTAAGTGCAAAGTCAAGGATTTAACTTATACAAAAGTTTCGAAAAAATCTCATCATAATAAAATAATCTCAAAATAGCATCATAGGTATTAGATATGTATAAGCTGAGGTATCGATTTCACAAATCGACTTCAAAAGATTCTTTGACCTATCAAATCGTCGTCATCATAAGTATACAGCTGTCGTATAGCATCGTCGTAAAACGGTAAATATAAGGTTTCTATTCTAAAACCCATAATAATACCTATTATTAAGTAAACATCTCAGGTATTCATATTTCCTGGACAGTCAAAATAAATCTCTCCTAGTCTTCATCTTCCTTTCAAGTTACTTCTTCACATAATACAAATAAATAAACAAATCAACAAACGCGGCGCGTACTCTCCTAATTAATATTTAACATAACATGCTTGCGAGCATTTTTCATAACACTTATAATCTTCATCAAACTTATTTCTTTCAATAAGTATTTCACTAACATTCAACTTTTCATAAAAATTCTAGGTCTTTCACTAACACCAGCGCGGTAGATAATGATCAAGAGTCTAGACAAATATATAGTTGAATGAGGAGGTACTAAATATGCGCAAAATATCGCGTTCAAACAAATAAATAACAATCATCTTCCTACGTCAGTATGTCTCAATCCCAAAATAAATATTGTATATTTTATACCTATAGCACTTCTACAGCCGAAGGGTGATCAAGCCTTTGGTTTGCAGAGTCCTAATTTGTCAAAGCCGGGTAAAGTCTTATATCGTCAAAACTAGCACGAAACTAGACGAAAAACGTCTGTAGGGGAAAAAATTCTCCTTATTTCATATTCATTTCCTTGTATTTGCAAATTGCATCTCGAGCAAAACCATTGTCTCGTATAACAATACAAAATGTTCGGGTACGCGTGTGTCGTTGACCACGCGATGACACCGTTGTAATTCTCTGAATTATTATATTTCGATTTTAACACCGAATATTTACGAAAGAAGTAAGTACCTACTTATTCATTTATTAATTATTATCTATTATTAGTTTAAACTATCCTACACACTATATAAAATCTTACAAATAAAGTACGAATGGAACTTATTAGTAGATAGTGGAGCAAGTATTATTTATTATTATAAAACCAATATTCACCTAACCAACGTACAAAATTTAATTATTTATCCAAAAAAAAATTACAATACCTACACATTCTACCTATTTGCCCATTACGAGAGATAAATTGCACTTACTTTAACTGTTAGCGACGCATTTTATTCATCAATTTCGTGACCGCCGTGTAGTCGCCGTCGTCGTCAGGACTGGTTTTGGTCATCAGGTCCGGAGGTCTGGAGTCTGCGCCTCTTCTTTACTGCATCTTAGTGGGCCGGGAAAACCCTGGACTCCTCGAACTGGGCCGGGAATACCCTGGACACCTCCTAGTTGTGGCCGGGATAACCCTGGACGCACGATGATACTGGGCCGATCAATGCTCGGGATCAAGCAATCAATCAAGCTTGAGATGTCTTCTGTTCATAAGCGATTCATTTTTGGGCTTATTTCTTGATGTTAGTGTTTCTTGATTTTTAATACAGGACGTGGATATTTTTTTCTTTTTGTTCTAATTGAGTCTTGAATCTTGATATTCTTTAGAAAATTGAATTGTGTAGTCTTCTTCTTGATCGGTGCCCAGCCGGTGCACGCACTTAGATTAGGCATGCACCGACTGGCAAGGGTCGCCATGAGATATGTTGTGGCCGTATGGTAATAATTAAATGCGGCAACGGTGAAAGAAGTTTATTGAGAGCCGGCTTATGATCTACTCTCGCTTATGGACTAACAATACTAATAAAGAAATCTTACACACTATTGTCTTAATCGTATTGCTTAACTACCTAACCTACATAATTTTGCATCACCTCTCTTTCAATCCGATGTGCAGGGAACCTAATTCGATATATTGAGGAGTTGCATTTTTATGTTACTTAAACTGACAATTCGTACATATTACATTACACCTTACAGCTAAGGCTCTTCGTTCTCGTTCTATGTCCGCCTGATCCTTAAGGTCCTCCGTAACATAGTGACCTAGATATTTGAACTTGGTGACACGTTTCAATAAAGTACCATTGAGCGCGATACTAGGCTCGTATTGCACTTGCTTACGGGGGGCCTTAAAGATCAGGTATTCACTTTTGGCCACGTTATATACTAACCCATGTCTAGCAGCGTACTCCTCACAGGATTGAAGCAGCTCTCTAATCGAGCCGGCCGTGGGACTCAACAACACCATGTCGTCAGCATAGCTTAGATTATTTACGCAGACGTTGTCTATCCAGCAGCCGATTGGCTTTTTGCTGAGTTCCACGATCAGCTCGTTCACGTACAGGTTGAAGAGCTTAGGCGAGGTCAACCCCCCTGCCTCACCCCGCACTCCAACCTGTACGGATCAGAGAGCTCCCTTCCCCATCGAACACTGTTTAACTGGTTTGCGTACCAAAATCGCATAATACTAAGCAACTCCGGTTGTACGCCTGCTTGCTTCATCTTTTCCCAAAGCACATCGTATGACACTAAATCAAAAGCTTTGGAAAGATCAAGGAAACAGGCGTACACCGGCGTCTTCCGACTGGTATAGTATTGGACAGTCTGCTTCAGGCTTAATATCGCGGTTTCCGTAGAAAGTCCAGGCCGAAATCCAAACTGCGCGTCATGAAATTGAAGCGTCTCGCTGAGCTTTCTGTCAATCAGACTATCCAATACCTTGGCAACTATGGTAGCAAGCGATATGGGTCTATAATTAGACCGGTCAGAAATGTCACCCGTCTTGTTTTTAACAATGGGGACCACTATAGTTCTCATCATGCTCAAAGGGATATATGTGTGACTAATACAGAGCGAGTAAAACATCGACAACACCCTTGGTAAGTGAAAGCCCGCGTATTTCAGATGTTCGATGCTGAGGCTGTCGTGTCCAGGTGATTTTCCCCTGGTCATTTTGTTTATCATTTCTGAGACTTGCTTAGCTGAGAAACGCATTAGCTCCTTGTCACCACATACCTCACCATCAACCACCCCCCTCGACGGCCCCAGCGGTGATGAGACCTTAAAGTGATCCCGAAACATATTCGCGATCTCTTTTTGCGTGGCACAGCCCGCAACACTCACCGGTAAGCTCGGTCGAACATTCAGTTTGTTGGTTGCTTTCCAAAATTTAGAAAAATCTTTAGCTTTTCTGTGAGACGCGATTATGTCCATTCTTATCTCGTCTTGGTGATTTTGACACCACCTTAACCTACTTTTAAAGATTTTTCGAGACTCGCACATCTCATCCCAAATTCTGCCAGATCTAGGTTTACTGTGTAACAACCAATTTTGATACTTCGACCGAGCCTCAAGGTGAGCATCCCGCACGTGTTTATTCCACCCCACCACACGGTCTTTTTTGCGTGTATTATAGCCCCCATATGTCACAGTGGCGGCGAGGGAAAGGATGCCAACTATATCTTCATACATACTGTCTAGCCCCTGCCTGTGTCTCGGATCAGCGCATATTTTTCCATCACACGATACAAAAAGCTCGGGAAAACATATGCCCCTGAACCTACTATTACATTCGCCATGATACCTATTGATCTGTTCGTCCGTTCTATGACCCCATAATATTTTATTAGGTACGTTGTCATCCACATATATTTTTGTGACGACTAAGTTGAGATCACACTCTATGATGAGTGGCAGTATTGTACGATACGTACGTACGAAACTCCGCTTCTGTCAGGTGTCCCAGCTGTCCCTGCTGTCTGCTGCCTAAGTGACTATTTTCATCGTATCATTATAAAATCTATGAGATGTCCTAATAATGGAAAAGCTTTATAAAATTACCTCGATATATCCCAAGTTTTCAACATCTGGTCGGAGCTAACGGTTATCATCAATCCAGGAACTTTCTCGCTCAAAATGAGACCTACAATAAAAAATAAACAGAACACATAAGTAAACGGATTTTTTGTAAATACGTAGTACGAAAGCAACTTACAAGTGTAAACCTTCGATTTCGTAAAACCTGCATCAATCATTATTACAATCTCAATTGTAGTGATTGGCTGAATTTGTGCGTTTCTTGTTGCAACAATGCATTGTAGCCAATAGTGAGCGAGCGTCATCCAATCAGAAGTGATTGCGATCGTGAAATTGTAGCTGTCATTCTACCTACTGTTTGGTAAATTATAGTTTTGTGTGAGCAAGCTATAACAAGCGTCCAAGACGCGCCAAGTTGTTCCCAATATTTGTAAAACAAATAAAAAAAGTGAAATTTTAAAAATTAGTTGTAAAATCCATTATATAATTTTACTAGCTTATGCTCGCGACTTCGTCCGCGTGGACCACACAAATTTCAAACCCCCATTTGACCCACTTAGGGGTGGAATTTCGAAAAATCCTTTCTTAGTGGCTACCCACTCTTTACAAAGAACGCATCCTCCAAACTTCATGTCTCTAGGACCAGCGGTTTAGGCTGCGCGTTGATATATAAGTCAGTCAGTCAGTCAGGACTTTGAATTTTATATATACAGATAAACTGAAATTAACATTTTTCAATTGCTTATTGCTAATACTATCTTGTTTATATACATATAGTTAGATCTTTTCTCGCTTGGTGTAAAATACAATATTTTAGTAAGCGCCCAAAACGCGGCGTACTGGCTGCGCATTTCGGGCGCCTGTTATAAGTATAACACATTCTAGCCCTAACATGAAGTGAAAATACTGTGTACAGTACGCAGCAGAAAGTAATGTACATCGGCCATTAGAATGACATTTCGGCTCTGTAGAACGTTGTCTCTATCACTCACACCTATATGACGTTTTGTCGCTCTCAACGTCAGAGACAATGCTCTACAAATCTGCTATCTCCTTCTAAAGGTCGATGTACATTACTTTCTGGCGCGTACTGTAAGCTGTATTACCTGTGACCTCTTTGTCGTGTGCGCTAATAGTCCAGAGCGGTTCGTCTTGCCGGCAGTCCACGTACGCCACTTTGCCTTCGTTATTACTCATCTGATAGAAAGAAAAGGTGTTTCACCCGTGGGAACTCTTTGAATTTTCGGGATAAAAGTAGTCTATGTCCGTGTCTGGGATATTTAGGTTTCTTCACCCGTTTTGAATTTCCGGGATAAAAAGTAGTCTATGCCCGTCTCTGGGATATTTCTGTACCATGTTAATATCTGTTAAACGGATGGGCCGTGAGAACGACATGGACATAATTTCGCATTTATAATACTAGTATGGATAGCATGGATTTGAACAAGACGTCTTAGAGTCATATTGTGGCTAATTCCATTGTACACAATCTCTAAACTAAACTAAAATGGCACGTCTAAATCTATTGCTATCCCTTTCATAATATTGCTTGCGAAAAAGGATGGCACTAAATTTAGACCTGTTAATTTAGTTTAGTTTAGAGATTGTGTACAAGAGAATCGGCCCCATTGGGGATAGACTAGCTTATGCTCGCGACTTCGTCCGCATGGACTACACAAATTTCAAACCCCTATTTCACCCCCTTGGGGATTGAATTTTCAAAAATCCTTTCTTAGCGGATGCCTACGTCATAATAGCTATCTGTATGCCGAATATCAGCGCGATCCGTCCAGTAGTTTGAGCTATGCGTTGATAGATCAGTCAGTCAGTTAGTCACTTTTTCCTTTTATATATTTAGATTTAAGTAAACTAAGCTTTTTGTAGTAAAACTTCTTTACACGCGACCTGAGAGTAACTCAGATATTTTTTTCGAACGCTACGCTATAGAGATCTTTGCCTAAAGCGAAGTTCTATAGAGTGTATTTTGAGTTTGCTCAGACTTACTTAACATAAATCTGTTTCGCTTTAGCTGTCTTAGGTCTGAGCAAAGTCAAAGAACGCTTTATATATGTCATCTTAAGATGGCAGTGGGGTAATCTGAAACGGGATTAATATGTAGTAAGGCCACTCACAGCGAAGCAGAAAGGGTTCCGTGTGTCCCACACCACTCGCTCGATCTCGGGCAGCAGGCTCCACGCCTTGTACGTGTCGGCGGCGCGACAGTCGCAAACGCGCGCGCGACCGTCGCACGCGCCCGACAGAAGCGTCTGCGCCTCCAGCGGGTGAAACGTTAGGGATTGCACCTAATTGAAATAAAGATTACTGGATGATGCCCTAGAAAGCGCATTCTTGGGAGGACTCCCCCCCCCCACTAGGAGGTCAGACTACATCAAACGAGTCGCAGGGAGCTTTTGGGTCAATGGAGCGCGTCAGGCTCGCGCAACGAGGGTTCCGTACTACAGTCGTATTTTTTCGACATTTTGCATGATGCAAAAACTACGATGCATAAAAATAAATAAAAATCTGTTTTAGAATGCACAGGTGAAGCTCTTTCATATGGTACCCCACTTGATATAGTTATCTTACCTCGAAAATATTAATTATTAGTTCATGACCACAATTTTTTTTTTCTGTGATGTTACCACAAATTCACGGTTTTCAGATTTTTCCCCGAATGTCTGCTATAAGACCTACTTACCTGACAAAAATTCATGATTCTAGGTCAACGGGAAGTACCCTGTAGGTTTCTTGACAGTCCGACAGACAGACAGACAGACAACAAAGTGATCCTATAAGGGTTCCGTTTTTCCTTTTGAGGTACGGAATGCTAAAAACCGATAGACGTTAGACGTCCTAAGTTGCTAGAATGGTTCACTTGCACCGGAAAGGAAAGCGCAACGTTGGAAGATCCCCCCACTAAGTGGACAGACAACATCAAATGACTCGCAGGGAGCCGCTCAATTCAGGCGGGCAGCGCCAGATCGTGGCGTGTGGAAGTCCCTACAAGAGACCTATAACCAGCAGTGAACGAGTATTGGTTGATGATGATGAATACTAACCTTGTCTTCGAAGTAGTCTAGCTTGGTATGTGGTGTGCACTGGTCCAAGTCCCACAGCAGCACTGTGTTGTCTGCGGAGCCACTGGCTATCACATGCCTACAACAAAAATTTTTAAAAATTCACTTATGAGTAGAACATTTAAGGAGGATTTTAACTTATCTGACCGATACAGATCAGTTGTTATGTGAATCTGAGATGATATTTTTTAGGATTTCGTACCCGAAAGTTGCCAATGGGACCCTATTACTAAGACTCTGCTGTCCGTCCGTCCATCTGTCTGTCAGCGGGCTGTATCTCGTGATCCGCAATAGTTTTTATTCCCACAGAATATGAATTTCTATTGCTGCTAGAACGACAAATACTAAAAATTTCAAAATGGCCGCCATGAAATTTTTTTTTTAATAATAATAATAAATAATAATAATAACTAACTAATTAATTACAACTTTACTACTTGGCTTAAAATTACCCTCGACCCCCAAACTAGGTTAACCCGTGTCATGGGTTTACTTCTTGGGTTATTGGGTTTAATTAGGAGTGTTACTTCTTGTACGATGGTACGGAACTCTTCGTGTACGAGTCCGATTCTCATTTGATCGATTTTATAAAAAAAAATTGAAGGTTCGAATGCTAATCAACAAGTACCTACAGGATTGCAAAACAAGTAGGCAAAACAAAGGAAAGGCATTCCAAACCAGTAGTAGATGCATCCGACTATTCGAAAGTACTTGTAAAAGTTTAATCGAATAAAAAAGATTCTTATTTTATTTTATTTTAGTAGTCCAATCTGAAGTTGTATTTGGATAAACTCGTAAAAACTTACGTAAAATTCCTGTTCCAAGACAGATCTAGAACAGCATCCTTGTGTCCCACGCGTTTGATCTTCTTCTTCTTGTGCGGCTTCTGCCCCAGCTTGAACGCTGGCTCCAGACAGTTCTCGATGTCGAGGTCCCATACCTGGATCACTGGGTCCATACCTCCCAGGGCACATAGGTTACCTACGAAACAAGAGTTTCTGTGTGTTTGGATCATTGAAAGAAGTGTTTCAAACGCAGCCCGAAAAATATCAGCCAAAAAGCTTATTTCAAATTACTCAAATTTTTAGACTTATTGCTTGGCTGTTAAGTTTTATTTTAGAACTAGCTTTATGCTCGCGACTTCATCCGCATGGACCACACAAATTTAAAACCACTATTTCACCCCCTTAGGGGTTGAGTTTTCAAAAATTCTTTCTTAGCGGGCCTACGTCATAATAGCTATCTGCATGCCAAATTTCAGGCTGATCCGTCCAGTAGTTTGAACTGTGCGTTGATAGATCAGTCAGTTAGTCAGTCAGTCACCTTTTCCTTTTATATATTTAGATAAATATTTTTGCTGTCATTTGAAAAATTCGAATATTTGAAATTTATTGTCGACGACAAGAGGTCTTCAATATAATTATTTTGCAATCGTTATTTAAACTTTATGTTCAAGTGTTAAGGTTTATAATAAACTGAAGTTGTTGATATTTTAAACTTTTTTCTACAATTCATAATAAGAAACATACATGTGTATATATATATATATATATGTGTATATGTGTGCAAACCAGGCCACTTAAGCGATGTGAATTCGTTTGTTAGCCCTCGTCTATACATACTAATAAGTCAATGGTTTGGATAAAAGCAGGCGTTACTTGCGGAAGTCCATGGTACAGAAGTCCATGATAAAAGAGTGTAGATTTGACTCACAGCTCGCTCCAGCAATGCGCAAAAAGGGGTATGGGTTTAATAAAAAACTGTCATACCCGTTCTAAGTTCATCTGCATCATCACTTACCACCAGGTGAGATAGCAGTCAAGGGCGAACTTGTAACTGAATAAAAAGTGCGAGTCAGACTCTCGCACCGAGGGTTCCGTACGCAGGTTTCTTTTCGACATTTTGCATGATAAATCGAAAACTATTATGTATAAAAATAAATAAAAATCTGTTTTACAACGTAAAAGTAAAGCCCTTTCATATGAAACCCCACTTGGTACAGTTATCTTACTTCTTACCTATTTTGAATAAACCATTTGACTTTTGACTTTTGGCTCTTCATAGTGTATTTGATGATTCAAAGTACTTGTGAACCTTTATCTGAATAAAAAACTTTCTATTCCTTTCTATTTCTAATCTGTTTTATACATCTGAAATATAATGAGCTCACCAGGTTGTGGGTCGGAAGGGTCATGGCTCAACCACTCGATGCAGAGTGGAAACCACGGCAAGATGATATCATGGTGCACATAAAATGATCCTTCTTCCTTGTTGTAAACTGAAACAAAAAAAATTAAACTGAAAGAAACTTATAGAATGTTGAAGAATGTCATAAAATAATACTGATTAAATGCCTAAGTGTGTAAGACGATTTCATCGTTATCGTAATCGTCAACAAATTCTGCCCTTTGATTGGCTGTGAAAAACAGCGAATCTACCAATCAAAGGGCAGAATTTTGTTGATGATTACGATAACGATGAATAAGTTTTTCTTACACAATCGGGGGGCAGGTATTAGTCAGTAAATCATTACTCTCATTAAAATAGGAGGATAGAAAATGGATGATGGATGATGACACAGGGATGGATCAACAAATTCCTGAAAAACCAGCAACACATTGGCAGTTTCTCTGATGCTACAAATGATGAACATTTGTAGGTAGCGGCGGTAATCATTGCTCGGTGCTTGCATCGGTGCTCGTTCACTCACTACTTATTATAAAGAAAAGCTTACTATAAACTTCAAGTATACTGGCATCAGCCTCCACATGTCCCACTAGCAGCAGGTTGTCATCAGGCTTGATGATGTCATCTTCTTCATCACTGTCTGGACCCTCTGTCTAAGTCATTGGAAGATTATTACTGTTTAGTACCGGCCCCAACTCATGTGTGTAAAAAGTTACAATAAAATTCCTGACCATATAAAACAATAGACAGTAATATAGAGTTCATAAAATCATTTTTTTTGAACTTTTCTAATAAACGAAACATATTATAAAGTAAGCGACTTTTTTAAAAATCAATGTGGCATATCTCCTCCCTAAGCCTAAAATTGCTGCCACAATATTATTATAATGTGGTCTGTGATATAAATTTGTGTAATGGCTCTAAAACATAACAAAACAATACTTTTGACTCACTCTAATTTGTACATTATCACCTAAGTCAACATTTGGCAGTGTTGCTATTGTGCCTATACCAATGGGATTATCTGGAATGGAAAGAGCAAGAAAATTAAATTACAAGTAAAATATATAGAAATTATTTTAAAAGCTTAGCAATTTTTTATTTTAACTTCAAAACTTTAAAAGAGTACTTTGTAAAAGAGAAGAATTTGTTTTGTAACATCCTCCCAAAAAAGGTGCGGGCATCCACCTCAATTATCATGTAAATTAATTTTTTTTTTGTGTAATTTCAACTCTGTTTGCATTGGAAAGTCAAATGTCATCAGTAAAAGCTTACTTGATTCCTCCTGGTCGTAATTCTCAAAATTGAACTCATCATTGGGGTCAGCGGGCGGTGGTCTTGCATTGCTGACATTCTCCCCTTCTTCATCACTCTGGTCATCACCTTGTTCTGCGATCCTACAAAGACATTCATAATCATCATCAATCCATCACCAGCCCACTACTGAGCATGGGTCTTCCTCAGAATGAGAAGAGTTTAGGACATGGTCTACCATTCTGCCCAAGTGCAGAATGGCAATAATTCTGGCCAAGTGCAGAGTCAGACTAGCAGACTTCACATATCTTTTTGAGAATACTATGGAAAACTTGGGCAACAAGTTTCCATAAAATGCTCTTTTAAGTGCTTAAAACATACATAACAGTGAAAAGTCAAAGGTGGATTGTATCCCAGTCCCTCCACCTGGGATGCTGATGTCTTAACTCTTAACCATTAGGCAATCATGAGTGTGGTTACAACAATACAATTCAGGCTACATAAGTGAGGACAATTTGCACAATCAGGACAAGCTGGCTAAATAGGCACATAGTTCGTACAACCAATAGACGTTGGGTTCCCAAGGTGCTGGAATGGCGACCTCACACCGGAAGACGCAGTGTTGGAAGACCCGTCACTAGGTGGACGGACGACATCAGACGAGTCGCAGGGAGCCGCTGGATCCAGGCGGCGCAAGACCATGGCGTGTGACCCTACAAGAGACCTATGTCCAGCAGTCGACGTCTATTGGTTGATGATGATGATAAAGAAATAGGCACCCACCTTAGCTCATCCTCTGTCTGTTTGATAATATTTGCCAACTCTTCTTCAGTTAATTCAATCTGAAACACATAAAAATAGGCAAATTTAAGGAAAAAAACTTTTCTTTATTATAAATCAAACTAGTAACTAGAAAAGAATCTAGAACTTGACACTTTGCAAGGAGTTCTGTCTAGAGCAAAACCGCAGCTAAGGATTTTCCGTTTCACCTGGGGAAACTGGTAGTAATACAGCACTGTGATTACTGTGGGTGGTTATTGTGATGAACCATGAATTCTTAAGGGAATATTTACCACAGGTTAAGTTAAAGTCCTAAATAAGTGGGACTTCTATACTTTAAAAAATTATTTACCTTTTCTGGCACCGCTTTCGCAACTCCACGCCTCACAAAATGCATGCATGATACAAGGCTTACATTTGGTGTACTTCCTTCTTCCATTTTGCAGTATGAAAATTACAAAACATGAAACAAGAGGTTATTTTTCATTATTTTCCATATATACCATATAAAAACTATTTTGTTTTCAAATTCCACATTTCTTTGACAGTTGACAGTCACACAGACAGAAATCGTAAATAGACCATATATGGACTTTTTACATAGCTCTGGATTCTAGTTTTTTGTGGTCACGGATAAAGCCACAGAACAAAACCATCAAAAATCACAGACGATTAACTAAAAATGCAATAGAGATATGAAAAAGATTAAAAAAATACCACACCACCACCACGGTGAGCATAGACAAAAATCTTTTTGTCTTTCCCTATTTTGTTCAATGTAAGGAAACGAAGCAGTTTTTGCAATATATTTCATAAATTATTAATAAATTGTCTCAGTACTCTCAATTAACAATTTTAGTGAGTTTTGTTTTGTTTTCGTATATATTTAAATGTATGAAAGTAGTTAATATTTTTTCGTTTCTTTATATTTTTTAGGATACAGTTTGTGCGATAAAGTGGTAACTAATATTTTGATTACGGTATTAATTATTTATCTAAGTGATAGGAAAGGAATGTTTCTTGCAATAAATAGCGTAGTAAATGGTAGTAAATATGAAATAGCTTGAAACAGGTATTAGTTATATTTTAGATGCACTAAAAAATAGGTAATTTTAATGTATCTAAATCTTTTGTCTGTGGTTTATGTCAAAAAGGCATCAAAAAGGTCAAAAATCTTTATAAAATGTCAAGCACATCAAACTCAGTGCATTATCATGGATTTTAGATGTTTTTATTTTTTAATAAATTGTGAATTAATTAAACAATGATGTGTGGTTGGCAGTGATCTATGATGGGTGAACATGAGTTTAATGCAAACAATAGCGAAAATGAAGTAACCATTTTAGAATGCCGCGCATGTTTGCATATTATGAGCCCGAACGCTATTTTGTTCAATATTTTCGAACAGTGGACTCCGCCTTGGGATGGAATGGAGAATACCATCGTTGAAGACTTGGAGAAGCTTACTAATGTGAAGGTAAGACAAGTTTTACTACTGTTTAGCTTAGTACAATTTTCGCAGGTATCTGTCTGAAATCTGTAACTTTTTGAAAATGAAACTCAGCCTATGTCACTCAGAAATAATGTAGCTTTCTACTGGTGAAAGAATTTTCAAAATCGGTTCAGTAGTTTCAGAGATTACTTCATACAAATAACTTACAAACACCCCTTTATAATCATAATAATGTGAAAGTGTGGATGTTTGGGTGCTTGTTACTCAATTACGCAAAAACGGCTGAACGGATTTGGATGAAATTTGGAATTGAGATAGATTATACCCTGGAATAACACATAGGCTACTTTTTATCCCAGAAAATCAAGAAGTTCCTGCGGGATTTTGAAAAATGTAAATCCATGTGGACAAAGTGGTGGGCATCAGCTAGTATTAGTATATATTTTTTATGAACGCTGCCTGCTGGTACGGGAAATAATAAACAATTGTTGACAACTGTGAGACTTGTGGTTTTTTAAAATTGGGAATCTATAAAAATGTCAAAATTTTCATAAGATAAAGTTTATCTTGTTTACTTTTTAAAATAGCACATTGCTTCAAAATTTTGCGTACATTCGGTACATTGCATGTATGGGTTTGTGTATGTGTGTGTCTGTACACACACACACCGAAATACGCGCTCATACACACTCTAAAGTAAAAATATTAATCATTGCCATTGCATATCTGGGAAGAGACTGACCCCCATGACACGGGTTAACCTAGTTTGGCGGTTGAGGGTAATTTTAAGCAAAGTTGTAATTGGAACAAATAAAGACTTATTATTATTATTGCTCGTACATTGCTCTAGTGTATAAAGCATGCCCATTTGCTCACATACACCCATCATCCTGATGCACAAAAAAGTATTACCATATTCAAATGCTAGACAAGCTGGTTTTTTGTCTGTTATTAGTTTCACTTACAACTTACTATTTATTTATTTTATTTTTATTTTTCATGTTGTTACCAAAATTGTAGTTACAAAGTTATAAATTTAAGTTACATTGGAAATACTTATCTCTATCTTTCTTCCATTCAAGGTTGTGAGTAAGGCATATTAATATGGTTGAATTTCTGACAAAATGTTTTGTGAATAATAAAAAAAAGATGCTACCAAATTTTTCAGGTTAAGCAATCAGATAAGCATTCAAAAGTAATATGCAGGACATGCTATGAGCTGTTATACAGCGCTTGCAACTTTGCAACAGTTGTGAAAAGTAGTGACCAAATACTTCAACAGAGGTAAACAAAACTTCTTTATAACACCATCACAATAAGGCATGCTGTTAAAGAATGTCTATTTGAGAAAATTCTGCTGTGTAACTCAAAACACTCCTTACTAAACCCTGCAAATTGTAAGCATATTGCCGAGTTGAATGTCCACTTAAGATGTTCAGAGTCTGAAGTGGACATCTACTATGTTAGTAATATCTTATACCACATAAAAATTAATCCCTATTTTTTCCCTTGGTCATGTCATAACATGAGAACCAATTTTGCCAAAAAGTTAATCTGATTAATAATTAAAAAAGTTGATTGCGATTAAGGATTAAAATCAATTAATCTTAATCGAAATTTTCATGATTAATTAATTTTAGTCGTTAATCGCGATTTAAAATATATTATTTAACTTATATTGTTGTAAAAGCACCACAATCATTTTTAACCGACTTTCAAAAAAGGAGGCGGTCCTGAATTTAGCGCGCATGTTTTTTTCCTACGTATGTACATCGATGTACTAAACTACTTGTATTACAGATACCCTCTTGAACAAGAAATAGATAAAGCTTGGCCTAAACCAATACAAATAGACAAATCCTTTAACAGTTCCGTGCAAGATGGCTCTATGAATGTTGAAATCAAGCAGGAAGCATTGTCCGACAATGAAAATGATGATAATGGCAGTATATATGAGAATGGGGATGAGTATGCTAAGCTTGATATTAAGGTGGAACCGGAGGAAATGATTCAGCAGCAACCGTCAGAACAGTTTACTATCAATGGTAATTTTATATTTTAACTATCTTTTTCCAGCCACTATAATAATGATCTAAATATAATAGGAAAAGGTGACTGACTGACTGATCTATCAACGCACAGCTCAAACTACTGGACAGATCAGGCTGAAATTTGGCATGCAGATAGCTATTATGACGTAGGCATCCGCTAAGAAAGGATTTTTGCAAATTCAACCCCTAAGGGGGTGAAATAGGGGTTTGAAATTTGTGTAGTCCACGCGGACGAAGCCGCGAGCATAAGCTAGTAAATAAAAAATCATTTATTGTTTCACCAAATTTTACAGCCAAAATTAGGTTAAACCACTGATGCCTAAAATAAGTTGTATACCCATGTTATAGACATCGTCGGATTTATATTTTTTAGATTTTGACATTTCATTTTTATTCGTTATCTCCTAGTTCTATCAATTTTTAATCATGTTTGAATAACATATTTAAACCCTAAACCACTTGTTTTTATAATATAATATTATACGTTCGGAAAAGCAATGTATATTGTATAATGCAACAAATGAATTTTAACTTTTGACTTTTAAAGTTCGTTTTGGAATTTCTCAAAACCATTTATTAACAGGGGTATATGTCATAGAGATAACTTACATGCATAAGTTTTAAGTTTTTTAATCCAGTGATATGAGTTGTACATTGATATGTCAGTCGATCAGTTTATTTTTTTATATAATGTATAGATTTCAACTAATTATTCTCATACTTTGATACACAAACTTTTTATTAATTAAATTATGTAGTAAAAGAGGAGTTTTATTGCAGTTTTTTTAAATTCATCTTAATAGTGTCATTTGTTGTTTTGAGATGTTATTCCACAATTCTTTTTTTGCTATTGCTATGTGTTGACTTTGTTCCCCTATTCTAAACTTCGGATTAAGGAAAATCGTAAAATTAAAATCTGTTTTTAAGTTAAGTAATGTGAAAAAAGTAATAGGTAGTGCAAAAACCAACAGAAGGACAAGGTAAGTAGGTATTTTTTTAATTTAAAATGATAATGTTAAGTTTTTAACTCTAAAGGTTTTTGGTTGTATTGTTCTTTAGTAAAATAAGTATATAATAAAACTTTATCTTCCGGTACCTCGGTTCGATCTTCCAAAACGACGGTAATATTGACCGAGACGTGAACAATAGAATGAATGCGGGATGGATGAAATGGCGACAGGTCTCAGGTATTACATGCGACCCGCAAATGCCCCTTAAACTTAAGGGGAAAATCTAAAAAACAGTCGTTAGACTTGTCACATTGTAGGGTTCAGAATGTTGGGCGGTAAAAAGGGACGGATGAGAGGAGAGTACATGCGACTGAAATGCGAATGTTGAGATGGATGTGTGGTGTGACAAGGATGGATAAGATAAGGAATGAATATATAAGGGGTAGTTTGAAAGTAGCGCCAGTGGTAGAAAAGATGAGGGGTAATAGGCTGGCATGGTATGGGCATATAATGCGGAGGGAAGAAAGCCATGTCACTAGAAGAATGTTAAGTATGCATGTGGAAGGAAAAAAGAGGAGAGGACGACCAAAGAAAAGGTGGATGGATTGCGTGAAAGAGGATATGCGTGAAAAAGAGGTGGATAATACGTTGACGAATGACAGGAATGAGTGGAAGAAGAAGACATGTTGTGCCGACCCCACGTAGCGTGGGATAAGGTAAGGAAGAAGAAGAATAAAACTTTATCTTGTAATCAGAAAACATTTCTTGTATTTTGAGTTATATGACATTATTCTTTGTATGTATTTTTTTTTGTAATAGTTGGAATTTATGAATTGAAATATAGTGCTTATTTTCATTTCAGAGATTCCAGTGAGGTCTTGTTCAAGATTAAGTAACCCAGATCACAGTAATGACGATGTTTCAATCCATTCACAATCAAAAGCAAATGTGAAAGAAATTTATGTGAAACAAAAAGGTTCATTCAATTTACATTATGAAACATGTTCTGTTAATGAAGGCGATGATAAGCTGTTACAAACGTTGTCTTTCTTGTCAAAAAATATGGAATCTCAACCAGAACAGGTGAAATGCAAAGGAGCTATGAATGCATATAAAACGGCAAAGATTCTACGCAACTCTGGAAAGCGATATATATCAAGTTCCAAATCGAAAAAACTCGTTTCAGAAAGAACATTAAAACCCCCATGCGGCATAAATTGTCGCTTAAAATGCTCAGAAAAAATGACTCAGAATGATAGACAAAAGATATTAAAAAATTATTGGAATATGGGCAATTTGACTCAACAACGTATTTTTATTAAAAATAATATGACTATCATTAAACCTAAATACCAATACAAAAAAATAGACAGCCAACGCCAGCCAAACAATGCTTACTACCTTTCTGTGGATGGCAAGAGAATCAGAGTTTGTAAGTTATTCTTTAAAAATACTTTGGCGATCAATGACAGTCCAATAACAACTGTTCATAAAAAGCTTAAAGATGGTGATGATTTTGGAGACAAAAGAGGCAAGCATGGAAATCATCGTCGAAAGGCATTGAAATCCACGCACAACAGACGGAAACGTTTAAGTGCGGAAACCAGTCCAGAGAGAGAAGAGAGGCATTGAAATCGTTATTTTAATCCATCATTGGCCCACACCGAGCAAAGGTCTCTCAGATGGGAGGGGTTTAAGGACATTGTCCACCATGCTGGCTCAGTACGGATTGGTAGATTTCACACATCTTCTTCTTTTCTTCTCTATGGCTCTTTGTACTGCGGTTTTCACACATCTTTGAGAACATTATAATGAACTCTATATAATATAATGAAATAATATAAGAGCCTCGATAGCACAATTAAAGGAGCGGACTGAAAACCATAGCCACCACCACCACACACTATTGTCGTACCTACTCCTAGCACAAGTTTTACACTTAATTTGAGGGGAAAGGGGAATATAGTCAGCAATTAACTTGGCTAATATTCTTTAAAAAAAAACTCTCAGGCATGCAAGTTTCCTCACGATGTCACGGTTCAAGATAGTTATCAAACTTGTAACAAGGTGTATAAAACCTCGAAGCTTCACCTACACTAGCACGACTAGGTGTGTGACATGGGCCGTCGTGGCAGGGTGGAAAAGAGTTTGAAATATAATATTTTTAATCTTTGATTCACTTCACCCTCAATCACAACTCATTGATTGAACTGACCCCTGATTGATCGTGTAATGGCCGCCTAACATACATATTATTAAGTAGTAACCACAAGTAACATTTAAGCTTAACAATAACATTGTTTATTAGTTAGTTCAGTGGAGTGTACGTATTTTAGTTTTTTTTTTCAATGTTATGTACTAAGAAAACATAATTTGTTACTATTTTTGTGCTATACTACTATTATTATTGTACTATATTGTTAGATGTTATGGTAATAGAAAAAATCTTTTCTAAAATTATAAATATTGATTTATCATAATTGCGTTTTATTTCACTTCTTCTTCGACTTAGCGTTTTCACACCTAGGCGTGGTCCGCTTTCCTACATTTTGCTGCCCACATTGCCCAGTAAAACTGTTTTATTTCACAATAAACTCAAAATCTTTGATGTACAATTACTAAAATCTATTAGTATGCTTTCATACCAAAATAGTATGAAAATAAAATAGATTTTGGTTTCTTATTAAATAAAATAGTGTCTTAAAACTAAATACTTAACTCTTTTCTGTGTTATTGTTTATTTGGTAAAAAATGTGTGGTTTTTGTTTAAGGGTCATTACCATTCAATGCATTTGACGCTGAAATTATGACACATTTAACAAATGGAACTAGTGGAGAGGTGAGAAATTAACTTAATTATTTTAAAAAAACAAAATACTACAGTAAGAACTAGTATATACATAAAAAAATAGATTAAAAAAGTTCAATTCAGCAAAAAAATTATACTAAAACAAAAGATAAGATCTAATGTTTTTCACAAAACCGTAAAGCTCAAATATAACGTTTTCGATTCCTTGAAAAATGTTTATTCTAAATTGAATTATTGTATATTATTGTACCGACAGAACAAGTGAAAAAGAAAGCGCTGCTAATTTTGTTTTGTCCAGCAACTTTTCGGTCATCATTAAATTAAATTATTTTAATATAAAATTATATTACCAAACTACCAATTTTTTGCAGTACTTATTAACGAAAATTAAAGAGGAACCGTTAAGTGAAGAGGTCATAGAACCAATGCATGCTGATCTTCCACTGGTGTGTTTACTGTGTGCTAAAGACTTCAACTGTATTACTGGCCTAAAGGTAAGATCTTATACAAATGAGGACATATAACCAATGTATGCTGATCTTCCACAGGTGTGTTTACGGTGTGCTAAATACTTCAACTGTATTACTGGCCTAAAGGTAAGATCTCATACAAAAGAGGACATAGAACCAATGCATGCTGTCTTCCACTGGTGTGTTTACTGTGTGCTAAATACTTCAACGGTATTACTGGCCTAAAGGTAAGTGCAAACATTTTGAGAACTCACTTGCCAATTATTTGCTCTGTGTCAACTGTCATTTTAAAAGTACGATTTTAGTCCCTTTCTTAAGGGTGAAACGTAATTTTGACATGATAAATGACACATAGAGAAAATATGCCAGTGAGTTTTCAAACGCATTATATGCTGCTTTCCACTTCTCTAGGCCTCTAAAAGTTCTATAATGCTGTCAAGATAAATGATATCTGTTGGTGTATACAAATGTATCATTTTGTTTTAGGCGCATGTGATCGCCCAACATTCATACAAATCGGTAAAGAGAAAGAACAATAATTGCATATCGCCCGAGAGGAACAAAAGTAACTATGTTTGTCCTATCTGTAGACGAAGTAAGTGATTTAGTGCATGGTATGGTAATATTATATTTATTATTATTATGTAGCTTTATTCTTAATATATAATATTATTTAAACCCTTATGTAAAGAAAATTAGAACGAATCCCAATAATGTCGCAAAATTTTACTATTATTCATTACTTTTTGTTTGAAGTACTTAATAATTTACTGTATTTATGAAGTAATTCCAACAAAAATCTTTGAACATACAACAGCCTACAATCTAAAAGTAAACTCTTAATACAGAACTATTATTATTTACTAGATAATTCCCACGCCTTACTCCGCGTACATTTAGCTTTATTAAAATCCCGTTCGAACTCTTTTGACTTTGTTGAGTACGCAAAAATGGTCGCCCGACCTGTTTTTAGTGGACGCCTTGCTTAAAATCATATATAAGTCCCGCATTTGCTATTTCGCTGGAACTATGTCTCATTAACATCGAAATGACGTCATTTTGACGTCAGCCGAAATAAAAATACCATCAGCTCGAAACTTAAGTCTAGTGCTGACGTCACAAAAATGGCGGCCACAAGCATTAGCAATTTGCGGGGCTTTTATTAAGGCTGAGATCTATAGAGCCTATACTTTGACTCTGCTCAGACGTAAGTTTCAGTTAAAACGAGACCGATTTCTGCCAGTGATATAACGCTGTCTCGTTTTAACAGTGTCTGAAGTCTGAGCAAAGTCAAACTGCGCCTTATAGATCTCACTACAGACATAACGTTAATAAACCAATGAATCCGAGAAAGTCAGTAAAACATTGTTGTTATTTATTTATTTGTAACTTTTTTTTTGTAGATTTCACAACATCCACAGACCTTATGGTACATGAAACGTGTCACAACAAGAGCATATGTTACGGATGCAATGAGTGTTTTGACACTTTCGAACTGTTGACTAAGCACAGTCAGACATGCAAAGCTATCGCTAGTCAGGAAGTCAAGAAGTTGAAGACTTTGGATGATGTTTTAAGGTATGTTCTAGTATTTTTCTAGTCTGTTTTGTGCAGTAGCAACTATTTTCTTAGGGAAAAGTGTATTATTCAATGTGATATTATTGAACTAGCTGATGCTCGCCACTTCGACTTATTTTGGTGAAACAATAAATTATTTATTTATTATTTATTTATTCGTTCGCGTGGATTTAGTTTTTTTAAGATCCTGGGGGAACTCTTTTATTTTCTGGGATAAAAAGTACCCTATGTCACTCTCCAGGTCTTTAACTTAACCCATGCAAAAAATCACGTCGATCCGTTGCTCCGTTGCGACGTGATTGAAGGACAAACCAATAAATCAACAAACAAACACACTTTCACTTTTCAATATGGGTATTGGGTAGTGCTATGAAATTATTGATATTACATATTTTTAAGACATCATTGCTGTATGTGACATTTTTGAACATAATCCATACTAATATTATAAATGCGAAATTGTGTCTGTCTGTCTGCTAGCCTTTCACGGCCCATCGGTTCAACCGATTTTGACGAAATTTGGTACAGCGATAGCTTGCATCCCGGGGAAGGACATAGCCCATAGGCTACTTTTTATCCCGAAAAATCAAAGAGTTCCTACGGGATTTTTAAAAACCTAAATCCACGCGGACGAAGTCGCGGGCATCATCTAGTCAGGTATAGTCGTACAAAATGACTTCTCACGTGCCAATTTTAACTCTATAGGTTAACTGGAATGTCAAAAGTGCAGTTTACCCTGGCACAATTTTTAAAAAGACCTTTGTAGAACAAATAAATCATTTCATTTCATTTTACCTTTGAAATAAGGACTAAAATCGTACTTTTGACATGATAATTGACACATAAAGTTCTTCTTCTTATTTTGCTTCGTGGCTTTCAGTAGTGCTACACCGAGCACAATGCACTTCACCAATGTCACGTAGAATGGAAGAGCCACAGAGGGGCCAGTTTATAAAAAAAGGCGATATTGGTACTGATTCTGAGTACACCGAAATTTTAGAGTATTCGCATCCTCTTCTTACTAATGTAATATGAAAGGGACAGACACAGTTTGACAGTTTTAAGTTTAATTTAGAGCCGTCAAACCGCGTGACTATCACACATAAATGGTGCGTGAGAAGTCATTTTGTACGCATAATACAATATTATTGGTTGGGAAATTGTGTCATAAGTTTATTAATTTTTTTTTCAGGCCGCAACCTCCAGAGCAACCTATCAAATTAAAATGCAAAAATTGTGACGAAACTTTCACGGACTTGTATTATATGTCGATACATCTGATGATATTCCATCCGATGCCCAAAGATCAGCCTGAATTGCAAGAAGACAGTGTGATGGAAATAGAGGCACTGGAGGATATATTCAGTGACGATAGTGACATTTATCCTGAAGGGTGTCTTAATTCGAAATAATTCATAAGAAAGGGGCTTGAATATTTTAAAATGGGGCCTGGCCTACCTAGTGGTCCGCCATTTTCATCTTATTTCAAAAATGTTACATAAAACCTTATTTATTCAATAGCTGGCTTCAATACAAACAAGTATTTTTATAAGACAAACTCTTCCAAATGTGTTAAAAGTATGCTCCTAAAAAAAGCACATTATACAGTCGAAGACTATGTAAATGATAAAAAAGCTTGGATTTGACTCGCTTCAGCAATGCACAGGGCTGCAATGGCTTGTATAGTATGGTATAATAACATTGTAAATTGTAAAATTAAAATTAAAAAGAGCAACCGCCGAGTTTCTTGCTGGTTCTTCTCGGTAGGAACGGCATTCCGAACCAGTGGTAAATTAAAACTAAAAGTAAAGTAGTGGTAAAGTAAAAAAAACCCGACGATTCGAAAGCGCTTGTAAAAAGTCTACTTGAATAAAAACATATTCTATTCTATTCAAAGTCTCTAGTTACCGAGATATAAGCTATCAAAGTTGTACTAACAGCATATTATAGTGATGACATATCTCATATAATATGTACGTTCGGCCTCAGAATTCGAGTAGCAATTCCGCAAAACTATTGCATCAACAACCAGTCACACTTATGATCTTTTTCTATAATCACGCCACACAAACATATTCCTTATCTTAATTGTTTATATATTTTTAAGTTATATACATTTCATATCGAACATTAATTTATTGTTAGTCTTTTGATGCCAGCTATTGATTAATATATTATGCTTTGTGTGGCAGCTATTTTGGAAAAAAGTAAAATAGCCGACTAGCAGTCGGCTATTTTACTTTTTTCCAAAATAAAATAGCCGATTGGTAGGCCAAAATCTTCAAAACCCTTAGGCACCAACAATAATTGAAATGCATTTCAAAACAAGATTGTAATTTTTTCAATGCTGATTTTCCTGTCAGTATCAATATCTTTGTATAGTCAAGTATAAGACCAATTGTTTAATAACTGTGCTATAAATGTTTCTGTAGCTTAATATGTATGTATAGATTATCCCGGCTGTACTCACGTGGTTAGTCGACGTACGCCCGACTAGTCTCGAACCCAACCAGGGTCCTTTTTCACAGGGACTCGGCTCGCGACGCGGCTCGCTGCTCGGGCCGCGGCTCGCAAGGACCGCTTCGAAACTAGTCGGGCTTATGTCGACTAACCACGTGAGTACAGCCGGAATCATCTATATTTACAATGGAAATCACTCACGATAGTTCGCTAAATTATTCTGTATGTGATAAAAGGTGATGTATTTAACGTATTGGCAGTGGAGAAGTTAGTCACAAGTCGCGTCGCAACGACATAGTACCGTCCTTTTTCTAAAAAGGGGTTAGCCAAAAAACGTGAGTTTTCAAAATCTGATGTTTCTAAAAAATAATTCTACGTAAGACCAAGGTTTTTGTTTGGTCCTCCTACGTCGCAAACTTTTGTTTAAACATCAGTTTTTTAAATTTCATTCCCATATTTTTGGCGATAATTAGGAAACTATAATAAGTACTTTTTGGGGTTAGGGGCATTTTAGGGTTCCGTACCCGAAGGGTGCCAACGGGATCCTATCACTAAGACTCCGCTGTCTGTCCGTCTGTATGTCTGTCAGCGGGCTGTATCTCGTGAACCGTAATAGGTAGAGTTAAAATTTTCACAGAATGTGTATTTGTATTGTCGCTATAATAAGCAAATAATATTAATTTCAAAATGCTGCTATGAAAATAATAAGTGTTTAAAAAATTTAAGTTCATGTATGATGGTATACCTACGAAACCCTTCGTGTGCGAGTCTGACTCGCACTTGGCCGATTTTTAGAAATATTTTCAGTCACTGTCTCTGCGCGGAACCGATACCGCAGCTCACTTCTCAGCCGCCAAAAAGATTGAATCAACTATATTGGTGATATTTTTTTCTAGAAATCTGATTTATAAAAATAGGTAGATATGTAAGTTTCATGACCATTTGTAAAAAATACGTCATGTTATATTTGTAAATAATTTTCTAATTCCGGTTGTAAATGTAAATGTTGAGAATAATATACCTAAGGTTCTTTTGAAATATATTCCTTTCTTTTCCTTTTGAATATATATTTCGCTTTACGTGTTGAGCAAAGAAGTTGGAAGTACTACTACGGTGTATTCCTGTCGATGGTGTTGAGTTTGATTACGTGACTTTTGAGTCCACCAATCACAATAAAGCATTCTCCCCTTTCCCCCGCCAACATTTTACGATTTTTTTTATGCGAAACCTTTTATATGCGTACTCTTGAGGTTGAATTATCTGTAGTTGAGGTCAACCAATGGGAGGTAATTGCACTGTAGCCGTCATTAAACTATGGCAGTTGGCAGGTTCCAAACTTTAGGCAGGGCTCAATGTATACTATCTCTATGGCTCATGACATCAATCATCATAAAAATTCGGTATGAACTATGGTAAAGAACAAAAACACGTTAGAACATATAAATAAATTTTATTGGACATACATATAAATTAGATGTCGGTACCTACATATTTTTTATACTTGATTTATTTTTAAATAAAAAATATTTCATTTCATACCTATATATTTTGCTTTCCACAGCCTTTGTCTCAGATATAAGTTGGACAGAATTGGTAATACATAGGCCAGGCTTGAAATGCGTCAGTAATACTGTTCAATACTATCATCCGTATCCCGACTATCAAAAAGTGACCTAGAATAGTACTTAATTTGAATAAATGATTTAAATTTTGAATAATTTATAGTTTATGTATGACAGGTGTTACCTATGCATTGTATAAAAATATCCATGGCAAGGAAAATCACTATTGTATTATGGTAATCGGTAGGGTGGTAACAAGCCACATCAATATCTAAGATGTAGCATTCGTTTTACTGAACTAAAAATCTGGTCAAATCTATCCTAATAGCTCCAGTATTAACCCGCCCAATGCGTTCGACGAATGTCGGCCAAAATGATAAACGATAATGATAAACGATGCTTGCGAATTGCGCCACAATCCTTTGGTGTTTGTCAGAAAACTTACAAAAGCCGCGAAAATATACCTACGCCAAGTGCATTGGCCGAGTGCAATGGCCAATGTGTACTAGGCCTTAAAAAATTAGATCATTTTAAAATACATCAAATCGGATTCAATCCTAACTAATATTTCTTTGCACCACATTCGTAAAGTGATATTTCCTATATTTTTCCATATAAGTACTATGAAAATTATACAGATATATGGAATGTGGTTAAAATATAATACAGCCTGTTAGAGCAACTATCTAATAATTTAAAATTAAATTGAAAATTCACAAAGTTTTTATTACACAATAAAATAAACTAACGTTAATTCCAATCCACTTCAACTTTTATGCGTTTAGTTTTATTTTTCTACATCAATTTTATCAATCATGAGTGATGGAGCAAAGAATCACCCACATACAAATAAATTAACATTCGAATTCATAGTCAAGATAGAGGCTTCTTTAGGGACCATTCAGACGACATATTGTCATGTTCAACCTTTACCAAATACATTAAGGTTGAATATATGACACATCGTCTGAATGGTCCCCTAAAGAACCCCTATGACCTATCTTTACTACGAATTCCAGTGTCAAGGCGGTTACGCACTCATCTGATTCGAGTCCGTGAAAATACGTTCCTTTTTGTTTTGTATGGGACATAGACAGATGGCTTATGACATATGTCGTAGACAATCGCTGGTATTCTTAGATTGCTGGTTAACTTAGATTTCTGCTTCGTAGAGCGTTGTCTCTGTCACTCATGCCTGTGTGACGATTCGTCGGTCTTTTTTAAAACAACATAATTGAAAGCAAAACGAATTGGAATAACCTCTGCAATACTACTTAATTCCTGTTCAACTCATTCAGTATGCGCAAAATGTACAGGAACAGATTCAGAATGTCCATATACAAGTTGATAGTAGCTAGGATGTACTCCTCGGGAGAGAGGACGGTCATCATCTGATGCGTGTCGAAGATCAGGAAGAGGCTGAAGAAGATCGCGCCCGTGAATGACAAAGCGAACTCGAAGACTGAGCTTTGGAGGAAGATCTGTAAAATACCTCCCACAATGAGCACGCATAGACCCGCTCCCAGGCTGAAATAGAAATACATAGTAGTTATAGTACGTACAAAATGAGTTCTTACGTGCCATTTTAACTCTGTGTGTGTCAACTGTCATGTCAAAAGTACAGCTGCTCGGTTGCGGGAAAACTGCATCAAACTATCTCAATCATTGTGATTGTGAATTTATGGTAATCTAGTTGCAACAATACATTGAAGCCAACAGTGAGCGAGCATCACCAATTACTGCCGTACTCAGAGTCGCTAATCGTTACTTAAGATTGAGTTAAAACGAGACAGATTTATGTGAGAGATATAGCTCTGTCTCGTTTTAACTAAACTTAAGTAACAATTAAGCGACTCTGAGTGCGGCAGTATGAGCCACTTTACTCATTAATATACTCATATTACCCCCGGCCTCACACTGCCCGTGTGGCATGGGAAGTAGCAAGCAGAGAAGTGACTCGCATGCCGCACGCCATGTTCCTCGGTCGGGTATGAACGCGAGTAACGCAGCCACACTACGTCTCTGCCTCCTTTCCTCGCTACTTCCTATGCCACGCCACACGAGCAGTGTGTGGCTGGGGAGAGGGAGGGGCTGTTTGGGTTTTAAGTATACATACCCATATCCAATGAAGGAGAAGTCGCGTTTGGTGTTGAGAGTGAAGAGTGTCAGCGCGAACACCACGGTGAAGGTGAGAGCGAGAGCTTGTAGAACCACAGCTGTGTTGTAGTAGGATACAACTACACCTATTGTGTACGCTTGTACCGCGGTCTGTGGAGATAAGTGTACATTTTACAACCTTCAACTAATGTCTTTCCAATATAATCTAAATATATACAAAGAAAAGGTGAGTGACTGACTGATCTATTAACGCACAGCTCAAACTACTGGATGGATCGGGCTGAAATTTGGCACGCAGATAGCTATTATGACACAGGAATCCGCTAAGAAAGCATTTTTCAAAGTTCAACCTGTAAAGGGGTAAAATAGGGGTTTGAAATTTGTGTAGTCCAAGCGGATGAAGTCATAAGTCGGGCATAAGCTAGTATTATTATAAAGAGGTAAAGTTTGTTTATCTCTGGAACAGATTTTGAAAATTCTTTCATCAGTAGAAAGCTACATTATTCCTGAGTAACAAAGGCTATATTTTATTTTCAAAAACATTAGATCCATACGAAAATTGTAATAAGCTATCCGTGCGAAGCCGGGGCGGCGCGGCGGACACTGCAGAAAACGCGTAAATTATATCAATCCCATCTGATGGGATGCGTTTGATGGAAGGCCTATGATGGGATGCGTTTGCCTAAAAGATGCTTATTCATTCTTGTTTTAAAGATACCCACATTATTTAAATTTTAACGGTAACTGTGACTTAACTTTGAGTGCTTGATATACAACTGGCCCTTTAGTCAATGGTTTTTACTTATCATATTTTCCTTATAGTATTAACAGTCATGTCATGTCGTGAACAAAAACGTGTTACTTACAAAGCCAGCCAACAGGTACAGATTGGCGGGGTAGTCCCTCCTTTTGGCGATTAGCGCGAACAGCGTTACCATGCTCAGGATGAATGCTATGAACACCATCCAGTTACTGCAACAATGGTACTAAGTGTTATTTTTGAAAATAAATCTAAAAAAATAACCTGGTTCCCAAAAAAAAAACCGGCCAAGTGCGAGTCAGGCTCGCGCAATGAGGGTTCCGTACTACAGTCGTATTTTTACAGACAGACAGACAGAAAGACAGACTATGCCTATCGAACTAGAAAAAAATATAGAAATAGTGCTACTTACTTCTCATGAATGAACCCCTGCACAGGCTTGACAAGCAGGAACACTGCGGCGATGGACACTGTGGCCAGCAGCTGGATGGTGAGCAGCCCATACACCTTGCGAATGAAGCCCAGGCGAATCTCTCTGTCCGCATTGATTACATTGTTGCGGTATGCAAAGTCATCCTGTAAAATAGATAAGTCTTTAGATAGGGAGAAAAACCTATATGCAATTATTAGGCTCTCTGCCTATATGCTACTCTTCCCGTTGAGGCAGGTAGCAATGTCTTATAGCACAAGTAAAGGAAACAATCTAAAAACTGTGAATTTGTGGTGCCATTACAAATTTAATACAATTTGCCATTAGTTTTATTAAAGTGTTGACAAACACATAATATGTTTACTAAATCACATTATAGATGGCGCCGTCCGTCATTAACTTGCTGTTTTGTACAGCTGTTGGAGTTGGAGTCGCGCCATGTCTTGTATGCGCGAATTATGAGCGAGATTGCACGAGTCTGTTTTTCAAAAACGGTTAAACATGTAAAAAATTAATAAACCCAACACCAAGCTGTGGGCAACAGCTAATATATCCAATTCAGAGAAAGAACCCTATACCTATTCAAATAGGGGTTAAACTGGGTAACCATGGTAACTCTTGTGTAGATTGTAGATATATAAAATATGTTTATAGATTTTATGATTAATTTGTTGTTGAGGACATAGATTCTGATTTAAATGATTCAATATGCTCGAAGGGTCAAAATAATGCACAGTTTTCGAGTGGAAACATAAGCTGCTTCTGCCTAATTTGCTATTTTTGGTCTCAAGTCAAGTTAGCAACTTAGCTCTGATCAATATGGACATATTTTACCAAGCAATTAACCACTTTGTTAATTCTTTGTTTATCTCCTTTTTGAAAATTAATTAAGTATATTGTCTAGCAAAAAGGAACTTCATTACAATGTTTAACTAACAGGGGTTTAATGATTGGTGAAATTGGGCCTAAAACAGTTCTCCACTTAAAATGAACATGTTAGAAGACTATTTCATTTTGGTGTTGATGAGTTGGCTTTAGAGGATTAAAATGTTAATTATTTACTTAGTTATTCTTTGATGAACAATTACATTAAGTACCTAATAATGTGACTCATGTTCAAAATAAATTAAGTGCATTAGCATTTTAAAACATCCATCCATTAAACAACTGATCACGACAGTAATAATTCTTATCTTATCTGCCGAATTAAAAACTCAACTTCATATCTAAATAAAACAAGTCTCTTTTTCTCTTAGATTTACATTTAAAGTAAAAGAAAGGATGTTATTTACAATTCATACATCATACGACTAAAACTGTGTTTTTAACAGCAGCTGATAAATAAATAGCGCCTTTTATTCCATGTAAATACTGAAGGCCATGACAATAATCGCTCCATTCATGTGATAAGTACGAATTGATCGAAACAATTCGGGACAAAACCTTACCTCGATATTATCCTTTCCTCCAAGTTCGCAGTCTTCTTGAGCATACATCAAAGGTATGCCAGCCATTTTGGTCACAATTTATACGTCTTCTGGAATAGAATTAGAACAATATTCGCTGTTTTGTTTTAAATTATAATATTAAATATTTTGAGCCTCAGAAAATATGAGATAGTGAAAGTGACGTACACAAATAATATATATGGCGTTGACAAATTGTCAAATGTCAGGTGACTTTGACATTCACTAATTTTAATTTTTTTTTAAACCATGCTTCAAGTTTTTTGGACGCATGGCAGAAAATGTTACTAGCCTAACTTAAAATGTACTTAGTTTGTTTTGAGATACAGGAAAGATATTATGTTCAGCAGGTCCAAGTTTCAACCACTCCTAATTATTTCAAACATCAAAATCTCTGCGCAAAAGAAACATGATTGTGTTGTACCAAAATCAAGAAAGACGTAGGTAACTAGTTAGTTAGTTATTTTTCCATAGAAAATCTAACCATTTTTGATGATTTTCTAATAATTTTAGTTGTTATTTAAGTAAATAGATTGTCCATACGTGATAAGATAATATCGATTGTCCAATGTCCGGGCGACAGGGCGTTGCCGCGAAAAGCAAATTTACACTTGCCGGTTTATTGACAGCATGCCCCGATTCAATAGTGCCGGCTTCCATAATGTTTGCTTTAACAAAAATCTAGGACACTTATTTCGTGGACATGGTTTTGTGACATCAGAATATTATCGTACATGCAGAAGTAGTTATCGTATTTACTTCCTTCCAAAGATTTAACAGAAGTAGTTAGGCACCTACCTACTTGTAAAAGTTTGATTATAAATCTTTCTATTTTTTTGATGGTTGCCAATCTTAGGATACCAACTCATTAAGGGCTTATTCCACCTTCCTAAGTAAGCTGATGTCCTAAATGGATCATTTAGGACGTTTTATTTAGGAAGGTGGAATAAGCCCGGGATATCCTTGATCTTATTCTATCTCTTGAGTTTTGCATGTCTGAGGTAAGCACATAAACGCCAACGCGGAATAAGGGAAGAGTTATAGTCGTACGACGGGACGGGAGTATTCTTGAACTACTATTCAATAACGTTTATAGATTAAAGAACGTCCCGCGCCCCGTCCGTTTTCTAGTTCAAGAAATCCTCTCGTCCCGTCCGACGTCCGGCACACGTTACAGTATGCCGCAGAAAGTAATGTACATCGGCCATTAGAATAAAATTTCGGCTTTGTGGAATGTGGAGCGTTGTCTCTGTCATTCATACCTATATGACGTTTTGTCGGTGTCAACGACAGAGACAATGCTCTACAAATTTGCTATCTCCTTCTAAAGGTCGATGAACACTTTCTGCCGCGTACTGTACGTACCTATGTTATCTTAACTTTACAGGAGGACTGTAAACAAAATCTATGTACCTACGTTGGATCGATTGATGGACGAACATTCATTTTTACTGGCAATAAAAGTTTACTGTCATCACATCGGCAGCCGCGGAAAGGTCGGCGGGTAATTACCGTTTTTACAGCAACTGACTTCCAGTGCATTAGGCATTAGCAGATAAGGGTTGGGAAAATTTGAAAAAAACACCAGTGACTTCGTCCGCGCAAACAAAAGTCAATGCGCAAACACCTGTTTTATTTATTTGGGTTTGAAATTTCAAAAATCCTTTCTTAGCGGATGTCCAATGTCCATCCATACTAATATTATAAATGCGAAAGTTTGTCTGTCTGTCTGCTAGCTTTTCACTTCCCATCCGTTTAATAACGAAGGTTATTTTAAGGTGAAAGGGTAAAAGGGGACCCTTTTTCATTTTTTTTTATTCATTATAGGCGCACGCTTGACCAGATCACACCTGATGGGAAGTGATGATGTGGCCTAAGATGGGACGCGTTTGCCTAGAAGGTGCCTATTCACTCTTGTTTTAAAGATACCCGGATTATAATAGGCAGGAAACACTGATCTAGGAAGAGTATTCCAGACCCTAGCCATGCGTATAAGGAATGATGACGTAAAGCGTTTCGAACGCGAAGATGGAATGTTGACGACATAGGGGTGGAAACTCGCCCGGTGTCTTGCGGTACGGTGGTAGAAAGGTGAGGGAGGGACAAGATTGAACAGCTCCTGAGCACACTCTCCGAAATATATCCTGTAAAACATCGATTGGCCGGCAACTTTTCGGAGGTGATCAAGACTCTGAAGCTTCTCCAAGAGTGGTGAATCTTCGCCTATAAGTCTCCTGGCTCGACGATCAACGGCGTCTAAAGCGGCTAGTTGGTACTTAGCAGAGCCATCAAAGAGATGACTGCAGTACTCCATGCACGACCGGACCTGGGCCTGATGTAAGGTTACCAGTTGGTGCGACGTGAAGTATTGCTTCACCTTGTTGAAAATACCAAGTAGGTATACCCTAATACCCTATTACTAAGACTCCGCTGTCCGTCCGTCCGTCTGTCTGTCAGCAGGATTTTATCTCGTGAATCGTAATAGGTAGGAAGAAATTTTCACAGAATGTTTAGATAGATGTTTCTATTGTCAGGTAGTCAGTCAGTTTACAAACAGATTCTTAAATAAGTTTACGCATGAAAATTAATCAATTTAATTAAATTAAATTTAAACATCTTTATTGCTTAATACTATGACAAAGAATAAGAAATACAGGATAATATAATTTCAATCAATTATTAAAATAAAAAATTTGCCGCCCGCCCTACTCTGCGACCTAGGTTAAGCAGTACGCTGCATTCACATTTTCGCTTCGATTTTTAAAAACGAAGTGCACTAAAAACACTTCACGAAGTTTATTTCGATCGTTAAAATTTTATATTTCGAACTGCTGCGCTAGTCATCGTCGTAAAATGTCTACTGAACTACTTATTTTTTTTTAATTAATGGCATGTGGTTGCAATGCAGTCTTTCTATTTTAGGTCGATAGGAAATATCATATAAAATTTAACTCCTCACGCGCGATTTAAGTTTTTGTGTCAAATTTCATGTTAAAAGTACGATTTTAGTCCTTATTTTAAAGGTGAACCAACCGTTCTTTTAACATGACAGTTGACAGTTGAAAATGTCGCGTGAGGAGTCATTTTGTACGGACTATACCTAGTTTTCCTTAGCTGACTTAAAAGATAAACAAATCGCAGAAATCTCCTCGGTGAAAGGCGTTAGCAACGCGATTTGCCAGGCGCTTTAGACCTTTGTCAGTTCGCGGTAACTAACGTCACATAGGTATGAATGACAGAGACAACGCTCTACAAAGCCGAAATGTCATTCTAAAGACCGATGTACACTATTTTCTGCCGCGTACTGTACCTACTTGTTTACCTTTTAAGTTAGTTATATAGATATGTAAATAGATTTTATAATTACCTTGGTATACCTCATATACCTTACCTAGTTTAGGTAAGAGTCGTAAACTTAGGTATCAAAGCAACTCATTAAAACCGTAGAAACGTGTAGTTACAATAAGCTACAAATTGTAAAGGAAACTTTTAAAGTTTTAAACGATGTAGACGTTTCTTTCAAAGAAATAATAATAAAACACAACAAGTCATCAAAGGTTTGTTATATCAATTAATTAAAAGAACTAATTGGGAAAACATACTCTAGTTAAGTAAAAATATGGGTGATAATTGCTTGTTAAATAAGTCCGGTAGTACTTCGTGAAGACTGTCGTATGACGGTTATCATGGCACAACCACAGAGGATATTACATACAGAGGTCCGACGAAGTCGTCTAGACAGAGCAATCGTGCGGTAAGTGCGGGACGAAGGAGCAACCCGCATGCTGATTCGCTAACTTTTTTTTTTTTTTTTTTTAAATATTATTCAGATGAGATATGAGCTCAGTGCACAACGATGAATGATAGCCACCGAGCTCATTTGACATTAGTTGATTCTACATTGCTGCTTCACTGAGTGATATTGAAATGATTTTTCATGAAAATGATTTTTCCCATACAACTTTCCATGAATTAAAAATAAATGTCAAATGAGCTCAGTGGCTATCGTTCATCGTTGAATACTATGTAATTGAATTATCCTTCTAAACTGGCCTACGTATTATTAGGTATACGAAATGACAATCGGGGAGGGAACGCCCGCACAGCCCCTGCGCTAACCCTGTACGGGCGAGCGCGGATGACGTGCGTCTGTGTGGCCCTCCGCCTCATACGCCGCATCCGCCGGTTGCCATCTCAACCTGTTGCGGACTACAGTTTAAGCCTTAAGTTGAAGGATCGTCGTGGTAGTCATTTAAGTCCCTATAGTTCTTGCAATTCACGAAGGCGAGTGAACTTTTGTGGTTACGTCGTATACACGGACATTGCGTAAGTTTGCGTGCATGTCGGACCAATCAGTCGCGAGCAAGCGCTCGCAAACGCACACATTTACTGTACCTGTACCTTATACCGATACGACTTACACACAAGCATGACCCATTCGCCATCGTGAAATGAAAAAACTGTACGACAAAATCAAAAGTGTCGGTCTGCTGTCTTTCTTTTTATTCTGTGGCGCAACTGAAGCCATTGTCGACTCGACGCCGCCGCTATCTCGAGAAATTTAATTAGAATTCTCACGAAAATTTCCCCCATAAAGATGTTGGAGATAAAAGAGTTGGGACTGCCGCCGCGCTGCCGCGGCGCGTATTCTAATAACGTTCGATCGTAACTCCTCACTAATGACTGGTTTATTTCAAGTTAGATTTCTTTTAGTACCTACTTACCAACTTAGAAACAACTGGCTGATGCCTGCGACTTCGTCCACGTAGAATTAGGTTTTTTAAAAATTCCGTGGGAACTCTTTGATTTTTCCGGGATAAAAAGTATAGCCTATGTCACTCTACAGGTTTTTATCTATACCCATGCAAAAAATCACGTCAATCCGTTGCACCGTTGCGACGTGCTGAAGGACAAACCAACAAACAAACACACTTTCGCATTTATTATAAGGGTACTGATTTATCCGGAGGAAGTCTTATTATCGGTACAGAGATACCGATAGTAAACTATTACTTCAACATCATCATCAACCGATAGACGTCAACCGCTGGATATAGGTCTCTTGTAGGGACTTCCACACGCCACGGTTTTGCGCCGCCTGAATCCTTTACGAACTACATATGTGCCCTGCCCATTGCCAATAGGCTACTTGACAATATTTGTCCTATTATATCAAAAAAATTAACACTATATTTTTTTGCGCCCTAAAAACCGTAAAACTTTAATTTAAAAAAATATTTTTCTTAGACAGGTGAAAACAGTGTCGGCCATGTTTGGCCGATAGATTATCTGTGCTCTGACGTCATGCATTTGTAAACAACAGTATAACCCTGTGGTTATACTGTTGTTTACAAATACGGTTTTTAGGGCGCAAAAAAATATAGTGTTAATTTTTTTGATATAATAGGACAAATATTAACCATTTACGACCAACTTAAAAAAATTGTCAAGTAGCCTATTAAGCTTCGTAACCCGTCGAGCTATGCCGGTTACTCTAGTTCTCCTACGGATCTCCTCATTTCTGATTTAGCTGTGTAATGTAGTTTGTAACGATGGGGCTGGCTTATACATCATCTGTAAAAGCTCCTTACAAAATATTTCAGATTATAAAAACCGGCCAAGTGCGTGGCGGGCCACGCGCAGTGTAGAGTTCCGTAGTCACAATCCTCGAAAAACAGATGTAACTCCTTAACCTGTGAACCTTACTTAGCCATGATAGTTTTCCTTTAACATTGATTATACATTCTAGTGCTGTGAAAAATTCACGTTCCTATATACTACCATTTGGCTGATAGAGGGGGGGGGACACTTGACTCTAATAAAAATTTAAAACATCATATTTTACAAACAGATCTAATAATCAAAAAATGATGTTCGCAGACCAGTATTTTTAAAAGACCTATTCAACGATACCCCACATTATGGAGTAGACGAGAAAAAAAAAGTTCATTCCCACTTTACATGTAGGGGAGCTACCCTAAAAAAATATTTATCAAAATTTTATTTCACCACTTTGTCGGCGTGATTAATATTTATACCCATGCCAAATTACAGATTTCTAGCACTAATAGTCTCTGAGATTAACCGAGTACGGACAGACGGCCAGACAGACAGACGGACGGACATGGCGAAACTATAAGGGTTCCTTGTTTACTACGGAACCCTAAAAAACTGTCTTTCTTAACAAAGGCTGTAGTGTACCTAGCGGTTGTAAAGGGAGGGGTGTCGAGTAATCGGCTTATAATTTGCGCAGGGCGGATGCAATCGCGGACGCATTGCGGCACAATACGATGCAGGCTTTATGATACACGGAAATGCTAGTGAAGACTATAAAGACCGGCCAAGTGCGAGTTGGGCTCGCACACAAAAGGTTCTGTACTGTGCATAATGTTTTGTTAAAAAAATTATGTGATGCGACTATAAATTTACTTTAACTTTTCGGGGTTGTTTCCGGTGAAGGAGATCTGCATGCCTGATAGATCTCCATAATTTTATCAAAGGGGTGAGAAGTCTGCGAATCCGGGCCGGTGATAGCTTGAGATGATGATGAAAAAAAAATTAAAAACTTTTAAAACGTACAGTTTTTTTAAAAGTAGTATCACGTTAGCCTAGCCTAGATCTACTTTTCTAGTAAAACGAATAGGTACGCTTTGTTAGTCTAACGCCTAAATAGCTCAAGCTCAATAGTTAAAAGAGCGGACTGAAATCCGACCGGCCTTGTTACCTACTCCTAGCTTAAGCTTTACGCTTAGTTGGAGGGGAAAGGGGATATTAGTCATGATGATAACGTTCTTTTTTTTAAAAAAAAAACCGTGACTGAATTTCGTTTCGGAATTTCGGACGTTCGTTTTGGAATTTCCCACACAAAGACCGTATATTGAAATAAAAACACCATAATAATTATGCTAAATAATTATGATAATACGTTGACGAATGACAGGAATGAGTGGAAGAAGAAGACATGTTGCGCCGACCCCACGTAGCGTGGGATAAGGTAAGGAAGAAGAAGAAGAAGAATTATGAATATAATTCGCGAATTAAGTTACGTAAAAGTTTTTAATGTCAAAGGGGTTAAGTTAAAATATGTTTAAAATCTAACAATGGAAAAAGTATCAGCCTAATAAGATTTGCAACGATGGCCAGTGCCTGAGCGGCCTGTGTGGAACGCCCAAAGTAACTTGACCTATCGTGGCGTTCATATACCCATATTCGTGGGGAGAAGATAAAACTAGAGATGTGCTAAGGGGTTGAATGAAAACAACAGGAAAAAATATATTGAATCATTTGGGCCAACGATTCCATCACTCATTAGTTCTTTAGTTCATTTCCTTCAGTAGCGAATGACAGAATATCAAAAATTTAAACGTCAATCAAGACTGATTAAGGTGACGCAGGACGCTCGACCAAACCTATTTGCTTTTCACTTGACATTGTATGAGAAAGGTGAGAGGCACGATGATTTTCAGCAAAATCAAGGGTTTAAGAAAAGTATTTTTGAGAAAAAACTACTGAGTTTATGTTTGCAAAGTATAGTTATTTCAACTAATGAATAAATAAACTATGTCTAATGTTAAATTTCTTTAGAATTTTCATATTCCTAATCTTACTTATTTACGCCCAAAGTTGTCATAAATTTAGTGTTAAAATATGAATCTCTTGAGGCTCGTAACTTTAAAATCAATATTATTTTCAATGTTTGATATATCAATAAACCTAGATAATGACAAGATAAATCGACTTAATACTTAGTTTTGAGCGTGCAATATCAAATAATGTAGTAATTACCTTCCTACGTTTGTATGAAGAAAGCTCCGTCCTGAGCCCTCTTAAAGCCGCTACTTCAAAGCTCCAAAAAAAAACAAAGAGAAAACGTATTTTGGAGGATTGATACCTGCGACCAATATAGTGAGCCGTATTAAAAGAGGGTGGATGGAAGATTCATGGATTGGTATGTGATGTAGTTCATATTTATCTTTCGTTCTTTCAGTCAAGTTGCTTCATTTAATGGATGAGTCCGCAGTTAGACTCAGTTACGAGTCTGCATTTTATATAGCCACAAGAGCTGGTGGTTAAGACGTTGAATACAAAAATGCATGAATGGAAGAGTGATATTATATTAGTAGATAAGTGATGTACTTAGTTCATATTTATCTTTCGTTCACGAACCTACCAAATTCCAAGCGAAACTAATGAAATACCCGAGCTCTTTATACCTGGCGGTGTTGCTCACGTGAAAGCCCGGACGGTTCAATTTAATTTCGAAATACGTTTCTACTTTCCATTGTTCGGCACCGTTCGGGATTTCGAGCTGCATTGTTTATTGTGTACTGAAATTTGAAATAATTGTACGTTCAGGAATTCAATGGTTATTAACGAAAATTGTTGTGTTATATGTACCTATATCTAAATATATAAAAGGGAAAGGTGACTGACTGACTGACTGACTGATTGACTGACTTACTGATCGCAAAGCTCAGGCTCAAACTACTGGACGGATCGGGCTGAAATATGGCATGCAGATAGCTATTATGACGTAGGCATCTGCTAAAAAAGGATTTTTGAAAATTCAACCTCTAAAGTTACTAAAGTTGTTCGGACACGTCTCCCGGCGTTAGAGTGACTTCATTGAGCTACTTGTTGTGCAAGGCAAGGGTACCAGAGGGCGAGGAAGGTCACCTATGCGATGGGTCGACCAAATTAAGTCCGCTGTGGGCGGTACCTTGCACGAGTATACCACTCAGACTATCTGCCAGCAGCATCATACATCAGCCTCCAATAACTTCACTTCGTGATGACCACAACACGACCCTATGTCAAGAGTGCTACGACGAAGAAGATGAAAAAAATATCACAGCGCAAAATATTGATAATATAGGTCAAAGTGTACTTTTCGTTCCATGTTATGATTTATCAATAAGATCGCGCAAGTGTCCGCAGTATTATCGCCTTGGCCCGCTTCCAGAACACCTCTACAAGTAATAAGCGGTTTGAATATCTGATGAGATTTCCACAAATATCCGCCTGTAGGCTGGCGCATGAATCATTTTAATTTTTCGTTCTAACAATTTAGCTAATTGGGGGTGACGTAGACTGCGTCGTATTTTCCTCGCTGAAAGTCGTAGCCCTTTCCTAAAAAATAATTTTTATATAAAAATAATCTTATGGAACGCACATGCCATAATTTTTGGTATATTTAATGCCAACATTAATTACAATAAAAAGTAATTACAATAATATTATGGCAGGAATTTTTGTGGGTTCTAATGCTTAGATCTATAGAGCACACTTTGACTTTGCTCAGACTTAAGCTTCAGTTAAAACGAGACAGATTTATGCTTAAGTCCACAGATATGTCCAGATTTGCAACTAGCGTGGCCCCCTCAGTCCCTCTCGCTCAAGCAGATTTTCTTACTTGTGAAGTGTCATTCCTTCTACACTTCACGTTGTTTGTCAAACACTCACGTACAAATACATTTTGACAAACAAAAAAAAGTGGCCACGGTGATAAGGACAAAACATAATCATTTTGTCACGTTCTAACAAGAGCTTAAATGCATTTAGCTATCTCGCTCTAACAGTAAGTGTCACAATAGATAGATCTCAGACTAAGAGTCACGACAGGATTTCGACTTTGTCAAAGTCTTTTATTCAAATTAGGTACCATTGTACACTTTGTGATTTGATTACTCTGAAAAGTTAGAGGTGCATGCCCGGGATTGAAACCTGGACTCCCCGTCTAGAAGGCCGGTTTTCACCATTAACCACCATTATCATTACGTAACTCATAGAAAGAGATAATGACCATCAACAATGATGACTACGATGCAGAAAAAGATGAATGTATTATCGTATTGACGAGGAAATAAACATTGCTACGTCGTAGAGCTTTTCAAAATGAAATAAAAATATCCAGTGAACAAACATTCCAGCGAAAATATTGTAAGAGAAATTCCATTTGGAAATAAAAGCAGATAAATCCTAAAGGTCGCCCATTCTGATGACTCAGGCATTATACTCGATTTGCATTAGCTTCAAAAAAAATTAAAAACCTAAAAGCGCTTTCGCTGCATCTGGAGCTTAAGAGCAAGTTCACATATTGCGCGTTTTTTTAAAGGGTTATCCACCATATTGTCAACATAATGAAATTTCTCTTTCTATGCTCTTTCCCCTTCAGCTAAAAAGCTTGGGCTAATACTACTGTATAGACTAGGCATACTTTTATTTTCCTCAGTTTATTTAAAAGACTAGGAACTCGCGGGAAATCTTTGATTTTCCGGGATAAAAAGTAGCCTATGCGTTAATACAGGGTATAATCTATCTCCATTCCAAATTTCACCCAAATCCGTTCAGCCGTGAATGCGCGATTGAGTCACAAACATCCAAACATCCACACTTTCACATTTTGTAGGATAAACAAATGATTTTCTCGGTGCTTTAGACCTTCTGGAGTTAGATTCTTCACTCGTATTATGATTTCTTGTAAGTCCGCGGTAGCAAGGTGCTATGGGCCGTGTAAAATGTGCCCCTTACGCATTTCAGTGAGAAGTTACTTGCTTACCTTTACGTAGATAACGTTAAGGAAAATTTAATTATTATAGGACTCTTACGCTCGCGATTTCGTCCGCGTGGACTACACAAATTGCAAGCCCCTATTTAACCCCCAGGGGTTAATTTTCAAAAATCCTTTCTTAGCGGGTGCCTACGTGACAATAGGTATCTCCATGCCAAATTTCAGCCCGATCCGTCCAGTAGTTTGAGCTGTTTGTTGATAGATCAGTCATTCAGACAGTCAGTCACTATTTCGTTTTATATATTTAGATTATATACTTAGTTCAGTTAATTTTGTTAAAGTTTATGTGAATAAAAAACTTTTCAATTCTAAGTATTATCCGTTTTAAAATGATTTGTTTCCATAGAAATCTCTGTCATATGAAGATTAATGTTATTATTGTCAATAAGTGCGTCTTAAAAGGTTCCGAAACAAAAAATAGTTCGTGTGTTCTGACCCTAATATAGAATTTTTTAATTAAATCGCCTAGGGATGTGAGTTATTATGCCAATTTGCAGACTTTTTTAACTGTCTAACGTAGCTAAAAGAAATGTTACGACGCCACGCGCTCTTTTACTGCGCAAAATAAAATTATTCTTCAGGTCGCGCGTAGTAGAAATTAAAAAACAGGTCAATTACGCACAAAATAATTACTGTGACAGACGGACAGACAGACACGAGTCTACTACACCGTTTTTTATTGGTACTGGTAATTTTAGAATTTAGATTGTTAACGTTTCATGCCTCGAGGCTTTGGGAATGTTTTTTTGCCAAAGAGATGTCACGAGTCACGACATCTAATAATAAAACATCATGATGATGTTTCATTGCATTGATGGCTGGCTCATTTATTGCGCAACGGATCAGTCTGGCTGTCCAGCGCGGAAATGCAGCCAGTATTCTTGGCACCATTCCACGTGGGCATGATTTGTATAGTATGTAATTAGATAAGGTTAGCTTTATTGTGCCTTACCTTTTCACATCGTGCCTTACTTTTAGTAAATCTAATAAACGGTACTAAGTATATTTGCCAAAATCAAAAGTTAGGTTAGAACATAAAATATATTCATGCGCTCGGCCTGATAAAAAAAATGAAAATGTTGAATTTAAAACATCATATTTAATGTGGCGCTGCTTTTCCGGGTAGAACAACGTCTTCCGGGTCCGCTAGTTTATTATATAGATAGATAGATAGTGGTGTGGGGTTTACGCATGATTTACGCACCTTTTGGCAACATGTGTACCTACGTTATCAGCATTGACGACGACGAATAAAATGCAATGTCCCCGTGTAATCGTGATACCTAGTTTGTATTCTGTGATATATCCGATATATGTGAAGTCCCGCAAATTGTTAATATGCGTGGCCGCCATTTTAGTGACGTCAGCACTAGATTGAAGTTTCGAGCTGATGGTATATTTTTAATTCGGCTGACGTCAAAATGACGTCATTTCAATGTTAATGAGACATGGTTCCAGCGCAATAGTAATTTGCAGGACTTATAACACAAGTAGGTAAGTAATTAGAGATCGTTGCTAGTTATCAAGAATGCTAGCCATGTTTCGGCGCCGACTTGACAGGCTAAAAGATTTTATACCGACGATCGCTATCTGACCCCCGCGACCCGTGAAGGACGAACTTATATTACCTTAGTCACAGTTTACGATAGTTATGGAACTTCTAACAAAACGTCGAGCCTCCACCTACCTAGCAGGCGTCAAATGTTAAGTACCTACTTTTACACTTCTGTTAGCTTTTTTACACTAGGTATGAAATGACTAGTTTTATTTGATTTCACCATACTGCTAAGGTCCCATTAGCACCTTTCGGGTAAGGAACCCTGAAAGACAGGATAATATCCACAAGAAAATTGTACAGGCGTAGAGCACCTACGCCGTAGCTGCATGATTTGGCTACGGGCGTAGCAAACTTAATTTATTTTATCAATGTTTTATGAGTATGTCATTGTTAAATAACTTATCTTTTGGAGTCCCTTGTAGTCACACAAAAACTCTGGCCAAGTGTGAGTCAAACTGACACACGAAGGGTTCCGTACCGACGTACAAATTATGACATAATATTTGTATTTCTTTTCTTATATAGTTCTTTTATATTTTTTTTATTTGCATGGTGGCCATTTTGGTTTATTATTATTTTTGTAATAGCGGCGCGCACACACACACACACACTGTGAAAATTTAAATTCTCTTCTAACGGTTTATTAGATACAGCCCGCTGACAGACAGACATCTAGTGAGGAATATGACGCAGATATTGATACACTATCGGACTAATCCAATACAAAAAAATAGTAATCATAAAAATGACAGTAAAATTCTCTACAAAATATTTGTAGACCAAGTAAGAGTATGTTATAATAAAAATTAGATTTGTTGGTGTGTGCGCGGTGCGCGGTCGGTCTTGGCTTTATATTTCTTTGACAAAAAGCAAAATGACCAAGATGACATGAAAGCTTGAAAGCCCCCGTGGAATACACGATACCGGAGAGAATGTAATATGTTTGTTTTTATTTCAGTATTATATTTCTGAGTCTATAGTTTAGAGCCGTGATAGCCTAGTGGTTAAGACGTCCGCCTCCTATTTGGGAGGTCAGAGGTCCGAACCCGGGCTCGCAGCTGTAACTTTTCAGAGTTATGTGCATTTTAAGCAATTAAATATCACTTGCTATAACTATATCAAGTGGGGTATCATATAAAAGAACATAACTCGGACATTCTAAAACAGATTTTTATTTATTTTTATGCATAATGATTTTGGTTTCGGAATTGTAATACAGAACCCTCGGTGCGCGATTCTAACTTGCACTTGGCTGGTTTTTGTGAATTGATCGGTCACCGCGTGCCGGACTATGGATTGAACCCATCTCATACTTAGAGGAGACCCGTGCTCATTAGTGGGCTGGCAATGGGTTGATCAGAGACTACTTTTTTTCAGGAAAATAAATGATTTTTTTAAAAACGGGAACCTACGTGGATCAAGTCATTCATCATTTATTAGTACTTAATATACCCGGTGACCGTGACATTAATAAGAGACAAGTCAGGAAACCATTAGGTCCCGGGCGAGCCCACTTTGGAATGTAACGTGCTGTAAAAAGGACATGCAAAAATACCATAACCGTGGAGTGTAAGCATAATGCCCTCTTCACACGACACGTGACGAGCAGGGTCACGGTCCTCCTTAGAATTATGTATGAGATATTTATTTACTTGAGTTGAAGGATAAAGGCTTCTAGGTAGATACTGAATTTCAGCACGTATAGAAAGTCTTAAATGTTGTTTTCTGAATCGTGCCTTGCTATAATGTTGTTTTGTATCTAGAATTATTTCTTCGACCTCTCGTCATAGATTAAATATCGATTTTTTTCTGTTTTAATATACAAGTTCCAAGTTACGACGGCTAGGAATATATTATTATAATTATAACTACATAATGCCCACGACCTGTCTGCGTGGATTTAGTTTTATTTGCTTGCGGGAACGCTTTGATTTTGCGGGATAAACAGTAGTTTGAGCTGTGCATTGATAGATCAGTCAGTTTAAGAAGATTATTAATTTATTAGATGGATAAAAATCTAGACAATGATTCTTATTGTTACGCTTGAGAGTACATCACTTGCTGTCATATATAGACTTTCTTGATAAAAGTAAACCTCCACTCCCTGATACGTAGATCCACTAAGAAAGGACTTTCAAAATTCCCGAGCGAAGCCGGGGCGGGTCAGCTAATAAGTAATAATATTTCTTACTAGATGATACCCGCGACTTCGTCCACGTGGATTTAGGTTTTGAAAAATCCCGTGGGAACTCTTTGGTTTTCCGGCATAAATAGTTATCTATCGTTGTACCAAATTTCGTCAAAATCGGTTGGTTGGATGGGCCGTGAAAGGCTAGCAGACAGAGAGACAGACACACTTTCGCATTTATAATAATAGTTTGGATTAGCTAGCTCTATATACCCTCCTATATTGGTTTGCCAATATTGGTAAGCCAATATCGTCAGAACCAAACTAATTTTATCATACAAAGTCTCTGAGCTTCTTTGCTCTTCAAGATAGCTGGAGTGGCATCCCAAGTAGCCCAATAATTGCATCTTTGGCATAGTCCGCTGATGCTTGAGAGATTTTCAGTTTTGTACTAATTATAAGCTTTGATAGAGTAAGAGTAGAGTAGAATAAGTATATTGTTTATATTACAAACTTTAACTTAGTATTCCTTTTATTATAATATTCTCTTAGTATTCATTTTGTAATTTATAATTTATAAAATACAAAAAGAATGACAGTTCCATGTTTTTTAGGTTAAGTTATTTTAATGTACGACTTGTTTTTTAATGCTCGCTGTGACTGTCCGTAAATTGAGTTACACGGGAGTCGAGACCTATAAAACTCAAAAAAATGTTATGTAATTTTAAGTGTGTAATTAATTCTATGGGCGGTTTTTTGACAAATAAAAATAAAATAAAAAATAAGAGAAAATTTAAATGTAAGTACTTATTTTAAGCTACTAATTATTTTTTATTTACTCTTTCTCATCTCTTTTTTAATTTATTATTATACATTCACATACCTACCTACATATATTTGTGTATTTATTTAATTTAATTAGTAGGTACACCCCTTCCGCTTTCTTTAATTTTTTTAACATTATATCCTCTACCCTAAGATCGCCTGGAAGAGATCAATACAAATTCAAACTTATGATATGAAATGAAATTTCATACTTACTTTTCTGGACAGCTGTTGTAATACCTACTGTCCAGAAATGAACAGGACCTTTTCTGGACAGTTGTCATACTAATGTTTAACTTTGAACCAATCTACAGTATATGAAATGTGTACATTTCATATAATTTTGTAGAAAAACATTTAAATATTAATATATCGAATCTGTATGGTGCAGCACCATACAAATCCCAAAACACACTCGAGGTGTTTTGGGATTTGTGTGGTGCTGCTGAGTGCTGCGTGTTGGTGGTGAGCATTGCTTGCCTGGCAGCTGCTTTTTCCTGCATGTTTAGCAGTGGGAGGGTGGGTGGTGCATTTCGGACGCTGCATGTTGCACCATACAGATTCGACCTGTTTCAGCGGATTATAGCAAATTAAGCTTTTGGTTCATTGTATATCATGGATTTCCGCAAAGTAACGCTTGCTTCTATATAACATTTAAAGCAGTCAAGTATCACTTGCTTTAACGGTTCTCTATAATGATCTCAAAGGTGTGTGAAGCCTGCCAAATCGCACTTGGCCAGGCGTGGTAAACTATGGCCAAATCCTTTTTCTTTAGAGAGTAGTCACATGCTGCTCAGGCGGTGATGGGTTGATCATGACGATTACACTCGAGTGAAAATTCAGAAGGGGTTAACATAGAGTTATAAAAAAAACCAGTCTACTGTATATTGTAAAATGTCAAGTTTTTATACCTACTCAGTGCTTTGATCTATAGGTACGTTGAATTCATTTTTGCAGTCAAAGTCGAGGTGGTAATCTTTCAATATATTATAATGCGATCTCTGGCCGAAGGACGACATTCATATTATTACACCTACGTTGGATAACAATGGACCTTTTTTACGCCCCACACCAAATTGAATATTTTCCGATATGACAGCATATTCCAGAACCCAATATCATCGTTATCCCGGATTTGTACTACTATCATACTTAAATCCAAAATCTATAATGCTAGACCAGTATCTGGGTAACAAATTTGTTTACAGACTCTTTATTTGAGCGTGAATTTAGATACGAAAAAATTTACGTCATCCATTGTGGGTTGAACAATAGAAGATGAATAAAGAGTGGAATGTAAGCAGTAATGGAAGTGAAACAGTGGAATAAGAGTCGTTGGAGGTGTGTACGTGTGTACCCAGCAGAACAAGTCCACAGATCGCGCCTACAATGCACGTTGTTTATCCGCTAGGGTGCGGGGGAGGAGAGGCACGCGGGGGGAAGGGCAGGGGCTCCTGGCCGGGCCCAGTGTAGTCAGTCTGTAGCCGCCCTCCGTCGCAGTTGCACGCGCCCGCGAGTGCACCAGTGCCATCTCCAATAACATCCGACCTTCAATCCGAAAGAACGAGACAACTATATACAGGTGAGTCCGAACTCCGATTTAATTGGAATCGGAAAAAAATTACGCCAATTTTTTTGCAACACCCCTTACTTCCTTACACGTCATTATGTAACAACGATTAACAAAATTAGCTTCTAAAGCTTATCGGAACTTTTTGGGAGAATACTTCTAAGAAATGTAGGCGCTACGAGGCTACGAGTTTACTTCGTAGCCGCGTAGGCGATTGTCTAGCGTAGCTGGGTACCCCGAAACGTTAGAGGGTTACTAAAAGGGAATCGTAAAATCTTGTAGTATGTATTTAGTTAGATTCGGGAGAGCGTCTGAAGATTTCAGGGTCAACGCAAGGACATATATTTATTTTATTGGATGACAAGTTATGTCTTGACTGCAATTTATTTTTACTGAATTTCGGAAACCGAGTCCCTATACAATTTACTTAATACTTTCACCAAACAAGATTAATGCAACGAAAAATTAGGGCTGCGTACATGCGTATTTTATAATTCATACCTACTAAGCTGCAATCCTGTATATTGTGTGTTTGTTTATAACACCGCAAAAGAATATGGCATTATTTGAAGTGGCCGACCCTTGATTTGAGTAAATATAGAAATAGTGTCTAGTGACTTAAAACACTTAATTGTTATATTTCTGTAAGAACCTAACATCAAATTTTGACATTGGTTGGTAGACCGAACCAGTGGTAAATTAAACTAGTTAACGATTCAAAAGCACTTGTAATAAGTCTACCTGAATAAAATATATTCTATTCTAGACGTCCACTGCTGGACTTCGACTCGCCACGGTCTTGTGCTGTCTGAATCCAGTGGCTCATTGGGACTCGTTTAATGTCCACCTAGTGGGGGGTAGTGGTAGCTGTGCGTTGATAGATCAGTCAGTCAGTCAGTCAGTCAGTCAGTCACCTTTTCCTTTTATATAATTAATTTAGATTTAGATTAATAACAGCCAAAACCTAAGGCTTAAATACTCTTCGAGGCATCATCCGAACTAGTAGCAGATTCACTTGATGATTCAAAAGCATTTATTTGATGTTAAGTGATTACCTCCAATCATGCTGCAATGGAGCAATATGGATCGACGTAGTTTTTTGCACGAATACAGTTTAAGACCTGCCCCCCAATTGTGTAAGAATAACCATTTCATGGCTATCGCAATCGTCAAGAAATTCTGCCCTTTGATTGGTTGATTCGCTGTTTACATTTTTTCACAGCCAATCAAAGGGCAGAATTCTTGTCGATTACGATAGCCATGAAATGGTTATTCTTACACAATTGGGGAGCTGGAAAGTGCCATAGGCTACTATTGATCTCGGAAAATCAAAAAGTTCATATAGAATTTTAGAAAATCTAAATCCACGCGAACCCGAGTCACTGGCAGCAGCTATAAGCTATAATAGTATAACCTTGTGAAACTCTAATAAAGCGTTATTTAAAAATGATATTTGAAAAGCGCATAAAATCCGTCATTTTGTCTTTTATGAATTTTATTTACCCAGTGACACTCGCGATACCAAGACACATCTAAGGACGTATCATTTATCAAAATCGGTTGAGGGGCGTTGACTAGTTACAAGCGGACATAGGAACATAGGTACATACATATACATCAAACACATAATCCCCCTTTTGGGTTTTCGGGTCGGGTAACAACACAGTTGTACTATTATGTATTGGCTGTACTAAGAGTATTATGATACACGCCAATAGCAAAAATTGCAATGACAGAAGTGTATGAAGCCTCGACCTTGTTCGGAGTCACACTTCGCCCTCCTTTGTCCGCCAGAGCCACGCCGGGCGACAGTGATTGAACGGTTAACATGTAAACATTTAGGTTCTATTGATCCGATTCTTTTATAGCGCTTACAATTTAGGGTAAAGACAGATTGGTCCACGTACGTTGCGTATTAAATGAAACGTTCCTACATTGGAAAAATAAAAGCATAAAATGTAATAGTTTTACCTTATTTCAAATTAGTCAAATTTAGATTTATTGCTTTTTGTATTTTAGAATAAATGTTTTTGTTCTCATTTAAAAAAACCGGGCCAATTGAGCGATGTCATTTTGTTCCTGATCTACATCTATACCTACTACACTATATCAATGTACGTTGGTGTACACATCCACGCGGACAAAGTCTCGGGCACCATTAGTAGAACATAGAGTGGAAGGAGTGTACCTACTAAATAAATAAAGCAAAAGTCGTATACGCAAATGTAAACATATATAATATGCATGGATTTATAACAAACATAATAAAGAGAAAGCCTATTACACTGCTTTAAGCGTGGAGGCTCGTACAAACATACCGCCATCCCCTTCCATCCACGTTGGTAACTATTTTTCGTTACCAGCTACGAAATAAGATTAATACCTACTTTGTCTTTTCGTAACTAGACATTAATTAAAAATATTTAATCCTGGTTCGTAGCTGTTTTGTAAATTCCAACACTGCACTGGTTTGGACAACGTTGTACGAATCGTATACGTAACGTACGCGAGACCAATCTATCTTTACCTTTATTATTTAGCCATTCTATATCTACCTAGGTAGGTACACTTCAGAAAAGTAGATAGATAGATAGAAATACTTTATTGCACACAAAAAATATTACATAACTATTACAGAAACTAAAACTAAAAATAATTGTATGCAAAGGCGGCCTTATTGCTCATAGCAATCTCTACCAGGCAACCTTTGGTGAAAGGAGAAACTAGGTGTGTTGGATAGTACTTACACGCAATACAGAAAAATGGAGTAGTATAATATATTATATAATATAATTAACTATTTCAGTAATACATTCATAACTATCATATGATGGGCCTTTAAATAATATATTTCTTTTAAATCCTATAATCAAAAAACCTTTTGATTATACGATTGCCCGACAACCTGCACGAACGAGGAGCTACACGAGGCTACCGACCGAGCTATCGCGGTTGCGGCTTTTTGGGCTGCCCGTATTTGAGGTGACCGTCGAGAAGAAGAAGAAAAACATTTTAAACAATATTATTGCAATCCAATTTAGTACTAACTGTCCGACTTAAATAATGTCACATGTCGTCACATTGTTGCAATAAATAATACGATGTCGTGTGTATGTGTATGTTTTTAGTAAAATAGAGTCATAAAAATCGTTCAATAGCTACGCCCTGTGGATGGAAATTAAGTGTAAGAATTTAAATAATGAGGTGTTAAATACATACTTAATGGTCTTTACAGCCTTCTGTATATCACGGAATACTAATAGTTAACACGCAACCTGCCATACGCTAAAATTATCGGACGTGTTTCCATTTTCACACGTTACGACATGAGTCAAATATCAAACCGCTTTTTAACCGACTTCAAAAAAAGGAGGAGGTTCTCAATTCGTCGGAATCTTTTTTTTTTTTTTTTTTTTTTTTTTTTTTTTTATGTATGTTCCCCGATTACTCGAAGACGCCTGGACCGATTTTGAAATTTTTTTTTTTGTTTGAAAGGGTATACTTCAAAGTTGGTCCCATTTAAATTTGGTGAAGATCTGATGAACATCTTCGAAGATAGATACTGGAACTCCTCAACGGATAAGAGTAAATTGCTCGCGATCAGTGTATAAGCTTAGTAAACAGTAGATTTTTAACCAGTCATAGCATAATTCCATGGGGCCACTAAAAATTGTGAAATAAATTTTTTTTACAAAAAAAATAAAAACCGACTTCGATACACAAACACTAAAAATTGAAAAATAATTTAATTTATTACCGAATATCTTATGTATACAAGAGTTAATATAGTTCCATAATAATATTTTTTGGGGTCGGTGCCAATGAGGTGCCATTGTGGAGTCTCATAAAAATATGAAGTCTAGACGATTCGCGCAGCTAAAGCTAATTGGCACCGGCACCAAAAAGTATTATTATGGAACTATATTAACTCTTGTATACATAAGATATTCGGTAATAAATTAAATTATTTTTCAATTTTTAGTGTTTGTGTATCGAAGTCGGTTTTTATTTTTTTTGTAAAAAAATTTTGGACTTAGAACTTATTAATTTTGCTGTTAATCTCGGTAGGTCTATAGACATGCGCAGACGCGGGACTATTGTTCGTGAAGGACATAAGTCCTTATCTCTTTCTACGGTGTTTTGCCATACTATTAGTCCATCGTGTGCGTTAAGAGATGCAGTTCTTAGTGATCCATTTCTTGTCCTCCGCGGATAAAACATTTTTATCTCGGACTAGCTGATGCCTGCGACTTCGTCCGCGTGGATGTAGGTTTTCAAAAGCCCATGGGAACTTTTATTTTCCGGGATAAAAGAAGGCAGGTCATGCCTGTCGTAGAGGTGATGGCCGTTGGAGCCGGAAAGTCCTTGAGAGAAGACCGCGTAGGTAGGCAAGCATAGTGTGGGACGCCCTCCAGCACGATGGACCGACGATATAAAGAGGCTGGCGGGATGTGGCTGGATGAGGAAGGCTGAAGACCGGGTGTGGTGGCGCTCTTTAGGGAAGGCCTATGTCCAACAGTGGACGTCCGCAGGCTGATGATGATTGAAGAGTTGAGACTTGGAATTCAATAACATAATCTATGCTTGGCATTTACAATATTATTTCACCAGGAACAGTTCCTGAATCTTTATGGTTTAGGAGTGCTGTACCCTCCATCATCAGGTTAGAGTATTTCGGATTGGGAGTGTCATCGTGAAGCCGTTGCTTGATACCTAAAATATCAATTCACTATCAGAAATTCTAAAATCCCCACGATTTAGGACTTTAGTACTTTGCAGCATCAGGATTGAGGAGTTAGGATCCGAAGTTCAATGATGTAGCCTATGCTTGGTACCTAAAATAATTTTGCATCATCCGCAGTTCCTGAAACATTATAGTTTAGGAGTTCTGTACCCTACATCATCAGGGTCGAGGAGTTGGGACTTGAAATCTGAGAATAAAGTCGTTGCTTGGTACCTACAATATGAATTCACTATTAACACTTCCTGAATCTTAATAACTCAGGCGGGCAGTAACCCTGCAGCATCAGGATTAAGGAGTTGAATCCAGAATTTTTTATGTGACCACCACGAAAACTTTTTTTGTTGATTAAAAAAAAATTGCAAATCGGTCCAGAAACCTCGAAAAAATCGATGTAGAAAAAAAAACCACCTACTTTTTGTCAGTCGGTTAAAAACCGATGACCTTGAAATATTTACGGAACAATCTTTAAAATATCCCCTTTCTAACAAAAAAAGAATGAATGAAATCGGACTACGCGTTAATGAATTACAACTCAGTATACATTTTAACTTTCATCCCCTCTCCTACGGGAACCATGCTGATTTTCGGGATAAAAAGTATCCTATATTCTTCCTCATAGTATGACCTCAAATCGTACCAAGTTTCATTGGAATCCATTCAGTAGTTTCAGCGTGATGCGCGGCCGTGATACAGACAGACAGACAGACAGACAGACAGACAGACAGACAGACAGACAGACAGACAGACAAAAATGAAAAAAATTACAGTTTTGGGTTCAGTATCGAGTATAGAGTGCCCTCGAAAAAATTTTTCAAAATATCTTCAATGTACAGAATTTGACCTGTTACAGTTTTATTATAAGTATTGATGATCAGACTCGGATCGTCTTCAAAACGAGAAAAAGAAACAACCAGTCTCATCTCAGCTGTATTAAAACAACATTTTCTATTCTATGGACTTTTTATTCCACTACTAGAAAGAAAGAAAAAAAAAGAGTGTGAGAGAGTGAGAGAAGCCGAAACAACACAACGCATTGTGTTGTTTCGGCTTCTGTAAAAGTATGGACGATAAGCGTACACAGTGATTATGCTAGTAGTGCTAATTAATTATTTTTTAAAGTTTTCATGGTAAAATTTCTTCGTTGACGTATAGCGTATTATGCGAGTCGCATTGAGGTGCGCCTTCTTTCTAGCGATGAGACGCGACGTCGCGTCTCACCGTAAATATTTTGAACGGACGTTTGATTCGTTCTCCGTCAATGCGCATTGGAAACGCTCACAGCATTAACAAATATATTAAATTATTATTAATGACCAGTCAGGGCTGTAGGAATATTAATGATACTTCAAACTATTGGTAATGGTTATTATTTATTAGGTTTTGTCCGCAAAGATATGAAAAGTGACTATATTTCAAATACATTATTGCTTAGGCCCAATTTGCTTATAGTTGTAGTTAAGATAGATCATTAATTTTATTTGGGTAATTAAAGCCCAAAGATTATGTCCAACTTTGCTGTGTTATCTCTGAAATACTGAGTTCAGATATTATTATTATGTTTGTGTACAACTTAATAAATAGATCAATCTGAAGTTGCAACTTGAAGGTTTGCAATGTGCAGGTCATGATTGAGGGATTAAAGCCTAGCGCTTGGTTGCAATGAGACCTGGTGGTAAGTGAACATCACTTACCACCAGGTCTCATTGCAATTGCATTGCAGCCTAAGATGGAGCGCGTTTTAAGTTTTTTGGACTTCTTATTTTGCTCGCACCATACAGGCATAGTCAATTATTGATAAAGGTTTTTTTTAGGGAAAACGCTTGAACACAATAACACCTGATGGAAAGTGATGATGAGGCCTAAGATGGGACGCGTTAACCTAGAAGATGCCTATTCACTCTTGTTTTAAAGACACCCGGGTTGTAATTGGTAGGGAACACAGATCGTGAAAGAGTATTCCAAACCTTAGCCATGCGTATGAGGAATTATGACACATAAATGCGTTAAAGATATTCTCTACCCCAAAGTCTCTTTTACGTTTTATTAGTGTCTCTAATGTGCCTGTATTATTTTCTAAAGTAGTGCCTAACTAGCACAATGCACTTCGCTACAGGTCTATAGACTGTTGATAGTAGTTTGTGTGTCAAGTAGTTTGCGAGAACTTCAGTGGTATCATCATCAACCTATTTGCACACAATGCTGGATGCAGGCTTTTTCAAGGGTGAGTCACCATACTTAATCTTTCTGCCCTCTCATTCGCCATTTGCCGCTAATGTGGTTGATATTCAACCTCTCAGGAATGCCCTTCCGGCGTCTGTGGTTCCTGCCATGTATACCTTACAGTTTACGGCAGAAAATTATGTATGTAGAGCGTTTTTTCTGTCACTTATACCTATATGACGTTTTTTCGGTCTCAACGACAGACAATGCTCTACAAAACCACTAACTCCTTCTAAAGGTCGATGTACATTATTTTTCATCTCACTCACTCGGAAACAATCCTTTTGCCGTTTGAAATCTGAGTAGAAAGTGGTAATTTTGCTCTCTAGGGCGCAAAGTACCAGTTGAAATTCGAACGTGACGAACTGTCGTCTATGGTTGCGTAAACGTTCAGAAACGCGGTTCGTCCTTACTGTATAGTAAAGATACTATTTATTATATATTACTACATATTATATATTATATTATTTAATAAGTATTAAGTGACAAGCAGGGACATTTATTTTTATTAAATTAAATCTAATACCTACCTACTCCGTTTCAGCTTTATTGAGCAAACAATATAAAGTTCGTTGAATTACGATTTTTTTTTATTCTAAGAATTTTAAATTTGAATTCTAAACGCACCCGAAAAAAACTTTATTCGTATATATAGAATCTTCTTGAATTAGAACCTCCTTCACTGCTAGGTACTGGCGCCTCTTGTATCGAGCATCTAGCGTTTTCTTCGCTGTAGTGAGATGAAAAGTTGTGTGTTTCGCACGTGTGCAAATTTATTCGAGCTCGGGTCTTTGAATTCCTCGCTACGCTTAGAATTCTATCTTTGAACCACTTGCTTCGCTCGTGGTTCAACCTTAGAATCCTTCGCTAGCTCGGAATTCAATACAAATTCTCGGGACAAAATAACACCTTTGCACCCTTGCATAACAAATAACTATTCTACCGCGTACTGTAAGTAACTTCAAGGCAAGAGTGAACCGGCATCTTCTAGACAAGCTCGCACTTAGACGTGATCATTGCTTTCCACAAATCATGATTGTCGTCAAGCACACGCCTATCCTGTAATAAAAAAAACCTTTTTAAGGTCAGTTCTGCAGAAGGACGGTCGTTCCACGCTGCGTTTGCCACTTACAAGAACTTGGCAAACATGCAAATTGTTATAATAAAACAATGTGAATAAATGTAGTCTAATCCTCGTCTTCAAGATCGGTCAGTATTTATAAGCAATCGACTTTTTATGCCAAAGCCAGTAGCGGCCAGGCTATATTCGTGCCCGCCCACGCTGGGTTATTTCGGTCTCTACTCTCGGCCCACGCATTCGCAGAGCACGTGGTCTGGCGTGACGCGGACCTTACTATTATTTCATACTAGCCTCCCACGATGTTTTTTCAATACATAAACAATGAAGTGCGTCCTAAAAACGATCTGGCTTCAGATTTCTTGACTTTTTAGGGTTTAGTTTGCTCAATCGGTTGTGGAGAACTAGTCTAAAATTTAATTGCAAAATTCGATCACACACCTATTAACACATCAATTTAAATAAAAGTCTACTTACTAACTAGAGCCTCTGCGTTTAGATTGCAACGTTACCATCACGCGAGATCGTTATCAAGTAATAAGCCAATTACCGTTAAGAAAAACCGACGTCATATCAACAAAACAAATAAACTTGTTATACAATAAGCCAATTACGCGCGGCGTTATTCAGTTAGGAATGTAATGGGAACAAATTGTTGTAACGCTATCTGCAATTGCTTCCCGACAACTCTCCGAGTTCGAAGTGACGTGTTGCGAACGAGTGCAGTGAATAAATCGCATGTAGCAATCATAACGTTGTTTCTACCGGACTACAACAAAACCAAAAGGAAGGGTCATGATTTTAGAAGTTTATGTATGTATATTTATATATGTTCGACCGTAGTGCCAAAACTACTGAGCTGATTTTGATAAGTCAGTTGTCAGTCGTTCGTTATTATCAGTCAGGCTACATTTTATATGAACAACTAAATCAATATGACATATTTCATCCAAAAAATTGGGGGTCTTTCTAGGCAATCTGTAAAAAACAAGTTTAGAATTAATTCATATATACATTCTGCCTTACTATACCTAAGCGACGATTAATAATCCATAATCCGTAACTGAAATCACAAAGCTGACATGTTTTAGACTCGTGTCAACGCCAGCACCGCAATTTACCGTGTTAAATAATGGATACATTGTAATATGTACGAATTGACAGTTTAAACGTAGCATGTTCATATTAGCTGTAACATAAAAATGCAACTCCTCAATATATCAAAGTAGGTTGCCTGCACATCGGATTGAAAGAGAGGTGATGCAAAATTATGTAGGTTAGGTAGTTAAGCAATAAGATTTAAACAATAGTATGTAAGATTTATTTATTGTTATTGTTAGTCGATAAGCGAGAGTAGATCATAAGCCGGCTCTCAATAAACATCTTCCACTGTTGCCGCATTTAATTATTACCATACGGCCACAACATATCTCATGGCGACCCTTGCCAGTCGGTGCATGCCTAATCTAAGTGCGTGCACCGGCTGGGCACCGATCAAGATGAAGACTACACAATTTTCAAAAGAATATTATCAAGATTCAAGACTCAACTAAAACAAAAAGAAGAAAATAATTCCACGTCCTGTATGAAACACTAACATCAAGAAATAAGTTCAAAAATGAATCGCTTATGAACAGAAGACAATCTCAAGCTTCATTGATCGGCCCAGCATCATCGTGCGTCCAGGGTTATCCCGGCCAAAACTAGGAGGTGTCCAGGGTATTCCCGGCCCAGTTCGAGGAGTCCAGGGTTTTCCCGGCCCATTAAGATGCAGTAAAGAAGAGGCGCAGACTCCAGACCTCCGGACCTGATGACCAAAACCTGTCCTGATGACGACGGCGACTACACGGCGGTCACGAAATTGACTATTGAAATGCGTCGCTAACAGTTAAAGTAAGTGCAATTTATCTCTCGTAATGGGCAAATAGGTAGAATGTGTAGCTATTGTATTTTTTTTTTGGGTAGATAATTTAATTTGTAACTTTGAAGTTAGATAATAATGTACCTACTTGCGATTTAATTTTGTACGTAGGTTAGGTGAATATTGGTTTTTTAATAATAAATAATACTTGCTCCACTATCTACTAATAAATTCCATTCGTGCTGTATTTGTAAGATTTTATATAGTGTGTAGGATAGTTTAAAATAATAATGGATAGTCAATAAATGAATAGGTCCTTATTTTTTTCGTAAATATTCGGTGTTAAAATCGAAATATAATAATTCAGAGAATTATAACGGTGTCATCGCGTGGTCAACGACACACGCGTACCCGAACATTTTGTATTGTTATACGAGACAATGGTTTTGCTCGAGATGCAATTTGCAAATACAAGGAAATGAATATGAAATAAGGAGAATTTTTCCCCTACAGACGTTTTTCGTCTAGTTTCGCGCTAGTTTTGACGATATAAGACTATACCCGGCTTTGACAAATTAGGACTCTGCAAACCAAAGGCTTGATCACCCTTCGGCTGTAGAAGTGCTATAGGTATAAAATATACAATATTTATTTTGGGATTGAGACATACTGACGTAGGAAGATGATTGTTATTTATTTATTTGGACGCGATGTTTTGTGCATATTTAGTACCTCCTCATTCAACTATATATTTGTCTAGACTCTTGATCATTATCTACCGCGCTGGTGTTAGTGAAAGACCTAGAATTTTTATGAAAAGTTGAATGTTAATGAAATACTTATTGAAAGAAATAAGTTTGATGAAGATAATAAGTGTTATGAAAAATGCTCGCAAGCATGTTATGTTAAATATTTATTAGGAGAGTACGCGCCGCGTTTGTTGTATGTATATTTATTTGTATTATGTGAAGAAGTAACTTGAAAGGAAGATGAAGACTAGGAGAGGTTTATTTTGACTGTCCAGGAAATATGAATACCTGAGATGTTTACTTAATAATAGGTATTATTATGGGTTTTAGAATAGAAACCTTATATTTACCGTCTTACGACGATGCTATACGACAGCTGTATACTTATGATGACGACTATTTGATAGGTCAAAGAATCTTTTAAAGTCGATTTGTGAAATCGATACATCAGCTTATACATATCTCATATCTATGATGCTATTTTGAGATTATTTTATTACCTATGATGAGATTTTTCGAAACTTTTGTAAAAGTTAAATCCTTGACTGCACTTAATAGATTACGATTTTTCTAGTTATAAGTAAGGTTGAAAGTATGCCCATACGAAGCAAGAGATAAGATAAATTGCATTTAAGCACAGGAAGTAACTAAAAAAAATGTTTCCTTACATAATTTAATTTTATTTAGCATTAGATTTTATTTTTGTGATTGTCATCATCTTTTCTTCTGATTCGATGTAGCGTCTAACATTTTTTTTTCTTTTAAGGGGAGGGGTAACCGCATACATTTTCAGGGGAGTTGTAATATGTACGAATTGACAGTTTAAACGTAGCATGTTCATATTAGCTGTAACATAAAAATGCAACTCCTCAATATATCAAAGTAGGTTGCCTGCACATCGGATTGAAAGAGAGGTGATGCAAAATTATGTAGGTTAGGTAGTTAAGCAATAAGATTTAAACAATAGTATGTAAGATTTATTTATTGTTATTGTTAGTCGATAAGCGAGAGTAGATCATAAGCCGGCTCTCAATAAACATCTTCCACTGTTGCCGCATTTAATTATTACCATACGGCCACAACATATCTCAACATAGCTAATATTCTGCGAGACCGTATAGATACGTCATCGTTAAAGATAGAGCCATATCACACTGGCACGCCATAGCGACGTCGCTGGCTACGTAGCCAAGGCTACCTCTGATTTTCTACCGTAGCCAAATGAGGTTGGCCGTTAAGTAGCACAACAACACAACAGTAGTGAACACAAACACGCTGGCATTCGTCCTGGCCATCAGTTGGCCACTGAGTGAGGGAGGAGTAACTTATTTGTATACAAAATACAGGAAATTTGGCTACACGTCCTCAGCTCACCGGAGTATCCAGGCTGGTCGGTCGTGGTTACGCTTCCAAATTGACGACGTCGCCAGATCGTAGTCGTAGTAGTCAAATGAGTTAACTGTCATACATTTCAATACGAATTGTTAAGATACCTACGTAGCTGACCGTGATACCACAGTTCACGACAGTTAGAGAACTTGTAACAAAACGTCGAGACTTCGACGTCACTGGCAGGCGTCAAATATTGCTAAATTTGACGCTAGCCTATGAATAGCCTATTTTTCTTTGATTTCACGTCACCCGTAGTCTAATATTTGACATAATTCATCGATTCATGATCAACCATAAGTTCCATCGCTCTAGTTCACTCTGCCGTGGCCAAGCGAGTTAACTGTCATACATTTAAATACAAAGTGATTGGATGCGTTGCTGGCGACGTCGCCATGGCGTCCCAGTGTACTGTGTATAGCGCCTTTACCGTGATACGCTCTAATATTCCGTGAGACCTGTGGTGAGACCGTTTAGGGACGTCATCGTTAAAGTTAGGCTGAACACTTGATTACTCAAGTGTCCCTTTGCGTTGTGTGGGAATTCATAATTGTTGTTGACTATCATTAATTAACAGGCGCTAGAATGGTATAGAAATTTGTAAACAAAGAGAATTTAAACAATACGTCGTCGCAAATGTCGATACATGTATGAATAAAGCTCAGTTGAGTTATTAATATATATTTAGGAAGAGAGAATGAATTAATAAATCTTAAATCATAATAATAAGTAATAAGTAATAATATATAAAAGGAAAAGGTGACTGACTGACTGACTGACAGACTGATCTATCAACGCACAGCTCAAACTATTGGATGGATCGGGCTGAAATTGGGCATGCAGATAACTTATATGACGTAGGCATCCTCTAAGAAAGGATTTTTAAATCCAACCTCTAAGGGGGTGAAATAGGGGTTTGAAATTTGTGTAGTCCACGCGGACGAAGTCGCGAGCACAAGCTAGTCAAACATAAAACTTAAACAAATATCCTCAAGTCATACAGTTACTGTGGATATAGGGTAATAGTGTATTCGTCCTTGGAACGATTATAAAACTCTGATAAAAAGCGAAGTTATAAACCGACTTCCTACGTTTAAATTATCGATGCTTATTCAAGCTAAAACGCTAAAGCCATTAATTTCAATACCTTAACCTAGATACTGATATTAACAGTGGTCTCTCCGTCACCCGCTCCATACAAACGTAGTTTGGATCTTATTCTAATAATGGTACTGATTCTGAGCACAACCAAATTTTAGAGTATTCGCATCCTCTTCTTACTAATGTAATTTGAAAAATACAGACACAGTTTGACAGTTTTAAATTTAATTTATAGATATTAAAACCCGTGGTTTTAGCACACAGTCACGTGGCTAATGTTTAAATTTGTAGCGTGCACTAAAATTTAGCGTCTTGTGTAATGTAATGTCTTGTAAATGTAAAGTTCATGTTTCCTGTCCTTTTTTAGCATTGTTAAAAAGAGAAGGATACAGATACTCTAAATTTAGTTTAGAGAAAGACAACGGAATCGGTGCCATTATCTAATTAAACTCGATGTAATTTTGTAGACACGTTTTAGTAACTAATATCTATATCTGTGGTTTGTCAGTTTTCCGTAAAAATAACTAGTTTTAAAGTTTTACGGGTTCAAAGATTTAATATGTAAATTCTTGAGATCGTGTAACTTTGAAAATGAATATTTTGACGGAAATCTGGCAACCACATACATATCATAATATATTAGTTCCTAGAACGTATCTACAAAATTATATTGAGTTGAAACGTAGCTACGACCTCCCTGGCGCAGTGGTAAGCACTGTGGTCTTATTAGTGGGAGGTCCCAGGTTCGATTCCTGGCAGGAATCTGATTTAGCGTTCCGGTACGATGTCGTGTAGAAACCAAAGGGGCATGGATGTAATAAAAACTGCCATACCCTTTCCAGGTTAGCCTGCTCCATCTTATTAGACTACATCATCTCACCACCAGGTGAGATTGCAGTCACGGGCTAACTTGTATGAATAAAAAAAGGCTGGAAAATTTCATTGAGTCTGGTTAGTATTCAAATGAGAGCCAAACTAGGTTTGTATGGGGCGAGCGACGGAGAGACCCGTGTCAAGTTTACTTCGTTTCCACGATACGGATCCTAGCTTCAAAAGAAACTTGACCTTCCAGCCTTCGTGAGCCGCTACGATATATCATTTGCCCTCTTCGGCACAGATAACTACAAATTTATCGCTAGCACGATACTCGAATTGGTTTTTTAAGCTGTGTATTATTAAGTTGGCAATTTGTTGAAGGTTAAATATCTACTTGTGGGGTCTACGGAGTTAGAAGCGCGACTAAAAAATAAACGCCATAAGTTACAGTTTTTTAGATCACTAACCATAATATTATAAATGCGACAGTAACATTGGCTACAATGCATTGTTACAACAAGAATAGCACAAATTCAGCCAATCACAACAATTGAGATTCTAATCATGATTTATGCAGGTTTTACGAAATTGCCCTACAGGCATAATCACATAGTGATTAAATATCCCAAAAAAATCATAATAAAAATAATAAACAGAAAAATACGAACCATTAAGACCCTAGTATTATTGAGGGCAAATTGAAAGTACATTCACATGATTTACTTTGGTAAAAGTGCTAAATAAACTAGGCTGGATCAAAACAGGAAACGAACAAAGAGGAAACGAACGAGGAAAGAGGTAACAAGTTTTTGTAGCCGTTAAAAGTGTAAAAGAGCAGACAGTTTGAGGCCTCTGCGTGCTTAGTATGAGATTTTACTTCACACCAACGTTGATAGAATTCGAGATCGAAACACTTCAGCGTCAAAGTAAAATAGACCTAAACTAGTTTGATTTAACGCTCAAATTTATCTATTGTCTTAAAATCAGCGCAAAAATCTTATTTTTGAACTTCCCGAAAATATCGCAGCCAATCATCTAGTGCGCGTCCGTATGCTATTGGTTGTTACCTACGCGCCATTTTTTGTACGCGAAAATTATAAGCAACATAGCACGAGTCTCTGTTGTCCTTGTGTTTAAAATCTTAACGTCAAGCAATAAGGTCTGTATTTCATTGGTGTACATTTTCGGTATTAGTCGGCGTTAGGTTGTACTTTTCTGGGTAAACTAAATTTGCCGATGCGACTTATAAAAGTGGTAGTACAGTACTGAATTGTTGCTTCTAAAGTAATGAATTTAAGATCCATTTTTCTCTAGCGTTATGGTGTTTCAATCTCGAATACTTTCAACGTTTGGGGAGATAGAAAGTCTCATACTAAGCACTACCGCGACTCGCAGGCGGGCGGCGCATACCGCAGGGCGTCGCACTGCGGTACGGCACCATCGAACACAGTCGCTATAATCCGCTCTCACGAGTGTCTACTTGTGTCTCACTGGTCTCACTGTACTCTGTAGCATAGAGTCTATACTACCTATACACAGAAATAAGAATAAGTATAAAGATAACAAATCTTGTTGAGTAAAACTTAAATCTGTTCGAGCATTGCAATAGTAGAATACACATACCTACTGAATTCCCAACGACATTAAAGAAGAAACAAAAGAAGTCACCTTTAAGAGAAAATTAAAACAATGGCTACTACAGAAACGCTTTTATGATATACAAGAATTTCTAAAGCATAAACCTCAATAGCGTGACGCACCTGTAAATGACATCTGATATATATAACTATAAGACCTTGTAAGATTAAATAATTGCAACATAACTAAATTAAATTCTTACAGTAACTATTTTTAAATATTTTATTCTATTGACAGAGACTTAATCAGACCATGACAGCAATTATTTAATACTACTATACGTTGACCTTATTTTTATTTTGTACTAATCTTGCTTTATAATAAATTCTAGTCAATATTCTCATAATATAATAATAATATATAAGCATGCAAATGAATAATATTTAATATCTAGTAATGATAATTTTAATAATTTTAATTCTATTCTTATTGTATCTTTAATATTTACCATTTTATTGTACCTAAAATTGTATTTGCAATACCCTGACAGGGTCTCATGTATTTAGCTTTTAGCTTTAAGCGCCCACCATCCATAAATGTAAATGTACATGAAAGCAAATAAGTAAATCTGAAAATACACCACCCACATACTTAGTAAAAGTTCTCTCCTATGTACAGTCGTATTTTTTCGACATTTTGCAATCAAAAACTATTAAGCATAAAAACAAATAAAAATCTGTTTTAGAATGTACGGGTAAAGCCCTATAGGTTTCTTGACAGACAGACAACTAAGTGATCCTAATAAGGGTTTCTTTTTTTCCTTTTGAGGTACGGAAATTTAACACAGGATTTTTTAAAACCGAAATGCACGTGGACGAAATTGCGGGGATCACCTATTTTATTACATTTTTGTGAGTTATAAAGGAAATTCGCATATACATAGGTACATATAGATCTAAAGTGGTAACATATCGAGCACTATGCCTGCCTACATAATATGACACAGTGGGATGTACGGGCAGAGTGTCACTCAACCCGCGCGTGCTCCCGCAAATGGGTCTCATTTGTCAACAACTGAGCCGTTGACATCCATCATACACTCGAAATTCACCAACCACTACACATAACTGTCATATCTAGCTGGTGCGTTTGTATGTGACGTGATTGCTCCTATTCCTGTTAATATTCGCTACTATAAGCATACCAGAAGTGAAGTTAAATATTAATCACGACGCGCAGAAGTTTATCGAGAGTTTTATCTTTTATGATAACCTAACTGCAATATTAATCAAGCTTATTAGGGCACAGGGCTGTTGCCACCACCCAATCAAAATGTCAACCTAAACACAAAAAGCATTTAATAGTTGGTCGAGTCTCGAGTTTGAGACTGGCTTAAAAACGTTTTTGTGTTGTTTCGGATTGACTATGCTGCGTAGGCCTTACTGGGTGCAACAGCCTCACCGGGGAGGATGGCGAGCGCAAAGCTCCGCCTGGGGGTAAGCCCTAGGTCTCGAAGAAATAATTTGAGAGGTCGGGGGGCAACGTCGTCCTAAGGGCGCCTCCTGTGAGGCTCGGACCACCTGTTTGACTATTGGTTAGTCTGTGCGGCCCCGACGCCGTGGCGTGAGTCCACATCCGGATGCCGCATGACGTTAGAAATCGGAGGCTTAAAAATCATCAACTACCCGCATTTATACAATCGACTCAAGATGGCTTCCCCGCAAAAGATCATGTGACTTTCGTTTCAAAAGGCGGCAACTACAAGTGCGACAACAATACCCATATTATTACCTATCACTACCCATATTGCACTACCCAGAATCAGATCGATCCGGTGGTCCGTTGCGACGTGATTTAAAGACAAAGCAACAAACAAACAACCTTGCATTTATAATATTACTAGCTGATGCCCGCGACTTCGTTTGTGTGGATTTAGGTTTTTGAAATCCCGTGGGAACTGTTTGATTTTTCGGGATAAAAAGCCTATGTTACTCTCCGTCCTTTCAACTATCTCTACGCCAAAAATCAAGTTGATTGGTTAGGGCGTGAAGTAAGGACAAACAAACACACTTTCGCGTACGATTATGTGTAAATGTGTATAGTGAGAAGCTGTGATAGCCTAGTGGCTAGGACGTCCGCCTCCTAATCGGAGGTCGGAGGTTCGATCCCTGGCACGCACTTCTAACTTTTAGGAGTTATGTGCGTTTTAATTAATTAAATATCACTTGCTTTAACGGTGAAGAAAAATATCGTGAGGAAACCGTTATGCCTGAGAGTTCTCCATAATGTTCTCAAAGGCGTGTGAAGTCTGCCAATCTGCATTTGGCCAGCGTGGTAAATTATGGCCAGAATCCTTCTCACTCTGAGAGGAGACCTGTCGCCTGTAGTGAGCCGACGATGGGTTGATCATTATCATGATTATGATGATAGTGATAAGCATTGCTGTGCGCGTGTAAATACATATTATGGCTCTCAGGACAAATGTCACGTTGTGATTCCCTCCAATCATAAAGATGTCAATCACAAACGGATGTCGAAACGCTGGGGCCGCGATCATTACGGATTCAAATTGGTCGCTACAAATCCGACCTGCGTTGAACAATTGCCACGCTCGAAGTGGCTAAGAGATAAAACATTTACCATTCTTCATTCATACTTTTTAGGGTTCCGTACCTCGAATAGAAAAAAACGAAAAACGAAACCTTCGTTCACTCTCACTTCGTTGCCTGTCTGTCTGTCCGTTTATGCGTCTGTCATGCCTGTCAAGAAAACCGCTGAGCTAGAATCATGGTAGGTCTTTTAGCACAAGTAAAGGAAAAAATCCAAAAACTGTGAGTTTGTTGGTTGAGATATGTTGTGGCCGTATGGTAATAATTAAATGCGGCAACGGTGAAAGATGTTTATTGAGAGCCGGCTTATGATCTACTCTCGCTTAGGGACTAACAATAACAATAAATAAATCTTACATACTATTGTTTAAATCTTATTGCCTAACTACCTAACCTACATAATTTTGCATCACCTCTCTTTCAATCCGATGTGCAGGCAACCTACTTTGATATATTGAGGAGTTGCATTTTTATGTTACAGCTAATATGAACATGCTACGTTTAAACTGAACACATCACAAAGAAATAAAATAAAATGACGTTCACGAAAAAATTAATTTCCTAAATCGCATATACGAGTAGGTCCGTCATTAACTTGCAGTGTTCTACATAACAGTGTTAGACATATCTTGTACAATGGTACGGAACACTTCGTGTGCGAGTCCGACTCGCATATGACTAGTTTTTACTGTAATGCCCATACTGACATCAAAAGTAGTGCCAATACCTACAGACCACGCTGGGCAGGCGGGTTTTGTTTTACATTTCCCTTAAAACCGATGCCATTTCCTTTATCGATACGGTCTATGAAGTTTAGAGTTTTCATCTCACTTAATCAGATTGTGTTGATGTTACTTATATGAATAACTAGCTTATACCTACGACTTCGTCTGCGTGAACTTTACAAATTTCAAACCCCTATTTCACCCCATTAGGGGTTGAATTTTCAAAAATCCTTTCTTAACGGATGCCTACGTCATAATAGCTATCTGCATGCCAAATGTTGATGGATCAGTTAGTCAGTCAGTCAGTCACCTTTTCCTTTTATATATTTAGATATGAATAACATTTTGAGAGGACTATAGAAACGCTTTGCGTAACACGCACACACCGCCGCGTGCAAGCGATTCGTGAGTATGTTTCAATTTCAGGCATAATTTAATAATGTAGTGTATGTAATTAAATTCAGTTAATATTGCCAGCATTAAAACGCGTCAGTTCAACAACTAGTTTGCCGTCAATTTTAATGACATCATTTGTGGTGCGAATAGCCGAACTGGGCCCCAATCTAATTCGTTCAAGCGCCAATCCGATTATCCGCTCTCTAGTTTATCACATACAATGTACGTCGTATTTGCAAATTAGAGCTAGGTCCATTGCAACTGGACTCAACTGTACCTATATTGCAAATTTTATACGGTATAACAGGCGGTTAATGTTAAACTTTGTATCACTACCCATATTATTGTAAATCATTATTATATTATATTATTATAAATCATCATTAGTAGTAACTCTCAGTGCGCGAGCCTGACTCGCACTTGGGCAGTTTATACCTCTATTGGCACTCCAAGTCCAAGCACTTAATTATAACATTAGCAAAAGGGACGGGCCGTGACTTTGTGGGGCCCTGGGATAATACTAATCGAGGCCCTGCCTAAATAGGTATTCAACTAATTGCTATTTTGTCAACTACAAACCTACCTACTAAGTACCTACACGGTATAGGAAAAAGATTATAAAACAACCTTTCTGCATTATCAACCACTAGATGATGGCCGCAACCTCGTCCGCGTAGATTTAGGTTTTTTAAAAATCCTGTGAGAAATCTTTAATTTTCCGGGATAAAAAGTAGCCTATGTCCTTTCCCGTGATGTGAGATAACTGTGTTTTAAATTTTTAATTAAAGACTCTTCTTGCTACTATACAAAAAAAAACACTATGCTCGCTATAGATCACGCATTGATATAGAATTAGTTTCACCAGAGCCCAGCCAGCCCTTCTATTGGCCCTCAATAGCTCAACCGGTAAAGGAGTGGACTGAAAACCGAACCGAAGTGGTTCAAACCCCGCCCGTTTCACTATTGTCGTACCTACTCCTAGCACAAGCCTGACGCTTAGTTGGAAAGGGGAATATTAGTCATTTAACATGGCTAATATTTTAAAAAAAAAAAACTACTACTACAACTAGATTTACGTACTGACGTTAGTTTTCAGAGTTACTGTACATCTGTGCTTAATAAATACAGATTTACACAAGCCTCCACTTTGTCACTTATCTGCAATGTGTAATATCGTATCTGCAGTATAGGTATCCGTAATACGTATGTATAGGGAAATAAAACAGTATATTTTATGAGTACAATCGTATTGCAGCCGGCATCCAGTTCATTGCAGATCAGGTGTTGCAGTCACGTGTCATTGGCATGGCGCCAAATTGCGCCAAATTGCATTGCAGGCTGAATTCAGGCGGGCCTAGGGTCACCACTTCACCAGATTTACTATCAAGAAGTCCTGACAATAAACCTATCGAATATCTTGACTCTTTAGCAGAAATTTTTCATCATCATCATGATCAACCCATCGCCGGCTCACTACAGGGCACGGGTCTCGTCTCAGATTGAGAAGGGTTTTGACTATAGTCTACCCCGCTGGCCAAGTGTGAATTGGCAGACTTCACACACCTTTGAGAATATTATGCAGAGCTCTCAGGCATGCATGGTTCCTCACGATGTTTTCTTTCATCGTTAAAACAAGTGATATTTAATTACTTAAAACGCACATAGCTTGGAAAAGTTAGAGGTGCATGCCAGGATCGAACTCCCGCCCTCCGATTAGGGAGGCGAACGTTCTTACTACTAGGCTGTCACAGCTTAGAAGAATTTTTATGTGATCAACATTTTACAATCGCAAAATAACTGCCTGGTTATTGGAGATCTTGCTGTTATTGTGTATTTTAACCAATAGCGAGAGAGCGTCAAACAATCAGTTGATTGCGATCGTCACATCGTATTTGTCACAAATGTCAGTTTGACAGCTATAGTATTATTTATGCCCGCTGAACTTGAGTGAGCGCTCACTACATAAAATGTAGCTGTTTCGTGGTATTTATTCCATTGATTTTGTATAAAACATTTATTAAGTAAAAAGTCTTATATGGTCTTATATAAATAAGATTCCGATACATAAGTATTCGATCGAACACAAAAATCCTGACATCCTCTAAGTTCTAAGTGCTTATAAATCCTGACATGTCCTGACAAATCCTGATACCTGGTAGCCCTAGCCGGGTACAGGCTTATTCTCATGTGTGCTCATGTAATAATTATCATAACGAATTTAAATAATACGATTGTCGTATGCGCTGATTTACATTGTTAATATAAAAAGGAATACGTGTTGCTACAGCTAAAAACCTTTAGTTTAATTTTTTGATTTTAGCGAAAATTGAAAATACTAATTTATTTGTTCATCATAAACACATTTAAATTTTTTTGTTTATGATGTAACCGCAAATCCATGGTTTTCGGATTTTTTTCTTTACTTGTGCTATAAGACCTACCTATTTTAGCCTTTAAACTATCGTGAGTGAAACTAGTTGGGCTAACGTCGACTAAATACGTGAGTAAAGCCGTTGACAGATATTATATATAAAAACCTACCTACTTGCTAATTTTCATGATTCTAGGCCAACGGGAAGTACCCCATAGGTTTTCTTGACAGACATGACGGACAGACGGACGGGCGATTTTTTTCTTTTCAGGTACGGAACTCTAAAAATACAATTGTCATGAGGTCTGCCTATTTGGAGTTTTACAATATTTTTGACCTACTCATATTATTATGATAAATTATGACCCAATAAAGTTAGTCTAAAATCCGTTTACAATTTTGACTTGTATTAGAACTGTAGGTGACGTTAATTTAATTAGAATAGTTCAGTGCTAGCTCACTGCATAATTATCCACAGTGCAATTTCAAGTCATACTCACAGAGCTGAGGAGCGAATTTCACAGCCGGAGGCATCGAAGATTCAATCTAAAACTTCAACTTTAGTTTAATCCTTTATTATGTTTCACGAACACCTGTTTTCGTGCATAACTTGCGCTAAGTAGTTGGGATAATGGAGCAAGGTGACATTTTATTGAGTTGCAAAGATTTTCGCTTTAGTCTCGAGCTACTTTTTAAATAGTTTTATTTATTTTGCTAGATAATGTCCGCGACTTCGTCCGCGTGGATTTAGGTTTTAGAATTCCGTGGGAACTCTTTTATTTTCCGGGATAAAAATTAGCCTATGTCACTCTCCAGTTCTTAAACTATAACCATGCAAAAAATCTCACGTTGATCCGTTGTTGCTCCGTTGTGACGTGATTGAAGTACAAACCAAAAAACAAACACACTTTCGCAATTACTTATAATATGGGTAGTGATTTGTCAAAATTTTTTGTGTACCTATTCATGAAAATATTTTTAAAATTACTTAATGTTTTTTTTTTTAAATATCTTTATTTTTAAAGGGCTTTTATACATTATGTACATGACAACCCTATCGTACCTTATAACATAGATTAGCTTAATTAACAATTATTACTAAAATCACATCTTATATACCTAATATTATTTAGCGACAGAAGAATCTAGATAGACAGCAAATAATAAATCTAACTAGTTTTAATGTATCTGCTTTGTCATTTTATGTTATGTTATTTCAGTTTAAATGGTCTACGCTTGATACATTTCTGCAGAGTGGAGACTGCCAATTTCCGGTTCCCCTTCACATCCGGGTACCTATCGTTTACGCCAGTTAGACATACATCCAATAAAGTTACTCTAGTTTATATTGATACTACAAGATTTTGTGCTATATTTTATAGTTTTACTAGCTTATGCCCGCGACTTTGTCGACGTGGATTCAGATTTTCAAAAATCTCATGAGAGCTCTTTGATTTTCCGGGATAAAAAGTAGCCTGTGCCACTTTCCAGCTCTTCAATTAAACCCATGTAAAAAAACAGTTGCTCCTAATTGCCAATCCGTTGCTCCTAATTGAAAGACAGACCAACAAACAAACACAGTTTCGCATTTATAATAATGGGTATAGTGATTTTTTAGTGATATTTAAAAAAAAACACCTATTTCCGCAGAATATTTTATGATACCTAATTAAAAAATAGTGGTGTAGGTATATAATGTAACTAATTGATAACTCTGGGAAAGAAAAAGTAATTATTGTACACAAAGAACTTTAGAATATGCGCTAACAAGCACCTCATAAAACTTTGCCTTGATACTATGTTCAAGAACTTTCATACATAGACAATTATTATGTTTTTATGCGGTACAAGAATGGAACACGCCAGAATATTGCCATCTTGGGCGCAGTACGCTCGAGTAAATGGTCTCAAAACATTTTCTACAAAATAAACCACGATGTTTTCCAAAGTACTAACAAATTGCCGCATGTAGGCCACTAGAAGGCCGGCTTAGGTCAACGTAACATTTAAGACGCTGTTCTACATTTAACCCGAAGTTGCGGGCATACAAACTGTGGAAGTATGCGGAAACGACGTTAAAGTGGCATCTCTCCGTCATTTGTATACAAATGTAGTTTGGCTCTCATTTGAACTGCACAAACCAATCAAACTCAATGGGATTTTGTAGATTTAGGAAAAAAATTACGGGACATTTCACCGCGATTAATAGCCACATATGGTGACAGAAGGGCTGACTCACTTTTCGCACAACACATCAGCCTGGCTGTCCATCGTAGAAATGCAGCCAGTATTCTTGGCACCATTCCTCGCGGGCATGATTTGCCACAGCCCTTCCAGGTTAGCCCGCATCCATCTTAGGCTGCATCATCACTTACCACCAGGTGAGATTGCGGTCAAGGGCTAACTTTTATCTGAATAAAAAAAACACTCGATCCGTTGTTCCGTTGTGACGTGATTGAAGGATAAACCAACAAACTAATAAGTAAACCATCATCATCATCATCATCAACCGATAGACGCCCACTGCTGGACATAGGTCTCTTATAGGGACTTCAACACGCCACGGTCTTACGCCGCTTGAATCCAGCGGCTCCCTGCGACGCGTCTGATGTCGTCCGTCCACCTAGTCTTCTAACACTGCGTCTTCCGGTGCGAGGTCGCCATTCCAGCACCTTGAGACCCTAACGTCTATCGGTTGTACGAACTATGTACCCTGCCCATTGCCACTTCAGCTTCGCAACCCGTTGAGCTATGTCGGTTACTCTAGTTCTCCTACGGATCTCCTGATATTGCATATAAAATGTTCGTAAGGTGTACTCACCTGGGTCCTTGACCGTCAATACTCAGTAAATACTCCAACAAAGGCAACCACCATGATTGTCCTTCATTTAATAATTTCAGTGTCATTGGCAGTAAATGGTAATGAAGTAGGGCTGTTTATTGCAGCTGACTGGTAAGAAGGTCGTACATGCAGTATGCAGGCGGCTCGTGAATAATGCAGGGGAACATCAGCTGTACCGAAGGTCAGTTCAGTACACGTGGGGGGCCGGTTGGTACTATCTTTTTTTTTTTAATTTATTATCAACATACAAAAAAAAATTAATATTAGGTAGCACGCATTGCAAAAAAAACCACAGGGTTTTGACCCTCAATGCGAAGGTACGTCTGCGCATTAAATCATGCCTACTTATCATTTTTTTTTAAAGTGAATTAATTAATAATTTAAACTAAAACCTTAAAAAATATAATATTTTAACTAAAATATATTATTAAAAGCAGTCCTTTTAGGCAAGGTTCCGAAGATACTGGCAGCGTTTCCCCTTTGAATAGCTAGGCTAATTCTTTGTCGGAGGTAGCTGCCAGCTCTTCGGTCTCCTGTGATGTCGACATAAGAATTATAAATGTACAATATTGCTAGCTTAATTTATAAACAAAGAACAGATAATACAAGGTTAACAAATGAAAATGAAAAAAAAAATCAACAAAAAACATGATATTAAAACTAAAGAATAGTAAAAGGCTTAATCTAAATATATAAAAGGAAAAGGTGAGACTGACTGACTATCTACTATTTGAAGTGTGCGTTGATAGATCTATCTATCCACAGCTCAAACTGCTTGGGTTGAAAGTTGGCATGCAGATAGCTATTATGACGTAGGCATCCACTAAGAAAGGATTTTTGAATTCAACCCCTAAGGGGGTGAAATAGGGGTTTGCAATTTGTGAAGTCCACGCGGACGAAGTCGCGAGCCTAAGCTAGTATATCTACATATAGAGAAGTAAAAGCTGACTGACTGATTTATCAACGTACGTCGTACAGCCACCGTGTGAAGTCTGCCAATCGCACTTTTGAAACTTTCAGCTTTTATACAATACTTAATGAAGGTCTGGCACGTGCTGGCTATAATTCTATTATAACTATATCAAATGACATTTAGCTGCCTTCGGCCTATACATATGTAGGACTGAAAGTTGCAGATCCATACTAATATTATAGATGCGATAGTATGTATTTCTGTGTGTCTGTGTGTCTGCTAGCTTTTCACGGCCCGACAGCTTAACCGATCTCGATGAAATTTGGTACAGAGTTAGCTTAGATCCCGAGGAAGGACAAAGGCTACTTTTGATCCCGGAAAAATAAAGAGTTCCCACGGGATTTTCTAAAAACCTAAATCATCTAGTAGTACATAACTTTATTTTATTCGAACAAGGATAGTACTTAAAGTAAAAAGATCTACAATCTACATCGGAAATTGGTCGGGAGCGCGGATTCCTTTTAAATGGGAACCTCAACGAGGTTGCCCGTTTGTTAGCGCTGAACGATTTCTGCAACGATAGGAAATGCTGATCAATCTGGAAAAGTGCCGACGGGAACGGAAATCAACAGAAAATTATATGGAGTTATTTCTAAATGTCAGAGATGAACTTTGAGTCTTCTTCACTTCTTTTTAGGGTTCCGTACCTCAAAAGGAAAAACGGAATCCTTATAGGATCACTTTGTTGTCTGTCCGTCGTGTCTGTCAAGGAAACCTATAGGGTACTTCCCGTTGACCTACAATCATGAAATTTGGTAGATAGGTAGATCTTATAGCACAAGTAAATAGGTAAGCCCACCCGGGCGGAGCCGGGGTGGGTCGACTAGTCGTACTTACATTATAAATGCGAAAGTGCGCCTGTTTGTTTGATTGTTTTTGTTTGTGGGCTTGTCGTGATCGTTCAGGTTGGGATCGGCGTTGTTTTTTGCATGGATAGTATTGTAGTTACGGACCTGGAGAGTGACATTTATGTATGCTACTTTTATCCCGGAAAATCAGTGTTTCCATGGCATTTTAAAACCTAAATCCACGCGGACGAAGTCGCGGGCATCAGCTGGTTGGTTTGTTGATTTGTATGGCTTGTTGGTTTGCCCTTCAATCACGTCGCAACGGAGCAACGGATAGACGTGTTTTTGCATGGGTATAGTTTTTTTTTAAAGAATATTAGCCATGTTAAATGACTAATATTCCCCTTTCCTCCAATTAAGCGTCAGGCTTGTGCTAGGAGTAGGTACGACAATAGTGCAACGGGCGGGGTTTGAACCGTCGACCTTTCGGTTTTCAGTCCACTCCTATACCGGTTGAGCTATTGAGGCTCTATAGTTAAAGACCTGGAGAGTGACATAGGCTACCTTTTATCCCGGGAATTCAAAGAGTTCCAACAGGATTTTTTAATAACCTAAATCCACGCGGACGAAGTCGCGGGCTTCAGCTAATACTATACATATTATCAAGTTTTACGGAGGAACGAAATATTTTTCTTACAAGCTATTCTTCGTACAGATTAAACGTGGTTTCCGAGACAATGCGAATGTCCCCCGGGCCCCGCCGGGGCTCGATGAGGAAAATTGTAGGCCTCGTTAGACCTTGAACAAAGGTAGAAACGTTTTTGTTCTAAATTAAATGGAATGAATAGAAAGAATACTTGTTAAGTTACATTATTGTTACCGTTTAGGTGTCTTTTAATTTTTAGGTTCCGTAGTCCGTACCTCAAAAGGAAAAACGGAGCCCTTATAGGATCACTTTGTTTGTCTGTCTGTCTGTCTGTCACGAAACCTACAGCCCTTCCCGTTGACCTAGAATCATGAAATTTGGCAGGTAGGTCGGTCTTATAGCAGACATTAGGAGAAAAATCTGAAAACCGTGAATTTGTGGTTACATCACACAAAAAAATTTAAATTGTGGTCATGAACTAATAATAAAATTAGTATTTTCAATTCTCGAAGTAAGATAGCTATATAAAGTGAGGTACCATATGAAAGGGCTTCACCTGTGCATTTTAAAACAGATTTTTATTTATTTTTATGCATCATAGTTTTTGAATTATCATGCAAAATGTCGAATGTACATAGTACGGAACCCTCATTGCGCGAGCTTGACTCGCACTTGGTGGCCAAGTGCGAGTCAGGCTCGCGCAACGAGGAAGTGAAACTGGAAGCGACACCACTGGTTTCTACGATTCAGTGGCCGCGGCTGCAGGCCGCAGCGTGGCCGTGGTCGGAATCAATTTCGTATAGATACCAGTGATGTACCGTCTGTCCTCCTACTGCGAACCATGCAGGAAAAGCAAGCCACCGTGCCGTGCATGCCATGTGTACCAACACCACAAAGTACTACACAGATCCTCCAAAACACACTCGACGCACGTTGCAGTACGACACCGGAGCATCTTCAGAAGATACAATGCACAAATGCAGAGCTTACACTCATCAGCCTGTTTCAGAGAATTATACCAAAAAAGTAGGTAATAGGTACTAAGAAAAGATATATTTTGAAAACTCACCCCCTAAAAGGACAAATAAAATAAGGGACGAAAGTTTGTACGGCAAAAATAATATTTTTGAAATTAGATTTATAGAATTTGATATTTTAGGCTAGGAACGGAAATTTCATCCCTTTTACCACCATCCGCTTCTTCTATACCATTAATGATCATTTATTTTGGACTGAGTAGGGGTACCTACATATAATGTTATAGTTATTATATATTTTTTTATAAGTTACTTCATAAATATTTTATTTATCAAAGTTCTGCGAAAAGATGTTCTGATTAAAAATTTACGAAAGCTCTCATTATGCAAATTCAAAAAGATAATGTTTTCGTTTCCGAAAAAATAACCGTTCTTCCGATGACATATTTACAAATATCGATTTTGATTCTCATCCCGTTTTACTTAATCCGTACCCTTATATAAATGCGAAAGTGTGTTTGTTTGTTGGTTTGTTAGTTTGTCCTTCAATCACGTCGCAACGGTGCAACGGATTGACGTGATTTTTTGCATAGGTATAGATAAAGACCTGGAGAGTGACATAAGCTACTTTTTATCCCGGAAAATCAAAGAGTTCCCACGGGATTTTTAAAAAACCTAATTCCACGCGGACGAAGTCGCGGGCATCAGCTAGTTTACATATAAACTAGCTTATGCTTGCGACTTCTTCCGCGTGAACTACACAAATTTCAAACCCCTATTTCACCCCCTTAGGGGTTGAATTTTCAAAAATCCTTTCTTTTCGGATGTCTACGTCATAATAGCTATCTGCATGCAAAATTTCAGCCCGATCCGTCCAGTAGTGCCCGAGCTGTGCGTTGATAGATCAGTCAGTCAGTCATTATCCTTTTATATATTTATATGTACGTACACATAAGAAAGGTGAAGGACTTAACTGTTTTCATATATCACCAAGAGTATCAAGGCCACCGCGCCCTTTGTTCGTATTATACGCTCTTGGTATTTGAGTTGGACTTATCTTCTTTACCTATCTTTTTAGTGGTAGTAAAATAAATTTTAGGGACGGTTTAATAGACGCAGTATACTGTATAATCTTGTATGCCTACAGTACTGTATTCAAAATGGGTATTGAAATCAGTACCTACCCTTATTAATTATTATAAATGCGAAAGTGTGTTTGTTTGTTGGTTTGTCCATCAATCACGTCATAACGGTGCAACGGATTGACGTTATTTTTTGCATGGGTATAGGTAAAGACCTGGAGAGTGACATAGGCTACTTTTTATCCCGGAAAATTAAAGAATTCCCATGGGATTTTTAAAAAACCTAAGTCTCTGCAAACGAAATCGTGGGCATCAGCTAGTGGTAAAATATAGTGAAAGCGTGTCGGCGCGGACAGGACTTTCCGTCACTCTTTATAATTTTTATGATAGTGTTTTTACCTGCACTTCAAGGAAATCTGTCTAACAGCCGTACCCAGAGTCGCTTAATCGTTACTTAAGTTTAGTTAAAACGAGACAGAGCTATATCCCTCACATAAATCTGTCTCGTTTTAACTCAATCTTAAGTAACGATTAGCGACTCTGAGTACGGCTGTAAATGAATCGCCGAAATGTATGTACCTACGCTCATAATTTCATTGCTACATTAATTTAACAAGATTTTTTCCTTTTTGACACGCAGAAAAGCAAGTGTTCTCGCTCGCATGATTTTTAGCGGCTCATTAGAAATATAAAAAATAAACCATGATAAAAGTATTTTCAAATGTGAGATTGATTCATGATTTTTCACGGCCGCTTTAAGTAAGGTAGCAATTAGTGTTCATATGAAAAGGCTTTTCAGCGATTTTTCACCTGCTGCCTCTGCTCTGCTGAGATGGACATCTCTACTTTGTTCTCCACAAATCTGTAGCAATTAGCTACAAATCCGTAGCAATCAGCTACAAATGTGTAGCAATTAGCTACAGATTTGTGAACCTACTCAACATTAAAGGATCTTGGCGTAATTTCGAAACAGCGTTTACACATCGACCATCATTCGCCGCACGCATTGGGCCAATGTGTACTGGAACCTTAATAAAAAGGCGTATTGTCCTTGATAGGTAGGGGTGGTGATATATGAAAACAGCGAAATCCTTCACCTGCTGAATTCCAAGGTCGCGAACTTGAGCCGAAGCCTTATGTAACCGTAAATTTTATCTTCATTTACTTACAACAAGGCTTTTATGTAAGAACAGAAAGAGTAGCTTTTTTGTGACAACGCATATCAACCAGTTGCCACTGTTAAGCTACGTTGAACCAAGTTGGGTGGACCCCAGATGGGTTCGAAACTAGTCGGGCTCACGTCGACTAAATACGTGAGTATGGCCGTATCCATAAGTACTTATTATATGTAACATAATGCCAATTTCCCGAATCTTTGTAAATAATTTTTATTTGATAATTTCATCCATAAATGTTTACCACTTTCGAAAACTTCTACAACTAAAACAACTTTGCCTTACGCCTCTGAAAACTATACGAAAGTCAGCACAATATCTGGAATTTAGGTACTGAATGCGCAAATATAAACCGAAACATACGGAATGAAATTACATACCGAAAAGCAACTAAATCGTTTGATTGCAGTACAATTAAATAGTTTTATGCTGTTTATGCCTATATGCCTTCCCAAGAGCGCGCCACCGCGCACCACATACGATCCTCAGGCGTCCTCATCCATCCACTTCCCGCCACCACCTTTATATCGTTGGCCCATCTTGCTGGAGGGTGCCCCACACTACACTACACTACTAGAACTGTCCAGCTCCATCGTCCATAGCTCCTACAGCTAACATGGCTTGCTAATTACCACTTCAACTTGCTGGCCGTAACGGCTACGTACGTGAATGAGGAAGTACTTATGTGTTCTCCTGTGGATCATTTAATTTTGTCATGTAGTTTTGTTTGGTACATAATCTTGTACGATGGTACGGGATCTTTCGTGTGTGAGTCCGACTTGCACTTGACCATTTTTATCGCAATAACATCCCGTATGTTTCATAGTCGCTGGAGTGCAATTCGTCACAGCAACGCGCCGAGTACCCTCGAAGGGGAACTAAGCTCGTAGTTTTGTTTGCTTTTCCACTTTTTCCGCAAACTTCCTTTTTATGACGGAAGCAACTTTCGAGCAGTCCTCCAAATAATTTGTGCCGGAAATAACTTTTTGTGTTTTTTTGTACAATTTATATTTTTTTATGATGAAAAGTCAGTCGTTCTATTAGTTTGAGTGGTGTGTAAAATATAATATCCATACTAATATTATAAATACGAAAGTATGTCTGTCTGTCTGCTAGCTTTTCACGGCTCAACCGTTAAACCGTTTTTAATGATATTTGGTACAGCGATAGCTTGCATCCCGGTGAAGGACATTTTAGACAGGCTACTTTTTAACCAGGAAAAATGAAGAGTTCCCACAGGATTTTTAAATGTCTAAATCCAAGTGGACGAAGTCGCGGGCATCATCTAGTTAATAAATAATAATATTATGTAATTTGAACTACGCGAAAACGTACTTACATTAACAATATGAAAAATTTTGCGCTCTTATAGGTTGAGCTTATCTATAGAGCGCACTTTGACTCTGCTCATCCATAAGATTGTTAAAATGGGATGGTGTTATATCGCTGGCATTCTTCTTCTTGACGTTAGTGGCTGTGCAGGATTTCCTTCCCGTGGGGTTATTTCCTAACTCAGTGTCCAACACAGAATGGTAGTCATCGATGACATTTGGCATTTATTTTTAATCCATTGAAGGTTTTCTACGAAAAATTGTTTTGATGTCACTCAGTGAAGTAGCAATGTATAACCAACCAATGTTGTTGTCCAACGTTATAGACACTGAGTTAGCGAATCGCCCCGCAGACCCTGTGTCACGTTGACCTGACTCTGCTCATCCATAAGATTGTTAAAACGAGACAGCGTTATATCGCTGGCATCTTCTTCTTCTTGACGTGAGTGGCTCTGCAGGATTTCCTTCCAGACCCTGTGACCGTTGCCAATCTACTGTGATCGCCCCCATCTACAGTTACCGTGCAATACTGATTGCCGCCAGGAACAGCAGCAGTTTCTTGGCCGGAATATTTTTCGACTCCTCCGGGTGCAGTAGGTATGTGTTCCCCTAGGTGAAGACTACGTTTATGCATTAACGCGTGACAGTGACAAATGGTAATGTAAGGACGTTTCCACAGCCTCTCGGCTAAGCCTACACGCATCCAAGTCTTGGAGCTTGAGGTTTTACATGTGTCTGTTCAATCCATATCCACAGTGCCTCGTTAATACCCGCACTAGAGTGCATAAGTTGTTCCTACTTAGCGCTAGTGCCTTTCGTTAGTGCCTTTTGTTTTTAAAATCTTTATTTTCTTTATTTTTTCATTTTTCTCTTTACATTATTAAGTACCTACCTAATTTGGAATAATAGATTTGATATTTTAAAACATCTTACTTTTATTACATTACCATTTTTAAAATTAAGTATTAATTTTTTAACTAATAATGAATGGAAAAACCTATAAATCGATCTTTTTGTTTATGATTTCATCATCATCATCATCATCAACCGACAGACGTCCATTGCTGGACATCTAGGTCTCTTGTAGGGACTTCCACACGCCACGGTCTTGCGCCACCTGAATCCAGCGGCACCCTGCGACTCGTCTGATGTTGTCCGTCCGGTGTCGTCGTTTAGGATTTAATATGCGTTAATTTCAGCATTTATTTACAAAATCAGAGTTGATTAGAGTTTATTAAACTCTGCAATAAACAAGTCACACCCGACAGCAAAAAATCTTAACACACTTTTTTCTCTAGTATTTACTTACAGCTGACACTATTCTATTTCCATGTTGACTCTCGACGCCCATTGTGGCCGGTCTATGTTTAGCTTGACTTCACTCGAGAGTTGCTTTTTATACATCTGAATAGATGACCGGGATTAAAACCGCAAATCGGGAAAGTTGCAGCAATATAGACCTTTGAAAAAAAAACCGCTATGACTTGTTAGTCTCTAAAGATAGGTATACTGATTTGTTTGTAAATCTTTGAGCCCGTGTAACTTTGTAACAAATTTTTTTACTATCTGGGAACCAAACATACTAGATACATAATTAGTTGCTGGAGTGTATTAAATTAGATTGGCCAACATTCAACTAAGAATCAAACTTCGTCTGTATGGAGCGCAATCGGATTGGAATACACTCCTTTTAAGTGCCGCACAATACTAAAAGTACGTGACAGGTTGAGATGGCAATCAGGGTATGAGGAGGGAGAACGCCCCGCTTCTCGCCCTCACTATCCCGCATCGGGTAAGCGCGGGGGCTGTGCGGGTGTGCGGGGCGTCCCCACCCCGATTGTGATTTCGACCTGTCGCGTTATAATACGTGTTACGTGATGTCGGCTTTCTATTCGGATGGTCCAGGGTATGATCCCGGTAAAATACCTCTTACTTTTCGAAACACTATCATACTGTTAAAAAGTGTTTTTGCTACTAATCCGCACATGGCCAGCGTGGTAGACTATGGTCAAAACCCTTCTCACTCTGAGAGGGGACTCGTGCTCTGTAGTGAGCCGGCGATGGGTTGATCATGATGAATCTGTTGGTGCTTTTGCAAATTAGACTTGGCTTGGGTTGTGAAGAAAAAATGTTAACACACATTTTCGCTAGCATGTATGTACTGTTACCATTGTGGCCAATCTATGTTTACTCGAGAGTTTCTTTTTTTTTATACGTCTGAATAGATGACCGGGAGTAAAACCGCAAATCGGAAAGGTTGCAGCAATGTAGAGACTTTTGATCTTTGAAAAAAACCGCTACAGCTTAAAAACGGGTCGGATAGAAACCTTCGTCTAAATTCAAGATGATTTTATCTTGTAACGATACATTTGGTGCAGGTATAGTGGCGTGTTTTCTTTTTCGTAGTAACATATGCCAGCAGCTTCACCCGCGTGGATTTAGGTGTTTAAAAATCCCGTGGGAACTTTTGATTTTCCCGGACAAAAAGTAGCCTATCCGTAGTAGCCCGTCTCCGAAATGCAAGACATCTCAGTACCAAATTTCGTAAAAACATTTAATTGCATGATTCTTTAAAAATCCTGTGTCATCACCATGATTTAATCCCTTACAGCATCAGTGCTGGGGAGCTGGGTCCTCGAGTTCGAAAATTCTTTGCTCGGTAGGTACCTCCAATATTAATTTATAATCGACAGTTCCTAAATCCCATAAATTTTTGTGGTCAGGTTCTACACAGCAACAGGATTGAGTAGTTGGAATCCAAATTTTTTATGGGACAATGTCGCAAAGTTTCTCTATCGATTAAAAAACCGGCCAAGTGCGAGCCAGGCTCGCGCAATGAGGGTTCCGTACTACAGTCGTATTTTTTCGACATTTTGCACGATAATTCAAAAACTATGATGCATAAAAATAAATAAAAATCTGTTTTAGAATGTACAGGTAAAGACCTTTCATATGATACCCCACTTGATATAGTCACTCACTTCGAAAGTTGAAAATACTAATTATTAGTTTATGACCACAATTTTTAATTTTTTTTGTGTGATCTAACCCTAAATTCAAGGTTTTCAGATTTTTCCCCAAATGTCAGCTATAAGATCTACCTACCTGCCAAATTTCATTATTCTAGGTCAAGGGGAAGTATCCTGTAGGTTTCTTGACAGACCGACAGACAGACAGACAGACAGACAGACAAACAGACAGACAGACAGACAGCCCGACAGACAGACAGACAGACAGACTGACAGCCCGACAGACAGACCGACAACAAAGTGACAACAAAATACTCAAATCGGTTCAGAAATCTCGGAGATTTCGGTTTCGGATTTCGGATCTTTTGTTTTTTTGCCCTGACCAATCTATATTCTTTCCTCGCTGGTTAAATCAAATCAACCCTTTTTATTTGAACCGTACCTTTATAATACACAAGTAGCTCCAATCTGGTTCACTTAGCTGATTGGATGTGAAGCGGTAATCGCGAAATAAACTAAAGTGAACATGCTCGTTCAGAAAGTGTTAACGTACAATACCACTTAGTTGGATAGAAGTAGGTGGAAGTACTTGCGCGTATAAAGAACAAATATTTAATTAAATACCTACATATAAAAAAATGCCGTTGGATTCAGGTGGCGCAAGACCGTGGCGTGTGGAAGTCCCTACAAGAGACCTATGTCTAGCAGTGGGCGTCTATCGGTTGATGATAATGATGATGTGAAAAAAACCAGTCAAGTGCGAGTCGGACTCGCACACGAAGGGTTTTGTACCATATACCGTTATAAATAACACTTTTTTATTTTTTTACATTTTCATGGCAGTCATTTTGATTTTTTTATAATAATTGTTGTTATAGCGGCACATTCTAGGAAAATTTCAAGTCTCTACCCCGTACGGTTCACGAGATACAGCCCGTTGACAGACAGACGGACGAAAGGAGAGCGTGGAGGTTTAGTAAGACGATCCCATTGGCACCTTTTGGGTTCAAAACCTACATTTATTTTAACTCTATTCTGTTAAAATAGTTTAATTATAATTTTAAGTAATCTCTTTTGGCCTTCTGTTATACCTAGATTTAAATTTAAATAATAATTATGTATTTACGCTGTTGATTACTTTCATTATTCGTTGATTAAACAAAAAAAAAAAAACATAAAAACAAATCTTTTCATTGAGTATGTTGAATTGATCCTATACATTACTATCATCATGATCAATCCATCGCCGGCGCACTACAGAGCACGGGTCTCCTCTCAGAGAGAAGCGTTTGGCCATAGTCTACCACGCTGGCCATGTTCGAATTGGTAGACTTCACACACCTTTGAGAACATTATGGAGAACTCTCTCAGGCATGCAGGTTTTTTCACGGTGTTTCCTTCACAGTTAAAGCATTGTTGATATTTAATTATTCAAAACGCACATAGCTCCGAAAGTTAGGGGAGCTTGGGATCGAACCCCCGACCTCCGATTAGAAGGCGGACGTCCTAACCACAAGGCTATCACAGATTTTAATATCCTATACATACTGCGCTAGTTTTTAATACCATAACGTGACTGTTTCTCTACCATTCTGCTACCGTTAGGTACATCAACAAATCAGAAAAATGTTTTTCTATAATATAAAAATTAATCACTAAATGTGTTGGTCATCGCAAATCTCGAGAACCGCTGAACCGATTTCGCTAATTCTTTTTTTATAATAATCCTTGAAGTACGAGGATGGTTCTTACGGAGAGAAATATTTAGAAAATTTGAATCGACTGTTAGGCGGAACGAAGTTCGCCAGGGCAGCTAGTAATTGAATAAAATATTTCGAGCCTTGTGTTGGAAACCTTAAGCGCCGTGCCACTCTTTGTCGTGTAAGTGGTTCCAATCTGATTAAATCACTTAGTTGATTGAATGCGGAGCGCCTGACGGTAAACACGGCAAAAACTCGTAGGTATACCTTCTAAGGCTACTAAGTATAATATTAGATCCGACTACTTCAATAGAGTATTGTTGTTAACCTAACCTATATTACTTTGCCTTGGAGTAAATAATATCTTAGATTGGTAACTATATAGGCATTGTTTTAAACATTTTTGTCATATTGTATAAATGTTTTGCATGCATATTTAGTATGAAAGGATAATAATTAACACCTAGTCACCTAACACTTATCAATCGTGTAATATCTATGATTTTTGTCAGCCCTTGTCCTGTCTTGTCAGTCTGTTTTTATTTAGTAGGTACTTTTGGTCTTATAGTGTGGTGTAAAATGTCCACTTTTCATTTATTTATTTATTTTATTTTTAATGTACCATTTAAATTTTCATGGCAGACATTTTGAAATTTTTGTCTTTTAAACTAATACACATTCTGTGATTTTTTTTCACTCTCTACCTAATACGGTTCACGAAATACAGTCCGCTGACAGACGGACTGACCTATAGGGCCTGTTGGCACCTTTCGGATACTAAAAAACCGGCCTAGCGCGAGTCAGGCTCGCGCAATGAGGGTTCCGTACTACGGTCGTATTTTTTCGACATTTTGCAGGATAATTCAAAAACTATGGTACATAAAAATAAATAAAAATCTGTTTTAGAATGCACAGGTGAAGACCTTTCATATTCCCCCACTTGATATAGTTATCTTACTTAGAAAATTGAAAATACTAGTTTTTAGCTCATGACCACAATTTAATTTTTTTGTGTGATGTAACCACAAATTCGTGCGTTTTAATTAATTAAATATCACTTGCTATAACGGTGAAGTAAAACATCGTGAGGAAACCTGCATGCCTGAGAGTTCTCCATAATGTTCTCAAAGGTGTGTGAAGTCGACCAATCCGCACATGGCCAGCGTGGTAGACTATGGCCAAAACCCTTCTCACTCTGAGAGGAGACCCTCGCTCTGTAGTGAGCCGGTTATGGGCTGATCATGATGATGAACCATAAATTCAAGGTTTTTAGATTTTTCCCCAAATGTCAGCTATAAGATCTACCTACCTGCCAAATTTCATGATTCTAGGTCAACGGGAAGTACCCTGTAGGTTTCTTGACAGACAGACGGACAGACAGACAGACAACAAAGTGATCCTATAAGGGTTCCGTTTTTCCTTTTGAGGTACGGAACCCTAAAAATCCTAAAAATTCCACTCAAGCAAAGCCGGAGCGGGTCAGCCAGTCAGTGTAGTATAAAACCCGTATCTATCTTATTTTATTTTGCTATCAAAGGTCCCAAGGCCCGAGAAAGAATGTTTAACAGACCTTGCGTATTCGTAATAGCAAGGGAATACCCATGGGATGGACTCAAACGACTCGCAAGTCTATCTAGTTTGACTATAGGTACAACATGAATGCATTTAAAATAGCGAGCGAGGGTAATCTATCGCTCATGTACCTACACACAATATTGAGTGTGTTTGATGTGCGAACATAGGAATCCAAGAAGCTATGACTATGTATACTATGCTGCCATCCTTTTGTTAAAAAGCGGCTAACCCCAAAAGGTTACTTTTGAATTAATCGCCAAAATACATGGGAAACTAACTTCCTTATGGTGACGAAGTACGCTCGACTGAAATTGGTAGCGCACGTGGGTAATCTGTTTGCTTTTCACTTGACATTGAAATGAAAAAGGTGAGAGGCACGATGATTTTCAGCGAAATCAAACGCGCGAAAAGGGTTTAGGAAAAGTATTTTTGAGAAAAAACTACTGAATTTATGTTTTCAAAGTAAAGTTATTTCAACTAATGAATAAATAAACTATTTCTAATGTGAAATTCCTACTAACCCCTAATCTTATTTATTTACGCCCAAAGTTGTCATAAATTTTGTGTTAAAATAGTAATCTTTTGAGGCTCGTAACTTTAAAATCAATATTTTTTTCAGTGTTTTATATATCAATAAACCCAGATAATGACGAGATAAATCGATATAATACTTGGTTTTGAGCGTACAGTATCTAGAGCGTAATGTAGTAATTACCCTCCTACGTTTGTATGAAGAAAGCACCGTCCTGAGCCCTCTTAAAACTTTGGTTCTACGTACAGTACGCGGCCGAAAGTAATGTACATCGACCTTTAGAAGAAGATAGCAGATTTGTAGAGCACTGTTACTGTCATTGAGACCGACAAAACGTCATATAGGTATGAGTGACAGAGACAACGCTCTACAAAGCCGAAATGCCATTCTAAAGGCAGATATACATTACTTTCGGCCACGTACTGTAGTCTCTTTGAGAAACATCCGTTTTCTATATTATAGATGTTCTATTTCACGATGACCGCTCAGCCTTGGTTGTAGTAGTAAGTGGTGATAAGCATTAATGCATTTGTGTGCTAACGTAAACCGCGTCCCGGTCGAAACACTATATAGCACGCGTGCACTCACACAAACATAGCCAAACGGTCTTCGTGAAATACATCTTTAACATCCTACGAAAAGAAAAAGTTGTGAAAACGAGTCACCATAATGCCTGCCCAGGTTCCAAACTCAGAACGAATAATACCTAATCAAGAATCTACAGGTTTTAAATCTTTCATCATCATCATCAACCAATAGATGTCCACTGCTGGACATAGGTCTCTTGTAGGGACTTCCACACGCCACGGTCTTGCGCCGCCTGGATCCAGCGGCTCCCTGCGATTCGTCTGATGTCGTCCGTCCACCTAGTGGGGGGTCATCCAACGCTGCGTCTTCCGGTGCGAGGTCGCCATTCCAGCACCTTGGGACCCCAACGTCTATCGATAGTACGAACTATGTGCCCTGCCCATTGCCACTTCAGCTTCGCAACCCGTTGAGCTACGTCGGTTACTCTAGTTCTCCTACGGATCTCCTCATTTCTGATTTGATCACGTAGAGAAACTCCAAGCATAAGCTCCATCGCCCGCTGAGTGACTCTGAGCTTTCTTATGAGGCCCATAGTTAGCGATCCAGTGTGTCCAGAGTGTCTTGGATCCATATTATGTCATCACTGGCAACACGCACTGTTTGAAGACTTTGGTCTTCAAGCACTGAGGAATTTTGGACAAGAAGACATCTCGAAGCTTCCTGAAATTAAATTTAAATCTTTAACCTATTTAAATTGTATAAAATTATCATTTTGAAAAATTATTATAAATCCGGTATCTTTTTATCAGTGGCTCTTTTGAAACTGAAATAGCATTCGGGAAACGGTATTTACATTTTGCGGGTAGATACGCGAGAGCTTTCAAGGTTTTGCTCTATTTTAATAAAACATTTTCACCAAAGATTATTTTCAAAGCATTTTAATTAAGCTAAAATTTCATATTTTAAAGTACTTTATTCTTTTTAGGGTTCCGTCCCTCAAAAGGAAAAACGGAACCCATTTAGGAACACTTTGTTGTCTGTCTGTCTGTCTGTCTGTCTGTCTGTCTGTCTGTCAAGAAACCTACAGGGTACTTCCCGTTGACCTAGAATCATAAAATTTGGCAGATAGGTAGGGCTGATATCAGAAATTAGGGGAAAAATCTGAAAACTGTAAATTTGTGGTCACATCACAAGAAAAAAATTAAAATGTGTTTCGAACAAATATTGTTATTTTCGACATTCAAAATAAGACTTCTATGGAGTATCATATGAAAGGGCTTTACCTGTACATTCTAAAACAGATTTTTATTTATTTTTATACCTAATAGTTTTTGATTTATCGTACAAAATGTCGATAAAATACGATTGTAGTGCGGAACCCTCAATGGGCGAGTCTGACTCGCACTTGGCCGGTTTTTCTGTTGTTTAATTTAAAAAGAGACTGCTCTATAATACCTGTACCGTCGACTCTTGTGGTTTGTTTTGCTTTTCTTCTTGCCTTTGTTTAAAGAATGTGATTACTAAGAAAACTGTTTCTATATTAACCGACAGCTCAACGGGTTGTGAAGTAAGTGGAAATGGGTAAGGCACATATTCCATAAACCCGATAGACATTGGGGTGCCAAGCTGCTAGAATGGTGACCTCGCACCGGAAAGCGTAGCGTTGTTGGAACACCCCCACTAGGTCGAATTTAAACAAGCCGCAGGGGGCCGCTGGATTCAGGTAGAGCAAGACCGTAGCGTGTCCGTACAGGAGACCTATGTCCAATATGGACCTCTATCTGTTGATAATGATGATGATGATGATCTTGACTGCAATCTCACCTGGTGGTAAGTGATGATGTAGTCTAAGATGGAGCGGGCTAACCTGGAAGGGGTATGGCAGTTTTTATTAAACCCATGTCCCTTTGGTTTCTACACGGCATCGTACCGGAACGCTAAATCGCTTGGCGGCACGGCTTTGCCGGTAGGGTGGTAACTAGCCATGGCCGAAGCCTCCCACCAGACAAGTGGTAATTGGTAATTGTTCTGTTCCAGGTGGTGAAGTGAAGCATGTCAAGTAGTGCACTCGCACGCCGCTCATGCGCTGCGAGCAACGGTCATGGCTTCCCATAGATAGTGTCAGGTACGTACTTTACTTTAATGTTGTTCTGATCATTAAACTAATTTTTATTTTTTTTATTTTTTTACTGCAACAAGTTAACGTTTATTGAGTAGGTACGTAGCAATTATTTCAAGTTATAAAATTAATCAAATTTTTAAAGGCTGATTAAAGTCCACGGTCATAAAAATCTATTTTTAGAAATAAAACTATATAACGGGTGCATACCACGATCAATTGCAACGAGCAATTGGGTTGAAATATCGACAAATAAAAACAAAAATTAATCGTGGTATGTACCCGTTACATACATTAAAATATGTATTAAAAATAACTATATAACGCATAAATTTAACTCCTCACGCGCCATTTTACCTTTATGTGTCAAATTTCATGTCAAAAGTAAGATTTTCGTTTTAGTAGTTACTTTAAAGGTGAACCTTAATTTTTACATGAAAGTTGACCCATAGAGTTAAAATGGAACTTAGGAGTCATTTTGTACGGACTATAGAAGGGCTATTTCCAATTTCAAACAAAATATTTTTTGTAAATCGGGGAGGTAACGCCCCGCACACCCACACAGCGGTGCGGGCGAGTGTGGGTAATGTGCGGGTGTGCGGGGCGTTCCCCTTCGCATGGGTGCAATGTAGGTACTAATGTGGTATCATTGAGGTGCCATTGCCTCGGAAACTCAAATGAGAGGATTTTTTCCGACCTAATTCTCAATATATCAATTTCTCTAGGGATCTCTAATTTTTTGAGGATTAAACTATAGCTATAAACCTTCCTCTTGAATCACTCTATCTATCGGTGAAAACCGTATTAAAATAAGTTGCGTAGTTTAAAAGATCTACGCGTTCATACATACATACAGACAGCGAGAAGCGACTTTCTTTTATACTATGTAGAGAAGTGTACGAATTTTGTCTGTCAGGAGTTTTATAATATGGTTATCACAATAATAATGTTCGCTGCAGCAAGCACGTTGCCTTGGATTGCGCGGAGTGAGTGAGGAGAAAAATATAATTACGTCGTTTGTATGTGCCGGCACGGAGTCGGGCGTGCCGCGAGTTTGCAGACGGAGAATAGAGATGTGACACGCCACTATCGACTATCGATAGTTGATATTTTCTTTAGCAATCATTATTTAAGCTTATCTAAACCTTTGACATCATACTCGTCTATTGTAATTTGTATCACAATATAATGCTCGCTGCAGCAAGCACGTTGCCTTGGATTGCGCGGAGTGAGTGAGGAGAAAAATATAATTACGTCGTTTGTATGTGCCGGCACGGAGTCGGGCGTGCCGCGAGTTTGCAGACGGAGAATAGAGATGTGACACGCCACTATCGACTATCGATAGTTGATATTTTCTTTAGCAATCATTATTTAAGCTTATCTAAACCTTTGACATCATACTCGTGTATTGTAATTTGTATCACAATATAATGTTCGCTGCAGCAAGCACGTTGCCTTGGATTGCGCGCAGTGAGTGAGGAGAAAAATATAATTACGTCGTTTGTATGTGCCGGCACGGAGTCGGGCGTGCTGCGAGTTTGCAGACGGAGAATAGAGATGTGACACGCAATAATTCTCGACTATCGATAGATATTCTTTAGCAATCAATATTGAAGCTTATCTTACTTTAAACATCATAGTCGTCATACTGTATCACAATTATGCTTGCTGCAGGAAGCCTGTTGCTCTGGATTGTACGCAAGTCGCAGCCAGTGAAAAAAAATAACTATATCAGCGCTAGCACGAACTCAGTCGTGCCGCAAGTTTACAGATGGGGAATAGCAATCAGACAAAAAATTTGTCGTCTGTCGTTGAAACATTATTTAAACATAATAATTATCTTGCTTTTTAACGTTACACTCAAGTCATATATTGTATCATAATAATTATTGCTGGTAGCAAGCATCCCTATAAATTGCGTGGGGTGAGTGAAGAGAAAAATATAATTGCGTCGTTTATATTAGTTGTGTCGGCATGCAGTCACGCGTACGGCGACTTCATGGACGGAGAATTATAGGGATGCAACATAAATATCAGAATTATCAATTACAGATAAAAACTGTTTCCACGTATACGCCAGCCCTATATCTTGTATATAGGACTTCAACTATTTTAATAATATTTATTTTGATATTTTAATGTACTCACTAATAAAAATAATTGCTATTACAAAATTGGAAGGAATAAGTTTATCTGAAAAAGCCTCCGTCCATCGTAATTTTTTTCCACTAGTAATAGGAAAAAAAATATAAGTACGAATTAGAAAATATATAATTAATACAAATACAAAGAAGATAAAAATATAATTAGTTTATCGTGTTATTTAAAAATTGCTGCGCTGAATTTTAGGCGTGACTAGAAATGGTAACCTAAAGCTGGTGACTAATATTATACAAATATAGTCCGCGACAGGTTGAGATGGCAATCAAGGTATAAGGCGGGGGACGCCCCGCACACCCACACGTCACCCGCGCTCGCGCACACCGGGTTAGCGCGGGGGCTGTGTGGGTGTGCAGGGCGTTCTCTCCCCGATTACCATCTCGACCTATCGCGTACTACACGTACGTTGAATTTACAAAATATCCACGCTCTTTTATCAATTACATAATCTTCGATTGTGTAATATGCTTTATGTGTCCGAGATACAATTAAGAGCGGGAGCCGCAGCAGAAACAGCTGAAAACGGCAAGCAGCGCAAGTATGCCTCTCTTATCGAGAGTTACATTTTTGTTCCGTTTGCCGTGGAGACCCTGGAGCCATGGAGTCTTAGTGCAAAAATTTTTTTACGAGACATTTCACCGCGATTAATAGCCTCATCTGGTGACAGAAGAGCTGGCTCATTTTTTGCGCAACGGATCAGCCTGGCTGTCCAGCGCGGAAATGCAGCCATTATTCTTGGCACCATTCCACGCGGGCATGATTTGTATAGTAATTAGATAAGGCTAGCTTTAACTTTTATTGTAATATTTTCATTAAAAAAAAACCGCCCAAGTGCGAGTCAGGCTCGCGAAATGAGGGTTCCGTACTACAGTCGTATTTTTTCGACATTTTGCACGATAATTCAAAAACTATGATGCATTAAAATAAATAAAAATCTGTTTTAGAATGTACAGGTGAAGACCTTTCATATGATACCCCACTTGATATAGTCACTCCCTTCGAAAGTTGAAAATACTAATTATTAGTTCATGACCACAATTTAATTTTTTTTGTGTGATTTAACCCTAAATTCACGGTTTTCAGATTTTTCCCCAAATGTCAGCTATAAGATCTACCTACCTGCCAAATTTCATGATTCTAGGTCAACGGGAAGTACCCTGTAGGTTTCTTGACAGACAGACGAACAGACAGACAACAAAGTGATCCTATAAGGGTTCCGTTTTTCCTTTTGAGGTACGGAACCCTAAAAAGAATTAATACCTGAAGTATCGATAAAACCTCAGCAAAGTTATGTTGCGTCACTAGTACTTAGAAGCTTTCCACTCAAGTTACGCTGCCGCATGATACACTAAAGATATTACGAGCCATATTTTTAAAGCGAAATTAACTTAAATTAAATGTTATGAAGTAAATTAACATTAATAAAACATGTACCATATTTGTAATGTTTTTTTATATTGATATTTTGTATTTAATTATGCTGATCTTAGGGTCTAGGTATGTAGGTTTGCTTGTATATGGACTACACACATACCTACTGCATATCATCATCATGATCAACCCATCGCTGACTCAGTACTGAGAATGGGTCTCCTCTCAGAGTGAGAAGGGTTTGGCCCTAGTTCACTAAGTTGGCCAAGTTCCAATTGGCAGACTTCATACACCTTTGAGAACATTATGGAGAACTCACAGGCTATAGGTTTTCTCATGATGTTTTTCGTAATGATATTTAACTATTGCTTAAAACGCACCAAACTCCGGTAAGTGAGAGGTGCGTGCCCGGGATCGAACCCCCGACCTCCAGAATAGGATGCGGACGTCTTAACCACTAGGCTATCACGGCTCTGAGATCTATCGAGCGCACTTTGACTTCTACTGTGGTCTGAAATAAAAGATTATCTATTTATTTTTTATTTTAAGTCTGGGCAAAGTCAAAGTACCTAAGTTCTATAGTTTCAGTCTTAATATATATCTCTCATTACCTTGAATAAAAAATATGTCGGCCTCAAAACAGCTCTTCTGTTTGGTGACCATTTTCAGCGGAAGTGACGTCATGTGAACTTTACTTACGTCTCAAAAAAATGTCTCAGGTACCTACTCCCGAGTCGCGCTTAAAGAAGTTTTCTTCAAAAATACTCAAGTTAAATACCCAGAAAATCCCAAGTAGAAAGAAAAGCTATTTTCATCGGAACAACTTAACTTTCAAACGTTTCGGAAGAGTGTTAGTCGTGACCAATTAAAGAGGATTTTCCGACTTCTGAAGCGGCGAAACTCTGAGGTAAAGCATAATAAGTCGTAGCACGTTCCGACTTTTTATGGTTGAATTATGTTTAAAAGGGAATTTATTAATAAACCACAAAAGGGTAAAAGTAAGGTATATATCTTACTTAGAATAGAGCGCGCCTTAAAGAATATGAACCGTAGACAACGGTGGTAATCCTCAAAATCACATAGCTCAATAGCATTCTGACTAAACGTTTTATGGTCTAGGTATATCTCGTCCAGGATCGGATTCATCAATATAACATCTCGTTGGCATCATGGCGCAGCACTTTTTAGGGTTCCGTACCTCAAAAGGAAAAAGGTACCCTTATAGGATCACTTCGTTGTAAAGAACTCTTTGCAGGTTTCCTCACGATGTTTACCTATAAAGCAAGTGATCATTATCATCATCAAGATCAACCCATCGCCGGCTCACTGCAGAGCACAGGTCTCCTCTCAAAGTAAGAAGGGTTATTAGAGCAAGGAGCAAGTGATATTATTATTTAACTTAAAAGTTACTAAGAAGTTGAAAATACTAATTATTTTTGTTGATGAACACATTTTAATTTTTTACAAAAAATTCACGGTTTTCGGATTTGTCCTTTACCAACTTTCATGATTCTAGGTCCACGGGAAGTGCCCTATAGGTTATCAGGTGACAGACACGACGGACAGACAGACAACGAAGTGATCTTATAAGAGTTCCGTTTTTCCTTTTGAGGTACAGAAACCTAATAACCAAGATCTAATAACAAATTTGTAAGTTCATCACCTTATAGGCATAAAACCATTTTAAAGTAGGTCATATCATGATAAAATTCCCGAGAAATGCGAATTTACTTTTTTAAAAGCAAAAAACTGTCCCTAAGAAGTTCCCCCAGGATATTCATATTCATTTTGAATCATTGGTGTTAGAGTGGATTTGATTTGTAGACTTGTCGAGACTTCAGATTGATTCTGATTATAGTTTTATTGGAATTGTTTTTGGAGTAATAAATTGGACAACTGTATGTCTCCTCAGGCATGTTTTGTATCAATCTGTACCCTTATTATAAATGCGAAAGTGTGTTTGTTTGTTTGTTTGTTGGTTTATTGGTTTGTTGGTTTGTCCTTTAATCACCTCGCAATGGTGCAACGGATTGACTTGATTTTTTACATGGGTATAGTTAAAGACCTGGAAAGTGACATAGGCTTTATATCCCGAAAAATCAAAGAGTTCCCACGGGAATTTTAAATAACCTAAATTTACGCGGACGCAGGCGCGGGCATCAGCTAGTAAACAATAAACAATACTGCGACAGACCGTATCCATCATAGCCAATGTTTATCTCTGCGATGCGAAATATCTCTCTGCCGATTACAGAAAAGGTGAAAGAGACCGACAGACAAACAGACACTTTTTTGCATTTATGATATTAAATAGTATGGATTAACATTGCAATTTTGGATATCGTGATATAAGGTCACGGTAGATACGGCAGCTATTTACAATTCAAGCGGAGTGGAGTGGCACTGCGACAGACCGCGTGTCATGCCTGACCTTGGCGGTTAATTGATCGTTACGAAGATACCTCACCTGATAACGAATGGAGAGGCTTTCTTCTACTGAATGATGCAATTTCAAAATGTCGGATTTCAAGTTAGGTAGAAGTTATATAAGCTTCTTTCTCCTCTTACCAAATTCTTTTATCTTATAATACTAGCTTATGCACGCGACTTCTTCCGCGTGGACTTCACAAATTTTGACCCCCTATTTTATTCCTCTAAGGGTTGAATTTTCAAAAATCCTTTCTTAGTGGATGCCTGCGTCATAATAGCTATCTGCATGCTAAATTTCAGCCCAATTCGTCCAGTAGTTTAAGCTGTGCGTTGATAGATCAGTCAGTCAGTCAGTCACCTTTTCTACAACTAGCTCATGCCTGCGATTTTAAATATACTTACATATAGATTAATCCGCGTGAATTTAGTTTTTAAAAGTCCCATGGTGGCTCTTTCATTTTCATTTGCCATCTCGACACGTCGCGCACGATATGTACATACCTACCTAGTAGGTACCTACTCAGACGCATTGCAAGTCCATGTACCTACCTTTTTATTTTATTCAGATACAAGTTAGCCCTTGACTGCAATCTCACCTGGTGGTAAGTGATGATGCAGTCTAAGATGATAGCGGGCTAACCTGGAAGGGGTATGGCAGTTTTTATTAAACCCATACCCCTTTGGTTTCTACACGGCATCGTACCGGAACGCTAAACCGCTTGGCGGCACGGCTTTGCCGGTAGGGTGGTAACTAGCCACGGCCGAAGCCTCCCACCAGACCAGACCAGAAATTTAGAAATTATAAAATTCCAAACCCCTGCCAGGAATCGAACCCGGGACCTCCCACTATTAAGACCACAGCACTCACCACTGCGCCAGGGAGGTCGTCGAAAGGTACCTACCTAAGGTTTTTTAAGAAAATCCTGAATACCTATAATACCGTACAAAATATTTGATATTAACGTCATCATAATGGCTCCTTTAGGTTATGAGTCAGCCATAAATTTCATCATGAGACCGCTGTCAGCCTATTATCGGCGATGTAATTTGCGACGCTATACAGGCAGCCAAGATTCCTTCACAAGATATACTGGAGAGCGAAAAAGACAAGTTTTATAATATGCTTCAGATCTACTCGTACGATATACGAATTTATAGAATTGTATAAAGGAAGAGGCACGGAATAGGGAATGGTGGAAGGATCGGAGGGAGGCCTTTGCCGTGACGTGGGACAGTACAGGCTGATTTAGTTTTAGATACAATATAATATGAGTCGATGGGTATATTTATATATTAGATATACCTTATATTAGTCAAGATGATACTGATGGTGGTGATTACAACATGGGGTTGTTCAAGGGGCGGACGTAGAGCGGAGCGAGATCAATAATTAATCTATGGGGCGGACCAACAAATTCCTGAAAGGCCGGAAACGCATCGGCAGTTCCTCTGGTGCTGCAAATGTTCATGGGCGGCGGTAATCACTTAACATTTGACGCCCCTGCTCGTTTGCTCGCTATTCGTATTTAAAATAAATAAATGATGAAACCTACATGCCTAAACGTTCTGCAAAATTGTCTTCTTCTGTAGAAGTGTATGTGAGGATGGGATTAGTATCACATATTTAACACAGACGAAATATTGTTAGTGACTATAATAATTACATTTATGTTATTCATTTGCTTGCCCATAATTCTGTTGCTAAGCCTATCATAATGATGTCCATTGATTTGGAATACCCATCTATTAGCGCCCGTGTTTCATGTCGTCTTAAAAGCAATAGGGATCATGGGAGCTTAGAAGTTACCTACATACTAGGTAGGTAGGTAGGCTAGGGCGTTTCGTGTTAAATCATTCGTAAAGCCTGCATCAATCATTAGAATAGAATAGAATATATTTTATTCAAGTAGACTTATTACAAGTGCTTTTGAATCGTTAACTAGTTAAATTTACCACTGGTTCGGAATGCTGTTCCTACCGAGAAGAACCAGCAAGAAACTCGGCGGTTGCTCGTTTCAAGTGATCAATTTACAATATTATTATACCATACTGTACAAACAATTGCAGCCCCTAGCATTGCTGGAGCGAGTCAAATCCAAGCTTTCTTATCATTTACATAGTCTTCCACTGTATAATATGCTTTTTTTAAGAGCATACTTTTAATAGATTTTTCAAACTTGTAAATAACATTATTACAATCTCGATTGTTGTGATTGGCTGAATTTGTGCGATTCTTGTTGCAACAATGCATTGTAGCCAATAGTGAGCAAGCAACAACCAATCAGAGGTGATTGCGATCGTGACATTGCAGTTGTCATTCTACCGCAATCCAGCAGCATATCAACGCTTTCTGCCACCTTTCTTTAGAGAGCTTTCCTAACTACCAACATTGTCATCACCAAGCCAATTGAAGTTTTTACAAACTGATTTTCTTGTCGGTCTGTTAATTGCAAATATTACAATCGATTTTAAACTAACTTTGCAGAGTTAGTGAATTAAACATATATTAGAACTGGATGACAATGCAATAATAAAAATATATCCCGCTTACTTCTTCAGACTGCATTCATCCCTTACCACCAGGTGAGATTGCAGTTTAGGGATGACTCGTAATCGACAAAAAGAAATAAGTAAAATTATACACAGAGCCAAATTGTCCGTACAAAAGTAGCAAAAGCCAAGGCATGTTAAATTCCAGGCCGTCATTTCTTAGCGAAGTGTAATTTTCCGAGAAACCGCTAGATGGGCGTTTTTGGAGTATTTGCATAATTTAATTCGGCGCGCGCCTTGTTTTTGTACCAGGGCTTAGCTTCCACTGTCCTCGTGTGTCGTGTCTCATTGAAAATTGCTTGAACAAAAGCACTAAGTATTTCCAATTCTAGGCATTGTCTTAGAATTTTCCAGATGTCACAATCTGCTGTCCTATTTCTGAAGTGTTTAACTGCAATTTAGTACCTTGTTTTTGAGTTACCTTTAGACAAAAAAGTGAGGATTTTCAAAAATCTAAAATTTGTTGTTAAAATAATGCTAGGTACTTACCCACTTAGGACCAAACTAAAAACAAAACAATCTAAAAAAACTTAGTCCTACGAGCATTCTTTTTTTAGTATGCTCCCATGTTTTTGGCACTCAAAAACTACTTTTTTCAGCTAACGGCTTTTTAGAAATGGAATGACGATACGTTTCTGTTAGTTTTCTGTCGTAGATCTGTAAGCAGCCTAAACGAAACCGAATAAACAAAATCGATTTCGGATATGAGACATTTTCGTGTTTTTCCTCGCAACCGGCCGGGCCTGGCGATATCCGCGAGGGTTTATTTTACTCTGTCAATACTAACAAAAACACCGGCGGCCTGCGCAAATATTTGAACGAAGCAAGCTATACGTTATGAAGCTTTGCTACTAGATTGTGTGCTAGCGTTTCCCTCGGGGGTTTTCAATGTTCCGTACACAAAATTACGTGACAAAATCAGAAATGAGGAGCTCTGTGGGAGAAACAGGGAAGCCGACAGCTTCACGAGTTGCGAACCTTAAGTGGCAACGGATGGGGCGCATCGTTTGAAAAACCCGATAAACGTTTCGGTCTCTTTGATTTCTTTCTCTTTCTTTTTTAATTCCGTGGGAACTCTTTGATTATGTTCCGGAATAAAAAGTGCCAGGATGCCTTTCGATATGATCAGTCTACCGTTTCAGCCGTGAAAAGGTAACAAACAGACAGACAGGCAGAGATTCTGTGCTATGTCTGTGTGTATCTACCTAATACAAAAACTGACATCTTATTCAGCAAACAACTCTAGTCTACGATCTCTAAAGTAGGCGAATGGCTTCAAGCCAAAGTCCGTAGCGTATTTTGCAAGCATAATATTATCTTTTGGATTAGACGTAGGTAAGATAGGGCTGGGTTAGAGAATCAGGGGTTTCTAGTTATTTGAATTAGGTTGGTTTTGGTACACGTAGGTATAAGAAACAACGAAAATAAACCGACTTCAATATTATGTCATCATCATCATCATCATGATCAACCCATCGTCGGCTCACTACAGAGCACAGTAGGTCGATTTCGTAAAAACTGCATCAATCATTAGTACAATCTCAATTGTTCTGATTGGCTGAATTTGTGCAATTGTTGTTGCAACAATGCATTGTAGCCAATAGTGAGCGAGCGTCAACCACTCAGAGGTGATTGGAATCGTGACATTGTAGCTGTCATTCTACCGCAATCGAGCAGCAAGTTTCTTGTCAGAGTGAGAAGGGGTTTGGCAATAGTCTACCACGCTGGCCAAGTGCGGATTGGCAGACTTCTCACACCTTTGAAGGCATGCAGTTTTCCTCACGATGTTTTCCTTCACCATTAAAGCAAGTGATATTTAATTACTTAAAATGTACATAACTCCGAAAAGTTAGAGGTACGTGTCCGGGATCGAACCCCCGACCTCCGATTAGGAGGCGGACGTCCTAATATCACAGCTTTAATATTATTTGGTACCTTCTTCTTGACTTTTCTTTCTTCTTTCTATTCTTGTGATATTGATGCGGTGAACTCTCAGATCTTCCCGCTTGTGACTCAATTCGATTAGGTTTGTTTGTAACGAATCACTACCCATATTATCACTATACTCACTACGCATCACTACCCATATTATCACTACTCACTACGCATCACTACCCATATTATCACTACTCACTACGCATCACTACCCATATTATCACTATACTCACTACGCATCACTACCCATATTATCACTACTCACTACGCATCACTACCCATATTATCACTACTCACTACGCATCACTACCCATATTATCACTACTCACTACGCATCACTACCCATATTATCACTACTCACTACGCATCACTACCCATATTATCACTACTCACTACGCATCACTACCCATATTATCACTACTCACTACGCATCACTACCCATATTATCACTACTCACTACGCATCACTACCCATATTATCACTACTCACTACGCATCACTACCCATATTATCACTATACTCACTACGCATCACTACTCACTACGCATCACTACCCATATTATCACTATTCACTACGCATCACTACTCACTACGCATCACTACCCATATTATCACTATACTCACTACGCATCACTACTCACTACGCATCACTACCCATATTATCACTATTCACTACGCATCACTACCCATATTATCACTACTCACTACGCATCACTACCCATATTATCACTATTCACTACGCATCACTACCCATATTATCACTACTCACTACGCATCACTACCCATATTATAAATGCGAAATGGTGTTCGTTTGTTGTTTTGTTGGTTTATTGGTTTGTTGGTTTGTCCTTCAATCACGTCGCAACGGAGCAACGGATCTACGCATTGCATGGGTGTAGTATAGTTAATGACCTGGAGAGTGTCATTTTTATGAGAGCTACTTTTTATATTCTGTGATTCGGCACCACCACACAAATCCCAAAACACGCTCGACGCACGATCGCCCCGACACCAGAGCATCCTCCACATCTCCTGAGGAGAGCTCCTGAGATTTTGGTTTATTGTATATGGTAGTTTTATAAAATTTATACCCCATATCGGTTTCTACTGGTTTCTTTGCTGGTAGGGTGACAACTAGCCACGGCTGTAGCCTCTCACTAAACCAGACCGGAGACAATTTAGAAAATATAAATTCCTAAATTACCCCTGCCGAGAATTGAACCCGGGATCTCCCACTTATTAAGGCCACTGCGCCAGGGAGGTCGTCAAAAGGTTGGTAGGCCCATGGCAGGTGGTAGCCGCGCTCGGTCTGCGCTGGCCCTAACTTTGTAACACTCACTTTAAAACGAGACAGATTTATGTGAGAGAGTCTCTGTCTTGTTTTAACTAAACTTAAGTAACGATTAAGCAACTCTGAGTACGGCTGTTTATGTCATTTCCCGCAGCGGCGCGGCCATTACCGCTCGCAGGAAGGCCTTTGTGCAGACTTGCGGCGAACAATCGGCTTTGCCTAATTGCTTGTTCAACGATTTCGTTGTTCTACTTCGTCTTACGTTGTATACACTTTGAAAGGCGGACGTGTTACCCGTCCCACTACTGAGCACGGGTCTCCTCTCCATGGCTCAGGCCATAGTCTGCCACGATGCGGATTGGCAGACTTCACAAACCTTTGAGAACAACAACTCTCAGGCATGCAGGTTTCCTTACGATGTTTTCTTTCACCGTTAAAGCAAGTGATATTTAATTGCTTAAAACGCACATAACTTTGAAAAGTCAGAGATGCGTGTCCAGAATCGAACCTCCGACCTCCGATTAGGAGGCGCACGTCTCAACCACTGGGCTAACCTAACCTAACCTTTGGGTTTCTATCAATGACGTAACAGTGTAGTTTTTCCAAGGAATATAGTTTCTAATATGGGCTTCCATCTGATCTTCCCACATACGACTTGTGTAAGTACCATTTAGACTCAGTTTTAATGATTATTAAGTATCAAATGTTAAAGATAATAACACGGACTGAGACACACAGACAGAAGCACAAATATACAGATGAGCAGATGGATAGATAGACAGGATGAAACTATAAGGGTTCCTTGTTTTATCTACCACGCAACCGCAAGACTGAATTAAGTGAAATTATAAATCAAATTTTATTTTGCCCGTGGCCCAAATTCATCGTAGTTCCCTCAAATAAATTCTAATACCAAACGATACCCAAGCGCATAAACTGTTATAATACATATCTAATAAGCCAGTTTACTTTTATTTAGAACTCTGTTTAGGAAATCTATTTCAGTTTGAAGTTTAGATAAACATAGATTGCTAATCGATGAAGTATTTCGGTCTTGTGGTAGGCGTTAGGCTTCTTTGAATGAAAAACAAGTAGGTACCTAAATAATATAATTGAAATATATTTTCAAGCGGGGATAGCCTTGTGGTTAAGGCTTTAGCCTCCTATTGGGGGGGTCTGGGATATGATCTCGGACACGCACCTCTAACTTTCCTGAGCTATGTGCGTTTTAAGCAATATCACTTGCTTTGAAAACAACGTGAGCTAACCTGCATGCCCGAGTTCTTAACAATGTTTTCCGCCTGAGATGTGCGATGTAGTAGATAGCTAAGCGTTGAGCCAGGTTAAAGCTAAGCTACGAAACTACATGTCTATTTCCACCAAAGCTAAGTGTTGTAACGGAGCGTGTAAGATGTGCTGTGAAGAGGCGTTTTGCTCGAGGTAGCTATCTATGCAACGAAGATACACGACGGTAGCTAAAATACGCTTAATCATTGCTTGTCCTCCATACTTCCCATAGCTACTACACAATAGGCTAAGTAGAAACAGAAACAAGCTTGCAGCTCCTACCTTCCGCCTCAGGAAAGTCCACAAGTCATTTGTGGGTATGGGTAGTATATACCTTTTATAATAAAATCCCGCAAACTATTTTGGACTTACCTTTGCACAAGTTTAAAAAATCTATTAAAAATATGCTCCTGAAAAAAGCATATTACACAATTGAAGATTATCTAAATGATAAAACAACCTGGATTTGACCTGTAACTCGTTCCAGCAACGCACAAGACTGCAAATACTATTTTATACATGGCATAATCTTGTACCTATATCAAATATTCGAATAAAAAAGATTTTTTTTTATTTTTTTTTAATTCTACACAGCTCGCGAATCCTTACCTCGCATCCTCAGATCGTGTCCTTAGCTTGTGTCCTTGGCTCGTGTCCTTAGCTCGCATCCTTAGATCGTGTCCTTAGCTCGCATCCTTAGCTCGTGTCCTTAGCTCGCATCCTTAGCTCGTGTTCTTAGCTCGCATCCTTAGCTCTTGTCCTTAGCTCGCATCCTTAGCTCGTGTCTTAGCTCGTGTCCTTAGCTCGTGTCCTTAGCTTGCATCCCTCGGTTCAACTAATACGTACTTATGAAAAAAAATGGCTTCGTTTAACCCCCTTCCACCAGAGATAAGCTAAGCTATGCTATGAAAATCAATCGATTCTATTGGTGGATTTGACACATATCCGTCGCTGAGCAACGTACCACATCTCTGGTGGAAAGGCAGGCTTATGTTGCCTCGTGTACAAGAGTACGATAACAACAGTAGGTACCAAAAGTCCATTGGTCTGTTTTTAAAATACCTATCGATCATTAATTTTCCATTCCCAAATGACCGATTAGTCACTAAATTCTGTGTACCTACCTAATAATATGTGGGTGGCAACCAGACATCTATTTAATACATCGCCCGATTATAAATAATCCAAAATGTGTGCACCTGTGCTTATCTATCTATGTGCCAAAGTTTATTATATCTGATTCTGATAAGCTAATTAATGCAACTAACATTCTCGTAAATTATTAAAATTATGTTTAACTAGCTGATGACGCGACTTCGTCCGCGTGGATTCACATTTCCAAATTTCATCCAAATCCGTTCTGCCGTTTTTGCATGATTGAGTAACAAACATCCAAACATCCATACTTTGATATTTATATTATTAAGTAGGATAATTTGTAGGGTTCCTTACCCAAAGGGTGCCAACGGGACCCTATTACTAAGGCTCCGCTGTCCGTCTGTCCGTCTGTCTGTCACCGGGCTGTATCTCGTGAGCCATAATAGGTAGAGACCTGAAGTTTTTACAGAATGTGTATTTCTATTGCCGCTATAACAACAAATAGGTACTATTGATTGATTGAACTCCGGATCCCCCAAATAGGAGTCCGAAGACTTAACTTTTTAGGCTATATTCCTTAATAGCCTTAGTAGGTACCCATTATATAATACCTATTACATAATTTTGTCAATGAAACTTTTGAAAAGAGCAACCGCGATGCTAGTAGGTACTTCTAGGAAGGAAGGGTATTCCGAACCAGAGATGGGTAGCTAGTAGGTACTTCTAGGAAGGAAGGGTATTCCGAACCAGAGATGGGTAGCTAGTAGGTACTTCTAGGAAGGAAGGGTATTCCGAACCAGAGATGGGTCAGCTAGTAAGCCATGCGTCACTTAAAATGATTGTCTGCATTTCCAGGTGGTGATTGTGGGAGCGCGTGTAGCGGCGGCATGCGCGTGCTGGTTGCGGCGCTCGCAGCGCTGCTGGCGCGTGCGCTGGCCAGCCCCCACGAGCACCGCGCGAGGCACCACGCGCCCGAGCACGCGCCGCACTTCCCCGCCCCGGCGCCACCCCAGCCCTACCGCGGCCACGGCGAGGCCGTGCGGTACAACCCCGAGCTCGACACCATCCTCCCGCGCCAGGACGATCACGAGACCTCGTCCAAGCGCGCCAAGTTCGACGACGAGTCCTCCTCCAAGCGAGCCAGCGAAGAACGCTTCTACTCCAACCATGAAAGGATCGAGGAACTCATGGCTGACGAACCCCAACTCGGCCCCGAAGCCGATGACCCCCTAATAGTACGCACTAGAAAAGGGCGAGTCAGAGGCATCACTCTTACTGCAGCGACTGGAAAACAAGTAGACGCATGGTTTGGCATCCCCTACGCTCAAAAACCCCTCGGAGATCTCAGATTTAGACACCCGCGACCCGTAGAAAACTGGGGCGATGAAATCCTCAACACGACGACCCTGCCACACTCATGCGTTCAAATTGTAGATACCGTGTTCGGTGACTTTCCTGGCGCAATGATGTGGAATCCCAATACGGATATGCAGGAGGATTGCTTGTATATAAATATCGTAACACCAAAACCACGTCCCAAAAACGCGGCAGTCATGCTATGGGTGTTTGGTGGTGGTTTCTATTCTGGGACTGCGACATTGGATGTATATGATCCTAAAATCCTTGTATCGGAAGAAAATATTGTGTATGTGTCGATGCAGTACAGAGTGGCGTCACTCGGGTTCCTATTTTTCGATACTGCAGATGTTCCCGGGAATGCTGGATTGTTTGACCAACTAATGGCTTTACATTGGGTTAGAGACAATATTGGTTATTTTGGCGGAAACCCTCATAATATTACACTTTTTGGAGAATCTGCTGGTGCTGTGTCAGTTTCTTTACATTTGTTATCACCTCTTTCTAGAAATTTATTTTCCCAGGCTATAATGCAATCTGGAGCAGCTACTGCTCCCTGGGCCATCATTTCGAGGGAGGAGAGTATTTTGCGTGGTATACGTTTAGCCGAAGCAGTTCACTGTCCAAATTCTAGGTCAGACCTGGGACCTATGATAGACTGCTTAAGAAAAAAGAGTGCCGATGAACTAGTTAATAACGAGTGGGGAACACTTGGCATTTGTGAATTCCCTTTTGTACCCATCATTGATGGCTCATTTTTGGATGAAATGCCTCGGAAATCATTAGTACATCAAAACTTTAAAAAGACAAACATTCTAATGGGATCAAACACAGAGGAAGGTTATTACTTTATCCTTTACTATCTCACTGAATTATTTCCAAAAGAAGAAAATGTTGGAATAACTCGAGAGCAGTTTCTCCAAGCTGTAATGGAGTTAAATCCTTACGTGAATGATGTAGGCAGACAAGCCGTTGTGTTTGAATATACGGACTGGCTTAATACAGAAGATCCAATAAAAAACAGAAATGCTTTAGACAAAATGGTTGGTGATTACCACTTCACTTGCGGTGTCAATGAATTCGCACATCGTTATGCTGAAACTGGGAACAATGTTTACACCTACTACTACAAACATCGCAGCAAGAACAATCCTTGGCCATCTTGGACTGGAGTGATGCACGCGGATGAAATTAATTATGTATTTGGTGAGCCCCTTAACCCAGGAAAGAATTATTCACCAGAAGAAGTCGAATTCAGCAAACGTTTAATGAGATATTGGGCCAATTTTGCAAGATCAGGGTATGTATAAATATTATTACTATTAAAAAAAATACTTATTAGTTTAGGCTGATGAAGTAGATTCGAAATTCTTTTATTATTTCATCACTAGCTGATGCCCGCGACTTCGTTCGCGTGGATTTACGTTTTTCAAAATCCCGCGGGAACTTTTTGATTTTACGGGATAAAAAGTAGACTATGTCACTCTCCAGGGTCACATCTATCTCCATTCCAAATTCCAGCCAAATCCGTCCGATTTTTTATCATTTTGAGCGTTCTTGTAGGGATTGTCACAAGCCATGGCCTTGAGCCGCCTGAATCTAGCGTCTCCCTGCGACTCGTTTGATGTCATCCCACCACCCAGTATTAAGTATTTAGTATCACAATCACAAATAAGTTATTTATGAAGTTACAATAATAGTTTACAAGTAGGTATACAATATGAATAATTTTAGTAGATTCATCATGATCAACCCATCGCCGGATCACTACAGAGCACGGGTCTCCTCTCAGAGTTAAATGACTAATATTCCCCTTTCCTCTCCAACTAAGCGTCAAACTATGCGATAATAGTTTACGGGCGGGGTTTGAACCGTCGACCTTTCGGTTTTTTTTTCAGTCCACTCCTTTACCCGTTGAGCTATTGAGGCTCTAGAAGAGTGAGAAGGGTTTTGGCCATCTGGCCAAGTGCGGATTGGTAGACTTCACACACCTTTGAGAACATTATGGAAAACTCTCAGGCATGCAGGTTTCCTCACGATATTTTACTTCACCGTAAAAGCAAGTGATATTTAATTACTTAAAACGCACATAACTCCGAAAAGTTAAAGGTGCGTGCCCGGGATTGAACTCCAGACCTTCGATTAGAAGGGGGACGTCCTAACCACTAGGCTATCACAGCTTAGTATAATATTCTGGTATAAAAATAAATATGCTTAAACGAAAGTAAATGATTCGAAAATTTACATTTCAGGAATCCATCTCTAAACGCTAATGGCGAAATGACGAAGGTCCATTGGCCTGTTCACACAGCATTTGGGCGAGAATATCTCTCGCTCGCTGTGAATTCAAGTGCGGTGGGACACGGTCTTCGTGTCAAACAATGCGCCTTCTGGCAGAAGTACCTGCCTCAACTAATGATGGCTACTAGTAAGTAGTAGTATTTTATAAACATCATAATGATCATCTCATCATCATCATCAACCGGTAGATGTCCACTGCTGGACAAAAGGTATCTTGTAGCGACTTGCATACGCCACGGTCTTACGCCGCCTGAATGCACGTCTCCCTACGATTTGCCTGATGTTGTCCGTCTACCTGGTCTGGGGGAGGGGTCTTGCAAAACGTCTATCGGTTTTTCGAACTATGACGTGTCCTTCTCATTGGCCCATTGCCACTTAAGCTGCACTACCCGCTAAGCTATGTCAGTTACTCTGTTTATCCTATGGATCTCCTCATTTCTGATTTGATTACGTTGAGTAACTCCAAGCATAGTACTCTCCATCGGTTGCTATGTGACCAGTGGCGTGCAGCTCATAGAAGCATAAACGCACTGCTTACCCTCATTGTAAGAAATCAATGCTTACTTTTTCATTATAACCTGCCGTAAAACAAGTTCATACCTAAATGCATACCCTGGCTTGAACTCCTGTGCACGCCACTGTATGTGACTGAGTTTTTTATAAAGCCCCACAGTTAGCGACCACGTCTCGGACGAAAACCATGTCCAATGCCACAAAGAGGATAAAGGTGAATGATGTCTCTAATTTGTTTATGATCTTTTACAGGTAAACCAGAGCCTCCAAAGAACTGTACGAACTCTGCAACACCATCATATCGACCGACGATCATAGCGGTCTACTTGGGACTTATTTCTCTAGCCACTGTGAGGGTAGCCCTGTTAAAATTAAAATGAATGGTTTATTTAGGGATAATGATGATATTTGGCTTTTTGATGTTGGTTTATTCCGTTCGCTTTTCAATACTCCACTGATGTTAATATTATATTATGTAGTGATGGTGGAGAGATTATTAATTGTATTATTAATGGCCCGCTGTTAATAAATTTAATTGTTAATAATTATTATGTAAATTAGAATAAAGTGAAGTCGATTTTTAAAATGTGGGCTTAGGAATTCAGGTTTTATGTTTTGTTTCGTAAATCAACATTGTGTTGAAATTATTTTCGAAGTGTCAATGAGGGAAAGTCGTCCTAGATACGTATGTAGTTAGTGATATTTTGAATGTTCAGTATGTCTACAGTGGGCCTAGCGTTTACGCATTTCTGTCCAATAAATCAGTGGAATATTTAAAAATTATTTTTATATGTAATAGTATTTAACTAATTATGTATACTTTAGTTGTAAGCCACCTTAAGTGTTATATTGCTCTGTAAGTCCATTAAATATTTATCAAGCTTTAGTTAAGTTTCATAATTTATTGTAAGGAAGGTAATATTGTTCATGAAGTTAATGTTATATCTATTTTAAAAGGGAGTGATGCCTCCATCAACATATCACTTGTTAATAACAAATTATAGGAGTACGTAGTGGTTATTTCGTCTTAGTTGATAAGATTTTACATATCTTACAAGAATAGGTTAAAAAGGGTTATGACAATGAAATAACAAATTGAGAAAAATAGTTGCCGTGGATAACTAAATAAGAACAGAAACTTGCAAAAGATAACGCAAAGTAAGATTAACTTAGAATTGATGGATTAACAAATTAAGTAAATGAGATACAAATAAAATCTTAGCTTTAAAGCGCCTCTATTGCAATACATATCACGCAAGGCATAGAAATGTTTAAGTTCATTCTAGCCTTAGTGTAAGTTAAGAGTATAAGCTAGGTCACTTCACAACTCTGTAGCGGACCAATATTAGAAAGTTGTACATGATAAATGGTGCGATTTGTAAAACCAATATCTGGAGAGCGAAAGCAAATGTTTGAACAAATCCGTAACAAACAACATAATCTTTCGCAGAAGATTTTAAATAATAGGATTGGTTGGAAGATATTTAGAATGTAACTGATTGTATTTTAGATGTAAAGTATGAAAAGGAAAGCATAACTAATATTAATGATAAGTATAAAGCCAATGGTAGAGAGAAAAAGCAAGAAAATGCAATCGAAAAATAATCAAATGCTATTAAGACATGTTAACATGATGAACATCACAGATAGGTACAAAATAAGAAAACATATAGGTATATTACTTCTCTATCTCCTAAATAAAATTCTCTTTGAAGTTCTTATGTACCTACTTATGCGGAGAATGGCGGCGCAATTATGGTGAATTCAGTGTGTAGTACACTCAGTATGTTAGGACATACAAATTAGTATCTTAATGTTTAGGATTGACTCAATATCTAGCTTAGAGAATATTAGTAGTCCAGCGGTTCAGCTTTCGAATATTGGTATTTATGAGATAGTTGAATCTATACAATTTGTTCGAGATACAAAATACAACTTACTAGTACAATACAGTAATTCTAACGTCTATTGCGAGAACTATTTTATAGTAATCGAATATTATTGGTGCAAGATCCCAGTGCTGCCAGGTTACTTATTTTTTTGAGACACTTAAATGTGTGGGAGAGAGTAGTGTACTACTACTAGAGTAGTACTTTGACTTTGCTCAGACTTAAGATTGAGTTAAAACGGGACAGATTTATGTAAGAAATATACATCTGTCTTGTTTTAACTCTGTCTTAAGTCTAAGTAAAGTCAGAGTGCGCTCTATACATCTCACCCTTAGTGTGTACTTTTAACGTACGCATATATTATTTGCTAGCTTATGCAGACAGCTAATTTAAACATATCAGCTGCTAACGTACATAAAACGTTACTAACTTTTGTTAAAGCCTGATTGCTGATTTTTATGTATATTTAATGAGCATCATATTAATATAAAAATTACGACTCAGACTAAGTATAAGTAAGATTAAATATTGATTATAAGATTCAATATTATGTTATTTTTTACGAGCTCCATGCCTAATTTCACCAAGCAAATTAATCATGGTTTAGAACATTCTTTGAAAATCGCGTATGTCATCTGCCAAAAAGGGATAGCATTACAAATGTTTAACCAAACGGGGGTGAAATTGGGGTTTAAAAAATTAACGCTGACGGGAAGCGTCTGGAATGTTTATTAATTCTTTATAATATGTGAAATATGCATAAAAATCAGCACCCAAACTTAAAGAAAAGAATAATGTTTTTAGTAGGGACCTTTAACAGTTGATATCTATAATTTTGTTGTTAGCACAAGCTAGCAGATATGCGTACCTTAACAGTGCACACTAACACTATTCTATCCCACATAATATTTTGTTGCTCAGAAAATAAGTAAGGTCTGGTGGTCCTGGAATCTTGCTCTATATTAAATTCATATAAATAACGTATATGAATGTTAGTATTTAAAGTAGGACTCGTTGTTGTTCGGATCTTAGTTTTTATGTCTTTTTAATTCGAGGGCAGGGCTCAGGTGCCTATGTGTCAAACTTATAACCTGTTGTGAAAGACGATACCTTATGAGATGTAGATGATAAAATATTTAATTTTAATAGATTTACTATTTCGGGCTTTTGTTGATTTCATTTTGTAATTAGACTAGGAGTAAAATATACAAATTTTAATTGTGTATTTGTATAAGTCGTCAATTGAGCTATGTCGTCTGTCTTGAATAATGGTGTTTCGATAATAACTAATTTATAAATTATATTCAGACAGATAATATGGCTTTTCGAGTAGCTTATACGAGTGGTTATAGGCTGATGTTAGAGGATGTAATCTAGTGTCAGTATTCACGTTATTTCACGTTCGATATTTCACGAAGTACGCTTATTTTAACCTGCGTATATAAACCTATAGAGTGCCTCTTGTTCACTTTTATATATATTGATATAACACTTAGGCGATACTAGTAGTTGTAGACGTTACTTACATATTTGCACTGTTCAACTTTCAGTTCGTTTACTTTTGGATAGGAAGGGGAAGAGGCCGGAAGACGTTGAGTAGTGCCAAAAGCGTTAAATTGTTATGATAACTAAGTCCAAATGCATGAGTTTATTTACTTTAAACTAAGCAAGAAAGCTAGAGATGCGCAAAATGTAAGTACGTAAGTACATTTGAAACACCAAATTTAAAGTTATCTCTTTTGCTGACGCAAAATCTAAGCTTGCTATAACTGCTAAATAAAATACTAATTATATCAACTACACACTGCATAAATGTACATAATATTAGGTGTGCAGCTTTAAATTTATAGAAAATGATTCTGAGATGGTACAAAAAGAGAAGAAAAGTAGGCAACGAGTAGGTATGCTAGTTCAGAAAACTGTCACTGGATTGTATGAAATAACAATTTTCTGCGTAAATATAAATCGCTATGGATTGCAAAGTATGGCTTCATAATGTAAATAGCAAACTATCGCTAACGCCATTCTGATACTTAGGCTGAGATCTATAAAGCGCACTTTGACTTCGCTCAGACTTAAGATTAAGTTAAAACGAGACAGACTTATTTGATAGATATACATCGGTCTCGTTTTAACTCCGTCTTAAGTCTAAGCAAAGTCTGAGTGCACTTTATAGATCCCACCCTTAATACTTTATTTAATTTAACGGCGGTACCTCCGTCACTGGCTCAATACAAACGTAATTTAGTTCTCATTTGAATATTAACCCGTCAAACTCGATGAAATTATATAGACGTGTTCTAGAAACTAATTTTCTTTGTCTGTAATTTACCAGATTTCCGTAAAAAAAAAAATAGTTTTAAAGTTACAAGGGTTAAAGAATTGTATGAAAATTCTTGAGACCGTGTAACTTTGAAACTAGATATTTTAACGGTTTGGAAAACCGCAGTCATAAATATTAGTTCCTAGAAAGTAGAAAGTATCAACAAATTGAGTTTGATTGGTTAGTATACAGGGTGAAACCAGAATGCTAGCGAAAACGAAGACAGGTGATAGAACTGATGATTACTGACATGATACCACAATAATTGTAAAAGTTCACAACATAATATTGCTAGTAAAAAATCTGCCTGACGCTAGAGGTCAATGAACGATGCGTAAGTAGGCCATTCGGAGTCAATGCCACGTCGTAGGTGGGGCATTGATCCCAGTTTTGAACGCTATGCATTGCGGGTTTGAAAAATACTAAATCACTAAAACTACAAAATGAGGCAAATGGTTGTTGGTATTGGATTGTGTCTAGATAGTATAACAATAACGCTAAGTTTTTGCTAAGGTTACACCCTGTATAATAATAGTCAAACTAGATTTGTTAGGAGCGGACTACGAATAAACCCCTCTTGCGCATTGCCTTAAAGAGGTGTGTCCAGTTTTTAGGATTCTGCTTGGCAGTACCTAATTATGTAAAAACGATTAAGACATGTCATCATAATAAATTGTCGCCGTAAACGTCTCTATCTTGTTAGCCTTTGAACTAAGGCTTGAAGGCTTCGACGTCACTGGCAAGCGTCAAATGTTCCTACATTTGAAGCTAGGTAGCCTATGAATCGCCTATTTTTCTTTGATTTCACGTCACACATAGCCTAATATTTGACATATCGTCGATTTAGGACTAATCCGAAAGTTACCTCACTCTAGTTCACTCTATCTGCTCGATCAACATAACGGCTCATGAGTGGGTAAGCGCTCTATAGCTTCCTTACTTGAACTGTAAGGTTGAGATATATAGAGCGCATTCTAACTTTGCTTAGACTTAAGACAGAGTTAAAACGAGACAGATGTACATCTCTCACATTCATCTGTCTCTTTTTAACTCAATCTTAACTGAGCGAAGTCAAAGTGCGCTTTGTAGATCTCAACCTCAGATTTTACTCAAATGATATTAAAATGAATAAAAAAATACTAAGCTGATAAGTTACCGTGCGATAAAATCGGAATTATGATAACATGTATTAATTACCGTTTCCTAAATTCACAAATGGCCTAATATAGCGAAAATTTTGAAAGCACGAATTATATGAGCCGAGAATACTTATAAAATGCCACCCGTCGCCACGATATAATATGTCTATGTAGACTAGTTCGGACTACTCTCATATTTTAGTCGAGTAATTAAGTAGCTCCCTCCAGCACGATGGACCGACGATATAAAGAGGCTGGCGGGAAGTGGATGGATGAGGAAGGCTGAGGACCGGGTGTGTTGGCGCCCTTTAGGGAAGGCCTATGTCCAACAGTGGACGTCCACAGGCTGATGATGATGATGAATTAAGTAGCTAAAATACTTTATCTCCTACTAAAATAATTTAAATAAAATAAAAAATTGTTTATTGATCAAAAAACAAAGATACAAGTATATAATAAGTCTATATTTAAATGTACAATACGTTCTTATAATATTTCTATTCTTACAATTTATTAGTTCTTACATTTTGCACTTTGTTAGTGTAGAGTAGTTTAGTAGTTACGCGCGAACCTCGCTACTCGACTAAAACTCGAAAGTTGGAAGGTTCAGACTTGTTTAGCTGGTGAACCAGTGAGCAGTGACGCGTGGTAGGGGTGCTACTCGCCTGAAAAAATAGGATAAAATGGATAGACTCGACAAAATATTATTACAGTATGCGGCCGAAAGAAATAAACATCGGCTTTAAGAATGAATGACATTTCATTTTTGTAGAGCGTTGTCTCTATCACTCATACCCATATGACGCTTTGTCGGTTTCAACGACCGAGACAGTGCTCTACAAATTTGCTGTCTCCTTCTAAAGATGTTCATCACTTTTGGCAGCGTACTGTACCTATTACTAATCTACTCGACTAATATTTTGGTAATCAGACACATCTAGTTACTAAATTACTCGCTACTCTACTAAAATACTAATGTAGTCCGAACTAGGCTTTACATCAAATTTTCTATGATCAGTAGTCCAACCACAATCATTGCAAACCATCTCGCGGTTTTTAATACTATGTGACGACAGCTGATAGGCAGACAGACCTTGTTGTGCGAGTTGTACCTGCGCAAGAAGGGTTCCGTACCATCGTACAAGATATAACACTATGTAACTCTTTAATTTTATTTTGAATGGCAGCCATTTTGAAATTCGCCATTTTGGTTTTATATTATTTGTTGTCATAGCTGTTAGAACACACACATTCTGTGAAAATTTCAACTCTACCTATTACGGTTTATGAGATACAGCCCGCTGATAGACAGACGGGGAGACTGCGGAGGCTTGTGATAGGGTCCCGTTGGTAACACCCGTGTACGAAATCTTTCATTCGTCGTATGTTTTGGCAGGTTGGCATTTTTCCAAGTGTTCCTGGCTTGAAGTAAGGCCTACGCTGTGTCGTCTATGTTTATTTACATTCCAGTTATCTTTTTAAATTCTAATAGTAAATTTTCTAGTAAGTTATTATATAATATTAGTGCTATGATTGCATTATTGAATGTTTGCAACGTTTGTGTTTAATTATAAAAATAAATGCTTGTATATAAACTAATCGTCTTTGATTTTGTTTCTTTCTATCAAAGATATTATCCTGATAGGTACGCAAAGTTCATGCAATTGTATTCACAAAAAAGTGAATACAAATTTGTACGATAACATTAATTTTACCATAAATGAAAAATCGGTCAAGTGCGAGTCGGACTCGCACACGAAAGGTTCCCTACGTTATGAGAAATAACAATTTTTAATTTATTTAAATTGTTCTGAAATTTTCATTATTATTTAATTTTGTCATAGCAAAAATAGAAATACACTTTCAGTTCACGAGATACAACCCGCTGACAGACAGACGCACGGATGGACGGACGGACGGACAGCAGAGGCTGTAAAATAGGGCCCGTTGGCACCATTCGGGTGCGGAAAGAATCAAAATGGGTGTTTGATCAAAATTTTGGATCTCCTCGGGATTATGATTAAATCGAATGTCAATTTTATCATAAACTATTCCGGCTTTTGATCGGAATCTTGATTACATCAAAAGACTGCTGATTATCGATTACCATTTGGCCTTCGAATCAAAAGCATATGGCAAAAAATAGAAAAAAATACCTGCAATACAATGCAATAATCTGCCGATAGGCAAGTATGTCAAGATAATCAATAAATTTTTGTGATTATATAAATTAATTATGATAAAACTAAAAAAGATAAAGATTTCTTTAAAAATTGTAGAGATTATAAAAATACTAGTCCCGCGATTTCATTCGCGTGGATTTAGGTTTTTAAAAATCTTGTGGGAACTGTTCGATTTTCCGGCATACAAGTACCCTTTATCACTCCCCAGGTCTTATTATACTCACAAAGTAGAAAATATATACCCATGCAAAAAATCACGTCGATCCGTCGCAATGTGATTGAAGAACAAATCAACAAATCAATATAAGTACCAACATATCAACAAACAAACTCACTTTAGCATTTATAATATGGGTAGTGATTTAGTTTATTCTCTGTATGATATGTATTTTACCTTTTTAGTACTAGCTGATGCCCGCGGCTTCCTTCGCGTCGAGTACGAGCTATTCTAGAGTAGGCCCGGGTCCACAAAGAGCTGTAGTTTCGATGATGTTGATGATGATGATGATGCTCGTGTCTGGCACTTCGGCTAAACTATTCCTTAACAAGATTCCTAGATATCCACATAAATCTCGTCACCAGACTTTTATGTCCAAAAGTCATAAGTCATAAGTCTAAAAGTCATTTGTGGGTATGGGTATAACCTTTTATAACAAAATTCCGCAAACTATTTTGGACTTGCCTTTACACAAGTTTAAAAAATCTATTAAAAGTATGCTCCTGAAAAAAGCATATTAGATACACAATTGAAGATTATCTAAATGATAAGAGAGCGTGGATTTGACTTGCAGCTCGTTCCAGCAACGCGCAGGACTGCAAATACTTTTCTTATACATGGCATAATATAAATTGTACATCAAATCTTTGAAAAGAGCTACCGCCGAGTTTCTTGCTGGTTCTTCTCGGTAGGAAAGGCATTCCGAACCAATGCCTCTGACGGTTCAAAAATACTTGTAAAAGTTTGAGAATAAAAAAATATATTTTTATTTTATTTATTTATTTATATGCTAAAGCGACAAAGACGTCCAATGATCTCTAGAGTCATTCGGGGCAAAGCACGTACTTTTGTTTTTTGCTATCACACACTTTCTCTAACTATTGTGCATTTTAAGTAATTACTTAAATCACACTTTGTTTTTAACGGTGAAGGAAAACATCGTGGGAAAACCGGCATGCCTGAGTTATCCATAATATACTCCGAGGTGGACTATAGTCTAAAACCATTTCATTCTAAGAGGAGATCTGTGCTCTGTTAGGCCACCGATGGGTTCAACTACCTACTTCTTGCACGATCGAACTTGAGACACAGAATATATAATGTTTGCAGCTGTTTCGGCGTAAAGTTATTAAGGAAGGTAACATATCAGATTAGCGCTCAAGTGGTACTGTGGCACACTAATCCGTGACCATGCTGGATTTTTCACACGAGAAAAAAAGGAGAGCTCAAGTGGAGGAAGCGCCGGGATAAACAACCCTTACGTATAAAAAGATTTTTGGCACAACCTCTAAAAATAAAATGCGTGACAGAAAAAACTTTGAACAAACTGGAAATAGAAGGGACACCAGAATTCTGTATTTGTTGATCCAGATAGAAATCTTGTATATATTAAAATTAATTTATCTATGTATAATAATCGCTAAAATATACCTACGATAATGCGTATTAAAAACAAGATAGCAATATTTATGATATTAGCGATTTATCATAATAAGCTACTTTCTTAATCTGATTGAAATCTCAGATTTGATTTTCAGTATAAATAGGGAGGCTTTTTAATAATAGGCCTGTTTTGCTGCTGCACTGGTAAGCATAATATACCTACTATAGCATGGGAGCCCAAGATGCTAAATAGGGATTTACTCGAGCGTCGTGGGGACCTATTGGATTGTAAAGATTAGGTGCTAAAAAGAAAAAAAAGGTTAAATGAGGTAACCCCTTTCACTGGTGGGGAGAGTGCGTTTTCAAAAATGTAAAGAAAAAACTCACAAAGAAATACTTGAGCTCTTTAGGTATCAATAGTAGTATATAATGCACCCTATGTGTTTTTTTATCGCAAAAATATTTATTTATCTGCTGGCTTGCATGGTGGGGGTAGTCGTACGAAGGTGTAGAATGGGGCGCTCCAGATCTAATTGCAGCCAAGCGCGAATGAATTTAAAAAAAATGAAAAGAAAAAAGAAAATATTCCCAAAAATATTTATCGAGCACTTTTCTGCATCTAATTAACTTACCTTGTCTTAATCTGACGCGCTCGAGTAAATCCCAAAATCCCCTCTTGGGCTCCCCTACCACTAGGAATTGTTTTTGAAATAATTCTTGCCACAAAAGTTTAAGGGCGAACACAGAAAAGAAAATGTTTGTGCATTCGGATTATTTTATTTGAATTTAGCAAAGTTACTTATTTAAAGTCTGTTTTGATTTGTAAATAATAGGTACAATAATAAAGTTAGTTTTGATTTAGGTATAATAGAACTGTAACTGGATGATTTCTGTGCGTTGAATATATTTTTAAAAATATCTGAGGAAGTATTACTAAGTATCGAAATAGAGCCTAAAACGGTATTTTTAATTTTTTTTCTGTCTGTACCCGTAGTACAAGATTTTACGTCTCACCAAACCAAACCAAATTCGAGAGTCGAAATACTTCCGCGTTACAGTAAAATGGACCTAAACAGCCTTGAATTGAAGTCAAATATTCAATGCCACTGATTTTAATTTCGCAATGTTTCCGCTTGGAGCGCTGGCTGTAGAAGTGTAGACAAACTTGAGCTTTAAAACAAGGCAGTTAAGATCCAGTTTACTGTAATGCGGAAGTATTTCGACTCTCGCATTTGGTTTGGTTTGGTGAGCCGTAAAATCTTGTACTACGGGTACTGAACGGATGAACGAATTGAACGGATTTGAATGCAACTTGGCATTCTTATAGCTATACACTATAATATCGTCGTTTTAAATTGCACATTGCGAATATTGCCCTGTTTAAAATACAATTTTTTCTCATGCAGAAATAACCTACTTTATAATACTTATTATATTTATTTGACAGATAAATCGATTCAAAATGAAGGCTTTCTTCGTCGCTTTTTTGGCACTGGCCGTAAGCGCCAGCGCCTTGCCCCAAGAATTTGAAATGGGTAAGTGATAAAGTAGATTTTAGTGATATCCATCTTCTTTTAATAAATAAAACACAAACATATTTTTTATAATTTTTTAGTGTTTTACCTACACTTCAAGGAAATTACTAAATAATTTTAAATACATATCAAAAATTGCGTAACCGGCAGGAATCGAACCTGCATCTTCTGGGTTCGCGCCCGATGTCTTGACCAACTTTTACCGCTTACCGCCAGTGACGAAATTTGTGATACGTATGTTCTCTCAGTACTGAAGCGACTGCTTAATGCCATCTAGTAGCGACACTTTGCAGTTATCGAAACTACTTTCAAAGGCCCATATTTCAATGAAACTCTTTGAACGAGAAATGACATTATTCGCTTTTTACTATATTTTTTATAATTTTTTTAGTGTTTTGAAGATGCAGGTTCGATTCCTGCCGGTTACGCAATTTTTGATATTAATATTTAATATTTAAAATTACTAAATAATTTTAAATACCTATCAAAAATTGCGTAACCGGCAGGAATCAAACCTGCATCTTCTGGGTTCGCGCCCGATGCCTTGACCAACTCGGCCACGGTTTCGCTTACCGCCAGTGACGAAATCTCAGGAACTATAACTAACTATTGTTATTTTTACTTGAAAATTGACGTAGGTTCTTTCTAGGCGGTAGGTATCAGATAAGAAAGGATCTAACTAAACCCCCCCCCCCCCCCCTAAGGGCGTGAAAGGGGGGCTGAAAAGTTATATGAAAATTCTATGATTTGAAGTTAGAAATATGAAAATTGGCATTAAGGTATTCTGGGTTACGTGCCTTAAGGTGAGACTGAGTGAGTAGGTTAAGTGAGGCCTTTTGCAGCGGGAAAATTTCAGATCTCATGAGAAACCAGAAATTTTACGCAGACGAAGTCGCGGGCAACTGCTAGTAATTTATAAATAATTTACAGTAGCGCCAGACAGTCCTTAAAATATCCATGTATACTTTTCAGAAAACAGGGAGCAGCGTAATGCAGTAGAAAGACAAATCAGAGAACTGATTGAAGGCGTCAGCAAAAGCATCGTAGAAAATGGCTGGGACCCCCTGGAGGTCCGCAGCTATGCCATCGAAACTTCTCCTCAACCAGGGTATGTAGCTAATCATCATTAACAATAAATAACGAAACAAAAACCTAATTATAAAATGCCCCGAAATGCCAAAAACCTATATATACTTAGTTTGCTTTTCACTGTGTTATTTTAATTTTGTATCTACCTGTGAGAATCTTTTATTAGCTTCTAGTTATTTTATTTTTAAGATTATAATTGGTTAATTTAAGCTGTTGGTTTTCCAAATAAAATAAAATGAAATGAAATAATAAATTTTTAGCAAAAATGCGAAAAGAATAGATTTATCGACTGTTCTGTACCGAGAAAGAGATGACAATAAAGCAAGTTAGCCGCCACGTGCGCGCTAGCTCTAGTTATCTCTCTCTCTCCGGTCGTTCCTTCATTGCTGAAGATCGTGGTCCTGGCAAACTGCCCTCGAATGGCTTATCTGTTTCCATCGGCTTCTGTCGGTGGCCATTTTTACAATGTGATGAAATCCACACCTGCTTGACTCCTTTAGCTGGTCGGACCACCTAGTTGGTGAGCGGCCTCTCGGTCTTTTGCCCTCAGTGTTGCCCGTCACTATGAGCTTTTCTAAGCTGTCGTCCCCCCGCCGTATGATGTGGCCGAAATATGAGAGTAATCGTTGGTAACATATGGAGGAGAGTCGAGCAGTGATCCCGAGTTGCGAAAGGATAGACACGTTTGTGCGCTTGGCAGTCCACGGAATCCGTAGCATCCGCCTCCAGCACCACATTTCAAACGCGTCTATTCTTTGCCTTTCTCTTGTTTTGATAGTCCATGTCTCTACTCCATACATAAAAATTGGGAAGATTAAGGCACGAACGAGACGGGTCTTGGTTTTGAGTGATATGCCTCTGTTCTTCCAAATCCCAATTAATCCTGTCATGGCATTTTTCGCCATCGCAATGCGTCTCTTTATCTCTGGCACACAACTGCCATCATTGCTCTAGTTATAGGTATGCCTATAGTGCGCGGACATGTCGAGATGGAAATCGGGGAACTCCCGCACAGCCTTCGCGCTAAATCTGTGTAGTATAGTTTAGCACGAAATAGCGCGGAGGGGCATTTTATTTATTAACTAGCTTATGTTAGCGACCTCGTCCGCGTGGACTACAAAATTTCAAACCCCTAGTTTACCCCTTTAGGGGTTGAATTTTGAAAAATCCCTTCTTAGCGGACGCCTACGTTATAATAGCTATCTGCATGCCGAATTTCAGCGTGATCCGCCCAGTAGTTTGAGCTGTGCGTTGATAGATCAGTCAGTCAGTCAGTCAGTCATTCAGTCACCTTTTCCTTTTATATATATAGATTAGCGACCCACCCCAGCTTCGCACGGATGCTATGTAGATGTTATGTACTAATGTGGTGTCAGTGAAGTTATTTTGTTACTAGGTAATGCCCGCGACTTCATCCACGTGGATTTAGGTTTTTAAAAATCCCGTAGGAACTCTTAAGTTTCCCTGAATAAAAAGTAGGCTATGTCCTTCCCCGGGATGCAAGCTTTATCTGTACCAAATTTCATCAAAATAGGTGGAACGGATGGGCCGTGAAAAGCTAGCAGACAGACACACTTTCGCATTTCATAAATCCACGTGAATCCTACTAACATTTCAAGCAAGCGTCATCGCGTCGGTTTACTCGTTCTTTTTTCTAACCGACTTAGTTGGCCAGTTTTTAAATCACCACGATTCAGGAATGCAATTCCTTACAGCATCAGGGTTGAGGAGTTGGGTCCTCGAGTTCAACGATATTCTTTACTTGGTACTTATAGGTATCTCCAATATCAATTTATAACCGACAGTTTCTAAATACCATCAGTTTATGTCCCCTGCGGCATCAGAATTGAGGAGTTGGAATCCAATTTTTTTTATAGAACAATATTGCAAAGTAACTCTATCAATTAAAAAGGAAAATACGCAAGTCGGTTCATTAATCTCGGAGATTTCGGTATACATAGGTAGAAAAACACAACTCCTCCTCTTTTGAAAGTAGTCGGTTAAAAAAGTAGCCTATGTTACTCCTTGGTTAATCCTCTACTTGTCTGTGGAAAATAGGTTCAGCCGTTCCGAACATAAGCCCGTTCAAACAGACCGATAGACAGACAGACACAAACATTTAAAAAACGTTTGATATAGTTGTGGTACAGTTCAAATAACCATAATATGAGCTTAATATGAGGTAGTTATTTCGAAATTACAGACAGACACTTCAATTTCATTTATTAGTATAGATATAGATAAAACTACGTCAAACCTTGGTTAATCCTCTACTTGTCTGTGGAAGTCCCGTCAAAATAGGTTCAGCCGTTCCGAACATAAGCCCGTTCAAACAGACCGATAGACAGACAGACACAAACATTTAAAAAACGTTTGATATAGTTGTGGTACAGTTCAAATAACCATAATATGAGCTTAATATGAGGTAGTTATTTCGAAATTACAGACAGACACTTCAATTTCATTTATTAGTATAGATATAGATAAAACTACGTCAAACCTTGGTTAATCCTCTACTTGTCTGTGGAAGTCCCGTCAAAATAGGTTCAGCCGTTCCGAACATAAGCTCGTTCAAACATACCGATAGACAGACAGACACAAACATTTTAAAAACGTTTGATATAGATGTGGTACAGTTCAAATAACCATAATATGAGCTTAATATGAGGTAGTTATTTCGAAATTACAGACAGACACTTCAATTTCATTTATTAGTATAGATATAGATAAAACTACGTCAAACCTTGGTTAATCCTCTACTTGTCTGTGGAAGTCCCGTCAAAATAGGTTCAGCCGTTCCGAACATAAGCCCGTTCAAACAGACCGATAGACAGACAGACACAAACATTTAAAAAACGTTTGATATAGTTGTGGTACAGTTCAAATAACCATAATATGAGCTTAATATGAGGTAGTTATTTCGAAATTACAGACAGACACTTCAATTTCATTTATTAGTATAGATATAGATAAAACTACGTCAAACCTTGGTTAATCCTCTACTTGTCTGTGGAAGTCCCGTCAAAATAGGTTCAGCCGTTCCGAACATAAGCTCGTTCAAACATACCGATAGACAGACAGACACAAACATTTTAAAAACGTTTGATATAGATGTGGTACAGTTCAAATAACCATAATATGAGCTTAATATGAGGTAGTTATTTCGAAATTACAGACAGACACTTCAATTTCATTTATTAGTATAGATATAGATAAAACTACGTCAAACCTTTATTGAAATGTTATGTTTACAGCGTCGATATGAGGTTGCAGATTGAAAATTTGAGATTTACGGGCGCCAGCGGAATCGACATTCTGTTTTTGGAGTGGAGTACCCTTCGTAGCAGACTCCGGTTGACCGTCGCTCTCCCTGCAATCACATTTTCTCTCGGTAAGTACGATTATACTTACTATCAATAAAAACCGGCCAAGTGCGAGTCAGGCTCGAGCAATGAGGGTTCCGTAGTACAGTCGTATTTTTTCGACATTCTGCACGATAATTCAAAAACTATGATACATAAAAATAAATAAAAATCTGTTTTAGAATGTACAGGTGAAGACCTTTCATATGATACCCCATTTGATATAGTCACTCACTTCGAAAGTTGAAAATACTAATTGTTAGTTCATGGCCACAATTTTTTTTTTGTGTGATCTACCCTAAATTCACGGTTTTCAGATTTTTCCCCAAATCTCAGCTATAAGATCTACCTACCTGCCAAATTTCATGATTCTAGGTCAACGGGAAGTACCCTGTAGGTTTCTTGACAGACAGACGGACAGACAGACAGACAGACAGACAGACAGACAGACAGACAGACAACAAAGTGATCCTCTAAGGGTTCCGTTTTTCCTTTTGAGGTACGGAACCCTAAAAATTGTTTGGAATTCACAATAACTCATTTCATATTCTTTCACATTCTTATATTATGTGTAACGTGTTTGGTAAATGGTATCTATACACATAATAACACGTACCCATTTTGATCTGATAAATACAATTGGTGAAGGTATAATGACAAAATTAAATGATAAAAATTTCTATGCAAAAGTTAAGGTGTTTGTGTGTTAAGTTAACCTTTAAGCGCATGTAAAGGTTATAGCCATAATAAGTTGAGTTTGAGATTTTTTCTGACAGACAGGGGTCTATATGTAAATATATATATGTGTTTTGTATTTCAGGTGAATCAGGCTTTGAGGTCAACTTCCAGGGACAAAAATACGTTTCTGAATTCAGTGGCGTGTAAGTGAATGAAATTCGAACTACAGTCAAAATCTGTTAAAACAACATCAAAAGGGAGCACGGTTTTTAGGTCGCAAAAGGCATTACAACCCGTTTACTAAAAGATTGGACCTGGCGTTGATTAAAAATTAAAAAAAAAATCAACAAGCGGCAGCCAAAAATTCGTAGTACGTGTATGTTCGCATCTTTGTCACTGATACACGTACTACGAATTTTTGTCTGCCACTTGTTGAGTTTTTAATTTTTTTTTGAATTTTTAATCGACGCCAGGTCCAATCTTTTAGTAAACGGGTTATACCTAGTTATAATAACCGTTGTTACCTGACCTATATCTTTATTAACCCACAAATAGCCGGGACTTACCTACTTATGTTTCTGTCATTAGGTATAACCTATGATAATTTATTAATATTAATTGTTATTGTTAGTTAATTGTGACTAGTATGTTTTTGTTGTAAAAGGTTTTGACTGTATATGAATCTATTAATATGGTCACTAGTTCACTCATAAAATTGACCATCTACAAATCCATTTTAAATATAAACTACTACACTAGATGATGCCCACGACTTCGTCTGCGTGGATTTAGATTTTTAAAATCCCGTGGGAACTCTTTAATTTTCCGGGATAAAAAGTAGCCTATGTCCTTCGCCGGGATGTAAGCTGACTATGTACCAAATTTCATCAAAATCGGTGATCGGATAAAAATGATGCCCACGACTTCGTCCGCGTGGATTTAGATTTTTAAAATCCCGCGGGAACTCCTTAATTTTCCGGGATAAAAAGTAGCCTATGTCCGTCCCCGGGATATAAGCTGACTATGTACACAATTTCATCAAAATCGGTTGAACGGTTGGCCCGTGAAAAGCTAGCAGATTAGCTAGGGTCCTTTCCGTTGACCTAGAATCATGAGATTTGGCAGGTAGGTGGCTCTTATAGCACACATAAGAGGAAAAATCCGAAAACCTGGAATTTGTGGTTACATCACGAAAAAAATATGTGTTCATGAACAAACAATTAGTATTTTCTACTACTATACCAAGTGGGATATCATAATATTATGAAAGGGCTACACCTGTACATTTTAAAACAGATTTTTATTTATTTTTTTGCTCAATAGTTTTGGATTTATCGTAGGTACAAAATGTCTAAAAATACGAATACAGTACGGACCCCGCGGTGCGCGAATCTGACTCGCACTTGGCCGGTTTTTTTGTTTAAACTACATGCTTTCCTTTCAGATTTCAACTGACGGGGTTAACTCTGTCCTTCGACGTGACCATAAACATGGGCATTATCTCTGGCATCAGTGTCCGCAGTTTAGATGCGACAATGAGGTTTACTCGAATGATGGTAATTAACTTCTTTCTATTTATTGCGAGTTGATGTCCGCGATTTCACCCGCGTTGATTTCGCTTCTTAGAAATCCCGTGGGAACTGTTTGATTTTCCGGGATAAAAAGTAACCTTTGCCACTCTACATCCATCCTTTACTTTGTCTACACCCATGAAAAAAATACGTCGATACGTTGCTCCGTATTTGCGACGTGATTGAAGGACCAACAAACCAATAAACCACCAAACAAACACAGTTTCGTATTTATAATGGTATGGGTAGTGATTCCGTTACAAGTAAGCCCTTGACTGCAATGTCGCCTGGTGGTAACTGACGATGTCATCTAAGTTGGAAACGGAAGAGGCGTTAAACCCCCTTATCATTAATTAATACCCCTTATCGGGTTTTTTTTTTTTATTCAGATACAAGTTAGCCCTTGACTGTAATCTCACCTGATGGTAAGTGACGATGCAGTCTAAGGTGGGAGCGGGCTAACCTGGAAGGAGTATGGCAGTTTTTATTAAACCCATACACCTTTTTTCTACACAGCACCGTACCGGACCGCTCAATCGCTAGACCGCACGGCTTTGCTGGTAGGGTGATAACTAGCCACGGCCGTAGCCTCCCACCAAACCAGAACAGAGACAATTTAAAAATTATAAATTCCCATGCCCCTGCCAGGAATTGAATCTGGGACCTCCCACTTATAAGTGCTTACCACTGTGCCACGGAGGTCGTCAAAAGTGTGCTTTTATAAATATCCCGCGGCAACTTGTTGTTACGGGATGAAATGAAGCATATAGAATAATATGTCTATTCGGTTTCCATTTCAAACAGTAATTAATCGGTTCAATCATTGTGCCGTGAAGGAGTAACAAAACAAACATCCATTTGTAAAAATGACAAATACCTACCTACTACTTATTTATTCTTTTTTAAAAATTATGCTATTAGGCGCCGTCCTATTGTCATCGCTCGTGCGATGATGCGTGCGTTCTACGAAAATGATCGAGCGTCTCGTGCGTTCAGGGTTCAAACAAACTGTGTTCTACTGAATGTCCTATTGAAAATCGCGCGATCATGCGATGCGTTCATATTGTCTATTCATCGTACGATGAAATCACATCGCATCATTGCGCGAGCGATGACAATAGGACGGCGCCTGAAAGAATCAGCTTTTAAAAGATTTTAATTACTTTATTTTATTTTCAGTCTAACATCAATATGCTCGTCAATGACAATGATTACTCTGATCAAATGAACCACTTCTTCAACGTCAGAGCTCCAACATGGCTTTTGGTTCACCAGGTAAGCAAGTTTTCATCCATAGGCAAGGCACTAATGGCTGACACTATAAGGAACCTACGGACTTTATTCTTCTCTAAAAACATATTAATTGCAATAGAGTAGAGTAAGAGTCTGTTGTATGGGTATACTTAGTAACTATTACACAATACTTGTCCATTGTAAAAACTTTAATATTCAACATTTTTTTAAATAAAACTTAAATTCTTATATAAGTATTCTTAAATTCTTATAAATTATACCGTTTTCATCTAAATCACGAATTGACTTGGACACAGTTTTAGGCCATTTTGCTTCAAATTGATTCAGTAATCGATATCATGACCTTTGGAATCAATTTTAGTATAACGCGTAAAATTGAACTCCTCACGCGCCATTTTAACTTTTTGTGTCAAATTTCATATCAAAGTTCCATTTAGTCCTTAGTCCTTAAAGGTGAACCGAACTTTTGACATGTAGACAGTTGACCCATACAGATAAAATGGGCGTGAGGAGTCATTTTTAGGGTTCCGTACCTCAAAAGAAAAACGGAACCCTTATGTTGCTAACTATGCTAACTTTGTTGGCTGTCTGTCTGTCTATCTGTCTGTCTGTCTGTCTGTCTGTCTGTCTGTCTGTCTGTCTGTCGGTCTGTCAAGAAACCTACAGGGTATTTCCCGTTGACCTAGAATCATGAAATTTGGCAGGTAGGTAGGTCTTATAGCAGATATTTGGAGAAAAATCTGAAAACCTTGAATTTGTGGTTACATCCCACAAAAAATAATTAAATTGTGGTCATGAATTAATAATTAATATTTTCAATTTATTAGTTAGATAACTATATCAAGTTCATATGAAAGGTCTTCTCCTGTGCATTCTAAAACAGATTTTTATTTATTTTTATGCATCATAGTTTTGAATTATCGTGCAAAATGTCAAAAAATACGACTGTAGTACGGAACCCTCGTTGCGCGAGCGTGACTCGCACTTGACCAGTTTTTATGGACTATAGGTACAGTTTTAGGTCGTTTTGCTTGGAAATGAGTTCAGATATTATGTATTCAGTGGGCTAAAGGCATCCGGATTAAATAAAAAAAGTATTTTGATCAGTAGCGTTATTACACTGTTTTATTTGTAACTCCTGAATTATACTCCTGATTTACTGCTAATACCCAAATTAAAACATTTTTTTTTCAGAGAGATATCGACCGGGTGTTGTCCGAAGCGCTCAAGGAACTTGCCGACCGGCTAATGAGTCTCTAACTCGATCGTGGAAAAAGAAATATCTAATAATGACGTTACAGACCTTTCTGATATGTACCTAATCTATGTTTTACTTAATGTACTTTTTAGTGTTGATTTGTTAAATAAATACTTTTTGTGAATACTGTAATATTATGATCATTTTATTTCATTCTTATATATACCTTCTATAGCTTAGTAAAGCGTTTCATTGAGACGACTCGTGAAGTAAAAGCGGGTTTTAATATACTTGATATTTTTAAAGGGCTACAAAAGGTGACATTGCTTGTAACTTGTTTGATTTGTAACGATCAAGCTTCAGCTTTATCGTTACGAATCAAACTAGTTACCATTATAATTATCTAAAACTTTTTTTAATTTTTTTTATTCATTATAGGCAAACGCTTGACCGCAATCACACCTGATGGAAAGTGATGATGCGGGCTAAGATGGGACGCGTTTACCTAGAAGATGCCTATTCACTCTTGTTTTAAAGATACCCGGGTTTTAGTTGGTAGGAAACACATATCGTGGAAGAGTATTCCAAACCAGCCCCGGCCAAGCCCGCCCAACCAGCCCCGGCCAAGGCTTCCGCGCCTACGCCTAAGCCCCAGCCCCAGCCAGAGCAACCGCTCCATACATCCGCAGCGACAAACGCTGCGGATAACCTCAAATTAATAGAAACCGTCCTCGCCTCTATTGACATAGTGGAGATGGAAATTTTCGCCCGGACCTTTAGGGAAGATCCCAAAGCAGCCATTACCCAACACTTGGGTCTACTCATCTCCATAAACAACCTTAAAAACCTATAATGGATAGTACAACCAAAGGTAGATTAAAACCCCACTCCTTAGTGGTCGCGTTCTACAACGCGAACGGCCTTATCGACCAAATGGACGAAGTCCGCGAATTTGTATGTGCACATCAAACCGACATTCTCCTAGTGCAAGAGACCTTCTTGAAACCTAGTAGAAGTAATCCCAGAATTGCCAATTTTAATATTGTCAGAAACGACAGGGCCACTGCAAAGGGTGGCACTGCTATATACTACAGAAGGGCTCTTCACTGCACTCCTCTCGACCCTCCTCAACTAACCAATATGGAAGCTTCTATATGTCAGGTGAGTATGACTGGCCATCCGTCGGTCATACTAGCATCCGTCTATCTCTCTCCCTCGAAAGATCTATTAGACATCCGCGCACTCCTCTCATTAGGAGACTCCGTCATCGTGGCCGGAGACCTTAACGCCAAACATCAAAGTTGGAATTGCCGCTCCCCGAACTCACGAGGACGTCAACTCGAAAGACTGACGCACCGCCCCGATCTTAACTTCATAGTTATAGCCCCTGACACACCGACTCGCTACCCAACGACCGACAATTCAACAGACAGACCGGACATACTCGACATAGCTCTTCTAAAAAACATCGCCCTTCAGGTGAGTCCTTTGGAGGTGCTGTCCGAGCTATGTTCAGACCACCGTCCCGTCCTAATGCGGCTAGGACCCCCGCCCACCGCGGCCCCCCCGACCAAAACAGTCATTGACTTCAAGAAGCTCTCAGAGCATCTTAAGTCTATAGACTCAGTGCACATTTCTCAAATTCCTGACATTATAGGTAGCCTAGATGAAGCGCATGCAGCCTCACTGCACCTTACTAATCATATCCGCGATGCTCTAAGCGCCTGCTCCCGACAGATGCCGAACGGTTTCACCCGTCGACAGTTGCCGGACGACGCCAGAGAGCTCATCACCATCAAAAACGCTAAACGTAGAGCCCATGACGCATGTCCCAACGCCGACAACCGGAGAGAACTCTGGAGAGCCCAGAGGGAGGTAAAGGCTCGCCTTGCCGAACTCCGCGACGAACAATGGGACAGGAGGCTGAGCGAGCTCAAGCCATCGCATGTAGCCTACTACAGCCTGGCGAGAGCTCTCAAAGCCGACCCTGTCTCGGCCACTCCTCCGCTTTTACGTCCCAATAAACCGCCCGCCTTTGAAGATGTCGATAAGGCCGAATGCCTGGCCGATAGCTTAGAAGCCCAATGCTCCCCGAGCACCATCTTTGTAGATAACTCCCACATAGAACTAGTCGAAAACAAACTAGCATCTATCTTGTCTTCCGCCCCAGATGGTGATCCAATCCTCCCGACGAATAGCGGCGAAGTTCGTCAAATTATCAAAGAATTTCACGCCAAAAAAGCCCCAGGCCCCGACTCTATTAATAACAAAACACTAAAGTTACTCCCCGATGTATTAATCAACCTCCTGGTTGTCATTTTCAACACCCTCATGGCGGGATGCTCCTTCCCCGACAGGTGGAAAGAAGCTACCGTTATAGGCATCCCCAAGCCAGGGAAACCTAGGAACCTCCCTACTAGCTACCGCCCCATTAGTTTGCTCAACACCCTTGGCAAGGTGTATGAGAAAGTCATCCTTAATCGACTTAGGTCCGTCGTAGAGGAGAAAAACCTCCTCAACGACGAGCAATTTGGCTTTCGAACCAGACACTCATGTGTTCATCAAGTGCACCGCCTCACGGAGCACATAATGTCTTATGCCTGTGTTGCATTTGCACACCTGCCGCCCTCCTCTCTCAAACCTCTCCAAGTCCTACAGAATAAGTTTATGCGTACGGCCACTGGCTCCCCGTGGTACATGCGCAACGTGGACCTCCACAGAGACCTCCAACTCCCGACAATAGCTCATTACTTTAAACAGCTTTCCAAAAATTATTTTGAGAAAGCCATTAGACACCCCAACCCCCTAATAGTTGAGGCAGCGACTTACACCCCTGACCGAAACGACCCCCCAGATAAAAGACGCCCTAAGCACGTCCTTAACGACCCCGACGATCAAATCATGACCGACAATGCACCCTATCTCGTAGGGCTACACAATTCAACCTCATCACAGCGTCTTCGCCGGCGAAGACGAGGTCCCCGATTTCTAACGTCACCCGGACGTGGGCTCACGCCACGGCCTCGGGGGCGTACGGACTAACCAACAAAACCGACAACTCCGCCCATCCCAACGTCATCCTAAGCCGTGGTCCGAGCCTCACAGGAGGCGCCCTTAGGAGGACGTTGCCCCCCGACCTCTCGAATTATTTCTTCGAGCCCTAGGGCTCACCCCCAGGCGGAGCTTCGCGCTCGCCAACTCCCCCGGTGACGCTGTAGCGGCCAATGACATGCGTATGGGGAATGATGACGCAAAACGTTTCGTGCGTTTAGATGGGATGTTTATACTTGTCTATATGGGAAACTATAAGAACTAGCGCGGAGTTGCGGTTCGTTTTAAAGTCCGTGAATTTGAATTTAAATGTATGAAAATCCGGTGCGGAATTAAGTAATTCCGCAGTGCGCGCGCTTCTGTAGTTGTAGTTCTATAGTTCACAGATTTTGCGGGAAAAAAAAACGTACGGACATTTACTGTGGTGCGAGCTAGCTCTAACAGTTTAAGATAATCACTTTATACACTTTCAATGGTCGAATTGCTTAAAGGTTTGCTAAAAATATCTACAGTTGAATACTCATTTGTGATATTTTAAATTAAAAAAAATATACTTATCACAATAAAGTTTAACCTAGTGCGATTCTCTGAAATTGTTATACCTAGTTTATTTCAGCGTTTAAACTATCGTGAGTGATTTCCATTATACATACATATCTCACACCCGGCTTTACTCACGTGTTTAGTCGACGCTAGCCCAACTAAACACATTCGAAACTAGTCGGGCTAGCGTCGACTAAACACGTGAGTAAAGCCGGGTGTAAGATATGTAACTAAGTATAATGTTATACATAGTTTAGTTTGATTTGTAACGAAGGCCATCTAAGTTAAAAGCTCCTTGAAAATATCAGATTCATGAACAGGAAGCCTTAGTGGTTTTCTCAAGTTGTGACTGCAAACACGTCTTGCTAAATGCAAGTGGGAAGGAATGAGGAAGTTTCTAGGCTAGGTTCGATAAAATTTTCATAGATGGCGCTGAATACTATCACCACTAAAGATGAAAAATAATACCTATATCTATTCTATGCTTTAATGTTTAGGTCCTGTCAATCAATGACATATATGAAGAGTAAGAGCTAGCGTGCACTGCAATTTTCCTTACGTTTCTTCCCCACAATATCTGTGAACCTGTCAAAATTTTTGCATCCGATTTAATTTAAAATTTAAAGCATAGATATAGGTATTATTTTTCATCTTTAGTGGTGGTAGTATTCAGCGCCATCTAGGAAAGTTTTATCGAACGTTGCCTGGAAACTTTCTCATTCAACGTCACATTTCCCTCTCCCGTATCCTACTTCACGAGCCGTCTCAGTCAAGCGGTCGTGTCTTGACAGACACGACAGACTGACACCAAAGTGATCCTATAAGAGTTCCTTTTTATAAGAGATACGGAACCCTAAACTGAAAGTTTTTGAAGACCAACCTTGGTGTTCAAAAGCTTTCATCAAAATATGAGGAGGTCAAAGCCGCAGTAAATTTGTATTTTAAAGACCTGAAAGATTTTTTTAAACTGGTATAGAAGCTTAAGAAAGGAGAAGGAAGAAATGGTGTAGATACCTATTGAGCTAAATAGGGATTATGTCAAAAAATAAAAACATTTTTATACGTAGTTCCTGTGTTTTATTGGCCAATTTTCAAACCCATCCATTACAAAATGTAAATACACGTCATCGTCATATGAAGTTAGTTGAACTAGATATTTATCTACCTACACTTCCATATCCATATACCTATTGCAATAAAATATTTAATACTAGATGATGCCCGCAACTTCGTTCGCGTGGATTTAGATTTTTAAAAATCCCTTGAGAACTTTTTGGTTTTCCGGGATCAAAAGTAGCTTGCCCGGGATGCAAGCTAACTCTGTACCAAATTTCATCAAAATTGGATATCCGGATAAGCCGTGATAAGCTAGCAGACAGACAGACAGACAGACGGTCGGACACACACTTTAGCATTTATAATAGGTAGGTACTAGCTGATGCCCGCGACTTCGTCTGCGTGGAATTTGGTTTTTAAAAATCCCTTGGGAACTCTTTGGTTTTCCAGGATCAAAAGTAGCCTATGTCCTTCCCCTGGATGCAAGCTATCTCTGTACCAAATTTCATCAAAATTTGTTAATCGGATAAGCCGTGAAAAGCTAGCAGACAGACAGACGGACAGATAGGTATAAACCCAAAGTGTCTGTATGTGTGTTAGCTTTTCACGGTCCATCCATTTGATCGATACAAAGATAGCTTGCATCCCGAGGAAGAATATCTCACTCGTGTGCAATCAAAGAGTTCCCGCGAGATTTGTAAAAAACTTAATTGACGCGGACGAAGTCGCGGGCATCATTTAGTTTTAAATAAATTTAAGTTGTATAGTTATTTAAACAATGATGTTAAAATGTTTACCTATCTAGACTTTGAATTTAAAAAACAATCCATTTCGATTTATTTTATTCGCAAGATCAATAACTTAAAAACTGCTTTGATTTTCCGGGATAAAAAGTAACCTATGTCACTCTTCTAGTCCTTAACTGTAACCACGCAAAAATTCGATCGTTGCGACGTGATTGAAGGACAAGCCAACCAACCAACAAAATATTATATACATACTTTCGCAATCTTTTCCTGTGTAGGTACATCACTCACGATAGTTTAAACTCTAAAACATTTGCACAACTTAACATTTAGTGTTTATTTCTCTTTCTCTGTTGATAAAATAATTCTGTAATGCTGAAAGTAGAAACTTCTATCGAATGACTCATGAGAATTGATATCACATTATAATTCTAACAGGCAATTCAATCACAATGCCACTAGATCTTATAAAACTGTTAGGTCTTGTTGAAATGCTAATCTTCAAATGACTGGAGTTATGTTTTCACCTTCTAAAGAATAAGCAGAATTTTGGATTGGTTCCAAATTCGAATATTGTTTCCAGCCAACGCAGCCAATGGAGGTCACATATTACCTCTACAGCAGCACCAAAGAAACCACCATGCGTTTCGATGAATTTATTTAAGGCCTAAGACACGGGTCTGCCCACGAAATTCAAATTTAATTTGGTTTTTCACAATTTGTAAACTAATGCGACAAAGTTTCAGTTTAAAAAATAGTCAAAATAATGACTAATTTGTGATTAGTCACGTCAAACTCATTATTTGGATTAATTTCTTAAACTGGACACTTTCAAGTAAGGATTTTTATATAAACCTGTGAAGATGATATTGCTAGGGGCAAAATTTGAATGCCATAAGTCTACTTTGTCGCATTAATTTACAAATTGTGAAAAGCCAAATTAAATTTGAATTTCGCGGGCAGACCCGTGTCTTGGGCCTTAAATGCATCCTTTGAATGACTTGAAAGAATCATTTTTAGGGAACACATTATTACACGGGTGGTTCTATGTACAATTTGCAGAGGCGTAGCAGGTCGCAGAAACAACTATACTACTGCCAAAATTACTTATCTGTATTATAATCGCTAAGTATAGGTAGGTACATTTTTAAGTGGCGTTCTAAAACACATAGATTAATTATTATCATTTATAATAGAAATAGTTTAAAGATAATATTAGCGATTAATCAATCATAACTATCATAATTAGTTTCGAGATTTCAATCACATTTTTTCCCTGGTATAAATAGGGATATCTTCAATAATTGGGCGTTGTTGTTCGCTGCTGCAAGGGTAAGCATATAGGTTTTTGTTATTTTAGGTTACAGTGCGTATTCACACTATATCCTACCAGGGTGGAAGTTGGTATATAATGGTAGTTGTTTTTTTTTTTTTAGTGTTCCGTACCTCAAAAGGAAAAACTGAACCCTTGTAGGATCACTTTGTTGTCTGTCTTTCCGTCTGTCTGTCTGTCTGTCAAGAAACCTACATGGTACCTACTTCCCGTTCCCTACTTAGAATGATGAAATTTGGCAGGTACGTAGGTCTTATAGCAGTCCTAAGGGGAAAAATCTAAAAACCGTGAATTTTTGGTTATGTCACACACAAAAATTATATTGTGATTTGTGGTTTTCTGGTTTTCTGGTTATATTGTGATTTGGGTTTAATAATTTTAGTGTTTTCAATTTTCAAATTAAGATTGTTATCACACATTATATCAAGTGGGGTATCATATGAAAGGGCTTCACTTGTGCATTCTTAAACAGATTTTTATTGATTTTTATGCATCATAGTTTTTGGTTTATCGTGCAAAATGTCGAAAAAATACGACTGTAGTACGGAACCCTCGGTGCACGAGCCTGACTCGCACTTGGCTGTTTTTTTCTGATACAAGTTAGCCCTTGACTGCTCTCACCCAAGTGGTAAGTCATGATGCAGTCTTAGTTTAGCAGTTTCATTATTAAACCCATACGCCTGATCAGTTTTAAAGCGACCAGAACGCTAAATAGCTTGGCGGTACGGTAGGGTAGTAACTAGCCACGACCGAAGCCTTCCACCAGATCAAACCAGGGACAATTTAGAAATTATAAATTCTAATATTGCCCGTGTCGGGAATCGAACCAACGACTTCCTACTTATAAGATCACAGCAATGCACTTTTTATCACGGGAAATGAAAGAGTTCACGCGGGATTTTTAAAAAACCTATAGGTATCCACGTGGACGAAGTGCGGGCGTCATCTAGTACTTACCAGCTATTTTATAAAGATAACCTAGAGCATTAGCTATACTGAAATAAACATGCCAAAATTGCATTCCAATAAGTTCAACAGTTTTGGCGTGTTGCGCGAACAGACAGTAACAGATTTATTTTTAGTTTTCATTAGCTGATACCCGCGACTACATCCGCGTGGAATTAGGTTTTTTAAAAATGCCGTGGGAACTCTTTGATTTACCAAGATAAAAAGTACTATGTCACTCTCCAGGTCTTTATTTATACCCATGCAAAAAATTACGTCTATCCGTTCCACCGTTGCGACGTGGTTGAAGGACAAACCAATAAACAAACACACTTTCGCATAATTTATATGATTATTCTAGTTATGTTTTATTTTTCAGGTAAATCAAAATCGAAATGAAGGTTATTTTTGTCGCTTTCTTGGCACTGGCCGTCGGCGCCAGCGCCTTGCCTGAAGAATATGGACTGGGTAAGTGAAATAGAAAATAGAAATACTTACTTAGAAAGATATTTATTTATCCAAATAAACTTGTGCAAGTGCTTTTGAATCGTTAAAAGACCTACCACTGCTAGTTCAAAACGTCTTGAGAAGATCCAGCAAGAAAGTCGGCGGTTGTTCTTTTCAAATATTCAAATTACAGTAAGTAATGCTATATTGTAAAATATGATTTGAGCGATAAGTCTGTCTGTCAGAAACCTATAGGGTACTTCCCGTTGACCTAGAATCATGAAATTTAGCAGATAGGTAGGTCTTATAACACACGTAAGGAGAAAAATCCGAAAATCGTGAATTTGTGGTTACATCACAAAAAAAATTAAATGAACAAGTTATTATCATTTTCATCTTTCAAAGTAAGATTAATATATCAAGTGGGGTATCGTATGAAAGAACTTTATCTGTACGTTCTAAAACAGGTTTTATTTATTTTTATGCATCATAGTTTTTGAATTATCGTGCAAAATGTCGGAAAACTACGACTGTAGTACGGAACTTGGCCGGTTTTTTTGGTTTGATTTGATGATGATTTTTATTTTGAGATTGCTTATTGCTAATTTTATCTTGTTTATACATTTTTAGTTTTTTTCTCGCTTGGTGTTTTAAAATACCGTATTGCGCCGGGGCGCGGCGTCGTCGTTGAAATATCCAAATATATTTTTCAGAAAACAGGGATCAGCGTAATATTATTGTTGAAAATCAAATAAGAAGAGCGATTGAAGACGTCAGCCAAGCTATCAGAGACAATGGCTTGGACCCCCTGCGGATCAACAGATTGGTGGTCGAAAATTCGCCTGTACCAGGGTAAGTAGCTAGCGGCTAGTCTTTCCAGGGCTATCAGCCGAAATCTTCTTCTACGGGGTGTAATACCTTATACCTATATATTATAGTTTATACCTTAGTCGATTTTAGTTTGTTCCGTGTTCCATAAGTTACCTACCTATAGTCTGATTTTTATTTCCGTGGAATTCTGTCGTTTCTTAATGTTACCAGAGATAAAACAATTCCCACAAAGAAGAAAACTTTAAATATTGTACAAAGGTAAATTTAAGTAGGTACATACATAAATCAATTGCCGCATGTATGTAAGATCATCACTAGAGAACGAATCAACCGATTTGGCCGATTTTCGTAAAGAACAAGGTTTTTTTTTGAAAGAATTTCTTAAAAAATCCTGCATTATAATCTAAGCGTGTACTTTTAGGCACATCAAGATGATTAAAATTAAAAGGAACTAAAAATAAACTTAGAAATGTTCAACACATAAGTCAAGATTACACCCTCAAATCAACCGAGCCCATTGCTGCCAGTTTCCACTTTCCACTGTTAAAGATTGCACCCTATTTTTGTGCGAAGTCATGTCTTAGGGCTTTTTTTAGTTATGGATTTAATGTAATTTGGGGTAAAATCGAACTTCAGGTGATGGTCACACTGTTTTTCATACAAATAACTCCCCTGATGTATAAAAATGTCAGCGTCAGAATTCCACCGAATTAAAAATCAGAGTATAGTTAGCACGATTAGTGATTTTATACTCTGTGCCTAGTTTTTATATGCGTACTATGCCCGTGTGTTGTGGACATAATTATTATTATAAGTATTAATTTCTCATTGGAGACTTTGGTTTAAGTGTTTTTATATTATATACTATCTATATTTCTCATTGTAACTGTTTGTCTCTACAAAATAAATTAAAAAAAAAAGTAATTAGAACGCTAGCAAAAACTTAGCGCTTATCATTATTAATATTATATAAAAGCGAAATACCACTCACTCACTGACTGACTGACCAATCACGATATCTCAGGAACTAAAGCCTACAAAGTTGAAATTTGGAAGGTAGGTTCTTTCTAAGACGTAGGTGTCAGTTACAGAGTTACAAAATGTAATAAGAAACTCGGCGGTTGCTCTTTTCAAGTCATCAATTTACTATATTATTATACCATACTGTACAAGCAATTGCAGCCCCGGGCATTGCTGGAGCGAGTCAAATCCAAGCTTTCTTATCATTTACATATAGTCTTCCACTGTATAAATATATGCTTTTTTAAGAGCATACTTTTAACAGATTTTTTAAACTTGTGTAAAGGCAAGTCCAAAATTGTTTGTGGGATTTTATTATAAAATATTACACCCATTCTCACAAAACTTCACGTTACACGGAGCAAAAATGTAACTCTCGATAAGAGAGGCATTGCGCATACTTTACTTAAACTGTTATGTCTACAGTGTTGACCTAAGGCTGCTGATTGAAGGCCTCGACTGTATTGGCCTCAGCCACATCGTGCCCGAGACCGTGAACTGGAGTACCCTCACTAGCAGGCTCCGTTTGAACATCGCTCTCCCTGGCATCCTCTGTTCACTCCGTAAGTTTTTTTCATTACAAGTCAGCCCTTGACTGCGATCTCACCTGGTGTATAGTCTAGGACCTGAACAGTGACATAGACTACTTTTTATCCCGGAAAATTAAAGAGTTCCCACGGGATTTTTAAAAACCTAAATTCACGAGGATAAGTCGCCTGCATCACTAGTCTTTAAATATATAAAAAGAAAGGGTGACTGACTGACTGATCTATCAACGCACAGCTGAAACTTCTGGACGGATCGGGCTGAAATTTGGTATGCAGATAGCTATTATGAAGTAGGCATCCGCTAAGAAAGGATTTTTGAAAATACAACCCCTAAGGGAGTGAAATAGGGGGTTGCAATTTATGTAGTCCTCATAGAGCATAAGCTAGTATTCAAATAAGAACCAATGCATGGAGAACGCTGGCGAGCGCGCTAATGTTTTTTTTTAAATTATATATGCATTTCAGGTAATTCAGGCCTTGAGATCAACTACGATGGAGAAAAATACGACGGAGAATTACGTGGCGAGTAAGTGATTTTATGTCTTTTTCCTTGAACGTTGCTTTCCTTTAGTCTATAACGAATATTACTCGTCCATTTTTAGGGTTCCGTACCTCAAAAGGAAAAACGGAACCCTTATAGGATCACTTTGTGTGTCTGTCTGTCTGTCTGTCTGTCTGTCAGTCAAGAAACCTACAGGGTACTTCCCGTTGACCTAGAATCATGAAATTTGGCAGGTAGGTAGATCTTATAGCTGACATTTGAGGAAAAATCTGAAAAACGTGAATTTAGGGTTAGATCACACAAAAAAAAAAAAATTGTGGTCATGAACTAATAATTAGTATTTTCAACTTTCGAAGTGAGTGACTATATCAAGTGGGGTATCATATGAAAGGTCTTCACCTGTACATTCTAAAACAGATTTTTATTTATTTTTATGCATCATAGTTTTTGAATTATCGTGCAAAATGACGAAAAAATACGACTGTAGTACGGAACCCTCATTGCGCGAGCCTGACTCGCACTTGGCCGGTTTTTTTAAAACAATTTCTTTAGCCCAAACACTTTTGTTTAGATATTATGGCCTAAGATACCAATGCTGCCAGACGTTACTTATTTCTGAGAAACAATGTTTGGGATAGAGTAGAGCTAGCTAGCATCGACATGAATGACAAGATATATCTGTAAAAATAGTATTTAAGAATCCGTACCCGAAGGGTGCTATCGGGACCCAATTACTAAGCCTTCACTGTCCGTCCATCTGCCTGTCTATCCCCTATATCTCGTAAATACGTAGAGAGTTGAATTTTTTAAATTTCAAAATGGATGGCATGAAAATTAAAAAAAATATGTGTATGCGCGAGTCCGTTTCTCACTAGACAGATTTTTTGTTATCAAACCACATGATTTCCTTTCAGGTTTGAATTGACAAGGCTAGCAGTGACCTTTGATATGCGCATGAACGTAGGCGTCATCTCTGGCATCAGTATACGCAGTTTGGACTTTACCTTGAGGATCCAAAAACTTTGGGTACGTACTTATATTATATATTTTATTTTTATAAAATAATATCTTATATTTGGTAAAAGTTACATATACTGCAAATACAACATCTGAATGACGCTAGTGGTCAACAAACGTTGCATAATTAGGCCACTTGAAGTCAAATGCCACGTTGTAGGTGGGGCATTGACCCCAGTTTTGCACGCAATATATTGCGGGTTTGAAAAATACTAAATCACTAAAACTACAAAATGAGGCAAATCGTTATTGGTATTGGTTTGTGTTTAGATAGTATAACAATAAAATAAACAATAACGATAAGTTTTTGATAGCGTTCTGGTTACACCCTGTATATATTACTCTTTATCTTTATTATATTAGAGAGAGTATCGTATAAATTGTTGCATAGTCAATATTCAATCCATGTACAGAATTTATAGTAATTGTGATTTTCAATTTCAATTTTTTCATAATTAAGCAATTGCTCCATAAATACAAAATGTTATACCAACTTATTTATGTCAAAGATACAATATTGTTATTAAAAGCAATATCAAGCAATTATTAGATATTATTAAATTATTAAGTAAGGTAAAATATTTTTGCATAGTCAATGCATGTACAGAATTTATAATAATATGAAATGTACCGATTATTTATTAAGGATAAATAAAAGGCTTTTTTTATCGTATAAAGATTTTCCCTTGTCAGCAAAAAATAAAAAAGGGTGGTTGCATTGTATTTTATTTGTATCTAGGTAATCTAAATCTGTGGAGACGACCTTAATCTGCTATTCAGTGTAAAAAAGGTTCAAACTATTGTAACAGAATATAGATTATTATTTATCTAATTTGGGTTATGTTACAAAAATATAATTTTATTTATATTGGTTTTCTTTACAGTCTGACTTGGAACTGGTCATAAATAAGCAAGACTACTCTCGTCAAGTGAACGACTTGATCAACTTTAGAATCCCCATATGGATGCAGGTTAACCAGGTAAGCTTTATCACGCTTTATTTCGCATCCCCTCCGGAAGCAATTGACAATTGTGCATTGTAAGGTCTACATCTCCTGAGGATGCTCCGGTGTCGGGGCGAAACGTGCGTCGAGTGTGTTTGGGATTTGTGTGGTGCTGCGTAGTGGTGGTGCGTTTTGCTTGCCTGGTGGCTGCTTCTTCTTGCATGTTTAGCAGTGGGAGGGCGGGCGGTGCATTTCGCATGCTGCATGTTGCACCACACAGATTCGACCTGTTTCAGCGGATTACAGCAAATTAAGCTTTTGGTTCATTGTATATTATGGACTTCCGCAAAGTATCGCCTGCTTCTATACAACATTTTAAATACAAAATTACATCCAAATCGTTAGAGCCGTTTCTGAGTCATCAAATTATATATTGGTTATAAGAATCTTTGACTTTACGGACTTATGTGCGATTTAACCAATTAAAATATCACTTTAACTAACTTAAGCTAGCTTCAACCGTGAAGGAAAAAATCATGCATGCCTGAGAATCCTCCATGATGTTCTCAAAGGTGTGTGAAGTCTGCCAATCCGCACTTGGCCAGCATGGCAGACTATGGCCTAAGCCCTTCTCATTCTGAGTGGAGACCTGTGTTCAGTAGTTGGCCGCCAATGGCGTGATCATAATGATGATGATATAAAAGAATTGCTCGGTTAAAGAATAAATTATATGAGTTTATAAAATGATTTCTGCTAATACATAAATTATTACATTTCAGAATCAAATCGACAAGGTCTTGGGCGATCTCATCATGGAAATAGGTAACCAGATTTTAGGTTAGAGCTCGATCGTGCAAGAAAGATAATTAATTATTAGATAACAATGATGTTACAGCAAGTGTTAATAAAATACTGATATATCCTACGGAGAATGAAGTTTTAACATAGCTATAGTTATGTAATCCCATACAAATGATAGAGGCGAAAATCTCAGTGGGCGTTAACCATTTTGAGTCACCACCCAATCACAAACATGCTTTCTCAAAACATTTGAAATTTCATTAATAAACATACTTTCATTTGTGATTGGTTGGTGTCTCAAAATGGTTAGCGCCCACTGAGATTTTTGCCTCTATCATTTGTATGGGATTAAGTAGCAGAGATAACTAGACTAACTTCTTTCCGCAGCTAGAGTTATAATATATGCTAGTTATTTGTATGTAATCATTGATTTAATTAAGTTACTTTTTGTATTGATTTGTTAAAATAAAATAAATGTTTGTTGATGCATAAGTGTTGTGTTTAAGTATGTTTATTTAATTGAATTGACTTCATACCTCTAATATAATCATAATAATCGTCATCATCTTAACTATACCCATGCAAAAAATCACGTCGATCCGTTGCACCGTTGCGACGTGATTGAAGGACAAACTAACAAACAAATACACTTTCGCATTTATAATAAGAGTACCTACTGATTGATTCAATAGTCTCTCAATACGTTCACACTATCCTAATGACCTAAAAGGAAGTAAATAGATTTATCTTGTTCACCTTGCTTTGATATCAATCCGCGTTCGTAATTTGGTTTTTTTTATCGATTTCGTCCCCCTATCCATAATAAATAATACCCTTATCTAGATAATAATCCTTATAATTAAGATATTATAATGTTTAGCGATGTATCTCATTAGCTCGTATCAGATTAAATTAAATCCATCTTTCGATATAAATACAAGTTGCAATTATTAATGCATCGCTACTTGAACGGGGCAAAGGTAAGTGTGTAAACATATAATTTATAAACCGCCCCTCCTGCAACATACTTAATATTATGTTGCAGGAAGGGCGGTTATATATAAGAATATATTATATTTTTTAATTTCATCCATACTTCTATCGTAATCCATAGTAATATTATAAATGCGAAAGTGTGTCTGTCTGTCTGCAAGCTTTTCACAGCCCAACAGTTTAACCGATTTTGATGAAATTTGGTACAGAGTTAGCTTACATCCTGGGGAAGGATATAGACTACTTAATTCCCGGAAAATTAAAGAGTTCCCACGGGATTTTCAAAAATCCTAAATTCACGCGGACGAAGTTGCGGGCATCATCTTGTACTAGGTATATAAGATCATCATCTTCATCATCATTGTCAATCCATGGGTCACAGACCATGGGTCTCCTCCCAGAGTGAGAAGGGTTTTGGCCATAGTCTACCACGCTGATCAAGTGCGGATAGGCAGACTTCACACACCTTTGAGAAATTTATGGAGAACTCTCAAGCATCTAGGTTTCCTCACGATGTTTCCTTCACCGTTAAAGGAAGTGATATTTAATTACTTAAAACGCACATAACTTCGAAAAGTTAGAGGTGCGTGCCCGATCGAAATCCTGACCTCCGATTAGGAGGTCGGGGAAGCGCGCGATTGTAGTTACTCATGTCTGCCAAAAACCATGAGTGAGAGCGGGGGCACACGATGCGTTGCGGCGGCGGTGCTGCGCCGGAGCGGTGTCGCTGCGTCGTCTTACATAGAAATATCCGTGGCATGTCACACGATGCGCTCCGGCGCCGCGCCGGCGCCGCACCGGACTTCCAACCACCGAGACGAGGCGGGGAAGGGCGAATGCGCTGCGACGTCGGAGCGGCACCGCTCAGTTGTTTATGCGTCACAAGGAAAGACACTGTCCAACTCTGCTACGGCACCGCTGCGACATAACAACGTTGCGGCTCGCCGCACTGATCGTGTGCCCGCTGATACGGTGAAATCTTTGCGGTGCGGCGCCGCAACGCATCGTGCTATAATATAAGCTTTGCATACATAAGCAATGCACTTTAAATCACGAGAGTTCCCGTGGGATTTTTAAAACCTATAGGTATCCACGCGGACGAAGTGTAGGCGTCATCTATAGACTGAGAATGTGTATTTTTATTGCCGCTTTAACAGCAAATACTAAAAATTACAAAATGGCTGCTATGAAAATTAAAAAAAATTTAAAAGTGTTATTTCTTGTACGATGTTACGGAAACCTTCGTGTGCGAGCCCGACTCGCACTTGACTGGTTTTATATTACCTTTTAACCTCATTGAAAAATAGTTTTCAACGATTTTGCATTAAACTCGTTTTTACATTGATACTGATTTAATTCTTTGACAATAGCATTTGTTAGAATTTTCTACCTGGTCTCTTTGTTGTGTAATTTTTTCTTGATGTTATGATTTTTTCTCCAATTTTTTTGTACCAATGGATAGCTAACAAAACGTAGATGTTTTTAAAATATTTCGCAGGATATGTGCGGTAGTAATTTTTACAGAATATTTGCAAGTTATTCAAACAATTAAATTTAAAAATCGAAAACTTGTACAGTTTTTGGGCTGTAATTTTAAAATGCTACAAGATTTTTCTTGTTTCATAACTGTTTACTATTAACAAGGATTACTAGCAAGAAATAAAAAAAAATCTGACACAAACATTGTTCCTTTTTTTATTAATTTTTAAAGTGGCAAACACCTGTTTACCAAGAAAAAATTAAAAAAATGAATAACTTGAAAACGATACACTTTTGCATAAGCACTTTAGGGGTCGTTTGATAGCTAATGTCCTGTACTATAACCCCTTAACGGGATCGTGTCCTATTTTCCTGTAACCCTGATAGGTAACAGTTTTTTTTGATACTTGACGTATAGATTTAGTTTTTATTATTCTAGTTATTTATTTTTCAGGTAAATCAAAATAAAAATGAAGGTTATTTTTGTCGCTATCTTGGCACTGGCCGTAGGCGCCAGCGCCTTGCCTGAAGAATATGGACTGGGTAAGTGGAATAGAAAATAGAAAAAAGATATTTTTTTATTTTAAATAAACTTTTGCAAGTGCTTTTGAATCGTTAAAAGGCCTACCACTGGTAGTTCAAATGCCTTTCCTACGTTAGAAGATCTAGCAAGAATCTCAGCGATTGTTCTTTTCAAATATTAAAATTACAGTATAAATGATTTGAGGGAGACAAATCCACGCTTTTGTATCATTTACATATTGTATAATATTATTGTATGCTTGTTCTTCTATCTTTGTTATGCTGTCTTCTCGGTAGGAAAGGCATTCCGAACCAGTGGTAGATGCATCCGACTATTCGAAAGTACTTGTAAAAGTTTATTTGAATAAAAAAGATTTTTTTTTTGTTTTTTTATCTTGGCTCCCCCAAGGCGTGGAAACGAGGCTGTCCCATTGATTCCAATATGCCTCCGTAGTAGTTGGGCTTGTGGCATCGCCTGTACGATAGCCATGAGCTGCCTTTTTATTCTGGAAAATCAAAGAATTCCCACGGGCTTTTGAAAACCTACATCCACGCGAACGAAGTCGCGGGCATCAGATAGTATCCAAATATATTTTTCAGAAAACAGGGATCAGCGTAATATTAGAAAATAATACTTAGAAAGATATTTATTTATCCAAATAAACTTGTGCAAGTGCTTTTGAATCGTTAAAAGACCTACCACTGCTAGTTCAAAACGCCTTTCCTACGTGATAAGAACCAGCAAGAAACTCGGCGGTGGTTCTTTTCTAATATTCAAATTACAGTAATGCTATATTGTAAAATATGATTTGAGCGATAAGTCTGTCTGTCAAGAAACCGTTCCCGTTGACCTAGAATCATGAAATTTGGCAGATAGGTAGGTCTTATAACACACGTAAGGAGAAAAATCCGAAAATCGTGAATTTGTGGTTACATCACAAAAAATTAAAATATGTTCATGAACAAGTTATTATTATTTTCATCTTTCAAAGTAAGATTAATATATCAAGTGGGGTATCGTATGAAAGAACTTTATTTGTACGTTCTAAAATAGATTTTAGTTATTTTTATGCATTATAGTTTTTGAATTATCGTGCAAAATGTCGAAAAAATACGACTGTAGTACGGAACTCTCGTTGCGCGAGCCTGACTCGCACTTGGCCGGTTTTTTTGTTTTGATTTGATGATAATTTTTATTTTGAGATTGCTTATTGCTAATTTTATCTTGTTTATACATTTTTAGTTTTTTTCTCGCTTGGTGTTTTAAAATACCGTATTGCGCCGGGGCACGGCGTCGTCGTTGAAATATCCAAATATATTTTTCAGAAAACAGGGATCAGCGTAATATTATTGTTGAAAATCAAATAATAAGAGCGATTGAACACGTCAGCCAAGCTATCAGAGACAATGGCTTGGACCCCCTGCGGATGAACAGAATGGTGGTCGAAAATTCGCCTGTACCAGGGTATGTAGCTATCATACTGTCTATCCAGGGCTATCAACCGAAATCTTCTTCTACATATAGGTACAGCTACATATAGGTCTACATGGTCGCTAACTATGGGCCTCATAAGTAAGCTCAGAGTCACTCAGTGGGCGATGGAGAGAGCTATGCTTGGAGTTTCTCTACGTTATCAAATCAGAAATGAGGAGATCCGTAGGAGAACTAGAGTAACCGACATAGCTCAGCTGGTTGCGTACTGAAGTGGCAATGGGCAGGGCACATAGTTCGTAAAACCGATAGACGTTGGGGTCCTAAGGCGCTGGAATGGTGACCTCGCACCGGAAGACGCAGCGTTAGAAGACCCCCCCACTAGGTGGACGGACGACTTCAGACGAGTCGCAGGAAGTCACTGGATTCAAGCAGCGCAAGACCGTGGGCATGGGCAAGTCCCTACAATAGACCTTTGTCCAACAGTGGACGTCTATCGGTTGATGATGATGATGAACGCTAACAAAAACTTAGCGCTATTATTAGTTATTAGTACTTAAACACAATCCAATGCCAATAATCATTTGCTTTATATTTGTAGTTATTCATTGATTTTTTCAAAGTTTTAGTGATTTTAGTTTTGGTGATAGGGATTTTTCAAACCGGCAATGCAACCCGTGTGCAAACTTAAAGTCAATGCCCCGCCTACGATACGGCATTGACCCAGCGGCAACTATCTACGCAACGTCCGTTGACCTCTAGTGTCAGTAATATCTGCTATATACGTTACGAACTTTAAAAAAAACACAAATCACAAAAAAAACCTTTTTTGTGGTATCTTATCAGTAATCATCAGAATTATCACCTGTTTTTATTTTGGCTAACAACACCTTGTATGGAGAGACTTGTCTTGACTGATCTATCAAGTATCAATGCACAACCTACGAACCTACCTACGAACCTCGTAAATAACTGGTAATGTGTGGTACAGCTTTAAAAATAAACGTTTTTTCTTTCTTTCTAAATTATTTGGATTAGAAAACTTAAAATTTGACCAGTAGGTTTCTCTTATAACATACCTACCTATAGGCATTTACCAAGATAGAATTATTGGAAATTCATGGGTTAGTGTTAATAGATGAAAGTTTGTATAAAAGTCCGTTATTTTTAACCGACTTAAAAAAAAGAGGAGATTCTTAATTCGACTGCACGTTTTTTTATATGTTTGCTACGCGATTAGTCCGCCAATAAATGAATTGATTTTAATGATTATTTTTTTGTTTGGTAGGTCATCAAAAGTAGTCCCATATAAAGAAGAGATATAGAGAAGATCTGATGAATATCTTCAAAGATTTTGCACTAAAACTCCATAGTCCCAGGGTCTTCACGTTATATGGAACAGAATACTCTCGATAAGAGAGGCATTGCGCATACTTTACTTAAACTGTTATGTCTACAGTGTTGACCTAAGGCTGCTGATTGAAGGCCTCGACTGTATTGGCCTCAGCCACATCGTGCCCGAGACCGTGAACTGGAGTACCCTCACTAGCAGGCTCCGTTTGAACATCGCTCTCCCTGGCATCCTCTGTTCACTCCGTAAGTTTTTTTTTCTTTACAAGTGTTAGTCCTTGACTGGAAACTCACCTGGTGGTAACTGGTAAGGGATGATCCAGTCTAAGGTAGAAGCGGGCTAACTTGGAAGGGATACGGAAAGCTACCTTGGACAAAGTATTAGTTTAGCCATCCAAAAAGCATCCGGAAGGTAGGAATCCGAAAGGAGATTTCCGGAACAATATTTAGTTTCAAAGTTACACGGAATCCAGTATTTGTAGGTACGTGACAGGTCGAGATGACAATCGGGGTGGGGACGCCCCGCACACCCGCACAGCCCCTACGCTTATCCGGTGCAGGATAGCGTGGGTGACCTGTTGCGTACTTTACAGCCGTACTCAGTTTCGCTAATCGTTACTTTGAGTCAAAACGAGACAGATTTATGTGAGAGATATAGCTCTGTCTCGTTTTAACTAAACTTAAGTAACGATTAAGCGACTCTGAGTACGGCTGTTGGACATTTTTCCGGAAATGTGGCAAACCATTGATCGATCACAGCTGATATCTTCTTCTATAATATAAGAATGAATCACTAAATGTGTTGGTCATCGCAAATCTCGAGAACAGCTGAACCGATTTCGCAAATTCTTTTTTTATAATATTCCTGGAAGTACGAGGATAGTTCTTACGGAGAGAAAAATTAAAAAAAAATTATCGACTGAGGCGGAACGAAGTTCGCCAGGGCAGCTAGTTAGTTTTTAAAACGTGCTTACAAAAATTCATTGAGTTTGATTGGTTAGTCAGTATCAGTACCCATATTATAGATGTGAAAGTGTGTTTGTTTGTTGGTTTGTTCTTCAAACACGTTGCAACAGAGCAACGGACCGATGTAATTTTTTGCATGGGTATAGGATAGGACCTGGAGAATGATATAGACTACTTTTTATCCCGGAAAATTAAAGAGTTCCCACGGTTTAAGAAAATCGAAATCCACGCGGATAAGTCGCGGGCATCAGCTTGTCTAAATATATAAAAGGAAAGGGTGACTGACTGACTGACTGACTGACTGATCTATCAACGCATATCTCAAACTACTGGACGGATCGGGCTGAAATTTGGCATGCAGATAGCTATTATGACGTAGGCATCCGCCAAGAAAGGATTTTTGAAAATTCAACCCCTAAGGGGGTGAAATAGGGGTTTGAAATTTGTTAAGTCCACGCGGACGAAGTCGCGAGCATAAGCTAGTATTCAAATAAGAACCAATGTATGAAGAACTCTGGCAAGCCTCAATAGCTCAACGGGTTAAGGAGTGGACTGAAAACCGAAAGGTCGACGTCAAACCCCGCCCGTTGCACTATTTTGTCGTACCTACTCCTAGCACAAGCTTGACGCTTAGTTGGAGAGGAAAGGGGAATATTTAGTCATTTAACATGGCTAATATTCTTTTTTTTTTAAAAAAAAGCGCGCTAGTGATTTTTTATATATATATTGTTAGCGCACTTATAATAATTAATTAGGTATCTCTGACAGAAGTCACGTGATGTGTTGCATCACCATCTTGAATCGATTGGTATAAAAGCGAGTGTTTGATGATTCTTAAGGGCAAGGCAGTCTGTGTTCACCCACAGACTCATATTTTGTGTTTAGGTCGCCGTTCTGATTGAGTGGTTTCAATAGCAATTGTGCCCTAATCAAGTTAATATTGCAGTAAGGTTATTATGAAAGGCAAAACTCTCGATAAGCCGCTGTGTTTCGCGGTTAATATTTAACTTCACTTCTGGTATGTTCATAATAGGTATATCCATTTCAGGTAATTCAGGCCTTGAGATCAACTACCACGGAGATAAACATGACGGAGAATTACGTGGCGAGTAAGTGAACGAAATTCTGTGCGATTTTATGTCTTTTTACTTGAACACTGTTTTCCTCTAGCGAATATTACTCAATCAATCAGCCTATTTGCGTCCACTGCTGGACATAGGCCTTTCCAAGAGCACGCCACCACACACGATCCTCCGCCTTCCTCATCCACCCACTTCCCGCTATCTTCTTAAGGTCGTCAGTCCAGCGGGTTGGAGGTCGTCACACACTGCGCTTGCTGATGCACGGTCTCCACTCCAGAACACGTCTGCCCCATCGGCAATCGGTTCTGCGGCAGACGTGTCCTGCCCACTGCCACTTCAGCTGGCTAATTCGTTGGGCTATGTCAGTCACTCTGGTTCTTCTACGGATTTCCTCGTTACGGATTTTGTCCCTCAGAGAGATACCCAACATAGCCTCTAGAATATTACTCGTTCATTTTTTTTTTCAAAATAATTGGGTATTTGACTCTAGTATTACTATTTGATTTTTTTATTACTTTATTATAAGCTAGAATAAAAATAATGACGTAAACTGAAAAGAAACTAATTAAATCGATCAAATAACAAAAATTTTTTTTTTTTTTTTTTAATACAATAAAACTTAGAGCTAGCCTTATCTAATTACTATACAAAAAGTTGTAAGCATTTCAATATTTCTGATTAGACAGAGATAGCGATACATCAGTTTGACTCCTGACCTGTATCTCGTGAACCGTAATAGTTAGAGAGTTGAAATTTTCATAGAATGTGTGTTTCTATTGTCGCTTTAACAAAAAATAATAAAAAGTTAAAAGGTTTACTGCCGTACTCAGAGTCGCTTAATCGTTACTTAAGTTTAGTGAAAACGAGACAGAGCTATATCTCTCACATAAATCTGTTTCGTTTTATCTAAACTTAAGTAACGATTAAGTGACTCTGAGTACGGCGGTTACTATTAAATTAATAAGTATAATTAAAAAGAATCTTTAAAAAGAGAAAAGAGAATTTTCACTAGACCGATTTTTTGCTAACAAACCCCATGCCTTCCTTTCAGATTTGAGTTGACGAGGCTAGCAATGACCTTTGATGTGCGCCTGAATATAAGCGTCATCTCTGGCATGAGTATTCGCAGCTTGATCTGTACCTTGAGGATTCAAAAACTTTGGGTACTTGTATATTTTTTATCTATACTAATATTATAAAGAGGTAATGTCGTTAAGTTTGTTTGTAGGGGGTAATCTTTGGAACTATTGCACCGATTTTAAAAATTCTTTCACCAGTAGAAAGCTTCCCTGAAGTACGAGGATGGTTCTTACGGAGAGAAAAATTTAAAAAATTTTAATCGACTGTTAGGCGGAACGAAGTTCGCCAGGGCAGCTAGTAGATTATAAAAATCTCTTACAAATAGAGCTTACTGTTTTATATCTATCACTTAGAAAGAGATAGATAGAGAGATATAATATATGAGAGAAAGTATCGTAAAAAGAAAAAATGAGAAAGGGCAGTGGCGTTATTTGTATTGATTTTCTTTACAGTCTGACTTGGAACTGGTCATAAATAAGCAAGATTACTCTCGTCAAGTGAACGACATGATCAACGATAGAATCCCCACATGGATGCATGATAACCGGGTAAGCTTTATCCATTTAACCGTTTTTTAGGGTTCAGTGCCTCAAAAGAAAAAAGGAACACTTATAGAACCACTTGGTTGTCTGTCTGTCTCTCCGTCTCCCTTGTCTGTCAAGAAAACCTTTAGGGTAGGTACTTCCCGTTGACTTCGAATCATTTAATTTGGCAGGTAGGTAGGTCTTATAGCACAAGTAAAAGAAAAATCCGAAAACTGTGAACTTGTGGTTACACCACAAAAATAATAATTAAAATGTGTCGTAACTAATAATAATTAGTATTTTCGACTTTCAAAGTAAGATGAGATACAATACTAAATTGGGTATCATAATATGAAAGGACTTTACCTGTACATACTAAAAAAGATTTTTATTTATTTTTATGCATAATAGTTATTGATTTATCGTTCAAAATGTCGAAAAACTACGGCTGTAGTACGAAACCCTTGGTGCGCGAGTTTGATTCGCACTTGGCCGATTTTTTAATTTATAAACTAGCGCTTGCAATCAGACCGGCTGGCAAGTGATGGTGTATGACCTAAGAGTGGAGCGTGCTTGCCTAGAAGATGCCTATTCACTCTTGACTTAAAGGTCAATATGTCCTTATAAAGGTCAATTCAAAAATAGGTAAGTATTTAAAGCTGTGGAACTTGTGGTTCTTATGACAAGATCATACTCCCACAGATTCGGAAAGCATATTCAATTGAGAGGAACCTAGTAGAGTACAGAAGTTGTACTTCTTTGATCTTGATCAAAAGTCGGTTTTGTGATAGGCTACATAATGAGTTATTAAAATCGGACGCGCAGTTTTCCCCCCGGTGACGCTGTATCGGCCAGTAGGGCCTACGCAGCATAGTCAAACCGAAACTACGCGTCACGAGTCATTATTCGTCTGGCTCTCGCCAAATACTCTTCTCAGTAGTGATTCTTTAACCACCTTCGGCTCTTGGCGAAGGCGGTTCTAATTAGACACGGGGTGTCGTACTGTAGGTTTTATTATTGTTGTTATAAACTGTGTGGTTTCTGTTGTTTGAGGTTATAGTACTAGATGAGGTGTTCTAGGTTAGATGGTCTATAATTCAGGAGTCAGGAGGAGGAGGAGAGGTGATGTGGAGGCGATCTAGGTAGGGCTGTCTAGTCTCATTGGAGACGTTGGTGTCATGACTCATAGGTAGTGAGGGTTGCTATAGTTATAGTTGAGGATAGTTTGTGTAGTCTCTTGTAGTGACAGAATATTGTTAGTGCGTCAACGAAGGCTTGGTTAATCTAATATGTTGTAATCCTGACTTATTAATCATCACAATATTATGAAGGCGGCGGCAGCCTTAGCCGTCATATATATATTATATAGATTTCTGCTAATACGTAAATTATTACTTTTCCAGGATAAAATCGACAAGGTCTTGGGCGATGCACTCAAGGAAATTGGCAACCACATTTTGAGTCGATCGTAATCCTAAATGATAAAGGCGAAAATCTCAGTTGGCGTTAACCATTTTAAGGCACCACCCAATCACAAACATGCTTTCAAAAACATTCGAAATTCAATTAGAAAACATACTTTCATTTGTGATTGGTTGGTAACTCAAAATGGTTAGCGCCCACTGAGATTTCTGCCTCTATCATTTGTATGGGATTAAGTAGCAGAGAGATAACTAGAGTAACTTCTTTCCGCGGATAGGGTTATAATATGTGCTAGTTATTTGTATGTAATCATTGATTTAATTAAGTTTCTTTTTGTATTGATTTGTTAAAATAAATATATTTTGGTGATGCATAAGTGTTGTGTTTAAGTATGCTTACTTAATTTAATTGACTTCATACCTCTAATATAATCATATAATAATGATCATCATCTGAATGAGAAGGATTTGGCATGGCGAACTACACACTAACGAAGTGCGGATTGGCAGGCTTCACACAGCTTTGTGAGCATTATAGATAACTCTCAGGCATAATGTTGATTCACAGACAAAACTAATCTCACAAGGCGCCACAAGAGGTTGTAGCTCCATCGGTAGAATGACAGCTACAATGTCACGATCGCAATCACCTCTGATTGGTTGAAGCTTGATCACTATTGGCTACAATGCATTTTTGCAACAAGAATCGCACAAATTCAGCCTAATTGGGGTTGTAATAATGATTGATGCAGATTTTACGTAATCGACCTACCGGCCAATGCAAGCTGTCATCTTCATAGTTTCTTACGGTTCCACAGATGATGTACAGTCAAAGGTCAAAACTCGTTTAGCATCTTAAGGAGCGAATTCGCTTACACTGCACGGCACGCTTGTGCGCACATCTGAATTCTGTGTGTTTGTGTGGCGTGTTTATAGAAAACGGTCATAAGTGCGACTGGTTTTTGATGCAATAGTTTTGCGGAATTGCTATTCGAATTCGGAGGCCGACCGTACCTCTGCCGTACCTCTATGGCCGGTTCGCTTATGCACCACCTGTCGGGATAAATTGGCAGTTTGGATGCTCATTGTAATAAATTCTTATGATGTAGTAGGTTCTAAATTCTAATCATCATTACCTCTATTATAAATGCGAAAGTGTGTTTGTTTGTTGGTTTGTCCTTCAATCACGTCGCAACGGAACAACGGTTCGACGTGATTTTTTGCATGGAGAGTGACATAGGCTACTTTTATCCCGGAAAATGAAAGAGTTCCCACGGGATTTTTAAAACCTAAATCCACGCGTACGAAGTCGCGGGCATCATCTAGTGCTTAGTAATGTTTTGAGGTTTAACCGACTTTAAAAAAGGAGGTTATGTATTCGATCCGTAGGTATATAAAAACGAAGGTATGTATGGACAGATGGCGCTAAAAAATCTTTACGTGCTCTATAAGGATCCGTAAGGAAACAGAGCCAACTTCCTAACTCCAGGCTCGGGCTAGTATTTAATACAATAGAATTTCTCAGCCGAAAAACCCAATATCTAGCTGTTTTTGGTTCGACCCGGGAATCGAACCCAGGACCTGGTCATCCGCAGTCGAACAAGCTAACCATTACAGCAACGAGGTAGTTAAAGTACCTATACTAATAATATAAATATAAATAATGAAATAACAATAAATAACGTGTTATCTAATCTGATTATACTATTTGTCTATGAGTTAATTGTTTTGGGTTTAACCTTAACCGCTTTCTTTAACATCCTCTATAAGTATTTATTTTATCAAAGGTCAGAATATAAATCCTTATTTACTGTTCTGTCCAAATTATTACGATATCGAAATACCTATCTAACTAACCAAACTGATTTGACTGAAAAACTTTAAAACCTCATAAACTTATGGACCAAGAGCCAGTGCGAACCAGACCTTCGTTATTTTTAAAAGCTGAAAGTTGCCATATTATCGTACCTACTCTAAGCACAAGTTTTACGCTTATTTAGAGGAGAAATGGGAATATTAGTCATGATTAACATAGCTAACATAAAAAAAAAAGTAGAAATGTAGCTCGGTTTTATGGACAGCTCTCAGAATATAACAATATACCTACTAGATGTTGCCCGCGGCTTTGTCCGCGTGGATTTAGATTTTTATTTTTAAAAATCGAACGAACGAAATTTCATTAAAATCGGTTAAACTATTGGGCTGCGAAAGCTAGCAAACAGACAGACAGATAGACAGACAGACACACTTTCGCATTTATATTATTAAGTATGGATTAGGTATGGGCTATACCTACTTAAAAACCCACCAGCTCTAAATCATATTGTGTAATGATTAGAAATCAATGAGTACTAATATGAATTATTGTATTATTGTTGTACTTTGTATTTATCATGTCAATAGTTTATTGACTATACTTTAATTTTAATCGATAAAAACTAGTCATATTATATAAATAGAGGGGTTGATCAATACTAAATGTATAATTTATAATACTTTAGTATAAATAATATGACAATAAAATAGCCTGCATCAAGTGTATAGAAAATATATTATAATTTAATAATAATCACAATAATCACATAATGACTTTTCTATCTAAGACTAATGACTAATGACACCGACCTCTTGTATCAAGATTGACACAGACTATGTATACTCATAACATCTCCCTTTTTCATTTTGTTTTGTTTTTTAAAACATTAACTTAACTTATGAAGACATTAGGACCAACACAATGTGTGACAATTTTATAAAAATTTACATACTGACATTTGACATAACATTTTAACTTATAGACTGACAGTGGTACGACTATAGTTTGAAAACTTAAAATCTACTTTCACAAATTATCCTTAATCATAGCAATCTTGAAATCTAACTGGGGGTTTGACCTGTCTACCACTTATTGTTGTCTTTATTCCCTTATCTTTACTTTCTTTACAATCTTCCATTCTCATTTCCTTCTTTGGACTGACATGTTTATTACTGACTGGACTTTCTACTTTGTTTTCATGAATTGTATCCTTAGTTGGACTTGAAGAATGCGAAGATAGCAAGTGCTGGCGATTTCTTCTGTATGTAGACCCATCTGGAGCTTCAACTATAAATGATCTAGGTTGATCACATTCCTTGACAATTTTTCCCGGTTGCCATTTTGACTCTGGTGACTTTTTAAACATAATTTTATCTCCTTTGTTGACATTAGGCAATTTTTTTGACTTTTTATCATAATAAAACTTTTGTTTATAATTATTCTGTTGTTTTATTTTCTTATATATCCTATGACTCATTACTTTAGGTTCAAGGTGTTTTACAACAGTAGGTATAAGTGTTCTGAGACGACGGGACATCAGTAACTCAGATGGAGATGGTAGGTTGTTTCTAGGTGTAGTTCTGTATTGCAATAATGCAAGATATGGATCATCACCTGACTCTGCACATTTAGTAAGTATGCGTTTTACAATTTTTACTCCAGACTCCACTAATCCATTAGAACGAGGCAGGTATGGACTAGATGTGGTATGAGTTATATTCCATGACTCTAAGAACTGTTTGAATTCTTGGGAATTATAAGGCGGACCGTTATCCGTGTTCGCAAATACAGGAATTCCGTGGCGACTGAATATAGGTTTCAGCGCATTTATCAGAGCTTTGGCTCCCGTTGAACTGACATTAGCAATTTCAATATAATTTGAATAATAATCTTCAACGACAAGTATAGTTTGATTTTTGAATTTTAAATAATCCATGCCCACTTTTTCCCAAGGAAAAGAACAAATTTTATGTGACATAAGAGGTTCAGGCGGATTAGCATTCCTGTGTGATAGACATATTTCACAATTTTCCACACACTGTTGTATATCATGTGACATTAAAGGCCAATATACAACTCCTCTGGCAAAATTCTTTGATTTTTCGATGCCTTGATGACCACTGTGTATTATTTTCAAAATTTCTGACCTTAATTTTGTAGGTATTATAAGACTGTTACCTTTTAATAATAAATTACCGACAGCATGGACTTCATGACGACAATTCCAATAGGGTAGGACTAGTTTATTGACTTCTGACTTTCTATCAGGCCATCCTTTCTGATAGTATTTTTTCAATAGCTGCAAACATTCATCATTTTCCGTAGCCTCGACAAGCCACTGAAGACGTTCTTCTGAAATAGGTAAGTTTTTTACTAGCATATTGACATGAACCATGACATCTTCATCCAACTCATCTTCACTACACTCAGGTAAAGCTGCACGTGATAAAGAATCGGCAATATACATTTTAGTGCCAGGTTTGTATTCAACCTTTAGGTCGTAGGACTGTAATCTCAGCATTAACCTCTGCAGACGTGTTGGGACTTCAGCTAAAGGCTTTTTAAATAAAGTAATTAATGGACGATGATCTGTTTCTACTGTGACTATTTTACCATAAAGATATTGATGAAATCGAATACATCCAAAGACAATGGCATATAGTTCTTTTTCAATTTGTGCCATGTTCTTCTGACTTGACGTTAATGTTTTAGAAGCATAACAAATTGGATGATTATCTTGAAGCAAGACTGCACCAACTGCTGACTGACTTGAATCGACTGACAAGACTACTGACTTTTTGACATTATAGTGTGATAAGACTGGCGCTTGACAAATAATATTTTTTAGACGTGTAAATGTAGCTTCATGACTCTCATTCCATGACCATTCGCTTGACTTTTTTAATAATAGACGTAGAGGTTCAGTTTCCTCTGCCAAATTCTTAATAAATCCTCCCAGATAATTTAAAATTCCTAGAAATCTTTGTAGATCCTTGAGACAGACAGGCGACGGCATATCTTTGATAGCCCTGACTTTATCTGGGTCGGGGGACACTCCATTTTTTGAAAATATATGTCCTAAATATTTGACTTGTGTATGACCAAATTTACACTTACTTTTATTAAACTTTAGGTTGACTTCTTGAGCTTTTTTAAACACTCTTTGTAGATTTTCATCATGTTCTTGACGATCCTTGCCATAGACTAAAATATCATCAGCATACACCATGACTCCAGGTAGTACACCAAATGTTTCTGTCATAATTCTATGAAATATTTCAGGGGCACAGTTGATACCAAAAGGTAATCTCTTAAACCTGTACCGGCCAAATGGGGTGTTGAATGTACACAACATTGAACTTTCTAAATCAAGACAGATAACCCAAAATCCACTGCTAGCATCCAGCGTAGAAAAATATGATGCTCCATGTAGCTTGGATCGCACAATATCAATAGTAGGTATTGGATAATGTGATCTACATATCGCTTCGTTCAAATTTCTTGGGTCAAGACAGACTCTAAGTTGACCATTTTTCTTTTCGACTAAAATAAGTGAACTCACCCATGACGTTGGCTCGGTAACCTTGGTGATGACATCCAGACTTTCCATATGGTCCAATTCCTTCTTCAGTCTATCATGTAATGAGAATGGAACTTTCCGTGGTGGATCAATTTTGGGACGGACATCTTTATTGACAGTAATGTGACACTCACCAGGTAGACAGCCCAATCCATCGAATACAGATTTATACTTAGACAAAAGACTCTGTAAATCATTATTATTATTAATATAATATGACTGTAAATGTGACTGAACATGACAATTATTTTTATAATGTGACTGTGACTGACAATTATTATTGTTAACTTGACAATTATGAGACTCGGACAGAGTTTGACTATCACTTGTGACTGGATTTGACTCATAGTTCTGACATACACTTTGACAATGACTTGTGACTGGGTTTGACTCATAATTCTGACATACACTTTGACAATCATCTGACTTGGCTATATTAAAGACTCTTTTAATAAGACCTAACTCTGTACATGTACTTTTACCAATGACAGTTGGAGACGACACATTTGCTATAATAAAATTAATTGTTTTTGACTGAGATTGACTATTTATATAATAGGTACATTCAAGCTTTTGTTGACCTAATATTGGAATACTATTTCCACAATAAGACGTTACTTTGGCATGACAAGGTGACAAATTCTCAATGACATTTAATGACTGAAACAAATTATATGACATGACATTAGCATCACTTCCTGTATCTAAAATACACTGTACATTTATGTTATTAATTAAAAAATTAACACTCCAATCTGCATTTGTAGATAGACTTGAATTTAAATGCCCGACAAATAAACAGTTTGACTCATTACCTTCATATGTATCATTATCCTCTTGTTGTACATATTTCACTTGTTTAGACTTACAAAATGCTGCATAATGACCTAAAAATGAACACTTTTTGCACCTTGCATTGCGCGCTGGACATTTAAATCGATGAACTTGTCCACACCGAGTACATATATTCCTATTTTGAGACTGTGATCTATTTCTTGACTGAGCCATTGTTCTTGACTGCGACCTTGCTCTTGACTGTGACATAGACTGACTGAGTGACTGACGTTGGAAGAACACATTAGTAGATTCCTTGAATTCGGCTGCATGAGACTTTGCTGACACTATAGTTTTTGACAGATTCCTTGCCCGTTCTAGGGTCAAATCCTCTTCGAGTAAAAGTTTTTCCCGAACATGTTGATAATTTTCATGCATGTTAGTGATATAAATATCCTTTATCATTCTTTCTTGTAAACTCTCGAATTCGCAGGACTTACTTTTGTTTATTAAACGTGTTAAGAAGTCTTCCAGACTTTCACCTACATTTTGTTTTGTTGTAAAAAACTTGTAGCATTCATAGGTTATGTTTCTTTTCGGCACAAAATATTCTTCAAATTTCTTTATTAGTTGACTGTACATAATTTCTTCTATGTCTAGACTGAAAGTGTTGAATATTTCCAGGCATTCACTGCCTATAAAATGTAAAAATACTGCGACTTTTCTTGCATCAGATTCCTCGGAAAGGCCACTTGCCTTTAAAAATATGCCAAATGCTTGTTGCCACTTCTTCCAATTAACTGCACAATTGCCCTCCAGGCTCATAGGCTTAACGTTTCCGACTATATTGAGCCTTTTTGATGTGACTTCGGTGACATTTGTTTGTCCTTCGTGCTGTCTCTCAACTTTTGTGTCCGGCATGGTTTTTTCCACGACACTTCTGACACCATGTATAATTTATAATACTTTAGTATAAATAATATGACAATAAAATAGCCTGCATCAAGTGTATAGAAAATATATTATAATTTAATAATAATCACAATAATCACATAATGACTTTTCTATCTAAGACTAATGACTAATGACACCGACCTCTTGTATCAAGATTGACACAGACTATGTATACTCATAACACTAAACAATCAATACTTTATCATAGGCTGCAAGGGTAAGCATTAATGTGTAACATACGTTTTCTATATTTTATTTCTAGATATTTCAAGCGATTTCTGGAAAATGGGGCTATCTTGAATAACCCCATTTTCCAGAACCAACAAATTCCTGAAAGGCTGGCAACGCATTGGTGGTTCCTCTGGTGCTGAAAATGTTCATGGGCGGCGGGAATCACTTAACATCAAAATATGAACCGCCGCGCCGGCTCGTTTGCTAGCTAATTAAAAAATAGTTTTGCTGGTTTATGCGTATGGTCCCTTGAAAAGTTGCAATGAAAGTAAACTAAAAATATTTTAAAATTCTTTTGCAAATATAATTGAATACCTATTATTTATAGGTACATTACATTTAGTAGTTATTGGATGGAATAGACACCTTTTGAATTGGGGCCTCCATTATTGCTATTGTGAGAGTAGTAGGTAGGTATAATAATAATATGTTGATATAACTCAAAATAAATGGAATGAATAAATGAAACACTTGTTTTTATGGCTCCGTATCTTCAGAGAAAAAAGGAAGCCTTTTAGGATCACTTTGTTGTCTGTCTATCTGTCGTGTCTGTCAAGACCAGTGAATTTGTGGTTGCATCACAAAAAAAAAATTTTATGTCTTGTACGATGGTACGGAACCCTTGGTGTGTGAATTCGACTTACAGTTGACCGGTTTTTTTTCCAGATAAACCCTAACTTAACCCATGATGCAGGTTGTCTTCTTCACTTTCTTGTTAGTGGCCGTGGGCGCTAACGCCCTGCCTCAGCAGTACTTTGAAAATGGTTACAGTAAGTAGATTCTTTCATCATCATCATTGTCAACTGATAGACGTCCATTGCTGGACATAGGTCTCGTGGACACACGCCACAGTGTTGTGCCACCTGAATCCAGCGGCTCCCCGCAACTAGATTCATTTCGTAATTCAACGCTACGCTTTTCATACCACGATTAATTTTATGATTCACTAGCTTATTCTCGCGAATTCGTCCGCGTGGACTACACAAACTTCAAACCCCTATTTCACCCCCTTAGGGGTTGAATTTTCAAAAATCCTTTCGTAGCGGATGCTTACGTCATAGTAGCTATCTGCATGCTAAACTTCAGCCCGATCCGTCCAGTAGTTTGAGCTGTGCGTTGATAGATCAGTCAGTCACCTTTTCCTTTTATATATTTAGATTTCGTTGCGAAATTCCCCAACCCAGAACCTGTGCTAGAACCTTGCGACCCCAATGTTCGATTTTTCGGACAATACGTCCCGCCCATTGCTACTTCAGCTTCGCAACCTGCTGAGCTACGAGTATGTCGGTTACTCTGGTTCTCCTACGGATCTCCTGATTTCTGATTTGATCACGTCGAGAAACTCCAAACATATCTCTCCCCATCGCCGCACAAGAAAGCTCATAAATAACATAACAATTTGCCTCTTCCTTTGAAAAATGAAAAATGAAAAATGAAAATCTTTTTTTATTCGTATAAACTTTTACAAGTGCTTACGAATAGTCGGATGCATCTACCACTGGTTCGGAATGCCTTTCCTGCCGAGAAGAACCAGCAAGAAACTCGGCGGTTGCTCTTTTCAAATATTTGATATAGGTACAAAATTATGCCATGTATAAAATAGTATTTGCAGTCTTGTGCGTTGCTGGAACGAGCTGCAGGTCAAATCCACGCTCTTTTATCATTTAGATAATCTTCAATTGTGTAATATGCTTTTTTCAGGAGCATATTTTTAATAGATTTTTTAAACTTGTGCAAAGGTAAGTCCAAAATAGTTTGCGGGATTTTATTATAAAAGGTAATACCAATACCCACAAATGACTTTTGGACTTTCCTGAGGCGGAAGGCAGGAGCTGCAAGTTTGTTTCTGTTTCTAGTTAGCCTATTGTGTAGATCACCAATTTTCTTGTAACTAAGAATATTTTGTCTTACAAAAATTATGTTATTATAAATATATTGAGAGGCTACAGTAAGGATATCTATTTCCTTAAATTTCTCTCGAAGGGAATCGCGTGGTCTTAAGTTATAAATTGCGCGTATTGCCCTTTTTTGTAATACAAAAATTCTCCCAATATCTGCCGCTTTACCCCATATTAAGATTCCATAAGACATAATACTATGGAAGTAAGCAAAATATACTATCTTTGCGGTTTCCACGTCAGTTAACTGCCGAATCTTTCTAACAGCGTAAGCGGCAGAGCTTAATTTGCTAGCAAGAGTTGATATATGGGTGCCCCATTGAAGCTACGCATCTAAGGTTATCCCCAAAAATGTTGCTTAACAACTTGTTCAAATTCAGAGCTTGCTTCGGTTTCGGCCAAAATTTCGGCTCATTCTAGCCGAAGCCGATGTTTTGTTCGAAGTTGGCCGAATCCGCAGCCGAGGCCGAATGATGGGCTTAATACAACTGCCATACCCATTCCAAGTTGACCCGCTTCCATCTTAGACTGTATCACTTACCGCCAGGTGAGCTCGCAGTCAAGGGCTAACTTGTAAAGAAATTAAAAAAAAAGGTCAGTTATATAAGCATTCTGAAAAAAAATTTCAGGCACCAGGGAAGAGCGCATTGTGACAGGTAATATCAGAAAAGCAATTGAACAGCTCGTCGAATCTATCAAAGAAGCTGGTTTGGACCCGCTAGAGGTCGACAAATTCGAATTCGAAGCATCAATAGTACCAGAGTGAGTTTTATGATCGAGTTTGATTATCGATTGAATTTTTTACACACACATACAATTAAGGAAATTATACAAAAAATATGCTACCGTGTGACTCACGACCTCTATGTAAATTATATAAGTACTAGGTGCGTGGGTCATTACAAACAAAAACGGTACTCTACGAAACCATCAAAATTACTATGACACTAGCTATCAGGTAAAGAGATAGCAGCGAAGCAGCCCACAATATTTTTGTTCGGAATGACCGTGTAGTGCGTAGTACTAATAATAATAATAATCTTTATTTTTCACACATAATTACACAAATAACAGATGGGAACGATGATCCTGCAGAAGTATACACTGTGTTGCAGTGATCATCGCCCTCCTCATACAATATGACAATATAAGTGTGTGTGTGTGTGTGTGTGTGTGTGTGTGTGTGTGTGTGTGTGTGTGTGTGTGTGTGTGTGTGTGTGTGTGTGTGTGTGTGTGTGTGTGTGTGTGTGTGTGTGTGTACTGTACGCTAGTACTGTAACAGTACTAGCGTTAGGTGTCTAGTCCCTTCAAAAGAAAAGTGAATAGGTTCCTTTGATCCAGGCGCGATTCACCTTTTTTTGAGAGTAGGATTGATTGCAGCCAAGTGCTAGTATGTAAAATGCAAATTAAAAAAAAACCATATCCTTTTTTTATTTCAACGATTAAATCGTGACCGAAAGTGCATTCTATCTTGTGGACTGGAGCAATTTATCTCTGTACAGCGTCTTCACCAACGAACATAAGGTCGCCGATTTCTAACGTCACCCGGAAGTGGACAACCAATTAATTCGTCCCAACGTCATCCTAAGCCATGATTCGTGCATCACATAAGGCGCCCTTAGGAAGACGTTGCCCCCTGATCTCTCCAAATATTTGTTCGAGCCATAGGGCTTACTCCCAGGCGGAGTTTTACGCACTCTCCCTGATGACGCTGTAGTAGCCAGTAAGGCCTACGTACTACGCAGTCTATTCAATCCAGAACTAAAAGAATACGCGTCTCCCTGTATGAGGAGGTTTAGTTATTGATATAATGTTTGCAGGTTCGTCACAGTTAAGACGTACATCGACTCTCTTGAATTTACTGGCCTCAGCAACATCGCTATCAACAGATTGGATTATGGTCCCCTCACCAACAGGCTACGATTTGACATATCTCTCCCTCTACTCAGTTTTTCTGTCGGTAAGTGTAGCTGAAATAGCATGATTGTTCAGTGACCTCATCTACAACAGATTATTATTTGAATAAGTAATAAATTAATTTTAGTAATTTTTTTATTATGTTTATTGAATGGTTTACTAGCGAGCGATTTTAACATAAAACTTAATAACTATAATAAAAAATTAAAAACATAGATTGTTCTACCATGCACAACTATGTTAAATCATTTAAAAGTAAACACTGTATGCAAATTCCGTACAGATACCAAAGTTAAAAAGGGGATAACAATTAAAATAAAGATTCCATACAGTATGTCTGTAGGTATGACTAAAAACAGTATGCGTTATATTCTAAAATGAATAAACATGATAAAAACTAAATTAACTACTATAATATAATGATACAGTTTTTTTTGTTTATACTCAATTACTATTTTTTTTTATTCTACACATTCTATAAGTTCTAACACACTCTTATTTATGGCTTAATACCAGTTACAGTATATTTAACATTTACTCATGAGAAGTTTCTCTAATCTCTAGTGCGCTCCCCAGTGTAATCTATATATATAAAATTCAAAGTCCTGACTAACTGACTGACATATTATATCAACGCACAGCCTAAACCGCTGGTCCTAAACACATGAAATTTGGAGGATCTTTTTTTTGTAAAGAGTAGATATCCACTAAGAAAGGATTTTTCGAAATTCCGTAATTTTTCAAGTTATTTGCATGAAAATTGGTATTTGGGTTCTCGGTCACAAATGAAGAAATACGTGTTTCAGGATTTTTGGAAAATTTGCCCATATGGGTGGTAAAATAGGGGATGAAAGTTTGTATGGGAAAATTTTAATTATTGATATTATTAACTTGAAATTTGGAAAGTAGGTTTTTTCTTGAGGTTAGGTGTCAGCTAAGAAACGACTATGAGAAAATCTCCCCCTAAAGGGATGAAATGGGGGTTGGAAGGTTATATGTGTTATTCGGTGCTGTTCAGGGTGCGCGTCCTGATGTTATAATGTTTTTTTCTGAAAAAAAAATTCCATTTGTTTCCTGTAGGCCACGCGGGCGAAGCCGCGAGCAGAAGCTAGTTGGTAATATAAAAATGTTCACACCCTAGAATAATAAATACTATAGAACGCTGATGAAGTTACTTTTGTATGAAAACCGCGCGAGCCACCTCGCACACTATCTTAAAGAATAGCGTATTCAGCAACACAGCCATCGCGACTCTACTATTGGTCAAAAAATTACAAGCAAAAATCGTCTGTATCTTCTTAACGGTAGGGTTGATTTTGAAGTACCATTCAAGTATTGTATTGCCAGCTATGATAAAAATTTGCACAATAAATATTTTCAGTTCTTAATATCATGTTCCAAGCGTTGATAATTATTGTGCTTATTGTGCAAACATCTGAAAAACATGTTTCACTATATAAAAGTACATGTCGCTCGAAGTAATCACTTTAAAAATAATTAATTAGATTATTGTGAAAATTTTTGTACGTTACTGGCAATACACAAGCCACTGACAAATAGTGATGTGTAACAATTGGAAGTCGATATCGATAATAATTATCAATACGTCATAATTATTGGCTATCTTAAAAAATTATTTACATACATGACGATTTCTAACAGACTTTCGAAAAAAAGGTTCTCAACTCGACTTATATGTATGTTAAATATCAGTATGTACCTACCTAAGTTACCAATCTTCTCACTTCAGCCGAGATCCTGTTCTTACGATTTCAAAATCAATAATGGTACCGGAAATGTCTATAATTCAGTCATTCTGTAGAATACCTAGTCAATCCATGATATACCTGTCTTGTTTTGGCAAAGTATAAAATATGCAATCTATTGTTGTCCATCATCATCATGATCAATCCATCGCCGGCTCACTGCAGAGCACGGGTCTCTTCTCAGAGTGAGAAGGGTTTGGTCGTAGTCTACCACGCTGGCCATGTGCGGATTGATAGAATTTATATAAGTATATTGATAGACTAGATAGTAAATAGATCAGTCTGTCAGTCAGGCCGGAGGAAGTCTTATTATATAAATAGATCTACTATTGTTGTATTACTACCTACTATAAATTATGCTATAGTACTTAAACTTTTTTATAACAATAGGTACCACAAGATGTTTAGCCTTTATTAACAAAAATACACTATCGATAAAATTATCGACACACGCAAGCCCAAAATTAAGAGCGTTGACGCGTGGGACCACTTCGCAAGTTCTTTGTTTGTTTGAAAATGAAGGAAATTTTTGTATGAATTTGTTTTGTTTGCTGGCCATCTTTTTTCCCCGACCGCAGCGATAATCCTTGAAGATACTTAGTGTATATCCCCTTATAGCAATAGCTTCTAATCTGCCTACAAGAATAGGAACAGAGACGGTATTAAAAGCCTTGGTGAGATCAATAATCACGCCTACTACTTTGTTCTTAGCTTCTATACGATTAACAATTTGATCAGTCAGAAGGTTGATGGCATCTTCTGTAGACTTTCCCTTCCGGAAACCAAACTGATTCTCAGATAATAATATGTTATGTCTATTCAAGAAGCTGGCTGGCTGGTTGTTCAGAATTTTCTAGATGACATTTGAAAGCATCGTTAGCACTGAGATAGGTCTATAATTTGTAATTAAGGTACTCCAATAAATTTTGTACAATTGTGACTTTAAGGATTTTTTTTCTGAAAGAAAACCTTCAAGCTCTGTGCACATGCCAAGTGTCAAAAAAGAGTTCCATACAAAAATGTTCTAGGGAGCCTTATGAAAATTAAAAATAAATTTTGTATGGATGTGAAGTTTTTTTTCACTGGTTCACAAATCACCAGTGACCCAAGTTGTCGAACATTTTTTGTTTCGTAACCGTCTGTCTGATAGTTTTCAAGAGCCTTAAGATCCTAGTCAGTTTTTCACGTCTGGCTATCTTTATAATCTTGTTGCCCTAGAGTTTTCACTTTTACGCACACGGAAAGTTTGCTCTGCTTGACCACGATACGTGATCATCATTAGCTATGATTGGAAGACTTGAAATTGGCACAATACAATTTCGTAGCTGGGCCAATTTCAAAAGTAGCCTGTGATTTAGTAGGATTTACTAAAAGGCCATGCATAACAGTTATTTTTTGTTTTGATATTTCTAGGTCATCTGTAATCAGTCATTGGTATTTTTATGAGTGTGTCAAGAGTTGGAAGAAGGTCATTCCATCGAAAAACTCTTCTCATAAGGCTTTCGGTGGCTTTAGTGGCCACAAGACAGTTCTTATATTCTTCTAAGTGACACTGTAAGACTATTCGTATGGACGTATTCGTATGGATAGTTTGGCCTTATGTTTCTTAGCATTGCTATGTCTATCTTCTCTTATTGTAGGCATTACGAGATACTCGTGTGTTTCCGATGTTTTAGTAAACCACTAAAAGAAACGGGGCTTTGAATATTTACCGTGTGAAAGACTGAGTTTTGATATCACTGTAGTTTTTGTATGTTAGAAATAAATGTCTTTGTTAGAAATAACCAGTGAATGTGTTTATTATATGTGTTTTTCGTGGTTATATGTTAACTAAAGACGCACTCAAAATCGTATAATTTAGTAAACGTCTTCCGCAAGAATAAGGGTTTGATAGGATTATTATTTTCCAATAAAATTAATAATTAATTAGCAATAGATCTTTAAAAAAGGCTTGTTCTTAAATATTTCATCCTTTTTATTCGTTATTACTCCTAATATCTGTAGCACTTCGCACATGAATAATTCCTAAAAAATCGGTAATTGTGTTGAACGCTCTTAACATTGTCAACCGATATAATTTTTCGAGATTATGCCTCGATCTACAAATATTTTAGTAGATTTTTATCTTATGGACGAAAGAAATTCCTTTATTTACCCGGACTCACATTTTTATTTCGCATACGACTTATAATTACAGTAAAACTCGGCATCTTTTCGAGTTTTGTACGGCAGCTCTAATCACGGTGACAATTGGGCAAAAATGGCCCATAGTAATGTGCTCAAAAGACTTTGATATGAGCGTTTGCTCATATCCGCGGCTCGCCTGCCCCGCCCACATGCTTCATCAAGTAGAGGGGGATTCCAACATCAATGGTTCACACTATAAAGCGCGCGTTGCTACCGTTGCGTTTTGTCCATTATACCCATCTGTTATAGGTACTTATGTTAATGTTTCATGCAGTTCCTTGGAAGTAGGACGCACTGCTGTGTTCCTGCAGTCACGCTTCTTTTATATTTAGGTTGTATTAAATATATTATTGTATCTAAATATATTTTAAAACAAAACTTAGCGGGTACATCTTTCCGTTATGCTTCAGGCGATGCTGGAGTCAAGGCTAATGTTATCGGAACTGGAGTCACTGGTCAACTCAGCGGAAGGTAAGTGAATGCAATGCGTTGTCATAATATTCTGACCTGCCTTGTATTTCGTGTTTCGCCCACTACTGAGTACGAATCTCCTCACGATTTTTAGGGTTCCGTACCTCAAAATGAAACCCTTACAGGATCACTGTTGTCTGTCTGTATTTCTGTCTGTCTGTCTGTCTATCAAGAAACCTATAGGGTCCCGTTGACCTGGAATAATGAAATTTGGCAGATAGGTACGTCTTATTGTACACGTAAGGGGAAATAAAAAACCGTGAATTTTTTGGTTACATTATAAAAAATAATTAAAATGTGTTCATGGACAAATAATTAGTATTTACAACTTTCAAAGTAAGATTAATAAATACATATATCTAGGGGGTATCATAATAATATGAAAGGGCTTTACCTGTACAATCTAAAACAGATTTTTATTTATTTTAATGCATACTTAATGGTTTTTAATTTATCGTCCAAAATGTTGAAAAAATACGATTCGCTTCTATCTCTACATAGTATACAGTCGCTTCCCGCTGTCTGTATGTATGTATGTATGTATGAACGCGTAGATCTTTTAAACCACGCAACGTATTTTAATGCGGTTTTCACCAATAGATAGAGTGATTCAAGAGGAAGGTTTACAGCTATAGTTTAATTCTCAAAAAATTAGAGATCCCTAGAGAAATTGAAATAATGTGAATTAGGTCGTAAAAATCCTCTCATTTTAGAGTTTCCGAGGCAATGACACCTCAATGATACCACATTAGTATCTACATTGCACCCATGCGAAGCCGGGGCGGGTCGCTAGTATAATATAAATTGACCCCTGTTTTTGAAAGTATAATGCGTAAAAAAATACTTCTCATGCACCATTTTAACTTTTTATGACAAACACGTCAAAAATACGATTTTAGTCCTTATTTCGTTCGGCCTAAGTACGATGGTAGGTACTTATAATTTTGTTTCAGCTTGAGAATCACCCAGATCCGTCTCACCGGTGAAATCCGCGTGAACATTAGCATCATCTCAGGCATCAGTCTCCGAAGCGTAGACGCCAACTTCAGGATTCAAAGAATTGAGGTATCTACTAGATTTCTGAAAAATTGGGGATCAATCATGTTTGAATAAATGACAATGAATCCCTGAAAAACGTAAAAGCGGTTTTTTATATCAAAAGTGTAGATTATGATTTTATTGCCTATCGAAAATCGAAAATCATCATCATCATCACCTTAAATCAATAGACGTCCAAAGCTAGAGATAGGTATCTTGTAGGGACTTCCAAGTTCCACTTGAGCCGCTTGAATCCAGCGGCTCCCTGCAATTCGTTTGATCTTGTCATCTATCTATATTAGTTTTAGTTTTTAAACAATTAATTTGTCTATAGTTTTTAATTAACAAACCGTTCCATGAGGAAGTTTCCAGGCAGCGTTCGCTAAAATTTTCATAGATGGCTCTGAATACCACCACCACTAAAGGCGAAAAATAATACCTATATCTATTTATGATCTATGCTTTAATGTTTAGGTCGTGTCAATCAATGACATAGATGAAAAGTAAGAGCTAGCGTGCACTGCAGTTTTCCTTACGTTTCTTCCCCACAAAATCTGTGAACTATAATTATTGAAGTAATTCATTAATTTCGCATCGGGTCTAAATGTTAAGATTTAAAGCATAGATCATAACGATATAGGTATTATTTTTCGTCTTTAGTGGTGGTAGTATTCAGAGCCATCTATGAAAACTTTATTGAACGTTGCCTCGAAACTTTTTCATTCGATAATATCGTTTTTTACAGTCTAACCTAGCCATGAAATTCCAAGATGAAGATTACTCCGAGCAGGTGAACACCATCTTGAATGAAACGATCCCACAAATTCTCGAAGTTTATAAGGTACCTACTCGTATACAATTTAACGGTGCTATACATATATAAAATAGTTATGGAACTCACGATCATGAGCTTCAAAAATAACCTAAAATGGTGCTTCATTATCATCATGATCAACCCATCGCCGGCTCACTACAAAGCACGGGTCTCCTCTCAGAGTGAGAAGGATTTTGGCCATAGTCTACCACGGCGGCCATGTGCGGATTGGTAGACTTCACACATCTTTGAGAACATCATGGAGAACTCTCAGGCATGTAGTTTTCTTCACGATGTTTTCCTTCACCGTTAAAACAAGTGATATTTAATTACTTAAAACGCACATAACTCCGAAAAGTTAGAGGTGCGTGCCCCGGGATCGAACCCCCGACCTCCGGTTTGAAGGTGGATGTCCTAACCACTAGGCTATCACAGCTTTTTATCATGATTATTTCTTTTTTATTTTGTGAATCAGTAGCAGCAAAAATAAGTACATGTACAGTGAATTTTTTTTGGTTAAAACAGCAACCGTGTGAATAAGTCGCGGTAGTTTATAAGTAGTTTTTTGGAAATCCTTGGTATTTTTGATGTGCTTTGGTTGATCTGGAGGCTTTGACATGTTTGATTGATTTTTATTTTGGTCCAGAAATAAATCTCCTCCGACTTCACATAGTCTACCCTTACACTATCAGCCGAATCCTAAATTCTTCTGATTATAAGGGCGTTTGTGCACTCATCCGTGATTTGATGGATCCGTCAGAATACGAATCGAATGAGAACTTATGTATTTGTATGACGGCCACTTCGAGGAATCATAATTATGAGTGCACAAACGCCCTAAGCGCACTAGTAGATATAAACTCTACTCATGTGCCCTAAGCCTTTGTTTTCTCAAAATAAAAAGTGACTTAATCGCTTCTTCCAAAGTCTTTTATCGCTCGGGGGCGCTCGATGGAGAGACTTCTAAAATCTAAATTATTGTTTTCAGGACGAAATCGACAAGAACCTTTCGGATCTTATCAAAGAAGTTGGTAACCAGCTTTTGGGTAAAAGTGTGATGACTGGAGATCAAGTCTTGATTGCGTAACGTTTTGCAATAATATGAACCTTTCTGATATCATGTTTTCGTACCTTGTATTTTATGTTATCTTATTTTAATAGATTTAAGTTAAGCTAAGTAGATATTTCAAATAAAAATTAATTATCGTGTTGATCGTTTTATATTCAAACTAATTTATACTCGCGACTTCATTCGCGTGGATTTAAGTTTTTAAATAGCCCGTTGGAATTTGGTATTTGACTACAATTTTTTTATTACTTTATTTTAAGCTAGTTATAAGCATTTAAATATTTCTGATTAGACAGAGATAACGATATAGAATTTTAACGTCACACCTTACTGATGCCATAGCATAGTAGCGAGGAAGGGCTAGAAGACCCTCCCACTCCAAAATTAAAATGCCTGTAACTTTGTAAATCTTTGTTGGATTTTAACATTTTTTTTTAACGTACCTACGTCATTATTTTCATCCTAGTCTATAATAAAGTAATAATATTTATCAAATTCAAAAGTAGGAAAATACCCAATTGGTCAAAATCCCTTCTTAGACGGACAGTGGAATGATAGGGTCCCATTGGCACCGTTCGGGTACAGAATCCTAAAAATTAGTGGTAATATAGGAAACTCCTGTGCAAAATTTCAAGCTTTCAAACTTTACTTTTTATTGTTTAACTAGCTTATGCCCGCGACTTCGTCCGCGTGGACTATACAAATTTCAAATCCCTATTTTACCTCTTAGGGGTTGAATTTTCAAAAATACTTTCTTAGCGGACGTCTACGTCATAATAGCTATCTGCATGCCAAATTTCAGTCCGATCCATCAAATAGTTTAAGCTATGCAGTGATATATCAGTCAGTAAGTGAGTCAGTCAGTCAGTCAGTCAGTCAGTCAGTCAGTCAGTCAGCTTTTCCTTTCATATAGACAAATAATAATAATTAATGTTATGTATATGGGTAACATTATTTTTACGTAATATAATATAGTAGATAGATATCAATACAACAGGCAATTAATCTTTTAACTAGATGCTATCGCTATAGATAATATTGACTGAATTGCATTAAATGTAAGTAATCTATATATATATATAATTCAAAGTCCTGACTGACTGACTGACTGACTGACTGACTGAATGACTGACTGACTGACATATATATCAACGCACAGCCTAAACCACTGGTCCTAGAGACATGAAATTTGGAGGCTGTGTTTTTTGTTCTTTTCTTTGTAAAGAGTAGGTATCCACTAAGAAAGGATTTTTCGAAATTCCACCCCTAAGTGGGTTAAATAGGGGATGAAAGTTTGTATGAAAGTCCTTTATTTTTCAAGTTATTTGCATGAAAATTGGTATTTGGGTTTTCAGTCACAAATGCAGTAATACATGTTCCAGGATTTTTGGAAATTCATCCCCCCACCTCGAATTTCTAAATTCCACCCGAGCGAAGCCGGGGCGGGTCAGCTAGTTCTGAATATATGACAAATCTATGGTCAATCATAAGTGCTTTTGGATTTCAGTCTTGACTGATATGTCGATTGTGGCTTCATAATCGTTATATCCAACTGAACGGTGCTGTGTGAAAATCAGAGTAACTCACACAGATCAACTGGCTGAGAAGCTAAAATGGCAATGGGCAGGGCACATGGTTCGTAAACCTGATAGATAACTTTCTGAAAGACCGGCAACGCATTGGTGGTTCCTCTGGTACTACAAATGTTCACGGGCGGCAATCACTTAACATCAGGTGACCCGCCTGCTCGTTTGCTCGCCATTTTTATTAAAAAAAATAGACGTCGGGGTTCCAAGGTGATAAAATGGCGATCTCACACCGGAAAGCGCAGCGTTGGCAGACCCCCACTAGGTGGACAGACGAGTCGTAGGGAACCGCTGGATTCAGGCGGCGCAAGGCCGTGGCATATAGAAGTCCCTACAAGAGACCGTCACTTCTTCCTGCTAGCAGACAGCCCGGCAGAGTCATGCAGGAACTGGCCAAAGCAGACCTAATTTTGCTCAATCCATCGCATGGGAGACCTTCCTTGCTCTCTGGTGTCTTCCACTTTGCCATGCACGACAAGGCGCTCGATGGTGTCCTCTCACACCGCGAGATGTGTCCGAAGAACTTTATACGACTCTTACAATAACACCGAAAGAGGTTGTTTAATGCCGAGTTCTCGGATGAAATACCTGTTATGCTAACTTCTCACGGTGCGTGATTATCACGCACGGGCCGACGACCACGCACCACACATAGGGTGTTTCTTCCGACACGACACCGACACGCTCCAACCCAACACCCCTGGGTGCGGGGCGGGGTCACTGATCACGCCACTCACCTCACACACTCACATGGAAGTTTTGCATGCGTACACAACACATGCATAGCTATGGCGGACCGACACTAGTGGGAGACATGCTGCTGACGACATGCCGGCGCCAGCACCGAATATCGGTGTCTGGTCGGGCCGGGCCAGTGAGACAGCATACTATATACGATTTCATAGAACTATGCGTCCACTTATTTCGGTGTTGGTGACAGATTGGAGCTGGGCCGTGCAGTGAAGAAACGCCCATTAGGCTCGGACGACGACGATGACGTGTCTGCGCTACCACGGAGGATACTGGTCCCATGGTGTGTCGGTGCATGCTGGTCCGCATCGGTCCGCAATGTCACGCACCGTGGGAAGCCGGTATTATTACCTAATTGATTTAATAGTCTCCCAATGCGTTAACACTATCCTAATAACCTAACAGTAAGTAAATGGATTTAATCTTGTTTACCTTGTTTTGATATCGATGCGCGTGCGTCATGGATTTTTTTGTAAAGACTTGGCCCCCTATATCGGTTGCCACCTGTGAAAATTTAATGAATAATACCCTAATCTTAATAATAATCCCTATAATTACGATATTGTTATTTTTAGCGATGCACCTCATTGGCTTGTATCAGATTAAATCGAACCCATCTTTCGATATAAATGTGGGTTGCAATTGATGCATCACTACTTGAACGAGGCAAAGGTAAGTGTGCCAAACATACAATTTATAAACTGCTGCTCCATATTTTTCAATTTCATTCAAGATAATATCATCATCATCATCATCATGATCAACCCATCGCCGGCACACAGACCACGGGTCTTTAAAAAAAAATTATAGACTAGATTCAGCCTAAGATGGAGCGCGCTTGCCTAGAAGATGCCTATTCACTCTTGACTTGAAGGTACCCATTTTGTAATTGGAGAGAAAAACTGATGCTGGAAGGGTGTTCCAGATTTTAGCGGTTCGAATTCACTCTTAATCGGTAGCTCAGGGGTTCGATCTCGGGTAGGTATGCACCTCTAACTTCTCGAAGTTATGTGCGTTTTAAGCATTTAATATCATTTGCTTTATCAATTAAGGAAAACATCGTCAGGATAGCTGCATGCTTGGAAATTTCCATAATATTCTCAAAGTTGTATTAAGTCTGTCAATCCACACTAATTGGGTATTTGACTCTAATTTTTTTATTACTTTATTATAAACTAGGATAAAAATAATGACGAAAACTGAAAAAACTAATTAAATCGAACAAATAACAAAAAAGTTATAAGCATTTAAATATTTCTGATTAGACAGAGATAGCGATATAAAATTATGACGTCATTGTGACTAATGCCATAGTAGCTCTAGCTTCGTGCGGTTTCATACAAATTTTCGTTTTGCGAGAAAGGGACAGAAGACCCTCCCACTCCAAAATTAAAATGCCTGTAACTTTGTAAATCTTTGTTGGATTTTAATATTTTTTTCAGCGTACGTCATTATTTTATCCTAGTTTATAATAAAGTAATAATATTAATCAAATTCAATAGTAGTAGAATACCCAATTAGCCAACGTGCCTCGTCCGCGCGTCGTACGTGGCACGGCCCGCGCTCGCCACGTGCTGACATAAATCATCTCTTAGGCGTAGAAACTAGAGAGTTACAGTACGCGCCTGAAAGTAATGTACATCGGCTTTTAGAATGACATTTCGGCTTTGTAGAGCGTTGTCTCTGTCACTCATACCTAAATGACGTTTTGTCGGTCTCAACGACAGGGACAACGCTCTACAAAAATCTGCTATCTCCTCCTAAAGGTCGATGTACATAACTTTCGGACGCGTACTGTAGATAATATATTTGTGTACGGTTTAGATTATATAGGGGTGTTTTTTTTAAACTTATTAGCCATGTTAAATGACTAATATTCCCCTTTCCTCTCCAACTAAGCGCCAGGCTTGTGCTAGGATTAGGTACGACAATAGTGCAACGGGCGGGGTTTGAACCGTCGGCCTTTCGGTTTTCAGTCCACTCCTTTACCGGTTGAGCTATTGAGGCTTGATTAAGTTCACTTTGTGACCAAACCCCTATAAATAAACTAGCTTATGATCGCGACTTCGTCCGCGTGGACTTCAAAAATTTCAAACCCCTACTTCACCCCTTTAAAAGTTGAATATCCAAAAATCCTTTCTTAGCGGATGCCTACGTCATAATAGCTATCTGCATACCAAATTTCAGCCCGATCCGTCCAGTAGTTTGAGCTGTGCGTTGATAGATCAGTCAGTCAGTCAGTCAGTCGGTCAGTCAGTCAGTCAGTCACCTTTTCGTTTTATATATTTAGATTTGATAAATAAAAAACTGTTTGGTAATTTTTTCGTTCAGGTCAAGCAATTTCAAAATGAAACTCTGCGCTTTCGCTATTTTGCTGGTCGTTGCTGGAGCGGTCGCCGCTCCACAGGCCGATGTTGGTAAGAAAATAACCATCTACTTAAATTTCTTTTTGGGGTTCCGTAGTCCGTACCCGAAAGGATACCAACGGGACCCTATTACTAAGCCTCCACTGTCCGTTCGGCCGTCCGTCCGTCTGTCGTGAACTGTAACAGGTGGAGAGTTGAAACTTTTACAGAATGTATATATTTCTATTGCCGCAGTAATTATAAATAATAACAATTTCAAAATGGCCACGATGACCATCTTGTACGATGGTACTTACGATGTGGTACGGAACCCTTCGTGTGTTAGTCCGACTCGCTCTTGATCGGTTTTTTCAAAGATCCTGCAGAAATTTCTCAAAATACTGTTCCAGTGGTTTACGTTGTTGGGAGAACTTAAGCACGAGCAAAATCTAGTTTATTTTTTTACTTTATTCGAATACAATAACTTGTAATAAAATTAAAAAAAAAATAGGGCTAACGCCTTAACTGCAATCTCACCTGGTGGTAGGTCTAAGATGAAAGCGGACTAACCTGAAAGGTGTATGGCAGTTTTTACTCAACCCATACCCCTTTGCTATCTAAACGGCATCGTACCGGAACGCTAAATCGGTTGGCGGCACGGCTTTGCCGGCAGGGTAGTAACTAGCCACAGCCGAAGCTGCCCACTAGACCAGACCAGAGAAACTTTAGAAATTGTAAAATTCCAAGTTTTCCCTAATGGGAATCGAACCCGGGACCTCCCGCTAATAAGACCACAGCACCACCACTGCGTCAGGTAGGTAGGTAACGCTTCAAAACGCAGCATTGGTTTTTTTTAATTTTTTTTATAAAGAATATTGGCCATGTTAAATGACTAATATTCCCCTTTCCTCTCCAATTAAGCGTCAGGCTTGTGCTAGGAGTAGGTGCGACAATAGTGCAACGGGCGGGGTTTGAACCGTCGACCTTTCGGTTTTCAGTCCACTCCCATACCGGTTGAGCTATTGAGGCTCTTTATAGGTTTAGGGTGTACCTATGTTGATGCCAGTCAAGAGTTTCTCAATTCTCACATAATATTTTTACACGATAGGTATATCTATTTTCTATTGTTTGTTTGTAGATGTAGCACAGGGCCGCATCCACGATATGTGGGTTAGGGAATGGATGAGAAGATTGAAAGAATATATCCATGCCAAAGAATTGGACCCCATGATTGTTGAGAAACGTGATTTTCACTATGTCCTCGTTCCAAGGTAATATAATATAGTTTTTGATGGTATATCTTAACAAAAATATAATATACCTAACTAGCTGATTTACGCGACTTCGTCTGCGTATAGGTTTTTAAAAAACCCCATGGGAACTCTTTTTTTTCCGGGATAAAAAGTAGCCTATGTCCCGTAGCCTTCCCCGGGATACAAGCTATCTTTGTACCAAATTTCATCAAAATCGGTTGAACGGTTGGGCCGTGAAAGGCTAGCAGACAGACATACAGACACACTTTCGCATTTATAATATTAGTATGGAAGTATGGATAATTAACAATTCGATAAAAAAAACTTAAGTCTAAATTAAAACTACTTATGAAAAAAAAATGAAATTCAATCAACAATACAGCGGCAGAAAATATTGTACATTGACCTTTAGAAAGAGATTGCGGTTTCGTAGAGCGTTGTCTCTGTTGTTGAGATTTTTAATCTTCGTAAATAAGTATTATAATACTCAATGTTTTTTGATGAAAAATCGTTGGTTTTTTTAAAAGATTGTTTCACTTATTACCACTTGGGATGCAGCTGATGTATCTGCACAAGTTGCATCCCAAACAAGCGACCTGCCCATTTTAAGGGTTCCGTAGCTGAATGGCAAAAAACGGAACCCTTATAGATTCGTCATGTCTGTCTGTCTGTCTGTCCGTCCGTATGTCACAGCCACTTTTCTCCGAAACTATAAGAGCCATACTGTTGAAACTTGGTAAGTAGATGTATTCTGTGAACCGCATTAAGATTTTTACATTTTTTATTATTATTTATTTTTATGCATCATAGTTTTTGAATTATCATGCAAAATGTCGAAAAAATACGACTACTACAGTCGTATTTTTTGTTACAACGGAACCCTCGTTGCGCGAGCCTGACTCGCACTTGGCCGTTTTTTTTAAATTGTTTCATGTATAACCACTTGTTTATAGACAAGCGGAGGCTAAAGGCACCATCAGAGACTTGAAAGTGTCTGGTGCTAGCGACTTCGATTGTGAACACCTTTCGTATAACATCCTCTTTGGCAGACTCGACTGGAACTGTGTACATCGTGGAGTCAGGGTATCTCTTGGTAAGTGTTTTTTTTTTTGTAGCTGTTGCCCGCGAGTTACAACCGCGTGCCGCGAGAACTGTCTTTTCTAGTGGGTTTTCGAAAAAAAATCTTTCATACAAACCTTGTCTTTACAATAACAAACATAACAAAAAAGTATTTAACCAATTTGGCGCAGTAGTTCGGAAGCTATGCGCGTACATAGGTACATTTCAGAGCTTCATTTTTATTTATTAGATAGATTTTATATACCTATCAAAAATGAGTTGCAGACCGCAAAATTGATGTTTTGAACTAGCTTATGCTGGCGACTTCGTCCGCGTGGACTACACAAATTTCAAACCCCTTTTTCACCCCCGTAGGGTTTGAATTTTCAAAAACTCTTTCTTAGCGGATGCCTACGTCACGATAGCTATCTGCATGCTAAATTTCAGCCCGATCCGTCCAATAGTTTGAGCTGTGCGTTGATAGATCAGTCAGTCAGTCAGTCAGTCACCTTTTCCTTTTTTATATATTTAGATAACCAGTCTAGTGCATAGTTACTTCGAGGTCGTTGGTTTCAAACTCGCACCTTCGTCCGCGTGGATTTAGGTTTTGGGTACTCTTTAATTTTCCGGGATAAGAAGTACCCTATGCTATGTCACTCTCCAGGTCTTTAACTATATCCCATAAAAAAATCACGTCGATCCCTTGGGCCGCGTGATTGGAGGACAAACCAACAAACAAACACGCTTTCGCATTTATAATAGGTATGGATAGTGATTATAGCCAGATGTGGTGTGCGATCACTTTAGTATTTTAATAGTATTTTTTTTTATATTTCAGGACACGCTGACATTGAACTTATTTATGGTGATAGATGGGGCAAAGTTGTAGGAAGCGGAAGGCAAGTGTTTAATTACATAATAATATATAAGACATGGTCAAAATTCCTCAGTGCTTGAAGAGCAAAGTCTTCGAACAGTGCATGTTGCCAGTGATGACATAATAATTATATATATAAAAAAAAATATGGATCCGAGACATGGTCGCTCAATATGGGTCTCATAAGAAAGCTCAGAGTCACTCAGCGGGTGATGGAGAGAGCTATGCTTGGAGTTTCTCTACGTGATCAAATCAGGAATGAGGAGATCCGTAGGAGAACTAGAGTAACCGACATAGCTCAACGGGTTGCGAAGCTGAAGTGGCAATGGGCAGGGCACATAGTTCGTACTACCGATAGACGTTGGGGTCCCAAGGTGCTGGAATGGCGACCTCGCACCGGAAGACGCAGCGTTGGAAGACCCCCCACTAGGTGGACGGACGACATCAGACGAGTCGCAGGGAGCCGCTGGATCCAGGCGGCGCAAGACCGTGGCGTGTGGAAGTCCCTACAAGAGGCCTATGTCCAGCAGTGGACGTCTATTGGTTGATGATGATGATGATGATGATGATGATAATGATGATGATTATGATGATGATGATGATGATGATGATTTAATACCCTACCGGCAAAGCCGTGCCGTCAAGCGATGTAACGTTTCGGTGTGATGCCGGGTAGAAACAGATCAGGGGTATGGTCTTTAATGAAACTACCTTACCTCTAGGTTAGCTCGCTACTATCTTAGACTGCATCTTCACTTACCACCAGGTGAGATCGCACTTAAGGGTTAACTTGTATAGGAATAAAAAATAATAAAAAATCATCATACTTAAAAATCACACATTTTTTTAGATTCCTATCTAAAAAACATGCAAAAACAGATATGTCTAAAACAGCCTATTTCTTGAGTTTGATTAGATAAAATTATTCAAATGGGAATCAAACTACGCTTACTTAAATCCGCTCCCAATGTTTATTGTGATGTATTTTCTGGTGAATGGACAATAATTGTCCATTCACCAGAAAATACATCACAATGAATTATTCATAAAAAAACTGTGCGTTGATAGATCAGTCAGTCACCTTTTCTTTTTACGGTTCCGTACCTCAAAAGGAAAAACGGAACCCTTATAGGATCACTTTGTTGTCTGTCTGTCTGTCTGTCTATCAAGAAACCTACAGGGTACTTCCCGTAGACCTAGAATCATGAAATTTGGCAGGTAGGTAGATCTTATAGCTGACATTTGGGGAAAAATCTGAAAACCGTGAATTTAGGGTTAGATCACACAAAAAAAAAAATGAAATTGTGGTCATGAACTAATGATTAGTATTTTCAACTTTCGAAGTGAGATAACTATATCAAGTGGGGTATCATATGAAAGGTCTTCACTTGTACATTCTAAAATCGTGCAAAATGTCGAAAAAATACGACTGTAATACGGAACCCTCATTGCGCGAGCCTGACTCGCACTTGGCCGGTTTTTTTATATATATTTAGATTTTATAAAATATATTTTATAAAATATATAAGTTTTCCTATATGTATATTTGATTGCTTCCAATCATTATTATTTACAGTTGTATGTTTATTGCAGTGCGGAGGTCAGAGACATCCGTATAAAGGGCCATGCTCTTCTTAAACACGACGTAACCGGCCGGCCCTGGATCTCCAATATCAATGCCGAGCTTGACGTTGGCAAAATTAAGGTAATAAGAATCTTCCCGCCCGTCTGTCACACTGGCGTGGTCCGTCGCGAAATGGATACCCATCCATAAATTCTAAAGAGGGGCTAATAGGGGTCTCTATCCATTGAGAAAAGCTAGTATAGGGCTCTCTCTGTTACGTAATCCTATCATCATCATGATCAACCCATCATTGGCTCACTACAGAGCACGGGTCTCCTCTCAGAATGAGAATGGTTTGGCCATAGTCTACCACGCTTGCTTGGATTGGTAGAATTTACACACCTTTGAGAACATTATGTAGAACGAGAGTGCCTGAGAAGGCATGCAGGTTTCATCACGATGTTTTCCTTCACCGTTTTAAAACAAGTGATATTTAATTACTTAAAACGCACATAACTCCGAAAATTTAAAGGTGTGTGCCCGGGATCGAACCCCTGACCTCCGATTAGAAGGCGGACGTCCTAACCACTAGGCTATCACAGCTACGTAATCCTATACAAATTTCAAATCCTGTAAAAATTAAATAGATAGGTTGCCTGGAAGAGATCCCTTTAGCGATATCTTCTTATAGGGCCGCCTTTGCATACTACGGCTATTAGATTAAGATCCTTGTATGTTTTTACTATGTTTATTTGTGTTGTTGTTGTGTGCAAATAAATAAATAATAAATATATAGATCTTATGAACTTCTCTCCATGGATCACTATGAAAGAGCTCCATTCGCTCATTCTAAAATATATATAGGCACTTTTCGGTACGTAACGAAATAACACTCCAGCAATTTCAACACAACAATAGGTAATAGAAATTTCTAGACACTGGACAGTTTCATACTGCTAAGTGCTAACGAGGTTATTAATTAAATGCACACTAACAAAAAGTAGGTGTTTTCTGGTACACATGATACTTATTGTTAAAAAGGGAATGCGTTTTTTTTTAAATAAACAAAGCCTGATAGAAGACAAGCATGCGCGGTAGAAATATAATATTTTGGCCTGAATAAAAATTAGTGTGTACGTTTTCATAAGTTTAACACAATTTTTAAGTTGGTTAAATAAAATGAGACTTACCTATATTATTTGTCAATAATTTCAATCCATACATGACAGAAGGGCTGGCTCATTTTTTGCGCAACGGATCAGCCTGGCTGTCCAGCGCGGAAATGCAGCTAGTATTCTTGGCACTATTCAACACGAGCATGATTTATATAGTAATTAGATAAGGCTAGCTTTAAGTTTTATTGTAATAAAAAAAAATCCATACTAATATTATAAATGCGAAAGTGTGTCTGTCTATCTGTCTGCTAGCTTTTCACGGCCCAGCCGATTTCGATGAAATTTGGTACAGAGATAGCTTGCATCCCTGGGAAGGACATAGGCTTCTTTTGATCCCGGATAATCAAAGAGCTCCCACAGGATTTTTAAAAACTTAAATCCACGCGAACGAAGTCGCGGGCATCATCTAGTTATTATATATCTCTACAAGCTGCTTTCTTGGATTCAAATTGTTTCCTCGCAAAATAGAGAAAAGAAGTTTCATTACATTTTGTCATTTCTTTTTAGTCTGACGTGAGAATTGTTGGAGACCGGGACTATTCCGAAGATGTCAACGATTTCGTGAACCACAGAATTCCAGAATTAATGGAAATATACAAGGTAAGAAATTTATCCCCACATATTAATACTAAAGCTTTTACTGAATTAACTAACTAATCCATACCGGTTTCGCTTGAGTGGGATTTTTGGAAATCAGTGAGAAGGTTCAAAATTCGAAAACATGTTTTATTTATTTATTCAGATACAAGTTAGCCCTTGACTGTAATATCACCTGGTGTTAAATGGTGATGCAGTCTAAGGTGGAAGCGGGCTAACCTGGAAGGGGTATGGAAGTTTTTACTAAATACCCCTTTGTTTTCCACACGGCATTATACCGAAACGCTAAATCGCTTGGCGGTGCGACTTTGCTGGTAGGGTGGTAAAAAACCGCCCACCAAACCAGAACAAATAAAATTTTAAAATAGTAAAAAATCCAAATTTCTTCTGCCGGAAATCGAACCCGTAACCTCCGCCTAATAAGATTACAGCGCTCACCACTAAGATAAGTCGTCAAAAAAGGTACTTCTTAATTTTTACTAATAAATAATAATTAGGTAGTGTCCTCGACTTCTCGATAAACGTCTCGAAAAAACAAGCCATTTTATGACCGAGTTTCACTCTGCTTCGATTGCGAGCAAATGAAAATTCGAGCAATTTTGTAATGACGTTGTACAGGTCGGGAGACCAACCTCATCATGTGCAAAATGTTACTGGCACTATAGGAATTATATACCTACCTATATTTTTTAGTGGCATGCATTGTGTTATCTGATAGATTCTTGTTAACCTATAAACACTTTATGCACAAGAGCATGAAAAGCACTTTTAGTCCGCTAACAGCCAGAGGAAGAAGAACTTTACGAGTAAGAAATGAAAAAGATATTTTTTGTACTTAAGGCCCAAGACACGGGTCTGCCTGCGAAATTCAAATTTAATTTGGTATTTCGCAATAATGAGTTAGCTACTCGTGAGCTACTCACAAATTAGTCATTATTTTGACTAATTTCTTAAACCCGACACTTTCAAGTAAAGATTTTTATATAAGCCTGTGAAGATGATACTGCTAGGGGCTCAATTTGAATGCCATAAGCCTACTTTATAGTATAGGTAAGTTTACAAATTGCAAAAAACCAAATTAAATTTGAATTTCGTGGGCAGACCGTATCTTCCACCTTAACGGTTTTTTAGATAAAAATACGGCAGAATTTTGTCGTCACAGCATCCCATCCGCACGCCGGCGACACTTCCTCTAACAAGCCCCTCAAAATAGAAAGCTAATATTATTATTATAGCTACCTAACAAAACTTTTTTTTCCAGATTGAAATTAACACCATTGTTGGAGAAGTCATCAAAATCGTAGTAGAAAGGTTACAGAACAGGGATTGAATTATTATCATCAACAATAGAAGATGGCATTTTAGAAACAAGTCTGCGTTATACAAATGGGAATAAATATCTAATATGCAGTTGTGCTACTCTTTTCATTTCAATTTGTTCTTAATCTTTATTATTGTTTTGTGCTTAATTTATTTTGTTTAATTTATTTGACAAATAAACTGCTAAACTGAATTATTTAAATTATAATTTATGTTTTATTTAATCACAAGCAATTTTTCACGAACTCGTACTGATTAATAATCTAAATATTTAAAAGGAAAAGGTGACAGACTGACTGACTGATCTATCAACGCACAACTCAAACTATTGGACGGATCGGGCTGAAATTTGGCATGCAGATAGGTATTATGATGTATGTAGGCATCCTCTAAGAAAGGATTTTTGAAAATTCCACCCCTAAGGAGGTAAAATAGGGGTTTGAATTTTGTGTAGTCCACGCGGACGAAGTCGCGAGCATAAGTCTGTTTATATAAGACTAGTTTATGCTCGCGACTTCATCCGCGTGGACTATGTCACGCCTATTTCACCCCTTTAGGGGTTGCATTTTCAAAAATCCTTTCTTAGCGGTTGCCTACGTCATAATAGCTATCAAAGTCAAAGTCAAATGATTTATTCAAAATAGGTAATAAATTACTCTATTCGATTGTCAGTTGTTGGATTTGTAAGATATAGTGGTGATAATTATTACGCAAACTTAAAAACTAAAGCAACGAGGGTTCCAAACGCGCCAAGGTCTGAGAAGAGTCCACAACAAACTCATATCTGCAATCTGCATGCTAAATTTCAGCCCGATCCGTCTAGTTGTTTGAGCTGTGCGTTGATAGATCATCTAGTACTAAGATAGAAGCGGGCTAACCTATAAGGGGTATGGCCGTTTTTATTAAACCCATATAATATTATAAATGCGAAAGTGTGTCTGTCCGTCTGTCTGTCTTTCTGTCTGCCTGCTAGCATCTGACAGTCCATCCGTTCAACCAATTTTAATAAAATTTGGTACAGAGATAGGTTGCATCCCGGGGAAGGACATAAGGACTTTTTATACCAAAAAATCGAAGAGTTTCCATGGGATTTTTGAAAACCTAAATGCACGCTGACGAAGTCACGGGCATCATCAGCTAGTTGATTATAAAGAAGATATTATCGGAGACTTGATAGTGATTATGTACTTTTTTTTAATATGAAAATATTACAATAAAAGAACTGTAAGCTAGCTTATCTAATTACTATATAAATCATGCCCGCGTGGAATGGTGCCAAGAATACTGGCTGCATTTCCGCGCTGGACAGCCAGGCTGATCCGTTGCGCAAAAAATGAGCCAGCCCTTCTGTCACCCGATGAGGCTATTAATCGCGGTGAAATTTCTCGTAAAAAAATTTTTGCACTAAGACTCCATGGCCCCAGGGTCTCCACGGCAAACGGAACAAAATGTAACTTACAAATAATGTTTTAAAATACCTAATATTTAGACTAAAACTGCAACTTGACGAAATAATAATACTATGCAAGCAGGAACTATAATAATTATATACCTACCTAATACGATAATTTTAATCTTTAGAAACTTTCATATAATCGATAAGCTGACTATATTTATGTTTTTGAAAATGCCGTAACAACTGGGATAAAATGTAAAAATATCCCATGTCCGTATTCTGGATGCAAGCTGTGTGTGAAATTTCGTCAAGTTTAAAACGACCTCTCTGTGTGCGTCGTGGTCTAATAAGAGCGAAGTCCCGGGTTCGATTCCTGGCTGGTAAACGAAAGAGAGATTATATTAGCCATGTTACCGGGGTGCACCGACCCGAATACTGCTCTTCCCCTCGGATGCCCGATGCATTCAAAAGGGACCAGCAGAACCCAGGCACACTGGGAGGTTACCTGGCTGGCACCCCGAGGTACGGAACCCTAACAAAACGACTTTGACATACTTTCTGTTGACATAGGTAATGAGCTTGTTTTGGACAATTATTAATCATGATGCATAATACTTTACATTACTTACCTAATTTGATCAATCAAATAGTAATCTCAAAATTACGATAATATGGTACACATGTAATCATTTGGGAATATCTCTCCATCGGATTAAAGGATGTAATCGTGTGTTTCGTTTGCTATAAATATGGGTTACAATTATTGCAAGACCATTTCATAAAGAGGAAAGGTAAGCATAACTTCTTAATCAGTTATTTTACCTGAATTATTACAATATTTATCTTCTATCGAAAATGTAGTAGTATTTCACGACTACCAAGAACGCAAGAACCACTATGCAAGAACCATTAAATATTTTAGGTTTGCAATTTGTTGCAGTATGAATACGAACCTATAGTACGCGACAGGTTGAGATAGCAATCGGGGCATGAGGCGAGGGGATGCCCCGCACGCCCACACGTCAAAACTATAAAATAGTTCTTGGGTTTAGGTTTTTTTAAACCCAAATGCGACAATGCAAAAGTACATATCGTTTTATACAACTGTATATTTAGGTCTGTTATATTTTTATAATTTTAATTTCAATTTATTTCCGATGTTTTTTTTTTAGTTGAAGGACTTTCACAATGAAATTCGCTGTGTTCGCTTGCTTACTGGTCGTCGCAGGCGTTTCCGCCTTACCTCAGGATGTCGGTAAGTAGTTCACATTACGATCGACCTAGAGAGCGTGTTATTACCTACATAGTATTGGACTAAGAGCCCATGAAGGCCAGACCTTCGTTATTTTATAAAAGCTGAAAGTTTCTGTGTGCATTGTCCCCAACACAAGGAGGAACGATCAGCGACTATGAAGTTTGGATCGTGGTGGCTTTGGCAGGTACCTAACAAAGACGTATAAAATCTTTCGTCGAAGTATAAAGTCTAATTTTTTAATATTTTCTACGGAATAGTACTTATTAGAAATCACGTCATACATTACCAGATACTTAGTATCGTGGCAACCCTCTGCCAGACACCCTTCAACTTTAACAATAACATTAAACTTTAAGGGTATCTAGCAGAGGGTTGCCACGATATTATCTTTAGTGTCTGGCAATGTCAACGTCGTCAGACGCAAGCCTATTTTGCAAAAACAACCTCTATGACACATTTCACCGCCTGAAAAAAGATCCGACCGACAGACACTTCTTACCTACTTAATACTTAGTATATTTATAGCTTTTAATTAAGGAAAACCAATGAAACATCATTTCGTACCTACTTAATTGATAAGAATCATCTAAAACAATTAATAATAGGTACTAAATTTTATGATGTTACAGCTACAGGTACACAAAATAATGTAGATAGAGTATAATTATAAATTGATAAAAATTGATAAATATTTAATTAATTATTTGAATGTTGATAACTCACGATTAAGTAGGTACGTAATACGAAACGTTGATTTGCATATACTTACAGGGCGACAAGGCTATCTTGGCGCGTGGCGAAAATCCGAACTAACGTTGCCGTCAAGTGTCCCATTTGCTCTTATTTGAATAGTCGCCTTTGTTCTCCAACAGCGCCCCCCTGTCAATGTCATTCAAGTGCCAAGAGAGCCTTGTCGCGCTGTAAAACATTATCCATCTCACTTTTGAGTATGTTCCGTCCGTAAATGTACATTGGAACAGCATTCACTTGAATTCTACTTAGAGCGACTATAAAGAGCGTGAGCATATTGAGCACTCTTAAGACACATTACGCACGGTCAACTAGTCGCCCGGCAACTCAGTCGACGGCAACCGTTAGAATCTGTGATTTATATGGAACTCGAACTGCTTGCGCATAGACACGGCAACTTCCAAATAAATTACAGATTCTCGCAAAGTCCCGCAAATTGCTAAAGCACGTGGCCGCCATTTTAGCGAGTAGTGACGTCACACTAGACCGAAGTGTCGAGCAAACAGTACCGTTGACAAAACTGTCGGTAGAGTACGTATTTTGGGTTGTGAATAATTGCAAATTCACACATTTTGTTTCGTTTTTATTTGTTACTAGCGACCCGCCCCGGCTTCGCATGGGTGCAATGTAGATACTAATGTGGTATCTCCAGCAAATTGGCAGCGCACGTGGGTAACCTGTTTGCTTTACACTTGATATTGTGTGAGAAAGGCTCACCTTCGGTTTCGCGAGAAAATCAAGCTCGCGAAAAGGGTTTAGGAAATGTATTTTTGAGAAAAAACTACTGAGTTTATTTTTGCAAAGTATAATTATTTCACCTAATGAATAAATGAACTATGTTTAAACTAACTAACTTTAAAATCAATTTTTTTTTCAATGTTTTAAATATCAATAAACCTAGATAATGACGAGATAAATCGATATAATACTTAGTTTTGAGCGTACAGTATCAAATAATGTAGTAATTACCCTACTACGTTTGTATGAAGAAAGCACCACCGTCCTGAGCCCACCTAAGGAAACCTTACTGAATTGCTGTAAAAAGCTGTCGTGGGTGACGTCTGAGACTGGGGGCACACGATGCGTTGCGGCGCCGCACCGCAAAGATTTCACCGTATCAGCGGGCACACGAGCGGTGCGGCGCCGCAACGCGGTTATGTCGCAGCGGCGCCGTAGAAAAAAAATCGAAATGAGCGAGCGTGTGTCCTTCCTTGTGAGTTGTGACGCATAAACAACTGAGCAGTGCCGCTCCGACGATGTCGCAACGCATTCACCCCTTCCCGCCTCGTCTCGGTGGATGCGGCGCCGGAGCGCATCGTGTGACATGCCACAGTACCCGTAGTACAAGATTTTACGTCTCACCAAACGAAACCAAATTCGAGAGTCGAAATACTTCCGCGTTACAGTAAAATGGACCTAAACAGCCTTGAATTGAAGTCAAATTTTCAATGCCACTGATTTTAATTTCGCAATGTTTCCGCTTGGAGCGCTGGCTGTAGAAGTGTAGACAAACTTGAGCTTTAAAACAAGGCGTTTAAGATCCAGTTTACTGTAACGCGGAAGTATTTCGACTCTCGAATTTGTTTTGGTTTGGTGAGACGTAAAATCTTGTACCTACTACGGGTACTGATATTTCTATGTAAGACGACGTAACGACACCGCTCCGGCGCCGCAACGCATCGTGTGCCCCTGCTCTAAAGGTGTACAATCTTTCGTTTTACAGCTCCATCACAAGAGCGTCTGGTGGACAAATGGCTCGTGGATCGCTTGTCGATTTTTCGCGACTTTATCATAAACAATGGCTTAGAACCCTTTATCATTGAACATTGGGATTTGGACTATGTCCTTATTGACGGGTAAGAGGCGTTTTAAAATATTAGTAAGGTAATAAAATATTGGTATGGTAGGTAACTAACATCCATACTAATCAGTACCCATATTATAAATGTGAAAGTGAGTTTGTTTTTTGGTTTATTGGTTTGTTGGTTCGCCCTTCAATCACGTCGCAACGGATCGACAAGATTTTTTGCACGGAAATATTTTCAAGATCTGGAGCGTGACATAGCCTACTTTTTATCCCGGGAAATCAAAGATTCCCACGGGATTTTTAAAAACCTAAATCCACGCGGACGAAGTAGCGGGCATCATCTATGACATAAACCACAACAATGATTGTATTGCCTTATAGGTTTATACAGCCTCTGAGGCAGCAAAAAAGTCTCCATTTAGAGTTTATTCATCATCATCATCATCATGATCAACTCATCACTGGCCCACTACTAAGCAAGGGTCTCCTCTCAGAATGAAGATGCTTCTGAAAAAGGCATATTGCACAATCAAACAGACACACTTTTGCATAATATAATATTAGGTTTTAACTATTTTTAGGGTTTCGTACCTCAAAAGAAAAAAAAAGAACCCTTATGATCACTTTGTTGGGTACTTCCCGTTGACCTAGAATCTTGAAATTTGGCAGGTAGGTAAGACTTATAGCACCCGTAAGGGGAAAAATCCGAAAACCATAAATTTGTGGTTATATCACAAAAAACCGGCCAAGTACGAGTAATGAGGGTTCCGTACTACAGTCGTATTTTTTCGACATTTTGCACGATAATTCAAAAACTATGAAGCATAAAAATAAATAAAAATCTGTTTTAGCTGATGCGTGAGTCTAACTCGCACTGGACCGTTTTTTTTTCTCTGAATGTGCACAGTGATAATGTTTATTCTATCTTTCATTCTAGGCTAGTAGAACTTCTAGGAGAACTCGTAGATGTTAAATTGGAAGGTCTCAGCGGCATTTATTGGAACTTCGTACACTACAACATACTTTTAGGCAGACTTGACTGGGATCTTGTTATGCCACGAATTAGTTTGTCCGTTGGTAAGTGAATGTTCATTCTTTCATTCGTTTCATCTCGATACTATTTTATTACTACTGTGTATTGAAGATCTATTACTTTTTTCTTTAAGGTAAATTCGAAGCTGAAGGTCTATACGGAGACAGAGGAGGGAAGGTTACATTATCTGGCCGGTAACTATTTCAATCACATACACATTTTTTAGGGTTCCGTACCTTAAAAGCCTCAATAGCTCAACCGGTAAAGGAGTGGACTGAAAACCGAAAGGTCGACGGTTCAAACCCCGCCCGTTGCACTATTGTCGTACCTACTCCTAGCACAAGCCTGACGCTTAGTTGGAGAGGAAAGGGGAATATTAATCATTTAATATGGCTAATATTCTTTTAAAAAAAAATAAAAAAAAAATAAAAAAACTTCTATCCCCTATTTAGGGGTTGAAATTCCAAATTTTGTTGGTTTGTTGGTTTATTGGTTTGTTGGTTTGTCCTTAATCACGTCGCAACGGTGCAAGGGATTGACATGATTTTTGCATGGGTATAGATAAAGACCTGTAGAGTGGCATATGCTACTTTTTATCCCGGAAAATCAAACAGTTCCCACCGGATTTTTAAAACCTAATTCCACGCGGACGAGTCGCGGGCAACAGCTGGTAACAAATAAATATTAAAATTACAAATCAAAAAATATCATCGTAACGAGGCAGGGTGCCCAGAACGCTGGCTGCGTTACCTCGTTGAATGGCCAGACTAATATGCTAATCGAGATAGCTGCCAGCCCTCCGGTCCCCCGTGGATTCCGCGAAACGGGATGACAGGTCCTTAAAAAAAGATCTAGCACTATCAAGGTGCCTATCTATGTTATAAACGAAACTAATTACTGGTAATTTCATGTTTTATTAACTCCATTGGCTTAGGCTGTGCGTTGATGATCAGTCTGTCAGTCAGGGCAAGTCTTTTTATATGAATAGAGATGTAAATTTCACCCGAGCAAAGCCAGGCGAATCAGCCAATATGCTGTACATTTTTGTATATGAAACTACTAGCTTATTCCCGCAATTTCGTCTGCGTGGATAACACAAATTTCAAACTCCTATTTTACCCCCTTAGGGGTTGTAGTTTCAAAAATCCTGTCTTAACGGGTGTCTGCGTCATAATAGCTATCTGCATACCAAATTTCAGCCCGATCCGTCCAGTAGTTTGAGCTGTGCGTTGATAGATCAGTCAGTCAGTCACCTTTTCCTTTTTTATAATATACTTACTAGCTTATGCTCGCGACTTCATCCGCGTGGACTACATAAATTTCAAACCCCCATTTAACCCACTTAGGGGTAGATTTTCGAAAATCCCTTTCTTAGTGGGTTTCTACTCTTTACCTACACACCCTCCAAATTTCATGTCTCTAAGACCAGCGGTTTAGGCTGTGCGTCAGTCAGTCAGGACTTTGAATTTTATGTATACAGATAGATGAGTATTTTTTTTATTGCAGTCTGGTCATCGAAAATATTCGCATTAAGGGCAATGCCCTTCTGCGTTTGGACCCTGGACCGGTTGTGACTATCTATAACATCAACGCCGACTCTAGCATTGCCAATATTGAGGTACATTATACAAGTACATTTTTTTTTTCACCTGATGGTAAGTGGTGATGCAGTCTAAGATTATAGCGGGCTAACCTGGAAGGGGTATAACAGTTTTTATTAAACCCATACCCCTTTGGTTTTTACACGGCATCGTACCGGAATGCTAAATCGCTTGGCGGCACGGCTTTGTCGGTAGGGTGGTAACTTGTCACGGCCGAAGCCTCCCACCAGACCAGAAATTTAGAAATTATAAAATTCCAAATCCCTACCAGGAATCGAACCCGGGACCTCCCACTAATAAGACCACAGCGCTCACCACTGCGCCAGGGAAGTCATCAGATAAAGTCACTTAATTATGGCCCCTATAAAGCTGTGATAGCCTAGCGGTTAGGACGTCCGTCTTCTAATCGGAGGTCGGCGGTTCGATCCCGGGCACGCACCTCTTTTCGTAGTTATGTGCGTTTTTAGTAATCAAACGAAAAACATCGTGAGGAAACCTAGTGACCCGGCGATGGGTTGATCATGGTGATAATTTATGGCCTCTACAGCGTCACTTGCTGGAGTGGCGAGCGCGAAGCTTCGCCTGGGGGTGAGCCCATAGAAGACATAAATGAGAGGTCGGGGGGGGGGGGGGGGGGGGGGGATCACTGCTTGGGATGACGTAGGGATGGGTAGATGGATTGGACATGGTTAGTCCGTACGTCCGTAAGACCTACATACCTGCCAAATTTCATGATTCTACGTCAACGGGAAGTACCCTGTAGGTTTCTTGACAGACCGACAGACAGACAGAGAACAGAGAACAAAGTGATCCTAGTAAGTGTGGTAATTACAATATTTACATTTTCCAGGCTGATGTTAAAGCTACTTGGCAATGCCGGGACTGTGAAGAATCCGATGACGTCTCTGACAAACTCAACACATTCCTGAACGAGACACTTCTTCAGATCCTCGAGAGATTCAAGGTAAAGTCCACCAAAATTCAAATCAATTATTAAAATAGGGTACTATTTTACACTTTTTAGGGTTCCGTAGCCAAATGGCAAAAAACGGAACCCTTATAGACTCGTCATGTCTGTCTGTCTGTCTGTCCGTCCGTATGTCACAGCCACTTTTTTCCGAAACTATAAGAACTATACTGTTGGTAAACTTGGTAAGTAGACGTATTGTGTGAACCGCCGTGTGTGTGAATTCACACAAAAACAGAAAAAATGTGTGTACATCATCCCAATTGGCACTGGCCATAATTTTTTGAAAAAAATAGCATTTTCCAAATGTGAGATTTTTTTAGTTTCGTTACAAGGCAAACCCTCACGGCGATTACGCACTGCACTTTCGTCATCCGAGTTTTATACGTCATCCGTAAGAATATCAGCGATTATCTACAACATATCTACAACATAATAATATGTCATAAGCTCCCATACAAAACATAAAGGAAGGTATTTTCATGGACTTAGATCGGATGAGTGCGTAACCGCCGTTATGCTTGAATAACAGCTACTGGGCTCTAGCGCGACACAGTATACAACTAGCGCTATTTATTGGTATCGCTTAGGAACTAATAATAATAGGTTGAGTTGTAACAGTTTTATTTTTGTTCTAGAAAGAAATAGACACCATAGTCGCTGAAGCCATCCGATATCTGGTGAACTATGTGTGGCAATGAACAGGTTCAAAGCCGAACATTCAAATCAATATAAATCAGATCGATATTTTGATTTTCGTTTTTACTACGAGATGAATACTGTTGTACTGTAGGTACTGATTTCAATAAAATTATTTAATTGAATGTTATTTTTTTAATTTGTAAAACTTTCCTTATCCTGATATATATAATTAACTACTTTATGCCCGCCACTTCGTCCGCGTAGACTAGACTTTCAGTCTCCCCTATATTACCCCCTTATGGGTTGAATATTTAAAAAATCCTTTCTTAGCGGATGTCTACACTCTACGTTATAATAGCCATGCCAAATTTCAGCCCGATCCGTCCAGTAGTTTGAGCTGTGCGTTGCAGTCAGTCAGTCAATCAATCAGTCATCTTTTCCTTTTATATAAATATTTAGATTAACTGACCCGCATCGGTTTCTCAGGTGGAATTGCTGAAAATCCTTTCTTAGTATAAGTCTTTGTCGACCTCTCTTAGATTTCAGATTATATTTTCTTTGCAGATTTTTTTATAATGACAGTTACCTTGCGTAGTGGTGGGCGCTTTGGTCTTATAAAAGAACGCTCGTGGGTTCGATTCCCGGTAGGGGCAATTTGTGAATTTCTAATTTATTTCTGGTCTGGTCTGGCAAATCCATGCCGCTGAGATTCAGCGTTCAGCGGTATGGCTTTCATAAAACTTCCATACGTCTTCCAAGTTAGCTCATTTCCATTTTAGTCTGCGAAACTTACCACCAGATGAGATCGCAGTCAAGGGCTAACTTGTATCGAAATGAAAAAAGTGTACGTCATAGAGTAAAACTACATGCAAAATTTCAAGTTTGTAGACCCAAAGATGGTGTGCCGTGGTAGGTGAAGGTTAGTAGCGTAGACTGATTAAAAAATCGGCCAAGTGCGAGTCAGACTCGCGCAATGAGGGTTCCGTACTACAGTCGTATTTTTTCGACATTTTGCAGGATAATTCAACTGTGATACATAAAAATAAATAAAAACCTGTTTTAGAATGCACAGGTGAAGACCTTTCATATGATACCCCACTTGATATAGTCACTCACTTGGAAAGTTGAAAATACTAATTATTAGTTCATGACCACAATTTAATTTTTTTTTGTGTGATCTAACCCTAAATTCGCGGTTTTCAGATTTTTCCCCTAATGCCAGCTATAAGACCCACCTTCCGGCCAAATTTCATGATTCTACGTCAACGGGAAGTACCCTGCAGGTTTCTTGACAGACCGACAGACCGACAGGCAGACAGACAGACAACAAAGTGATCCTATAAGGGTTCCGTTTTTCCTTTTGAGGTACGGAACCCTAAAAAGCCAGACTAAAGTACTGAGTAGCCGCGTGTGACATAGCGATAGCACGACGTAACGATTAATAACACGACAATTACCATTGTTTAGTAGTCAATATTAATTGTATAAACCGCTCAACAATATTTGTATTTGACGTTTTTTATGTGAAAACAAGTAAATAACTAATGAGAAATACAATGACGCCACGAATTTTCAAAGTTTGTTTTGCAACTAAAGTTGTTGCCTTGAAAACAAATCGGTTTCACGATAAGGGACAAAAAATAGGTTAGCTGCGTCTCTGTTTATCTCATTAGTCACTTTATCTGTGCTCTTTTTTTAGTGTGAATGAGAAAGCAAACGTGCCTTTCTATAGATTTTTTACTCAGTCTACGTCAGGTTAGTAGTCGGGTAAAAAACAAAGGATTTCTTCCTTTGTCATTTGCTAGCAATCTAATATGATAAAAGTTCTATAACTTGCCATGCGACCCTGCAATCAGAAGATTATCCTATTTGTATTTATGATATAAATGTTTATCATAATAATTATCACCACCCTTTATTTAACCCTAGATTTAATTTTTCATTGTGTCCATGCACTATAAATACAGAATGCAATTTGATTAATGCATTACTGCAAAAAGAAATACGGTAAGTGCTACCTTAATATTAAATAGGAACATAATTTTCTACAAAATATTTCAAAAATATTTAAAAAAAAATATGTTTATTTTTCATGTTAAGTGTGTAGTAAGTAGTGACTAATAATAAGAATCTAAATATATAAAGGTGACTGACTGACTGACTGTTTGACTGATCTACCCTAACTTATCCTATCCTATTATTTCAGTTTGAAGAGATTCAAAATGAAGTCTGCCGTAGTATCCTGTTTATTGGTTATTATCGCTAGTGTTTCCGCACTTCCCCAGTCAGATGTCGGTGCGTATATTATATAGTTTAAATTAATATCTAGTATTCAATATATATGTAGATTCATAGATTGATGAACAGTTGTCTTATAGAACAGCCAACAGTGTGCGAACATAGAGTTAATAGGCATCTTCTAGACAACCATCATTATTGCTCCGTTTTTCAGACATGATTAACGACAAGCGCAAGCCTATTCCACGATAAAAAAAATTAGTACCTACTAAATATATAAAAGGAAAACTGGAGGACTGACTAATCTATTAACGCACAGCTCAAACTTCCGAATGGATCGGGCTGTTTGGCATGTAATAGATGACTATTACGACGTAGACATCCGCTAAGAAAGGGTTTTTCAAAATTTAACGCTTAAGGGGGTAAAATAGGGGTTTAAATTTTTTGTAGTCCACGTGGATGAAGTTGCGGGCATAAGCTAATGCTAATCTAAATATATAAAAGGAGAAGGTGACTGACTGACTGACTGACTGATCTATCAACGCACAGCTCAAACTACTGGACGGATCGGGCTGAAATTTGGCATGCAGATAGCTATTATGACGTAGGCATCCGCTAAGAATGGATTTTTAAAAAATTAACCCCTAAGGGGGTGAAATAGGGATTTTTTTGTAGTCCATGCGGACGAAGTCGCGGGCATAAGCTAGTGATAATAATATATCAAACCAGCAAAAGTTTTTTATTTAATTTATTTATTTATAAAATGTAGGTACATAAACCTAATACAATTTTATTTTTTTAGCTCCTACTCAAGATCGTTTTGTAGAAGTGTTGATCAAATATAAGATAGATCAACTTAAATGTTGGATAAGAGAAAGAGGACTGGACCCATTGTATATTAAAAAACATGATTTCGAATATGTTATTAATGATGGGTATGATGACTATTTTTTATTATATTATTTAATAAAATTTCTATAATTTACAAGTAAATTACTAATTAGCCATAATTTTAGTAATTAATAATTAGTAATCGAATGGTTAGATTATAATCTCTCTGAGTAGGTACCAGGAATATATTATGAAGAAAAATGTGACATTCTAAAACAGATTTTTATTTACTTATAGGCATAGGTATGTACCTAATAGTTTTTGATTTATCATGCAAAATATCGAAAAAATACGATTGTAGCACGGATTGCAATTGGCCGGTTTTTTCTTTTTAAAATGGTCTGGTTTTGTTTTTAACATGAGTCTTTGATTTACTCACATGGTCGCAGCTGAAAATCAGCGCCCTGCATCTTATGTGTGTTAACGCATAATATGATGCAAGACATTATGCTGAGCTGTACACCCATTTGGGGTAGTGTCACAGATGAAAATGTTACATTTGTGCTTTGTTTTTGTCTGTGACACCAACAACAAATAAATGCATTTTCTTTCTTTCTTTCTTTCTTTCTTTCTTTCTTTCTTTCTTTCTTTCTTTCTTTCTTTCTTTCTTACTTTTCTCTTGTTTGTAGGTTGGCTAAATTCGAAGGAACTATCGAATCTTTGAAATTCTCTGGCGCTAGCAACATTGTTGTCAAACATGTTCACTACAACATTTTCTTTGGAAGACTCGAACTTCATATTTGCTTGCCAGAACTCAGTCTGTCCGTTGGTAAGTAATGTAAATATATAAAAGGAAAAAGTGACTGACTGACTGACTGATCTATCAACGCACAGCTCAAACTAGTGGACGGATCGGAATGAAATTTGGCATGCAGATTGGTACTATGACTTAGGCATCCGCTAAGAAAGGATTTTTGAAAATTCAACCCCTAAGGGGGTGAAATAGGGGTTTGAAGTTTGTGTAGTCCACGCGTACTTCGTTCGCGTGGATTTAGGTTTTTTTAAATCCCGTAGGAACTCTTTATTTTCCGGGATAAAAAGTAGCCTATGTCCTCCCCCGGGATGCAAGCTATCTCTGTACTAATTTCATTAAAATCAGTTGAATGGATGGGCCGTGAAACTATTTCAATGCGCTACCATTACATAGGCGTATTAAAAATTTAACCTTATTGAATTGCGTTAAAAAACGCATTAGCATGATGATTGCTTTTTTCACTTCAAAAATGTTTTTCGTTGCAGAAAAACACGTTGTACGAGGAGTCATTGGAGATACGAGTAGAGGGGGTGAACTCATAGTAGCGGGCAGGTACTGAAGCTTTCTTCATTCATAGATTTTGCTATGAGCCATTTTCGTTTACTGCATAAACTGGTTTTCAATTACCTAGATGTACCTACCTAGTATAGTGATAAGTAATTTTCTCTTGTAACTATACAGAGAGTCATATTCGCCACGCAAATAATCTCTAAGATTAAAAAAAATCTGACGAGGTATTGAGAGATGAGGGACTTTTGTCCTCAACGGACAGTAGTTCTTTGCCTGCGTGACGCTCTTTTATTATTCCTATAACAAAAGAGCGTCACCCCTAATAACCAACACGTGACAGTACCTACTTGGTTCCTACCAAGCACTGTCACGCTAATCAGTATTAATTATTGTTACATAAGTTTTAACAACTTCATTTTGTTATATTACAACCTCAAAGCCTGTGATATCTGTATCAGAGGTGACACTCTTCTGTGATTGGAACTATTAACTGTCGCGCTAATCAGTATTAATTGTTATATTACAGCTTTAACAACTTCATTTGTTATATTACAGCGTCAAAATCTGTCATATAGCTACGTTAGAGGTGACGCTCTTCTGTTATTGGAACCAGGCACTGTCACACTAATGAGTATTAATTGTTATATTACAGCTTTAACAATTTCATTTGTTATATTACAGCGTCAAAGTCTGTGATATCTGCTTGAGAGGTGACGCTCTTCTGTTACTGGAACTGGGATCTGTCACCATTATCAACATTAATGTGATGTTCAGCGTGGGAAGCATTGAAGTAATAATCTTTTAATTTATTTACTTCATTTTTATGGTTCCGTACCCGTAGGGTGCCAATGGGACCCTATTACTAAGCGTCCGACCGTTTGTCTATCAGCGGGCTGTATCTCGTAAACCGTAATATGTAGAGAAATGATTTTTTTACAGAATGTGTATTTCTATTGCCGCTATAACAACAAATAACAAAATTTCAAAAAGGGCCGCCTTAAAAATTATAAAAACTTGCTGATGCCCGCGACTTCGTACGCGTGGATTTAGGTTTTTTAAAAATCCCCCAACATCCTGTGTCACTCTCCAGGTCTATAACTACCCGTGTAAAAAATCACGTCGACCCGTTGCTCCGTTACGACGTGATTGAAGGACAAACAAACAAAAAAACAAACACACTTTCGCATTTATGATAATATGGGTACCTACTGATTAAAAAGTGTTGTTCCTTGTACGGTGGCACGGAACCCTTCGTATGCGAGTCAGACTCGCACTTGACCGATTTCTTTGTAGCTTTTACCCATGAATTCGTCCACGTAGATATAGATTTTTAAAAATACTGTAAGCACCGAAATGGGAATCTACACCAACGAAGTTATGACAACGGCTTAAATCTTCGCTTGCGAAAAATCCGGTCTTTTTCCTTTTCTCTAGATTACATTTAAGTATACATTACTAGCTTATGCTCGCGACTTCGCGCGGACTACATAAATTTCAAACCCCCATTTAACCCAGTTAGGGGAGGAATTTCGAAAAATCCTTTCTTAGTGAATATCTACACTTAACAATGAACACACCCTCCAAATTTCAAATCTCTAGGACCAGCAGTTTAGGCTGTGTGTTGATAAATAAGTCAGTCAGTCAGCCAGTCAGGACTTTGAATTTTATACATACCTACAGATAAAAGGAACCCAAACAAGGACGCCCAAGGGGATAGGCCTGGGCGTCGATGAGTCAGTCAGTAAATGAATCGGGACGTTTTTTATATGTTTTAATGATTTCAGTCAAACTTGAGAGTGGTATGGAAAAGCCTGGGATGTCTGAAACCCCGTGATCTCTCAGAGCGCGTGAACAACTTTTTTAACTGGAAGATTCCTCTTTTCTTGGACAAATACGATGTGAGTGTATGAGTATCCACTTTTATATTTAACTAGCTTATTTCCGCGAATTCGGCCACGTGGACTACACAAACTTCAAATCCCTACTTTACTCCCTTAGGGGTTGAATTTTCAAAAATCCTTTCTTAGCGAAAGTCTACGTTGTAATAGCTATCTGCATGCCAAATTTCAGCCCGATCCGTCTAGTAGTTTGAGATAGATCAGTCAGTCAGTCAGTTAATCAGTCAGCTTTTCCTTTTATATACATATTTTTAACATTTTTTTTAATTTCAGCATGTAATCAACACCGTTCTCGGAGAAACAATTCGACGCATTGTTAACGACCGCTGGTGGTAAACATTAGCAAAGCAAATTAGTGCTGCCTAACATTGATTAGTTAAATTATTTTATTAATATTATTATATTTTTGCTGAGTTTCTTGCCGGCTCTTCTCAGTAGAATTTACTTTCCGAACCGGTGGTAGAGTCCTGATGTAGCATAAACGCCACAACTTGGCCTACATGACATACATAAATTTTTATTTTTATTTATTATTTATTAATTATTAAGTATTTTATTAATAAAATAAAAATGTTTTTTGAAATATTTCGTTTTATTTTCTCTCTGTGATATGAATACGCAACTCCGTCCGCATGGATTTAGGTTTTAAATTTTCCGCTGGAATTTTAAAAATCCTTTCATAGAGCACTTCTATGAGTACTCAAGGAGTATAGTCCGTACAAAATGACTCATCATGCGCCATTTTAACTGGTTCAACTGTCATATCCAAAGTACGGTTCACCTTTAAAATAAGGACTAAAATCGTACTTTTGACAAAAAAAGTTAATATGGCGCGTGAGGAGTTAAATTTTCCTTCCAGTTTCAAATCTGTTGGTCGACTATGTCAGGCAATCATTCCCCTAATATATTGTTGAAATAGTTTTGGGACTAGCTTTTACTTGAATCGAGCATCTTTATTAGGCTAGTACCTACTTCCATAGGCAGTACCTACTCTTCAGCTGTATTTATTGCATTCGATTAGGTAGTAATTTAGATTTTTATTTAGGCTATACGATAGGGGGGCTAGCTTATCTGGACAAAAAGTATTATAAAAATTAAAAAAAAACTATTTAACTGAATAATATCACAGTATTCCTTATTTTCGATAAAAACTTGACCTCAACTTACCCTTTTAAAATTTTCGGAAAATCCTGAAACACAATGTCCCTTACCTACTTACTGTCGGCTTAGATAATAAGCTTGGAATATATATATCAGTACCCTTAGCGAAAGTGTGTTTGTTTGTTGGTTTGTCCTTCAATCACGTCGCAACGGTGCAACGGGGTGACGTGATTTTTTGCATGGGTATAGATAAAGACGTGGAGAGTAATAGAAATAATAAATAAATAAAAATGCTTTAATTCGACCATAAAACACGATCATAATTTGTTAGTAATAACACACGCCTTAAAAACTTATGTTAGTAATCTTATAACTATTTACCTAATCCTAATACTATGTAAATAGTTATAAGATTACTAACATAAGTTTTTAAGGCGTGTTAACTATTTACCTAATCCTAATACTATATTTAGAGGTCGGTACAACTGTGGGACCAAAGATACGCAGAAAGTAAAAACGCGACTCTGACAAAAATATTCTTTCCGGATGTAATTGGAGCATACAAGGTCTTAAATAAAATCAAGCTTACACCAATCCTCGTGCAGACATTAACAGGTCACGGTGGATTCGGGCAATATTTATACCGTTTTAAATGTAAAGACAACCCCACCTGTGACTGTGATGATGAAACCGAGGAATCAGTCTTACACATCTTAACAGAATGTCCTAAATTTGCCAAAAAGCGGTTGGAACTGGAATATACCATAGATAGCAAGATAAATAAAGAAACTATACCTGTCATTATATCTAGCAAGAAAGTAAGCAAAAAATTCCTAGAATTTTGTGAACAAATAACAGGAAAGGTGAAACTGAAAAATAACACTAGAATAAGTTAATACTAAATTAGATTATAAATATCTAAAAGAGTATTAAATTAAGAATATAAAATGTAATTAGCAAAAAAGAAACTGTAGGTACATGTAAATAGGTAGTATAAGAATTAATAAAGTAAGAAAATATGTATATTTATATTATATATGATAATGTAATATTATACATAAGAAAAAAAATAGCATGTAACATATTATTATAATAATGAATGACAAGCTGAAAAAAAAAAAAACGTAGCTGTTCATTCTCGTCCAACAGAGCAAGGCAAAAAAAAAAAAAAAAAAAAGAAAGCAAGCCATGTCAGCTATAAAAGGTCTCCGATCATCATGTCGGAGGACAAAAAAGCGGACACACAAAAAAAAAAAAAAAAAATACTATATTTAAGACAGGCCTGATTAGTCAGCACGTGCACCATATGACAATGGTTCAGGTACTGACAATCAAACCTGTCAGCAAATGCCCTCTATAGGCTAATATAGGCTATAACTTTATATCCCGGAAAATCAAATAGTTCCCACGGGATTTTTAAAAAGCCAATTTCCACGCGGACGAATTCGCGGGCATCAGCTAGTAAGTTATAAGTTAGCTGTGATAGCCTAGTGGTTAGGACGTCCGCCTTCTAATCGAAGGTCAGGGGCTCGATCCCGGGAACGTATTTCTAACTTTTCGGAGTTATGTGAGTTTTAAGTACCTAATTAAATATCACCTATTTTAACGGTGAAGGAAAACATCGTGAGGAAATCTGCATGCATGAGAGTTCTCCATTATGTTCTCAATGTCTACCAATGTGAACATGGTCTACCAATCCGCACATGGCCAGCGTGATGGACTATATGGCCAAAACCCATCTCTCCGAGAGGTGACTCGTGCTTTGTGGTGAGCCCGTGATGGGTTGATGATGATGATGATGATGATGTATAAGTACCTATATTAATAATATATGTAGTGGTAATGTACCTAATTCAAAGCAATTGTTTTTAATCCAATTACTTAATCGAGATATTTATTTAACATCCTGTATTTAGGATAAAGTGCTCGATAAAAGGTAAGTAAATAATTTTGATTACGCTTGTTCTTATCAAATAATATTCTATTGTCAGTGTACGAGTACGTTTTAATTATTTTTTACCGTTAATTATTTATAATCCGATTTATTATCGGTAAGTCTTTTTATCTGTTCACATATTAAACTAATATAAGACTATGTCGGAATAAGGAATGAACTATTAATTATATTATAATGGTATTGGTTTCTTTTTAGGGTCCCGTATCTCAAAAGGAAAAACGGAACCCTTATAGGAGCACTTTGTTGTCTGTCTGTCTGTCGGTCTGTCTAGAAATCTACAGGGTACTTCCCATTGACCTAGAATCATGAAATTTGGCATGTAGGTAGGTATTATAGCAGACATTAGGGGGAAAATCTGAAAAACGTGTTTTTGAGGTTACATCACACAAAAAAATTAAATTGTAATCATGAACTAATAATTAGTAACTATTTTAAATTTTAGAAGTAAGATAGCTATATCAAGTGGGGTACCACATGGAAGGGCTTCACATGTGCATTCTAAAACAGATTTTTTTATGCATCATAGTTTTATTAATTATCCCCCAATTTTTTTAAAATTATATTACCATCTTAATTTTAATGGGACTTTCTGGTGATGCAATGGGCTGAGATGATAGTACGAAAGTGGAGCAAAATAAAACTGTTTGAATAATGATTTCAGGTATCAAAATGCGCGCCGCATTACTTTTCGTCACCGCTGTGGGGTTTGTGACAGCAGGGCCTTTAGTTTCTCAGCAAAACGTTAATGTGGAACAAATAGAAACTGGTAAGCCATATTGCAATTATTTAAGAAGGGCGCTGACGGAAAGTTTTTGACGACCGCCCTGGCGCAGTGGAGAACGCAGTGGTCTAATAATTAGCAATAGGTCGGGGTAATTTGGAATTTTATAATTTCTAAATTTTCTCTGGTCTGGTCTGGTGGGAGGCTTCAGCCGCAGCTATTTACTGCCCTACCGGCAAAAGAGTGCCGTCAAGCGATTTAGCGTTCCGATACAATACCGTATAGAAACCAAGTGGGTATCGGTTCAATAAAAGCTGCCGCACCCCCTGCAGGTTCCACAATCACACCTGATGGAAAGTGATGATGAGGCCTGAGATGGGACGCGTTTACCGAGAAGATGCCTATTCAATCTTGTTTTAAAGATACCCGTGATAACACAGATCGTGGAAGAGTATTTCAAATCTAAGTCATGCGTACGAGGAATGATGACGCAAAACGTTTCGTGCGTGTAGATGGAGTGTCGAGATCATAAGGATGGAAACTCGTCGGACGCGGTCTTGCGGTTCGGTCCATCTTAGACAGCACTATCAGTTGCCACAAGGTGAGATTGCAGTCAAGGGCTAACTTGAATCTGACTAAAAAAATAAAAAATACTATGCTACAAAAGAGGTAAATGTTGTTTGAAGATTATTTTGAGTTTGAGGGAGAGTAAGGAATAAAAACAATTTGCAGTCAGTGGAGACTGCCGACAGAAGTGAAAACTTGAAACTATGAAAAAAATCCGTGCTCTATGGAGAACATCAATTTTTTTATTAGAAACGTTTAATCATTTTAATTGACCTAGCAATAATAATTTAAAAAAGATACCACTTAAAAATCAAATTATGTCGATAAAATAAAGATAAAGATCTTAATTTATCACATAGATTGAAGTAGCAGTGCCGCAATTAAATATTTTTCCTACAGATAAACAATGAAGTGTAGGTATCGATAAATTCAATGTCATGAGTAGGTACTAATGACTGATATGATGATCGAGTGGGGCCTTGGCTTTGATTCTGTTATGGAGTGGCTCCATTGGCGAGCATTCGGTAAATCTTCAGCAAACATATTTTGTTGGTTCAACAATCGTAAAATTTGATATTCGCAAAACATTTCGGCTCGCATCATAAGAAATAGGCGGCAATTTCGCCCGCATCAAAGGAAATTCGTTGTATGTAAATTCGCCAAACATTCGCCGAATCCCGCATGTTCTTCGCTGGAAAGTGCTAGAAGATTTGCCGTTTGGCGACCTTTCACCAAACTCACCCAAACTCGAAACATTCGCGCAATGGGGTCACTCCATTAGTGTGAGCCAGAGCATACAGACGGAGTGGAGAGCCGAGTCATTTTGCTTATAACTTGAGTTGAAATGAGTTGCAAATGAGATGCGACTCCGACTTACAATACGAGCATATAACTATTCAACCTGGCTCTTTTCTTACATATTTTTTAGGGTTCCGTACCTCAAAAGGAAAAACGGAACCCTTATAGGATCACCTTGTTGTCTGTCTGTCTGCCTGTCGGTCGTCGGTCTGTCAAGAAACCTAGATGGTACTTCCCGTTGACCTAGAATCATGAAATTTGGCCGGAAGGTGGGTCTTATATAGCTGGCATTAGGGGAAAAATCAGAAAACTGTGAATATGTGGTTACATCACACAAAAAAAATTGTGGTCATGAACTAATAATAATTATTAGTACCTATTTTCAATTTTCGAAGTAAGATAACTATATCAAGTGGGATATCATATGAAAGGGCTTCACCTGTGCATTCTAAAACTGATTTTTATTTATTTTTATGCATCATAGTTTTTTAATTATCGTGTAAAATGTCGAAAAATACGACTGAATTACGGAACCCTCGTTGCGCGTGCCTGACTCGCACTTGGCCGGTTTTTTTATTTTCGATTTCAACTCGTATTGTTCTTCATTCAATTTGAGTCTAATTTTGTTGAAAGAACACTTTTATAATATTTCATCACTTATCTGTCGTCAAATCCTTTTCTTATTTTACTGTTGTATTTTTATACATAATACGTATACTATTTTTGTTTATTTTATTTTATTACACCCCTTCCGTTTTCTTTAATTTTTATTATATCCTCTACCCTAAGGTTGCCTGGAAGAGATCGCTATTTTAGCGATAAGGCCGCCTACTGTACCTAATTGCAAACGTCTTTGTTATATGTTTATTGTTTTGGTTTTGGTGTATAAAGAATATTTTACTTTTAATTTTACTTTACTCATATTGCGCATTTCACTGCGTCATCATTCCTTATATAAATAAATATACGCAATGGCTGGTTCGGAAGTTTGGAATACTCTTCCGTGATCAGGGTTTCCTACCAATTACAATCCTCGTATCCTTAAAACAAGAGTAAATAGGCACCTTCTAGGCAAACGCGTCCAATCTTGACCACAATCTGAAGTCATTAGGTGTAATCGTGGTCAAGCGTGTGCCTATAGTATTGGATATTTGGTTACATCAAAAATAAATTATTTCTCAGTGATTATTGGATATAGGGTTTTCCAAAATACCTAAAATCCACATCCTTCGTTAGTTTTAAGTGTAATAACATTTTAAATTATCGATTAAACTAAAAAAGTACGTCATTATGATGTGACGTCACATCCATAGTATTTCATAGAATATCGCATACTAAGTGCGCGTTTTGACGTATAATTAAAAGTTACTGATTTGGCTAGTCGTCAAATACCGTAATACGGGTCTAGTTCAGATTTCTATGAGACTAGTGCCTTAGTAGGTAGGTACACGGAAATATGATTGCTTATCATCATTAATTAAATCCACTTGCCATGTATGATCTTTATTTTAAATGATCGATGATTATGATTAACAAAATTTGACGTAACTACGTAGTATGTTTTCCGAGTGAAATTTAATTGTACGTGAAGTGATTATTATCATAGTTACTAATATGCGAAAGTGTGTTTGTTTGCTGGTTTGTATTTCAATCACACTGCAAAATTGGAGGAATGAATCAACAACATGATTTATTGCACGGATATAATTTTATTAGTAGGTAGACTATGTCACTCAGGAATAATGTAGCTTTCTATTGGTGAAAGAATTTTCAAAATCGGTTCAGTAGTTCCAGAGATTACCCCCTACAAACAAACTTAACGACATTACCTCTTTATAATATTAGTATAGATACGCTCTAGGAATTAATCTGTGTCTGTGATTTTCTAGATTTCCATAAATTTTTTAGGTTCAAAGTTAGGCACACGGTCTCAAGAATTTAAATACAAATCTTTGAACCTGTATAATTTAAAAATATGTACCTAGGTACAGTACGCAGCCGAAAGTGATGAACATCGGCCTTTAGAATGACATTTCTTCGTTAGAGTAGTAGAGCGTTGTCTCTATCACTAACAACAACAACAACTCATACTCATATGCCGTTTTGTCGGCCTCAACGACCGAGACGGTGGTCTACAAATTTGCTATCTCCTTCTAAAGAGTTCATCACTTTTGGCCACGTGCTGTAGTTATTTTTACCGAAATTTGGCAAAAACCACAGAGATAGATAAAGGCATGTTTATGGTACTATGTCAGAAACCTGGACAGCAACAACTGTACAAAGTTTAAAAAAAAAGGAATAAGAAACGAACTCTTAAAATACCGGTGGGAACTCTTTGATTATCCGGGATAAAAAGTAGCCCATGTCACTCTCCAGGTCCGTGGAATATTGCAAAAAATCCATTGCACCGCGCCGTGATTGAAGGACAAACCAATGAAGTAGTGATCAAAATAGAATATAATTTTTTTTTTAGAAATATCCTTGGTAAAAAAAACTATCATAATTTTTTTAAAAAAGAGTACCTAGGTAGTGATCACTTATGATGCGTCATGAAATGTTTTTTCAGTGGTTGGCGAAAGGAATGGGCCAATAGAGACTGTCATATTGAATTTATTGGAGAGTGTCAGGCAGTTGATGATTGATGGCACCGACACCATTCCACCCCTGGACCCCCTTGTCGTTGGGAGAATCCACTTGGATGATGAAACTCTGCCTCTACCTGGGTAAGCTGATAAAATTATCACCATTATCTCATTTGCATCATCATCATCATCATTATCAACCGATAGATGTCCACTGCTAAACATAATTATATCCCTTGCAGGCATTTCCACCACGTTCTTGCGCCGCCTGAATCCAGTGGCTCCCTACCACTTGTTTGATGTCGTCACTTGTCTGTCCACCTATATTCTATCCGCGGATAGAAGTTAGTATAGCGCTCTCTCTGTGATGAAATCCCATACAAATGATAGAGGCAAAAATCTCAATGAGCGTTAACCATTTTAAGTTACCAACAAATCAAAAACATGTTTTCGAAAAACATTTGAAATTCAATTCGTAAATTTTTTCAAAAACATTTGTAATTCAATTAGAAAATATAGTTTAGTTTGTGATTGGTTGGTGACTCAAAATTATGACACGCTCTAACGCCCACTGAGATTTTTTCTCTATAATTTTTATGGGGTTACGTAACAGAGAAAGCGCTTTTCGCGGATAGAGTATAGTAGAGGATCTTTCAATCTGCGCTTTACAAAACGCTTTTGCCAATACCAATCTATCTAATGCAGTATCACGCTAAGGCATTAGCCCTTTCAGCTCAAATCATTTTTGTTTTCAGTACTTTCTAGTTCGTAGCTTAAGTTTACTTACTTACTTTTAATTTTGCAATTTTTAACATTTGGTTACATATTTTTGTACTGTTTTGTGAGCTGAATAAACGTTTATTTATTTATTTAATGTTTGCAGGGCATTCGTCACACTGAACGACATGATCGTGAGGGGCATCAGTTCATTCCGCGTGGATGACCTCCGGCTGTCAATGGCGAGCCTAATACCGTTGCGGCAAAGACTGGACTTTGATGTTGTGATACCAGCAATTGACGTTGAGACAAGTAAGGTTATTAAAATGAAATAAAAACCGGTGAAATACGAGTCGGATCTCGTTCTTTTAGGGTTATGGCATCGATGTATGATCCTATGTCGATGGGTTATGGTACATGTTATGAAATCTTAATATTTTGGGTGTATATTAAAATATTTTAGGGCCTCAAAAGGAAAAACGGAGACCTTATAGGATCACTTTATTGTCTGTGTGTCTGTCTGTTAAGAAACCTACAGGGTACTTCCCGTTGACGTAGAATCATGAAATTTGGCAGATAGGTAGGTCTTATAGCAGAAATTAGGGGAAAATCTGAAAACCGTGAATTTGTGGTCACATCACAAAAAAAAATTAAAATGTGTTTAGAACAAATTTACTTTTAAAGCAAGATTACTATATCAAGTGGGGTATCATATGAAAGGGCTTTACCTGTACATTCTAAATCAGATTTTTATTTATTTTTATGCATAATAGTTTTTGATTTATCTTGCAAAATGACGAAAAATACGACTGTAGTACGGCACCCTCGGTGCGCGAGCCTGACTCGCACTTAGCCGGTTTTTTTTCCGAGTTAGAACATTGCAATAATTGCGTGTAAGAAAAACCCAAAAGTGTTTGTTTTTCCACGTGAACGAAGTCGTGGGTATGAGCTAGTTATAATGTAGATTAATCTTGACATGACAGTAATTTATATTTTAAATCACACGAGTGGACTTATCAAAAATACCTTCTTTTTCAGGCAGCTATGCACTATTTATGAGAATTTTCGGTGGTGATATTTATGGAAAAGGTGATATGAAGTAAGTGAAATAGATTCCTGTACAATTTAGGGCTTAGGACCTCAAAAATATAAACATCACCCTGTGTAGGATAGCAGGTCTAACTGGTAATGTGTGGTACAGCTTTAAAAAATAAATGTTTTTCTTTCTTTCTTTCAATGAAGGCACATAAACTTAGTTTTACTATAATAATTGCTAACAACACTACTATCACAGCTTGCACTTATATTTTCTCAGCAACTCTATTGAACTTGTCCGTTAAAACCTCTAAAACCTCTCGCTAAGCTTCCAACCGTGAAAGTGGGAGAAAACCAATTTGATTAGTCCCACCGGTCTGCGCCAACTGGCGTTAACCAATCACAGAATGACAACTGATAGTCTATTTAAAATAAACTTGCCAACGTGAAAATAAGACATAATGTAATTTCGAAGCTAATTAAATTAAGATATTTAATGTTTTCCTTTGTTTTTAGATTGAATATAACAAATACTAGAGTTAAGGGCCACGTTACAGTCGCCCTTCGCCGTGAAAATGGTCTATTTGTCACCATTACTGCTTGCCGAATCAGCTTTAAACTTGATTCTTTTGAGGTAGATATCTAATTTTTTTTAAAACGCTTGGCGTTTTCCTACAACACGGTTACACGATCATAGCGCGAATGCCAATTGAGGACACCTATTCGAGATCAGTGTAATGAGAGAGCCAGCGCGTGCCAGGACCTTCGTTATTTTATACAAGCTGAAAGTTTCTCTGCATGTTGTCCCCAGCACTGGGAAGAACGTTTGTTTGGTTTTTTTTTTCGATCGAAACCGATGGATTAAGAGCTTTTTGCAGAATTAGTCTATCCATTGATAAAAACCGAATGGAAATCCATACATTAGCTTCTGAGATTAGAGCGGATAGACGAATTCAGCGGAGGAACTTTGTAGTACAATATTGTGATATGTTTTCTCATCCCATTTCAGCCCGTAATTACTGGAATGTTTAACGACGAGGCCAGCAGTGAATTTGTATCTAGATTTTTGGCTAATTTGATACCTGAAATGTTGACATATTTCGAGGTAAGCTAATCAAATAAAATAATAAAAGTTGATAAAATAAAATGCCTAAATATAAGACTGTTCTAAGATCTATATCAACAAATCTATTCACACGCATATCATTTTCACCAAAATACATCAAGTGCAGAGTAGAAGCAGTCGTAGAGGAGATCACATCTTACTCCCACAAACACGTACTTCTCAAGGAAGAAGAAACATAAAATTTGCAGGTGTACAAGTGTATAATAAATTACCGAAGGAGGTGAAGAATGCGAGCTCGTTCAATATATTTAAAAACAAACTCAAAAAACACATACTTTATGATATAAACCTACTTAATTAAATTTTGTTACTATACTGTATGAACTACACTGTGGCAACGATTTCGCATTCTTCCAAGGCGGAGCGATATTAAAATAAAGTGAATTGTGAGGGTGGATTTGAAATTATATCAACTACTTAATTAAAATAACAAATTGTTAAAGTAAAATATGTAATGTAAGTTGTAGATCAAGTAAGTTAAATTGATTGCCAAACAAACGAATAAGTACCTACCTATTGTAAATATGTTTTCTCTGTAAGTGAATTTTGTAATTCTTTGAGAGAAATAAATAATTCTTAAACCTGAAAACAATATGACGTATAATAACAATATATAGCTGACGCTTGTCCCCGGAATGCAAGCTATCTCTGTACCCAAAATCCCCCAGAAGCTCGCAGACAGACAGAAATATATATAGTAGGTATAGTGTAGTTTGAATTACGCACGGTTCGGTTTTATAATTAAACAAATCCTCAATCTGTTTATCGACCTAAATAGCGACCCGCCTCGGATGCGCACGGGTAGCTTATAACACTTTTCGTAGGGATATCTAATTATTTTGAAAATAAAATATAGCCTATGTTACTCAGGAATAATGTAGCTTTCTACTGGTGAAAGTGTTTTCAAAATCGGTTCAGTAGTTTCAGAGATTACCCAAACAAACTTAACCTCTTTTATAGGTAATAACTAATAATAAAATAATCTTTTAATTGGGACCATAGCGCACAGTTTACAATTATACAAAACACAACAACACCAAACAAACGGACAGAACAAAACAAAAAAACACAACAAAGAACAAAATATGAAGACAAAAAGATCACAAATACTAACTAATAGATAATAACGGAATACTTTTAATATAGGTACCTACGAGAAAGGTATTTAAAATGGAAACTATTATTTTTCAGGAGTCAATTACAAACTTTTTGAGTGCAACTGTACTAAGGATAGGAAATTTAATTCTGGCTGAATTGGACTTGGGAAGCTTGCTTCCATCACTGGCTCCTTAAGAAAATTAACCATACGACCAATGATTGACTTAAGTACTATATTATACTAACGAGATAAACAGATTTTTCCAATTGTATTAATTTAACTGGAGAATAAATTTGCGTTTTAACAGTTTATGTACCTATTGGAAACCTGCGAAACTGTTGATTTTATTCGCTAGTTTTATTCGGAGGTTCAACATCACCGACTGATATTATTATTACCGACGAAACCTTATTAATATAAAAAGTTTAACTGACAAAATTGAGTTTATTTATTTATTTTGTAAGAAATAAAAGAATATTTTACACGCACTCTTAGTTTGATTTTTGTTTGAAGAATTTATATTCATTTAATTAAGGCCCGATTTTCTAAACGTCAAATAACTTTTAGCTGACGTATTGACAGTTTTCGTATAAGAAATCTGTCAAAACGTCTTTATTGGTCCGATAAGTTATTTAACGATTGAAAAATCGGCGCTAGGTGTAAATTGTACTAGCTGATGGCTGCGTAGGGCCTGTTTCAAAACCGCCAGATAAACTATATCTAACGGATGAATTTGACACTTTGACAATAATAATTATTCCAAATACAAAAATTGTCATATAGATTTGGAGGTTGTGAAACAGGCCCTTACAGTAGTAACATAAGTAAGAAGAGTAACATAATTCTTTTTTCATTTTGGAAAATCAAAGAGTACCCTCGGGTTTTTGATACACATCCCTAAAACCCCCTAACACCCCGAAAAGTGACATCTTTTCCAACCTTAAGTAAGTACCTATACTAGATTTTGTGTTGCTTTCCTGGTTCAAAGGTGGTTTCGGAAGGTTTATTTCTTGGAATCGCGTGCTCGCATCAACTGGTGCGTATAGATGGCGTTAGTTTGATACCATATCACAATAGGCTACTTGACAATTTTTTTAAGTTGGTCTTAAATGGTTAATATTTGTCCTATTATATCAAAAAAATTAACACTATATTTTTTTGCGCCCTAAAAACCGTAAAACTTTAATTTAAAAAAATATTTTTCTTAGACAGGTGAAAACACTGTCGGCCATGTTTGGCCGATAGATTATCTGTGCTCTGACGTCATGCATTTGTAAACAACAGTATAACCACAGGGTTATGCTGTTGTTTACAAATGCATGACGTCAGAGCACAGATAATCTATCGGCCAAACATGGCCGACAGTGTTTTCCAAACATGGCCGACAGTGTTTTCACCTGTCTAAGAAAAATATTTTTTTAAATTAAAGTTTTACGGTTTTTAGGGCGCAAAAAAATATAGTGTTAATTTTTTTGATATAATAGGACAAATATTAACCATTTAAGACCAACTTAAAAAATTGTCAAGTAGCCTATTTCTTACAGGTAAATGTTCTTTAGATTTTTTTTTGTAATTAATAGACGTGATGATGCGTTTAAGACGGAGCATGCTTGACTTTTTTCTTTTTTTTTTTCTAGGAGGAGGAAAAATCCATAACGGAGCGCGCTTGACTGTAGGATGTCTTTCCCCTCTTGATTTGATTGGTTTGGAGAATTTTTTGTCAGGAAAAATACTTTAGGTCGGACACGAAACTCGAACTCAAGATCTCATAGTCCGTAGCCGAATAAACTTACCACTAGATCAAGAGGGAGATAGATACATAAAAATAATAAAGTTCGCAATGTTAATCGAAAGATGGCTTTACTACGTGATAGGTTGCAGATAAAATCAAATTTCGCCGGCCCCGGCACCGTAAGCCCAACCATTACGCGTTTATGATCATTTTGTGCGGTGAAACTTTGATTAAGCCATATTTTATTTTTAGGGTTCCGTACCTCAAAAGGAAAAGCGGAACCCTTATAGGATAACTATGTTGTCTGTCTGTCTGTCTGTTGGTCTGTCAAGAAACCTACAGGGTAATTCCCGTTGACTTAGACTCATGGGTAGGTAGCTAGTCTTATAGCAGACATTAGGGAAATAATTTGAAAACTGTGAATTAAGAGTGGTGGAGAGAGTGGGAGGGGCGGTGCATGTCGCATGCTGCATGTTGCACCATAGAGATATGATCGGTTTAGCGGATTATAGCAAATTACGGCGGCATTCCGAACCAGTGGTAAATTAAACTAGTTGACGATTCAAAAGAACTTGTAAAAAATTACTTAAATTATATTCTATTACATTCCATTCTAAATAAACTTTTGATTCATTGTATAGAGTTCAGTGACTTCAAAAGTCATTTTTAAGCGTTTAAGTAGGTAAACATAACTTTCGCGTTAGGCACTCGCTGAGTTGATAACAAATGTGAAAGTTTAAAAGCAGTCCCTTTGATAAAGTTGGGTAATCATGATAATGAGCCTTTTTATTTTGTTTAAAGAGTGGCTTTGTGTTTAAGTTGTTTCATTAGAATGATTAATTGCTCGGTACCTATAGGTCTTTTCAGTTGAACTTTCTCGAAACGTGGGGCTTTTAGGACCTTAAATTTCCAGCTCTCTTTGAGCACCTTTTGATTTATTTTTAGGGTTCCGCAAAGAACCATTATAGTTTTGTCCAATTCGTCAGTAGGTACTCTGTCCATCTGGTCACAACTATTTTAATTATACTAAACTGGGCTGTAAAGTTCAGCGCTATTATAGAAACCTAAACATGAGCATCCATCTATCTTTTACAAATATTTATATTTAAAATTCTATATGTGCTCTGTTACCATAAAATAATACCGCAATTCCTTAGTGTACCTATTAAACGTTGAACGTAAATACGAAATTTTATTGAAATTGTTTCTAAATCAATCAAATAAAACTGGTTATTCTCCTAATGGTCGTGTAAAAAATGCGTATTTTGGGTAAACTTCGCGATTTTTTGTATCGCACCAAATTGTGCCAATCGTGTTTTGGCTTTCGTAATTCACTAAAGAATATCTTTAATTTTTATAATATTCAATAATAAATAAACAAATTGCCAAAACTTGATTCTTTGAGCATCCGAAATGTGTCTCAACACCGCTCTTAGGACGCATAACAAAAAATGCTTATCTCTACAAAATGTATTTAATCTCCGAACAACAAGCTTCCGCGTCAAGCAGAATTAACTGCATGAAACTTAAGCTAACCCAACTAAAACTATGTGACATGAAATTAAACGTACAAAGTGTAAAGGATGGACATTAGAGGCACTTTAAGCGTGGTCTAGAACAAGGAGGGAAATTAATGTGGAAACTTTAGTCGATATTTTAGTAAGCACTAACTTAATCGCTCAGGCACCACACGAGATTCTAAAGAAGGGAAAGTGACCAAAAGTAAATATACTGTTTAGTCCCATCTATTTGCCATCTGTAAACTACGAAAAAGTGCAAAACGAGCATCGATATAAATGACAAGATATGGTCATCATGATCAACCCATCGCCGGCTCACTACAGAGCACGGGTCTCCTCTCAGAGCGAGAAGGGTCCTGGCCATAGTCTACCACGCTGGCCAAGTGCGGATTGGCAGACTTCACATACCTTTGAGAACATTATGGAGAACTCTCAGGCATGCAGGTTTCCTCACGATGTTTTCCTTCACCGTTAAAGCAAGTGATATTTTAATTACTTAAAAACGCACATAACTCCGAAAAGTTAAAGGTGCGTGCCCGGGATCGAACCCCCGACCTCCGATTGGAAGGCGGACGTCCTAACCACTAGGCTACTACAGCTTGTAGATATGTAAGATATGGTCAAGCGAACAAAATTTTTCACGATTTCGAAACCAAATAAATCAGCGCTACCTGTTGAGCTAATGAACTACCAACAACAATCTAAATCCAGGAGGACGTAAACGCAAGGATCATAATATTCTAGTTGTGTAAGTATAGCGCGACTAGTTACTATTGCCTGAAATTTTATTTAGCTGATATGATAGCGTGGACCCAGACACCGATATTATAGCAGTCATGTTTTCAACCGACTTCCAAAATTGAGGTGGCTCTCAATTGGGTATTTGACTCCAACTTTTTTATTACTTTATTGTAAACTAGAATAAAAATAATGACGTAAACTGAAAAAACTAATTAAATCGATCAAATAACAAAAAGTTATAAGCATTTAAATATTGCTGAATAGACAGAGATAGCGATACAGCAGTTTGACGTCACACCTACTAATGCCATAGAAGCTTCGTGCGGTTTCATACAAATTTTCGTTTTGCGAGAAAGGGATAGAAGACCCTCCCACTCCAAAATAAAAATGCCTTTAACTTTGTAAATCTTTGTTGGATTTTAATGTTTTTTTAGTGTACGTCATTATTTTTATTCTAGTTTATAATAAAGTAATAGTATTTATCAAATTCAAAAGTAGGCCAATACCCAATTCAGCCCGTTTTTTTTTTCAGTAGGTATATACACTGATTTTTTCGATGTTTCTGAACCGATATAAATAAATAAAACAAATGAATGTTTATTCAGCTCGCAAACCAAAAAAATATACAATACTCACCAGACGTTAAAAAACTACAAAATTAAAGGAAACATAAAACTACGATTTAGAAAATACTAAAATCAAAAATGATGTCTTGTGTGAGCTGAATACTAGAGATACTTATAAAAAATGGAATTTTTACTTATTTTAATTATGGTTTGTGTAAGTTAGTTTGTATTTTAGAACCTGGCTAAACATAGTCACCTGAATGAGCGGCCTTTTAGTCCGCCACGACCGCAACCCAACGTTCTATATTATGGAGATGGCCATCCCACCTTCGACCAATGCTAGTTCGTTTGCCTAATGGAGATTCGCCTAAAACCTATTAAAGGACACAAACATCATAAATTCTGGCGATGACACCGAACCCGGACACCGTTTAATTTATGTATTCGGCACTGTCCGACCTTTGTGCGTTGTTATAGTAATATCACTACCCCCTACATATCTATAAACTCACAAACTAACAAATTTGGTCTCTATATAATATTACTGCAGAATATGAAGGTTGCTTAGTTACAATAATATAAAATATCTACGATTACTTACTAATCTAAATATATAAAAGGAAAAGGTGACTGACTGACTGACTGACTGACTGAATGACTGACTGACTGACTGACTGATCTATCAACGTACAGCTCAAACTACTGGACGGATCGGGCTGAAATTTGGCATGCAGATAGCTATTATGACGTAGGCATCCGCTAAGAAAGGATTTTTGAAAATTCACCTCCTAAGGGGGTGAAATAGGGTTTTGAAATTTTGTAGTCCACGCGGACGAAGTCGCAAGCATAAGCTAGTCTTCTAAATATATAAAAGGAAAGGTGACTGACTGACTGACTGACTGAATGACTGACTGACTGACTGACTGATCTATCAACGCACAGCTTAGACTACTGGACGGATCGGGCTGAAATTTGGCATGCAGATAGCTATTATGACGTAGGCATCCGCTAAGAAAGGATTTTTGAAAATTCACCTCCTAAGGGGGTGAAATAGGGTTTTGAAATTTTGTAGTCCACGCGGACGAAGTCGCAAGCATAAGCTAGTCTTCTAAATATATAAAAGGAAAAGGTGACTGACTGACTGACTGACTGAATGACTGACTGACTGACTGACTGATCTATCAACGCACAGCTTAGACTACTGGACGGATCGGGCTGAAATTTGGCATGCAGATAGCTATTATGACGTAGGCATCCGCTAAGAAAGGATTTTTGAAAATTCACCTCCTAAGGGGGTGAAATAGGGTTTTGAAATTTTGTAGTCCACGCGGACGAAGTCGCAAGCATAAGCTAGTCTTCTAAATATATAAAAGGAAAAGGTGACTGACTGACTGACTGACTGAATGACTGACTGACTGACTGACTGATCTATCAACGCACAGCTTAGACTACTGGACGGATCGGGCTGAAATTTGGCATGCAGATAGCTATTATGACGTAGGCATCCGCTAAGAAAGGATTTTTAAAATTTCAACCCCTAAGGGGGTGAAATAGGGGTTTGAAATTTGTGTAGTCCACGCGGACGAAGTCGCGAACATAAGCTAGTTAACAAATAAATTTTATTTATTTAATTTCATTTCAAAAAATATTGACTTAGGTACGATAAAATTGTAGTAGTAGCCTGTTAAGCTTATTTCAAACGACGGGATACCACTATTATAAATGCAAAAGTGTATTTGTTTGCTGGTTTGTTGGTTTATTGGTTTGTCGTTCAATCACGTCATAACGGAGCAACGGATCGACGTGATTTTTTGCATGGGTATAGTCAAAGACCTGGAAAGTGACATAGGCTACTTTTGATCCCGGAAAGTTAAAGAGTTCCACGGGATTTTCAAAAACGTAAGCTAGTAAATTATATTATCGTCCCGATCAATATTGGCGTTCCCAACATTCGTACCAATTTTTACTCTAAAAATCCCGTAGTGTGAAATAAGCTTGACACTTTATTATTCAAACACTTGAAATATACAGCGAAAACTGAAAATATTAAGAAAACGTGCCGTTTTATTCAAAATAATCAGTCGATTCAAAAAAACAGGACCAAAATGGCGGCAAAATGTTTACAAAAAACTAGAACAAAAATAAGTGTTAGACAACACTACAGATTTTTTGTTTTTAGAACACGTTACTATCAACATTTCCTAAACTCCCACGACTTAGGAGTGTATGAAGTCGTTGCTTGGTACCTACAATATCAATTCACCATCAACTGTTCGTATATTTCCATGGCTTAGGAGTCCAATAATACTACCCTGCACCATCACGGTTGAGGAGTTGGGAATTGGAGTTCAATCGTAAAGACTTGTACTTACAATATGAAGTAACCATCAAAAGTTCTTGATTCTTCATAACGTAGGGCATAAACCCTGCAGCATTAGAATTAAAGAGTTGGATCAAAAAAAATCATGGGATTCTATCTAATCTACGCAAATAGGATTTATGCATTGGACTTGCTTAGTTAGCCGCTCAGTATCTAAGTAGCTCCCATTTTTAGGGTTCCGTACCCGAAGGGTGCCAACAGGACTCTATTGCTAAGCCTCCGCTACTCCGCTGTCCGTCCCTCCGCCTATCTGTCTGCCTGTGTGTTAGCGGGCTGTATCTTGTGAACTGTAATAGGTAGCTCTCTACCTATACCTAGGTAGGTACCTATTAAGCTGACTAAAATTAAAATTTAAGCTTATTAAAATTTTCACAGAATATGTATTTCTACTGCTGCTTTAACAACAAATAAAATTTTTTAAATTGCCACCATGGAAATTAAAATAAATTAAAAAGAAAAGAGTTATTTCTTATACGATGGTACGGAACTCATCGTGTGCGAGTCCGACTCTAATTTGACCGATTTTTATGTAAAGCGACTTTTAGTCGAGCGACTGATTGCTCGTGTGATCTAGCACTAAGCCCTCGATTATGCTGAGAATTTTCTGAAACGCGAAACAAGGAATGTTTTACATGCAAAGCAAACGAATACTCGGAATGAGTTTGTAGTGGAATTCGGGCATTTTATCGCTCAAAGAATCGACTGAGTAAATTGTTTAATTTACTTTTATTGCGTGACCAAGCCCCTTTTAAGGCGGGCGTACATCTTGGTAAGTCGCTCTCGCTTTGTGGATAATGGTACGATTACACCTAACGAGTACAGTGGCGAGTCAGTGTCCTCGGCCGAGTACTCGGTTGGTATAAACACTTTAACGAATGCAATTTCGCCAATTTCACAGCCACAACACTGTCTCGGCCGAGTGTCATTTTACTGTCTCGCTTAACTACTCGGTAGATGTAATCGTACCATTAGATTGGCTAAGACCTCACTCAAGGTGTAGTAATCTTGCACAAAGCTGAGGATTTGATTAGCATTTTTAAAATAAATATTTCTTCCAACAGTCAATAATTTTTGATAATAAATTTAAGCACTTCTTTTTGGTAATAAAGTAATATCTTGCATGCTAAAGTTCCTAAAATATCAATAACTATGTAAGGCTCCTAAAATTCTAGATTGTCTATCTATTCAATTCAATTTTCTCATGTGTTGCGACGTGATTGAAGGACAAACCAACAAACCAATAAACCAACAAACCCTTTCGCATTTATAATGTAGGTAGTGAGTATTATTGTTTCATTTTTTCGTAATCGAAGTGAAAAGCATTTATCCTCGACTAAATACAAAAAACGTCTCGGATACAATGGCTAGTTTTGTGCCCTTGTTGTACAATCTACTATTAAAATATTTACTATGCTCAGAACAATATAAAAAAATAATAATTTTAATGTGATTTTTTGCATCAATCAACCCTACTTTCCCTCGGCTAAGTTTGCTGCTTGCAGAAGTACGTTAGATTGCAATACCCTCGAAAACTAAAGTGCGCAAGTTCTAATAAACTCGAGTTGCCGAGTGGAATCGCTAACAGATTGAAAGTTTGCTAAATGTGTTAGGTTAAGCAGTGAACTAGGTAATGCAAGCTATATTCATCATCATCATCATCATTATAATCAACCCATCACCGGGTCACTACGGAGCATGGCTCTCCTTTCAGAATAAGAAGGGCTTAGGCCATTGTCGGCCACACTGGCCCAGTGTTGATTGACAAACTTCAGACGCCATTGAGAAAATTATAGTAATATAAGATATAGTAGGTACCTACTCATATTATTGACACTAAAAAAGACCGATATATCTACTCTGTGAGAGCAGTTACGCACTCATCCGATCCGAGTCCGTGAAAATACAGATATAATATTCGGATCGAACTTGGATATTCCTTACGCTTAACAGCGATCACGCACTTATCCGATCCGAATCCGTGAAAATACGGATATAAAAAATATCTTCGACATAATATCTCATTAGCTACTATACAAATAGACCGTAAAACTAAAAGGAACGTATTTTCACGGACTCGGATCGGATGAGTGCGTGATCACTCAAATCCGATCTCTGGTCCAAATCTAAGCTAATCAGTGGACTCATTAATTATCTACGTCTTAGTACATCTGATTTGAATCCGAGGCACATCCGAGATATTCACACGGATGACGGAGAGAACCCGGAGGACGGAAATCGGAGCTAGTGCATAAGTTACCACACAAATAGTTCTATGTCTACTTCGGAACGTACTAATCGCCCTTACCATTAGGCCTTTCAATCCTCCATTATTATAATTTAATTTGTTTGTTAGTTTTAAGTTACAAAGCCGTAGTCATCCATTGTATCTACTAATAGTTCGCTTTTGTGTGTCTGTTGTTATTGTTGATGATATCAGTAGGTACTCTTATTATAAATGTGAAAGTGTGTTTGTGTGATGGTTTGTCCTTCCATCACGTCGCAACGGTGCAATGGATTGACGCGATTTTCTGCATGGGTATAGATAAAGACCTGGAGAGTGACATATCATAATATCATTATCCCGGAAAATCAAAGAGTTCCCACGGGATTTTTAAAAAACCTAATTCCACGCGGACGAAGTCGCGGGCATCAGCTAAGTTGATGATATCTTCTTCTTTACATAGTATAAAATAAAGTCGCTTCCCGCTGTCTGTATGTATGAACGCGTAGATCTTTTAAACTACGCAACGGATTTTAATGCGGTTTTCACCAATAGATAGAGTGATTCAAGAGGAAGGTTTATAGCTATAGTTTAATTCTCAAAAAATTAGAAATCCCTAGAGAAATTGAAATAATGTGAATTAGGTCGGAAAAAAATCCTCTCATTTGAGAGTTTCCGAGGCAATGACACCACATTAACTGTATCTACATTGCACCCATGCAAAGCCGGGGCGTGTCGCTAGTTTTGTATAAAATGAAGTGTGTTTCATTCGTTATTATTTTCATGAATCACAACAATACAGCCAATGATTGTCATGTGGGTTATGAAAGATTTTATAGAAAGTAAATTATTGTTATCGAGCCAAAACAAACTGTGCGTACCGAATTCACATCAAAGTATGAACCTTTTGGGGATTCCAACATCAATGGGAAACAGAAACAGATGAGATTTTTTTAGTACGACAAAAGAGCAGTCTTTTCAGTAGCATAAGTAAAGACCTAGTAATTGCTGTGATAGCCTAGTGGTTAGGACGTCCACCTTCTAATTGGAGGTCGGGAGTTCGATCCCCGGGCACGCACTTCTAACTTTTCGGCGTTATGTGCGTTTCAAATAATCAAATATCACTTGCTTTGACGCTGAAGGAAAACATCGTGAGGAAACCTGCATGCCTGAGAGTTCTCCATAATGTTCTCAAAGGTGTGTGAAGTCTATCAACCCGCACATGGCCAGCGTGGTAGACTCTGGCCAAAACCCTTCTCACTCTGAGAGAAAACCCGTGCTCTGTAGTGAGCCCAAAGACCAAAGACCTCTCTCGTGAGTTTTGTATCGGCAAGGCGTTGCAAAAGTTGTGAGAAAGCGTTATCACACTAAGGGCGTTTGTGCACTCATCGGTGAATTTGTATGACGGCCACTACGAAAAATCACGGATACGAACCGAATACGGGTGAGTGCACAAAGGTCCTAAAGCGCTTAAACTGCAGGAACGTGAAAAATTGCTAAGTTGTGCGGGAGATTGAAATTAATTTGCTGTTCTATTGGTAAATTAGGTACATCACAATGATATGATCTTATTTATTCTCACATAGAATCTAAATATATAAAAGGAAAAGCTGACTGACTGTCTGACTAACTGACCGATCTATCAACGCCCAGCTCAAACTACTGGATGGATCGAGCTTAAATTTGGCATGCAGACTCGCAGAGAGTTATTATGTCGTAGACATCCACTAAGAAAATATTTTTAATAATTCCACCCCAAAGGGGGTAAAAAGTCGCGAGCATAAGCTAGTAGAATATCAAATAAACTTTTACAAGTGCTTTTGATTCCTCAAAATAATTTTGCACTGATGCCGGAATGCCGTTCCTACTTGCCATAGTCCCAATGAAAAGGCAGTTTTAAGGATGAAGGAGTTTTATGCGTTTTAACTAAGAAGAAGAAGAAGAAAAACGTTTATTTTTTAAAGCTGTACCACACATTACCAGTTAGGGTAAGAAGAGCACCACCATCTTGAAATGACGTTATGATATCAAAATTTGCACTTAAATTCGACTTGCTTATGCTCGCGACATCGTCTGCGTGGACTACACAAATTTCAAACATTTCAAACACCTATTTCACCCCCTTCGTTGTTCGCCCCTTCGGGTTGAATTTTCAAAAATCCTTTCTCAGCGGATGCCTACTTACGTCATAATAGCTATCTGCATGCCAAATGCCAGCCCGATCCGTCCAGTAGTTTGAGCTGTGCGTTGATAGATCAGTCAGTCAGTCAGTCAGTCAGTCAGTCAGTCAGTCAGTCAGTCAGTCAGTCAGTCAGTCAGTCAGTCACCTTCTCCTTTTATATATATATAGATATTCCTTTATTGCTCTGATTTATTACGCATTTTTAATATTTTTGTGGTTACTTTAAGTAAGTAACAATACCTACCTAAGTAATTTTTATTCTTCTATGTGGTACCTACCTATAAGCTTCATAGCTGTATGCCAGTGACAAAGTTAATCTAATAGTACTTTAACCTAAATACTATCAGTTTAGACTTTAGACTTAAGTATTGTTAATTAGATTTCCTGTAAGCAGAAGCATCCGCTATAGGTAATGTTAAGTCGTGTAAAACTCATTAAGAACTCGTCTCGTGAACTCAAGTTTGCCTGGTATGCTGCACGCAAACTTTGCACTCGTTACAAGTAGTTCACTCTACTACAACTAACCTATTTGTAAAGTTCAGTTTACAGTGTAAAAAACCAGCCAAGTGCGAGTCAGGCTCGCGCAATGAGGGTTCCGTACTACAGTTGTATTTTTACCACTAGCCATTAGCCTAACCACTAGGCTAACACAGCTTTCGCAGAAGAGTATTTATTAATATTCCAAACTTTAGTTATGCGTACGAGGAATGATGAAGCAAAGCGTTTCGTGCGTGTAGATGGGATGCCGACGATATGAGCATGTAAACTCGCCCGATGGCGTTTTGTGGTGGTAAAAAGTTGGGGACAAGATCAAAAAGCTCCTGAGCACACTCTCCGAAATTATCTTCGTGGATTAAGGTGGGTTAAAATCCCGTGGGAACTCTTTGAATTTCCGGGATGAAATTATATCCGTCTCGAGCATATACCTATACAGAATGCGTGTGTAAATATATCAGTCAGTCAAAAGTTTATGCCTGTCAAATATTAGAGTAATCAGGATCTAATACTACACAATTTTGTTCCACCTTTTACCTTTTTACCATACGGCGCCGGGACGGCTTGCTACGTTATTGACCATAAATCAAAATCAAATCTAAATGCGATCAGCCATCAGGGCTTATGTAACGCAGCTGAAAGCGGCTATATACTTTACAGGTTACAATATTTTCGTTTTATATCTTTAGTGATTTCGAATTTTGAGATCAGCATGCGACTCAAATAATCCTTCTATCTTGTTAAGAATCATCATCATCATCATGATCAACCCATCGCCGGCTCACTACAGAGCACGGGTCTCCTCTCAGAGTGAGAAGGGTTTTGGCCATAGTCTACCACGCTTGTTAAGAATAAATTAAACAATATCTACTTCTGGAATCATGTTTAAAAATAGGTAAAAATTGAGCCCAAGAGTCGCCAATGTGGATTGTAACACTGCATGAATAATTAATTATAATTAACCACACTGGTTTATGGCATATGTACCAAATTAATTGGTTTCCACGACATTATATACATATATCACTTCGTTACCGCCAATGAATCTAATTAACCAAGCAGATTCAATATCAATGTTTATTATAATTATTATGCAAGCAATTAAACCAAGTCCGCGACAAGTAAATATGGCAATTGAGCATTCAAATGCGGCCATTCTTTTGACCGCATTCGACGAACGGTAACTTTTTTTTTTTTCGAGGTGGAAATCTTCTGAAGATACCCAATCGGGTTATGTGGGATTTCTACCCACTAAAACCCCCTCGGTGGCCCTCCTCAGCGCGTTATTGAGAGGCTCCGGGTACTCTAAAGAACGTACGCCGGTACCTCTCTCGCGCGACGCCCGTTGGACACATCCTGGAGAAAGTGCAGCCACTCGCGACCTCGAAGTCCTAGCGCCAGGGACTATTGGTTAGACTGATCAGGACGTTGATCAACGCCGCCCTGATATCTCCGCCTTCGAGCTAGATATAGCTAGCATCTTGGAGACGGACGTAGAGGTTTTTATTAACGCCTAAGACACCTCTGATTTTCTGTGATAAAAGTAGACTCTCCAGGTCTTAAACTACACCCATGTAAAATATCACGTCGATCTGTTGCTCCATTGCGACGTGATTGAAGGGCAAACCAACAAACAACACATTTATAATAAAGGTCTAAGTATAGTATTTAACTAAAAGGAAATAATAGGGAATTTACTCGGGCTGAATCGACAGCGATATTGCGACGAAAAAGACGAAAACAAAAACAATAAACTCAGTTAATAAAGGGAAATCTCCTCGAATAACACCTTCTTAATATCAGTGAGTTTGCACAGCACTTGGGACCCATACATTACTCGACTTCAAGTGGGTTATATACTTAGCCGTCTATGTTATGTACTATGTGAAGCGATTGTAATTAGGTATTACTAGCTGATGCCCGCGACTTCGTCCGCGTGGCATTAGGTTTTTTAAAAATCCCCGGGGAACTCTTTGATTTTCCGGGATAAAAAGTAGCCTAAGACCCATAAAAAATCACGTCAATCCGTTGTACCGTTGCGACGTGATTGAAGGACAAACCAATAAACCAACAAACAAACACACTTTCGCATTTATAATAAGGGTAGTGACTAGCTGATGTCAGTGACTTATTTTTAGACGATTTCTAGGTTATCAGAATCCCATGGGAACTTTTTATTTTCGGTGATATAAACCGCTTGTAACTCTCCACGTCTTGAACTATTACCCGTGCAAAAAATCACGGCAATCCATTCCTCCGTTGCGACGTGATTAAAGGCCAAATCAATAAATCACCAAGCAACACTTTAGCATTTATAATATGGGTGTAGTGATGTGAAGAAGCAGTATCAGTAATATTCGGCAGATAAGGGAATTAATCCCGAGCACGATCACGCACGATTTTTACTCTGTGGGTCAACTGTGATGTCAAAAGTACGGTTCACCTTTGAATTAATAAGGACTGAAATCTTGCTTTTGTCATGATAATAATCTAATGATGATAATGATCAAATCTATGATTTGTATAGTAATTAGACAAGGTTAGCTTTAAGTTTTATTGTAATATTTTCATAATCTAAATCTAAATATATAAAAGGAAAAGGTGACTGACTGACTGACTGACTGATCTAACAACGCACAGCTCAAACTACTGGACGGATCGGGCTGAAATTTGGCATGCAGATAGGTATATGACGTAGGCATCCACTAAGAAAGGATTTTTGAAAATTCAACCCGTATGGGGGTGAAATGGGGGTTTGAAATTTGTGTAGTCCACGCGGACGAAGTCGCGAGCATAAGCTAGTTAAACACATACAGTTAAAATGGCGCGTGAAAAGTAATTTTGTAAGTAGGTATACTTTACGCATCTTTTTTGTGAATTACCTCGACCTACTGGTAGACTGCCAGTAGACATCCAGACTAGTTAATTAGGAAAAGCTTGTTTTCTAAATTGAATTAAGATTTCATCAAAAGATAAGTGTGGCTACTTTACCCAATTTCTAGACGTTCTTGAAACAAAAAGAACTACTTAAGGTTACAACGGCGTAAGTGTTCTATTGTTGACCAAGTTCAGGGTCGAGGAAATTACCCTCTATTTCTATCTTTAGTAACAGTCGGAAGTAGCTATCAATTAGGTATTCTACGACGAACTTGAAATAATTTCTTTATACTTACTATTGTTTAAGTAAATATAGACTCATAGTTATTTTTATTCGTTAGTATTAATAGGGCGTAGAGAGTAAGACATTTTTGTATGCGGTTTAGATTGTACAGGGGTGACATGCTCACTGTGACCAAAAACCTATAAATAAAGATAAAAAGAAAAGACTTGTTGCAATTAAGGTATCTTTTATGATTTTGATGACCTCGTGGTAGATGCAGTAGTGAGCGTTGTGGCCTTAGAAAGGAGTTTAACTGAAAAATGAAGAAGCAAAATCTCCCCCTCAGGGGTGCTAAAATAGGGGAGGAAAGTTTGTATAGCAGTTTTAATTAGGTATGTGTTATTGTTATTTTAGTTAAGTACATCTAAGTGGTACCTAATGCCTACCCTGGCTTGAAGCCCTATACAGTGTGCACGTTACTGCATGCTAGAGATGTATCATTACCATTTCTCCGTATAGATCAGGCCACAAAGACCTAGTTCGATTAGAGTAGGTACTCGAAACCAATTCTCACGTAAATGTTCAACAGCCAAATTCAACGTTTCTCTGAAATTTACAGCCCTCATAAATAAAATTGGAAAGCGACGGCATTGCGTGGATAATAATTTATCGCAATGTAGGTACCTAAACGGAAGTTAGATTTACATCCATTCTAATCCACACTAATATCAATATAATTGCGAACGTGTGTCTTTCTGATAGTTGTCCACGGCCGAACCGTTTAACCGATTTTGATGAAATGTACAGCTTACATCCCGTAGGCAGACATAGGCTACGTAAACTCTACTACCTAAACAGGCTGATTTATATGATATTTCTTGCGGCATTGTACGAAAATCATGTAACCAGCACATACCTAACTGAAATCCCCGTTCTGTCCCCGGATTTGAGGATTTGTTTCAAGAAACGAAAGTAGATAAGAAAGGGTGCAATAAAAAATAAACACAAAGATTTTTGTAACCAATTTGAAGTGAAAACTTCTCTAGTACCGTTGTGATTTGAAACTCAACGAAACGAAAAACCGACACTTGAAAGAGACAAATAGGAAAATCGTAAAAATCTTACAGAAAGTGCGTTTAAATTAATTGCAATGTTTGTTACAATTTTCTTCTACTTACGTTTATTTTGCTTCAGTGAAGTCTTGTTCTGAAATAATGTAAAATAGCAGCAAATCTTCAAAGCCTGTATTGAGCGCGTAAACACAAATCCAGTATTCTTCGATTTGAATACTAAGTGGAACACGGAATACAAATCCACTGGATTCTAAATTCGATCATGCGGCCCAGGCTTTCAAATGTTTGAACAACTTTGCTGTTTTCAACAGGAACGCTTTGTGTTTGTAGATTTCGTGAATATTTTACTGAGTCTGTTTTATACATGCTTATGTCTTACACATAACATAATACAGTCCACGGCTTACACACCTTTCAAATCCCTCTTTTACCTGAAGACTTAGTCTGTCAAGAAACCCTAGTAATAAGAAAAGGGTACTTCCCGTTGACCTAGAATCATGAAATTTGGCAGGTAGGTCTTATAGCAGACATTCGGGGAAAAATCTGAAAACCGTGAATTTGTAGTTACATCACACAAAAGAAATTAAATTGTGGTCATGAACCAATAATTAGTATTTTCAATTATCAAAGTAAGATAACTATATCAAGTGGGGTATCATTATATTATACTAGTACTTATTATATTATTCTGTGCCAAAGCTTGCGACGCCATACGAGAGTACCTATTATTCATTTCCGCTCGCAAGAAAAGCTAAAGATATGCTTTTCTTAACAGCCCTTCTTTAACCATACCTATCTTTTATGAAAAAGTTTTTAATACCGTTGCACAATATTCTCAGGCGACATTTACTTGCCTTTTAATTTCCTCTCTCTACGTCGCGTCGCGCCGCCATCTTGTCGCAACGTTCCTTGTCTTCTTCCGTTGTGCAATTTTCTTTGCACAGCAGGTCTGGTAGTTTGAGCTGTGCGTTGATAGATCGGTTAGTCAGTCAGTCACCTTTTCCTTTTATATATTTAGATTCCCTATTATTTCTTTTTGCAAAATTTCAGCTTTCTAGATCCGAACGTTATTTGAAATTCCTAAAAATACACTTGTGTATTTGATACGAGTATCAAGAATAAATAAATAAAATAAATAAAATAAAAATCTTTTTTATTCGAATAAACTTTTACAAGTACCTACTTACGAATAGTTGGATGCATCTTCCACTGGTTCGGAATGCCTTTAATGTGTAAGCGGTAAGTAGATAGATAAAAGTGGCCAATTTTTTTTGGGCGAAGAATAAAGCCTGCTATATTACAACCAGCAAGTATAACATAACATTCTTGGCATCATTTCTTGCCGGTAAGACTCGTACAGTAGGAAATTAGATAGAAAAAAAATAGGTAAGCATAATTCGATACTGACATCAAAGCTTCCGACCAACTTCTAAAAAAGTTACATTTCCTTCAGATGTCATCCACTGTAGCAAAATACTTTAAGAATTCATGAGCTTTCCTATCCTTTTTGGCAAAATTAAGTATCATTGGCAGTAGCGGCACGTCTAAATGGAAACTTTCCGCTTGGCAATGAAAAAAGACATCTACTTATTTATTTTTATTCTGTTCAGTATAAAAATATAGTATGTAGAATTATTATGAAACTTGGTAACCTTTGAGCACACCCTCCATCCGCCATGCAAGCGAACCGATTTAATTGTTAATCGGATGTGCGCAGTGGCGTGCAGGTCATAGAGGCATAAAGCACTGCTTACCCCAGTTGTAATAGCTCAATGCTATTACAACTGGGGTAAGCAGTGCTTTATGCCTCTATGACCTATTTTTTTTAATTTATTTTTTAATTTCATTTTGAACTGCCAATAAACAGGTTCCTAGCTAACTAGTGCCTACCCTGGCTTCAAACCTGTGCACGCCACTGGATGTGCGGATAGGCTGGTGCGGTAGTCTACCGCACCAGCCTATCCGCACACGATTTATGTGTTGGTAACATGTAACATGTACATATTACTTGTGGGATTTACCATCACTGACAATGGTGATAACACATTCTACTCAGTGGTGGCAACGTCTGTGGTGGTGTCACTATTTCGGGACCTTGAGAACTTAACGTGGGTAACCATTTATAACAAAATCCCGCAAACCATTTTTGACTTGCCTTTACACAAGTTTAAAAAATCTATTAAAAGTATGCTCCTGAAAAAAACATATTACACAATTGAAGATTATCTAAGTAGGTAAATGATAAAAGAGCGTGGATTTGACCTGCAGCTCTTTCCAGCAACGCGTAGGACTGCAAATACTTTTCTTATACATGGCATAATATTGTATGTAAAAACATACAATTGCTCTTTTCAAAGAGGCAATGGCATAATATTGTATATAAAAACATACAATATTATGCCATTGCCTCTTTGAAAAGAGCAACCGCCGAGTTTCTGCTGGTTCTTCTCGCTAGGACAGGCATTCAGAACCAGTGGTAGATGTATCTGACGGTTCAAAGATACCTACTTGTAAAAGAATAATTGAATAAAAATATTTTTATTTATTTATAACGTCCATTGGTGAACCAAGCTATGATTATAATATGAGCCTCTTCCATTTGTCACACAGTTACAGTACACGACAGGTTGAGATGGCAATCGGGGTATGAGGCGGGGAGACCCCGCACAGCCCCCATGCTAACCCGGTGCGAGTGTGCGGGGCGTTCCCTCTCCGATTATCATCTCGACCTGTCACATACTATACCTAATCTGATTTTTTACAGATTTTCTCATTCTTGTCTTGATCGCGTAAATAATAATATTCTGAGCATCGTCACCTTGAGCTTTCTTGTCTGGCCCTTAGAATATCTAAACCACTGTCTATACCTATAAGATTAATTTCTAACTGTTAGCTAACTGAATACATATAGAGTAGCTTATAAAGTTTGTTCGGGTGTTCCAAAACCGCATCGTTTAAAGCAAGCTTACCTAATCATCGGATACTTCGATACTTAGATTTATCAAGAAGTTGTTCAATTATGAACAAAGCGGCCGCAGGCCGAGATCGCGAGCAAACTCCACGATCGGCCAAATCTGATTGTATAATTAAATTAAATACCCTCATTGGTCTGCTGACACAGTATATTGAGATCAGAATGTCGATTCTGGAAAATTGGCTGAATTTATAGTGAGAGTGTATCGGCAACTATCGGCCAATCAGAGGTGATATTGATCGTCACACTGTAGCTATCGTATTTACCGTAATCGAGCAACTGTATCTTTATTCATATTCATACTAATCACTACCCATCCTACTAATCCTTCTAATATTATAAATGTGAAAGTGTGGATGTTTGGATTTTAAGATGTTTGTTACTCAATCATGCAAAAACGGCTGAACGGATTTGGATGAAATTTGGAATGGAGATAGATTATACCGTGAATTAACACATAGGCTACTTTTTATCCCGGAAAATTGAAGAGTTCACACGGGATTTTTAAAAACCTAATTCCACGCGGACGAAGTCGCGGGCATCAGTCAGTATTATTATAAATGTGAAGTGTGTTTGTTTGTTGGTTTAGTTGTCCGATGGTTTGTTATTTGGTCCTTCAATCACGCCACAACGGAGCAACGGATCGGCGTGATTTTTTGCATAGTAACTGTTAAAGACCTTGAAAGTGATATAGGCTACCGGAAAATCAAAGTGTTACGGATAAATCACGGTATTAAAAAAAACTAAATCCACGCGAACGACGCATCAGCTATCAGCTAGTTACTTATATTATAGATTCGAAAGTGTGTCTGTCTGTATGTCTGTTTGTTAGCTTTTCACGGCCCATCCGTTAAGTTTATTTTGACGAAATTTGGTACAAAGATAGCTTGCATCCCGGGAAAGGACATAGGATACTTTTTTACTAAAAAAGGTGTTTGGTGTACAAAGTATACACCGTGTATTCTTTCTGTCTTTGTGCATTGATAGATGAAAAAACAGTCAACACAACCTATGATCTTGATGAACTTTATAAAAGATGTAAAAGTTGTGTATTTGAATACACAACTTTTCTATTTTATTCTCTTCTATTGGTAAACACAATGAAAAGTGTTTTTGTGATAATACCTCGTTTCTAAATAAGTTCTCTTTTTGGTCGTTATTCTTGGAAAAGCATTTACTTCACAATGAATAACTTATGATTTTCGTAGAATACGTATTTATATATGAAACAACAAATGTTATCGAGCTTTTTGACAAAAAGCTACTTATAAAGATTAAAATAAATTCAAATGGAACACTTCCCAGTCCGCAGGCGTGCTACTCACATTTTATTTAACTTATCTTGCATGTATATTGTCCTACAGATACAAGCAAAAACCACTTTAAATTTTCCACTTATCTGCGTCTGTAATCTCTTTTTATTTTCTTTACATTTTGGTGACTTTGGTTTACGTATTTCATTAGGCTGTGGCATATAATTGTTAACTAACAATTAGCCGGATTATGAGTGGGAACAATAAACAGTATCTGTTATGTATTTAGTTATGTTATACCTGTCATTTAATTAAACACATGTACAGAAACATATTATTATTTGGTTCGTGTACTTATAAACGTATTATTACCACTGTGCCTATAATTATTATGTAGAACGAATGAAACATTGCGGGCGTAAATTAAATTAGGTACACAAAACACAGAGTAGAGAAAATTATAGACATAGACATGACAGTATGCGGCAGGCAGCTTCTAAGTAAATGAAAATTACGATGAAAATTGTTTGGTCGTGGTTTTCTTGATAAAAAATTGAAAACTTTTAAATGCTTTTTTATTTATTTTAGACGACATATTGCAGTCGTTTCGAGTGATACCACCTAAAGCTTTGTCTGAAAATCAGCGCTACGACAGTCAAATACTGCAACATCATGCAAATGCAGTGGCCATTTTAGACGATCCACAGATTCTTAAATGTTCTTTTTTCAAAGTAGATATTGAAATTTCTAACTCATAGATAGCTTTTTAAGTTCACTTTTAATTCTGTAGGTTCTAATTTTTTTACTTTTTTTTTTGGTTCTTTAGGTAAAGAAATTGAACATTATATTTTTATTCTGGTAAATCTAAAGTCCATTTAAACCTAAGTGGAAAATTGTTTTTTCAATAATATTGTAAGTCTACTTTAGAGCAACATTTATTTATTTATTTTTATTTATTTCCACAAAAACAAAAGATTAAAATGTTGATTTCTTCGTCCTCATAAGCGCTTGGCAGCTGCTTGTCTGAGCACTACATTCGCTACTAACAGAAATATGATTTTTCTCGAGCGCTCCGTCCATTTGTTCTGCAAGTCTATTTACAAAAAAGTAATAAATTGCTGGAACAAGCTTCCGACTGCCGTTTTTGTTGTGATAGCGATAATGCATTTTAAAAGGTTCCATTATAATAATTTTACGGCCTAATGGAATAATTCTCATATTTTTAGTATTGTGAGTAGGTAGAACAAAGTTAAATTTTGTTTAAAGGTTAAAGCACAAGTAACTACCTACACAGTTTTTCTGTTTTTCGGACAAAATAAACTGCGAAGAATAATACAACAAGTTACTTATAATAGGTACGTGCTAAAACAACTGCTTGAAGCACTAAGTAAGTATGATATCCCCATACAAATTTCGACTACGGCAGCCAATCTGTGAGTGGCCGCGTGGATTTAGGTTTATATCCCGTTGATACTATTTGATTTTCTGGGATAAAAGTAGCCTGTCTTTCTCCGGGATGCAAACTATTCTCTGTACCTACCAAATTTCGTCAATGTCGGTAAAGTGGATGGGCCATGAAAGGTAACAGACAAACAGACATACTAATACTCAGACAGACACACTTTCGTATTCATAACATTAGTATGCAAGTGCGGCTAGCAAAATTTTTATCATTCCCGCAAAGATGACCAGCGGAATTCAATTTCCGGATAAAAATTTAATGGGAATTTTAGAGTAGCGGCAATTCCGCCCCCGCAAGAGGCTCTCTACTCGTGTATCCCGAAGGGCGGGCTTTGTGGAATGGTTTCATATTGCTTGTTCACAATGGTGGACACTTTTACAGTAATATTCTAGCAATGCTCCACGAGTTTCGTATTGCTTCTTAAAATTTTCTCTTTCTCTGAGATGTATTCCTCGTTTCTGAGGGCTGTAACCCTTTCCAATTAATCACATAACGTTGGGATACCTCCCCCTTATTTTTAGGGTATTTTTCCGTAGACCTTAAAAGGAAAAACGGAACCCTTATAGGATCACTTTGTTGTCTGTCTGTCCGTCCGTCTGTCAGTCAAGAAACAGAAAAAGTAAAAATAAATAAAAATCATGTTTTTTTTAAATGATTCTCTTTAATAATGAATTCTAGACCCATAAACTACCGCTGTCCAAAAATCACTTCATTTTATAACTACAGTCCAAGACCCTACTGACTGATAATATGCGCTGTCATAACTCACAACTAGTAACGTCCCTCAATACATAGTATGGAACTAGTCGGGCACACTCTGACAAAAACCTGACCTAGACCGTATTTTATTATCATCGTGATGATCAGAAACGAAGGGACCCGTAAAAAACCAGAGTAACCGACATAGCTAAATGGGTTGCGAAATAGAAGTGGCAATGAGCAGAGCAAATAGTTTGAAATAAAAACTCCCTAAAGTGTGAGGTTGCCATTCTAGCCCGTTGGGGTCCCAAAGTGCAATAATGGCAACCTCACACTGAGGCTGAGATCTACAGAGCGCACTTTGACTTTGCCCAGACTTAAAATTGAGTAAAAACGAGACAGGTTTATGTGAGACATATAGCTCTGTTTCGTTTAAACTCTAAACATAGTTTAAGTCTAAGCATAATTAGAGTGCGCTCTATAGATTTCACCCTTAAAGCGCAGCGTCGGGAGAACCTCTACTGGGTGGACAGAAGACATCAAACGAGTCGCAGGGAACCGCTGGATTCAGGCGACGCAAGACCGTGGCATGTGAAAATCCCTACAAGAGACCCGTGTCCAGTAGATAATGATGACTTTTTCGCGCATGCACGATTGTAGTCAAAATATCACGCACGCGGCCGCTAACCTCAAAATGCTCTCAATTCATTTTTACAAAGCAAATGTCTCCTCCCAAGGGCCCTCACGCATATCGCGTAACTAAAATTCTATGAAAAACATTACCTCACATATTGTGTGGGATTACTTAGCAGCTTGTTTTAACTTTGTGACCTTTTTGAAAAGACGTAGGAGTTAAAGTCATAAAGGAGATCGCATACGGTGGCAGGTCGATCAAGGACCACCAGAACTGAAAAAGATACAAAATACAGTATTCAGAACGGAAAAAACTCACTTCGCTCATTGCAGCTTTAATAGAGGTTTCACTTTATCGATGACTTTAGCTAACTTCGGTAGCAATATGCTAAATGCGCCAAAGCGATTGAATCTTGCTCTTGATAGTACGTCATACATTTTTAGGATTCCGTACCTCAAAAGGAAAAACGGAGCCCTTATAGGATCACTTTGTTGTCTGTCTGTCTGTCTGTCAAGAAACCTACAGGGTACTTCCCATTGACTCAAAATTTGGCAGGTAGGTAGGTCTTATAGCTGACATTTAGGGGAAAATCTGAAAACCATGAATTTGTGGTTACATCAAAAAAAAAATTGAGGTCATGAACTAATAATTAGTATTTTCAATTTTCGAAGTAAGATAACTATATTAAGTAATATATATCATATAAAAGATCTTAACCTGTACATTCTACAGATTTTTATTAATTTTTAGCCATCATAGTTTTTGAATTATCGAGCAAAATATCGAAAAAGTACGACTGTATCACGGAACCCTCGTTGCGCGAGCCTGACTCGCACTTGGCCGGTTTTTCACTATTAAATCATGCTTTGCTTTTCTTGCAGATCTGGCGGTTTTTGCGTTTATTGCATTTCATCTCGTTTTATCAACATCAACATCACCATCGCTGGCTCACTACTGAGCACCTCTCAGAATGAGAGGAGTTCGGCCATAATCCATACCCTGGCCAAGTGCGGATTGGCAGATTCACACACTTTTGATAACATTATAGAGAGCTCTTAAGCGTGCAGGTTTTCTCCGTTAAAGCAAGTGATATTATAATTTTAAACGAACATAATTAAAAAAAGTTAGAGGTGCGTGCTCGGGACTGAACTCCTGACCTCTCGAATAAACGGCTCTCGTTTTATACGATCACCGTTATAGGTTATTTTAAACGTGGGTTGAATACATAGTAGTGAACGGTAGGTATTGAACAACATAGCAATGTCTTATCCCTACTTTATCTCTATTTTGGTGTTCAACCCACGGACCAAAACAATAAGTTTTTTTACAATATTTTGTATGTTAAGACAAACAGACGGACAGATAGGGCGTTTGTGCAGTCATCTGTATTCAAATGGTATCCGTGATTTTTCGAACTGGTCGTCATACAAATATATTCATTCGATTCGTATTTTTACGGAATCCATGTTTTTACGGATGAAACGCCCATACACGGAAACGCCCATAAACGGAAAGTCGGATGGACGTCAAAGGCATACTAATAGGGTCTTGTTGACACCCTTCGGGTACGGAACCCTTCTTTTATTTAACGCTGGGAAATGCATTTACGCGTCCCCCCCTCATGGAAGCCAGCCAGCTAACCAGCCAGCCAACCAACTGGAGGGAAGGTATGTGGGACTCGCCGACCGAGAGGCGACCAGAATACCCACTAAAACCCAGTGGCACTCCTGCGCGTCGCCTGGTGAATGGGTCACGGGAACACCGAGGCAAACCACCGCGACCCAGCCAGCGACATCCGCTGAGGCGGACCCTCCACCGGGGACCCCACTCATGAGGTCCCCACACCGCACGTCCAAGGCGCACCGACGATGTGCGTGCGCCTTCCGACCCGGGGACCTAACGGGCGACAACTGCAGACTCCGCGCACGTCGCCCGCGTCCCATCCTCCGCTTCGTCCACTGTGCCATCTGCTAGTCAGAGGGACACGCGGAGAAACCTCCCCCTGCCAGCTCATTAGCCATGGCTAACAATATCCCCGAAGAGAGATTATTAGCCATGTTACCGGGGTGCACCGGCCCGAATACTGCTCTTCACCTCGGATGCCCGATGCATCCAAAAGGGACCAGCAGCACCCAGGCACACTGAGAGGTTACCTGGCTGGCAGTGACTGGCACCCCTCGGGTACGGAACCCTAGAAACTCAATGATAGGTCATTTTAACTGATGAACTAGTTAGCACCTATATACCTAGTACCTATTTTATTTGCTTGCGAATTTCTTAGCTATTTTCTCATACAAGTAGAATGTCGTAAACTCAAAGTTATAGCAAGGGGATAGTAAACTAAACTTTTAGTAAACAATACGACCATTTAGGAACTGTGGCGCCACATAACCAAAATTTATGAGCTTACAACTAACTGTGAAGGTTCTTCGTGTTAACTTAATATTGTATCTTGATATTAAACTCGAATCTTGAGGTTTAAAGTACTTAGATAGATTAGATAAAAAGTAGCATATGCCCTTCCCCGGGATGCTAGCTATCTCTGTACCAAATTTCGTCAAAACCGGTTGAACGGATGGACCGTGAAAGGCTAGCAGACAGACAGACAGACACACTTTCACATTTATAATATTATTATGGATGAGTGAATTATGGAGCATTTAGGACCAATTGTTTTCTTTTTATTCCCTTCCAGCTAAAAACGTATCCAAAAACCACCTATTTATAAGATAAATTTTCAGAAGACGTTTATAAAACCCATTTAGAATAGATATTTATTCGACGGGAGCTTATTAAGTTTATAAATCTTCGCTTTTCGACTATAATTTATGGAAATCCTTGCTCTTAAAGTAAATTGCGTATTCCGATTTAGTGTTGGGTGACAATTATTTTGAAAATACAGCTAAGTAAGCTTGAGTTATACCTAATTACTATGAGTTAGTAGCTACCGTAAGCAATATTATTTATTAGTAGCTTTACTAGTAATTTACTAGTCGCTTTGGTAAGAACGATATCCTGGATTCAATTTCCACTTTTGTAGGAACAAAGATACGGTAATTGACTAAGAAAGGATTTTTGAAAATTCAACCCCTAAAGGGGTGAAATAGGGGTTTGAAATTTGTGTAGTTCACGCGGACGAAGTCGCGAGTATAAGCTAGTTACAATAAAGCGCACAGATATTTCACTAGACATCTTATGCTCCTTTACCACTTCTATAAAATTCTGAATTCTATGATGAGATTTAGAAATACGGTTAAAGAACTTTATTCTCATTAAGAATTAAATTCACTTACATGAGAAATTTAACAAATAAACAGTAGGTATCTTATCCACACATCAACTGCGACTTTATACAAAACAAAGTGGGTAGAAATAAAATTATTACAAAGTAAGCGAGTCGATCGAGTGCGCGAATGGCACGGACATAACATGGATTATTAGACACTAGATACGGCTGGCACTTCAAGATAAGTACAGTAAGTAGTGTAGTAGTATTTTCTGTACCTATGTGTATGTATTATTTATAGTAAAGGGCTTATAATATGTAAATGTACACAAATATGTATATTTAAGTATATTTATATATATAATATGCATTTTATTTTTATTTTTATAGTCGTGTATGTGAGTTTAGTATGAAAGTAGATATTAATTATATTTATATATAAATATAAATGTAGCAGAATATGGATTTTTTTATGTTAAAGTTATTTTTGTTAATGTAATTTATCACTTGGTTCTAGTTATTGTTCAGTATATGAAATTTTAGGAGTTTTTTTGTAAGTTTGTAAAGACTGTGTGTTTTATGTCACTGGGTAGCCTATTGTATAATTGTACGCCTTCGAACAAAACATTTTTCATCCCGTAGAAGTGCTAGAATCCCACTTTTCGCTCGTAGTCTTTAGTACTAATAGGCTACTTGACAATTTTTTTAAGTTGGTCTTAAATGGTTAATATTTGTCCTATTATATCAAAAAAATTAACACTATATTTTTTTGCGCCCTAAAAACCGTAAAACTTTAATTTAAAAAAATATTTTTCTTAGACAGGTGAAAACACTGTCGGCCATGTTTGGCCGATAGATTATCTGTGCTCTGACGTCATGCATTTGTAAACAACAGCATAACCCTGTGGTTATAATGTTGTTTACAAATGCATGACGTCAGAGCACAGCTATCATGCTAGGGAAAAAATGGGGGCTAAAACCAAAGATAATGAAATGGTTATACCTATCGGTAGTAAGATGTTCACTAACATATGCTGCACTTGTATGGTGGCCAAGAACTCTCCTTACTACCGCCCAGCAAGAACTACAGAAATTTCAACGACAAGCATGCCTCGCCATTACCGGCTGCATGAGTACCACACCAACAGCAGCGTTAGAAGTCATATTGGGCATTCCGCCCCTACACATACACATCAAAGAAGAAGCAACACTCGCAGCCCTGAGACTGAAAACCTCAGGGCATTGGAAAGAACAAAACACAATGCACACTAAAATTCTAGGGCAAAGCATAAACAAAGAACCACGTTTGCAGTGGAAATGCGACAGAACCGAAAAACAACACATACTAGACAAAAACTACAAGATAAACTCAGAGAAGAACTTAGATCCGAAGCCAGCACAAGACACAATAGAAGTGTACACCGACGGATCCAAAACGAAAACGGGCACAGGAGCTGGAGCCTACTGCCAAGAACTAAACATGAGAATAAGTCACGCACTCGGTAAGGACAACTCTGTCTTCCAAGCAGAGTGTGTGGGCATTATGACCGCGGCTATAGCCGTGGCCAATCGACAGGTAACAAACTTTAAAATTAACATTAACTCTGATAGCCAAGCTGCTCTTAAAGCCTTGGCTAGATTCTCGACGACCTCACAACTTATACAAGACTGCCACAAGACTCTGGAAACACTCGCCATGTCAAACGACATCACCCTAAGGTGGGTCAAAGGACATGATGGAGACCAGGGAAACGAGGCGGCCGACGCACTAGCACGAAAGGCTACGACATTGAAGGTGATCGGGCCAGAACCTATTGTTCCCATACCCTTCAGTGAGTATAAAACCTGGTTGCATGAACTAACACAAAAAGAGCATTCCCAACTATGGGCGAACACAACTGACTGCAGGCAAGCCAAAGAGGCTTTCCCCAACATAGACAAACGGCAACTAACAAACTACTCCGCCTGGACAGAGGTAAACTTAGAAAGGTGGTGGGACTCATAACAGGGCATAGCCCACTAAACAAACACCTTTTCGTTATAGGTGTCACCGACAGTCCTTTGTGCAGGGCATGCATGGAGGTCGACGAAACACCGACGCACGTGGTCCTAGAGTGCACGGGCGTAGCAGAACAACGCGAACGCCATTTGGGTTCCCCGACCTCATTCCATGAAGCCCTCGGCAACCTGGGCGGTCTACTCGGCTTCTGGAGTGAGCTTGGATGGCTGGAGTGAAGACTTCAGCGGGGAGGGGCAATGCACGCACAACAGACGGAAACGTTTAAGTGCGGAAACCAGCCCAGAGCGAAGAAGAAGAAGAAGAAGATGGCCGACAGTGTTTTCACCTGTCTAAGAAAAATATTTTTTTAAATTAAAGTTTTACGGTTTTTAGGGCGCAAAAAAATATAGTGTTAATTTTTTTGATATAATAGGACAAATATTAACCATTTAAGACCAACTTAAAAAAATTGTCAAGTAGCCTATTATTGGTTGTAGTTTTTGGCGGCGCAGAAATTAGTTTCTAAAAAAAATCCTATTTTATCCTAAGTTTGATGTCACCCTACACAGAGTGGTCCAGCTTAATTGCAACCAAGCTGATTACTTCTTTTTGTCATATTGTATGAGGAAGGCGACGATCACTGCAACACTAATCATTCTTTTGCAGGATCATCGTTCCCATTTGTTACTGTAAATCATAAAAATGGTCCTATTTTACTCTAAGTTTGATGTCATCCTACACCGAGTGGCCCAGCGTAATTGCTGCCAAGATTACTTCTTAACTCGCTGGCGACAAAAATTGAATTACCATATTAAAATATCCAATGAGCTTCGCACTTCGCATACCAAGGAAGACTTGAAGGGATGTTTACAGAAATGCTACACGAGTTTTTTTTTCATAACTTTTTAGAGAAAGAAACGAAACGGATGACTTTAAAATAACTACTTATCCCTACCCTTATTATAAATAAATAATAAATAAATCGTTTATTTCTCAAAAGTATTGGTACAAGTACATATAAGTATTAATTACAATTACAGATTACAAGTGGTGATAATAATATGTAACTAGGTGTAGGTATATTATACTTGCTTGCACATTTCATAAACTTTTACCAGTGGACCCTACACTAGGAGGTGACCTGTATCGTAGGGTCCGAGTAAATGTTTACCATGGTTTCCTGTTTTATTTCATTAATGCGGTTAAGCACGGAAAATTAGTGACTGAGGAATATTAATGGTATATATATGTTATAAAACTTATAAATACATATCATAATAAGGAATATAATATATAAGAGATCATTACATACTAAAAATAAAAGCAAAATTGTGTTTGTTTCATTGTTAATTTGTTGGGTTATTGATTTGTTGATTTGTTTTTTGAGCGAGGATCGACGTGATTTTTTGCATTGGCATAGTTAAAGACCTGGAGAGTGACATAGGCCACTTTTTATCCCGGAAAATCAAAGAGTTTCCACGTGATTTTTTTAACCTACATTTACGCGAACGAAGTCGCGGGCATCATTTAGTTTTATAAAATCACAAGATATGGTAAGAAATTATTAATTTACAACAATAGCATTTTTCAAGTATTCCAGATATCTTAAGTGCCACGTAAACGTTCAAACATGTTTGTCAAATATTACGTGTTTGTCAAATTAGTTGAACGTCTGCGGTCGTGTTTGATGCGTTTGTCAAACAAACTACGTATTTGGCAAATTTGTTTGTTAAACATGCTAGAAGGTGTACGGCTGCGTTTGTCAAACAAAATACGTGTTTGACAAATTTGATTGACGGCGACTTTGACAAACATGTTTGACCGTTTACGGGGCACTTTATGTATTTACACACTAGATACTTATACCTAGATATTTTTAACGCGTAGGTATTACGATTATGAACCCATTAAAAAAATGTTTGTGGATTTATGTATGTAGGAACCTACCTACTCTTTTTTGGCTGACTTCCAAAAAGAAGGAATTACTTACACAATTTTACGAGTAGATTTGTGATTTTCCATTTTAGAATAATCCTCTACCTGTTATTCGAACCTTTGAACAAGATCACATATCTTAGCTTAATCCTGTCCAAAGGAAACTCCTTTAATCTTCAACGAAAGCAAAGTAAAAGGGCGGGATATACGAATACATTACAAATGGACAGAAACATGTTTCTCAAGTCAAAGAAGTCAAAGAGATTTAACCAAAGGTAGAGCGGGCATTGTGAACGTATATCTAATATGAAATATAATTCTAAAATTACTTAATCCTGTACTTAGACTTAATATATTCAAGCTTTTCGTAATTCATAAGATTGGGAGCTTAAGTAATACTCTTTAGTTTTCAGAGTCTTGTGTATCGTATCTCACGTATCGCGTGAAAATCTTCAGTACAGCCGTATGAATGAAAATACAATGACATTTGTGGCTATGACACTGAACACCTCTGCCGCTATTAGTTTAAATAACCTCAACACTATTAGCTAAAATTGTAGAAAGACGAATATTTCCAATAGTAACAATTTCGATCATCATTTATTTTGATATTAGATCTCAACCGTCCATAAAATTGTTATCTAAATATATAAAAGGAAAAGGTGACTGACTGACTGACTGAGTAACTGATCTATCAACGCACAGCTCAAACTACTGGACGGGTTTGGCACGCAGATAGCTATTATGACGTAGGCATCCGCTAAGAAAGGATTTTAGAAAATTCAACCCCTAAGGGGGTGAAATAGAGGTTTGAAATATGTGTAGTCCACGCGGACGAAGTCGCGAGCATAAACTAGTTTTAATACAAATTGTGTCGACCAGCCTTCAGATTCAACCAGTTTGTTTACTCAGCAACCTATAATCAAGACTTTACACTTCAGCGAGAAGAGGTCAATTGGTTCAATCACTGGGTAATGGATTCTGTCACTTTGCTCTACTGTCACTGAAATAAAGCTTGAATATCTTTGATTATCGAGTCAATTTATATTTATGACGCTCACAGTAAGACCCGATAGCGTTTTCATGATAATGCAAAACCTTCGAAATTTAAGCGTGAGCCGGCACCAAAATTGCTGACTTTACTTTATTTGAAATCCTAATGTTGCCCTTCCGACTAAATTTCATGAGCCCTTCATAAAATTTCCATATGGACAGTAGATAAAAAGATGATAGATAACCTGGTGGTTAAAACGTCTGGTTTCTATTCGGGACGTGCGGGATTATGTCCGTTTTAAGCTATTAAAATATACCTAGCACTAATTTCTTTTACGGTGCAGGAAAATATCTTAAAGAAACCTGCATGTTTGCGAGTTCTGTAATGTTCGTCAGCTAGCAAAAGCTTCCTCTCTGTTGCATGATATCAGTCAAAAACATTAGGACTAAAGCTCCAAACGCATTTGCGCTCCGGTGCGCGACGCGACGCGTCGGGGCAGTCGCTCAAGTGTGCCTTGCTCTATACAAACTCATTTAAAACTTATTACCTATACATATTAAAATTCATATAATTTAAACTACTAGCTGATGCCCGCGACTTCGTCCGCGTGGAATTAGGTCTTTTAAAAATCCCGTGGGAACTCTTTGATTTTCCGGGATAAAAAGTAGCCTATGCCACTCTCCAGGTCCTTATCTATAACCATGCAAAAAATCAGGTCAATCCGTTGCACCGTTGCGACGTGATTGAAGGACAAACCAACAAAAGAACAAACAAACACACTCGCATTTATAATATTAAGGATGTAACAAGGGTACTGATATTTACCGGGCCGCGTCGCAATGCGTCGCGTCACGTCAATTTGTAGTTTTTACTTGTCTATATTGGAACCCGATTGCACGGGTCGTAGCCACGTAGCCACGTGGCACGTTGCCACGACGAGACTGCGGTGCTGCGAGAGATTGAAGTTCGAGCTACCATGGGCAGTAGCGAACTACCCTCTTTCTTGTTCTTTTCGCTGGAACGTCACGATTCCGTGCAATTGGGTTGAAATAAAAACATCAAACTAATCGTGGTATGTACCCGTATCTGCATTAAAATAACGTTAAACCACTAATTAAGCTTAAGATCGAAAGGAGGTATAAATAATTACGAACTTATTATTATGCATTATCACGAATATCCCCTCGTTTTTGTTTTTTTATGTCATTAATGGCTTCCGGTTGTGCCCACTTAAGCACGTTCCAAGCTTCAAATTAAATAAAAAATTGAACCCAACACGGCAGTTGTAACGTAATCCATCTTCTACATCTATGTACCCACCTTGCGTCTTGTGGCTTTTATTTTCTTACCTAGCTGACTCGCCCCGGCTTCGCTCGGGTGGAATTTAGAAAATCGACGTGGGGGTAGAATTTTCATAAATCCTGAAATAGTAACGTAACTACGTAATATTTCTTTTGTAACAGAATACCCAAATATCAATTTTCATGCAAATAGCTTGAAAAAATGAATTTACTTAGAATACACCCTCCAAATTTCATGTCTATAGGACCAGCGGTTTATGCTGTGCGTTGATATATAAGTCAGTCAGTCAAGAATTTGGATTTTATACATAATATTATGTATAGATTATTTATTGTAGTTACTTTTCATTCCCATCCTTATGCTCTGACTAGCTTAAGGCCGCAAATTTCAAACCCCAATTTTACCCCCTTATGGGTTTAATTTTCAAAAATCCTTTCTTAGCGAGGGGTCGCCCCACACACTCGGACGTTCCTCCCCGATTGCTAACCCAACCTGTCTACTACTCTTTTCTTTATAAATAATTGATCGAATGGCTTTCTTTTGGCAAATAAAAATAGCATGTAGCATTGTCCCGCAATAAGGTTCCGTACGACATAACACGAACGACATAACATAATAAAAAGGAACTAAACTACAACTAAAGAAGAACCATAAAAACAAACTGCTCTTCAGAATATTGTGTCACGCACGGCAGCCATTAACAGCTTACAAAACTTCGTTCAAGAGATTTTCTTGTAAATACGAGCAAGTAAAGGATTAAAGCAAAACGAAGTTATGCCAATATAGGCGAAACTTGGGCCGTATATTTTCAAGCGCTGTCGACTTACCAATTCTCTACGGAGAAGTTTTAAGGGTTCCGTATCTAAAACAAGGAACCCTTATAGTTTCGTACAGTTCATCTGTCTATCTGTGTGTCCACGCAGCTATTTTCAAAATACACTATGTGAGCTGAAAAAGCATTATCCAAACCTGTGCGACCAAAGCAACTACAATGCGAGAACCTCAGCCATGCGGCGATCACCACCTATACACATGTAAGTATACACGGGCTGTTCGACTTGTGGACGATCCCAAACTAACCGGCTCGTTGGAAAGCCTGGAGCACCGCAGAGACGTTAGCGCTCTATGCGTGTTCTATCGCCTGTATAATGGGGAGTGCTCTGAAGAGCTTTTTGACCTCTTTCCACCCTCTTTTTTCTACAACCGCACCGCGCGCCACCGTAAGGAATTTCACCCTCACCATCTGGGTGTCTGGTGCACTTCAACCGTCCGCTGCGCCAGATCCTTCTTTCCACGCACGTGCAAACTGTGGAACCAACTCCCATCGGCGGTGTTCCCACTACATTATAACATGGGGTTATTCAAGGGGCGGACCAACAAATTCCTAAAAGGCCGGCAACGCATCGGCGGCTCCTTTGGCGCTGCAAATGTTCATGGGCGGCGATAATCACTTAACATCAGGTGACCCGCCTGCTCGTTTGCTCGCTATATCTATTTAAAAAAAAAGTACTATACGCATTACGCATGTGTGTCCCTCATCCCGTGATCATGACGCGCAGGTGAAGCCCTACCTAAAAATTTGGCTTACAGTACGCGGCCGAAAGTAATGTACATCGACCTTTAGAAGAAGATAGCAGATTTGTAGAGCATTGTTCCTGTCGTTGAGACCGACAAAACGTCATATAGGAATGAGTGACAGAGACAACGTTCTACAAAGCCGAAATTTCATTCTAAGAGCCGATGCACATTACTTTTGGCCGCGTACTGTACCTTCTCGAGGGATACCTCATTAAACAAGCACCTATTTTAAAATCAGTATAAGGTTTATTGGACAGTTTTTGAAAAAACCCCTTAAACGAATTGTGTTGTGTTTTTTTATGAATTTCCTTTATTGATTTTTAACATTCTAGTCTGTAAAGGGAGAGCACTGATGCCTATAACACGGGACTGTGTAACTTATTTTAGGCATCAGTAGCTCAACCAAATTTTTGATGTAAAGGTGAAACAATAAATGATTTATTTTTGTTTTTAGCAATTAGCAAGGCCACGGAACCCTACTTTATGCGTGTCTGATACGCACTTGACTAGTTTTTTCTTATGTCGATGAGAAAGTTTAGGATAAATGGATTTTGAATTGGGAATGGGAGACAATGTGTCTAGAATATAATATTATGATCTATTGTTTTTGTCAGTTTGCAAAAATAAAGTTTTCGAGGGTTAAATATAATATGTCTGAATAGTATAAAACAAAGTCACAATTCGCGTTTATCTGATTTTTTGTTTGTAACTAGCTTATGCTCGGGATTTCATCCGCGTAGACTTCAAAAATTTCAAACCCTTATTTTACCCTCTTAGGTATCGAATTTTCAAAAAATCCTTTCTTAGCGGATGTCTACATCGTAATAGCTATATGCATGCCAAATTTCAGCCCGGTCCTTCCAGTAGTTTGAGCTGTGCGTTTTAAACCTATATTTGGATTTCTAAAACTCATTTTCATCGTCATTTCGGAATGTTTATGTTGATAAATTTTTAATAATAATCCTTGTATAGCGGTTGCATTGAACTTACATAATAGGTAGGTAGGTATTTTGTCTTTTTCCTTCAAACGTGAGGGCTAAAACTCTGAAATTTTATTCATGTGATCCAGATGTGATCCTTCATTTACTTATCATATGAAAACTCGAATTTATTTATTTAGAGTCAGCTCACACTATAGAAGATCTCATCTCCTGGAAATATTCTCGAATATATTGACGAAGTTCGTAAAGAAAATGTTTGGATGTGTTGTATAAAGGTTGCAATAAGCAACATCTTGAACCTCAGAAAATATATCCAAAGGGCACTTCACAGCTCAAGAACACTCCATGTTCAGCGAAATAAAGACAAAACACGTATTTGCTATATGTATCTACTTGAGAGAGTAAATCAATAGGTGTTGAATTTGGAAAGAGAAAAGTTTTATAATGTTCCGCTACATTGCTGCTGCGACATTGCTGCCTAGCTCGGAATGTAATGTCATATAAGCTTATAGAGATTGTATGGGGACTAGTAGTGCCGCGACAGCGCTGTGACAGCTGGTGACAGCACTGTTGCGGCAGCGCTGCTGCGTGCAGCGTGGTTCGGAATCATACCTTAAGTCAGAATTTAATTTCGTTAAACAAGAGCAATCCTCCCCCTCCTCCAATACGGTTGGTTACCGTGGAGGAGTAAGACCAAAACCCCCCCGTTTCGAATGTAAATTATTATAATACGTTCACAACTCAAAATAATCAATGCACATACAACGAGAATTTTTTATAAGTATTTAATAAGAAGAATATAGGATAAAAACAGGTTTTATACCTATTATATATACGTATGCATAAAAAAGAAATTCTGGGATACTAACATGAGAAAAATATCTATAAAGTAAAATGTGAAAAAATAAAATTAATTTGCATTTTGCATTAGGTAATTGTAATTTGCATTAGGTAATGCAAATTACAGAATATAAAGGCAGAACCGGGGGGAGGCCTTATACCCAAATATGGGATCCTTATCTACACAGAATACCTACTCACATAACAAATTTAATTTGTAACTTTTGTAAATTAATAATTATTAACTACCTAACATAACATATCAAACAAACCTTACACATACAAAACACGTAGTTAATTATTATACTAACATAATTATACTAACAAAACTAACATAGGATTAAGCGAAAAAGTTATAAAAATAAATAATATTAGATGCGAGTAGTTATAAGAAAACATTGTACCTATATAAAGATAAGGAAGTAAATAAAGGCTTAATAATAATAATAAAAACAAGAGCACATTTAAAGTGTTTTGCCCATCGATATAAATGACAAGATATGACATTTCGGCTTTGTAGAGCGTTGTCTTTGTCACTCATACCTATATGACGTTTTGTCGGTCTCAATGACAGGGACAGCGCTCTATATATCTGCTATCTCCTTCTAAATGTCGATGTACATCTCTATATATAAAAATGAATCGGTGAATGTGTTGCTCATGGCAAATCTCGAGAACAGCTGAACCGATTTCGCTAATTCATTTTTTATAATATTCCTTGAAGTACGAGGATGGTTCTTACGGAGAGAAAAATTAAAAAGAATCCTGAAAAAGAATCGACTGTTAGACGGTATGAAGTTCGCCGGGGCAGCTAGTTTGAAAAGATTGCGGAACTGAAAGGATTCGAACCTGCGTCTTCTGGGTTCGCGCCCGATGCCTTGACCGCTAGGCCACGGTTACGCTTACTACCAGTGACGAAATTTGTGATATGTATGTTCACTCAGCACTGAATCGACTGTTAATAGCGACACTTTGCAGGTACAGTGGCGGATTTGTAGTCTTGGCCGCCCTAGGCCCCAGGTCATCTAGTAAGTAGGTACCAGCTGCCCCTTTCTTAGCACTCATGATAATAGACTACATACTTAACGATTTTTTTTATTGCCAACTTTTATCATAACATCAGTGAATTTTTTTCATGATTGGCCGCCCATAATACCTGGCCGCCCTAGACTCGGGCCTTAGGGTAAATCCGCCACTGGGTGTCGAAACTACTTTCAAAGGCCCATATTACAATGCGGCTCTTTGAACGAGAAATGACATATTACATGTCGATGTACATTAATTTCTACTGCGTACTGTACTTACTGTACTACATAGAGTTCGGTGCAAGCATACAAATGCACTGAATACTGATGCATATTGAATTGAGCTGTACTATTTCGGGACATAGATCCGAGCAATCCGTCCATCAGATTCTGTCAAGCATATCGTGTAATAATAGCAGGAATACCTGTGATTCATTGTTATGCAATGCATACTACATACCTGTAATCACTACCCCTATTATAAATGCGAAAATGTGTATGTTTGTTGGTTTGTTAGTTAGTCCTTCAATCACGTCCCAACAACGAAGCAAAGGATCAACGTGACTTTTGCATGGGTATTGTTTAAGACCTGGAGAATGACATAGACTACTTTTATCCCGGAAAATAAAAGAGCTCCCACGGGATTTTTAAAAACCTAAATCCGTATTATTAATATTATTAATGCAAAAGTGTGTCTGTCTGTCTATTACCTGTTCACGGTCCATCCGTTTAACCGATGACGGTTACAGCGATAGCTTGTATCCTAAGAACAGACATAGGCAATTTCATCCCGAAAAATTAAAGTTCCCACGGGTTTAAAAAAATCTTAATCCACGTGGACGAAGTCTTGGACATCATCTATTTGGACAGAGATAACTGGCATCCCAGAGACAGATAATATTTTCATCCCAAAAAATCAAATAGGGATTTTGAAAATCTAAATCCACGCGGGCGTAGTCGTGGGCATCACCTAGCGTTAAATAAGGTTTTAGCTAATTCCAAGAAGATTTGGTTATACTAAGAAAGAGAATGGATCAACTCATAATTTACAATTCGGAGGAATAATATATTAGACTAGCTTATGCTCGCGACTTTGTTCGCGTGGAGTACACAAATTTCAAACCCCTATTTCACCCCATTAGGGGATGAATTTTAAAAAAAAAATTCTTATTGGATGCCTACGTCATAATAGCTATCTGCATGCCAAATTTCAGCCCGATTCATCCAGTAGCTTGAGCTGTGCGTTGATAGATCAGTCAGTCCTTATACCTTTCCTTTATATATACTTAGACTAGCTTATGCTCGCGACTTCGTCCACATGAAGTACATAAATTTCAAACCCCCCTTTAACTCACTTAGGGGTGGAATTTCAAAAAATCCTTTCTTAATGGATACTTACTCTTTACAAAGAATACACCCTTTAAATTTCAAGTTTCTAGGACCAGCGGTTTAGGCTGTGCGTTGATATATAAGCCAGTCAGTCAGTCAGGACTTTGAATTATATATATACAGATTCCCATACGTTAATATTATTATCATTTATGCTATCAAAACATATCCCGCCTACGAATATCCCACACGTTAACAACAAAAACATAGCTTTCCAAAATGATCTTAGATTTCAAACTCAAAGATATCAAGACTGAATCAACTATCTGCCATTCAAAGAAAGTCTGTCAAGTTTAGGTTATTTATTAGCTCTAACCGCGCATGTTTACTTTGGATTAATGTTACTTAAGTTCAGTCTTATTTACATTAAAACGAGTTAGGTACAAAGTTAGTTGATAAATTGAAGCGCACAGCGCCAAAAACGCTGAATATCAAAAATGAAATTATGGCGTTATGCGACAGTAAAAGTTTACCTAATTACGCAATACCTATACGGAACCGTGAAATTGTTCTTATATACTTTTTCTGTCTACTATACAGAGTGTAACCAGAACGCTGGCAAAAACGAAGACAAGTGATAGTACTGATGATTACTGATACGATACCACAAAAAAAATCCTATTATTTTGTAACAGTTTACGATAATATATTGCAAATAAAACAGCTGAATGACACAAGAGGTCAACGAACGTTGCGTTAGTAGGCCACTCGAAGTGAATGCCGCGACGTAGGTGGGGCATTGACCCTGGTTTTGCAAGCTATACATTGCGGGTTTGAAAAATATAAAATCACTAAAACCACAAAATGAGGCAAATTGTTATTGGTATTGGATTGTGTTTAGGTAGTATAACAATAACGCTAAGTTTTTGCTAGCGATCTGGTTACACCCTGTATACCTACATATATTTTTTTGTATTTTTTATCAAGTGAATTTATAATATAATAATGATAGATGGAGAATGACGACACGTACCTGGAAGCAGGTGTCTACGCATAATCGAGTTCCAACCTCCGTAAGGGTGGGTGTACAATGTACTTGAACACCGAATTATTTATTCCATTATGTCAGGAATTCAGGATACGTAATATGAGACGAAGTCTTAACTTGGTACTTTTATGTTTTCGAAGTTATGTGCGTTTTCTAGGCAATTAAAATCACTTGCTTTAACGGTGAAGGGAAATATTGTTGGGAAATCTGCCTGCCTGAGAGTCGTCCATAATTTTTCAAAGGTATATGAAGTCTGCAAACCTGCACTTGGGCAGCGTGGTGGAATATGGTCTAAACCCTTCTCATTCTGAGAGGAGACTAGTTCTCAGTAGTGAACTGGCTAAGCGTGAATATTAAGATAATGATATTAATATTGAAGCATGGATTTGATTCAATTCAAAATTTCCGAAGTCATTGTTAATGTGTTTAGCCGCAGGTTCAATTAGGTGCTTCATAAGAATGAAACCATGAAAATGAATGAGGAAGTTTCCAGGCAACGTTCGTGAAAATTTTCATAGATGGCGCTGAATATATTACCACCACTAAAGGCGAAAAAATAATACCTATACCATATATGCTTTAAATTTTTAAATTTAAATCGGATGCGAAATTAATTATAACTTCTATTATAGTTCACAGATTTTGTGGGGATTTTGTAAGGAAAATTGCAGTGCACGTTAGCTCTTACTCTTCATCTATGGCATTGACTGACACGACCTAAAACCTCAACATTAAAGCATAGATCATATAGATATAGGTATTATTTTTCCTCATTCGTGGCGACCTATGCGAAATATTCAAGAGACATCTATGAAAATTTTATTGAAGCTGTCCCTTCCTTATTGTGGCACACACTGTAATAATTTATTATGGAAAGCGCAGTAGACGTGTTTACATTGCAGCGGCGAGTGAGCAAGAGAGTGAAAAATAATGTCTGCCTGACTGACTGTCATACGTTACAGATGAAGTTTTGTTGGTGTTGCCAACAGTCATGAGCCTAGACCTATCTTAATTGAGAAAAGTATTGGAAAAAAAATCAATCGAGAGATAGCTCCTGTGAATTGCGACTGGAAGTTAGCATACAAATGTCTTGAATGAGCCTTAATTTGGAAGAAAAGTAGCTTGCAGGAAAGGCAAATGGATATTTAACGGCCTTAGTACGAGTTCATTATATTGCCGAAGGTAAGAAAAGGCTTTTTTAGGAGCTGTCGAATTCTTGTAAAAAATGTTGCTCAATGAATCGACGCACTCGTCGCTCGCTCCAATAAGTTACCATACCACTGAGATTAGCTGAACCATCTGGGAAAATCTATGTAGACTCAGCGGTATTTGTTAGTAGATAGGTACATCAGTTTGAATTTTTATAATAGGTATATTTTATACTATATCCTTATGTGGTCGACATCCAATCTACTCGTACGAAACGTTTTTGCTCAATGTTTCTGATACGAACCGCTGAAGTCGTCATTCCTCAAGTGCAAGCCTATCTCACAATAGTAAAATACTATCAGAACTCTTTGATTTCCCGGGATAGAAAGTATAGCCTATATCGGTTTCCGGCATGCAGTTATCTCTGTACCGAATAGATAATGCCTCCTCAAGTTCATCGCTATTAAATTAGGTTTTTAAAAATCCCGCAGGAACTCTTTGATTTTCCAGGACAAAAGTAGCCTATGTCCATTTCCGGGATGAAAGATATCTCTGTACCAAACGTCAAAATCGGTTAAACGGTCGTCCGTTTAACCGATTACCGAAAGCTAGCAAACAAACAGGCACCGTTTCACATCTCTACATAGTAGTATAAAATAAAGTCTTCCAGCTTCCTGCTGTCTGTATGTATGTATGAACGCGTAGATCTTTTAAACTACGCATCGGATTTTAATGCGGTTTTCACCAATAGATAGAGTGATTCAAGAGGAAGGGTTATAGGTATAGTTTAATCTCAAAAAATTAGAGATCTCTGGGGAAATTGAAATAATATGAATTACATCGGAAAAAAATGCTCTCATTTGAGAGTTTCCGAGGCGTGCGCTGCCTAAATGGTCAAAGTTACACGAAACAGATACACTGTCGTATTTATAATATTAGTATGGAAGTATGGATTATTAATCACTCCTCACTGACACCACATTAGTATCTACATTGCACCCATGCGAAGCCGGGGCGGGTCGCTAGTTTATAATATTAGTAAGAATCAGATTCAGTAGTGATTTATCTTAGTAGATACCTACTCTTCGACGAGATGTATTTGTAATTCCATGGCATAATTCGAATATATTATTATCTTTAGAAAACCCCTACTATTATTTGACAAATGAAAGGACTTCACCAACGACCTTCAGCAAAGAGAATTACGACGCCGAAAGATATACGATTCTTTCGCGTCTCGAAAAAGAAATTCCAAAGAAGTGAAGAAAATGTTATCTTTGAAATCTGAGCATTGCTCTACTCGTTTATTCCTAACCCTTTGATAAGATCAGACGAGAATCCCGTGTAATAACTATCACCTTGACAGGCTGACCCAGATGGGTTAGAATAAAGGTGATCGCATGCCACAGGACATCCTGCATGACATTAAATATTGGCGCAGTCGAAAGCGCTGTTGTCTTATAAGTCCTGCAAATGGATATTGCGCTGAAACCATGTCTCATTAACATCGAAATGACGACATTTTGACGTCAGCCGAAATAAAAATATACCATCAGCTCGAAACTTCAGTCTAGTGCTGACGTCACTAAAATGGCAGCCACGCGCATCAGCAATTTGGGGGACTTATACTAGTCCCCGGTCCCGCCCGGCAGGGGTTTGTAATTTTATAATATCTAAATTTGTGGTCTGGTCTGGTGGCTTCGGCCGTGGCCGAAATTTAAAGTTTAGTTTAGAGAAAATTATAAGTTTGAAGCTCTGACCCTTACCAAATGAATACAAACTATTAATATTTATGAAAAGGCTCACCCATTAGTTGATTGTATGTTACTTTTGTGGACGTCTTTTTGTTGAAATTTCTCTTCCAACACAAAACAAATGATACCCGTAAATACTACGTCACCATTGATATGGAACTAAGGAGCGAGGTAATGGTCTAAGATCCCGCTATAGAACGACCTTCACCGAGCTGGTTAATGGATGAAACGTATTTTATATTCAATTTAATATGTCAATAAATATATTGCATATGGGTTGCCTAAAAAAATTCAGTCCAGTATATGAGTAATTAATAATTTAAAAAAAAAATTTTTTAACCATTTCACCGGTTTGTTTAATTGACAAATTCCATACCAATCGAAAGTAAAAAGCCCATAGAATATGCAAACGTTATTTTTTTCCCCGGGTAGGCAGGTATAAACAGGTAAATCGATACTAGTAACTTTCACCACGTTAATGAATAAAAGTTATTAACCTAACGTTTGCATATTCTATGGGCTTCACACTTTCGATTGGTATGGAATTTGTGAAATAATTTAAAAAAAAAAGTTTTTTTTATTATCAATTAATCATCCTGGACTGAAATTTTTTAGGTAACCTATACGCAATATATTTATAAATTGACATATTAAATTGAATATAAAATACGTTTCATCCATTAACCAGCTCGGTGAAGGTCGTTCTATAGCGGGATCCTATACTATGACGAATGTAGACGGGTAAAGTGTAGATGCGACAAAAAAAGTTACATCTTTTTTCTTAATGTAATTTTTTAGCCTTAAACAATTGGCACACTGTGCAAATAATACTAGGCGGCGGACAATTATTGCTAATCTCAATAGCAGCCATAAAATAAATAAATAAACTTCAAAAGGTCTCCATTCGGAAACCTTTTTCTTTATTGCTGGGAATGCGTTTCCAACTAGAGGGAAGGTAAATATGTAGATTCGCCGACGGAGAGGCGACCAGAATACCCACTAAAAACCAGTGGCGCTTCTGCGCCTGGCGACTGGGACACGGTAACACAGAAGCAATCAACCGCAACCCAGCCAGCGACGACGCCAGTCTCTGCTACTTAGAGAGACACGCGGAGAAACCCCCATATAATGCTATATTGCATGAGCAAAATATCAAATGTATGATAAGTAGTAGAATAGTAAGGGCTAACTTGTATCTGAATAAAAAAAAACACTCATTTTAATTATATTAGGTACTGTACAATAATTATGTCTTGAATTTAGTATATCAGTGCCCTAACACGAATTTTATCTCGTGCCATCTTGTTTCTGACAAAACAACTGACGTTCGCGTGTATGAAAAATGGAAGTTTGCTCGCGATTTGCTAGGATTTATTGAGGTGTACTATTTGCTCAATTACCTGAACAGATTTATTAGCCATCGCTTGTGCAGCAGAATGGAAAGTTGGTAGGTATGTACCTCACTGTATTATTTTTAGTAGGGCACTTGGCTTTCAATTAAAAAAAAAAAGAATATCAGCCAAATTAATTGCTGACTAATATTCCCCTTTCCCCTCCAATTAAGCGTAAAGCTTGTGCTAGGAGTAGGTATCACAATAGTGCAACGGGTGGGATTTGAACCGGTGACCTTTTGGTTTTCAGTCCGCTCCTTTAACCGTTGAGCTATCGAGGCTCTAAGGCTATCTTGACTTATTACAAGTGCTTTTGAATCGTTAACTAGTATAATTTACCACTGGTTCGGAATGACGTTCCTACCGAGAAGAAACAGCAAGAAACTCGGCGGTTGCTCTTTTCAAGTGATCAATTGACAATATTATTATACCATACTGTACAAGCAATTGCAGCCCCGTGCATTGCTGGAGCGAGTCAAAATCCAAGCTTTCTTATCATTTACATAGCCTTCCACTACATATTATATATGCTCTTTTCAAGAGCATACTTTTAATAGATTTTTAAACTTGTGTAAAGGCAAGTCTAAAAAGTTTTGTGGGATTTTATTATAAAATATTACACTCATTCCCACAAATGACTTTCCCACATTCGAGACGCGTAGCGTAGGAGTTGCAAGTTTATTATAGTTAGGGAGGCGAATAGGGGAATTTTCGGTAATACTCGAGCGTGGCAGTTTAAGATATGAGAGATACCTTAGACCTAATAGAACAACCTTGTAAAGTATTTAGCTCTATATGTAGTGACGCGCGCCTAGGATAGACGATCAGATTAGTAAAAAAAAATCGATAGTCTGAAATACTCGAGCGCGTCAGATTAAGAAATAGGGGGGTTGATTTTAGTGTTTTAAGACTAAATTTAACTAATCTGACGATAAGTCCTTGACGCCGCCGAGTTATAGGGTCGCGAACTTGTAAAAAAAAAAACGTTAATCCGGCATTCTCGAGCGCGATTTTTTTATTTTTTATTTTGAAGAATATAATCTAAAACTTACTAAAAATACAAAATCTGCCGGTTTCCGCATGACCGGAAGTGTGGAGGAGCCATTTCGTCTTCCGAAAAACGCGTTGCGGCATATAAGTCGCGAACGATACATTTTACCAAAAAAAAGTTTAAATAAACAAAAAAGGTAATTTTATTTTATACAAAAAAGGTCTCTTTACATTTTTGTCCAAAGTTTAAACTTTTTGACTTGAAGCAGAAGACGATGAATTGTATTGAGCAAAAATGTAAAGGTCATACATAACAATACAATTATAATACTATTTTTATATCATTTCATTTTTTTATACAATAAATAATACAATTCGTACTACATTTCATCTACAGTTACGTTGGTTGTATGTATTGCTTTATTGTCATTCTTAAATTCCCCGTTTTATCAAGGAGAAAGAGAGGAAAAAAAAGAAACCAAAAACCTTTTTCGGTCAGATTAAGAGAACCCACCAACATTTTTGTCAGATTAAAAAAATATGCTTTTAGGATACCGAGATAAACCTCCCCTATAAAAAATCTGACGCGCTCGAGTATTTCGAAAAAAACTCTTTTTTTTTGCATTTTCAAAAATTCATCGTAACTTATCGTCGCGCCGAAATCGTCAGTTTTTTTAAAGGGAGCTTCCTTGGGGCCTACTCAACACCCCTTCCGAAAATCTGACGCGCTCGAGTAATTTTTTTTTTTTTTGCATTTTTGACTACTTTATATGCCTACCCCCACCACGCAAACCGGCAGATTAGTATACCGTTGTTATCAGAGGCACTTGGGGCATGCGTAGTATGAATATCTGACGCGCTCGAGAATGCCCAAGTAACCTTCGCTTCCTGGCGTTAGAAAAGCGGTTAGAACGCGCGCCCGCTTACAAGAAACTATACGCAGACTTTCTTCATGAATATGAGAGCCTAGGTCATATGACTCGCGTTTCGACCTACGGAACCCCTCATTATTTTATGCCGCATCACGGTGTATTCCGCGAAAATCATTCTAGTACCAGGCTTAGGGTCGTTTATGATGCTGGGGCCGTTTCTAGCTCGGGAATCAGCTATAATGACCTTCAGCTGGTAGGCCCGCCCATCCAAGGCGACCTAATTTCAATTATATTGCGCTTCAGGCAACATCGGTACGTCGCATGCGCAGATATCGAGAAGATGTACCGACAGTGCCTTGTAGATGAAACGCAGCGAGATCTTCAGCTGATTCTCTGGCGCGACGAACCCACGCAGCCACTAGGTATCTATCGCCTCAACACGGTTACCTACGGAACCGCGTCCGCGCCTTTTCTAAGTTGTCGCTGCCTAAAACAACTCGCTATTGAAACAACAAATAGTGAAGTTTCACGAATAATTAATGAAGATTTTTACGTAGACGACATGATCACGGGTTCGGATGATAAAGAAGTCTTGATAAAATTGTGCGAAGAAACAACCAAGACGTTGCAAGCTGGCTGTTTCCCGCTACGTAAGTGGATTTTCAATTTTACATGCGAACCCGCGACCGTGTCATCGTCGCGCGCTTCTAAACAAATACTCGCGGAGAATACAAATCATAAAACATTAGGTATTGGTTGGCTTAATGACAGCGACGAATTTTATTTCAATACGGAGTTTAAGTCTGATAGTACTCAACCTATAACTAAGCGCATAATTCTATCATACGCATCTCAAATTTTCGATCCGTTAGGAATTCTAAGTCCATTTATTTTAACTGCAAAAATGTTATTACAACAGCTGTGGTTATTAAAATTGGAGTGGGACGACAGCGCACCTACGGACATCGCGCGTCAGTGGAACCGGTTTCTCGCTTCGCTGTCGATCGTGAACACAATACGCGTCCCTCGATATGTTATGGATACTAATTCTATATCTACCGAGATACATATTTTTAGCGATGCATCTCAAACCGCGTACGGCGCGTGCGTTTACATAAGGACCGTAACCGCGAATACGGTCAAAGTGCAATTGCTATGCTCAAAAGGGAAAGTCGCACCGCTAAAAACTGTTAGCATCCCACGGTTAGAGCTTCTCGGCGCTCTAGTGGGTGCTCGCCTTTATAACAAGGTTCGCAATTCGCTTCACTGCAACTTCGACCACGTAATGTTTTGGACGGACTCGACGATCGTCCTAGGTTGGCTGCGCATGCCGCCAAGATTATTAAAAACGTTCGTTCAAAATAGGTCGATAGAAATTCACGATTTGACGAAGGAGCTTCCGTGGCGTCATGTAAGCGGGAAAAAGAACCCAGCTGACCTCGTTTCGCGTGGGGTTGTGAACCTCGAGGAGCTCTCTTCTTCTGATTTATGGTGGGAAGGGCCATCCTTCCTTCGCGACCGTGAATTTGACTGCGAAAACGTACCACCCTTTTACACGCACGAAGGGCAATCAAATGACTTGCCGGAAATGAAGAGTAGTGAAATAACCGCGCTAGTAGTCCAGGATAAGTCGAGCTCTGAAGGGCAATCTGCTATCGATTTTGAACGATTCTCTCAGTTCAGTCGGCTAAGATGCTCAACTGCATATGTTTTACGGTTTTTACATAATACGCGCAATAAACTGAATAAACGGTCGGGTGTTCTTACCGTCGATGAGCTGAGAGAAGCCGATAACTTGTTGATTAGGCTTTCTCAACTGGAATCTTTTCCAGTCGAGTACAAGTCAATATCCAACAATCGCGCACTAAAGAATAAACATAATTTAAGTAAATTAAATTTGTTTATTGATGACGATAAGCTGCTGCGAGTCGGTGGCAGATTGGACTACTCAGAGTTCGACTATAATAAAAACATCCAATTTTGCTGTCAAGCAAACATCATTTCACTCTTCTTCTCTTCCGGAACGAACACAAATCATTGCTACACGCTGCTCCGCAGGCGCTTCTCTTTCATCTCCGTGAATCATGGTGGCCGATTGCAGGCAGAAATCTCGCTAGAAAAGTCGTTCACGACTGTGTTGTGTGTAAGCACCTGCGAGGTCAAACGCTCACTCCTCTAATGGGAAATCTTCCCAGCGAGAGGATTACACCTACTTTTCCGTTCTATCGGTGCGGCGTTGACTTTGCTGGCCCAGTGTACATTCTTAACAGAAAAGGTAGGGGAGCTAAAACTACAAAGGCATATATTTGTATCTTTATATGTTTTGTAACGCGCGCAGTGCATTTAGAGCTGGTGAGTGACCTTACTACTAAAGCTTACTGTCTCACACTACATCGTTTCGTCTCCCGCAGGTCAAAACCTGCCGAAATTTGGTCCGATAATGGCCGAAATATGGTCGGACTTAAAAACGAATTCGCTCAATTTTTAGAACGTTGTAGTTCTGACATTATCGAATACGCAAATCAACAAAAAATTAAATTCAAGTTCATCGTACCCTACGCCAGTCACATGTCGGGATTATGGGAACGTGGAGTACGCTCGTGTAAATACCACCTTCGCCGCGTGGTCGGTAACGCGCATCTCACATACGAAGAGTTCAGCACCGTCTTAGCACAAGTTGAAGCTGTCCTGAACTCTCGCCCTCTCACTCCAATGTCGTCCGATCCCAACGACTTCCTTCCTCTTAGTCCTGCTCATTTCCTGGTTGGCCGTACGCTCACCGCACCTGCCTACGACAACCTGGAGGATACGCCCACGCATAGACTCGATCGGTACCAGAGAGTTGAGCAAATTCGACAACATTTTTGGAGACGCTGGTCGAAAGAATACATATCCGAGCTGCAAACACGGACCAAGTGGAGAGAGAACACGCAAGACCTTAAACCCAACACTATGGTCATCATCAAAGAGGACAACTTCCCGCCGTTGAGATGGCATCTCGGACGAGTCATCAGAAACATACCTGGGAAGGATGGAATCTCAAGGGTCGCTGAAATACAAACTGCATCCGGACTTGTGAGGCGAGCCTATACGAAGATCTGCCCATTAGTCGACCCTGATGAGGATAGTCTTGGAAGCTCAGCGTTCCAAGGCCGGGGGCATGTTTCGGCGTGAAACGAAACACATCACGGCCGTGGGCTAATATCATTGGTCCACGTAATTCGCAAGCTGTCAATCTTTTCAAAAACGTCAAGACAAGATACATACCGAATACGATTTGAACCACTGTTACTGTTGTCACTGTTTTGCCTTTTTTATAATATTGTAAAACGAAATTAAAGTCTATTAGTATCAGCACAATTTATTATTTCGAAACTTCCACGCGCAAACATAATTTTTGGTCCTTCGAGCCGGATTACATAATACGCGCAATAAACTGAATAAACGGTCGGGTGTTCTTACCGTCGATGAGCTGAGAGAAGCCGATAACTTGTTGATTAGGCTTTCTCAACTGGAATCTTTTCCAGTCGAGTACAAGTCAATATCCAACAATCGCGCACTAAAGAATAAACATAATTTAAGTAAATTAAATTTGTTTATTGATGACGATAAGCTGCTGCGAGTCGGTGGCAGATTGGACTACTCAGAGTTCGACTATAATAAAAAACATCCAATTTTGCTGTCAAGCAAACATCATTTCACTCTTCTTCTCTTCCGGAACGAACACAAATCATTGCTACACGCTGCTCCGCAGGCGCTTCTCTTTCATCTCCGTGAATCATGGTGGCCGATTGCAGGCAGAAATCTCGCTAGAAAAGTCGTTCACGACTGTGTTGTGTGTAAGCGCCTGCGAGGTCAAACGCTCACTCCTCTAATGGGAAATCTTCCCAGCGAGTCTGGTTTAATCAACTAAAAATTGAGCGAATTCGTTTTTAAGTCCGACCATATTTCGGCCATTATCGGACCAAATTTCGGCAGGTTTTGACCTGCGGGAGACGAAACGATGTAGTGTGAGACAGTAAGCTTTAGTAGTAAGGTCACTCACCAGCTCTAAATGCAATGCGCGCGTTACAAAACATATAAAGATACAAATATATGCCTTTGTAGTTTTAGCTCCCCTACCTTTTCTGTTAAGAATGTACACTGGGCCAGCATAGTCAACGCCGCATCGATAAAACGGAAAGGTAGGTGTAATCCTCTCGCTGGGAAGATTTCCCATTAGAGGAGTGAGCGTTTGACCTCGCAGGCGCTTACACACAACACAGTCGTGAACGACTTTTCTAGCGAGATTTCTGCCTGCAATCGGCCACCAAGATTCACGGAGATGAAAGAGAAGCGCCTGCGGAGCAGCGTGTAGCAATGATTTGTGTTCGTGCCGGAAAAGAAGAAGAGTGTAATGATGTTTGCTTGACAGCAAAATTGGATGTTTTTTGTTATAGTCGAACTCTGAATAGTCCAATCTGCCACCGACTCGCAGCAGCTTATCTTCATCAATAAACAAATTTAATTTACTTAAATTATGTTTATTCTTTAGCGCTCGATTGTTGGAAATTGACTTGTACTCGACTGGAAAAGATTCCAGTTGAGAAAGCCTAATCAACATGTTATCGGCTTCTCTCAGCTCATCGACGGTAAGAACACCCGACCGTTTATTCAGTTTATTGCGCGTATTATGTAAAAACCGTAAAACATATGCAGTTGAGCGTCTTAGCCGATTGAACTGAGAGAATCGTTCAAAATCGATAGCAGATTGCGTTTCAGAGCTCGACTTATCCTGGACTACTAGCGCGGTTATTTCACTACTCTTCATTTCCGGCAAGTCATTTGATTGCCTTTCGTGCGTGTAAAAGGGTGGTACGTTTTCGCAGTCAAATTCACGGTCGCGAAGGAAGGATGGCCCTTCCCACCATAAATCAGAAGAAGAGAGCTCCTCGAGATTCACAACCCCACGCGAAACGAGGTCAGCTGGGTTCTCTTTCCCGCTTACATGACGCCACGGAAGCTCCTTCGTCAAATCGTGAATTTCTATCGTCCTATTTTGAACGAACGTTTTTAATAATCTTGGCGGCATGCGCAGCCAACCTAAGACGATCGTCGAGTCCGTCCAAAACATTACGTGGTCGAAGTTGTAGTGAAGCGAATTGCGAACCTTGTTATAAAGGCGAGCACCCACTAGAGCGCCGAGAAGCTCTAACCGTGGGATGCTAACAGTTTTTAGCGGTGCGACTTTCCCTTTTGAGCATAGCAATTGCACTTTGACCGTATTCGCGGTTACGGTCCTTATGTAAACGCACGCGCCGTACGCGGTTTGAGATGCATCGCTAAAAATATGTATCTCGGTAGATATAGAATCAGTATCCATAACATATCGAGGGACGCGTATTGTGTTCAAGATCGACAGCGAAGCGAGAAACCGGTTCCACTGACGCGCGATGTCCGTAGGTGCGCTGAACACATCACGGCCGTGGGCTAATATCATTGGTCCACGTAATTCGCAAGCTGTCAATCTTTTCAAAAACGTCAAGACAAGACATAACGAATACGATTTGAACCACTGTTACTGTTGTCACTGTTTTTGCCTTTTTATAATATTGTAAAACGAAATTAAAGTCTATTTGTATCAGCACAATTTATTATTTTCGAAACTTCTACGCGCCAACATAGTTTTTGGACCTTCTTTACCGAATATAAACGCATACTACGGCCTATGGAATAACGGACAAGGATTCATCGCAAGAATCACCAATTCGAAGACGCAAGGGCTGGCTGACTTCGAGACGCGCAGGATACGGTCAACCTATCCACGAATCATCCTCCCTTACTTCGCTTGTATAATATTGTGCTGTTACTTCGCATACGTTCATGTGCAACCCGCTAGCTGCCATTTAAGGTAAGTATCCTCACGTAAGTACTTCCACTTTCCCAAAATGGCAAATCGTGACAAATCTCCGCAACTAGGGCTCAGCGATGATAAGTTAGAACTACTAGTACGCGATCTAACTAAAAAACGTGGCACCCTTAAAGGTAGATTAACCAAATTTGGAACCTACGTAAATAGTTTTGATGCAAATGTCGCAACGCCTCAAAACAAAATAGATTTAAAGTTACGCATTGAAGGTGCCACGAATCTTTATCGCGAGTTTAATAGCATTCAGTCTAGGATAGAAGAATGTGTCAATGAAGCTGATCTCGATGATCAATTAACTCAAAGAGAGCAGTTCGAGGACTGCTACTATAGCACATTGTCACAGGCTGAATTATTAGTTAATAGGTGTGATGGCAGTAGCAGCGGTAAGGTCACAACCTGTTCGAAAACATGCGAAAATAGTCAGTTACGCTCAGTGAAACTACCTACCATAACATTACCATCCTTTGATGGGTCATACGAGCACTGGCTGGAATTTAGGGATACATTTCAATCATTAGTGCACGATTCAGATGAAATAACTAGTATCCAGAAATTCCACTACCTGAAGTCTTCGCTGAAGGGTAGTGCCGAGCTAGTGATCGACGCATTAGAATTTACATCTGACAATTATTCCGTCGCATGGGATCTTTTACTCAATCGCTATAATAATAGCCGATTATTAGTTCACAATCACATAAAATCAATATTCAACATTCAACCGTTGAGTAAAGAATCCCCTGCTTCGATTCGAACACTTAGTGACACAATTCTGAAAAATATACGCGCATTAAAGATCCTAGGGGAACCTGTGGACTCGTGGCATTCGCTGGTTATTTATATCATGGTGTCTAAGCTAGATAAAACCACTGAACGCGAGTGGGAACAGCATAAAGGCACTTTGATAACAAACAATAACGATTCCAAATTAAAATTAAAGGTTGACGATTTAATTAACTTCCTAAAAAATCGTGCGGACATGCTAGAAACATTGCAGGATTCACATTCGTCACAAATTAATAAGGAGTCAAAAGACACGAAAAATAATCGAACAAATCGATCAAACGAAATCGACCGAACGAAGTTATCCACAAAATGCAATGTTTCCACCACTAAACCGCACGATCGTCACTCCGCGCCAAAGAACTGTATTATGTGCAACGGTTTCCATCAACTTTACGCTTGTTCACAATTCATTAACTCTAATTTGGAATCGAAATTGAAATTTCTTCGCGATAGGAAATTATGCGAAAATTGCATGAAAAATAGTAGCCACACTGCTGAATTTTGCAAATTCGGCGGTTGCCGTCGGTGTTTTAAGAAGCATAATTCCCTAATCCACCCTTCGGATGACTTAAATCATCCCCCGGGTGATACAAAATCGATAGGTAACACTAGCGGTTCCCTAACTATGCACTCGACATTCGATAACCAGCAACTAACCGGCGCGGGCGCAAGTCTTGATTCAAGCCCTACCGCGCCGCTCCTCTGCCCCGCGGATGCAGTGTTCTATGCAAATAATGCACACACTAGTAACGATAAACGCACACATCGTTCTTTGCGACCGGTTTTATTGTCCACTGCAATCATCGAGGTACGGGCTCGAAATAATGTTTATTTACTCGCAAATGCATTATTAGATAACGGAAGCGAACGCAGCTTCATAACTGAAGCCTTTAGTAAAAAACTAGGGGTAGAATTATTACAGTCCACTCACGAAATAAGAGGTGTAGGTAACTCAGTGACGCAATGTACTAAATCATGCGACATTGAGATAAAATCGCGCATATCTACTTACGCCACTAAACTACATTGCTTTGTATTGCCGCAAATTTCAACTACGCTGCCCGCTGTACATTATGAACGCGCGAGGTTTCATATACCTAATAGTTTACAGCTGGCAGACCCGCATTTTCTTGATTCCCGAAAAATTGATATTTTAATCGGCGCAGATATATTTTGGGAATTAATACACGAAGGTTATATAAGGTTACCTAACGGGCCTTATTTACAAAACACGCATTTAGGCTGGATAATATCAGGACCTATCGTATTAAATACGCGCAACGATAGTCTTATCCAGTGTAACTTCACGCAATCCATAGACACGCAACTACGCCAATTCTGGGAGATCGAGGAGTTCCCTCGGGATCGGGATCGCACAGATGCTGAGCATGCTTGCGAAGAACTGTTCACTCGTACTACGACGCGCAATGACGAGGGACGGTTTATTGTGAGTATACCTCTTAAGTCATCACCCGACCTTTTGGGCGAATCACTTCCACAGGCACAACGACGCTTCCTGGCGTTAGAAAAGCGGTTAGAACGCGCGCCCGCTTACAAGAAACTATACGCAGACTTTCTTCATGAATATGAGAGCCTAGGTCATATGACTCGCGTTTCGACCTACGGAACCCCTCATTATTTTATGCCGCATCACGGTGTATTCCGCGAAAATCATTCTAGTACCAGGCTTAGGGTCGTTTATGATGCTGGGGCCGTTTCTAGCTCGGGAATCAGCTATAATGACCTTCAGCTGGTAGGCCCGCCCATCCAAGGCGACCTAATTTCAATTATATTGCGCTTCAGGCAACATCGGTACGTCGCATGCGCAGATATCGAGAAGATGTACCGACAGTGCCTTGTAGATGAAACGCAGCGAGATCTTCAGCTGATTCTCTGGCGCGACGAACCCACGCAGCCACTAGGTATCTATCGCCTCAACACGGTTACCTACGGAACCGCGTCCGCGCCTTTTCTAAGTTGTCGCTGCCTAAAACAACTCGCTATTGAAACAACAAATAGTGAAGTTTCACGAATAATTAATGAAGATTTTTACGTAGACGACATGATCACGGGTTCGGATGATAAAGAAGTCTTGATAAAATTGTGCGAAGAAACAACCAAGACGTTGCAAGCTGGCTGTTTCCCGCTACGTAAGTGGATTTTCAATTTTACATGCGAACCCGCGACCGTGTCATCGTCGCGCGCTTCTAAACAAATACTCGCGGAGAATACAAATCATAAAACATTAGGTATTGGTTGGCTTAATGACAGCGACGAATTTTATTTCAATACGGAGTTTAAGTCTGATAGTACTCAACCTATAACTAAGCGCATAATTCTATCATACGCATCTCAAATTTTCGATCCGTTAGGAATTCTAAGTCCATTTATTTTAACTGCAAAAATGTTATTACAACAGCTGTGGTTATTAAAATTGGAGTGGGACGACAGCGCACCTACGGACATCGCGCGTCAGTGGAACCGGTTTCTCGCTTCGCTGTCGATCTTGAACACAATACGCGTCCCTCGATATGTTATGGATACTGATTCTATATCTACCGAGATACATATTTTTAGCGATGCATCTCAAACCGCGTACGGCGCGTGCGTTTACATAAGGACCGTAACCGCGAATACGGTCAAAGTGCAATTGCTATGCTCAAAAGGGAAAGTCGCACCGCTAAAAACTGTTAGCATCCCACGGTTAGAGCTTCTCGGCGCTCTAGTGGGTGCTCGCCTTTATAACAAGGTTCGCAATTCGCTTCACTGCAACTTCGACCACGTAATGTTTTGGACGGACTCGACGATCGTCCTAGGTTGGCTGCGCATGCCGCCAAGATTATTAAAAACGTTCGTTCAAAATAGGTCGATAGAAATTCACGATTTGACGAAGGAGCTTCCGTGGCGTCATGTAAGCGGGAAAAAGAACCCAGCTGACCTCGTTTCGCGTGGGGTTGTGAACCTCGAGGAGCTCTCTTCTTCTGATTTATGGTGGGAAGGGCCATCCTTCCTTCGCGACCGTGAATTTGACTGCGAAAACGTACCACCCTTTTACACGCACGAAGGGCAATCAAATGACTTGCCGGAAATGAAGAGTAGTGAAATAACCGCGCTAGTAGTCCAGGATAAGTCGAGCTCTGAAGGGCAATCTGCTATCGATTTTGAACGATTCTCTCAGTTCAGTCGGCTAAGATGCTCAACTGCATATGTTTTACGGTTTTTACATAATACGCGCAATAAACTGAATAAACGGTCGGGTGTTCTTACCGTCGATGAGCTGAGAGAAGCCGATAACTTGTTGATTAGGCTTTCTCAACTGGAATCTTTTCCAGTCGAGTACAAGTCAATATCCAACAATCGCGCACTAAAGAATAAACATAATTTAAGTAAATTAAATTTGTTTATTGATGACGATAAGCTGCTGCGAGTCGGTGGCAGATTGGACTACTCAGAGTTCGACTATAATAAAAAACATCCAATTTTGCTGTCAAGCAAACATCATTTCACTCTTCTTCTCTTCCGGAACGAACACAAATCATTGCTACACGCTGCTCCGCAGGCGCTTCTCTTTCATCTCCGTGAATCATGGTGGCCGATTGCAGGCAGAAATCTCGCTAGAAAAGTCGTTCACGACTGTGTTGTGTGTAAGCACCTGCGAGGTCAAACGCTCACTCCTCTAATGGGAAATCTTCCCAGCGAGAGGATTACACCTACCTTTCCGTTTTATCGATGCGGCGTTGACTATGCTGGCCCAGTGTACATTCTTAACAGAAAAGGTAGGGGAGCTAAAACTACAAAGGCATATATTTGTATCTTTATATGTTTTGTAACGCGCGCATTGCATTTAGAGCTGGTGAGTGACCTTACTACTAAAGCTTACTGTCTCACACTACATCGTTTCGTCTCCCGCAGGTCAAAACCTGCCGAAATTTGGTCCGATAATGGCCGAAATATGGTCGGACTTAAAAACGAATTCGCTCAATTTTTAGAACGTTGTAGTTCTGACATTATCGAATACGCAAATCAGCAAAAAATCAAATTCAAGTTCATCGTGCCCTACGCCAGTCACATGTCGGGATTGTGGGAACGTGGAGTACGCTCGTGTAAATACCACCTTCGCCGCGTGGTCAGTAACGCGCATCTCACATACGAAGAGTTCAGCACCGTCTTAGCACAAGTTGAAGCTGTCCTGAACTCTCGCCCTCTCACTCCAATGTCGTCCGATCCCAACGACTTCCTTCCTCTTAGTCCTGCTCATTTCCTGGTTGGCCGTACGCTCACCGCACCTGCCTACGACAACCTGGAGGATACTCCCACGCATAGACTCGATCGGTACCAGAGAGTTGATCAAATTCGACAACATTTTTGGAGACGCTGGTCGAAAGAATACATATCCGAGCTGCAAACACGGACCAAGTGGAGAGAGAACACGCAAGACCTTAAACCCAACACTATGGTCATCATCAAAGAGGACAACTTCCCGCCGTTGAGATGGCATCTCGGACGAGTCATCAGAAACATACCTGGGAAGGATGGAATCTCAAGGGTCGCTGAAATACAAACTGCATCCGGACTTGTGAGGCGAGCCTATACGAAGATCTGCCCATTAGTCGACCCTGACGAGGATAGTCTTGGAAGCTCAGCGTTCCAAGGCCGGGGGCATGTTTCGGCGTGAAACGAAACACATCACGGCCGTGGGCTAATATCATTGGTCCACGTAATTCGCAAGCTGTCAATCTTTTCAAAAACGTCAAGACAAGACATAACGAATACGATTTGAACCACTGTTACTGTTGTCACTGTTTTTGCCTCTTTATAATATTGTAAAACGAAATTAAAGTCTATTTGTATCAGCACAATTTATTATTTTCGAAACTTCTACGCGCCAACAGTTTTTTTAAACATTTTTGAAAAACCGTACACGCCAAACCCACCGCTAAAATGGTTTTTACCATACGAGCTTTTCTTTTCGAAATTATTTTATCTTTCGATTTTGATAGGTCTCGACGGCGCCGTTGAATTACGCCATTTAGCTACCTCGCCTCCCTAACTATACGGTTCCTAGTTTGTTTGTCGTGGAAATCATCGTTTTTTTTATAACGGAGAATGTTATGTCTAACAAAAATTATATTATTGTACATAAATTGAAAAGCTACTGTAAGAGTATCTATTTCCTTAAATTAAATACAGTGAGTATCTATATCACGTAGCACTGTTTGTCTATACCGTGTTTATTATCAATTTACCTAAACCCTGCTATCGATAGCAAAGCCCGCAATTTGCACTTAAGCTTCTGTAAAGTGCATAATAGTTATCACAACAAGGGAGGATTTCCCGGAAGCATCGTATGAATATTCCACCTCTGTTTTCTTGTTAAAACAGTGTTGTCTTTTTAAAAAATGTTTCCTTGCTAAACAATTTTAAAAATACTTAAGCAAGTAGGTACCGTACCGTCCATAGTTTTTAACGAGGTGCAAAATCGTTTTTGTTGAAGCATTATTGCTAGCTTTTCTTCAATGAAAAACAATTTCGTTTTCTTATTTTAAAAAAACTTTTATCGGCGTAATTTAAAATTGATTGAATTATTTCAAGTATGTAATTTTACTTTTTTCATAATTTCCATATTTTAAATACTAACATTATAAATGTGGAAATTTAGATGTCTAGTAGGTACCTACTCCTTTACACCACAATGACTGATTAACCGAACTGGTTGAAATAATGGGCATAGCTTATACCATGAATAATTATTAACACGTAGGTTACATTTTATACCAAAAAATTAAGAGCTCCTACGGGATTTTAAAAACCTTAATCCACGAGGATGCTAGGGCAGACAATAATTTAAGTTTTTAAGGTAAAAAAAAATATCCACAATTTTTTAAATTCTATTTACCTATTTGATACAAAAGTGATAAAAAGACATTTCAGGTTAGTACAAAACCTGTCCGTTTATCCCAAATTAATCCATTTTGACTTTCAACCATTCTTCAGTGTGACGACTTGGGGTGACAATTTTCAACAAAGCTAATTCAGCTATACATGTTAAAATATAGACACATTCGTAATTTTTGTGTGAGGATAATAATCCTTATTTGGTGATGGATAGAGACTAAATTTGATCGAGTCAATATGTCTTTGTTAGACGATTGTACAAGGATTCCGGACCCATGTCACAGCTGTGGGGACCGCAAATAATTTACGATGGGCCAAATTGAGAGGCTGAAACTAGCCAGGTGATAGTCTTTATGATCTCGGGCTTGTCTTACGTCTCTGTTGAATAAAATAATGCGTGTAACTCGATAAGAAACCTGTTTTATTTATAACCTTTGAAGCTCTGAAGGACTTTTTGACCTCATTCCACCCTCTTTTTTCTACAACCGCACCGCGCGCGCCGTAAGGAATTTCACCCTCACCATCTGGGTGTCTGGTGTACTTCGACCGTCCGCTGCGCCTGATCCTTCTTTCCACGCACGTGCAAACTGTGGAACCAACTCCCATCGGCGGTGTTCCCACTAGATTATAATATGGGGTTATTCAAGGGGCGGACCAACAAATTCCTAAAAGGCCGGCAACGCATCGGCGGCTCCTCTGGTGCTGTAAATGGTTATGGGCGGCGGTAATCACTTAACATCAGGTGACCCGACTGCTCGTTTGCTCACTATATCTATTTTAAAAAAAAATTCACCCGAGCGAAGCCAGGCGGATCATCTAGTTAAGTATAAAAGGTGACACTCAGTGGTTTACATGAGTTGAGATAATAAACTCAAGTCGCCGACTCTAGCTAGCGCGTACCACTGTACATTTTTTTCCGAAAAATCTGTGAACTATAGAACTACATATGTAGAAGTGCGCGCACTGCCGAATTATTTCCGCACCAGATTTTGATAGATTGAAATTCAAATTTGCGGACATTAAAACTCACCGTTTTAATGGACCTCATGGTTTTACCGGACCTCACTAAAGAAAGGATTTTTAGGGTTCCGTACCTCAAAAGGAAAAACGGAACCCTTAAAGGATTACTTTGTTGTCTGTCTGTCTGTCCGTCTGTCTGTCAAGAAACCTACAGGGTACTTCCCGTTGACCTAGAATCATGAAATTTGGCAGGTAGGTACAGGTAGATCTTATAGCTGAATCAGAAAAATCTGAAAACCGTGAATTTAGGGTTAGATCACACACAAAAAAAAAATTGTGGTCATGAACTAATAATTAGTAGTTTCAATTTTCCAAGTAAGATAACTATATCAAGTGGGGTATCATATGAAAGGTCTTCACTTGTGCATTCTAAAACAGTTTTTTTTTTTATGTATCATAGTTTTTGAATTATCCTGCAAAATGTCGAAAAAATACGACTGTAGTACCCTCATTGCGCGAGCCTGACTCGCACTTGGCCGGTTTTTTTAGAAATTCCACACGAGCAAAACCGGGTCAGGTCAGCTAGGAATGGATAAATGGCGTGCAAATTAATTTGAAGCCCTGCATTCTAATGAATGTTAAAATTAGAAAGATAAGAGATATTATATTTAAAAGATATTGATCACTATCACCGTCACTGATCGAGGAATGTCGATTATTGTATGCCAAAATACCACACATAATATCTTGAATATGTGAACTATGCCACACCGTCTTGTAGAACAATATTACGTGCCTCATATTCGAATACCTATATCGATGAGGTTTATTAAATTCTGCCAAATCAACTCACTCAATTCAACCATTTAAATTAATGAATTATTGGAGACAAACACAGGTTAAACGATTTTATATCCTATGCCCGCAACGTCGTCCGTGTATATTTAGGTTTTTAAAAATTCCCGTGGGAACTATTTAACTTTCCGGGATAAAAAGTAGCCTATGTCATTTTCCGGGATGTAAGCTAACTAAACTGTACTAAATTTTATCAAAATTGGTTAAACTGTTGAGCCGTGAAAAGCTAGCAGACAGACAGGCAGACAGATACACTTTCGCATTTATAATATTAGTGTGGATTATTGTATTTAAATAATAACATTAACAATTAAATTGGCAAAGAAATATTCTTAATTTACCAACTTAAATTTAAATTAAAAGTGAAAAAACAACTACATTAAATTAAAACTAAAATAAATTCAATAAAATCTTAAACCTCATCGAGACCACCGCAGCGAGGCATTATACCCAAGATGCTGGCAGCATTACCCCTTTGGATGGCCAAACTCATTCTTTTTGACCAAGGTAAAGCTGCCAGCTCTCGGGTCCCCGGTTGATTCGGTAATTTCCTCAAAAAGAGCTCCACACCAAAAGGCACGAATGTGAAGCTCCCATCGAGGTTTCATATTTGCGCCTCTTGGCTTGTTCGGCGCTGATGGCCGCTGCACCTGCCATAGAGGAGTTCGCCTGAATGTGGGATGCAGCTAAAGTGTCTGCACACGTTGCATCCCAAACAAGCGACAGCGTATGAATTATTTCACTTTCATTACACAAGTATCGACATTATTCTAGCTTCACCAGAGATTCCATCAAGGAATATACTACTTCTTTGAGAGGAGTCCATAAATGTCGCCCAAGAATCGACTCCTGGAGAAACGTCAAAGAGCGTTATGCTATTACTAATTCCATCTAAATCTAAGTCAGAATTTTAATACGGAGAATTTTCAATTGTTTTAATATTAGTATAACTCAAGAAGACAACAAAATGATTGACATAAATGAGAATTCGATGGAGCTTTATATTTTAGACACGTACTACCAAGCCCAAAGGCATAGTTTGCATAATAACATAGAACTTAGGTAGTTCACCCTGACTTAGGCCCACGAAGAAGGAACATAGGGTAGTAAATTTAATTTGAATTCTAAGCATATGCCGTAGGTACACAGGGTTACCTACTCGTAAAATACCAGCGTACCGAAGCGTTTATTAGTAAAATTAAAAAAACAAACTGGTAAGGTATGTGACTGAAGTCTGAACATACATAAGCTATGTTTCCGTTGCCACGCTAGTTGCTTTTGTTTCTTTTCTCAAAGAATTATACATATTAAATAAGGTATCACTTGGCAGGATAAACCAAATGTTTTCAACCCACGCTTTTCACATTCGGGAGATAGGTACGTGGTTTTTTTTTAATTTAAATAAAACCTCTGTGTTGCGGTAATAGATTTCTATATAAATTTTGTACCAATTAAATTTCAATACCTTACAGCTCGTAGAGACAGATGGGCAGACGGACTAACAGCCTGGAAACTACAATAAGGGTTTCTTGTTTCACAATGAAATCCTTTACCTACAACTCTAATAGTATACTTTTAAAATGGCTGTGACACACAGACGGACAGAAGGACAGCTTACAGACGAACAGACAACCAAACGGACTGGAAGAAACTAAAAATGTTCCTTGTTTTACAATGGAAATTTACCTACATAAAATTTTCGCTACGTAATTCAACATTTCGACAAATAAAGGTACGAGTTCGAAACAAGCAGTGTGCTTAGTATGAGATTTTACATTTCACTGAACGTTGATAAAATTTGAGGTCGAAACGTCATAACTACATCAAGTAAAATGGACTTACAGTTAAACGAACTAATGGATGGAGTAAAGTAGTTTAAAGTCAAACATTCAGTACCATCGATTTTAATTTTGCAACGTTTCCACTAAGAACGCTGGCTATAGAAGTATGGATTTGAGCATAAGATCAAGGTTGTTAAGTCCATTAATAATGAAGTTTCGACGATCGAACTCTATAAACGTTGTTGAGCTGTAAAATCTCATACTAAGCACACTGAAGGCTAAATTACAGTCAGTTTTATTACTGCATAGTAGTAAGTCGTAAAATTGTACGCAGCAATAAACTGCTATTGTTGTATGTATGTGCGAGTATTATGCAAATGCTAACGACCTAATTCAAAGGCCCTGTCCTTGCGCAGTTATTAAAAAATGTAAAAATGTATACCTACTACTCACTTTTGCATGCCGCATTTTTCATGTTTACTGCTGCTTATTGAAAAATTTTTTTTTCAGAAATTTTTTTTTAGTATGACGGCAGTCATTTTAGGAGTTTATTTTGATATCGCTTCTTTAGGATCAAGCATCAATAGCCTACAGTAGTAGTCCACAGCTGGACTAAAAGCCTCTCCCAACGGAGAGGGTTTGTCCATAATCACCACTTTCATCATCATCATCGTGATGATGATGAAACTACTACCACTATACTGATTACTGGTGGTCTCAGAGTGAAAAGGAATTTGGCCATACTCTACCACGCTGGCCAAATGTGGATTGACAGACTTCACACACTTTAAGAACATTATGGAGAACTTTTGTTGTCCGAGAATGTTTTCCTTTACCGCTAAAGCAAGTGATATTTAATCGAAAAGTTAGAGGTCCGTGCCCGGGATCGAACCCCCATCTCCCGAATAGAAGGTGACCGTCTTAACGCCTGGCCAATCACCACTTAATGCGCAGATCAATACCCTTATTATAAATGCGAAAGTGTGTTTGTTTGTTGGTTTGTCCTTCAATCACGTCGCAGACGTGATTTTCTGCATGGGCATAGTTAAAGAACTGGAGAATGACATAGGCTACTTTTAATCCCGGAAAATTAAAGAGTTCCCACGGGATTTAAAAAAAAACTAATTCCACGCGGACGAAGTCGCGGTCATCAGCTAGTATTGTAATAAAACAAGTTTTGGGATCACAAATACAATAAAAATAAGCTTTTGTATTTAGAACCCAATGGGGTCGAGTTTGCAAATACTTGAGACAAGGGCAAGTATCGATAGTCCATTATTTGAATAATAAGTAGATTTCTTTATTATGCCCACTTACAATAAAATGGTAATGTGTGTTATGGCCGTATATAAAAATTTCCAATCGAATTACACGCGCCATATTATATTTTTAGGGTCCCGTAAATAGAAATCACTGTACCATACCACACGATCCGTTACAACATCGTGCGGCGCCGGACCGCACGCGCATCGGACTTGGGACCAGTACCCGTAGTACAAGATTTTACGTCTCACCAAACCAAACCAAATTCGAGAGTCGAAATACTTCCGCGTTACAGTAAACTGGATCTTAAATGCCTTGTTTTAAAGCTCAAGTTTATCTACACTTCTACAGCCAGCGCTCCAAGCGGAAACATTGCGAAATTAAAATCAGTGGCATTGAATTTTTGACTTCAATTCAAGGCTGTTTAGGTCCATTTTACTATAACGCGGAAGTATTTCGACTCTCGAATTTGGTTTCGTTTGGTGAGACGTAAAATCTTGTACTACGGGTACAGAGAGACGTGGCGGGGAGGGGTGGTGCGGATTGCGGTGCAACTTTCATATTTTGCTATGCTTTCTGCGGGATCGGCAACGCAGTGTCCGTGTAGCTGTGTAGCATCCAATACTGAAATCCATAGACCGGAAACGCATCGAGTGGTTTTAGAGCGGGGGCACACGATGCGTTGCGGCGGCGGTGGTGCGGCGCCGGAGCGGTGTCGCTGCGTCGTCTTACATAGAAATATCTGTGGCATGTCACACGATGCGTTCCGGCGTCGCACCGGACTTGCAACCACCGAGACGAGACGGGGAGGGGTGAATCAAAGAATTTCTAAGTACTACTTATGTCGATGGGGTGAATACATTGCGACGTCGGAGCGGCACCGCTCAGTTGTTTTTATTTACAGACTGTCGAACGCTGCTACGGCGCCGCTGCGATATAACAACGTTGCGGCGCCGCACCGCTCGTGTGGCCGCTGAAACGTGAAATCTTTGCGGTGCGGCGCCGCAACGCATCGTGTGCCTCCAGTTTTAGTCTTAGTGTTATTAACGTACAAACTACAGAAATCTTTTTATAATACAGGAAATATTATGTCTTTTTGAGATACTTTGATATTTTATGACTTTCGTCATAAGATAGGAAGACGGTAATAGAAATTCCAGACTCCAGTAAAATGAACCCTTGTGTATAATAACACTCCCTAAATCTACACACGATCCAAGCGAGAAGGTCCATAAATAAATTCACCCGAGAAAATATTTCATCTCACTTTATTTTCACGCAAAACATTTGTTGCCAGAGCGCAATGGCGATAAACGGACAGAATGAAGGGGCTTATGAAATATAGAGATGATTTCGCTGAGCTGTAGCAAGCCCCCGTTGCATGGTTCTTCTACGAGCAAATTTTTCTGTCTTAGGCCACGCTCGCTTTGCGTACGTTTTCTTTTTCTGCATAGGTACGTGATCAAATCAGATATTAGGACATCGGTAGGAGAACCTGAGTATCTAAAGCTCAGCGGGTGGCGAAGCTGAAATGGCAATGGGTAGGGCACATAGTTCGAAAAACCGATAGAAGAAAGGGTCCCAAGGTGCTGGAATGGTGACCTCGCACCGGAAAGCGCAGCGTTGGAAGACCCCCCCACTAGGTAGGTGGATGGATGACATCAGGCGAGTCGCAGGGAGCCACTGGATTCAGGCGGCGCAAGACCGCGGCATGTGGAAGTCCCTACAAGAAACCTATGTCCAGCAGTGGAAGTGGTTGAGGATGATGATGATGATGAGGAGAACCAGAGTAGGTATCTAACTGACATAACCTAGCAGGTGATAGCTAAAGTGGCAATGGGCAGGGCACTTAGTTTAAAGAACCGATAGGGGAATAGGTCCCAAGGTACTGAAATGGTGACCTCGCACCGGAAAGCCCATCGTTGGAAATGCGGTGTGGTGCAATGCAGTGCGGTGTAGTGCGGTGCTTTGCGGTGCGGTGTGGTGTGGTGTGAAGTCCGTCTGTGCATGTGCCTGCGAAGTGCGCCTGGCCTGACATTGGTTTGACTTTATTTATGAGCAACATGGTTTTGTCCTTCATTCAATTCGCTTCCAGTAAAAGTTTCCAAAATTCATTTCAATATCATCAGTCGATCAGGGATAGCGGGTCGAAAGGGTGGTGATGTACCTAAACACATAAATTATTCCAACTTTTCCACCCTACAGTGATGAAAACTCGGAAAAAATTCGGCCGCAAAGTGAAATATTTTGAATAATTGATTGATATTTCGTCTGATCCAGTAAATAGATTATTTCTTACCGGAATACTAAATAAAGTGGGAAGGGAAAATGATGTTAGATCGGAACTAGTAGCTGTTAAAAATCAATAATTTTAAAGAAGATACCTCCCTGGAGCTGTAGGTAGTGAGCCCTGTGCTTGAGTTGGAGATTCCGGGTTTGATTCCCTGTAAGGACTATTTGGGAATTCATGATTTTTAAATGGCCGTGGTTTGTTATTACCATACTTGCAAAAAAGAAAAGGTATTTTTTATTTTAGGCTTAATTGGAGAGGAAAGGGGAATATTAGTCATTGAACATGGCTAATATTCTTTAAAAAAAAAAAAAAGTATCAAAAAATCTCCCTTGACAATATGTTTATTGAATAAGGTAAGTAGATGCCTAACTTCATACTTTTCCTAAGCTATAATTGCCACAAAGTGTGTAAGAGTAGGATAAGTAAGAAAGATTTATGCTCGTTACGGTTTTTTACCGGCGTCCTTTGAGACAAAGCTTAATTAGCGTTAATTTTTCGTCAGCCTGACGTTCCTTTATGAACTGGAGTAGGTAGGTTCTTATGTTTGTTCCAAGAGAAAATTAATCCTGTTTCTTTCTTTGAGATAAGTAATACGGTATTTGACAAGTAGTCAAATCAGTAACTTATCATCAAACATCAAAACGCGCGCTTAGTATGCGAGATTCTATGAAATACCGGTGTGTGACGTCACAATCATTTGACGTGCTTTTTTAGTTTAATCGATAATTTAAAATGGTTATTACACTTAAAACCAACAAAGAACGTGGATTTTACTAATATATTTAATAATAACTGAGAAATAATTTATTTTCAATGTATACCCAATTGTGTCACTGCGGAGTACAGAAAATGTGTGCTGCGGAGTCATGTGCATTTTAAGCAATTAAATATGTATTAGGATCATTTTCTTTACCTGGGCCGGAAAACAATACGAGAAAACTGCATGTCCGTCCGTCAGTCTGTCTGTCTGTCTGTCTGTCTGTCTGTCCGTACGTCCGTCCGTCGAAAGTTCGCCTGTATGGAATGCCGTGGGTGTGATATTACAGTCGTGTGTCAAAGTTTAATTGCAGTCCCATCCCTCATCTTTCCGAAACTACGAGAAAGCGATTTACATGTAAATTCGCGTTTTGATTACTTCAAATTCCTACTTATTTGGTGTTTCGAAATGCTTGACATCCACAAACATAATGGTCACGTGTTAAGGTTTAACTCATGGGACGCATGTGGCCATTTCCTGTTGGATTTAAAACTTTCACCCGTAGGTTTGATTAATTATATTATTACTAGCTGATGCCCGCGACTTCGTCGGCGTGGATTTACGTTTTTCAAAATTCCGCGGGAACTCTTTGATTTTCCGGGATAAAAAGTAGCCTATGTCTTAATCCAGGGTATAATATATCTCCATTCCAAATTTCAGCCAAATCCGTCCAGTAGTTTTTGCGTGAAGGAGTAACAAACATACACACACATACCAACTTTCGCCTTTATAATATTAGTCGGGATCATCAACCGATAGACGTCCATTATCCATGCAAGAGAACTATGTTTCTTGCAGGGACTTCCACGCGCCATGGTCTTGCGCCGCCTGGATTAAGCGGCTCCCTGCGACACGTTGGATATTGTCTGTCCATTCAGTGGGGGATCGGCCAACGTTGCGCTTCCCGGCACAAAGTTGCAATTTTAGCACCTTGGGACTCGCACGTCTATCAATTTTTCGAACTATGTGCCCTGCCCATTGCCACTTTGGTTTCGCAACCCATCAAGCTATGTCCGTTCTCCTACAGATTTCCTCATTTTTACTCCAAGCATAGCTCTCTTCATTTATATGACTAGATTATTGTCAAAACGTCCGCTGGATTTAGAACTATCACAATCCTAGATAATTATGTAGGCATGCAAATTCTCAAGTTTTAGCTCCTAAGGATTTATGCTGTATATTAATTTGTATGTAAACCTTTGAGCCCGTGTAACTTTGAAACTACACATTTTTACAGAAATCTAGGAAACAAAACACAGATATTATTTTCTGCAACCTAGGTTAGGTATAGCACGCGACAGGTTGAAATGACAATTAGGAGGGAACGCCTCGCACACCCGCACAGCCCCCGTGCAAGCCCGGTGCGGGGGAGTATAGGTGATGTTCGATTGTGCGGGGTGTTTCCCGGCCTCATACCCCGATTGCTATCTCAATCTGTCGCGGACTATACATATATTGACATTGAGCTCGATTGGTGAACATTCAAATGATAACAAAACTACGTTTGTATGAAAAGCGCTGGAGAGCGCGCTAGGGAATTTAAGTTTAAACTTAGCCATTATAAACAAACCCACTTACACAGCACATCAAGAAACACATCAAGCAAAATACCACTAAATAATTAAGTAACTTACTCGAGTAAGTAAGTACGGTAGTAATTCACAAAGAATGCTTCATCTTATTTACTATGTAAGCTAGTCTGACTAAGTCGCAAGTAGTGAAGAAACTGCTTTCCATATGTTACGAGCAAGCTAGTTTGTAAATAATATATTAAAGTAAAGTGTAAATGCGTAACGAGTATTTAAGACTACTTTTTTTTATTTTTTTATTAAAGGGTTTGTTCAATCAGAACATGTCACCCTTGTAACAAATCACAATAGGTATGTACAATAATTATCTTTGTTTTAAAGTTACATTAAATAGTTTATATAGCATTCTGGCCTCTCGCGATAATGGAGAGGCCAGAATGCTATTACAATCGCCAATATTCCTAATTTCTAAATCAAACATTATAAAAATTGAACCTTTCGACTTAATTGCGGATACATTCCAAAAAAATGAGATTTATATCTTCTCTCACTCTACATTCCGAGCAATTCGGGGTTAAGACTACTTTACTTAGTACAAACTAACGGAGGAAAACATCGTGTTGAAATCTTTTTTAACCGACATCTTTTATCGTTTTATTTAAGTATTCAATGCATTCCAATATGAATTTCATAAGTCATTAAATAAATTATTATTACCTACTAGCTGCCCTGGCGAACTTCGTACCGCCAATCAGTCGATTCTTTTTCAGGATTTTTTCAATTTTTCGCTCCGTAAGAACCATCCTCGTACTTTAAGGAATATTATGAAAAAAGAATTAGCGAAATCGGTTCAGCTGTTCTTGAGATTTGCGATCAGCAGCACATTTAGCGATTAATTTTTATATATAGAGATATACCTAACAATATTGGAACCCCGTTGGGGGACAGCAATTTTAGTATTTTTCTGGACAGTAGTGATACTGTCCGGGATGTTTAACTTTCGAACCGATCTACAGGGTATGAAATGTGCACATTTCATTACCCGTAGTATAAGATTTTACGTCTCACCAAACGTTGCTAGAATTCGAGAATCGAAACACAATAACATCAAAGTAAAATGGACCTAAGGAGCCTTGAATTGAAGTAAAAAATTCAATGCCACGGATTTTAATTTCGCAAGGTTTCCGCATGGAGCGCTGGCTGTAGATGTGTAGGCAAACTTGAGCTTTAAAACAAGGCAGTTAAGATCCAGTTTACTATAACGCAGAAGTGTTTCGACTCTCGAATTCTAGCAACGTTTGGTGTGACGTAAAATCTTATACTACGGGTACATATCATTTTTTAGAAAACCACTATTTATCGTTGATCATGCCTCTACGCTACGCTACGAATGCGCTACGTTGCCTACACCCACTGTTCACGGATACGACGTAGCGCGTAGCATAGCGTTATGGAGAAACTGCAGTCAGTATTTCCGTAACAAACTGATAAAGTTTTTGATCACAGATGGATGGCACAAGTTCTGAGCGCATTGAGAGACATATCAAGCAAACATTACTCAAGTAAAACACTACGTCGCCTACAACCACAGTTCACGACTATCACGAACGTAGTGCGTGGCCTAGCTTGTTATGGAGAAACTAACTGACTGTCATTCAACCAACCTACAGTTAAAACAGCTGGATCCACTTTGTAATTTCACATGTAGGTTCCCTTTATTGTCAAATGAGTCAGAAAGGAGATATTCTAAATAATATCTGTCCCGGCTGTACCAACGTGTTTAGTCGACGTTAGCCCGACTAGTTTCGAACCTATCCGGGGACCTTTTTCAAGTGTGTCCGTTCGCGCACGCGCCACGGTTTTGACTCATCATAAAGGAGATATTGTCAAAAACTATCAGAGAGACAGCCAGCGCGTGCCAGACCGTAAGGTTGTGATTTTTAATACTATTTCTGAAGAAAATATTAAAAGAATAGACTTTATACTTTGACATAAAAAAAAATTACACCTTTGCTACCTGTAATTATGTCCCAAAGCCACCATGATCCAAACTTCATAGTCGCTGATTGATTTTTTTAATATCATGGCGCGAGCAGCAAAGATACGAAGTGGAGCTTAATAAAACTAGCACATCGTAATCTATAAAATTACTAAGTAATTTTTAAAACTCGCGAAAACTTTCCAAGTAAAACTACCAAATGACTGTAGTAAACGTAAATTAGTTTTAAGATTTTCATTCTAATCGTAATTCTAAAATTAAACACACGCGGACAAAGTTCAAACTTTCTCATTTGTTAACTCCATGTTATATTAACGTAACTTTGATGTCAATGTCACGTTTCATAACTTGAAAAAAATTTGAAAAACAAGATAAATTTTTCGTAACTTTTGCGAATTTCCAATTTCATTTCTTAGATGAATAATAACAAATCGGTGCCATTTCGCGTTAAAGTTTAATTGGTATCCCGTCCCTTAACACTGGGGCCATATGATGGCGATTTACATGCAAATTCGAATTCTGAGTATAATTTGTGGGCATGCTTTAAAATTATTAAAACGCAAATGCCACGTTTTAAATTCAGTTTTAACGAGGTGTTTTTAGGTTCTGGTCCAACTAAAAGCTTGTGTGAATACATTGACCTCTAGGTTTCGTATGATATCAAATCTTTCGTTAATAGGTTAAGTTAGTTACTTAGTTTATTTTATATATTTTTATTAAATAAAAAAAATTGTAATGATTATAAACACACACAAAAAATTCATGTTAACTTTGTTAACGGGAAGAAAATTATTTCTTGTTTTTCTCAAGCAATCGTTACGATTACAGTCCTCAGGCTATTTTGTAAGTGATATCAAAAACCATTGATATAGAAAATAGTAGGTATAGATCACGAACAAAATGACATCGCTCAAGTGGCTAACTTTGATTCTTATCTATACCAATATTATAAATGCGAAAGTGTGTCTGTCTGTTTGTCTGCTAGCTTTTCACGGCCCAACAGTTTAACCGATTTTGATGAAACTTAGTACAGCAATAACTTACATCCCGGGGAAGGACATAGGCTACTTTTTATCGCGGAACATCAAAGAGGTCCCTTGGGATTTTTTAAAACTTAAATCCACGCATATTTCCGTAAAAATGTGTAGTATCATAGTAAAATGGGTTGAAATACTTTTGTTTTTTGTGTCCGTGTATCAAATATTAAACAATATATTACATTTCTTCACATAAATATGAACACCATAGACAGAGATATTAATTTCAGGAACGTGTATAGAAAATTTCATTAAGTTTGGTTGATATTCAAATGAGAACCAAACTACGTTTGTATGGAGCGCGCTTCGAATAAACTTCTCTTAACTTGACCTTTGTAGATTAGGATGTGGATCTAGAAGATGTATAAGTTTAACTTAACGTGGGTTTAAGACTGGATGGCAAATATAGCAGCCCCACTGTCTTGAATCTTGATCTATAAAAATATTTATCTAGGATTTTCTTAGTAGGTAAGGAAAATAAAATCCAATCTATCCGGATTGAATTGGATCAGTCTGCACGTGTCCAAAATTAGACGTAAGTAGGCCTTAATGAAAAAATAAAAATACACTTTAGTTAAGGATATACCTGATGATTCTTCTCCGACTTCGTTCGCGTGGACTACATAAATTTTAAGCCCCTCTTCTACCTCCTTAGGGGTTGAATTTTCTAAAATCCTTAGCGGACGCCTACGTCATAATAGCTATCTGCATGCCAAATTTCAGCCCGATCTATCCAATAGTTTGAGCTGAGCATTGATGCACAGCTCAAACTATTGCAGTCAGTCAGTCAGTTTTTCCTTTTATACACTTATATAGAATATAGATATAGATACATAAAGAATATTTACCCGCAGAAATTACTCTATTTATATAATCAAAAATTTAAAAATATTTGTCGTTTATCGATAGTCAATATTCACCTTCAATTCAATACAGCGTTTCACTCTTGTTAAAAATAAATAAAAATCATGGTTTTTTTTAAATTATTCTTTTTAATAATGAATACCCCATAAACTACCGCTATACAAAAAGTTAATTCATTTTATTACTACAGTCTAAAACTCCATTACCCCATCTTGTAAATATTTTTAGCGCGGAAGCTGTGGTTTCAGACGCGACATACGGATCTTTATCTCGAGAGAGAAATATGGCGAGGATACGTGCTAAGCGGTGGGCGGCAACGCCTTATTTTTCAGTCTTACATTCCCCTATGAATTCAAGGATTTGGTGAAATCTCTTTGAAAAAGTTTGTAGGAGGAATTGTCATCATTTGTTACAAGCATTTTGCCCCAGCTTTTGGCAGCTAATCATCATCATCATCACTACTGAGAACGGGTCTCGTTGTGATTAGTTAATCAATACCCATATTATAAATGCGAAAGTGTGTTTGTTTGTTGGTTTGTCCTTCAATCACGTCATAACGGAGCAACGCATTGACGTGATTTTTTGCATGGGTATACATAGTTGAAGACTTAGTTTAGTTAGTTTTATTTCAAAAAATCAAAGAGTTTCCATAGGATTTTGAAAAACCTAAATCCACTTGGACGAAGTCACGGGCTAGTTATTAATTAATTCAATTGTATAATTAATTAGTTTAATTGTATAATCACATAAATTACTTAAGACACGTAAATAATTTTCTGTAGAAGATCTTTGATATTTTAATTACTCAAAAGCGGGCACGGTCGCCTTTGGAAGAACCAAGATTAAAATTATTTCGTGGTCTTTAAACAAGGATTCATCAGTTCTTGTTCTCATTGTAAATGCAAGTCTTTTTGTCTGAATCCCAAGCTCTAATTAAATAATTGTGAATATTAAGCCACCTTTACAGCTAAAATGGTTTCATTAAAGTTTTACACCAAAAGAACTAAAAAGTCAAATTGTAGAGTAATTCGTCCAAGAGAGTTACTAATTACTTAAGTCTTTTACGTAGCGTAGTAGTCAATGTAGATTACTAAATTAGCCAATTAACCTATCAATATCTATGTTTTTTACAAGCCCTTTTCTGCAATCTCAAAGCGGGCTAACTTGGAAGAGCTGCCTATTCCAGTTTTCTTGAATAGGTAGTAAGTATGCTTTCTCCATAGCATCGAACCGGAACGTTAAATTGCTTGGTGGTACGTCTTTGCCGGTAGGGTTATAACTACTAACTAGCAACGATCGTAGCCTCTCACCAGACAAGACCAGAGACAATTTAGAAAAGAGATTGCCCATTTTATTAGGAGCTTTGGGCCTCGCCTAATATAATTGTTATGTCACCATGGTTTTAATTTTATTTTGTAGACAAATAATTAACTCTTTATATTCTGCAAACGATTTCTATTTATTCACCCGGGTTATAAAGAAATCTTATTTTTTATATTGCTGATATTGAGGTTATATTTAATTAATACTTCTTCAAAATAAATGCATGTTTACGATTCTAACTGTAATTGTGGATATTTTCAATAAAAGAGTGAAAAAAAGTCGTTATAAAACATAATCGTAAAAAAATTGAACATTTAAAAAAAAATTTAAGTTTTGACACGACGCCACAAAAGAGGGCCCGTTCACGGGCGATCTCCTTTTTTAAATTCCCAAATTGCCACTGCCGGGAATCAAACCATGGACCTCCCACTTATAAGATCACAGTGCTTGCCACTACGCCAGTAAGGTCGTCAGAATGTATATTTATCATTTCTATTAATCATCTTGCGATTGCCAAGTATTGGTTATCCATTACGCCACAGTATGACAAAATGAGCATATTGCAACATAATATTTTTGGAACGAAACTCGGCACAAGATTGTACTTGCATTAATTTACTACTTTGCTTTGATTTTTCAGGAATTTCTTGGTCTGCCCCTTGAATAACCCGATGTTGTAATTTATAATCATCCCTTTGATCACCCCTGATTGAAAATCTACAAAAACTGATATTGATATTATGCTGTATTGCCACGCTATAGATTAAAATTATTTAATTACCTACTACGTTTAATAATTTCACAATTACGATTCAAAAGTAGGTACGTACTTCTAAAAGTTTAGTTCAATAAAAATATTTCTAGTATATTTGACTGTTTCTAAACACATTAATCAAAATTCTGTTTATTAGATAATTCTTCTACAAAATCATGACAATTGTGATGCCTATCGTGCCTACCTTCCTACTCTGTGGCATAAAGACAACGGAGTGTTTAATTAAATTGTATAATCAGATTGTAGCGATCGCGAAGTTCCCCTTGATTCCTATCTTGAATGTTTTCTTCTTAAATGAACAACTTCTAGCTATAAAAGATATGCGACCAATTTTCACTGATGTTGATGAAATTTGGTATAGAGTTAGCTTACATCCTGGGAAAGGACATAGGCTACTTTTTATCCTGGAAAATTTAACAGTTTCCACGGGATTTATAAAAACATAAATCCACGCGGACGATGTCGCAGACATCATTTAGTAATTAGTAATCTGTACTAATACTCTATGTCAGGCTTGCAACAGCCGTAAATCTCGCGATCATTGCTGTCAAACGTACGGCTAGAGAGAGACAGCAATAGCCACAAAGCAAAATAAGAAGAAGAAGAAGAGAGAGACAGCAAATGAACTATCGCATTGCTACTGCTGTCGCGTTGCTGTCGCTACTGCAAAGTTTTACTTTTACCCCGCCGGTCCCTGATGTCCCTACTCCAAGTCTCACCGCAAACGGAACAAAAATCATTGTTTATCTAAATTATCGATGGTTCCGGCATGGTTCTGGATGCTGCGTCGTTTTTGCCAATTCCGACGCTTAATTGGTGTTGATTTTACAAGTTTAGTGTTTGGGAGAAGTTTTGGGTTTGAACAGTATGATCTAAACTTCGACTGTGGTTTATTTCCTTTGATAAAATTGTTGCATTCCATGACAAAACAGAAATTAATGGAAATTACTCCATATTTGCCAGTGAAACATTTTAAAAGAAAAATCTTGACGAAATGTGGGTAGGTAATAATTATATAATATTTTTTTTTTTTTTTTTATTAATACAATAAAACTTAAAGCTAGCCTTATCTAATTACTATATAAATCATGACCGCGTGGAATGGTGCCAAGAATACTGGCTGCATTTCCGCGCTGGACAGCCAGGCTGATCCGCTGCGCAAAAAATGAGCCAGCCCTTCTGTCACCAGTTGAGGCTATATAATATTTAGATATAGGTTGCGCGCTGTCTATGCCGACTCTATCAGTACCCTTATCATAAATGCGAAAGCGTGTTTGTTTGTTGGTTTGTCCTTCAATCACGTCGCAACGGTGCAACTGATTGACGTGATTTTTTGCATGGGTATAGATAAAGACCTGAAGAGTGGCATAGGCTACTTTTTATCCCGGAAAATCAAAGAGTTCCCACGGGGTTTTTGAAACCCTAATTCCACGCGGACGAAGTCGCGGGCATCAGCTAGTGATTTAGATACAGCGCGCTGTCTATGCCGACTCTGTTACTTTTAAATTAATATGAGACGTGAAGTTAAAAATTATTATTATTTAAAACACGAGTATGTACCCAAGTTCTTCGGTTTTTTTTATAGACTAGCGCTTGGCTGCTGGTGGCAAGTGATGATGCAGCTTAAGATGGAACGCGCTTGCCTAGAAGATGCCTATTCACTCTTGACTTGAAGGCACCCATATTATAATTGGAGGGGAAAACTGAATAATTTGGGTACAAACTCGTACCATTTGAAATCATTTGGTTATTTTCCCCTTATTAGAAATCGAATAACGGTCCTCGAAAAAATTAGGTTATTTTTTTACTCAGAAAATCAATTTAAGATCTTATTACTACAATAATGAATCATTATTGGAAAGCGTCCTCGATTTCTATCTATGCTATCCATATCTGCTAATATTAAAAATCTGAGATTTGTCTGTTTGTTTGTTATCTCTTTAATAAGTACCTACTCAAATTGTTTTCAACAAAATATTGCATTAAAGTTAAAAATTTTGAGGATGTAGGTAATCTTATGATCATGGTCCAGGATTCGATTCTCACCAGGGCCAGTTTGTAAATTTCTAAATTGGCTCTAATCTGGTCTGGTGGGTAGGCTTCAGCCATAGCTAGTTACCACCCCTTCCAACAAAGCAATATGCTGCAAAACTTTCAAGCTTTCCCATACAGTGCCCCGTAGAAACTAGAAACTAATTACTTAGGGGTATGGATGTTATTCCAGGTTAGCCTGCTTCTATCTTAGACTGCATAATCACTTAACACCAGGTGAGATTGCAATCAAAGACTAACTTATATCGATATTAAATAAAAAAACCTATGTTTAAAATCAAAAAGTACCTATAGTACGTGACAGGTTTTATGAGACGGGAGGATGCCCCGCACACCCGCACGTCACCCATTTGCCCGCACTGGGTTAGCGCGGGGACTGTACGGGGCGTTCCCTCCCCGAGTGCCATCTCGATCTGTTCCGAACTATACTTATAAGTATAGTTCGGAACAGATCGAGATATATTAGTAATATTCAAAAGATATATCTTTTGCTTATTACTACTCAACTTCCTAGATATTCTTCTCTTCTAAATATATTATAAAAGACTAACTAACTGGTCTATCAACGCACAGCTCAACATACTGGATGGATCGGACTGAAATTTGGCATGCAGATACCTATTATGACGTAGATATCCGTTAAGAAAGGATTTTTGAAAATCCAACTCCTAAGGGGGTGAAAAAGGGGTTAGAAATTTGTGTAGTCCACGCGGACAAAGTCGCGAGCATAAGCTAGTTAATTCATAAAGATTGGAACAAATTCAATCAGACCATTTAATCTGTTGGCCATTTTAATGTTAACACGGGCACAGCTGTGTGAAGGCAAATTAAGAGCGTCTGTCGTTAGAATTAAATTTATTTTGTACCATTTCGACGTTTCGAGCTTGTCGCGCTAAATAATATTAACGTGTTTAAACATTTATAATTCTTGTACGAGGGTCGGCCATGTGTTAATTGAGAAAATGAATATTTTTAATCCATATTTCTATCACAATCATCATACTTTACATACATCGTCAACCGATAGACTCCACGTCTCTTTTAAGCTATTATGACGAAGACATCCGCTAAAGAAGGATTTTTAAAAATTCAACCCCTAAGGGGATTAAATAAGGGTTTTAAATTTGTGTAGTACACGCGGACAAAGTCGCGGGAATAAGCTAGTTTGTTATAAAGAGCTTGCATCCCGGAGATGGATGCAGACCTATGCCGGAAAATCAAAGAATTCATAAAAGATTTTTTACAAACCTAAATCCCTGTGGACGAAGTTGCGGACATGAATATATTATGTACATAATGGGAATTGCATTCGCTAATGACAGTTGCCGTTTCACCTTGAAACTAGCAATTTTTGTTTTGGCGTTTGGTTTTGGCGCAATTTATTGACATTTGATCAGCTGATACTAATTACTAACACGCACTTTTAGTACTTTAACGTACTAGGGTAAAGGACTCCAGTAAATGAACGAATACGAAACCTCGAAAAAATCGGTGTACATACATTTAAAAAAACGGGCCGAATTGAGAACCATCTCCTTTTTCGAAGTTGGTTACTAAATGCGAAAGTGTATCTGTCTGTCTGCTAAGGCTAATTTTTAACCCGTAAAATTAGAGAGTTCCCACGGGATTTTCAAAAAGCCTAAATCCACGCCCACGAAATCGCGGGCATCATTTAGTATTTTTTTATTATTTTGTGTATCTATATTATAGTCATAAATTATTTAATAATCAAAAAGAGCAAAAATAATGCGCGGTATTAATTATTGTTATACTTATATTTTTTTATTTAACAGGAAAACTTACAGCTTATTGGAAAAGTAAATTGATAAGAACAGAAGAAAATTGAAGCTGATGACAAGTTTCACAAATAGAATTTATATAAGACTAGCTTATGCTCGCGACTACGTCCGCGTAGACTACATAAATTTTAAACACCTATTTCACCCCCTAAGGAGTTGAATTTTCAAAAAATCCTTTCTTAGCGGATGCCTACGTCGTAGACAGATAGAAATACTTTATTGCACACAAAAAATATTACATAACATGACAAAGAAACTAAAACGAAAAGAAGATTGTATGCAAAGGAGGCCTTATTGCTCACAGCAATCTACCAGGCAACCTTTGGTGAAAGGAGAAACTAGGTGTGTTGGATAGTACTTACACGCAATACAGAAAAATGAAGTAGTATAAAACAATATAATATAATTAATTAATAAGTACCTAACTATTTCAGTAATACATACATAACTATCATACATATACATATCTATTATAAATATCAATATATATACAATCCATAATAGTAATATATATATATATATATATATATATATTACTCGACTACGACGACGATAGGTATATACCTATCGTCGTCGTAGTCGTAATAACTATCAGCATGCCAAATTTCAGCCCGATCCGTCCATTAGTTTGAGCTGTGCATTGATAGATCAGTCAGTCAGTCAGTCAGTCAGTCACGTTTTCCTTCTATATATTAAAGATCAAAAAACAAAAAAAAACTCGACTGAGGGAGAGAGAGAATAGAGGCAAAAGTAGTAAATGTTTGTCGTATACCGTCAATTGTAACACCTACAGTTGACGATTGATTTTTAAAAAACCTAATTCTACGCGGACGAAGTCGCAGGCATCACCTAGTAGTTTATAAGTCACTTAGGACCTTTGTAAACAGCGTCATACTTACTCATAGGCGAGCAAAATCCGACACGATTTTATTCCGAACGTAGAGGGCTGGCAAAACACCCGACATTTCTTGTCGGCGCCAACACAAAATCGGTTTTAGTCAAGCGTGCATCATATAAAATGTTCTGCCACTGGAACATCCGATTAAAATCCGGGCCCGACAACCGACAAGTGGGAACCGACTCTTACGGAAATAATCGACTGTGATAGACAAACAGACGGAAGGACGGAGCAAATCGAACCATAAGGGTTCCATTTTTAGGGTTCCGTAGCCAAATGGCAAAAAACGGAACCCTTATAGATTCGTCATGTCTGTCTGTCTATCCGTCCGTATGTCACAGCCACTTTTTTACGAAACTATAGGAGCTATACTGTTGAAACTTGGTAAGTAGACGTATGCTGTGAACCGCACTAAGATTTTCACACAAAAATAGAAAAAAACAGTAAATTTTGGGGGTTCCCCATGCTTAGAACTGAAACTGAATAATTTTTTTTCATCAAACCCATACGTGTGGGTTATCTATGGATAGGTCTTTAAAAATGAAATTGAAGTTTCTAATATAATTTTTTTCCAAACTGAATAGTTTGCGCGACACTTCCAAAGTGGTAAAATATGTGTGTGTGTGTGTGTCCCCCTGTTACTTCTAAAATACTAGAATGATGAAACAAAAAAAAAATATGATATTACCATGAAAGTTTGCTTTCACCGAAAATTGGTTTGAACGAGATCTAGTAAGTAGTTTTTGATTTATCGTGCAAAATGTCGATAAAATACGATTGAAGTACGGAATCCTTAGTGCGCGAGTCTGATTCGCACTTGGCTGGTTTTTACGATTATGGTACGGAAACCCTTAAAAACTCTTATTCATGAAAATTTGTATCAGCTGGTTTAATTCCTGAGGTAGTTCAGGCATAGAAGGCCCGGCCGGTTGCAAGGCCCAGTATCGAAAAATTAGAGTTGCAATAGTATTATTCGTTCAACACATCCCGCACACATAGAAGTAGTAGATACAACGAGCTGGCAACAACGCTTTGCTACGCACCCGCCGCCATTTTGTTAGTAGCGTTCATACAGTCGGTGCGGGAGGTAGCGTCTGCTCTTCATATATTTTTTTACGAAAATAAACTTTGTTTTAATTAAGTTTCTTGAGTTAGTCGATGTTTATTCTTATTTGGATGTGAACACAAGTTAACTAGCTGCATGAGAAAGGGTAAGTTAGTAATTTTATTCCTATATTTATATTTAATATTTTCCGTTATTCTAGAATTTGTACTATGGCTAAGAAGGCCCACGCTTTCCGTTGCTTACAAGGCCCGTACATCTTATTTAACGTATGAGATGAAAAGGTTGACTTTAATAAATGGTTACTTTAAAGTGCAATTTTAGAATAAACAATGCGAAAGTAAGTCTGTCTGTCTGTCACCTTTTCACGGCTTAACTGGTGAACCGATTTTAATGAATTTTGGTAAAGTTGTAAATGGGACAGAGCTTAGGCAAATACTTTGCAAAAATAGAAATAGAAAGAAGTGAAATAAGGGTTAAAAGTTAAAATATATCAATTTTCTTGTTATTATTATGATAATAATGGTTCGTCGGACTAACGGTTGAATATAAAACATTTTTATTTATTAATTATTAAAGTGTAATAATGAACTATTCATTCTGCCAATGTAACTGAATAAATTTAAACTTTATAAGATATTTTCTTTGCAGATTAGAATGTCGTCACCACCCCTGCCAGTTAAAAGGAAGCGGGCCCTGTGGTCAGAAAATAGTTTGGCCTCGGCAATGGCTGCTGTGAAAAACGGTGAACTTTCACAACGAGAAGCAGCGGCTCGTTATAATATACCTCGCAGAACTCTACGAAACCACCTGACATCCGGAAAATCTAAAAAAGAAATTGGGCGGGCCCCCATATTGTCAAAGGCGCACGAAAAAGATTTAGTGGAGAGAATTATAAAATTTTCCAAAATAGGCATGCCGCTTGCACCCCAAGTCATTCGAACACAGGCCTACAAGTTCTGTGAGAAGCAGGGAATTGAAAACAATTTCAATAAAAAAACTGGCAGAGCGGGTAGGGACTGGTTCAACATGTTTATGAAACGGAACCCAAATATTTCAATCCGCAAGGCTCAACTTATGAACCCGGCTAGAGCACAGAAACTGAATAAGTCCATAGTGCAGCATCACTTTCAAGAAATAAAGAAATTGTACGATGAACTAGACATTCCCAATCACCCAGAAAGGTTATATAACATCGACGAAAAAGGCTGCAGGTTAACTATCCATCACCAGCAAAAAGTTTTAGCTGAAAAAGGCAATCGCAGGGTTCATATGGTAGCACATGAACATGCGGAAAATGTTACGATTGCTGTTTGTGTTAGTGCTGCAGGAAATAGCATTCCTCCGATGATACTTTTTAAGGGTATACGACTTAAACAGGAATTCACAGACAACTTACCCACTGGAACACTAGTGAAAATGGCACCTAAGGGTAGTATGACGAGCTCTTTGTTCATTAATTTTATAGAACATCTGGGAAAATACAAGTCCCCGGGAAAATGTTTGCTGATATTTGACGGTGCCTCGTGCCATCTAGATTATGATATAGTAGACGCAGCAGAAAAATATGATATAATATTGTATTGCTTGCCATCGAACACAACACATGAGTTGCAGCCGCTGGACAAATCAGTCAATAAATCATTTGAAAATTTCTGGGATCAAGAAGTTGTGAAGTTCATGTACCACAACCCTACCAAAAAGATCAATAAAGCGCGTTTTAATCCAATATTTACCAAAGTTTGGGCAAAAAGCGTGACCCCAGAAAATATTATTAATGGCTTTCGAGCAACCGGATTGTTTCCCTTAGACCCTAACGCAATACCAGAAGATGCCTACCTGCCATCTCTATTAACTGAAAACCAAGACCCCCAATTGCCCAGTTCAGCAACGCATATATTGACACCTCCTGATACCTTAGTGTACCGTCCTTTGGAAAACAATTCAGATACGGATCTTACTGATGCTGAAGACTCTGTAGCTATGATGGATTCTAGAATCGACGTTGCTTCTCCATCTTTACTGAATAGTTTTCGACAAGAAAACTATACAGGAGAAGCTACCCCCAATATAACGTGCCCGGCAATAGCTGTTTCTGAGCAGATTCTTCAAAGACGTTTGGTAGATTATACTCCATCGCTTGATTCTGATTCAGAAAATGAAGAAACTATAGAACAAAAGTCTTATAAAGAGTTCCTCATGCATTCACCAGTTCCAGGGCCTTCTGGTATAAATAGAACCATTACACAAGTCTTATCTTCGGATTCAGAGTCATCTTTGGATTTTGAAAACTTTGTTTATCAACAAACTACACGAGGTATCAACATTTATGACCCTTTTAGTGACTCCGATGAAGAGAATGATGATTTAATACGAAAAGGAGAAAAAACTCCAGAAAAAAGTTACAAGAAATTGGCGAGTGAAATTATAGAAATGCGTTCACCAATTTCGGCTGATGATTCCCATGATGATGTTCCACTGATTGAGTTCAAAAATAAAATACCTTCCACGACAACTTTTAAGGAACTGATACCAACACCTAACTTTGCCGTTGTAAAGTCCCGTCCAAGACGCAAAGCCATGAATTATAAAGGACAGAGAATCGTCAAAGATTTATTTGAGAAGAAGCATGATAATAGTTATGAGAGGGGAAAAACTAAAGATGCGACAGTAAGAAAAAATAATAAAAAAATTATACTAAATAAGGAAAATAAAAAGTCGACTAGGAAGGAAAGTAAGAAAACCAAGACCCAAAATAAAATAGGTAAAAACAAGAAAACTAAAACAGATATGAATGATAGATGGTTTTGTCATGGGTGCAAACTAGAAAGAGAAGAGGATATGAGAAGATGTAAAAATTGTGCTAAATGGTATCACGAAGAATGTGTAGGTTTAACCAAAGACGACGATGAAGCTTTTATTTGCCCCGATTGCATTTAACGACACGGTCAATATTTTATTTAAGTAATTTTAAGATAATTTGGAGTATTTGTGATCTCTTAACAAGGCTGATTTAATAACAAGTTCCTAATTAAAACATGAGTATAAGTTCCAAATACCTAAATAAATTTGTGTGAAGAATATGTTACTCGTTATAAGTTTTGATTCTTTAAAAAGTCCTTAGGTTTAATAAGGCCCTCTAAGATTTTGTTAAAATGTAAAAAATGAGCGATTTTTTAAAATAATATTTTAAAAGTTGATATTTAAAGGGATGTGTCTAATAAAGGTTTAATTTTATTTTTAACCTACTGTTTTAGAGTTAAATAGAAGATTTCTTATTTCTTTAGTATAATAAGGCCCAAAACCAAATATTACCACTAATTAAGAATATCCTCCTGTTTTAAATATACGAAATATTGTTTTAGGTTTAAGTTGAAAGTTAAAAAGATTTAAAAGCAGTAATAACCATCAAAATGTTTATTTTTATTGCGGGCCTTAATATCTTGATAGTGTTTAATAAGGCCCAAAACAGTAGTTTTAAAAAAACTTGATTTCTCAATAATACCTTAATATTTATGTAATTATTTTGATACATCAACAAAGTGGAATAAATGTTAAGCCTATCTCGAATGAGTTTGTCATTTTATCATGATTATATATAAAAATATTTAATTTTAAATAAAAGTGGGCCTTATATGCCTCTCTTACCTTGGTAGTTTTTATTTATGGTAAAAACCTGTGATTTGTTCATTCACTTGAGTCTTTTACCCTAGAACCTGATTAAACCGACCGCCCCATATCGAAACCCAGTAAATGACATTTTTTGAAAAATCGTTATGTCATAATTCTTACTTCAATAGTATCTCCCATTATTGTAAGGAAAACAGCATTAAAATCTATACTTCCACATCCATATCTATACTCCATACCTACTTAATATTATAAATGCGGAAGTGTGTCTGTCTGTCCGTCCGTAGGTCTGTCTGTCTGTCTGCTAGCCTTTCAAGGCCCATCCGTTCAACCAATTTTGACGAAATTTGGTACAGCGATAGCTTGCATCCCGGGGAAGGACATAGGCTACTTTTTATCTCGGAAAATCAAAGAGTTCCCACAGGATTTTAAAAACCTAAATCCACGCAGACGAAGTCGCGGGCATCCTCTGGTTTTCCATATAACAGAAATTTTGATACCTCTAAAGTCTAAACCTACAGTACGCGACAGGTTGAAAAAATGGTAATCGGGGAGGGAACGCCTCGTATACCCGCACAGCTCCTGCGCTAACCAGGTGCAGTCGTGCGCCTTATGACGTGCGGGTGTACGGCGCGTCCCCTTGCCTTATATCCCGATTACCCTCTCAACCTGTCGCAGGCTATATATAGTAAGTGCACCTTATACAATGAGAAAACCAATTCAAAGCCTAGTAAGTCGCTGTGACCATTTTAAAAACATAACCCATGATCTAAAATCCAAATCAAAACAGTAAAGACGTTTAATAATGCATTAAAAGTAAGAATAGGAAAGGCAATAAGCTCTATAGTACGCGAGATGAATGATGAGAAAATGACAGATGGAAATCGGGGTATAAGGCCCGCACACCCGCACAGCCCCCACGCTAACCCGGTGCGTGATAGCGCGGGTGACGTCCCCACCCCGATTGCCATCTCGACCTGTCACGTACTATAGGTACATGTTAAATGTTTGCAAGGAAAATACTTTGCATACAATAATGTTTTTTCTGCATTATTTAACAAAGTCTAACTACTAGAAAATCTACTGAAAATACTTAGTCTTAAAATAAAATAAATTAAATTATCTCCCTGCGATATCGTCTGATGTCGTTTACAGGGTTTGGATTTTAGGCAGCCGAAATGTCACTGTTGACGTTATCAGAAGACCTAAAGCTTACGCTAGAACACAGAACTGTCATAATTCGTGTTCACTTAACCTTACGTCTCTCAGAGGGCTGAGAGGCAATAAATCTTTTTCTTATAATCCATACTAATAGTATAAATGTGAAAGTGTGTCTGTCTGTCTGTCTGCTAGCTTTTCACGGCCCAACAGTTTAACCGATTTTGATGAAATTTAGTACAGAGTCAGCTTATATCCCAGAGAAGGCTACTTAGGCTACTTTTTATCTCGCAAGAGTTCCCAGGGGATTTTAAAAAACCCAAATCCACGCGGACGAAGTCGCGGGCATCATCTAGTTTTAAATATCAATTTAATTTGAAATAGCCTTAATAATTATTATTAAGGCTTCAAGTTAACAGGTTATGCCAGATGCTTTCAAATTTTTTTTTTCAAAATTTAAGAAGAAGAAGAAAGGCATAATCATCATCATCATCATCATCATCAACCGACAGACGTCCACTGTTGGACATAGGTCTCTAATAAGGTCTTCCTCATGGCACAGTCTTTCACCGCCTGAATCGAGCGGCTCCCTGTGACTCGTTTCATTCGTCTGTCCACCTAGAGGGGGTCTTCTAACGCTGCGCTTTCAGGTGCGAGGTCGCCATTCCAGTACCTTGGGAATTGGGATCGTATTTTGTAAATATATATTGACTTTTCGAATTACGAGCGCTCATTGCCACTTGAAATGAAATGAAATTAAATGAAATGAAATTCAAATATGGATCTGACACATAGGTATAATACTTACTTAGAAAATATTACTGTCTGTCAACATAATCTATGACAACCTCACAACTAGTACGTAATACTACGATAATTTTAAAATAAATTTGAGTAGTGAGCAGGCTTCATTTTGAGATAAGTAAATCCCTATTTTATTATTCAACCATTACCAGTACATATAAACACAACTTTCATTCAAAAATAATAAGTTTATAGCGTAATTTTACGAAGAAATGGATGCGCGCAGCTCCGCCCGCCATGACAGCCAAAAGGCTACTGACAGGATTTAGCGCCTGCAAGAAAATGAATAATTTCCGTTCGTTTTAGATTATTTAAGAAATGAAAAACATTTAGTTTAAAACCAATAATTTAAAATGATAAGATAACCTAAACATATTGTTTTGTGATGGTTTGAATTTAACACGTTTAGCCGTTAAAGAAAAAAACAACAAAACAAGTTGATCATAGCAATGTTTTCAACATCAATTCTTCAAAAAACGGGATAATTTGAACAAATGTGATATAGGTCATTATGATCTTCACAAATTGAAGTTTTTTATTACATGTATTTAATAGCTATTAATGCTTTAGGAAAGAAAATCTTTTTCTTCAAATTTACAGCATTTTCGCGATTTGACACTTCCTTTCCCCTTAAGCTTGCATGCCGGAGACGGACATAGGCTACTTTTATCCCAAAAAATCAAGACCCCAAGCGAACTTAAAACCTTAATCCATCTGGAAGAAGTCGCGAGCGTCATTTATTTAGATGTCGTACGAACTTTTACCTACTTTTATCAATTTCAGAATCGATTATTTCGACGATTCTTGTTTTATGTATACTTACTTAGAGGGGCCTTGTTGACTTTTCGGATATTTTTTATGATTTGTGTACAGTACTGGGTATTCACTTATCGACACCGCATAACATAATATCCTCAACTAGCTGACCCGCCCCGGCTTCGCTCGGATGGAATTTAGAAAATCGAGGTGGGGGATGAATTTCCAAAAATCCTGGAACACTGTATTTCTTCATTAGTGGCCGAATACCCAAATACCTACCAATTTTCATGCAAATAACTTGAAAAATGACGGACTTTCATACAAACTTTCATCCCCTATTTAACCCACTTAGTGGTGGAATTTCCTTATTGGATACCTACTCTTTACAAAGAACACACCCTTAAAATTTCATGTCTCTAGGACCAGTGGTTTAGACTGTGCGTTGATATATATGTCAGTCAGTCAGGACTTTGAATTTTATATATTTAGATATATTTCTGTTATGGAATATTCCTAGACGTCATTCGATGCCCTTTTAATTTCCTCTATCCGCGCGCGCGCTCGGTGTTTCCTTCCGTTCTTATTCCCTGTCGATATTGTAGCTACTTTTTGTATTCCATGACAATCTTACCCAGTAGTAAAAACGGTAGGAAGTATAATTGTAGACATGAACATACTTACTGATCCAATGAACCCATAGGTATGATTTTTAACTAAACAATCGCCCGTGGCTTCACTCAAGCTTCACTCAGCGAAAAAATAAACCCCTCTTAATTCCCTAGGTAGGTGCCTATCCCGTAAGAATTTCGAAAAATCAGGCCTTATTTTTTGTCTATATTTTAGGGGAATATGCAAATGTTTAGTTTTCTAATATCTTTGGATAAATAATATAACCTAGTTGTGAAATTCGCTAGATAAAATATACCTAATGTTTAGATATAATCTTTGTACCAAAACTACATAAGCCTGCTCTGAAACTATATTATATTTATCACAATTTATGATGAAAGACAGTTTGAGTAATGTGTTCGTTTATGACTCGTGTGTCACACTAACGTAATATTATGCTCCCTAAAGAGAAAAGTGACATGAACATAACGTTATTACATCTGGGAATGTGTACTTGCTCATAATACATGTTATTTAATGAAGGTATATATATCTAACTACATGTTTTCTTGTTCTTTTTGCATGAACTTTTCTTTAGGTGTCGTGTGAAGCTGTCCTAAATTGCATAATAATGTTTCGGTACTGCCACTTAAAATATTATTTTTGACTTTTAAAAATTATAAGTTTTCTCTCCGGTTGCTGCAATTATGCTCAGGTGCAAGGCCCACCGACGGAGTGGAGTGGCACCTAGGCACGATTTTTGTTTTTTTATCAATTTAAATTCAGATTATATACTTTAATATACCTACCTACGGTGAAATTTTTATAAATGAGCCGCTCAAGAGGCCCCTCATGCGGCCCGCAGGTCTCAAAACTTGTACAACTGCGGCACGCGCGTCTGAAAAGCGCGCCGCACGAAGAGCTAGCCGACTTCTGCAGATATCTTTGTCCATAAGCCACCACCACGTGCATTCCACGCCTCCACTCGGCACGTTGCGACTCTACTCACTGCCATTCACCGCGCCTCGACTCCATTCGACGTTCTCGGTGTGTTCTGGTCCTTAGGTACTTTGCTTTACTGTCAATAACAATATAATATTTGACCTTTAAAGGCAATCTTACGATTCTAAACCAAGCATAACGCCAAAAATAAAAATATAATAGCTATAAGATTTTGAAAAGTCCCGTGGGAACTCTTTGATTTTCCGGGATAAAAAGTAACCTATGTCCTTCCCCGGGATGCAAGCTATTACTGTACCAAAATTCATCAAAATCGGTTGAACGGATGGGCCATGAAAGGCTAGCAGACAGACAGACAGACAGACACACTATCACAAATTGTAATATTAGTATGAATGTATGAATTTTATTATAAAACATATTTAAATATAAAATATAATATTTTCGTTTAAATACTCGCTTTGCTTCACTGGGTTCCAAAGCAGCGTTTGCAACAATAAATTGCATTTACTCTTGACTTTTCACTTGCCAACTTTAGTGCTCACTGCATTAGAATATAAATTCGGAACTACATTCCTCTACATATTATGAATTTATTGTAAAAATTATCTTGGAAATTTCTAAATAATTTTAAATACATATCAAAAAGTGTTAAGTTTCCTTGAAGTGTAGTTAAAACACTATAAAAAACCGGCCAAGTGCGAGTCAGGCTCGCGCAACGGGCGTTCCGTACTACAGTCGTATTTTTTCGACATTTTGCACGATAATTCAAAAACTATGATGCATAAAAACATATAAATAGTACGGAACCCTGAAAACTAATGTATCTAACAGCAATACGTTTTATTTTTTCGTAACTTTTCTCTTCTTTTTGTATTTTTTTCTCAACTTCAACGCAGGCACTTACAATATAAATTCAGGACAACTTTCCTCTTGATATGAATTTATTGCGCGAATTATTCCGGTGCTCGCGAACTTTCCAGAGATTTGATAACGCCCACTTGACAGGTGACAAATAGAGTTTTTTATTTGAACGTGCAGAGGTATATTACCTACAACTCTTGTTGGGAATTTACATGAGCGCATATTGACTGACATTGACTTATATATTACTTCGTATGGACAGGGCTATTGAACAAATAAAATGGCACCGACTCAGTGGTCCTTTAGCACCAGTGCAACCTCAGTGACGTCTGGATTTCAAACGGGTCGTTCATTAGTATCTAAGAGGTGACGCTGATTTATTTGGTTCCAAAACCATGAAAAATTTTGTTCGCTTGAGCATATCTTGTCATTTATATCGGTGTACCCGCCAGGAAATATTTTGACATCGATCTTTAGAAAGGATAGTGGTTTCGAAGAGCGTTGTCTCTCTCGTTAAGACCGACCGACCGCAAGACGGGCGAGTTTCCATTCTTATGTCGTCGACATTCTATCTACACGCACGAAACGTTATGCGTCATCATTCCTCATACGCATGGCTAAGGTTTCCTACCCAAGAGTGAATAGGCATCTTCTAGGTAAACGCGTCCCATCTTAGACCACATCATCACTTTCCCTCAACTCAGGTGTGATTGTGGTCAAGCGTTTGCCTATAATGAATTAAAAAAATCACATAGGTACGAGTGACAGAGACAACGCTCTACAAATCCGCAATCTCTTTCGAAAGATCGATGCACAATATTTCCTGCCGGCTACTGTAAAATTGTTTAATATCTATTGAATGATGAATCAAAGAAATGTACGGATTCGACTACGAAGTGCAAGTTAGATGTCGTTCTGTAAAGTTTAATGCAAATTAGCTTTTCTTCCAAGAATATAAATAAGGCGAAGCGTGAACACGTCCTAAACAAGAATGCAGGTTCATTCATGAACAGAATACGTTATTTTGAACATCTTCTTTTGTATTATGACTAAAATGAATGAATGCAAGGAGAATCCTAGCTGAATCCTTTTCTTTTTAACAATGCTAAAAAGGAACGGAAAATGACTTTCACATTTAAAGACTCTAAATTTTAGTGCACAATACAAATTTAAACAGTAGGTTCGCGACTGCGTTAAAATCACGGGTTTTAATAGAAGGCATACATCTTAACCACTAGGCTATCACCACCGTTTCACTATAGGGCTTTCAAATCTGCTTTACTCCTACCTGGTTGATCCAGTTGTATCTTATATTGCATCATCACTTTCATTTTAACCAGATGACATGGCAGTATGAGAGCTAGTCATATTATAGTTTTGGTATATTATACAAAAACCAGAATACATTGACACTAGAATGTTATAAAATAGAGATTGCACTTTCTACAAATTTGATTCGTTCCGTTGGAAAGTTCAACAAAAGGGCTTCAACCCTCCGGGGTAAAACATCTTTTTGTTTTTGCACACGTACCTCGCACGTTCTAAACATCACGTTCTTTCGAAAATTCAACCTTTTTAAAATAAAGTAAAATGCAAGCATGTACCTTGCATTTTATAGCTCGTATTGAACGCCACGGAGAGTTCTCTTGTGTGTGTATGTAATGTTATGTCCAAAGAGGCAAAGGAAAACTTTAAATAGGTTATTTTGTTTTTTATAAAATTAAGTTGATGTCCGCGAATACGTCCATGTGTATTTACGTTTTTAAAAATCTCGAGGGAACTTTGATTTTTCTGGTATAAAATGTAGTCCAGGATGCAAGCTACCAAGATGTTGATAGATGATACCAATGACTACCTCCACGTACCTTTATTTTAGTTTAAAAATCCCATGTGAACATTTTGCCCAAGAAAAAAAAAACCAGCCACGAATCGGTTGGATATGTTGAAAACTTTAAGCTCTTATACGTAAAACACCTCATCAAATTTTCCGTGGTCTCTCGGCTTTTAAACAACGGAAAAAGGAATACACGTTATCCAGTGGAATTGGGATTCGATTGTGTTTGGTTTCGGCATCTTCATGCGATTTTTTTCGTATTTTAACACCGCAAACTTATTTTGCCGTCGAATTGAATTTGTTGTTTTTTCTCTTAACGGATTACAAACTGTATTCTGTAGAAACTCTAGCAGAAGTCAAAACCTGAGCGATCAAAGCGACTACGAAACGGGAAGTCGCCTCCTACGATATATTTTAATAGCGCCACGTACAACACTTTTAAATTCGCGTCATGGATGCTCCCGCATCCCGCATCCTACGTTCATGACGCGCAGGTGTGGTCGTAGCCTTAAACAGATTGCAAACTGTGGAATTCTGTAGTTGACTTTATTTACTAAGCCCAGGTTAATAATCTGGAATATAAACCTATATCAAGAGAATAAGATAATGTTTTCTTCTTTATGGACAATAGCTCATAAAAAAGCGTTATATTTCTGAAACGCTATATTTCACGACTCAATTGTAATAAAGGAAGATGAGTAATGGGCTCGTTTATGATGTCTGCTCTAGTCCCGTTGATGTGTGTTGCTGGTTTTGATTCTATTGTACTTGTAGATACTTTGTACTGTGGTATAACTCGTGCTAATAAAGATATGAATCAAAAATGGCGGCGTTAATCATTCCCTTTCACTTACACACTATACCTGTTAATAGAGTGCGAGTGAAATGGAGTTTACTGACACGAGTTATAAATAGGTAAAAAAAACCTACTCTGCCTGCATCCTTCTGAAAATTGTATGGTTTCCTTACCTATCTACCAATTGCTTTTACTAATATACTGTTATTATGTTTGTCTGTTCATCCGTTTCCTCAAATCAATAAGACTACTTCATTCTTGGTGGTATTTAAAAAGTCATGTTTTAATTATATTTACAGTTAATAGCATATTGAATTGTATTTTTTTTATAGTATTTTTATATGAAAGTTATTAAAAAGAAACAACCGAGGGTTTCGTACTAAAGTCGTATTTTTTCGACATTTTGCACAATAAATCATAAACTATTATGTATAAAAATAAATATAAATCTGTTTAAGAATGTACATGTAAAGCCCTTTCATATGATACCCCACAATCTTACTATGAAAGATGAATATACTACACGGGGACATATTTTTTTAAATGATGTAACCACAAATTCACGGTTTTTGAATTCTCCCCTTAATGTGTGCTATAGACTACCTACTTACCTGCTAAATTTCAAGATTCTATGTCAATGGGAAGTACCCTATAGGTTTCTTGACGGTCAGACAGACTACAAAGTGATCCTATAAGGGTAACTTTTTTCTTTTGAGGTACGGAACCCTAAAAAGAAACCTAAAATTACCCAATTCCAAAATGATCCTTCCACTCGCTGCCCCTTCCAAACCTGAAAAACTTTTGTGAATTTTCCAGGCAATTACAAATTCGTATATAAATCACTAAACTTTTTTGTAGGTCGAAGCTAATTAGAGGAATTTATAATCGTCATTCTTTTTCTCCAAAGAAATGGCGTCTGAATAATACTTACTTGGTACCAATACTTCCTTTTCAGTCACTTCGATGACAGCAATATATTATTATACTAGCTGAGGCTTCGTACGCGAGGATTTAGGTTGTTAAAAATCCCGTGGGAACTCTTTAATTTCCCGGGATAAAAAGTAGCCTATGTCACTCTACAGGCCTTTAACTATACCCATGCAAAAAATCACCTCGATCCGTTGCCACGTGATTGAAGGACAAACCAACAAACAAACACACTTTCGCATTTATAATAAGCGTACTGATAATTTCTATGACCTCCCTGGCGCAGTGGGCGACGCTGTGTTCGCATCAGTGAGAGGTCCTGGGTTTGATTCCCGACTGGCTCCTAGATTTGGTGCCCGGTTGTCCTCCCACGTTATAAGTTATTGCAGACTCCCACTAAAACATTTTTAGAAATTGTGTAAGCTAGTTTATACAGGATTGTTTAAGCTAGTTTATACAGGATTGTTTAAGCTAGTTTATACAGGATTGTTTAAGCTAGTTTATACAGGACTAGCTGATGCCCGCGACTTCGTCCGCGCGGAATTAGGTTTTTAAAAATCCCGTGGGAACTCTTTGATTTTCCGGGATAAAAAGCAGCCTATATCACTCTCCAGGTCTTTATTTATACCCATACAAAAAAACACGTCAATCGGTTGCACCGTTGCGACGTGATTGAAGGACAAACCAACAAACCAATAAACCAACAAACCAACAAACAAACACACTTTCACATTTATAATAAGGGTACTGAGGTACTGATGTAACCAGAACGCTAGCAAAAACGAAGACAGCTAGGTGATAGTACTGATGATTACTGATATGATACCACAAAAGAAAACGCGAAAAAATTTCTTATATTTTGTAAAAGTTTACAATATATTGCAAATAAAACATCTGACTGACGCTAGAGGTCAACGAACATTGCGTAAGTAGGCCACTCAGAGCCAATGCCGCGTCGTAGGTGGGGAATTGACCCCAGTTTTGCACGCTATACATTGCGAGTTTGAAAAATACTAAATCACTAAAATTACAAAATGAGGCAAATGGTTATTGGTATTGGATTATGTTTAGATAGTAGGTATAACAATAACGCTTAGTTTTTGCTAGCGTTCTGGGTACATCCTGTATACAATATAATACGCCTGATGCTACCAAAAATTAATATCTTTTGGGTCGAGAAATAAGAAAGGATATTTTAATAGGTGCCATCATAAATCCGGATATAGCCGTAAACTACAAAATAAAAGATCTTTTATTGCCCATTCTTGGAACTTAACGGCTTGAAATTTACGAGTCAAAATGTATTTTCAAATTGTGATTAAAAAACACAAACGAAAATTGGATAGGTTTTTAATGGCGGCAGTCGCTCCTTGGTAAAGCTGAAAAATTGTAGAGAAAAGAGAAATAGACAAGTTCAGACAGGGCGAGTGTTTAAATAGGTAATTAATTAAAAGGAAAACATCTCCGAATGATTTATCGACATAAGCCTTGATTCTACAATTCCAATAAAAAGTACGGCCAAGCCATACTTTTTTACCAAGATGTAGGAATTGTAGAATCAAGGCTTATAAGTAGAGTTATTTGTTATTTAATATTATAAATGTGATACAGTCAACAGCACTTAAGAGCTATATACTTTGGACTTGAGACAAGCCCCATGGGCAGCACAAATCGAAGCTCAGCTAGGGGCTTGGCTCTAATAGAGATCTCATAACTTTTTAACAGTGAAAGCATTATGAACTTGTGAGTATTGGCAACCAAATTTACATGAAATGTTTTTGGTGGGATAGCCTATTACTAACTGGGCCTAGAAACTTAAAAGCACATAGGTTTTCTTATAACGTGGTCTATGTTATTACTAAGAAAGGATTTTCAGACAAGATTCGATTTTCGACCTCGTGGTCTTATTAGTGGGAGGACCCGGGTTTTATTCTCGGCAGGGGTTCGGAATTTTATAATTAATTCTAAATCTCTGCTCTAGTCTGGTAGGAGACTTCGGCCGTGGTTACTACCCTAAGTAAAGCCGTGCCGCCAAATGATTTAGCGTTCCGGTACGATCCCGTGTAAAAACCAAAGGGGTGTGGGTTTAATAAAAACTGCAAGTCCCTTCCAGTTTAGCCCGTACCATCTTGGACTGCATCATCTCTTAAGTAACACGAGGTGAGATTGCAGTCAAGGGCTAACGTTTCCGAATAAAATAAAATAAAAAGATAATATCCTTATGCTTCACGATAATCATGCACCAATAATGAGGTCTAGGTTGGAGCGCACTTATCTAGAAGATGTCTACTCAATGTTGTATAGAAGCAGGCGTTACTTTTCGGAAGTCCATGATATACAATGAGCAAAAGTTTAATTTGCTATAATCCGCTGAAACAAGTCGAATCTGTATGATGCAACATGCAGCATGCGAAATGCACCGCCCGCCCTAGGCAAGCAATACGCACAGAGCCAAAAGTTAGTTTGTATGTAGGTACTTAGGGGAGTAATATACACAACCAACAATCGAACTTTGAAATTTCTCTCACTGTTAGATAGCTACATTGTTCCCGAGTGCTCTAGGCTACGAATTTGATGAAGTTGCGGGAAAAAACTAGTACCTCAATAAAAATAACTGGAACAAGGTAAAGTACTTATTTCAAATACAAATAGGTTTTCATTGAAAAGCGTACGAAGCGGAATCCACTTTGGATTGAAACATAACGCTTTTAAGCTTTCAAGTAAGTGCACTCCGATAGGCCTTTCTTTCAATAGGCGGCGCGATACGATAATATTGATTGAAACGTAACGGCAACTTGGATCAATACTCACTGATATACAATTCGGTTACAGGCAATTTAATACCTGCTTTGTGTTAAAACAATACGGTATTTTACACTTAGCGTGAAAAAAATCTTAAAATGTATAAACAAGGATAGTGTTAGCAATAAGCAACCGAAAAATGTTAATTTTAGTTTATAAAATTTTATGAATTTTATAATTCACTAGCTTATGCTCGCGACTTCGTCCGCGTGGCCTACACAAATTTCAAACCCCCATTTCACCCCCTTAGGGGTTTAGTTTTCAAAAATCCTTTCTTAGCGGATGCCTACGTCATAATCGCTATCTGTATACTAAATTTCAGCCCGATCCGTCCAGTAGTTTAAGCTGATAGATCAGTCAGTAAGTCAGTCAGTCAGTCACTTTTTCCTTATAAATATTTCAGATTTTACAGATTTCATTTTTTTAAACGCACGAAACTGATGACGCTATGGTGAATTCTGACTGTGACGTTACATGGATTGAAGTTGTAATGTATTTCACTGAGAAAACACTGTTGTTTTTGTTTACCAATCCGTGTGACGTCATAACAGCTCGTGAACCTAAAAAAAATGGCGGGTAGCATTTTCGCGGCAAAATATAAAATTAATGTATTTTTATTGCACTTATCGATCAAATACAAAATTTATTGGTAGTTTCTTATCACTTTAGGATCAAATTAAGACACTTTTCAAAACATGGAAAAATACCCCACTTATTATCCAGACAAGAATAAGTATTTGTAACTGAAATAAAAGGAGTCAAGACTAGTTTGACGAACGACGTTGGAACGTAAAAAGTAGTCTATTTATCCTTAAAAATCAAAGAGTTCCTGCGGTATAAAAAGTCCTATAGGAATCTACGCAGACGAAGTCGCGGCCACCCTTGAAAATTATACAAAAAAATCGTACAGTAATAATAATCCTAAATAAATTTGGGGTAAAGTGAAAGTTGGTTGTTAAAAATTTCCTCCGTGAATACAAATTGTTTGAGTAAGCGTTCGCATCGTTTACCATACCTAATATAAACTTCGGCACCTCGTTTTATGCCCATTAGGGCGTAATAATGCTTGCGAGTTGCGGTTTGGGTAAACATTGTAGTAATGTAATATGACCGTAATACATAAAATATTACTTAAGAGTACCTACAGTAATTAATTCTTATTATTTACTAGCTGATGCCCGCGACTTCGTCCGCGTGGATTGAGGTTTTAAAAATCCCCTGGGAACTCCTCTGATTTTTGATTTCCGAGATAAAAGTAGCCTATTCCACTCTCCAGTCTTCAGGTCTTTAACTATATCCATGCAAAACAATCACGTCTATCCGTTGCACCCGTCGCGGCTCTCTAAGTCTCTATCCGCCTTCTCCACTCCTGTCCCCGCTGGCAACTCTGGCAAGTAACATACTGATTTCAAAGCCCAATGCAAATAGGAATGTTAGTAGGATTTGAAAGCAAACGGCATCGCGTCGGTTTAGTCGTTCCTTTTTGTAAACGACTTACGTAGAGTAAAAGCATTTCCTTACAGCATCAGGGTTGAAGAGTTGGGTCGGTCGGTTTACTTGGTAGCTACCTCCAATATCAATTTACAACAGACAGTATCTAAATCACATCAGTTTAGGTGGTCAGGTCCCCTGCAGCTTCAGGATTGAGGTTGGAATACCCGCTTCCAGGCTAGTTAGCAATTCATATTTTATTGGTAATTGTGTACGTTTATGTAATAAGATCCCAGAAGACAAAAAAATATATACCTAGATATATCTTATTCCAATACGGCCCTAAAGTTTCTTCTATAATAATCATCATTAATCACAGACTACAATGAAACCACAAAGAACTGTCTGAATTGCCGGGGCAAGGTTAGATACTTTAAATATTCTATTATTATTCAAGTCCAAGGGCGGGCAACTACGTTCTATTTCTAAATTTAGCATCTAACTGTCGCACTCTAATGGGCCGCAATTGGTAACTAAGCATAAACAACATAAAGTATTCTACGTTTAATTATAAAATTTTGTTGACCGTTTCATTTAGTTTTACTTTCGTAATATTAATCGTTTCAATCGTTGCGATGGATTTTACAATTATTTCTATTAAATTGATAGGTTAGTATAAAACGCGACAGGTACAGATGGCAATCATGGTTTAAGGGGGGGGGGGGGCACACCCGCTTGTCACCCGCGCTCGCCCGCACCGAATTAGTGCGGAGGCTGTGCGTGTTTGCGGCACGTCCCCACCCCGATTGCCATCTTGACCTTTCGCGTACAATACTTCTGGAACTTTGCACACTTTCGTTCACGCTCGTACCTACCTACCTACCTAAACTAAAAAAAATCCTTTTGAAACCCCATTATTTTACATTTGAATGCTATCAAAATCCTATCCCAGATAGGATAGCATTCATTGTTGCCTTTTCATAACATAGTAGTAGTAAGAAGACAATGCGAATGCTCTAAAATTTAGGTATGCTCAGAATCAGTACCATTACTCGTAAAATCTCGCACTGACTTACAATAGCAACTTTGTGTTAGGTACAGGATAGGAAAGGGGTTCCTATGGGATCATGATGAATCGAGGCAGCTGTTTGACCGTTGGTCATATAACCGCCCGTGTATTCCTGCTCGTAAACTTTCACCCGTTCAATCAATTAGACATGACATCGGTTGTCCTAATATTAATTAATTTTGCTGAGTATCAGCTGAGTAAACACCGATGTTTGCTCATGCCGACTGATATGAATAACTAATCTAATAATATGACTCATTGAAATGGACTAATTAATATAAATGCTGGAAATTATGTGCCACGATATGTCAAGATTTTATGCCGTAGGTCGATTCTTACAATCTCAATAGTTGTGATTGGCTGAATATGAGCGATTCATGTTGCAACAATGCATTGTAGCTAATAGTGAGCGAGCGTCAACCAATTGACAATTGAGGTGACATTGTAGCTGGTATTCTACCGCAATCGAGCAGCAGATTCGACGTGCCACACCGAGCCGTACCGGGAGATCACAGGTTTGCAACTAGCGTGGCCCCCTCAGTCCCTCTCGCTCAAGCAGATTTTCTAACTTGTGAAATGTCATTCCTTCTACACTTCACGTTGTTTGCCAATTACTCACGTACAAATACATTTTGGCAAACAAAAAAAAAGTAGCCACGGTGATAAGGACAAAGGTGATAATTGACGCTGGTTCCCTGGGAACGGGGACGGGCGCTAATGTGGGACGCAACTTGCGTTGACACATTGGCCCCGTGTCATATCAGGAAGACAGCATCAAGACCGGGAGCCGCAGCAGAAACAGCTGAAAACGGCAAGCGGCGCAAGTATGCCTCTCTTATAGAGAGTTACATTTTTGTGCCGTTTGCCGTGGAGACCCTGGGGCCATGGAGTCTTAGTGCTAAAAATTTTTTACGAGACATTTCACCGCGATTAATAGCCTCAACTGGTGACAGAAGGGCTGGCTCATTTTTTGCGCAGCGGATCAGCCTGGCTGTCCAGCGCGGAAATGCAGCCAGTATTCTTGGCACCATTCCACGCGGTCATGATTTATATAGTAATTAGATAAGGCTAGCTTTAAGTTTTATTATATAGCTATAAAGTCTTAAAAAAAAAAAAAAAAAGGACAAAGCATAATCATTTTGTCACGTTCTAACAAGAGCTTAAATGCATTTAGCTATCTCGCTCTAACAGTAAGTGTCACAATAGGGCTACTTCGTGGCTACTTCTAACAGGCCTTATTCTGAGGTACCGGGAGATGATAAACTTATTGACACATAGTGTCAAATGGTCTTCGTGTTGAAACTATGTTGATTTTTAGAATCTTATCACCAGACTAGCTTATGTTCGCGACTTCGTCCGCGTGGACTACAAAAATTTCAAACCCCTGTTTGCCTACGTCATAATAGCTATCTGCGTGCCAAACTTCAGCCCGATCTGTCCAGTAGTTTGAGCTGTGCGTTGATACTTAGATCAGTCAGTCAGTCCAGTCAGCTTTTCCTTTTATATATTTAGATATCCTACCTACTAATTTTATAAAACACCTAATCTGTTTTTCCTTCGCATACTGTAAGGTGTTTCAATTTAAATTTTTATCAGCAATGCATTTTAAAATCGATCATGTTTTATGTAAGCGGAACTTCGAGCAATAACTTCGTAGTAAGAGTTTGACAGAGATGTATCCAGCCACTTGATATGGATTGCAACATACCTAGCTGATAGGTATATGTACCTGAGGCAATTTCGATCCAGTGAAACGAAATACAGCACGCGGCGTAAAATAATACATCGACCTTTAGAAAGAGACAGCGGTTTTGTAGAGCATTGTATCTGTGGTTGAGACCGACAAAACGTCGAAACAAAGTTGAAATCTCATTCTAAAGGTCGATGTACATTATTTTCTGCTGCGTACTGTACTATATATTAATCACCTCTGATTGGTTGATGCTCGCTCACTATTGGCTACTTTGCATTGTTGCAACAAGAATCGCACAAATTCATCCAATCACAACAATTGAGATTGTAAGAATGATTGATGCAGGTTTTACGAAATTGACCTACAGGGTTCTTCAAGATGTTTTCATTCACCGTGAAGGCAAGTGATATTTAATTTTATTACTGGCGAACTTCGTTCCGCCTAACAGTCAATTCAATTTTTTTAAATTTTTCTCTCCGTAAGAACCATCTTCGTACTTCAAGGAATATTATAAAAAAGAATTAGCGAAATCGGTCTAGTGGTTCTCGAGATTTGCGATGAGCAACACATTTAGTGATTCATTTTTATATTATAGAGATAGGATAACGCACATAACTCCAAAAGTTAGAGGTGCATGCCCCAGATCGAGTCCTCGACCCGCATTACGCCTAGAGTGGCGGACTATGGCCTAAACCCTTCTCATTCTGCCCAAGGGGCTGGAACACCTGTGCTCAGTTGTGGGCCAATGAGGGTTTGATCATGATGATAAATCTAGTAGTAGTTATTTCAAGTAGAATTACAAAGATATATACATCTGTAGTAGAACTTAATTCCTTCAAGAAATATGAAAAGCAATTTCACAGTGCAATATTTTTAATCCAATAACAGTACGAGAATTTCCAACAAATACAACTTCGTACAATCATATCCCGCATTCAAGCCTTCCGGCATTAAACTACAATACAAGAATTCCATCTGAGAATTGCAACTAAATTGGTTTCTACTATCCAGTAAGTAAAGGATCTCTTCAATCTTCTTACAATCGTCTTTCAGTATAACGATATTATTTCTCTATTTTTTGTTTTCGCTGAAAGGTTTGCAAATCTTAAGTTGTGAGGCAACCTCCCTTACTTAACCTTGGAAGGATGCCAACGGAGTACTATTACTAAGCCTCCGCTGTCCGTCCGTCTGTCTGTCTGTCAGCAAGCTGTTTGCATTGTTCTTTAACACATTATGTCGATATATTATTATCAAATTGATCACTTCATCAATTTGTCCAGCAGAATCGGAAAAGTCGGTTCTACAGTACTTTTAGGTCTCATGATCATGATCAACCCATCGCCGGCTTACTGCAAAGCACGGGTCTCCTCTCAAAGTGAGAAGGGTTTGGCCATAGTCTACCACGTCCACGCTGGCCAAGTACGGATTGGTAGACTTCACACACCTTTGAGAACATTATGGAGAACTCTTAGGCATGCATGTTTCCTCACGGTGTTTTCCTTCACCGTTAACGCAAGTAATATTTAATTACTTAAAACGCACACAACTCCGAAAAGTTAGAGGTGCGTGCCCGGGATCGAACCCCCGACCTCCGATTAGAAGGCGGATATCCTAACTTTCAGGTTTTTACGAAAAAAAATATAATAGGTGTATTTTATGATTCAACAAATCTTAATCAACTTGATGTCCGAAAATGTGCTTCACAAATTGGTAGACAGCGTGAAAAATAATGACATAAAGACCGTAATTCAATTAACTGATCATGAAAATGGTCGTTTTGCATCGTTTCCATTAAAATGAACGGACATTTTCCAACTTGTAGGAGCGTTGAAAATTTTCACTTTTAATTGAAAACTCGGTATTGTGTGAAGTGGTTAAATTCCAAACATATTTGAGGGAAAAGCTATTCTTATTTTCACTTAGCTGATGCCCGTGGCTTTGCCCGCATGGATTTAGGTTTTTGAAAACCCGTGGTAACTTTTGATTTTCCAGGACATAAAGTAGCCTATTCCTATAACCCGTCCCCGGGATGCAAGATATCTCAGTACCAAATTTCGAAAAACATTTAAATGCTTTGCATTGTTTAAAAATCCCGTGGGATCACCACGATTTAAGAGTGCAATACCTTACAGCATCAGGGCTGAGGAGTTGTGTCCTCGAGTCCAAAAAGTCTTTATTTGGTAGATACCTCCAATATCAGGTATAACCGACAGTTTCTAAGTCCCATCAACTTTCAGTTCAATTTCAAGCAGTTCATGCTTCACGGTGTGGCGTCCATTCACGGACACGGCACGGTAAAGCATAAACTGCTTCATATAAAACTAGCAGATGCCCGCGACTACGTCCGCGTACTGGTTTCACATGAGATCTGAAATTTTCCCGCTGCAAAAGGCCTCACTTACCTACTCACTCAGTCTCACCTTAAGACTCAACCCAGAATACCTAAATGCCAATTTGCATATCTCTTACTTCAAAAACTTAGGATTTTCATATAACCCTTCCACCTCCATTTTACTCCATTAGGGGGGCGAATTTAGTTAGATCCTTTCTTATCTGATACCTACCCCCTAAAAATAGCCTACATTTCAAATTTCAAGTAAAAATAACAATTGTTAAAACTTTTCTATAAAAACATTGCCCCCCTATTTTACCATCCTTAAGGGGGGAATTTCCCAAATTGAATTATACAGATTTTTATTATTTAAAGCTAATAACCTAAATGTCGATTTTCACGTCTCTAACTCCAAAAACATAGGACTTTCATACAACCTTCGACCCCCCCTTTCACACCCTTAGAGGGGGAATTTTTCAAAATCGTTTCTTAGCTGACATCTACGTCCTAGAAAGAACCTACCTTCCAAATTTCAAGTTTGTAGGCTTTATAGTTTCTGAGATTTCGTGATTAGTCAGTCAGTCAGTCAGTGAGTGAGTGGTATTTCTATTTTATATTATATGTATTTAGAATATATTCGTGATGTTTTGAAACCGTCCCTCGTCCGCGCCTCATACGTGGCAAGACCCGCGCCAGCCACTTGTTGGCATAAATCATCCTTTACTTATTAGGTTCCTACGGTAGAATTTTCAATATTTAATTAAAAGTAGTGTACGATGCGTGGACCAAGCTTTGTCCACTTCAATTACATCATCATCATGTACGAACTATGTGCCCTGCCCATTGCCACTTCAGCTTCGCAACCCGTTGAGCTATGTCGGTTACTCTAGTTCTCCTACGGATCTCCTCATTTCATTCCGAACCAGTGGTAGATGCATCCGACTATTCGAAAGTACTTGTAAAAGTTTATTCGAATAAAAAAGATTTTTATTTATTTATTTCTGATTTGATCACGTAGAGAAACTCCAAGCATAGCTCTCTCCATCGCCCGCTGAGTGACTCTGAGCTTTCTTATGAGGCCCATAGTTAGCGACCATGTCTCGGATCAATATGTCATCAGTGGCAACACGCACTGTTCGAAGACTTTGGTCTTCAAGCAGTGAGGAATTTTGGACAAGAAGACATCTCGAAGCTTCCTGCATACTGCAATGTAAAAAAAATTCCACTGTAAGGAACACGATGTAAAGTTCATATTTCCATGCTTTACAATGAGTCGAGTCAGAGTGGAGGCGGCGACGAGTCTGTGTAATGCTAATGTGCGAAGACCTCTCATCTGTCTCGCGTTTATAATTGAAATCTTTGAAGGGACAGAGTTGATTAAGGCGAAGCTTACCCGGGATTGTGGTAAAGGATTACATGTTCTTCTTGACCTAGAAGGTAGGTTTAATAATATCTACTATTACTGTATTCTAAGGGTTCTAATTTTAATCCAAATTTAATTATAGGTAAGTATATTATATATGAGATTTTACGGCGTAATTAAAGTGAAAGGGTCTTCCCGACCAAATTTCCATGGTGACTTTAATTGTTATAGGCTTGTTTCCTACTTATTGAACTGGATAAAGTAAGTTACTGAGCCTCCTTGATAAAAAGTTCATTTGAGAAAGTTAAGGCGACCCCTTTGAGAGCGACTTTTAACTGTTTTCAACTATTTCTTAATTAAAAGTGGAAACTTAATTAGATTCCTACTTACCCTATCTCTTTTAATCGTATCAAAATTCTAAGAAATCTTGACTTTAGAGATTAAGAGTTATCTCTTAGAAATTTTGTACCCGCATAACTTTAAAACGCCCGTTTGAAATTCTAGTCTATTAAATATTTCATTTTATACAACTTTCTGTGGCCAGAGGAATCCTTTTGAAGAATATTACTTTGAGAAATTCTTCGTACCTAATATTATTGTGTCACGGACATGAAATACTTTAAATCTTTTACAAGATCTCCTTTTGCTGGCTTTACTATACAGAGTGTAACCAGAACGCTGGCAATAACAAGAATATAGTACTGATGGTTAATGATATGATATTACAAAAAACCGGCCAAGTGCGAATCAGACTCGCGCACTGAGGGTTCCGTAGTACAATCGTATTTTATCGACATTTTGCACGATAAATCAAAAACTACTTACTAGATTTCGTTCAAACCAATTTTTGGTGGAAGTTTGCATGGTTATGTACATCATATTTTTTTTTTAGTTTTATCATTCTCTTATTTTAGAAGTTACAGGGGGGGGGAAGGACACACATTTTATCACTTTGGAAGTGTCTCTCGCGCAAACTATTCAGTTTAGAAAAAAACCAAACCTGGATATCCAAATATCCAAAGAAACCTCAATATCATTTTTAAAGACCTATCCATAGATACCCCACCCCACACGTATGGGTTTGATGAAAAAATTTTTGAGTTTCAGTTCTAAGTACCTATGGGAAACCCCAAAATTTATTGTTTTTTTTTCTATTTTTGTGTAAAAATCTTAATGCGGTTCACAGAATACATCTACTTACCAAGTTTCAACAGTATAGCTCTTATAGTTTCGGAAAAAAGTGGCTGTGACATACATCCAGACAGACAGACATGACGAATCTATAAGGGTTCCGTTTTTGTCATTCGGCTACGGAACCCTGAAAAGACGCGAAAAAAATAAGTATAAAAAAATCTTATAACTTTGTAAAAGTTTACGATATAATTGCAAATAAAACATCTGGCTGACGCTAGAGGTCAATGAACGTTGCGTAAGTAGGTCATTCGGAGTCAATGCCACGTCGTAGGCTGGGCATTGACCCAAGTTTTGTACGCTATACATTGCGGGTTTGAAAAATACTAAATCACTAAAACTACAAAATGAGGCAGATGGTTATTGGTATTGGATTGTGTTTAGGTAGTATAACAATAACGCTAAGTTTTTGCTAGCGTTCTGGTTACACCTGGTATTTATGTTTTGTTTACAAAGTTGCAAGTTTCCAAAATGTAACCAAAGCAGACCCATGTTTCTGATAGACAATGGGGTCCCACCAGTGGCGTGCACAGGGTTTGAAGCCAGGGTATGCATTAGTTAAGTAGGACCCTGTTTACTGGCAGGTCATGATGAAAAATTATGCTATTAAAAGCTATTACAACTGGGGTAAGCAGTGCATTTATGCCTCTATGACCTGCACGCCACTGGGTCCCACGGTGCTAGAAGGGCGACCTCGCACCAGAAAGCGCAGCGTTGGAAGATTCCCCACTAGGCGGACAGAAGTTTTCAAACGAGTCGCAGGGAGCCACTGGATTCAGGCGGCGCAAGATTTTAATATTCAAAATTAACTTTTGGTTTTGATATTAGATTAAAAAGTAATAATATCCACCAAACCAAAGAAGAACAACCAAGGTAATAAAACAAAATGTTTCTACGATCAAATAGCTTTTATTCAATCGAATATTTATAATAAATATCCATAAAGACTAGAATTCAGACATAGCGTAATGTTAAGAGCACAGTCACACGTGCGGGTTCCTTCCTGTCTGAACTAGCCCTAATGTTTATGAATGAATTAATTTAATTTTATACATTCATAGTTATTCTTTCATTTTTATTTACAAGATATACAGGTACAATACTTAAAAGCTTACGGCTTTAATAATAAACGTTGTTCAGCGGATGAATAATGAATATAATTATCTGATTTCTCCCTTTCTCTCTTCAGTAATTTGAAATTTGCCAGAAGAAGACAACAGAGATAACAAAGCATTGTTTAACTAATGAGCCACTAAACAACGTTTTTTTATTAAGGGAGTAAGTCAACGTACAAAAACTAGGCAAACACTAACATCATAATTGATATTTTTAACATAAATATCTAAATTACCTTAAATTATTTAGAAAATTAAATTATAACCAGTTTGAGTATGTATGTTTGTCTGAATAAAAATAAAACAAGTGTTTTATTGTGTTATATAAAAAAATGGATTAGACTAGACAAAATTATATCATTTTTTAACAGGTACCTATTATTTTATGATAAAATAATTACAAAGCAGGAGCTTTATTTCATAAAAGTCAGACATCATTTAAAAAGAAATGAATTCTCCTGGAAAAAACCTTTGGTTTTGTATTTTTTAATAGATTAACCTATCCTAAAGAACTAAATAATTTTGCTAATCAAATATGTCAACATTAAAATTACACCGTGAATAATTTATACATGTACCTAATTAATCATTTACACACGTCTTGAAATAATTATGTATTCATAATTCACCGCGACTCATCTGTTTTGTACATGACTAGTTTATTTTAACCTATAACCCCAACTTAGTTATTATAATATTTATGCAAATTTAATTTCAGCCAATTATAAAGCTAACATTGGGGTTGTAACTTAATTATGCGAAGTATTCGTACAAACACAAGAAACTAATTTCAAGTAACATACACCTTACCTTACGGTTTTAGAATACCACAATTACTTTCGGAACTAACTTTACTCATGTAAGCAAGTTCTTAACGTAATTGAGGATTACCACAGGTCTAAAATTAAGGCAAGGAAATCCCCGAAGGGAACAAGTTTCACTGAATATATTATATTTGGAAACATTTTACATTTACAACCCCTATAAAATTATGTCAAAATAAGACAATATCTACCTATCGGACCTACTGTTAATATTTTGCACATTTTGGATAAACTCTATACATCTTTAGAACTAAACAGAATTTATTTAATTAACATAGGTACCTAACGTTCATTTTCTTTTAACGTCGTTAAAAGAAAAATTGGTGGGGACTTGCCCGGCAACCTCTTGAGTCAAATATTCGTTCGGTGTAGACATGCCTCATGTTTGTAATTTCGTCGTACGTCTTTACCGAATGAACTTTTTCGTGTAAAAACTACCTAAATAATATTATTATAACACCCTTTTTAAATGACTAGATTTGTGGAAAAAATAAACTCATACTTAATTAAAATACAAATATTACGTTGCATAACAAATTCTTGCTGGATGAATAAAAACTAGACCTCATCATATGAAGCCACGAACTAAAGTACAACTAAGCTAAAAGCGTATTTATTTAAAGCTCTGTATTAATTTCATACAAATTGAGATCGAATGTTTCTGTTAACTGAGAGCGCTCCGAGTCCCGGGTCAGAGGAGGGCCGGACGCGCTCCCAGGGTGCCGGCTACCTACTCGCTGTGCAATACTCACACGACAGCACCTTCTTGAAGGCTTGCCTGAACACCTTATTAAATATCGTATAGAATATGGGATTAACCATCGAACTCGCGTATCCTAACCACAACACGAAATCGAAAACCCAACTGGAAATTCTTCTCTCACATTCTGGACACACGGCTGGTACCATGTTCAGGATGAAAAACGGCGCCCAAAGAACGACAAACGTGAAGAACACAACTCCGAGCACTTTAGTAGCCTTCTGTTCTAGGCGTAATATTCTTCCATGGCGCGAGGAATTTCTAGAAATCACACTCGAGTTCCTCGAATGATGAGCTCTTGGTAATTGGCGTTGTGGAGTTGGATTCACCGTTTGTTGAGGTTGGGGTCGATTGCTGATAGACCTTTGGCTTCTGATAGTTCTTACTGGGGTTGACAGTGTTGTTCTCGCTCCACCAAAACTAGAACCTCTCCTAAATCTTCGCGCTTCCTCCCAAGTTACCATAGAAGATGCTCCTCGACTTGATCTTCTAAAGAAGGGAGTTGAAGGTTCGTCTCCTTTCATACCATTTCGAGGGTATCCATTGCATCCGTTAATGTCTCCTCCGGGTACTATTATAACTTCTGTATTTTGTCTTCTAGGTGGAGTGGAATCTGTGCCAAAGTATGGACAAGTGCAAGGAGGTGGTAGCAGCAGTCCATCTTCAGAGCTTCGTGACTTTGTTGTCAATGTAACAGGGGCCAGTAAACCGTCATTAGTATCATCATCAGATGCACTCCGAGGTCTGTTTAAGGGTGTGTTTGGATCACCTGCAGATGACAGACGACGTTTGTCTTGGAGCATTGATGATGGGGAGCTTGAAGAGACGCTCAGTGATCCAGGAGTGAGCATCCCTCCACGTTCACATATATTTGTCCTGTAAGAAAAATGATATTGAATGACATAAAAAAAATACATTCCCTGACCTGACCCGGAACAAAGTGTTAAGTCAAATCAAATTGCTTAACCTGAATCGAACCACATAGTCATCAGTTCGCGTTACGGTTCTTAACTCTGTTTTCACCATTATAGAAATTGGATTGTAAGTGACACAGTTTATTACAAATTTCATAGAAAAATGTTTTAAAAAATAATTCTTGATTTTTATAGACAGAATAGTCACATTATTTATTATAGTGGATGGATTTATTTAAAATTTGTATCAACTTATAAACTAAACAATATTTTGCTCTCTACTTAATGGTTGTGTAAAGCGTTATTAAGGCAACATTAATTAGGGTATCTACCAATACAGATTGAGTAGCCGTTTTTTGCCAATTTTCGTAATCTTTAAGTTTGCACTTGTCACTGAAGTTGACGTAAATCTGTCAAGTTGTATACAAATTCTAGTGGTTTCGATTCGAGTGGTCTTGATTTGAAAACTGCGTACATGCAAACGAATTATTGCCAGCTTCAATCTCTAGCGTCGTCCAAAATATACTAAAACACGAACGTGATTATAATGCGTACAAAATGAGTTATAAGTTTTGAAGTTGAAAACGTAACTCTGAGGGTACGTGTTCCCGCCAAAATTTGGAAACGTTGAATCCATATTTGTCCGGTCATAATAAATGATGTATTCAACACTCATGTAATGTTAACTATGAAAAGTTGCACTAACGCCTCAGGGCTCTGGAAAACATGGTAATAAAAGCAGAACATTGAACACGGTAAGCTAAACAATCTGTATCGGCGAGTAATTTAGATGCGAACAAATAAATGCCAATTGTATTATACCCTCTGCACGATGGCTTAGCGGCAGCGGAAGCTTCCAAGCCTCGCGACAGGCGCAACATCTCTGCCCCGAAATGTTGCAGTGCGCTCATTGCTGACGGCGCGGGCTCGCTGTGCACACACAACACGATATGAGCACACAGACACAGTTAGACACACATAAGCAACAACGTATATAGATAGGCCCTTACAGATAGGCAAAAGCATTTAATAGGCCTATCTTTATACATCGATGCACATAAGCGACATTAAAATGAAGTCTTGATCAATCAACATTGAGTTATGCTGCGCTGTGCTGTGCTCAACTAACTTTCTGGTGCTATGTTTTATCTACAAACATCATCGAGCTGCGCAATGTGCTGTGCCTCCGGGTCACCGCAACTGTTACGTCGAGCCGATGCCGATGCCGAGCGAATCAGCACGTAGGTATCGCGAGATCCTTGCTGTTAAACACAGCACAACCGTACAAAGCGCAGCGCAGCAGGGTTTGTTTGTTTCTTTATTATACTCTAAGAGGGCATAGCACAGCACAGTGCAGCATAGCTCAATGTTGATTGGTTCCCTAATCCATACTTAGGACAGATACGGCAGAGCACGGCAGAATGTCACATTATTATTAATTGTAATGGAGTGAAGCATCAGTACATGTTATTGTAAAAATATACTTTTATTACCATAGCAAATAAATCTATATACCTACGTATATAGAAGGAAAAGGTGACTGACTGACTGACTGACTGATCAATCAACGCACAGCTCAAACTACTGGATCGGGCTGCAGATATCTATTATGACGTAGACATCCGCTAAGATAGGATTTCTGAAAATTCAACTCCTAGGAGATAAAATTGGGGTTTGAAATTTGTGTAGTCCACGTGAACGAAGTCACACTGCGCTATCTCCCTATATCAGCATCATGATTTCACTATGATTTGCTACTAATTTGAATACTCATAGGGGATAAATTTTCAAAAACCCTTTCTTACCCTTACGTTTTTAAAAAAAATTAATTATAGACGCACGATTGACCACGATCACACCTGATGGTAGGTAATAATGTGGCCTAAGATGGGACGCATTTTAAAGATACCGGGATTATAATTGGCAGGAAACACTGATCTAGGAAGAGTATTCCAGACCCTAGTCATGCGTATAAGGAATGATGACGCAAAGCGTTTCGTACGCGAAGATGGAATGTTGACAACATAGGGGTGGAAACTCGCCCGGTGTCTTGCGGGACGTTGTATAAGAAACTCATGTACAAACTTTAATGCCTTCATACCCACCGAATTAAGCTGTGCGTTGTCTGTCTGATAATAGAACAATTTTGAGTTAGTGGGCAACGTACAGACAAAAGTAGTTTGAGATGTAAGATGTTAATTAATTATGCGAGTAGAAAGATAATACAACGCTAAACGCTAAAGATAATACAAGTTTCATCAAGAATGCATAGCTGCTTAACCTTGTTGTGCATTCCATATAGTTCCTTCGTACGTGTTATCTAGTTTCTAACAATGTTATGGCCTAATGAACACGCCGTTTCAATGAAATTTAAGCTTGGAATAGCATGTGCAACTTTCCTTTGCTATGTCTCCCTTGCATGCAATTTGTAGTGTGCAATTTTATCTTATAGCGAATAAGGATATATGAGTGCATTAAAACAATATCGTTCACTATCGGTTTATTTGTTTGTTGGTTTGTCCTTCAATCACGTCAAGGACATTAGGCTTTTTATCCTGGATAATAGAACGTATCCTATATTTCTCTCAAAGACGCAAACCACATCTGTGCCAAATGTTAAGATCGGATTAAAAGTGGAGCCATTAAAAGATGACATTTGCACATTTGTATAGGAAGAAATTGACGTTGGAGTAAGAATCTTTAATTACTTTCATCCTTCATTAATATAGCAAGCTTATGGAATAAAAACTCATTTTGCCGCCAAAATAGAACGTCAAAAGGCAATGAACAACAACAAAGCTCACACAATGAACGCCGAAAACGTGCCGTTTGCAGCCAAAACATTTGTAGCTGAAACATTAATCATACTTTTGCGGACTGCTTTTTGCATGCACGAATACATTGTTCCCTGATTGTCAGTATACTTTGCTAGGATCATCATCATCATCATCATGATCAAACCATCACCGGCTTACTACAGAGCTCGGGTCTCCTCTCAGAGTGAGACGGGTTTCAGCCATAGACTTCACACACCTTTGAGAACATTATGGAGAACTCTCAGGCATGCAGGTTTCCTTATGATGTTTCCCTTCACCTTTAAAGCAAGTCATATTTAATTACTTGAAACGCATCTAATTCCGAAAAGTTAGAGGTGCGTGCCCGGGATCGAACCCACGACCAGCGATTGGGAGGCGGACGTCCTAACCAGTGGGCTATTGCTATGATAGTAGGTTAGTATTTAAGCCTGAAACATACAACGCAGCGTGTTTGCAACATACCCAATGCAACATTAGAAGTTTTAATGCATGAAGGGGTTTAAATACTGCACTCCTGCTTGCTTAGCACAATAATTGCACATTTATTATACCATTCTGCCGTGCAATAGCCGTTATTCGTTTATTTCCGTCTTTAAAGTGCAAAATACACATAATTAATATCATCAGAGTAAGTACTTAATATTTAATAAATCGCATCATTTGTAACAAAAAACAAACACTCAATAAGTGAACGACAAAGCATAGAAATGTTATGTACCATCAATGCTAGCATAGCGAAATCTATAGTCTTCCGACATGCATTTATAGTCTTCCGAACGCATCTTCAGCTCGATTTTTACTCAGTAACTGTCATAAATTAAGCTTTTTGTTCTCTCTGTACCACATATACCAACAATAATACCAAGAGTACAATAGGGGAAAGGACCCGATTATCGGATAGGTGTTTAATTTCGGATAGGTCAATATCTCCTATATGGAGTAGTGTCATCTATCTAGCAGCCCGGTTACTATTAATACGCAACTACATGAAAGCACTGCAGCGCGTTCATCGAGCTATCTTTACAAATGGCGTCGATACAGCAACATGTTTAATTTTTGTGACGAGAAATATTTAGTACACTGTGTTTTAAAAGATATTCCTAAGAAAGTAAGTGCTCATATCTTCATTTTCTTTATTCGTTGCTAGTTTACTTACTTAAAAAAAGCAAATTTTGAAGGAAAACTAATACAAAATTGTTAGATATTTGTATTTGTTTATTACTTGTGTAAATCCCAATGTCGGATACACTCACTGTGTTGCTCAATACCGGATATCCGATATTAGGGGTCACGTCTTGTAAAGTAGGTAAGTTGCGTGCAATAGAATGTTAAAACTGTGAATTGTTTAATACCTCAGTTAATTAATATATACATTTAAATACATGTTTTGTGTTCATTATATTCAAAACAACTAGGTATTGTTTCTTTTTTTATTTACTGTGTAAAGTAGGGTACCTACCTAATATCGGATATCCGGTACTGATATTATCGGATATCTGATATTAGGAGCCTACTTGGTTGAGACCTGCATTCCGTCTTAAACAGAAATTTATAAGTTTGTGAATAAATTAATGCTACAATAGTCTAACTTGTTTGAAATTCATGTAGTACATGAGACCAGGATTACGTGTATTAATTTTTGTCTAATTACGATTACGTTTAATTTTTTTTTTCCTAATTTTACAAAAAGTATCCGATATTCGGGTCCCTTCCCATAATGCTGCACAAAAACTTGTTGTGAATGCATTGGTCCCACAAACTACATCGTGAATCGTAATAGTCAACCATAAAATTGCTTTACCACTTTTGACAACAACTTTCAGTAAATCAGAATAGCACTATATACTCAGCTCAGTACGCTTAGTAAAAGATTTTTACTTCTAACCAAACGTTGATAGTATTTTGAGAGTCGATACACTTTAGCGTTGAAGCAAAATGTCCCTTAACTGCCTTAAAATGCCTTAGCATTAAAATGCTCAAGTTTGCACATTATATTTACACCCAGCGCTTCAAGCGGAAAATCAATGACACAGACTTTTTGACTCTACATCAAGAAGCTTTAGGTCCATTTTACTTTGACGTTATTTTGTTTCGACTTTCTAATACTATCAAAATTGGTGAGAAGTAAAATCTCTTACTTAGGGCATAGACTAAAATAATAATATGAATGTAGGTCTTATAAGTGGAATATACCTTATGATGTGCAAACGACATTCAACAAGGGTAAACCAATTTTATAGTCGAAGTGACACTAGGCAACACAAAATGCATATCAACCTACATAGCTTACCTAGAGTCTTGTAGCCAAAGGTCTCTGGTATCTATGGGCGGTAACTCCGTCTCCGTGGAAGCTGCTGAGTGCTGCGGTGTACCTCCTCTAGGACTGAGGAACCTCCTCCAAGTGCAACGGCGTTCTGGTAACAAAAATGTTTATTGACAAGAACTTCTTTACAGTCATGATCTTCTTGACGACCTCCCTGGCGCAGTGGTAAGCGCTGTGGTCTTGTTAGTCGGAGGTTAGGAATTTAATAATTTCCAAATTTCTGGTTTGGACTGGTGGGAGGCTTCGGTCGTGGCTAGTTACCACCCTACCGGCAAAGCCATACTGCCAAGCGATTTAGCGTTCCGGTACGATGCCGTGTAGAAACCAAAGGGGTATGTGTTTAATAAAAACTGCCATACCCTTTCCCAAGTTAGCCCGCATCCATCTTAGATTGCATCAATCACTTACCACCAGGTGAAATTGCAGTCAAGGGCTAACTTGTATCTGATTACAAAAAGTTACATTCCCATTGCTGAGGTTAGTGACCTCTTCCCGTTTTTCGACGTAAAAAAGAACTTTTCAAAATTCAACCCTCAAGGGTGTAAAGTAATGGTTTGATACATTGACTTATTTATTACTTGGTATGGACAGGGCTATTGAACAAACAAAATGGCACTGATTCAGTGGTGCTTTAGCACTGTACGGGAGCGGTGTACAGGCTCGACCGTACCAAAGGGAGATCTCCCACCGAGCGGTTGGATGTGCTCGGTAGCGCCAGCTGGGCCGACGGTTGTATCTTGAAACTTCTATATATAGTCCAGATTGCAGAACACTCTGTTAGTGCGAGTACTGTCGGCGGTACATTTGTTCGGGACTACGTCATTGATTGAACAGTGCCATCTAGTTTGTACTGTGGCAACCGCCACAGCACCAATGCAACCTCAGTGATGTCTGGATTTCAAACGGGTCGTTCATTAGTATCTAAGAGGTGGCGCTGATTTATTTGGTTCCAAAACCGTGAAAAATTTTGTTCGCTTGGGCATATCTTGTTATTTATATCGATGGTTAGAAATTTGTGTAGTCCACGCGGACGAAGTCGTGGGCATAAACTAGTATTAAACAATTGAAATTGATTTTGTTGAATCGTCATTTCCGTCTGCGTCAGTTCATCTCCCACAACCCACATTGGGTAGGATAATGTGAAAACGGTGTAAGCAGTTCAAATTCCAATGCCGTTTGACCAATAAGTAAATAGTTAATAGAATTTCTGTCACAGATATAAGTGGATACGGCTCTCGGCTGTAAACACAAAGCTTTTAACGAATTAGTTTTAGTAGGATCATCATTATCATCATGATCAACCCATCGCCGGCTCATTACGGAGCACGGGTCTCCTCTCAGAGTGACAAGGGTTTTGTTTGGCAATATTCTATCACGCTGGGTAAGTGCAGATTGGCAGACTTCACACATCTTTGAGAACATTATGGAGAACTCTCAGGCATGCAGGTTTCCGCACGATGTTTTCTTTCGCCGTTAAAGCAAGTGATATTTAATTACTTAAAACGCACATAGTTTCGAAAAGTTCGAAAAACCCCCGACCACCGATTAGAAGGCGGACGTCCTAACCACTAGGCTATCACAGCTTCTCAATAAGTAAACAGAATAGTATTTATCTCTCAGATATAAGTGGACACTAAAGCTCTTAGCTGTAAACACAAAAGCTTTTAACGGATTAGTTTGAGTTGAATATACCTAGCCATTTAATTGGTTTACTACTTGAGTAATTCGGTATACAAATACAAACTGTAATTCGCTTAAACAACTGTAAATATGTATTTTTAATTCACGCGGACAAAGTCGCGGGCATCAGCTAGTAAATAAATAAAATTAAATAAATAGTACGAAAAATGAATAATTTATGTACCTAAGCATATATCTTATCCCTTTTATGTTCCCGAAAGGAAAGTTTATTCCATCAGGTGAAAAAGATTACGTACGAAATAGGATCTACGTAATGAAACGTTCAAACGAGACCGCAAATAACGTTGTCTGAATTGAAACGAACGTCAAGAGAGCCTCGACCTTCATAATCCGCTTGTACCTTTTAAAATGTCAATTATAATCCCATAGGTTCTGAATTACAGTTAAAGGTTTTCACGATCTCTCTGTCTGTTACCTTTTCACGACCCATCCGTTTAACCAATAATAAAATTAACAACAATTAAAATTAATTATACATTTGACATTTCCTGCGTATGTTAAATTACACTGGATTATAAATATTGATAGATAGATGATGCCCGTGACCTCATCCGCGAGGATTTAGTTCCCATGGGAACTCTTCGGTTTTCCGGGATAAAAAGCGTATGTCATTCCCTGGGATGTAAGCTAGCTCTGTACCAAATGTCAACAAAATCGGTTTAACTGTTGGGCCGCGAAAAGCTAGTAGACAGACAGACAGACAGGCAAACGGACACACTTTCGCATTTATAATATTAGCGTGGAGTATGGATATGGATAGTATGGATTATCATTTTAAAGGAATTTGTATGTAGATTTTAATAACAAAAAAAAAACTATGTAAAGCTTGTATTTCTGTAAAAATATGTAGTTTCAAAGTTACACCGGCTTTCTATATAGAAGCTCTCGTAGATTTGTATGTTAAATTATTGAGCCCTTGTAACTGAAATCGAACAAACCACAGACATAGATATTTGTTTCTAGAGCGTGTCTACCGTTGGATTTGATTAATTAATATTCAAGTGAGTATTAAACTACGCTTTTACCCCAGTTTTACGATTATTTTAGAGTATTCGCACTCTTTTCTTACTAATGTAACTAATACGAAAAGGACAGACACAGTTTGACAGGTTTAAATATAGTGTAGAGCTGTCAAACCTCGTGATTTTAGCTGCCTAGTCGCGAGTCTATTATTTAAATTTGTAGCGTATTTAAATCAAAAATTCACGTTCTGTCCTTTTTTAGCAATATTAAAAAAAAATTAAAATTTAGAGAAAGACAACAGCATCGACGCCATTATCGTAAAATTTTCTTGTACGGAAAGCGCTTAGAGCGCGCTAGCGTTAGGTAGGTATAGTCCGCGACAGGTCAAGATAGCGATCGAGGTATGAGGCCGGGGGGGGGGGGGGGTGCATCGCACACCTGCACGTCACCTGCGCTCGCCCGTACAGAGTTAGCGCGGGGTCTGTGCGGGTGTGCGGAGCCTTCCCTCCCCGATTGCCTCGTATACTTCTCGTGGACGTTAGTATAAGTGGACCAATTGACAGTTAAGTACTACTCTATTGAACGAGTTTTATTTACTCTGTAAGTTACACTCAAGACTTTGTAGTAGCTTAACCTAACAAGATACCTAACGAAGTCTAACACTAAGTAAACAAGACCCAGTGAGCTAATTAAAGAGATCCAATTACTAATCCAATCCAGTTGGGTAGGACCAATTTCGAGAAAGAGGTCAGCCGCCGAATCCAACTCGGTTGGACAGCGTTCAGGAAGCTTTGAGATGTCTTCTTGTCCAAAATTCCTCAGTGCTTGAAGACAAAAGTCTTCGAATAGTACGTGTTGCCAGTGATGACATATGGATCCGAGACATGGTCGCTGACTATGGGCCTCATAAGAATGCTCAGAGTCACTCAGCGGAGGAGCTACGCTCATGGAGCTACGCTCATGGAGAGAGCTACGCTCGGAGTTTCTCTATGAGAGGATCTAATGAGAGGATCCGTAGGCGAACTAAAGTAACCGACAGCTCAACGGGTTGCGAAGCTGATGTGGCAAAGGCAGGGCAGATAGTTCGTAAAACCGATAGACGTTGGGGTCCCAAGTTGTTGGCTTGGGTTGGCTAGCGACCTCGCACCGAAAGACTCAATGTTGGAAGATCCCCCACTAGGTGGACAGACGACATCAGACGAGTCGCAGGGAGCCGCTGGATTCAGGCGGCGCAAGACCGTGGCGTGTGGATGAACTGAAGGCTTAAATAAAACAAACCGAACGGAAATAGCAGGATGTCACTCTCAAATGCATCGTGGTTAGTGTGATTATGGACGAACGGCACCGGCCCACTATTGAGCATAGTTATCCTTTCAGAATGAGAAGGGTTTAGGCCGTAGACCACATGCTGGCCAAGTGCGGATTGGCAGACTTCACACACCTTTGATAGCATTATGGAGAACTCTCAAGCATGCAGGTTTCCTCACGATGTTTTCTTTTACCGTATTCCGAAGTTAGAGTTGCATGCCTGGGCTATTGTTTCTCATTTAGATTAGTTACACCAAATCTAGTCTTAAATTGTATGAACACCTCTTCAAATTCAACGCGGTCATATCACGTTCTGTGGTTACATATTATATACCTACCTACATTGAAACGTTACCACAATAACGCAATCTGTGTTTGGTTAGTCGTAATAATGGTAGCACGCATCGTTGGGTTCTAACAAACTATCTTATTACGATTTCGGTTTGTGGTAAGTGCGGTTTAATTTTAATTCATAACAACGTTTGCGCGCGTCTGGTGATTCAAGAGTTGGTGCTAATCTAGCCCAACGGCTTACGGCTAAAATGACTTTATACTTATTCAAATTTTAGCCCGTCTGTAATCTGTGGATAAGCTACTTAACAAAACATTTAAAAGCACGATGATTTTTTCCGGTAGCGCGTCAAACCTACCAGGTTAATAAAGGTCTGTACGCACCTGAGCTGCGTTGCGCTGCGCTTCACCTCGCGGCACAGAGCGGCAAAATATTATTTCTATCATTTTGTATGGCGCATATCGCACTAAAGCGACACTGCACAGCGCTTCACCGCGCATCGCTGCGCGTCGTGGCTGGGAGAATATTGTGAAGCGCAGCGCAGTGACGCGCTGTGCAGCGACGCTAGTGCGACATACCCAGTGGCGCATCGCGTCGCTTCAGTATGCGTACGGATGCGATAGGTACCGTCGAGCGGCCTGAAGTGACGCGCCCTGCATCAACGCAAAGCGCAGATCAGGTGAGCTGTATCACGCCGAGTGGAGTGTAGATTTGTAGAGTGTAGCAAGTGCTGTTGAGAGAACAATCGAGATCATCGCACCGAGCCAGCCAGCCACCCAGCTTTACCTAGCCGCTTTCTCTGGCGTGCCAACAGTTGCACAGTCAGCACGTATGTGAGCTCTATCACGCCGAGTGGAGTGTAGATTTGTAGAGGGTAGCAAGTGCTGTTAAGATAACTATTAATGCCATAAATACCGATCGGGATCGCACCGAGCCAGCCAGCCGCCCAGCCTTGCCCCAGCCCCTTCCTCTGGCGCGCCAACAGTTGCACCGTAAGTGCATATGTGAGCAGCATCACTCCAAGTGGAATGTAGAACGATATGACAGACCCAATGGCTTTGTACAGTGGGTCTGGTATCTGGCAGTTTCCGTCGATGAGAACAGATTCTTCGTTCTGCGAAAAAAAACAATTCAGTTGTACAGGATGTAATTAGAACGCCAGCGAAAACTTGCGATGTAATTATACTACCTAAACACAATCCAATACCAATAACCATCTGCCTTATACTTGTAGTTTTAGTGATTTAGTATTTTTCAATGCCGCAATGTATAGCGTGCAAAGCTTGTGGTCAATGCCCCGCCTACGACGTGGCATTGATCCCGTGGCACCTATCTATACAACGTTCCTTAACCTCTAGCGTCAGTCAGATGTTTTATTTGCAATAGGTACATTCTGAACTTTTAAAAATACAGGATTTTTTGCGTTTTTGTGCTATCTTTATCAGTAATCATCAGTTCACCTGTCTTCGTTTTTGCTATAGCGTTCTACACCCTATCTATTACACCCTGAGTAATGCAGTTTTGTAAATTTTGCAACTTAAAGTAAGAAGAAAGAAAGAATGAAATGACGTTTATTTACCAAACTGTGCCACACATCTAACTAAAACTAAGAGCTGGTTATTCCGGAGCTTCTTCCACCGGAGCATATGCCCAACGCGCGGCAAGCAAAGGAACGGCGGAACAAACTGTCATGTGTGGCATAACCCGAAAAGGGATCCCAGCTCAGCATTATGCTGTACCTATGCCTTGTTGCATAAGAACATACAGTGCTGACTATCAGCTGGTACCCTAAAACGGGTGACGCCACGGAATCATAAACTAACAATAACTACTGATATGAATGATAATAATCTACACGGCTGAACGTGTCTAACTTGAATATATCCTTAGTGGGTAATAAAAGGGTATGTTAAAAGTAATAAATAGAAGTTACAGCCTATAATAATGTTCTACAGCTGGGCACAAGCCTCCTCATAAAAGAAAAAAAACCGACCCAGTGCGAGTTAGGCTCGCATAACGAGGGTTCCGTAATACAATCGTATTTTTTCGACATTTTGCACGATAATTCAAAAACTATGATGCATAAAAATAAACAAAAATTTGTTTTGGAATGTACAGGTGAATAGGTACCTTTCATATGATACCCCACTTGATATAGTTATCTTACTTTGAAAATTGAAAATACTAATTATTAGTTCATGACCACAATTTAATTTTTTTAGTGTGATGTAACCACAAATTCACGTTTTTCAGATTTTTCCCCGAATGTCTGCTACAAGACCTACGTACCAGCCAAATTTCATGATTCTAGGTCAACGGGAAGTACCCTGTAGGTTTCTTGACAGACCGACAGACAGACAACAAAGTGATCCTATAAGAGTTCCGTTTTTCCTTTTGAGGTACGGAACCCTAAAAAATATGGAGCTTAGACATGAACTGCTTTACTGCAACTTTGTACTGAAATTTCACGACTTGGTATCGATGATGTTTATGCTTTAAAGTTCACTAAGCCTTTGTTATAAGTTCACAAGAAAGAGAAAACTATTAACGTGTCAACGCCCGGTCAATCGCCTCACACAGGCTTTCAAGGACCATTGATCACCTAACCATAAGTGAAGATGCTCTCAAAAATTCACAAGACATTTACTGCGTAAATAATAAATTTGCAATGTTATTTTTTTCGATAATATACCATAGTATATGATTTCTAAAATTAAATTGTGCGTTTAGATTCTAACAAATCGTTTGAAAAGGTCTGGTTTGCCTAGACTACACTGTTAACAATTAATTCAAGTCACCGTCAACTCTAAGGGTGAAATCTATGAAGCGCACTCTGACTTAAGAGTTCAAACGAGACAGATGTATACCTTTCACATAAATCTATCTCGTTTTAAGTTAATGTTAAATCTGAGCAAAGTCAAAGTGCGCTCTATAGATCTCAGCCTAAACCTAGGTACGTCAAATCTGAGTCAACGACAAAATGTGTGGCTTCAATGCGCGTACTTTGACTTTGCTCAGACTTAAGTTTCAGTTAAAATGAGACAGACATTATGCTGGCGATATGACGTTGTTTCATTTTAACATCGTCTTAACTCGGAGTAAAGTCCAAGTGCGCTCTATAGATAGATATCAACCTTAAAATGCTTAGCATCACGACTCGTTATTCAGTAGTACGAAAAGCATACTAATCGTTGTACTTAATTATACTTACTTAAAAAGAAATTAGGTACACCTACTAGTGACACTCACAAAATCCAATCAAAACTACTAGAACACATTGTTTTAGTTTAGAAAAGTCGTTTGTAATTTGACCTAACCTGAAATCGAATCCAGCGACCATTATTACCAGATAATTGAATGCAGCGTTTTATATTTCTTTCGCTTTAGACACTGATAAATATTACCAACCATAAAAGCTAATTCAACATAATTGCTTCAGTGACACATATGCATTAAGTATGCAGGAACATGCATGTACTGCCTACCTGACGTCATTAAGAGCCTCATATTTATTCAGTATGCACTTGACACAAAGGCATACGAAAACATGTTACTTTTACACCCATAACCTTCACCTCTACTTGAGACGTCAATGATTTTATTGATTTTATTTACGACTTTACGAAATAATTGCAGTTTTCTTGGTATATTGTGAAAGAGGTTTGCGTGAAGGACACTTGGGTGATTATATTTGATATTAATACCAGATAATAGAACTATAACTATGACGTAACCTACTGTCACAATTTTTTTTTATTCCGATACAAGTTAGCCCTTGACTACGATCTCATCTGGAAGTGATAATGCAGTGTAAAATAAATGCCCAACTGTCCCTGCTAGAAATCGAACCCCGGAATTCCCACTTTTATGAATCCCCACAGTAGGTACGGTAGTTCCCCAATGCGCCAGGTAAGTCATCAATTTTTTTCTAACTTATTCTGTGTTTTTGTGAATCAAACAATGTTAGTCCGATAGAACTGTCAGCCAAGACAATTTTTTTTTATATATTAAGAAGAAGAATAATATGTAAATTTTTTAACGAGGCATGGCCGGGTCAGGCAGTCAATTAATTATATTCTCGCAATTTTCCAAATATATATTTTTAACAGACCGTATTACGCAGGTATTCACAAACGCAAACCTTTGATATCCCAAAAAAAGCCTTTACAAAACTGAATTTGAATCTGTCCTTTATAAATTTAATGACATAATACGTAGAAATCCATTCGAATAAAATTAATTTCCATGGAAGTAAATCATTTATGACGTATATTAAATTGTTCCTTTTATGGATGTCGTTTTAAATGGTTTAATTAGCAATTAGCATCAGTGAAATTTATATTATGTTGATGTCTCTTAATGACAAGTCATTAATAATTATTAAGTTAATTTAAATCTTCGTACACAATAAATCTCTAACAGACAACACAACACAAAGCGGTGAATACTCAAATAATAGAGGGAGAGCCAGCGCGTGCCAGACCTTTGTTATTTTATAAAAGCTAAAAGTTTCTCTGCGTATTGTCTCCAACACTGGGAGGAGCGATTAGTGACTATGAAGTTTGGATCATGGTGACTTTGGGAGATAACAGGTAATAAAGGTGTAAAAAATCTTACGTTAAAGTAGGTATACGGGGAGGATTGGAAATCCCATTGGGTTATAGTAATGGAATAAATGAAATCAAAATAATATGTATAGTTCGCGACAGTTCGACATGGCAATCGACGATGGCATGGTATGAGGCGGGGGAGTGCCCCGCACACCTGCACGTCAACCGCGTTATCTAGCATCGCGTTAACGCGGCGGCTGTGCAGGGCGTCCCCAACGCGATTGCTATGTCGACTTGTCGCGTACTCTACCTATGTACAAAATCATAAACTCTGAACTTTGAACTTTAACAGATATCTGGAAAACTACAGACACAGATATTATTTGTTTTCAAAACGTATCTAATATCATTATGTACCTAAAACTTGATTCTACCCCCAAGTTCACCCATTCCCCTAATTGGTTTCTAATAAATCAAAACAAATTATTATGTTATTTTTGCCTGAATTTAAAGGTACACTCCAATGACAAAGTTATTTTCTCGTCGGTATCGATCAGTCTTTTCGAAAACAATCTAATTATTGAAGAGAAAAGGCCCAGTATCCGTAGTACAAGATTTTACGTCTCACCAAACCAAACCAAATTCGAGAGTCGAAATACTTCCGCGTTACAGTAAAATGGACCTAAATAGCCTTGAATTAAAGTCAAATATTCAATGCCACTGATTTTAATTTCGCGATGTTTCCGCTTGGAGCGCTGGCTGTAGAAGTGTAGACAAACTTGAGCTAAAACAAGGCATTTAAGATCCAGTTTACTGTAACGCGGAAGTATTTCGACTCTCGAATTTGGTTTGGTTTGGTGAGACGTAAAATCTTGTACTACGGGTACTGTACATGGTTAATTACGTGTTACCTGCATTATATTACGTAGGTAAATATTATCGGAAATGTATGAAATCAAGGAATTGTAGGTACACAACTCCGAGCCGATTTAGAAAATGTGTTAAATAATTTGTCTAGGGATTTTTATGAGATACTAGCTTATGCTCGCGGCTTTGTCCGCGTGGACTTCACAAATTTCAAACCCCTATTTCATCCCCTTGGGATTTAGATTATTTACTGATTGTTATACATACTTTTATCGATTGCATGATAGTGAAAGGAATTTGAATTTTAGGTATCCTACGTTTAATTTACGGAATCGTATGGACGGACGTACTGCGTAATTATGCAATGTAGCAAACATATTCGTAGAAGCAATCTACGGCCGTAGCAGTAGAGTGCTCCTATACGCTACGACTTTGAATACGATCTATATTTACGCTAAACTACTCATCATTTTAGACAAATTAATTGAAGAATAGTATTTTATAGCTCAAAGGATTAGCGCGCTGAAGTGGCAATGGGCAGGCCATGTCTGTCGCAGAACCGATGGCCGATGGGGCAGACGTGTTCTGGAGTGGAGACCGCGTACCGGTAAGCGCAGTGTAGGACGACCTCCCGGCCGCTGGACCGACGACCTGAAGAAGGTGGTGGGGAGCGGTTGGATGAAGAAGGCGGAGGACCGTGTTTGGTGGCGCGCTCTTGGAAAGGCCTATGTCCAGCAGTGGACGCAAACAGGCTGATGGATTGGATTGGGATTGGATTTTATACCAGATCCAAATACGCCCCCATGAATCAGTAGGTACCTCAGCACCCTTTTTGCGAAAGTGTGTTTGTTTGTTGGTTTATTGGTTTGTTGGTCTGTTGGTTTGTCCTACAATCACGTCGCAACGGCGAAACGGATCGACGTGATTTTTTGCATGGGTATAGTTAAAGACCTGGGGAGTGAAATAGACATTTATCCCGGAAAATCAAAGAGTTCCCCTGGGATTTTAAAATCCTTAATCTATGCGAAACAAGTCGCGGGCATGAGCTAGTGTTTTATAAAGTGATACTTTATGATTTTTTCATTGTTTTTTGGGTCGTATTCCATTATGAAGGTTCGTTATTTTTTTCATTAGTCACATTATGGTAGGGGTTTTGTTTAGATAATTATTATGTGATGTGCTCTTAGATCTTGCCATATAATGCTTATGTATATACCAATTTTGCCTTAGCTGAAAATTTCACATTCAAACTTCATTATTCAAATAAGATAAAATCTACATACGTGTAGAGAAAATGTAGGATCAAATCGTTGCATATTTAAGGAAAGTTGGCCTCGTTAATTCAGTTTGTTAATGACACAGTCAATACCAATCTTTCAGTGAATTAATCACTACCCATATTATAAATGCAAAAGTATGTTTTATTGTTGGTTTATTGATTTGTTAGTTTGTCGGTTTATCCTTCAATCACGTGACAACGGAGCAACGCATCGACCTACCCATATTATAAATGCGAAAGTATATTTTTTTTGTTGGTTTATTGGTTTGTTCGTTTGTTGGTTTATTGGTTTGTTGGTTTGTTGGTTTATTTTTCAATCACGTCACAACGGATGGACGTGATTTTTTGCATGGGTGTAGTTAAAGAGCTGAAAAGTGACATAGGTTACTTTTTATCCCGGAAAATGAAAGAGTTCCCACGGGATTTAAAAAAAACTAAATCCACGCAAACGAAGTTGCGAGCATCAGCTAGTAATGAAAATAAACGTAAAAAAAGTATAGGTAAGTTTTGGTGATAGTAGACTCTTTAATTTTGTTGACTTCTTTCATAAAATAGGTGTATAACCAAAATACCTACTTATTTGTCACGTTCAAAAATACAATTTTTGATGTTTTTTTTATACGTCTATTTGAATTTAACATTAGTAATTTTAGAGTAACCCTACTTTTCTCCTTTTAGCTGCAACTAAGATTACAAACTACGAGTACCTATACCTATTATAGGTAGCTACGGCAATACCAATAGTTTTATGTTTGAATTTTGAACCTAGATCGTTTAGAATTTCAGCCTACCCATTATTATTCGATACCTTTTACTGTTTGTATAAAGAGATCGAAAAATGTGAAAGGTCGTAACTTGATCCAAGTTTTTTGTAATAGTTTTCTGTAGCAGAGACGTAAGGTTAAAGGTAAGCTTTTAGCAATATTATCAAGCTAACGCAATACTTGAGCTCGCCATATTTATTCTTTCACATTAATTTCTTACTTCCAACCCTGAATCGTGAATTAAACTCTGTGAAGACTTTACTAAAAAATAAAATTCAAGCTTAAAAAGTAAACTTTGATACAAGTAAAAATAGTGAAAACATAAATAATACTACAGAGATATATACTAGATATGTAAAGGAAATAAACGGAAATCAGTGAAGAGAAAATGGAGAATGGAAAACCCTTGTAACAGGCTGCTTTTTTGAAGGTATCAAAATGTGCGTGAACCATTGACTTATATAACTTAACTATATTACTTCGTATGGACAGGGTTATTGAACAAACAAAATGGCACCAACTCATTGGTGCTTATGCACCAATGCAACCTCAGTGAATGACGGCTGGATTTCAAACGAGTCGTTTGAAATCTCGTATCTTAGAGGTGGCGCCGCGCTGATTTATTTGGTTTCTAAACCGTGAAATTTTTTCTTCGCTTGACAATATTATCTTGTCACTAGCTGATGCCCGCGACTTCGTCCGCGTGGAATTAGATTTTTTGAACATCCCGTTCCCGGAACTCTTTGATTTTGCGGGATAAAAAGTAGCATATGTCACTCTCCAGGTCTTTATCGGCATTCGTGCAAAAAATCACGTCAATCCGTTGCACCGTTGCGACGTGATTGAAGGACAAACCAACAAACAAACACACTTTCGCAATTATAATAAGGGTACTGATTTATATCGGTGGCGTGAACCCTGCACTAATATACATAAAGAAAGAAAGAAAGAAAAAAACATGACGTAGTCTGTGTCACCAGACGAAGTGTCACACACACAAGCGCATGAATTTATCTTCTTTATTTTAAATACAAGCTTTGCCTATCTGGAGATTTATAAAATCTTTGCCTACCTACTAACAATAAATCTCAAGGATTAGACCCAAAAAAGATATTTTTGATCGAGAAACAAAAGAAAAAATAATATAATATAAAGATAAAATAAACTCTCTTTGTAGAAACTAAATTAAAAGTGTCGCCACAGTAACAAAGTTCAATTGAATTTGTTTATTTTATTTGTTCTAGAATCTATATTGGTCTTTAATCTGGTTTACTCCAAAAAAACCGGCCAAGTGCGAGTCAGGCTCGCGCACCGAGGGTTCCGTACTACGGTCGTATTTTTTCGTCATTTTGCACGATAATTCAAAAACTATTATGCCTAAAAATAAATAAAAATCTGTATTAGAATGTACAAGTGAAGCCCTTTCATAGATACCCCGCTTGATATAGTTATCTTACTTCGAAAATTGAAAATACTAATTATTAGTTCATGACCACAATTTAATTTTTTTGTGTGATGTTTAACCACAAATTCACAGTTTTCAGATTTTTCCCCGAATGTCTGCTATAAGACCTACCTACCTGCCAAATTTCATGATCCTAGGTCAACAGGAAGTACCCAGTAGGTTTCTTGACACACAGACAACAAATTGATCCGTGATATAAGGGTTCCGTTTTTTCTTTTTAAGTTACGAAACCCTAAAATTTTATCCTTTTCTATGTTGATTTAATTTATTGCTACGGTTTTTGTCGCTGAATTAATTTCATAATTTTTTTTCGACAATAACAATTTAATCATCATCATGATCAACTGAACAGAGTGTTTATAGATTTTCTCTTTCTTGTGGATTGTTCTACCTAACATATTTTTATGATTTCATCGCATTTTTTCTTGAAATGTTGTTGTTGTTGGTTTACCTTCGAATACATAAGGCTCAAAGGCAGGCTCATGGCAGTTGATAGTATCCAAACAAACACGATCTTGATGGTGACCCTTTTTCTTGTCTTGTTCCTGCCAAACCTCATCGGGTATCGTAGTGAGAGATACCTGAAAATAATATTTATACTTAGACAATAGTTTATAAAAAGGTGTAACTAATATATAATATTAATATAGAGTGTTTGTTTGTTGGTTTGTCCTTCAATCACGTCGCAACGGAGCAACAGATTTATCTACGTGATTTTTTGCATGTGTACCTATAGTTAAAAACCTGCAGAGTGACATAGGCTACTTTACATCCCGGAAAATCAAAGAGTTCCCGCGGAATTTTTAAGAACCTAAATCCACGCGGACGAAGTCGGGGGAATAAGCTCGTAAAAGAATAAACAACCACAAAAGTGACGAACAAAAATACGCCACGATGAAAAATAAATTACAGACAAAGTTGGGACTTTGGTACCAAATGCGAGGTATTTTAAAAATAAAAGTTTTCGTACCTACTTTATTTTGCATTCTATCAAAGCTAAAAAAATGAATTAAGGTCGCAAAATTGTAGTTTCAAAGTCCTAACTTGCTCTAAGTACTGTATTTCTGCATCTTTTTTATTTTGTGGTGTAAATAATAAAAGTGTTGCATACACTTTTTCATAAATTTACTACCAAACCCTTTCTTGAAAAAAAGGTCTCCTTCAACTAAGCGTAAATCTGGTGCTAGTAGGTAGTAAGTATGACAATAAGTGGAGCTTGAACCGTGCGACCTCTTAGATTTCAGTTTGCTCCTTATGAGCGATTGATTCTATATCTAACCTAACCGATCGTCATAAATTTAAAATATCCCGATTACATTTTCCACTCATGTTAAAGGGGCCAGGATATCGCATTTCCACACGCGCTTATTAAATTGGCTTCAGTTTTCAAGACAGCATTAGATTTCCCGCGGGAGGCCCGCTCTTTTCACAGAATTACTGCTATAATAATCCTGTTAGGACTATGTTAGGACAGTATAAAGGAAAGGGTTTAGCGGAATTAATAACAAAAGTTTAAAACTTAGTTTCAATTATTATTATAAATTTAAAAATTTAGTCCTCACTTCCCAACACCATGTTTTCATCCTCATTCGTGTTTAACTCAAATACCGACACAACTAAAGTATTTTCTTTTATTGTACGTCTAAGAATAAGATTATTATCATCAGCCATTGCCCATTCTGTATCCACTCGACGTTATAGCGTCAACTCTAGCTGCAAACTGCAAGGCACTTTTCAGTTTTTCCACTTATTTTGAGATAAATCTCAGTTTTTGGATTCAATATTTTTTACGTTGCGATTTCATTAAGGTATGTATGTAACACATTACCCATGGTAAGAATAATTAAGTTTTATGTATATTTTACACTAGCTTATGCCCCCGACTTCGTCCACGTGGACTACACCAATTTCGAACCCGTATTTTAATGTGCTGGGCTGAATTTTTAAAAATCCTCTCTTAGCGGATATCTACGTCATAATAGCTATCTGCATACCAAACTTCAGCCCGATCCGTTCAGTAGTTTGAGCTGTGCGTTTATAGATCAGTCAGTCAGTCAGTCAACTTTTCATTTTATATATTTTACATGTAGTGTGTGTCGTTGTCATTTTTTGTTTACACCAAAAACAAGTTTAAGTTTTTTATTAGTTTTGTACAAATATTTTTTTTAGATAAAATGTACGAATAAAACAATGACGACAAACGTTTGATATTTTACAATATTATGTTTTGACAAGTCTTACACAGGTTTTGATGAAAACTGATATGGCTATTTATTTGTTAGTATAAACTAATAATATAAGGGTTAAAGCGTTCCATCTTCGACAAAACATAAATTTCGAAGAACGACCAATATAATGCGAGCTATAACACCATAAGATTTATGTCGAAATATTGTTAGCTTCACTGGTATTTATGTACGCAAACACAAGCGAAACTTGAGCGGAATACTGCCTTGAAGATGCTTAATTAATGAGCATACCTATCAACGCTTATGGTGCATAGATGCATGATAGATGCTGTGCAGAGTAGTACGTCTAGGCAGATCCATGTGAGACAGTACACAGCCGGCAGTGGGAAGTAACCTGGAACAAAAATTGTAAATAAATAATATGAAAAATATTTATTTCATGTTGGCCGACTTACGGCACTTAGGCTGAGACCCATAGCGTACTTTGACTTTACTAAGACTTTTTTAACTTAGTTAAAACTTTTCTAGCATGCTTAGTTTTTTAACTTGGTTTGGACTTTACACCTAGATTATACAAATAGATTTGTTAAAGAACATAGTTTATTTTGATGTAAATTTTTGGTTGAATTTATGTTTTATTCAATTCAAAAAGTTGTCTTAAACTAGTCATATAATTCGTGAAAATTGGCAACAGTTCTTTTTTTTACCCAGTAATGTGATTAAAAATCCATATTCTATTACATTATAAGTCAATGAAACTATATTTCTGAAATTCAGGTATTTTTTTCCAGTAAATTAGATGATTTTCAAGGACAGATTTCGGGCTTCAAAGTTGAGTCTGTTATTTATTTAATTAAAACTAGGTGCAGGAGATTGGACACTACAAAATAAATAAAATAGATTTTGTAAATATGATACATTAAAGGTCAATACGAAAGATTGATTTATTTTAAACATGTATTCAATTATATGAAACTTCGTCCTATGATGGTAAATTTGGAGCTTGAAATCTTAGAATTTCATAGTTCAAGCGATAGCGGGCCCTTAAAATACAGTAATGTAACCAGAACGCTAGCAAAAAATTATTGTTATTATTATACTATCTAAACACAATTCAATGCCGATAACCATTTGCGTTAACAGCCTGTATATACATATACCTACTTGTTTTTGGGATCTCCAATAAAATAAAACTTTCCAATAAGTTTTCTAAACGAATTAAGGATCTTTCGAGGCCTAGAGAATCATGTGAAATACAAGGTATAATATTTCTATCGTAGCATCCATTTTACGAAAGGCATCCTCAATATACCCTGAACAGGTTTCTAATAATAATGACTACGAAATACGTATTGTTACCTAAGAACACAATAGGGAGAAAAAAGTCGAAAATATACGACAAATAAATCCAAATAAAAGAATTCGACCGCGAAATCCCAATTGGATTGTATAATGAAGAACCGTCCAGTCGTTTCATAGACCAGTCTTTTGTCTGTTACTGGATGATTAATTTCTTCAGTTAAAATTTTTTTTGCAAAAAGATAATATTCTCACCGTCGCGTCTCTGTCACTCGCTCCATATAAACGTAGCTTGGTTATTATTTCTATATCAATTAGGGATGATTTATGCCGACACGTGGCGGGCACGAGCCGTGCCACGTACTAGGCGCGGACGAGGCACGGATTCAAAAAACATCACGTAAGTACATTTTATATGAAGGATTTCATATTTCATGCTTCACAGTGTGGCGTCCGTGCACTGATACGGCCACGGTAGCATAAACTGCTTTTGTTTTGACTCTGCGTGGCCTACTTACGCAATGTTCATTGACCTCAAGCATCAATCTCATCATCAATTTTACAAAATTATAGGATTTTTTTGCGTTTATTAGTGGTATCATATCAGTAATCATCAGTACTATCACCTGTCTTAATTTTTGCCAGCGTTGTGGTTACACCTGTAGATGATGTGTCAAATCATACTAAGGCTATGATTATGTTTGGACCGCTGTACGCGAGTTCCAGAAACGTCGACCCCTAGGGAAATAATCGTCATTTGTTTCCAACAAATAAAAAACTAGGTATTTTATTTCGTAAAGGATAAATAATTATGCCTTCACTTCGTAACCAAATTGAAATATAAATTACAAAGTTCTCATAGGCACTAGGCACTCAGGTCATGTAATCGCGAAAATCTCGGTAGCAATCTCAGAAGTCAGTAACATTCCTTGATGTAATTGCATGATTTAACTTCAGATTCCTGGGAGATATCCACTAATTCAACGAAGTAACTTTTAGATCTTTTTGCAGAGAGCTTTCAAATTAACTGAAGGCGCAAACCTCACACATCAGGCTTGAAAAGCGCCCTAAGTAAGTGTGAGCGCTTTTTGATAACAAAGGCGAGCTTGGTTAGGTACTTATTTATAAACATTTTGAAGTAGGTATAGCGATTTTAGTCCCTATTTTAAAGGTGAAACCGTACCTACTTTCGACATGATAGTTGACACATAGAGCTAAAATGGCGAGTGAGATCTCATTTTTAACCGACTTCAAAAAAGGAGGAGGTTCTCAATTAATTGGAATCTTTTTTTTGTTTTTTTATTTTTTATGTATGTTCCCCGATCACTCGAAGACGCCTAAACCGATTTTGAATATTTTTATTTTATTTGAAAGGGTATACTTCCAAGGTGGTCCCATATAAATTTGGTGAAGATTTAATGAACATCTTTGAAGATAGATAATAAGTAGATCTCCTAAACGGGTAAGAGTAAATTGCTCGCGATCAGTCTAATAGCTTAGTAAACAGTAGATTTTTGACCAGGCATAGCAAATTTTAATACAATGGGGCCACTAAAAATTATGAAACATTTTTTTTTCTTTAGTGAAGTGATCCTATAAGGGTTCTTCTTTTTCTCTAAAGAAACGGGACCTTAGAAAACAGGAAATATTGTATACAGTATTCAAGTAAATAATTAATCTTTAACTTTCCGTTATCCTTCGTTCCTTTTCATTCATGAAATTCTAAGGCTTGATTTTCTATCAAAAAATCGTAAAGCCCGTCTCCCTACATACCTGAAATCTTTAAATGAACGACAAAACTGAACGGGTTTTTGCAATTTATTTCAATTTTGAATGAAGTCCACTTTCGTTCAGACTCGAATCCCAATTGAACGTTACGGTAACAGTTGTCTGTCGATTTTCATTAGAAAAAAACCACGGTATATACGATTCAACCAATGATCTCTTCTAATACAAGTACGATGGACCTGCGATTGCCGACCTGTTTTTGAAGAATTTGATTTTCTCCATTTTAACGCTAGCTAGCATATAGATAGCAGCAGTTAGCGTTAGATGTGAGCGTACTCGGAACTAAATGTCATGAGATGTGATATAATATATACTCAACATAGATTCATCTCACAAGAAGATCATTTGACACAAAGTGGCAATTTTATTTCCCGGTACGCTTGATGGCCCGCTTCGAATTGGCATGAAAAATAACAGTCATTCACACCTCTTCCAGCGTACCTAGGTAGTTGTATAGTGTCCATTTGAATGGACATAACTGACGTTAGTATCTAGTTGTGCTTGGTCGATCAACTAAAGAAAATAAAGAAATAAAGAAGAAAGAAATAAAGAGAGAAAGAAAAAGCGTTTATTTTTGTAAGCTGTCTTACCTGATTTTTTAAAATTATTTAATTGTAATAAAATTAAAAAATATTCAATATTCTGAATAAGCAGTTCTGTGAGGGATGGACGGACGTATAAAGTCGCAATAACATAAAGTTCCTTTATTATCATTTTTGTGCGGAACCCTAACCATAAAGTTCAAGAGGTTCGCTATAATTCATCGCAGGTATCTTATTATGATGTACATTATATTATTTTGTATGGTATTTGATTAATTCGGGACGACCCAAGCCCTTTCCAACTTTGAATGAAATCAAAATTATTCATACTCCAGCCATAATTACTTTCGATAACAATAACTTTTCAAGGAAATCCAATTTCCTTGAAAAGTTATTAAACGCCCGGTTTCTTCTAACGGGTAGTAAAAATCAACGGATTTCTAAGAAATTACTGAAAATATATGTACTATAATATAATAGTTAGACACTTGAAGTTTTCACAGATGATGTATTTCTGTTGCCGCTATAATAACAAATACTTACTAAAGAACAGAATAAAATAAATATGTAAGGGCAGCCCCCTTACATATTTATTTTACTGATTTTGATTTACGAACAACCTGCCAGAAAATAAAGTGATCTTAAAAGGCTTCCGTTTTCCATTATGAGATACGAAACCTTAAAAAATAATTCCCACCTATTTTCGGCGTTGGCGTAGAATTACACGGTCATTAGTTTCAAATTTCTGTTTTTTCCATTAAACCTGTGATTAATAAACGGCTGTGGGCGGTTTCCGAAAAGTTTGTTTATTTATACTTATTATTAAACCACTGGACGGATCGGGCTATTTGGCATGCAGATAGCAATTATTATTATCACGTAGACATTCGCTAAGAAAGGATTTTTGAAAATTCAATCCCTTAGGTGGTGAAACCAGGGGTTTGAAATTTGTATAGTCCATTATAAAAAATAAACGCTAAAATTGTATAGTCCACTGCTATGACGTCCTTCCCCCTAAATGTGACGAAATAAGTTATTAGCTCCCAGCTAATACTGCCTCCCTAAAACATCTTAAGTGTTTGATGAGTGCCATCTGGCAAGATAAATAAGATATTAGTCTGTAAAATCTGCAAACATAAAGGCCGGTTCACATTATTCGAGCTGCTGCTGAAGTAAGTTTTTTGCAAGCTCTACGTTCTGTCGTGCTTTCAATAAACTTATATCTGAGACAACATTGCGGGAAAACGGCTCGCAAAGTTTTGATTATATTCAAAGACTACCTACATTTTTTATTTTTCTGGGTTATGGTGGGCGTTGAGTCTAAGAGATGACTTTTAAAATAATATATTATTATCATATTTTTTTGTGTATATGTACTTATCATAATTGATTTAGAAACACTATGGGCTATGCACTGCACAGAAATGCATCGAAATGGGCTGTGTTGTGCACGCTAAATTGCTAGCAGAGTGCCAATCGTGGACTGGATTAATTACTAAAGTGTACTAAAATCAGAATGCTGTTCAAATTACTCTAGTAGGAATAAATTATTGGATTGAATAGCTGTGCTGGTACAATGTAAACTGACCATAATGGTTTTAAATAAGACAGCGTTATATTTTTATTGGAACGATAAAAATCCTATGTAAAATTCATTCCACGCTTCTAGTTATGACCCTTAAAGTAACTGCGGCCACGAAAGTTCGGGATAGGCTATTAAAAAGTTTTTTGATTACGAAATAGAAGTTGGCCAAATTTTTTTATTACGTATCTTATCTTCCACACTTGAAATCTCGTACATAATCCTAAATTAGAACTTTTAATCTTAATTGGAAAATGAAAACCCAATCAAATCCCAATTTTGATTGAGTTGTGCAATCTTAGTTAGTTGGAAGGTAGGTATTTTTAAAGTTCCGTTATAAAACAACGAACCTTTATAGTTTCGAGTTCATTTATTCGTCTGTCTGTCTATAAGTCTGTATGTGTGATATAGCCATTTTAAAAGTAGATCATTTAGCGAAACGTCTTATCGCTACAAATCATTGAGATTTTGAAAAAAAAAGTATTTTTAAGAGTCATCATGATCAACCCATCACCGGCTCACTACAGAGCACAGGTCTCCTCTCAGAGTGAGAAGGGGTTTGGCCATAGTCTACCACGCTGGCCATGTGCGGATTGGTAGACTTCACACACCTTTGAGAACATTATGAAAAACTCTCAGGTATGCAGGTTTTCTCCCGATGTTTTCCTTCACCGTTAAAGCAAGTGATATTTCATTAATTAAAACGCACATAACTCCGAAAAGTTAGAGGTGCGTGCCCGGAATCGATCCCCCAACCTCCGATTAGAAGGCGGACGTCCCAACCACTAGGCTATCACAGCTTTTTTTTCAGAGTACCCACATAAAATTAAAAGTCAGAAAATAAATTGAGGGGTTGCGCACTAGATCCGAATATTTACGGCTTCTGAAAATGAATTGCGGATCCGGTACGAAACCCCTCATACAAATAATACATACTACGGCTACTTTGAATCTAAAATTCTCGAATTTGGCTCGGAGACAGCAAGTAGAGTCTTAGGGATCCTTTTTTACCATTTTGCTACGGAACCTTAAAAACAGGAAACAAAGTTGTCTATATAAATTTTAAATAAGTAGATATAGGTATAATTTATAATCCAAATGCGCATTATTAACCTTTGATTGATTGAAAAGTAAAAAATACCTCATTAATTGATTTTCAGACGCGGGTGCGTGTTTTAATTTATACTATGCAGTGATAGTGTTACAATCTTACATGGAGTGAGTGATATACAATAGATGGGAATTCGAGTAGCTTAATTTAACTCAATGCCACGGCTGACAGGTTAGGGGGAGCGAAACAAATGATTTGAAACTTTGCACCCGAAGACAGTATCAGTGATTAAGGTTTTGCTCACGTTCAAGTGTAACCTTGGCGTGTTCCAAAGGTCACTCCGCTGAAATACCGACATAGTATTTTAGATACTTAGTTTTTGCATCCGTATTGCTAAATGTAAGTTTAGTCCACTCATTAATTCGTGCATGGGCGTGGCAGATTAACGAGACCTATACACAGTTCGAGACTGAAATCGGGGTATGAAGCGGAGGGACGCCCGCACACCCACACGTTACCATCGCTCGCCCGCACGGGGTTAGCGCGGGGGCTTGCGGGTGTGCGGGGCGTTCCTTCCCCGATTGCCATCTCGACCTGTCGCAGACTATATGTCGTTACCTAAAAAAGCAGCGATAGCCTAGATGCTAAGAAATAGACCTCCTATTTGGGCGGTCGGGGGATCGATCCCGGGTTGTTTCCAGCGACCTCTAACTTTTCGGAGTTACGTGCGTTTTAAGTAAATGTCACTTACTTTAACAGTGAGGAAAGCTGCATACCTGAGGGTTCTCCATATTGTTCGCAAAGGTGTGTGAAGTCTGCCAAACTGCACTGGGCCCCGTGGCATACTATATGGCTTGACCCTCCTCATTCTGAGAGAAGATCCGTACTCAGTAGTGGATCGATTATGGGTTGATCATGATAATGATACAGTGATAGTGATACAATCTCACATGGAGTGAGTGATACGGCATGTGGAAATTCTTACAAGAGATCCAAGTGGACGTCTATTAAACTACGATCATTAAACCACGAAATATAGGTAGCTTATATCATCATGGTACCAGAAAATACATTCTAAAATAGATAATAATAATATGTTACTTAAGTATATAATATTTTTGTGATAAGCGCTATTTATTAGAGTTTTGTATTGTGTAAACACCTTCTGAAAAATAGTGTAACACTAATTTAATTCAACGCCAACCCCCGACAGGGTGAGCTTGATAAATTACTAAGGATTCTGTGACGTCAGGCGGTTACGTCACTTTCAAGGACAGTGCGCAATAAACCTCGACACCTCAACGTTTCCCAGGTTGGTGATTTGAAATAGGGCATTAAGGATAGGTACTATATTAAAAAGTAGATGATGCGCACGATCAGGTCTCGTGATTTATCATGCGGATTTCTAGGATATGGTTATTTGTAATTTTTGACCTGCTAGAAATAAAACAGGAAGGGTCTAGGATGATGATATAGGTAAGTTAAAAGTTTTCATAAAACGAATCCTTATTGAAAAATCGTATTACAATGTTAAGGATTATTTTAAAAGATTTCTAGCTTGGGAATAAATTAGTACATTAATAGCTTTGATAGTTCTAATAAATTTAAGATTGTGAAATGGTGGCGTATTTTATTAATAGAAATATAGAGTACATAAAAACTTTAAATAAATGCTATAATTCGGATTTCTCAAATAATTTTTTTTTATATAATTACTTTTTCTACGCCGTCTTTTTTATACCGAGCTTTTATATACAAACATAAATCAACGATTCGTAGCATCTCGTAGCTCCTCATTAAATATGCTACGTATATTCAGTTTTATTTATATTTTCAAGTTTTAGAGCTCATTTAAAATGTTTATGCAAAATAAGGGCTGCTACGTATTTTTTACGATTGATATTTTACGTGAAAAAATATGGCTTTGGGCCAGTTTACCGTACGCACCTATTTTATTCGTTTAGTTCATTAAATTACTAGCGACCGCTCGCAACTTCACTCTCGTAGGAATTTAATTTTTTTTATCTAGGTCTTTGTCTGAATTAAAAAGGGATTGGGCTGGACGTTGACGAGTCAGTTGAGAGTCAAGACTATTTTAAAATATATTATTTACTAGCTTATGCCTGTGACTATGTTTGTGTGGATTTCGGTTTTTAAAAATCCCATAGGAACTCTTTGATTTTCCGGGATAAAAAGTAGCCTATCTCACTCTCCAGGTCTTTAACCATACCCATGCAAAAAACCACGTCGATTGAAGGACAAACTAACAAACAAACACACTGTCGCATTTATAATATGGGTTTATAATATCTACAAAATTACATAGAATGCTATAGATTTTGCTGACAAGTCTGAGTACACACTATATTGCCCTAATCTTATTATTTGACAGGATATAATGTATTACGCTAATAAATTGTAAATTACTTTTTTATCTCTTTCACTAGAGCTTAACAAAGTAATGACTCACCTCTCACAAGCGTCAGTATCCCAACTGGCATCACCAACATCGCTACCAGCAGATCAGTAATCGCCAGTGACATCAGGAAATAGTTCGTAACATTCTGGAGCCTTCTCTCTAAGTATATCGCAAGACACACCAACACATTGCCAGCTGCTGTGCACACAACTAACACTATCGCTATAAGAGCCCACCAATTGTGAACTAACACCTTCTCTACTACCCCAGTCCGATTCCCATCTGTTACATTAATAAGATAACCAATATCTTTCGTGCTATTTTCATCCCAAGTATAATCGATTTCAGTGAATAAGGCGCTGAAATCCTGCTCATTCATTGTTAGAAGTTTCAAAAAGCTTCACTGTTTTCATTTTTGTTTGGGCGCATTTCATCTTATTTCGTAAATATGGTAGATCCTGTTAGGAGGGTCCATTTTGTTGTCCATTTTCAATTCTTCGCTCCGCTTTTAAGCATCTGTAACAAACAATGAAGTAATTGTGAGCTTTGTCCAATTCTTTTCACTATTTTTATTCCTATAAAGAGACTTTGTCAAGAACTTAAAAAATAACTAGAAGACTCTCAAAACGTCTTCTAGTGTTGAATTTATTTCATTAAATTACTCATCGAGATAGGTACGCTAATTTAGTGTTTAATTCAATTTCAGTACAAGTTACTTTCTCATCTAAATTAAAATTCTGTTATAGATGAAAATATTTTCAATCTTGACTTTCATAAGAGGTTGAATTCTAAAATTTCACAGATTAACCTTATTAAGTTATAACTAAAGTACTTAGTATTAAATTAATTTATTTTTAGAAGTGGATAAAGTAATGATCTTAAAATAGAAATGAAATTCAAAGTTTCAATCGTAATATTGAATACCTTTTAAATGATTTAACATAGTTGTGCATGATAGAAAAATCTATGTACCATAGTTAGTAAGTTTTATGTTAAAATCGCTAGTAAACCATTCAATAAAAAAAATATAAAAATATAAAAAAATACCTAGTATATATATTTGACGACCTCCCTAGCGCAGTGGTAAGCGCTGTGGTCTTATTAGTGGGAGGTCCCAGGTTCGATTCCTGGCAGGGGTTTCTAATTTTATCATTTCTAAGTGTCTGGTCTGGTCTGGTGGGAGGCTTCGGCCGTGGCTAGTTACCACCCTACCGACAAAGCCGTGCCACCTAGCGATTTAGCGTTTCGGTACGATGCCGTGTAGAAAAGAACCAAAGGGGAATAGGTTTAATAAAAACTGCCATACCCCTTCCAGGTTAGCCCGCTTCCATCTTAGACTGCATCATCACTTACCACCAGGTGAGATTGCAGTCAAGAGCTGACTTGTATCTGAATAATAAAATATGTAATACATGGTTTCTTCGCAAACATAAAAACGAATCGAAATATTAATATTATAATTATACACAGTTGAGTTCAACTCAATATAAATTCAAATGGATGCTTCCCGAATTGGATTTACGTTGAAATCCAATCTCGATATTATAATAACTGATGGTATCGTTCTGTAATGTTCTGGATGAAATTTAACTTTTTGGATCATTGTATAGAAGCAGGCGTTACAGGCAGGTTGTTTAGCAGTGGGGGGGCGGGCGGTGCATGTCACATGCTGCATGTTGCACCATACAGATTTGATCGGTTTCAGCGGATTATAGCAAATTAAGCTTTTGGTTCAATGTATTTTGGATTGTTCAGGCTAGTTTACCTCTAGAGGCTATGATCGTTTCTGGGATTTACCACTTTGTTAGAATGACTTTGCATGCACCAAAGCCGTGGTATAAACCAATAAGGAGTTTAATAATACTGCCATACCCTTCCAAGTATAGCCGTGATAACCTAGTGGTTACGACGTCCACCTCTTATTCGGAAGGTCTGGGGTTCGATCCCGGACTTCTAACTTTTCGGAGTTATGTCCGTTTTAAGAAATTAAATATCTTAATCGCTTTAATGTTGAAGGAATACATCGTGAGGAAACCTGCATGCTTGGGAGCTCTCCAGTTCTCCATAATGTTCTCAAAGGTGTGTGAAGTCTGTCAATCCACACTTGGCCAGTAGGGTGGACTATGGCCAAACCCTTCTCATACTGATAGGAGATCCGTGCTCTGTAGTGAGCCGGCTATAGTTTCATGATGACCCTTCAAAGTTAATCCGCTACCACCTTAGACTGCATCGTCAGTCATAGGTGAAATCGCATTCAAGGGCTAATATGTCATCGTGTCAAAAATGTTATTTACAAAAAGTTCCAAAGAACTTTTACAAAATGACGCAAGTTTGTAACGCAAGTGTTTGGCGAAAGTTAGCGGAAAAGGAAATGGCGCATTTTAAAAGTCAAAGCGAATGTAAAAGTTGTAAAATTTGTTGGCAACTGGCGTTCTACAAATAATATTGAGAATGAAATTTCAAACTCAAAGAAGCTCTTGTAAGATTGATATGGATCAAGAAACTATTATTTTAGATTGGATTTCAATCCTGGATACTATAGTTCTGTTTTTTATCCGAAATGGCGGAAAAATCTAGTCAGTATTTTGTAATATCAGACCATTATTTTTAAGTCTATCCTGTATTTTTTATTCTTTGTATTTAGCAATAAAGATGTTTAAATAAATAAATAAATCATCCTCATCATTATCGGGAATCACCGGCTCACTACCGAGACACGGATCTCCTCTCAGCATGAGAAGGATTTAGGCCATAGACCGCCGCGCTGACCAAGAGCGGATCGTCGATTGACTACACACACCTTCGAGAGCATTATTATAGAGAACTCTCAGGTATGCAGGTTTCCTCACGATGTTTTCCTTCACTATTAAATGTTTTAATAAAAGTATACTGAATTCAATAAACTATGTATGTACGTCACTTCTGGCTCGGTATTCGATTCGGTGTTGCTGTAAGCATAACGAGGAATAGGATATTTCCTAACAAATCAATAAAAAACCGGCCAAGTGCGAGTCAGGCTCGCGCAATGAGGGTTCCGTACTACAGTCGTATTTTTTCGACATTTGGCACGATAATTCAAAAACTATGATGCATAAAAATAAATAAAAATCTGTTTTAGAATGTACAGGTGAAGACCTTTCATATGATACCCCACTTGATATAGTCACTCACTTCGAAAGTTGAAAATACTAATTATTAGTTCATGACCACAATTTAATTTTTTTGTGTGATCTAACCCTAAATTCACGGTTTTCAGATTTTTCCCCAAATGTCAGCTATAAGATCTACGTACCTGCCAAATTTCATGATTCTAGGTCAACGGGAAGTACCCTGTAGGTTTCTTGACAGACAGACGGACAGACAGACAGACAGACAACAAAGTGATCCTATAAGGGTTCCGTTTTTCCTTTTGAGGTACGGAACCCTAAAAAGTGATATTTAATCAATTTTAACCACTATTACTATTTTATACATAACGTTAAAGATTATGTTTAAAATATTTTAGTTAGTAGGATACGCATAGGTATAGGTACGTTGTTCAATGTATAGGTCTCTATTAATGGTATTTAATTAACACAATAAAATATCCAAAAGCCAAACGTAATCCCTTTAACTGCAAGAGATTTTTCTTTTACGATTACAGCGACAGCAGACCGTTCCGGAAATGACTGTCGTAAATTATTGGTGGACGTCCAAAATGGGTGAGACGGAAGAGCCAGGACAAAAGGAATGTACGAAACCAATTTATTTACACACTTCACTGAGATTTTTACGCAACTACGACTTAAAATACCGGCCAAGTGCGTGGCGGGCCACGCGCAGTGTAACGTTCCATAGTCACAAATAACCTCGAAAAACAGATATATAACTCCTTAACCTGTGAACCCTACTTAGCCATGATAGCTTTCCTTTAAAATTGATTATATATACTACTGCTGTGAATTTTTTCACGTTCCTATATACTACCATTTGGCTGGTAAAGGGGAGGACACTTGACTCTAATAAAAATTAGCACTTTAAAACATCATATTTTACAAACGGATCTAGAAATCGAAAAATGGTGTTCCCACACCCACAGTATTTTTAAAAGACATATTTAACGATACTCCACAGTATGGGGTAGACGAGCAAAAAAAAATCAGCTACCTTAAAAAAAAATTATCACAATTTTATTTCACCACTTTGTCGACGTGATTAATATTAATTATACCCACGCCAAATTACAGATTTCTAGCTCTAATAGTCTCTGAGATTAACCGAGGACGGACGGACGGACGGACGGACAGACGGACGGACATGGTGAAACTATAAGGGTTCCTTGTTTACTATGAGGATTAATTAAATAATTAAAGTTTATTTACCTTCAAAACTTGCATGAAACTTACTATTTTTTAAATATATAAAATGATTGACTGACTGACTGATCTATCGACGCACAGCTCAAACTACTAGATGGATCGGGTTGTAATTTGGCATGCAGATAGCTATTATGACGTAGGCATCCGCTAAGAAAGGATTTTTGACAGTTCAATCCCAAAAGGGGTATTAAATTTACGCAAATTTCGCGCGGATGTAGTCGCGGGTTTAAGCTAGTCTTTTTATATGATGGAACATTCTGATCTTAAACCTCCTCCTTTTTAGAAGTGGTTAAAAAGAAAAACTGACTCATAGTCATATCAACATAGGTACAACTCAAAACCCTTGAGATTTAGCTGTAGGTTTTTTCAGAAACTCCACCCCAACGATGTCTAGACAGGTTCGCTAGTTTCGACTTATTTAATTGTAATTGGGTTACTGTGTATTTAAAATGGCCGCCAAAGAGAGCAGGTGTTTTGAGCCCGCTATTTTTTATCGAGGCGTTAGTGTCATAGATTAAGATTCTTATTTGTTAACTTTTCAAACCAATTTATTTATTTTTATTTAGACCAAAATGATTTATTTATTTTAACTAGCTGATGCCCACGATGTGTTTGATTTTCCGGGATAAAAAGTATTACATAATATGTCACTCTCCTGATCTTTAACTATACCCATGCAAAAAATCACGTCGATGCGTTGCTCCGTTGCGTCGTGATTGAAGGACAAACCAACAAACCAATAAACCAACAAACACACTTTCGCATTTATAATATGGGTAGTGATCAAGGTAGTGTTAATAATATCATCTGCCAATGTCAAAGAAGTTTTATAACATCAACCGAGCAAAAAGGTTAGGTACCTAGACGCATTGAAGTTTTTTATTACAAAGTAAAAACTAACATAGCGCTTGATGTATGATATTTCTAATCTGAGATCATAAAAACGCCCAGGAAATGTCTCTCATAAATTATAAGGAACATGCGAAAGTCGTAAGAAGATGGGGCGATATTTTACGACCTTTTTGATTAAGAATGGAACTTCTACTTAATAATTACCTGCGGTTTAAAATTCTTTTGTTACTTACTGATAGTACTTAATCTAAACTCAATGATCGCAACATGAAAGTATTGTTTGGGATTGCCTCAGTAGCATAGAAAAAATAGTTTTCTTTTTTATTCAATGACAAATTAACCCTTGAATTGGGTTCATACAGGTAACTAAGAGAACGAGGTATCGACTCTCGTTTTTACAGTTATTTTCAGACTCGATTCATAGTTCATAGCTGTATTACTAATCTGTCAATATAATACATATATGCAGTTCTAGCATAATCAGTACGACACATTTGTCTTGCTGCATTTGCAGCATTTTTTTCAATAAAAAGTCCGCGAGAAAGCGAATCAACTGTAATTTTTCGGTCCATATCGTGCTTAAGTTCTAAAAACACGTTAATTTTTGGAAGTAGTAACTTGTAATATTTCGAAGGCATTGGCCAGAGAATCAAGAGACGCATAGTTTCAGCCAGTCAAAAATAAAAAAACCATCCCAACATAAACTCTTAAACAAAAAAAAAAGCACCTGCACGGTAACTATCCATTAAAACACCAACCTCTGGAAAGATCAAGATTTTTCCCGCCCCTGTAACGTTGCGAATTTGACTTTAGGTTGTGTTTAAACTTAAACGACGATATTTTTTCCTGCTCGTGTCTAGTGCACAGATGCCATAAAAAAACTCAAATTGGCCGTAAAAATAATATGTATGGAAAATTCTATTCTTAGATACAGTTAATCTATTTTCCGAATGGGCCCAGTAAACGTGTATTCTTAAACCTTTTAACCCGTAATGGATTTTCCTTCCAAGATTAGCATCCGATAATAGGGCGTTCAGGAAATGACCGCAGTAAATTATTTGGGAGTTTCCACTACTAACATGCAAACGTCGGAAGAAGAGTGGGAACTAGGGAAAATAGACACGATATATTATGTATGCTCATGTAATTATTTATATCCAAACATATGTATAACAAGCTGTGATAGCCTAGCGGTTAGGACGTCCGCCTTCTAATCGGAGCTCGGGGGTTCGATCCCGGGCACGCACCTCTAACTTTTCGGAGTTATGTGCGTTTTAAGTAATAAAATATCACTTGCTTTAACGTCGAAGTAAAACATCGTGAGGAAATGCCTGAGAGTTCTCCATAATGTCCTCAAAGGTGTTTGAAGTCTAACAATCCGCACATGCCCAGCGTGGTAGAATATGGCCAAAACCCTTCTCACTCTGAGAGGTGACCCGTGTTCTGTAGTGAGCCGGCGATGGGTTGATCATGATGATTATGATGATGATTGTGGTTTAACGACATAATAGGTATATACGGTAAATAGACTCTATAGTTTATATTCACCAATTTTGATATCCAATTTTGATATCCATACTTCCACACTTATATTGTAAATGCGAAAGTGTGTCTGTCTGTCTGTCTGCTAGCCTTTCACGGCCCATCCGTTCAACTGATTTTGACGAAATTTGGTACAGATATAGCTTGCATCCCGGGGAAGGACAGAGGCTGCTTTTTATCCCGGAAAATCAAAAAGATCCAAAGGGATTTAAAAAACCTAAATCACGTGGACGAAGTCGCGAGGTTAACCTAGTCCATACTTCTATACTAATTTTGTAAAGAGGTAAAGTTTGTATTTAGGGGGTAATCTCTGAAACTACTAAACCGATTTTGAAAACACTTTCACCGATAGAAAGTTACATTATTTCTGAGAGACATGGGCTATATTTTTTTAAAATTAGAGATTCCTTCGAAAATTGTAATAAGCTACCCGTGCGAAGCCGGGACGAGTCGCTAGTTAGTGATAAATGAAGAAATTATGAAATTGTGAAATTATTTATGAATAAAATAAATTTATTAATGACTAGCTTATGCTCGCGAATTTGTTTGCGTGTACTACACAAATTTCAAGCCCCAAAAACCCTTTTTTAGCAGATGCCTAAGTCGTAATAGCTATCTGCATGCCAAATTTCAGCCAAATCCGTCCCATAGTTTGAGATGTGCGTTGATAGATCAGTCAGTCAGTCAGTCACCTTTTCTTTTTATATATTTATATATATCTTAATATCTTATGACCCTTCATGTTTGACCTAATATAATATCGGTAAAAAGTTTCTATCCAAAGTTTCCATACTTAACAAAAACAAGCAGGCAAGTAAGTGTGTAAGGTATTATATCAAAACGTTATATCACCGGATTATGAACTTACTTCGAAGTTCGTGTTTAATTTAGCAGGCGTAGCCTTCAATTAGGGCGGAGCCACACTAAACTGCTACCCAGAAACCGTATTTTAGCTCCTGGAAAGGCTTCTTAATAATTCTGCTTTTATTCTATGCATATTAATGGAACTCTAAGTCTAGTGATTGACGCTGGTTTTGCATGTGTTACAGTGAATTAAAATGACTAGTTTCTTTTTATAATTAACAAGCTGACCCGGCGAACTTCGTACCGCCTAACAGTCGATCCTTTTAAGGCAATTTTTAAAAAAATTCTCTCCGTAAGAACCATCCTCGTCCTTCAAGGAATATTATAAAAAAAGAATTAGCGAAATCGGTTCAGCTGTTCTCAAGATTTGCGATCAGCAACACATTTAGCGATTCATTTTTATATATAGAGAAGATATACAACGTTAGTTTTAGTACGAGTTTTTGTTGCCGACTTGGGTCAACGCCACTTAACGTCACGCACGTCACATCAGCACGTCAATTTGACGTATTGGTTAAGTACACAATACACAACAATACACTGTCGCAACTAGGCCATAAGATATTTTCAAATCTAGTGGGAACTCTTTGATATTCCGGGGGAAAAAATAGTAGAATGTCCGTTCCTGGATTGTATGTTGTTTGTACTAAATTTCATCAAAATGGATTAAACAGATAGGCGCTGAAAAGGTAGCAGACAGACACATTTTCACAATTTATAATATTAGAATGGAAATATGGATTATAAAAAAACTGTCCTATGAACGAATTATTTGAGTAAGTTTGCTATTAGGTAGGCACTGGTAAATTCATAAATTCAAATCGAGAATTTCATTCTCCGAACTTACCTAATCTATTCACGGGATTTCCCCGCACGCGATATTTATAGCTTTAATAGGTGGCTATTATGTAAGACACGCGATGTTAGTCTTGTAATCAAGATTTTTTGACACTGAGGCCGATTTTGTTTGCATTTGCATATAATCATAGTTCATAGCATAGGTAATCATTTTATGAATGAAATGGCACTTAAAGGTAAGCGCACATCTCAGGACTACTCGTAAGAGGGCTCAAATAAACAAGAAGTTTTTTTAAATAAAAATAGCGAGCAAATGAGCAGGCGCATTTGCAGTACCAGAGGAACCGCCAGCGCTTGCCGGGCTTTCAGGAATTTGTTGGTCCGCCCCTTAAAGAATCTCGGGTATTTTGCTAATTCTTTAAAAGCATGAAGATAAAACATAAATAATTATTCACGTACAATTAACTTTCTTCCAAGAAAGATTGAACCTTTAAACTTGTCTGTAACAAATTTACTGGAAGGTGCTGGAAGTAAAATCTAATAAAATTGATCGTATGCCTCGCCTCTAAAATATCTAGGTATACTACTACTACTATTACAGTATTACTTTTCAGCCTAGATTTGCCGTCACTTGCCACGCTCCCACTCACTGCCACTTGCCAAGTATTAATTCCACTTGCCGACATTTGGTGCGTCCCTCCCGGTGACGCTGTAGCGGCCTGTAGGGCCTACGCAGCAAAGTTAATCCGAAACAACACAAAAATTCGGTGCGCTCAGTCTACTCTGGCCCTAAGTACAATGACAAACTCACCGGAGTTTCCAGCTGGAATATTCTAGATGGCGCTAATTTGTATGAAGTTGCGCGTTGACACATGCTAAGCGAAACACTTGCCTTGTCACTTCACACAATTAATTAGCGCGTCCGGAATATTCCGGAATTTCCGGTGAGTGTGTCATTGTGCTAAAGGTTCCTTGCGTTCCCTACAGATTTTTCGGCTGAACCAATGCATCAAAATTTGGTCAAGTGTGAGTTGGACTCTAGGTAGATAGGGACGTGTGGGTGTGCGGGGCGTCCCCCTGTCTCATATCCAGATTGCCATCTCGACCTGTCGTGTACTATACGTTTCCAAGACGCACGTGAAGGAAAGGCCCCTGTTAAGAATTCTAGAATTCTTACGCATTTTTAAAACCTAAAATTCACAAAGACGAAGTCGCAAGGGCATCATCTAGTGGTCGGATAGATAGAATAGAATAGAATAGAATAGAATAAAATATGTTTTTTTTTCAAGTAAACTTTTTACAAGTGCTTATGAATAGTTTTAATTTACCACTGGTTCGGAATGCCGTTCCTAACACCAAACCAGACTAACAATGTATTATATCGAAATGATCGTCTAATTTGTGCCTCGCCATTAATCTTACCATCAATGCGCTGTCTACAGTAAATCAAGCGCGGAACAACAAAACCGCACCGTTCGTTAACTTCATAAAGGAACTTCCGCTCAATCGTCCGTCGATCGGAAAACGCCAAGAAAATGTAACGAGAAAATCACAATGAAAAGTAAAATCGCAATATTCCAGCCTAAATTGGTGTGTTATGAGTACATTATTAATGTTTATGTTCATGTTTTAAACTATTATTTTATAAGGTTTAAACTCCTGTCATTATTGCATTTTTCATTTCATTTCATTTATTTATTTGATTTTTTTTACATTTGATGGTGGGTGCTTAAAGCTACATATATACATGAGACCCTGTCAGGACGTTGCAAATATTATAGGGATTAAATCGCAACTGTGCCTACTGCCTACCTACTAATATTGGGTTCAAAGGCGTGTCCTAACTGACAGAATGACTGATCTATCAACGCGCAGACTAAACACCTGGGGTTAGAACCTCGGATTTTTTTGGAAAACTGTATATCATGGATTTCCACTCTGTAGCTCCTGGTTCTATATAACATACAATTTTAGAAAGATAACCGCGTTGAAAATAGCAACTGCTGAATTTCTTGCTGGTTCTTCTCGGTAGGAAAGACATTCTGAGCCAATGGTAGATGCATTTGACGACTAAAAAGTGCCTCTAGACCGCGACAGCCCCCGCGCTAACCCGGTGCGGGCGAGCGCGGGTGACGTGCGGGTGTGCGGGGCGTCCCCTTCCCGATTGCCATCTCGACCTGTCACGCAATGAATCTACTTGTAAGAGTTTATTTGTATAAAAATATTTCTATTCTATTCGTTGCTAAATAACTCATCGACACATTACAGATTGATTATTAATTTCAGCCCTAAGGGTTTTTGTAGCTAGTATAGTCAGTCTACTATACTACTACTAGCTGTGATAGCCTAGTGGTTAGGACGTCCGCCATCTAATCGGAGGTCGGGGGTTCGATCCAGGCACGCACCTCTAACTTTTCGGAGTTATGTGCTTTTTAAATAATCATTAAATATCACTTGCTTTAACGGTGAAGGAAAACATCGTGAGGAAACCTGCATGCCTGAGAGTTCTCCATAATGTTCTCAAAGGTGTGTGAAGTCTACCAATCCGCACATGGCCAGCATTATGACCAAAACCCTTTACTTTGAAAGGAGACCCGTGCTCTGTATGAGCCGGCGATGGGTTGATCACGATGATGATGATGATGATAGTCAATCTAAGTAGGTAATACAAAATACCAAATCACCCCGTTCCATACTCTGTACTCTAACTTTATAAAGAAACTTCCACTCGATTGCACGCCAATCGAAACGATTTGAAATAACTCTAAAGAACACGTAATTACGGAAGTTAAATTTTCCAAGCTTTATTGGTTTAACATTTGCAGGAAGAAAGAGAGCTTTTCAGCCCACTCTACTTAATAACAATAGATCCGGAAATAGACTGTAACTATTTTAAGATTTCCAAGATATAAAGTTCAATCTCATTAAAGTTTATTATTGTGTAGGTATGAGTATTGTCCGGGAAGCTAAACTAGCAGGCAGGTAGTTGCAGGTAGTTGCAGGGAGCCGTTGGTTTCAGGTTGCGCAAGACTCTGGCGTTTTGAAATCCCTATACAAGAGACCTGTCAAGCAATAGACGTCTACCGGTTGACGACGATGATGATGATGATGATGATGATGAGTACCTACTGTCCATAATATTATTATCATGAAAATCTCAACAATATTTTACTTTACATACTTTATTAGCGGTGATATCCTTATGGATTGAATAAAAATAGTTTTTAACTTGTTCTTGAAGTTCCTACAACTTTTTCTGTAAAAATATAAAAAAAAATCACGCTTGCTGCGCTCACGCTATTTGGTATTATATTCTATCTTACTATGAAACTGAAAAACTAAATTTTACTGTCCAGATACCTCGTTATATCGATATCAGACTCTATGTAGGTAATTTTTTTCACATGAAAGAATTAGAGAATAAGGTCGTTTGCAGATGTAGGATTGATAATAAATTGAAATTGTAGGTAAAATAAAACTGTTAAACTTTTTTTTTTTAGTATCAATATTTTTGGGGTGTGTATCTCAAGGGTGACCCTATTAGGTGCTAAGCCTCCGCTGTCCGCCCGTCTGCCTGTCTGTCAGCGGTTTACATGCACCATAAAAGGTAGAGAGTTGAAATTTTCTATTACTTACCGCTATAACAATTAATACCTAATGAATATTTCAAAATGGTGCTATGCAAAAAAAAATATATGTTTCAGACTAGCTTATGCTCACGTCCGAATTTTCGAACCCCTATTTCACCCCCTTAGGGGTTGAATTTTCAAAAATCCTTTCTTAGCGGATGCCAACGTCATAATAGTCAAATTTCAGCTCGATCCCTCCAGTAGTTTAAGCTGTGCGTTGATAGATCAGTCAGTCAGTCAGTCAGTCACCTTTTCCTTTTATATATTTAAGAAAATAATTGTTAAAATGAGAACGTGGCTGTTAACAAAGTTTTTGAACATAAAGTTCAAAGTTAACATTAACGATGTAGGAGCAGTACTTGTACTAAATCGTGGACACTAGTTGAATTTGCGGTCACATAGTTTAGAGACCTCTAAGAGCTCAGAGCACGTTCACCGCAGAGAAATCTATTGCTTAATTTTTTACTAGAAGAAAACCGAAGCACTTCGAGTATTTCAGCTGGAATTTCGAATTGTGGTATCGAATATACCTATACTACATTATAGTTTGAACCTTTGTTAGACAAGAGCATAATTTAATTCAGAGACCTATCACTACCCCTATTATAAATGCGAAAGTGTGTGTTGTTTGTTGGTTTTTTGGTTTTTTGGTTTGCCCTTCAATCACGTTGCAATGGAGGAACGAATATATCTGATTTTTGTATGGATATAGTTAAAGACTTGGAGAGTGACATAGGCTACTTTTTATCCAAGGAAATCAATGAGTTCCCACGGGATTTTAAGAACCTAAATCCACGCGTATGAAGTCGCGGGCATCAGCTAGTTGAGTGTAATGTGGACTGCAGCTGCTTGTGAGGGACTAGGGACTAATAATAAACTGCCGGGTAGAGAACAATAATGATGACATTCTCTTGGAAAAATTGAGGTGACTGTTACTTTATTTATTTGTTTCATATATTGTAGAGAGTGAGCTCAGGAACTTCACAATCTTGTTCCTCTTTCAACATTTTACCACAAAACAGCGTCACCTCATCGTTGCTGTCTTTAAAGCATGATAGTCATCAAGCGCTAGCCTTCGTAAAAAAACTTCGTAAATATTCCAACAGAAAGGTTTTCGCAAGCGGCCTTTAAAATGTTACATTTATTGTAGCACTTTCTCTGTGTTTACGGTTATCTATGTGCGAAAACCTTTCTCCATAATATGACAGGACGTGTTGTGGAACGTGGCGTGGGGAAATTAAGCCTTTAAATAATTGACACAACCTGTGCTTACTTTGTGGTGATCCGAAACTAACCTAAACACAACTTTATGGAAATCTACTAAGTTTACATGACTTTAGTTCAGGTGACTGACTGACTGACTGACTGATCTATCAACGCACAGCTGAAACTACTGGATGGATCGGGCTGAAATTTGGAATGCAGATAACAATTATGACGTAGTAGTAGTATTACCTGGTGTAGGTCCACTGGTAAAAGTTTATGTAATGTACAAGTAAGCATTTAAAAAAAACATACGTAAACCGGAGCGCGCCAATGTGAATGACGTGTGGCTGTGCGGGGCGTCCCCACACTTCATACCCTCATTGTCATCTTGACCTGTCGCGTTCTATAGGTAGGTATACTGCCCTACCTAAGGAGCTGCCCTGTCGTAGCTAAACGACTGTGAAAAAAATGGGTTACAAAATTTAGGCGGAAGACAAAGCATTGAAGCCTTACACAGCAACCTCTGCATCTCAAAGACCAATTTCTCCACATAGTATTTACCCACTCACTTCAGCTGTCCCTTATTACCCATATATCCCTTTATTAGCAGCCTAGGAGGACGTGCAAATAAGCCACGTACGAAACCAATTAAGCCGGAGCAGTGTTTCCAAGCAACTAGTCTCAGGGAAGGGTTGGAGTGTAATTTGTAGTGCCATAACAGCTGTCTGTGTGAGAGCTTTCTTTTACATTTCAGGTTAACAAACTAAACCTTTTAAGAGATGTAACCCTATAGTGCGCTCCCCAGCGTTTTCCATACAAATGTATGGAAAACGCTGACGCATGACGTGATTTCTAATACTACCTGCTCTGGAAAAAATATAATAAAAAAAAAATTAGACTTCATACTTTGACGTAAGATTTTTTACACCTTTATTACCTGTAATCTCCTAAAGCCACCATGATCCAAACAAAAGTTCCTCCCAGCGTCGGGGACAATAAGCACAGAAACTTTAGAAATAATGCGAAGTTCCTCTAAAAATACAAAAGACTACGACAAAAAGTAATAGGTTAAACTTTACACTGTACCGTGCACCAGATGTCGCTAGTACTCAAAGTGGGTCGCCGAGTCAAAGGTAATGAATGGCCACCCGGGGCGTTCATTATGTCTGAAGAACACCTAATTATTTATCTTTGATACCTATCTCACGGTATCTACATTTTGACGTGAAACCGTCCGGTCGTTAGGCGTCTATTAGACGATGGACTCTACATCAGTCAGTTCCGTGATTGATAAATAATAATTAATTGATGAAACCGATAAACTCAGTCACGTGGGGGAATGATGGATGGATGGAGTAAAGTCTTCGCTTCAGAACAGACAATTTTGTTGAAACTCTCATAAGGACACAGCCAGGCCCTTGCACGGTGTCACACAAATACATCTTCACAGAAACTTTAGAACATACTTAATGCAAAGAGGAACTTTGCATTAAGTATGCTAAAAATACGAAAGCAGATTAAAACTTACAGTGTACGAGTATCTACCAGGGTACCAGAAGTTAAGTGCCAATAGGTATTCGAAGTGGGTCATCGAGACAAAGGTAATGAAAAAAAACAAAGAAAAATAGGACTACTTTAAGGTTATACCTGCATCAATAGGTATACTATCATTTTTGACGTCGAAGCCTCGACGTTTTTTTAGAAGTTTCCTAACTGTCGTGAACTGTGATGCAAGTCTACCTACGACAGCTTATCCGTATATCTGTGGTCACAGTAGTGACTTTTTTTTAAATTTATAGACTAGCGCTTGGCTGCAATCACACCAATCAAACTGAAAACTGACAGCAAAACCCAATATGTAATAGACGCCATAAGCCGCTTTTGATATTACGTTTTGGGCTTTAGCTGTAATTAGGCCATTGGTATTGCTTCTTTGTTTTGCATTCGGTATTTTCGTTTCGGCTGGAATTAGGTACTTTTTGTGTTGTGCTCGGAATATTGCTCTGAATCATGATTCAAAATGTCTTGGAGGTGGACAATGGGTGTGCCTATTGTAATTTTCGTCAAAGGGAAAACTGGGAAAACTGTTCTTCTCCTGCCTAAATAATTATTTGTCTATAGAACTGTGTTTTTTCTAATATCAGTGAGTCAAAAAATTATCCATCTTCAACCTGACTTACGGTCGGTTGTTCTTTTTCATGAAAGATCCTATATTTTTTGACAAACAACAACGATGCTAAGTAACAGATTCATTATCATCATCAACCAATAGACGTCCACTGCTGGACATAGATCTCTTGTAGAGATTTCCATACGTCACGGTCTTACGCCCGTCTGAATCCAGCGGCTCCCTGCGACTCGTCTGTACCCGTAGTACAAGATTTTACGTCTCACCAAACCAAACCAAATTCGAGAGTCGAAATACTTCCGCGTTACAGTAAACTGGATCTTAAACGCCTTGTTTTAAAGCTCAAGTTTGTCTACACTTCTACAACCAGCGCTCCAAGCGGAAACATTGCGAAATTAAAATCAGTGGCATTGAATATTTGACTTCAATTCAAGGCTGTTTAGGTCCATTTTACTGTAACGCGGAACTATTTCGACTCTCGAATTTGGTTTGGTTTGGTGAGACGTAAAATCTTGTAGGTACTACGGGTATTGATGTCGACCGTCCGTCCACTTAGTGGGGCGGTCTTCCAACGCTGCGTCTTCCGGTGCGAGGTCGCCATTCCAACACCTTGGGACCAAAACGTCTATCGGTTTTACGAACTATGTGCCCTGCTCATTGCCATTTCAGCTTCGCAACCCGTAGAGCTATGTCGGTTACTCTAGTTCTCCCAAGGATCTCCTCATTTCTGATTTGATCACATAGAGAAACTCCAAGCATGGCTCTCTTCATCGCCCGCTGAGTGACTCTGAGCTCATCATATCATGAGGCTATAGCCGATAGCGACCATGTCTTTGATCCATATATGTCATCACTGGCAACACGCACTGCTCGAAGACTTTGGTCTTCAAGCACTGAGGAATTATAGGAAGGAATAAAAATTATACACAGTCTGAATAGTTATTACCTAACTATTCCTTAATGGGCATTGTGCCCAATATGCTGACACTATTAGCTCGTTGAATGTCTAGGCTTAGCCGCCAAGCTAAATAAGCCAGTCATACCTACTAGTGTTATGTAAATATATTTCATCATGTCTGAAATATCTTATTTCAATACGAAACACCTATTTCATATTCGGGTCGCATCGCGCCTTAATAATCCGACACTGAAGCAATATGACGTATCCAGAGACCTGGTTATCTGAGATTTATTGAAAAAAAAAATTGTTTTGCTGGGTATTGTCTTTCCTTCATTTTCTATTCGCAATATATTTGGTCCATAGAATATTGCGAAATCAAAGTCAAAATATTTTTTTGATGTAGGTACATATAGGCTTGCTTTCAATTTCAATGTTTATGTTAAACTGATTTAAGTTTGCAAAATCCCGTAGGAACTCTTTCATTTTCCGGGATAAAAAGTAGCCTATGTCACTCTTCAGGTCTTTAACTATACCCACACAAAAAATCACGTCGATCCGTTGCTCCGTTGCGACGTGATTGAAGGACAAACCAACAAACCAACAAACAAACACTCTTTCGTATTTATAATAGGGGTAGTGATTTTTAAAAAAAATCATTCGATTTCACAATTTCAAAGTAAATAAAAGCTGGGTCTCGAATAATATTATGGCATAAAACACCTTTTCTATACAAAATATTCTGACAATTTTACAAAATTTTATATTTACACAATTTTACACACTGAATTTTTTAAAACCTAACAAATAAATATTTTGGTTTTGTGTTTATTTATTCGCGATCCAACTCGTTTTGATGAATTATTTAGTTATGAACGCAATTTGTTTGTTACCTACTTTTACAGAACTGTTTTTTTTACATTAAATATTGTGTATAATTGTGAATTTCTTTATAATTTTAATAAAAAGATCGGAAACGATCACATGAAACTATCAGTATAAAACAAATACATAATCCACGTTTATCTGTGTAATAAATAAATGACAGAGACAAAAATAACAGTTATTTTTATTTTATTTTATCAATTCTTTATTATCAATAAAAAATACAAAACATAATATACGCGAGGGCTGTGCGGGTATGCGGGTCGTACCCACCCCGATTGCCATCTCGACCTGTCGCGCACTATACCTGATTCCATTCATGAATACTAATAGAATATGCAAGCTCACCTAGAAAGTAGCTTTACATTATTATTCTAGAAAATATTTCTAATAAGCATGAGTATCATAACAAGATATCCGGATACCTTAATAATGTTGAAGCCAATTTGCGTTCCGGTACGATACTGTATAGAAAGCCTTTTAATAGGTATTCGTGCTGTGAACATTTTTAACAACTAAAATATAGTTATTTGGGTTAACTAATGCTTGCGCTATATAGAAGTCATTGGCGCTTACGCTTTTACCATTTATTCAAAACTAGCTGAATCCCGCGACTTCATACGCGTGGATTTAGGTTCAAAAATCCCGTGGGAGCTCTTTATTTTTCCAGGATAAAAGTAGCCTATATCACTCTCCAGAGGTGCGATTGCGTAAAAAAGAACCATGAAAATGGTAATCATTTCATGACTTAAACGGACGATTTCAGCTGTCAAACGACAATTTCGAATTGTGTAAGGTGTTCATATTTGTTTAGCCATTACATGGTTCTCATCAAAGCCATGATGGTTATATTAGACCATTGAGTGAATGATTTGATAAGATTTGACAGCTAAGTCCGATTGCGTAACTTTTTTGAGGCCATTGCTTATGTCAAATAATAACTGTGACTCGATACCTATGACAATGGTCTTAATATAGGTTTTAAATATAATTATCTAACTTTTTTAAGCCAATTCCTACTCCACCGCGGTAAATTTTGTACCTTTTTAATCGACTACGGCAAAGCCGAAGGCTCAACAGTGCACTGACTGATTAACACAGCTCTTTATCAAAAAGTGTTTTAAAACAAAAATTTACGTTATTATTGCAATAAAAGGTACTTAATAATTCATTGCATACCTAAGTACCTAGCTAAACTACAACTAGTGATAATAATTTAGTGATGCTCCATGCTAGAAAACCACCAGGTATCGACGCCTCTCAATCCGGCTGGTCACCCTGAGAGGTTAGACCAATAACCTTCAGTGTAAATACAGTTCATAGGTGTTTTGATTGACTAGGTAGGTACCGTATGTTAAATGGACACAGAAAACACCTAAAGGAGGCCTCACACCCTAGGGCCTAGGGTGTACTGCACAGCTAAACGGTATCTACCTAGGTATCTACTCGATACAAATTAGCATTTAAGTAATTTGTTCACTGATTACCTTAGAAAAGAACTCGACTGATTACAGACAGATTGTTTTAAGTTTAAATTGGCTTAGGTATAATTATGTTGTAGGTACTTATGTATGTACCTACCTACTCAAATCTAATAGGTACCTGAGTTTTGTAGGTAATTAAATTTTTGTTTGTTTATTTAATGTAGTATTTTATGTTATGTAAAATAGCTTACTTTATTATAAACATTAATGGTTTAATGGTATAAAATTTAACTCCTTACGCGCCATTTTAACTTTATGTGTCAAATTTCATGTCAAAGGTACCACACTTTGAGGTGAAAGTTGACTCATAGAGTTAAAATGGTGCGTGAGGAGTCATTTTGTATAGACTATACCTAACTACCTACTTAAAACATCATCATGATCAACTCATAGCCGGCTCACCACGGAGCACAGGTTTCCTCTCAGTATGAGAAGAGTCTGGCCATAGTCCACTACGCTGGCCAACTGCGGATTGGCAGACACAACCTTACATACCTACATTTTTATTATTAAAAGAACCTACTTCCTTGGATACAATATCAATAATATAAGTTAGTAAAAATGAATTGTTTATTTGCATTCTACACTACACTAGACAAGTACCTACATAAGAATGAATATTATTTACAACTTTTAATGTGATCATTTATTCAACAATTTAATTTACCTTGGTTTCCATATTCCAGTCAAAAAGAATGAAAATAGCTACTTACATCTTTTATTATTTAATAGAATGTTATAAGGACCTACCCAACTATCTACTATCATTTAAGAAAAAACATTGTCAAAGACTAAAATTCTAGAATGTTATACTTAAAGGAAAGTAGCTACCTAATAGGTACTTATATTTTTTATATAGAAATACTGAAGATAAAATAAACGAGAAAAAGAAGTATGCATTATTACTACATATAATAGCAAAAATATACTTACTAATAAGTAAAAGTAGGTAGGTACATTTATGTTAAAATATTTAGGAAATAGTAATGTAACAGGTTTCAAGGGCAATGTTATTAAGTACCTACCAATAATAATGATAAAGCATTTTTTATTTATGTTATTAATGAATGTACTGTACTAGTTATACCTATCTACTACCTAGGTAGGTAGGAACGATACCTAGGTACTTATTAAAACTTTATTAAGTATTTTTAAGTTCAGTAAATAAAGGGCTTTAATATTATTATTATTACGGCAAAGCAAAAAGGTAAGGATATGATTTTAGCAGTCTTTGTACCTAGATGTTTGTATTTAAGTACTTATGTTCCTAAACTACTGAGCCGATTTTGATAAATGTGGTATCAATCGATTCGTTAGTACAATATTAAGTAGGTACCTATGCAATTAATTCTGTTTATTTGGCCATGCCAGTTTAATCAGTTAGGTAGGAACCTAGTTACAGTTTTATTTAATTAATTGCTATGTTTTAGTAAGTAAGTTTTCTGTTTCATCATAGGTTTAAACCGTGTAAATATTTGGTGAGTGTTTTTTGCAATTAAATCTATTCATTTCATACATTGGAGAGAGTTTTACTTAGTTGATTAGACCCCAGGGTAGCTATATTTAGGTACCTATCTACTTACCTATTTCTTAAGAGTAGGTACCTAGCTGTTTAACTTTTTACTTTATCTTGTTAAGTACCTACCTAACTGTAATTGTGAAAATAGCTCACCCATACATGCTGAGAATGGGAATGAGGAGTTCCCAGCTGCCGAAAGCCCCTGCCACATCCCAGAAGGGGAATTTGTGGACAATTACAGGCTATCTTTGCCACTGTTCCAGCAACTTGTCGACGAACTCACACCCATACTTGCAGTCAAGGCAGAGATCTACACGTATCTCTACAGAGTTCAAAGTATTGGTCTTATTATAAATACTATCTGTCCCGGCTGTACTAACTAAACGCTAAAATATTGGTCTTATATTATAGTAGGTAGGTACGTATTGATGAAAATAAGAAAAATTAGGATAGAATAGTCATGTCTGCCAAGAAAACCTAAGTATAGGGTACTTCCCGTTGACCTAAAATCATGAAATTTGGCAGGTAGGTAGGTCTTATACTACAAGTAAAGGAAAAAATCCAGAAACCATGAAATTTGTGGTTATGATTCTAGGTCAACGGGAAGTACCCTGTAGGTTTTGATTCCCTTTTCTTGATAGACACAACAGACATACAATGAAGTGATCCTGTAAGGGTTCCTTTTTAAGGTTCTGTACCTCAAAAGGAAAAACAGAATCCTTATAGGATTACTTTGTTGTCTGTCTGTCAAGAAACTTACAGGGTACTTCCCGTTGACCTAGAATCATAAAATTTGGCAGGTAGATAGGTCTTATAGCAAACATAAGGGGAACAATCTGAAAACCGTGAATTTGTGGTTACATCACACAAAAAAATTGTGGTCATGAACAAATAGGTAATTAGTGTTAACAATTTTCAAAGTAAGATAACTATATCAAGTGGGGTATCATATGAAAGGGCTTCACTGGTGCATTCTAAAACAGATTTTTATGCATCAGTTTTTCATTTATCGTGCAAAATGTCGAAAAAATACTAGTACAAAACCCTCGGTGCGCGAGCCTGACTCGAACTTGGCCGGTTTTTTTCTTTTGGAACCCTAAATAGTAGGTCTCTGAAATTTTTTTTGCTATGGTAATGAGTAGGTAAGTAGGATATCAAATGAAAGAGGAGAAAATTCTGTTCATAAAATAAAAAGTATGTAAATTACGATATTAAACATCTTTATTGTCTACAACTATTACAAATAATAAAAATATAGGATAAGCGACAGATGATTAGGAACCTACTAGCTACTCAGCCCCACCCGTTTGGTATTATTAGGTATTTCTTTGGGTTTTAGTTGGGTTTATCTGTTTACTTATGATAAACATAGGAAAATTTTACCTACTTATAATATGCTAAAATGTTGAATGTGAATCACAGTCAATTTTAACACGGCACACAACTCATCATCATCAACTCATCACTGGTTTATCACATTGGAGGCAGACATCTTAACCACTACACTATCACCGCTCTTGATCAAAGATTACTAATTATGAACACATAGTAAATAATAAATTATTTGCCTACTTATATGCTATAAATAACTCAAAAAGTCTTAATGTGAGAAAACTTAACATTTGATTTTTGATTTATTTTTATAAAGAATGTTAGCAAGTTTATTATGGTGACTAATAATCCCCTTTTCTTTCCAACTAAGCTTGTGCTAGGAGTAGGTACGACAATAGTGCAATGGGTGGGGTTTGAACCGGCGACCTTTCGGATTTCAGTCCGCTCCTCGAACCGTTGAGCTATTGAGGCTCCGATAACACTCTGGGCTGTTCATAGTAAACCAAGTAGGGTTCTAGGGTTAAGGATAATGCCTTTACAACTTCTTCAGTGCCTGTTCTGCAATCTCCATTTGATATCCAAGCAATTTCAAGGCGTTGCTTCTCATAACTTTGTGCCCCCACGTTCCCCTCGTTGGCTTCTAGTAGGCCAGAGTGCTTATAGGCATTTCTCTGCCGGAGACTTCTTAATTTTATTAACGCATGGAAATTATGGAATAGATATCGAACTGAGAATTTTGTCTAATTTGTTATTGTAATTTGTTCTCGTAAAATTCGTAATTTGTCATTACTGACATTGACACCACTGTCACTTGTCACTTAATTGACACTTGAAACGTAGACTTACAGGAAAAAGCATAATCTAAGAGGAAAAAACATAGGAAAAAATAAGTCCACTAACGCCACCTATTGTCGAATAGCAGTAAACTCGACTATTCATTCGTTCAAAGCGTTTAGTTATTGCAAATGCATTATATAATAATAACGTTAGAATTCAATGTTTTAAGTATGAAAGGTAATTTTTCTCAACTGGTGACAGAAGGGCTGGCTCATTTTTTGCGCAGCGGATCAGCCTGGCTGTCCAGCGCGGAAATGCAGCCAGTATTCTTGGCACCATTCCACGCGGTCATGATTTATATAGTAATTAGATAAGGCTAGCCTTAAGTTTTATTGTATTAAAAAAAAAATAGTAAAAAAAAAAAAAAAAAAATTTAAAAAAAAAAAAAAAAATTTTTTATGATGAAATTAATAAGTTAGCCTAAAAGTTGCATTGTTTTTGTATGGGATATAATTATTAAAAACAAAAAAATTGACTTTCACTAATGCTATTTGTATAATAAAACGCGATTTTAATGGTACATTTTAAAGCCACCGGTCATCATTAGGTCACAATTACATGGCCAACCTTAGGCAATACGAATTGGTTTGGGCGATCAATGATCAATTGTTAAAAATGGTCATGAAGGTCTTATCCTTAGGCAATCGCACTTCTGGTCTTAAGCTATACTCATGCAAAAATCACGTCAATCCGTTGCTCCGTTGCGACGTGATTGAAGGACAAATCAACAAACAAACACACTTTTGCATTTATATTTGCTGTAATAATAATTAGTATTTTCCATTTTCGAAGTAAAATAACTATATCAAGTGGGGTATCATATGAAAGGTCTTCACCTGTACATTCTAAAACAAATTTTTATTTATTTTTATGTATCATAGTTTTGAATTAGCCTGCAAAATGTTGAAAAAATACGACTATAGTACGGAACCCTCATTGCGCGAGCCTGACACGCACTTGGCCGGTTTTCGGTATTTTTTTTTCAAAAGAGACTTTCAATTCAAAACAAGCCCTGTAACTAGTTAGATAATACACTTAATTTTCAAAGGGCATAATTTCGGAATGGATTTTCCGAATTGTCTCCGAAGGCACCAACTTTCTGAAATTATAATCTCAAAAGTGCCCCTTAATCTTCAAAACTTATTTTGAACAAGGGGATAGGCATTGAACTTTCCCCAACTTTGTAAAATAAAATTTCTTAACTTTTAATCAGTAAGACGAATTCACAGAATTATAAATACGAAAATAGAAATGGTATCTGCTGTTTTGGATTCCGGGGTAGCGCAGCGTGTCGCAAATTTTCAGCACTCACTGATACAAAAACTAGCTAACTTGCCCCGACTTTGAGTGGAATTTTTGGAACGGGGTGGAATCACCAAAAAGCTTGAATTATGTACTTTTTAATGTTTGACTGCACGGATATAACTTGAAAAATGACGGACTTCCAAAAATCGTGAAACACGTATTTTTGTCCTTTTTAATAAAAAATGACGGCCTTTCGTACAAATTTTCATTCCTAATTTATTCCCCTTACAGGTAAAAATTCCTGAAATGCTTTTTAGTGAGTTCCATAAAAGGAAGCTACTGTCAAAGTTTAAAGTCTCTAACCCCAATAGTTCAGGCTGTGTATTGATAAAATCAAAGAACGATTTTTAATATGAATTATATAGATAATTCAAAAGCATAATATAAAATATTTGTTATCGTAATGTAAATTAGCAACGGAAATTAAATTAAAACGCTATGCAAATACGTCAGTTTTTAAAAATAACGCGCACTTATGTTCTAAACATTTGCGGGGCTTCTGTTTATTTACCACTTCTATTCTGAATTCTGTGAGTAAAATTCTTCAGTGTTTTTAAAAAATCGAATATTGGAATTCTCATAATATAGGAAATAGGAGACGCCTTCATCGGCTTCATCTTTTATATTGATGTCTTATAAGTATAAAGTAAAGAAAATTATTTATCTAAACGTATAAACCGGCTAAGTGCGAGTCAGGCTCGCGCAACGGGGGGTCCCATACTACAGTCGTATTTTATCGACATTTTAGAGATTCGTCGATAAGTAGATAAAAATAAATGGGAATCTGTTTTAGAACGCACGGGTGAAGTCCTTTCATCTAATATCCCACTCGATATAGTTATCTTACTTCGAAAATTGAAAATACAAATTTTTAGTGCATGACCACAATTTATTTATTTTTTTGTGTGATCTAACCACAATTTCACGGTTTTCAGAATTTTCCCCTGTCTGCTATAAGACCTACCTACCTCCCAAATTTCATGATTCAACGGGAAGTACCCTATAAGTAGTAGTAGTAAGGGAAGTAATCAAAGGCCATAAACGTTTTTGCACGTACATCACGCAATTCATTTTGAACATATTACGTAGGTAATAAATATCGTTAAGAACGTAATGGTCCATTTGGTACAAAGGTCGACATGATCCAGAAATGGCTGAAAGCGTGGAATGTTTTTGTAATGTTCGTCCGTCTACAGGTGTTATTCGGAAAAATTCCGTCTTGCTTATTCTTACTATCGACTTGAAATTACTATTACCTATACATACCTAACATTGTTGGATATCCAAGCTGTTTGTTTTACGATATTTTTTTTTTTATTTTTTTATTCAGATACAAGTTAGCCCTTGACTGCAATCTCACCTGGTGGTAAGTGATGATGCAGTCTAAGATGATAGCGGGCTAACCTGGAAGGGGTATGGCAGTTTTTATTAAACCCATACCCCTTTGGTTTCTACACGGCATCGTACCGGAACGCTAAATCGCTTGGCGGCACGGCTTTGCCGGTAGGGTGGTAACTAGCCACGGCCGAAGCCTCCCACCAGACCAGACCAGAAATTTAGAAATTATAAATTCCAAACCCCTGCCAGGAATCGAACCCGGGACCTCCCACTATTAAGACCACAGCGCTCACCACTGCGCCATGGAGGTTATTACTAACTAGCTGAACCGCCCCGGCTTCGCTCGGGTGGAGTTTAGAAAATTGAGGGGGGGATTGAATTAAATTTTTCTCTCCGTAAGAACCATCCTCGTACTTCAAGGAATATTATAAAAAAAAGAATAAGCGAAATCGGTTCAGCTGTTCTCGAGATTTGCGATGAGCAACACATACAACACCACCTAAGTAGGTAGGTACTTCAAATGGGTTAACTACAAAAATAAATGGTTGATGAAATAAGTACAGCTACCAATATTTTTAAATATCGTGGGAACTCTTTGATTTTCTCTCTTTGAGCCTCGAGATTTTTACTATATCCGTACAAAAAGCTCACGCCAATCCGTTGTTTTGTTGCGGCTTGATTGTAGGACAAACCAACAAACAAACACACTTTTGCGTTTGTTTTTAAGAACTAAGAGTTTTGCATTAAAAAACTTCTCTTTTTATGAAGTCTATTAAAATTAAAATTAAAATTTACTAGACATCTTTTTGCGTATTGGATATCGGTATAAATATAAACAATTGCGCAATCAAATTACCGAGTAAGTACATGAATTCTTATAATATCTTTCCCAGGAGAACCATTTTCTTATACAGTTTTCTTTTTCTTTCCATTATTGTATGTAATAAATAACAAATAAAGTGGGTAAGTATTTTCCGCCCAAGATCTTTAAAAGCACATAATGCCTAAATAGCCTCTACGTTTTAATGCCATCTCAGTACGCTTAGTACGAGATTTTATGTCTCATCAACGTTGACAGTATTCGAGTGTCGAAACGCTGCCGCGTTTTAGTAAACTGGATCTTAACCGAATTGTTTTAAAGCTCAAGTTTGTCTACACATCTACAGCCAGCGCTCCAAGCGGAAACATTGGGAAATTAAAATCAGTGGCATTGAATTTTTGACTTCAAGTCAAGGCTATTTAGGTCCATTTTACTTTGACGTTATTGTGTTTCGAATCTCGAATACTAGCAACGTTAGTGAGACTTAAAGTCTTTACTAAGAGTACTGCTATCTAAAAATTGTAATAGTTTGTCTTTTTAGGGATCCGTAGTAAAACGAGGAACCCTTATTGGTTCGTCATTAATATCCACTTGAGTCACTTGTTTGTATAAATAAACTAGCTTATGCTCGCGACTACGTCCGTGTGGACTACGCAAATTTCAAACTCCTATTTCACCCCCTTAGGGGTTGAATTTTCGAAAACCCTTTCTTAGCGTATGCCTACGTCATAATAGCTGCATCTCAAATTTCAACCCGATCCGTCCAGTAGTTTAAGCTGTGCGTTGATAGATCAGTCAGTCAGTCAGTCACCTTTTCCTTGTAGGTATATATTTCAGGCTTACTCCCACACTGGTTAACCTTTTCCTTTTTATATATTTAGACTATTGGAGCCCCCATAGGTACTTTTACCAGGAAAACAAAGAGTTCCCACGGGATTCAAAAATTCCTTATATCTACGCGAACAAGGGCATAGGCATCGGCTAGTTGGTGATATGTCAAAACAGCAATTAAAATTAAAGGTTTTTTTAATTATTCAGATACAAGTTAGCCTTTGACTGCAATCTCAACTGGTAGTAAGTGACGATGCTGTCTAAGATGAAAGTGGGCTAACCTGGAAGGGGTATGGCAGTTTTATAATAAACCCATGCCCCTTCTACACGGCATCGTACCGGAACGCTAAATCGCTTGGCGGCACGGCTTTGCCGGTAGGGTGATAACTAGCCACGGCCGAAGCCTCCCACCAGACCAGACCAGAAATTTAGAAATTATAAAATTCCAAATCCCCGCCAGGAATCAAACCCAGGACCTCCCGCTAATAAGACCACAGCGCTTACCACTGCGCCAGGGAGGTCGTGCACCTAAATATCACCTATTAAGCTCTTTTAAACCTTTCATTATTCAAAACTTTAGATATCAATAAAAAGACTAGTTTTCCAAGACTGCAATGCCGACGAAGATGCTTACAATTTCTTCCAAGGGATTGATGATTTCTTACTATGTATTTTTATTTTACCACGGAACCCGGAACACGTGATAAATAACAAAGTACGTGACCGCTATTAGGTTCCTTTTAACGTCGAGCTCTGTTTTTGCTTATTTTTGTAGGAAAAAGTGCCGCATTTACATTTTTATCTGAATAATATACGGTTTATTACATTTTTTTTGTAAATAACTCTAAGATAGAAGAAAAAAAATTGCAAGTCAGTGGAATTTTCAAATAAATTGTACGTATCAAAAACTAAATTGAGATAATTTGTAAATTAAAACATTACTAAGTTTTTACATCTATCTCGGTACTCCGAGCATTATTAACATTAGCATGTCGGTAACGCGACTTTTACATTTTTACCCATCTCGAAATTTCCCAATGGGACTACAAAAATTTTCACTAATTCAAAAATCACGTGAATGTTCTACAAGTTTTTAAGTTTGTACGAGACATTTCATTTCATTTTACAGAAGAGCTGGCTCATTTTTCGCGCAAATGATCAGCCTGGCTGTCCAGCGCGGAAATGCAGCCAGTATTTTTGGCACCATTCCACGCGGGCATTTTTTTAGTAACTAAATAAGGCTAGCTGTTTTATTGTAGTTTAAAAAAAAGTTTGATCCGTACCCTTATATAAATGCGAAAGTGTGTTTGTTTGTTGGTTTGTTGGTTTGTTGGTTTGTCCTTCAATCACGTCGCAACGGTGCAACGGATTGACGTGATTTTTTGCATGAGTATAGATAAAGACCTGGAGAGTGACATAGGACATAGAAAATCAAAGAGTTCCCACGGGATTTTTAAAAATTCGAATTCCACGCGTACGAAGTCGCGGGCATCAGCTAGTAATAATATAATTTAAAATTTCGATTTTATAAAGCTAGTAAATACCTAAACTAATGTTTAAAATAGGTAATACATTTAAATCAAGAAGAGTTAATTTTTTTGATAAGGAGTATTTTTTTTAAAAGTGCAACTTGAAAAAAGTTCCGAATGTGGCAGGTGAAACAAAGTAAAACAAATTGCTGATACACGTATTATGTATTTTTAAAGTCGGGTGGACAGTCCCTTTGGCTCACGGACCTTAAACGTTAAAAACAGCTTCTGGTTGAAACAATTTTAAATCCAATATTGCCCAGTGCCCGACTCTATACTATTACACACTTCATATTGTTTTATGAAGCGCATAAAATCAATAAGGAGTAGAGTGGCGGTAATGGTCTGGCAAATGAAATTCTCACGGTGAATGGTGGCACGTAATTTGCTATCCAAGATGTTGCAAAAAAGGCCTATTTACTCAGTTTATAATAAAATTATTGAGCCTAACTTTTTTTTTTTTTTTAATAGATATAGCGAGCAAACGAGCAGGCGGGTCACCTGATGTTAAGTGATTACCGCCGCCCATGAACATTTGCAGCACCAGAGGAGCCGCCGCTGCGTTGCCGGCCTTTTAACTATATATACATAAATAACGGTACTAAATTACTGATATTTGAATGTTCAGCTACTGGATATTACCCGCACAGCCCTGGTGCTAACCCGGTGCGGGATAGCGTGAGTGACGTGCGGGAAAATCAGATACATTGTGGTATGTGGTTCAGACGTTGACTGACCTCCTATTCGGGTTTTTAATTTTTGCCCTTGCACCCCTCTAATTTTGTATTAATTTTGCAAGATTTTTTCTGTGACTAGTTAAACCCTCTCGGTTTAGTCTAGTCGGTAAACTAGTCACAGAAAAATTCTCTGCTTAGTGGAAAAAAACAAAGTTTGCAAGTCGAAACAACAATGGGAAAGTTCCATAAAAATTTAAGACACATTCCACAACATTTGCTACGTAAAAAGTAAAAATAAATCAAGGCCCATTACTTTGGATCGCGTTGACCTTTCCGAACGACGGTCCATTAGGGTCTCGGCGATCTCTATTACCGCACCTATATGGGCAATGAATTGCTGTGCTCGTAAGTTTTTACGTGTTAAAATGTTCGTACCATATCGGCATAGTTCACGACAGCTAGCTACCTAGGTAACTTGTAACAAAACGTGGAAGCTTTACCTGCACTGGCAGGCGTCAAATGTTGCCTACATTTGACGCTAGGTAAACTATAGGGTATATAAGGTAGGTCCAATATTTGACAGATGTCAATTCAGGATCAAAACCGAAAGTTTCCTGATTCTAGTTCCCTCTGATATCGGTTTTGTCAAATTAGTGCGCTCAAATTGGTGGAATTGATTTTAAGTATTTTGGATCTAAATACTTTCATGTTATCATCTAGTTTATAATGATGCTCGTGACTTCATAGGTATGGATAAAAAGTAAAAATAAATCAAAGCCCATTACTTTGAATTATTATTATTATCTTTATACTTTTTACTCTCACGCCCGTGTACAATTACAAAAAATCGAAAGTATTTTCGAAAATTGTGAAATACATATTTTTTTTTATTTTTAACATACCAATTTTCATCGATGTAACTATAAATATGACGAACTTTCATATAAATTTCCATCCCCCATTTAACCCACTTGAAGATGGAATTTGGAAAAATCCTTTTTTAATGGAATCTACTCTTTACAAAGAACACACTCTCCAGATTTCATGTCTCTAGGATCAGTCTCAAAAAATTTCTTAGTGGATAGGTACCTATACTCTTTACAAAGAACACACATTCAAAATTTCATCTCTCTAGGACAAGCGGTTTTTTTTTAAATTTATTGTCCACAGGACATTCAGTTAAGTACATTAAAATACACAGACTGCCATCTAGAAACTGTACAAGCTTATGTGAGGATTGTGAAATTTTAGTTTGGGCTGTGCTGGAATATATAAGTCAGTCAGTCAATCAGGACTTTGAATTTTATAATTATAAAGATTTGAAAAGATTACTTCAGAGTTCAGAGACCTGGGTTGTTTCAACAAAACAAGTTGACGAGATTACATAACTAAAAATATCTCCCCCGACGCTTTATCTTGCTCCTGAAGTTTTCCTTTATCGTGAAACATGTTGGAACATGTCGGAATATGTAGAAAATACAGAAACAAGATAATGTTATAAAATTACCTCGCTTAGACACTCAGGTGGTAAAAAATTAGACAGCTTTGCCGGGTAAACATGACAGTTTTGTAATTTTGTCATGAATGTATGACACGCGATTTTGTCATAGAAAGGATGTGACATTTGTGTAGCAAGTTGGGAAATAAAATTAACTTTAATTTATGTTTTTTAATTTTTGAACTGAATTATTACATTATTATAAACTAAGTTGATAACCGTGACTTCATCTGCGTGGATTTAAGTTTTTATAAATCCCGTGGGAGTTTTTTGATTTTCCGGGATACAAAGTTACCTGGAGAGTATTGTAGCTGAAGGGTTGGTGTAATGAAGAACCAGCTACATATAGTGATGTTTATTTTACACTTTACAATTGATATGTTATGTACAATACAGACGGGCTCGCGAGCTTTATATAATACAATGCTAGAAGATGTTGACGTGACGAGCGGATGATAGGGAATGTGGAATCTCGTAACGTGCGTGACCAGGAGGATTCTCTACTGCGTTCCAAATTTGAATATTGTTGTGTGGCAGCTGCGAAGTTTTCTTAATAGCTGCCAGCCAAGTAACGGTAGAGGTTGCACCTCTACATCACCCCCCTACGGAGTGAGAAACAGAAAAAAAAAATATATTAAGTAAGGCAAGTATTACATACATTAGAATGAAGGAAAAGAACCCTAAAACTAGAACATGTAGTGATAAAAATGATAAGGCAAATAGGATTGAAAGTTGCCTCAATGTTGAGTCTTCTGTAGCAGTATCTGGTAATGGTGTAATACCTCAGGTCATTGTGTACACAATGACTGGGAGGCAGTACTTAAGACCAGAGAAATAAGCAGTGGACCTGTATGCCTAAGTGACACGGAAAAAAATAATTACAATAAATGAAGGGTTCGGAGTGCAAAAAGGTTGATGACGGAGGAGACGCATGATGAGCAAATCTTCTTCACGTCGAACCTTGGCAAACTCGCGTCCACACAGACCTGAAGAGAGGTTCTGAGCGCGATAAACTCAGTGAACCTGGAAAAGTGAAAAGGTCGAAGGACTTACGAACGAGTGACATCGTGTCTTAGGCTGCCCAGTGTACTACAGGAACATGTGTGCGGAGGCTATACAGCACTCCACAAAAGCTGCTTCACTTTGAAATAAAAGATGATCCGCAATGCACGGAGGAAGCTTTGCTGAAAACCTTACGAATTGTGGCATGGTCCGTAGGAGTTTGTTGTGAATGGAACCATGGAACGGAGAGATTAGTCCTCTTCATACGTGTAATACTGTTTCTTTATAAATTGCTGAAATTTAAATTGTTATGACAGGAAAATTTTACAAAATACAATGGCAATTATGACATGACAATATAACTAAATAAAATTGTTCTAAAAAAGTAAAATGTCTATAAAAAATTCCCTTTTTAAAATGAGATGATGAGACGTCACTTATTGACTATATTGTTCATGGAATGTTAATGTTCTTTTTCACTGAATTTGAAAATTAAAAACATACGTCACTCAAAAATAATTTTCACAAAACAAAATGCAATGTCACAAATATTATTGTTAGAAATTGTTTTTCAGCACAGAAGAAATAATGTCCTTATTAAACCTGGATCCCTCCTCAGGGCGCCTCGGATATGTACTCACAAGGCATGCACGTATGAACCTCGCGTCGGGTTCAGGAGGTTGAGTTGTGGTCAGCGATGTAGGACGGGGTAGGTTGCGTAGCGTGCCGCGTCGAGTTAACTGGATTGCGTCCACGAGGGACACCATCTGTGGCGTCCATGTCGAGTCGCAGTCGTAACTCGTAGCTTTCGCGTTCAGAGGGCGCAGCTAATGTGGCCGCACGTCGTTGCTTGTTGCGTTGAGTTGCTTGCACGCCGGAGATGTACGGGAGCAGTGTGCTGGCTCGACCGTAGACGTAGGTACCCAATGTGGCTGATGTGTTTCTCAAAGATGGGTCACCAATTATGTAGCTGAAGGGTTGGTGTAATGAAGAACCAGCTACATATAGTGATGTTTATTTTACACTTTACAATTGATATGTTATGTACAATACAGACGGGCTCGCGAGCTTTATATAATACAATGCTAGAAGATGTTGACGTGACGAGCGGATGATAGGGAATGTGGAATCTCGTAACGTGCGTGACCAGGAGGATTCTCTACTGCGTTCCAAATTTGAATATTGTTGTGTGGCAGCTGCGAAGTTTTCTTAATAGCTGCCAGCCAAGTAACGGTAGAGGTTGCACCTCTACAGTATCACTCTCTAGGTCTTTAACTATACTCATCCAAAAAAATCACGTCGGTCCGTTACGCCGTTGCCACGTGGTTGAATTACACTGTAATTAACTAATTAGACGAAATAATCACCTCTACACTCATTTATTATGATTAAGGCTTACCCTTAATTTATAAAAAGAACCAAATAATCGCCAAAGACTTACCTTAGAAAAAGTCCCTAGCGATAGTTAGAGCCAAAAAAAGGTCGAGAAAAAGGCTTGCCTAACTATCTAGGCTAAGTACAAAGACTCTTATTAAGCGCGTCCTATTAGCAATCAAGGGTTAAAAATGGAATGAAATGGAATGGAATGGAAAAGCTGTAGTTTATTAATTTTTCAGCATCGTCTTATTTTATTTTACATACAAATCCCAAAGTACCGTTATTATAAATGCGAAAGTGTATTTTTTGTTGGTTTGTTGGTTTGTCCTTCAATCACGTTGCAACGGTGCAATGTCTTAAAGACCGATATTTCCAAACGTTGAAACTTTGCATTAAAAAGCATAATATTGTCTGGAAAGCATAAAAAAGATAAGCATATTGTGTTGCAGTCACGCATAGGTAGTTGTGGTCAAAATAACATAGGTAAATTTTGACCACGACTAAATTTTGAATGATTTTTTGAAGTTCTGGGAAATAGAGGTTCCCAGAACTTTAAAAACTCTCACTAAAAGAACGAAATAAAGTTTACTCAATGTATGTCAAGAATAAAGCATTAGATACAGTGGAAAAATGAAAGTTTTACGATCAGTTTGATCCTCGCAAATCACCTCGATCGGCTTGTAACCTTTGTCTCCGTTAAAAACCCTCCATTAAAGTTCAAAGCGTGAACTCTAGAGGTAAGCTTGTTGGGAATGCCTCAAAGGGAAACTAAGCTTTGAGACGAAACCGGACTATGATTGCAAGTTGCAATTTGTGTTCGACGCTTCACGCTATTGATGGTATTATTGCGCTTTCCCTTTTGGCACTAGACATAATATAAGTCTTCTAATTTCCACAAGGTGAAATAATAAATCTGTAAAAATCGCTTGAAAAATAAGTTTTTTTTTTTTAGGAAAAATCTCCCTAATCACCTCGGTCATCTTGAAACTTTTATCTGCGTTAAAAACGCTTAAGCAGGGTACTCACTAGCCGTGTAGCATGTAACGTATCTGAAACTGTATCAACCTGCAAGTGGGTACGGCTCGTCTACGGTCACCGCGTATCCAGGCTACGAGCTACGTGTTGTCGTCCACGCGCACACTGGAAGCCGCCTTTGTGTTCGCAGTGATACCGCCCCGCCACTCGGCGGGTCACTGCGAACTTACGGCGCTCTACGCGCGAGCGGCGGCTCGCAGCGGGCTCGCACCTACGTACTCACTTGATACAGTATCAGATACGTTACATGCTACACGGCTAGGTGGGTACCCTGCTTTAGATGAATTATAAGCTCGTTGGAAATGTGTCTCAAAGTGCAACTAAGCTTTGAGGTGATACTGGACGGACAGATTGTAAGTTGCACTTATGCAACGGTGTTCGATACGGTACATAACATACTAGTGACCCGCCCCGGCTTCGCGCGGGTAGCTTATATTACAAATTTTCGTAGGTACCTTCTTTTTTGAATATAAAATATAGCCTATATCACTCTGGGATAATGTAGCTTTCTACTGGTGAAAGAATTTTCAAAATCGGTTCAGTAGTTCTAGAGATTACTTCTTTTAACTCTAGAACTTTTTTTAAAAAAAATTTTTAGATTTTTTTAGAACTTTTCAGCACTATAATTCTATTTTATCTAAACTAGCAAAATTATCATCATCAGCAGCCAATATATTTTATTCCCTGTTGGACTTAGGCTTTTTTAAGTAGCACCACCCTTGCTTATCCTTGATCCAGCCTCATTCTCGATGACATCACTGCAATCTAGCCAGAAGGGGCCTAAAAATACGTTTGCTGAGATGCGATCTCTACTCAAGAACTCTACGGCTGAGACCCACTTTGACTTTGCTCAGACTTAAGATTGAGTTAAAACGAGACGGATTTATGTGAGTGATATACATCTGTCTCGTGTTAACTCTGTCTTAAGTCTAAGCTAAGTCAGAGTGCGCTCTATAGATCTCACCCTACGACTCTGAGTCTAGCGGCCCTCCGAAGTTGTGATATTATGTGTGACGAAAAGACTACACAGTTTGCTATGCTGCCCAACCCCACAACATAACCACATTTATAACATAAGTAAGGCTATCTGTAATTATTATAATTAAATAAATAGCACGTAATTTCAAATTCGTCGTTGTTTATAATTGCACTCTTAATACAAAAATATTATACTTGTAAATAAAAATGATACTTCTGAATTTAGATAAATAAGCTTACATTCGTCATAAAACCATTTCGGATAGATAAAGAAAATAATAAAACGGGCTACAATATTTTATCCTTATCATTAGACATGTCCAATGAAATGAAAAAAAAAACTGAAACAAACTTACTGCTTTCGGCGTCCCAAATACGTGGCCCAGATTTTTTGTATACAAAGTAGCTTAAAAGTACTGGCGAATTCCAGTGGGCGGCCAACCCATTTCGTTTTTATACCGACCCTTTTAGCATCCGAAACGTGTTTGATTTACAAAAAAACCCATAATGTAACCAAAACTTGGCGACGAGTGACGCAGCGGAATACTGTTTTTGTTGTGCAGTGGAACCTTTTCCACGGTGTTACTTTACGATATTGTTTGTTTTGAAAGTTTAGTCACTCCAAAACAGAATGAAACGTTTTTCTTGCCTTTTGTTTTGTTCTTGGAAAATGGGTGGTTATTACTGTAGAGTCTCGTGGGTTTTTAGGGTCCCGTACCTCAAAAGGAAAAAAGGGACCCCTAGGTATATGATCACTTAGTTGTCTGTACCCGTAGTACAAGATTTTACATCTCACCAAACGAAACCAAATTCGAGAGTCGAAATACTTCCGCGTTACAGTAAAATGGACCTAAACAGCCTTGAATTGAAGTCAAATATTCAATGCCACTGATTTTAATTTCGCAATGTTTCCGCTTGGAGCGCTGGCTGTAGAAGTGTAGACAAACTTGAGCTTTAAAACAAGGCAGTTAAGATCCAGTTTACTGTAACGCGGAAGTATTTCGACTCTCGAATTTGGTTTCGTTTGGTGAGACGTAAAATCTTGTACTACGGGTACTGTCTGTCTCTCTGTCGTGTCTGTCCAAAAAAGCTAGCGCTTGGCTGCAATCAGACCCGGGTTGCGAAAATGTCGGTTACCCTGGTTCTCCTATCCTACGGATCTCCTGATTTCTGACTTGATCACGTAAAAAAACTCCAAGCATAGCTCTCTCCATCGCCCGCTGATTGACCCTGAGCTTAATACCACGATTGATATGGTAATATTTTAACTGTCTTGTTGGTTTGTAATTTGTAAAGCATTAAACAAACTAAACTATTTCTAGACGACACAGTCAATAAATTAGAAAGTCAAGGTTGTCTAGAGTCGTTAATAAAATGTCATCGTATTCGTAGGTACCTACTTGTTCCCATATGTACCTACAATGGTCTTGATGTCTACTAGTGATAAGAAAATCTATATTTTCGATATCTTAATCATGTACGTTATTTATTACTATTAGCAGATCAATAAACTTACTTACCTTTATATATAAACTAGCTGATGCCCGCGACTTCGTCCGCGTGGATTTACGTTTTTCAAAATCCCACGGGAACACTTTTATTCTCCGGAATAAAAAGTAGCCTATGTATGAATCCAGGGTATAATCTATCTCCATTCCAAATTTTAGCCAAATCCGTCCAGTAGTTTTTGCGTGCAGGAGTAACAAACATACACACACACACACATACACATACAAACTTTCGCCTTTATAATATTAGTCAGGATCTAGCTTTGCCTGCGACTTCGTCTATTAAGTTCATCTATGCCAAAAGATTTGAAAACCCACCGTATAATTATACCAAGAAAACTCCTACCATTAAATGTTAACGGGCACATACCACGATTAATTTTTGTTTTCCAACCATTATGTTAGTAATGGAAAGAAGTCACGACCTTCAGCAATGAGGAAGATGATGCAGATAGAGAGCTAATACAGTTTGTACGTTTAAAATAATATGCAAGACTGCTCGTTACCCCAATTGGGGTTTATTGGCTATGCGCATTAGCCGCTTGGACGACTATAATTACATTCCGTTGGCTATCTCGCTGATACTCGTAGCCAGCGGCGGGTTAGCCACGTAGCAAGAGTAGCAAAATGCTACGGGCCCCGCACATTTGGGAGCCCCGCGCACCAACGCTTTCTGACCGTAAAGTAGATATCTATTTAGATCGAAGCATGAAAATATTTTTTCAAATCAATGTACTTAGGTCTTTCTTAACAGGAAAACGTGTTAAAAGTGATTTGAGGAACACGATGAGCCAAAAGTTCTTAATCACCTCACTTTAATGAATACTGATTATACGATTTACTGAGAAGCCGATATGAAGCCAGTATTATTTATTTGCCCAAATTCAATCCAGAAGAGTTTGTTGGTAACAGTTTTGTTTTATTTACTTAATGCCATAAATTTGATCACCCAAAACAATCCAAGGGCCCCTTGATAAAATTTGATACTGGCCCCGCGCTGGCTTAATCCGGCACTGCTCGTAGCTATGTTTGACTTGTCTTGATTGGAGATTTGCTTTCATTATTACTGATTAATTTTAACGCACAAAACTAATAACAATACAATATATAAATTATATATTAGGCCTCAATAGCTGGACGGTTAAAGGAGTGGACTGAAAACCAAAAGGTCAGCGGTTTAAACCCCGCCCGTTGCACTACTGTCGTACCTACTCCTAGCACAACCTTGACGCTTAGTTGGAGGGGAAAGAGGGAATATTAGTCATTTAACATGGCTAATATTCTTTAAAAAAATCTTAATCTAAAAAAAAAAAAAAAAAAACTCCATAGAGATTGACCAACTATGCGGGAGATGTTATGTGGAGTCTCCGTGAATGGAATAATCCTACTAACGAAATTGCTATAAAAAATAAATTAAAGAACTTTTACTTAAATGTCCAGATAGAGGCAGCCAAATTTATTTACAATAAATAATTATATTAAGGCTATGCAAATTATTCTATGTATATATATATATATATATTTTTAAAGATAATTATAGATACCTACACTAGATGATATTGCTGTATATTACTGTTGTATTTAAATGATTAAGCGCTTTATTCTTTAGGCCAAGCTGGGAAGGGACATTTATATTTATATTTATACGTTATTTTTTTTATTTTTTATTTAACTGTTATTTTTAGATTTCGCTCTTTTTTCTATGTCACTGTTTTTATTGTAGTTTATGCAATTTTTTTTTTATTGCTTGATAACGCAACGGGCGTGGTGCGTCTTTATTTATTAATCAATGTAAATTATGGCGCAAACTGAAAACCAGCGCTGAGCAGTGTGAGCGGTGCTCGGCTATGCTGAGTTTGCGACCTTATTGTATATTGTTAGTTTTTAGTTTAGATATAATATTAGATAAAAACATTGTACATACTTACCTACTACTAGCAATAATGAAACAATAAACGATATTTATTATTATTATTATTATTATTATTATTAGTACACAAGTGGACTCAATCACTCACTCACTCCCTCTCACAGTCATATAGGATGGAAATCTGACAAGACCGGAGAAAGATCAGTTGCATGGCTGACGGCTTTACGTGCTCTCCGACTTCCGAGGCACGAAATAGTCCGAACTCGACTTATCAACGCACAGCCCCAATTCTTGGACCTAGAAAGGAGAATTTTTGTGGAGGTTTCCTTTTTTTATATACCTAGACAAGGAATGAACGGGAACATTTTCTTCTTTCATCATGTCAGTTCACACAAAATCACAAAAGCGACTGAAGCGAGCAAACGTGCTCGATACTGTACAGACTTGTGGACAGTGGCGCTCGAGTCTAACAAAGTCACAGAAAACACAACAAACAAACCTGCTTATAGTCTGTCGACTGATTGCAGCTACAACAACAGAAAAAAAATCTTGTCAGTCAATTTCTAAATTTCTTTCAGCGCAATTTTTGCTGCAGTGTTCACCGAGAGTAGGTATCAGTTATTTCGAATTCCAATTCACTGACAGCCGATTTTCTGCTCTCCCAGAAACAGAATTAATGCTTGAAACCTTTTTCCGGTCAGATGCCTTTGTTATCGAGACGGCGACCGCCACCCATTTATCAAGTCCTATTGTTTTCGGATTCGGAACGAGACTGAGTGCACAATCTATCTTGATTATAGAGCAGCCTGAAAAACTGTGACTTTAACATATTATTTTATTGAAAACTAGATAATGCCCGCGACTTCGTCCGCGTGGATTTAGGTTTTTTTTAAATCCTGTGGGAACTCTTTAATTTTCCGGGACAAAAAGTAGCCTATGTCCTTCCACGGGATGTAAGCTAACTTTATACCAAATATCATTAAAATCGGTTAAACGCTTGGGCTGTGAAAAGCTAGCAGACAGACAGACAGACACACTTTCGCATTTATAATATTAGTATGGAAGTATGGATGTAAGCTAACTTTATACCAAATATCATCAAAATCGGTTAAACGGTTGGGCCGTGAAAAGCTAGCAGACAGACAGACAGACACACACTTTCGCTTTTATAATATTAGTATGGATGTTACAGTGGAACTTATTGCTTGCCTGAACTAATTATCGGTGTTTTATAGGATATATTTCGGAGAGTGTGCTCAGAAACTTTTCGATCTTGTCCCCCCTTCACCATTTTACCACCGAACCGCAAGAAGTCGGGCGAGTTTCCATCCTTATGTCGTCGACATCCCATGTACACGCACGAAACGTTTTGCGTCATCATTCCTCATCACTCTTCCTGTGATGTGTTTCCTACCAATTTACAACCCGGGTATCTTTAAAACAAGAGTGAATAGGCACCTTCTAGATAAACGCGTCCCATCTTAGGCCGCATCATCACTTTCCATCAGGTGTGATTGTGGTCAAGCGTTTGCCTATAATAAATAATAAATAAATAAAACTGTATCACTAGCTATCTGTACTGTATCACTATCAATTTTATAACCATGTTATGTCACCTGCATTCTTATGAATAAATTTATTATTTATTATTTATTATTTATTTACTAAGCACGGCAGTGCCCCCGCCAAGATGAGCCAAACTAAAAGCAGGGGCGTGCAGGTCATAGAGGCATAAATGCACTGCTTACCCCAGTTGTAATAGCTTAATGCATATTTTTCATTTTGAACTGCCAATGAACAGGTTCCTAGCTAACTAGTGCCTACCCTGGCTTCAAACCTGTGCACGCCACTGACTAAAAGATGGGGCACTACGTACCTTTTCTTGAAGCGTTTCGTCGTATTTTCCAACAGTCATAGATTCGGTCTGGATGACGCTAGAAAGTTGACATTTTCAGGATCACTTTCTCTCTTCAAATCTCTCTGCATCACTGTCTACTATAATGGAATTTATTCAGTACGTAAGTAATATAATAAACTTTCTTCAGATTAGGCATGCTGCGTGCTGTAGGTAATTGGCACCTAGTCATCCTTTGATATCGCTATCCATATTATAAATGCGAAAGTCTATTTGTTGGTTTGTCCTTCAATCACGTCGCCACGGATTGATGTGATTTTTGCATGGGTATAATGTAAGACCTGGAGAGTGACATAGGCTACTTTTATCCCGGAAAATTTAAAACCTAAATCCACACGTACGAAGTTGCGGGCATCAGCTAGTGAATTTAATAATTCTTTAACTATGCTACGCCATTAGTCATGATCGAAGTCATACGTATTATATTGGACAAATACGAGAATGTTTATGTTATTGTCTTGTCGTGTGACATGTAGAATAACAATAATTAAGGTACGCGGCATAAAATAATGTATGTCTCTGTCGTTAAAACCGACAAAACGTCATATAGAAGTGACACAACGCTCTACAAATCCGATATGTCTTTCTAAAGGCCGATGTACATCTGGCCCACCAGTTTGGCGAGATAGATATGTAGGAAACTCTGTAAAATTAATATGAATAAATAAATAAATTAAAAAAAAAAACATTATTTTCTGCCGCGTACTGTACCACCTACTATAGTACGCGGCAGGTCGAGATGGCAATCGGGGTGGGGACGCCCCGCACACCCACACAGCCCCCGCGCTACCCCGATGCGGGCGAGCGCGGGTGATATGCGAGTGTGCGGGGCGTCCCTCTGCCTCATACCCCGATTGCTATCTCGACCTGTCGCGTACGTCGACTACTATACTGGCTTACCGTTTATGAGTTTCTCCCACGGAAACTCAAGGAAACAATTAACAAAATATACTTGGAAAATAAAACAATAACATTTCATATAAATCGTTAATCGAGAAGCAGCGATAGCTTAGTGGTTAAGACATCGCCCTCCTATTCGGAATGTCCGAGGTTTGAAGCCGGGCACGGATTAAAATTTTTCAGTTCTAGTTACGAGCGTTTTTACCAATGGAATATCATGGTGAAAAAAAAAACCGTAAGGAAGCCTACTTGACTGAGAGTTTTCATGTATTATGTAAGAAGTCTACTGCTTCTAAGCTGGCAGTGGGTTGATATGATGATTTCGATAATGATTTCACGGACAATAGTTGCTAGAGTTTTGCTGCTAACCTTAAACTCCGTAAACTACAGAACATCAAGCCGACTAGTTTCGAACCCATCCGGGGTCTCAACCGTGACGCGTGCGCGAACTGACTCCCTTGAAAAAGGATGGGATGGGTTCGAAACTAGTCGGGCTAACGTCGACTAAATCCGTGAGTATAGCCGGTGACAGATATTGTATATAATGGAAATCACTCACGATAGTTTAAACGCTAATACATACATCAAACAAGATAAAAATAAATAGAAATCAAAATGAAATCCAATGTTTGCTATGTAACTTCGCACATATACACACGACTGGAATAGAACAAAACATTCAATACGTGCTTTGAATGCACTCATGCATTTATTTAGGAATCTGAATCCAGGAAAACAATAGAAAGATGTGTTTGTGATAAGTGAAAGGAGAACGTTCAACATTTTGAATGCAACAAAACAAAAATACAGCTATTTCAGTTCAGTGTAGTCGAAAATAATGTAAACTAGCTGCCCTGACGAACTTCGTTCCGCCTAACAGTCAATTCAAATTTTTTAAAATTTTCTCTACGTAAGAAGCATCCTCGTACTTCAAGGAATATTGTAATAAACAAATTAGCGAAATCGGTTCAGCGGTTCTCGAGATTTGCGATGAGCAACACATTTAGTGATTCATTTTTATATTATAGATAAAGGATATTGGTACTGATTCTAAGCACACCTACATTTTAGAGTATTCGATTTCCTCTTCTCAATGTGACTGCGAATATTCATGGGCGGCAGCATCACTTAACACCAGGTGACCCGCTTGCTCGTTGGTTTTTAAATGGCTAGCATTTTTATTTAAAAACATAATAATTATATCGGTTGATAATAATGAATTTTGAGTCTCCACACGAGTGCCAACAATAACAAATTACTGTACGAAATTTTAACTCAATTCGATGGATGCGTGAATGCATAGGTAACTAACCGACAAACATTAATATTGATGTAGTAAAATTTACTGTTATATATTTCGTTACATGGACATTACAATATTTTTCTTCAAATCATAGAGTTAACCTCGTTTCATAACTGGGCACATAAAATTGACTTTTCTTAAAGATATTTACGAAGATCGTAAAGGTTCAAAGGTTTATACGCGACCCCGAAATATTGGCTATGATCCCAATATCCGATAGAGTTTCCAGAAAACTTGTATTGTTTTGGTTTTATGGCAGTTTTTATTGTTTTATTTTGTTATAATAGCTTTGTACCTACTGGATAATTATAATGTTTGGTGATCTTTTGGCACAAATTGGTGGTGTAAAAGTAAACGACTTGGTCATTTTCTTTTACTATTCAGTATTCTCACATTCTTTTCCCAACGGCATTGCTGGTACGGTTAAGTAAATATGTACTTGAAACTTCAAATAATTTTATACTAGACTAGCTTAAGCCTACGACTTCATCCACGTGGACTACACAAATTGCAAACCCCTATTTTACTCCCTTAGGGGTTCAATTTTTAAAAATCCTCTCTTAGCGGATGCTTAGGTCATAATGCATGCTGAATTTCAGCCCGATCCGTCCAGTATTTTAAGCTGTGCGTTGATAGATCAGTCAGTCAGTCAGTCAGTCAGTCAGTCACCTTTTCCTTGTATATATTTAGATTTTCTATATTTCAGGCTTGCTCCCACATTGGTTAACCTAATAAGATAAAATCAGATTAACAAGATCAAAACACGTGCGCAAAATAGCTTTTATTAGCGGCAACCTTTTGTTTGTAACACAAAACCGATGTCAGACGTTTGATAAATTGATCCGTTTCATAATCCTGCGAGGAGGCGGGCCTAAGGCTGTTTACATCATATTTTACCCCGCAAATTGATGATAGGCTATTCCATCTTCACCTCGTAAACGTACGAGTATATTGTATTATTGTGTTCTTTTTAAACCCATTTTCATGGACACTTATTTCGGCACAAGTGCTAGAAGTATTATATTATTATGTTCTCTACTATTCCCTCTCTCTGCATCATATTCCTCATTGCTCATGATCTTGAGCCCTTTTCAGTAATCATATAATTAATGGTAAGTTTTCTTGGGATAATAATGCTGTTAGCTCCCAGATCCTAACGCATGCGACTCGACCACACTCGACTAAAGGTCATAGCTCATTAAGCGCCACCCGGCACCCGACCTGCACCGTATCGACTGACGAGGTTAGTAGGTATCAGTACCCTTATTATAAATGCGAAAGTGTGTTTGTTTGTTGGTTTGTCATTCAATCACGACACAACGGAGCAACGGATTGACGTGATTTTTGCATGGTTACAGTTTAAGGCCTGGAGAGTGACATAGGCTACTTTTTATCCCGGAAAATCAAAGAGTTCCCTCGAGATTTTTAAAAACCTAAATCCACGCGTATGAAGTTGCGGGCATCAGGTAGTTCCTTATATGGACACTAGCTGATGCCCGCGACTTCATACGCGTGAATTTAGGTTTCAAAAATCCTGTGGGAACTCTTTGGTTTCCCAGGATAAAAAGTAGCCTATGTCACTCTCCAGGTCTTTAAATATATCCACGCAAAAAATGACGACGATTCGTTGTACCGTTACGACGTGATTGAAGGACAAATCAACAAACCGACAAACCAATAGACCAAAAAACAAACACACTTTTACATTTATAATATAGGTACTGATTAAGGTTTTTAAAAATCCTGTAGGAACTCTTTGATTTTAAGAAATAAAAAGTAGCCTATGTCTCCTATACCCATGCACAAAATCACGTCGGTCCGTAGCTCCGTTGCGACGTGACTAAAGGACAATGCAACAAACAAACACACTTTCGCATTTATACTATGAGTGATTAGTATTTTATCAACCTGCGATAAGAGTTGGAGCACAAATTGATCGTTTGTATCACTTCTATGCACCCAATTATTTACCTGGAATAGATTAACATCGACAACAATGGTTAACAAGATCACAACACGACGATAGTATAGCTTTGTTAACTCTAACCTTTTGTTCGCAACACAATGCCGGTGTGTCAGGGGGTGATAAATCGACCCATTTCATAATCCTGCAAGCCACGGCGACCTTATGCTGCTACAGCAAAATTTACTTAGCAATATGAAGGTCACACTGATATTACTTATTAATTACTAGCTGATGCCCGCGTCTTCATCCGTGTGGAATTTATGGATTTGGGTTTTTATAAATCCCGTGGGAACTCTTTGATTTTCCGGGCTTAAAAGTAGCCTATGTCATTCTCTCAGGTATAAACATTCTCGTATTTGTCCAATATAATACGTATGACTTCGATCATGACTAATGGTGTAGCATAGTTAAAATGTCTTACCCTCTAACAAATAAACCTGGAATAGCGGTGGAATAGTTATACTCTGTTTTGTCTTTTTCCTTCAAATGTCAAATTACTGATGACAGAGAAAGACAAAACAGAGTATAACTATTCCACCGCTATTCCAGGTTTATTTGTTAGAGGGTTAGTATTTAATGTAGGGCTTACTTTAGGTACATAATCTACTCAAAGTATAGTTTATTAAAATGATCGAATTATTAAATTAACTAGCTGATGCCCGCGACTTCGTACGCGTGGATTTAGGTTTTTAATATCCCGTAGGAACTTTTTGATTTTCCGGGATATAAAGTAGCCTGTGTCACTCTCCAGGTCTTACACTATACCCAAGCAAAAAAATCACGTCATCCGTTGCACCTTTGCGACGTAATTGAAGGGCAAACCAATAAACCAACAAACAAACACACTTTCGCATTTATAATATGAGTAGTGACACATCTCTCTCATTCTTCTTTCTTCTCTTTAGGTCTTTAAGACCGGCCTCCCGCACAGCGGCTGCGCTAGCCCGCACCGGATTAGCACACGGGGGCTGTGCGGGTGTGCGAGGTGTTGCCACCCCAATTGCCATCTCGATATGTCGCGTACTATAGTTCTTCTTACCTCCCGTTCTTATTAAAAACTGAGTTTTAAAGGTTTTATTAACCTGAGTACAAAATCCGGGCAGTGATAATTCCACGACATATTTTCCTCGCTATTTACATACAATTAAGCGCTTTTGTGTGGTGCTGTGTGTTTATAATGAATGTGCATATTTTCATGCTAAGTATGTGTGATTTAGTGCGTGCCTGCGGCTTTGTTCGTGTGGTTATGCCTAACACGAATAATAATAAGCATAACGAAATCTATGTGAGCATTAAACTGTTAAAACTGGATCTGGATGAAATTTGGCATGCAGGTAGCTATTATTACGACCTAGATCTCCGCTGATTTGTGAAAATTCTAAGCCTAAGGGGGTAAAATTGGGATTTGAAATTTGTGTAGTCCAAACGGATGAAGTCGCGAGCATAAGCTAGTATGTATAAAATATTGTTTTTGCATTCACCTTTTAAGTTTACCAACCCGCAGCCAGCATCAATAATTATTGTCATCGAGAATCGAGATGGGAATGGGTAGATCAATAAATTCTATTTCCGGTTCAGTTCGTCAGACGAAATTTAATAAAAGTCTGCCATTAAAACTTACAAGGGCATAATTAATTAACGTTCCTTTAGTGATAATAGTGTTACTTCCCATACAACGATTTGCCCGTAATGACCGTATTCCCATGATAATAAGTATACTATCAATAAAAAAAAATCGCCAAAAAATCAAGAATAATTTAATATTTTACTGGAGCTTTATATTATTTCAGTCATAAAGTTCTTTCAGACCCGCCATCCATACAACAGCTGCACAAAATAGTAAGTCGTTGAGCACAAAATTGTATGAAAACGCATAATGCACTTGCCACAATTTCGCACTTGAACGGCTGCAGGGAACGTGTGATCAATAACACTGCCTTTGAGCACTGCCTTTTGGCACAATTCACGACAGTTAGGGAACTTCTAAGAATAAAGAAAACGTCGGGGCTTCGACTTCACTGGCAGGTGTTTGATGCAGGCTGCTTTAAAGTAGCCCTATTTTTCTTTGATTTTACGTCACCATAGCCTAATATTATATTTGATATATCGTCGATTCAGGATCAAACCGAGAGTTCCTCACTCTAGCTCACTCTGCTTTTGGTCCAGACTGCAGTATTTATCCTAAATAAGACCCACAGGACATAGCTTCAGCGAGCTGCGTGTTTTTCATTACAGGTTAGCCCTTGACTGCGATCGCATCTGACTTCTTTTTTATAAATATAATAATCATTCAATTATTATCTATAGATGCTTTAAGAAGCCTTTATAGTTAAAGCCGCAACTGACGTCAGAATTATTTTGAACGAAGACAACCCTTCGAATCTTTTCATTATCAAACTCTACAAAAGCGCCCCTTTTTGTTAAGGGCCATCAAGACGTCACCATGTCCATTAGGCTTAGTTCCGGAAACCCTTTGAAAGTTAGTGTCAATTGTCAGTGACATGAAGCTTAAATTCGACCCTATGAACCGATCGAACTTGACAAAGGTTACACGAAATTTAAACTATGTTTGAACGCGAATGTTTCTTTAAGTAGATATGACGCTTTTAGCGAAAAGGTCTGTTTAGCTTTTTTAGGTAGCATTCAATAGAATTCTACCTAATTAATCTTAATACAATAGTATTGAAACTGAAATCATACAACAGTCAACTATTAAAAGCTATTGCTTCACTATGTGTATAAATTTATCCAAAACAACCCAGCTAAATGCGAATCCATGCAGACAAGTGTGATTTCACTCTTAAGGTGGAGCTCATTATAAACTTTGTATATACATATAACATAATATAAATTAGTGATTCATTAAAAGCCAGACCTTATGGGTACGAGTACATTCGTGTTCTAATCAAGGTATATCTAAGGAAGCTTTACTTTACAAAACGAATACAGAATGGGAGTTCTTTAGAGTGGAGTAACAAGGTCGAGTGGGATGGCACAAAGCTTTCGCTTACACATTCCATTGAAAAAGTCTTGTAAGCTGAAAATTGGAAATAAAATGCGGATAAAAGTATAAAAAATTATTTCCTACTAGCATTTTCCTGGCATGCGTTACATCTAGTAATAATACCTTATTTATTTGAGTATAACTTTTTTAATACTAGCTAGCCCGGCGAACTTCGTACCGCCTAACAGTCGCCATCTTCGTACTTACCAAGAATTAGCGAAATCGGTTCAGCTGTTCTCCAGATTTGCGATCAGCAACACATTCATTTTTATATATAGAAAAAAAGAATATATAAAATGAAAAGGACGTGACTGACCTGACTGACGGATCTATCAACAAACAGCTCAAACTACTAGACGGATCGGGCTGAAATTTATCATGCAGATAGATATTATGACGCAGATATCCACTTAGAAAGGATTCCAGAAAATTTAAACCCTAAAGGGGGTGAAATAGGGGGTTGAAATTTGTGTAGTCCACGCGGATGAAGTCCCGAGAATAAGCTGGTAACTTATAATCTAATTGAACAGATTACAATACGGTTAGGTCATACGTCTTTTGCGGTTCCTGGTCATGACATGCGAAACGATTAGTATTAGTACACGAGCGTATGTGGTACCTATTAGGTTTAATACATCGATGGTTTACCTATGTATTATTTTTCACTTATGGATTCATACAGAAGACAAAAAAATATTCAGAGAAAAACATGGAGAGAGCTGATGATTGAGGATTTCGGAGACGAGTGAAGAGCACGCTTAAGGTATTGAAGATAGGTGGGAGGTGCTTGAGCAAATGTCATTCGAAACCTCATCCAATTTGTGACGTTGTAAATTTTGAACTACTAATTAGCGTTTCGCTTTTAATAAAAATTTATTTTGTTCAAAGTATGTTGGTGCCACCTAGCATCAAGGTGCAGAACTACGCGTGGGTCGATGTTCAGAGTTCATTCGAGCCACAATAGATGGCGTTTGCTTCGTTGTCAATTGTCGTAAAAATAAAACAAAATAATTAAATAAAACCATAATATCATTTGTTTATTGTTAAGTCATTAACAAAACGGTTCTTATAATATATCCTTAGGTTCCGCAAATATTCAAAAATGAATTGGCTTCATGATCAAACTAACTGAGAGCGGCGACACTCGGGTTGCGTCTGGCAACACCGATAGGTGAGATTTAGAATTTTCCTGGAGTCAACATGTGAAGACGAATTTTTTTTCGTTCCAGGAAAATCTCATTCTTTTTCGCCCATGGCTTCGCCTGGAAAAATACAATAGTCATAAATTTTAGTCATCCTAACGTATTTTCAATGTTTCATCAGTTATGGTGAGTGAAAAATCAAGTAATGTGGATTCGACAAAATGGCGGTTTGGTTAGAGAAAATCCTAATCTCATGATTTCTTTCAGTTCCAGTTATTTTAACTTCCCAAATAAATGAGGATAATGGGTTGTGGGTGGACTTCTGAAAACCATTGGTGGCCAGGAGTTCAATAGGTGAGTTGTGTTTGATCGGGAAAATTCCACGTGTCGAAATTTTCACACAGCACAAATTATAATCTTGTTTTTCTTTGTTACAGGGTTTTACGTTTACGTTTTACGTTTAGCTTCAGTTTTCCGTTTTAGTTTTCCGTTTGCGTTTTCGGTTTTCGTATTTATTTCTTTTGCACATTCACGTTGACAACTTAATTGCTATGGATAAGACTTGGTGAAAATCTTTGTAATGAAACATTTCGGTTGTGAAGAATCAAATAAATTGAGTTTTGGATCTTGGCCGATGCCGTCCAGCTACCTTGCAGTCTTCGCACCTACAAGTAAGCAAATGTTTGTATCCTGCAACAGTTTAGTGAACCTTCTTAGTGTATGTGTACAGTAAGAACCCTGTCTTTACTACTGAGCTTTTATTTTGAAACAATTTTATGAATTTTACTGTGTCATTGTCTATTCCATGCCAATGGCATCTTAAATTTAAAACATAGATTTTATGTACTATCTACCTAAGGCATTCTAATGTATCTAAATTAAGTCTTGGCATTAAGCTAGAATAACTAAGCATTATTAGCCATCCTTATGTATTAAGCGACCCCGGTAAAAGTTACATTAAAAACAATTTTGCCTAACATCTAGCAAATTTCATTTATAACACCTCATATACATTACAAGGGAGTCGACGGCTAGCTTCTATTCTTTACTAGGTAGATAGATCAAGTAAGTAAATTATTTTTTTCCTCTAATCTTTGTAAGGTGGTAGATTATTCCGTATCCGGGTATATTTCTATTCCGCCAATTTACCACCCTTACAAATGGCGCCCGAACGTTTTTTTATATAGTTATTTCAGTATATTTTGAGAAATTTTGTGAATTTTATGAAATGTACTCCGCTGATTGTACAATTTTCTAAGTAGTGACACATTGCAAAGAGCACTAAGCTGTTTTTTATGGTTAACTAACTAAATAATAACTAATAGTTAGAAATTTTGTTTGATAGTTTAAGTAATTTTCTGAGTATAGTCCAACATTGGTTTTTTTTTCTTATTTAATTAACACATTATAAATGGTGCTTATGCCGTTCAATTATGTTATTTGACTTACCTTGGAGGTGTATAAGTGAATGTTTGCCTTCAGTTAGTAATAAACATTGCTTAACTGAGTTGTTGTTGGGTATTGCTTTCAATAGTAAGTACATCTTATGTTTGAAAATTCCGGTAACTTAGTATAATTAAAGTTTTGAAACGCTATGTCCTGTTAACTAGTTACACACATACATTTATAAATACTAAGAGTTACAACTTGTGAAACTAAATATATAAACTATATTCAGAGATTACATTAAGTTCAAGTATGAAGTTATGAACAATTTTTTTTTCAGTGACTTGATACTTCATTATTTTGTTGAAATTTTGTTTAGAGCTGTGTTAAGGTTATGATAAAAGCTACTTCACACACAAAACATGTTAAGTTTAAGTGAATGCTGGTAGTTTAAAGTGACATTTAGAAACAGATTTTGTTGTATTTTAGGTTATGTGTTAAAAGTGTAAAGTAACAGCCATCAAACCATTGCACAATCTCTTTGTTTTTTTTGAAAGATAATATGCTAGTCAGAGTTCATTGCAACTTTGTTGCCTGTTTACTTTTGTAATTGTAAAGGTTGTAACACACTGTGTACTCATAAAGGTGATACTGCACCTTACAATCATTTATTCAATTTTGGGAAGTTTATTTTGTTATATTTTGTTTACTATAGTAATAATATGTGCTTGTATTATTAACAATATTTTGGAATAGGAACATAATTGATAAAATAGGTTAGGATAGACTTAAGAATATTGTTTTTGTTGTGCATTTTGCTTGTGTATATTTAATAGTTTAAATAACTTCTTTTGTGTTTGTGTTTAACCAATTTGTATAAGGCTAAACATAGACAGTTACACAAGCTCGATATTTTGTTAAATGTGTTTTGACTTAACACAATGGAACAGACTTTTGCCCAGTTTCATTCACTTTTGAAGGACGAATTGTGTTATGAGGTATCCATTCGTTCCGAAACTCCAGCACCTACAGTGCTAGGTTTAAAGAAACAGTTAAAACAATTAATTCAGGAAATTCCTTCTGAATCAATTTTAGAGACGGATTTCACTTCTGAAAGTGAGTTAGGGGTTATTACTAAAAAACTTCAAGACTTAGAAGATTTATTAAAAAAGTGTTCTGACACTAAAGATAGACATGCCCTCTGTAGGTCTAAAGCTTTAGCTTCACATTTGTACTTTAGAATTTTAAGAATACAGTGTTCCGAACTCAGCTTAATAAGTAGGAAGAGTGAATTACATACAAAGTTGCAGAGTTTGATTTCCAGATTAGATGCTGACAATGAGTCGTCTCACGACGAATCACTGGATTCCGAGAGTACCGCCGTTGACTGCACTGGTGATAAAAATGTTGCCAAGTGGAAGTTAAATTTCAACGGACAGGGTGATCCGCGCAGTTTCATCGAACGCGTTGAGGAATATAAAAGATCTTATGGCGTTTCAGATGGAAAATTATTTGTTTCTGCATTTCATCTTTTTACAGGCCGAGCATTGTTATGGTACAGAGGCAACAAATGTCAAGTTTCGTCTTGGTCAGAATTGAAAACTTTATTTTTAGAGGAATTTGATGCAGTAGATTATGACTACAGGTTGCTAGGTGAAATTCGAGCAAGAACACAAGGCTCTGAAGAACCTGTGTCTATCTATTTCGCTATAATGTTTTGCATGTTTTCAAGGTTGTCAACACCACTTTCCGAAGAACAAAAGTTACAAATTTTATTACATAATATTCGCCCTTTTTACTCAGAACAATTAGCTCTTGTTGACATTAAGTCTGTCGCAATGTTGAAGGAAAAGTGTCGCAAACTAGAGGCTGCGAGGCAGCGTTCCGCCTTATTTTCTGAGCCTACTAACAGTAAGGCAACTTTAAGTTCAGAGTTTGCTTACAAACAAGTGACAAAACAGATAAACACACTTTCAGTCACACCTGCACCTAAGGTTGATACAAGTAAAGGCACTGATTATACGAAAACAAATAAACAACTATGTTACAAGTGCGGCAAGGGTAACCATTCCTTTAAATTTTGCAGGACAGTTCCGAAATTTATTAGATGTTTTTCGTGTGGACGTCAGAACTTTACAGTAAAGACATGTCCAAGTTGTAGTAAAAAGGCGATTAGTAAACCCGCTCCGGACAAAAATTCAAAAAACTAATTAGTAAGAACTGTGCAGAGACACAAGTAAAGAACTTGGTCATTAACAACAAAACATCCCTTTTACCTGACACAGTTCTGTATTCAGTGGATAAACGAGACTTTAGGCCACATTTAAAGGTTTTTGTTGACGGTTTTGAGATTACAGGTTTACTAGATTCCGGTGCTTGCGCGTCAATTTTGGGTAACCAGGCGCACAAGGTTTTTTTGAGATTCGGTTATAAATTGCATAGCAGTATTGATACCACATTTTCAGTGGCAAATGGAGACAAACTTGATTGCATGGGTTATATGTTTATTCCGATTACTTATAATTCCGTAACTCACATAATAAAATTTTTTGTAGTACCCTCTATAATAGCGGATGTTATTTTTGGCTGTGACTTTTGGAAAACATTTCAGTTAGCCCCTGGCATTTTTGATAATTTAGAATTAATTAAGGCACCTTCTCAATTTTACAATATTTGTGCGATTGATAATGAACAAATTCATACCATCACTTCTTTTGAAAACTTATCATCTCAACAGAAAGAATTAGCCCAGTCTGTAGTAAATAAATTTTTAGATATTTCTTCAACGAAAATTGGATTGGGTAGAACAAAATTAATTGAACATGTTATTGACACCGGTGATGCCTTGCCAATAAAAATAAAACAATATCCACTTTCTCCCGAAAAGAAGGAAGCTTTAAGTAAAGAGTTAGATAGGATGCTGGAAATGGACGTAGTTACTCCGAGTGAAAGCCCTTGGAATAACCCAGCAATTTTAGTGAAAAAGGCAAATGGAGACTGGAGATTTTGCCTAGATTGCAGGAAATTAAATTCAGTGACAAAGGGGGATTCATACTCAATACCGTACATTCCACAAATTCTAGATAGCTTGAAAGAGGCAAGGTTTTTATCATCGATTGATTTAAGTTCAAGTTTCTGGCAAATTCCATTAGCTAACGACTCTCAGGAAAAAACCAGTTTTACAGTTCCTGGTAGAGGGTTATTCAAATTTAAAGTCATGCCGTTTGGCCTATGCGGTGCACCAGCACGACAGCAGAGGTTAATGGACCAGTTATTTAATCAAAATTTTTGTAGTGATATTGAAAATGGAATAGTATTTTGTTATATAGATGATATTGTTATTTGTTCTGCTGATTTTGAAACCCATTTAATTTTATTAAACAGAGTTCTGGATAAACTAAAAATGGCTCAACTATCCATAAATTTTGATAAATGTAATTTTTTTCGAAACCCTTTGAAATATTTAAGGTATATAGTGGATGAATTTGGTTTACGCACAGATCCTGGAAAAGTTGCCGCAGTTTTGAACTTTCCGACCCCAAAAACTGCACAGGAGGTAAAGATTTTCCTAGGCACTTGTTCTTGGTACAGGCGCTTTATTAGGAATTTTTCAACCATAGCTGCACCACTCAATAGACTAACGAGTAAAGGAAAGAACGCACCTAAATTTGAGTGGAGCGAACAGGCAGAGGTAGCATTTAATACATTGAAGAATGCGTTGGTAACCGCACCTGTTCTTGCGGTACCGAATTTTGAAAAACCATTCAAAATACATTGTGATGCTTCTGCATATGGTGTTGGCGGTATGCTAACGCAAGAAACCGATGGTTGCGATCATCCCATTGCGTATGTCAGTAGGAGCCTAAATAAAAACGAAAGGAATTACAGCGCGACGGAACGCGAGGCTCTAGCTGTGATTTTTGCAGTGGAGAAATTTCAGGCTTATTTTGGTTCCAAGCCAGTCACAATTATCACAGACCATGCATCCCTAAAGTGGTTCTTAAATTTAGAAAATCCCTCAGGACGACTCGCCAGATGGGGTTGTAGATTATCACAGTATAATTTTGTTATCGAACATAGGAAGGGTTGTGATAATGTAGTTCCGGATACCTTGTCGAGACTCATACACGTAGATGTAGTTGGTGATCGTAATGATAACTCTAGTCAACAAGTTTTGGTAGATGACTGGTATGACAAAACATTTAATGGCTGTAAAATCAATCCAGCAAATTTTCCGAATTTTTGTATTTTGAACGATAAACTATATCGTTACAGTAAATGTAAATACCAGCTTCTCAGTGAGTTCGACTGGAAAGAGGTAGTCCACAAGAACGACATCCTTAGAATTATGCAACAAAACCATGCAGATGCAACTGCAGGTCATTTTGGTGTGTTCAAAACTCATCGCAGATTATCCCTCAGATATTTTTGGCGTGGTATGTATAAGGACGTGGTTGAGTACGTTAAGAATTGTGATACTTGCTCTGCGTATAAACACACGACATCAGCCACTCCAGGTCTGCTTGGGAAGCCTAAAGTCTGCGAGAGACCTTTTCAGGTCATTTCGGCTGATTTAGTCGGACCTTTGCCTAGGTCTAAATCAGGATTTACATTTCTTTTTGTGGTGACGTGTTGTTTTTCGAAATATACAATGTTGTTTCCGTTACGGCGTGCCACAGGTGCCGCTGTTGTTAAAGCGCTAGAGAATTTTGTATTTTTGAACCATAGTGTTCCAGAGACTGTGATTGTGGACAATGGGTCCCAATTTACAGGATCTGAATTCCGTAATCTCATTAAGCGTTATAATATTCCGAAATTACACTACACACCACTGTACACTCCGCAAGTTAACCTTGTTGAGAGGTACAATAAGGTTGTTATGACTGCTGTAGCCGCTTTTGTGAAAGATAACCACAGGTCCTGGGACGAAAACCTGTACAAGGTCCAGTTCGCCATAAACAGTGCGGTTAATGAATCCACTGGATTCTCCCCGTTCTTCCTTGTCCACGCTAGAGAACCGGTTTTAAATGGTTCCTTCTATAAGGACACGGATAAGGAGTACGAGGCCGGAATTCCAAGGGAGGAATACGCAGGAAAGTTTGGATCTTTGGAGGACATATTTGGTCAGGTTAGGAGAAATTTGCTTCAGGCTCATGCAGAGTATGCAACGCATTACAACTTAAGGCGTAGGTCTGCAAGCTATTCTGTTGGGGACATAGTGTGGAAAAAGACCTATCCACAAAGCGACGCTACAAATTTTTTCGCAGCTAAGCTGGCACCTAAGTATGAAAAGTGCAGGGTTGTCAAGGTTTTGTCACCTTTGGTTTACGAACTAGTTAGAGTAGCTGACAACCACCCAATAGGCACTTGGCATATTAAGGATATTAAGAAGTAGATATTTGCCATTACTTAGTTTGGTCTAAACTGTTTGAATATTTAAGTTATCAATATTCAATTAGGAATTTGTATGAGTGTAGTGATGTTCTGAATTAACAGTAACATTACCATGGTTCAGTTGAGGAGGAATGTAGTGGATGTATGTAGGGATGAATATGTGATGATTGGAATGCTTGTGGTAGACCAACCGGTTGAGAAAGTAAAAATGCAAATATCGTACTTTGGGGATAACGAAAAGGGGGGGGTTTTGTGTTTTGTTTTCGTTTTCCTTCTAGATAACGGATCATTTCTGTTATTTTTCCGATTCTGTTCCGAGATCTATTTTCTAGGAGAGTTATTTCGTTTTTTTTTCTCATATTCCGATTTTGATTCGGTTTTAATTTTCCGAATGGGATAGAGAACGGTTGCCATATCAGATGGACCCGTTCACAACCAGATTTTCCGTATTTGTTGAGTAACAAATATTACGATGGTAGTTTAAAAGAGTGAACCACCGTAGGCCTAGACGCATTCTATCAGTCAGCTGAAGAATGATGCCAAGATGTTTCCACTCAAGTGTCTTAGACACCATGAAGTTTTTTTGTATATATTCTTTTTAGAAGTTAGGGTTGTGTAGTTAAGTATAATGTATAAAACCTTACACTGTTTTCAGTATATTTATTTTGTTAGACAATTTTCCTTGTTAGTAGTAGATGTGCGTTCACGCGTAACTTCTGTGTTTTTTTTTTGTTTGTTTGTTTCAGGCAAATTGTTAGTAGTTGTTGGATGACGCTGAGGGCAGCGTGGTTCAACCTGTTGAACCTTTTCGTAGGAGGGGAAGTATTGTGACGTTGTAAATTTTGAACTACTAATTAGCGTTTCGCTTTTAATAAAAATTTATTTTGTTCAAAGTATGTTGGTGCCACCTAGCATCAAGGTGCAGAACTACGCGTGGGTCGATGTTCAGAGTTCATTCGAGCCACAATAGATGGCGTTTGCTTCGTTGTCAATTGTCGTAAAAATAAAACAAAATAATTAAATAAAACCATAATATCATTTGTTTATTGTTAAGTCATTAACAAAACGGTTCTTATAATATATCCTTAGGTTCCGCAAATATTCAAAAATGAATTGGCTTCATGATCAAACTAACTGAGAGCGGCGACACTCGGGTTGCGTCTGGCAACACCGATAGGTGAGATTTAGAATTTTCCTGGAGTCAACATGTGAAGACGAATTTTTTTTCGTTCCAGGAAAATCTCATTCTTTTTCGCCCATGGCTTCGCCTGGAAAAATACAATAGTCATAAATTTTAGTCATCCTAACGTATTTTCAATGTTTCATCAGTTATGGTGAGTGAAAAATCAAGTAATGTGGATTCGACAAAATGGCGGTTTGGTTAGAGAAAATCCTAATCTCATGATTTCTTTCAGTTCCAGTTATTTTAACTTCCCAAATAAATGAGGATAATGGGTTGTGGGTGGACTTCTGAAAACCATTGGTGGCCAGGAGTTCAATAGGTGAGTTGTGTTTGATCGGGAAAATTCCACGTGTCGAAATTTTCACACAGCACAAATTATAATCTTGTTTTTCTTTGTTACAGGGTTTTACGTTTACGTTTTACGTTTAGCTTCAGTTTTCCGTTTTAGTTTTCCGTTTGCGTTTTCGGTTTTCGTATTTATTTCTTTTGCACATTCACGTTGACAACTTAATTGCTATGGATAAGACTTGGTGAAAATCTTTGTAATGAAACATTTCGGTTGTGAAGAATCAAATAAATTGAGTTTTGGATCTTGGCCGATGCCGTCCAGCTACCTTGCAGTCTTCGCACCTACAAGTAAGCAAATGTTTGTATCCTGCAACAGTTTAGTGAACCTTCTTAGTGTATGTGTACAGTAAGAACCCTGTCTTTACTACTGAGCTTTTATTTTGAAACAATTTTATGAATTTTACTGTGTCATTGTCTATTCCATGCCAATGGCATCTTAAATTTAAAACATAGATTTTATGTACTATCTACCTAAGGCATTCTAATGTATCTAAATTAAGTCTTGGCATTAAGCTAGAATAACTAAGCATTATTAGCCATCCTTATGTATTAAGCGACCCCGGTAAAAGTTACATTAAAAACAATTTTGCCTAACATCTAGCAAATTTCATTTATAACACCTCATATACATTACAAGGGAGTCGACGGCTAGCTTCTATTCTTTACTAGGTAGATAGATCAAGTAAGTAAATTATTTTTTTCCTCTAATCTTTGTAAGGTGGTAGATTATTCCGTATCCGGGTATATTTCTATTCCGCCAATTTACCACCCTTACAAATTGGCAAAAATTTGAAGAAAAATTCAAAATTGTGAAAAAAAGATGGCCGCCATACAAATTTCGTCGGCGTCCATCTCGGAGGGTATGAAAGATGGAAGGAGTGGTTTCCTGGCGAAAGATGATCAGGATCCGAAGACCTACTCGATGGATAGAAAAAAAATTCAAAATGGCGGAATTTATTTTTTCATTGAAAATGTATGACTTTTTTTTAATTTGCAGAAATTCTTCAAAATGGCGATTATAAATCTCGAGAGCTGCGAGCAAAATACTAGTGTATATAATATATACTTCCAAAAAGATGTTGTATAGTTACAACAAAGGTTGGTGAATATGATTGGTTGATTGGCCGAGTAGAAACCAAAGGGGTATGGGTTTAACAAAAACTGCCATACCCCTTCCAGGTTAGCTCGCTATCATCTTAGACTGCATCATCACTTACCACCAGGTGAGATTGCAGTCAAGGGCTAACTTGTATCTGTATAATAATAAGGTTTCCAATTTTTATTCGATATTTTTTGAATAGGTAGGAAAGAACCTACCTACTTCTAAAGAATCAATGAGTTTAGGTATCATGTTTGACTCGTCTGCTTAAATTAATTTAATAATATATTTAATAATCCCGCGTTTTCATTCGAACCAAAGCTTGCCTGTGAGAGATCACTTTAGCAATAAGGCCGCCTTTGCACCCTCTTACAAGTCTTCTGTATCTGATATTGTTATCTGTATAGTTAATTTTAAATAAAATAAAAATAAAACTTGATCATCCATGAAATAAATTTCATCGCAACAAATTGCTAAACAGTTCGCGCTGACACTAAATAATGTATTGTGTGGAAATTTATTTAACACGCTTAAGCCTTCAGTTGGCGGAGATTCTACAGAATTACCAGCTATTAATATAGAAGGGTCTTTACATTATCCGACACGATATTGTAATCGGGTGCCATCCAATCTTGATAAATTGGATGGCACCCGATTGTCTGTCTGGTGTATCTGTTGATCACAACAGAGAGACCTGTAACTTGGCACATTTCTTGTAAGATGTTATCCTAGGGTTCATCATCTCAACCCTTTATCGGCCCACTACTGAGCCCCTCTCAGAATTATAATGGTTTAGGCCATATAGTCCATCACGCTGGCCAATTGCAGATTAGCAGACTTCACACACTTTTGAGAACATTATCGAGAGCTCTCAGGCATGCAGGTTTCCTCGCGATGTTTTCCTTCACTACAATACTAAATCCTTTAGAAAGTCGTTGATCCAGCTGGCCGGAAGTTTTTGAAACTGCACTCACCGGTAATTGTCGTAGTTTTCTGTTTAATATACGCTTATGCTCGTAGACTTGATTCTATAACAGCTAATCTTATGATTTGCTCGCTCCCTTTTTAGCTTTCTTATCTTTTAGACTATGTCATGTATTGTGGTTCTTCATCGGGTACATTTTATTTTTTGGAGAAACAGCCAAAATAGATTGCTCTGTAGAGCGCTGAATAGAATTTTTAATGCTTACTACTGTCTCCAACGATTCCTGCTGCTCAACAATATTATTTCTACTGAGTCGGATCACAATATGAGCCTCAATAGCTCAACCGGTATAGGAGTGGACTGAAAACCGAAAGGTCGACGGTTCAAACCCCGCCCGTTGCACTATTGTCGTACCTACTCCTAGCACAAGCTTGACGCTTACTTGGAGAGGAAAGGGGAATATTAGTCATTTAAAAAATGGCTAATATTCTTTTAAGAAAAAAAAAAAAAAAATCGCATCGGATGATGTTAACATGTAAAAACGCGTAAACCTTTCAAACGGCCTTGGTAGGTATTCAGTTAGGATGAAATTAATTATTGAAGCTTCAATATCTTAAGGCAGTGGTCCGACCGCCGACGATGAACGAGAAACGAGTAGAACTAGAACCTTAAACGAGTTGGTGATCAGCGGGTAGCGAGTATGTAGTTTCGATAGTTTTGTCGCCTATAAGCGAGTGTGCCAGTGCGACGAGCGATTAATCGCGCCACTCGCCCGCGGTCGCTCAGTCCTGTGCAAACCTGCGCGCGCGTTACACGTGTTCAAGCGAGCGAGCATCGCTGAACGAATATCGCTGAGCGAGTTTATTTTTGAAAGCTCGTTGCTCGGCGACAAAACTAGTAAAGCGAGTCGTCGCCGGCAGTGTGAACAGTCAGAGGGCAATTTTTGAATATTAGTCATTTAACATAGCTAATATTTTTTTTAAAATTAATTAAAATATGCTCAATTAGATATGAAACGTATTATTCCAAGTTTATACTAACTCCCGTGAAATAACCCGCGCCGACAGTAAATAATGGGTTCTGCGAAAATGTATTACACTCTATAGCTTTCAGTCAGCAGGGATTCCGTAGAATAACCAAGACTATTTATAAACCTTGGGAACGTTTTAAATAAAATTGGAATGAAAATGGGCAAGATTAATCTAAGTTTTTCACGCCATGTGGTGTCGTGTCGTGGCTTTGTTTGTCGTCGTCTGATGCAGAGACATCGTACGACAAAAATATATTGAACCATTTTCTAGGTACATATAGTGGTGATAGGTACATAAAAATTGCTTAATTTAAGTAATTATTAAGTATTTTATTACTAACTATTATCTACTAACCATTCATTATAAGTTTGTTTATATTTTATGGACAAGATGAATAAATTATAGTTTTATAATTTATTCCTTCTTTTATTTCGACATACCATTCTTTTGTATTTCACGCACCGCATCGGCATCAATTAACGCGGAGCTTTTACGGATGCGGATTCATATTTGGAACAAGTAACGATCTGCAACGAAATTGGGCGGGGCTGAGTGGCGCGTGCCTCGCGCGGTTGCTGTAGATATATTCGTTCGCTAACTGACCAATCAAAAAGTGTACAATGGTACCCAACAGGGTTCTACGGATATTCGCATCCGCATCCGCAAATGCGGAACATACGCATTAATTTAGACATCGGCATCCGCAACCGTGGATGTGAACTTTTAATCATCCGCGGTGTCAAGATGTTGGCATCTCCAACAACCCTGCTCTGTAGTCATAGTCATGGATGTGTGGTCTACTAGATGATACTCGTGACTTTGTCTGCGTGTATACAGGTTTTTTTATTCCCGCGGGAACATTTGTCATTTTCCGGAATAAATAGTAGCCTTTGTATTAAGTCAGGGTGTAAGCTATTTCCATTCCAAATTTCAGTCGATTCCGTCCAATAGTTTTTGCGTGAAAGAGTAACAAACATACACACTTTCGCCTTTATAATTATAGGTATAAGTTTGATTTTTTACCGACTTCCAAAAAGGAGCTGGTTCTCAATTCGGCCCGTTTTTAAATATTGTTTTTAAAAGACTTTTTAGATAAAACAGAGACTAAAAGCATTCCAAGAGTGTCTGAGATCGAATTTAATACCTTACAAAATAGAAAGTTTTATATTTTTCACTTTGATCGAAATCTAATTACGAAAGAAGGCAAAGTCTGAGGAATATTGGCTTTTTTCACAGGAAAATAAATTTTCCGATTGTTGAGTTGCCTGTCAAAATTGTCATCATGGAGTTCTATTTCGGGGTCGCTTTTGATTTATACAGGGTGGCCGGGGATGTGACGTCTAAAAGAAAAATTTAAATACCTTATATTGAGGGGTATCCAAATCACAAAAATCCCTGACCATACATAGGGATGTATAGTCAGTGATTTTATTAGTTAAGGAGATATGAATTTTTTCATTTTTTTTTCAAGTCCTGAAGTTTTGTAACTACTGCGCTCGAACAACGATTTTGAACTTTCGATATTTTTTTTATCATGTTCCATAACGCCCAGGTAAACCTTAATTTTTTAGACAATAGTTGATTTTATGGATACTAATTAACACTAAAAAAATGTCCAAAAACGTTTTACAGAAAGAGAAAAAAATAAAAACCACTGATGGATGAAAATTATGAAAAAAACATTAGAAATACATATCTCCTAAACTACTAAAAATCGCTGAACATACATAGGGGTGATTTGGATACCCCTCAACATAAGATATTTAAATTTTTCTTTTAGACGTCACATCCCCGGCCACCCTGTATTAGGGGACGTTTTACCCCATCCCGATTCCACGCGGATAGAAAGTGGATTTTACAGTAAATAAGTAATTCTTGTGATTGCCTGAGCCAGAGCCATGTTGTATTTCACCGTTTCAAAACAAACCTATTTTTCGAGGAATCATTTGAAAACTTATAGAATATCCTTCGATAGTTCTATTTATAACTAGATGATGCCCGCGACTTCGTCCGCGTGGATTTAGGTTTCAAAAAAAACCCGTCGGAACTCTTTGGTTTTCTAGGATAAATAGCCTATATCCTTCCTCGGGATGCAAGCTATCGCTGTAGTAAATTTTGTCAAAATTGGTTAAACAGATAGAAACACTTTCGCATTCATAATATTAGTATGGATTTTTTTATGATACCTACTGTTTTAACCTACACTTGAAAGTAGTTTCAAGAAATGCAAAGTGTCGCTACTAGATGGCATTAACAGTCGCTACAGTACTGAGTGAACATACATATTACAAATTTTCTCACTGGCAGCAAGCGAACCGTAGCATAGCGGTCAGTGCGTCGGGCGCGATCCCAGGAGACGCAAGGTTCCCGGGATCGCACCATAGACATCTTGAGTAGAAATCGGACATCTTACCACTAGTCTATCACGTTCTAGTCCGTCAGTCAAGAGAACATAAGATTTACAGATTTACAGAGCCTCGTTAACTCAACGGTTAAATGAGGTCCGAAAATAAAGGAGCGAAATGAAAACCGAAAGGTCGTCGGTTCAAACTCCTGTTTTCCCTGCATTATTGTCGTACCTATCCTAGCACAAGCTTTACGCTTAATGGGAGGGGAAAGGCGAATATTAGTCAGCAAGATAAAGGCTAATGTCATTTTTAAAAAACCAGTTTTAAACATAAAATAGGCCCTAATCAAAATAACAAAGTATTTGCAAAATCACGTTTGGCCCCATTAAAATGAACGTCTCTCAAGTTCAACCTAATAGGAGCTTAGATTATATTTTGTCATCCAAAGTTTGAGATAAACAGCCAAACAACAACGCTTAGGCTCATGTCGGAATAATTATATTGTACACTTGGGAACAAAGTGTTCATCGTTAAATAAATTTTCACGACTTCGTCCGCGTGGACTACATTCAGCCCGATCCGTCCAGTAATTTCAGCTGTGCGTTGATAGATCAGTCAGTTAGTCAATCCTTGTATATATTTAGATTTACATGGATATGGCACTACTCTGGTCTTAGGCACATGTTATATTGTAAACGGGTTGTTACTGAATCATGTTATCTGAAAGCAAGTACAGACCGAAGTAGCACTTCGTCATTGTTAGCTTCCATATCCAGAATACGCTAGTTATGCCGATGCACGGCGTGGTCTGTTTGACGTGAATGTACTCGTAATTTACTGGCTATACGTGCGCCGAGTGCTTTTACATATACTCTGTTCTTCGCTGAGCACCTAGTATAAAACAAAAAGGAAAAACCGACTTCAAACTACTGTATTTGCCCATATCATGCCTAAAAGTGAGTAAGTAGGTACAGTACGCGACAGAAAATAATGTACATCGGCCTTTTTGAAAAATTTGACATTAATTAATATTGACGATACCTTGAGTATCAGGTGACAAATTAATTATTACGTTCGAAAGCTCTTCCAATGGCAGGATAATGTTAGATCAAACAGGCTATTACAGGATTTCCGGTGTAAGTAATCTAATAGTTACGATAAGAGTTGGACTACTGTATAGGTAGCATGTAAAAAATCATATGAAAAGCCTTTCAATATAAATAACACTTGTTAAGTAGTATGTGAAAAATCACAAAGCAAGTTTGAAAATCGTTATTATTGATCCCACTTTATGGTTTAAATTTCGTGCCCGCATAGTTATAGCCAGCCAGACTAAGGTGCTAAAGAGCGTACGATCGAGAACACTTGCATCGCTGCGTATTAGAGAGAGTACAACATCTAGTTAAATAAATAACACAAAAAACCATTTGCTACGTTTCACGAAATACACATTTTCAATTAATCATAAGTGCGAAGATTCACTTTTCATGAAAAACCACTTTCAATATTAATGATATATCAGTGCTATTGATCTTCACCATCATTCCTAGTTGAATTAATACGATAAGTGTGAAAAATCATCCGTAAAATCACTGTGAATAAAAACAATGATTATTCACTAAATAAAAATGATTTGAAAGTAGCAATAATGCCCATCTCTGGTTACGATATTAGCTACGCTAATCGAAGTGAAGCGAACAGAGATGGGTGAAAAATCGCATGTGAAGTCACTGTGAAGAAAAATAATTTCACTAAATGATGAAAGTAGCAATAATGCCCATCTTTGGTTACCTACGATAGATTGATATTTGCTACGCTAATCGAAGTGTAGAGAACGGAGATGGATGAGGTTCCAAATAACCTTGAACTGAAATGAAACAATAAAACTTAAGGCTAGCCTTATCTAATTACTATATAAATCATGACCGCGTGGAATGGTGCCAAGAATACTGGCTGCATTTCCGCGCTGGACAGCCAGGCTGATCCGCTGCGCAAAAAATGAGCCAGCCCTTCTGTCACCAGTTGAGTGTTGAATATTGAAACAATAATGTTTTTGCTACATATCTGTAGTTTTCGTGGGGGTGCCCTGGCGCGGTGATGAGCGCTAGGGTCTTATAAGTTGGAAGTTCCAGGTTCGATTCCTGGCAGGGGCATTTTGGAAATTTATATTTTCTTAATTGACTCGGGTCTGGTCTGTAAGGCTTCAGCCGTTGATAGCCACCACTTTAGCGGCAAAGCGATGCCGAAAAACGATTTAGCGTTCCGGTACGATTCCGCGTAGAAACTGATAAGGCGTATGGGTTTAATAAAACTGTCATATCCCTTCCATGTCGGCTTCCATTAAACTGCATTATCATAGTCTACCACGCTGGCCAACTGGCAGACTTCACACACTTTTGAGAACATTATGAAGAATTCTCAGGCATATAGATTTCCTTGCGATGTTTTATTGATTAATTAACTTCGAAAGTTTAGAGGTGCCTGCCCCGGATCGAACTCCGACCTACCGATTAGGAGAAGGACGTCTAACCTCGTCCAAAGCCTCGATAGATCAACTGTTGAAGGAGCGGACTGAAATCTGAAAGGTCACCGATTCAATCCTCACCCGTTGAACTATTGACGTACCTACTCCTAGCAGAAGCTTTACGCTTAGTTGGAGGGGAAAGGGGAATATTAGTCAGAATAAGAAACTTGGCTAATATTCTTTACAAAAAACTCGTCTAACCGTAATCGTCTAAAGGCTATAATTTATTACATCCATCCATATCCATATTACCTATGAATGCGAAAGTGTGTCGGTCTGTCTGTTTGCTAGCTTTTCACGGTCTATCCTTTCAACTTTGATGAAATTTGGTAAGCACCGAGATAGCTTACATCCCGGGGAAGGGCATAGGCTGTTTTAAATCCCAGAAAATCGAAGAGTTCCCACGGGATTTTTGAAAACCTGAATCCACGCGGACGAAGTCGCGGGCATCATCTAGTTAATAATAAATTAGAAATAATAGCTTTTGATAAATTATGTAGGTAACAGCCTGTAGGTACAATGAATGTTATGAATGAATAAGTAGTCAGCACTTAAGTAAAATGTCACACGTAACCTTTTTAGGGTTCCGTAGTAAACACTTAGGAACTTCCGTAGGAACCCTTATAGTTTCGTCATGTCCTTCCGTCTGTCCGTCCGTCCCTCCTCGGTTAATCTCAGAGAATATTAGTGCTATAAATGTGTAATTTGGCATGGGAATAAATATAAATCACGCCGACAAAGTGGTGAAATAAAATTGTGATAAATATTTTTTAGGGTATGTCCCCTACATGTAAAGTGGTGATGATTTTTTTTTCTCGTCTACTTCATAGTGTGGGGTATCGTTGAATAGGTCTTTTAAAAATACTGTGGATGTGCGACCATCATATTGTTTTGATTTCTAGATCCGTTTGTAAAATATGATGTTTTAAAGTGCTAATACTTATTTATCAGCCAAACGGTAGTGTATAGGAACGTGAAAAAATTCACAGCAGTAGTATATATAATCAATTTTAAACGAAAACTATCACATTATCATGGCTAAGTTGTGACTACGGAATCCTTCACTGCGCGTGGCCCGCCACGCACTTGGCCGGTTTTTTAGTTCATATTTTAGTCCACGTTAAAACTAAAATAAAATCGGATTAGCATTATTAATAGGTGCTCTCACGCTGCCAAAAATACGAGTATTTATGTACACGTTCAAAATATCGCAATTTACAACTTCCTTCGAAAAAATAATACCGGAACGTATGCGTAAATTAATACATCCCAACTGTGCTGTCATATCACTCCATCCCATCTCTCTTTGAGTCCCGATCCATCCGAATATAGCCCATTTAAAATACCAAAAAGCAATCTGAAAATTCAATTAACTTAATAGCACCATTCATACTCCATACCTTCTGATTATTCGTCGTTCGATCTCGATAACAACACACGGATAACGTTATTATATATTTTTTCACAGATAATGTGTCCGCAAAAGTATTTATATTTTATTTCATTGTAACATGAATATTGGAGATCACTGGCACTGCGGAAATTTTTGCGCGGCACAGAACGTTCGAATTCAGAACATGAAAGTTCGTATTTCGAACGCGAGAATTCGAAGGCGTCCGATCAGTACAACAGTCGCCGTTGAATGAATCGCGCACCTGTTGGCCATAGCTTCAGGCTTCAGTGAAAACTGAAACCACTGAAACTGTATAAAATAAAGCCTGAAACATACAACGCTTAACGTTAAATTTTCACCGAAAAATCTGTGAACTTATAGCACTAATTTATACCTTGAAGCGCATGCACTGCGGAATTAATTTCGCACCGGATTTTCATAGATTTCAAAATCCGTAAATTTTTACGGATTTTATAACGCACCGCAACTGCCGCATCGTGGTGGGCGCTAGCTCTAAGAGCTTCCGAGACGTCAAGTGGCAGAACGTAAAGTAATGTATGTGTAATGCCTTTAGAATAACATTTCGGCTTTGTAGAGCGTTTTGTCTCTGTCAGTCATACCTACATGACGTTTTGTCGGTCTCAAGAAAAAGGACAACACTCTACAAACCTTCCATTTGATCGGATTCAAAGGCGGCCCGTTCGACTTGTGGACGATCCCAAACTAACCGGCTCGTTGGAAAGCCTGGAGCACCGCAGAGACGTTAGCTCTCTATGCATGTTCTATCGCCTTTATAATGGGGAGTGCTCTGAAGAGCTTTTTGACCTCATTTCACTCTCATTTTTCTACAACCGCACCGCGCACCACCGTAAGGAATTTCACCCTCACCACCTGGGTGTCTGGTGCACTTTAAAATGTTTATAAGTTCGAATGATATTTCAGGTTTAAGATATTTATTGTTCCATAAAGGAATTTTCACTTAGATGGAACTTACAGGCTATGTTATTAAATAGTGGGTTACAAAATTTCAGCTTTAAGCGCACAGTAAATACATTGTAATTAAAATAGGTTAAGTAGGTAATTATAGATTATAAAAATTTCCAATTTCTAATAGGTACATGTTAACTTTAATATTATTTTATAATATTTATCTTTGTAATCATTACATTAGCGTACTTTTTAAGCTGGATTATTAAGCTTGATAATATGCTTGTACCTTAAGTAGCTTGCACCTTCTAGTCTACTTATTTCGATGGTCATGAGTAAGAATTTGACGTCTCGTGAAAATCACATAGACCTTCAGGCAAGGGTCCTCGAGTGAAATACTTTGATACTTTAGCTTAAAGGCCGACATCAAACAAATTGAGTGGTTCTTTGAAAAGTAGGTGCGTGTACAAAAGTCGAGAGGGTCAAAAATGTTCCTCGTGCCACGCGGAAATAAATTTTATCATCAGTACCCTTACTACCCTTATTATAAATGTGAAAGTGTGTTTGTTTGTTTGTTTGTTGGTTTGTCCTTCAATCACGTCGCAACGGTGCAACGGATTGACGTGATTTTTTGCATGGGTATGGATAAAGATCTGGACAGTGACATAGGCTACTTTTTATCCCGAAAAATTAAAGAGTTTCCACGGTATTTTTAAAAAACATAATTCCACGCGGACGAAGTCGCGGGCATCAGCTAGTTAGGTATATATTTTATTAATATTTGTCCAAAATAATTGGGTATTTGACTACATCAAAAATAAATTATTTCTCAGCATAGACTAATTATATTACTTCGTTTCTCAGTGATTATTAAATAGAGGATCTTCCAAAATAAGTAAAATCCACGTCTTTCGTTAGTTTTAAGTGTAATAACCATTTTAAATTATCGATTAAAATAAAAAAGTACTTCATTATGATGTGACGTCACATTCCAGTATTTCATAGAACAACGCATAGGTACTAAGTGCGCGTTTTGACGATTAATAAAAAGTTACTGATTTGACTTGTTGTCAAATACCGTATTCGGTCGAAAAAAATTTACTTTTCTAGTGTCAATCTAGAGTCCAATTTTAAAATCAATCATGATTTTTTCACACGAAATAATACCGTGTAATAATAATATAGTGACTTTTTTGTGAAAAAGTTATATTTATTTTCATCACAGACGGAGCAGACAAGCCAAACATGTCACTATAAAATCCCTTAGGGGATTTGGAAATGATGAGGGTGTGATTTTTTCCATCATAAATGTCATAAAATAGATTAGGAGATGTAAGTTGACATCCGAGTTAAATAAGTAGGTGTATTTATCAATATACGTACCTACCTACCCGTATAAGTCCCTACAAGAGACCTATGTCCTGCAGTGGACGTCTATTGGTCGATGATGATGATGATGATGATGATGGCGATGGGTTAGTTATGATTATGATGAAGGAATAAAGAGTGAGTAAGTATTTATTTTTCCGCCAAGTGATATTGCGGGTGGTCGCTAGTTTTTCAAATAAAACCTACCCAGCTACTAACATACTCGTAACATTAAACCGACAGTTAGTTTAACTGAAACGTCCGGTTACCTGCACCGTGATTTATCGTTCTTTGTCGGGCGAGGAAGACCAACCTCAATAGATACGGGGAGCTATTATTGCTTTTCAAAAGGAAGCTTTTCCTTGAGAACGTTAAGGCAAATACGTGCTTTTCGATAGGTACTTCTATTAATTCTTTACTACACTTAGGTGTAGTGTACACACAAAGAAATAACATGAACAAAATAAATAGGTACCTATTTATTTTGTTCATGTTCTTTTTTTTTAATTATCGTGTTCTTCTAGTGCAGAGGTAGGTGCAATCAGTACCCTTATTATAAATGCAAAAGTGTGATTGTTTGTTGGTTTGTCCTTCAATCGCGTCGCAACGGTGCAACGGATTGACGTGATTTTTTGCATGGGCATAAATAAAAACCAGCTGGAGAGTGACATAGGCTACTTTTAATCCCCGAAAATCAAAGAGTTTTCAAGGGATTTTTAAAAACCTAATTCCACGCGGACGATGTCGCGAGCATCAGCTAGTGTAAACATAAGGAGGTAGGTACTAAAACAATTTTTAAAGCATTTCAAGTTTCAAGTCAAGGTATTTTAAAAATCTCATAGAAACTATTTGTTATTCTATGACTAAAAGTATCATCATTACCCATTACCTTGTGCCTAATATTATCAATGCGAAAGTGTATTTGTTTGTTGGTTGGTCCTTCAATCACGTCGCAACAGAGGAAACGGATCAACGGATCGGAACGGATTTTTGCATGCTTAAAGTTAAAGACCTGGAGAGTGACATAAGCTACTTTTATCCCGGAAAATGGAAGAGTTCCCACGGGATTTTCTAAAAATAAATCCACGTAAACGAAGTCGCAGGCATCAGCGCTAGTATTATTATAGATTTTAAATGCTAGTGATCTATAATATATATATATATATATATATATATATATATATATAATAGAGCCTCAATAGCTCAACCGGTATAGGAGTGGACTGAAAACCGAAAGGTCGACGGTTCAAACCCCGCCCGTTGCACTATTGTCGTACCTACTCCTATCACAAGCCTGACGCTTAATTGGAGAGGAAAGGGGAATATTAGTCATTTAAAATGGCTAATATTCTTTTAAAAAAAAGAAAAGATGAAAGGTAATAACACAGTTACGTTAGCAACTTGCATACGAAACACAATTTTCTTCCGATAGGGGAAGATAGGGTAATAAGGGATATTACCCCCGCACTGTTGTAGCGCTTGGTCGATCCTCGCGGTGACCTGGATAGATAGCTATAATCGCTTTCTAAAACGAACGATTGGCATACAATGGCCCCGATTCTCTAGTCTCTCTCTAAACTAGTAGTAACAGTAGGTTCGCGAGTGCGTGCTAAAATCACGGGTTTACCATCTAAAAATTAAATTTAGAAATGTCAAACTGCTTCTGTCCTTTTCATATTACAATAGTAAGAAGAGGGTGCGAATACTCTAAAATTAGGTTGTGCTTAGAATCGGTGCCAATGTGGCTAATTCCGTTGTACACAATCTCTAAACTAAAGTAAAAGGATACGTCTAAATCTATTGCTATCCCTTTCATAATGTTGCTTGCAGAAAAGGATAGCACTAGATTTAGGCCTGTTAATTTAGTTTAGGTTTAGAGATTGTGTGAAAGAGAATCGGCCCCATTGTTGCAGAAAGTATACCTTAAATTTAGTTAATCACAACTAGGTTATGCCCGTGATTTTGCCCGCCTGGGCTACCAAACCCTTATTTTACAAACTTAGGAATTGAATTTTCAAAAATCCTTTCTGCGTCCATGGATCATCATGATCAACCCATCGCCGGCTCACTTCAGAGCACGGGTCTCTTATAGGATCACTTTGTTGTCTGTCTGTCTGTCTGTCTGTCGGTCTGTCAAGAAACCTACAGAGTAATTCCCGTTCACATAGAATCATGAAATTTGCTAGGTAGGAATGTCCTATAGCAGACATAAGGGGAAAAATCTGAAAACCGTGAATTTAGGGTTACTTTGTGGTCATGAAACTAATACTTAATTAGTATGTATTTTCAATATTCAAAGTAAGATAACTATATCAAGTAGGGTATCATATAAAAGGGCTTTACCTCTCTAAAACAGATTTTTGTTTATTTTCATGCATCATAGTTTTTGAATCATCGTGCAAAATGTCGAAAAAATAAGACTCGCACTTGGCTGGTTTTTCTATCTATCAGCACTATTAACATTAGAATGTCAGTGACGGAATATCCCAAAATCGCCCAACGCGCCTATTTCACTTCAAAAACATCTACAAGAATGAAATGAGAGAATACGGCTATATTCATAAGTACTTGTAAAAAGTTTACATGAATAAAAAAACATTCTATTCTATTCTATTCTAAAGTACATACTTAGATAAAATATAAAATTCCAATGTAGGGTGAACTTAAGGAGCGGACAATACGGAGCTTAGCATAGGAAAGTAGCCTTCCGTTTTAATATCCTACACGTTCCGACCGAGCTGAATATTAAAACTTATGTGGATTTTATAATAACAAGTATAAAAACCGTTCAAATGCAAATCTTACCCGCACATGACGGGTTCCGTACCATCGCATCGTACAAGATTATATAAAGGCTGTAACCATAGGATAACACCAAAAAAAACAGGAAAAAATCCTTAATGTAATGAACTCTATAAATGCACAATTTTAATGTGTGTAGGAAATAGGAAATTCTTTTGTAAAGGTTCGAGCTTTATTCAAAGTAATGACGATGCACTATAATGAAAGCGCTTTAACCAAGAAAGGATAATATAATTACTGTGGCATTATTAAACTCAGACTTACCCACCTTTAACTGACTGTGCAAGCGATGTTCTTTTATAAATAAACTAGCTTATGCTCGCGACTTCGTCCACGTGGGTATTCCATCAACGCACAGCTCAAACTACTAGACGGATCGGGCTGGAATTTGGCATGCAGATAGCTATTATCGCTAAGAAAGGATTTTTGAAAATTCAATCCCTAATGGGGTGAAATAGGGGTTTGAAATTTGTTTAGTCCACGCAGACGAAGTCGCGAGCATAAGCTAGTATTACAATAAAACTTAAAGCTAGCCTTATCTAATTACCAGGCTGATCCGTTGCGCAAAAAATGCCAGCCAGCCCTTTTGTCACCAGATAACTATACTTTTCTTGTTTAGTTAAACGTCTAAATTTTTGCGAGTTAAAGATTATTTTGGTGATTGGAAAATCTGTTCTTAGTGAAACTACAAGCCGATTTATTATAATCGAAACCTAACCAGTGTAATATCTTAAACTTTAGTGAACAGAGCAGCTATAAAGAGATCGCTTGACTCTTTCGAACGTTCAATGGCGAGGAAAAATAGTTTTTCGATAATGAATGCTGGCATTTCAAGTTCAGTTTTACGGAAACGTTTTTGTGTTTCCCTTTTATTGGAAAATCTTACCTGCCTATCTTGTCTTTTCTTTGTCTTGTCAAACTTTACCTTTTTGTCAAACAGATCATCTAATGCGGGTACTTTAAAAAAAAATTATTCGATTCACTGACCTACAGCTATCACTTCAAAGTTCAAATTAATCATCTATTACAACGGCGTGTATTTGTTCTAACTATGCCTTCATTCAGGGACAGAAGTTATTATAGGGCTCTCTCTGTTATGTAATCCCATACAAATGACAGAGAAAAAAACTCAGTGGACGTTAACCACTTTGAGCCACCAACCAACTGTGGGTGGTACGAAACTATGTTTTCGAATGAGGGTTCCGTACTACAGTCGTATTTTTTCAACATTTTGCAGGATAATTCAAAAACTATGATACATAAAAATAAATAAAAATCTGTTTTAGAATACACAGGTGAAGACCTTTTATATGATACCCTACTTGATATAGTTATCTTACTTAGAAAATTGAAAATACTAATTATTAGTTCATGACCACAATTAAATTTTTTTTGTGTGATGTTACCACAAATTCACGGTTGTCAGATTTTTCCCCAAATGTCAGCTATAAGATCTACCTACTTGCCAAATTTCATGACTCTAGGTTAACGGGAAATACCCTGTAGGTTTCTTGACAGACAGACAGACAGACAGACAACAAAGTGATCCTAAAAGGGTTCTGTTTTTCCTTTTGAGGTACGGAACCCTAAAAATGCCATAGACCAACGATGCAGAGGGGGAGATCATACTAACATAGTATTGAATTTTTAAAAAATCAGAAAATCTCAAGAAATACCAAGTTGGCTGAGGAAATGAGGAACCGTATGATTCGATCAATAAGTGCAGGTAAGGTGTAAATTGAAAATTGATGCACCCCGGTTACTGAGCTGCAAACCAGTACCCGTAGTACAAGATTTTACGTCTCACCAAACGAAACCAAATTCGAGAGTCGAAATACTTCCGCGTTACAGTAAAATGGACCTAAACGGCCTTGAATTGAAGTCAAATATTCAATGCCACTGATTTTAATTTCGCAATGTTTCCGCTTGGAGCGCTGGCTGTAGAAGTGTAGACAAACTTGAGCTTTAAAACAAGGCATTTAAGATCCAGTTTACTGTAACGCGGAAGTATTTCGACTCTCGAATTTGGTTTGGTTTGGTGAGACGTAAAATCTTGTACTACGGGTACTGCACTCCGCAATCCAATTTGGATATTAATCCTTTGGGTATACGCTTAGATGCGGACCGATACAGGCTATTTTGACCCCTATTAGTGACAGGTTACAGGTCAATATTGCATGTATGTGTTTCGCTCTGAGATGACATAGTTTACCGTTTATTTTAGAAGGACTCAATTACAGGAGATACCTATCAGCTTCAAGCACCTTATTTAAGGAAAATACATCGAAGCCGTAAAATATGTTTTCTATGAATTCTAATGAATTTATAATTCTGCGCCGGACATATTCTCCTGAGGATGCTCCGGTGTCGTGGCGAAACGTGCGTCGAGTGTGTTTTGGGATTCGTGTGATGCTGCGTGGTGGTGGTGCGTATTGCTTGCCTGGTGGCTGCGTTTTCCTGCATGTTTAGCAGTGGGAGGGCGGGCGATGCAAGTCGCATGCTACATGTTGCACCATACAAATTCGACTTGTTTCAGCGTATATAGCAAATGAAGCTTTTGGTTCATTGTATATTATGGATTTCCGCAAAGTAACGCCTGCTTCTATACAAGATTTCTCACTCTTGTTGCCAATATTTATTTATCTATGTAAACAGAATTATGTAGTAGGTATATTATAGAGATATGTATATAGGTATATATATTTATATATATTTGTGTATTATTAGAATGTACTGTGTATGTAGTCTAATTTATAATAATATAATATACCTAGGGCCATTTTCGGCTGCCGCACCAACCCGTGCTTTCGTGATTCCTTTCGTCAAAGGTTGCCTGGAAGAGATCGCTTTAGCGATAAGGCCGCCTTTGCATGCTACAGCTATTAGATTAAGATCCTGTATTGTGTTTTTCCAATGTTTACTTTGTGTTGTGTGCAATAAAGTGTAAATAAATAAAAATAAAATAAATAAGATTTCCTCCCCGTCAACAAATAAAAGAGATTTATCTAATTTAGGTAATGGATAAGTATATTTAATTCAGATTTTCTTCCCACATGACGAAGTGGTCGCCCGCCTCAAAGCCAGTTTGTATGCTCGGGAGAGACCTCAACTTTGAATCTCAAAGGAAATGCCAGCGTTGAATAGAGCTTGCTACTTTAGATTCTACTATGCATTGTTTAATGTTTGGCGATTGTGGTCCAGATGTTGCTGAATTGTGAACTATAATATCTTAATGTCTATAATATCTTAATATATAAAATTCAAAGTCCTGACTGACTGACTGACTTATATACCAACTAATAGCCTAAACCGCTGGTCCTAGACAAACGAAATTTTGAGGGTGTGTTCTTTGGAATGTGTAGGTATCCACTAAGAAAGGATTTTTCGAAATTCCACCCTTAAGTGGGTTAAATATTGGACGGAAATTTGTATGAAAGTCCGTCATTTTTGAAGTTACATCGATAATCGTCACTAAGACTCCGCTGTCCGTCCGTCCGTCTGTCTGTCTGTCAGCGGGCTGTACCTCGTGAATTGTAACTGATATAGAGTCGAAATTTTCACAGAATTTGTATTTCTATTGCGGCTATTATAACAAATAATAATAATTTAAGTATCTAATAGATATTTAGTTCATATATTTGTAAAGAATCTAATATTATTAATGATCCAATACGATACTAAGATAAGAAAGATTTTTCGGCTGAAGCTACGAAACAAGCGGAAATTAGTAACTTTTATTTATTTATTCAGATACAAGTTAGCCCTTGACTGCAATCTCACCTGGTGGCAAGTGATGATGCAGTCTAAAATGGAAGCGGGCTAACCGGGAAGGGGTATGGCAGTTTTTATTAAACCCACACCCCTTTGGTTTCTACACGGCATCGTACCGAATCGCTAAATCGCTAAATAATTTTGATATCTCACTCGATAGCAAGAGACTCTCACTTTTTTGAATGTAACGTTTGCCATATTGATTTTGTTCGTATAAATTGTAGCGTCACCGGGCCATAATAACGAATCGATTGATACCAAATTCATCAAAATCAGCTCAGTAGTTTAGGCGCTGCGGTGGAACACACAAATAAAAACTTACATACATAGACTGCTAAAATCATTACCCTCCCTTTTGACTTTTCTGCAGTCGGCTAAAAATAACTCTACAGACCGCTTAGTTCATAGCCACAGTCTAAGTAAGAAATGCAAAGTATCGATAATGGTCTTTGAATCGTTTTTCAAAGTGATCGCGATCTTTGAGGGCCATAAAGCTCTCGGTATTCATGAGCAATGTTATATTTCGTTCACTTTCACACATAATATTACATTTAGGGGCTATTTTATTTTATTCCATTATCTACTAGCGGATATCCGGCGTGTGCTACTACCCGTGGCTACTACGCTAAAAAATAACTTTATAACCATCTTCGCATTATTGCCTTTCTAATAAAATAAAAAAAGACAAATCACTTGACGCTCAAATGGCAGATGTCAAGCATTAATTTATGGCTTTTATGTTTTCTTACACTTTATCTTTTCTTGTTTTTCTTAACTTTGTGTTTTTTCATAAGCTCTTACGCACGACTAATCTGTATATTATAGTCACTTAAAATTTGAATTAAGTATATAATAACTTAGCCTGATACGGAAAATTTCTTACCAGAAAAACCCAAGAACTTTTTGTTCTCTCCAAAAAACTCCACGCCATTAATATGTGTTGACCCTTAGCTATGACAACAATACACATGGAGAAAAAGCTACGCTAGATATGGGCCCGCCTGCTTTTAATATCGTATCCATATCCATCCGCCATTCCGATAAACACGATAACTCCTCGATACAAAGCTGAACCTTCGTAGTTAGGATTGCCATCCGTCCGGGTTTTCCCGGATTTGTCCTAGTTTGGAAGAAAGGCATCCGGTGAGCGTCTGGGCGGGGTTTTAGAAAATGTATTTCAAATAAGAAATCCAAAGGTATCCTCCCTTGACAAAGGACCCCGGATGGGTTCGAAACTAGTCAGGCTAACGTCGACTAAATACGTGAGTATAGCCGTTGATAGATATTATATATAAGAAATCCATTTTGAAAGCTACTCGAAATATTGATTGACACCTAAAATCGTGACTGAGTTTATTTTTATTAATTCTTGAATGACGGAGAAACAGAGTGTTTAATTAGGGTTCCGTACTCATAAGATCATAACGGGACCCTATTACTAAGACTTTATTGTCCGTCCGTCCGTCAGTCTGTCAGTGGGCTGCATCTCTTGAACCGTTATAGGTAGAGAGTTGCAATTTTTACAGAATGTGTATTTCTATGGTTTCTATACCTAACAACAATTAATCATAAAAATTTCTAAAACAACGCCTCAAAAATTTCAAAAAATTTAAATGTGTTATTTCTTATACGATGGAACGACACCATTCGCGACTCACACTTGGTCGATTTTTAGATGTTACTGTTATCGAAGTTTTAGGTATTTTGTATTTAGGGATAAATTAAAATATTTTATTTTATTCATGTGGTTAAAAAGAGAGTAGACTGATATTATATTCGGTTTGAGTTTTACACTAAAAAATTCGATGTTTTCGATCGCCTTGTCCTAGTTAATAGATTTTGCAGATGGCAACCCTATTTGTAGTGCACGTTCAATCAGGGCCTGCCATTGATGCCCTCTTGTCACGCCATTATAGACAGAGACAGCAATCAAATGGTCTATGAGTATGCTAGATAAGGATGGATGATGCCGTGGAATGTGAATATAGTAACTGATAATAATGGGGGTAGAGTTTGAGTTGGGGAGGAGGTAAAGTTATGGTTCCGTTTGCCTTAATATCTTTCCATTTAAAAAGAATAACTGCTGAGTTTCTTGGCGGTTCTTTTAAGTAGATCCTGTTTTCCAAACTGGTAATCATTGACTTATACATATATTACTTCGTATGGACAGGGTTATTGAACAAACAAAATGGCACCGACTAATTGGTGCGTATGCACCAATGCAACCTTAGTGACGTCTGGATTTCAAACGGGTCGTTCATTAGTATCTAAGAGGTTAGTTTTTTAAAGACCGGCAACGCATCGGCGGTTCCTCTGGTGCTGCAAATGTTCATGGGCGGCGGTAATCACTTAACATTAGGTGACCCGCCTGCTCGTTTGCTTGCTATCTCTATTTAAAAAAAAAGGTGGCGCTGATTTATTTGGTTTCCAAACCGTGAAAAATTTTGTTCGCTTGACCATGTCTTGTCATTTATATCGATGCTGGTACTATATAGAGACTAATGTCAACCATAAAAGCATTGGTAACAGTAGCTTATTGAGTTTTTTTTATATAAAAAATCGTTCAAGTGCGAGTTGGATTTACACACGAAGGGTTCCGTACCATCGTACAAGAAATAACACTTGTTTAATCATTTTTATTTTCATGGTGAAAGTTTTATTATTTTTTGCTATACCTAACGGTAGGTAATAGAAAATTAAATTTTGTGAAAATTTCAGCTCTCTACCTATTACGGTTCACGAGATGTAGCCCGCTGACAGACAGACGGACGGACGAATAGCAGAGTCTTATTAATAGGGTCGCGTTGGCACTCTTGGAACACTAATAAGTAATAACCATCGTATTATTTTTCACCACTTTTCAGGTGCTTTTCACACATGGAACCTCTAAAAGGAAAAAAGATGGCGAATGAAACTCCCATTATTTTTTATCTTCCCGATAGTAGTAGTTTTCGCTTCGGAGCTTTGAAGTTTACGGTTAGTAATAAAATAACAAGGTAATGGTTAAGTTATTGGCAATAAGCTCAAGCTGTATCAAACGATTTTAACCCTTAAACGATTGTAATTAGGGTGACTTTTCTAGACACGAAAACATTATGCATGCACTTTGCACAACGAGGAATAAAGGGAATATAAGTCTTTATAATGCAAACTTTATTTCGCAAATTAATGAGAGTCAGAATCTAATAAAAGCAAATAGTTAAACTATTCCTTCGAGACTAAAGAATTTAATGACTTAGGTCCATTTGCATAACAGCCAGTTAAAGTAACGTTACGGTTAGCGTTAAACTTTGACAACCAATTAAAAGCACAATGGTCGTTATTTTACTTTATCTTATACTAACCCTAGTGTAAATTGGCGTCAGGTAAAAATATATCTGCCTAGTGATTCGCTAGTGTCTAACACTGAATGATAGCCATCGAGCTCATTTGACATTTATTTTTAATCCATTACCTAAAGGTTTCGTATGAAAAATTATTAACCGACTTCAAAAAAAGGAGGAGGTTCTCAATTCGTCGGAATCTTTTTTTTTTTTTTTTTTTATGTGTGTTCCCCGATTACTCGAAAACGCCTGGACCGATTTTGAAAATTCTTTTTTTGTTTGAAAGGGTATACTTCAAAGTTGGTCCCATTTCAATTTGGTGAAGATCTGATGAACATCTTCGAAGATAGATACTGGAACTCCTCAACGGATAAGAGTAAATTGCTCGCGATCAGTGTAATAGCTTAGTAAACAGTAGATTTTTAACCAGTCATAGCATAATTCCATGGGGCCACTAAAAATTGTGAAATAAAAAAAATTTACAAAAAAAATAAAAACCGACTTCGTTACACAAACACTAAAAATTGAAAAATAATTTAATTTATTACCGATTATATTATGTATACAAGAGTTAATATAGTTCCATAATAATATTTTTTGGGGTCGGTGCCAATGAGGTGCCATTGTGGAGTCCCATAAAAAAAAGATTCCGACGAATTGAGAACCTCCTCCTTTTTTTGAAGTCGGTTAAAAATATGAAGTCTAGACGATTCGCGCAGCTAAAGCTAATTGGCACCGGCACCAAAAAGTATTATTATAGAACTATATTAACTCTTGTATACATAATATAATCGGTAATAAATTAAATTATTTTTCAATTTTTAGTGTTTGTGTAACGAAGTCGGTTTTTATTTTTTTTGTAAATTTTTTTTATTTTAATACCACTCTGTGAAGCAGCAATGTAAAACCAACCAATGGGGCCAATTCTCCTGTACACAATTTCTAAACCTAAACTAAATTAACAGGTTTAAATCTAGTGCTATCCTTTTCTGTAAGCAACATTATGATAGAGATAGCAATAGATTTAGACACATCATTTTAGTTTAGTTTAGAGATTGTGTACAACGGAATTAGCCACAATGTCAAAATAATATGAGCTCGGTGGCTAACATTCATGACACCGTTAGCGAATGACCCCGCTGGATTGCAGTAGGTAGGTACCTATGTATTATTGAACGAGATCAGTCTTACCTATTGTTAATGCAGTTAATAAAAGTTGATTGACGGACTAGTCGCATCGCGCATCAGAAATCCTTGCCGTCCCGCCTGGCTTTGTACAACCAAATAATTGATTTGGGAGAAACAGAGCAATGGATCAACGTGATTTTTTGCAAGGATATATTATAATTAATTAAAGACCTGGAGAGTGACATACCTAGGCTACTTACATTCCGTTACTACAAAGAGTTCAACCGTAATTTAAAAAAATCCACGGCGATGAAGTTTCGGCATCATCAAGTCGCTACATAGTCATAAGTTTGAAATCAATTCTCTTGAACTCAAAGTTCAGAATTTCCGTAGAATCAAGATATTTGTACTGTATAATTTGACCTCTATCTCCAACCACCAACTTGTACAACTCAAACAATCAAACTCTGCGGGTTGAATTCAAATTGAGGTAGGTTGCAGTTAGGGTTGACGCAGACGAAGGAATAGGATTTGAATGTCTCTCTCTCTCTCCCTCTCTCTCTCTCTCTCTCTCTCTCTCTCTCTATCTCTCTGTATTTTTTATGACCCCCATTACTGATGGTCGGGATCCCTCCACCAAGGAGCCATTCATTACGGAGGCAGGTGAGCGGGAAACGGAGGAAGGAGCGGAATGTTATGGCAAACTCAGTCTTCGTGTTATACTGGTAGTTTAATAGTAAACATGTGAAAAATGAGCGTAAGCCTCTTATTAATCCATTCAGTTACCCATTCCGTTGACCTTTACGAGGATTTCGACGTTGTAAATTCTATCACTTATCTTCAAAGCAAATATTGGCAGGAACAACGGTTGGTGCAAAACCAAAGAAAATAGCGTTTTTGTTCCACGTCCATTTGGTAGAAATCCCGGGAAAGCTCTCTAATTTTCTCAAGTTATTATCTACTTGGTGCAGTGGTGAGCGCTGTGGTCCTGTAGGTGGGAGGTCTCGGGCACGATTCCCCGTAGGGGCAATTTTGAAATGTTTGATTTCTAAAATAAATTGTCTCTGGTCTGATCTAATGGGAGGCTACGACCGTGGCTAGTTACCACCCTACCAGCAAAGCCGTGTCGCCAAGCAATTTAGCGTTCCAGTACGTTGCCGTGTAGAAACCGAGAAGGGATATGGGTTTTAATAAAAACTGTCATATGTCTTCCAAATAAGCCCTCTTCCATCTTAAACTGCATCATCACTTACTAACAGATGAGATCGTAGTCAAGGGCTAACTTGTGTCGGAACAAAAAGAATTCCGTTTATACGACAAAGTAAAATAAAGATGTGATGGAGTTTCAAAATTTGATTTGATTTGAGTTTCATAGATTAATTGCTGATCTTATACCTTTTTTTTTTGTGTGTCCTCTATACTTTCCTCCGACATGATGGTCGGAGACTTTTGATAGTTGACATGGCTTATTTTTTATTTTTTTTTGCCTTGCTTTGTTGGATGAGAATGAGCCGCTATGTTTTTTTTTTTTTAGCATTTCATTCATTATAAGAGTTTTTTATAATTATTTTATATGTATGTATATGTATATATTATCTAATATAATATAGCTATACCTACATATTTTCTTACAGCTATTTATTTTTACTTATGTTTATGTACATTTAATTAATTTCTTATTTGCTATTTACATTTTAATTTCTGTTTAATACTCATCTAGGTATGAATTACCTATGTGAATATTACCTGATTCGTGTGGCATTTCTTAGTCTTACTTTGTTTGTTAATTCTTCACAAAATTCTAAGAACCTTTTATTTACTTTCCTGCTGGCTATGATGGCGGATATTGTTTCTCTATTTATCTTACTTCCTATTGAGTATTCCAGGTCCATCCGCTTTCTACCAAATTTTGGACATTCTATTAAAATATGTAAAATCGACTCATCTGTTTCATCATCACAGTCACAGGTGGGGTTGTCCTTACATTTGAATCGGTATAGATACATCTTATACCTTGTACCAAACGTCTTTTGTACCATATTGTAACTTATCTCCGAATCCGATTATAATGTTGGCCACGAGATAGATATTATTGATGGCAGTACTTGCAGTTTACAGTGTTCAAACCAAAAGTGAAGTGTGTTCCATAGATTGTTATACTTTGACCAAGTAAATTAAAATCAAATCTATTTGTGCCCATTTACTATGTCTGCACGATGATATTGTGACATAAAGGGATGGTGGAGTATCAATTCGAGTTTCATTAGTCGCTGATCTTATCATCTTGTACCAAACGTCTTTTGTACCAAAATCTACCTAACTTATCTCCGATCATATCATGTTGGCCACAAGAAATATTATTATCGGCTGCAATTTACAGTGTTTAAAGTTTAAACCAAAAGTGAAGTGAGTTTCAAATTTTAATGTAAATGTACTTTGACCAATTAAATCAAATTATTCATATTATCAAATCACTAATCTATTTTGCAAGAATTGTTTTATCAATTAACTGTTCTTTATCAAATCATAAAATGAAGATACTTTGTATAATTCCCGGATGTTCTTTTATCGTAAGTACCTACCCTTAGCGAAATTATCTGGAATCTATTGAGTGGTATGGATTTATAACTTTTAACGGTAAGTGCTAATTTACTAGGATTAGGATGCTTCCTTGTTTCTATGAGAAGTCTCCCTCGAGCGCTGTATACAAACGAACTTTGATTATTATTTGAATACTAGATGATCCCCGCGACTTCGTCTGCGTAGGTAAGTTAGTCTGTCTAACCGTCTGTCCGTCTTTCCGTCGGTCGTGTCTGTCAAGGAAACCTATAGGGTACTTCTCGTTGTCCTAGAATCATGAAAGGCAGGGAGGTAGGTCTTAGGTATAATGAATGCCGTGTAGTGGTGTGGATTTAATAAAACTGCCAAAAACCTTCCAGTTTCCACTGCATCGGCACTTACCACCAGGTGAGATTGCACTCAAGGGCTAACTTATAACTGAATAAAAATAAAAATAAATCATCATCATCATCATCATCAACCAATAGACGTCCACTGCTGGACTTGTAGGGACTTCCACACGCCACGGTCTTGCGCCGCCTGGATCCAGTGGCTCCCTGCGACTCGTCTGATGTCGTCCGTCCACCTAGTGGGGGGTCTTCTAACGCTGCGTCTTCCGGCGCGAGGTCGCCATTCCAGCACCTTGGGACCCCAACATCTATCGGTTGTACAAACTATGTGCCCTGCCCATTTCCACTTCAGCTTCGCAACCCGTTGAGCTATGTCGGTTACTCTAGTTCTCCTACGGATCTCCTCATTTCTGATTTGATTACGTAGACAAACTCCAAGCATAGCTCTCTCCATCGCCCGCTGAGTGACTATGAGCTTGCTTATGAGGCCCATAGTTAGCGACTATGTCTCGGATCCATATGTCATCACTGGCAACAAAAATAAATATTAAATTCATTTCATCGTCAGTTCGCGATAACAAGGTCGTATGGACCGCGTATAGCGCGACTCTTACGCATTTCAGCGAGAAACTACTTGTCTACCTTTTAAACAGGTAAACTAAGGACACAGACCACCACCTATTGAGGCCCAATAGCAGGACACCCCCGATCACCAAGCTTAGGCAGTTGCTTAGCACAGAAGCCGTCCCACGCCCGTTCGGTACCCTCATCCCGCACATTGTCTTGATTACGTGGCTTTTGAGTCCACTAATAACAACAAAACATTTTCCTATGTCCCCCGCCAACATTTTACGATTTTGTTTTCATGCAAAACCTTGTATATGCGTACCCTTGAGGTTGAATACTCTGTGACTAAGTAAAACTAAAGCAGTGCATACTGCGCAGTAACTAGTACCTACCTATACTTTAAAGTGGTCCTTATGAACTTCTATGAATTTGTAGTACTTTTGTATTTCATTTCTAATCTCAGATAGGGCTCAATATAAGTCAAGTCTACTTTTCATAATGGTAGCATTCGCATTCGGAGGGAAAGATACAGTAGGACGCACAAATTGGTCGGGACCCGCAGTGTAAAAAGGACTTGTGATTTTTTTATTGATACGTTGGAAGGAAAAATGGTAATTTTTTTTACTCATTTTAATTTTTTTCTATATCGGTAGGTACTTAACTGTCTTTTATAAAAAGAAAAACTGACAGACTGACAATGTAGTGTTTCAGCTTTTACAATAGGTACGGAAACATTAGGTTTGTGGATTTGAAGGGTTTCTTTTGAAAAGAATTTTCTCTTGAAAAGTTTTGAGAATTTTCATCAAATTTCAATTTCAATATTCAAAAGCCTAAATCCACGCAAAAGTAATCGTGGGAAAAAGCATGATTAATGCCACAATAAAATACTGCCACTGCAGAAATAAAAGTAAGTAAGTATTATATGAGAGATTGCAAACTGATTAAAATTTTTAGTTACCTGTTTACAACTTATAGTTGACAAATACTCACAGAATTATTTCTTTTTTTCAGAGTGAAATCTTTCGATCGACATCAAGTAATGAGTTTGAAGAAGAATTTTTGCAAGCCCATAATGAATATAGACGTAAGCATAAAGTGCCACCGCTTGAGCTTAGTAAGGAGTTATGTAAATATGCTGAAGAATGGGCTAAAACTATTGCTAAAAGGGGCAGAGTAGAGCATCGGGGCCAACATAAATATGGAGAGAACATATTCTACGCTTGGTCGAGTGATCCTAACTTTGTAATAACTGGAAGGGTGCCTGTAGATAAATGGTACAGTGAGATCAAATGTCACACATTTGGAAGAGAACCGAGCAATTTAGGCTCGGGACATTTTACCCAGGTTGTGTGGGAAGATAGCAAAGAAGTCGGTGTAGGTGTTTCGAGGACCAATCAAGGTCAAGTTTACGTAGTGGCCAATTATTTCCCACCTGGCAACGTAATGGGGAGCTTTGCTCGCAAAGTTCACCCACCTGTGAACTAAACTTGGAGACATGTTAGCTTGGACCAAAGAGATGTATGTACATTCCAAAAAATAGATTCTTTTATTATTAGGGTAATAGTCAGTATATTTTATTGGAAAACATTTTACATTTAAATATACAAATTAATGATGATAATGCACATAAAAAATACATTATCATAATATTATTTAAGATATAGATTTTTATCGTTCAATTATTTTATATTGTACCTACGTTATATTTAATTGAATTTTTGATATTATAAATATATTATACCTACCAATTTTGTTATAAAAATGTGTTTTATTGTAGTTACTTCTATTTGATATACATATATTAATAAGCCTTATGTTATTTATTACTCTGAGTCGTTTTAAGGGTTCCTTACCTGAAAAAGGAAAAAATAGAAATTTTATGTCTGAGTGACTGTCTGTCTGTCTGTCTGTCTGTCTATCTGACAGACAGACAGACAAACAGTCAGACGCGTCTGTCAAGAAAACCTATAGGATACTTTTCGTTGACCTAGTATCATGTAATTTGGTGGTTAAATAGGTCTTATAGCATGAGTAAAGGAATAAATCCGAAAACCGTTGTGTGCGTACTGCGTAGTGCGTAGTGCGTACTGCGTAGTAACTAGTACCTAACTATACTTTGAAATGTTCTTTGTGAACTTCTACGAATTTGTAACACTTTTGTATTTTATAACGGCAATCTTGCGTATCAAATTCAGTTATCGACATCCATTGATAAGCATTAATCACAAACAAAATTAACAGAGGAACGAGTAGAGTCATTTATTTTTATTTCCATAGTCATTTTAGGGTTCCGTACCTCAAAAGGAAAAACGGAACCCTTATAGGATCACTTTGTTGTCTGTCTGTCTGTCTGTCAAGAAACCTACAGGGTACATCCCGTTGACCTAGAATCATGAAATTTCAGGTAGGTAGATCTTATAGCTGGACATTTGGGGGAAATTCTGAAAACCGTGAATTTAGGGTTAGATCACACAAAAAAAATTAAATAGTGGTCATGAACTAATAATTAATATTTTCAACTTTCGAAGTGAGTGACTATATCAAGTGGGGTATCATATGAAAGGTCTTTACCTGTACATTCTAAAACAGATTTTTATTTATTTTTATGCATCATAGTTTTTGAATTATCGTGCAAAATGTCGAAAAAATACGACTGTAGTACGGAACCCTCATTGCGCGAGCCTGACTCGCACTTGGCCGGTTTTTTTTTTGGCACCTACTCGTTAATATTACTCTTAATGTTTCATTTAAATTAATTTAAAACATCTTTATTGTTACCAAAATTACAGAGAGTAAGAATACAGATACACTTAAAAAATAAAGGGCGACTTTGCCACTAAAGTGATCTCTTTCAGGATCTTTTCATACTTATAAATTCACTTAATGTTTCAGCAGTTATTGACGTTAATAATTTTCATAATGCAAATTTCCGATCACATTAAGTTTAATTTGAAAAGCCTATTTTAGTATAGATTAATTTTCACTTTCTTGATGATGATTGCGGGCAAATTATTTAGCTTTAAAATTGCCAGATTCCTGCATTATAATCAAGTGCTAAAATACGGGACATAGGTCGTTAGTCTCTCCTAATTATGCCCGCGAGTTTCGTACAATGTTCCTAAATTTTGAGCTTAATTTGCCAACGCTGCGTCGTGTTTCCAACAGTTTTGTGAATAGTCAATTACCTTATGTGGTACAGTGTGTACAGATATCGGTACCGAATGCGATCACGAGTTCGCTGCAAAAAAGCTGAATTTGTGCGATTCTTGTTGCAACAATGCATTGTAGCCAATAGTGAGCGAGCGTTAACCAATCAGAGATGATTGCGATCGTGACATTGTAGCTGTCATTCTCCCGCAATCGCGCAGCTGTCTGCAGCGTACTATAAAACACTATGAAGATGCCAGCTTCTATTGGCCGGACCTCTTGTGGCGCCCTCTGAGATCAGTTTTGTCTGTCGAGTGTGGATCCCCATATGGATCCCGTGGATATTGTGCGTGGCTAGCTGATGATGCCTACAACTTCCTCCACGTGTAGCTAAGTTTTCAAAAATCTTTTGGAAACATTGACTCTTAATTTTGTTCAAAAACGAAATAAAATTACAGTAAAGTTTCAACAGCTTTAATTCAGTTTTTTGCCCATGTTGTAAAATTTTATCTTGTGCAATTTCCATGTTTTGTTCACCAGTTCCTTGGATTTTTATTCTGCTCTCTGACAATCGCGGATTATGTAGGTACACACCGTGACTTCAATGGGTCAGGAGAGTCATGCCGTTTTTGCTACGTGTTGTATCAATTTTCGTGACTTTCGTGTTTTTGCGAGCTCTTTGTGTTAAGCGATGCATCATTTTCGGAATTCCGTTAGGCTTGATAACTTAATTACATTTGTACATTTGTTGCCATTGTTCTGTTTGATTTGGATCAGTATTTTCTCATGTTTGGGACGGACAACGCGTTTGTTTAGAATCGTAGTGCTTTAGATGCGAGATCAAAGTGTTAATTTAAAATTAATTTACTAATTGGATATTATATTTGAAATAATTGAACAAGATAACTAAATATTGGCGCCGATTCTGTTGTCTTTCTCTAACCTAAATTTAGAGTGTCTGCATCCTTTTCTTTTTAATATTGCTAAAAAGGACGGAACATGAATTTTACATTTAAAGACTCTAAATTTTAGTGCTCGCTACAAATTTAAATAGTAGGCTCGCGACTGGAAGCTAAAGTCACGGAGTTTGACGTGTCTAAATTAATTTTAAAACTGTCAAACTGTGTCTGTCTTTTTCATATTACATTAGTAAAAACGGAATGCGAATACTCTAAAATTAAGATGTGTTCAGAATCAGAAGGTAACTATCTATTTAAAAAAAATTAATAAGTAACTATCTCTATTCTTATGAAGTACAGTTTAGCGGTCGTAAAAAGTAACAGACAGATAGACAGACTTACTTATATACGAACTTATAGTAGCAAAGGATAGCAATTTTATTTAACTTACAAAAAAAATATTTTTTCATAAAAAAAACTCCATTCATTCCTAATCTCAGATAGTGCTCAATATAAGTGAGTTAACGTTTATCGCCTAATGTCCCTTTCTAATGTATGAGTGAAGAGAAAGACGGGTGATTATTGTGATAACACTACTAAATTTCATAATGGTAGCATTCGCATTCGGACGCAAGGATACAGAAGTAGGGCGCACAAATTGGTCGGGACCCGCAGTGTAAAAAGGACTTGTGATTTTTTTATGGATACGTTGGAAGAAAAAATGGTAATTTTTTCACTCATTTTTTTTATTTTTTATTTCGGTACTTACCTTTTTCTTTCTTTCTGTCTTTTATAAATATACTTGCTTATGCTCGCGACTTCGTCCGCGGAGACTACATAAATTTCAAACCCCATATTTCACCTTCCCCTTAGGGATTGAATTTTCAAAAATCCTTCTTAGCGGATGCCTACGTCATAATAGCTATCTGCATGCTAAATTTCAGACCGATCCGCCCAGTAGTTTAAGCTGTGCGTTGATAGATCAGTCAGTCAATCAGTCAGTCAGTCAGTCACATATTCCTTTTTATATATTTAGAAAAACTGACGGACTGACTATGTAGTGTTTCAGCTTTTTTAGTAGGTGCGGACACATTAGGTTTGTGGATTTGCATGAAGGGTTTCTTTTGAAAAGAAATTTTCTCTTGAAAGAGTTTCAAGAATTTTCATCGGAATATTTAAAAGCCTAAATCCACGCTGAAGTAATCGTGGGGAAAAGCATGTTTACATAATTTACTTATATAAACACTTAAGTTGAATATTTTTAATGGATTATTTTAGAAGGCTGTTGACTAATTTGTGTTGTTGTTAACTTCTAAGAAAATTCTTATGTTTAATGCCACAATAAAATATTAAATCTTTTCTAATGACACACTGCAGAAATAAAAGATGATAATTATTGTATGATAAATTGCAAGCTGATTAAAATTTTTAGTTACCAGTTTACAACATATTAGTTGACAAATAAGTTTTGCACATATTTTTGGTTCTCATAGTAGATCTACTAAATAAAATATTTAGAATTTCCACCTGAGCGAAGTAGGGGCAGGTCAGCTAGTGTTCAATAAGTTTGGGCAAGCATTTTTTTTTTTTTTAATTTACAAACAAGTTAGCCCTTGACTGCATTCTCACCTGATGATTAGTGATGATGCAGTCTAAAATGGAAGCGGGCTAACCCACACCCCTTTGGTTTCTACACGGCATCGTACTGGAACGCTAAATCGTTTGGTGGCATGGCTTTGCCGGTAGGGTGGTAACTAGCAACGCCGAAGCCTCCCACCAGACTAGACCAGAAATTTAGAAATTATATAATTCGAAACCCTTGCCGGGATCGAACCCCTAATAAGACTTATCACTGCATTAGGGAGGTCGTTTTTTTTAAAGAATTCTAATTATTTTAAGTAGGTATTAGTAATTACTGAAATAAGCAGTTGGACATCCATCCATCATGAAATAACAAAGTCAAAGAAAAAAGGTAAAGGTAGGTAATTGTTAGTAACCGTTTTGGTACTGAACCCTAAAAAATAAAAGCAAGAAGCACTCAAGTTAAACATGTGCGTCTGTGTACGTTTTTTTTGTGCAAAGCTTCCGCGAATTTTTAATGAATGTTATAACTCTTAACTGTGTTACTCAAATTAGTTGCATTGACCAAACTTCCTGAAAGTATACATTAGACTAGCTGACCCGTCCCGGCTTCGCTCGAGTAGAATTTTTGAAAATGGAGGGACGGGGGGGTTTAGCAGGACCTTAACCAAATGCTTTCATAAGAGAAAACTATTGCTCGGCTTGATGGGGTTAGATTTTACCTATCGATTTGTCATTAAGACAGAATTCAACAATAAACGGGAACACGAGCGCAGTGAGCGCAAATTTTAATGAGATCAGCGATCACAAAATGTAATTTTTTAAAGCATCTTTTGAATGTATCAAAGTAGAGTGAAAAGCTAGCAGACGGACAGATTGACACTTTCGCATATTTGTAGTACGGATTATATAGTACGATTCCTTTCTGATGATGGAGGTGAGAGGTGGACATTGGAATTGAAGAGTGGAGAAAAATCTTTTTCCACCTTAACTCCATAGGCATGGCTTGTGACTAAATTCTAATGCTATTTTCTAGTAAATCCGCGGGAAATAACTTGTTTCTTGACCCAATAACAAAGACCCGTGTACCCGTTTCCTAATATAGCAGATTAGTGCAACCGTTCCACTTGATCCTTAATTAATATTGCTGGGAACGTCGGCGGTACTGAAGTGTAGATCATACCACTACAATTATACCTATTCCTCTGCGCCACAGAACTAACACCAAACCTAATATCTAAATATATAAAATGAAAAGGTAACTGACTGACTGACTGACTGATCTATCAGCACAGCTCAAACTACTAGACTCATCGGGCTGAAATTTGGCATGCAGATAGCTATTATAACGTAAGCATCCGCTAAGAAAGGATTTTTGAAAATTCAACCCTTAAGGGGGTGCAATAGGGGTTTGAAATTTGTGTAGTCCACGCGGACGAAGTTGCGAGCATAAGTTAGTTTTTTTATTATTTTTATTATTAAACTTATAAAAATTATATATTATTACTGCTACATTCAGTGCCACAAAAACCACAGTCGGTTTGACTGAGCACTGTGTTAACTTAATATAGTAAAATATATAAAATGAAAAGGTGACTGACTGACTGACTGATTGACTGACTGACTGATCTATCAACGCACAGCTCAAACTACTGGACGGATCGGGCTGAAACTTGGCATGCAGGTAGCTATTATGACGTAGGCATCCGCTAAGAAAGGATTTTTGAAAATTCAACCCTTAAGGGGGTGCAATAGAGGTTTGAAATTTGTGTAGTCCACACGGACGAAGTTGCGAGCATAAGTTAGTTTTTTTATTATTTTTATTATTAAACTTATAAAAATTATATATTATTACTGCTACATTCAGTGCCACAAAAACCACAGTCGGTTTGACTGAGCACTGTGTTAACTTAATATAGTAAAATATATAAAATGAAAAGGTGACTGACTGACTGACTGATTGACTGACTGACTGACTGACTGACTGATCTATCAACGCACAGCTCAAACTACTGGACGGATCGGGCCGAAACTTGGCATGCAGATAGCTATTATGACGTAGGCATCCGCTAAGAAAGGATTTTTGAAAATTCAACCCTTAAGGGGGTGCAATAGAGGTTTGAAATTTGTGTAGTCCACACGGACGAAGTTGCGAGCATAAGTTAGTTTTTTTTATTATTTTTATTATTAAACTTATAAAAATTATATATTATTACTGCTACATTCAGTGCCACAAAAACCACAGTCGGTTTTACTGAGCACTGTGTTAACTTAATACAGTAAGTATAATATAATAATATAAAAGTTGTAAACTAAATCTTTGAAAAGAGCAACCACCGAGCTTCTTGCTGGTTCTCGGTAGGAAGGCATTCCGAACCAGTGGTATAGATGCATTTGACGATTCAAAAGTATATACACGTAAAACCAGTGCGAGACGGCGACATGCCACAGGGCCGTATAAATACAATAAAAAACCGGCCAAGTGCGAGTCAGGCTCGCACAACGAGGGTTCCGTAATTCAGTCGTATTTTTTCGACATTTTGCATGATAACTCAAAAACTATGATGCATAAAAATAAATAAAAATGTGTTTTAGAATGAACAGATGAAGACCTTTCATATGATACTCCACTTGATATAGTTATCTTACTTAGAAAATTGAAAATACTAATTATTAGGTCATGACCACAATTTAATTTTTTTTGTGTGATGTAACCACAAATTCACGGCTTTCAGATTTTTCCCCAAATGTCAGCTATAAGATCTACCTACCTGCCAAATTTCATGATTCTAGGTCAACGGGAAGTACCCTGTAGGTTTCTTGACAGACCGACAGACAGACAACAAAGTGATCCCATAAGGGTTCCGTTTTTCCTTTTGAGGTACGGAACCCTAAAAATGTACCTACCAAGAATTGTTTCGGCATAAGAAAGATCCCAATGAAGGTAATCAAAATTACATTTTCCATTTGTAGCATACTACATAAATGTTATCACTTTTGCATAAAACAGCCCTAATACCGGGTAGGTACGTGTAGCCCATTTAAAGCAACTCATACAAAAAAAATCGGTTGAATGCGCATCGGACTCGCACACAAATGGTTCCGTACAATCGTACAAGAAATAGGTAACACTCTTTTTTAAAAAATTTCATGAAACCAAATAAAAAAGTTATTGAACTAGTTATTGAACTCAAATATTTCGAACTCAAATAAACTAATTGAACTAGTTATTGAACTCAAATAAACCCCAGTGTAAAAACGGGCTTTTCCTAATAACCTCAAAATCGAAAATGTTTTTGAGAATTAATAAATCCTCAGAAGTATCCGTTGTTTTAATTTGCTTTCTAGGAAATACACTACACTCTACAAGTCAATGCTTTATTACGGTTGGTTCATAGGCAAACTTTGTATGAGGGCAGAGCAATGTCCTTTTTATTATTTGTTGTATACCGGCAGTAGAAATACTCATTCTGTAAAAATTTCAACTATTATGGTTCACAATATACAGCTCGCTGACAGATGGACGGACGGACAGACAGCAGAGGCTTAGTAATAGCGTCCCACAGGTAACTTTTGGGTATGAACCCTAAAAATGTACAAAAATAATTTGAAAGAACATTTTTCTAGCACCTGCTATGCAAATAAGCTTTTCTGAAATTGCAGCGTTCTTGTACCAATACAGCTTTTTTCAGTAGAAATTCAGCGCTGGACTAGTAAACTATAATGTTGCTGGAATACAATAAACCGGCCATTATTTCTCGTAGGTTTGTCGCAAACATAAGTAGGCACTCGTAAACGTGTTAGGGTAAGTTTACACAACGCTGGGTGTCATATTGAAAGTTGGGATGGGTGACCTAAGGCCACTTGCACATGTTACGACGTCAAAGAATTTATGTGGGATTACTTCGTCCACGTGGACGAAGTAATCCCACAGGTTCCAGAAAGTAATCCATCAGGTTTAAAAAAACCAGAGCTAACTGTTGGATTTTCTGAGATAAATGTAGCCTAGTCTGTTTCTAGGATGCAAGCAATTTTTGTGAAAATTTCCATCTCTCTCTAACTTATAATCAAAATCGATTAAACAGACAGACACTTTCGCATTTACCATTTTACTATAGATCAATTAATGGAAAAATTCAACAATTATAAAACGATTACCTAATTATAAATCATCATCGTCATCATCAGCCTGTGGATGTCCACAGCTGGACATAGGCCTTCCCTAAAGAGCGCCACCACACCCGGTCCTCAGCCTTCCTCATCCAGCCATTTCCCACAAAGCCTCTTTATATCGTCGGTCCATCGTGCTGGAGGGCGTCCCACACTACGCTTGCTTAAACGCGGTCTCCACTCAAGGACTTTCCGGCTCCAACGGCCATCGCCTCTACGACAGGCATGACCTGCCCACTGCCACTTCAGCTTGCTAATAGTTTGGGCTATGTCAGTGACCTTGGTTTTCCTGCGGATCTCCTCATTTCGGATCTTATCGCGCGTTGTGTAGCAAAGCTACGGAAAAACTCACATAGTTTTGAAAATACACAAAATTATATTGTGATAAGTTTTGTATGATGCCGCCAGAGTAAAGGTTTACTTTTGAGCCGAGCGTCTGTGGCATCAGAAGCGACGCATCAGTGACTTTGAATTCTGCCGCTCGTCACGGCCTCTCTGACGCAGCGACACTGACCTTACAGCCGCTCGACTCAAAAGTCCACCTTTAATCGCCAATGGATCGAATACGTCATCATAATTAGAAGAACCGATGCATATTGGATATTGGGATCCCAAGGTGCTTGAATGGCGAGCCCACGGCATTGAAGGACCTCCACTAGGTGGACAGATCAAGCGAGATACTGGGAAACAATAGACGCAAACAGCACAAGACCGTGTTCTGTGGAGTTCCTTGCAAGAGACCTATGTATGTCCAGCAATGAATGTTGAGCGCTTGAAATTAACTACTTACGTCTCACTATTAGGATAAACCAGGTACTTACTATTAGGATTACTTAGGATAGAGAAATAATATAGAATTGCGGAGATGTAGGAAGCCTTATTCTGCGTAGGAAGAAAAGGCTGGCAAGTTTTGTTTATCCACTTTGGGGTCCCGCAAATGGAAGAGGAAATGATAAGTACGCACTTTCCTAAGTGCTTAACAAAATTGGTACTTTATCGCGAAGTTATGGGAAAAGTGAAATTACAGTTGATTCAAGTTTCTTTCTGTTTCTACAAAGAAGGTCGGTATACCGTTGAGTATTTATAAAAACCAAAAAGCAAAAAGCTACCAATAAGTAAAACTTACTTTTCTACAAGTTGGCTATTATATACTCAAACAATTTCAGTTTAGTTTGGTGTAGGTATACCCGATTTATTTCGCGTTTTTCTGTGGGAACTCAATTTTCGAAGATAAAAAGTCGCCTATGTCACTTTCCATTTCCCCAAATTTACTTATCCATGTGAAACAATCATGTCGATCTGTTTTTCAGTTAACTAAAGTGATGTCCAGCGATCTTTAATTATAATATTGTAGCACTAGAACCTCAGAATCAGAGTAAAGTGAACCTAAATGATATTTCATTTAGGCCATAATATTTTTATCGAAAACCCATTACTAGTGATTGCGGAAATGTATCGAGTGCATTAGTCATTGATAAATCTGTTTCGAAGGGCTAGGGCCGATAACAAAACATTAATAGCAATATTTCTCTGTGGATATTCTTATTTATACGAAATATGATTTTTATTTTTCCTTTTCTAGTTTCACTTTAGACCAAAGATAGCAGACAGAGTTGAGTCTTTTGGCTTTATCTAAGTATAATTTGACCACTGAAATTACTGAAAAACAAAACACGGAAGACGCGTCCGCATTTGGGCGCGCCTGGGCTTGCCAAGTGTGGCCGCTGTTATGTTTAGTCATCAATGTCTTAACTTTTGTTAACGAATTTTATAAATGTTAAATAGAAGCAGGCGTTACTTTGCGGAAGTCCATGATATACAATGAACCAAAAGCCTAGTTTGCTATAATCCGCGGAAAAGGTCGAATCTGTATGGCGCAACATGCAACATGCGAAATGCACCACCCGCCCTCCCACTGCTAAACATGCAGGAAGAAGCAGCCACCAGGCAAGCAATACGCACCACCACCACGCAGCACCACACAAATCCCAAACACACTCGACGCACGTTCGCCCCGACACCGGAGTATCCTCAGGAGATGTAGACCTTACAATACTTTGCAATTGTGCATTGTAAGGCACACGCCATGTAAACGGCTTTTAAGCACCTCTTTTAATCATACATTATTATCCTAGCAAAAGATTCTTCCTCCTTCCTGTGTTTTCCTTACACAAATGGCTAGTACATGGATACAATTGTCAATATACCATATTATGTCATCTTTAAATAAAACTCCGTCATTCTAATAAAGTGGAAATAATTTTGATAAAATTGTATGAGTAATTTTGAGATAACGATGTTTGTTTGTTCCTTACTATATGATACCGATTAGGTTTAATCATTTTTTATGTTGAATTAGTTATTGTTCATAAATTTTTGTTGTAAAACTGATAAACGGGCCAACACCGATTGGACACACTAAAAATAAACTAAATCGACAAAAGAATTTTACAAAACTCTTGATAAGTTTTATCAAACTCAAAAACGCACTTTGGACTGGTATATTTTTCTAAAAAAAAATACTCACAGAATTATTTCTTCTTTTCAGAGTAAAATCTTCCGATCGAAATCAAGTGATTTTGAAAATGAAGCTTTGGAGGCCCACAACGAATATAGAAAAGAACATGGCACTCCACCGTTAGTTTTAAATAAAGAAATTAGTAAAATAAGTCAAAAATGGGCTGAAGAACTAGCAAAAAATGATAAAATGGCCTATAGCATTAATCAAACATACGGAGAAAGTGTTTATTGTGGTTGGTCACCAGATCCGAATGTAAAAATACGAGCCAAAGATTGTGTTGACAGATGGTACGATGAAATCAATGACTACTCTTTTGGTAAAGAACCTGATGTATTAAACTGCGGACATTTCACGCAAGTTATATGGAGAGGCACCAGAGAACTTGGAATCGGAAATGCTAAAAGCAAATCTGGTAAGCTGTATGTAGTCGCCAATTACTATCCTCCAGGCAACTTCGGCGGTCAATTTGTTAAAAACGTTCCTCCACCTGGCGCGAATCAATTCCATTCTGTCTCAAGTTATAGTTCTTCGATTTCTCTAAGAGAATCAAATAACAATATAGAACCACCGTCTCCTAATTACAGGAACAGCAAAAATCTTAGTGATTATGCATCAGATTTGGTAACAAAATTTAAGTCTACTTCAATATCAGACAACAAGTTTGAAGACGAATTTTTGCAAGCCCATAATGAATATAGACGTAAGCATAAAGTGCCACCTCTTGAACTGAGTAAGAAGTTATGTAAATATGCTGAAGAATGGGCTAAAACTATTGCTAAAAGGGGCAGAGTAGAGCATCGGGACCAAAATGAATATGGAGAGAACATATTCTACGCTTGGTCGAGTGATCCTAACTTTGCACTAACTGGAAGAGTGCCTGTAGATAAATGGTACAGTGAAATCAAATGTCACACATTTGGAAGAGAACCCAGCAATTTAGGCTCGGGACATTTTACCCAGGTTGTGTGGGAAGATAGCAAAGAAGTCGGTGTAGGTGTTTCGAGGACCAAGGAAGGTCAAGTTTACGTAGTGGCCAATTATTTCCCACCTGGCAACGTAATGGGGAGCTTTGCTCGCAAAGTTCACCCACCTGTGAACTAAATTTAGAGACATGTTAGCTTGGACCAAAGAGATGTATGTACATTATACATTCCAAAGAAATAGATTACCTATTTTATTATTAGGGTAATAGTCAGTATTTATTGTGAAACATTTTACATTTAAATATACAAATTAATGATGATAATGCACATAAAAAATAGATTATCATAATATTATTTAAGATACGTGATTTTTATCTTTCAAATATTTTATATTGTACGTTATATTTAATTGAATTTTTGATATAAATAGGTACCTACCAATTTTGTTATAAAAATGTGTTTCATTGTAGTTACTTCTAATAATAGCTATTAATAAGCCTTGTTATTTATAACTCTAGGAAAAAGAACCCTCGAACGATGAAGTGATCCTATGATCACTTCATTGTCTATCCGTCTGTCTGTATGTCTGTTCGTATATCGTGTCTGTCAAAAAAACCTTAAGGGTTGACCTAGGGTCTTATAGCATAAGTAAAGGAATAAATCCGAAAACCGTGAATTTGTGGTAGCATTACAAAAAAAAATATCTTGTCTCCTGATGACTCCGACTCGCTTCGCTCTTCTGCTCTTCGTTTCACTAGGTCTCGTGGATTCACGTCATTATTCAGCTCCTTCGTGAACTTCAGTCGCAATTCACAAAAATACTCATGGAGTGATTTTTTTTAAAGGTAGGACAGATAAGTCTGTGTAGACTGGGTGATAAAATTTCATTTTAATTTTTTACTATTCAGACTTCACCGTGTCTCTTAGTTAAAACCTAAATATTAAGCATTTGCTTGAAAAAGTCTGAAATTAATGATTAGGTATCACAGACCATTACTACGAAAAAGTAAATGCTGAGTTTCACTGGAAAATTTCAAGATTTATTGCGGTTCGAGGTTTTACAGTAACAAATACCTACACAGTGTTTTTGTTACTCTTCAATTTCACGGTTTGCTAACTTAGTTAACATTAAACAAACGTATAGCAAACTTAAGTTATATTAATTATACATACAAAAACAATTAACTGCGATTACACTGCGATTTATGACGCGAAATCATTTTTGAACTCTATTTTCCAAGTGTTAGAGTCTAAAATAGCGTGTTCTGAAATTTGAAGATCGTTAAAGACATTGTTAGTGACAAGGAAAATGAGAAAAGTCTTTTGATAAAATAACTAACATGAAATGTGCTATTTTTATGTGTTTTATATTATTTGTAAGTTACATTATCAATTTTTCTTTAAAAAAATCTAAATTGACTATTGTCCGTTGTGAAAATGAGCTTTTCTTAATTGGTTTAGATCTCTCATCTTTACCTAGGTACTTACTTTCAACGAATTCAGGCCAATATGAACAGTGAAAGGTAACAATAAAAAATAGAGAGACACACTATCATAAAAAAATTATAAATATAGAATCAACTGATACCTACTCTATTAAAGGGCAAAAGAGTAGATATAATATAGACGATACTTTCTAAAGTTCAGCGCTCCATTTATTCCTTAATGTCCTTCAGAGAACAATATAATCCTTAGATGCGAGCTTTTGCTGTATTTTCTACTTCGAAAGGTTTTCAATAACATTATATTTTTTTAGAACAATTATATATCTCTATTAGTAAGTAAAGATGTACGTGTTATGGATTTAAGAAGGTTCATTGACTTGATTCAAGTAAGTACTTTATTTTTATTTTATCCTAGCCCTAAGACATTCCCGGCTTAGATATTTTATCCAATAATATGAAAATTGTAAAAGAAAACCAATTTTGAATAGATGGAAGCATTGATATAGGATTCTTTATCGAAGGATGGAAGGATATGGAAAAATATGATTATAAAATATTATTTTGATTGATAAACGAGAGGGTGTAGAACTCGTAGAACTGAAAACTAAGGTATAATGTGCTTTGGAGTATCTGTCAAGTCAAGTCAAGTCATGTACCTTCCATGTACTTTGCATAGAAAGCGACACACCTAAAACGCAACTGAAAATTTGGCACGCGTAGCTATCTGAACAACGCCGCCATGTTCCATCGTATAACGCGATGAATAAGGATGCTGTGTAAAGTTCCATTTTTCGGCACTGTTTTGATAAAAGATGACTCTGTAATGCCAACCGAACACTTTGACAAAAATCCAGCCATCTAATTTTTAATTCAGGAAGATGTGAGCTCTAAGCCCTAAATGTAAGTTTACAAGTTAACATTAAGTGACTGTGCGGAAATCTACCAAAATAATATAAAGACGTCAAGTTATGAGCTAATTAACAAGTTTGTTGTAAGTAATCGAGACAGACATAAGTAGAACTTTAACTTGAAAACTTAAACTCAAACTCAAATTTATTTATTGTAAATCTGGGTAAGCAGATGAGCTGATGTTACAAAAACAAAAAGGTACAGCCAAATTCTGCCTATTAGCATGCAATATGTTATGATATACCTAACAACGTGTTACTAGTTTTGATAAATTTGGTCACATTAAATTAAGTTATACTAACTAAAGCCTCTTAAAGTAAAATTACTAATAGTGTAATTGGGCTCTGTATCTGTTCTAATTAAATAATAATAAAGATACAGTACATTATACAAATTTTTAAACAAAATCAAAACAAGCTATGTTAACCTAAAGTTACTACAAGTTTACTAAATTTTGTTTCGCGGTGCGTGTCTGCTTGCTATACATCTATTTGGCATTTGGGCACTCCAAAGGTCAACTCGGAGTGCATAATGATGTTAGGGGACAAAATCCTATTGTAAAGCAAACGAGTTTTCTCAAATTGCCAAACGTACTTAGCAACAAACCGACTTTGTGACTGGTTACTGAACTCTGAACTTAGTTAACTAGATTTACTCATGCCATCAAGTTTAATGTCTAGATTCCCAGACATAATATAAACGAAAAACGCACGCAGAAGTTATTTCCGCGTACATTTTAATATTCAAATTGGGGCGGAAATTGGCCCGGGTTTTTCCCCTCGGTTTGTCTCTGGCTAATTAGGTAAACAAAAAGTTACTAATATTTACTTACCTACTAGTATCTAACTTTCGCACCCGATAAAGGATAAAAGAATTTAGGAAGTTTGAAGTATGAAGTCGCTCTAACTCAAAGGCTTGCGCGGCATCCGCTTAAAGTGAAACGCAACTTATCTTCAATAATCTAAAGGTTCACAAAATAACTGAATGATGAGTATGAATGTATGAGTGGATACTTGCTTGAAATTTTACACGTCGTAGCTTTCGTCTACAACGCAGCGCTTATAAAATAATACCTACAGGATATTATTAAAACGCTATCAAAAACGAAGACAAGTCAATCATTATGATTCTTACTGATAAGATACCACAAAAAACGCGAAAAAAATGAAAAAAAATTAAAAGTTATATTGCAAATGAAACATCTCACTGACGCTAGAGGTCAACAAACGTTGCGTAAATAGGTGCCGCGGGATAAATGCCACATCGTAGGCGGGGCGTTGACCTCGAGTTCTGCACGCTATACATTGCTGGTTTGGAAAATACTAAAACAACAAGTATAAAGCAAATGGTTATTGGTATTGGATTGTATTTAGGTAGTATAACGTTAATTACAACCTGTACAGATACAGCCTAGCGGCGATTACGCACTGCACTTCCGTCATCCGAGTTCTATCCGTCATCCTTGAGAATACCAGCGATTATCTACGACATATTATGTCATAAGCTCCCATACAAAACAAAAAGGCACGTATTTTCACGGTTTCGGATCGGATGAGTGCGTAACCGCCGTAAATTGATATTTTTAGAGACGTCAATTCCTCGATAGTGATGAGGACATTCTTGATATACCACAATCGGTAGAGGATCTTCCCGAAGCTGAACCCATACAACCAGGCCATACTTTGTTACGACCTTCGAGAGGGATGTTGAAATCTTCAGTGAAATTCCCTCACAAAGACGCCGGAGACATGGCCGTGTATGGAAATTTAAAAAATCTAGGAATAACGTAAGTAGAAAGACCATGATTCTTAAGTGGGTGGATGAAATGAAAAATGAAATGGAAATATACTTTCATCGTCATTATTAAAATACAGTTTATTTTAATTAAGTTTAATACTTACTTCTAAGCACAATTATTTCATTAATTTTTTCATGATTATTCCTTCATTGCATAGCACATTCGTACGAGTAGGTATAGGAAGGTACAAAAAATAAGCACAAAGATTACTATTGCTTACAATGAGGCGGTAAACTACATCTTATCATAATATGAGCGTCGTTATGCAGAAAGCGACCAACAACGTTTTTTGGGAAAATGAGTTATGATGCCCACGGTATAAGATTTATTCTTCTTCACCTTACGCAGAGACAAGCAAACTTCTAGACATTACCTACCATACTCGAGATAAAAGGAGATGGACAAAAATTGTATGGAGGCGTGCCCCAGAATGTACAGAGATGATAATATTTATGTGCCATTTAATAAATGTACAGAGATGATATATCTGCCATTTAATAGTAAAAATCTTCTATTTTTTTTAAATCAAATACAAGTTAGCCCTTGACTGCAATCTCACCTGGTGGTAAGTGATGATGCAGTCTAAGATGATAGCGGGCTAACCTGGAAGGGGTATGGCAGTTTTTATTAAACCCATACCCCTTTGGTTTCTACACGGCATCGTACCGGAACACTAAATCGCTTGGCGGCACGGCTTTGCCGGTAGGGTGGTAACTAGCCAAGGCCGAAGCCTCCCACCAGACCAGACCAGAAATTTAGAAATTATAAAATTCCAAACCCCTGCCAGGAATCGAACCCGGGACCTCCCACTATTAAGACCACAGCGCTCACCAATGCGCCAGGGAGGTCGTCAAATCGTCGTCTATTTTAAGAAAAAAAGTCGCATGTTGTTTTGCAAGCGTTGCATTAAGTTCATGGGGCAAATTTTGTCCATCTCGTTTGGTCATGAGATAAATGAGACCAATAACGACTATTGCCCATTTTTTGTGCTAAAAGCGATAAAGTCTAGCAAAAATTCAGGTTTAGCAACCATCGGCGTTGGACTAGCTTCTGCAAACATATAAATTGTGTGATAGTATGCTTTACTAATTTGCAGAAAGAGGCCATTGCAATAGATCGCTTTATGCAAATTAAGGAATGGACTTTTTGTTATTTCTTTTATTTCTATTTTTCTTTATATTGCTCAATCTTTATGGAAGCAGAAAATTCATGTATCTTATCAATTTATAGATTTGGTAAAACAAGACAACGGTTGCTCTATACGAACTTTAGGAAAGCGGAAAGTATCCTGGTAAGCATAATAACTTAATAAGATATCTATGTTAGGAATCTGAAGATCATGAACCTTGAAAATTTATGATGAATTACTCAAAAGACTCTTTTCAGACCTACTTGTTGGAGAAAGCTGTACGAAACATTCGAAAGAAAAAACATTCAGCTCAACAGAAAAGGTTTGTACCCATAACATACCGTAAATGATGGATCATAGCGAGACCAATAATTAATCTATGTGATGGATATTCTTTTATTGAAATAAAAACTAGCTTATGCTCGCGATTTGTCCGCATGGACTACATAAATTTCAAACCCCTGTTTCACCCCATTAGGGGTTGAATTTTCAAAAATCCTTTCTTAGCGGATATCTAGGTCATAATAACGCAGATAACATGCCAAATTTCAGCCCGATCCGTTCAGTAGTTTGAGCTGTGCGTTGATAGATCAGTCAGTCAGTCAGTCAGTCACCTTTCCATCTTTCCTTTTATATATTTAGATTACACACTACAGTTTGATGTTTTTTATACAGGAAACCTGTGGTAAGTTTTTATAAATCACCAACATTTTTAAGACACTTTATTTACGTGTTGATTTAGGTTTTTCTATAGATCCTATTGGAATTTTCAAAACACTAATACTTAGGGTTTAAATAAACTATACGTTGATATTATCAGTAAGTCAGTTTATCCTTTTTATCTGTCGGTGAAAGAATTTTCAGAATATTATCATTAGTTCCGGAGTTTACCCCCTAAATCCTAATTCCAAACTTACAAACTTTACCAGTGTTATTAATGCAGACAATATTATGTATTAAAGTTATTTACTCAACCGTAAAGGTAGGTAGGTACGTAAAAGAAAAGTTATAGTCCTTTAATAGTTATTTTGTTATTATTAATTAGTTGTTTATAGTCATTTTGTTAATATTTTCATTTCAGGTTATTATTGAAATTGATCCAGCGAATTTAAAACAAAATATGGCGTATGATTATCCGTAAGTACCTACCTACAAGTGCAAAAGTAGCTTCTAGCTAGTACCTTATTTGAATAATGTTTTTTTTAAATAGAAATAGTGAGCAAACGAGCAAGCGGGTCACCTGATGTTAAGTGATTACCGCCTCCCATGAACATTTGCAGCTCCAGAGGAACCGCCGATGCGTTGCCGGCCTTTTAGGAATTAGTTGGTCCGCCCCTTGAATAACACCATGTTGTAATCTAGTGGGAACACCACCGATTGGAGTTGGTTCAATAGTTTGCATGTACGTGGAAAGAAGGATGTGGCACAAGCAACGGACGGTCGAAGTGCACCAGACACCCAGGCGGTGAGGGTGAAATTGCTTACGGTGGCTCGCGGTGCGGTTGTAGAAAAAGGAAGGTGGAATGAGGTCAAAAAGCTCTTTAGAGCACTCCCCATTATAAAGGCAATAGAACACGCATAGAGAGCTTACGTCTCTGTGGTGTTTCAGGCTTTCCAACAAGCCGGTTAGTTACCGTGAAGGGGGAAAAATAGTTTTTCTGTTTGTAATTCTCTGTGGTAAATAATAATCAAATTTTTGAACAGGTTCAAGGAAGATCTAGAAGAGGTAAGACATCCTGTCTTTCATGCTAGCGTGCTCAAAATCCAGACTTAAGCGATAATATAAATAATGCCATAGTTCTTGAATTTACCAAATGTTATAAAATCAAAAATCTCATCCTCGTTCCGCTCACGCTTTTGTTTTGTACTAGCTGATGCTCGCGACTTCGTCCGCATGACCTACACAAATTTTAAACCCGTATTTTACCCCTTCAGGGGGTTGAATTTTCATAAATCCTTTCTTAGCGGATGTCTACGTCATAATCGCTATCTGCATGCTGAATTTCAGCCCGATCCGTCCAGTAGTTTGAGCTGTGCGTTGATAGATCAGTCAGTCAGCTTTTCCTTTTATAAATACAGATTAATCGATGCTCGCAACTTTGTCCGTGCCGATTTTATTTTAAAAATTCCGCGGAAACCCATTGAATTTCCGAGCTTTAATACATGTCTGTTTCCGGATTGCAAGACATCTCTATACAGTACCTAATTTCGATTAAGAAACTGATGGCCGATGTGCCGTGAAAAGTTAACAGATAAGTAGACAGATAAAACATTAACATAAACACGTCATTCGCATTTATAAAATTAATAAGTTATAATTATGATTTAATCTCACTCCGCTTTTCTCATTGAAAAGATGCTTTAAAAACGTAAAGTTTTCATACGGTTGAGTTCGTTTCCAATTGGCACCCAATTTTTTCACTTAAATTTTTATTTTTTTACAGCTGTCCGAGTTGGATAATAATGCCAGCGAAGCTCTAGACGGGTAAATATCAAAATAAGCATTTTACACGAGTTCACTCTCCAGACGGAACGCTTACCACTTAAGTACAAAGTTTTTTCAACTTTTTTTGTCGAAGACAAAAATAGTTGCGACGCAGACGAATCGATCGAAAACATTTATTTCTTTCAAATTTTTACACTTTTCCCCGTTGTGTAGGAAAGTAGCGTCTGACAAAGTGGAAAAGTGCAATTTATTGCAAGCTGACGCTTTTCTTTCTTTTTGCCAGCATGAACACAGTTTTTAGCTGTTCTGTGGTAGAACGTTGAAGGAGCAGACATAGGAGTAGACAAGGAAAAGTACGATTGTTTCACTGCCAAACACCGAACTGTTTATCCTTTCTTTCCAGATCGAACGAAGTAATGGTAATCTGGTATTACTTAACTATTATAATTACCTAATGAATTTTAGCTCTTTTATTGAATTAGCTATACTTTTTTTTAAATATTAGCCAAGTTAATTGCTGACTTATATTCCCCTTTCCGCTCCAATTAAGCGTTAAGCTTGTGCTAGGAGTAGGTACAACAATAGTGCAATGGGTGGGATTTGAACCGGCGACCTTTCAATTTCAGTGCGCTCCTTAAACCATTGAGCTATCGAGGCTCTAAACGATTAGTCAAAGTCAAAGTCAAAGTCAAAGTCAAATGATTTATTCAAAATAGGTAATAAATTACTCTTATTGATTGTCTGGTATAGTGTTAGATTTGTAAGATAATATAGTGGTGATAATTATAACGCAAACTTAAAACTAAAGCTACGAGGGTTCCAAACGCGCCCAGGTCTGAGAAGAGCCCACAACAAACTCAGCCGGGTATTCTTTTTATTATCACCACTTTACAAATTTATTGAAACTTATTAGAACTATCACAAAGTCGTTAAGCAACTCATTCCCAAGCTTGCTTATCATTTAAATAATCCTTTACATTGTAATAGGATTTTTCAATTAGTTTACGTTTTATGAAAACTTTGAACTTGTTGAGAGACATCTCCAATATGTCTTCTGGAAGCTTATTATAGAAACGTATGGAATTACGAGCAAATGAATTGCTAACTTTACTGAGCCTAGAGGCGGGAATTACAAGTTTATTTTTATTTCTAGTATTTATATTATGACAGTCACTTTTTTTTTTAAATTTATTTATGTTTTTATGTACGTACAGTAAATTTTCAAAAATATATTGATTATGCACTGTCATAATTTTAACTTCCCTAAATTTAGTTCTCAGCGACTCTCGTGGCCCCATACTGTATATGGCTCGAACAGCCCTTTTCTGCAGCACAAAAATAGAATTAATATCAGCAGCATTACCCCATAATAATATACCATATGACATAATGCTGTGAAAGTAACTAAAATATACTAGTCTCGCAGTTTCTATGTCTGTCAACTGGCGAATCTTTTTTACCGCATATGCGGCAGAACTAAGTCTGTTCGATAAGTTATTTATATGAGAGCCCCATTGAAGTTTTGCATCTAACGTTATTCCAAGAAAAATAGCGGTATCCACTAAATCTAATTCCTCATTATTAAGTTGCACAGTGGTTTTCACCTGCTTAACATTTGGTAAAGTGAATTTAATACACTTTGTCTTTTTCCCGTTGAGAAGCAGGTTATTAGCTTCGAACCACTGTACTAACTTGGTGAGAGAATTGTTTACTTCATCAAAAGTTGTTAAGTATCGATTGATTTTAAATAAAAGTGATGTATCATCAGCAAACAAGACTATCCCGTAATTGTCCTTAGCGAGGTAAGGAAGGTCATTGATGTAAATAAGGAACAGAAAAGGTCCTAAGATGGAACCTTGTGGCACCCCCATTTTTACAACGGATCCGGGAGATCGCTTTCCATTCACGTCTACCCTTTGTATTCTATCATTTAGGTAAGAACTCATCAATTCCAATGCTGCACCCCTAATTCCATAATGGTGCAATTTCGCGACCAATGTTTCATGATCAACGCAGTCGAAAGCCTTGGATAAATCACATAAAACGCCAAGCGCATCACGTGATTCCTCCCAGGCTTCAAATATATTTAGTATTAACTCAACACCAGCATCGGTTGTCGAGCGACCCCGTGTAAAACCAAACTGTTTGGTGTGAAATAAATCATTAATGTTGAAAAAATTAAGCAGTTGAGTTAAAATTATTTTTTCAAAGATTTTACTAAAAGTGGGTAGTACAGATATCGGTCTGAAGTTAGTGGGGTCACTAGTACTACCTGATTTAAATAATGGAATTATTTTACTATGTTTCATTAAGTCTGGAAACTCACCACAGTCAACACAATTATTGAATATTAATGCTAACTCGGGTGCAACAATATCAATTAATGATTTCACAACGTTAACGGAAATGCCCCACAGATCATTTGTTTTCTTATTATTAATTAATTTAAAAGCTTTGATAACGTCAGAGCAACTAACGTGACTGAATTCAAACATTTTATTACATTCAGGCACGTTATCCTCCAATAGTGAGAGAGCGGCGGCTGCTGAAGAGTTCAATGATTTTGTAGTAGAAACAGGAATATCTGTAAAGAAGGTCTCGAAAACGGTTGCAACCTCGGGGTCTGACGTAATCAACTTGTCATGATATTTTAGTTCAAAATTACAAGTTTTATGTGTCACTCTTCCTGTTTCTTCGTTAACTATTTTCCAGGTAGTTTTTACTACATTGGAGCTGTTTTTAATTTTTGCCTGGATATATTTTGACTTGGCTGCAATGCAATCTCTCTCAAAATCTCAAAAATCACAAGTCAGATCTATGATCACTCCTGGCGCGTCTGGGGATGAAGTGAGCAGCTCGTCGTACAAATTATTTATTGCCTTTGTTTCATGGCTTTGCAATTGAGACTGAAGGTCGTCAATTGTTTTCTGAGCTCTACTCAATTCATTCTCCAACATAGAAATCCTGCTAAGAGCCTCATCATATGTTTGGATGCACTGATTGAATGAGCCGACCGCCTCCTGAAGTTGGTCCCGTTCTTCCAGTACTATAGTATGAACATTGCTTAGGTCAGCCAGTTCAGCCTTCAATTGAGTGTTCTTTGTAATAATGGCTCTTAACTCAGCTTCACTGTCGTCTTGTTCCTTCAACAACTGCTCATTTAGCTGTTTCAGTGATTTTAGTTCCCGGAGGGCATTTTTTAGTTTCACTTGCTCCTCCATAGCTACTGCCCTCCTGGTTGTTGGTGCCATTGTGTATGTGTACTACTCTGAAACACACCAAATAATATATGTGGGTGAAGGAAAATAAAATTAAATAAAATAAAGTTTAAAGTAGGTATTACAGATATGAAGATGGAATGATCTTTGAAAACAGAAAAGAAAGAACAAAAGATTAAAGACTTAGTGAGATACTTATAGTTATTTGGTATATCTACACCCACACTAACTGGACCAAAATATTACAACACAATAATGTACTTAATTTGTAAAAAATTAGGTGTCAATATGAAATGCAAAGTTCATCACTTATTACTATTAAGTACTTATTAATTTATAAAGTTATTGTTTTGCATTAGACTTAGTATTTATTATGTATTGTGTAATGTTAGTATTGTCTGAGGCAATATTCGTTATTCTCCAACTATACTTCCACTATTTGTCAAGTAAGTGGAAAAAGGTTTTTGCCTAGTGTGAGGAGGGACGTGTCTCGATGTTCTCGAGAAAAGAAAGAGTAGTGAGTATAGTACCTAACCTAATTATGTAAAATAACATTGAAATACATAAAATATAAGAATAAGTTAGGTAATAGAAGCAATACTCCCCAAGTTTAAGCCGTTTATTTTCAAACACTCGGCAGCCACCCTCCGTTTAAATCCTTCTTCTGGTTATGTCGCTTATGTATAGCCGCATGTCACAGTTATTTACAGTATTTACAACCGCATAAATCTTATGATTATGTAAAGGTACTAGAGGTAGAGGTAAAGGTATGTACTAGATTATGTAAAGGTTTCTCCCTCTCTACGTCGAATTCCTCATGGATTGGGATCATTCCTCCATTCTTCCATTAATCGCAAAGTGATAAAGGGTTTCTTGGGATGATGGGATAGTACTGTGGAGGGTTTTCAAATTATTTTGCACACGACTTGACTACGATTTTTTTAACTGAGTTATACGATTATCGATTTTTTACGATTACAGTTTTAACGTGCTGTGTAATAAAGGAGGAAACGTAATTCGAATTTCCAAAGTCGGTCATCTGTTCAGTTAGAGACTTGGGCCAAGGTTGCTTACCCAGTACGATCTGTTTAAATAAGACTGATATAAGCTATCGTATAGGTATCTGAAGGTAAATAATAGAGATTGCATCTTACCAGTTGCCAACTAGAAGAAAAAGCAACAAGCGATCAAAAAGTAGTAAGTACAGGAACCGTGGCGTAAGTACGGAGTCGGATACGTCTGATACGTCCGGCTCTGACTCCTCGGACCACGAGAGGAATCCTGGAAACCCATACACCGTGTACGGGGACAAATATAAGCAGAATTGGTTGTGGAATCATTTTGTAAGTTCTTTTTTCTTAATTATTAGCCATAGGCATATAACCATAGACCTAGCCTCATGTGCAAGGTGCATGCTATTCTTCCCCGATGCTGTGCGAGCCTACTCTAAGTTTTTCCCGCAAGTTTACCAAGAAGCTAAGGGGGTTGCCAGATACTTAGTGTCGTGGCAACCCTCCGCCAGACACCCTAAACATTTAAACTTTAGAAATGTCTGGCAGGGGTTTGCTATGTGACTAAGTGTCTGACAATGCATGACGTGGTTTCTAATACTATTCTGAAGAAAATATTTATTACCTGTTATCTCCCAAAGCCACCATGATCCAAACAAATATGTAAACAAACGTTCCTCCTAGTGTTGGGGACAATACGCAGAGAAACTTTCAGCTTTTATAAAATAACGAAGGTCTGGCAGGCGCTGGCTCTTAGTCCATTTATGGGACACGGACACGTCAGCTCCATCGTAGCGTAATTAATTATGATCTATAAGTTATATAAGGAATGTAACAGATACAACTTAGTAAGTATTTCTTGAATAGAAGCAGGCGTTAATTTGCTGAAGTCCATGATACACAAGGAATAAAAACTTAATTCACACTACCGCCAAGAAGACAAATATATATGGCACATTACATACAACATACAGCATGCGATATGCACTGCCCGCCTCCTACTAAATATGCAAGAAAAGCAAGCTATACGCACCACGATGGAACACAACATAGATATTTTAAACATAAAGTATGTTTTACTTCGACACTGGACACCACTAATCGGAAAGTTACCTAGTAGATACCTAGTGAGCGCGAAGCCAGGGAAATTTAATAGTAGACCTAGACTTTTTTTATGTTGATAGATGGACGGCAGTCATATGAATATAAATCCATACGCACCGAAATTTGACAACCAAGGTCCGTCAGGAGCCGCTTTCTTTTTTGGAAGGAAATGGTGGTATTTCAACCAGGTTAGCAAATTATTTTAGCGTTTAAACTATCGTGAGTGATTTCTATTAGACCGGCTTTACTCACGTGAGTAACGCCGGCTTTACTCACGCGAGTGAAACTGGTTTCTTCTACATTTGTAATAGCAAATTATTTTAGCGTTTAAACTATCGTGAGTGATTTCTATTAGACCGGGTTTACTCACATGAGTAAAGCCGGCTTTACGCACGCGATTGAAACTGGTTTCTTCTACATTTGTAATAGCAAATTATTTTAGCGTTTAAATCGTAAGTGATTTCTATTAGACCAGCACTTCTATGAAAATTATTTCTTAGTGAGGGCACTAAGAAAGGATTATACTAGCAGGAAACCGGTTTAACTCACGTGAGTAAAGCCAGCTGTACCTACTCACGTGAGCACAGCCGGCTTTACTCACGTGAGTAAAACCGGTTTCTTCTACATTTATAATAGCAAATTATTTAAGCGTTAAAATCGTGAATGATTTCTATTACACCGGCTTTACTCGCGTGAGTAAAACCGGTTTTCTCCTAGTATAATCCTTTCTTAGTGCCCTCAATAAGAAAGAATTTTCATAGAAGTGTTTTTAAAGGAAACCATGCAAAATGTTCGTTGGCATGTCAATCAGTCAGTTTTTAGGGTTCCGTACCCAAAGGGTAAAACGGAGCCCTATTAATGTCACTTTGCTGTCTGTGCGCATGTGTGTTTGTCAATCTATCCACGTGGCACGGGCTCTAGCTCTTACACGAAGTGAGTTACAAACCTGAAAGTGAAACCTGAAGTGAGTTACAAATACTTAATTAATAATACCAAGATTTTTGTTTTGCAGGATGACTTTCAGCCACTAAATTAGTGGACAGTGAAGTACTTACAAAATATGAAAGTATAAATAAAAACTTATAATATAAGGTAGTGAAATTAAAATGATTCATTACCCAACCAAATAAATTGGTTTTTTTTTCAATTAATAACCCTGCTTCGCATTTTAACTACGTACGTACGTACGTTACTTATACCGATACGACTTAAACACAAGCAAGAGCCACTCGCCTTCGTGAATTGCAAGAATTGTAACAATTATGTTAAAGGTTACTTAACGATCCTGTAATATCTGCCATTCATTACCTCTGGAGTCTGGACGTCAAAGGTCGTGAAGCCTACAAAATCCACTAATGAAGTCCGACAAAGCCGGACCCTTTCTAACTGAAGAGGAAATGTCTCGGGGATTTATCTTTGTACATAATAATTCAATGAGATTTTTGGAGAAATTCTTTACCTTTTAATCCATTTTGCAATTAGCATTACAGCTGCTATCACTAGATAGTAGATACCCATATTATAAATGCGAAAGAGTGTTTGTTTGTTGGTTTATTGGTTTGTTGATTTGTCCTTCAATCACGTCGCAACGGAGCAACGGATCGACGTGATTTTTTGCATGGGTATAGTTAAAAACCTGTAGGGCGATTTCGTGAAACCTGCATCAATCATTATTACAATCTCAATTGTTGTGATTGGCTGAATCTGTGCTATTCTTGTTGCAACAATGCATTGTAGCCAATAGAGAGCAAGCGTCAACCAATCAGAGATGATTGCGATCGTGACATTGTAGCTGTCATTCTACCGCAATCGAGCAGCAGGAGTGATATAGGCTACTTTTTATCCCAGAAAATCAAAGAGTTAAAGCCTAAATCCACGTGGACAAAGTCTCGGGCATCAGCTAGTTCTGAATAATTCTATATAAATAGGTATCCCCGCTATCAATTACGATATAGCAACGGAGTCCACAGCTGGATATAAGTCTCTTGTTCACACTACCAACACATACAGTCCATGTAATGCTGTTTAAAATTGTCTCTTCACAAATCATTCCCATGTAGGTAAGTAGTGGAAGATAAATCTTAACAAAAGGAGTACCGGAATAGAGCCCAGTTTTCTAAATAAATGGAACGTGCCGCGGCGCTTTGTGTACCTCCCCATTGAGGTACAGACACTCCTTGCTAAATAACCTCTTTTCCCTGAGAATCCATTTATTGAACGACAAATGTTTGAAAAGAATCCCGCGCCATGGCTTTCAAATAGAGATCCCTGTATTAAAACGTATTTCTGTAAAAAGTTCGTGCTACCGACTTGATCATAGATAATGCCCGCGACTTTGTGTGCGTGGTTTTAGATTTTTTTAAACTCCCGTGGAAATTCTTTGACTTTCCGAGATGAAAAATAACCTATATTTCCGTCTTCGGGATGTAAGTGAGCTTTATCCATACTAATATTATAAATGCGAAAGTGTGTCTGCAACCGTGCAATTGATTTTGACTAAATTTGGTACAGAGGTAGCTTGCAACCCGGGGAAGGACATAGGCTACTTTTTATCCGAATATTGCATTAAAAATAGTTTTAATTCATGGGGGTTCCCATACAAAATGGGAGGCTATCTGCATACTTAAACAAACATTAATTATATTAGTCGTCATCTTAAAATTATAAAGACAAGTAAGAAGAAAATATGTGTGACGTCTTTTATAATTCCCACACTCCTGATTTTTAAAACATTTCTTATTGCTGGAAAATTATTTTGTAAAACAAAATCCATCTTTCAAGCACCGAATAATTTTATAGCGCATACCAAATTTTATTTCTACTTTCAAAGAGAAATGTGTCTACGGAATGCCGATAAAACGTCTCCTTTAGATTCGTGAGTGCATTTGACAATAAATGATACGAATAACATCTCTAATGCTGCGTGCACATTGATTTCTGACGCCTGATCGTCTTTTCTAGCCCTAGCCTTCATATTTTACTCAATACACTAACACAAACAAAACATAACGAATGAAAACACAACGAAAATAATAATGTACCCGACAGTAACTACTTTGTTTCTTTATGTTTAACGAAAATACTCAATCTTATTCTAAGTACTATAGAATTCACAAATGCTTTCGTTTCAAATCGCTCCAAAGCGCCTCGATGAAAGCCTAAGTTGCAAAAAATCACATGCTCAGCTGCTAAAAAGAAACGATTGCTCAGAGCCACGACAGGAGTCAATGAGTGTGAAACCTTTTAGTTCCGTACAGAGATGAAAAAATACGATGAATTGGAAGCTATTGTCGTATTGTTAGGAATTCGGGATTGAATCTGGTGGCCAAGTTTCCGTGCCAGTGATTGTAGTTTGGATGTTCAGGGAGGGAGGGGTTTTACACATTATGTAAAAATTCAACTCTCTACCTATTACAGTTCATGAGCTATAGTCCGCTGACAGATAGACAGACGGATGGATATACCTAATGGAGGCTTAGTAATAGGCTTAGTTTAGTAAAAATTAATTGTTTCATGGTGCAGCCAACCCAGTCTTTGTACAATGTCTTGTGAACGAAACACATTTTCTGATAAATTCTAAAGTGAAATGTGTAAAAGGCAGGAACTGCAGGCAGGAAACTCAGCAAAGCACGTGTAAAGGCGTGGTTAATGGATCGATTCGGAAACTTGACATTTGACAGGTTGACTCTTTTACACTGTGCACTTTATAGCCGGGTTTCACAATAAATTCGGTTGCATTTTCTAGTTCTATTTTCTAGAAGAACTACTGTGAGTATTCTGAAACTAACTAAAGTATTTTACCACATGATGCTCACGACTTCGTCTGCGTGGGATTTAGATTTGTTGAAAACACCGTGAATTTTTTATTTTGTGGGATAAAAAGTAGCTTTTGTTCGTCTCCGGTTCCAAGCTATCCATCCAAATCGGTTAAAGAGAATGGGCCTTTGATTTCCGGAATATAAAATTAAACTACTACCTGAAGCCCGCGACTTCGTTCGCGCACTTAGGTTTTTAAAAATCCCGTGGGAACTCTTTTATTTTCCGGGATAAAAAGTAGCCTATTTCACTCTCCAGTCTTCAGGTATTTAACTATGCCCATACAAAAAAACATGTCGATCTGCTGTTCCGTTACAACGTGATTGAGTGACAAACCAACAAACCAAAAAACCAACAAACCAATAAACCAACAAACAAACACACTTTCGCATTTGTAATAAAAATAATATAATGGGTAGGTGCAAAGGGCTTGGCACTTTCGCCTACAGTATAATATTATTGGGTTATAAAATTATAATCCTTTGAAATTCTAGTAAAATAACGAGAATATCCAATTAACAATAATAATAATATTAGCTCGGCAAACACAGAAAAAGCTATTTCACGGAGTTTGATTCCTAATAGCATGCAAAACAATAAGGAAGTTTAAATGTTGAGGATTTTAGTTGGAATGGCGGAGTAGAGCATTTGCATTGACAATGGCTGCGAATATCAAACTTTTCCTAATGTTATTAGTAAGTTATTTTTTTTAAATCTTTATTTATTTTAAGGGGACTCAGTTCGGTGCTTTCTTCATACAAACGTAGGAGGGAAATTACAACAATATTCGATATTGTACGCACAAAACTAAGAATTATATCGATTTATCTCGTCATTATCTAGGTTTATTGATATATAAAACATTGAAAAAAATATTGATTTAAAAGTTACGAGGCTCAAAAGATTCCTATTTTAACACTAAATTAATGACAACTTTGGGCGTAAATAAATAAGATTTGGGATATGAAAATTCTAAAACAATTTATCATTAGACGTAGTTTATTTATTCATTAGTTGAAATAACTTTACTTTGCAAACATAAATTCAGCAGTTTTTTCTCAAAAATACTTTTCCTAAACCCTTTTCGCGCGCTAGATTTCGGTGAAAATCATCGTGCCTCTCAACTTTCTCATACAATGTCAAGTGAAAAGCAAACATGTTACCCACGTGCGCTGCCAATTTCGGTCGAGCGTCCTGCGTCACCTTAAAGGGATTTTTTACAATACTAGATGATGCCCGTGAATTTGTCCGCGTGGATGTAGGTTTTTATCCCATGGGAACTCTTTGATTTTCCGGGATAAAAAATATAAAGCCTATGTCCTTCCCCGGGATGCAATCTATCTCTGTACCGAATTTCGTCAAAATCGGTTAAACGGTTGGGCCGTGAAAGGCTAGCAGACAGACAGACAGACACACTTTCGCATTTATAATATTAGTATAGTAAAATGGCACCGCCTCATTGGTGCTTATGCACCAATGCAACCTCAGTGACGTCTGGATTTCAAACGGGTCGTTCCATTAGTATCTAAGAGGTGGCGCTGATTTATTTGGTTTCTAAACCGTGAAAATATTTGTTCACTCGTCCATATCTTATCATTTATATAGATAGTCATAACTGTATTATTTTATAACTAAGTATGATGATAACGACACAGAACAAAATCTTAATTGCTGATAAAATTAATGAGTTAATTTTGTAGAGACGCAAAATATCGGCAAACTTATTAAAAACACGGACGCGGCGGGTATCCGACGTCTACTTGACAAAATTGTTAGACGCCGTTCATTTTCCAAGTACTAACTTCAAATTAATAAATTTCCTTAATATTGAGTGTGAAATTTTGTTATTATGATTGACGTCTAATGATGAAAATCGTTAACCCAAACGCTTGACCGATTCGTCATTGATGCAGATGATGAATGAACTCAATAAAAATCGATTAGTAAAACCTGATAGGTTGCATTTCAAATCTTGCAACTTCTTCAACAATTTTGCCCACTACTTAGCTGGGTCTCCTCTCAGAATGAAAAGGCCATAGACTGCCACGCTGGACCAATGCGGACTGGCAGACGGTTCTGACAGGCATGCAGGTTTCCTCGCGATGTTTTCCTTCACCGATAAATCAAGTGATATTTTGTATTAAAAAAACCGACCAAGTGCGTGGCGGGCCACGCGCAGTGTAGGGTTCCGTAGTCACAATCCTCGAAAAACAGATATAACTCCTTAACCTGTAAACCCTACTTAGTCCTGATAGTTTTCCTTTAAAATTAATTATATATACTACTGCTGTGAATTTTTTCACGTTCCACTACTATTTGGCTGATAGAGAAAGGGGGGGGGGGGGGGACACTTGACTGTAATATAAATTTGCACTTTAAAACATCATATTTTACAAACGGATCTAGAAATCGAAAAATTATGTTCCCACACCCACAGTATTTTTAAAAGACCTATTCAACGATAACCCACACTATGGGGTAGACGAGAAAAAAAAATCATCTCCACTTTACACGTAGGGGAGCTACCCTAAAAAAATATTTAAGTATCACAATTTTATTTCACCACTTTGTCGGCGTGATTAATATTTATACCCATGCCGAATTACAGATTTCTAGCACTAATAGTCTCTGAGATTTACCGAGGACGGACGGACACACGGACGGACATGGTGAAACTATAAAGGTTCCTTGTTTACTACGGAACATTAAATTTAACTCTCATGCAGAATATAATTGGAAGTGAATCGTTTCAGAATATATTCGTATTTGAATGTAATGGAGTCAGCTGGCGGCGACAACTCGAACATATTGCTGTAAGACACCTACTCGATTATTAAATTTTCATATTCACTCAATTTTATTTTCATAGTACCAACGTTCATTGAAGAAGAATCATTTTCTTCTTCTTCTCGAGTCGACGGTCACCTTAAGGTGGCCATCATGGTGAAAAGATTAGTCAGCCTACTGATTTTGTTTGTGTAGTGCAGCGACGGTAGTGCTGCTTCCAGGGACGCCGGGTGCTTGTGATCTTTATAAAACTAAACATCACGCGGGGAGGCTCTTTTCATGTCCCCAGAAGAATCATGATCGTATTCATCATCATTCGTGATCATGGTGCGTATTGCTTGCCTAGTGGCTGGTTTTTCCTGCATGGTTAGCAGTGGGAGGGCGGGCGGTGTATTTCGCATGCTGCATGTTGCATCATACAGATTGGTCCTGTTTCAGCGGATTATAGCAAATTAAGCTTTTGGTTCATTGTAGAATCATGATCTTCCTCATCATACCCATAATCAGCCCATTATTGAACACAGGTCTCCTGTTAGAATGAGAAGGATTTTGGCCACCACGCTAGCCAAGGCCGACTTCGCACACCTTTGAGAACATTATGGAGAACTCTCAGGCATGCAGCTTTCCTTACGTTGTTTCTCTGCACTGCTAAGGTAAATATGAAAATTTACAGATGCGTGCCCGGGATCGGACCCCCGACCTCTAGAGTAGGAAGCGGACGTCTTAATCACTAGGCTATCACTGTTCTAATAAAACTTAGAAGAAGAATAAGGGTATTGAAATACTGCAGCAATTAAAATTGAGAATTGTATTTTCTTAGCAAGATATTTGGTAGGGTAAAGATAAAAAGTATGATGGCCATGTAGGTATAACTTAAGTACCTTCAAGGCGAGAGGCATCTTCTAGGCAAGCGCGTTCCAACTTAGACCTCATCATTGCTGTCCATAAGGCACCATTGTCGTCAAGCGTAACTTGTACTTAAGCCTATCGTGCAATAAAAAAGATGGTTTCTTTCTCAATAATAAACGACAACTCAACCACATTTTTGTAAACTTAAAATTCCAGACAAACGTACTAATCGATCGCAAACTTTTATTTACAGAAAACAAGACTCGAGAATGAAGGAACATTTAACCCTTTACCTTCTGTAAGTACTCTAACCTCCAGTCTTTTGTTAGGTAGGTAAGTACATATTATGAACTAAATGTTTTCTTTTGTTTCCTAAAAGCACTCCAAGGTCTCAATAGCCACAGGGACGCAGGTTCAATCATAGTCGGTTCCACTGTTTTTGATATTCTTAATATGTATTAAAATAATAGGAATTTCCTTTAATTAGTGTAGGTAAAAACACTTTAATCTGAATTTCTAAAAGTAAAAGGTGACTGTTTTATCAACGCACAGCTCAAACTACTGGACGGATCGGGCTGAAACTTGGCATGCAGATAGCTATTACGACGTAGGCATCTGCTAGTCAAAGTCAAAGTCAAATGATTTATTCAAAATAGGTAATAAATTACTTTTTTGATGGTCAGATGTTGGATTTGTAAGATATAGTGGTGATAATTATTATGCAAACTTAAAACTAAAGCTAAAGGATTTTTGAAAATTCAACCCCTAAGCGGGTTAAATAGAAGTTTGAAATTTGTGTAATCCACGCGGACGAAGTCGCGAGCATAAGCTAGTAATATTATAAAACTAAAAATAGATTTTAGAATCGTAGATTTCCCCAATGTCCAACCATAAATAAATGTTCTTTCAACAAGTAAACCTGTAATACCGGCTTCCCACGATGCTTGATATTGCGGACGGACGCGGACCAACAATCCCGCACCGACGCACTATGGGAAGAGTATCGTCCGTGGTAGCACAGACACGTCGTCATCGTCGTTCGAGCTTTGTGCGCGGTGCGTAACTGTCCGTGATCGTCAATCATGCACCGTGGGAAGCTAGTATAATACGTAGAGTAACATTAGGGCAGATTTAACCGGGTGATTTATTGCCTCAGCTCTAATTCTCACCTTGCCTTTACAAGGAACAATGCCATTAAGGTACGAAAAGCTTAAAAGCGTTTGGGAGATCTACGAGATTTATCAATGCGGACCGGACTTTTCCTTACCTCAGTATTTTTTGTGTAAGCAATTGCTTTAGTCAAAGTCAAAGTCAAAGTCAAAGTCAAATGATTTATTCAAAATAGGTAATAAATTATTTTTATTGATGGTCTGGTATGGTGTTAGATTTGTAAGATATAGTGGTGATAATTATTACGCAAACTTAAAACTAAAGCTACGAGGGTTCCAAACGCGCCCAGGTCTGAGAAGAGCCCACAACAAACTCAGCCGGGTATTCTTTTTATTATCAGTCAGTGATTTTTGGATTGAACCCACAGACCGCACCGACTGTTTAAGCTTCCTAACCATGTAAAAGAATAAGTATAGTTTTTTAGAGTGCGGAGCTGTGATTTTTGAGGAAATGTTACGAGAGCGAAGTTAAGTTTATTAAATAAATAATTAAAAAACCGGCCAATTGCGAGTCAGGCTCGCGCAATGAGGGTTCCGTACTACAGTCGTATTTTTTCGACATTTTGCACGATAATTCAAAAACTATGATGCATAAAAATAAATAAAAATCTGTTTTAGAATTTACAGGTGAATACCTTTCATATGATACCCCACTTGATATAGTCACTCACTTCGAAAGTTGAAAATACTAATTATTAGTTCATGACCACAATTTAATTTTTTTTGTTTGATCTAACTCTTAATTCACGGTTTTCAGATTTTTCCCCAAATGTCAGCTATAAGATCTACCTACCTGCCAAATTTCATGATTCTAGGTCAACGGGAAGTACCCTGTAGGTTTCTTGATAGACAGACGGACAGACAGACAGACAGACAGACAGACAGACAGACAGACAGACAGACAGACAGACAGACAGACAGACAACTAAGTGATCCTATAAGGGTTCCGTTTTTCCTTTTGAGGTACGGAACCCTAAAAAATCCTCAAAAATACGTTTAAATCCGTTCCGCCCACGTACTAGCTGATGCCCGCGACTTCGCACGCGCGGATTTAGGTTTTTAAAAATCCCGTGGGAACTCTTTGATTTTCCGGGATAAATAGTAGCCTATGTCACTATCCAGGTCTTTAACTATATACCCATGCAAAAAATCACGTCAATCAGTTGCTCCGTCGCGACGTGATTGAAGAACAATCCAACAAACCAACAAACAAACACACTTTCGCATTTATAATAAAGGTACTGATAGATAGACAAAAAATAAGGAAATTTTCTTAAGAAAAGTTTTGTTACCTAGTCTTTAATCAGAACTCAATTCATTATGCAGAGAAGGGCCTTCCAATATGACCCTCGAGAAATATCTTCTATAATTGGCGTGCCATCCAGACCCAGTCATTTGCCAGAAGCGGAACCCATTCTACCAGGTCACACGTTGCTGCGACCAGCGCTGGGCATGCTGAAGTCTGCAGTCAAGTTCCCACATAGGGAGTTGGAAGACGGTGCTGGTGTTTATGGGAATATTGATAATTTGGGGATAAGGTCAGTTACTTCTAAAAAACCGTAGTGCGAGTCAGACTCGCGCTCCGAGGGTTCCGTATGACAGCCGTATTTTTTCGACATTTTGTACGATGAATCAAAAACTATTATGCATACAAATAAATACAAATTTGTTTTAGAATGTACAGATAAAGCCCTTTCATATAATACCCTACTTGGTATAGTACATAATATCTCACTTTGAAAATTGAATTTGTCGAAGAACATTTTTTTTTTGCCATGTAACCATAAATTCACGGTTTTCGGATGTATTCCTTTACTCGTGCTGTAAAGCTTGCCTATCTACTAAATTGCGTGATTCTAGGCATCGATATAAATGAGAAGATATGCCCAAGCGAGCAAAATTTTTCACGATTTTGGAACCAAATAAATCAACGTCACCTCTTAGATACTAATGAACGACCCGTTTCAAATCCAGACGTCACTGAGGTTGCATTGGTGCTAAAGCACCACTGAGTCGGTGCCATTTTGTTTGTTCAATGGCCCTGTCCATACGAAGTAATATATAAGTCCCCTAAAGGTAACCCTAAAGGTTTTCTTGACAACCACAACAGTCACGTCTTGGGCGCACCAGCATCCCGCATCCATAACACGCAGGTGTGGCCGTAGTCAATATAAGATTAACCTCATCTTAAAGTATAGAAAGAAAGAAAGAAAGAAAGAAAGAAAAGACGTTTATTTATGCAATTGTGCCACACATTACAACTTAAAGCTAAGAGCTGGTTATTCCGGCGATTCTTCCACCTGAGAACAAGCAAAAGAAGCGCCGGAACAAACTGTCATATTGTGTGGCACAACCCGAAAAAAGGGTCCCAGCTCAGCATTATGCTGTATGCCTTGTTGCACAAGAACATACAGCGCTGATTTTCAGCTGGTATATAGAGTATAGAGCTGGTATAGAGGTAAAATTGTACAAGAAACCGGGGCTAGCTGATAAAATCTTGTGTGAAATAATTTCAATAGTTCACCAAGCGAAGCGAAGTCTCCGAGTCTAATTAGGTGAATTTGCATTTGTCCGTCCGTCTGTCAGTTTCAGAACTTCAGAATGAATGCATATAATTACTTCAAATTCACAAATAACATGTAAATCATAATAGCTCCAAGGCTAATACTAACTTTATTCAAGTACTTGCTGATGCCCGCGACTTCGTCCGCGTGGAATTAGGTTTTTTAAAAGTCCCGTTGGAACTCTTTCGGGATAAAAGCCCTTTACTGTTATCTCACCTGGTGGTAAGTGATGATGTAATCTAAGAAGGATGCGGGCTAACCTGGAAGGGATATGACAGTATTTATTAAACCCATTCACCGCCTGAATCCAGCGGCGCAAGACCGTGGCGTGTAGAAGTCCCTACAAGAGACAGTGTGCAGTGGACATCTATTGGTTGATGATGATTAAACCCATACCTTTTTGTGGTAACTAATCACGGCTGAAGCCTCCCACCACCGGACCAGACCAGAAATTTAGAAATTATAAAATTCAACCCCCCTGCCGGGAATTGAACCCGGGACCTACCACTAACAGCGTTGACCACTGCACCAGGGCACTGCAAATTATAAATATTCTGTTACCGTTCTACAGATACGATTCCCGTAATGAGCGGCTAATGTATTCAGGCTTCAGGAGGTTCCCCTCGGATTACATTATGGTGAGGCGAATTATCATTTGTATCAGGTATTTCAGCTTTCTTCCTTTATTTATTAAACATAATAATATGTTGTTTAAACTATGCGAATATAAAAGTATACTTTACAGTAAAACGTACTAAGAAGTCTCTAACCCCAAAAGATTAGATCTCTGGAGGACAGATTGAATCACAATGTTATTTCTCTATTGTTCTGTGGTTAGTATAAACTATAAAAGTATAAAATCTTGATAATTTTAAATACGTATCAAAATTGCGGAGCGGCGATTCCAACCTAGAAGACGTAGGTTCGAATCCTGCCGGTCTGCAATTTTTGGTATGTTTAATAAATAATAATAAATACACTTCATTTGCACAACCACAAGAAGGATTACATTAAAGAATAAAAAACACAAACAGAAGGAAGATACAAAAGGCGGCCTGATCGCTAATTAGCGATCTCTACTAGGCAACCTTAAAGATTGGAAAATATAAGGAAAATTAGACTGTATTTAAAATTATTTAGAAATTTCCTTGAGGTGTAGGTAAAAACACTATAAAAACTATAAAATATGAAATCTTGAGTTTTAATATTTCTAGTTTGTGAAATTTATTTTGGTCTAGATCTAACCTTGCGGGCTCTTAGCTTTTATTAATACCTACTGAAATATAAAACAAGTACCTACCTACCTAATTAATTAAAAATATATCTAGGAACTTACCTATATCTAAATCTTTTACAACTATTACTAATTGCATTTTTAAGGTCATACCATCACCTTCACAAGTTAAACACGAAAAGCCAAGGTAGGTAATAATCATATTATTATTATTTTGTTATGATAATAATTATCTTTTTTTTTAATAAATTAACATTCAGTTCATATGAACTGAATGTTAATTTATTAAAAAAAAGGTTTATTTATATAAATATTTTGAAAATTTCAAGGTTCAAATTGAAATCAGCAGTCCTGGACTTGGTAAGTTACTCTTGCTACATTAGTAGGTCCTGAATGTTACTATATTATAAGAAAATAAAAAGGAATCTCAAAAATAAACTAACATACTTTAAATCTTATAAAAATCATAGTAAAACAAAACTGAAATAAAATAAAATTCATACTATTTTATTATAATATTATATTAATACAATATGTCTGCCAAAGGAGACCGACCAGTTTTAGGCCCAGTCTTGGCCACAGTCTTGTTACAGAAAAAAAATATTTGAAAAATCCTTTATTTATGATAAACCAAAATCACGAAAAATAATTTGAATTTACAGTTGCTAAATATAGAAAAATATTAACGGAAATGTCTGTGTTTTTGTTTAGATTATAGTTGATAGTAGAATGGTGTACAGTAGAATTTGGTATTATTTTATGTTGGATTATTTTATGTACTTAAAGAAAACCAATCTAAATAGTTCACTAGTCGTCAAATTTTTATTACTTGATTGATAATTGTAAAAATATTGTTCAAATAACACATTATATAACACAAACTAAGCATTGGTCTGAGCTCATATATTTTGATTATGCAATTGTCACTAAAACTGAAACTAGAGCAGTCTATTAGAGATATTTTTACCTAACAAATGACACTAATTTGGAACTTGTAACGGTTCATCAATTTCTGGGCCCAACGATGTGTGTGAGATGGTCGGTCTCCTTTCAATACAATTGTATAACTGGATGCAACCGAAAAGTTATCAAGTATTTGCCAATTATACGGAATGACAGCATACGAACAAAGGAACTTACTAAGAACCTAATAAACACTTTTAAAAATTGTGTAAAATGTAGGTACGTCAAGATAACCATCCTACAATAATTCCGTTACCCCAGGACAGACAGGCGAAGGCAAAAAATGAAATTCTAAAGATATTAAAGAAGTTGAACATCCCCGCGCTCAAAGGGTAAGACTTAATTATGATTCACTTTCGACGCTATTTTCTTTGGAAATTCCTTCATTAGCCCGAGGAATAGAGGGTAAATAAGATAACGGACTTCATTTTCAGCGTCAAGGTCCTCATTGCTACTGAAAATGGAAATCATTTAGTAAGTTTTTAAATTATTATGTACTAAGTAGATGATGCCCGCGACTTCGTCCGCGTGGATTTAGGTTTTCAAAAATACCGTGGGAACTCTTTAATTTTCCTGGATAAAAAGTAACCTATGTCACTCTCCAGGTCTTACACTATACCCATGCAAAAAATAACGTCGATCCGTTGCTCCGTTGCGACGTGATTGAAGGACAAACCAATAAACCAACAAACAAACACACTTTCGCATTTATAATAATATGGGTAGTGACTAGCTGACGCCTGTGACTTCGTCCGCGTGGATTTAGGTTTTTAACAATCCCGTGAAAACTTTGGTTTTCCGGGATAAAACGTAGCCTATGTCACACTCCAGGTCTTTGACTATACCCATGCAAAAAATCACGTCAATCCGTTGCGACGTGATTAAAGGACAAACCAACAAACCAATAAACCAACAAATCAACAAACAAACACACTTTTGCATTTATAATAAGGGTACATACTGATAAGGGTATTGATTAATTCCAAAATCAACCAGGCTAAGAATTATATCCGTGACTTCAATAAAGGAGCATCCCGCTGCCCTAGAAAGATTTTCAAGTAGGTACTAATTTGCATTAATAAAAGCTTCCTAAATCAATGACCATTATTTTTTTATGATTACATTTTACAGAAAAGCGTGGGTAAATCCTCGGAAAAATATCCTTCTTATTACTTGTAAGTACACTTGTGTACAATTATTACTGTTTTTTAGACCTAGGCTCTATTTTATTTACAAATAATTAAACTAGATTTTTTCCGCGACTACGTATCTCCTACTATCTACGTTGTTTTATGATTTTTAAAGATCTCATTTGAATTTACATTTTACTGGGGGCCAACATTATAAATAGAACCTACATAATATTAGTATATTTAGGTTTCTAAAATGAAATCTGCAATTTTCCGGGACTACTAGTAGCCTACGTCCTTTCTTGGGTTCACAAAACTTTGTCAAAATCGGCTAAACGGGTGAGCTGTGAAAAGCCGGCAGACAGACAGACACACACTTTCGCATTTATAATTTCAATATGAAAGTATGGATTACATCCATGCCACGTATTCGCCATCCTCCACTTCTATGCCTACGAATCAACAGTGCTCATGGTACGATTACACCTAACGAGTATAGTGGCGAGTCAGTGTCCTCGGCCGAGTACTCGGTTGGTAATAAACACTTACATACGAGTGCTCGACGCAATTTCAAAATACGTAATAAACGGCCACCACAGCCCTGTCTCGGCCGAGTGACGTCATTGTCTCGCTTCACTACTCGGTAGGTGTAATCAGCCCATTAGAGACAAATTGGATATTTTGGATACCTACATACATTGACACTCACAAAATATTACATGTAATAAAGTTTTGTATTCACTTACAGAAACGAGAATACACCAAATGTAAGTCCGGAATGTATAACTTGTTTGTTGAAATACCTACTATTAAAGTAGTATTTTTAGAGTCCCGTACCTCAAAAGGAAATTAAATATTCTAATACTCTAATTTGCAAACTAATATGTTTTCATTAGTTGAATGTGTCAGGACAAAATACATTTAAGACCAATAAATAAACAAATTGAATAAAAAGACCAATTTATTGTACCACATTCTGGCAAATAAAATCTATTTTCATTTCCATTTGCTTTTGTGTCAGGGACATGATTTAGTGATGAAGTTAGTTCAAACCATATAGGAGGGGATATTTTTAGGGTTCCGTACCTCAAAAAGAAAAACGGAACCCTGATAGGATCACTTTGTTGTCTGTCTGTCTGTCGGTCTGTTAAGAAACCTACAGGGTACTTCCCGTTGACCTAGAATCATGAAATTTGGCAGGTAGGTAGGTCTTATTACAGACATTAGGGTAAAATCTGAAAACCGTGAATTCGTGGTCACAAAAAAAATTAAATTGTGGTCATAAACTAAAAATTAGTATTTTCAATTCTCGAAGCAAGATAACTATATCAAGTGGGGTATCATATTATGAAAGGTCTTCACCTGTGCATTCTGAAACAGATTTTTATTTATTTTTAAGCATCATAGTTTTTGTATTTTCGTGCAAAATGTTAAAAAAATACGACTGTAGTACGGAACCCTCGTTGCGCGAGCCTGACTCGCCGGTTTTTTTTATCTCGCCCGAGATTGCCGAGTTGGCAGAAAAGTTATTTAGATAAGCGCAATTTAGACTTGACGTTCCATTCTGTGGATAAGTTAGCAGAAACTCCTTCCATTTTATTTACAAACTAGCTTATTCCCGCGACTTCGTCCGCGTGGACTACACAAATTTCAAACCTCTATTTCACTCCCTTAGGGGTTGAATTTTCAAAAACCTTTCTTAGCGGATGCCTACGTCATAATAGCTATCTGCATGCTAAATTATTTCAACACGATCCGTCCAGTAGTTTGAGCTGTGCGTTGATAGATTAATCAGTCAGTCAGTCAGCCTGCCAGTCAGTCACCTTTTCTTTTATATAAATACTAGAGTATGCCCGCGACTTCGTCCGCGTGGATTTAGGTTTTTAAAAATCCCGTGGGAACTCTTTGATTTTCCGGGATAAGAAGTAGCCTATGTCCTTCCCCGGAATGCAAGCTATCGCTGTACTAAGTTTCGTCAAAATCGGTTGAACGGATGGGCTGTGAAAGGCTAGCAGACAGACAGACAGACAGACAGACGGACAGACAGACACACTTTCGCATTTATAATATTAGTATGGATAAAAGTTAAGAACAGCAATGTATTGTTGTCATATATAAAGCACAACACTAAAACATTAATATATTTTTGCATCCACAGCTGGTTTTCAATAATATAAATGAAGCAATTCAACGACAAAACCAAGAATTTCCCATGAAGGAAACACTTCCTGAAAACCCTCCTAAAACCAACGCAATGGAAGAAACTCGTACAATTCCAGAAAACCATGGCGTTCACTTAGAAGAGACGAAGAAGAAAAAAAACTCATGGCTTCAATCGCTGGTATGTCTTCTTCTCTGCTATCGTAATTAAGTACTTATAGCTTATGCCCGCGACTTCGTCCGCGTGGACTACACAAATTTCAAACCCCTATTTCAACCCCTTAGGGATTGAATTTTTAAAAATCCTGTCTTAGCGGATGCCTACGTCATAATTGCTATCTGCATGCCAAATTTTAGCCCGATCCGTCCAGTAGTTTGAGCTGTGCGTTGATAGATCAGTCAGTCAGTCAGTCAGTTGGTCAGTCAGTCACATTTTCCTTTTATATATTTAGATATGTTCATGGTGTAAAAACCATTGTATTTATGAAAATATTGCAGTTTGAAAGATACTAATTTTAACCATGTATTGAAGTGTTCTATGCTCTACTCCAAAAAAATAGCTATGATAGCCTAGTGGTTAGGACGTCCGCCTCCTAATCGGTGGTCAGGGGTTCGATCTCGGGCACGTCCTTCTAACTTTTCGGAGCTAGACCTACCTATTTTATAGTCGACGATGGAAAGATGTAATAACACTCAGTTGAATTTCCAGGATACATTCGATAACATAAAGATAATGCAAGAGGCACCAGAGATCAACGAACTTGTACCTACGATTGATGATACCAACATACGGAAGTGGTGGTTTTATAATGCGGTAAATCTATGCATACTTATATAACAAGACTTGTTCTGACTGGCTGACTGACTGACTGATCAGCAAACAGCCTAAACTGCAGCTGGGGTAAGAAACTTGAAATTTTGACAGTTGGCTTCTTCTGACGTAGGCGCTCACTAAGAACGGATTTTTTATAAATTCCACCGCTTAAATAGGAACGATAACCACTGGAGCCGGAAAGTACTAGAGTGGACACCGCGAACAACCAATCATAGTTTGGGTTGCCGTACAGCAAGATGGACCGATGATTTTACCGCTACCATTTTAGACTGCATCACCACTTACCACCAGGTGAGATTGCAGTCAAGGGCTAACTTGTATCTGAATAAAAAAGGGGTGGCGGGAAATGGTTGAATGGGCATTGGGCAGGGCTGAGGACCGGGTATGGTCAATGGTGGCGCTCTTTGGGAAAGGTCTATGTTTAACAGGAAAAGAGAAGTACCTACTTAAATAAACAATATGAAGCATTTACCTACTTATGCATTCTTATCTTTTTCCACAGGACGACTATCAACCGTTTTCAAGTGAACGACACAAATAAAACTAGGTATTTTAGGTACCTATGTATTTTCATTACCTACCTAATTTTTTTTTTAAATTGGGTAATGAACATTACTTACCTAAATTTACCTAAGTATAATTAGGTACCTACTTACTTATCCCGAATAAAGCAAATTTTATAATAATGTTACCTAGGTATATGTGACTTTCAATTTTTTCCCCTTATTTAGCAATATATTATTGCAAATCGAAAAAATTAAAGCCCCTGAAAAATACTCAGGCTATTCCATCAAAATATTATTTATCCACGTTCCAATAAATTTTCTAGAATGAATATTTAGAATTATAGCGCCATCTGTTCAAGAGTTAAGGAACTATGACTTAAATAAATGTTCCAAGCCATCATTATTATTATGTACGGTCTGGTACGGTCTACTGGTACCTAGAACTTTGTGAGCGGCGTGTAGGACCTACAGTATTGCATAAACCCTACATTACACTGAGCATGTAGTACTTACAAATTAAGATAGATGCCGTGGAAACACGGACGCAAAAACGTGCAAGAACATTTTCTAGCTACTCTGCGGTAGAATCATAGAGTTGGGTAGAATGGTGAAGGTGAAGAAGGAACAAGGTTGTGAAATTCTTGATCACATTCTCCAAAATAAGTACCTATATCCAACTAGCTTATGCTCGCGACTTCATCCGCGTGGACTACACAAATTTCAAATCCCTATTTTACCCTATTAACGGTTGAATTGCCAAAAATCCTTTCTTAGTGGATGTCTATGTCATAATTTGCTATCTGCATACCAAATTTTAGCCTGATCCTGTCCAGTGGTTTGAGCTGTGCGTTGATAGATCAATCAGTCAGTCAATCAGCTTTTCCTTTTATATATAGAAGATGTAAGTACGTATAATATATGTAGATACAAGGCCGATAGCCAGGCAAAATTGCTTTGGTCCTGTATAGGTACGTTAATTAGTGCGATTTCGCATGCGGTGATTGCTCGCCAAATTATTCTTCGCGGTTGATTATTATTCAGTGAATCAAATTTAATTAAATATAAGTACTGAATAGTAAATATTTTGCTTACGAAAACGCTGTCAATGAAAATAAATCTGTAATAAAAGTTCGGTCTCCCATCCATTCGCCGACTTCAGTCAGCGCCAGTTTGCTTAACTTGTGCAATCGTTGACAAAAAAACGAAAAATATCTTGCTGTTACTATAATGGTCTAAGATCCCTTTTTTTATCGCTGGGAATGCGATTACGCATCCCTCCCCCCTGGAAGCCAGCCATCTACCCAACTGGAAGGAAGGTATGTGGGACTCGCCGGCCGAGAGGCGACCTGAATATCCACTACAACCCAGCCGCGCTCCTCCACGTCGCCTGGCGACTGGGTCACGGAAACACCGAAGCAATCAACCACGACCCAGCCAGCACGTCCGGTAAGGCGGACCCTCCACCGGGGACCACCACACGTCCGAGGCGCACCAACGATGTGCACCTCACTCCCCGGGGACCCAACGGTCGACAACGCGATCCCGCGCACGTCGCCCACGTCCCATCCTTCGCCTCGTCCACTGTGCCCTCTGCTATTCAGAGGATATGCGGAGAAAATTCCCCCCTGCCTGGTCATTAGCCATAGCCAACAATATCCCCGAAGAGAAATTATTAGCCATGTTATCGGGGTGTACCAGCCCGAATACTGCTCTTCCCCTTGGACGTATCCAAAAGGGACCAGCAGCACCCAGGCACACTGGGAGGTTACCTGGCTGGCACCCCATATCCCTGTACCGCCAGAAGTAAGTACCTAACACTGGCAGTCCTGCGATCTTGCTCTATTAAGTAAGCAAAAATAAATGAGTTCGAAATCTAATTGTTTCATTTAGCTACATGACTTTCCAATTCCTTGTTTGTCTAGTGTTTTTGTTTCTAATTAAACCATCAAAAAAGCATGTGAATCGGATTCGTATGTTGGTTCTGTCATGTAAAAATAATGAACAACCGGAAGCTCATGGTAGAGCTATTAAACTATGCAAGCTTGGAAAGCTTTGTCAGTGGTCACTAAAATAAGAAAGTGATACTTGTTTTCAATAACTCAACCGGTAGAGGAGTGGACTGAAAACCGAAAGGTCGACGATTCAAACCCCGCCCGTTGCACTATTGTCGTACCTACTCTTAGCACAAGCTTGACGCTTAGTTGGAGAGGTAAAGGGAATATTAGTCATTTAACATGTTGGTATTTGACTAAATCCATACTTAATATTACAAACCTAACAAACTAACGCCGACTAAATACGTGAGTACAGCCGTTGACAGATATTATAATATTATAAATGGGAAAGTGTGTCTGTCTGTCTGTCTGCTACCCTTTCACGGCCCATCCGTTCAACCGATTTTGACAAAATTTGGTACAGATATAGCTAGCATCCCGGGGACGGGCATAGGCTACTTTTTAGCCCGGAAAATTCAAGAGTTCCCACGGGATTTTTAAAAACCTAAATCCACGCGTACGAAGTCGCGGGCATCAGCTAGTCAAAAATAAATTATTTCTCAGTGGTTATTAAATAAAGGGTCTTCCAAAATACGTAAAATCCACGTCCTTTGTTAGTTTTGAGCGTAATAACCATTTTAAATTATCGATTAAACTAAAAAAGTACCTACCTACCTACCATATTCTGTATTACGTAGTAGGTATCTTTAGAATCTTGCGATACGGAATTCTAATGAGGAGTACCAGATAAAGTAATTTGTTATTTTTTTTTTCAATGTTAACATAAATTACTACCTAGTGTTGGAAAAATTTAAATTAAGGTTTTATTTTATATACTTCACGTACCTACATAGTACATAATATTCATGTAAATAAAAATTAAAGTGTCTTCGCAAGGTCAAGCGTAAGCGTCATCGCCCCAGATCCATACTAATATTATAAATGCGAAAGTGTGTCTGTCTGTCTGTCCGTCTGTCTGTCTGTCTCTTTTCATGGCCCATCAGTTTTACCGATTTTGATGAAATTTGGTATAGAGATAGCTTGCATCCGGGGGAAGGACATAGGCTTTAGGCACTTTTGAATCCGGAAAATTAAAGAGTTCCCACGGGATTTTTGAAAACCTAAATCCAAGCGGACGAAGTCACGGGCATCATCTAGTTTCTTATAAATTAATTCGTATTTTGATGAAAAGTAGGTATAGTGCGCGATAGGTCGAGATGGCAATCGGGGTATGAGGCGGGGGAACGTCCCGCATACCCGCACGTCACCCGCGCTCCCCCGCACCCGGTTAGCACGGGGGCTGTGTGGGTGTGCGGGGCGTCCTCACCCCGATAGCCATCTCAAGCAGGGAGTCGCTGGACTCAGGCGGCGCAAGACCGTGGCGTGTGGAAGTCCCTACAAGAGACCTACATATGTCCAGCAGACGTCTATCGGTTGATGATGATGATGATGATGATGATTTTTATTAATTTCAGCCGTTACAGTTCTGTTTTTAGGGTTCCGTACCTCAAAAGGAAAAATGGAACCCTTATAGGTATAGGATCACTTTGTTGTCTATCTGTCTGTCTGTTTGTCTGTCAAGAAACCTACAGGGTACTTCCCGTTGACCTAGAATTTTTGAAATTCGGCAGGTAGGTAGGTCTTGTAGCTGACATTCGGGGAAAAATCTGAAAACGTGAATTTGTGGTTACATCACACAAAAAAAATTAAATTGTGGTCATGAACTAATAATTAGTATTTTCAATTTTCTAAGTAAGATAACTATATCAAATGGGGTATCATATGAAAGGTCTTCACCTGTGCATTCTAAAACAGATTTTTATTTATTTTTATGCATCATAGTTTTTGAATTATCGTGCAAAACGTCGAAAAAATACGACTATAGTACGGAACATTCGTTGCTCGAGGCTGACTCGCACTTGACCGGTTTTTTCAACATACGGCCGAATATCAGAAATGAAATTAAATAATTTATTTCTATGAATATGGGAAGACAAGGTGTTTATATACAATAGAGAGTTGACAAAATAAAATACTGTCGCCATGTGCATTAATTTCTTAATATTTTCGACCAATTTCACTGCAGACTCACAGAATTATCTACTATCCTTTGATAAAAACGCTTACTCTCAAGATAATAGATATAAGATTATGACCTAAGAGCCAGCGCGTGCCCGACCTTCCTTATTTTATAAAAGCTGAAAGTTTCTCTTCGTTTGTTCCCAACACTGGGAGGAAAGTTTGCTTGGATGTTTGTTTGGATCAAGGTGGCTTTAGGGGATAAAGGTGTTAAAAAAGTCAAAATATAAAATCTAATTTATTTATATTTTCTTCAGAATAGTATTTGAAATCACGTCATGTTTTGCCAGACACTTAGTATAGTAGTAGCAACCCCCTGCCAGAAATCGTTAAAGTTTCATAAATTTTATTAACGTTTAATGGTGTCTGGTGGGAGTTCCAACGACACGAAGTGTCTGGCAATGCATGACTGGATTTCTAATACTACTCCGAAGAAAATATAAACAAATTAGACTTTACGCTTTGACGTAAGATTTTTTACATTTTTAAATACTGTTTTATTACCTGTTATCTCCAATTTCCCAAAGCCGTCATGATTTCTACCATTCATTTTTATTTTATAAAAGCTGAAAGTTTCTCGGCGTAATGTCCCCAACACTGGGACAATACGCCGAGAAACTTTCAACTATTATAAAATAAGGGACATCTGGCACGCGCTGGCTCTCTCTATTTATTATAGTTATAATGCTTAGTAAAGTATCATCAAGATAAACAAGTGTTTATATGACATAAGTAGGTAGGTACATCAGCTGTTCAAATGATATTGAAATTACCTATTGTCTTCTGTCATCTTTATAAAATATACCGAAGAGACAAGGACAGGTGATTTTCCTCTCCAAAAAGCAGTATAAAATAAAAGGAAAAATGCTAAAACCCTACAATATCGTTTTGGCGGTCTCAATAATGGTGCTAGTCGCTCTAATTGTTTTATATCTTGTATTTGGGACGTAAGTGAATTAAATTAATATAAATTATTGTTAATTAATAATTAATTATGAGTATTCAGTCTTATTAGTTAACTAGCTTATGCTCGCGACTTCGTCCGCGTGGACTACAAAATTTCAAAACCCTATTTCACCCCCTTAGGAGTTGAATTTTCAAAAATCCTTTCTTAGCGGATGCCTACGTCATAATAGCTATCTGCAAAAAGCCAAATTTCAGCCCGATCCGTCCAGTAGTTTGAGCTGTGCGTTGATAGATCAGTCAGTCAGTCAGTCAGTCATTCAGTCAGTCAGTCACCTTTTCCTTTTATATATATAGATTATTTCGGTGATAGCCTAGTGTTATGACGTGGGCCTACTAGTCTGGAGGTTCGGCGTTCGAACCTGGGTACGCACCTTTATACCTACTGTCGGAGATACGTGCAATTGGATTAATTACGTCTCTTGCTTTAATGGTAAAGGAAAATATCATGAAAAAAAACCGGCTAAGTGCAAGTCAGACTCGCGCCCTGAGGGTTCCGTATTACAGTTATCACTTCTACGCAAACTAGGCATCTTGGATCACAATATCATCACTTTTGAAATCTGGTGTTAACAAGGCTTGGAACCTGGTTCAATTTATCGATCTCCGATTAATAAAATTGGTTAAAATGACTGTTCTGCGTTTAACCGGTTAATTTATGGAACGGCTTATATTATAAACTGAAATGATATAACCAGTAACTCACGCGAGCTATTTTATAACTTAATCATCATCATCATCAACCAATCGCCGCCTCACTACTGAGACTTTTTTAAAATTCAGATACAAGTTAGCCCTTGACTTCAATCTCACCTGGTGGTAAGTGATGATGCAGTCTAAGATGGAAGCGGGCTAACCTGGAAGGGGTATGGCAGTTTTTATTAAACCAATTCCCCTTTGGTTTCTATGTAACGGCATCGTACCGGTACACTAAATCGCTTAGCGGCACGGCTTTGCCGGTAAGGTAGTAACTAGCCACGGCTGAAGCCTTCCACCAGACCAGACATTTAGAAATTATAAAATTCCAAATCCCTGCCAGGAATCGAATCCGGAACCTCCCACTAATAAGACCACAGCGCTTAACTCTGCGCCAGGGAGGCCGTCTCTTCTCAGAATGAGGAGGGTTTGGCCACAGTGCACCACACTGGTCAAATGCGGATGGGCAGACTTTACACACCTTTGAGAATAGAGATCTCCCAGGCATGCAGGTTAGCTACCGATAAATAACTGATATTTTATCTAATGCTTAAAAACGCACATAGGTAGCTCCGAAAAGTTAAAAGTGCGTGCCCGGGATCGAACCCCTGACCCCCGCGATTAGGAGGTCAATGTCTTTACCACTAAGCTATCACCGCTTACAATGTTCAGGGCAATGTGTGCTGTGTGATATCTGTAATCAACCTTCTTCCTCACCTTATCCCACGCTACGTGGGGTCGGCACAACATATTATTGTCTTCTTCTTCCACTCACTTCTATCATTCGTCAACGTACTATTCACTCCTTTTTTACGCATATCCTCTTTCACGCAAGCCATCCACTTATTCTTTGGTCGTCCTCTCCTCTTTTTTCCTTCCACATGCATACTTAACATTCTTCTAGTGACATGACTTTCTTCCCTTCGCATTATATGCTCATACCATGCCAGCCTATTACCCCTCATCTTTTCTACCACTGGCGCTACGTTCAAACTTCCCCTTATATATTCAGTCCTTATCTTATCCATCCTTGTCACACCACACATCCATCTCAATATTCGCATTTCATCCGTCCCTTTTACCGCCCAACATTCTAAACCATACAATGAGACAGGTCTAACAACTGTTTTATAAATTTTCCCCTTAAGTTTAAGGGGCATTTGCGGGTCGCATATACCTGAGACCTGTCGCCATTTCATCCATCCCGCATTCATACAATTGTTCCATTCTCGGTCAATATTACCGTCGTGTTGGAAGAGCAAACTGAGGTACCGGAAATTGGAATAAACAGGTAGGGTTATGCCATCTAAAGCAATTTCAGAGGAACTGGAGGGGCCACCGAAGTCACAGAACATAATATGTTCTATCTTAGTTCGGCTGACCCTTTCCAATTTCTCTTGCCAGCTACATAGTCTGTTCTGAGCCTCGGTCGCATCTTCTCCGACAAGTACTATGTCATCGGCAAATAGCATGCACCAGGGTGCCTGCTCCTGTATGTTTGACGTCAGAGCAGCCATTATCAGGACAAACAAATAAGGGCTTAAAGCCGATCCCTGTAATCAACCACGATACTGAATTTAAACCATACTTCTGCAATTACAGGGTTGAACTAGCCCGCATAGATGGGAAGCCAAAATTGATCATAGACCAGGACGGAGGCGCCGATGATGCCATGGCAATATTTATGGCTCTGTTGTATGAGAAATATTATAACGGGTGAGTTAATTGTACCAAAAATAATAGGTACCTATCCTACCAACTTGACGTAACTAATAATTATACCTATACCTATCGTCAGCAGCCCGCGGCAAATTCATCGGATAGGGACTTCCCCCAATTTAAAGGTCTACCTTCGTTGTAGTTTCTAGCTTCTTTTTAATGAAGTACTACTTAAAGTAATTATAATAATTATTATTGTGTGCATTTTCGTCGATTTCTTAGTAACCTAGCAAAACAAGGCAAGCTAAGTTAAGGAATTCAAAGACTGTATTCATTACTCCAATATAAGAACCCTGAGAAACATTTGATCGCGGAAATAATCTCGTAAAAAGGAGACGGTCCAGAATTGTATGGAGTGTGGGTCTGGTCTTGTACCAGTATCAAATCAGCTAGATCTACATAGTCCTTAAACTCCACACGCGCCATTTTTTAAAACTCTATGGGGGTCAACAGGCATGGGTCATTAAAATGGCTCGTAAAGAGTTAAATTTTACGCGTTATAGGTCAAATTGAGAACCTCCTTTTTTGAGGTTGGTTAAATAGTAAAGTAAAGTATTAGGCTTGGCAATGATCTAATTTGTTATCACTTTCAGGCCTGAAGTAATAGCGCTAACAACAACTCACGGCAACGTTGGTGAAGAACAAACATACAATAATACTCAGAGAATCCTCAGCATTGCTAATAGAAAGAATGTAAGTATTACTTTTTTTTTATTCATATACAAGTTAGCCCTTGACTGCAATCTCACCTGGTGGTAAGTGATGATGCAATCTAAGATGGAAGCGGGCGTACCTGGAGGCTGGAAGGGGTATGGCAGTTTTTATTAAACCCATAACCCTTTGGTTTGGCATCGTACCGGAACCTATACCTTCGCTGGTGGTAGTAAAGTTGGCAACGGCCGAAGCCTCCCACCAGAACGTAAAGCATTTTTTTTTAGGGTTCCGTACCGCAAAAGGAAAAACGGAACCCTTATAGGATCACTTTGTTGTCTGTCTGTCTGTCTGACTGTCTGTCTGTCTGTCTGTCCGTCTGTCTGTCAAGAAACTACAAGGTACTTCAAGTTGACCTAGAATCATGAAATTTTGCAGGTAGGTAGATCTTATAGCTGGCATTTGGGGAAAAATCTGAAAACCTTTTTTCTAGGTTCCTATCTTCAGAGGTAGTTCTGAAGCCTTAGTAACCGGCATGTCAACGGACTACTATTTCGGTGTGGATGGTCTAGGAGACAACAACTTTACGAAGACTTATATGGCCATTGCTGCAAAAAAAGAACATGCAGTATTCACCTTAATTAACCTATCCAAGAAATATAAAGGTAACAACCACGCAGTTCAGTAAATTTTTAGGGTACTGCACCTCAAAACGAAAAAGAAACCCTTATAGGGTTACTTTGTTGTCTGTCTGTCTGTCCGTCGTGTCTGTCAAGAAAATCGATAGGTTACCTACTTCCCGTTGACCTAGAATCATTAAATTTGGTAGGTATTTAGGTCTTTTAGCACAAGTAAAGGAATAAATCTGAAAACCGTAAACTTGTATTAACATTAGAAAAAAAATTAAAATGTGCTCAACCCATTAGTATTTTCAATTTTCAAACTAATTACCAAGTGGGGTATCATATGAAAGGGCTTAACATAAATACAATAAAACAGATATTTGTTTATTTTTATGCATAATAGTTTTTGATTTCTCATGCAAAATGTCGAAAAATACGACTCTAGTACGGAATCCTCGGTGCGCGAACCTGACTCGCACTTGGATCCTTTTGGATCCAAGTGCGAGTCAGGTTCGCGCATCCTTTTGGATTTCCTAAGATCCATTTAGGAAATAATATGCAAAAAATAATTAAATTCATCCGTATTAAACGTCTGCGTGATTTAAAAATTTAATGTGCATAATAATAATTGTGGTCATCATATTTTTCCGTTTTATTAAATTTGATTGATTACAATGTAGACTGAATTAAACAATAAATCATGAACAGTTCATAAATTATATAAAAAGCAATGTTAAAATACACCGAGCGAATCGGCAGTTCTCGGATTGTCATCGTCATCATCATCAACCAATAGACGTCCACTGCTGGACATAGGTCTCTTGTAGGGACTTCCACACGCCACGGTCTTGCGCCGCCTGCATCCAGCGGCTCCCTGCGACTTGTCTGATGTCGTCCGTCCACCTAGTGTCTTCCAACGCTGCGTCTTCCGGTGCGAGGTCGCCATTCTAGCACCTTGGGACCCCAACGTCTATCGGTTGTACGAACTATGTGCCCTGCCCATTGCCACTTCAGCTTCTCAACCCGTTGAGCTATGGCGGTACTCTAGTTCTCCTACGGATCTCCTCATTTCTGATTTGATCACGTAGAGAAACTCCAAGCATAGCTCTCTCCATCGCCCGCTGAGTGACTCTGAGCTTTCTTTTTCTCGGACTGTAGTCGGGTGCTGTAAGTTTAACTTTTTTTTTTTTTAAAAGAATATTAGTCATGTTAAACAAATATTCCCCTTTCCTCTCCAACTAAGCGTCAGGCTTGTGCTAGGAGTAGGTACGACAATAGTGCAACGGGCGGGGTTTGCTTGAACCGTCGACCTTTCGGTTTTCAGTTCACTCCTTTACCGGTTGAGCTATTGAGGCTCTTAAATTGAGGCTATTCTAGCATCCAAAGCAAAGTAAATGAATCGGTAACACCTTACACTATAGAAATCTGACGTTTTCTTCACAGATAAGCTGGTGGTAGTCGCACTCGGTTCCCTCACTAACATTGCCCTAGCCATCCGAATCGATCCAGACTTCGTATCAAGACTATCGCAGCTTTATGTCGCAGCTGGACATATTTACGGTATTTTTTTAACATAGTATCTAATCAGTACCATTATTATAAATGAGAAAGTGTGTTTGTTTGTTGGTTTGTCCTTCAATCACGTCGCAACGGTGCAACAGATTGACGTGATTTTTTGCATGTGTAGATAAAGACCTGTAGGTCGATTGTCTAAAACCTGCATCAATCATTATTACAATCTCAATTGTTCTGATTGGCTGAATTTGAGCGATTTTTGATGCAACAATGCATTGTGGCCAATAGTGAGCGAGCATTAACCAATCAGAGATGATTGCGATCGTGACATTGTAGCTGTCAAACAACCGCGGTAGGGCCACTGTAGAGTGACATAATATGCTACTTGGCTTTATTTCAGGTCGCCATCCGTCAAAAAATATTTTAACACAAGCTGATGCTTGCAACGTCGTTCGCGTGGATTTAGGTTTTTAAAATTACTGTGGAAACTCTTTGATTTTCCGGGATAAAAAGTACTCTATGTCACCTGTAGGGCGATTGTCTAAAACCTGCATCAATCATTATTACAATCTCTTTTGTTCTGATTGACTGAATTTGTGCGATTCTTGTTGCAAGAATGCACAATAGTGAGCGAGCATTAACCAATCAGAGATGATTGCGATCGTGACATTGTAGCTGTCAAACAACCACGGTAGGGCCACTGGGCTCCAGGCCTGACACTGTCACCCAATACCCATACCCACGCAAAAAATCACGTCGATCTGTTGCTGCGTTGCGACATGATTGAAGGACAAACCAACAAACTAACAAACAAACACACTTTCGCATTTATAATATGGGTAGTGATAGAAAGTAAAATTAATAGTAATCAAAATTAATTTCTTGTTGCAGGTGAAAATTTCACCGAACCGGAGTTCAATGCTGCCATGGACGTAGAAGCATATCACATAGTAGCCAACAGTGGAAACCCAGACAAACTGACCCTTATACCATTCTCTCAGATCCTAACGTACCAACTTATAAGTAAGGTAGGTGGAATATAATTTTTTTTTATACATTATAGACTAGCGCTTGGCTGCAATCACATTTGGCAAGTGCGATGATGCAGCCTAAGACGGAGCGCGCTTGCAAAATTATAATGATAATGAGATTATTGTGTATGTTACAGTTAAAACTCTTATCAGTCTTATCACTCTTATAATCCATATTTATTATTTGAATATAGTTTCGTCAATAGTACCTACTTTAGACTAACGGAAATAGAAAGTTTTTTTAAATTCAGATACAAGTTAGCCCTTGACTGCAATCTCACCTGGTGGTAAGTGATCATGCAGTCTAAGATGGAGACGGGCTAACCTGGAAGGGGTAAGGCAGTTTTTATTACACCCCTTTGGTTTCTATACGGCATCGTACCGAAACGCTAACTCGCTTGGCGGCACGGCTTTGCCGGTAGGTTGGTAGGGTGGACCGAAGCCTCCCACCGGCTCAGACCACAAATTAAGAAATTATACAATTCCAAACACCTGCCAGGAATCGAACCCGGGACCTCCGACTGATAAGACACAGTGCTTACCACTGCGCCAGGGAGGTCGGATTTTTTATTATAATAAACCTTTACAAGTGCTTTTGAATCGTCAAATAAAAATTATATTCAAAACTCTGTAGGTAATGAAATAGATTAAGAAGTAGGTAGGTACATAAATTGGAGCCGACTCTACGGCCTACGCATGCCTTGTCTGTGCTAGAGTCTGTCTAACGAAAGAATTAGAGACTGGAAAAACTCGGCTATAAAAAATATCAGTATGGCAGCTCTGAAATTAGTATGACAGACCTGAAATATAACCACTGATATAAAAATAAGTAAAAAGATATAAAAATAAGTAATTTTAAAGTATCAAATTAGGTTATTCCAGGTCTGTCATACTAATTTTGGGGCTGCCGTACCGATACCTAAATTTACCGCGCTTTTCCAGTCTTTTCTTTCGTAAGCCAGACTCTACTGTTATACTTTTCGCCAATAAAATTTGTTTACAGTTCAACCTTTAAATCATAGTGTGGTTTCACCCTATTTTGTAAATGTGTACCTTATAAAAACACTACTTCTTGTACCTAATTCTAGGAATGGAGGGAGGATGTTCTCGGGTCCATAAAAACAAAAATAATGCAAGCTCAGAACTCCTTTGAGAGGATATCGTTCGAAAGCGATAGCTTTTGGAGCCTGCTGGACCCGTCTGCTATGGCGGTGGCTTTGAAAGAAACCGCTGTTGTGGAAGAAACTGTTTATTCACAAAACAGTATTATTTTATGCGGTAAGATTTTTACTTACTTATATACCACAGAATACTTAATAGTACTAATATAAGAAAGCTCAGAGTCACTAAGCAGACAATGGAGAGAGCTATGCTTGGAATTTCTCTACGTAATCAAATCATAAATGAGGAGATCCGTAGGAGAACTAGAGTAACCGACATAGCTCAACGGGTTGCGAAGCTGAAGTGGCAATTCAAGGAGTATAGTAGGTATAGTACGTAATTATTATAAGGATAGTCAAGGCAATCAAAACCTATAGAGAAGTACCTCTCATTGACCTAGAATCATGAAATTTGGCAGGTAGCGATGTCTTTAACACAACTAAAGGGGAAAATCCGAAAACCGTGAATTTGTGGTTACATCACAAAAAAAAAATTAAAAGTATTTTGTATACGATCGTACGGAACCCTTCATGTGCGAGTCTGACTCGCACTTGACCGGTTTTTTCTAGTTCACAATAGGTACCTAATGATAAAAATAACGATTATATTTTTTATGAAATTTGCAGGAGATTCAAGGGGTATAAATACAAATAATTACACAACCAAGGAAGAGGCGAACGCACGCTTAATATACCGAGTAAATAAGGAACCATACAAACTATTCCTATACAAATTGTTCTCCTCAGATTTAGACAAGGTTTAATACTGGCGCCAACTCTGTTTTCTTTCTCTAAACTTTTACAGTATTTGCATATTTTTCATTTTATTATTGCTAAGAAAAGGACAGAACGTAAATTTTATATTTACAGACTCTAAATTTTAGTGCACGCTAAAATAATAATACGGTCGGGACTGACTGCTAAATTACGAGGTTTGACAGCTCTAAATTAAATTTAAAACTGTCAAAGTGTGTCTGTCCCTTTCATATTACATTAGTAAGAAGAGGATGTGAATACTCTAAAATGTAGGTGTGCTCAGAATCAGTACCACTGTATACGTATTTAAATAACAGACTGAACAAATTATGAGAGTAGGTACATACATTACATACTGTGAAATGAATAAATAAAATTTTGAATTGAAATTAATGCTAATTTTTATTTTTATTCTTGTGGCGTAGCATTCATTAACATTATTTTATTCATTAACATTAACAGTTCCCACGGGATTTTTGAAAACCCTAAATCCACGTGGAGTCGTGGGCATCATATTCTAGTCCTTTATATAATACTAGCTGATGCCTGCGACTTCGTCCGCGTGGATTTACATTCTTCAAAATCCCGCGGGTACTTTTTGATTTTCCGGGATAAAAAGTAGCCTATGTCCTTCCCCGGGATGCAAGCTATCTCTGTACCAAATTTCGTCAAAATCGGTTGAACGGTTGAGCCGTGAAAAGCTAGCAGACAGACAGACAGACAGAGACACTTTCGCATTTATATTTATTAGTATGGATTAAACAATTTAGTTTTAGAATGCTGTTTTGGGATTCCGTTATTAATTTTATTACATTATATATCTAGTTTCTACTAAAATGAATAACTTATTGCTCATTAATATTATTATGCTTTGTTTATCGATAATATAGGACTGAACAAATTCATAATATTATAATAATTTTTACAAAATTTAGCACGTTATTTTAAAATTTGACAAATTTAAAATATAAAATTTTTCATATCCAACATGTTCGTTTCTCTCATAAGTTATTCTGGTTTATAGCATAACGGAGTTTAACCCAATAATATTTTAAATAATATTTAAGCCCTTAATAATGTATGAACATAATACAAAATCTATTATTCTATAGAATTGTTCGTTATTATTCTGAGAGAAACCCTCAGTTTTCATTTCACCCTTCGTGTAAGTATACATACGTACAATTCGGTATCTATTTATATATTCGTACGTTCTTCGGAGCAGTCTAATGCCGGCACGGCACACTCGTGACGCATCGCACTTCGCTAAGGAACCGAAACATCGTGCTCAGTCTGCATACTTTGTTAAAAATAAGCTTATTTTTACTTTTTATAACATAAAAAAGTGCATCTGTAATGCAATGTGAAAGGTATGTAGGCTATTCTGTAATTTTGTCCATATTTTATAGGCAGTTTAGCGAGTGTGTAGATGTACAGGCACCGATTCTAAGCACAACCAAATATTAGAGTATTCGCACCCTCTTCTTACTATTGTAATATGAAAAGGACAGAAGCAGTTTGACATTTCTAAATTTAATTATTAGATGGTAAAACGCGTGATTCTAGCACGCAGTCGCGAACCTACTGTTTAAATTTGTATTGTGCACTAAAATTTAGTCTTTAAATGTGAAAGTCATGTTCCGTTCCTTTTTTAGCATTGTTAAAAAGAAAAGGATGCAGATACTCTAAATTTAGTTTAGAGTAAGACAAAGGAATCGGTGCCACGTGTATGTTAGGCAGGCATTGATCTAACCTATGTAGGGAAGTTGTTATCAATACCGGCTGTACGATAAAACAAAGAACAATGCGCTATCGTAATTTAGTTGCTATATTAAAATAGATATTTGTTAGTGTCGTTAGTTCGTTTAAAATGTAGGTCAGTGATAGATAAAAATTCATTATAAATTGCTTATGTACCTACTATCTCTCTGCAGATGAAGTCGCGGGCAAAAGATAGTTAATGTAGACAACGTTTAGGTACTGTTCGTAACATAGCAATCCAGTAGATAATAGTTTATTTTATCGACGTAATAATATAAGGACGCTTCTATTTTTGTTGTCTAATTCATAAAAGTAAATCGTCATCATCATTATTATGACCAACCCATTGCCGACTCACTACTGAAACCTCTCGGAATGAGAAGGGCTTAAGCTATAGTCCGCCATGTTGGCCCAGTGCAGATTAGCAGCCTTCATAAAACTTTGACAATTATAAAGAACTCTCAGGCATGCAGGTTTTGTCACAATGTTTTCTTCACCGTTAAAGTAAGTGATACTTAATTGCCTAAAATACACATACTTATTTCCGTAAAATTAGAGGTGCATAGCCGGGATCGAACACCCTACTTCCTGAATAGGAGGGCAAAATCTTAACCACTAAGCTATCACCTCGTTTAAAGTAAATACCAACATCCTTAATAATTTGACAATGTTTGCAAGGAGAATGCATTATGCAAAGACACTTTTGTTGCATTAAACAAGGTCAGCTGTGTTCGCGACAATCATAAGCCTCACATGATAAAGAACTTGTTTTTGTCTATTTATATTTCAAGGTAATATTGTGTCACATACTAATTATCTATGTTATCCACAATATCATTAAATAAAGTACTCTTTTTCCTATACTAAACGATTTAAATCTACCTATTACTTTATTTATTTTCAAGTTACTCGCACTATGTGAACACTCCATCGTTTATCTTTCGAACAGAGTGATCTTATTCTTATCCCTACTCCCTACCAGTGGTGTAGCTACCTAGGGGCAAGGCGGGGCAGTGCCCCGGGGTCCTGAAGGGGGCCCTCGAATCCTTACCAGAAAATCTCGAACGAATTAAACTTTTGAAAATTTCTCCCATTTTCAAAATAAATATGACAGGTTGCAACCTGACTTTAATCATGGCAACTCAGTTGACAGAAATTCGAAAGTCACTAAGGAATACCCCTTAATTCTTTCTCTGAATGTATTTGTATAGATATTTAATATTTTTACTTGATAAAACCTAACCAGTTTCGATAGAAATGGGGCCCCATTTTTTGATTTGCCCCAGGGCCCTTGGTTACCTAGCTACGCCACTGCTCCCTACTAGTTTATCGTGATAAGCAGTTGTGATTGTGTATCACATTCTAAGCAAACCGCGACCAAAATGAATGTGTTGTGTGTGCTTTCTGTGATTCTGTGCTTAATTTCTGTGTCTTTGGATATTTGTAGTTGTGAAACGTAAGTTTCCTTTGTACCTAAAATCCATAATATCTATCTACTAAGTAGTTTCTATAATTACTATACAACATAATGTATTATTTTTATTTATTTTTCAAGTTACCGTACGAGGAGACTATAGATACGTATGTCGTATAGTCTCGTTCTTAGGGTTCCGTACATCAAAAGGAAAAAGGAACCCTTATAGGATCACTTTGTTGTCTGTCTGTCCGTTGTGTCTGTCAAGAAAACCTATAGCCTATAGGGTACTTCCCGTTGACCTAGAATCATGAAATTTAGTAAGTAGGTAGGTCTTATAGCACAAGTAAAGGAATTAATCCTGAGTAAAGGAATAAAAACTGTGAATTTGTGTTTAGGTACATCACATAAAAATTGAAATGTGTTCATGAATAAATATTAGGATTTTCTATTCTCCAAGTAAGATAACTATACCAAGTGGGGTATCTCTATAATCTGACGTCATAAAAGATTTTTGCTTGTAGGTAGACTTTTAAAATCTTAATTCTATTTTCAAAGTAAGATAACTATACCAAGTGGGGTATCTCTATAATCTGACGTCATAAAAGATTTTTGCTTGTAGGTAGACTTTTAAAATCTTAATTCTATTTTCAAAGTAAGATAACTATACCAAGTGGGGTATCTCTATAATCTGACGTCATAAAAGATTTTTGCTTGTAGGTAGACTTTTAAAATCTTAATTCTATTTTCAAAGTAAGATAACTATACCAAGTGGGGTATCTCTATAATCTGACGTCATAAAAAATTTTTGCTTGTAGGTAGACTTTTAAAATCTCAATTAGGTAAGTAAGAAGTTATGTAAAATTTGATTTACGAAAAATGTATGGTCTACTTTTTCAGGGATACGTCGCCCAAAATAATTATAGACAATGACGCGGGCGGAGACGATGCTATGGCAATATTTTTAGCATTGTTGTACGAAAAGCACTATAACGGGTAAGTGACATATTTTCTACTATTAAAATATTTTAAAATAACTATTAAAAAATTTTAGCGTTTAAACTATCGTAAGTGATTTCCATTATTATAATATTATACTAGCTGATGCGTCCGCGTGGAATTATGTTTTTTAAAAATCCCGAGGGAACTGTTTGATTTTCCGGGATAAAAGTAGCCTATGTCACTCTCCAGGTTTTTATCTATACCCATACAAAAAATCACGTTAATACGTTGCACCGTTGCGACGTGATTGAAGGACAAACCAACAAACCAACAAACAAACACACTTTCGCATTTATAATAAGTGTACCCAGAAGTTAAACAGTTCTTTGAAAAAATTAACAAAATTCTTTAATTTTGTTTTTCAGATCAAAATTAATCGGTTTAACGACAGGAAATGGAAACACGAATGAAGACAACGTTTGTAGAAACAACCAGCGAATACTTAAAGTTGCAAAAAGGCAAGATGTAAGTTGTTCAAAAAAATCGTATTTCGCATAAAACAACGGGCACCAAAATTACGTCGGATGCATTGGCCTAATGTTGGTATCTTTACTGGGACCATCCTATCCTAATACTATTATTATAAATGCGAAAGTCTGTTTGTTTGTTGGTTTTCCTTCAATTACACTAGAACAGAGCTAAACAGTCGACGTTATTTTTCCTAGTTAAAGACTTGAAGAGCGACATATACCTCTTTTTATCCTGGTTCATAAAAACCTTAATCTTTATTACATAACCAGTACATGACTATTACTGCCAATTTAAAATGCGCGCGGTACACAAATTGTAATCCAAATCCAAATTTCATGTTTTATTACTTAACTATTTTTGATAAAAAATAAAATAATTATTCTATTTAACAAAATAAAATAATTTTCAGGTTCCAATATACAGAGGTAGCAAAGAATCCATGGTTATAACTCCTGATGCTGGAGACTATTATGGAAAAGATGGTTTGGGCGACTCCGACGAAGTGGTCTCCGGTCTAGTTGAACCGAAAGAGCTTGGTGCAGTCTCCGCATTAATAGAATTATCGAAAACTCATGAAGGTAACTTAAACCTGCGCAGTGGGTGAAGTATCGATTTATTTTAGTACTAGATGATGCCCGCGACTTCGTTTGCGTGGATTTAGGTTTTTTAAATCCCATGGGAACTCTTTAATTTTCCGGGAGAAAAAGTAGCCTATGTTCTTCCCCGGGATATTAGGTATCAAATTTCATCAAAATCGGTTGAATGGTTGGGCCGTAAAAAGCTAGCAGACAGACAGCCAGACAGACAGATACACTTTCACATTTATAATATTAGTATGGAGTATGGATTTAGGCCTTAGTCCGTCACGCCACTGATGGCCAAGTGCCACCCAAGTGCGGATTGGAAGACTTCAGACACGTTTGAGAACATTATGGAGAACTCTCAGACGAGCAGGTTTCCTCGTAATGTTTTCCTTAACCGTTCAAGCATCTGATATTTTAATTGCGTGGGTTTCAAACGCCCATGCAGAGTTATGGAACTCCAAAAAATTGTGGTGCGTATCCAGGATCGAACCTACGACCTCCCGCATAGGAGGTAGACATCTTAAACATGACTAGGCTTGACTAGACTATCACGGGAACTTAATATAACTTAATCTATATAAAAGGTAAAGCTGACTGACTGATTGACTGACTGACTGCCTGACTGACTGATCTATCAACGCACAGCTCTACTGGTCGGATCGGGATGAAATTTGACATGTAGACAGCCGCTATAAAAGCATTTTTGGAAATTCAACCCCTTTAGTAGTAAAATAGGGGTTTGAAATTTATGTAGTCCACGCGGACGAAGTCGCGGGAATAAGCTAGTTAGTGATACATTAATAATCTAACTTGACTTACTTTTCAGGTCAACTAACTGTGATAACGCTTGGAGCACTCACGAATGTTGCGATGGCTTTAAATTTGGACCCCAATTTCCTGAATCGATTATCTCAGCTATACATCGGTGCCGGACATATTCATGGTGGGTGTAATTTTGTTACTCGCTATATTATGGACTAAGAGCTACATCCCCACCTAACACTACAAAGAGTAATAGAGACAGAGCCAGCGCGTGCCAGACCTTCGTTATTTTATAAAAGCTGAAAGTTTTTCTGCATATTGTCCCCAACACTGGAAGGAACGATCCGCGACTATGAAGTCTGGATTATGGTGGCTTTGGCAGATAACATGTAACAAAGGTATAAAATAATCTTACGTCAAAGTAGATAGGTAAAGTGTAATTTTTATAGTTTCTTCGGAATAGTATTAGAAATCAAGTCATGCATTGCCAGACACTTAATCATACCAACCTCCTGCCAGACACCCCTTCTAGTGTTGGGGACAATACGCAGATAAACTTTCAGCTTTTATAAAATAACAAACGTCTGGCCCTCACGGGCTCTCACCTTATAATAGAATTCGAATCTAAAATTAAATGGAATTACCTAGTAAAATTATTTTGGATAAAAAAATAATTTTTATTTCTTTTGGATGAAAAATAGAAGGTTTGGGACACCGGTTAGGTGCAGGTGTAAAGTAAAGTGGTCCGAAGATGCAGAAAATTTTTGATGTCGGCGCGGCGCGCAGGTCTATTTTCATTATCCGCTCCAGCGTCGGGCACCCAACTCGTGGGTGCTGTCAAAAGTTGGATAACTGTCAGCCGCCCACGTCATGGGCGCAATTGAAAAATATGAATAAATCTCATTTGAATTGATATCAAAAAAGATGCTGCGCCTCGTTTCCTTCGATCTGCAGGTATGCATTGCGCCTTAGTTTCTGAATTTTTCATCATTTTGTAGATGAAGACATCCCAAACCCAGAGTTCAATGCACAAATGGACGTGGAAGCCTACCACGTGGTAGCCCAACATGCGACCCCTGATAAAGTGACCGTTTTCCCCTTCTCACAAACTATGCGCTATTTGAACTTTAGTCGGGTGAGTTTTTGAAAAAATCTCACATAAAATCAGTACCCTTATTATAAATGCGAACGTACGAATTTGTCTTCACTTTTTCAAATACTACTGTAGGGTCAGCAACAAAGCTAGGTTTGCACCTGCCAGTACAAGCGACTATGAACAGGTGCATAGCTTTGTTGCTGACTGTACTAGTAAGTAGATAAGTACTTCCAGTTAGGCAACCCCCATATAGGTAGGTAATCTATAGCGGTTGCCTATCTGTAATTTTATGACTAAGCATAATATCTTTGCTTATAATAAATACACCACCTTTTTCACAGGAATGGAGAGAACAAGTATTAGGAGCAATAAACACTGACATAATCAAAGCACAAAATCTGTATGAAAAGGTTTCACTGGAAAGAGGTGACCGGTGGCAGGCGCTCGATCCGGCCACTGTGGCCATCGCCCTTAAGCCTGACCTGGTCGAGGAGTACAAGTACTCCAAGAACGATATTACGTTATGCGGTATGTCTTTAGGGTTGCCCACCACGAGGACAAGACCAAGACAAAGCCAATACAAGACCAAGACTAACACACACTAAACTTAAACTAAACCAAGACACATCCAAGACAAGAATAAGACTGTACAAGACCAAGACACGAGGAAGACAAGACCAAGATACGAGCAAGACAAGACCAAGATTAGACAAGACCAAGAACAAGACACGAGAAAGACAAGACCAAGATTAAACAAGACCTGTTAGGCTAACATGCGCACCACGAGAAAATTTTGTCTACGCATTTACTCGTCTTATTTGTATGAAGAAACACGAGATAATGCGTAGACAAAATTTTCTCGCGGGGCGCATGTTAGGCCCTCAGGACACGACAAAGACAAGACGCGAGCAAGACAAGACCAAGATTAGACATGACCAGAACACGACAAAGACAAGACCAAGACACAAACAAAACAAGATCAAATCACGTTCACACTTTTTTCTCTGAGAACACTTAATAACGTGCTTTTCTTTTCAGGTAGTAAACGAGGAATCAACACCAACGAGTTTGTGGACAAAAAGGATGCTAACGTTAGGATTGCTTATTCTGTGAAAACGGATGAATATAGACAATTTCTTTTAGAACTTTTTGCTCTTGAATAGTTCTTAAATAATTAGATTGATCTTCTTCTTGATGTTGAAATTTATTAGAAAAATAAAATCATTGTGTTTTTGATTTGCCTGTAACGTAGTAGGTACAATTAAAATATATCGAATAAAAATATAGGGACAAAGTGAAATAAATTAATAATGTACCGATTTAAAAAAAATCTTAATAGCGGCATTTAATTAAATTAACTTTAACTTTTCATAACTTTACTTATGACATCTAGTAGAAAATGGTGGAACTTGGTGGCAACACGCCCAAAAGTCAGAACCTTCAACCAAGTAGTCTAAAAGTTTTCGACTAGATGACGCTTTTGAAAGGATTTTTAAACTAATAACTAAAATATTATTTTTGTACATGACTGTTTACTATTGTATTTTTCTGTCTCATAATTGTCTGTTTTTTCGTTCCTTTCTGGTTGTAGAGATTTAAACGTTAATCTTGCAAATATCACTAAAAATATATAAGTAGGTAGGGGTACTTACCTATAACAAAGTAAATCATGTATTATAAAACTGATCAAGTGTGAGTTGGACTCGCACACGAAGGGTTCCGTATCATCGTACTTAGAGATACTCAGCACAATTTTTTATTCATTTTTATGGCGGCCATTTTGAAATTTTTAATATTTAATGTTATAGCGGCAATAGAAATACATATTGTGTGAAAATTTCAACTCTCTACCTATTACGGTTCACAAGATACAGCTCACTGACAGACAGACGGACGGACGGACAGCGGATGCTAAATAATAGGGTACCGTTGGCACCCTATTAGTTTTTTAGGGTACAAAACCCTACAAAACTTTTACACTTATTTACGTAAGAGACACAAAGCTAGACCGCATCTAAGACACGGTAATATTATTCTAAAAATCTTGAACATGGACATTTTTATCTCAAAAAAGTTCCCAAGGGTTTCTTGAAAAACTAATTCATGCGGAAGAAGCATCAGCTAGTAAATTATATTAATGAAATTGTTTGGAAAAGTTCCGAATAGCTCATTTTATTACACATTGAAGCAATTATCGAAGTCACGCATGTTGGATAGTCCCGGACGATAAAAGGAGATCACAAAAACATTCATCGGATTCTTGATCGCGGAATGTATGGAGCTTTTATATGCGTCAGATAGAAGATTTTATCGGTCGTAAAAACAGATAATATTTATGTAGTTTTTTGATAACTGAGACCAGAGATAGAGATACGTTGGAAAACCCAAACCATAGATGTAGCCCAAACATACATCAGTCAATTGAAGAGGAAGTGGGAACTGGGAAGGTCATGATCGTAAGAGCGATGGTTGTTGGAGCCGGAAAGTCCCTAGAGTGTAGAGCGTACCTTGACTTTGCTCAGGCTTAATAAGCCTTTAATGGACTACACAAATTTCAAACCCCTATCTTAACCCCTTTGGATTTGAATTTTCAAAAATCCATTCTTAGCGGATGTCTACATCATAATTGCTATCTGCATGCCAAATTTCAGCCCGATCCGTCCAGTAATTTGGACTGGGCGTTGATAGATCATTCAGTCAGTCAGCTTTTCCTTTTACATATTTAGAGAAGACTAGCTTATGCTCGCGACTTCGTCCGTGTGGACTACACAAATTTCAAACCCCTATTTCACCCCCTTAGGGGTTGAATTTTCAAAAATCCTTTCTTAACGGATGTCTACGTCATAATAGCTATCTGTATGCCAAATTTCAGCCCGATCCGTCCAGAAGTTTGGGCTGTGCGTTGATAGATCAGTCATCCTATTACATATTTAGAAAAGACAAATCGCCTTCTGCACAAGTATAAAGTCAACGGCCTTCATGTGAAATGGACTGTAAACTTGTACCAAATGTACGAAGCCTACATAATAGTGACGCAGGATGACAACGATGTCGGGCTTTGTCCCGGAAATTACCCTTTGTGATAAATGAGCCATTGGACATGTGGTCCGTTTTGTGCCCGATAGATAACATTTTTTGCTTTTTTTCTGTAATAATATAGAGGTTATATCAATCACTGTGACTTGTTTGGGTTATAATATGAATAGGTAGCGTATAAGGGGGATGGCACACAGGCAGCTACAGATTCGCTGTCGCAAAGCCAACAAGACCAATAGAGCCTGAACCAATAGTAATAATATACCAAAAATCCGGCCAAGTGCGAGTCAGGTTCGCGCAACGAGGGTTCCGTACTACAGTCGTATTTTTTCAACATTTTGCGACGATAATTCAAAAACTATGATGCATAATAAAAATAAATAAAAATCTGTTTTAGAATGTACAGGTGAAACCCTTTCATATGATACTCCACTTGATATAGTTATCTTACTTTGAAAATTGAAAATACTAATTATTATTTCATGACCACAATTTTTTTTTTTTGTGTGATGTAACCACAAATTCACGGTTTTCACATTTTTCCCCTAATGTCTGCTTTAAGACCTACCTACCTGCCAAATTTCATGATTCTAGGTCAACGGGAAGTACCCTGTAGGTTTCTTGACAGACCGACAGACAGACATACAGACAGACAGACAACAAAGTGATCCTATAAGGGTTCCGTTTTTCCTTTTGAGGTACGGAACCCTAAAAAAGTACCTTCGATTCAAGAGTGGATAGGCATCTTAAAGCGGGCTCCATCTTAGGATGCATCATCACTTGCCAGCAGGTCAGATTGCAGCCAAGCGCTCGTCTATAATTAAAAAAAAATGTAACTGTGACTGACTTATTTTTGCCTGTGTGTCGTTGATGAGGCACGTCTAAAAGGACCTTCCATAGAGTAAGTAGTTCCTTTGTTGAGAAAATAATAGATTACTACCAGAAGATATCTTCTACAATAAAGGTATACGGGAACCTCACCAACACCCTAACTGATTTCCTGCATAATTTAAATGCAAATGGAAGTGAAATTGGATGGAGCTGGCTATTAGTTAATATACAGTCGTAGCTCGGGGAGGGTCATCTCATCTAAGGGTAATCGCATTCAATCATTGCTTCCTACCTGTGACAAATAGGGTTGCCAATATGGCATTGCGTAGGAGTTTAATCACAGTTAACGACAGTTGGGGAACTTCTACCAAAACATCGAGGTTTCGACGTCACTGGCAGACGTCAAACGTTAGTACAGTACCTACGCGGCAGAAAGTAATGTACATCGGCCTTTAGAATGATGTTTCGGTTATGTAGAGCGTTGTCTCTGTCACTCATACCTATGTGACGTTTTGTCGGTCTCAACGACAGAGACAATGCTCTACAAAACCGCTATCTCTTTTTAAAGGTCGATGTACATTACTTTCTGCCGCAAACTGTACATTTGACGCTGGTAGCCCTTAAGTAGCCCTATTTTTCTTTGATTTTATGTCACCCTAATATTTGACATAATATCCTCAATTCAAGATCTAACCAAGAGTTCCCTCATTCTACTAGTTCACTCTAGTTTAATATTTTTTTTTTTTTTTAAGAATTCATTCAGTCATTTAACATCCTTTCATACTAATATTAAAATATTGAAAAAAACCTAAAGTAGGGATAATTTAATAGATCACATCTATCAGCTTTACATATAAATAATATTGTGCGCCCTCTCGCATACATTATTTCTTTAGCCACAAGGCCACCTGTACACCCTCTTATATACCTAGTTTCTTCTGTGTCTTATATCGTTTTCTATACCTATATATCTTTGTGTGTGCAGTAAAGATTTCTTAAGAAATAAATTGAATAAATGAAAATAACTTATTATACCTACCTAATCAAGTTCCGATGACATGTAACTCGCGCTATTCTAACGTGACAACCCTAACTTGAAAGGCCATTAATTCACTGAATTTCATCAGTGCAGTTAATTTTATGCAATAATTCAAAATTACACACACACATAGCTGTTTTATTGGCTACTGTTTTATGCACACACTACCAATTTTCTACCAGTTACCACGTAAAGGAAGGGGTTATACATTCGAGCCGTTATGTAAGGTCATCTTTCTGGTGAATGATTTAAATAACTAATTTTCAATTTATGACGACAAAGTAACTAGATCTATTAACTATTTCAAAGTAAAACTTTTGCAAGACAAAGATCCTCTGAGATCGCAAGATCAAAGTCAAATTAGAGACAATAATAAAGTTATCTATACTTCTATACTAATACTAATAAATAAAATTGAAGTGGCTGTCTGTAATATCATAACTACCTCATATTAAGCTCATATGGTTATTGGAACTGTACCATAACTGAATCACACATTTTTAAAATTTTTGCCTGTCTGTCTGTCTGTTTGAACGGGCTAATCTTCGGAACGGCTGAACCTATTTTGACGGGACTTTCACAGGCAAGTAGAGGATTCCTAAATCGTGGTGATCCCGCGGGATTTTTAAAGGATCATGCGTATAAATGTATTTGCATCAGGACGGGCTACTACTACGGATAGGCTACTTTTTGTCCTGTAAAATCAAAAGCTCTCACCAAATTTTTAGAAACCTAAATCCACGCAGGTGAAGCCGCGGGCATCAGCTAATCTATAATATAATATCTACAATACAAACTTCAAAAGATAGCAAAGACACACTCTAGCCATAGAGTAATAATTCACGCTGGTACATAATAAATTGTTGCTTTGTACTCGAACTAAGATATCCTTTAGCTTGGACAAGCTAGAAGCCCATTGATTTATCAATGAGGAACCACTTTGTACTTTACGTCACGAGTAATATTAGTTTAGTAAATAGAAAACCTGCACTTGGCCAGCGTGGTCGAACAACTGTGGCAAAACTGACTGAATTAGACCGATAGGCACCGATTCCGTTGTCTTTCTCTAGACTAAATTTAGAGTATCTGCATCCTTTTCTTTTTAACAATGTTAAAAAGGGACAGAACATGAACTTTACATTTAAAGACTCAAAATTTTAGCGCACGCTACAAAACAGTAGGCTCGCGACTGTGGGCTAAAATCACGGGTTTTACCATCTAAAAAATTAATTTAAAACTGTCAAACTGCGTCTGTCCTTTTCATATTACATTATTAAGAAGAGGATGCGAATACTCTAAAATTTAGGTGTGCACAAAATCAGTACCATTCAGTAGTGAACTTTAAAGAACTGCTTGCTAATCAGGCAAACACTGAGTAGGTATAGAAATGGTATAGAATAGTTATTAGATATTGAAGGTAAAATGTGGAAGTAGTAAATTCTACGTCACGCACCGATAGGTGCTATAGATTGTTATCGTCTTCCTTCTCCTAGTGTCAGCGTCTTCGTCCAGACTAATATTAAGTATAAATGCGAAAGTGTGACTGTCTGACAATTTCCAAATAAACATATTATTTTTCTTTCTTTCTTTTCTTTCATCACGTGGACATACATAGGCTATTATTTGTCCTGGGAAATCAGAGGTTTTTAGGAACCTGAATCCACATGGACAAAGTTGCGATCATCAACCATTTGGTATTGAGATAGACTTCATCATATAAGTCTGACAGACACTTGAGGTTTCTAAGACAATTATAGATGATAAGATGATGTCCGCGACTTCATGGTGGTGACTTCCGCGTGGATTTAGGTTTTTTGAAATCCCGTGGGAACTCTTTATTTTCCGGGATGAAAAGTATGTCCTTCCGCGGGATGTAAGCTAACTCTGTACAAAATTTCATCAAAATCGGTTGAACGGTTGGGCCGTGAAAAGCTAGCAGACAGACAGACAGACACTTTCGCATTTATAATATTAGTATGGATTATAATTCCATTGAGCATCTCTGATGATAAAGGTACTTGCTAAATAGAAATAAGAGGTAGAAAGCCATTAAAATTTATGGCTTTTTAAATTATTTTTAGACGCATTTATTAGGAAATAGGTCTATCTGTAGGTAGATAATAGATATACAGCAATGGTTTCATGCTTTAGTGGCATTTCATGATCGCTGAATCCAATTTAATTCGGATCACGTAACAAATTAGGCACATCAAAGTAGGTAAGTATCCTCATTCTACGAGATCATATTACCATTTAAAACTTTCCTAATTAGTAATCACTAATTACTTTAATTTCCATTTATGCCTGACTGGCTGATGCCCGCGACTTCGTACGCGTGGATTAAGGTTTTTAAAAATCCCGTGGGAACTTATCAATTTTCCGGGATAAGAAGTAGCCTATTTCCGTCCCCGGGATATAAGCTAACTCTGAACAAAATTTCACCAAAATCGGTTGAACTGTTGGGCCGTGAAAAGCTGGCAGACAGACAGACAGACACACAGACAGACAGACAGACACACTGAAAGACAGACACACAGACAGACAGACACACTTTCGCATTTATAATATTAGTATGGATGATAGTTGGAAAACATGTTTTGTTCGATAGACGTGGGTGTCCCAAGGTGCTGCAGCTGCTAGAACGACCTCGCACCGAAAAGCGTAGCGGAAGACTCCCCACTAAATGGAAAAACGACATGAAACGAATCGCATGGAGAGCTGGATTCAGACGGCACAAACTTGTGACGTGTCTAAGAAGTCCCTACATTCTACAAGAGACATTTATGTCCCTCTAGAGATCCATTCCATCCATTTAGAGCCTACATAGCTCAACGATTAAAAGAGCGGACTGAAAACCGAAAGATCGCCGGTTCATACCCCACCCGTCGCAATATTTTCCTACCTACCTAGCACAAGCTTTACGCTTAATTGGAGGCGAAAGGGGTATATTAGTCAGCATGATAAACCTGGCTAATATTCTTTAAAAAAATCTGTGGAGTGTGGACTTCTTTCGGGTGACAATGATGATGATGATTTGTTAATATATTAAAACTACATCATTATTTAGTGAGTTTATGATGATAAAAGCAAAATAATATTATTTTATTGGGTATCTGTATCACTGTGCAGGGGAGCAGCGGTGGGAGTGACTCCAGTGAATTGCATCAACACCAGTTCATACGTCACTATTGTTCCTGCAATCTGAAACAAAAAAAAACCAGCCAAGTGCGAGTCAGGCTCGCACACTGAGGGTTCCGTACTACAGTCGTATTTTTCGACATTTTGCACGATAATTCAAAAACTATGCATAAAAATAAATAAAATCTGTTTTAGAATGCACAGGTAAAGCCCTTTCATGTGATACCCCACTTGATATAGTTATCTTACTTCGCATATTGAAAATACTAATTATTAGTTCATGACCACAATTTAATTTTTTTGTGTGATCTAACCCTAAATTCGCGGTTTTCAGATTTTTCCCTTAAAGCCAGCTGTAAGACCCACCTACCTGTCAAATTTCATGATTCTAGGTCAACGGGAAGTACCCTGTAGGTTTCTTGACGTAAGGGGATAAATCCGATAACCGTGAATTTGTGGTTTGCATCACTTAAAAAAAATTAAATTGTGTTCATGAAAAAAAAATTAGTATTTTCAACTTTCAAAGTGAGATAACTATACCTTTCATAATAAAAAGGGCATACCTGTGGATTCTAAAATAGATTTTTATTTATTGTCATGCATTATAATTTTTGATTTATCGTACAAAATGACGAAAAAATACGCCTGCAGTACGGAACCCTCGGTGCGCGAGTTTAACTCGCACTTGGCCGTTTTTTTATAAAGCTTCCTATCTAAGTAAAAATAGTAAAAAAGGTATTCTTACCGCTAAAACAATTCCACGCTTCACTTTGAAGAACTGTAGACCGGTCAGTGCTACTGTTTCGCCATGAATCTGCTCTATAAATCTTTGAACCTGGAAAATACAGCATAATAATCACTTTGAAGTTTGGAATGAATGAATAAATTAATTCATAATACACGTTTACCTAACCAATATACATAAAATAAAATTAAAAATCCATCTTAAAATCAAAACAATAAAATAAGTATATATTTGCCCTTTAAGTTTCATATACGAGTAGGTAAGTAGTAATATTTCGACCCAAACGTTGTCGTTGCGTTGGGGGACCGCTTAGAATATTCTCGATCAAGTCACCTTTCAAACATAAAAAAACTATTTCAAAAATTGTTTATCCGTTTGGAAGCTACGATGCCACAGACAGACACACAGATACAAACATCAAGCTCATCTCCTACACCCCTCTTTCTTCAGTGGTTAAAAACTTAAAGAGAAAGTAGGTACTCAGTTTGCATAATTATGTTACAGTCAAAAGATCTCATCTGGTCAAAACTACTTTTAACTACATAAACAAATGTTGGTCAAAATATTTTTGACTGAAATTTCGGTCAAAACTTCAGCCAATGGAGGAGGTGGAGTGCGACGAGCCGACGACCTCTGTAGCTAAATGGGCTAAGGTCGAGTAAGTGAAGCTGAATGAAGGGACATAATAATACTCTAGGGATAGGGTATATATAAGACTGCGTAGAGCCGTCAGCAGAGCTAGCATTAGCCGGGAAATTTTCTCCCCGAGGAAAGGAGAAAAAAAAATATCCACTGCGATAGTTTTATCCACTCTCCGAAACGATATTTTTGGATCAACAACTATAATATTAAAAAAAAAGTTAAAACTATAGGTACTTTTAAACAACCTCTACTTTTTGCAGTTTTGCAATTGACTGTGACATAAATACGTCGGCAATTTTTTTCTTTAGAACTGTAATAAAATTAATATTATTAAAAAATAATTTTGTGCTTTTATAACTAGTAGTCAAACTTGTCAAAAACATTTTCAAGGAAACAACTGTTACGAGAACGAAAGCGAAATGAAAACATCTGTAACGCACTGAGTAAAGCGAGAAATATCACACTCTAGAGGTTGACCCTCTTTCAAAGATAAATTGAAACCTATAAAGTATATAAACGGGATGTCGAAAAATAATATTTTTAGTATGTTGTAAGCAATTTGATGTTTTCAATAACCTCACACAGAACTTTCGCCAAATCTAGTTTTGATAGTGTTTTCAGTTAAAAGTTGTTTTGGCTGGATAAGAGTTTTGACTGTAACAATAATAATATAACTAAAGCTACCTAAAATAATATACAGTACGCGGCAGAAAATAATGTACATCGAGCTTTAGATGGAGATAGCGGATTTATAGAGCATTATCTCTGTCGTACCGACAAAACGTCATATTATTATATGACGGTATGGGTGACAGAGACAACGCTCTACAAAGCCGAAATGTCATTCTAAAAGCCGATGTACATTATTTTCTGCCGCGTACTGTGCCTAATAGATGAATTAACTAAAATATAAATAGGTATTTAGCAGTTAGCCTTTTATTCGGGGAATTCAAGGTTATATCCCAGGCACGCGCCTCTTTTCGATGATAAAATATTAATTAAGCTACATGATAATATATTTTATAAGATGATAAAATATTAATTAAGCTACATGATAATATATTTTATAAAACGAGTAAAATTGTTGTAGAAATTTCGAATTATTATTCGAAATTTCTTAGCGTGCTTGATCTTAGGCTGCATCATCACTTGCCAGCAGGTTTGATGCAGACAAGCCCTAGTCTATAAAATAAACAAAATTCCTCACCAACCTCAATACAATAAACTGCAGACGGCACTTCGTATAGTGTATACGCTGGTTCCCGACTAGCCGTGTGGACACGGGATGCTATGAGGGAGACGGTAGTGGAGCGAAAAATCAGGAATATCAGGGAATATGCATAATACACTGCGTGTTCATAGCCGCGGAACAATCTGTGAGTTCAAAAATATCAGGAAAATAATATCTCTTTGTTACCAAAAGTAACATTTAATTCGCTTTGTAATTATTAAGGTAAGGAATAGACAAACGGACCAACAGACTACGAGATAGACAAATATTAATTTTTATATAGGTAAGTATAAGAATGAATAAGGAAGTAAGTACCTTTTTTCTGGTCCCTCACTGCAGGCTGGTGTAATTTTGATCCCATCTCTAAAAAAACTTATGCCTTGAGATTGTAGTAAAACACGATAGGTATATCCTGAGAGCAGTGATAGCCTAGTGGTTAAGACGTCCGCTTCCTATTCAAGAGGTCGGAGGTTGATCCCGGTCACGCACCTCTAACTTTTCGGATATGTGCGTTTTAAGCAATTCAATATCACTTGTTTTAACGGTGAAGGTAAACTTCGTGAGGAAACTAGCATGCTTGAGAGGTCTCCATAATGTTCTCAAAGGATATGTGAAGTCTGCCAATCCGCATTTGGCTAGCGTGGTGGACTATGCTCTAAAGTTTAGTAGGGTCTAAAGTCTAAACCCTTCTCATTCTGAGAGGAGACCCTGTGCTCAGTAGATGGCCGGCGATGGGTTCTAGACTTCAGCTTCTAGGTTCCGGCTAGTTCGAAGATTTTTTAAAACTTTACTTTAGGAAGACCCCTTCACTAGGTGGACGGACGACATCAGACGAGTCGCAAGGAGCCGCTGGATGCATGCGGCGCAGGACCGTGGTGTGTGGAAGTCCCTACAAGAGACCTATGTCTAGCAGTGGACGTCTAATGGTTGATGATGATGGTTTACTTTAGGAACTTTTCACTTACGCAAGCATGTGCAAGAGTTGTAAGCAAATGAAGAACAGGTTATTAGCAAAGGAGATGAATATGACACTTCCGATCACCTCGTCCACTCGTCTGACCAAACTGGTGGCTCTGTTGTAGTCTTCACGAACTGTTCTCCAAAATGACAATGGTACGCACTGAAATATATTACAAAACAGTAAATTCTACATTAAAAAACCGGCCAAGTGCGAATCAGACTACGATAACTAAGTATTCAGTTTAGAAAAAAATGATATTAGAAACCTCAATATCATTTTTGAAGACCTATCCATAGATACCCCACACGTATGGGTTACGGAACCCTAAAAACCGGTCAAGTGGCACAAGTATGCCTCTTTTATCGAGAGTTACATTTTTGTTCCGTTTGCCTTATTAAAATTAGCTGTCCAGCGCGGAAATGCAGCCAGTACTTATTCTTGGCACCATTCCACGCGGGTATGATTTGTATAGTAATTAGATTTGGCTAGCTTTAAGTTTTATTATCTAAAATTAAAAATATTAGTCGAATAAAATCTTAAATGGAATTATATTATTTTTTTACTTACTTTCTTGTGCTTACTATCTACGATTTACCTTTCCTCGGGAAGCCGCTATCTTTTTATTAACTTGCTCCAGCCTTGCGGTGAGGTAATAACTGATGCAAATTACAAACACATCAGCAAAGTTCCAGTTGAAAGTACATTGTATGTTCAGAAACTGAAGAAAAACTTATTATTTATTACATGACTGCGCAAAGTAAAGGGGTGTTCTATGTTCACCAGTCTACATTATACTTATTACAGTCATCATCGTCATGATCAACCCATCGCCGGCTTACTACAGAGCACGGGTCTCCTCTCAGAGTGAGAGGGGTTTTGGCCATAGTCTCTACCGCGCTGGTCATGTGCGGATTGGTAGATTGTACGAATTTATTTAGAAACTAGCTTTACCCGGCGAACTTCGTACCGCCTTTGACTTTTAATTATTATTACGAATCTTTTGTATGGGAATATAGAAAAGTGTTGTTTTTAGACTTTGTCAGGCATTTTTTAAAAAAATTATCTCCGTAAGAATCATCCTTGTATTTCAAGAAATATTATAAAAAAAGAATTAGCGAAATTGGTTATGCTGTTCTCAAAATTTGCACAACACAATCAGCGATTCAATTTCATATATTATACCTAGAGATTTCCTTGAAGTGTAGGTAAAACACTATAAAAATTATAAAAATAAAGCAGATATTTTTGGTGTACGTACCCGTATGGGTACCCGTACCTGTGTTAGGATTGCAATAGCTTGGCTGTAGGTAATAATATCTTCAATCCATGGGAAGCTGTGGGCGATGAATGTGTGATAGATTTTCTCCGGTTCACAATCTGCTGCCAAAACGAACCCAGCTATTTCTGATAAACCGTGTTCCACTGAAAAAATATTATGTATAGTGCCCGGCAAACAACTTGAACCTGAAGTAGCGTAGTGGAAGAAAATCGACGAATCCGGGAAGCGAAAGTCGACATATTAACCAATCGCGTGAACTCGCGCCGACTGATTTACCAATCGCGTGCATGCGCCATTCGCCAGCCAATCGCGTCAATGCTCAAGTTGTTTGCCGGGCACTGTACTTCCTGGCTTGCGATTACAGCCGCATTGATAGCTGTATTTTTGCCCAACTATGGCAAAGCCAAAAGGAAGGGTTATGTGTGATTAGGACGAGGGCTGCGGTGCTGTGAGATGTAAGATTGGACCTGCCACATCACAGGGACACTGGCAATATTTGACGGAGAAAAGTCATATATTCAGTGTGTGCACTCAATTTGTACGACCAGTATTCATTCGTTTACGTAAAATACAAATTCGTATCAAAAGTGCGGTTAGTCTAATAAATGCATCTAGTTATAGTGCATTCAAAATAAACTGGTGTGTTTCCACTTGAGACCGGCATTAGCAATAACAATAGGATTACATTCCACATTCCACGTAAACAATAGGGGTAATAAACCAAACACCTATAGAGCCCATTCATTTTTAAAGGAGCCGGTTCAACCTTATATATTTTGTTGCAAACCAACCAATGAACTTTTGAATTCACCCGCCTCGACTTAATCCTATTGTTAATGCTAATGACGGTTTCAAGTGGAAACACGCCAGTTTATTTTGAATGCACTATACATGAGAGTACCGGCATGGGTAAAACTTACAAGCAGCCAAAAGAAGAATCAAAATGCACGACAAATTACATTTCCTCACAAGAGTTGTATCATAAAGAGGATCTGCCGCCTCAGTTCTCGCAATGTATTGGCATAGCTTAGGCCATTTTGTAGCTATGCGGAGAAATAAGACTGTTATTATTGTATTTGAAGCGTAGAACACTAGGGCAGCTGAAAATAAAGGAAAGCATATCTTTCATTCAACAAATAATTATTTTTAAGGGTTACACGTAAGATAAGGGTGGTTAAATAACTAGAGGTCAATTAACCGCTTCTATACTTCATTATTATATATTCTGTGCCACAGAATTTAAATTAGAATGAATTTGATTAAGTTATTAATATTATTGACTGACATTTATATCTTTGAAACAATATTATATTCTTATCTGATGTACTGCCTACTTTGTCAAAACATTTGTACGTCAGGGTTTCCTGACTGGATATGTTGGCAACTCTCTATTGTAAACACCTTGTCTTCCCATATTCACACAAATAAATTATTTCATTTCATTTCAATAGTACAGACACTAGGTTTAAAAGAGTCACACTTATCTACGGCAATTTCAGAATTGGCAACGATTCTGATGTTTTTCTTTCGACTAAATTTAGAATATCTGCATCTTTTTTTTTGATATCGCTCAAAAAAGACGGAAAATTAATGTTTCTAAAACAAGGGGCTCACGACTGGCACCTAAAGTTACGAGGTTTGACAGTTCTAAATTAAATTAGGTTTCTCTGTCATTTTCTGATTAGTGAGAAAAAGAAGCAAATACTTCGTTATTTTTAGTTGCGCTCAGAATCAGTATGGTACCAGCCGCCAGCGTCCAGCATGGCTAACTCTGTCGTGTACAATCTTTATTTATATGCCTAAATCTAGCGCTAGTCTTTTCGGCAGTAGGTAAGTGTTGAAAGGAATACAAATACTTTTCGGCCAGTCATTTTAGTGAGATTGTATACAACAGAATTAGAAACGGGTAGGTATTATATAACAAATTGAATCGGCTATTTGACCGTCAGTCATTAATTAACAACCCATTAAAAATAAAATGTTTTCTTACTGGTCATTTTTACGTCAGTGTCAGAAGTTTTTAGATATCTTACTAAAAATAATAAATTTAGAAAGATCACTTGGCACGAAATGGTTAAGAAAGTGTAAACGCAGCGTCCAGAAAAGTACGTGAACCTGTAAAAAATGGACATACCATAGATAACACACACATACTGCCGTACTCATAGTCTCTTAATCGTTACTTAAGTTTAGTTAAAACGAGACAGAGCTATATCTCTAACATAAATCTGTCTCGTTTTAACTCAGTCTTAAATAACGATTAGCGACTCTGAGTACGGCAGTTAGTCATAAGTAGGTACATACCGTACATACAGTGCGCCAAGGCTCTTTTGGCACTTGAATGACATTGACAGGGGGCGCTGTTGGAGAACAAAGGCGACTATTCAAACAAGAACAAAGGGCACACTTGACACGCAACGTTAGTTCCGATTTTCGCCACGTGCCAAGATAGCCTTGTCGCACTGTACCTACCTATTATACATACTAATAGCTTATCACTAGTAAAATAACCATCTATGCTTATAATGAAACTAGACAATTTCGATTTTATTAATGGGGGAAGCATAATAATCGATAACCCAAAAAGTTTTTTTTGTCGGTCTGTGCACGCTTCATATTGAAACTATTCAACGGATTGAAACGCACCTTGGCATAAGTAAAGCTAATAATGATGTACCTATTAGCTAATTTATAGCATAGTTTTGATCAATTTTATCACATGAGTAATGTACCTACTCGTGTGGTTTTTATCCCAAAAAACGTTCGTTTGTTCGAGATAGGGACAGAAAGTTTTTGTCTATATCAGTACCCATATTTTCAGTGCTCATCAGACCCTAATTATAATGCGAAATTGTGTTTGTTTTTTGGTCTATTGGTTTGTTGGTTTGTCCTCCAATCACGTCGCAACCGAGCAACCGATTGACGTGGTTTTTTGCATGGGTATAGTTGAAGACCTGGAGAGTGGCATATTTTTTATCCCGGAAAGTCAAAGATTTCCCATGGGATTTTTAAAAACCTAAACCCACGCGGCATCAGCTAGTAGGTAAGTACCTACTTAATAACTCCGTCAAATCTAAATCGTTTTTTTAAATAAATTATACTTACTTAAATACTTAAGTGTTAAGTGTTAATGAGCATATAAAAAAATCTCTTAAGAATAGCTAACCTAAGTTTAGTCGTATCCGTATCCCAGACTCCCAGCACGGGGTTAAGGGAAAATAGTTGACCTACAATGACTGTAAACTTCATTGCAGCGTGGAATGTTGTTCTAGGTCTTTTGTACTGGCTTTGAGACGTGTAGCCATTTGTTTTTGGTTTTATTGGAACTGAAAGTTAAAAGAAATAGTAGGTACCTATGGAACGCGACAGGTTAAGATAGCAATCGGGGTATGAGGCGGGGGGAGACCCCGCACACCCACGTCACTTGCACTATCCTGCGCCAGGTTAGCGCGGGGGCTGCACGGGTGTGCGGGGCAGCCCCACCAAGATTGCCTTCTCGCCCTGTCACGTACTATATAGTAATTATACAATTTCCAAGAGGTAAGTGCCTAAAGATTGACTATAATTAGTAGGTATTATACAGTTTTATTCATAGGCTTCAAAGCTATCATTATCATAATCATTATCAAACCATTGCCGGCTCATTACTGAGCACGGGTCTCCTCTTAAAATGGGAAGGTTTTGGCCACAGTCCACCACATTGTGTATCAATCTCATCAACAAGCTAATCATTATAGTTACCACCATACCGGCAAAGCTGTGCCGCCAAGCGATTTAGCGTTCCGGTACGATGCTGTGTGGAAACTAAAGTGGCATGAGATTAATAAAAACTGCCATACCCCTTCTAGGTTAGCACGCATCCATCTTAGATTGCATCATCATTTACCACCAGGTGAGATTGCAGTCAAAGGCTAACTTGTACCAGAATTTAAAAAAAAACTTACCGAAATTTTTACTAACTACCTACCCCCAAAAAGATTCTAGTTTTTACACGAATACGAGTGGCTCATGCTTGTGTTTATCAAGTCGTATCAGTAGAAGTAAGGTACAAGCGCTTGCTCGCGACTGATTGGTCCGTCATGCACGCACACTTAGGTACGCTGCCCATGTAAACGATGTAACTACAAGTAAAGTTCACTCGTCTTCGTGAATTACAAGAACTGTAAACTAAAATAGAACTACTTACAAGTAACTTGCTTATGTTTCTCAGCTTTTTGGATGAAAGGGAAATCCATTTTACGTGAATTTCTCAACTTGCAACTTTTAAAACTTGTAAGCTCTTCGTAAATTCATGATTACCATTCGGATTCGAATCATTAACTATACCTAGTGTTGTTGTTTACCGATCATATTCGATATTAATAGTTGATTCTATGGAGCGATTACATCAAATTACAAAAAAAAAAACTGTTGTTGCTGTCGACACTGCAATAGGCTAATTTAAAATTGAACACTACTATAAAATTGGAAGTTGGAACTGATGGCAGAATTCGAATAAGGTAATAGAAATAGTAACTACCGTCTTTGTTACCGGGACAGCTACTAGTTGTAGATTTTTCACACCACTCGCTCGACAATGCCTTATTATAGACCTGTTATCTACTTAGTAAAGTATATTGTTATAACATTCCTATAACTGAGCCGGGTATAATGTTGTACTGAAATCCATTACGCCTTAAGGGATGTGTATCCTTTACTTTAGTAAAGGATATATCCGCGCCCGTGACGTAAGACATAGTACCCCCATGTTGAATAATCTACTATTAATTATACTACTCATCATCATCATCAACCGATAGACGTGCACACCATGGTTTTGCATCGCCTGAATCCAGCAGGTCCCTGGCGGATTTAAACTACTTACTAAACATGTTATAGAAATTATTACTATGATCCCTATGCCTACTATATTAATATAATCTCTAACATGTTCAAGGATTGTGTATGTATAGTGTGCCACGGAAAATCAAAGAGTTCTGGGATTTTTAAAACTTAAATCTATGCATAATTTAAACTTAAGTGACATGCAAATACACCTGTTTTGGCTGTTCTTGTACCTATATCAAATATTTGAAAAGAGCAACCGCCGAGTTTCTTGCTGGTTCTTCTCGTTAGGAAAGGCATTCCGAACCAGTGGTAGATGCATCCGACTATTCGTAAGTACTTGTAAAAGTTTATTCGAATAAAAAAGATTTTTTTTTTTTTATTTTTATTTTCGAAAACAAATTGCTTCTGTACCATTTCTATACCAATTCTGAGTTCTGTGGTGCCTACAGCCTACATAATAATATATCAACTGAGCTATCAGCAAATGAAAATGAGCAATTGCTGACTAAAAATAGACCCGTATTTTTTTTTGTTCTATGACAGAATTCCATACATTTAAATTTTTAGTCTTCTCGCATATTAAGTTTTTTGAATGGTTTTTATTTTATTTTATTCAGATACAAGTTAGCCCTTGACTGCAATCTCACCTGGTGGTAAGTGATGATGCAGTCTAAGATGATAGCGGGCTAACCTGGAAGGGGTATAGCAGTTTTTATTAAACCCATACCCCTTTGGTTTCTACACGGCATCGTACCGGAACGCTAAATCGCTTGGCGGCACGGCTTTGCCGGTAGGGTGGTAACTAGCCACGGCCGAAGCCTCCCACCAGACCAGACCAGAAATTTAGAAATTATAAAATTCCAAACCCCTGCCAGGAATCGAACCCGGGACCTCCCACTATTAAGACCACAGCGCTCACCACTGCGCCAGGGAGGTCGTCAAAACATAAAACACAAACCTACATCAAACATACGAATTCACAAATAAGTGCACAAACGCCCTTAGTCATCTATTACGGATTCCTAAAAACTATTAAACATAAAAGACTAGCTAGAGAGTGCTAGAGAGATACAATAGAGTGTATCTACTTGTTTTGATAAATGATGCTTCGAACCACCCCATATTAATTCTTTCGTCAATAAAAGGTCGCCTGAGCTTTTTATGAGCGAGTGTCAATGATATTTAAACTTAATATTTGTTACAAATTGGATAAAGCCAAGGAGTCTACGGAGTAAAAAACTCAGCTTTCATCCTACTACGTGTTTTATTATAATTTGTAACAACAAAGTGTCAGCGGAAATATTACATTAATAAATACATAGTAGGGTTCCTATTATAAATAGCCAAATGAAGTTTAAAAACACATAGTAGCCGGAAAACTATATTTTTCGACCCCGTTTCAATTTTCCACTTGTCTCATCATTTTCACCAGAAAAGCCGGAAAAATTAACTTTCCTACCAAGCGCGCATGATGACCGCCTGCTGCTTCGTAAATAGAAATCCTCTTTATTTCCTATCCCGTGTGAATTTCAAAAAATCGAGCCTCATTCCATGTCTAAATTATTAAGGCAACTCCTGTGTAAAATTTCAGCTTTCTAGATCCAAGGGTTTGGTCTGTGCATTAAAAACTGATTAGTTGTGGTCACCCGGTGTTATATCTGATAGCAAAGTATAAGGAGGTCTTTACTCATGTGGTGATAATATCATAATATCAAAGATAAATTCCACTAATAACCGCTCTATTTTTCAGGTAAATTAATCTCTCTGTCGCGTGCTAATGGTTTTTAAATGTTCGACGAATATTGCCTTTGTTTTTGTAATAAACCTTTTGCCTTTACTTTGTGAGGGGTTCGTGTTGTTAATGAATATGCTGCGATTGAAGATTTAAACAAAAACGTTTTTAAGGTTCAATAAGCCTCCGCTGTCCGTCCGTCTATCCGTCTGTCTGTCGGTGGGTTGTATATCTCATGAACCGGAATAGGTAGAGAGTTGAAATTTTCACTGTGTACTATTGCCGCTATGACAAATAATAAAACACCAAGATGGCGCATTCCAAAATGGCTGCCATACAAATTTAAAAAAACCGGCCAAGTGCGAGTCACATTCTTGGAAATGGCTAAAATAGTAGGTATACGATGTAAAGGAACTGGCTTAAATAACATAATATCATTACAGTCAAATTTATAAATACAATTCGTTTTAGCATAACTAATTGCAGGTACCTACTTTATATTCACAGAGGTTCATACTTTAATAAACATTAATTACAATATAATTTACCTACACGAGATAATACATTTAAGCACAATGAATGATACTCTAAGAGCTCACAGCAATAACACTGTAGTGTCGAGACGAACCCATTTGTCTTCTCGCAAAATTAAATTAAAACACCTGAGTATTAATCAAGGTTTAACAACTAACTGCTTACGATATAGTTTAATATACATACAAAGATACATGGGTACTGTTATATCTTATCAAGGTATTTAAGTATTTGTGAGCTGAGAATAAGGGTCAATTTCAGTTGAAAGTAATTTTGAGTTAGGTGTCAAAGCTAGGTTAAAGCACGCCGCATATTATCAGAAAACGTCTGTCAGAATTCAGAAAACTTTTTAGCTCACTTTGGATAAATGGACTAGGTTTTCACGTCGCTATGGCACTCTATATATATCATTTGAGAGCTCCATATTTTGTTTAACATTAGTTGTGACTTGTAGGTAAGTATAAAAACGTAGTATTTTAGCTTTTTAAAAGGAATGTGCAACGTCCATATAGGAGAAACTAAACTCAGGAGAGTTTCAGGAGCGAAGGTATAAAACGTAAAACTTTTTCTATTAAATAGAGCAAATAAAAAGTAGGTAATTAAAAAAAATCGACCCAAATTTTCCGCACATTATACCTATTTGAAACTAGATAAGTCCGCGACTTCATCCGCGTATACATTCAAAATTCAAACCTCTATTTTACCCACTAAGGGGTGGAATTTCGAAAAATCCTTTCTTAGTGGATACCTACTCTTTAAAAAGAGCACACGCTCCAAATTTCATGTCTCTAGGACCTGCGGTTTAGACTGTGCGTTGATATAATATAAACCAGTCAGTCAGGACTTTGATTTTTATAAAAAAGGCCTTTCTTAGCGGATGTCTGAATGTCGAATTTCAGCCCGATCCGTCGATTAGTTTGAGCTGTGCGTTGTCACGTGACTATGTAAGCCCGGTTTAGTCTAGAGCAGAGTACCCTTCGGCGGACGTTAGATATTTTCTGACACACAATTTCTGATAATATGCGTCAGACCTATTAGTGTGGCGAACTAGGCGAACTTGTCAGGCCATGTTTTCATTAAAGTTGTTTTGGCAAGTCAGCTCGTCGAATGATTCGGTAGTTTGCGAGTGAAGTGTTTAGGTAACTTACAAATTAAAGTTAAAATGACAAGGGTGTATGTCCCTAACTACGGTTTGCACAACGGAGCCGACCGCCATTTACAAAATTGCTTTTTTCATACGGGGTTAGTGTCAGAAAAAATAATTAGCTCGTGTGCCAGAATTTGATACTACCTACTAAAGTTTTGATTTAGTACTTACCTATATCAATTTCTGGCCTTCCATCAAAAATATCTGACCTAACCTTTAATAAAATTGTTAATAAGATACGGAGTTGGTGGCAGAAAAAATAATTAGCTCGTGTGCCAGAAATGGATTAATGAATTGACTAAAATCAATTTCTGGCGTTCCATTAAAAACATCTGACCTAAATCATTTGCTCGCCTCTGGCACTTTTCCCACTATTTCTCTTTGTCAAGACTTCCATAATTACATTATATAGTACCTAACTAGATGATGTCCGCGACTTCTTCCGCGTAGATTTAGGTTTTTAAAAATCCTGTGGGAATCAATTTTTGGGACAAAAAGTAATCTATGTCCTTCCCTGGGATACAAGCTATCTCTGTACCAAATTTCGTCAAAATCGGTTGAACGGTTGAACCGTGAAAAGCTAGCAGACAGACAGACAGACAGATACACTTTCGCATTTACAATATTAGTATGGATGATAATTAAAATCTGTGACAGTTTTCTTTGTCTACAAACTTTTTAAAAATATAAAAATAGCGACCAAACGATCAGGCGGGTCATCTGATATTAAGTGACCAGCTTTAGCTCGCGACTTCGTTCCACGTGAATTCAAACCCCCATTTAACCCACTAAGGTAGTTTGTTGGTTTATTGGTTTGTTGTTTTGTCCTTCAATCACGTCGCAACGGATCGATGCATGGGTATAGTTTAAGTCCTGAAGAGTGACATAGGCTACTTTTTATCCAAGAGTTCCCAAGGGATTTTTAAAACCTAAATCCACGCGTACGAAGTCGCGGGCAGTTAGTTATGACAGAGATAATATATTAAATACTTGTTTAATATATTATCTCTGGTTATGAATAAGAACTTATAATATTATTCGACAAATAAATTTTCCAACATAAATGCAAAATTCAGCCCATCTAAAGATTACTTTAAATAAAACAAAGAAGAAAAAATAATAAAAATACTAAAAAGTTGCCGAGAGTTTTTCCCGTCTGTTGTTGAGTACCTCTTGCACTATATTTATACACTCAGATGAACATAAAATTAACTATCCAAGTATCCCAACACTGCGTCTTTCGGTGCGAGGTCGCCATTCCAGTACCTTGGGACCCCAACGTCTATCGGTTGTACGAACTAAGTATGTGCCCTGCCCATTGCCACTTCAGCTTCGCAACCCGTTGAGCTATGTCGGTTACTCTAGTTCTTCTACGGATCTCCTCATTTCTGATTTGATTACGTAGAGAAACTCCAAGCATAGCTCTCTCCATCGCCCGCTGAGTGACTCTGAGCTTTCTTATGAGGCCCATAGTTAGCGACCATGCCTCGGATCCATATAAGTCATCACTGGCAACACGCACTGTTCGAAGACTTTGGACTACCCCCACTAAGTGGACGGACGACATCAGACGAGTCGCAAGGAGCCGCTGGATTCAGGCGGCGCAAGACCGTCTGGAAGTTGATGATGATGATGATGATGATGATGTATTATCTCAAGAATAACACAGTACAATATTATAAGCCCTTAATAAGTTAAATGTAAAAAAGCTTTTAACATCGGGTTATGTATTGGGGTCCCAAGGTGCTCAAATGGTGACCTCGTACTACCTCGCAGCGATGGAAGACCCCACTACTAGGTAGCCCGATGCGATGGCATCAAAGTTCAAACGAGTCGCAAGGAGTCGCTGGATTCAGTCGGCACAAGGCCGTGGGGTATGGAAGTCCCTACTGGGCGTCTATTGGTTGACGATGATGATAAATAAGCATTCTAGAATTTTTGGCAATTTTAAATATAAAAAAAATCTGTGGGGTGAAATCACGAGTAGTGGTTTGTTCATAATAAATTCACATAAAACCCTCAACTCAATCACTTAAAGGTCACAAAATATTATTAAATAGAGAAAAAGTCCACTAAATTGATGGCTTCATATATTATGTACAATGTAAAACACTTTGACCAAGTAAGCAAGTGGTGCACTGATCTCTACTAATACAAGTACGCTGGAGTTGCTATTGCCGACCTGTTTTTGATGTATCTTGATTATCGCCATTTTGGATAGCTAGATAGAGATAATAGCAGCAGTGAGTGTCATGTGAGCGTACTTGAACTAATTATGTTAGCGATGAGACATCTGTCAACATAGTGTCAACACGAAGACCACTTGACACAATGGGTCAATTTTAGTACTTTTGGGACGCTTTGAATCGTCACAATATCTGTCATTTTGTATGACACACCTTATCTAGCGTACTCGTATGTCCATATCTGTGGCTTTGGTCAAGTAAGCAAGTAGAAAATAAATCTGTTACTCCCTTAATCAACATGTCCTCACGACGTAAGAAAATAAATTTGAACAGCGACAAGAAAAATAAAAGTATTTATTACTTCATACTAACAAAATATAAAATGTTACCTATTATTACCTACTAATTGTAAGAATTTATTAAAACGTAAATTATATTTTTGATTTTATAGATTTAAATAAAAACCTCCAAGCACTGGAAAAAATTGTATTCATTAATGTAAAATCTAACTTAGTGGAAAATGTTGATTCAGCAAAACTGTAAGTATTTTAAATTGCTATTTTACAGAATTTGTTTTTACTTTTCTATGTGGAAAAACAGGGCATCAAAACGTAGGTAGGCAGAGGTACTAAATTACTATATCAAAAAAGGCCGAATTACCTAAATACTTATGCATATGCGGGCCCATGCAAATAGAACCATTCAACCATCAAACATAATGATCACAACGTGTTCATTTAGTTATATTTCATGCACAAATAATTTAAAAAATCACCTCTCAATGAAAAATCTCTACCGCTGTTGCGTTGCAGGTTGCAGCTATTATGTATACTGCCTTTAGATAATATTATAAAACCAGCCAAGTGCGAGCCAGGCTCGCGCGCCAAGGGTTCCGTACTACAGTCCGTTTTTTTAACATTTTGCATGATAATTCAAACACTGTGATGCATAATAATAAATAAAAATCTGTTTTAGAATGCACAGGTGAGGTGCTGTCATATGATAACCCACTTGATATACTTAGTTGTCTTCCTTCGAAAATTGAAAATACTAATTATTAGTTCATGACTACAATTTTTTTTTTTGTGTAATATAACTACGAATTCACGGTTATTAGATTTTACCCCTCATGTCTGCTAAGACCTACCTACCTGTCAAATTTCATGATTCTAGATCAACGGGAAGTACCGTGTAGGTTTCTTGATAGGCAGACAGACATACAATACAACAAAGTGATGATCCTATAAGGGTTCCGTTTTTCCTTTTGAGGTACGGAACGCTATAAACTACCGCAGCCTTATGAATAAAATATAACTTTTATTTAATTTTTCAGCAATCAAGACAATAAAGCTCGCAAACAATGGAGTATTTTAAAATGTAAGTAATAAAATAAAAAGTAAATTGCATGATGTGGTTACCTGAGAATCTAGCCAGGGCTCCAGCATCCTAGCTTTCCAGCTACATTATGTGTATAAATACTTGATTACTTGTGTTTTTAGGGTTCCGTACCTCAAAAGGAAAAACTGAACCCGTATAGGATCACTTTGTTGTCTGTCTATCCGTCGTGTCTGTCAAGAAAACCTATAGCCTATAGGGTACTTCCCGTTGACCTAGAATCATGAAATTTAGTAAGTAGGTAGGTCTTATAGCACAAGTAAAGGAATTTATCCTGTGTAAAGGAAATAAAGTGTTAGTAGTAGTAATCCTTACTTTGTTGTCTGTCTGTCTGTCGGTCTGTCAAGAAACCTACAGGGTACTTCCCGTTGACCTAGAATCATGAAATTTGGCAGGTAGGTAGGTCTTGTAGCTGACATTCGGGGAAAAATCTGAAAAACGTGAATTTGTGGTTACGTCACACAAAAAAAATTAAATTATGGTCATGAAGTAATAATTAGTATTTTCAATTTTTGAAGTAAGATAATTATATCAAGTGGGAGTATCATATGCAAAGTCTTCCCCTGTGCATTCTAAAACAGATTTGTATTTATTTTTATGCATCATAGTTTTTGAATTATCGTGCAAAATGTCAAAAAAATACGACTGTATTACGGAACCCTCGGTGCGCAAGCCCGACTCGCACTTGCCCGGTTTTTTAAAATTACAACTTGTTTTTCAGTCAGTTCACTCTTGCGACCAATTTTTAACAAAAGAGCTAAACATAAAACTCAAAAAGAATCTTTCGAAGCCGCAATGAAATATTTGCTTGTATTTGGTCAGATAATCGGGCTTTTTCCTTTGTTTAATTTCAAAGGCAAGAATGTACCAAAAGAACGGTAGGTAATTTACTTCTTATGGATTACTACTAATTCATACTAATATTACAAATTTTACGAATAATTTTATTACGAAAGTGTGTCTTTTTGTCAGCTAGCTTTTCACAGTCAATACGTTAAACTGATTTTGACGTGGTAGTAAGATACATACGTATATCGTACATCTGGGGACGGCCCTGAAACATACTAAGAATTTGTCCCGGAAAATCAAAGTTTCCACGAAATTTTAAAACCTTAATCCACGTGGAAAACGTTGTGGGTGTCATCTATTTAGTACAGAACAGCTAGCACCCTGCCCACGGATATAAACTACTTTTTATCCCGAAAAATCAAAGAGCTCGCAAAGGATTTATAAAACATAAATCCACACAGACTAGACATCATCCATCCATCATCCAGTATTATTATAAATACGAAAATGTTCTTGTTATTTAGCAGAGACAAAACTTATCGACGTTATTTTTTGCATGGATACAGTTTAAGACACGGGATGACAGAAGCCTAGAGTGACATAGGAATAGTGTGACATGGATACAATCAAAGAGAGAGAGAGTGAGAGTTTATCTCAGGAAATCTAAAACTTCCACGAGATTTTAAAAAACCTAAATCCACGCCGACGAAGTCATGGACATCACCTAGATATATCTATAAATTATTTTTTTATTTCGAATAATACAACAACAAAAGTAAACTTTTTTTTTTTTACGTTTCAATACAGGTGTGCCATATTTTCATGGCGATACGTGTATTCGCGCTTTATGAGCATTACACAACTAACGGCGACTATACTTTGTTTTCGAAGTCTAGTAATAAATACTGTAAATATTACTAATTTTGGTAAGTATTACAATATTATTGTAAAATTGTGGTATGATGTCAGTAATAGTGCGGCTCCACTATCGGGATTCGGCAAAGGATTCAAGTTCGGGCTACGACAGTCCAGCATTGGCCACGTCATGAACAACTGGTCACACTATTCGGGATACGGTGAATGTTTTGTGTTTGTTGGCAATTTTTTAAATAACTTTGGCAGATTATCCAGCCAGCAGACGTAATATTCTGTGACAGCGAATAGTCCTCCCTATGACGTATAAGATATATCCAGGAAAACAAAGAATTCTGACGGAATTTTCTTTAGCACCAACCGTTTGAGTTAGCGAGAATGTGTTGAAAGATACATTTGCTGGCATATTCGCGATTTCACAAATTATTTGCTGAATGTGCTGTTGATGGAGCCCATGGACGAGAGAAATCTCCTCCGTGATGGAGCCGAACCAAAAAGGGATTCTACTGAGTATGGGGTAACTATAAAGTATGTCATGATGTCTGATGTATTTTTTTCCTACTAGGGAAAATGCACTTACGCACAAAAGCGGGTAATGTGGGACTCACTGGCACTGCCAAAGGAACCCACTACACCACCCCAAACCCAGCAGCACAGTCCGCGTCAGGTATGAGGCGTCTCAGGATCCCGGCGGGGTGAACGTAAAACGTTGCAGTAGCGACAGCAACGCGACTGTTCATTTGCTGTCTCTCTTCTTTTTCTTCTTATTTTGCTCAGTGGCTATTGCTGTCTCTCTCTAGCCACTGTTACGTGTGACGTTTGACAGCAATGATCGCAAGATTTACGCCTGTCGCAAACCTGTCGCGGGATACGTAATCACCCCTCGGGTATCGGATGCAACTGAGACGTCGCGCGCGACGTTGAACCGGCACAGGTTTCCACCTATTTCCTAGGCGGGAGAAATTGAGCATGATGTCTCCTTCTTCTCCCCTGTCTTTTTCTACGGAGCGGCATCAGCGTCAAGCTCTCTTTCCCGCTCCGTGGCCTCCTTCAGCGTTAATGTCATGACTAATGACGCAACAGACGCTCCTAGAGTTTTAAAGATTTCTTTGATCATACTTCACAGAGTAAAATGCAATTTCATTTCAGCATACTTTTCTTTCTACATCTCAATGTTCATAACGAGCATTGCCTTTATGCAGTTATCTACTAAATGGAGTTATCTGACGAGACAACTGGAATCTGCGGAACTCAACGAATACATAGACCCTTGTATCGAATACAAATGCAATTTTGCCGTCATAGTTATGGTTGGGCTCGCAATTGGTAAGAATTTATTTAATATCGTTCGATTGAACACTGAAAACACGTCCTAAACGCTGTGAAGTTTTTGATGAAATGCTAAAAAAATACTACCCATAAACACTTCCCATAAATGCGAAAATGTTTTTTGTTGGTTTATTGGTTTGTCCGTCTATCACGTAGCAACAGATTAATGGACGAAAGTGTTTTTTGCATGCATACTTGCATCCTGAAGGTGGACGTAGGATACTTTTGTTTCGGAAAATCAAAATTTTCACTGGATTTTTAAAACCTAAATTCACGCGGACGAAGTTGCAGAGATCACCTAGTTTTACATAATCTGGATACAACTTTACACAATAATATAACTTTACTAGCTGATGCCCGTGACTTCGTTCGCGTTGAATTAGGTTTTTTAAAATCCCGTGGAAACTCGATTTTCTGGGATAAAAAGTAGCCTATGTCACTCCAGGTCTTTGTCTATACCCATGCAAAAAATCACGTTAATCTGTTGCACCGTTGCGACGTGATTGAAGGACAAACCAACAAACAAACACACTTTTGCATTTATAATAGGTATGGGTACTGATTATGTGGCAATAGGTTTGGGACTGATTTTTGGGACTGCACCGCACTACGCATTTGATTTGCAAAAATAACTTTTTTTTTCCAGTGGAACATGCAATGTCTATATTAGTGAAATTTGCAGCTGTCCAAGATTGTGTGACGAACAGTACTAGCGCCTTACAACCATTTATAAAACATAATTTTTATTGGATCTACGCCATCCAGCATGCACCGTACTCGGAAGGTTTTGCAATTTATTTAATGGCATGTACCAGCTTTGAATATCTTCACATATTTTCACCTTGGGAGTATTCGCATCTTTTTCTCACCAATGTAATAAGAAGAGGACAGACAAGCTTAATTTAATTTAAAACTAGCTCATACCCGCCACTTCGTCCGCGTGGACTACACAAATTTCAAACACCTATTTCCCCCCTTAAGGGTTGATCTTTCAAAAATCCTTTCTTAGCGGATGCCTCCGTCATAATAGCTATCTGCATGCAAAATTTCAGCCCGATCCGTCCAGTAGTTTGAGCTGTATGTTGATAGATCAGTCAGTCAATCAGTCACTTTTTCCTTTTATGTAGGTATTTAGATTGTCAAACCTTGTGACTTTACGCGCTAGTCTAGCATTCTAAAATTGAGATTTTTTTAAAATCTCGTAATCAGATAGGCATACCTACTCTTATCGGAGCCAGTCCCTAAATTAACCAGGTGTATCTCATAATTTTCTAATAAGTATTATTTTGTTATTAACAGGTCCAGAACTACTTAATAACAATGATTTGGAGTTATGTACACTTATTCGTTATTTGCATAAGCATGTATCTGACATCTATTTTGGTACAGATAAACAAAGTTATTCTATCTCGAGAAGGACAAGTAAGTAGATTCATGAATTACTGAAACAAAAAATTAAATTCGCACACTGCGGTAGATACTCCGGAAAATAGAACATCCTGTACAGACGCGTGTGATGACGGCTAACCGCCTGCACACTACGCGCTCTAACAATACTTACGGCGAGCGAACCACCGCGTACTTGGTTCCGCGATTCATAAATGAACTACCTCCAACGCTGATTAAAAAAATAGATATTAAAAACATTAAGTATAAATTAAAAGAATATTTTTTAGCAAAGTTAGATGGCTGAGTCTTTTGTGTCTATGTAGATTATATAATTATTTATATTAGTGCTAATCCTAATCACCTAATAAACCTTAAATTTAATAAACCTACTCACGATTATAATATGTTACATACTTACGTGATTCTTCGCGTTATATACCTACTGTAGATTATTTCTTTTAAGTAATTAGTTAATAGGTATCTTCGTTGCAGATAGGCACCGAGGACAAACCTCTGTGGTTTTTTTCGGTGTTTTTAGTTTAAGCTTTTATTTGTATGTATTTTTATTTGATAATAAATTAAAAAAAAAAAAAAAAACTTAATATGTTAAACGAAAATTTTGAAAATCGGCGTTTTATAATAAACTAACTGATCCGTCCGGCTTCATTCGGTTAGTATAATTAATTGATGTAGCTACTTTATTCATAACTACCTGCCCAGGCGAACTTCGTTCCGCCTAACAGTCGATTGTTGACCTAGAATCATGAAATTTGGCAGGTAGGTCTGTACATCTTATAGCTGACATCTGGGGAAAAATCTGAAAACCGTGAATTTAGGGTTACACAAAAAAAATTAAATTGTGGTCATGAACTAATAACTAGTATTTTCAACTTTCGAAGTGAAATAACTATATCAAGTGGGGTATCATATGAAAGGCCTTCACCTGTACATTCTAAAACAGATTTTTATTTATTTTTATGCATCATATTTTTTGAATTATCGTGCAAAATGTCGAAAAAATATAACGACTGTAGTACGGCACCCTCATTGCGCGAGCCCGACTCGCACTTGGCCGGTTTTTATAATATTCCTTGAAGTACGAGGATGGTTCTTACCAACCTTATTCCGAACCAGTGGTAGATGCATTCGACTATTCGTAAGTACTTGTAAAAGTTTATTGAAATAAAAAAGATTTTTATTTATTTATTAATTTATTGACGGAGAGAAAAATTTAAAAATTTCCTGAAGAAGAATCGACTGTTAGGGTGTACGAAGTTCGCCGGGCCAGCTAGTTTGTATATAGATTTATGTTTAAATGAATTCAAATTTCCTGAAATAAATGACTATTTATTTATTTATTTAATACTCCACTGTCCGTCCGTCAGTCTGGCTGTCACTAACCTGTATCTCATGAACCGTGATAGTTAGAAAGTTAAAATTTTCACAGATGATGTATTCTGTTGCCGTTATAACAAACAAATAAAAATCATTTTATTTTGCTAGCTTCCTAGTAACAGCCTGTATTTTGTAGGTCTAGGACATTGAGCTCGAAATTCTTAGAGTTAATACATAACTCTAAGAATTTCGTATTAACGAAATACGAAATATTTACGAGTAACAGTAGTTACTGTATTTTTTAAAAACTTAGTACTAACTTAAGATTATAATAGCAATACTTAATATTTATTTTGAACAAAATATTTCAGTATTTACCGGCTAGCTATTGGAGGAAATTACGCGTCGACTACAGTCGCGTTACGCGATTGGTGCGTTGCTTCGATGACTCTATCAACAATATTGTATTGATTTCCTTCGCAAATAGCATGTTCTTTTCGTGCTTGAAACTTTACTATGTTATATCGTAAGTTGTTATTACAGTATATATTATAATAGCAAACGACTGCCGCCAAAATAATAGTATCGACCAAAATACTTTGCTTCTAAATTAAATGATATATACGGGGGCTTGTTATAGGGTTAGAGTGAGGTACTTAAAAAGCTGTGATAGCCTAGTGGTTAAAACGTTCGCCTTCTAATCGGAGGTCGGGGGTTCGATCCCGGGCACGTACCTCCAAATTTTCGGAGTTATGTGCGTTTTAAGTAATTAAAATATCACTTGCTTTAACGGTGTTGGAACATCGTGAGGAAACCTGCATGCCTGAGAGGTCTCCATAATATTTTCAAAGGTGTGTGAAGTCTATCATGCCTAATATGTTTCGCAGAGTTTTATTTTCTAATATTTATTTCATTTTCTTGAGTAAGAGCTTTTCAAGTAGTTTTGCCATAATAGGTAACAAATGAATAGGCCTATATTCATGGGGCGGTTCTCCTGGGTTTAGCTATCATAATGACCTCGCGGTACCTTCCCACAGTTTAGGCACGTAGGTACCTACTTGTACGCGACAGGTCGACATGGCAATCGGGGTGGGGACCCACACACCCCCGGCGTCAACCCGGTGCGGGATAGCGTATGTGACGTCCCCCCGCCTCATACCCCGATTGCCATGTCAACCTATCGGGAACTATACCTACTTGATAATAAGCTTAGTAAAATTATGGCTTACCTTGGAGGATTTAATATAATAAAACATTTTTTTATGTATAAAATTATAGTCTGGACGCAATGCCTGTGTTGTTTTTTTATTTAACTAAATAAGTAAGTAGTTTTTGTACTTAATTGTTATTTTTTACAGAAATGGTTTTCGTGTACAACGATGTTATCACTATCCTAACTACGACGAAAAGGATTCTAATAATTCTACTGGGTTAGTAGTTACTTATACTACAAGTTGATGCTCGCGACTTCGTCCGCGTGGATTGAAGGCTCTTAAAAATCCCGTGGGAACTCTTTGATTTTCCGGTGTAAAAAGTAGCTTTGTCACTCTCCGGTCTTCAGTACGCTTGGTATAAGATTTTACGTCTTACCAAATGTTGCTAGAATTCGAGAGTCAAAACACAATACCGTCAAAGTAAAATGAACCTAAAGAGCCTTGAATTGAAGTCAAAAATTCAAAGCCACTGATTTTAATTTCGCAACGTTTCCGCTTGGAGCGCTGGCTGTAGATGTGTAGACAAACTTGAGCTTTAAACGTTTTTTTTTACATTTTTTTACATTTATATTGTTATTCAATTCAATTTTAATATCTAATGTAATCTGCTTCATATTGTGTGTATATTGTTATGGGTTGTATTTTCATTGCCTGAAATAAAATTATTTTATTTATTTAATTATTTAAAACAAGGCTGTTAAGATCCAGTTTACTATAATGCGGAAGTTTTTCGCCACTCGAATACTATCAACGTTGGTGAGAACTGAGACATAAAATCGCGTACAAAGCCTACAAGTTTGTAACTTTAATTATTCTATCCATGCAATAAATCACGCCGATCTGTTGTTTGTTTGTGTAGGCATTCCGAACCAGTGGTAGATGCATCCGACTATTCGAAAGTACTTGTCAAAGTTTATTTGAATAAAAAAGATTTTTATTTATTTACCTATTTATTTATTTATTCGGTGCCGCGTGAATGATCGACAAACCAATTAACAAACACACTTTTGCATTTATAATATTTAAGTAGTAGTCTATTCCCGCGACTTTGTCCGCCCGGACTATACAAATTGCAAACCTCTATTTTACCCCCTTGTGGGTTGAATTTTCAAAAATTCTTTCTTAGCGGACGCCAAACTGGTTTCATTAGAAAGGCAATAATTTGAAGATGGTTTTAGAGATGGCACACGCCGGGTATCCGCTAGTAACTTATTATTTTCAGATTCTTATACAACTACCTATCGATTATGTTTAATATAAGTTCCCTGGTAATTGTGCTGCTGCGATTCTTGACAGCAGCTCTCATCGCCGCTAAGGTTCACTCTGCGTCGCTGGTGGTTGCACCGGTGCTGTACAGTGTGCCGTCACCAACATTCTGCACTGAGGTAACAAAATATTACATTACCATCCATTAAGGTGACGCAGTACGCTCGACCTAACCTGTTTGCTTTTCACTTGACATTGTATGAGAAAGGTGAGAAGCAAGATGATTTTCACTGAAATCAAGGGTTTAGGAAAAGTATTTTTGAGAAAAAAAACACTAAATGTGTGTTTGCAGAATAAAGATATTCCAACTAATGAATAAATACACTATGTCTAGTGTTAAATTGTTTTGGAATTTTCATATCCCTAATCTTATTTATTTACGCCGAAAGTTGTCATAAATTTAGTGTTAAAATAGGAATCTTTTGAGGCTCGTAACTTTAAAATCTATATTTTTTTCAATGTTTAATATATCAATAAACCTAGATAATGGCAAGACGAACCGATATAATACTTAGTTTTGGGCATACAACATCAAATAATGTAGTAATTACCCTCCTACGTTTGTATGAAGAAAGCATCGATCTGAGCCCACTTAATGGCACTCTTTATTCTTTATTTTCATTCATGTCTTACATCATAAAATATAATATTATAATATTAAAACACGAAGCCCCGTCAGGGCATTGCAAAATATAACATTGCTACATTACATATAAACCATAATATTATTTATCCTACATCTCTACATAGTATAAAACGAAGTCGCTTCCCGCTGTCTGTATGTATGAACGCGTAGATCTTTTAAACTACGCAACGGATTTTAATACGGTTTTCACCAATAGATAGAGTGATTCAAGAGAAAGGCTTATAGGTATAGTTTGATATTGGGTTGTGTTAATTTATTGTAATATGACGATATTTGAACAGAATGTCGGCTTCATCGAAAATTAAAAAAATATTACGCGCAACAAAACGAGATGGAGGCGGCGGTGGTCATGTTTATAATATTAGTATGGAAGTATGGATTATTAATCACTCCTCACTGACACCACATTGGTATCTACATTGCACCTTGTATTAGGAAGCTTCCCCTCTATAGGGATCTACTCGTGTGCTGAAGTGACGAGCCCTGTAGTGCAGCGCAGCGCAGCTCATGTGCGTACAGACCTTAGCCTAAAATTACATTGAAATAAAGTTGGAGGGATCGGCTTCACGGAACCCAGCTATTATAAACAAGCTTTCAGTTCACGTATTTTTCCAGATTCAAAGATTTATTGAACAAATACACGGGAATACGGTTGCACTAACTGGCCTCAATTTCTTCTATGTCAATAAAGAACTCATTTTAACTGTAAGTTTTTATTGGAGTTTTTCTTGGTCCACTAGCAATAAAATTTACAGAAGCCAGCGGTCATTATCATGAAAATATGAATTACACGATGCAAGTATTAATGTATTAAGTATTGATATAATTTAAACTCCTGTACCTACATATTTAACTATTTTAATTTTACCTGCTGTTAATCTGTCAAGTTACGTCATTAAGTAGTACGTTATTAAGTCTGTCTGTTATTAAGTTAATCTATACTCTTAATCTGTTAAGTTAGTGCATGTTAGTTTACAAGTAAAGTTTCACCTGTAATTGACGACCATACTGTTTATTGTATATATTTAAATGTGCGGTCTTTTATGTATGGAAGTTGTCGGTGTTAAATAAATTTAAAAAAAAAAAAAAAAAAGTATCGTACAAGTGACTTGCCCGAGCTGACTTCTGCTAACTTTATTCCTAGTGGATACTTGGCCTTTGAATAATAGCGGGTTCACATTATTCCAGTAGCACTCCAGTTCACACGATTCAATCAAGCGCTGGGTTGTCTGTGTTTTAATTTCATACTGATAACAATAGATACGGCTTGAATCCCCCTTAGTAGATAACCTATAATGCCCGCGACTTCGTCCTCGTGGCATTAGGTTTTTAAAAATCCCGTGAAAACTCTTTGATTTTCCGGGATAAAAAGTGGTCCAGCTTTATCTATACCCATGCAAAAAATCACGTCAATCCGTTGCACCGTTGCGACTTGATTGAAAGACAAACCAACAAACAAACACACTTTCGCATTTATAATAATGGCACTGATGATGCTAATACAATTACAGTCCAGCGCTAGAATAAATTAAACTATTGGACTACGCACACTGAACGCAATTATTCGGTTGAGCCATCTACTCGATGGGTTGAGCTGTCATTTGTACCTACTGAGAGGAGGAACTTGAAATAATGTGAACACGGCATAAACTTTTTTGTTTTCTAAACCACATTATTGTTTCAGATAGTTGCAACTATCGTGACTTACGAACTTGTTTTGCTGCAATTCGCAAAGAATTAATTCATTATTATAATGAAAATCGAATACTATTTACGTATCTGAAAGAAACAATACAATAAATTATAAGTAAAGAAAGAAAGAAAGTATATTTATTTGCATAATTTGCATAATTATTGAGGATGTGATTATGTCAAGTTCTGTTAACCAGTTCAAGAATAGATTGGACAAACATTTGGAAAACTCAAAGCACTTGTGATATAGACGCATCAGCGAAAGCTGCTTAGTCTATTAAAATAATAATTGTGCCACACAATACAATAATTATTTTAAAGTATGAGTTTCGCTGGCTCTCTGTCGCTCAGAACAAATATCTGTTCCGTCATAACCATTGATGTTGGAAGAGGGCGTTCGTCACGACGTTACTTACGGCGACGCAACAGACGCCTTGTTGCAATAAAATATAATATCATAGTCAATATCATTCGAGACAGTTATCAAGACCGATTATTATTCCGAATTTAATCGTAAACATACACATCGAATACAGATAGGGAATTTGTTATCTAAATATATAAAAGGAAAAGGTGCCTGTACTGACTGACTGACTGATCTATCAACGCACAGCTGAAACTACTGGACGGATCGGGCTGAAATGAAATTTCGCGTACAGATAGTTATTATGATGTAGGCATCCGCTAAGAAAGGATTTTTGAAAATTCAATCTCTAAGGGGGTGAAATAGGAGTTTGAAATTTGTATAGTCCACGCGGATGAAGTCGCGAGCATAAGCTAGTTTACTTATAAGCTTGTATGACTCAGATACATTACTTATATTATAGTGGCCACTGTTGAGAAGGGACCATCCATTAGCTATAGATTAGTACGTTAATGGACCAAGTAATACTCGAGTAAGATAACAGTACACACATTATCTACTTTACACCTACACAATACACAGTAAGATCATAAGCTCTTAAATTGTTTTTGTTTTAGGAGAGATTATAGGGTAAACTTGAAAGTTCTCCATAATGTTCTCTGATGTTCTGTTCACGACTCTGAAGTCGTGTGGTCCTTTTTCATTCTGGGAAGAGACCCGTGCTCAGTCTACTGAGCACTACGGCTCACTAGAGCCACCAATGGATTGATGATGATGATGATGATGATGATGATGATGATGATAGGCTAGGGGATGATATAGCCTAATGGTTAATCGTTAATACGTCATTCTCCTATTCGAAGGATCCGGGGTTCCATTTCGGACTTCCGTTTTAAGTAACTAAAAAAAAGGAAAATAAAAAAAATGAAAAAAAGGAAAATATCGTAAGAAAACCTCTCATTGTAAGGAAAGTTCTCCATAAAATTCTGTGAAATTCTGTGTGAAGTCCGCCAAACCGCACTTGGCTATCAAACTTGCGAAATTGAGCCCATGTCACTTTGAAACTGCATCATGATCAACCCATCACCGGCTCACTACAGAGCACAGGTCTCCTCTCAGAGTGAGAAGGGCTTTTGGCCATTATTGGCCATTATTTGAAACTAGATATTTTACAAAAATCTGGTATACCACAGATGTAGATACATACCTATTAGTTTCTAGAACACAGTTTCTAAAAAAAATTAAACAACAGTTTCTAAAGCTGAAGTGGCAATGGGCAGGGTACATAGTTCGAAAAACCGATAGACGTTGGGGTCCCAAGGTGCTAGAATGACGACCTTACAGTGGAATATCCAGTGTTGGAAGACCCCCCCATCAAACGAGTCGCAGAAGACTGGATTCAAGCAAGAATGAGTCAAGTGGAAGTTCCTATGAGAGACCTATGTCCAGTTGTGGACGTCTATCGGTTGATAATGATGATCAATCAATAAATCAAATTATTTATTGCTTATTTGGGTTTACAGTAGAGGTGTCAAATACAGGTTCATGTGTGTATCACAATATTATCACGTGTTACAGACAAATATTTAATAATTATTAACGTTACATTATTTTGTTACAAAAAAAAAATTGCTTGAACCGTGAGGCGCAAGCAGAAAAATGGGTGCAATCGATTTTCGACCTTATTGACATACGTCAGAAAACAGCATTTTAGCAATCTATGAATTATACTGAGCAAGAATATGACAAAAAACAACTTTCTCATAACCGTCAATAAGGTCGAGATTTGCTTGCACCGATTTCACCATGAGGCGCAAGCAGATAAATGGGTGCAAGCGATTTCCGACCTTATTGACATAGGGAACAACATTTTAACAATCTATGAATGATACCTACTGAACAAGAATATGACAAAAAACAACTTTCTCATAACCGTCAATAAGGTCGAGAACTAGGGTATAGCTTGTATTTAACTCGATTGATTTAAATTTTAAATTTTACTCTTAATAGGTACCCAATGCATACCTTCGCGACAGGTCGAAATGGCAATCGGGGAGGGAATGCCCCGCACACCCGCACGGCCCCTGTGCTAACCCAGTGCGGGCGAGCGAGGGTGACGTGCGGGTGTGCGGGGTGTCACCCCCGCCTCATACCCCGATTGCCATCTCAACCTGTCGCGGAATACAGTACCTAGTACCTACCTATGTATGTAAAAATAAAAACAAGTAGAACGATAAAGCAATGTCAAGTAGATACCTACAATACAATAGGTAGGTAAGTTTACCTAGTTACCTATAAAAAAATCTTTTTAGTAGGTAACTACTATATTTATTATCATACATTTCTACATATTTATTATCATACGAATTATAAAATGATGATGATGATTTCTAAAAAGAACAATACCACTTCACGTACCTAACCTATTACCTATAATACTTAAATGTATGATAATACCTACACTTTGAAAAACATTTTCTCATACGATTTATAAAATGACGCAAGTATTTCCAAAAAGAACAAATCTACTATAATAGGTATTATTAACGCGCGACAAAAATCTATCACAACACAAAAATGTACCTAATCTACATTATTTTGCCTAATCTACATTACAATTATTCGCATTAAATATTTATCGACACTCAAGTTCACAAATAAATAAAACTGCATTCAAAATTTATTACGAAACAAACAAAATGATAAAAATACTAGCCGCATACTCGTATCATCACAGTCAACATGTAACAGGCCAATACGAAAATTCGATGTAATAATTATTCACCGTCGAATCGCGACGATATTTGTATTCAGCTGTACCTACCTAATATATTTTATTCTAATATCGTCGCTCGGGCGTATCAAAGATCGAACGCCTGAGTTATTTTTTAGGAAGGATTTTCTCAAATTTTCACTACTTATTATATATTGTATTCAATTTTGTTTTAATCTAAAAACGAATATCTTGAATACATTTATATATTTAATAAATTTATTAGGTACATTATTTTTTGACACCTCTAAATGGTTCTAAGTCGGATCATAATAATTCAAACGACATTTTGTACTGAGCACGCTACGAATAAACTCAAATTAACGTGACAATCAAAATACCGAAGTTTTATTATTACTTAGGTACGTCTTATTAAAACAAAGTTAAACGAATTTAACTTTGTCGATAACTTGAACATGAATTATTTAAATTGTGATAACTTAAATAATTTTACTTCGAAATTACTTAGGTACTTTGATGTTAAATTCAAATTCAAAATTGGCACCGATTCCTTTGTCTTACTCTAAACTAAATTTAGAGTATCTGCATCCTTTTCTTTTTACAATGCTAAAAAAGGAACGGAACATGACTTTCACATTTAAAGACTCTAAATTTTAGTGCACAATACAAATTTAAACAGTAGGTTCGCGACTGCGCGCTAAAATCACGGGTTTTACCATCTAAAAATTAAATTTAGAAATGTCAAGCTGCTTCTGTCCTTTTCATATTACAATAGTAAGAAGAGGGTGCGAATACTCTAAAATTAGGTTGTGCTTAGAATCGGTTTGTTTTTTTAATAAGCCCTTTTGGTACAATTCTACATTCTACGTTACATTATATGAAAACTAACATTTTGTTACATCCTACCAGGTACCTACTATACTATACCACCGGTTACCGGTAAGCGCAGCGTTGGAAGACCCCTCCACTAGACGGACTGTACGTCATGTCTCACCAACGTTGTTAGTATTCGAGTGTCGAAACTCTTTCCGTTATAGTAAACTCGATCTTTAAGTGCCTTGTTTTAAAGCTCAAGTTTGTCTACACATCTACAGTCAGCGCTCCAAGCGGAAACGTTGCGAAATTAAAATCGGTGGCATTGAATTTTTAACTTCAATTCAAGGCTCTTTAGGTCCATTTTACTTTGACGTTATTGTGTTTCGAATTTTGAATTCTAGCAACGTTGGTGAGACGTAAAATCTTATACTAAGCGTACTGATGACATTTCAGGCGAGTCGCAGGGAGTCGCTGGATTCAGGCGGGCGCAAGACCGTGGCGTATGGAAGTCCCTACATGAGACCTGTGTCCAGCAGTGGACGTCTATCGGTTGATGATGATGATGAAACTATACTTAAGTTAGGTGCATGTAATTTTGTGCGGTTGTGATGTATTTGTTGGGCAACAACATTGCATTTTGTCCAAAAAAATTATAAAATATGACAAAATTTCTCTTCGAATGATATTCAAAATTATTCTAATTTATTATTTAATAAATTCCGAGAATATGCTAGGATGAAGTATGCTAGTTACTTTTGGTGGTTAGTATAAAAAAGTACTAAAAATATTTATTGTTACGATCGTATAGAACTTTATGACTTGAGCTGCAGTTAAATATTTGTTATGCTGTTTCAAAAATATAACTATACATTTATACCTACAAGCGTTATCGTTTTTCTAACGTAAAATACCTATAGTTTTTCTAACGTAAAAATGTATAGATGATGTATCCTAAGCCAATAACTTGGATTATTGTCACTAGTGAGTATCTATACCCTTTATCATAGGCAAGTTAAGTTTTAGATGTCCAAATTAAAGAATCTTGGCTTCAATTTCCATTAAATTCCTTCTTGATCCATTAAGAAATCCTATTTGGCGAACTAACTTCCAAATTTAATTTAAAATTAGCTAGACAATCTCTCTAGGAGGGATACGACGATCAGAAGTTATTACTAATTAGTTGGTATATATCCTATTCAATATTATAAATGAAAAAGTGCGCTTGTCCGTTGGGTTGGTCTTCCATCAAGCCGCAAAAGAGCAACAGATCTACTTAAATTTTTGGATGGATATAGAGAAAGACGGAGAGTGACAGAAAGAATTCCCAAGGGATTATAAGTATCTAAGTAAATAATATATTGGACGGATCAGGCTGAAATTTTGGCATGCTAATATCTATTTGACGTAGGTAGGCATCCGCTGAGAAAGGACTTTTGAAAATTCAACCCCTAAGGGAGTGAAATAGGATAGGGATAGGATAGGGATTTGAAATTTGTGTAGTCCACGCGGACGAATTCGCGAGCATAAGCTAGTGTACTATAATCCATACTAATATTATAAATGCGAAAGTGTGTCTGTCTGTCTGTCTGTCTGCTAGCTTTTCACGGCTCAACCGTTCAACAGATTTTGACGAAATTTGGTACCTATAGAGATAGCTTGCATCCCGGGGAAGGACATAGGCTACTTTTTGTCCCGGAAAATCAAAGAGTTCCCACGGGATTTTTAAAAACCTAAATCCACGCGTACGAAGTCGCAGGCATCAGCTAGTCGAATATAAATTCTTGCTAAATTAGATAACTTTTCTTAGTAGCCCTAACATCAGCACTCGGTCGAATTATACGATCAGAAGTAACTTACAAAGATAGCTGTAGTAAAGTATGCCAAGATCTTCCTCTAGACGACTACCAGCCAGTGTGCATGATGTTCAGCAGATACAAACGAGGATATCAGTTTTACGTCAACCTATGTCACGCGAGAAGATCGATCTGTAGGGATAATCTAGGTAAGCGCTCGTACACAGCCCGACAAACATCTTGAACTAAAAGTGGTGCAGGAAATTGGCAAATAAGCAAGGGCCGACTTATCAACCAATTGCGTGCACCCGCCCCGGCTTATCAACCAATAGCGTACTACTACCTACTACTCGCAACCAATCACCTCAATGTTCAAAATGTTTGCTGGGCATTATACAGCTAGAGTAACAACGGGTTGCGAAGCTGAAGTGGCAATGGGCAGGGCACATAGTTCGTAAAGCCTATAGACGTTGGGGTCCTCGCCCCTCGGGATTTTTAAAAACCTAATTCCACGCGGACGAAGGCGCGGGCATCAGCTACTAATTACAGTAATGTTCGTCCGAATTGAGAACTTTTTTTTTTTAAGTTGTTTACAGAAACCTCTACCACTGTGCCTCTACTAAAATCAAAAACATTTATAACTTCCAGTCTTGCAAATGGTGCACCCCTCAAGATGCTTGAAGAGCAAACAGTTTTATATGCCCATAAACTAAATGGAAAGGAAAACACTACGTAAGGAACGATGGCAACATTATATTTTTTATTTGCATTGTAAACTTAATTGTTTTCCGGAACATTTGGTATGAAAACTGTGATATGGTATAAGTACCGCGAATTGCTATTGCGCTGGAACCATGTCTCATTAACATCGAAATGACGTCATTTTGATGTATATTTAAGTAAAAATATACCATCAGCTCGAAACTTCAGTCTATTGCTGACGTCACTAAAATGGCGGCCACGCGCATTAGCAATTTGCGGGACTTATGTTATGTGATTGATAGGTAGAGAATGTAAGTTGTGTGACATGTAGAAAAAACCGGCCAAGTGCGAGTTAGGCTCGCCGGTTCCACACTACAGTCGTATTTTTTCGACATTTTGCACGATAATTCAAAAACTATGATGCATAAAAATAAATAAAAATCTGTTTTATAATGCACTGAGGTGAAGCTCTTTCATATGATACCTCACTTGATAATTATAGTTATCTTACTTTGAAAATACTAATTATTAGTTCATGACCACAATTTTTTTTTTTGTGTTGTTTTGTGTGTAATTGAAAATACCTACTAGTTTTTAGTTTATATGGATTTTTCCCCTAATGTCTGCTACAAGACCTACCTACATGCCGAATTTCATGATTCTAGGTCAACGGAATCGTCTGTAGGCTTCTTGGCAGACACGACACATAGACAGATATAGGTACAACAAAGTGATCCTATAAGGGTTCCGTTTTTCCTTTTGAGGTACGGAACCCTAAAAAGTATCAAAATTATTCCTGGTAGGTATGCTCGGTAGGGCGCTTCGAAGCGGTACAAAAAATAACTTTAATTTTTTATGGCACAGCTCTTCCAGCGTAATGTCCATTTCAGTGCAACAGCTTAAAGTCTAAGTAAACTACGTATAATTTTGTTATTGACTCTAGTTATGTATTTATTTATTTTCTTTATCTAAAACTAGTAGTTAAATTAAAAGTTACAAATATCAATCAAAATATCGATGGAGCAGTATTGTTGTACGACAAAGTTGTCATAGTTGATGCAGCGTCAGGTTGAGGTCCATTGAACTGGAACATCACTAGCTCGTACGTCACTATAGTACCGGCTACCTAAAAAACAAAAAAAAATAGTAGGTATCATGATCATCATCATCATCAACCGATAGACGTCCACTGCTGGACATAGGTCTCTTGTAGGGACTTCCACACGCCACCGTCCTGCGTCGCCTGAATCCAGCGGCTCCCTGCAAAAGAAAAAAAAAAGAAAAAACAGCTGGTGACAGCACTGTTGCGGCAGCTCTGCTGCGTGCAGCGTGGTTCGGAATCATACCTTAAGCCACTAAAGTCAATAGTTGCTAAAATACGAAAACTGTAATAAAAAACTCTGAAAACATAGTCCCACTTATCTGAAGAATTTTTAATAATTATAACCCTAATTAATCTTCTTTACAGAATTTAAGCATTTTTCTCATTTCATTAGGCACAAGAAAAATGTTCGACCTTTTTTATAATCGGGTCTCTCGTTTAACAATTAGACAATTTTGAAATTCATCTCAAATGTTATATTATTATAATATCTACTTACGTGAGTTCCTAAGTTTTATAGTCTTTGTGATACCTTTTATCCATCCATACTAATATTATAAATTCGAGAATGCGTCTGTCTGTCTGTCTGCTACCTTTTCAAAGCCCATCATCCCAGATAACCCATACATCCAAATCTGTTGAAGCATTTAAAAGTTTTTTTTAATTTATTTATTTAAATGGACAATCAATAAAAATCCATAGGTATAATTATATAAAAGGAAAAGGTGACTGACTGACTGGCTGAATGATCTATCAACGCACCGCTCAAACCACTTTTATTAGACGGATCGGGCTGAAATTTTGCAAGCAGATAGCTATTATCACGTAGGCATTCGCTAAGAAAGAATTTTTAAAAATTCAACCCCTGAGGGGGTAAAATAGGTGTTAGAAATTTGTGTATTCCACGCGGACGAAGTCTCGGAGATAAGCTAGTCAGGTTACAAAATGAACTACATTAATATTATTGGTATATTATAGACCCACTTAGTGATTGCCACAGCTTGCGATAAGAAACTAGACAGCTAATAATAAAATCATAAAAATGTATTTAAAGAATTTGAACTTACAGTAAGGAGCAAACCACGCGTAACGCTGAAAAATTGTAAACCACTCAGGGCGACCTTGTCCCCGTTCACTTGATCCAAAAACCTTTGGACCTGCAACAAATTGAGCCAATAAACGCCTGATCCGATCTGATTCCCTATTTGTAAAGATATCAAATTTCCTCACGACATCGACATGACGAATAAGGATTTTTCGATTCTAACTTAAATCCACGTAAATGAAGTAGCGAGCATCATCGATTTGGTAAAAAAAATGTTTGCATCCCGGGACGGACGTAGGCTACATACTTTTTGTCCCCAAAAATCTAAGAGTTCCCACTGGATTTTTAAAAACTAAATTATCGCAGGCATCGTCTACTTACTGGTTCAATAAAATAATATTAAGGAGGTACAACTGGGTTGTTGGGACCCATAACAAATTGATCCAATAAACGCCTGATCCGATCTGATTCCCTATTTGTAAAGATAACGAACTTCGTCACGATATGACGGATAAGGATTCTTTGATTCGATAAAGGATGAGAAATAAAGCTACATCTGCATTTTCAGAGTTCCGTACGTCAATAGGATAAAGGATGGGGGTTCTTTTTTCTTTTTGAGGTACTGGTACTGAGGAACCCTAAAAAGAAAGAAAGAAAGAAAACATTTATTCAAAAATTGTTCCACACATGACCAGCTTTACCTACAGGTTATCCGGTCGCCTCCAACGCTTGTGTGGCACAACCAGAAAAAAGCGCTACAAATTATGGTTCAGCTCCACTATCGGGATTCACCAAATGATTTGTGGTATCGCGAATCATGTGGCCTGCGTCATTCGTATCATTCTGCACATTCGTGTTAACCCGAATGGTTGGCGTGAATATACAAGGGTTTTTTAAAAATCCTGCGGGAATTATATTTTGTTCTTCTGGGACATATCTAATACATACACTTTAGGGAAGATATATTCGCTGCCACAGAATGTCACGTGTGCCCATCGATGTATACGTGTGCCATCCTAATTTGCCAAACTTATTAAAAAAATTACCAAACAAAACATTCGCTGTACCTAGTGTATCCCAAATAGTGTGGCCAATTGATTTGCCAAATACCGTATCCTATATCATAAAATTTGCCGAAACGCGAATTAATTTGCTTAAATAACCTTACCTCAACGCAATATACTGGTGAAGGTACGTCATATAGTACAGGAGCTGGTACAATAGAAGCCGAGTTCACTTGTGAAGCAATAAGAGACACGGCTACTGATCTGGCGATGAGGTATATAAGAGAGAACAGAAAGTATGCAGCTGCTTCGTAGCCCTTGAGTAGACTGCTTTTCCTGTAAATACAATTTTATTACATCATCACCATCTCTACCCTTAGCTGGCCCACGAGGTAGGTACTGAGAACGGGTCTTCTCTCAGAAACGAGAAGAATTTGGGCTATAGTCAAGATAAGCAGACTTCACACTTATGAGGAAGAAAGAAGGAATGTCGTGGACGAGCTGGGATGCGAGTTTGGGGTGAGAGCTGGAAGAGAAAAAAGTGGGTGATAATCCAGAAATATATGGAAGCCACAGTTGAAAGAAAGGAGAAAGATGAAAGATAAGGAAGATGAGTCACACAGCGGCAGTAATAAGATCAACAAGGCGGGAACATTATTGCTTGGAGAAATTAGGGGGTTTTAGTCGGTAGGAGTCCGGCATTATGTCCATGAGGATTCTCCCCTCCTGACACCTTTAAAAACATTATGGAGAACTCTTAGACATATTAGAGAAAAATTTAAAAAATACAAATTAGATAATGAAAATTATTACCTACCCTTTAGCTTTGCTTGCACATTCACTTGTCCCACTGATTCCATCCCTGCAACAGTAATAAATAAACAATTGTAATATGAAGTGATGAATTATGATGCTTTCTAAGAAGGTAGTGGGCTAACCGGCAAGGGGTAAGTATGGCATTTTCATTTAAACCATACCGACCCCTTAACGGTTTCGTTTCTACGCGGCATCGTAGCAGAACGCTAAATTGCCTTAGGTCTTTACCATTACCCACGGCTGAGCTATAGTAATTTTGAAATTAACCCACAATTAGGAATCGAACTTGGGAGCTACCAGAGAACCAGAGAGTTTGTTAAAAAAAAAGTAAAAAATTATTTTGGTTATACCTAAACAAAGACTGGTTCAAAAGAAAATATAAACAGAGAGAAACAAAAAGGTTAGTATTTACACCAAAGTGTTGAACAACTGCAGGCAGATGAAGAACAGGTTGTTTGCGAAGGAGATGAAGACGACCCCGCTGATGACGTCATCCACCTTCCTCACCAGCTGCACGGCGCGCCCGTAGTCTTCGCGAGTTGTGCGCCAGAATGACTCCGGTAAATACTACAACATGTTGAATCTTTAAAACTCAAAGCTAGCCTTATCTAACTACAATACAAATCATACCCGCGTGGTATGGTGCCAAGAATACTGGCTGCATTTCCTCGCTGGACAGCCAGGCTGATCCGTTGTGCAAATACTGAGCAAGGCCTCTGTCACCAGATGAGGCTATTAATCGCGGTGAAATGTCTCGTAAAAATTGTTTGCACTAAGACTCCATGGCCCCAGGGACTCCACGGCATACGGAACAAAATGTAACTCTCGATAAAAGAGGCATACTTGCGCAGCTTGCCGTTTTCTACTATTTCTGCTGCGACTCCCGGTTTTGATGCTATCTCCCTGATATGACACAGGACCAATGTGTCAACACAAGTTGCGTCCCACATTAGCGCTCGTCCCCGTTACCAGGAAACCAGCGTCAATCCATCAAGTGAATCTTTTGTTGTACGAGTATGTTATAGACGTTCTATTTCACGATGGCCGCTCAGCCTTGGTATAGTAGTGAGTGTCCCGATAAGCATTAACGCATTTGTGTGCGTAAAAAGACAATGTAACAACTTTGCAGCCTTGCATAGCAAATAACTTACTATTCATTCAATATACCTATTGTTAATGTAATATGCAATAGATTTTTAGTAGGTACACTACATCGTAACATATACGTTTATTGAGATTCCTATTTATATGTTCTTACCTGTGTATAGTTAGAATATATTTTACTTATAGTGGATATTTAAAAACATTATACCTTTCATTATGTAGGTAATTAAGGTTGCCTGGCGAGATCGCTAGTAAGCCTTTTGTACTTATTGCACTTTCTTTCTGCGGTTCTTATTTTGATTGTACCTTAAGCTTAGCTCTTTAGTCCCCCATATGAAAGGTTTTTTATCAATATCAAGTCGAAGTGGATCTGCTAGTTTAAAATAATTAATATAAAGTACTACTACTAATCTTAATCTATATTTCGAAAAACTCATCATCACTTTTTTTTTTCTATAAATACCTTTCCTTGAGCACTAAGTAACTTTTTATTGACATGATTCAATCGAGAAGTCAAGTAATAGCTCATGCAAATCACAAATAGATCAGAGAAGTTCCAAATGAATGTTGACTGGAAATGGAGAAACTGAAACAAAGAAAAAAAAACGATTTTTTGGAGAAATACCAATTTTTAAACTTTGATTTCGTTAAGTTTCGGCATGAACAAAGAATTTTTATCTACTGTATAGAAATAACTTACTTATACAATACTAGCTTATGCTCGCGACGTCGTCCGCGTGGACTACACAAATTTCAAACCCCTACCTAAGTGGAATTTTCAAAAATCCTTTCTTAGCGGATGCCTACGTTATAATAGCTATCTGCATGCCAAATTTCAGCCCAATCCGTCCAGTAGTTTGAGTTGTGCGTTGATAGATCAGTCAGTCAGTCTGTCAGTCACTTTTTCCATTTATATATTCAGTTCATGTAAACGGAGTCGTGGGCATCATTAAGAAATGGTAAAGTCCAAAAATGAACCAAAACCGTCTTCAGAAGTGAAATAAATATGGCTGAAACGGAATAAATGACATTAAACTGATAAAACTGTTTTATCCGGTAATAAATTTCGCTCAGTAGGTTAATCTATAAGAAGATTTATATCGAGATTTGATGATCAATCCTTTATACTGTGATCGTGTTCACTTACGAATTATGTTATTTCTTTTCCGTTGGCCTACTTTTTTGGTTAAAATATTACAACTTTACCGATTCAAATTATTTATAGTTATATCTGTGTTACGAGTACCTACAATAAGAGCGATCACGCACTCATCCGATCCAAATCCGTGAAAATACGTTCCTTTTTAACCGACTTCTTGTTTTACGAACTATTTGTACCTATGGTAGCTTATGTCGTAGATATTTTTTATATCCGTATTTCCGTGACTATCCATTCAAAGTTGTTATAATTAAGCGTGAAATCTGTCTATTCAAAATGCTTACAGTTATGCCTGAAATACAATAACTCTATCTAGGTAGGCATATGTATTTTAAAATTCAAATTGTTTTGGTGTGTGCGCGCTTTACTCATCCGATCCGAGTCCGAGAAAATAAGACCCGTTTTGGAATGATCGTCGGAGAATGCAGAAAAAAAACATGGCGAGAGACGATGGACACCGTAAAGAGGTCTGAGTGAAAAAGTTGTACTGTAGGCAATGGAAAAAAGAATATACCTAAGTGTCATATTGAATTAATACAGTGTATTTAATTAGTATTTGGAGTTTTATTTAGGTGTTTATTATAAAATTTACCGAAATAACTATAAAGTTATAATATACAAAGTAAACTTAGGCGAATACCAAGGGAGCGCAATTGAGAAAGTCAGGAATTAGGATAATCGAATCTAACATTTCTCAGGAAAGTTACAATTTAATATTTTCTGTGGTAATAAAGCGTCCATTTTCGGGGACTGCGACGTCATTACTTGAGCAATATTTAAGTCAAGACAATATCCGGTTTACGAGATCATAAAATAGCTATTCGTATTCCTAACATCAAGGTTGTTCTGTGGTTATTGGTTTGAATAGTGGAAATAAGTATTGTTATAGTGCACATTTTAGGCTTCTTTAATAAAGTTGGGTCATCCCAACCTGTCATGTCAACCTGTCGCGGATTATACGATTTTTTGGAGGGCACTACTGATAATCTCCTCAGTTGTTGGACTAAGCACGAACCAAAAATTTGCAAGGAAAGTTTCTTTGATTCATAAATAAAATAAAAAATAAAAAATAAAAAATAAAAAAGCCATTTATTCTCGTGTTCCTTAGTTAGTTACATAGTAGATTAGTTTTGTTAGTAAGTACAATTTTACTTATTTTCCTAGATTAGTATGGTTAGCGCTAATTTTTGTATTAATTTATGGAACATGAGCCCCGTTTCGGGTAAAGGCCTCCTCCAACCTCTTCCACTTCTCCCTGTCCTTGCCCAGATACAACCAGTTCTTCCCTACAGTTTGTACTATCTCATCAGCCCACCGTTTGGTTCATACGATATTCTTAATCAAGTTTTTAAGATTTTTAATTAAACTCCATACTCACCATGCACAAGAACTATTTATTATTTTTATTTTAGCTCCGTTCTATCGAATTCATCTAATCAAATTACAGATGGTTGTGAAGACTGTTGAGCTGCACGAGCGTGCACGTCACTCTTTGTGGTCCCGGCAAACTACCAGCGCTCAGGTTTTATTTTTTAAAACCTGCAGCATGGGGCCATTTCATCATATGCCAAGTGGGTGCAAGAACTTATTTTAAGTAATTATTATAAAGTTTTTTTTTACTTCTAACTACTACCTACTAACCATTTATTTTAAGTTTGTTCGTACCTTATGCACAAGATGAATAAACTAGTTTTCTTACTTTCTTTCAAAATCATGTTCCAACGCACGTTTTCCTAAGTACGTATAGGAAACACGGGAGCTGAAAAGCATTTTAATCTAAAAAAGAAGCTTTTATAGAAAAATAAAGATACCTGCGTGAAGACACCCAACCAGAGAGAGTAGGGTAAAAATTTGAAGACCCAAGGGTAGAAATATTTCACAAACCCCGAGTATGATGATTCCTGATCGTGACACACAAATGCCGCTGTGATTGCTGATATCAAGGACAGGAGGTGTTCCACTGGAAGTCAAAAACAATCTTGAAGCCTGTAGGTCGATTTTGTAAAACCTGCATCAATCATTATTACAAGCTCAATTGTTCTGATTGGCTGAATTTGTGCAATTCTTGTTGCGAGCCAATAGTGAGCAAGCGTCAACCAATCAGAGGTGATTGCGATCGTGACATTGTAGCTGTCATTCTACCGCAATCGAGCCTCTGAAATACAATGAAATCGCACGACCCAAATTGCACTAGTGTGCACGAATGGGATCGTAGGTGCGCGTCTGATACTTATGAGTTAAAAGGTAATTTATATTATGTTTAGTATGAGATTGTGCATTATATTATCATCAACGTTGATAGCACTTATGCGAGCGTCGAAACAATAATGTCAGAGAAGCCTCTGACTTACGGCAGTTAACGGATCAGTACCCGTAGTATAAGATTTTCCGTTTCACCAAACGTTACTAGAATTCGAGAGTCGAAACACTTCCGCGTTATAGTAAACTGGATCTTAACTGCCTTGTTTTAAAGCTCAAGTTTGTCTACACATATACAGCCAGCGCTCCAAGCGGAAACCTTGCGAAATTAAAATCAGTGGCATTGAATTTTTGACTTCAATTCAAGGCGCTTTAGGTCCATTTTACTTTGATGCTATTTTGTTTCGATTCTCGAATTCTAGCAACGTTTGGTGAGACGTAAAATCTTATACTACGGGTACTGGGTCCGTGAAAATACGTTCCGTTTTGTTTTGTATCGGAGCTTATGACATAATATTGTCGTAGTTAATCGCTGGTATTCTAACGGATGACGGATAAAACTCGGATGAGGGAAGTGCAGTGCGTAATCGCCGTTACGGTGATAGCCTAGTAGTTATGAAGGTTTCGCCAACGATGTTTTCCTTCACCGTTAAAGCGAGTGATATTTAATTTCTTAAAATGCACATAACTCCGAAAAGTTAGAGTTGCGTGCCTGGGATCAAACCTCCGACCTCCCGAATATGAGGCGGACGTCGTATTGACGACCTCCCTGGCGCAGTGGTGAGCGCTGTGGTCTTATTAGTGGGAGGTCCCGGGTTCGATTCCTGGCAGGGGTTTGGAATTTTATAATTTCTAAATTTCTGGTCTGGTCTGGTGGGAGGCTTCGGCCGTGGCTAGTTACCACCCTACCGGCAAAGCCGTGCCGCCAAGCGATTTAGCGTTCCGGTACGATGCCGTGTAGAAACCAAAGGGGTATGGGTTTAATAAAAACTGCCATACCCCTTCCAGGTTAGCCCGCTATCATCTTAGACTGCATCATCACTTACCATCAGGTGAGATTGCAGTCAAGGGCTAACTTGTATCTGAATAAAAAAATAAAAAAAACCACTAGGCTATCACGGCTAGATAGCCCATTGCAACACTTACCCAAAGCCAAAGTTAGTACTACAATGCAAGTAGCGTTGCACTTGTAGGTAAGATTCTGATCACTGGTCGGATCCAACTCTTCAACACGGGATATGTGCTGGAGCAGCTTCGGCCACTTGGTTGCCACGTGAAGAAATAATATCATTGTTATACACGTTGTTCCGTAGAAGATTACCGGTGCTGGAAAACAATTTATTATATACCTATTTACATAGAATTATTAATATAGGCTTACATAAAATTTGATCTATCTAAATCTATAAAAGAAAAAGCTGACTGAATGACTGACTGACTGTTCTATCAACGCCAGCTCAAACTACTGAACGGATCGGGCAGAAATTTCGAATGCAGATAGCTATTGTAACGTAGACATCCGCTAAGAAAGGATTTTTAGAAAATTTAAGCCCTAGGGGGTTAAAATAGGGATATGAAATTTGTGTAGTCTACACGGACGAAGTCGTAGGCATTAGCTAATATTATTATATAAAAGGAAAAGCTGATTGACCGATTGATCTATCAACGCACAGCTCAAACCACTGGACGGATCGGGCTAAATTTTGGCATAGGTACAGATAGAAAAATTATGACGTAGAAATCTGCAAAGAAAGAATTTTTGAAAATTCTAGCCTAAAATAGGAGTTTAAAATTTATGTAGTCCACGTGGACGAAGTCGCGGGAACAAGCTAGTTTAAAAAATATTTCAACAACAAAGTGGGCATTAGTTCTGTGCTTTCAGCCCTATTTCAACCCTTCCGTTTCATGTAGTGTCATATAGCCATCTACTATCGGAGCTAGCAAATAATTTAAACCTATCTTCATTTAGAACCGTTGCAAAGTTTCAACCCCACAGTCCACAAAATGAAAATGCCAGTTCTGCTTGCAACCGCGCACATCTTTAGGATGTGTAGGGGAATGAGCAACTTTAAATTCACTATACTTATTGTTACGTCATTGTGCTAACTTGAAGTCCAAGTTCTGGCGCACTCCCACACTTAAGAAGCTGCATCGAGAACTATTTGGTTAACAAGATTAGCAACTGTGAAACTTATAACTATTGTCGACTAGCTGATGCCCGCGACTTCATCCGCGTGGAATTAAGTTTTATATCTCTATCTGTATTTAAATCCCGTGGGACCTATTGATTTTACGGGATACAAAATCACGTCGCAACGGAGTAATGGATTGACGTGATTTTTTGCATGGGTATAGTCGAAGACGTGGAAAGTCACATAGACTACTTTTTGTCCCGAAAAACCAAAGAGTTCCCACGGGAATGTTAAGAACCTAAATCCACGCGGACGAAGTCGCAGGCGTCAGCTAGTCGGTTGATAATGATGATGTAGTAAGATTGAAGTCAAACCAATCTAATACATAGTATACAGTACGCAGCCGAAAGTAATGTACATCGCCCAAGTAATGTACAATGTAGGTAGCAAATTTGTAGAGCACTGTCTCTGTCGTTGAGACCGACAAAACTTCATACAGGTATAAGTGACAGAAACAACGCTCTAATCCAAAATGTCATTCTAAAGACCGATGTACATTACTTTCGGCCGCGTACTTGATCTTAGTTTAAAAAAACCTCCTGATAAACGGACCAATACTAAAATGGTCAACTTATACACAATACACTATTGAGTATATCATTGAAAATAACAGACCTCTTCAGATTTAAGAATCTATAAAAATATGCTAAAGAAAGTGTGTAGAAAATAGATAAAGCCAAAAATAAGTACGCACTTGTGTTATTTAACGACGTCGTTGAGTGTGCTACTCTATAGATGCACATAATCGTGATAAATATTTGTCCCAGCAAGGAGAGTAATAGATAGGTACATTTCCATGATGACCATGTGAATCTGAAAACAAGTGCAAGGGACCAAAAGCTTAATCCATATTATCCATATTTAATATTATAAATTCGAAATTGTGCCTGTCTGTCCGTCTGTCTGTCTGTCTGTCTAGCCTTTTACGGCCCAATCGCTCAACCGATTTTGACGAAATTTGGTACAGAGATAGCTTGCATCCTGCGGAAGGACATAGGGAATTTTCACAAGGTGTGCATTTCTGATGGACCGATGATATAAAGAGGCTGGCGGGAAGTGTCTGGATAAGGAAAGCTGAGGCCCGGGTTGCCCGCGACTTCATTCGCGTGGAATTAGGTTTTTAAAATTTCCATGGGAACTTTTTGATTTTCCGGCATAAAAAGCCTATGTCACTTTCCAGGTCTTTATCTATACCCATGCAAAAAATTACGTCAATCCGTTACACTGTTGAGACGTGATTGTAGGACAAACCAACAAACCAATAAACCAACAAACAAACACACTTTCGCAATTATAACAAGGGTACCTACTGATTTCTTTGAAGTGTAGGTAAAAACACTGTCATAAAAGTACTTACTTGACATAAGAAGCTTTTTTGCTGCAGACTCCCTCTACGGGCAAAAGCGAGAACATTTGCCCAATTATCAAAGATAACCGCAACGACTCTTGAAACGTGCCACGCTGCTTTGAGGATTTCAAATCCGACGTGCCCACTTTATTTTCTAAAAATCGTAAAAAGGATCAAGACCTCATACAAACTTTATGAATAAAAGCTCATTTCTATAAGTTGTTCGATAACACGGTTGAGTTGATACACAGTATGTGGGGTTCACTCGGCTGGTTAGAACTAGTGATATAATTCGCAATGTAAATATCTAAACCGTATTTAAGAAGGTTATATGCTACGAATAACAATATTGTTAGTCGTAGGTTATGGCTAGTGTAGGCTATAATTTTATGAATATTTTGCGAAAATAGTGAATAACCAGTATACAGCTAACTAGTATAAGTAGTATAGTATAATATAAAGGAAACTAGTAGATATATAGCTAACATTATTGTTATTCGTAGATTATAGGCTTTTATGAATATTTTACGAGAATAAGCTACTAATAATATGATGACAGTAAATTATTGCGAACTAGATGATGCCTGCGAATTCGTCCGCGTGGATTTAGGTTTTTCTAAAATCCCATTGGAACACTTTGCTTTTCCGGGATAAAAAGTAGCGTATGTCCTTCCCCGGGATGTAAGCTAACTCTGTACTAAATCTCATCAAAATCGGTTAAACCGTTGAACTGTGAAAAGCTAGCAGACAGACAGACACACTTTCGCATTTATAATATTAGTATGGATTAAAAAAACTTACTTTTCACCAACCAGAATTTCAAATAATTTCTTTTCAACTGTTTGACCATGGCTTGACTATCGATGATGTGTATAACAGTGAACTTGGCTTCCTTCACAACAATCATTGACGGACCTTGACTCACTAATAACGGGTAGCCAAGTGGTGCCATATTCGAAACATATACCTAGTCCGTACAAAATGACTTCTCACGCACCATTTTAACTCTATGGGTCAACTGTCATGTCAAAAGTACGGTTCACCTTTAAAATCCATACTTAATATTAGAAATGCGAAAGTGTGTCTGGCTGTCTGTCTGTCTGCTAGCTTTTCACGGCTCAACCGTTCAACCGATTTTGACGAAAGTTGGTACAAAGATAGCTTACATCCCGGGGAAGGACATAAGCTACTTTTTATCCCGGAAAATCAAAGAGTTCCCACGGGATTTTTAAAAACCCAATTCCACGCGGACGAAGTCGCGGGCATCAGCTAGTAAGGATTAAAATCGTACTTTTGACATGAAATTTGACACAAAAAGTAAAAATGGCGCGTGAGGAGTCAAATTTTACGCGTTATACGCGGTGTTTATCAATGGTACCTATTATGTTTACAAATAAATGTTTGGAGACACGGTGAGTATTTTTTGGCTTAAAATAACAATCAATATTCTATGGTGTTTATGCCCATTCGTATTGATACTAACATCTGTTTATACTAATAAGTATAATGAAAAGTTAAAGTTTGTAAGTTTGTGTGTACGGGATAATCTCTGGAACTAATAAACCGATTGTGAAAATTCTTTCACCAGTAGAAAGCCACATTATTCCTAAGTAACATAGCCTATATTTTTTTAACTATTACAAATATGAAAGTGTGTCTGTCTGCCGTTTATCAGTCTGCCTTTGTTGACTTTTCGCGGTGCTTGCTAAACCGATCTTGTCATAATTTGGAACGGAAATATTCTACATCCTGAAGACATACTAGGTACCTTATATCTCGGAAAAAAATGAATTTTTTAATAGAAATTTCAAACTCGGCAAATCATTATGCAGTTTTCTTATTTTTAAATGTGTTTACTTGCGGCTCGTCTCGTACCGATCAAATACCTACTAGTTACAAGTAGCTAAGTTTGGAGATTTTTAATTAAACACACTAAATTTTACACCATTAGAATTAAAAGTATTTTACCTATCCTTTTCACAATGTGCCTTTCAGAAAATGCACACGCGCTTGACTTATCATAAACATACCTTGGTAATTGAATAATGCATATTATATAGACGAGAGCTTCATACAGTGGGATCTCAGTATATCAGATACCTCGATCAAAATTCAATTAAGCAATCTATTCACTATTTAATAAGGCACAACGCCTACAGGCAGAGTAGAGTAGAGTGGAGCCGAGGCAAAGCGTCTTTTTTATGAACTAACACGTGTTCGCTTTTTTAATAGAAATAGAAATAAAAAGATGTTTTATTCAAATAAACTTTTAAGAGTGCTTTTGAATCGTTTAAAGAATATAAGTGGAATTCGGAATGCTCCTCCTACCGACAAGATTCCTTGTCTATACGGTTGAAATTGTTATAGGTACCCATTACCCAATGAATAGGAGTACGCTCAAGTGCGTGCGGTGGTGTCTAAGCATGCCGCCGCGCCTATATGCTTCTACTCACCACCACTTGGCGCACTGTGACTCTATTCTCCGCGCCGCGCCCGCGCCGCCTCTCTACCCTACTCACTGTCACTCGCTCGACGCACTCTGTCAGCGCTAACCCTAATGACTTTTCTATTACCTATAGATACAAAATTAAATACACTAATTAATTGTATTATACTGCACCTCCATCCACGGAGATGTTTTCCGTCAAGTGAGAATCGTGTCTAATGGATTTTAAATAAATTAAATAACCTTCTAAAATCTAATAGGAACTTCGGTAGGTATATTATTTAATAATACAAGATGTATCATCTAATATCAGTTTAATGAAAAATATATTGCGCGGCAATGAAAATAAATGAAAAAACCTTTATTTTTCTCTTTACATTGCCTTAAAAGTAAAGAACGGTAACTTAGGTTAGGAACGGTTAGGAACTGTGTTACAGGTGTGTGTGTAAGTGTGTGTGTGTGTGTAAGTGTGTGTGTGTGTGTATGTGTGTGTGTGTGTTTGTTTTTTGTGTATGAGATGTGTGAATGGATTATATCAAAGTTTCGATTTCTTCCGTGTCACAATAAGAAAGTGCCATGAGCCATTGAGTTAAAAGTTGTTTACACGTTCGTTGATTCGCGGGGTAAAATATAAAACAAAAATGTAATACAAAATATCGTTTGCTAGTAATTTGTAAACATTATCGATAATTTTGATAAATGTACGTCACAACGCCCCGAAGGTATGTATATTTAAGTGGTATACAACCACCAACCACCCTTTGCCTAGAAAATTTATTGTGTAGTTAGCGTGATTCTGATGCGTGGTTGGCACCCGTTCAGATTTTTAGGTTCAAACTTTTTTCAAAGTAAGTCTAAGTAACTAGCAATTTACAGGCTAATTAGCATTTCAGGAATGCTATCACTGTTTTAATACTTGGAAACTTAATTTAATCTTAATAGGGTCTTGGACTGTGATAATAAAATGACGTGATTTTTTGTACAGCGGTAGTTTATAAAAAAAACATGATTTTTATCAGGGGGCACGGCAGTGCCCCCGCCAAGACGAGCCAAACTAAAGGACGGGGCACTACGTACCCTTTCTCGAAGCGTTTCGTCGTATTTTCGAGCAGTCATAGCTTCGGTCTGGATTTATTTTTAACATAATTAACTAATAACGTCACCGCTGCACGGAAAGCGAATAATGAGGCCACAATGAGTAAACGACAAATATTATTAAATTTTTTAACATAAGAAATATTTTCCAACAGAAATTACTCTATTTTTAACCGACTTCCAAAAAGGAGGTGGTTCTCAATTCGGCCCGTTTTTTTTTAATGTATGTACACCGATTTTTTTTATGTTTACTAGATGGTGCCCGCGACTTCGTTCGCGTGGAATTAGGTTTTTAAAAACTCTTTGATTTTCCGGGACAAAAAATAGCCTATATCACTTTCCAGGTCTTTATCTATACCCATGCAAAAAATCACGTCAATCCGTTGCACCGTTGTGACGTGATTGAAGGACAAACCAACAATCAAACACACTTTCGCATTTATAATAAGGATACTGATGTTTTGATGTGGGTGTATTTTATGTGGGTAGTGATGTGACAGCCCTAATCTAACAGTTAACCTTTAAAACCGCCCGATATTTATCACTCATCGACTTTCCAATTACTTTCTAATGTAAACAAAATGAAATTAACCTGTTGATTATACCCTTCGTAGTAGTAGTTGAGTGTCAATAAAATGTTTTTCTTTATTACCCGACTGAAAGGGTTGCAAGTTTAGCAGTCCATTCGTGTGTTTGTTTTTTAATCCATCTGTTCCCTCATATCTCACAAAATACCTATTAGGTTCTCCTTTTTATCCTAAAAATACTAATATTATGGGGACCTTAGATGACGAGGCATTTGGCTACCTTACGTGAGTCCTCTCGGAAATGGTATAAAGTCTAATATTATACGAATACGAAGAAAATATAAGTACAATTTATAAACAAAAAATAAAACTTTTATCTGTGGTAAGTATTTATTTGATAGAGTAAGAATTGAGTTCCAATTTTTAAATTTCAACTTTATTTAAAAAGTTTAAATAAAACATCAGTTGGACAGAGTTTTATTATAATACCTACCGTAAAACTGTAAACTATATCAGCTCAAAAACGCAATCCGATACCTAACAACAATACTGCTACCAATAAAACTTTACTCGTTAGCAAACGCTGTGAAATTTACACCAAATAACAAAATATACATAGATATTATATCGTAAAACATTTTCCCAACTTTCCATAATATTATGTTTTAAACATAAAATGTTTTATGAAATTCTTTTACTGTATTTTTTAAATATTTTCTGCTACTGTTACAATCCTGGTTCTGTTTTAAATAATTTAAGGAGGAGAGAAATTATCCCCTTACATGAGATCAGTACACGAAGCTTTGGTAATTATTATAACTATCGACGAACCAAAGATATCAGAGATAAAGTTTTTGACCGTAAATATGAGGTGAGTTTTACTGCCCCAGCATAACAGCATAACCCTTTCTATGCACAACGCCAAAAAAGTAAAAATACCAGATGGTGTAAGAGTGAAGCTACACGATTTTTAACGACCTCCCTGGCGCAGTGGACAGCACTGTGGCCTTATTAGTGGGAGGTCCCGGGTTCGATTCCTAGCAGGGGTTTGGAATTTTTTAATTTCTAATTTTCTGATCTGGTCATATTTCAAATCTGGTGGGAGGCTTCGGCAAAGCTGTGCCGCCAAGCGATTTAGCGTTCCGGTACGATGCCGTGTAGAAACCAAAGGGGCATGGTATTAATAAAACCTACAATACCCCTTCCAGGTTAGCCCGCTTCCATCTTAGACTGCATCATCACATTACACCAGGTGAGATTGCAGTCAAGGGCCAACTTGTGTGTGACAACTGAAAAAAAAATTAGGTTGCATTGAGCGGTTTCGCTGCGTCATCCTACATAGAAATCACTGTACCACGCCACACAATGCGTTACGTCGGATGGCGCGCCGCACCGCACGCGTAATTGACTTAGGACCAGAGAAACGAGATGGGGATGGGTTGTGCATTGCAACGCCATATTTTTTGCAGTAGACGACAAGGCAGTGCTCTTGTGGCATCCAATACTCAAATTCACACCGGTGCAGTGCGGCGCCGCAGCCTGCAACGCACAGGTGATGCATCGTGTGGCATTAGTCTAAGTGATCTAAGATACTACGCTAAATGCTAAAATATCGCTATGGTGGTAAGAAAGATTAATAAAAATAACTTAACTATTTAAACCAAATCAACCCTTAAAAATAAAATAATTCCTTCTCATATAATTAAAGAGCGTCTCAAAATTTAAGATTACCAAATAATTCAAAAATACCATAACACACAATGTTAGACAAATGTGTTTATATTACGTAGATGAGAAAAAAAAGGGAATCATAAAATGACTTAATAAAAATATTCTATTTGCAAAGCTACAAAATGCAATGATAAGAGATGCAACTTCGGAAGACAAAATGATCCGACAGCGTCATCCGAGGTGGGCCTTTGATGAAGAAGAATGGCTTGCTATTGGAAATTAACTACTTCTTTATAAAAGTTCTCCAAAGATTCTCAATTTTTACAGGAAATTAAACTCTTAAGTAATAATAATAATCATTTACCTATCGTATAACCTGTGTACATAATTATTAAGTACTAGCTGACACGCCCCGGCTTCGCTCGGGTGGAGTTTACAAAATTGAGGGGGAGGTTGAATTAAATTTTTCTTTCCGTAAGAACCATATCCTCGTTCTTCAAGGAATAAGTATTATAAAAAAAGAATTAGCGAAATCGGTTGAGCTATTCTCGAGATTTGCGATGAGCAACACATTTAGTGATTCATTTTTATATGTATAGATTTTTAAGGTTCCGTACCTCAAAAGGAAAAACGGAACCCTTATAGAATCACTTTGTTGTCTGTCTGTCTGTCTTTCCTTCCTTTTTCCTTTTGAGGTACGGAGCCCTAAAAAGCAGTGATAGCCTAGTAGTTAAAACTTTTGCCAAGTATTCTGGGGTCCGGTTTTTGATTCCAGCTGCACTTCTAACTTTACAGAGTTAAATGTTTGTTTTAAGCAAATTAATAAATATCGCTTGCTTTTACAGTGAAACACAAGTACGTGAGCCTTTGAGTAAGCAAAATAAAAAAATATTGCAACTTTTCGAATTCGTTTAAAGTTATGACCTAAACAGAACGTTTGGAGTGCAAATAAAACTTTGCAATTCATTTCAAGCTGCTGCTCGATTTAAACAAACAAGTTTATTATACGGTCTACCAAACAGGAATATGTTAAATCAAATGTACCTATGTAGTTGTGCAATTTTATGAAATCACAGTGTACCTATCCATTTTAAATTTTATCAAATTGTGTCTGTACCAGAGTATGCCCGCGACTTTTTTTGCCTTTTTAGGGTTCCGTAGCCGAATGGCAAAAAACGGAACCCTTATTGATTCGACATGTCTGTCTGTCTATCTGTCTGTCTGGATGTATGTCACAGCCACTTTTTTCCGAAACTATAAAAACTATACTGTTAAAACTTGGTAAGTAGATGTATTCTGTGAACCGCATTAAGATTTTTACACAAAAATAGATAAGTAGGCAATAAATAAATAAAATAAAAAATAAAATAAGATAGTAGGCACATGGGCTTATTCAAGGGGCGGACCAACAACTTGCTCGTTTGCTCGCTATCTTTATTAAAAAAAATCAATTTCATGGTAAACCAATTTCAGTTTCATTATATAATATTGGTACGTAATACGCAAGTAAGGTTCGTAAATTGCGGCTTTGGGATTTCGTTCAATGATATTGAAACGTCAATAAGCTGCGAGAGAGATGTAAATCCTTACATACGAAGAAATTGGAAAATTATTTTGCTTTGACAATCTCTCTGATTCAGTAGGTAAGCTGAGGTCCCAAGTGACCACCCTATATTGGTAACGAATAATAATTTAAAATGTCTTCAAAAAACCCGACTACGGTTTGCACTGCATCAGATCTGGTAAGAGAAAATAGTTGAGGAATATTTTTTACATCTAAAAAATATGGTGCCACATAACCACCTTATTGACTTTTTTAAACTAGCTAATGCCCGTGACTTTGTCATCCGCGTGGACTGCACGCATTTCAAACCCCTATGTTACCCCTTTAGTGGGTTGAATTTTCAAAAATCCTTTCTTCACGTCCAGTAGTTTAAGCCTCAGAACAGGGACTATTAGAAGTAGCCCTATTGTGACATTTACCAACTGTTAGAGCGAGATAGCTAAATGCATTTAAGCTCTTATTAGAATGTGACAAAATGATTATGTTTTGTCCTTATCACCGTGGCCACTTTTTTTTGTTTGCCAAAATATATTTGTACGTGAGTAATTGGCAAACAACGTGAAGTGAGGTTATGTTGACTCAAGTATTTTAAAGAAATAATTGATTTGTTTTGTTGTTTTTTGTTTTTGAAGTTATTGTGCAATGGGTTGCAGTATACTAGGCTACAATAGCCGAAGCGAACGTAAATAGACGGAATAACATTTCACAAGTAAGTACCTCTGCTTGAGCGAGAGGGACTGAGGGGGCTAGTTGCATATCTGGAAATATCTGTGGTTTGAGCTGAGCGTTGATAGATCAGTCAGTCAATCAGTTAGACAGTCACCTTTTCCTGTCATAGATTATAGCCAGGTAGTAGTATTCACATTCCAGCAGCTCTAAGTTCCAGCGTCTGTTTTTCTCACGACATACGTAGACGTCTTTAGGTATGACGCGTTTGAAACAAAATTTCGTAAGTGTTTCGTAGCACTAATTATTTTAACTCGTAGTAAAAATCTGAGCAAGAAAATTAAAACAGTGTAAAGTGATGTAAACTATTTCGAAGTTCCAAGCAAAGTTCTTAAGGGTTTTCAAGTAATTTCGAAGTCTGCTTCAACTTCAACTACTTTGCGTCAAATGCTTTGTTTGTATATTGTAATAAGTGTTTGATGTTAAAAAACGAAATAAATCATTTGTTATAAAAAAATATTACCTACCTAAAAAAATATTTTAGGTGACGCCCGCGACTTCGTCAGCGTGAGTTTCGGTTTTTAAAAAACCCGTGAAAACTCTTTGATTTTCCGGGATAAAAAGTAGCCTATGTCCTTCCCCGGAATGCAAGCTATCTCTGTACCAAATTTCATCAAAATCAGTTAAACGGATGGGTTGTGAAAAGCTAGCAGACAGACAGGCACACTTTTACATTTATAATAATGGATGGATGCATAACAATTTCCCTGGGAACCTTGCCTTTTTACGCTGGAGGTCCCTTTCTTTTGGTTAATTTCAGGAGTTCTAAAGATACATTGTCTAATTTGGCTGGAATCCGCCGTGCGCGAGATTTAAGAGCACAATGTTTGTTTCTAATTAAATGAGGTCCTAAATCTAGTGCTATAGTTAAGTGCTTGTTTAAAAAGTTAAAATTTATAACCTTTTACTTCTTTTTTGTATTTTTATTCTACTTCAAAATAAGGGTGCTTTGGCGATGATTGTATTACCTTTTTAGACCATGAATTAATTATCAGATCTTCATCATCGCTGGCTCACTACAGAGCACGGGTCTCTTCTTAGAGAATGATTTTGGTCACGCTGGCCAAGTGCGGATGCAAGATGCGGATTTCAATCCGCACTTGGCCAGCGTAGTGGACTAAGGCTAAACCCTTTTCATTCTGAAAGGAGATCTGATTCATCATCATCAACCGATAGACGTCCACAGCTGGACATAGGTCTCTTGTAGGGACTTACTTACCTAAATGAAATAGATTTAAACAAAATTGAGTATGGCTAGTTTTTATTTATCATATTGTAATAAAATGAGTTCGTATTTCACAATAGCTGCGGCGACCTGCAACAGAAATAAGAGCTCCATCACCAGCAGACCTAGACGTATCTAGTAGTAGGTACATCTAGTAGTGCTGAAATACAACGAAGCAAATTTTTTCGCTATCTCGCGACTTTTTGTCGACAAAGAATTGCAAAAAAAAACAGCGAGAAAGCGAAAAATTTTGACCTGTCGTTTTCCCACATACACTATAGCCGCATACCTACAAAAGGACATGACAGAACCTGACTTTTTCACCAATTAACTATTTTGAAACAAACCTGCAAAAGCTTCTGTCGATCCAGATAAAAGAAGCCCATTGCGCTCAAAGCGATGTTGTCGTGAGTTAATTGATTCTTCAGACGATGGATCTGTAATTAAATGCAGAATTTTCAATGAAGAAACTCCTTTCTGCGTATAAATTGGAAAAAAACGAGCACTCAACAATTTTTCTCTTTCGTTACCTATATTACAAAAAAACGTTTTAAGGCCATCTAATTATGTTACCACCTTAGTTTTTGGTCACTCTACGATAAAATTAGTGCACTTATTTCACAGATTATCCATTTAATGTTCAGTTGCCCTAAAACCTCGTTCACATGGCATTAACACCACACGGTTTCTTTTGCTGGATAAAGCTTACTGAATAGAGTCCGCGACAGGTGGAGATGGCAATCGGGGTATGAGGGGACGCCCCGCATACCCGCACGTCACCCACGCTCGCCCGCACCGGGTTAGCGCGGGGGCTATACAAGTGTGCGAGGTGATCCCTCCCCGATCTCGACCTGTCGCGTACTATACCTAGCGTAGGGGCGTATACATTAAATAAAGAATCGTACACATGTGTGAATGGTTCTTAGTTAGTATTCTATGATTCTATAGGTGCTCAACGTATGCGGCACTACATATTCGGTAAGATTTGTGCTGCCGCTGCGCTTATTCAATGTGAACGTGTGGTCTAAAATAGTTCGAACATTACATGAAATTAAAGCTACTTACTAGGATATTACGAACCTCGATATTATAAGCGGGACAAGAGAATAAATAAGGTAGAGCCCTCTTGGAGTACAGATTGACATCAGCAGCTGCTAACACCACGCTGCATGCCCGAAGTAGTAGCCAGCCCAGAGAGTAGAAATAATAGATACGGTTGATCAGAACACCGTCCATCTTTCTGGTATTAAAGAAAACGTTTTATAGGTAACCATTGATTTATGATAATAAAATAAACCATATTGTTTGGTGGGGAATTTGATATGTGTGGTCTATAATATAAAAATGAATCACTAAATGTGTTGCTCATCGCAAATCTCGAGAACCGCTGAACCGATTTCGCTAATTCTTTTTTTATAATATTCCTTGAAGTACGAGGATGGTTCTTACGGAGAGAAAAATTTTAAAAGAATCGACTGTTAGGCGGTACTACTACTAGCCGATCTGTAATTTCATACGCATATACGCAGCGTTCGTTGACCTCTAGCGACAATCAGATGTTTTATTTTCAATATATTATGAACTTTTAAAAAATACAGGATTTTTATTATTTATTTTTTGCATTATTATCAGCTGTTATTGTTGGTAGGTATCACCTGTCTTCTTCTCTAGCGTTCTGGGTTCAACCTGTATATGCTAATACAATAATACAATGAAAAACTTATAAAACGAAAATTTCACCTTATTCCCTGATATAGTTGTAAACAGATGAAGTACAAATTGTTCAGGTTGGACAGCAGAAACAGAGCTCCGAGCTCCTCGTCAACCTGTCGGACAAGCGCCGACTGTTGCGCAAAGGCTTCTCTGATGCTTCGCCAAACATTCAATTGGTAGTAGAACTCTGTTCCGAGCTGTAGAAAAAAGGCCTTTTGCCATCATAATCTTTTATACATATACAAATACTTTTCCTGACTGACTAACTCGCTGACCCCGGCTGAGTTTGTTGTAGGCTCTTCCCAGACCTGGGCGCGTTTGGAGCCCTCATAGCTTTAGTTTTAAGTTCGCGTAAAAATTAACACCACTATATCTTACAAATCCAACAACCGACAATCAAAAAGTGTAATTTACTACCTATTTTGAAATTATTTGATTTGATTTGACCTATCAAAGCACAGCTCAAGGCACTGGCTGGTGTCAGGAACTTGAAATTTTAGTAGAAGGTAGATTCCTCTTACGACTGAGATAGGATAAAAGATTTTTGGAAATTCCACCCCTAAGGAGGTTAAATAGGGAAGTTTGTAAGATGTTATTTTTAATTTATATCGACAAGAATTTGTATTGATTAAAAATACGTGGGATTTCCGGAAATTATTTTAAAGTAAATCCCGTAATTTCTTTAAGAATTTCTTACGAGACGTACCTACACTCGTGTGATAGTGAAACAAAGTATATCGAAGGGTAGGCACAGGATTTACAAAGTACCTATTTACTTTAACCACAATATACACCTTGTTGATATTCCCGTCACGTTTCTCATATCTTACAACATGTTCGACGAAGGAGTTCAGCCGGCGGTATCGCGAAGTTAATCCCATACTTATCACGATGATGATCAAATCTTGAAAGTTCCACAGTATGGTTGCTGATTTGCTCAGAATAAATATCGGTATCCCCAGCCAGAGAGTGTATTCCCCTGAGAATAGAAAACGGTCTCATGAATAAATATTATGTTTCCGGTTACAATAATATATTATTATTATACAGAGTGGAAGTGATAAGTGTCCGTGTGGCCTTACATTCATTATCTTTGCCACGCTAAGCACTGAATACTAACTAAGTATCACGAATAACATTACTATCCTTAGTCTGCGGCCCAGCTGGGAGCAGGTGCGTCCTGTGGGGCGGCCAGCGGGCATGATGCCATACAACACCATGCCGGCCGCTCGGTGTCCGCGGGGTGATTACAGTCCGTTCACTATCACTTTTCCCCTGACGTTATGTTGGCACCATTGCAAATCACACAGTAAGAAACACTAAGCTCTAAGGAATAAAGCAATGGTGCCATTGACATAATTTATTTTTAATATTGGCAAATACCCAATTTCTTGTAAATATTATAAATAAATTAAATAAATAAAAGTTTATTAAACTCACAAAACAGTAGGTAAGGAAAAAAACAAATGTTCAAAATTACAAAATTAAAACTACGTAAAATTAAAACTACGAGCTAGAAAGTACTAAAAACAAAAATGATGTCATGTTTGAGCATTATGAGTTTGCTCTACACGCTGGCCGCCCCGCAGGATGCAGCCGCTTCCATCTGGGCCGCAGACTTACTCTGTGCCTGTGCTATCACTACGCAAAGAAGCAACACTCACATCAGTTTCACACACAAGTTTCTTCATAAACTCATATCATCATTTTAGGCTGCCTTTTCATAGGTACGCGAGAGACTTGCGTGAAACCGATCAATGTGTTCACTTATTTTCGTAGCTTTGTTGTGTAGAAGAGCTACATGTGTTAGTAGATTATTTATCTACCTACATATTATGCCTTGTCGAAAGGCAGCCTTATTTTCCTTTGTGACCATAGAGTATATCATGAAGGGCATACTTGTCATAATTCGATTCTTGGTTTATGACTTTGTAAAGAAGATATAAACTTACAAGTATGTAATAAAAATCCGTGCGAAGATAAAATGTAACGTTCGAAATATTCTTCAGGAGGACAATCTAGGCCTGTAGCTGATATCATACTTAAAGTATGTTCCACTGAAAAATAAACTGTTAAATTAAGAAGGACACTTTAAATCTAAGAGTATCTTAGCTATCGTAAGCTTTTACAACGCTTTGCATTATTATAGATATTATGTGACCCGCCCATTGCCACTTCAGCTTCGCAACCAGTGGGGCTAAGTCGATGCGGGATAGCGCGGGTGACTGACTGACTGACTGATCTATCAACGCACAGCTCAAACTACTGGACGGATTGGGCTGAATTTTGTCATGCAGATATGACGTAGGCATCCGTAAATTGACACCTCATTCATCAAAATTGGCCCAGTAGTTCAGCCGCTACTGTGGAACACACAAATAAAACCTACATACATACATACATACATACTGCTAAAATCATAACCCTTCCTTTTTGATCTGCCGTAGTAGGGTATAAAGGACATGTAAGCTACTCAGTATTTACTCCATGGGATTTTTAAAAACCTGTATCTAGGAATACGGACGAAGTCTCGGGCATCGTCTAGTTCAAGATAAAATAAAGAGCTTTAAAAGCTTTACCAATGGCACATAAAATGATGAAGCTAACAACAAAAGTGATCCTTCTTTTGATGCGAACATCAGGTGACAGGAGCAGCCCTTTTGTTTCCATCCTTAACCAATTGACGGATAGCTTTTTCCATGTATTGACAGCCCTCCAGCAAAGTATTAGTGATAACACTGCGTTGCCGTAGAATATCGATCCTGACAGCCGTCCTATTAAGGTACCTGAAAATATCAAATTCAAATTATATTATAGCAATCGGGGTATGAGACGAGAGTCTTGCAGTACTTGGACAGCGCGGGGGCTTTGCAGGGCGTCCCCACCCCGATTGATATCTCGACCTGTCGCGTACTAAGTATATGTTGATCTTTTACACGACACAACGCGACGACGGCCAAGAAAAGGAGTGTAATGTTTTTAAGGCTCAAGTATCTGTAGGTATGGGTAAATAGCATAATAACTAAAGCGTCGTAACTAATATCAAAAAACTTCTTGCTTTCTTTATCACTATCAATTTGCGAATAGACACCTAACTAGCTTTGGTTTCAGGGGTTGGCGAAAATAACTCTAAAATGCACCCCCTACGCTGAAAATTAATATCGATATTGCCCGTGTAGATTTGCCCAAGTAAAGTCCATGACATCATCACCATGAACTGCGTTTATTCATGATCAAATGGTAAGTAAGAGTAGTAAAAAGAAAGAAAATCTATCAAAAATATGACTACCGTGAGCATTATGTGCCACTCCAGTCAGAACCCGGATCAGTCTCCAAATAGCAGCGACCTCGATTCCAGTCAGCATTATCAATAAGACTATAGCCCAATATAAAGCGATGTTACCACCATAAGTCGGAATGCCAAACCATTGAGCCGTAGTGAAAATTCCTAATACAGTCCTGAGAAACATCTGAAAACAAAATAGTAAAATAGAACTTTACAAAAATCTAAATATTTATCACTCCAATCAAGAAAAACAGTGAATTTATAAGTAAAAGAACAAGAATCTTGGTCAAGTAAATTGTACTCTGCTAAAATCCAAATATAAGAAAAAGGCTAATCCATACATCATTTTACTTTTAACCTAAATGGACACATTTCAATAAAATCTATTGGTATCATATTTATGAAGCGAAATATCATTTAATCTTCTGAAATTTCAGGGGCTATAATATAATTAAAGCCTTGAGTGATAGCATCATACAGCAATACCTAATTTAAAAAAAAACATTCAAAAATGTAATCGAAATGGGTGTTGATTTTGAAAGGAAATGAACGAATAACCTATCTGATTATATTATTCGTAGTCTATACCTAACCCATCTCCGGGATTCAAGCTATGTCTGTACTCTGAACCCGTTGAAGTAGGTTGAACGGATGGGCCGTGAAACATTGAACCGATGAACAGACGGATAGATAGGTAGACATAATATAGTAATATTAGTACGTAGGTATAGACTATTTTAACCAAATCCTTGGTACTGACAGTTGTAACAAAAAGATGATAATAAAAAATTCTTACATCACGTCTATGTCGAGTATTGTTCGAAATCTTTTTGTTCTTCATTATTATTTTCTTTCATTTTCATTTTGCCTGAAAAATTAATCAGCATTTTAACAAAAACTTTGTCCAAAATAATTGAGATGTGATTTTTAGTACTACTTTAGTGATACTATGTACGGTTGGCCTCAGAATTCGCGTAGCAATTCCTCAAAACTATAGCACCAAAAAACAGTCGCACTTATGACCTTTTTCTATAAACACTCAGATGTGCGCACAACCGTGCAGGCGTAGGCATTTAATTGTACAAGAGGCTTTTAGATTAAATGAATGAATAAGATTTTAATAACTGAAAAAGACACTTTAGAGATGATTAAGCTGCCAACGGGTCTACAAGACTCTACGGGACTCAAATTTTCTGGTCAATTAGTCAAAGTCACAGTGTCCGAGTGACGTCAGTAGGTATTCTCCAACATTCTCCTAGGCACTATCTTCAATAAAAATAATACTTTTCATTTTTTTGAGAAAAAATAAAAAGCCTCTTTTTAGCCTCGAGGCCAAATTAACAATGTGAATTTTGTATCATTTTGCAATTAATTATAGAGATTTATTTATTACTTACTTATGCTCGCGACCTCGTCCGCGTGGACTACAAAAATTGCAAACCCCTATTTCACCCCCTTAGGGGTTGAATTCTCAAAAATCCTATCTTAGCGGATGCCTACGCTTTAGCTATCTGCTTGCCAAATTTCAACCCGAGCCGTTCAATAGTTTGAGCTGTGCGCTGATAGATCTCTCAGTCAGTCAGTCACCTTTACCTTTTATTTATTTAGATTTATTTACCTTTTATCGGTCCATGTTTTCTGTATACACAATGCACTACTTCTACAGTCTACATCAATATTCATAAAATTAACATGTAGTGTTAGAACCATTAATATTTTATTGGTCAATTGCCGTAAATGTATGCTTATGGTATCCAATAATGTTTTAGTATGAAAATTATAGCCTCACAACATAAATTTATTAATGCTATAGAAACGGCCACTAGTAGTTTATATCGAAACTAATGCATCTTTTATTTTTATTATCTGACTCGCAATAAAATGCAAGCATTTTTATTTTATTGTGAATCCGGTGGACTTCCGAACCCCCTGTTTTACTCCAATAGGAATTGAATTTCCAAAAATCCTTTCTTAGTGGATGTCTATATCTTAATAGACATGATGACAATGTCATGCATGCCAAACAGCCCGATTTATCTGTCTGTCTGCTTTTCACGGCCCATCCGTTAAACCGATTTTGACGAAATTTGGTACAGAGATAGTTTGCATCTCGGGGAAGGACAAGCTACGGCAGTCAAATTACTTCCGGTGGCTATGATGCTAAATTTATTAGTGGTGGAAGTACCGGGATAACTAAACCTTAGATAGATAAGATATGTTATGTGTGGCACAACTTACAATATAAGCGTTTTATCTTTCTTTCTTTATTTTGTCCTCCAAGGGCTTTTGTCCTTTGTCTACTTCAGTATAAAAGTTAGAAAATATCAAAATACTTATACCTAAACGTAATTTTTTCATTTCGTTATAAAGCTCTGCGTGTCTGGTGAATATTTTCTAACAAAATATCTAAAGTACGCGACACGTCGAGATGGCAATCGGGGATGGAACGCCCCGCACACCCGCACAGCCATCGCGCTAAACCGGTCTGAGTGAGCGCGGGTTTCGTGCGAGTGTGCGGGGCGTCCCCCCGCCTCATACCCAGATTGCCATCTCGACCTGTCGCGGACTATACTAGGTACTGAAATCATGAAATATTTGATTGATTGAAGTACCTAACGAAGGTTTCGAAAATGAATAATACCTAGTCGTCGTCTCGATTTTTTACGCGGACTGAATTATTTATGTCTATTTTGCAAAATATTTTCTTTTCCTATTAAAACTAAATGATACACGCGACTCCATCCGTTTGGATTTAAGTTTTTGAAAATCCCCTTGGAACTCTTTGATTTTCCGGAAAGTAGGATCCTATATCCGTCTCTTTGATGTACTAAGTTTAAATATCTTTGTACCTTTCCTCAGAATCACTTAAACTGCTGAGCTGCGCAAAGGTAACAGACCGATAGATAGACGGACGGACGGACGGACAGACGTATAGACAGACTGAGAGACAGAAACACGCTTTTGCATTTATAATAATCTAAATGTATAAAAGAAAAAGGTGACTGACTGACTAACTGACTGACTGATCTATCAACGCACAGCTCAAACTACTGGACGGATCGGGCTGAAATTTTTGCATGCAGATAGCAATTATGACGTAGGCATCCGCTAAGAAAGGATTTTTGAAATTTCAACCCCTAAGGGGGTGAAATATGGGTTTGAAATTTGTGTAGTCCACGCGGACGAAGTCGCGAGCATAAGCTAGTAAATAATAAGGGTAGTGATTTACAATTAAAAAAATATTTACCTGGTATTTTCCATGAACGTTTAAATGTGTACTGCTAAATATTGAATCGCGTGCCATGACTATTATTTGAAACCGCTAGGTAATAGAACTGCACTCACATGCAACTATATCGGTGTAATCTTCATGTAATTAGTAGATATACGATCAATGGGTTAATAGATTTAACAAAAAGTTGTTCTTGTAAAATGAAACTTTTCATAGAAATCTTTCTATTCAAGTTAAGACTCCGTCACACAAAAAGCGCACGACTGCAACTGTAAGATACTTACAACAAAGAAGTCGTGTGCGTACACATGGATAACCTCCCTGGTTTATTAGTTAATCCTGTTCATATAAGCGAGAGATCTAGGCTTCAATACTTGACAAGGGCAATTTGAAAACTTATACCTAATTTTTAAATTGGCTCTTACATTTCTGGTCATTTGATGCCACCCTACGAGTAAAATTGTGGCGCGAAGCGATTTAACGTCCAATAAGATATACTACCTATAGAAACCGATTAAATGAATAATGAGTTAAAAAACTGTTATAACTATTGTTAAGTTAGCCCACTTCCTTCGTACTACCATAACTTACCACAGGTAAGATAACTGTCAATGTCATAATTCTCATCGATTAAAAAGAAATACATCCATACTAATATTATGAATGCAGAAGTGTGTCTATCTGTCACCTAGATTTTCACAGCCTATCCATCCTATCAACTGGTTTTGACGTTTGGTACAGAGTTAACTTACATCATACAAAATTTTATTCCGGGGAATCAAAGAGTTCGAACAGAATTTTTAAATACTTAATTTCCCCTATAACTAATACGAGTTTGTACTCTTACATCTTATGTACATATACGTCATACTATACGAAGAGTGACTCAGAAGTTGTATTACAATATTTTTTTATGTGTCCGGTTGGTGTCGATCGGGCATCGCTGCCCTCGCGCATTTTGTATGTTCAAGCCTTTATTCAAGAGCTCGGCAAACTTATCGCCGTAGTTTGACAGATACAGATTGACGATCACAAAAACACCTCAGATTTGCTGATACTCAACACTAGCTAAAATGCACTATTGCAGCAACAATGCCATAAATTCAGGCATTTGCAATAATTGAGACTGTAGTAGTGTGATAATGACAACTTTCGTGCTAAAAGGGCAGTTTAATCATAACTTGGCGTGCTATTCAATATTTCCAAACAATACGAAATCATTGGTCACTTATAAAGCTCATTTCACGCTACGGGATATAAATTATGTTATAGCAAATAAACATTCAAGGTTACAATAGGGCTAAAAATGAGCCTCAATAGCTCAACCGGTATAGGAGTGGACTGAAAACCGAAAGGTCGACGGTTCAAACCCCGCCCGTTGCACTATTGTCGTACCTACTCCTAGCACAAGCCTGACGCTTAGTTGGAGAGGAAAGGGGAATGTTAGTCATTTAACATGGCTAATATTCTTTAAAAAAAAAAAAAAAAAAAAAAAAAAAAAAAAAAAAAAAAAAAAAAAAAAAAAAAAAAAAAAAAAAAAAAAAAAAAAAAAAAAAAAAAAAATTGGTACGAATGCTGGGAACAACAATATAATCGACGAGGACTTTTCACAACTTATTTATATATTATTTGTGTTCCTAACACTCGTGCCAATTTTTAGGCCTGTGCGAATTATTGTTGAATACCTTGAATGTCTATTTTGACCGTACTATAATATAATTTTAATCCCGTAGTGTGGAATGAGCTCTAGAGTTAAATTATTTAGTTATTTAGTACAAAACATTTCACAGAACCAATAAAGAGTAAACAATGGATTGCATTCGTGTTTTGATATAAACAGTTTACTGTAATCATTTACGATGAAAACATCTTTCTCTTTCTATTTAGATTTAACTTTTTGAGGTTCTATTAATTTTAAAGTTATTTTAAGATTAAATCATGCAAAGGTTATTAAACATAAAAAAGAATATTTTGCATAATATAACTAAAACAGAAAAATTGAAAAAAACTAAACTCAAAAATGACCTTATACTGCCCCATCAACCGATTCATGACGTAAGTTTAACATTTTCGAGTTTATTAGTTTATTAGAAAATGCCCGCGACTTAGCATGGAATAAGGTCTTAACATTAGGATTTTCCGGAACAAAAAGTAGCCTATGTCCGTATTGTCCTCGACGGAAGCTATCTCTGCGCAATAAAAAATATTTCCAAGGATTTTGACTTTCAAACCCCTATTTTACCACCACAAGGGCTGAACTTTCAAAAATCCTTTCTTAGTGGATGTCTATAGTATACGCAGCCAAAAGAAATGTACCTATATCAACTCTTCTCAGACCTGGGCGCGTTTGGAACCCTCGTAGCTTTAGTTTTAAGTACGTATTATATATCACCACTATATCATCTTACAAATTAAAATTTTGACTATCTTGAGTTTGAGTTTAGAAGGAGTTAGCAGATTTGTAGAGCGTTGTCCCTGTCGTTGAGACCGACAAAACATCATAATATAGGTATGAGTGACGGAGACAACGCTCTACAAAGCCGAAATGTCATTCTAAAGGTCGATGTTCATTACTTTCGGCCGCGTACTGTACGTCACAGCAGCTCTCTGCATGCCCAGCCCGGTCCGTCCAGTAGTTTGAGCTGTGCATTGATAGATAAGTCAGTCAGTCAGTCAGCTTTTCCTTTTATATAATTACAGGATTTTCTACAAACAATGACGCAAGTGTTCCACTGGTCAAAATGGATTGGGATTGTTGGCTTGGAGAGTTCTGTGTGGAAAATCTGGGGTTTTATTATATTGACTCTTTATGTAGCTATAGAGGGGGAAGCCATTTGGAAAGTTATAAAGGCTCTTGCGGGCTGGGCTATCGATATAGCTGGGCATAGTAAGTTGACTTTATTTATATTCTGTTTCAATCAGAGCTTTATAGGGCAGAACACCTACGCTTAGGTTTACGACTGTAGATCAGTAAGGTTAGTATGAGATTTTACATCTTGCTGCAATTGATAGAATTCGAAATTCAAAATATGGCAATTGGGGAGGGAACGCCCCGCACATCCGCACAGCTCCCGCGCCAACCTGGTGCAAGCGAGCGCGGCTGACATGCTGGTGTGCAGGGTGTCCCCCCGCCTCATACCCCGATTGCCAGCTCAACCTGTCGCGTACTATACAAAACGAAGGATGGTCCATGATCAGAAGTCATGCTTTCACCACAACCAATTTTTTTCGCAGAGTTTTCACTTGAAGCGCTGGCTGTATGGACGAACATGAACTTTTAGCTTAGCAAGGGATTTTTTACTCTCAAGTTTAAGTGTTTCGATGACGATGTGTGGATTGGTAGACTTCACACACCTTTGAGAACATTGTGAAGAACTCTCATGCATGCCAGGTTTCCTCACGATGTTTTCCTTCACCGTTAAAGCAAGTGATATTTAATTATTACTTAAAACGCACATAACTTCGAAAAGTTAGACGATCGAACCCCCGACCTCCGATTAATAGGCGAACATCCTAACCACTAGGCTATAACAGCTTACTTGCAGTACTGTACACTGCTATTGGTTTTGTTTGTTATTACAGGAAGTATAGCCGCAAGATTGTCTGGATGCGTGTATTACACTGGAACATTGTTAGGAATGTTGCAGTGCTGGAGACTGTCCAGCTCTTGGAAAGGGCTACGGAAGTATTGGGCCTCGATAGAATGGGTTTTGAGCATTCAATACGTACCCCCAGATGCTACTTTGAAAAAACGAATGTATTTAACAATTGGAATATTTGCTGCATTTACTACAAGTAAGTGTTTTAGGTTGTAGTGTGTAATGTACCTACCTACATTGAATATCTGTTTCAGTACCCTTATTATAAAATTTAATATGTAAAAGTGTGTTTGTTCGTTGGTTTGTTGGTTTGTTTGTTTATTGGTTTGTGGGTTTGTTAGTTTGTTGGTTTGTCCTTCAATCACGTCGCAACGGTGCAATGGATTGACGTGATTTTTTGCATAGATGAAGACCTGGAGAGTGAAATAGGCTACTTGTTATCCCAGAAAATCGAAGAGTTCCCACGGGATTTTGATAACCTAATTTCGGATCGGGCTGAAACTTGGCATGCAGATAGCTACTATGACGTAGGCATCCGCTAAGAAAGTATTTTTGAAAATACAACCCCTAAAGGGGTAAAATAGGAATTGAAATTTGTGCACTCAACGCGGATGAAGTCGCGCGAATAAGTTAGTTTTTACTATGATTATTCAATTCAATACTTCTTTTGAACCGATTCTCACACGTATTTCGTTCACATTAATTAGTTGTCACAGTGAGCATTGTGCATGCTTATTAATTAATCGTATGGCATTTGAATACGCGTCCTTGTTCCTCCATGCTTACTTACTATGACAACTCCTCTCAATCCTATTGCTGCTGGACATCTTCTTGCTTGACCTTAATGATGTGATTTATGTTTTATTTTTCAGTTGAACACATTTCGAATGTATTATCGCATTTGAATTTTCATTGCGAACCGTCACAATGTTTACGCAAATACATACTTAATTCGCATGGGTTTTTACTGCTCGACTGTAAGTAACTTGTATATTTATTTATACTGTATTGCACACAAACAAAAGTAAACATAATAAAAACATACAAGGATATTTATCTAATAGCTGTAGCTTGTTCTCTTATTATCTGAATTCTCAAAATACGTTCAAATTCAAATTTCATACCCGTTACATATAAGGTTCACATGTAAATAAAAGCGCCAGTAAAGCATACACGAATATTATGTGTTGATATTTTAAAAATATACGAAAACGAAACGAAACGAAAGATTTACGACTACTATACGCACCATACTGCGCTAGTTTACTGGAAAAGTCACGCTAAGGACTTAGGGAGTTAGGAACTACTATTTTAGTACTCTTTTATATTCTCGATATTGAACCGTAAAACCTTGCGTCATTCCAGTTGAATATTCAGATTGGATTGGTGTTGTTGTCTCCTTTATGAGAATATTAGCAACGATGGTATGGAATCTGCGAGATTTACTTATAATCCTGACCAGCATGGGTTTGACTTCGAGATATAAGCGGCTTAATGAATGTGTTGCAAAAGTCGCTGCACGGGATAGCCAAGGAAAGGAGTGGCGTGAAGTATGACTTGTTTGATTTACGATTTTTAAACTCAAAACTTCTTTTATTTATTTATTTATTCAGATACAAGTTAGCCCTTGACTGCAATCTCACCTGGTGGTAAGTGACCATGCAGTCTAAGATGGAAGCGGTCTAACCTGGAAGGGGTATGGCAGATTTGGTTTCTACACGGAATCGTACTGGAACGGTAACGCTTGGCAGCACGGCTTTTAAAGCCTCCCACCAGTCCAGACCTGCAGGGTTATGCTAAATTTAGAAATTATAAAATTCCAAATCCCTGGCAGTAATAGAACCTAGGACCTTCCACTAATAAGACCACAGCGCTTACCACTGCGCCTGTTAGGTCCGGTCGTCAACAGGTTTAGTACACATTGTAATAGAAACTCAATGAAACCAAAACACGACTTTAAAAAAGTTTCCGATGAATTTGAGAACCTCCTTTTTTGAAGTCGGTTAAAAAGAGACAAACCCATCTATCTAATATCTATAGGATTAAGTCTGCGAGAGATGAGATAGAATACCTACATTTGACATTATATTACATTGTTTCCTATTCTTTCACATACCTATTTCATACTTTAAGCTCATTTCATACTAAGGTATATAAATTATATTATAGTCCGGCCATCATCATCATCATCATCATCATCATCATCATAATGGGCTTGCGTTCGACGAATGATGAAGTCATGCTTGGAGCGCACTTGCATACACATATTTCTTAGGGTTCTATATCCGAAGGATGTCATCTTGAGTTTACATTTTAAATGTGATTTTGGTTTTTCTTTCAGGATACGGAATTCCTAAAAGTGTACTTATGGAGGAAGATAAGAGAAGCATACGTAAAGCAATCGTTGCTGGTGAAGAGAGTTGACAACAGCTTGGGCGTTCTTATTCTTCTCTCCGCATTCTTTAATTTCTATTTTATTTGCTTGCAACTATTTCTAGGGATCATGTAAGTTATAACAATTATTAAATTTTATTTGTGCAGCAATATCATCATCATCATCATCACCAACTCATCGCCAGCTCACTTCAGCAAGGGCTTTCTCTCAGAAAGAGAAGGATATGGCCATAGTCTACCACGATGGCCAAGTGCGAATTGTCATACTTCACACACCTTTGAATAGTCTATGTCCAGCAGTATCTATGAGTTGATGATGATGTATTATGTGGTCAAAATTCCATGGATAGGTACGAAGCGATTTGCCTCCTCGTTTCTTATTCAAACCGCTCAGACATAGAATGCTTTTTCGGCATCAGTTTTTCCATCCACTATAAATATGAATACCTTCGAGTCAATCCGCGCTTGGATATTGCGGTGAACTATGTCCAAACCCCCTCTCATTGTTAGAGGAGACCCGTGCTTAGTAGTCAGCTGGCGACGGGTTGATGATTATGATGATCTTGAAGTCTAGGCAAGCGTGCTCTAGCTTAGCTTGCATTATCATTTGCCAGCCGGTCTGATTGCAGCCAAGCGCTAGTCAATAAATTAAAAAAAACCTATACATTCTAAAACAGATTTTTAATTGTTATGCATCATAGTTTTGAATTATTGTGCAAAATGTCGAAAAAATACGACTGTATTAGGGAACCCCCGTTGCGCGAGCCTGACTCGCCCTTGGCGGGTTTTTTTATTTGCAAGCATATCACAGTTTCATTTTCAGGCAGGAGAAAGACACTCCAGTGAGGGAAGCTTACTATGTAATTTCAATAGCCTGGCTGTCCGTAAGAACGGGCTATACGGTGGTAGCTGCGGCAGATGTCTGCAAATACTCTACAATGGCTTTGCCCACTTTGTATGAGTGTAATGCCCAGTGTTACAATATTGAGGTACATACTATACTGTCGTTAAATCATCCAAGACTATTCAATAACCTGGCTGTCCGTGAGAACGGGCTATACGGTGGTAGCTGCGGTAGATGTCTGCAAATACTCTACAATGGCTTTGCCCACTTTGTATGAGTGTAATGCCCAGTGTTACAATATTGAGGTACATACTATACTGTCGTTAATTCATCCAAGACTATTCAATAACCGGGCTGTCCGTGAGAACGGGCTATACGGTGGTAGCTGCGGCAGATGTCTGCAAATACTCTACAATGGCTTTGCCCACTTTGTATGGGTGTTTACGCCCAGTGTTACAATATTGAGGTACATACTATACTGTCGTTAATTCATCCAAGACTATTCAATAACCGGGCTGTCCGTGAGAACGGGCTATACGGTGGTAGCTGCGGCAGATGTCTGCAAATACTCTACAATGGCTTTGCCCACTTTGTATGGGTGTTTACGCCCAGTGTTACAATATTGAGGTACATACTATACTGTCGTTAATTCATCCAAGACTATTCAATAACCTGGCTGTCCGTGAGAACGGGCTATACGGTGATAGCTGCGGCTGAGGTCTGCAAACACTCTACAATGGCTTTGCCCACTTTGTATGAGTGTTTACGCCCAGTGTTACAATATTGAGGTACATACTATACTGTCGTTAATTCATCCAAGACTATTCAATAACCTGGCTGTTCGTGAGAACGGGCTATACGGTGATAGCTGCGGCTGATGTCTGCAAACACTCTACAATGGCTCTGCCCACTTTGTATGGTACAATATTGAGGTACACCAGTGCAATATTTGACTTGTGGACAGATTTTTAACTCTTGAATTGAATTTGAAATTGGATTTTTAAAAATTCTTTCTTGCTGGATGTCTACGTTATAATAGCTATCTGCATGGCAAATTTCAGCCCGATCCGTCCAGTAGCTGCTGCTACTAGGTAGCTGTGCGTCACCTTTTCCTTTTATATATTTAGATTTTTTTTTTTAGATAGAGAGGCTGCAGAAACAGCTAGTTAACGAGTACGTAGCATTGAGTGGAATGGAATTTTTCTATTTAAACAGAACTTTTGTTTTGCAGGTATTAAATTCTCTTGTACCTATTATCTATATCTACTATTATAGTCGACGCATTTTAAACTGAGTCGTCGAGTTATCTGTCTACACAGATACTACACTGTCTAGACAGATAGCTCGACGACTCAGTTTAAAATGCGTCGACTATATACTGGTAGATATTATTGGTAAGAAATACGAAATTTCTTATGTTTGCAGATGTCTGGTGCCGTGGTGACGTACGTTCTGGTTCTCATTCAGTATGATGACTCTGATGCTACTGTCACATAATGTGTTAAACAAATAAATATTTTAATTTAAACATTATTGTATTTGTATAGTAACTAATTGGTATCTATACTATATATACGTATATACCTATTAATCTATCTAATAAATAAAATTAGAGTGTCTGTCTGTAATTTCGAAATAACTGCCCTATATTAAGCTCATATGGTTATATGAACATTACCCTAACTGAATCAAACGTTTTTAAAAATTTTGTCTGTCTGTCTGTCTGTTTGATCGGGCTAATCTTCGGAACTGCAGAACCTATTTTGACGGGACTTTCACAGATAAGTAGAGGATTAACCAGGGAGTAACATAGGCTACTTTTTAACCGACTTTCAAAAATGGAGGAGTTGTATTTTTCTACCGCAATCTCCGAGATTACGTAGGTTTTTTTTTAATTGATAGAGAAACTTGGCTACATTGTTTCATAAAAAAACTTGATTCCAACTCCTCAATCCTGATGCTTCAGGGGACCTGACCACCTAAACTGATGGTAAACCTAAACCTAAACTTTAAAAACTGTCGGTTATAAATTGATATTGGAGGTACCTACCAAGTAAAGACTATCGTTGAACTCGAGGACCCATTTTCTCAACCCTGATGCTGTAAGGAATTTTATTCCCAAATCGTGGTGATCCCACGGATTTTTAAAGAATCATCCGTTTAAATGTTTTTACGAAATTTGGTAGGTACAGAGATTTTTTGCATCCCGGGGATTGGCTACTAAGGGACGGGATACTTCTTTTTATCCTGGAAAATCAAAAGTTCCCACGGGAATTTGAAACCTAAATCCACGCAGACGAAGTCGCGGGCGTCAGCTTTTTACGTGGGACGCTTCGAATCGACACAAAAAAATTACTGACATTTTATATGGCACACTTCTTCCAGCGTACTTTAGGGTTCCGTACCCGAAGGATGCAAACGGGACCCTATTACTAAGCCTCCGCTGTCCATCCGTCTATCCGTCCGTCCGTCCGTCCGTCTGTCTGTCAGCGGTATCTCGTAAACCGTAAAAGGTAGAGAGTTGAAATTTTCGCAGAACGTGTATTTCTATTGCCGCTATAACAACACGATAACTCATATACCTAAATCATAATCAAGCCTGTGTAAATTATGTTTTTATGACCTTATTTAATTTACTTATAATAGTGACATTATAAACATTAATAAAATTATATTTACCTATGTTAAACGTATTATAAACGTTCAGTTGACAGTTTGATAAATATTTTTCGACATTTATGGTCAAGTCCTAAATAAATAATTTACTGAAGTGTGACTTGTTATGGTGATAACAAGAATGAACCTTAAAATGAAACTAATAAGGTGGAAAATTATAAAAAATGGTAAATCACCATGATTTGGTAATAAATTAAAGGTATAAAGGTAAATATACTGTGCTTGACAAGTGGTAGAGTTTGAGGGGTTATTTATTAAGTTAACACGATAAAAGCTGCATGCTCGCTTTTAATATAATAATTAAATACATAACCTGTGATGTGAAAAGTATACGCTTTAATTGTTGTATCATTATTTAACTTACTGTAACGTTTTGTTTTGCGTTTCCATTTCAGTTTCATTTACCGCTGCCGTGCCCGCTTCGGTTTCATCTCCTTGCTTCTGCTTGTGCTTTGTTTAAAATAATTGTTTACTTTTACTTTTTAAAATATTTTTTAATACATAATATCAAAAATTGCGGAACCGGTAGAATTCGAATCTGCGTGTCGTCTCCTTGGGTCACTAAGCAGTAGGGACGGTTCACTGGCTTCCAGTGCCGAAATTTGAGATAAGTAGGCATGTATTTTCATATTTTAGTACTAAAGCGATTGTATATTTAGAAATTTCCTTGAAGTGTAGGTAAAAATACTATCATAAAAATCCATACTTTTTAATATTATAAATGCGAAAGTGTGTCTGTCTGTCTGTCTGTCATTCTGCTCGCCTTTCACGGCCCATCCGTTCGACCGATTTTGACGAAATTTGGTACAGCGATAGCTTGCATCCCGGGGAAGGACATAGGCTACTTTTTATCCCGGAAAATCAAAGGGTTCCCACGGGATTTTTAAAAACCTAATTTCACGCGGATGAAGTCGCGGGCATCAGCTAGTTTTGAATACTTTAACTTTATTATCCAGGAACTACAGAAATGAGAGCAAGTGTTGCGTTTCACGACTGTCCGTGCAAGATGCATGCATGCCTTCGACAGCCAATGAGGCTCTGTCGGTGGGCGGGCGTGTTTCCTGTCGAAGGACTGAATAAAAAAACTTGCTCCGACTTGAGGTAAGCTACATAAGGTACAAGTAAGATGACGTAACATGTCATAACGCCACGTAATTTTATTTTACCTTATATATCTAACAGTCGCACTCAGAGTCGCTAATCGTTACTTAAGATTGAGTTAAAACGAGACAGATTTATGTGAGAGATATAGCTCTGTCTCGTTTTAACTAAACTTAAGTAACGACTAAGCGACTCTGAGTGCGGCTGTTAGTGAAGTTATTAAGTGATCGTTAAACTTTGAATATAGTTAGATTCAAATGAAAAATCAAAAAATTCTGCGAATAACTTTGTAAACTAAGAGCCAGCGCGTGCCAGACCTTTGTCATTTTATAATAGCTGAAAGTTTCTCTGCGTATTGTCCCCAACACAGGGAGGAATGATCAGCGACTGTGAAGTTTGGATCATGGTGGCTTTGGGAGATAACAGGTAATAAAGGTGTTAAAAATCTTACGTCAAAGTAATAGTAAAGTCTATTTTTTTATGTTTTCTTCGGAATAGTATTAGAAATCACGTCATTCATTGCCAGACACTTAACTTCTAAACTTTAAGGGCGTCTGGCACAGGGATGCCACAACACTATATGTCTGGCAATGAGTGAGGGGTACATACCACGATTAATTGTAATTTGCATTGACTCGGGTCGTGGCCACGACGGGAACGGGGAATGCAGTGCTGCGAGAGATGAAGTTCGAGCTGTCATGGGCAGTAGCGAACTACCCTCTTTCTTGTTTTTTTCGCTGGAACTTCACAGCTGTCTGCAAAATACACTAATAATATTATGTCGTTAAACAAGTAGTGTGAGTGAGCGTCTTACGCTCGTAGCACGATAACCACACCCTAACTAGGTACTCCGCTTTGCGATGACGAACTTTTTACTTGCCTACCTACATTCATTTATAATTTTAATAATTGCGTTTTTACCAACTAAATATAAGTTTTAAAATATCGTACATTTGGTCCAATGTTGTTAGTTTATAAGTAATTGTTATTTAGCTTTTAATTAGATATGTGTGACGTGTAAATACCTAATGTTAACGGCTTCGGTATACGGAAAAACTCAAGCTTCGAGTTTATGATTATACCTGAATTTGTGTAACCTGTAAATATTTTTTCTTAAATAAATATATTTTTTATTATTATTATAACAAAATAAGCTTACAATCAATAGTTTCTTCTTTATTTCAGGCTAAATTTAAATTCTACATACATGATTTACCATTGCTTAACAATTCTGGGACAATTTTCCCTAACCAGTGCGTCTGCTTATCATTTCTTTACCAATAATCTAAGCCGTAACCATTTGGGTAAGTACCTATTCAATTATTTAATTTTGAATCACTGAGCCCTTATTTTATAAGATATCAGTGCCATTACTGCTTGTTGCACAGGCCATCTTCTTTCAATAAGGGAGTCTGGTGAAGAGGTTTTTGAAAACCTAAATCCACGCGGATAAAGTCGCAAGCATCATATTTAGTACTAGATAATGCCCTACACTTCGTTTGGAATCCCGTGGGAACTCTTTTATTGTCCGGGGTTGAAAGTAGCCTATGTCCTTCCCCGGGATGTAAGCTAACTCTGTACCAAATTTTAGTGTTGTCGTCAAAAGCTGACCGACAGACAGCTAAACACTTTCGCATTTATAATATTAGTATGGATTATAATTAATGTGAAACCGTGTCTGTCTGTCGCTACGTTTTTACGATCCATCTGTTTAACCAATTTTGACGATATTTGGCACAGAGTTAGCTTACATCCTGGTGACGGGTATAGGCTTTTTCTATTGTCCCGAAAAATTAAAGAGTTCCCACGGAATTTTAAAAAAACCATAAATCTACGTGGATGAAATCGCGGGCATCATCTGTTTAGTAGAGATAGCTTGCATCCTATACACGCTGAAATTTTAATGGTTGTTTTCCCGATGCGAAATGATTTTGTCGTGGTATTACAATCGATTTATAAATATAAAAAAATATTAGAGTCAAAAATGTCAAATTTACAATCGAGAAAAACAAAAATCGAATGAGACCTCGAACCAAAAGTGATACCGCGTGCGTGCAGGCTAGTTTATGCCGTATCACTACGCGCGAGAGCTTATTTTGCTCTAAACTTTTTCACTTTATTGGCAGCGTGGTTCGAGTGGATGCACCTACCTACTATTCACGTTACGTCTAGGGAGTTACTATTGTTTCTCACACTTTCAAGTTGTCGATTTTTTTTAATTATTTCAAAACAAAAACATTTTTATTTTTTAAGTTTAACTCAAAATTTCAGTAGTACTACTGAGGGCAAATCGTTCTGCCGCGGGAAGACAACCACTAAAACTTCACCGTGTACTATAGAGTCATAATACACGACTACTTTTTATCTCAGCAAAATCAAACAGTTTCCACCGGATCTTAAAATGTCCATGCGGACAAAGCGGGCTTCATCTACTTAGTTAAATTTTTAGGGAATAGGTTTATGCATGCTAACTGTTAACTTTTTTTAATATTTTTTAGTTGATCTTGTATTTTACACCACCAACTTCACTACCGCGTGTTTCATGGGGAAACTGGCAAGAAATTGGCGCTCACTCATACATAAAGCAGGGTCTATTGAAAAAAGTGTTCTTCATATATCAGGAAGCAATGGTCCTGAGAGGTACACCAGAATAGCTTATTTGGTGCTGATTTTATCTTTAGGTGAGTAATGAGAATATTAGCTGCATAAGGTACAATCAGGCCATGTAAAGCCTAACCAGAAATATAAAAAAAGCGGCCAAGTGCGAATCAGACTCGCGTATTGAGGGTTCCGTACTACAATCGTATTTTATCCACATTTTGCACGATAAATCAAAAACTACTCACTAGATCTCGTTCAAGCCAATTTTCGGTGGAAGTTTGTATGGTAATGTACATCACATATTTTTTTTTAGTTTTATCATTCTTAGAAGTGTCTCTCGCGCAAACTAATCAGTTTAGAAAAAAACGATAGAAACTTCAATATCATTTTTGAAGACCTATCCATAGATACAACGTATGGGGTATATGAAGAAATTTCTTTTTTATATTTTTGTATGAAAATCTTAATGCGGTTTACAGAATACATCGACTTACCAAGTTTCAACAGTATAGCTCTTATTGTTTCAGAAGAAGTGGCTGTGACATACGGACGGACAGACAGACAGACAGACATGACGAATCTATAAGGGTTCCGTTTTTTGCCATTTGGCTACGGAACCCTAAAAACTTGGTCTGGGGGCGGCACTAGCATATGGTATTTGATCAGTAAGTAGGTATTGTGAAGTTTATGGTCTTGTTTAAACTAGTTCCACGGGTTCCCCGCAATATGGCGAGGTGTTTTATTTTTCTGGTCAGGCGCCTTACTACAAAAATTTGTAGTTTAACACGTCCATATTTACGTATAAATAGTTATCACGAGTTTTATTAATTGACTTATTTGCCTTCCTTGGTTGGAAATGCGCACTATACCTTAAGAAAATCCTAAAAATCACAGTGGGCGCTAACTATTTTGAGGCACCCACCAACCACAAACGAAATTAGGTTTTCTAATTGAATTTCGAATGTTTTTTGCAAACATTTTCGAATTGAATTTCGAACAATTTTTTAAAAATATGTTTGTGATTGGTTGGTGCCTCAAAATGGTTAATGCCTACTGAGATTTTTGCCTCTTATCATTTGTATGGGATTACGTAACAGAGAGAGCGCTATGCTAAGATCTTTCCGCGGATAGGGTATAGTTCATCTGCCCGTCTGTCCATCCGTATGTCAGAGCCATTCAATTTATGACTTTTTAATTTATTTTTCAGTGGAACACATTTTGTCAGTGAGCTTCAAACTGAAGCTCATAATGAGCTGCAGTTGGGATAATGATACAGAGGATTTAAATTTAATGGAGCGTTTCTTTACATTGATTGCCTCTTTCGTGTTTGAACTGACGTCGTATAGCCATTGGAAAGCTGTACTGTTTGAGGTAAAGTATTTTTGTATTAAAACCTCTTTTTTCTCTTTGAATATTTTGTGCAAGAAGCTCATTTTTAAGGTTCCGTGCACAGACACTGCAAACTGTACCATGTGATATATCAACTGAAAGGCTTGATGGATTTTTCTAATTTTATATTAATTCCCTCCTCTCCATCTTATGCGCCGAAACTAGTATACAAAATTTTGGAAAACATTTATGGAAAACAGTTCTTTATATTTCTTATCTCCGAAACTACTACTACGACGACCTCCCTGGCGCAGTGGTGAGCGCTGTGGTCTTAATAGTGGGAGGTCCCGGGTTCGATTCCTGGCAGGGGTTTGGAATTTTATAATTTCTAAATTTCTGGTCTAGTCTGGTGGGAGGCTTCGGCCGTGGCTAGTTACCACCCTACCGGCAAAGCCGTGCCGCCAAACGATTTAGCGTTCCGGTACGATGCCGTGTAGAAACCAAAGGGGTATGGGTTTAATAAAAACTGCCATACCCCTTCCAGGTTAGCCCGCTATCATCTTAGACTGCATCATCACTTACCACCAGGTGAGATTGCAGTCAAGGGCTAACTTGTATCTGAATAAAATAAAATAAAAATAAAAAAACTATTTCCTTAGCTCATCCTCAAATTGTCAGTTCAATGAAACGCACACTTTTCTGCATCTAATTAACTTACCTTGTCTTAATCTGACGCGCTCGAGTAAATCCCAAATCCCCTCTTGGGCTTCCCTACCATTACATTTTGTATGTTCAAAGGTGGCGAACGTACAATCTACATTCCTATGGAACTTCACGGACGCTATGACGATGTGCGTCAGTCTATACCTAACCTCGTACTTCAGAGTCCTGAACAAACTCATCGAACATCAACAACGTCTGGTAAAATTTTTACTTTACCATGCAAAACAAAGTCTAGTATTTTTAGGGTTCCGTACCTCAAATGGAAAAACGGAACACTTATAGGATCACTTTGTTGTCTGTCTGTCTGTCGGTCTGTCAAGATACCTACAGGGTACTTCCCGTTGACCTAGAACCATGAAATTTGGCAGGCAGGTAGATAGGTAGGTCTTATAGCAGACATTAGGGGAAAAAATCTGAAAACCGTGAACATGTAGTTACATCACACAAAAAAATTAAATTGTGGTCATGAACTAAAAATTAGTATTTTCAATTTTCGAAGTAAGATAACTATATCAAGTGGGGTATCATTTGAAAGGGCTTCACTTGTGCATTCTAAAACAGATTTTATTAATTTTAATGCACGATAGTTTTTGAATTATCGTGCAAAATGTCGAAAAAATACGACTGTTAAACGGAACTCCCGTTGCGCGAGCTTGACTCGCACTTTACCGGTTTTTTTTGTACTTATTACCTAGTTGAGAAGTTGAAGTTAGGTTTATTTTAATCCATATTGCTGTTTTAGCTTTTGTATTTAGTATCTTCTAGTCCTATGAATAAATCTAGCGGAAAAGAACGTGCAAAATTATCATCATCAATCCATCGCCAGCCCATTCCTCTTAGATTGAGAAGGGATCTCTTTAAACACAGCTTCACAACCCGTTGAGCTATGTCGGTTACTCTAGTTCTCCTACGGATCTCCTCATTTCTGATTTGATCACGTAGAGAAACTCCAAGCATAGCTCTCTCCATCACCCTCTGAGTGACTCTGAGCTTTCTTATGAGGCCCAGAGTTAGCAACCATGTCTTGGATCCATATGTTATCACTGGCAACACGCACTGTTCGAAGACTTTGGTCTTCAAGCACTGAAGAATTTCGGACATTAATAAATAGCTGGTATCAATACAAACAAGTTTTGTATGAGACATAAAGCTTCTTTCGTCTTTTCTAAATTCTCCTCTTTTCAGAAAATCACCCGATGGGAAGAAATCAGGTTACATTATTCAGATTTAGTCCAACTTGTCCGAGTCGTCGACTCAAAGATGTGTTATTTAATCCTTCTGTCGTTTTTTACCAACGTCTTTTTCATCTGCAGTCAAGTATTTTCTCTCCTCAAGTAAGTTTGTAGCATTATTTGAATAATATATCTCATCATGATCAACTCATCACCGGCTCACTACTGAGGACGGGTCTCCTCTCACAGAGAGAAGGGTTTAGGCCATAGTAGGCCAATGCGGATTGGCAGACTTCACACACCTTTACGAACATGGAGAACTCTATATATAAAAATAATGACGTGATAAAACCAAGCAGGTCTGCTGCTTGGTTTTATCACGATGTTTTCCTTCACCGTTAAAGACTTTAATTGTGTTTATATTATATTGGTATTTTGGTATTTTGTTGGTATTTAATTATAATTAAAACGCACTGTATAACTCCGAAAAATTATCTATCTATCCGTGGAGTGAAGTTAATATAAAACTCTCTCTACCTTATCCCATACAAAAATAGAGAGAGCGCTACTTATCAGCGGAATGAAGGATTAGGTAGAGAGAGCGAAATATTAACTACACTCCGGCACACATACAATAGTAGGGGAGCCAAAGATGCTAAATAGGGATTTACTCGAGCGTCGTTGGGACCTATTGTGAAGATTAGGTGCTAAAAAGAAAAAAGGTTATATGATGTAACCCCTTTCACTGGTGGGGAGAGCGCGTACAGGTTTTCAAAAATGTAAAAAAATATAGTCACAAAGAAATACTCGAGCGCTTTAGATAATAAATAGTGTATAATGCGCCCCACGTGTTTTTTTTTCGCAAAAATATTTATCTGCCGGTTTGCATGGTGGGGGTGGTCGTACGAAGGGGTAGAAGGGGGCGCTCCATCTTAGGTTGCATTATCACTTCCTGCCAGGTCTAACTGCAGCCAAGCGCGAGTAATTAACTTGTCTTGTCTTCGTCGAAATTCCCCGGATACGTACGAAACGATTTGCCTCCTCATTAGAATTCGAACCGCCAAGATTTGGAACACCCTTCCAGCATCAGTTTTCCCACCGAATTATAATATGGGTACCTTCAAGACAAGAGTGAATAGGTATCTTCTGGGCAAGTGCGCTCCATCTTGGGCTGCATCATCACTTGCCACCCAGGTCTGATTGCAGCCAAGCGCTAGTCTATAAATAAATTTTTAAAAAAACTGACGCGCTCGAGTAAATCCCAAAATCCCCTCTTGGGCTCCCCTACCATAATAAGATGTTTTTTCAGCAACAATTATCCCGCCATTTTGGATTGTCATAATGAAAATGTGAAAGTGTAAGTAACATCGACCATAAAATTGTTTTAGCACCCTTAGGTTGAATCTCGTTTACACATCATAAAACTATAAGGTCTATTTTCGTTTACGACACCTAAGTACTACATACATTTATAAAAATACTAGCTGATGCCTGCGACTTCGTACACCTGGATTTTGGGCTTTAAAAATCCCGTGGGAACTCTTTGATTTTCCGGGATAAAAGTAACCTATGTCCTTTCCCGGGTTGTAATCTAATTCTATACCAAATTTCATCAAAATCGGTTAAACGGATGAGCCGTGAAAAGCTAGCAGACAGACAGACAGACAGACACAACAACAACAACAAGAATAAGAGAGAATATTTTCATCGAGCGAAGCCGCGGGCTATCACTAGTAGATAAATAATAATAAATTGCGTATTTAAATCTTTTCATAAACTAGCTTATGCTCGCGACTTCGTCCGCGTCGACTATACAAATTTCAAATCCCTATTTCACCCCTCCTTAGGGGTTGAATTTTAAAAAATCCTTTCTTAGCGGATGCCTACGTCATAATATCTATCTGCATGCCAAATTTCAGCCCGATCCGTCCAATAGTTTGAGCTGTGCGTTGATAGATCGGTCAGTCAGTCACCGTTTCCTTTTAGATTTATAGATAGACTAGCTGATGCCCGCGACTTCGTCCGCGTGGAATTAGGTTTTTAAAATCCCGTTGCAACTCTTTAATTTTCTGGGATAAAAAGTAGCCTCTTTCACTCTCCAGGTCTTTTTCTATACCCATTACCCATGCAAAAAATTACGTCCATCCGTTGCACCGTTGCGACGTGATTGAAGGACAACCCAACAAACCAATAAACCAACAAACAAACACACTTTCGTATTTATAATAAGGGTACTGATTAACATTTATCTTTGTCAATGACTTCCACATGTTTCTTTAAGATCGTTTAAAAGTGTGGAATATTACATTTACTACTACTACTCCTCTATATTCCTGTTCGTGAGAGCAACCATGACTTCTTTGCTGGCTGCGAATGTCAACACGGTGGCTATGGAGCCATTTTATATCTTACAACATGTTCCAACATCGGACTACACAATCGAGGTAAGTTATATTAAGAATGGCTTTTTTAATATACAGGGTGTAACCAGAACGCTGGCAAAAACGAAGACACGTGATACTACTGATGATTACTGACATGATAACACCAAAAAATCGTTAAAAAATCTAAAAAAATGCTATATAAAGACAAATAGGTAGGTACTTATTTATAAGCATACGAAGATTTTGATTGTATTGTCTTGCGAGGTGTGAAAAGCAGAGTATTGAACTGGGGAGTAATACTGTGTTAGTCTTGGGCGCCCCTAAACCCTGCGCTTCACTCAGGATTCTACATGCAACACCCTCGCTACGCTCGGGAGTTAGGTATTATAGGATTCCTTGTTACGCTTGGGATTTATCCCGGCGCGCCCGTAACATAAGACATGACTAACCCCATACATTACATGACTACCCCCATGTTAAATAATCTACTATTACAATTGTTGATGGGACTTGCGGAAAGGTTTCTTCCATTGTACTATCAACGTACTTACAATAGATGGAACGTGTTACATTCCGTCGTATGTCAGCCAAAAGTATAAAGCTTTGGTAAGATCTTTTTAGAGGAACTTAAACTTATACAGAGTTCAATCCATCCCCTTTAGCGCTGGCTTTTCCGCCTTAACACTTCACAAAAACGACGCAAAACTTACAAAAACTTTGTAAATAAAACTATTTGTCGGTATTCTTTGAAAATCCCTTGATACAATCATCCATTTTTGTTTCTTTTTTAGGTACAGAGATTTATTCGACAGACTAAATACACGACAACAGCTCTCAGTGGACTGTTTTTTGACGTGACCAGGGGAATGATTTTAACGGTAAAAACAATTTCTACATTAGTAGTTTACTGATGACTAGCGACTCGCCCCGGCTTCGCAAGGGTAGCTTATTACAATTTTCGTAAGGATCTCTAATTTAAAAAATATATATAGCCATGTTAGTCAGGAATATTGTACCTACTGGTGAAAGAATTTTCAAAATCTGTTCAGTAGTTCCAGAGACTTCCTATAAACAAACTTACAAACTTTACCTCTTTATAATATTAGTATTGATAGTACAGATAAGTTTGGTGTTGCTTGGCTGCGTTTTAACTATGTAAATATATCAATTAATTAAATATCACTTGCTTTAACGGTGAAGGAAACATCGTGAGGAAACCTGCATGCCTGAGAGTTCTCCATAATGTTCTCAAAATCTATTATCTATTTTTTTTTTTTCAGATACAAGTTAGCCCTTGACTGCAATCTCACCTGGTGGTAAGTGATGATGCAGTCTAAGATGATAGCGGGCTAACCTGGAAGGGGTATGGCAGTTTTTATTAAACCCATACCCCTTGGCGCTTGGCGGCACGGCTTTGCCGGTAGGGTGGTAACTAGCCACGGCCGAAGCCTCCCACCAGACCAGACCAGAAATTTAGAAATTATAAAATTCCAAACCCCTGCCAGGAATCGAACCCGGGACCTCTCACTATTAAGACCACAGCGCTCACCACTGCGCCAGGGAGGTCGTCAAATTATCTATTGAAATATTGCAGTTTATTCAACGCTAGATGATGCCCACGACTTCTTCCGCGTGGATTCTGATTTTTTTTAAATCCTGTGGGAACTCTGAACTTTTCGGGATAAAAAGTTCCCCGGGATGCAAGCGATAGCTTGTACCAAATTTCGTCGAAATCGGTTGAACGGTTGAGCCGCGAAAAGCTAGCAGACGCTAGCTTTTCGCGGCTCACAGACAGACAGACCGACAGACACACTTTCGCATTTATAATATTAGTATGGATGAAATAAACGGTATTCAACATGGAATTAAAAACATAATATTTGTCTTTACAGGTAATTGGCACCATAATGAAGTATGAACTCGTGTTACTGCAATTTAGTGTAAAATCATATGAAGCTATTAATTAAATAATACTAAGGTAGAATCAGACTTATATAATATGTATTTTTGATTCAATGAAGCGTCTTAAAGTTTTAATTTATCTTACGACCTAGATAATTTCGTTCATCATTTTCCATTATTCTCTAAAAAAATATTCTCAATATGTATATCAAATAAAATGTAACTGTCTATCTACAAGAATTTAAAAAAAATTGTTTTATTTAAGTAATCCATCGTGTTTTCCTTGTTATTGAAATAAATATAACAATTACCTAAACTAAGAGGTTTAATTAAATAAAACTACTTTTATTTAGAAGTGAAAACTTAAAACTATGAAAAACAGTGTTTTTTTTTGGATTTTCAAATTAATTGTACCTAGTATCAAAAATTAAAAATTCATTATTTGTAAATTAAAACGATTACTTACGTAACATTAGTTTAGTTTTTACATCTTCCACACTCACTCCAGGTACCTACTATTAAAATTAGCATGTCGATTATTGGTAAAAATAAAGCAATAAAAACAATTGGTGTTTTATTTTAATAATTTATTATAAGTATTGATTTGTGTTCTGAATACTAGATTCAAACCATTTCAGTGTGCTTACGTACAATATCACGTACAAAACTTAGATATAAATTTCAATAATGTAGAAAAATTACGTATGACTATTGAATAACTGGTAGCTGCAGTAAAACTAGCTCGTAAGTGATAATCGTTGACACCATCTGTAAGTAATAGTAAAATAATATTGATTAGCAAAAAAATCTAAGTTTTTGCTGGCTGCAACTCGATTTTGCTAACTTTGTGTTCAGTGTCATACTGATTAATTCGATGATCACTATAATATATGAATTGTGTAATTCAGCCATAACTTTTCTTATCCATCCATTTCCGTACCTCGAAAGGAAAAAAGGAACCCTTATAGGATTACTTTATTGTCTGTCTGGCTGTCTGTTTGTCTGTTTGTCTGTCTCAAACTGAACTTTCCATACTCTAGCATTGTGTATTAGAAACGAGGGAGCAAATCGCTTAAAAGCATCGAAGCAAAACTTACAGAAAGTATAGTTCCTCGAGTGACGTAGAAGAACTGCAGGCCACTTAAACATACTTTTGTATAGTACACCTGATCCATGAACCGCTGAAACTGAAACCCATGAAAATACACATTAAAGCCTGATAAGCAAAAACCAAACCGAGTACCTACTTTTGAACTCAATAAGTATTTGAGCAAAAACTTACTCACTGCTGCAGAAATCTCTGTCATAACAATTTTTCGTCATCAATATTTTGAAAAACCGGCCAAGTGCGATAGCAGTGGTATCATAATAAGATTGTGTAATTTTTCATTTTTTATTTATTTTAATGGCAGCCATTTTGAAATTTTTATTATTTGTTGTTGTGGCGGCATTAGAAATATACATATACACATTCTGTGAAAATTTCGACTCTATCTATTATGGTTCATGAGATACAGCCCGCTGACAGACAGACGGATGGATGGACGGATAGCAGAGGTTTGGTAATAGGGTTCCCTTGGTTCTTTCAGGTACGGGACCCTAGAAACACGATTTAGCTGAAGAGCTGGTAGGAAATTTTGAAGAAATGCTTGATAAAATGTTGAAAGGTAAGCTACACATGCTCAATAATGATCGTAGACGTTTATTACCCTATTAAATACTGACGAGTTTATTCGTTTACTGATAATTCACTCGCAACCTTAGTAATTATCAACCAATATTTTGTGATTGACGGCTGTTAGCATTTAAATAGGTTAATATTTAAAAAAACCGTGAGGTTTCGCGGGACACCCGATGGAACACTTTGATTTTGTTGGATAATAAGTAGCTTATATCCGTCTATCTGTATCTATCCATACAGGATGTAAGCTATCACTGTAAAAAATGGTTGAAATCGGTTAAGCAGATAAGTAGTGAAAAGATAACAAACAGACACATCTTCGTATTTGTAATATTAATATGAATTCAATAATTCATCGCTCGTTGTGAGTTTCCTTTTTTTATCATTTAGGGCCCCCCATCCGTCCCACAAGAAGATTTCTATCAAAAATCAGTTTTTCTCAAGCACCTTCACAAAGTTTCCCACTTTCTCTGAGACAATGACCTGGAAATTGTAAGCTGGAGCAGGCAAAGTATGTAGAGCTTGTAAAGGTTCACGGCTTAAGGTGTGGAGGTGCGAGGTCAGGATTGAAACTGACAGCGCTTTGAACAGTCGAACAGTGGCCGAACTTAGTTTGTGTAAAACTATCCATACGTCGGAACTGAAATAATAAAGAAGATATACCTATATTAAATTATGTCATATGTTTATCTCTACCATAATTATCTAAAGAGACTGCGACCAAATTGGTACAATTTGCAAGATTCTTAGGTGTGTTATCGACTGCTCTGAACTACACAACAAGCTCTGCTGCGTTTATGCACCCTCTAATTACAGCTATCTCCGCCACCGCTCCAAATTTTTCGTAAGTCCGTTTAGTCGCACGGTAGCGCGCTCCAGGTCACCCATACCGCGCACTTTGGCTGCGCTCAACGCGCTGCTGAAGGAGTCCCCTCGCTGTGACATATTTGCTGACAAATGGGCTGACCTCATGGGTCAGATCTTGTACTTTTGTGAAAATTTTTAATTTTGCTTTTTAAAATTTATAATTTTAACAATTTTTGTAAGTATGTTTATATTAGTTTGTACTCGTAGTTTAATTAGTGTAATTGGCTTTATGGCCGTTCTAATTAAATAATAAATAAATAATAAATAAATAATAATAATAATCTTTTCTGAGATATTATAATAGGTTTTATTTTATTGAAAAATCACACATTGCAACTAAAATGTAGTCAAAATATATTTAGGTACAACTTACAATAGTCTTCCCCTTTTCCGCTTAAGCGGAAAAGGGGAAGACTATTGTAAGTTGTTGTAAGTAGACAAAGAAAACGCTGGGTAGACGATATAAAGCAGGCAGCGGGATCACTATGGACAAGAGAAGCACAAAACAGACTATTATGGAAAAACCTGGAGGAGGCCTATGCGTCAGAAGACGCGCTGATCGGAAAGAACTAAAGTGCGAGATTTAAATTATGTAACTTTTAAATGTAAATTCAGTAATAAAGGCTTTATTTATTTATTTATTTATTTACAATAGTCTTAGATCCTGATATTATCTGCTATAAGTCCCGCAAAGTGCTATTGCGCTGGAACCATGTCGCATTAACATTAAAATGACGTCATTTTGACGTCAGCCGAAAAAAAAATTACCATCAGCTCGAAACTTCAGTCTAGTGCTGACGTCACTAAAATGGCGACCACGTGGATTAGCTATTTGCGGGACTTATATAAATATATTGTGTAAACAACATTAATAATACTCTATTTCAAGGTGATATTATAAAAATCGTAATAATATTATGTAAACTTAAAAAGTACAATTATTTTACAACTTGTACAGTACCTACTATTAAAAAGGTTGAACTATTTTAGTTATAACTTATAGGTACGCAAATTAATTGTTATTCAAACCATGACAGTTAAGAAGCATTAATTATAATTGAAAAAATGTATATAACGCGTAAAAGTTAACTCCTCACGCCCCATTTTAACTTTTTGTGTCAAATTTTATGTCAAATGTACGATTTTAATCCTAATTTTAAATGTGAACCGTACTTTAGACATGACAGTTGACCCATAGAGTTAAAATGGCTCGTGAGGAGTCATTTTTTACGGACTATAAGTAAAATTTTTCCATGAATGAATGAATGAATTATTTATTCAATAAAATGCAGGTACAATAGGTTGAAACAATGTTTGATGAGCCTTATACATTTTACCGTAACTGGTGTTTGAATATTATTACCTTAAATTAAAAACATAAAAATAAGCAGGAATTAAAAATACAAGTTATACATAGACTTCATAGGCACAATCAAAACAAAATATTAGTCTATATATATAAAAAGAAAAGGTGACTGACTGACTGACTGACTGAATGACTGACTGACTGACTGACTGATCTATCAACGCACAGCTCAAACGACTGGACGGATCGGGCTGAAATTTGGCATGCAGATAGCTATTATGACGTAGGCATTCGCTAAGAAAGGATTTCTGAAAATTCAACTCCTAAGGGGTTGAAATAGGGTTTTGAAATTTTGTAGTCCACGCGGACGAAGTCGCGAGCATAAGCTAGTAATGAATAAAATGCAATCAATACAATTACTCAAACTCGCCACATAAAAAATAATGAAATAAATAAACCTGTGAGCGAAGCGACAATCTTCGTTGTTGGCGTTATTAGAATAGTTTTTTTGATGTCTGAAAAAGAAAAAAAAATCCAGCGAGGCAATTGCAACTACCGGGAAAATGCAACCCAGTATAATTTTATCTTCATAACTAACATAATAATATTATGTAAGATACTTAATGAGATTTGTTGCATTTTCCCGGTAGTTGCAATTGCCTCGCACACCAGGCAGAAATTGATAACACACCAGGAAAAAATAGGTATAAGTTTGCGACAGGTCAAAATGGCAAGCGATGCCAGCCCGCACAGCCCCCGCGCTTACCCGGTGCGGGGCGGGTGTTTGGGGCGTCCCCCGCCTCATACCCCGATTGCCATCTCAACCTGTCGCGAACTATACCTATTTTTTTAATTCTACACTTGAATTTATACTACAATTAACTAGCGGATGCCCGCGACTTCGTCCGCGTGGATTTAGGTTTTTTAAAAAGCCCGTGGGAACTCTTTGATTTGAATGAAAATACCTATATAAAACGATAATGTGATTGACTGACTAACTGACTGGCTGACTGACTGACTGACTGATCTATCAACGCACAGCTCAAACCACTGGACGGATCGGGCTGAAATTTGGCATGCAGATAGCTATTATGACGTAGGCATCCGCTAAGAAAGGATTTTTGAAAATTCAACCCCTAAGGGGGTGAAATAGGGTTTGAAATTTGTGTAGTCCACACGGACGAAGTCGCGAGCATAAGCTTAGTGCATGCATAAGCTAGTTTCACTTAAAATAAAAAATACTCACTGTATAAAATCGTATATTATCTTGCAAGTAAATACAAGGCTGGCGAGAAAGGACAGAAAAACAAAAGGGTTGATTTCGTCATCGATGACTTTAACCAGGCGCGTCAGACGGGTGTAGTGCGCCTGAACATCGCACCATTTCGTGTTTTGATTGCACTGAAATCACACATCATCATCATCATGATCAACCCATCACCGGCTCACAACAGAGCACGGGTCTCCTCTCAGAGTGAGAAGGGTTTTAGCTATAGTCTACCACGCTGGCCATGTGCGGATTGGTAGACTTCACACAACTTTGAGAACATTATAGAGAACTCTCAGGCATGCAGGTTTCCTCACGATGTTTTCCTTCACCGTTAAGCAAGTGATATTTATTTCATTAAAACGCACATAACTCCGAAAAGTCAGAGGTGCGTGCCCGGGATCAAACTCCCGACCTCCGATTAGAAGGCGGACGTCCTAACCACTAGGCTATCACAGCTTCACTGAAATCACACAATCGAAGATTATTTTTGACGATCTACCTGGCGCAGTGGTAAGGGCTGAGGTCTTGTAAGTGAGAGGTACCGGGTTCGATTGCTAGCAGGGACAGTTTGGGAATTTATATTTTCTAAATTTCCTCTAGTCTGGTCTGGTAGAAGGCTTCAGTCGTGAAGTAGTCACCTAACACCCTACCAGCAAAGCCGTGCCGTCAAGCCTACACCCTGATCGGTTTCTACACGGTATCATACCGGAACGCTAAATCGCTTGGCGGTACAGCTTTGCCGGTAGGGTGGTAACTAGCCACGGCCGAAGCCTCCCACCAGACCAGACCAGAAATTTTGATATTATAAAATTCCAAACCCCTACCGGATATCGAACCCAGGACCTCCCACTAACAAGACCACAGCGTTTACCACTGCACCAGGGAGGTCGTCGAATATTGTACTAGGTATCTCACCTTTTTAATTTTTTGTCTCATTAGCCGATTAAAATTCCTGAATCTGAATATTAAATATAGTGTCACAGCGATTACGAGAGCGTCAATGTACCAAACTATAAACGTCGCTTGTATCTTAATGATCTAGAAATGAGAAAAAAATATTTTATTAAAAATACCTATTGGTAACAAAACAATATTACAATCTATATTTGTAACTATCGGATACCCGGCGTGTGCTACTACGCTAAAAAATCCGTATTTCGTTTTTTTTCCCCATGTAAAACCATCTTCGCATTATTGCCTTTCTAATGAAACCAGTTTGGTGCACAACGGTTTGACGGTTTCAAAATTCATAGTCTATAACCGACACCGGTTGAAATATTTTTCTGTGTTTTATATTACTAGATTAATATTACGCCCGCGACTTCATCCGCGTAGATTTAGGTTTTTTAAAAATCCTGTGGAAACTTTGATTTTCCGGGATAAAAAGCTATATTCTTCCCCGGGACGTAAGCTAACTTTATACCAAATTTCAACAAAATCAGTTAAACAGTTGAGCTGTGAAAAGCTAGCAGACAGACAGACACTTTCGCATTTATAATATTAGTATGGAGTACGGAGTATGGAAACAGAAGATTAGACGATGCCCGCGACGTCTGTGATTTACAATAGGTAGGTAAGTATAAATCCCATGGAAATTGATTTGCTGGGATAAAAAGTAGCCTGTGTCCTGCTCCGGGATGCAAGCTATGCCCGCATGCTAGCCGTGCAGTGGATAAAATCGCGGGATAATTTTTTATCTCCTGCCCACGCTAACCAAATAGATAAGGGCTGCGACTTTATCTGCAAGGATTTAGATTTTATGATTATCCGGGACAAAAATTAGCCTATATCCGTCAAAATCCGTTATATACGGATGTCTGATATCTGAATACGGCCATCAGATATCAGTATGTAACTGACTTTGATAAACACACAGGCACACAGACAAACACACTTTTGCATTTATAATAATTAATAAGTAGTATTTCATATTAAATTTTACCTCTAACCATATTGTTGTGACAAAATTGTAAGATGTTACATTTAAGTACCAAGTATAGAAAAATCTGTAGTATTTTTCAACGGTTAACTCTTCCTTTATCGGCTTATTAGTAAGGCACAGTTGTACTAAACGAACATTATACACCGTACTAAGGATATAATCCACTGAAAATACACATATAATTTTGTAACATAGTCATAGTCTGCTGAAAGGCTTTCGCCGTTGTTAGTTACCACCCTACTGGTAACCTGTAACCTCCCACGTAATGGGGATTTATAAAATTCGTGTGTCTAGAAAATACTAAACCTGTCCGGTTTGCACTCATGAAGCGTACGTATTATTCGTATTAACGAACATAATATAACGTAAAACGAACGAAGAACATATTATAAACGATACTATTTTGTTCGTTATTGAAGTTCCTGCGGTCACGGCTATCCTTAATCTTAATAATTAAATTTATAAGTGTCTTATATCACTTAGGTACGCTTTTCCAAGCAAACGAATTCAATAATTACCTATGGAGAGCAGGAATCATAACGAACAGGAAAAAGTATGGTTGTTTAAGGAAAATAAATGTCAATGGACGATGCGTTTTAATGTCGTAGGTACTAGCTTATGCTCGCGACTTCGTCCGCGTGGCCTACACAAATTTCAAACCCCTATTTCACCCCCTTAGGGGTTGAATTTTCAAAAATTCTTTCTTAGTGGATGCCTATGTCATAATAGCTATCTGCATACCAAATTTTAGCACGATCCGTCTAGTAGTTTGAGCTTTGCGTTGATAGATCAGTCGGTCAGTCAGTTAGTTGCCTTTTTCTTTTATAGATTACTAGCTTGTGCTCGCGACTTCGTTCGCGTGGCCTACACAATTTTCAAACCCCTATTTCACCCCCTTAGGGGTTGAATTTTCAAAAATCCTTTCTTAGTGGATGCCTACGTCATAATAGCTATCTGCATACCAAATTTCAGCCCGATCCGTCCAGTAGTTTGGGCTGTGCGTTGATAGATCAGTCAGTCAGTCAGTCAGTCAGTCAGTCAGTCACCTTTTCCTTTTATATATTTAGACTAGCTGATGCCCGAGAATTCGTCCGCGTGGAATTAGGTTTTTAAAAATCCCGCGGAAACTCTTTGATTTTCCGGAATAAAAAGTACCCTATGTCTTAATCCAGGGTATAATCTATCTCCATTCCAAATTTCATCCAAATCCGTTCAGCCGTTTTTGCGTGATTGAGTAACAAACATCCAAACATCTAAACATCCAAACATCCAAACATCCACACTTTCACATTTATAATATTATAGTAGGATAGCCAGTACTATTCACATTCCAGCAGCTCTATGCTCCAGCGTCTGTTTTTCCTAGTCACCTTTTCCTTTTTTAACCGACTTCAAAAAAAGGAGGAGGTTCTCAATTCGTCGGAATCTTTTTTTTTTTTTTTTTTTTTTTTTTTTTTTTTTTTTTTTTTTTTTTTTTTTTTATGTATGTTCCCCGATTACGCGAAAACGCCTGGACCGATTTTGAAAATTCTTTTTTTGTTTGAAAGGGTATACTTCAAAGTTGGTCCCATTTCAATTTGGTGAAGATCTGATGAACATCTTCGAAGATAGATACTGGAACTCCTCAACGGATAAGAGTAAATTGCTCGCGATCAGTGTAATAGCTTAGTAAACAGTAGATTTTTAACCAGTCATAGCATAATTCCATGGAGCCACTAAAAATTGTGAAATAAAAAATTTTTACAAAAAAAATAAAAACCGACTTCGTTACACAAACACTAAAAATTGAAAAATAATTTAATTTATTACCGAATATATTATGTATACAAGAGTTAATATAGTTCCATAATAATACTTTTCGGTGCCAATGAGGTGCCATTGTGGAGTCCCATAAAAATATGAAGTCTAGACGATTCGCGCAGCTAAAGCTAATTGGCACCGGCACCAAAAAGTATTATTATGGAACTATATTAACTCTTGTATACATAATATATTCGGTAATAAATTAAATTATTTTTCAATTTTTAGTGTTTGTGTAACGAAGTCGGTTTTTATATATATTTAGATTTGGGCACAAGGTTAGGTACCTATTATGAAAATTTAACTTTCCTTTATTTTTACGTTAAACTTAAGGAATTGATGAGTACTTACTCAAGTTAAAAAAACCTTCTTACCCAAAGCAAACAGAGCTACATAAAGCATTACACGGTTGATGGTCTTCACGACAAGCTGACCATTCTTGAAAGGTGGCAGCTGCTTTTCTAGTCCATCGATTTTGTCCATCATTTTTCTCCAATTGAAACTTAATCTCATTATAAATATTAAAGCCAAACTTACAAGGGCATGAATTAATAGACCTCCTAGTAAAAGATATAATTTTTAGGGTTCCGTACCTCAAAAGGAGAAACGGTCTGTCTGTCTGTCTGTCTGGTTCTCCCTGTTCTGGTCTGGGTTCTTCCGCGTTGACCTAGAATCATGAAATTTGGCAGGTAGATAGGTCTTATAGCTGACATTCGGGGAAAAATCTGAAAACCGTGAATTTGTGGTTACATCACACAAAAAAATTAAATTGTGGTCATGAACAAATATTGCTATTTTCGACTTTCAAAGTAAGATTGTTATACCAAGTGGGGTATCATAATGTGAAAGGTTTTTACCTGTACATTCTAAAACAGATTTTTATTTATTTTTATGCATCATAGTTTTTGAGTTATCGTGCAAAATGTCGAAAAAATACGGCTGCAGTACGGAACCCTCATTGCGCGAGCCTTTGCCGGACAACAGATCGTGAAGTTCCAGCGAAAAAAACAAGAACGTGGGTAGTTTGATACTGCCCATGACAGATCGAACTTCATCTCTTGCAGCACTGCTGTCCCGTTTTAACCACGACATATGCAACCGAGTCAAAATATCGATAAATCAAAGTCATCATATTAATAGTTCTAAGTACCCGATATTTACATTATAATATACCTATCGTTCAACTATGAAATAATCCTAAAATCATTAGAAAATTACGTAATATGGTGCAAAACGAATATTTTTATCATTGTACCTATAAATAAACTAACCGTACGCTTTAAATCGACCCTCATTGGTTATGATGTCGCACAAATGTACAAAAAAGAACCCAGTGACACACGTTATAGTTGTCACGTAGAACAGAGTATACGGGTGTATCCAAGAGCATCTAAAACAAAAGGGTTTGGTAAGGTGAAACACAAATCAAAGAGGTTTAACTTATGAGAGGTAAAGCGGCGTAACAAACCAACAAACAAACACACTTTCGCATTTATAATATGGATACTGATTGTGTATATACAGGGTGTAACCAGAACGCAAAAATTAATAGAAATAGTACTTATATAATTAGTAACATAATACTAATTTGATAACTGATATCGTACATCTCTTCTCTACATAGTATAAAATAAAGTCGCTTCCTGCGTCTGTATGTATGTATGTATGTATGAACGCGTAGATCTTTTAAACTACGCAACGGATTTTAATGCGATTTTTTACCAATAGATAGAGTGATTCAAGAGGAAGGTTTATAGCTATAGTTTAATTCTCAAAAAAGATCCCTAGAGAAATTGAAATAATGTGAATTAGGTCGGAAAAAAATCCTCTCATTTGAGAGTTTCCAAGGCAATGACACGTCAATGACACCACATTAGTATCTACATTGCACCCGTGCGAAGCTGGGACGGGTCGCTAGTGTATAATAAAATACTATAAAAAACGCGAAAAAAATAATTACAATACATGTATTTTTTTAAAGTTCACAATATAATGCAAATAAAATATATGACTGAGGCTAGAGGTCAACGAACGTTGCGTAAAAATAGTCCACTGTATTTTGTATAGAGTTTTGCACACTATACAAAATACATTGTGAATTTGAAAAATACTAAATCACTAAAACTACAAGATCGTGTTAACCTAGTATAATAATAGCGCTAAGTTTTTGCTAGCGTTCTGTATCACCCTGTATTTCTTAATTTCACTTACCTAGAAAGCTTGCTGTTTCTGTTTAACAATCCAGTTATAGGAAAAACACCAACCAATCTCAAGGCAAAGAAAGATTTCCTTAAGCTGTCGTAGAATCCTTCGACTATTTTATCACTCATTTTAACATTTAATAATTTGCTTGGTGATTTAATTAGTCGTCTTAATCAGCACCTAAAATCTGTAATTATCATCATCATTATGATTAACCCATCGCCAGCCCACTACGGAGCACGGATCTCCTCTTGTAAAAGAGAAAAAGTACTGCGTAAAAAATTACTTCTCACGTGCCATTTTACCTTTGTGTCAAATTTCATGTCAAAAGTACGATTTTAGTCCTTATTTTAAAGGTAAACGTACTTTAACATGACGGTTGACCCATAGTGTTAAAATGACGCGTGAGAAGTCATTTTTAATGGACTACTAGCTGATGCCCGCGACTTCGTCTGCGTGAAATTAGGTTTTTTAAAAATCCTGTGGGATCTCTTTAATTTTCCGAGATAAAAGTAGCCTATGTCACTCTCCAGGTCTTTATCTATACCCATGCAAAAAACACTTCAATCGGTTGCACTGTTGCGACGTGATTGAAGGACAAACCAACAAACCAACAAACAAACACACTTTCGCATTTATAATAAGGGTACCTACTGAGGTACTGATTAGAAATAATAAGCTCCAAGTTAGAAAGAAGTTCGCATACCTATCAGTGGCGAAGGGTGAAAATCTGAAAAAGGGAAGCCGGAAAGGTACCTACCTACCTACTTACCTAAAAGAATATCAGCTGTTCCCCATCGATTAAAGACGCTTTTTGTGTTCACAACTCGATTTAGAAAAATTAGGTAGGTACTATCGTTACGTAACAGGAAATCTGTTAAACAACAATCTATGTGAATTAAGGTAATTTCTGATGTTGACTTACCAAACTGAATCTAAATTACTTATTAACTTACACTTATTAGTTATTAATCACTAGCCCCAATTTATTATATCAAAATAAAACACCACTAACAACTTTAAAAACAAACGTGCATGGACGCTTCACAAAAACAATAATCAATCAAAATCAATATCAAATCACCCTTCAAAATACAAAATACTCAAAATAGTAGCATGTACCTGTTAAAATAATACTTTTAATATAATTTTTAATTTGGACGTATAATACGGTAACTCGGATTCTAGCGGCTTAACTACGTCAAATTTGTCTGACCTGTCAGAGTTCCAAATTCGTATTCGCTACTGGGCCAGATTAAATTGGTGCAATCCAACCGTAGAGCGAGACAGACCTTTCGCTTTCGCTAGGGAAATGAAAGAGATAAATACTAAGCAAAAATCTAACTAGGGAATCCGATATTTTACGGCTTGTATGGTGTAGGACTGTTCACTGTAGGTGTATGTTACTTACCCACATTAGCTGTTATGCTTTTAACTTAAATTAGTAATAACAAAAAAATAGCATTTGTGACGATCGAACCTTTGTATTTACGAACGTATTACCGAATTTATGTGAATAGTACCTACTTACGCTATATTATGCCAATCCTTAAAGGGAAGCCGATAGGAATCGTGTTATATTGACTCTTCGCCGCTGATACCTATCCAATCTTCTGTTAACAACATTCCTAATTTGTTTGTAAAATTAAAACTTACCCAAAGTAAAAAATTACTTTTACCTGTTCGAACATCAGTCAGTTTCAAAGAAATACCTAACCACGAGTGATAAATTACTTTGTTAATCGACAGACTAAAAGGTCAATATTTGGTTTACTTTATTAAATAAACACAAATCAAATTGACATGGACAACATTATAATTTAATGTTGGTGAAATATGATTTGATTTATTAGGAGCTAGATGTTGCCTGCGATTTCGTCCGCGTGGATTTAGGTTTGAAAATTCGGTCTGAAGTCTTTTATTTTCCGAGTGAAAAAATCAAATAACTTCCTAATACTTTTAGACAGCTTAATTGAACTTTTAAGTTTACTAACTACCTACCTACAGGTTATATCAAGATGGCCGTTGGTGGGGTCAAAGATACTGAAATCCAGGAGATTTAACTCACTTAAGCCTTGGGATTTAGGGAAAAATGGTCGATCCGAATCTTATCTATTTAGATTAGAAAATCTATCATCGCAGACAATTTTTATGAAAATCACTTCCCATATTATAAATACGAAAGTGTGTTTATTTGTTGGTTTGTCCTTCAATCACGTTGCAACGGAGCAACGAATCGACGTGATTTTTTGCATGGGTATAGTCAAAGACCTGGAGAGTAACATAGGCGACCTTTTATCCCGGAAAATCAATAAGTTCCCACAGAATTTTTAAAATCTACATCCACGCGTATATCTTTGTTTTAGCATCAAGAACAATGACAAGGTCGCGCTTCATAAAATAAAATTCTTCACAAAGAGCAGGTGTTTTATTACTGAGAAAGTTTTAGAAAACAACCGTGAATTCTTTTTTCTTTATCTTAATAAATTTTAAAGATGTTTTGTTTTCACAGCTCCAGTATAAAATTTTTGCTGCCCATTTTTTTATAATTATTTTTCTTTCGCACTTTCATTAAAGGGTGAGGAAACCTATGCTCAGTCATGGGTTGGTGGGGCGATGGTTTATGGTGATGGTTCTCTCTTGAAAGGAGCTGCTAGTCTACATAATTATTATTTGTAATTTGTCACGAATACGCTCCATAGTCGCGCGGATCCATACAGTATTCGCGCGTAAAGTGTGAAAATTTACTAGACTAGAAAGCCTAGCGAATATTGGCCCAACGTACTCAGCTAATGTATTTGGAAAATATATGGGAGCCCTTGGTGTTCATTTGCCGCCTGTGAGCATTACTGGCAGAGTTTTGTGGGTTTTCATACAAACATCAATATTAATGATCTTGGAGCAATTTGGAAACAGTGAAAAATTGAACGCATCAGACTAATGTGTACTGGAGCCTTTACTTAGAATCAAGGAATCTTCAGCCTTCCAACCTACCTAGGCACTAAATAAAGTTTGTTCCGTTCTTTCTGAACCTAAAGTACCCGCATTTACCAACTCAAACAAAATCCAGAACATTGAGAACTGAATTCAAAGCTTATTGATTATGTATTTTAATGTTTAAAAAGTTCCTTTGTACTTGTTTTACTTCTGTTTTATTTTATTCAATAGACATTCTGAATGTTTCAAATTCCAATATTGTTATTGAAATTGTATTATGTAGTCTAACTAACTAACAGATTTAGGGTTTTTTTGGTTAGGCAGGAAGAATATCTCTGATTGTTCAAGATCGATTCAGCTCAAAAGCTGTAAATATGATAGTATAATAGGGTATTGGACTGTAGTAATAAAATTATGTGATTTTTTTGTATAGCGGTAGTTTATGGGGCTGGAATTCATTCTTAGAGAGAATAATTTTAAAAAAACATGATTTATATTTATTTTTTAACACAATTAAGTCACGCTGTACGGAAAGCGGTTAGTTACGTCACAAGCCGTAAAAAACAAATATTTTTAAATTTTTTAACCTAAAAAATATTTTCACGCAGAAATTACTCTACATATTTCCGCAACTTCATCCACATGGAATTAGGTTTTTTTAAATCCCGTGGAAACTATTTGATTTTCCGAGATAAAAAGTACGTTTATGTCACTCTCCAGGTTTTCAACTACATCCATGCAAAAAATCATATCCGTTGCTCTGTTGCGACGCGATTGAAGGACGAACCACGTACTAACAAACCAACAAACAAACACACTTTAGCATTTGTAATAATATGAGTACTGATTTTAATTTTCCTTCTCGAAGAAACGCCTTAGTGACGTGATTTCGCTAGCACTTTAGACTTTTTTGTTTATCTTTTAAGTAAACGAAGGAAAACTAGAGTACCTAAGTAAGTTGAAGAAGTCATCACGTAAACTGCTAACAGTTTACGTGAGGACTTCTTCAACAAAATATTATGAAGAAACCTCGACTCTCGAGAAATAATATTAACCCTATACAAGTACAGAACGGAAAAGTTAGATAACAAGTTTATCCTAACCTTATTCCAATTTTATCCAAAAAGTCCTATCGCCCGAAATTAGCCAAGTTACTGACCCGACCTTGCGCCTTGTATTACGAAACTTTGATGTTATCAATGAGATAATCGCCTTCCTGTTGACTCTATTGGGGTTTGACTTTGAATATATTATTGCCCTGTTGAGGCGTTTATTCATAATAATTGAATAAACGATATATAAATTGATCAATAACCTATTAGAACAGTTGTTCAAACCTATTCGAATTTCTTTCAATAACTCGGTGCCTAATGGCGATTACGCACTGCACTTCCGTCATCCGAGTTCTATCCGTCATCCGTGAGAATACCAGCGATTATCTACGACATATGTCATTTAAGCTACCATACAAAACAAAAAGGAACGTATTTTCACGGACTCGGATCGGATAAGTGCGTTACTGCCGTAAATCATTGACTTTCAACGCTCAAGTTGTATGGCAACGCATGCCAAGCATTAATACTTTTAATAATATAGGTACAGAAAAGAAAAGAGAAAACTTTTATTCACATGCTGTGCCTTCACCTTAATGTATTATGCTATCCAAGCGATTCTACCGCCTAGTATATATAAAATAAAACATTGAAGTATAAATAGAAGAAATTATTAACTCAAATCTTCATATACAGGGTGGCCGGGGATGTGACGTCTATCCGATCCGAGTCCGTGAAAACACGTTCCGAAGTATGAATTATTTGTATTTTCACGGATTTGCATCGGATGAGTGCGTGATCGCTTTTAAAAAGTTTCGCTTCAAAACTTGCCCGTTGCAAACGTGGCCGGCTCCTCACTCGCGCTTTCGGCGCCAACCATTTTTAGGGTTCCGTACTCGAAGGGTGCCAACGGGACTCTGTTACTTTGCTGTCTGTACATCCGTCCGCCCGTTCGTCTGTCTGTCTGTCAGCGAGCTGTAATAGGAGTGATAGGTAGAGAGTTGAAATTTTCACAGAATATGTAGGTATTTCTATTGCTAAAATAAATACTAAAAATTTCAAAACGGCTGCCTTAAAATATAAAATAAAGTAAAAAGTGCTATTTCTTCTACGGAACGTACTTTTTATTTCTTTTTGGTACGGATCCCTTCGTGTGTGAGTCCGACTCACACTTGAACGTTTTTTATTAGGTATCATTAAATTACTTCCTACTACCAGGGGTATCATAATATCACGTGAACGGTGACAAATTTCATGACTATATTTTGTGACTCGGACGAACTTCACGCAAAAGTTGGCTCGTTAATTAAATTTATGGCCATTTAAAATTTAAGGTTCAGCCGAGACGTTCCCGTAATAAAGTCAAGGCTTTTCATAGGTACTTTCACATTCATGTATCTTGTAGATACGATAATTAATTAATTAGATATTCATGTTAATTTATCAGCGAAACTTTTTAAATGAGACACCAGCAATAATAAGTTAGCTAAACACCACAGACCACGAACACAGGAATAGCAAGAAAGAAAGAAAGAAAAGACGTTTATTTATGCAATTGTGCTACACATTACAACTTAAAGCTACACATTACGACTTTGATATAGCTTACAGCTCAGAAACGTGACACTTTGGAAGATTCTGTCTCATACAAAACTTGTTTGTGTTATTGATACCAATTGATACCAGCTATTGATTATTGTAGGATTTATGCGTGGCATCTGTTTTGAAAAAAAAAGAAAAATGGTGGACCAAAATCTTATTGAAAGAAATCATCTTACAAATAAAAATTTATGACAATCAGGAAGCGTAAAATTCTACCAATTCTGAATAAATAATTTCAGTTTGAGTTTGAATGATTTGTGGTTAGCCAATATCACAATATTATGCAATATTATAAATGTTTCCCTCCAAATTTATTGCATCATAAACTCTCTAGATACTCTTCATAATACCTGAATACAGAAGGTATATTTGTAACTAGCTTATGCTCGCGACGTCGTCCGCGTGGACTACACAAAGAAACCCTTATTTTCCCCCCTTAGGGATTGAATTTTCCAAAATCCTTTCTTAGCGGATGCCTACGTCATAATAGCTACCTGCAAGACAAATTTCAGCCCGATCCGTCCAGTAGTTTGAGCTGTGCGTTGATAGATCAGTCAGTCAGTCAGTCAGTCAGTCAATCACCTTTGCCTTTTATACATTTAGATTGAGTTGTAACTCGAAAACAATATGAAATTTTGGTAGAAGTTAAATTGATTCTCAAACATAGCCACTAGTAGCCATATCATACCTATATGACGTTTTCTCGGTCTCAGCGACAGAGACAATGCTCTACAAATCTGCTATCTCCTACATCATCGACGTACCTACATTATTTTCGGCCGCGTTCTGTACCATAAAGTCAGCCAATGACAACTATTGCGATTGTAATAATGATTGATGCAGGTTTTCCATATTGACCTACAGAACTCAGAAGGGATTGTGACTGTCACTTTGCAGCTGTCATTTTATCATAATTGAGCATCAAGTAAGATTGAGGAGCAGTGAAGAGCTAAGTTGTATCCGAATAAAAAAAAAAATTGTGAAAAATCACGAAAAAGAATATAATATTCATCGATATAAATGACAAGATATGCCCAAGCGAACAAAAATTTTAGGAACCAAATAAATCAGCGCCACCTCTTAGATACTGAACGACCCGTTTGAAATCCAGTCGTCACTGAGGTTGCATGATGCATCGGTGCATTAGCACCACAATTAGCACCAATGAGCCGGTGCCATTTTGTTTGTTCAATAACCCTGTCCATACGAAGTAATATCTAAGTCAATGATAATATTGTATTCTGTACACAAGAGCACCGATTTAATCCCCTTACTAAGGCAGGTAGTCAAAAAGATTTCCTATAACCAATTATTGTAATAAACCCAGACCTCCAATAACTCACGTAGGAAATTATTTGTCTTCCACATCTCCACTCGAAGGGTCGAATTTATATAAAATTAAATCAAGATTATTGGAGAGGAAAATTTGGGATATTATTTTCCTTGTAAGTCATTTCCGGGACTTTAACATAAAACCTTGAAAAACCACTACTGCGTAATGTGTTGTATTGTCCTTCAATTACGCCACATTAGAGCAACAGATCGACGTGATTTTTGCATGGATATAGTTAAAGACATATTAGAATAACATTTTATTTGGAAAAAATCATAAAATTCCTTGAAATTTTTAATCCTAGATCCACGTGAATAAAACACGCATCATCTACACAGTTTTTACTACCTCAGGAGGCAGGGCCTCACACTAAAGCTGTTAACTACATGTTTATTAAGAAGAAAATAAAGATTATTATTATTTAAAAAAAAAAAAATATGCACTGCCATAGTTTGTACTCTGTAAGTTCATATGTACCTACTGTGTTATTTTTTTTCATCGCTGCGCAGACTGTTTTTATAGAATAAGGCACTAATTTGTAGGCTTACCATATTTTTGATGAAAATAAACGAGTCTATGTGGAACTATGTGGAATATTTGGGGATGTTGAACATTTATTAAATGAATGTGTCCGAGTTCAGTCTGGTCGGGATAAAATTGTAAGGCATATGGATTTGAACAGATTTGATACGGGCATGTTTGTGAATATACTTGCCCGTCCTGCAGGATGCCATAAGTCTGTTTGAATCCATAAGCCTTATTTCTTGAAGATTGTATAACTTTTATTTTCTTTTTGTTCGATTTGTATTATTTCGCTAGGTTAGAATTTCTTGTTTTTATTTCATGTACTTACTTAGATTATAATAGGGCTGAGTATGTACATGGATAAAATACAAAGAAAAAAACCATCATCCACTGTAATATTTCAAGACATCAACATCTTAATTCACGTTCAGTTTCGACAGCGAACTCGACGATGGTAATGAGAATTTATAAAATATAGCTGATCCCCGCGGCTTCGCCCGCGTAGATTTAGGTTTTTAAAAATCCCGTTTAGTCTATGTCACTCAGGAATAATGTAGCTTTTTACTGGTGAAAGTATTTTTAAAATCGGTTCAGTAGTTCCAAAGATTACCCCCTACAAACAAACTTAACGACATAACCTCTTAATATAATAGTATAGATAACTTGTTTTTGCAATTTTCACCAACAATTGAAGATTTCAAGAAAGAAAACTTATTATCCACAACAATTCGTAGTAAGTAATATTTTCGTAAAATAAAGTACAGTACGCGGCAGGAAATAATGTACATCGACCTTTAGAAGGAGATTTGTAGAGCATTGTCTCTGTCGTTGAGACCGACAAAACGTCATATAGGTATGAGTGACAGAGACAACACTCTACAAAGCTAAAATGTCATTCTAAAGGCCGATGTACATTAGTTTCTGCCGCGTACTGTACTATAAAGGTGCTACGCGTTTTCGTAGCATGACATACTTAGTAGAATTCTAGTTTCAACGGCGAGTTCGTCCACGAACACAGGATTGTAGAGAATAACAAACTTGATAATATGCTTGGATATGAGCTAAAAAGTAAAAGAAAAGTCATTTACTTTGAAAATAACTTTTAATATTCTACATACAGTCAAATAGGATACCTATAAAATTGAGATACTAATCGATAGTCGTCCACCAAATATCTACACATTAATACATGTTATTCTATTAAAAATGATCTTAAATGTTCCTTAATATATTTACATTTATTATTATATCTGTATTTAATTTATCTTCTAGACTGGTTTCACCTTAGACTTATTATTAGGTACTTTTTATGCAATAAATTTATTATAACAATTTTAAAACTATTTACAAAATATTAAACTATTTGTTATATAAGAATATCATGCAGTTCTATCATGTACAACAAATTTGACATTAAATTTTAAGTATGTAATATAATTCATACCAATTAATTAATAACGACCTCCCTGGCGCAGTGATAAGCGCTGTGGTCTTGTTAGCGGGAGGTCCCGGGTTTGATTCCCGGCAGGCTTTAGAATTTAATAATTTCCAAATTTCTGGTCTGGCCTGGTGGGAGGCTTCGGCCACAGCTAGTTACCACCCTACCAACAAAGCCGTACCGCCAAACGATTTAGCGTTCCGGTACGATGCCGTGTAGAAACCAAAGGGGTATGGGTTAAATAAAAAATAAACTGCCATACCGCTTTCAGGTTAGCCCGCCATCTTAGATTGCATCATCTTTTACCATCAGGTGAGATTGCAGTCAAGGGAGTCAAGGGCTAACTTGTATCTAAATAAAAGAAAAAAAAAAACAGAAACACTGACTTTTCGCGTTCCAAAACTAGATGTACACTTGTTTTAGATGACAGTGCTTTCCTTAAATAGATAGCCCATTTTATACAAAACAAAAGAGATCTGCAAGGAAGGTAGGTATACATAAAATTATATATTTAGATTTAACATGTTTACAATAATATCAAGTCACAATCAGAGGTGTGTGTGTAAGTGTATATACGTGTGTGTATGTATAAGTGACAATTGACATACACATGTTTTTTACACATTTTTAGGGTTCCGTACCTCAAAAGGAAAAACGGAACCCTTATAGGATCACTTTGTTGTCTGTCTGTCTGTCTGTCTAGATTGGTAGGTAGGTAGATCTTATAGCTGACATTTGGGGAAAAATCTGAAAACCATGAATTTAGGGTTAGATCACACAAAAAAATTTAAATTGTGGTCATGAACTAATAATTAGTATTTTCAACTTTCGAAGTTAATGACTATATCAAGTGAGGTATCATATGAAAGGTCTGCACTTGTGCATTCTAAAACAGATTTTTATTTATTTTTATGCATCATAGTTTTTGAATTATCGTGCAAAATGTCGAAAAAGTACGACTGTAGTACGGAACCCTCATTGCGCGAGCCTGACTCGCACTTGGCCAGCTTTTTTGTGTACATGGTTGATACCTACTTGATACCCAGCTTAGCACTGTCTTGGAAGATTTTATCTTCGTCATTTATTATACCTAATTGCTAATTTAAAAATGTAAGTAGGTAAGGTAATTTATCTTAATAATTCGTCTTTTACTTTTATTGCGCATCTAACAATAAATATTAGGTACATACAAATGAGCTTTAAATTTATTTAAATATTCTCTAATATTTACATAGTCACTAAGTTGTTTGCAAATTAAAACAAAATAAGTACATAGATAAAGTACGCGACAGGTCAAGATGGCAATCGGGGTATGAGGCGGGGGCACCCCGCACACCCGCACGTCACCCGCGCTCGCCCGCACCGGCTAAGCGTGGTTGTGCGGGTGTGCGGGGCGTTCCCATCCCGATTGCCATCTCGATTCTCGACCTATCGTGGACTATACCTATCTTATGCGATCGTACGGAACCTTCGTACGCAAGTCAGACTCTTGGCGGATTTTTTAAAATAAATGTGGAGAACAATAGATACCTACAGTTATTTTTTAGAATGTGTCTGAGTTTGATTGATCAGTCTATCTTAATATAATAAAAGGAAAAGGTGACTGACTGACTGACTGACTTACTGACTGATCTATCAACGCACAGCTCAAACTACTGGACGGATCGGGATGCAGATAGTTATTATGACGTAGACATCCGCTAAGAAAGGATTTTTGAAAATTCAATCACTAAAGGGGTGAAATATGGATTTGAAATGTGTGTAGTCAACGCGGACAAAGTCGCGAGCATAAGCTAGTATTCAAATATGAATCAAACTAAGTACATGTGTTTGGAGTGCGCTACGAAGAATCCCCTCTCAATAGCGCAATTTAAAATCACCCAACTGTGGTTCCATGAGCACAGTCTCCGTAGTTTCGTGGGCCAACGGTGAAGTGGTGGGCATGGCGGAAGGCCGCAACGATATCGCGAGGGGCAACGCAGATCGCGCGCAGAGCTGGGAGGCGCCGCGAGTCGAGCCGACAGATCTGTACCGAGTGCAGCGACCCCTTCTGAAATAGAAATAGAATTTTATTTTCTCTAATCATCACCACGATCAACCCATCGCCTGAGCAAAGGCAGAGAGAACTAGAGTGACGGAACTCTCAGTCATACCTAGGGTGTAACAAGAACGCTAGCAAAAACTTAGCGTTATTATAATACTACCTAAACATAAACCAATACCAATAACCATTTGCCTATTTTTGTACTTTTAGTGATTTAGAATTTTTCAAACCCGCAATGTATAGCGTGCAAAACTCAGGTCAATGCCGCGTCAACTACGACGCGGCATTGACTCCGAGTGACCTACTTTCCCAACGTTCGTTGACCTCTGGCGTCAGTCAGATGTTTTATTTTGCAATTTTTTGTAAACTAGCTTTTGCTCGCGACTTCGTCCGCGTGGGCTACACAAATTTCAAACCCCTATTTCACCCTCTTAGGGGTTGAACTTTCAAAAAGCCTCTCTTAGCGGATGCCTACGTCATAATAGCTATCTGCATGCCGAATTTCAGCGCGATCCGTCCAGTAGTTTGAGCTGTGCGTTGATAGATCAGTCAGTCAGTCAGTCAGTCAGTCAGTCGCCTTTTCCTTTTATATATATAGATTTTTACAAAATTATAGGATTTTTAATATTTTTTTTCACTTTTTTTTTGTGGTACCTATCATGTCAGTAGGTAATACTATCACCTGTCTTCGTTTTTACCAGCATTCTGGTTACACCCTGTATGTCAAGTATTAGGTTATGGGTAACGTGAAATCAAGGAAAAATAGGCGATTCATAAGCTACCTAGTGTCAAATGTAAGAAAATTTTACGTCAAAGACGTTTTGTTATAATTTCCCGAACTGTCATGAACTGTGGCACAGGTCTCCCCTCAGAATGAGAAGGGTTTATGACCATAGTCCGTCACGCTGACCCAGTATGGATTAACAGACTTCACACGCCTTTGAAAACATTATGTAAAACTCTCCGGCATGTAAGTTTCCTCACGATGTTTTCCTTCACCATTAAAACGCATATAATTTCGAAAAGCTAAAGGTGCGTGTCCGGAATCGAACCTCCGACTCCCGAATAGGAGGCCGACGTTTTAACCACCAGTTTTCACTCACTGCGCCAGTTATAACGTCGAAACTGAATGTGAAACTTCCCGATATGGTAATAGGTATATAGGGAATATGAATGCAAACACCTCGCTTAGGCACTTGTCCCACCGCCGACGAGAAAGCGGTCAGCTATCGACTATTTTCTCTCGTTGCTCGTCAATTCGTTTCTATATACTCTATCCATGGAGAGAAGTTTGTATAGGTTCTCTCTGTTACGTAATCCCACAAAAATGACAAAGACAAAAACTCAGTGGGCGTTAACCATTTTGATAGGCCACCCAATTACAAACATGTTTTCAAAAAACGTTCGGAATTCAATTCGAAAACACAGTTTCGTTTGTGATTGGTTGGTCACTCAAAATGGTTAACGCTCTCTTAGTTTTTTATCTTTGTCATTGGTATGGGCTTACGTAACAGAGAGAGCCCTATACCTACTAACTTCTCTCCGTGGATATATTATAGTTAGGTAACTCAACTCGACTATCGCTAATCGTCGACTATCGGACCTCGCCTATCGGCCTTACTATAGAACCTCACAGTCGCTTACATAATGACCGCTCGTGCTGTTCCTGACACGGCAAAGTTCTCGTCACTTAGAACTTAAGTTACCGAGTTTTGAATACATTAGGACTTGGGCTCTCCACAGCCAAATACAATAGGAGCTTAACTTAGTTCTACTTTGATCGCCACACATTGTTCCAAGCTATTAATATGCAATAACAATTAAAGCGGTGACAGCCGAGTGGTTAAGACGTCCGCCTCTTATTCGGGAGGTCGGGGGTTCGATCCCGGGTACACACCTCTAACTTTTCGGAGTTGTGTGTTTTAAGCAATTAAATACCTATCACTTGCTTTAACTGTGAAGAAATCTGCATGCCTGAGAGTTTTCACTCAGCACTTCCCCAGCGCGGTGGACTATGAGCAAATTCCGAGTAATGCGCGCGATAATGATGCTGATATTGTACAAATTAATAAGACTGTCGACTTAACTGTAGGTACATGCTATTTGAGTTTTAAGTAGTTAAAACTTGAAATTCCTAGGATTTGTACGAAGCAATTTGCTTCCTCGTTTATAATACACCCTCCTAGAATTTTACACAAATTTCCTTTAACAGTAGTCTACTACTACTAGGTACCTACTAAGATAAAACAATCATAGTTCCTTGATTTACAGTGATGCAGAACTTCAAAAAATACCTATCTCTAAATAATTTTAAATACATATCAATAATTGCGAACCGGCAGGAATCGAACCCGCGTCTCCTGGGATCGCGCCTGACACTCTGACCACTAAGCTACAGCCCGCTTACTGCCAGTGACGAAATTTTTAATATGTATGTTCACTCAGTACTGAAGCGACTGTTTATGCCATCTAGTAGCGACACATTTTTGCAGTTATCGAAATTTCCTTGAAGTGTAGGTAAAACACTATAACAATTAAAAAATACTAGCTGCCCCGGCGAACTTCGTTCCGCCTAACAGTCGATTCAAATTTTTAAAAATTTTCTCTCCGTAAGAACCATCCTCGTACTTCAAGGAATATTATAAAAAAAGAATTAGCGAAATCAGTTCAGCTATTCTCGAGATTTGCGATCAGCAACACATTTAGCGATTCATTTTTATATATAGAAAAAACCTCTTTACTTAAACTGTATTCTGCCTTTTACAAGTACAAAATAAATATACATAGGTAGAAGTATTCGAAACACGAGTTCTAGAATTGACTGCCTCTCAAACGTATTGAAGTCACGAAGAGTTATCTAATATCAAATATAGGAACTTTGAAATTCTATTTCAATTGGCACTTGGCACTATTTTCAAAGAATTTTTATTGAATTGTACAAAAGCGCTAATTCGATTAACTACCTAAACTTCTATCTAACTATAGGCACCTATAAATATTTGTAAAGTTCTATAGTGAACTTTTAAAGTTAGCATTAACTGCAACTGTTATTTAGAAAGGTGATAAAATTTCACAATTTGAAATGAATGAAATGTTGCATACTTAATTTAAAGAAGTATTTATTTACTGTTATAAATTTAACAATAACATAAAATTCTATTAAATAAACTTAAATCTAAATTAAAAGTACTTAAAAAATATTAAATTAAAACATACAAACTTAAATAAATCTTAAGCATACTTAATTATATTTTATTAATCTTTAATCCACGTCCACATTAATTTACGTCTTATGTGGAACGTATATTAATAAAACATAAAAATAAAAATTAATTAAATTCAATCTTGTTTTGGTAAAAATGTTCACACTAACGGTGGTTACGTACTCATCCGATCCGAGTTCTATCCGTCATCCGTGAGAATACCAGCGATTATTTTTCCGACCCAAATGTCGACCATTAGAATTGCACCATTCGACGTCACGTGGTACAACCTACATGGTATTATACTGATAATTTTTTGAAAATTTTCTCTGGTCGTTGCTATAGTCAAATTAACCACACGTCAAACTGACAGGTTGAATTCAATTGTGAAAATTGGAGATTTTGGCCGACATTTGGGACGGAAAAATAATCCCCCGAATACCACACGAGCTTCAAAATTATCTGGCATTTCCCTCAAGGTTCCCTGCAAACAAATAAAGTCGTCAAGTTTTTTTAACCTGAAAAACTTGACTCCTTCATTTGTTTGCAACGAACCTATCGTGAAATACCCGATAATTTTGAAGCTCTTGTGGTATTATAAGTGATTATCTACGACATAATATTATGTCATAAGCTCCCATACAAGACAAAAAGTAACGTATTTTCACGGACTCTGATCGGATGAGTAACGTTGCCCGTAAAGTTGCCCGGGATCGAAATCCAGACCGCCTAACTAGGAAAGCGATGTCTTAACTATTGGGCTTATGCCGCTTTTTACCTAGATTAAAAGTCAGTATTTGTAGTTTGGTTACACGGTATTTAGTACTGACCCTTCTAAATGTAAGCATTAACTAATTTAATCCCAGTTGTACCCAAAGTTGGAATTAGACAACCGTCTGGCCAGCAACGGTGTCTGGCCCTTTGAGACTAATTTGGTGTGTGGTCAACGATGCGACAAAGTTCAAATTGACGGTAAACAAGTAAATTTTACGTTAGACCTAAGCAAAAACCCTCAACAGCGCAGCCGACTAAATTCCATTTTCATATTCATACTAATATTTAGAACGACGCGTGCATGATTTTGTACAGTAATAAGATAAGGCTCGAGAAAAAATTGAAATACTTAAAGAAAAAATCTTTAGTCAACGTTAGCTTACATCCCGAAGACGGACATTTTATTCTGAAAACTCTAAGAGTTCCTACATGATTCTTAAATGCCCATCCGTTTAACTGATTTTTATGAAAGGTACAGAGACAGCTAGCATCCTAGAAATTTAAATAGGCTACTTTTTATCCCGGAAAATCAAAGAGTTCCCACAGAATTTTTAAAAACCTGCATCCACACGGATGTAGTCGCGGGCATTATCTATACTCTATCCATGGAAAGAAGTTAGTATTACATTAGTGTGTATTGACACACAAATAGACTTTGATTTGAGTGACTCAAAGTAGTTAACGCCCACTGAGATTTTTGGCTCTGTCATTCCTATGTATGGGATTACGCAACAGAGAGAGTGCTATACTAACTTCTTTCCGTGGATAGAGTATAGTAATAGTAACTAATAAAATTATCTTAAATTGGGTATTTTCCTACTTTTGAATTTGATAAGTATTATTACTTTTTTATAAACTAGGATAAAAATAATGACGTACGCTGAAAAAAATATTAATATCCAACAAAGATTTACAAAGTTACAGACATTTTAATTTTGGAGTGGGAGGGTCTTCTATCCCTTTCTCGCAAAAGGAAAATTTGTATGAAACCGCACGAAGCTACTATGACATTATTAAGGTGTGACGTCAAAATGCTATATCGCTATCTCTGTCTAATCAGAAATATTTAAATGCTTATAACTTTTTGTTATTTAATCGATTTAATTAGTTTTTTCAGTTTACGTCATTATTTTTATCCTAGTTTATAATAAAGTAATAAAAAATTGGAGTCAAATACCCAATTGTCTACCTGCTGCAATGACATCTCAAGAGTCTGAGGAATGCTGCTCTGAATGTTCTGTTGAAGATGGTGTAGATGATGGGGTTGATGGTGGAAGACACGTAGCCCAGCCAGAGACAGATGTCCACCACGTGCTCTGCAATACACAAGTTTTTACTACAAATGCTTTTTACTGCATTAATGCTACACATCTAAATATATAAAAGGAAAAGGTGACCTGACTGACTGACTGACTGATCTATCAACGCACAGCTCAAACTACTGGACGGATCGGGCTGAAATTTAACATCCAGCTATTATGCTGTGATATCCGTGTTCTGCTATGATCAGCATAACACTTGGTATCATCATTAGAAGCAAGCATCCAATTCTGATCGTGTTTTTATACAACCTTAATTGGTTTGGAAAGAGTCCAAACTCCACAGTCGTTAACAGAATGATCGTTCAGTTAAACAATACGGCCCCATTAAGGTTTTGACTGTAGGTACTTAGAGCCCAAGGATCATGAGGTCAAGGATAAGAAGCGCAAGAATCTCTCTTATATCTATCTATATATAAAAGGAAAAGTTGACTGACTGACTGACTGATCTATCAACGCTCAGCTCAAACTACTGGACGGATCGTGCTGAAATTTGGCATGCAGATATGTAGCTATTATGACGTAGACATCCGTTAAGATAGAATTTTTCAAAAATTCAGCCCCTAAGAGCGTAAAGGGTTTTGGTGAAGTCACGCGGACGAAGTCGCGGGCATAAGCTAGTATGATGATATAATAAACACCTACCTACCTAACCTACCTACCTAATACTAAAATGGAGTTTAAATTCAATCTAGAGGCAAGTAATAATAAAATTATAGGAATAAACAAAATCAAAACGCCCCGCTAACGAAATTAATGTAATAATAATATTATTATCATTTTACGACGGTCTGCAAAATCAGCACCTTACGAAAACATTGTCAAAACAATATCAGATTCATAGCTTCGCAAAATAAATTCTCAAAGTTTGCGGAAAATTCGACGTAGACTTCGGGGTTTGCGAAGGCATTAAAACTTGTAATACAACTAGAGATGGCCATGATTGCTATTTGTGAATCATTTTTATTTGTTGAAATTATGATTTTTCTTCCCAGTTATTTCACAAATGATTTTTCACGGAAATTGATTTTTCAATTTTCACATTTTAAAATCGTTTGCTACATGAATTTAACTAAGTTATGATCAAGATCAATAGCACTGATATTTCACAGGTGGCTAATTCGGAGAGTAAATCGAAACGAGTGGTCTCACTCGCACACTCTTTTGCGTTTTAGCTTGCCATGACCATACGCGCGCAAAATTTTAAAAATAAAACGGGATTTGTTATTTTTCACTAGTTACTTTATCTAAGGTAGCAAGTATGTAATACATATTAAAAGGCTTTTTACGTGATTTTTCATATGCTACTTATGAAATGGTCCATCTCTGTACACAACAGTTAAGTTATCATTTTGGACGGCCGAAGAAATCCAAAAGAAAGATTACGCTGAAACAAAATTAAACAACTCTGATTCGTATTTCTGGTACAGATATCAGATTAACTGGTGTTCTTACTCGTATTACCATTTTTATTTCTTAATCTTTCAGCCCAAATTGAATTTTGTAGCTCCTGATTGCCCAGAAAAGCGTGGCCGGTCCGTAACTTTGATAATTATTCCAAAGTGCTTTCAAACAGAGTAATCAATAATTTTAGGCTTAATTCGTGGTTTAATCTTCACAGACCTGGGCGCGTTTAGAACCCTCGTAGCTTTAGTTTTAAGTTTGCGTAATATTTATCACTACTATATCTTACAAATCCAACAACTGACCATCGAGAAGAGTAATTTATTACCTATTTTGAATAAATAATTTGACTTTGACTTTGACTAATCACTATCCCTATTATAAATGTGAAAGTGTTTGTTTGCTGGTTTGTTGGTTTGTCCTTCAATCACGTCACAACGGATCAACGGATCGACGTGATTTTTTGCATGGGTATAGTTTAAGGCCTGGAGAGGGACATAGACGACTTTTTATACCGGAAAATCAAAGAGTTCCCACGGGATTTTTAAAACCTAAATCCACGCGTACAAAATCGCGGGCATCGCTATCTATGACATATAGATCTCACCTGGCACTATACAAGCAGGGCATGAAGCAAACAGTATGTTGAGGAGGAAGAACGGCGCCCAGCAGAGCACGAAGGTGAAGAAGACCAGACCGAGGACTTTAGTGGCTTTCTGCTCATTTGCCACCGCGTTAGCTGACATAGACCTATCCTTCTTGCGGTTGGCTAGAAACCTGTAACAAGATTATTAAAATTAAAAAAAGCAAAGCCAAATTCATTGTGTACTAATGAACAACGTAAGAATCATATAAGACACTAGATTACACCCGCGAATTCGTACGCGTAGACTATACATAAATTTCAAACCCCCTTTTAACCCACTTAGGGGCTGAATTTCGAAAAATCCTTTCTTAATGGACACCTACTCCTTACAAAGAACACACCCTCCAAATTTTAAGTCTCTACGCTCTATAGGACCAGCGGCTTAGGCTGTGCGTTGATAATGTATAAGTCTGTCAGTCAGGACCAGTTCCGTACCTCAAAAGGAAAAACGGAACCCTTATAGGATCACTTTGTTGTCTGTCTGTCTGTCTGTCTGTCGGTCTGTCAAGAAACCTATACAAGGTACTTCCCGTTGACCTAGAATCATGAAATTTGGCAGATAGGTAGGTCTTATAGCAGGAATTCGGGGAAAAATCTGAAAACCTTGAATTTGTGGTTACATCATAAGAAAAAATTAAAATGTGTTTATTAACAAATATTGCTATTTTCGACTTTCAAAGTAAGATCGCTACATCAAGTGGTGTATCCAATGAAATGGCTTTACGTGTATACTATATTCTGAAACAGATTTTTATTTATTTTTAGGCATTATAGTTTTTGATTTTTCGTGCAAAATGTCGATAAAATACGATTTTAGTACGGGAGTCTGACTCGCACTTGGCCGGTTTTTTATACAGATCTATTTTCAACAGTGTCGGTTCACGACAACGATCGAATCCTGCACCTCCTTATTACAAACACTACAGCGCTCATAACTGTGCCAGGAAAGTCAACAATCTCTTATCAAGGATCCAACATAAGTTCAGAAGTTTAATAATCACAATTGTTCCTTGTCAAGTTTAACAGTAGATATAACCCCAGCGATAACATCTTGGGTCTTTGTTACGTTCACCGAGAGACCAATAAAATGTGTTTCACCCCAGTAATTGTTTTAAAGGGATAATACCCTGAAAGGCAGATTAGTTCACAAAATGTTACTGCAGTTTTTTACCACGATTTTATAAATACAAGATGATGCCGGTCCGCGTGGATTTGAGTTTTTTAAAAATCCCGTGGGAACTCTTTAATGTTTCGGGACGCCCTTCCCCGGGATGTAAGCTAACTCTGTACCAAATTTCATCAAAATCGGTTGAACTATTGGGCCGTGAAAAGCTAGCAGACAGACAGACAGACACACTTTCGCATTTATAATATTAGTATGGACTAGCTTATGCTCTCCGCGTGGACTACACAATTTTCAAACCCTATTTCACCCCCTTAGGCGTTGAATTTTCAAAAATTCTTTCTTAGCAGATGCCTACGTCATAATAGCTATCTGCATGTCAAATTTCAGTCCGAGAGATCAGTCAGTCAGTCAGTCAATCAGTCAGTCAGTCACCTTTTCCTTTTATATATTGAGATTATATGGATTAGGACATGGACAATTCAAGGACCTAGGATTTGATATATCTCACTAATCGATTTACTTAAAACCATAAATATCAAGTCTCTAGCCCGTAAAAGCTCTACAAATCTACCTCCAGGCGCATCTTAAATTAATTAACAGCTATCTTTTATACAAAAGATACCTTGAAGGAATTCCATGAACGCTGCACTACGTAGAATAATTTAAATATCTAATTGGCTCGTTAGTTATTGTAGATCTATGGACAAATGAAATCTAAAGTTTTTCTATTTAGATACAAGCTAGCCCTTGACTGGAATCTCATCTGGTGGTAAGTGTTGATGCAGTCTAAGATAAAAGCGGGCTAACCTGGAAAGGGTATGGCAGTTTTTATTAAACCAACACCCCTTTGGTTTCTACACGGCATCGGAACACTAAATCGCTTGGCGGCACGGTTTTGCCGGTAGGGTGGTACCTAGCCACGGCCGAAGCCTCCCACCAGGCCAGACCAGACTAGGAATTTTAAATTAAATAGGAGGTAGCAAGGAAACTATGACATAAATCTCTCATGAATATGATTGCGAAAGTTATACAAGTGTTCCTCTCGAATAGTTTGGATACGGAACCACGGAATTAGGCTGTCTGGCCATTCATTTCGCTTAATTAGAAACGGCAACTTGTTAGTTGCTAGTTTTCAGTACAAAATTTTGAATAAAGCACTATGAAAACATTTATAAAGGCTTAAATTAAAACTTCGTCGTCGTTTAAAGTCAGTGTTCGAATAGCCGACGATATACAACTTTACAAGTAAACTAGATGATGCCCATGACTTTGTCCACGTAGATTTAGGTTCCTTTTTAAACCCGTAGGAATTCTTTGCTTTTCCGGTATATATCCGTCTGGGGGATGCAAACTATCTCTGTATCTTTCATCAAATTATTTCTTGTATTTTGTATGGACGCATATCTTACGCATCGCCCGCCCTCCCAACAACAGTAAGCTGATAAAAAGCGTACTTTGACTTAGCTCAGACCAAAGAAGGAGTTACAACGAGACAGATTTATGCAGATATATTACACCGTCTCGTTTTAATTGTCTTAAGTTTGAGCGAAGTCTAGGAGCGCTTTATATAATATTATTTCAACCTTAGAAAAAGCAAGCAGAATTTTCTAAGACGTATTGAATCTTTCATAGAAATACAAAAGCAATCATTTTTCGTTACTTTCGGTAATTAGGCTTTGTTAACGACCTCCCCATATCTAATGAAGCAAAATAAAGGCAAAATGCCCTGTTTAGGAAAAGTAATTTTAGATAACGTAATCTCGGCCAGTCATGTTTTTTGCTTATTCTTGTCACACACCTAAATGTCTTTTTTTGCTATATTCTATTAAAGCTGACCTTCTACATACGTCCCTTTGCGCAATCCTTGCCTTTCTTAGTAGAATGAGAACATTTTGATGTTGACAGCAATATTTGTAACAGAACCTTTATATATTTTTGTAAAACTTACCCGCTCGTGTTTACATTCGCGTGTAATTTTATTTTTGCGATACTTTTAGAATACATAATAGTTTAGAATATTCTCAAATCATAATATCACTCCAAAGCTCCAAATGGCTCCAAAGAATGTAAAGATTTTCTCTTCTCCGTTTCTACTACCGTATAGCTATGCTGTTTAGGGTTTGAGTGGTCCCGTTTACAAGTCTTAAAGGTAATGTTTTTGGAGGTACCAGTGACAGTTTCAATGGTTTGAGCCTCGCTCGCCGTGTCTCAGCGACTATGCTGGGTGGGGTTTGAGTGGCCACATCATGGCCACGTCTGGAACAGACTGAACCAGTTCCGTTGCCGCATCTGTCCATATAGCTCAGTTGTGATTTAAGTGGCCACGTTTGAAACAGACTCAACCCATACACTGTTTACTTACCTTAAAGACAATGCATTTGGAGCTGTCAGTGATAGTTTCAATGGGTTAAGTCCCGCTCTCCATGTCTCAGCAGCTATCCTGGGTGGCACTTGAGTAGCCACGTCATGGCCATGTCTAGAACAGACTGAACCAGTTCCGTTGCCGCATCCGTTCCTATAGCTCAGTTGTGATTTAAATGGCCACGTCTGAAACAGACTGAACCCATTCACAGTCTCTTACCTCAAAGACAATGCATTTGGAGCTGCCAGTGACAGTTTCAATGGCTTGAGCCTCGCTCGCCGTGTCTCAGCGACTATGCTGGGTGGGGTTTGAGTGGCCACGTCATGGCCACGTCTGGAACAGACTGAACCAGTTCCGTTGCCGCATCCGTTCATATAGCTCAGTTGTGGATGGGAGACACTCATGCCGATTTTATTGCGCTGCGGCCTGGGGAGAAATAAATCTTTTAATTTTGATGACATATTATTCTCTACAATAGTGTAGTTTCAATATTAATATGGTCCAATTATAGAAACTATGATTTCTAAGTTAATTCTATTTTCACAATTTTTTCGAATTTCTAGGCAATCATTCAGCGATTTTTCCAATTATTTATTAAACTAAGTAGGTACCTACTTAACATTATAGGTACCTAATTTGTTTGTATACCAAAACAGATTAAACAATGTACAAATCCAGCAAGATGTAAAAATTACAATTATTGTGTGCCAAATTTTAATTTATTAACTTTTCAACAACTGCTTTGACATAATAATAATAATAATTAAAAAAGGTAGGTACTCGTATACCGTAGGTATAAAAGGAAAAGGTGACTGACTGACTGATCTATCAACGCACAGCTCGGGCACTACTGGACAGATCGGGCTGAAATTTAGCATGCAGATAGCTATTATGACGTAGGCATCCGCTAAGAAAGGATTTTTTTAAAATTCAACCCTTAAGAGGGTGAAAAGGGGTTTGAAATTTGTGTAGTCCACGCGGACAAAGTCGCGAGCATAAGCTAGCTTATAATAAAACAATTTCCTTATTATTTGATTTGCGACTTACGCTTATTTACGTTTAATAACCCGCTGGCACCGAGAACTGGTCTCTGTTGCGTAAACAACACCGTTTTAGCGAATGAATTGTTTAATTAAGTAAACCATTATTAAAACATCGATTAACCGGGAGAGTTACGGTAGAGGTAGGTGTAGAGTGACATCTTGATTAAAATTAATACGCTGCGATAGCCTAGTGTCTTGTCTTGTCTTGTCTTTAACAAGTCGGCTTCCTAGTCGGGGGGGTCACGGATTCGATCCCAGGCACGCATCTCTAATTCTCTAACTTTTCGGAGTTATGTGCGTTTTCATCATCATCATCATCAACCCATCGCCAGCTTATTACAAAGCACGGGTCTCCTCTCAGAGTGAGAAGGGTTTTGGCCATAGTCTACCACGCTGGCCATGTCCGGATTGATAGACTTCACACACCTTGGAGAACATTATGGAGACCTCTCAGGTATGCAGGATTCCTCACGACGTTTTCCTTCATCGTTAAAGCGAGTGATATTTAATTTTTCAAAATGCACATAACTTCAAAAAGTTAGAGATGCGTGCCCGGGATCGAATCCCCGACCTGCCAAGTAAGAGACGGACGTCCTAACCACTAGACTATCACGGCTCTCGCTCTCGACGTATATCAGATAAATTTTAAATTACAGAACAATTATTTAAAATATTTTTCCACTGATAATAATAAACGTAGGTATATCAGCTGTACATAGATGGCGCTGTATACTTTTCAATCATTTGTGTGTATTATGTTCAGCGTTCACTGATATAGAAGGAATCCCGTATGACATGTTGAAGCGGCTAGTTACCAACTATTCAATTTTTGAAAATGCCTACATTATCATGATGTATATGAGGCACTTATTTAATTTTGCTAATTCTTGATTTATCTAAATAAGTCTATGAAATTCTCACTAAAATAAAATGACAGTTGTAGGCGACATATTCTACTAACTACATATTATAATAACATCCAAATTAACTTAAAGTAACTTATTATTATAATTAAAACCTATTACTAAAATTTATCATTATAACTTACAACTAAAACTAATCATTAAACACCGTCCGTAAACCCTCAAAAAACCATAACAGTAATATTAATTCAAATACGGTTGAATGGGTTCACTAGGAAGTAGCGAGTAATGGGGTAGGACTTTTAACCTGCCGGTGAAGATGGTCAGGACTCTAGACTCTAGAGTCTAGAGTGGGGAACTTCCTCCCAACTGTGCTCGACTGCTCAGTAGTAGTGCTCTACCTAAAAATTATCACCTGGATGTGGGTGTTAACCCGCTAATTATGTCAATCATCTGGACCCGTTGCCAGGCGACAGGTGAAGGAACTTCTCGCTCTCAACCTTTGCACCTATTGCTGTGAGTGAACAGCTTTTGCCAACTATGGGCTTGTTTACTCACCTGGACATGGAGGTGACCCACTATGTAAGTCATCGAGACCCGTTGCCAGGCGACAGATGAGGGTACTTCTCGCTCTCAACCTTTGCACCTATTGCTGTAAGTGAACAGCTTTTACCAACTATGGGCTTGTTTACTCACCTGGACATGGAGGTGACCCGCTATGTAAGTCATCGAGACCCGTTGCTAGGCGACAGATGAGGGTACTTCTCGCTCTCAATATTTGCACCTACTGCTGTGACCATTGACTTATTATAGTAACAGATTTTGCCAACTATGGGCTTGTTTACTCACCTGGACATGGAGGTGACCCGCTATGTAAGTCATCGAGACCCGTTGCCAGGCGACAGATGAGGGTACTTCTCGCTCTCAATATTTGCACCTACTGCTGTGAGCATTGACTTATTATAGTAACAGATTTTGCCAACTATGGGCTTGTTTACTCACCTGGACATGGAGGTGACCCGCTATGTAAGTCATCGAGACCCGTTGCTGGGCGACAGATGAGGGTACTTCTCGCTCTCAATATTTGCACCTACTGCTGTGAGCATTGACTTATTATAGTAACAGATTTTGCCAACTATGGGCTTGTTTACTCACCTGGACATGGAGGTGACCCGCTATGTAAGTCATTGACACCCGTTGCCAGGCGACAGATGAGGGTACTTCTGGCTCTCAACATTTGCACCTACTGCTGTAAGCATTGACTTATTATAGTAACAGATTTTGCCAAGTATGGGCTTGTTTACTCACCTGGACGTGGCGATGACCCGCTATGTAAGTCATCGAGACCCGTTGCCAGGCGACAAGTGAGGGAACTTCTCGCTCTCAACCTTTGCACCTTGAAAGTGAACAACTTTGCCCAACTGCGAGCTAGTAAAAGCTTACCTGGATGTGGAGGTGACCCGCCAGGTAAGTTGTCTAGACACGTTGGTTCTAGGTGAAAGGTCGGGAGAACTCCTCGCTCCCAGCCTTCTCGCGTACTGCTGCCCGTTGTCGAACCCGCCGCATTGCCTGATGAATGATCAATGTTAATTAAATTGTCGATAGCGAAGTTTCGTCGAGAGAGATGTTTTTTTTTCTGATACTAGTTAGCCCTGACTGCTATCTTACCTGATGGTAAGTGATGATGCAGTCTAATATGGAAGTGGGCTAAATTGGAAAGGGTAACCAGAGACAATTTAGAAAATGTAAATTCGTAGATATAGATGCTAATGTGTGTCTGTTTGTCTGTCAGTTTACCTTTTCACTTCATATAACCTGATGTTGGCTCGCCAACTAATTTTATAACCATGTTATGTCACCTGCATTCTTATGAATAAATTTATTATTATTATCTGACGAAAGGTACTGACTGGTAAAGTAAAAAAGTTCAAAAAGTTCCCACGAGAGAAAAAAACAAGAAAGAGGGTAGTTCGCTACTGCCCATGATAGCTCGAACTTCACCTCTCGCAGCACCGCAGTCCCGTCGTGACCACGACCCGTGCAATTGGGTTGAAATATCAACAAATAAAAAATGAATTAATCGTGGTATATACCCGTTATCTACATTAAAATAGTTCCCACGAAATTTAAAAAAAACTTTAAACCACACAATCAGTCTGTTACAACCAGTTAAGGTGACGCAGTACGCCCGACCGAACCTGTTTGTTTTTCACTTGACATTGTATGAGAAAGGTGCGAGGCACTAAAAACCTAAAATAAAATAAATAAAAATAAAATAAAAATCTTTTTTATTCAAATAAACTTTTACAAGTACTTTCGAATAGTCGGATGCATCTACCACTGGTTCGGAATGCCTTTCCTACCGAGAAGAACCAGCAAGAAACTCGGCGGTTGCTCTTTTCAAATATTTGATATAAGTACAAGATTATGCCATGTATAAAATAGTATTTGCAGTCTTGTGCGTTGCTGGAACGAGCTGCAGGTCAAATCCACCATCTTTTATCATTTAGATAATCTTCAATTGTGTAATATGCTGTTTTCAGAAGCATGTTTTTAATAGATTTTTTAACTTGTGCAAAGGTAAGTCCAAAATAGTTTGCGGGTATTTATTATAAAAACCCATACCCACAAATGACTTTTGGACTTTCCTGAGGCGGAAGGTAGGAGCTGCAAGCTTGTTTCTGTTTCTAGTCAGCCTATTGTGTAGATCACCAATTTTCTTGTAACTAAGAATATTTTGTCTTACTAAAATTATGTTATTATAAATATATATTGAGAGGCTACGTTATTATAGGCTATGTTATTATAAATATATAAGGATATCTATTTCCTTAAACTTCTCTCGAAGGGAATCGCGTGGTCTTAAGTTATAAATTGCGCGTATTGCCCTTTTTTGTAATACAAAAATTCTCCCAATATCTGCCGCTTTACCCCATATTAAGATTCCATAAGTCATAATACTATGGAAGTAAGCAAAATATACTATCTTTGCGGTTTCCACGTCAGTTTGCCGCCATGTCTTGCCGTCAGCTTTCACTAGACAAACATAACAGCCTATCAAACCCTCGAATAAAGGCAAAGTTTGTACACATTACCTACTGAAGTTTACAACAACGTGGCAACGCTTTGTATCGTCATTAGACCTACTTGTCTCAGGATTGCGTGAGTTTGCTAACTTTTCATTGTAAACGTGGACAAAGGACTCGGTTTGAAATAGCGCGTGTATATTTTCATCCCGAAATAAAATTCGTAACTTTAGCATTTTGGAACCATTGTCTAATATTTCTGTGGCTGTGGCATTGTTATTCCCCATTTAATTTTATATCTAACAAGGAACACACCTTCAAAATTTCATGTCTCTAGGTCCAGCGGTTTAGACTGTGCGTTGATATATAAGTCAGTCAGTCCGGACTTTGAATTTTATATACCTATATAGATAATTGTTAAGAAAATAAATCAAAATAATAGAAATTTTCTCTATCTCTCTATATCTTTATTCTTTTACCTATATTTTTTCTAAATATCTTACCACATTTCCACATTTTATAGGTAGGTACATATAGGATTTATAAGTATTCGTCGTCGTCATCATCAACAGATGCATTTAGGATGGCATAGGTCTCTTCTGGACTTATTTCCACGCCATGGTCCCCATTTCACCTTGTCGCGTACTATAGGTGGGTAACTATTTACTGTGATAGATGTACTAATAGTTATGCGAAGTAATACAAATAAACAAAATTTTACCCTTACCACATTTACAGCTTTATTTACATAATTCCTATTTCATTTCATACTCTCTAAGGTGTATACAAACAATCCTGGTATTTCTCTAAAGTTCGACTTCGTCAGTTCGCCATTTGTAGAACTAAGTAAATAGTATTTCTATAGAATAGCGTCACAGCCATACGTACAGTAAATACGGACAAAATTTCAACAAGCCATTTTTGTCAAGTTCTTGAAAAATGTATAGCACACGTAACATGTTTGGATACTTATACCTACATTTCTAAAATCTTTCCGAGTTACTGTAAACAAGTGAAAACTTTAGTTGCGAAAACTTTGCACTGAGATCGACAATAAAATCAAAACTTGTAATTTATTAGACCATTCTTTATGCGTGTCAAATCTCGTGCCAAGAAATCGGTTAGAATAGGTGGTATTATCTAAACGCATTGCAACGCTGATGCAGCGACGAATTTAATGGAGTATGCAATTTAATACTTCGTTTTCACGGGTCTTCAATCGGTTGTTAGTATATTCTAGCCTATTTACTGAGATCCAATGATTTTCTTCTCAGATTTTAGAGTATCTACCCATTGCCCATAATATTATCATTTAATAATATTACCTACTAGCTTATGGTCGAGACTTCGTCCGGGTGGCCTACACAAATTTCAAACCCCTATATTATCCCCTCAAGGGTTGAATTTTCGAAAATCCTTTCTTAGCGGATACCTACGTCATAATAGCTATCTGCATACCAAATTTCAGCCCGATCCGTCCAGTAGTTTAAGCTGTGCGTTGATAGATCAGTCAGTCAGACAGTCAGTCAGTCACCTTTTCCTTTTATACATTTAGATAATACCTTCGACGTGCTCATTTTTGTGCATAAATTTCAATGTGCGCATTTCAAGTTAAGTCTGTGTCGAGAACAGTATGCGCCGAATCAATCGATCGTATCGAAATGAAAACTGATGTTGTTTTATCCCCATTTCTGAGTACATAATTATATGTATAAAATTTTGTTTCGCCGGAGAACTCAACGACGAATACAGCGTTGAATATAATACGGCTAAATATTATTATGATACACTTTCAGCATTTATCTTTAACAATAAATAAAAAATATCTATCGTTGTCTCCTGAGCGAATGTTTTGGCACGATATGACCTATGAAAAATGAGAGCAGGTTTTGTTTGAATAATATTATTTTACAATAACTTTTTCTTTATTGTTGTGTGTATAAGTAGCCATTTAAAATGCCGTGGCGAGAGATGACTTTAATTTTTGTATTTTCTTTCGGAATTCCCACTAACATGATTTCATTCATAAGCACAATCGAATGGATGAATAAGAAAACGTAAAAGTCTAGAAATATAAGTAATCATTTCACTATAAACAACAGTTTATATGAGTGCAGTAGGAATATTTTAACATCTTGGAACTAATAGACAAGTGAAGTTCGTAAAAAATAAAGAAACGGAACGGATCTTATAAGAGACTAAATATAATTAATTAGGGCATTTTTTTGGATGGCCCAGCATTTTTTATTCATTGCATAATACTCATTGTGGTTTCCATTTCAGCTGATCACGGCAGTGTAACACAAACTATCGGACGCGTCCGTAAGCCGCGGCTAACTGAAGTATGCACGGTCGTATGGGGCATGGCTTGGGACTTGGTATTGAATATTGATATCTCTCGGACGTCCAAGCGCTCATGGTTACGTCCGCGACTTACGTCCGATAGTTTGCACAGTCTTCTTCTTCTTCTCATCGACGACGGTCATACGGGCCGCAACCGCGATAGCTCGGTCAAAAAACTGCAACCGCGATAGCTCGGTCGGCAGCCTCGTGCAGCTCCTCGTTCGTGCAGGTTGTCGGGCATGTAGGGCACCCAGTCATGTGCGCAATAGTCTGTCTCGGATGACCGCAGATGCACTCTGTATCATGTCCATAGATGTAGCACCACTTCGCTAGGTTTGCCACTTTCCCCACCCCTGCTCTGAAGCGGTTGAGCGAAGCGTTTGCACAGTTCAGTGTATGTATTATCCAAATACCTATCAGCCGCAGCTTACGGACGCGTTCCATAGTTCGTTAATCTGTTTCCGCCCTAGTGTCTATTATTTTCTGGCAGGTTCCCAAATGCCGAGAGCAAGTAAACTGAGGAATCCCCGTCAATTGCCAAGGAAGTAATGCTGCAGATTATGTTTTATTTGTCGTTCGCCGACCATGAATTTTATATTCGGGTTCAAGATCCTAACATTTCACGCTCTACCAAATGTTATTTTTCTCAATATTTGGTGCGGGATAATAAAATGATTTATGATCAAAACATCTTGCAAGTCGTAAAATGAAATTATAACCATAACATAGATTAAGAATTTAAAGTAATTTGATTCTAAATAATGAAAGGTCTCGGAGAAACCACAAATCCGTAGAGGGAGTAGAATAGGTACAAAAAGAAGAAAGAAAGTTAATTTTTGAATTTTACCTACTCGACATTAATCCACGGTAATTAAAAATGAAAAAAAAAACCTTTTTGTCAAACCATAATACAGGTAGGGGCGTCGCTAGCAAAGCAGTGACACGAAAAACGCATTCAGATTTGCATTTCTAAACCATGAACCGCGCTATTTCAACTCGAGAAGCTGTTACGCTAAAAGCCAGTGAAAAGTTTGCATGGCTTTGTTTCGCACTATCGCGACATGGTGCTCGAATAAAAATGCATGCATCATATTATGCATGGATAATCATTAGACATGTTCTTTTGTTTTCCAAACATTACATATACGACTAGATAGGTCTACTGTTTGTATAAATTATTTTTCTCCCACTTGCTCTTGCTCGGAAATTGCTTTATTATTTTAAAAAAGTCGATCGGCTCCTTCAGTTACTAACAGGACGGCTGGACAGTTTCATACTGGTAACGAGGTTCTTTAAATGCACAAAACATAAATTAGGTAGGTGCTTTATAGGTACACGTAATATTTATTATTATAAATTAAAGTCTGGATGTGCATTTTTATTTCATCATCATCATCATCATCAACCAATAGACGTCCACTGCTGAACATAGGTCTCTTGTAGGGACTTCCACACGCCAAGGTCTTGCACCGCCTGGATCCAGCGGCTCCCTGCGACTCGTCTGATGTCGTCCGTCTACCTAGTGGGGGATCTTCCAACGCTGCGTCTTCCGGTGCGAGGTCGCCATTCCAGCACCTTGGGACCCCAACGTCTATCGGTTGTACGAACTATGTGCCCTGCCCATTGCTACTTCAGCTTCGCAACCCGTTGAGCTATGTCGGTTACTCTAGTTCTCCTACGGATCTCCTCATTTCTGATTTGATCACGTAGAGAAACTCCAAGCATAGCTCTCTCCATCGCCCGCTGAGTGACTCTGAGCTTTCTTATGAGGCCCATAGTTAGCGACCATGTCTCGGATCCATATGTCATCACTGGCAACACGCACTGTTCGAAGACCATAGTACGCGACAGGTTGAGATGGCAATCGGGGTATGAGGCGGGGGGATGCCCCGCACGTCACCCACCCTATCCCGCACCGGGTTAGCGCGGGGGCCGTGCAGACCTGCACGGCCCCCGCCATTTAGGGTGGGGACGCCACGTGCACCTGTGCACGTGGCGTCCCCACCCTAATTGCCATCTCGACCTGTCGCGTACTATAGAAGAAGAAGCTAGAAAATTAATGAGACTTTTTCATCGCAATAGTTTCATACAATTTTTAAGTTGTTAGAGCTGAAACTAAATATAACGAGAAAACACAAGCCCACATTCTAAAAGTACAGAGTCCACAACTCCACAAGCTCAATATTTTTTTCTAAGACATTACATTTTTTTTTATTCAAGTAAACTTTCACAAGTACTTTCGAATCGTCGGATGCATCTACTACATTAGAAATGCAAGGAACCATTTGAAAAATAGAGGATTTTTTCTAGAAAAGGCTTATGCCCAGCAAAGGAGGCATACAGGCTGATGGATTGGATTGTATCGGACTGAATAATTCCTAATGAGGGCAGAAAAATGAAAAAAAAAACTATTTCTAGTATATAACAGAAAAGATAAATGAAAGAAAACGAACATATAAAACATATACATGCCTAAGATCTCACCTCCTATGCGTCCCTCCCGGAACTGGAGTAGCAGCTAACCTCGCCTGGCTCTTCAGCAGTTGCACAGTCAATGCGAACGACACCACCATCATGAGCATGGGGATGTAGAATGCGACCAGCGAGCCGAACACCCAGAACAGGCGGTTGTTGATCACGCACAGGTCTGGCGTTGGCATTATGTTGCTTCTGTTGATGAGACCTACGAAAAAAAAAGCTTTTGTTACAAAATTTAAAACACGTAGATTTTTATTGAGGGTAAAGATATACCTATACTCCAGATAGGTAAAGTGCATTCATTTATATTGGAATAAATGGAGACAAAATTCATAGCTTAGATGTGCAACACACGTGCGCGTAGTGGGACAGACTACATAGGTATACTATAGGTACTGGAGCGATTGGGTTGGCCCTTGGCACCTTTAGGTAAAATGTCACCTACGAGCATGCTTCAAAATTGGCCACCTGTTACTAGTCTATAGAAACCCGCTTCGGATTTACTCGGGTGGAATTTCTGAAAATCCTTTTTTAGTGGAGATTTATTTAGAGAAAAGTGAAAACCTACATGCAGTCTCAAGTTTCAGAGCCAGCGATGCGTTGATAAGTAGATAAATTAGTTTCTCATTTCATTTAAATAGTATATCCTGTCCAACTAACTAGATACCATAGCTATAAAGAATGTACCTACCGTTACTATCATCTATGTAGGGTACTTATATAAATATTACCATAATAAAATAAGTTACACGGGCATACAGTTACACGAGTTCAAAGATTTGTATGTAAATCTTCGAGTCCGTGAAAGTAACTCTGAAACGCGCGATAGTATTAGGAATGCAGCGTGCTCCGAATACAGAGCTTATCTGCATCAATTTATAAGTAAGTATTATTTTATATTTCACCGCAAAATTTCTGTTTCAAAATTCCCCTCTAAATATATAATACCAAAATCTCGAATTGCGCATTCAACTTCACTCTAAATTCTCGTCAAATATTTCATACGTTACGTTTCAATGCTTGCTTAAACATGCCTGGTGTATTTTCATCTCCTACATCATAATAATTATGATACAACCGTTCAACTTAAAATGAACTTTATAAGATACATATTTAAAGTCAAATTTCGTCTGATAACTTTGTTTCCGGAAGAGTTACAAGTATGTAAGATATTCAACATAATATGAACTAAACAAGCAGTTTTCTGCTTTGGGTTGGGTGCGATATACTTGTTAGCAATCCTAGTATCCTAAATCCTAGTATTAGCAAATTTATCTCAAACTTTATATCTATGTAAGTATCCATTTATTCATCCATTTATCAGCTAGCATGCGTACATTGCTAGATATAAGGAGGCTTTTTAGAGAGCGCTCCACCACACATGCCCTCCACGTCTCTAATTCTCCCAATTCTCGTCACCATTTGAGGGAAAACTCATAGGTCCAAACCAAACAATAGTAGAGAAGATGGGCCAATCCCACTGCCTTTGTATGACTGGCAGTCAAACCTACTCGTTATATAAATTGCGATGTCATCGTGAACTGATGCCACGTACTAGTGATTAAGATTTCAGCCTATTCGAGGGGTCCGGCGTCCAAACCTCTAACAAGTGCTTTAACGGTGACGGAAAACATCATGAGGAAACCTGGACGCCTGAGAGCTCTCTGAAATCTTCTCAAAGGTGTGTTGTACCGGGTATTAAAAAAAAATGTTGATATGAATTAAATGAAACGGCGTAAATAGAACACGGTAGGATTTAATAATATAAAAATGTTGGTACAGAAAAACTACCGCGGCTTAGCTCATAGGTCGGCACACAAAATTTGTAGGGTCGTGGTGTTACGTTGATTTCGGCCTTTGCCCTAGCGGCAGTAATGTGTACTCCCCTCGTGTTGACGGCCTCGTAGATGGTGTGAGGCCGGGAGTTCGGTGTCAGCGGATGTTGGCCGTGGGTACCCGACGGTGCTGACTCGCCTTTATAGTCCAGACCACGCTTTTATCGTCCAGACCACGCTTTTATCGTCCAGACCACGCTTTCAAGTCTAAACCACGCTTTCAAGTCCAAACCATGCTTTCAAGTCCTAACCACGTTTTCAAGTCCAAACCATGCTTTCAAGTCCAAACGTAGCTCCCGTAAACGGGAGCGTAGGAACACTGCATAATATATTTAAATTAAAGAAAACATTTCAAGAACGCACATTTTAAAGGCGTCGCGTCCACCTTAGAAAAGGTGGACGCAACAAAAAATACTCACACACCCAGCGTCAAGACGCGCCGGGTGCATAATGGCGGTCTGTCAATCAAACCAACTTCAAGTCGTTCTATTCGACCTGAAGTATAAAACAAGCAACAGCAAAGATTGCGTTTGGAAATGGGTGTTGCTATTCGCAACGCCTAAATTTAATAACACAGTGCATATGAATTAAAAATATACTAAATTACGTTTGAAAATATGATTTATAATAAAAGATAAGATAAAATAATAAATTCATGTAACGCTTCGTTACATTGTGAAGTCTGGCAGTTCATACTTGGCCAGCTTGAAATGGCCCAAATCCTTCTCATTCTGAGAGGACACCAATTAATACGAAAAGGATAGATTAAAAATCTTTTTTTAAATAATAATAACAAAATCAAGGGTAGATGAACATAACGAAACCCGTGACTCAACAACTTAACTCGAATTACACACAGACAAAACCAATACCAAAAGGTATATATTACTAATGTACCGTACCGTAATTTGATTGATCACTAAAGTTCATTCAGTTGAGGACTTAAATTTTTAATCAAGGTCTCAAAGGTACAATATTGAGATCAGTCACGTGGGCATAATGTCTACAGAAGGGAAATTAGGCACAATTTATTGTCTCTGACCCGGTCCTTATTTTTGTCACGTCCACTTTAATCTGACTATTTCTCATGTAATTTGGAAAAGCCCTCATAAAAAGCTAATGTAACTTGCAGACGCTTGCCATGTTTATTTAAGTTATAGTTAGCAGCCACGTTTTTAGAGTTCCGTTCGTTCGAATCAAAAAATAGAACCCTTATAACATCAGCACTCGTGTGTCTGTCCGTCTGTTACAACCAATTTTCTCTAAATCTGTGACACCGATTAAGTTAAAATTTGGTGCAAATATTATGAATAAGGGCTTGGAAGAGGTATGACAGTCTAATTAAACCCATACCTGTCAGCGGTGTCCATGCGGCATCCTGCTAAAAATCACTTGACAGTACATCTTTGCCGTTAGAGTGGCAACTATCCACGAAACCTCCCCCTAAACCAGCCTAGAGAAAAAGAAATTCTTGCCGGGAATTGAACCAAATACCTACAGATACTACCTACTTTTTTCGGAATTAGGACAATTACTTGCAAGGAAAAAAATCAATTCCAATGACACAGCCCAAACCGCCTTCAAAGATTTTATTGATTTTCGCTCCCAGAATGTGCGCATGCACTCGCTACACTGCTCATCACTGAGTCTATCTCTTTCTATCACAATGTTAGGTGAAATAGCATACAGGCTACCCCATAGAGTAAAGTAATACACTGGAAATAGAGAGCCTTCTCATAAGTTTTTAATGTCACCCAAATTCCTAATGCAAACCTAGCACCATCTATTAGTTGGTCACCTACAACTGTAACTGTATACATACCTATAGGTACCTACATACATATATACCTACTATACTTATAAATAAATAGGTGGTACCTACTACGTGCATTATATAGGTAAACCAAAACCACAATAGACCTTTGACTTTACAGTGTTTTATTGAGTTTCAAAACAAGTATTAATTTAACAATAATACTTAATTTATTAGTGAATTGAAAACAATAAAACACTGAAAAGTCAAAGATCCATGTGATTTTGGTTTATCTATTCAATGCACGCAGTGTAACAGGACCACCTTTTTGGCACCTTAATTATAGGTTCATTGGAATAACAACACTGATTGTGATTTACTTTTTATTTTTATTATGTCTCACAGATCACTAAATGTTAATTTCACGAGAAGACGAAGTAGAAACCACTCGACTCGACGTAACTAGTACTAGTAACGGAATTTACCTTTCGCCAAAACAGAAAAAACAAAACACCATGCCGATTCACAACACAAATGGCAGCCATTTGCAATCTCTGACAATAGAGTAAAGTAAATCAAGCAATAATTTAGTTCAGGTGACCAACAAATAGACAGCGCTAGTAAAAACTACAATAGGTGATACTAAGCGACTTTCCGGCCCCTGGGCTACCCACGTGGGCCGACCAGTTCGGACGTGCATCCTGCGTCACCTTAAGCAAAGGACTCAATTAACTCCCTATAAAATGGTGTAAGTGCATAGGTAATAATCGTACCTATACACTTCGATTGATTAAATATAAAATTTCAATAAAAAGCTAACTTTTTCCATATAAAACGTAATTCTTATGAAATTCTTATGGAAGGTGCTATGTAAAAACTGGATAATATATATACGACTGAATTTAAATATTCCTCAATTGAACATAAAAAATATACCATTTCAAAACAGGTAATTAAGTAACAGTATCCAATATCAAAACCCTCATCCCAGCCCCGTCTAACCTTGTTTGTTTAATGTTTACATTTTATATTCTCAAATAAATTCACGCAGGTACATGACGTTGAATAAATGTGCTCAGGTGTCGCCTACCGGGTTTTGGATCCCATTTGGAAAAAATGAACGAGATATATCTGCAGTTTTTCCACGAGGAAAATAAGCAATTTATGTCACGCAAGGTTATTACTCAGCGGTTAACCATTTTAATGTAATATGTATGATAAGTAAATAAATTTTTCTTCGGGTCTGAAAGCTCCGGATCAGAACTTCTACCTTCGGAGATTATATTTTACTAGACGATGACCGCGACTTTGTGTGAATTTATGTTTTAAAAATCCCTTGGAAATTCCTTGTTTTTTTTTCGGGATAACAATAGACTATATAATAATATATCCGTCTCTGTGAAGAAAGCCATCTCCATACAAAACTTGGAAATCGGTTAAGCGGATGTGCCGTGAAAATTTTACAGAATACAGAAAGACACGATGGGGTATTAAATTTCAAAAAATATTTTTAAAAAACTGACCAATCGGCCACATCACAATCAAAGCCTCCAAAACAGATCCAAGCTAATTTGAGAGTGTAAATGACCTAGCTGGAAATCTAACCCTAGACTTCCCTATAATTACCATTGCCTCATGGAGATAGTCACCATGTTCTGTAGAAGATAAATATAATTTTCACTTCTCATGCTCATAAAGTTCTTCTTTATGCTGGTAACGTCTCGGATAAAATGGCTTGTTTTATGCCCTTGTTGTACAATCTACTATTATATTCTTCACAAGAGCACACCTAAAATGACAGTCAGTTAGAAATATACCCCTTATCAAACGAACCAGTTCTTCGCAGCGTCGAAAGCTCCTCGTAGTAAATCAAAGGAAATTATGAAGATATTTACGCGTGAAATCACTCATAATAACGAAGCCCGACTTTGGTTCTAGCTCGAATGCCTTCATGAACAGATAACAAAATGTACAGTTCTTAAGATAATATTGCATTAAACATGCGACAATAACTTGTCTATCTGAGCTTAAGGGTGTCCTAGAATGGTGCTCGACCTAGGTTTTGTTTTATGACATTAGCGGAATTCCACAAGCGATAAAACGATTTAATATATAGATGTGATAAGTGTGAAAAAAATATGTCCGCCCTGGTTTAATTTTATCACGTTTTACGTTAGTTTTATGCTTTCCTTTGCTAAAATCAGAAGTTCAGCCCCTGAGTAGCAATTTTTTATTCGTCTGAATTTACGGTTCAAACCCGACCCGTTGCACTATTGTCGTACCACAAGCTTTACGCTTAGTTGGAGAGGAAAATGGAATATTAGTTATGACTAACGTTTCTATTATAACTAGTTAAATTAATTAATAAATAACTTTGTCATTTCAACTGATTTGATCAAAATTTCTGAGTTAAACATTGGTATTTGGCATTAAAATCAGCCCTGAAATTAATTCAAAATCAAATGTACACCAAGAAGTGTTTAAACGCGCTTCTTGGTGTACATTTGATTAAAAATACGTATTTGACTTTCAAATCAAACCTTTTATATCAAAAGCTTTTTGTTCTTTGAATAAATGGGTACAAAGAAAAGCTATTTACGCTTAAAATCACAGTTTCAAAGGGCTCAAACTTCCAATTAGACAGAAAAGAGAATTTAAAAAAACCGGCCAAGTGCAAGTCAGACTCGTATTTTTTCATGAATTATTTTATTTTATTTTTCGAGATGTAACTAACAACAAACAAATTAACGGTTTCCGGTTTTATGCTATAAGACCTACCTAACTACCAAATTTCATGATTCTAGGTCAACGGGAAGTACCCTATAGGTTTTCTGGACAGACACGACGGACAGACAGACAACGAAGTGAACCTATAAGGGTTCCTCTTTTCCTCTTGAGGTACGGACTCCTAAAAACAAAGTTAACTATATAAACTAAATTAAAATACGTATATCTACCCGTTATTGCACAGCTCGAAAGTGCAATTATTTTCTAGTAGAGTTAAAAAAGGAAGTCTTTGATCTTACACATGATCCCAAGCAGGTTGAAGATGATGTATTAATTGTTTACGATTTTCATACTTTCTTTCATCTCGAATCTAATGCACATGGAAACGTAATTGTTTCGTCACTGAGAATTCTGATTCTAATTATACATAGAATAAATTATGATGTAACTCTTAATGTGTTATTTTCGAATGCCAGACTTTCCTAAAGATAATCATAATAATCATGTAGTTTTTTTACTTTATGGACTAGCGCTTGGCAGCAATCCTACCTGCTGGCAAGTGATGATGCAGCCTAAGATGGAGCGCGCTTGCCTAGAAGATACCTATTCACTCTTCACATAAAGGTACTCATATTAAATGTGGAGGGGAAAACTGATGCCGGAATTGCGTTCCATATCCTAGCGGTTTGAATTAGAAATGAGGAAGCAAATCGCTTCGTATTCCACTCTCTCGCACACTCTCCCAACTCAGATTAATTGACTACATAAAGAAAGATAAGTCATATGAAAGCTCAGCGTCACTCAACGAGCGATGGAGAGAGCTATGCTTGGATCTTCTCTACGTGATCAAATCTGAATGACCAGGGTTTAGGCCATGGGCCACTACCCTTACCAAGTGTGGATGGTAGACTTCACACACATTATGGATAACTTTCAGGCATGCAGGCTTCTTCACTTCAGTGTTTTCCTTTACCGATAAAGCAATTAGTTGCCCATAACTCTAAAAAGTTAGTTAGACGTGCGTGCCTGAGATCGAACTCGGATCGAGGCTATCACTGAAAAATCCGTAGAATCTTCGCTTCTGTCGGGCGTCCCTCAACATCTTTTTTATGGTTCCGTATCTCAAAAGGTAAAAGGGAGTCCTTATAGGATCGCTTCGTTGTCTGCCTATCGTGTCTATCAAGAAACCTATAGGGTAATTCCCGTTGACCTAGAATCATGAAATGTGGCAGGTAGGTGGTCTTATAGCACAAGTAAAGGAAAAAATCCGAAAACCGTGAATTTGTGATTGCATTACAAAAAAAATGTATTCACAAAAAAATAAGAAGTAAGGTTATGGCATTTTTAACTACTTAGTAGGTATTACCTAGATTCTATGCCATATTTTGTACACTTATTTTGTTATTGTATAATATTGTACTATGCTTCTGACTTTCGTAAGCGCTTGTATAAGTCTAAATCGAAAAATAAATAAATACAAATATGTGCAAATACAAAATTACTAAATCACATATAGATGGCGCAATCTTTCATTAACTTGCAGTGTTCTACACAAAAGTGTGTGCGAGTCCGACTCGCACTTGACCGGTTTTACTTGCTTACCTAAAACTGTGATGGAACTGGACACGAACATGCTCAGTAACCACACCAGAGCTATCTTGATCACAACGACCCGTTTTGTGGAATGATGGCGGCTCTTCAAAGGGTTTCTTATACCGAGGTACCTGTGAAAAAAATGGCATTATTATAACAAACATGAAAAAGAGAAAGAAAATTAAATGGCTATACAAAGGATTTCAGGAGTATCGCATTCCAAGTCGTAGGGCTACGTGCATACGAACGGTACGGATATGGAAAATGATTTTTTAATATTTTGTTGAACAGGTTAGCGCTTAACTGCGATGTCAGCTGGTAGTAAATGATGCCATTACATCATTATCTTACAAATTCAACAAGGGGTGTAGGACAATTTGTACCTATCTACTTTGGATAAATTATTTGAAGTTTTGATAAAAATATTACGTAAAATGTACGTCGTTGTTAAAGCCTTTTTGAGATTCTTTTGTTTTTTATTTTCTATTCGTCTGAATTCTAAGCTTTTCGTTTATTTATATCAAAGATCTGATTTTATTTATCAGTGTCTTTTTACAGACGTCGCGTCGTTCGAATTTGTTGGCTTTATTGGTAATCGATCCATGATTTAATGAATATTCTTTCGCAGATTTCAGGGATTATGCAATGATTAAAAAGCAAAACCGATAATGAGAGAAATAATTGGAAATTCAATATTTATAAGAAAATCAAGTTTCAGCCGTCTTTACCAACATAGCAATCATCTAGTTTTTACTTTTTTTTTAATATAACAGATAAATGAAAATACCTGGCACAATCAGTGCGACTACACTTTTTACCATACTTCAAAAAAAGGAGATTATGTATTCCATCCGTATGTAGGTATGTTACCTGTGCATGTTCGCGATTATCTAAATGACCAATAAACTGATTTTGATAATTTTTCACTATCGTAATTTACATAATAATTTCAGGAAGGTAAGTGTTAAAAGCTGTGATAGCCTAGTGGTTAGGGCGTCTAACTTTTCGGAATTATGTGCGTTTTAATTAATTAGATATCACTTGCTTTAACGGTGAAGGGAAACATCGTGAGGAAACCTGCAATGCGTGAGAGTTCTCCATAATGTTCTCAAAGGTGTGTGAAGTCTACCAATACGCACTTGGTCAGCGTGGTAGACTATGGCCAAAACCCTTCTCACTCTGAGGGGAGACCCGTGCTCTGTAGTGAGCCGGCGATGGGACGATCATGACGATAATGATGAAATGTTAAAACGCACATAACTCCGAAAAGTGAGAGGTGCGTGCCCGGAATCGATCCTCAGACCTCCCGAATAGGAGTCAGACCTCTTAACGACGACAGGGGAAGGAATCACGGCACGGCGACCTACCAAAGGTATTAATTAATACCTAGACATAACCACCAGTTAAATCAAGTGACCATTACCACCCATTACTGCCTCGCCGCAAATCACGTCCACTTAAGACTGGTTACGGAGGTTAACCGATCTACGTGAGAGGCCGTGCCCACCGGATTAAGTTTGTAGGCCCAATTGCTCTTTGTGGTACACCCTTGCTACGAATTACGGAATTCAATCACTATCTAAGGTTGCCTGGAAGAGATCGCTATTTTAGCGATAAGGCCGCCTATTGTACTTGCAAACTTCTTATCATCCTTGTTATATTTATATTGTTTTGGTTTTGGTGTACAATAAAGAATATTATACATTACTTTACTTTTACTTATCTATTACTAGCTTATGCTCGCAACTTCGTCCGCGTGGACTACAAAAATTTCAAACCCTATTTCAACCCCTTAGGGGTTGGATTTTCAAAAATCCTTTCTTCGCGGATGCCTACGTCATAATAGCTATCTGCATGCATAATTTCAGCCCGATCCATCCAATAGTTTGAGCTGTGCATTGATAAATCTGTCAGTCAGTCAGTCAGTCACCTTTTCCTTTTATATATTTAGATATAGAATAAATATATCTTTCTTTAGAAATGCCTTTTATTTTGGAACGAACGCGGCTCTAAATGATCAAACTTAAAGAAAGCCATAATAGTTTACGAACCGACCGCCAAATTTCGTTTAAATTACAGAAATAAATTAGTTTTCAGAGAAGTTTAACGAACAATTACCGTTCCAAGGCCTTTGTGCTATCTAACTGAATCATAATAATTCTACTTGAATAGGTACCAAAAATATTGAAGAAAAATTAGCAATTAGCAATTAAATTTCATAAGCACTTTGGGAAAGTTTGAATGGAACTTTTCTATTACTATTTCTAATTGAAAAAAAACCGGCCAAGTGCGAGTCAGGCTCGCGCAATGAGGGTTCCGTACTACAGTCGTATTTTTTCGACATTTTGCACGATAATTCAAAAACTATGATGCATAAAAATAAATAAAAATCTGTTTTAGAATGTACAGGTGAAGACCTTTCATATAATACCCCACTTGATATAGTCACTCACTTCAAAAGTTGAAAATACTAATTATTACTTCATGACCACAATTTAATATTTTTTGTGTGATCTAACCCTTAATTCACGGTTTTCAGATTTTTACCCAAATGTCAGCTATAAGATCTACCTACCTGCCAAATTTCATGATTCTAGGTCAACGGGAAGTACCCTGTAGGTTTCTTGACAGACAGACAGACTGTCTGTCTGTCTGTCAAAGTGATCCTATAAGGGTTCCGTTTTTCCTTTTGAGGTACGGAACCCTAATAAACTAGATGAGAAGTTTTCGTGATCGCCAAAGGCAATAAGCTCTATAATAGCGAACTAAAATCGCACTTATGGAATAAGGAATATTATTATGAAATGATAGCGATAGAGGCTGAGGTTGGAGTTTTCGAAGTTGTGCTTTTTAAGCATGTTCTAAGCAATGAAATATCACTTTCTTTTACGATGAAGGAAAACATTATAAGAAAACCTGCAAGCTTGTGAGTTCTCCATAATGTTCTGAAAGGTGTGTGAGGTCATCGTTGCTTTAATGGTTCAGTTTTTCTATTTAGTATTCTCTTTAGGTTAGTAAATCGATGCGTACCACATGCGTACAGATTACAAAACTTTAAAAATAAGTTAAACGGTGAAACAAAGTTTTTCTTTAATACAATATACATAAGATAATTGGGTGCTTGGTAGACCAGTAGCAAATTATTTATTTCATTCTATTCGAATTACCGCGATAAAATGAATATTCAAATTTTCACCTAAATTAAGTTATTTTATTATTTTTTGAGTAGGCCCATCAAAAGTAACTGCTCTTTTAAGTAGCGTAGCAAACATCTAATTCTATTTGGTATCTCGTAGACAATGGTAGTATAGCTTTACGGTCTCATAACGAATAATGCATCCATAAACTTGCATGCACCGTCAAATGGAAATTTATAGCTCGCCTCCTAATTTAAGAGGGTATTATGAAAGTGTCTGCATCTACCCCTTACCTAATAGTTTCGGAATGCTCCATAAACTTAATTACATTAGCACGTGCCAAGGAAAGAGAGAGAGGAAGAACCATGGAAGAGCTATGTTTGGGTATAATGAATATGTTCCTATAGGTACCATGATTAATATTATGATGATTGTTAAATTAGTGTTATTGATATTTTGAACCATTGCACGTTATTTACGGATTGGATTTTTATTAGATACTAGCGAATACCCGGCGTGTGCTGCTTCATCATCATTACCATCATCAACCGATAGACGTCCACCGCTGGACATAGGTCTCTTGTGGGGACTTCCACACGCCACGGTCTTGCGCCGCCTGAATCCAGCGGCTCCCTGCGACTCGTCTGCTGTCGTCCGTCCACCTAGTGGGGGGGTCTTCCAACACTGCGTCTTCTGGTGCGAGGTCGCCATTCCCAACGTCTATCGGTTTTACAAACTATGTGCCCTCCCCATTACCACTGAAGCTTTGCAACCCGTTGAGCTATGTCGGTTACTCTAGATCTCCTCATTCCTGATTTGATCACGTAGAGAAACTCCAAGCATAGTTCTCTCCATCGCCCGCTGAGCTTTCTTATGAGGCCCATAGTTAGCGACCATGTCTCTACTTACTACGCTAAAAAAATGAATCTGCCTTATGCCTTGGATTTTTTTGTCGAAAACCATCTTCGCATATTTGCCTTTCTAATAAAACCAGTTTAGGGCACATCTGTTTTAAAGTTTATAACGGACATAGATAGAAACATTTTTGTGTGAAGACGACGGGTATCCGCTAGTGTATAGTAATAATTCTAACATGTAACAAACATACCAGATATTATCAGAATTATTATACGTCATACACAAACAATGCACATCACGTAAACGCGTAAACCACATAACAAAACTGCCGGGTCTCTCACCACAATTCAAACTGCACGAGAGGAATCGCCTATATTCTGTTGCCAGCTTTTCAGGCTAGGCTGTGTTAATTTAGGTATTTTAAAATCTTGTAGAAACTTTTTGATTTTTCGGGATAAAAAGTAGCCTATGTCCGTCCCCGGGTAGCTAAACTTGTACCAAATTTCATCAAAATCGGCTAAATTGTTGGGCTATGAAAAGCTAGCAGACAGACAGACTGACTGACAGACAGATAGACAGACACACTTTCGCATTTATAATACTAGTATGGATTATAGTATGTTACAGGCAAAACTTGTCCCGTCAAATCTACAATTAACTGCAAAAAACAATCACAGTACCTACTTTAAATCTAGGTCCCTCAACTACACGAAGTTCTATTTGTTCTACCCCTAGCGTTTTTAAATGGGCGACGGCTAGAAGCGTCGCCCTTTCATTCAGCTTATTCACCTATTCGACCTTGCTTCGCTACGGCGCGGCGCGGCCTCGTAGCACCTCGTAGGCTTGCTTCATTCAGGACCTCCTTGGCGAGCTTCTGGCTCGCGCAATACAAAAATTTGTTTTTATGTAAAATATTGACCCTTTTACATAAAAACATACTTAGTAAGTAAATTCTCACACTTAATTCCTTAGCTTAGCAACTCGTGTGGTGTATAAGAGGCCTAAAAGCCTATAAAGGTTAAATTCTTTAGGGGTGAGTTTAATACAATTTCCATTTTGTTCAAAATTTACCTTCGATGAGAATTCGATTTTTTATAGGTTAAGTGGAAAAGCGGGTTACCTTTTGAATTGAACGATGTATTATTAAGCGTCCTCAGTGTAAGAAGGTGACAAAAGCTTTGAATAAATATATGAGGGAACGTCTTTTGTCCTCGAGACATCCGGTAGAAGGTGACTCTTGAAACTAAAGCTAATAGAACATAGAAAGTACTTTGGGCGGATTTTCGCTAAAGGATGGAGGTAAAGATAATATACCTACTCAAAATATCCCTTTTGTGAGAGAAAGTCGTGGCTTTGGTATATCCGGGATTAGACTGGTATACCTAACGTTTACAGGTTGTTGGGTTCCGTAGTAAATATAATTTCATGAGGTTCATATTCTGTCCGTCTGCGTCTCAGACTATAAGAAATTTAAGGTTGTTTAGTATAGTCACACTATCCTGACTCTGTGGTACAGTTATAAAAACCTTATTGTTGCTATATAGAGATACATTTAAATACAGAAAAATAAAATTCAGGCTAGATTTCAGGTAAAAATCAGGTATTTCATGAACATGAAAAGCATGAATCGAAAAAAAATTGGTTTACCTACTCGAGTGATAAATAGATATTTTAAAATTATTATGAGGTGCACCTATAGCTGTGAAACAAACCACAGCAGGGTAGGTTATATTCAGTGCAGATGTACGCAATAACGCCCGTGAATTTCATTTATTAGAAATCCATACCGCTATAGGAATAAAAAGAACCCTTATAGAATCACTTCGTTGTCTATCTGTCTATCTGTCTATGTGTCTAAATATTCTAGAGACGAGCGTCTTCGTACATTTTACGGCTCAGCGCAGACTAAATCCGCAATAACACCGAATATGATGTTTTATCATGCCACGGTATATATTATTTTATGGGCGGGTGATTTGCCTAAACATTTATTAAAGCTTAAATTTTGTGTGAACGTTTCGTGAATTTCGCATGACTATTTTATAGCAATATTTTATGTGAGCTTAAAGTTTTATATTTGGACACCCTTTAGACATCCATCTTTCCTGTCAACATGCAAGTATTGTATCTACAAGCTAGTTTAGTCGCGTGACATCTGTCGCGTGGACTACACAAATTTCAAACCCCATTTTACACCATTTAGGGGTTGAATTTTCACAAATCGTTTCTTAGTGGATGTGTTCTTCATAATAGCTATCTGCATGCCAAATTTCAGCCCGATCCGTCTAGTAGTTTGATCTGTGCGTTGATAGATCAGTAAGTCAGTTAGTCAGTTATCCTTATATACTTATATAACTGCAGACGGAAAAAGATCGCTTATTCCATTTACCCACCCTAACGTGTATACTCAGAAACGAGTGTCCCGTTTATCTACTCTGGACTAAAAATAATAGCCTAGACAAATTCCGTTAATAAGGTGAACAGACCGACTTACGTTTCTGAGTATACACAGTAAGGTAGCTGTTTTAGGGTGAATAAACAGAATAAGCCATTATCTTTTGGGCTTATTACGTTTATCCACCCTTAAACAATATTTTTAATATTTTTCAATCGCCAGATAAACTTTAACTGACGAATAAGTTTCATGTATTGACAGTTTTCCTATTCAAAAATTGGCAAAACCTCTTTATCCCTCAGATAAAAGTTATTTCATAATTGAAGCCCTAAGAATTATACAAAAATTTCGCATTGTAGCGCAAAAATTTAGGGTTACATCATCATAATTAGTATTTTCAATTTTCGAAGTAAGATAACTATATCAAGACGTGGGGTATCATATTATGAAAGAGATTGACCTGTGCATTCTAAAACAGATTTTTATTTATTTTTATGCATAATAGTTTTTGAATCATCATGGAAAATCTCGAAAAAATTCGACTGTAGTACGGAACCCACGGTGCGCGAGCCTGACTCGCACTTGGCCGGTTTTTATGCCTCTGCACCTATAGTAGTCTATTTTCATGCTTTATCGTACTTTTACACTTAGGTATAGTAGTCTATTTTTAAACTAAATCGATTTGTAACTGACTCTCCATCATTACTAGAAAAGAGTAATTCAGGCGAGATACCTAGCGCTCGTTATAGAAGCTCTACATCAACTCGTAAATGCAGAGCTAAATGTGTATTTAATGAAATCCGTCCTGAAAGACAAATTCGCTCCGAACTACTTCCCATCTGCTTCCTCGGCGATCGTGCTCGCTTAATTCAAAGCTTCATTGGCACCGTTTCCGTTGGCTTTCTCTAAACTAAATTTAGAGTATCTTCATCCTTTTCTTTTCAACAATGCTAAAAAGGGACGGAACATGAACATTACATTTAAAGACTCTAAATTTTAGCGCACGCTACAAATTTAAATAGTAGGCTCGCGACTGTGCGCTCAAATCAATCTAAAAATTAAATTTAAAACTGTCAAACTGCGCCTGTCCTTTTCATATTACATTAGTAAGAAGGATGCGAACACTCTAAAATTAGGTTGTGCTCAGAATCAGTACCATGTAGCTCTACAAGGTTACAGCTATACCTACTGTAGCCTCAGTTATACAATTTTAAATTAACTCGATGCATGAAATGCTCTCTACTGGTTAGAAATGAGAATTAATAATAATCATAATCTTTATTTTCAGATATAAATTAAGCTTAGAGAAAATTATTTTACAGTCGAGTCAATATTATTTTCTCTACTCTCTCAGTCTTGCTTTCTGGATCTTCTAGTTTAGTCGGAGAGGCTGAAACAAGGCCATAGTGGGCTAGGCCTTATAGTGTATTATAACCTTGTACTGATGTCACGTCCAGTGATATTATAGTCTCTTAATAGGTCCATGCCCTTAACCTAAAAATATATATCAACCACCGACGTCCTCGCTTGAATGATCTAATAGCTCGGCTAGGCCACCGGATTTTATGAAATCCTGGAGAGAATTTCTAATGGAACATACATTAAAGTATCTATACGCTTAAATAACACAATATGTTCCCACCCCGTTCATTACATTTCACAATATGTTTTCACCCCTTCCATTTATATAAATACCCATTTTGTTTACCCAAATGACGCTACGCCCCAAATAATCACTTTCATTGCTATCACAGAGTTTCCTCAAGGTCTTGGCTCAACTTGCGACATGTCGTTCAACAAAAAGTCGCTTTATCCCCATTTTGGATGGACAAATTAAGCCATAATTAACTGACCACACACTGTTTACTTATTGTAAAAGCCAAAAATCTTCTCATATTTAACAAAATATATCCACTTATTCTAAAAACCGTGCTACCGCAAGAGATAAAATATCCTGTTTTGGCACTCTCTACCGTGAGGCGATTTTACCAAGCCATACTCGTATTTTATTGGTTTTGTCGCGCTCGTAAAAGTTTTAGACAGAGCTGAATGAACAATATTTGAGTAGCATCAGTTTGTTCAAATAGATATGAAGCTTTAAAGTTTAAATGATTAAAATCGACAGTCGTAGCAGTTGTTACCTAAAGTTATAGAACAAAATGTTATACTGAGATGTTCGACCTTGCAGCTAAAACTAAGATCCTAAGTAATTAAAAGAATACGGGTTTTATTCCGTTAATTCCTTTTAATAATTAAAAAATCTGCAATTCTGTTACTTTGGCTTGCGAATTGGTGTTGCTTGCCTTGCTTGTTGAAATATTGAGGTAAGACAGCAACAGGGCATAATATTATCTTCTAACTCAATCTTAAGTCTGAGCAAAGTCAAAGTGCGCTCTATAAATCTCAACCATAGACTTTGCGAAGTATTGAAGGAAGACAGCAGCAGGACAAATGTGTCTTCATCTTTAGTTTTACAACAAAAAGTCGCTAGTGGAACCTAAACTTTAATCTTGAAATTGTTATAGCGCCCCGCTAACGGCTATGTTATGGAGATTTGTATGTAAATGATTTTCTTCTCGGCTCAATCGCGCCGTAGTGGTTATTATTATAATGGCGCCTTGAAAGCTACATTGTAAATGGTAATGAGGATTAGTGGGTATTTGTGGTATTTGGTAACGCTTATGAAGTAAGTAGATTATTTCTGAAATTCTGAAAGTCGTGATAATGTTCAGTTAGTGGTTCAAACGTCTAAAGAGTCGCGAATTCGCGATACTTAATAATTGCTCCCAAAAACACAACTCCTAAATTTTTGAGGTGGATGCCCGGGATCGAACCGGAGAGGAGGTGGAGGTGGATCTTAACCACTAGTTTATATAATAGCTCGTGCGCTAAATATAATATAGGTGCCTATTGCGCATCGGATGCGTGTTGAAATATGCAATGAGCTTTTAACAGCTTTCCCTTTGTTTAATAAAGGATAGTGACTCAATTAACACTCGATGCAAATCAATTCGTTTCGTAATCAAATCGTATTTGCGTAATACCTAGCGTCAGTTTAATTTACATTGCTTTAGATGATAGAGATATGGTAGGCGTAAATGTTTCTGTAGATGACACACAGACTAGCTTATGCCCTACGGAACCCCTCGCATGGGAGTCCGACTCGCGCTTGACCGATTTTTATTCGATGGCAATTAGTTAGCTCTTGACTACAATATCTCTTGGCAGATAAGTCAAATTCTTAGAAATGAAATAGTATACGATGAAAATCAACTGGCTTTGAAAATGATACGCCTTAAATAATATAATATTAGGTGATAGATTATGTTCGCGACTTCGTCCGCGTGGATTTCACAAATTTCGAACCCCTATTTCACCCCCTTAAAGGTTGAATTTTCAAAAATCCTTTCTTAACGGATGTTTTCTTCATAATAGCTATGTCAAAAAGCTTAAGACGTTTAAAAAAAATTGATACCACGATTTTATGGTTTGGTTTTCAAGATAATATGAGTTTAGATAAAGTAGTGTATCAAACTTTAGTGAAACTCGTGTTTTAATACCACCTATTATGCAACCGTTTCATAAACTAGGTAAGTAATATTAATGTACTATTTATCACAATTTTATTTTACCACTTTGTCGGCGTGATTAATATTTATACCCATGCCAAATTACAGATTTCTAGCACTAATAGTCTCTGTGGTTAACCGAGGACGGACGGATGGACAGACGGACGGACATGGCAAAACTATAAGGGTTCCTTGTCCAAATCGTCCAGTTACAGTTTTACTACTTATAAGAAGAAGAAGTTAATAGATTTAAAATAATACCTATGTAGTAAGTACTTATAGATGATAATAATATGGTTATGCTGGTTATGCATATCCTCGTCATATCCCGTCATAGTCACGTAATAAATCCAACAGAGTGGGGGTAATGGAATGATAATCCCCAATCAAACAAGTAAACATCACCAACCTGCCGATACTGATGAAGCACATGTGCATAATGCTCGCCGAGCACGCGAGCACGTCACATGTCACGTACACGTTGCACCACACTACGCCCAGCGGCCAATAACCTGCACAACAGACGATATTAAACCTTACTAATTTATTTATAAGATTCAGTTTCAATTGATAAAAGTTGAATTTTGTGTACCAAATAACAATTTGCCAATAACCTACACAACACAATATGATATTAAACCTTGCCTGTGCTTGCACCTTTTACGCAAGATTTAATTTAATATCAATTGTATAGTATCGAAACTCCAATAACGTGAACGGCAATGGAAAATGAACTTTACTTATATTAGCAAAAGATACTATAATAGGTAATAGTTGTAATTTTTTAAAGTATTCGATAGAAGAATTTTTCATGAAACGAAGTGAAACAGTACCCATAGTACAAGATTTTACAGTAAACTGGATCTTAAATGCCTTATTTTAAAGCTCAAGTTTGTCTACACTTCTACAGCCAGCGCTCCAAGCGGAAACATTGCGAAATTAAAATCAGTGGCATTGAATATTTGAGTTCAATTCAAGGCTGTTTAGGTCCATTTTACTGTAACGCGGAAGTATTTCAACTCTCGAATTTGGTTTGGTTTGGTGAGACGTAAAATCTTGTACTACGGGTACTGAGTGACAATGTAAACTACATGCAATATTTGCATTAGGGCTAGTCGAATATATTGGTTTTAAATTCTAAAGTGTGGCTAATCTAAAGTTGATCGAAAAAAAAAAATTAACATAATTGGCATGTGATTTATGTAGCTAGGCAACCCTTAAGTACGATGTATCAATCTACAGTACTCGGCAGAAAACAATGTACATCGGTCTTTAGAATGACTTTACGGGTTTGTAGAGAGTGTTCTCTGTCACTCATACTTATATGGCGTTTTGTCGGTCTCAACGACAGAGACAATGCTCTACAAATCCGCTATCTCCTTCTAATCGATGTACGTTATTTTCTGCCGCGTACTGTACACATTATCTTCCATATTATATTCTCTATCACAATTAAATAACAGATTAGGGTAGTCATTCCTAATACCGGCTCTCTACCTACCTTATACAAGGAACTATGAAAACACTTAATAGGTATACTTGACAGCGCACGTAGGTTCCCTGCTATCATGATGAAGAAGAAGAGCATGCGAATACTCTAAAATTAGGTTGTGCTCAGAATCAGCACCATTGTATTTCCTGTTTTAAACAATGTAAATCATTTATGTACATGATTTGAAAGTTATACTGACGGTTGAAAGTACGAGAATGTATAATACATCAGAACTTTTCCCGCGAGAGAGTTCCGAACGAGTGGAAAATATAATTCCATTTTTCCCGTCTAATGTACTGAGTTTATAATAGCCTGTTTGTTATGAACTTAAACACAAAAATGTTCTTTATTCAATTACGCTGTAGAAACTTTCAAATTTATTTAAATATTTTGCAACATCTGGTCGAAGTGGCATACCTCGTTCCATTGTGTCCTGAATTTGAGTTATTTTGTATACAAAATACAGCGAATAACTTTGTGTTTGCTTATCTAAGTAAGTACATCTTGTTCGCAAGACGTTTGCAATAAAAAATTAAAAGCTGTACGATCTCTATCGCTGATATACTCTTCTCTACTCCACTTACTTATTATAAATGCGTAAGTGTTTGTTTGATCAGAACACATTCAAGAACGTTGAGAATGGTTTCGTTTGAACAACTCGTGCCTGAAATCAATTGGAAGGAATCGAACCCGGGACCTTCCACTAATAAGAGCACATACACAGCGCTTTCCACTGCGCCAGGCAGCTTCTCACTTCATATTATTACTTATACCCGTCTTATACCTAAACATTTTCAATAACCTAAGAGGATAATGTACATAATGTACTCGAACATGCATCAGCTGTGTTAGTTTTCATGTTACAAAAGTATGATGTACTTTATGATCAATTTATCATAGTTAAGTGTCTAAAAGTATCGGTACACTTGTAAATTACCAGAAAGTGGTTTTATGCTTTAAATGCTGTACCTATAATACCCAAGATAAAATGTGCTATTAAATGTATTTTGACGATTTTTATAAGAAAGAAAGAAGAAAAAGAAAAGTGGAAGAAAATAATTTTTCTTCCACGGGAACTCAGGTATGATAGGTTAACACAAAATTTTATCCAAATCATTACAGTTATTTCTATAAGAGTTGCTCGTTTAAAGTATGAGATATGAGATACTTTTATTCGTAGAGATGGGATGGAAATAGTTTATGGTGAAGAATTGGTGAAATTTTGGTCACCTCGTGAAGTATGCCACATAGTATATAGGAACTGTTGAGATATTGAAATTATCGCGTCAATACTTCAATCAAATTTCAAATTGTAATTTGTAACTTGAACTTTTAGAGCCTTCAATAGCGTGACGGTTATGGAGTGGGCTGAATTCTGAAAGGTCGGTGATTCAAACCCCGCCCGTTGGACTAATGTCGTACCTATTCCCAGTAGTATGATTTACGCTTACTTTGAGGGGAAAGGGGAATCTTAGTCATGATCAATGGAATCTCCAAAATTTGGCAAAGCATGCAACCATGAACCTAAGTAACAATTAGGTAAAAGTTCTTACCTAAGAATCCTGGAATAGCTCCCATTGGCATCACGAACAAGCTGACAAGCAAGTCAGCGATCGCCAACGACAACAGGAAGTAATTCGTCACATTCTGCAATCTCTTATCCAAGCACACGGCCAGGCACACCAATATATTGCCAACACCACCGGCCACTATGAACAATATCACGAACAAAAAACTCCAATCGTACTCCACACTTATAAAATTATCCGTCTCATTCTTCATGTTCCACTTACACTGAAAACTTTCATTGAAAGTGTTACTATTAAAACTATTTAAAGCATCAATGTACAGTGTTCTGTTCGAGTCGTTGAAACACGACAACGTATTCCAGTCACAAATGTCCAAATCAGGTATCTTCAACCACAAGTTCTTTATTGCGCTCTCGTATAATATTCCTAGCATATTCAACTTGAGTCGAGAGTTGCATAGAGTGTTGTTGCTGTACGGATCCAAGGAATTATTCGTACACTTGAGGCAGGTATAGGAGGTCTCATTTTGAATATCCAAATTCAGTTCACAGCTGTATTCTATAGAACTCCAGTAGCTCTTCAGAACACATTCAAGACCGTTGAGAATGGTTTCATTTGAACAACTCGTGCCTGAAATCAATTGGCATTTCAAATCTTCTAGCGTGGGGTCTAATAGATAAGTGAAATTCGTCATATCCGGCTGGTTCATTCCATTTTCAGGGTATTAGGTAACTCTCTCTCGATGCATTGTTGTGAACTGCCGGTTGCTCTTCGATTTCCCTTTGCAATCTGGAACAAATAGAAAATTTTATATTAGGATAGTAAGAAAGTAAGTCGAATAAATTTCTGTTGTCGAAATGTTGAAAATTTCAGCCCGCACATTACAGCGCATAAAATCCAGGACTGACAAGGTCAATTATAACACAATTTTCATTGATCAATAGGTAACGCATTCGGGGTGTGGGTGACTTCCAAAAGGCATGCCTCAAGGGCCAAGGCCCGCACAAATGGAAAAACATTGGTCAAACAGAATCAGAGCGCAGGAGATTTTTAAAACGCAGCTAAATTTATATTGAATAGCTGAACTTGTAAATTTTATTGGCCAGTCCGTCGTTTGCGAGATTTTTCCGTATGGCTTTTCAACTGGCTAATTTTGCAAGTACTCAACCCCTCTGGGGATATCCCCAGATCATCATCATCGTCATCATGATCAACCCATCACCGGCTCGCTACAGAACATAAGTCTCCTCTCAGAGTGAGCAGGGAATTGGCCATAGTCTACCACACTGGTCAGGTGCGAATTGGCAGACATCACACACCTTTGACAACATTATGGAGCACTCTCAGTCATGCAGGTTTCCTCACGATGTTTTCGTTCACCGTTAAAGCAAGTGATATTTATCTAATTACTTAAAACGCCTCCGAAAAGTTAGAACTGCGTGCCCGGGATCGTACCCCCGACGATTAGAAGGCGGACGTCCTAACCACTAGGCTATTACAACTTTAATTGTTATTGTATAGTAATAGCTTGGAACAATGTATGGCTATCAAAGTAGAACTTTAAGCTTATTGTATTTGGCTGTGGTGAGCCCAAGTTCTAATGTATTCAAAACTCGGTAACTTAAGTTCTAAGTGACGAGGACTTTGCCGTGTCAGGAACAGCACGAGCGGTCGTTATGTAAGCGACTGCGAGGTTCTATAGTAAGGCAATTGTCCGAGAGCCGACGATTAGCGATAGTCGAGTTGAGTTACCTAAGGAGAGAAGTTAGTATAGGGCTCTCTGTTACGTAATCCCATACTAAAGACTGGTGTATATTAATGATTGAGTTAACGAACAATGAAAATAAAAAATTTTTACAAAAAAAATAAAAACCGACTTCGTTACATAAACACTAAAAATTGAAAAATAATTTAATTTATTACCGAATATATTGTGTATACAAGAGTTAATATAGTTCCATAATAATACTTTTTGGTGCCGGTGCCAATTAGCTTTAGCTGCGCGAATCGTCTAGACTTCATATTTTTATGGGACTCCACAATGGCACCTCATTGGCACCGACCCCAAAAAATATTATTATGGAACTATATTAACTCTTGTATACACAATATATTCGGTAATAAATTAAATTATTTTTCAATTTTTAGTGTTTATGTAACGAAGTCGGTTTTTATTTTTTTTGTAAAAATTTTTTATTTCACAATTTTTAGTGGCCCCATGGAATTATGCTATGACTGGTTAAAAATCTACTGTTTACTAAGCTATTACACTGATCGCGAGCAATTTACTCTTATCCGTTGAGGAGTTCCAGTATCTATCTTCGAAGATGTTCATCAGATCTTCACCAAATTGAAATGGGACCAACTTTGAAGTATACTCTTTCAAACAAAAAAAAGAATTTTCAAAATCGGTCCAGGCGTTTTTGAGTAATCGGGGAACATACATAAAAAATAAAAAAAAAAAAAAAAAAAAAAAAAAAAAAAGATTCCGACGAATTGAGAACCTCCTCCTTTTTTTGAAGTCGGTTAAAAATGTACCTTAAATCGTTTTCAAAAGGAAAAACGGAACCTTTATAGGATCACTTTGTTGTCTGTCTGTCTGTATGTCGGTCTGTCAAGAAACCTACAGGGTGCTTCCCGTTGACCTAGAATCATGAAATTTGGCAGGTAGGTAGGTATCATAGCAGACATTCGGGGAAAAATCTGAAAACCGTGAATTTGTGGTTAAATCACACAAAAAAAAATTAATTTTGGTCATGAACGAATATTGTTATTTTCAACTTTTGAAGTAAGATAACTATATCAAGTGGGGTATCATAATATGAAAGGGCTTCACTTGTGCATTCTAAAACAGATTTTCACTTATTTTTATGCATAATAAATAGTTTTTGATTTATCGTGCAAAAAGTCGAAAAAATACGACTGTAGTTCGGAACCCTTAGTGCGCGAGTCTGACTCGCACTTGGTCGGTTTTTTTTTTCTTTTAAATGTAATGAAGGGAGTCCTTTGCCCAAACGAAGTGAAAAGGTAAGCAGAAAACAAAGTGGGAATTACGAAGCACTTCTGTGGATGATAATCCGCTTTCCTTTTGTCGTTGAAAGGGAAGGGCCTGCTGTTGACTAGGCCTCTTTTGCATTTCGTCAAATCACTGTTTTTAACACTTTTAACCTACTTCAATGTAGCTTAAGCGCCGGATAAAAATTGCTTTGCATATTCTACTTTTCAATTTTTCTCTAGATATCATCATCATCATCATCATCAGCCTGTGGACATCCACTGTAGGGCATAGGCCTTCCCTAAAGAGCGCCACCACACCCGGTCCTCAGCCTTCCTCATCCAGCCACTTCCCGCCAGCCTCTTTATATCGTCGGTCCATCGTGCTGGAGGGCGTCCCACACTACGCCGCTTGAACGCGGTCTCAACTCAAGGACTTTCCGGCTCCAACGGCCACCGCCTCTACGACAGGCATGACCTGCCCACTGCCACTTCAGATTGCTAATAGTTTGGACTATATCAGTGACCTTGGTTCTCCTGCGGATCTCCTCATTTCGGATCTTATCCCTCAAGGAAACTCCTAACATATCCCTCTCCATAGCTCGCTAAGTGACTTTGAATTTGTGAACAAGGTCGTGTGTTAGTGTCCATGTTTCAGCACCATAGGTGAGGACGGGAAGAACACACTGGTTAAAGAATTTCGTCTTCAGGCACTGAGGAATTGATGATGAGAAGACTTGACTCAATTTTCCAAAAGCTGCCCAACCTAGTCGAATTCTTCTGTTGGCTTCCTCGTCAAAATTGCTTCTACCTAATTATACTGTGGTTAAATTGTAAGCCGCCCATTGGCTATTATTACCTGCACTATCGGTTTCAATGAAGAAGACTTCTGAAGAATTGCTAGACTGGCAATTTTGGTAAGTATAGTCATATTATTATCATTGATAATGTCCTTTACCAAAATCGGTTGAACAGATGGGCCGTGACAGGCTAGCAGACACATAGACAGACACACTTTCGCATTTATAATATTAAGTATGGAATATGGATTTCGCGTAGAAATATTGATTAATTCGTAAACAAATTTAATTGGAACACAAACTCCACAAAGTATTTTTTTCGACGAATGCTGCACAGTGTGTTTTAAAATACTCGGAATTTGTTTATAAAAAAATATTCTGTTACAATAAAATTGTGATAGAAATTCATATTGTTAAAAGCGATTTTATTGTGTGGAAAATTCGATATAACATTTTTTATTTAAAACGTTTTCAAGGTTTATTTAAAAACAGAGGCTGAATTGAGAACCACCTCCTTTTTGGAAGTCGACTAAAAAGTAAAAGTACAATGAAAGATTCGTTAATAACAATCGTACTTAAGATTATTTTCTACCTGATGCTTTCGATTTCGTTAATATAGATTAAGATTTCTTAACAACCCATCTACTACTACTATTACTGTACATTGTACAACTTTGGTAAATAGATAACTAACATCTCGGGTATAGACAAAGGATGCTTTTAATGCCTAAAATTGTAAAGTTCCCGTGGGATTTTGAAAACCTAAATCCAAGCGGCCGAAGTTATGAGCATCATCTAAGTAGTAGGTATTCTAAAAAAACATTGTCATTTGTAAGGTAAGAAAAATAACGCTTAAGAAGTTAAAGTTTTCATGATTTCGGAGCGAGAGCATCATCTTATAGTATTCTAAAAACATCGTCATTTGTAAGGTAAAAAAATAAGTAAAAGTTTTCATGATTTCGGAGCGATCCCGTAGCTATTTCTAAAACATCGGATAATTTCGCTGACACACGCTAGCTAGTGTAAAGTACTCACGCCCATTGTAATCGTTCATTACAAAGGGTGTTTTCACTCGCCTGTAGTTTCAGCTAACGTACCCGCTGTCAGGTTCTCAAAGCATTTCCTTTGAAACCTCTCTAAGCCTATCCGCTCAAAGTGCTGATGTATGAATTTCGTGCAAAGCCATTTACATTGAACGATTCGTTAATAACAATCAAATATTATTTATTTTCTAGCTGATACTTGCAATTTCATCCTGTGGAGTAAGATTTCTGTATGAAATCTTTGATATTCCGGGATGAAAAGTAGACTTTTTCTTAGTTGGTAGATTATATTACTTATATCTATACTTTGAAATAGTCCTGCTTTCACCAAAAATTTTGTCGTCCAGTGCAACTTATTGATGTCATCATCATCATCATCAACCGATAGACGTCCACTGCTGGACACAGGTCTCTTGTAGGGACTTCCACACACCACGGTCTTGTGCCGCCTGAATCCAGCGGCTCCATGCGACTCGTCTGACGTCGTCCGTCCACCTAGTGGAGGTCTTCCAACGCTGCGTCTTCCGGTGCGAGGTCGCCATTCCAGCATCTTGAGACCCCTTATTTCCCTTTGTCTCGGGAGAGAACACAGTTATATGTATAAAAATCATCGTATCTGTATCGTGTCTCTTATTATAACTGCTTAAATCGTGATCGTGACGTACCTTCCATCCATAGCATAAATTCGTCGACCTGGTTGAACCCGCTCAGTACCCGTAGTACAAGATTTTACGTCTCACCAAACCAAACCAAATTCGAGAGTCGAAATACTTCCGCGTTACAGTAAAATGGACCTAAACAGCCTTGAATTGAAGTCAAATATTCAATGCCACTGATTTTAATTTCGCAATGTTTCCGCTTGGAGCGCTGGCTGTAGAAGTGTAGATAAACTTGAGCTTTAAAACAAGGCGTTTAAGATCCAGTTTACTGTAACGCGGAAGTATTTCGACTCTCGAATTTGGTTTGGTTTGGTGAGACGTAAAATCTTGTACTACGGGTACTGAGCGGTAAGGACTAATGATGCATGAAGCTTACGACGCAAATCGCAATATGTTATGTGCTATACGTCCGTCATACTCGTACTACCAAAAGAATAGGTAGATACCTATACATAAGTTTGATACGTCATACTATGTATGTATTTATATTCTTTATCGCACCACAAAACACAAATGATAGGTTACAAAAAAGAAATCCTAAAAAGTAGATACAAAAAGACGGTCATATAGCTAAATAGCGAAGTTTTCCAGACAACCTTAATACTAGCTAGGGAGAAACCTAAGGAAGAGACCTAACAGGTCAAAGTTGAATTTATGCTTTTAAAAGCTATGTTTAGACTGTTTATTTAGCACCGACCACCCGAAAGTTCGCACGGTAAAGATATAAATCCTTTTTTGTCTATCTATCCCGTAAAATTTCAAAAAATCCTGTCTTATTCCTTGTCTAAATTATAAAAAAGAAAGTATTAAGGTTTTGCTGGGCTTATGCGTCAGGTACCTATCTTAAATGTATAAAATGAAAAGGTGACTGACTGACTGACTGATCTATCAACGCACAGCTCAAACTACTGGACGGATCGGGCTGAAATTTGGCATGCAGATAGCTATTATGACGTAGGCATCCGCTAAGAAAGGATTTTTAAAAATTCAACCCCTAAAATAGGGGTTTAAAATTTGTGTAGTCCACGCGGACAAAGTCGCGGAGATAAGCCAGTATTTTATAAAATGTAATCATGGCGGCCATGAAAGTGGAAAGAAATAATCAAGATCTATTATAGAACTATGTATGTCATCGACTATTAAAATAAAAATGCATGCAATAAAATTTTCAATGTTCTCCTAAATTCCAACGTTTAGTGCTCTCCTTTCTTCAAGTATAATGAAATGTACGATATGACCGTGAATTTCAAGATCATGCTTAAGGTCGCAGATTATTATAATGCAGTGACGTAGACCTCTTTACGTCACATTTCGAGCGGAAATATCTGGTACAGGATATTTATTTATTCCAGGCAGTAACTGACATAAGAAAATATACATATTATTTTTAAAAATGCACCTATTGAGAACCTACTATTTTTTTGGAAGTCATTTAAAAATTAAATAAAATCGGTCAAGTGCGAATCGGACTCGCACACAAAGGTAGCATCGTATAAGATATAACACTAGTAATTTGTTTTTAATTTGCATGGCGGCCATTTGGATTTTTCTTTTGTTTTAATAGCGGCAATAGAAATACACATTCTGTGAAAAAATTATCTCTCTACCTATTACGGTTTACGAGATACAGCCCGCTAACAGACAGACGGACGGACAGACAGCGCAGTCTTAGTATTAGGGTCCCGTTGGCACCCTTCGGGTATGGCACTCTAAAATGGCGTCTCTCAAAGTTTGAAAAAGGATGTTTCAATGACTTCCCACGCGCCATTTTAACTGTATGAGTCAACTGTCATTGTCAAAAGTACGGCTCACCTTTAAAATCTAAATATACCTATAAAAGGAAAAGGTGACTGACTGACTGACTGACTGACTGACTGATCTATCAACGCACAGCTCAAACTACTGGACGAATCAGGCTGAAATTTGGCATGCAGATAGCTATTATGACGTAAGCATCCGCTAAGAAAGGATTTTTGAAAATTCAACCCCTAAGGGGGTGAAACAGGGGTTTGAAATTTGTGTAGTCCACGCGGACGAAGTCGCGAGCATAAGCTAGTTAGGACTAAAATCGTACTTTTAACAAGAAGACACTAAAGTTAAAATGGCGCGTGATAACTCATTTTTACGCATTATACCCGCGAGCATTGCGGCAGCACCCAGTAAAGGATGTGAAGGAAATGGCGGAAGCCTTTACGTTAATGGGGAAATAAAACGTTGATGGAAATTGCATAATTTGTTCCACTCGTACTCCATAGCTCTGAGTATGAGCACAGGTATGAGTTTGCATATCAATAGATTTCGAGCATCAAAACAAAATAGCGTCAGAGTAAAATAGACTGTAGCTGTAGGTAAATCCCTTGTTTTAAAGTTTCGTATATTCAGTCCTAACTGTTTTTTATTTGGAAAGTTTCCGCTTGATGCGCTGACTGCAGATAATTATGTATATGGACGAACTTAAACCATTGAAAACAAAGTAGTTTCGTTCTTTTTTACTATGACATTATAGTGTTTTGATACTCGAAATCTATTAAGGTTGTTGAGACGTGCAAACTTGTACTAACCCTACAGTAAGTATGTATTATATTGGTTTTATTTGTGACTCTGTTACATTATTTAAGAGAGGGAGATCTTAAATAGAACTCTAGAGATTGACATCATTTAAGGTCCTGACACTGGTCTGCCCTTATGGTTTTTCGCAATTTGTAAACTAATGCGACAAAGTAGACTCATGACATTCAAATTTCGCCCCTAGCAATATTATCTTCACAGGTTTATATAAAAATCTTTACTTGAAATTGTCCAGTTTTGGGAAATTGGTTAAAATAATGACTTATTTGTGAGTAGCTCACGTCAAACTCTCAAATGTTTTCTTGACCGACACAACGGACAGATTCCTTTTTCCTTTTGAGGTACGGAACCCTAAAAAAGGCGTAACTAGACCAGTGGCCCTACCGCGGTTGTTTGACAGCTACAATGTCACGATCGCAATCATCTCTGATTGGTTAATGCTCGCTCACTATTGGCCACAATGCATTGTTGCAACAAGAATCGCACAAATTCAGCCAATCAGAACAATTGAGATGATTGATGCAGGTTTTAGACAATCGTCCTACGGGATACAGGGATGACTCACTGTTTTCTTAACGCGAACGGACTATAATTAACTGACATATCAAGTCCAAAAAAAAAAAAAAAAAAATAAGAGCTGTACCTATTCGTAAATATCTTTTGTATAGTGTTTTCATTCAGTTTGTATGGTTGGCAAAGCAAAACACAGGTAAGCAAGCTGCAGTGGCGCGCAGCGGGGATATTAGATTCCTAATCACCTCATTACCGGCCCGGCTTTGCTTTGTGCAAACGACTGCTTGTTTTGCACAAGCAAATCCCAGGGGTCTTTGTACAGGTAACCTAGTAGGTCTTTTATAATATATGTAGGTATGTAGTTATATATATATATATATATATATATATATATATATATATATATATATATATATATAAATATTTCTATTATGGATTGTATATATATTGATATTTATAATAGTTATATATATGTATGATAGTTATGTATGTATTACTGAAATAGTTAATTATATAATATTATACTACTTCATTTTTCTGTATTGCGTGTAAGTTTTTTCTTCTAATATCATTGGTGTAAGTACTATCCAACACACCTAGTTTCTCCTTTCACCAAAGGTTGCCTGGTAGAGATTGCTGTGAGCAATAAGGCCGCCTTTGCATACAATTATTTTTTAGTTTTAGTTTTTTGTAATAGTTATGTAAATTTTTTTGTGTGCAATAAAGTATTTCTATCTATCTATCTATCTATCTAGTAGGTACACCTACCTAAATCTGAAATCTGTTGAGCGAACTTTAACTTTCATCATCATCATGATTAACCCCTCACCGGCTCACTTCAGAGCGCGGGTCTCCTCTCAGAGTGAGAAGGGTTTTGGCCATAGTCTACCACGCTGGCCATTTGCGGATTGGTAGACTTCACACACCTTTGAGAACATTATGGAGAACTCTCAGGCATGCAGGTTTCCTCACGATGTTTTCTTTCACCGTTAAAGCAAGTGATATTTAATTAATTAAAACGCACATAATTCCGAAAATTTAGAGGTGAGTGCCCGGGATCGAACCCCCGACCTCCGATTAGAAGGCGGACGTCCTAACTACTAGGCTATCACTGCTTACTTTAACTTTAACTTTGCTTAGCCTCAAAACAGAGTTAAAACGAGACATATTTATGTCACGGATATAATTCTATCTCGTTGCTATCCTTTACCGCAAGCAACATTATGAAAGGGATAGCAATAGATTTAGACGTGTCATTTTAGTTTAGTTTAGTTTAGAGATTATGTGCAGAAGAATCGGCCCCAATCCATACCTACTAATATCCATACTAATATTATAAATGCAAAAGTGTGTCTGTCTGTCTGTCTGCTAGCTTTTCACGGCTCAACCGTTCAACCGATTTTGACGAAATTTGATACAGAGGTAGCTTGCAACCTGGGGAAGGACATAGGCTACTTTTTATCTCGGAAAATCAAAGAGTTCCCACGGGATTTTTAAAAACCTAATTCCACGCGGACGAAGTCGCGGGCATCAGCTATTATCAAATAATGTAGTAATCACCCTCCTACGTCTGTATGAAGAAAACACTGAACACACATGAACCATTTTAAAATAGATCGTTATATCTATTCTAAGTTCTATTCTATTCTAAGAAAACACTGAACACACATGAACCATTTTAAAATAGATCGTTATATCTATTCTTAGTTCTACATGGGCTAAACAATAACGTCCCACGCAAAAAGCCTTATACAGTTGGCTCGCCGAGATCTAGCCTTTTCATTAAATATAAGCAGATACCCGATATTGTCCACAATTTGATATCGTTATCGTCCGGTGTATGTCCCGGGGCGATATAATATGCCTTCATTATCAAAGGTCAGTCCACGGGGTCAGACCCTTGATTATTGAAAAGGCTGCTCAAAGTCAATTTAAATAAATGAAGAGTGCATACTTTAATTTAATTTCATATAGATATCATCCTTAATATTTATATTATAAAAGCGAAAGTGTGTATGTCAGTTTGCTAGTTTTTCACAGACCATCAATTTAACCTACTAATTTTGACGAAATTTGGTTCTTTTTTAATTCAGATACAATTTAGCTGTTGACTGTAATCTTAACTGGTGGTAAATTTAATGTAAATGGAAGGGTTATGGTAGTTTTTATTAAGCCCTTTAGTTTCTACTTGGCATTGTACCAGATCGCATTGCTTCTGAACGAATCGCTAGGTTCGCTAGTTTCCACCTTAACGGCAAAGACAAGGTGGAAACGAGGCACCAATGAAGCCTCCAGACCAGACCAAAGAAGATTACTAATTTCCTCTGCTGGGAATCGAGCCCGCAACCTCTCACTAATGAGACCACTGTGCCCCGCAATATCAAAGAGTAGGTACCTACCTACTTTAACTTTGCTCAGACTTTACTGTTTAAGCGAGATAATGTCTGGTATATAAATCTCATCTTTTTGTATACCTACGAGGAAACACTCTAGGGATGACTGAAAACTAAGGGCCCTAATTAAACCTAGCGCCACCAGTCTGGTAAGACTTAAGCCTTTGACAAACAAAACCTAGTTCTCCACTACGAACTTTGTTATCAGTGAAAGACGGCTGTTTATTTTTCAGCTAGATGCAGGTAACTGGGTATTTGACTACATCAAAAATAAATTATTTCTCAGTGATTTTTAATTAGAGGGTCTTCCAAAATACGTAAAATCCACGTCCTTTGTTAGTTTCAAGTGTAATAATCATTTTAAATTATTGATTAAACAAAAAAACTACGTCATTATGATGTGACGTCACATCAAAGTATTTCATAGAATATTGCATACTAAGTGCGCGTTTTGACGTTTGATAAAAAGTTACTGATTTAACTAGTTGTCAAATACCGTATTGACAATCTTAAAAATATATATTGCTAACTTATGCCCGCGACTTCGTCCGCGTGGACTACACAAATTCCAAACTCCCATTTTACCCCTTGTGGGGCTGAATTTCCAAAAATCCATTCTTAGTGGATGTCTACGTCATTATAGCTATCTGTATGCCAAATTACAGCCCAATCCATCTAATAAACCCGAAAGAACTAAAAGCCTACTTTTTCACACTAATAACAATGCTCTACACGCCGGCAACGTTTCTCTATGAAAAACGATCAGAGGGCGAACGCAATAAATAATTCCCTTCAGTTTGTATGCGGGTTTTGTCGTCTCATATCAGTACAAAACTTAATAAAGATACGCTCTTTCTAGGAAACTGCCATGTAATATTTTATGATGGCAACAAAAGGTAACATAAAAAACCGTCCAAGTCCAAGTTCGGCGTCATGTTATGATTTGGTCACAACTAACAAACAACTTTATGAATCGTTGTTTTCACTTTTCAGTATGTGTTGTTTAAAAATAAATATATAAAAGGAAAATGAGACTGACTGACTGACTGACTGACTGACTGATTGATCTATCAACGCACAGCTCAAACCACTGGACGGATCGGGCTGAAATTTTGCATGCAGATAGGTATTACGACGTAGGCATCCGCTAAGAAAGGATTTATAATATAATATGGTACCCTACATCATATTATACTGAAATTTCACATTCCTAATAACTTTATTTTTTGAGAAAAAAAGTCACAAAAATGTAGTAAAACTGATGAAAATGCAACGTTGACGGCTCTCCATTTCTTAATTTTTAAAACCGGAATCAACGTAGACGAAATCTTGGGTATCGTCTACTTAGTATTTTATGTAAATCAAACCCCAAAACGGAATATACCACTGGTTATGAATGCAATTCCTACCGAGAAAAACCAGCAAGAAATGAATGAATGAATGAATTCGCGGACATGAATGAAAGTCCGCGATCATCTTGCTTTATTTCAACTTTTTACAAGAACCATTTCGTTATTTTAGATTTCCTGCAACATTGTGACTTCATTGATGAAAAAAGCAGCTAATTGAGCTGTTAAATACATACGCGTATAGCCATCCGTATACAGAAAGATATAAGACAGGAATGTAGGAAGTAATAAAGCACCGAACTACACGGTCTGACTTTTGTTCGTTAAATTCACGTAACAGCCATTTTCTTTGTTCCTTATTCAATGAAAGATTTAATTTGATTTAATAAATCTTCGGCAATTAATTTTATTTATAAAATATAAATGTAAACCTAATAAAAGAACGTAAATGAACAATGAAAAGTTTATTGTCCTATTTGAAAAGTATGGAAGACAATAAACTATACTTTACATTTTTATATAGCTTTGTATACTCATAATAATTATGGACGCCCACGCTGAAAGCTTACGCAACACGTCGTGCTTTGCGTTTTCAAACGCCTACGTTGGAGAAATGCCACTGTGTAGGGGCGTATAAATATCATGTTCATATAAAAAGGATTCAAATACCCCCGACTGCGGTTTGCACTGCATCTATTTCCGCCTGCACATTAAAGCGCATCAAATCCGCCATTTTAACTTCTAAGATTTCTATGTACCTACTCATTGACACTCGCGCCATAAAGACAATCTAAGAGCCATAAAGTAGTTACCAGCGGGCACAGAAACGGACATAGGTATATACCTACATGTACTTACATGCAGGGCAAACACATAACCCTTCTTTTTGGGCTTCGCCGCAGTCGGGTAAAAATTACTTACTTAGAATCCTACTTCTTTAAAAACTACTAAGTATACTTCATGGCAACAGTGTTCTTGAAACACTGGGCTTGTAGGACTGGAAGTAACAAAACACTGGGCTTTCTTATAGTGCACTGGGCACTCATTCTAGGAGACTAGACATTTGTCAGCCGGGGAACCAGTGTGAATCAAGGGCTTGTGACGTATGAGCAAGGGGCTTTTAGTAGGTACTTAAGTGCCTGTGAGCTATGTTCAAACCTATTGTATACTGTAAATGCTATAGCAGCAGCCATTGCTGCAGAATTGTAAACATACTTCATCTCTAATATTCCACCCTATGAAATTGGATTTTCAAATTGATGTAGTAGGTACATCCAATTTCCATACGCATCGTAGTTTCTGATTAATATTTAATCCATGAAGACAGATCCTAAGCCGCGATATGACAGACAAAGGGTGGGGGTTAGGCTGCCTTTCCACCAGAGGGAGATGTGCTATATTTAAACGCTAAAAGTGCTATATTGTTAAGCTATACGGATGTATGTGAAACCCACCGATAGGATCACTTGATAGTCATAGCTTAGCTTAGCTCTGATGGAAAGTGGTTCACACTGAAAATCAGCGTCCTGCATTTAATGCGTTTTAACGCATCTGATGCAAGACATTATGCTGAGTTAAATTAAAGAAATTAAAACTACCTGACTATTCATAAGCACTTTTAAAAAGTTTACATGAATAAAAAAAACATTCTATTCTATTCTATTCTACACCAATTTGGAGTGGTGACACCACGGAACAGATTTCTGTTCCGTGGTGTCACAGATGAAAATGGTTCATTACTTAGTATACTTTATTTTACCTGTGACATCAACAACAAATAAATGCATTTTCTCTCTTTTTATGGTTCCGTACCTCAAAAGGAAAAACGGAACCCTTATCATCACTTTGTTGTCTGTCTGTCTGTCTGTCAAGAAACCTACAGGGTACTTCCCGTTGACCTAGAATCATGAAATTTGGCAGGTAGGTAGATCTTATAACTGTCCAAATGTCTTTGGGGAAAAATCTGAAAACCGTGAATTTAGGGTTAGATCACACAAAAAAATTAAATTGCGGTCATGAACTAATAATTAGTATTTTCAACTTTCGAAGTGAGTGACTATATCAAGTGGGGTATCCATATGAAAGGTTTTTACCTTTACATTCTAAAACAGATTTTTATTTATTTTTATTATGCATCATAGTTTTTGAATGATCGTGCAAAATGTCGAAAAAATACGACTGTAGTACGGAACCCTCATTGCGCGAGCCTGACTCGCACTTGGACGGTTTTTTTTCTTTTCTTTCTTCTAACGAAGTTAAGATTTTTACATACCAGTTGAAGTGAGGAATGCTCTATATGCTGTGAAAGGAAAGAATACGAGAGGAAGACAAAAGAAAAGGTTGGATTGCGTAAAAGAAGATATAATGCCTGTAAAAGGGGTGGATAATGTGTTGACGGATGACGCAGAAGCGAGTAGCAGATGCTGTGCCGATCCCACATAGCGTGAGATAAGGACATGAAGAAGTAAAAGCGATGACGAGCTACATCGAACATCTCTAGTAGAAAGGCAGCTTTATAGATTATGAACTGTCATGTGGGACTATGATGCAATGGGTTATTTGAATATTTTGGTATTAGTTCATAGCAGAAGCGACGATAGCCTAACAGTTAAGACTTTGGCCTCCTATGGGAGGTCCGGGGCTCGTTTCGGAGTTATGGTATGCGTTTTAAGCAATTAAAATATACCACGTGCTTTAACGGTAAAGGACAATACCTCCATCGCCTACTCTACCGCCATCCCTACCATGGTACGGGGCTTCTCTCAGATTGAGAAGGGCATAGTCCACCACGCTAGACAAGTGAAGTTGCTGGACTTCACAATTCACATACACGTGAGAACATTAAGGAAACTCTCAGACATGCACGAACTCGCATAACTCCGAAAAGTTTGATTTGTATGTCCGGTATCGAAGCTCGCCACCCCGCCCACCCCAAATAGAAAGGACGACATTTTAACCACTAGGTTATCACCTCTGCTTATACGTCGTACATCTTAGTACCATTATAATTTTAAGAAATTCCCCAGCAACGTAGACTTGTAAAGTTTTCATTCAGGACAGTTTTCCCGTTGAATAGCCCAGTCCTGCCCATGTTCTCCCGATCCGACATAACTCGGAGTGACACGGCTAGATTGAATCCCCTCTCCGCGGGCGCTACGTATTTTTTCAGCTTTGATATTTTCATTGTTGTCGAGACAAACAAAATATTCACGAGAACAAGCCTGAATGAAATTCGTCATGCCCTTAGGCTGTGAATAAATTCACTGTTTGTGGAGTAGATCCTAAATAATACGCTAAGAGAGCTAAAATATTATATTTTCCTGACTCTTTTATGGTGGTCCTGACATAATATCATAAGGGGCGTAAGATGTCATGCCTAGGTATTAAGTATAGTACGCGACAGTTCGAGACGGCAATCGGGGAGGGAACGACCCGCACAGCCTCCGCGCCAACCCGGTGCGGGCGATCGCAGGTGACGTGCAGGTATGCGGGGCGTCCGCCTGCCTCATACCTTTGAGTAGTGAATAAGTGAACCTTTCACATTTGTACTATAATAGCAATAGAAATATGAAATTACGGAATAAACTTTACTCGTACCAAATTGCCACTTCCCGCATTTCCCACGCTCTATCGCGCAACATATTTTTCCACAAACGGCACTCTGTATAAGGATACGAATTACCATAACTTTAGCGTTCAATAATGTACGTAGGTAGTAGGTACTTAACCAAAGGTATCTGCCGTCCTATTTGCAAAAAAGTGGTTAACTGCAAAAAGTAGTTTTGAATTATCGCCACAAAACGTGTGAGTTTTTCAAAAACTTCTGCAGTTTTTACTGGCGATAAAGTTTTTTTGCAACTGTTTTTAGAAATAGAACCCCCGACCTCCGATTAGAAGGCGGACGCCCTAACGTTACACTGGGCTAACCTAACGATTTATACCTAATATTAATTAATATTACGCCTTAACCTAATTAAACTTACGAAGTAAAACTGACAACTCCGTAATAAAACGCACCACATACCTAATGACTTGTGACATGGAATTTATTGTGAAACAATATACCATGATACTTACAACTTTAACCTCAAGATCCTATAATAAATTAACTAGTTACTTGTAACAAATTGTGCTCTAGAGTCTGATCATCATCAACTTATCACCGACCACTACTGCGCGCGGGTCTCCTCTCAGAATGAGATTAAGATCTTAGACCATAGCACTAAGCCCACACGCTGGCCAAGTGCGGATTGGCAGACTTCACACACCTTTGAGAACATTACCGAGAAATGATATTTAATTGCTTTGACACGCACATAAAGATCATAGCTCATTAGTACCCAACTGTAGTACCAAATAGTCGCGTTCTCGAAATGTAAAAATTCTTAATTTATGACAAAAGGCTGGTTGATTCAGATTAAGGTTAAATAGCAAGAAAGGATTACAAACACCACTCACAATCTATTAGTAGCTGGCAACAAATATTGTACATCGACGTTTCGAATGAGATTTCGGCTTTGTAGAGCATTGTCTCTGTCACTTATTCCTATGTGGTGTTTTGACGGTCTCAATGACAACGGCAACGTTACTTCCGTAGGGCGATTGTCTAAAACCTGCATCAATCATTATTACAATTTCAATTGTTCTGATTGGCTGAATTTGTGCGATTCTTGTTGCAACAATGCATTGTAGCCAATAGTGAGCGAGCATTAACCAATCAGAGATGATTGCGATCGTGACATTGTAGCTGTCAAACAACCGCGGTAGGGCCCCAGATTTTCGCCATACAGCCTTGTCGCACTGTAGATTTAACAAAATGCCCGCGTCATAGTTAGATTGACTGTACCGTAAATTAGCCGTGCTGTAACAATGCGGAATGATTTATTGCGTGAACGATGTTTGAACTCGTTGTTTCGTTGGCCAAGGTCGGGCAAACTGGGGATTTACACACAAATTAATTGCTGCGCGATGAGATATCAAAGCCTAAGCTCTATTTTGATTGCTAAAGCGGATTGCACTTTATGGCCTGCACAGACGAAGCACAGTCCGCATGGTACTTTTTGCACGTAAAACTACATAGATCACTTACAACTGCATCGAATAAAGCACACGAAGAGATATAACAGTAATCATCAGTACTACCACCTGTATTCGTTTTTGCTAGCGTTCTGGTTACACCCTGTATTGTTTTCAAAAACTTCTAACAAGACTGAGGACTTATTAGGAGATTAGGTACATATACGAATACCGTGATACTTTAATAAAACTACAATTTTACTCTCTCGATCCAAACCTAAATTCCTAAAAACGTATCCGAAATTCCAGCTGCCGAAGTTATTCTCTAAAATCCACTTAGATTAAACAATTCCTGAAGAATACATCTCACTAAAAGTCAGAGGGGATTTCACAATGTTCCCGCCTCGTATAATGGAGATGACAGAATCTTATTAAACCTGTTGAACCCTCGACGACAGAAGCCTTTGGGCCATATTACATTCATGTCCTCTTTAATGTACGTAGCATACTCGTCTAGGTATTTGATATTTGCATAGTGTGATCACATCGCATATCAGGAATTATAAGAAAAGTATTTACCTAGAGTTACGTTATAAGTTGTTATCTTTAAATATATAAAAGGAAAAGGTGACTTACTGACTGGCTGACTGGCTGACTGACTGATCTATCAAAGCACAGCTCAAATTACTGAACCGATCGGGCTGAAATTTGGCATGCAGACAGCTATTATGAGGTCATCAGCATCCGCTAAGAAAGGATTTTTGAAAATTCAACCCCTAAAGGGGTGAAATAGGGGCTGGAAATTTGTGTAGTTCACGCGGACGAAGTCACGAGCATAAGCTAGTAATATTATATAACTGCTCCATATTGGAGTAATTACCTACCATCGTAGGTTCAATTGTCAACTGCTCCATATTGGAGTAATTACCTACCATCGTAGGTTCAATTGTCGTCGGGCCAAATTCTGTTATAAAAATCTTAGGATTTTCCGGATCTGTCTCCGGTCGTCTCGGATTTCCATCACATCCATCACATTCGGGCTATGAGAGTGAGGGAATAGCGAGTGTACTGGTGTTTGTGCACACACTTGTGCGGTGTGCCTTGTAATATCTCCCGCGCTGTTAGCTCATCTATATGTAGGTACCTATGGAGATGTAACCTACATGCAATGTCGTCTAGAAACCGAAAATGGGTTGGTATGGGTCTAATAAAACTGCCACACCCCTTTCAATTAAGCCCGCTTCCTTCTTAAACCACCAGCAGGGTGATGAGCTAACTCAGTGTCTAACACTGAATGATAGCCACCTAGCTCATTTGACATTTGTTTTTAATCCATTGAAGGTTTTCTACGAAAAATTATTTTAATGTCACTCAGTGGAGCATTAATGTGCAGCCAACCAATGTCAAATGTGCTCGGTGGCTATCATTCATCGTTAGACACTGAGTTAGCTAATTACCCCGCTGATGAGATTGCAGTCAAGGGCAGGTTGCAGTAATGGAATTATAAAAAAATTGGTTTACTGCCTTTGCTTATAAAACATGTAGGTAAGTACATGGATAATGAGCTAAAGTTCTCGACCTAACAGTTTAACCTCATTCCGACATATTAGGTAACTTAAATAATGAACTGTTGTCAATAAACCCCCACACATCTGCACAATGGAGGTGCAGGTAACCCAAGCCTCTTTAAAAGGCCTAGTGCTTGTTTAGTGCACTTAGAACAGGTTCCTTGTGCGCAGAACTGCATAGAGTGGTACTCTTAAGTGCTAACGAGACGCTCACGATACGATTTTTTTTTTAAATAGCAAATATTAAATAGCCATGTTAAATGACTAATATTCCCCGTTCCTCTCCAACTAAGCGTCAGGCTTGTGCTAGGAGTAGGTACGACAATTATAGTGCAACGGGCGGGGTTTGAACCGTCGCGTCGACCTTTCGGTTTTCAGTCCACTCCTTTACCGGTTGAGCTATTGAGGCTCTATTTGGCTCACGATACGATATTTCTAAACCTACCTGTTGTTTTAAGCCAATCTATGGAATTGTGGAATAGGTAAAAGCTGTGATAGCCTAGTGGACATCCGCCTCCTAATCGGAGGTCGGGGGTTCGATCCCGGGCATGCACCTTTAACTTTTCTGAGATATCATTTGCTTTAATGGTGCAAGATAGCATCGTGAGGAAACCTGCATGCCTGAGAGTTCTCCACAATGTACTGAAAGGTGCATGAGGGAAGTTTGCCAATCCGCCCTTGGCTGGCGTGGTAGACTATGGCCAAAACCGTTCTCACTCTGAGAGGAGACCCGTGCTCCATAGTGAGCCGGCGATTGGTTGATCATGATGATGATGAAGATGAAGCAGGACATAGTGCCGCGGTTCTACTGGTGCTCCTTCTCGATAATGTGAATGCGGGAAGACCCAGATTTCAATATTTTTCTAAAACGAAATACGATACTAATTAAATAAATCCAAGTTCTTTTTGGCACAGATTTGTATAACAATAATTATAACCGAGCAAAGTGAAAAGTTCGGAAACTTTCTCATTTGGACGGATTTTCTTTTTTTTCGCTTCCAAGTTTGCTTTTGGAAAGTAAACGGGCGGCCTTTTGTAGTATAAAGCTTCGAGTTCCTACATTTTTAGCAACAATTAATTACAGAGTTTCATTGTTTTTGTACTTAATGCTTGTTAGACTTAAAAACTGTACATTTTAAAAAGGGGTTTTAGGGTACAGCAATTTTATTATAAAACCTTGGTTTTTAACTATTTTCCTTGGTTACTGGAAAACATATTATTATGCCATTGCCGTCAAAAGGGGTGGTTACATCACTAGCAGAATTTTCCGAAGTTTACATTTATAGCCCAAGACCAAATCTTCGGCATTTGCTGAACGAATTTTTGTACTTCTAGCCTACGATGTACCTAGGATTCCTAGAGATACTTTTTGTAATCCAAAACCGAAACTAAATTTTATTCTAATTAACCGACTTCAAAAAAAGGAGGAGGTTCTCAATTCGTCGGAATCTTTTTTTTTTTTTTTTTTTTTATGTATGTTCCCCGATTACTCAAAAACGCCTGGACCGATTTTGAAAATTCTTTTTTTGTTTGAAAGGGTATACTTCAAAGTTGGTCCCATTTCAATTTGGTGAAGATCTGATGAACATTTTCGAAGATAGATACTGGAACTCCTCAACGGATAAGAGTAAATTGCTCGCGATCAGTGTAATAGCTTAGTAAACACTAGATTTTTAACCAGTCATAGCATAATTCCATGGGGCCACTAAATATTGTGAAATAAAAAATTTTTACAAAAAAAATAAAAACCGACTTCGTTACATAAACACTAAAAATTGAAAAATAATTTAATTTATTACCGAATATATTATGTATACAAGAGTTAATATAGTTCCATAATAATATTTTTTGGGGTCGGTGCCAATGAGGTGCTATTGTGGAGTCCCATAAAAATAGTCCCAAAGTCTAGACGATTCGCGCAGCTAAAGCTAATTGGCACCGGCACCAAAAAGTATTATTATGGAACTATATTAACTCTTGTATACATAATATATTCGGTAATAAATTAAATTATTTTTCAATTTTTAGTGTTTATGTAACGAAGTCGGTTTTTATTTTTTTTAAAAGAGATACACATAATTATTACTTTAGTTAAAAGAAAAACAGCACCAATAACGCATTTAAATAGTGCTGAAAACTTGAATTTTCTAGATTATCGCTTTCAACTGACAGACGCAGTGTATATCTACTTAGTTGTGGTGATGTAATTTTAAGCGGAAATCGTTCGTACTGTAGCTCTCGACTATAGATAAACGGCTTCAGGCAATTAATTCTGGCCTCCGTTGTCGTCCTGCCTATTTTGGGCATTCAGCCGCTCAACCGCTGTCGCCCTCTGCGGTTTACATTACCTTCGCTTCGCGTTAAAAACAGTTTTGTGCTTTGTCAGCAGATTTCGGCGCTGATATAAACTCAGTAGGGCGGTTTCGTAAAACCTGCATCAATCATTATCACAATCTCAATTGTTGTGATTGGCTGAATTTGTGCGATTCTTGTTGCAACAATGCATTGTAGCCAATAGTGAGCGAGCGTCAACCAATCAGAGGTGATTGCGATCGTGACATTGTAACTGTAATTCTACCGCTATCGCGCAGCAGCTTATGGATTTTTGCATCGCACTCGATGCTGAAATATGTCGCATTTTTAGAACTAAACAACACGCTTCCTAAGGATGATTTATGCTAGACCGTGCCGGGCCCGAGCCGTGCCACGTCCGACGCGCAGATGATCCACGGATTGCAATTTATGTGAAGGAAAGTAACACGGACGAGGATCGGAAGACTTGGACATGGCATGGAAGAGGTAGATGTTGACCAACCCGTGGCCTCTGAGCGCTTGTATCAACCAGCGGTCTACTTCCCCATGCTTCTTCATGCAGCTTCGCGATAGATTGAAGAACTATAGCAGCTTTTAATTACGGGTTAAGGGCTTTAGGAAAGCTTCAGGCAATTAATTCCGGCCTCAGTTGTCGTCGTGTCTGTTTTGGACATTGATTGGCGCGTCTAATGGTGACCCTGGTGGACCGTTGTAAACGCATTTTGCGGTGTTGTGTTATACAAACTAAATAAATATAGGTATAGTTTCAAGATAAGCTGTGATAGCCTAGTGGTTAGGACGTCCGCCTTCTAATCGGAGGTCGGGGGTTCGATCCCGGGCATGCACCTCTAACTTTTCGGAGTTATGTGCGTTTTAATTAAATAAATATCACTTGCTATAACGCTGAAGGAAATTATCGTGAGGAAACCTGCACGCCTTAGAGTTCTCCATAATGTCCTCAAAGGTATGTGAAGTCTGCCAATCCGCACTTGACAGTCTTGGTAGACTATGGCCTAAACTCTCTAATTCTGAGTAGCTTAGTAGTGTGTAAATCATGATGATGTATAGATACGCCTGCAATTTAAATTAACCAAATCAATCCGCTTAAGTATAGGTAGGTATATTATATAGCTAGTCCTAACCCCTTACTCTAAGCTACTCAGAATCTAATCACTAATGATAACAATTGTCATGTTGCGGACGGCTAGCTATAATTAATTAAGGCGAGTCACCGAGGCGGGCAGCGCGGCTTTGAAGTAAACCGCTTGGCAACGTTCAAATTCTGTGTTTCAAACGTTAAATTTGAATTAAAAAATTATAGAAGTCCTGTTGAAAACCAATTTAGCAGATTCTCTGTAGTAGGTACTTAAAGACAAATATTTCCATATAAAAATTATTTGCCAAGTCAGAACTTTTAGTATTAAATAATTCGTTTTATCGGTTGCTGATGATGATGATGATGATGATGATGATGTTGTAGCAGCAATAGAAAATACACATTCTGTAAACATTTCAACTCTCTACTCTGCCTTTTACAGTTCATGATATATAGCCCCCTCACTGACAGACGGACAGGGCGGACGGACGACGGAGGCTTAGTAATAAGACTCCGTGGGCACCCTTCGGTAGGGAACTCTAAAAACTAGTGTCAATACAGAATTACAACACTTATTTGCAGCTCTATCAAAGTACACGATGCAACAGGTTGAGATGGCAATCAGGGTATAAGGCGGGGGGACGCCCCGCACACCCGCGCTCATCCGCATCGGGTTAGCGCAGGGATCCGTGCGGGTGTATGGTGCGTTCCCTTCCCAATTGCCATTTCAATCTATCGCGTACTTATTTTTTGTTAACAAAGTTTAGGTACTGTTCTGGTATGCACAAAGGGCATTTTAGTGCAAGCGTTTTAAAGTGGCCGGGTGACTGCGGTGCGATACCATTTAGGTAGGTAGATACCTACCTGCTTTGAATTCAGAGAGCGAAAAGCTCACTTTGATATTGTCCGACAGAGAGAAAATCTATAATGCATATGTAATGCAACACGAGCAGTTACTCGTAACTATACCCACACTAATGATAATTCGGCAAACTGACTACAATTATTGTATAATAACAAGTTAATAGATATATACAGAAATATTAGTTGTTAATTGTGTCTACTAGATGTGGACGTGGCATGCGCGATTAGGTGGTACAATAACTACAGCGCAAGAAACACACTTAGGTATCAAAGCAAACTAAACAAAAACAAAACTTATACAAATAGCTACTAACAAACAAAAAAAAGGTTAACTTACAACTAACAATTACTAACAGATTACTTACTAACTTATCAAGGTACCTAATTTATTTTTTATTGTGGGTATACTGTCACAGAAGATATCTATCATATTATATAACTATCTATAACATCTCTGTGACAATTTGCAAGGAATTGCATTCTATATAGCGGACTATGATGTTGCCAACTTAGTACTTTAGGTAGGTACTGGATCTAGTGCATTTTTTGATATTTTATTGCTCAAAATTTTAGTGATAAGTCAAGTGCGAGTCGGACTCACTCACGAAGGATACCATCGCAACAATAACACTTTTTAATTTTTTGAATTTTCATGGCAGCAATTTGGAAAGTTTTGTTATTTGTTGGGATAAAAAGTAGTTAGCATTATTCGTTGCGGGGATGCGCGCATCTCTGCTCTGTACTAAACGTCAAAATCGGTTACAACTGTCTGTGAAAAGGTAACAGACAGATACACTTTCGCATTAATAATGAATACTGACCATAATAAAAGTTTGGAATGAAGTATAGATGTGGCGATAGTAATCGTCCGTGATCAAAGGCATTTCCCAACTTTATGATTAGATACTAAACTATAAAGCAGATGACCAGCTGCGTGGAGACGCACAAAGGGTTTAGATTTGGTCAAGTGCTCTTTATAATTCCTTTGATGTAAAACCGGTTTTCTGTCCGAACTCCGTGTACATTCTGAATTTGTTCTGCTAATCAGATTTACAGTAGCCCAAGTCCTAGTACGAGTTTGCTCGTTTCGTAAACTTTGATGGTTTACGTGAGTTTCATATCATAAGGGCACTGTAAAATGAATCGAGAATCTAGAGCTAATTATTTATTCATTTATCTGTATAGTTATACCTACTACCGATTTTTATCCTTGCGGGTCTTTTTTAGATATAAGATAAATTATCTTCTATGTTAGAACTTATAAGACTATAATTATTTCGTTTAAGTCGTTTAGATGGCGTTTTCGTAGAATATTAAAGCTGATAGGGAAAACAAAATGCGGAAAGGCATTCCACATAACAGGGTGTGCAAATCAGAAACTAGAAAGCTAATTATTATAAATAATAGTTATACAAGTTCCCGGCTGTACTCACGTGGAAAGTCGACGTAAGCCCGACTAGTCTCAAACCCATTCGAGGTTAGAAATGTAAAAGCCCTGTAAAATTAATACGAATAAATAAATTTATAAAAAAGGTCCTTTTTCACGGGGACTCAGCTCGCAAACGCGCGCTAAGGCCTTCTCAACCGCGACGCGTTTGCGAGTCCCTGTATATTTATAATGGAAATCATTCACAATAGTTTAAATGCTAGAAAGCTTATTGCTGTATAATAAATGACTGAGACGTCACGTAGCAGAATAAATTAATTGTCTTCGAATCTGATTTTTGAAAATTATGAAAACTTGTACTAGGGGTATACAGGTGCCTTGGCGTAGAATGGACCGCTAATTTGATTAGAAAATCTTTGTCTAAGTTAGAATGACCGACTGCCCCTGCCCATTCATTGAACGAATATCATTTCACAGAACTACTTTGATTGATTTAATTGGGGTTTAAACAAGGTTAAGAGCTCAGACCTTTTACACTCCAGCTCAAACAACATTTACGCGTACCAAAATATTATTTAGTTTTTGTAATCAGAGTAGATATAATATCGGTTCAATAAATAAAACTCAAAGACAAGAGGGGATATTATGCCCTTGAACATTTATGGTGAAAGGTTAAACACTCTCTTCTTTATTAACAAAATAATATTATAGTTATTCTTATTCAGGATAACGATTATTTAGTATTTAAATCGAATGAGTGAAATACAAAAAAAATTGTTTGGCCATCCAAAGGGGTAATGCTGCCAGCATCTTGGGTACAATGCCTCGCTGCGGTGGTCTCGATGAGGTTTTAGATTTAATTTAATTTATTTAAGTTTTATTTTACTTTTAATTTAGATTTAAGTTTTTTAATACAATTGTCTATCCCTTTTTAAAAATGAATAACTATTTTTAACTCTAAAAAAATTAATTATACCTACTCTAATTGAAATAAGGGTAACAATGACCTTTTTTTAATAGACAATTTATTCGTGATATTATATTTTCTTCTATTATTGTGATTTGTAAGATGGATAATTTAATACTCTTCACCTGGCTAGCAAATGGTTGAAGGTCGATGTTAATCGGGATCTCGAAGTCATCATCATCAGCATCATGATCAACCCATCGCCGGCTCACTATAACAGAACACGGGTCTCCTCTTAGATTGAGAAGGCTTTTGGCCATAGTCTACTACGCTGGCCAAGTGCGGATTGGCAGACTTCACACACCTTTGAGAACATTATGGAGAACTCTCAGGCATGCAGGTTTGCTCACGATGTTTTCCTTCACCGTTACAGCAAGTGATATCTTAATTACTTAAAAACACACATAACTCCGAAAAGTTAGAGGTTCGTGCCCGGGATTGAACCCCCAACCTCCAATTGGAAGGCGGACGTCCTAACCACTAGGCTACCACAGCTTACTTGATGTTACTACTGTACTCTCGAACTAGGATATTTTAATAATCTAAGAAGAATATGTGTGCACATCACGTCCGTGCTACTCGTCACTTCTGTATAAGCCCGTAAATCCCCAGTTCAATGTACTGAAACATCCCTCAAGTTCATAAAGGAGTAATAAAACTCACGCGTAAATAGGCACTTTATTTTCTCCCAGCGAAACGGTAATCAAGATGAGATTTCTGATTTCTCCCAGATTCCTGTCGAATTAATGAATCGCAGGAATGCGTGAGAGATTACATAATTAGACCCTGAAGAGCAATCACAGACTGATGAGTTGATATTACGTCAGATACTCGTATAATCTCAGACAGTACGCTTTTACTTACGAGATTTTATGTCTCACCAACGTTGGTGGTATTCGAGTGTCAAAACACTTCTGCATTATAGTAAACTGGATCTAAACAGCCTTGTTTTAAAGCTCGTTTGTCTACACATCTACAGCCAGTGCTCCAAGCGGAAACGTTGCGAAATTAAAATCAGTGGCATTGAATTTTCGACTTCAGTTCAATCCTTTTTATGTTCATTTTACTTTGACGATATTGTGTTTCGACTCTCGAATTCTAGCAACGTTTGGTGAGACCTAAAATCTTATACTAAGCGTACAGTTCTCGAATGTCAGCATTAGATGAGTCGAGACGAGTTACCTAATTTATAAAGTCTTGCCCGTTTTGTGGTGCGGTGAAAGTGAAAAGTTGAATAATTAAGTTTGGAATAAGGGTGTGTTCTCACTACGCCAGGGATCGGACGTGTTCCCATTGTGTTTATCACAATACTAGCTGATGCCCGCGACTTCGTCCGCGTGGAATGAGGTTTTTAAAAATCCCGTGGGAACTCTTTGATTTTCCGGGATAAAAAGTAGATGTCGCTCTCCAGGTCTTTATCTATACCCATGCAGAAAATCACGTCAATCAAATACTTGCCTGAGAACTCTTCGTAATATTTCAAACGTGTATGAATTCTGCCAATCAACATTTGGCCACCGTGGTGGACAGTGACCGAAACCCTTCTCATTCTGAAAGGAAACCCAACCTCAGTAGTGGACCAGTGATGCATTAAGATGTTGATGAAACCAAATTTTTCTCCTTATAACTTTTCATGATTGCAAACCTTGACAAATACTATTAACTTGACACTGTAGGACCTACCACATCTGAGGATTTTCCTGTTTGAAAGTAATCTTCTCCCTGTTATTTATTTAGGACGACAAATACGAGTGGTGTGTAATATACGTTTGGAACATGGTTTCTTTTCGTATACCTACTTATTAATACATACCGAAGTAAATAAGCATGATTTATGCCAGGGCTAGATGTTAGTCCAACGGATCGATTTTAATTCTGGAACTACGAATTATGCTCAACAAATTTGCTATCTTCGTTTAAACTTCTTTCACATTTATAATATTACTAGCTGCCCTGGCGAACTTCGTTCCGCCTAACAGTCGATTCAAACTTTTTAAATTTTTCTCTCCGTAAGAACCATCCTCGTACTTCAAGGAATATTATAAAATAAAAAGAATTAGCGAAATCGGTTCAGCTGTTCTCGAGATTTGTGATGAGCAACACATTTAGTGATTCATTTTTACATTATAGATAGAAAGAAGATAGAATCGAATTAGCATTTATTTGACTAATATAAAGATGTCAGTTCAACGAGCTATTCTGTTCAGTTCAGCTCGGCGGCGCCTGACATTGTATTAACAATTTTCCAGCCCACTAGCCCTCGACAACAGCCTGTTTGCTTTCTTGCGAATGAATACACGAATACAATAATGATTTCATTATTTAACTAGCTTATGCCCGTGACTTCTTCCGCGTGGACTACACAAATGTCAAGCCCCTATTTTACCCCCTTAGGGGTTGAATTTTCAAAAATCCTTTCTTAGCTGATGTCTACGTCATCATAGCTATCTGCATTATTTTTATTTTTCCAGGATAAAGAGTAGCCGGTTGGGCCGTGAAAACAGCAGACAGACAGACACACTTTCGCATTTATAATATAAAAGTATGGATGTACTACTTACAAACGCTATTATGAATACTGTGCCTTTTCGTTGATATTCGAGTCTAGTATTTATATTAAAGTAAAGTAAAAACAATCAAATTATGTAACTATGTGACGGTGGGTCCATTGTGCAATCGCAATAGAGCCTTTCTATACTTACAAGACTGAAACCGGGGATTCCCCGAGCCGAGCGTATTTACTAGAGCCCGCGCCAGTTTTAAAGTTTCACGAGTTAGATTTTAACCCACCTAATATTATAACGGAAATCGAACAAACCATACCTAGACATAGTTTTTAGAATGTACTTATCTATAAAATGAATAATCGACTTGATTAGTGATTATACAAAAATCTCTCAGACTCGGATTAGTGATTATACGAGAACTACTCAGACTTGATTGAAAAACAAAGTACGTTTGTTTGGAGCGCGCTACGAATAAACTCCTCTTAAATAAAACTCTATCATCCTAATGGCACAATGCGCTTCTGTAAAAGTACCTACTCCCTGGCCTAGGTCATTCATTAAACCTTAATGTGTTAAAAACGTGCGGCGAAATAAATTACAGACCTGACTTTTCCCTTTTATAAAATTTCATGAATTTAAATTTAAAACTTGCGTGATCTCTTAATGTAATTAAAAAATAAATTGGTAGAACACCTACATGCATAATAATATTTAAAATGTATCATAATTAATCACAATATCCTAGTTCACAGACCTAAACTACTTTTTATCTCGCATAATATCTTTTTTTTAATTTTTCACGGGAATTCCAAAATCTAAATCCACACGAACGAAGTCGCTGACATCAGCTAGTATCTAATTTAATAACATTATTTCCCCTATCTAGAGTAACATTATTTAGCGGATTGGTAGACTTCACACACATTTGAGAACATTATGTAGAACTCTCAGGCACGTAGGTTTCCTCACGATGTTTTCCTTCACCGTTATAGCAAGTGATAGTAATTAATTAAAACGCACATAACTCCGAAAAGTTAGAAGTGCGTGCCCGGTATCGAAGCCCCGACCTCCGATTAGAAGGCGGACGTCCTAACCACTAGGCCATCACAGCTTAATTATTAACCTCTTTCTACGCGGCATGAATTACTGTACCGAATACAATGAATGTGTCATCATCATCATCATCATCATCATGCTAAGCCCATCGACAGCCCGCTACTGAGCACAGATCTCCTTTCAGAGTGAGATGTGGTTTGTGGTTTTTTGATTTATCGTGCAAAATGTCGAAAAAATAAAGCTGTACTACGGAACCCTCGGTGCGCGAGTCTGACTCGCACTTGACTGGTTTTTATTATTATATATATATTTATTTTATATTACTAATTATATTTATATATACTTAGGTACCTTCTAAAATGTCTTGGATGGATAACAATCAAATACTTTACAGCAGCTAAGTATCTATTTTAAAATTTATTAAAGATAAGGAAGATGCTTGCTTCATTATTCGCAGAGTAATTAATTAGTAAATCGAGTAGATAAAGAAAGAACTTCCAATTACCGACCCTGGAAAATGGCGATAATAAAAATTAACAACCGTTAAGTAAATCCCGCACCTCTTTTAAAACAATAATTTTCAATTAATTTTTTTAACCTTATATAAACAAAATTTAGAGAAAATATTAACATAATTCTTTTGCTAGCTGATGCCCGCGACTTCGTTCGCGTGGATTTAGTTTTTTAAAAATCCCGTGGGAAGTTTTTGATTTTCCGATGTAAAAAGTAGCCTATGTCACTATCCAGGTTTTTAATATACCCATGCAAAAAAACACAGAGAACCGTTGCTCCGTTGCGACGTGATTGAAGGACAAACTAACAAATCAACAAACCAACAAACCAACAAACCAACAAACAAACAAACACACTTTCGCATTTATAATATGGAACCAATAATAGCAAAACAAAATAATTTAATGTCCTTACCTATAAGCATAGGTAAAGGGTGTTCTTTGGTCTGAGGTAAAAACTTAAACGATCAGAGATGAAGCAGTATCTAGTCTTGTCTATAAGGAATCACGATCGTCTTTGGTAAGACAAAGAAAATTGCTATGTACCTAAAATTTTTAAAAAAGTAAGTTGTCTGAAAATGTGCTAACTTAGCGTATCTAAATCTAAGGTATAGGGGATAGTTAGGAGACTTGGAATGAAAATTGAAAATGTAGCACATTCTTTTTGTTTTAGAGACTAGTTTTCTCCACTAAAAGATATTTCTAACAAAGAACTCTTTCGATTTGTTTTAAAAAATATGACTGGACTGTCTGATCTCCCAGCGTAGAAGTTTTACATGTAAGTTCTGTCTATAGAATAGAATATAATAGAATAGAATGTTTTTTATTCATGTAAACTTTTTACAAGTACTTATGAATAGTCAGGTAGTTTTAATTTACCACTGGTATATAACGTAGACTTAGGAAGAATTTTGTGAAAATCCTATCCTCCTTGGGACCACTAAGAACCCTAAATCCAAATGAACCAAGTAGCGAAAATTTTACAATCTTATTTTGTTTCTTTCAAATTTTCATTGTTGTGAGTTCATTAGAAAAAAAAAACATTTTTTTTTACCTTTGTGACCGCTACAAAGCAGCCTGTATATAGCAGCAGTGATAATGTCAGTTAATACCATTAACATGCCGCATCCATTCTTACGGAAAAGTAATTTCGCTGAAAAGGCACCGTCGACCTTGTTATTTACGTAAAATTGTAATCTAAGAGTACGCGGAAAGATTGAGGCATTCGCAGTAACTAGTGCCGTAGTACCGTACCGTACATACGTAGGTACGTATAGATACGATGGAAATCGGGGTTGAGGTGAGGGGCGCTCCGCTCACCTACACGTCACCCACACCGGGCTAGCCCGGGGGCTGTGCGGGTGTGCGCGGCGTTCCCTCCCCAATTGTCATCTCGACCTGTCGCGTACTATAGGTACATTTCACAAAACATTTGACAAAAATGCATTGATGCATTTTTTTTATTATCTATCTGCTAAAGGAAGACTTTGGCCTCTGCGACCTCGACGCGCGACGGCTACCCGCCATACTTGTACACTGGTCTGTATAAAAATGTATGGAGACCATTAGAGGTGAGCAGCCGCGACACGCGACTCTCAAGTATCGCTTGTCACTGTCGCATGCGGTCGCATAGCTCAAAGTGTGGATTAAAGAGGATAGAAAAAATAACTTCCAGTCCGATCCGGTAAACGTCCAGTGTAGTGTGCTATTATATGTATGTCGGAGAACAAGGGGGATGGCCGACATCAGAAGGTAGTAATTTCAATTACAATCATTTTAATACTCACTTATCACACGTGAAAACTACTAGCGTAACGTAACGTAGCTAAACCTAACCCTACCTAGCGACCGGCTCCACCATGTCCCCATACCGGCCCCAGACCAACCAGCTAACCTAGCACACCAGAATTAGTTCAATTAACATCAACTACAACGATCACGATTGTCTAATACAAATTGGAACGATACAAAAGGACTCACCCGATAAACAACCTGTCTAGATCGCCAAAACACACTCACAGCAACCTTTCACAACCTAGTAGTATAACCTCAAACAACTGAAACCACATTAGGTCACAACGACAATGATAATAATAAAACCTACAGTACGACACACATAGTATCCACTGAGAAGCGACTCTGGCCAAAGCCAAACGAATAATGTCTCGAGACACACTGCGCATCTCATTTTATAATCTCACAATGACGGTGGGGACGAAGACGCGATGTTCAATGAGCAAAGTCTTTACAATTAAATGGCGGCGAGCCTACACGGCCATTCTGACATGCGTACGTCCTCGTACGCCAAGTATTACAAAGTATGTGAGGACAAAACCATAACCACAAAATCATTTTACCGCTCGCCCATCCTGACTAACTACTAATCGTCATTGAACACTTTTCGCATAGCTTTTTCTCATCAAAACAGCCACCTCGCCGTTTATCATCTAAATGACCACCTCGCCTTTTATCATCTAAATGGCCACCTCGCCTTTTATCATCTAAAATGGCCACCTCGCCTTTTATCATCTAAATGGCCACCTCGCCTTTTATCATCTAAATGGCCACCTCGCCTTTTAGACAACCCCTTTTTTTTTAAATCGAAGCTAGTGTGTGAATAATTTTCAAAAATGTGGGCATAGATCGTGTATCCCACTTCTGATGTCGGAGAACAAGGGGGATGGCCGACATCAGAGGGTAGTAATTTCAATTACAATCATTTTAATACTCACTTATCACACGTGAAAACTACTAGCGTAACGTAACGTAGCTAAACCTAACCCTACCTAGCGACCGGCTCCACCATGTCCCCATACCGGCCCCAGACCAACCAGCTAACCTAGCACACCAGAATTAGTTCAATTAACATCAACTACAACGATCACGATTGTCTAATACAAATTGGAACGATACAAAAGGACTCACCCGATAAACAACCTGTCTAGATCGCCAAAACACACTCACAGCAACCTTTCACAACCTAGTAGTATAACCTCAAACAACTGAAACCACATTAGGTCACAACGACAATGATAATAATAAAACCTACAGTACGACACACATAGTATCCACTGAGAAGCGACTCTGGCCAAAGCCAAACGAATAATGTCTCGAGACACACTGCGCATCTCATTTTATAATCTCACAATGACGGTGGGGACGAAGACGCGATGTTCAATGAGCAAAGTCTTTACAATTAAATGGCGGCGAGCCTACATGTATGTGTTTTTATGTGCATTACGTGACAATGGATAGTTGCATCTATGTTACCGTTTGTACCTACTCTCAACATACAATTACCGATAGTTGGCACACGAGAGACATTTCAAGTCAAAATAGGTTAAAAATGAAAATGAGAATAATTTTAATGTTATTGAAAAATTTGTTGACAGACATAATACCTGTTTATTTTTGTTGAAATGCTTGCTTGATTCTTTCTGCAAGATCTTACATTACCGTCCGGATCATCACTATCGGAATTTGATCACTAAAGAAGAAGTACTAAAGTAGAAGTAAAGTAAAACATTTTTTCTAATTAAATCGTCCATTCTGTGAACCTAAAGTATTTTTTTACGACTCGATATCAAATATTGAGGCCGATCGTATTTCGTAGGCTTCGATCATTTTATCTTTTTACTCCAACAATTTTTGTTGTTTAATGTTAACTACCCCCATTTCTTTACTTTTTAAAGTTAAAAGAAAAAATGTATATTCGTCACTTCGTACTATACCTATTCACTGAGTTCTAGACAATGATATCCCACATGCTAGGATAAGAAAAATATTTTTTTCGCCTTCTTTTCTATGAATATGAAAAATAATTAAAAATTAATTTCAAAATTCGGTTTTACCAAAATTTCAAGTCTGTAACTGATTTCGTTTACTAGCTAGTGACGCGCGGACAGACAGACAGACAGCCAGCAGAGTGACATTAATGACAAAACGTTTTTACCGTTTGGGTACGGAACTCTAAACGTTGGTACCGAAATATAGTCGCAAGCGTCAGCACTCAGCTAGGTAATAAAATTGTGTTCCTTAATACCATGAAATCCTTCAGATTTTCAATAAAAGCAAGCCAAATCCCTCCCAGCTGAAATCTTTCTACCCAACTAAGTCGTTATAACATCAGGGTAATCCAGGACAGTATCTACCTAGTCATTCTTTTCATAACGCTCCAGACAGATTTCTATTTCATCATGCTAGGCGAAAACTTTTATAAAATAAAGCTACAATTTTATTAGATAGATTTACTTTTTGAGTTTAGTGTGAAACGTGTGATGAAAATAATGTTGATAACTTAGTGGGTAACACCGCATCGGCCTCTCATTCAAAAGTTCGGGATTCGATGCCAGGCACTTTTTGAAACATTAACACATATTATAAAATGCAAAGGGTGTTTGTTTGTTGGCTTATTTGTTTGTTGGTTTGTCCTTCAATCCACGTCGCAATGGAGCAATGGATCGACGTGATTTTTTGCATGGGTATAGTTTAAAACCTGGAGAGTGAAATAGGCTACTTTTATACTGGAAAATCAAAGAGTTCCCACGGGATTTTTAAAACCTAAATCTACGCGTATGAAGTCGCGGGCATCAGCTATTATTAAATAATATCACTAGCTTTAAGGCCGTGATAGCCTAAAGGTGATAAAAGCGTAAAAAATATAGTGATAGTGACTAGTGACTACACAAGTTCATACCGAACAGTCATCTTCATCATCATTATCAACCGATAGACATCCACTATAGCTCTTTTGTAGTAACGCCACAGTCTTGAACACGCCTGATCCCAGCTGCTCCCTGCGACCCGTTTGAACATAATCATATCATACCTACATAACATACCGAACAGTATTATGGAATATTTATAGGGGTGCACGACAGTTTGCCGAATCAAATAATTGAATCGCGGCCATCGTAGAAGCTCCCACCTAATCCATTGTTATAAAGGGGTATTCACCACGGCGATTTATTTTATCGCAAATCGCTGTGTTCTTATCGTGCGCTGGGATTTGGGATATGATGAAGTTGGATAGTTATTTTGGATCACTCTATTTTCCGCTTTCGTGTTACGTTAAAATGCGCCACCCTTTTACACTATTAAAGTCCTTACAATCTCTCAAAAAGCCATTTACGCCCAATATTAATAATAATATCAATATTTGATTCGTAGTTGACAACTAACAACATTGCTAAGTAACTTATCGACAGATTAGGATTGATTATAAATTTCGGCCAGTTTTTGTTATGGACTTTTTCACGATCACGAATCATTTTTGAAATGAGAATTTTAATTTTTTTCATAGTCTGTAGATACCTGGTCAGTTATGAACTGCAGGGCAGTTCTAGCATTTAACAGCCTGTACTTACCTACAGTTTTTTTGTGATTCACGTCTCTGGGTAACAAGGGAAATTTATGAGGAAGACTTTTTAATAACTGGCTTCATGGCTTTTACTGTCTTGTTATCTGGACTTTCATGTTATTAAAATGAGAAGATGTATTACTTAAGCCTCCTACTAATCTAGAATTACTCGTAGATTATGAAATTTCGCAGAGCAATACCTGACTTTATCTTAACGCATATTACCTAGACAGAAAGTACTAACTAAAATTTATTAAAGCAGGTAAACACTGGAACATCTGGTCTGCTAATCAAAACGTTATTCCTAGTTATTTTCGACTCGCTGAATAAAAAAGATATCTTTAGTTTATCATGTAATAATAAATTCCACGAGTACATTTTGCTTGTATAAATATTTATGCAATCGGACTTTTAACGGTTCCAATAATTTTAACGTATAGTACGCGACAAATCGAGATGGCAATCGGGTGCGGACGCCCCGTACACCCGCACAGCCCCCGCGCTAACCCGGTGCGGATGTGCGGAGCGTCCCCCACAACTCATACCCCGATTGCCATCTTAACCTGTTGCGTACTATAGGTATGTAATGTGGAAATTATGAAGGGTTGATCATGATGATGATGATGATGATGATGATGATCTCTATGAGTATCTCTACAAGTGTAATTGTAACTTTACCAGAGAAATCAATCTATCAGTATTAGCACTGAATATAATGTTGGCAAGACGTAAAGTTACAACGACGAAAGAGATTTGGCTTATTTGTAATGCATCATGCCGTTTCATATTTAGGTAGCTGCTTAAATTCATATTTGATACGCTTTTGGCAAAGTGGCCGTGTTAATTTATTTCTAGGTAAATACTTGCTATTTAACTTGTCTCGAATTTGGACAGGTGGTTATCTATTTCATAGAATAATTGTCACAGTCAGAGTGAACTAGAGTGAGGGAACTCTCAGTTTGATCGTGAATCGACGATAAATGTCAAATATTAGGCTATGTTGACGTAAAACCAAAGAAAAATAGAAGAGAGCTACTCTAGGACTATCTGCGTCAATATACTAAATTTTGACGCTTGTCAGTGACGTTGAAGCCTCAAAGTTTTGTTAGAAGTTCCCTAACTGTCGTAAACTGAGTCACAGTTCACTCTAGAGTCTAGACTCATACGGCCGAAATCAGTAATGATTGTTTATCAGATAAGTTATTTAGCGACGATATTAAAAATTGTACGCTCTTTTATGACAATTGTCATAAAATTGACAATTTTTGAAAAATAAAAACGTTGCTCTGAAACCAATCGACAGATTATAGATTAGGATTGATAATAATAATCAACTTATTAGTTTCGGCCGTTGGATACTTCACTTTGGCAAAGCTCAACTATTGTATTCTTTGCCCTACCTACAGTTTTTTTTAAATATAAATAGCGATCAAACGAGCAGGTCTCCTGATGTTAAGTGATTACCGCCGCCCATGAACATTTGCAGCACCAGAAGAACTGCCAATGCGTTGCAGGAATTTATTGGTCCGCCCCTTGAATAACCGTATATTATAATCTAGTGGGAACACCGTTTGGTTTGGCTCCACGGTTTGCATGTGCGTAGAAAGATCTGGCACAACGGACGGTCGAAGTGCACCAGACACCCGGTTGGTGAGGGTGAAATTTACAATATCTTTACAAATATACCTACTACTATTTTGTTGATACAGCTATATTCCGTGTTCGAAATTCAATTTATATTCAAACCGGATTTATTTTAAACCCAAACTGAATTCGAGCCGCTTGTCGCTATAGCACCAGGGTTTCAAATTAAAAGTATTGTACAAGCTTAAAAAAATAAAATTGTTTGCAATTTTTTCACCTGTCTCTATTGTTTTATTTTTACACGACTTAAATTGGTATAGATTTTAACAGTTATGTGGTTATATCGGTCCACCGCCTCCCTTACACGAAACTACTCTTTCAATTTTTATGAAGTCCAAGGCGTTAGCTTTGACTTGAGGTTTCAAGTGTCTCAAACTCTCAAACTATAGGTAGGTATGATGTTATGACAAATTCATAACGGCATATGAAAATCAAAAATACACAAAAAAATTGATCGAGTTCGAGTATGATATCAAATGAAAGATTCTACCGTATAGATTCCATAAATAATTCAAACCCCCTAGGTATTTTGCGTTTCAGTAGGTACATATAATGCTGCGTAAAAAGTGTACCATCTCTTTCACGAATTGAATCGTCACTAACCACCATGTCATAAAAGCCTCAAGGTGGCTTACATGAAACATTTTTTTTTAAATTTTGAGTTTTGATTTAGTCGCGCTGAATTACACTTTATTTTATTTAATAGGAAGCCAACGGTATACAAAGAAAACTAATTATGACGACTTATATAAACTTAGGACTATCAATGTATACTCACTTACAGGCTAACTCAACATGCTTAACTAGAACTTCTAAATAGTATAGCTTAAAGTAAGACATTCTTTGTGTACCTAAAATCTATAACAATTAAACTAATTACCTACTCAATAAGTTAAACATACAACATACATTGTTCTTACAACTAACAACTAAACTACACTTTAATATATCAGTATGGGAAAGGGAAAAAGGAACCCTTATAGGATCACTTTGTTGTTTGTCTGTCTGTCAAGAAACCTACAGGGTACTTCCCGTTGAGCTAGAATCATGAAATTTGGCAGGTAGGTAGATCTTATAGCTGGCATTCGGGGAAAAATCTGAAAATCGTGAATTTGTGGTTACATCACACACAAAAAATTAAATTGTGGTCATGAACTAATAATTAGTAGGTATTTTCAATTTTCGAAGTATGATAACTATATCAAGTGGGATATCATATGAAAGGTCTTCACCTGTGAATTCTAAAACAGATTTTTATTTATTTTTATGCATCATAGTTTTGGAATTATCGTGCTGAATGTCTAAAAAATACGACTGTAGTACGGAACCCTCGTTGCGCGAGCCTAACTCGCACTTGGCCGGTTTTTTGATACTAACAATAAACTTCAACAAACAAAGTTAGTTTTGCGGTGCGTTAGTAAAAGTGATTATTGTACTTCTTCTCTGTAGTACGGAACCGTCGGTGTGCAAGTCTGATTCGCACTTGGCCGGTTTTTTTTTACTTTATGTATCTAAGTAATCAAAAAATAACTTACCCATGCTTAAACTTTAAACGTTTTGTTTTATAGTTCATTCAGTTTATCCCTTTTTTGGAATCGGCAATGATCACTGATAAATACAGCTTTCTAGTGCCGCAAAATTCATCAATTTTACAGCATTCGTTTATTTATTTTTTATGTTCAATTTCGTTAACGGTAAACGTTAATATTTTTAACAGTCTAGTAGGTGAAGTTATAGTCTAGTACTTATATTAAAAACTTTTTACAAGTTACATACAAAAAAACTCACACATCACAGACAATACACATTATTTGAAACGAAAATTTGAACGCGTTCGAAACCCTCTCGGAAAACACGAAGTTCGCGAGCGACGTATAAGAACCCGTTTCCCCGGCGTCCTCAACATTCGCAAGTTCGCAGGAAACTGGCGGGAAAATCTCTCAATATGGGCGGGAATCCGACGGAATTCGGAAGGCGTGGAGCGGCAATGAATCTCGTGAATTTCGTCAGTATTGTCATTTGTTAACCTTTGTTTTTTCCACCAGTTAGGCGATAGCGTAGCGTTTGATGTGGAGATTCTTTAGTTTTGTTTTCTTAGTGTTATGCCGATCGTGAAAAACCAGAAGCATTTTAATACAGGCCTTCTTGGGTTTCCTTTGTTAATCTTGGTGTCTTTTTAATAAAATTAAATCTTTTTATGAAGCGTTCAATAGTCATAAGAATCAAGGACTGTTTGCATATTGTACTTATGTTGACCTACGTCGACATATTCGTAATATTTGTCAAATGTTATCTTTGTAGGTGGGTCCTATTTTAAGGGTTTCTCAATTATAAATGATCTTTTAAGACGTTTCCTTTTATACCTAATACATCGTCTTATTTATTTTGTACCTTTAGAGTTAGAGCCACTTTTAGAGCTATCTGAGACAACTGAAAAGTTAGAGGAAATAGAACACCAAAAATTATAGTGGTCAGACGAGAGACATTACCACGGGCCATTAACTACTATAGTATAGACACACGAGTAGATAGTATAGAGTTCTGCCGTTGCAGTGTCGATGCAAACACAGCGGTACCGATCGAGTGTTGAGTTGGCGTAAAATCGGACACCGCTTGTCGGATAAAAATCGGTCTCAGACAAAAAACGGCAGTCTGCATTAGGCCGTAAGTAGTTCTTCCTCAATAACTTACCCGATATCATAATGTATCAAATCATTACCGTTATTAAATCACGTATGACTTAATGACGTCTTCACGTAGACACAATAAATTAGCAAACTTGAGGAAATGCTCTTTAATGATAGTTATGGAAACCTAGTATACTATTACTAATGTGAGATATGTATAACTTTTATATTAAAAATAGATAAGAGTGTCTGTCTGTTACCTTTTCTCTCAACTGCTGAACCAATTTCGAAAAAAATCGGCAGGCAGGTAACTTGCATCTTGGCAACGGACATAATACTTTTTATTTCAGAAAATAAATTTCACGCGGAATTTAAAAAAACAAAATCTGCATGGACGCAAAGGCGTCAGCTAGTTGAAAATAATTGAAATACCAGCTTACGTACGTTTTGAACGTATCGAGTAAAAAGGTTTCAATTAAAACCAGTCTAATGAAGTGATCCATTGGGAAACTCGCCGAGTGGCATTGAGAGTCATCGGTCGTCAACTCGTCAGTAAGGGAGTAATTTCATTTATTCAGCTCCACTCGCGTTTCGCTGAACGATTTTGGTTACAGTTATACAGTTCCGCTTCTATCAGCCGCGTACAGCATCGCACGTCTGCTAGCCATCGCTCAACTCTCCGCCGCGTTCAGCGTTGAACACGGACTGTCCTCGACGTTGAAGTTGCAACTTGCATAGCGCTGAATGCGACAAAACAGCGCTGAACACGGACTGTCCTCGACGTTGAAGTTGCCATAGCGCTGAATGCGACAGAACAGCGCTGAACACGGGCGTTAGCATGCCCATGATAAAACACTAAACACACTTCTTGTCCTCATTTTATGCCTGTTTAAGAAAATTAATATGCATTGTTACAACAGGCCACACTATGTCTCATAATCATGTCTGTAGTGTCCGTCAAAATCGGTTCTGCGGTTGAGAAGTTAAAAAGTAAGACATACACACTTTCGTTTTTACAATAATAATAGGTAACTAGAGGTAACTACATGTCGGCCTTGACTACGTCCCGCGTGGATTTTAGGTTGTCAAAAATCCCGTGGGAACTCTTTAATTTTCTGGGATAAAAGGGAGCCGGTCCTTCCCCGGGATGTAAGCTAACTCTGTACCTACCAAATTTTATCAAACCTGTTAAACTGCTAGACCGTGAAAAGCTAGCAGACACACAGACAGACACACTTTCGCATTTATAATATTAGTATGGTTTTATTTTAGTTACCTATGAATAATTTATCAATATCCATTTGGAGCAGTACCAACTTTATACTTGGCAAAACGGTTTCAATTTAAGTTACGAGTATGACAAATTAGAAGATTTGTTGGCCACTCTACGACAGTCGTAGAGATGGTTTGATGATACCACGGTTTTATAACTTTGTGGAGCCAGCCAAATTAGAAATTTACTTTTGAGTGAAATAAACATTTCTCAGTATTGCCAAATTGATGCCGCAGATTTTGTCGTTAAAATAATCTTATACTAGAACTAGCTGATGCCCGCGACTTCGTCCGCGTAAATTTAGATTTATAAAAATCCCGTGGGGTTCTCTTTGATTTTCCGGGATAAAAAGTAGCCTATGTCCAGGTCTTTAACTATAACTATACCTACCCATGCCAAAAATCACGTCAATTGGTTGCTCCGTTGCGGCGTGATTGAAGGACAAACCAACAAACAAACACACTATCGCATTTATAATATGGGTACTGATTGCAGAATATTCTTCAGTAGGCGAGTCTCGCACTCGACTCGCACTTGGCCGGTTTTTTGTAAGTTAAGGTATATCCTACTTATTATATAGAGAATATTAATTATACAGTGACGTGCAGGTCATAGAGACATAAAAACTGTTTACACTTTACATTAGTAGAAATAGCCTGCCAGTTTACAAGTAGGTACCTATGTAGCTATCTAATAGCTACGGTGTCAAAACCTAAGCCTGCCACTATGAAATATAGGTATCTAACAAATTATAAAGTGTAAACAAAACAATAAAGTTTCGTCAAGACATTTTCCTTCACCGTTAACGCAAGTGATATTTAATTGCTCAAAACGTATACAGCTCCGAAAAGTTAGAGGTGCGTGCCCGGGACGAACTCCTGAAAATAGGAGGCCGATGTTTTAACCACTAACAGCCGTACTCAGAGTCGCTTAATCGTTACTTAAGTTTAGTTAAAACGAACTAGAGCTATATCTCTCACATAAATCTGTCTCGTTTTAACTCAATTTTAAGTAACGATTAGCGACTCTAAGTGCGGCTGTAAGTCATCATCGCTTTCAGCGCGAATATCAAGTACCTATGGCAGATTTATTCTGCCATAAACACGCGATGGCACCTTTATAACCTTCGGGTTGAGCCGCCATTTTAGGAATATCTGCTCAAAAGAAATCGCAAATTCAAGCCATTTGCGAGAAATCAGAAAATTATCTCATTCTAACGATTCTTTTGTTCCTGACATATTTTCTTATGACAATAAAATATCTACATATTAAGTAGGTAACTATTTTGCATTTTGTGACTGTGAGGTGATATCAATGGAGGAGCAAACCTCATATTACGAGAGAAAAAGCAGTCTCGCCGAATGAGATATTATGACAGCTCAGGTCTTTGAAATCTGAGCAAACATGATATCTCTTTTTTACTCTTGTTTTATCATAAACTGACCGAAAGACTGAGTACCTACTGATTCACCTAAATTTATCATCTTCTTGATAAATACAATAGTAAAGGACAGACACAGTTTGATAGTTTTAAATTTAATTTAGAGCTGTCAAACCTCGCGACTATAGCTGCCAGTCGAGAGCCTATTGTTTCAATTTGTAGCGTGCGCTAAAATTTAGTTTAGAGCCTTCAAATGTAAAATTCATATTCCGTGCTTTTTAGCAATGAAAAGAAAAAATGCAGATACTCTAAATTTAGTTTAGAGAAAGACAAGATAATCGGCGCCATTGCACGCTCTAGTTAAATAACATCTCTCTGATTTATGTTACTTAGATACTACGAAACAATGATGTTATAACGCCATTGCTTTGAAACGATTCCTTTTGTTTTTCTTTTTCTTTTGAATTTATCGCGAACCATTACAAAACGAGACTTAAAATATATATACACTTGAGTAGCTTCGGAAAATTTATAGAATCTCAAGCAAAGAGCGGCAAGATTGTTAAGCGCACTAGACATCAAAGAATAAAATTGAATTCGAATATTTTGTACCTTTGAACGGGTACCCAGGTAGACACATTCTTTATTCATCGGTTCTTGGGTTTGAGTAGCACTCTGTTTATAGGTCCTTACTATGTAAATGAGTTAACTAAAGGAATATATTAATATGTAAATAGATACTCGCAGAAACCTCATCAAAGAGACATTCAATCTATCGTCTAAGCGTGATTGAAATCCGTTTAGCTAAGATTTATAGACCCAACGACTTTATATTTTACCTACTAATAGGCTTCGCACGGATTGCGAAAATGCGAAACGGTTATTAACAGATTTGATTTCATTACACTTATGTAATCTAAGGAAACCAGGCAGATGGATTTTCACACAACACACAATTCATACTAATAAGTATTGCGAAAGGGTCTGTAGGGCCTGCCTGTCTGTCTGCAAGCCGTTCATGGCCCATCCGTTCAACCGATTTTGACGAAATCTGGTACAGCGATAGCTTGCATCACGGGGAAGGACATAGGCTACTTTTTATCCCGGAAAATCAAAGAGTCCCACGGGATTTTTTTAAAACTTAAATCCACGCGGACAAAATCGCGGACATCATCTAGTCTCTAAATATCATTGACAGGTCTAAATCTAGTGATTTCCTTTTCCGCTGTAAGCATTATAAAAGAGATCTGTATTATCGGTTGAGAAGAAATTGTGGCCAATTCTGCTGTAGGTACACAAACTCTAAACTGTCAGGTCTGAATCTAGTGCTTTCCTTTTCCGCTGTAAGCATTATAAAAGAAATAGTAATACATTTAGATTTCAGTCCTGACATTAGTACTGATTTTGATGGCAACTAAATTATAGAGTAGGTACCTATTTGCAACTTTTTCTTACCAATGTAATAAGAAAAGGACAAAAAAACTTAAAATATTATAACTGTCAAACCCCGTGACTTTAGATGCTACTCCTGAGCAGAGTGTTTAAATTTGTTGAGCAGCACTAAAATTTAGTCTTTAATTTAAAATTCATTTTTCGTCCTTTATTAGCAATATTTAAAAAAATGCAGATATTTTAATTTAGTTGAGAGAAAGTCGTCAGAATCGACGCCATTGCATTGTAGACATTATGCACAGCAGAATAGCCATATTGACAATAATTCTCTCGCTAAAAATTACCTAAATAATCGTCCAAACCTTAAACCTATACTATATTGATGATAAAGCTAATGTAAAGTCACATTTTCGCTTTGAACGATTTCGTTGCCCCAAACGAATTTATTTAAATTGGATTATGACATTTTCAGAAATAATGCCTTTCTGAGCAAATGCAATAAGAAAATCAATTCAGCGAACATGTTGAAATTTTAATAAATCTCAGAAGTTCACATAAAAGAGAGTTTTAAAGTTGAAAATTAATCAACGGCGAGATAAAATTGCAAGCTGCAAACATTGAGTAGTAGACCCTAGAGACGCAGATCACATACTTCAGCTTCAAGCGGCAAAAGGTGCTCTCACATTTTATACGAAGGCTATTTCACACTACGGGATATAAATTTTAATAGTCCGGTCAAAATTGGGTATTTGAAAGTGTTTGTTTGTTGGTTTGTTGGTTTATTGGTTTGTAGGTTTGTTGGTTTGTCCTTCAATCACGTCGAAACGGTGCAACGGATTGACGTGGTTTTTTGCAGGGATATAGATAAAGTCTTGGAGAGTGACACAGGCTACTTTTTATCCCGGAAAATCAAAGAGTTCCCACGGGATTTTTCAAAGACCTAATTCCACGCGGACGAAGTCGCGGGCGTCAGCTAGTATTAAATAATTCAGTGGGATTAAATTATGCAGAGTGCAGACATTTCAATTCCCAAATTAATATTATGATGTCACTACACGCATCAACACCCAACATTAATTAATGGACGGCTGCTGACGAATGCTTTACACTACACGACTGAGTTGCCGACACGACATTCCACGGAGACTTTGATTAATGGCTTTTATGCGAAATTCCGTAGAGGCGTCTCTACGGAATTCGATTTACATTATACTTAAACCTTTTGAAAATGTTACTTCTGAAATTGAGAGCACATAATATACCTATCATTATTTTCCTAATAAGTACATATAACAAAATGCAAGATGATACCTAAATACAATATCGCGTATCGCGCCCCCTAGATCAAAATTATTTCAATTCAAAAAACCTTTTGATATTATAACCTCAGTTTCTGATCCCTGACTCGATTATCTGTAGATACGAGGAAACTGCAGTAGGTAAAAATCCTTTTAAAGCATAGTTATTACCACGGGACAGAAAAGCATCTGTTCCGTAGTTATTACTGAAGTTTCCGCGTTGCTTTATGTAATATTTAATATCTATTTAAGTAATCTGTAAAAAATTGTAATCCTATTTGGCCTTATTTTCAGTCTGTTATTATGTAAAATTATATTGTATATATCGCTGTTGATTGCAAAAAACAAAAAAAAAACAAAAAAAAAAAAAAATAGATGATGCCCACGACTTCGTCCGCGTGGATTTAGGTTTTTTTTTTAAATCCCGTGTGAGCTCCTTGATTTTCCGGGATAAAAAGTTGTCTAGTAGGTATGTGCTTCCCCGGGATGTAAGCTAACTCTGTACCAAATTTCATTAAAATCGGTTAAACTGTTGGGCCGTGAAAAGCTAACAGACAGGCAGACAGACAGACAGACAGACTATCGCATTTATAATATTAGTATGGATTAAATGCACAATAATTCCTTCTAAGCACCTTGCGACCCCAAAGTCTATCAGTTTTTCGAACCGTGTGACCTGCCCATTGCCACTTCAGCTTCGCCACCCGCTGAGCTATATCAGTTACTCTGCTTTTGCAACGGATCTCATTTCTGAATTAGAGGAACTCCACGCATAATGTGGAGTTTCTCTACGTGATCAAATCTACGCATAGAGAGAGCTCTATCGCCCGCTGAATGACTCGGAGCTTCTTTATGAGGGCTCCATAGTTAGCGATCATGTCTCGAATCCATTATGTCATCACACAGCAGTCAGCAACACGGACTGTTCGAAGACTTTGGTCTTCAAGCACTGAGGGATTCTGAAGGGAGCGAGAAGGTATCTTGAAGCTTCCAGAACGCTGCTTTAAAGCCGTGTTGGATTTAAAGATAAAGAGGGCAAACTTATATAAGACAAATAAAAATCTTTAGTATGGCAATTATCATTGTAATTCTCCACAATTACTTATAACAACTTTGGCGGACGTCGTCCCGCTCTTGCTGCCATACCGCTCCACCTTCTTGACGACGTCGAGGCCGGAGATCACGTGGCCGAACACCACGTGCTTGCCGTCTAGCCAGTCCGTCCTGAGAACAACACAACAAAACAACCGGTCAAATGCTAGTCGGACTCGCACAGGAAGGGTTCTATACCATCGTACAAGAAATAGCACTTTTTAGGGTTCCAGTAGTAGGAATTGGCGTCACTGGATCAGAATACTGACTGATCCCAGTGACGCCAATCCCTTTGAATGCTGAAAAACAGGTGTATTCAAATGCTTGAATACTGAATGATACTATATTTAAATACTGAATAATAGATCTATTTGAATACTTGAATACTGTATAATGGATATATTTGAATACTTGAATACCGAATAATGAATCAATTCGAATACTTGAATACTGAATAATGGATTATATTTGAATGCATGAATACTGAATGACTGAATGAATATTTTAGTATTGAATAATACCTATTATTTAAATATAGTATCATTCAGTATTCAACCATTTGAATATACCTATATTTGAATGCATGAATACTCCCTTTGAATGCTGAAAAACAGGTGTATTCAAATGCTTGAATACTGAATGATACTATATTTAAATACTGAATAATAGATCTATTTGAATACTTGAATACTGTATAATGGATATATTTGAATACTTGAATACCGAATAATGAATCAATTCGAATACTTGAATACTGAATAATGGATTATATTTGAATGCATGAATACTGAATGACTGAATGAATATTTTAGTATTGAATAATACCTATTATTTAAATATAGTATCATTCAGTATTCAACCATTTGAATATACCTATATTTGAATGCTGAAAAACAGGTGTATTCAAATGCTTGAATACTGAATGATACTATATTTAAATACTGAATAATGGATCTATTTGAATACTTGAATACTGAATAATGGATATATTTGAATACTTGAATACCGAATAATGAATCAATTCGAATACTTGAATACTGAATAATGGATTATATTTGAATGCATGAATACTGAATGACTGAATGAATATTTTAGTATTGAATAATACCTATTATTTAAATATAGTATCATTCAGTATTCAACCATTTGAATATACCTATATTTGAATGCTGAAAAACAGGTGTATTCAAATACGTCATCAAATATTGAATAATAAGAATAAGGTAAAAGCAAATAAAACAACCAAACTTTAGTACATAAGTTTATTATCTAAACACCATTTTCTTAAACATAGAACATTTTTTAATGCACATATTTTAGTATGAAAAATACAGCTATATAAATCACTAGCCATATATTTTTCATGTAAACTTAGCAAATTTGGGCAATCTTTATCTTCTAAATTATAAATTGTGCTTTTTTCTAACATTTGCATTAACCACAATCGTTTTTCAACACCTTTAACATAAATAGTTTTATCTTGTAAAATCTTTTGAATAATATATTTGTAGTTCGAGTACGGTATGTGTCCCTCACTCCAAAAACATCCTCTATTTCTTTCAATCCAACAAACATGTTTTCTTTCAGTTTTCGACAAATCATAAAATGGACATGGCGGCTTGATCAGAAAAGTTTGTATGCGGTTATTAGAATGAATAGCAATTTCTTTTAAAATGAACTCATTTTCATCAGTTTTGAAACCTTGGATATCTACTATTATAGGAATCATGATAGTTTTCGAACAATGTTACTCAGCGGCTTATATTCTATTAGCCGATCGTTTATAATCAGACAGTAAGCAGTCGTATTTTCAGGGATATCTTGTGAACATTCTATTTCTAATCGAACATCCACCGGTCCCGATTTTAAATTTTCGTTTTGTCTTGAACAATCAATAATAAAAAGCGGTGCTTTGTCTTTAAATTTAACCAAATCAAGCAACGGGTCCGCAGGAGCGTTGTAGTAAGACTGACGAAACTTTGTGTACATTTCATATAATAAACTATATTTATTTTCGTCAAATTTGAGATTTAGAGATTCGTAAGGATAATATTGTGAATTCAGAAATAATGTTACATTAGTTACTTTACAATGATCAAAAAGAGAACCATCTACAGATTTTTTATTTTTTTTATTTGTTTGTAGCCCTAATATAACATACCGAGGCTTTTCCAACTGTGAAGCCGTTTTGATTGACCAAGAATGTTTTGTAGTCCTAGGCAAAAATGCATATTCATATAAATCCCAATTTCTGAAAGCTAACTGAATAGGTTTGTCTTTTTCTAATAGTTTCAGCAACGTCAGCCTTTCACGATCTGATACTTTAACATGCGGAACACGCCATTGTATTCTCTCTATTTCTATTTGAATGTTGTTGGCATCATCTAATTTTACACTGTTTAGATTAGAATTGCTTCGGTTTAAAACAAGTTCATGTTTGCAATTCATAATTATTTTATTATAGTCTTCAGCAAATCCCATTATTTTATTCAACGGAATTATTACACTGAAAGAGCCGTCGTTACTTTTAAACCCGTTTATATTCCAACCCCATATAGCTGCAACTTTACTTTGACCAGCATCCATAGATATAAGCGATTTTATTGTTGTCGTTATTCCAGGATTCTTAATACGATCTATTTCAACACCATTCATTTCATATCTGATGTCTTGAAACAAAAACATCATTGCATTGTTAGTGAACTCAACAGGCGTGCTAATAGGTTTATGATCTTTACCAATAATTGTTGCTTTTCCTTCAATGTAGATAAAGCTAGCGGAGGGTAATACATAGATATCTTGTTGGTGTATAGGAATCCGGATCTCATCGTTTTCTTTAAAACTGTTATTATAAGGGCTATATGTATGAATTTCATAGCTTTCAATAGAATTATCATGCTGCGGTAAATCAGTGATCTGTAGTATATTCATCGTATTTTAAATCCTAATGAGCGAAGAAATTCTTTATTTATTTTTGTAAGTGTTTTATTAGATTTGATACGTCTGCGACCTTGTTGAACTCGGGGAGTTGTAATGCGTTTTATCACAGTATTTGGATTTTTATTGTACACAATCATCCTGTTTTCTTAAGTGGAGGCGCAGGTGGAAACACTCTTCTCTGAAATCAATGTACTGACCTTGCTCGTTAAGAATTTTTATATTTATAGATGATATGATATTTTTATTAACAGGAAAGTAAATAATGGTTTTCGGTACTTCTATGAATCTATATCCGGGTGGAACGTTTGGCACAAATTCGTACAGAATATGAGATGGATATCCGTTAATATACGATCCATTTATAAGATCACATTCGACTCTTATCGTGGACAAAGGGAGAATGTTAACAGGGTTTTCCGATTCATGCCATTTATTTGCTTCTAATTTAACATTTCGATAACCTAATATAGAACCTATACTGTTCTCCACATCAAAATTTAACGTATTCGAGCAATTTATTAGACATTTTAAAGTATTGTTATTTGGTTTGATCATAACATCGCAATCTACGACTTTACTTCGTATATAGTCAGCTATATCATAGAGATCATAAGTACCACAAGGTATTTTTAGTTTTTTGCCATTTCCGTAAGCAAATACATTATTGTTCTCGTTAATGTTTGGTATTGAATTAAGAACAGAAAAGTAAACTAAACCACACTCATAATTGTCGTCTATATTCAGAGGTGGTTGAAAATATGATTCAAGTGATGACTTTTGACCCGTGATGGTTATCGCAATAGACATGACTACAAACTAAACGATCTTAAGTGTTTACGAACTATTTATTTATTTTATTTCCATTCCAAAATTTATGCAAAAACTTTAAACACAAATGCCCACAATTATACGGATGATCTCGCTGAATGTTATCATAGTTATAATACATTTCAGATCCGAAATATCTTATCAATTCTTTTGGTGGTTTTAAATTACCGTAACTGTCGAAGTACTCGATATGATTATTGTATTTCGCGTAGGCTACCCAATGACTGCCAGGATTTTTTGAACTATCTAAATTAACGATTCCGCATTCTCTTTTAAAGGGATGGTTAGGTAATTCATCTCTCATGAACACTCCACGAAAATAAGGAATATTTTTAGAATAATTCATAATATCTATATTAGTGAGAGCTCTATTAGGTAGCCGGTTATTTAGTTTTTTTTGTTAGAAACGCAAATTCCAAGACCTTTCTTGAAGGGCTTAATGCTTAATCCATTTCCAATAGATAATGACTCCATTTTTTCATTATGCCTTTTTAATTCATCCAGTCGTTTTTCGGCCGCTTTGCAATCATTTATTGCTTTAGCTATTCCAGACACTCCACCAGCTAAGCTACCGACTGCAGACAACCCAGCGAAAATAGGTATCAATGGTAGAAATCCTCCCGTTTTTGGGATAGGAATGATACGTGGGATTTTAACTTTTGTATTCGTTGCTAGTTCCTTAGCAGCGGCCATTGCCAATTTAATCGCCATACTTTTACCCTTAGGTTTGCATTTTTTAAGATGATTCTTTGCATGCGATATGATATGTTTCAATTGTTTCTTTATTCCGCCACTTGAACTTAAGTCGCTTACTTTATTCTTGATCCCAAAACCAGCACCATATTTAACTTTAGCTACCATTGCTTTATTGACTATATGAGCTGCTAGTTTTTCTCCTAAACTAGCGTCTGATGCTGTTATGCGGTTCCGCGCCATTTTCATCAGTTTTAAGTCAGCTTTATGACGATTGCTTAAATCAGATGATTGCTGATAGGCTATGTCGTGTTCTTTACAATATTCGTCCAACTGGTTAATAGCTTTCTTTTCATAAGATTTTGTACCTGGTCCGCAATAGTTATATCCGGGCAGGTGAAGTTCGATGGGTAAATGATTAATTAACCAATTTAATATACTGCTCTTGCTCATACTCTTTAATACACTAACTAAATCTCATAAAATAACTATTTAAATAGGAAATTTCATTAAACTCACAAAACCACATTCATCTTATCAATCCAGCTATTTTCAAGGGAAGATAATCCTAGCCATTTTACGAATATTTTGTTTCCCTTTTTTCTTAATACTTTTTCAACAAGGTATAAGTTTGGATGTTTGGTTTTCTGCAATTCTTGAGTATAAAATGCTCCTAAAATAGGTTGACTTCTAGAATCTTCGATTAAATATGTAGTCGGATTTGTATCATTCACTTTACTAATTTTAAATATTTCCGTCGACCAATTAGGTGTATATCCCTTTTCAAATACACCTTTATGCTTACTTATACGCACAAAATCTCCTACTTTCAAACATTTCAATTTATTTACAGCTCTAGACTGATATTTTTGATGATGATATCTTTCTAAAATCATTTTTTATTACCCACGTTAACTTCACTTGGCTTTAAATTAATAGTACGATGACGCGAATTATTATAATTGTAAATTATTCTATCTAAGGTTCCATCAGCCCACTTGTATTTTCCGTTTAGGCTAAATTCTTTATACATTTTAATGTTCTTATCAATCTCTCAACGATCGATGCTTTTTTTGTGGTGTAAGTTGAATAGTGATTTATATTATATATCCTAGTTATATTTTTAAAATTATCGTTGTAAAATTCAGTCCCGAAATCAGTTTGTAAGTTTTTAGGCTTACGTCCTTTTTTTAATAATGTTTTGAAAGCCAGACATACATTTTCTTTTGTCTTGGATTTTAGCGGAATAGCCCAAGCATATTTTGAAAAAGTATCAATAATTACCAAAATGTATCTATAACCTGAGTTTTCCTTGGAATAAATCTGCATATCTATCAAATCAGCTTGCCATAGGTCATCTATATCTCTCATTTCCACTGGCCTCCGTGGAAAGTTTACTCTAGCACATTTATGTATTTCGTTTATCACGTCTACTTTGCTCATTTCTTAGATGGTTTACTGTTTTCAATATATTTTTCCAATTGAGTTATTCTAGTGACTAATCTTGCCACTAAATCATTCACAGTTGTTATTTTTTTGGTGCAGTCTGTAATACTACAGTCAACATATTCTTTCGTTACACTATCATTGAAATCAACAGGCATGTGCAAATTTGTTATTATTTTATTGCCGGCGTCTAAATTACCATCACTTAATATTTTAAGAGGGCATTTATTTATGTACACTGTATCATCAACTTTCGGTTTTTTATTCAAAAAGTGTCCGAAAATATCAACGTTCATCTTTGAAAATTAATTGTGCACTAAGTGAATTTTTAATGGTACAATAGCTTTTATTCATTGATGATATTCGCTTCTTTCAACTCTTCAATTATTGATATTATCTCGTTGTCGTGATTAGTATTGCCAGCACTTTTTGAAGCGATTAATAATTTTAACCTGTCAACTAATTCATTAGGATTATCCCAATAAACTAAATCTATGTTAGATTTATATTTTTTTAGTGTCGGTAATTTACCGCCGTGCTTTGAGTTACTTTTTGAATCAAAAAGTAATGGTTTTATTATTTCTCGATATTTTATACCTTTATCGCCTTTAGTTTGAGCGCTGGCGTTATAATCTCTCTTATGCACATTTGTATGATGTAAAATATCTCTATACACTAGTTTATCTGTTTCTAAGATAATTGATAAATTGGGTTTCTTACGTAACAAAAGCTCTTTTAGACCGGGAGTTAATTCATAAGATCGTCCGCCAATGTTGATCATAATAGTTTTATCCCCGCTCGCATTTTCAATTTTAGAAAACCGTACCACTGAATCTCCAATCATTATATTTTTATCTTGTTCCTTTCTTATTCCGAATGGTACATCCATACTGTCATAAATATCAATGATATCATTCTTCTGTAATGATTCGTCTAAATCTGCTTGTTTTGATTTATAAGCGCTGTCAATTTTATCTTCATTATCTTTTATAATATGGCCTGAAACCATTTCTGTGTCTTTATCTTCTGACTCATATTTCTTACTCTCAATATCTTTAGTTTTTATTGGACTATATTCAGACATAAACCCGTTTTCCGGGCATATCTCCTTTTTTTCTTTAAATAACTTTTTATTTATGTTCACTGATTTGGGATTGTCAACTAAAACCTTAAGTGGTTCGGTCACAGGTTTAAGTATTCTATTAAGCACCAAATCAGCCTGATCTTCTACATCACGTATATGCTTCAATTTATTTTTTATAGATTTAACCGAACGCACTAATTGTTGTTTAATATTCCGATCCATATTTACGTGTGATACGAATAAAGTGATAATAATTAATGATATATTTTTATCACTTTCATGGTTATATTTTTAGTAAATTTTCATAGTTTTTATCCAAGAGACAATACTATATTTGAAAACAAGATCTTATCAAATCTTAATCAAATTTAATAAAAGTGTCAAAAGCTTTTCGGTATCTTCCTTTGCTTATAGAACAATCTTTATTAATAACTAAAAAATCGTATGGCTTCCTCCACACCATCGTACAGAGATCTTTAAATTTAAGCCAAGACATATCTGAATTAATATGCTCTTCAAATATATGCTTAAGATTGGCATCATCTTGTTTAAATAAAATCAGGAAATTTGCGTTGTCGCGTATTAATTGTTTTGGAATCTTGGAGTACGTTTGTATCAAAATAAAAACAATCTAGATGCCTATGTCTTCCCATCGCAAAGTAGTTACGTATGTTAGTTTGATCTTCACAAGCAACGTCATCGAATATAATTACTGAGTTTGATAAAGCTTCGCTCGGATGAATGACATTATTGTCATCATAAATGTAAAAGTTAACTTCAGGAACACTTTTGAGAACAACACTTAAAAATTTATATTTTGGTTGAAATGCTGTTTTGGAATAGAGGTATATATTTTGAAACTTGAGTCCATTAGGATGTAACAATAAACTAAGCATTACATTTGTTTTGCCACAATTAGATGGTCCGCATATTATACAACGAATAGAATTAGGTAACAGTTGACTATGTTTTATATATAATTTCTGTTCCAATATATTATCTATACTATTTATTTCCAGTGAAAGATCTTGTTTAATCAATTTCATTGTTACGTTTGATTTATATTTTTTACGCATGGATTTTTATAGGTAAGCTGATAAAATAATATTTGGAATATTTTTTCTATACTTTAATGTCTTGAATAAGAAAAAGGATTTTTAAGAAAATAAAAAATATTAGACGTAATCTTACTTATTTATTGACACAATACTAAAATAATATCTAATCTACTTACAGTAATAAAATAATGACGGTATCATAGCAGTGTATTCTAAAATTAAATATTAATTACAAATACAGCAATAAATCGCTTAAAACTATTATTATTTTATAATATTAAAATATTGTACTACAATGCCCCCAAGGTAAGGTCTCGATATTGTTTGGAAGTATTTGCCTTTTGTCGTCATTTTTATTCAAAACTATTTTTTTAACTTCTTGAGTATATAATATATGTTTGATCGATTTAATCATGTTCATTTTACTTTTGAAATTTACATTACTATTTAGAGCGCTATTGTAATGATTTAATTGCAATCGTTTTGTCACTGATTTAGATACACCTTTTGCTTTTTTAATTTGGCTATTTTTACTTTTTATGCAATACAGCTTAGCTCTCAATCCAGTAAACTCTGTGATAATTTCACCTCCAAGTTCATCTTTGAACAGGCCTGGAATTTTTGCATTAATTTTAGGTATATTGTAACAATTGTTCTCATCGAAGTTACTTGTGTCAAAATTATTTATTTCATCTTTCATATCTTCATAAAAATCTTTAGTTTTAACATAATACAGAAGACTATCCGTGTCTGTATAACACAATCTTACTTTATTTTTATATTTATTTTTAATGAAATCATAATGAAATTTATATAAATGTTGTTTTGCATATTCTAACACTGTGAATCCGATATATATTGGTCTGTCAAGTATTATCTTTTCTGGACTCAGATGAATCGCGGCTAAGTTTTCGGAGAATACTGAAATATTTCTCAAGTTAGGTTTTGCAATCAACTTTTGAGCACTTAGCTGTTTGTTGGTTTTATTGCTGTAATCGTTCCATGTTGTTACTAGTTTAATATTTACCTGTTTTCTCTTATTTTCAATAGTTTTTCCAAACAGAGCATTATTTAACAGTTTGAAAAAGTCTTTCTCAAAATCAGATGATGATGCTTGGCGTAATCGAGTATTTAAGTTGATGTAATTTTGTAGGAAGTTTTGTTGTCTAAAAGATAGAACACGATGAATTTTTCGTAAAATTAATCCATTTTTCAAGCATTCTTTTAAATGAACGTAATGTATCACATATTTGAATTTATCATACAAATTCGCTATTAATTTGGGATTTTTACCCCCCGGAGGTGTGAATTTTTCTACTGCAAAAGGCAAATCGCTGTGCGCGTCATGTAAATGTTCGGGATAAGCTAAATCAACTTCTAAAATATATCCAAAATCTGATTCATTTGATATGTTTTCAATATCTAATTTATCAATTTCTCCTACGGATAACAGTCGGAAGTCAGATATAGGAATCTTTTTAGTCATTGCATAACCATATAAATTATTGCAGTCAAGGTATATCAAGTATGTTGATGGTTGAGATTCATCAAAATCTGATATATATTTATTATTAGCTAGAGCATTACGAAGGGAACACTGGGCTAATCCTCCGCGTATTCCTTTTTCTAAAAATTCATATATTTCCAGATCACTAATTAATTCTAACCGGATACCTGTATATAGTAACATCGCATCCCAAGTTAAACTTGAAGCCGTGACATAATAAGCTGGATCAAGCTTATAATGTCGTAAACAAGTATTTCTAAAATTCTCAAATATGTCGCAAAGAAGTAATACGTCTGTTTTAAGGTACAAATCCGTATATTCGCTCAAGGATTGTATATGAAATGTATTCCATACATTTTGAGCATGTTTGTATTCTATATCGGTTATATGTTCGCCTTTCAAACTGTTGTAAAAACAGTCTTTTGGGGGAAGAACAGTCTCTTCATATTTTGTAGTAGAATCAATGTACTCGTAAGGGTAAATACCTTTTTGTACTAACAACCCTAATTGGTCTGTGTTATGAAATTCTCTTGATAAATTAACAAAATCATTTTCTTTTAAATTTTTAGATAAGACAGCTAGACTTGAATTTAGAAACTGAAATGAATCTATAAATTTAATTTGAATAGGTTGTGAACCATATTTATTTTTTAATACTTTAGTAATAGTTATATATTTTTCTTTTGTTTTCGGTATTATTTTAAAATAACCTTCATATTTTGCTAACTCTGTGATAAAAAGATGACAATCATAGCCTGCCAAGTTATGAAAAACGACGGGCACGAATGAACACACTCTGTTTATTAGATTACAATAAGAATGTGCGGGCCCTCGGTATTCTGAAGTAATATGATCATGATCCCGTACCTTATCATCAAGAAGTAAATTATTACAGATATAGCAATTTGTAGCATTTTCAAAACTATTTTTTTGTTCAATTGTTAACGGTTTCATTGGTAGGTTCTTAGACAATATGCGGTAAATTTCTTGAATATCGCTAATTAAATATTTTACAAATACTTGTACACAATCTGATCCTTTGTATGTAACATACTTATTTAATTTGAGATCATGAGAACAGCAGATATAGTAACCAAAGCAAGACGGTTGATGAATTTCATATAATCGAGTATTCTCAGACTTATTTTTATTGCATTTCTTAAGAATACTTTCAAAGTCAGCATAGATAATAAAATTAATTTTTTGCTGCCTTTCATAGTTTTTGAATTGTAAATAACTGTTTTTCGCCGGTAATTCGGTCAATATTTCATTACAATTGTGAGAAGTATATTTTGTTTTACTAGCAAAAGTCTGTAAGCATAACTCGCACAAATACATGTTACCTGTGTGATCATTTACTTGTCGTTTTACTAGCCTCAAAAGATTTTTTATTAGACAGTAATGTCCTTTATCATTCTTCTGAATGTATAGCAAATTTATATGGTTACTTTTTCTGACTGTAGTTATATACAAAGGACCAGTCACATTATGTTTATCGTCCAATCCATAAACGTTAATACTCAGTTCATTTGTTTTCTCAAACATTTTAATGTCTTTATATGATGGTGGAAATGACATACCATCTATATTTAATACTTTTGAATAATGCGGATATGAACTAGTTCTACAAACATTATTCTTTTGTGGAAATAATAAATAAATAAATAAATAAATAAATAAAACGTTTATTTTTCAATCATATAGTTACACACATACATGGGTTTGATCTTGAACAATTAGTGCTTAATATTATGAATCAACTATAGACCATAAAAAACAATGATTGTCATTGTTGCGTATATTTATACAACTTTTAGTATTTTTAATCACGCTCGGTAAAGCTAAGTAAGTGCCACCCCTGAAAGGAGAATACTTATTTATGTTTATTTCTAGATGACTCATTGACTCACAAGTCCATCCAGATTCACGGTGTTGAAACTCAGATAGTTTTCTTTCAAATGTATGAATTGTATTTGAATATAATTCATGAACATCAGTACCTTTAGATATGACACTATATTTCGTGTTGAATGACTTCAGCTGTTTTTCTCCTGTTTTAGGGAGATAAAAGAAAACAAAAAGCTCAAAGTTTAATTTAACAGTCTGAAATGTTTTCAAAGAATTATTGATAATTTTAAAAACGTATTTCTCATTATCTATCAGGAATGCCTCGGGTGTGAGGTATTCCTCAAAAGGACTTAATTTATAAGTTATTATTCTATTTTTGAAAGCTGTGGAAATTATTTCAATGTTATCGTATTTTGTATTCAATAAACACTTAGACTTATGTAAATTTGTTCTTAAGTGATATTGAATTTTGTTTTCAGGTATATCAACTTGACAATTTTCACATCTCATTAAATTAATATTACCTATTTTTGTAGCAGGGGTAACTGTAAAAAAAAGAAACACTAGTTTTACTCATTTAATATATTCAATACATTAACAATAATAATAATAGGTAGGTAATGAAATAAAAAGTATAACAGTAATATAAAGTAAACTTTATGTCGATAGTTAGACGTCTAAATTTAAAAAGACAAAGTTTTTAAATTGATTACATAATTATGTAGCGATACCTATTAATAAAGTCAATATTTATATTATCCCCACATTTAATAGTAGTTACTTATAAAGGTAGGGGAGCATTTTCTGTACTCCTTTCTTGTGCTTATTATAAAATTGCTCAAATGACGCCATGCTTCCGTGTCTTCGTTGGATCTATTCTTAATGCATATTATAGCATGGCGCCACCTGTTAACTGGTTGAACAGCTTCAATTTCGTCACATTTATATATCTTCAAATCAATAAAGTGTGTTCCGGGCTTATTTTCCAATGATTGACGCGATTGCCCGTTCGCTAATCTCCTCGTAAAATACGATACTATTGGCTGAATTTTTTTACCCGCGGCAGCTGTCGGGGCGTCGTCCTCTCCGTCATCCTCGCTGTCGGTCCCGAACAGGTCGTATGCAGTTGGTTTTTTGGTCGGCGGCGGAATGGGCTTAAATGTTGGCTTTGTGGATTTTTTCGCTGATGAGCGCACTGGAGCAGGACTTGCGCACGATGAACTAGGCTCTCCGGCTTCAATATCTTGCTTGCGCTTTTTCGGTCTTTTTTCCGTGTCAGGCTGTCGAGCTTCTATCACTTCATCGTCGGACGGGAATAATACGTCAGCATTTTGGCGGGACCTGTAATAAAAAATAATAATAAATTAGATTACTGAGTAAGTAAGTATTAAATTGTATCGAGGAATTAATATAAACCACTCATCATTAACCGGACTGGATCATAATAGGTATATGTTCACAAAATTCAGTAAGTAGTACCGTATTAGTAATAGGTATATATTAAATTGAATAGACCTAGTAATTCAGTAATAACTATATTCATATGTTAATTCTCTGAGGAATGGTAGTAAAAAGCCGGCCAGGGATTTGAAGCCGGAACTATAGTCCGATAAGCTAGCCATTCGCACATAAATAACATAATATTGTAATCAAAGAGAAAGTAGTATTCCGCTATTTCATAACAATAATTTTTTGAGCCGGGGCGGGGAATCGAACCCCGGGACCATGCTCCGACAAGCTAACAATTAGCATATAAATAATCTATTATTATAATCAAAGAGAAAATTGAATAGTGAAGATATGTTCAATCTAGTATTCCACTATTTCATAACAATAATTTTTTGAGCCGGTCAGAGGGATCGAACCCAGGACTGTGCTCCTACAAGCTAACAATTAGCATTTAAATAATCTATTATTATAATCAAAGAAAAAGTTTAATTAAATACAGGAAGTTTAGTATTCATCTGTTTTATATGACAACAGCTTTTGGACCGAGCCGGGAATCGAACCCAGAACCATAGCCCCGACAAGCTACCATTATCACATAAAATAGCATAATATTATAATAATTATTAAAGAAAAAACTTTAATTGAATACTGAGAGTATTCTGACCTATGTATGTATAAATAAATATGAAAGTACTTACATTATCTTTGATGAAAATCTATCAGTAGGCACCAGGATCCAAGCTTCGGGATAGCACAATGATACACTAGCATCCCACCTCAATTGCTTAAATAAAGCGAAAATGATTTGTCATGAAAAATCCCCTCCTTCACAAAAAGGTTCCATCACACTACCGCGCAAGATTTCTCAATTCATTATCTGCAAATTACAATCTATCCTATATTATAAAGAGGTAAAATTGGGTACGTTTGTTTGTAGGAGGGTTAATCTCTGCAATTACTGGACCGATTTTTGAAAATCCTTTCACCAGCAGAAATCTATATTATATATATATATATATATATATATATATATATATATTTTAAACTAGAGATTCCTACAAAGTCGTAAGAAGCTACTTGTGCGAAGCCGTAGCGGACTGCTAATTCATTATGATTTCTATATCATCTTCTTACTTGGTCACACTTTACTATTAACAAAGAATTTTCAAACACAAAAAAATATCGTTTATGAGTTATGATGGAGCAAACGAACAGAATACGTATATTATAATGTCCGGGATAATGCGTAAGAGCCTTAATGTTAGTCTTATAATTATTGCTTACATAGCATTGATCTTAGAAAATGAATAGGTTACCATTTAGCAAGAGACGCGAACTGGGACAAATATCTTATTAAGTTATGAATTATGATATTCTCTACTAACATAATAATTATTTAAAACAATAAGTATACATCGTTAAACGGTTTCATTAACTGGTTTGAGTGACCATATAATTTTATTATTTTCACATGTACCATTGGTACCATATCTATATATTATTCTACTATCTTTCTTTATATTATACTGACTGACTGACCGATCTATCAACACACGACTCAAAATACTGTTCGCATCGGGCTGGAATTGGTATACAGATAGCTTTTATGCCGTAGACATCCGCTAAGAAGCTAGTGATACCATAAGAATAGTTTGTTTGTGCATACATAATGCAGTATGTCATTTAAATCAATCGTTTTGTTCGATTACAAAAACATCGAACCTCTTTCCATGCATACAAACTTAGAAAAATCCGCGGAATGGCGAAATGAATGTCGCCTCCACAATAGCTATACGATCGATCGTCGCGTCTTCATGTCGGGCGGATTAATATTTCACATTCCATACCCATTTAAAGAACCATCGTTTACTAATAATACCTAGGATTTTGAACTTTAATAACAATTTCAAAAATATATAAATTTCATAAAAACTTGACAAATAAATCAGATAGTATTAGACATCGGGATTGAAGAGTGAAGGCGCAACGAACAATATGTCTGTAAGTAAATATTTTTATTAATTATTAAAATCTTTGTTTGATTAGTACTAGTGTTTTATCACTCATACCTACCTATTCTTTGTTTCAGGATTCGAACGATCTTTTCAACTTTCAACCGAATGCGAGCCTTGCTCAACGTGTAAGTAATTACTTTCAAAGAGAAAACAATAATGGATCGGACCTCATCCTACAGACCACCCCTAAAAAGAAAAAAACCAACGTGATGTATTCATATATAAAAGTTCCAAGAAATGGAGCCAAGATAATCAGACTTGAAATATTTGACGCAGAAAAACTACGAAATACAATGTTTTGCGAATGTGATGCAAACGTTTGTGTACAATATGTCGTCGATAATGAAAATTTACTTTTTGACGAAATTTATAATGGTGCTCACAGCCTCATTGCAAAAATTCAACGAAATATGTCAAACATTGACGTTTCAACTGATGTCTAATTTTGTTGTTGTATTAATTATTATTGTAATTCACAAAAACCTCTATGTACTTACTTTATCTAAGAATAAAAACTATGTAAACTAATTTGTTTATGCAAATAAATAAACGAAATTCAATTCGGATTTTATTGTACGAATAAAAATAACCTATACCTATAGTTTCCTCAATTTCTATCTAAGATTTCTATATTAATCAGAGCTATGCTGTTCTTATATCAGTTTTTAAATGTAGTCCGACCATTCCGAATCAGTTTATGTGTATAACATTCACTCATTTTATAATAATAATTTAGTATTCTCTAAAAATCAACACCATGCCTCTGAATATTGGAGATCATGTAGATATAATTATTACTGAAAAAAGATTATGCGGTCTTCACTTAGTTAAAATTATTGACTACGATCAGTACGAGGCTATTTTAATTCCCCAGAATAAAATTAATACGTATTTCAAAGTTCGTTATCAAGGTCAAAAACTATTAGCACGAGTATTAAGAATTGAAAAGCAGAAAGTTGATTTAATAGATGATGTTCATGTCCTTATTCGCTATTCATAGGTATTACTTAACACTCAGTAGGTAAGTAAATTTCGATACTGACTATTCAAATATTATAGTAGTATTTATTCGTAATGTCGTTTTTAAATACACGTATTACTCCTCAATACATGAATGAAGTAGGTATTTCTAGCATAAGAGTATACCCAGTACTCAGCATTTTAAATATAGTATGAAACATTCAAGCATTTAAACAGTAGAAGTACAAAGAGATATCCTGTTTATATAAAAATAGTGTTGTAAACTTCTTGCGTTATTGCTCGAACAATTTTTTTTTTTTTGAATGCTTGAATGCTTGTACATCAAGCATTCAAGTAGTACGCCTGTTTTCAGCATTCAAAGGGATTGGCGTCACTGGGATCAGTCAGTATTCTGATCCAGTGACGCCAATTCCTACTACTGGTTCCGTACCTCAAAAGGAAAAAACCGGCCAAGTGCGAGTCAGGCTCGCGTAATGAGGGTTCCGTACTACAGTCGTATTTTTTCATTTTGCAGGATAATTCAAAAACTATTGATACATAAAAATAAAAATAAATCTGTTTTAGAATGTACAAGTAAAGCCCTTTCGTATGATACCCCACTTGGTATAGTAATCTTACTTTGAAAGTTTTTTTTTTTTTTTTAATCTTTTATTAACAGGCTTTTACATTTATGTATGTCAGCCTACTTTGAAAGTTGAAAATAGAAATATTTGTTCATCAACACATTTTAATTTTTTCCTGTGATGTGACCACAAATTCACGGTTTTCAGATTTTTCCCTTAATGTCTGATACACGGCCTAGCTACCTGCCAAATTTCATGATTCTAGGTCAACGGGAAGCACCCTGTAGGTTTCTTGACAGACCGACAGACAGACAACAAAGTGATCCTATAAGGGTTCCGTTTTTCCTTTTGAGGTACGGAACCCTAAAAAGGATCACTTTGCTGTCTGTCCATCTGTCAGTCTGTCCGTCTGTCGTGTCTGTCTAAGTACTTCCCGTTGACCTAAAATCATTAAATTTGGTAGGTATGTATGTCTTATAGCACAAATAATTTTAGCATTTTCAATTTTCAAAGATAACTATATCAAGTGGGTATCGTATGAAAGGGCTTTACCTGTACATTTTTAGTTATTTTTATGCATAACAGTTTTTGATTTATCGTGCAAAATGACGAAAAAATACGACTGTAGTACGGAACCCTTGGTGCGCGTGTCTGACTCGCACTTGGGCGTTTTTTTCCCTAGAGATACGGAACCATGAAGGAATCCATGTTGATCGAAGTCAGTAAAATTGGACTGGCGGTGGCGAACACTTCATAGGTACTAAATTATTGTTTCGTCATAAAACAGAATAGAAAAAAAAATTGAGACAATAAAAAACAAACAAACACACTTTCTCAGTTATAATATTTTGGCTAGTGATTTAAAACAAAATTGCAATTACAAACTTACATTTGCAGTTGGAGATAAAATAAAGCAACCTTCCAGGGTTCTAACCCTTGGTGCGCGAGTCCAACTCGCCTTTGACACAAACATAAAATCAAGTTGTTTCTTAAAAATCTAAGGGAAGAAGAATTTTTTTATACTTACTTAGCAGTACATAAGAAGAACTGTGATCCGTTTGTATTGGGTCCAGAGTTGGCCATACTGAGAATGCCAGGTCCTGTGTGTTTTAGTGTAAAGTTCTCGTCTTCAAACTTTCTCCCATATATCGACTTGCCACCCGTCCCATTGTGGTTTGTAAAGTCACCACCTTGACACATCTGGGAATTGCTAAGGAATTCTCTCTCTATCTGTGATGAATTCTGCACCATTTTCATCATAAATAATGGTAGGAGTTTTCTTGGGATCATAATGTGTTACTTTCACATACTCAACAGAACCGCCGAACGAGATTTTGAGAAGTTTTTATTTAGTGGGAACTGTTTGACTTTCTGGGATAAAAAGTAGTCCTATGTCCTTCCCGGGATGTAAGCAGTCTCTGTACTAATTTCATCAAAATCGGTTGGATGGATGGGCAGTGAACAGCTAGCTGACAGACAGACACACTTTCGCATTTATAATACTAAGTATGGATGAGAATTGATGAGATTTTTAAATCTTTGAATGCAGTTTTTTCTTTAAATCTATATATATAAAAGGAAAATGTGACTGACTGACTGACTGACTGACTGATCTATCAACGCACAGCTCAAACTACAGGACGGATCGGGCTGAAATTTGGCATGCAGATAGCTATTATGACGTAGGCATCCGCTAAGAAAGGATTTTTGAAAATTCGACTCCTAAGGGGGTGAAATAGGGTTTTGAAATTTTGTAGTCCACGCGGACGAAGTCGCGAGCATAAGCTAGTAAAATATATAAAAGAAAAATCCTGACTCATGTTCCGACTCATCAACCCCTAGCCCAAAGCTAAAATTCTTCACAGAGGTTTCCTTTACAATGTAGGCAATAGTCCGATTTTATCGAAATTCGCACGGAATAGGGAATAAAGAAGATTATATTTCACCAAGCGAAGCTGCGGGCGGTTACTACAAAACTTAAAATAACTTTATGTGTTCAAGCATGTCTCAACTCTCAAGCAAAACTGAGCAGTCAGCTAGTACAGTTCCTGCAATTCACGAAGATGAATGGATCATGCTTGTGTTTAAGTTGTATCGGTATAAGTGAGGTACACTGAATGTGTGCGTTTGCGAGCGCTTGCTCACAACTCATTGGTCCGACATGCACGCACGCAATGCCCGCGTATCTGACGTAACCACAAGTACAATCCACTCGCCTTCGTGAATTGCAAGAACTATATTAAAAACTTAAAAACAAGCCAAGTGCGAATCAGACTCGCGCACTGAGCGTTCCGTAGTACAATCGTATTTTATCGACATTTTGCACGATAAATCAAAAACTACTTACTAGATCTCGTTCAAACCAATTTTCGGTGGAAGTTTGCATGCATATTGCATACATCATGTATTTTTTTAGTTTTATCATTCTCTTATTTTAGAAGTTACAGGGGTTACGACACATTTTACCACTTTGGAAGTGTCTCTCGCGCAAACTATTCAGTTTAGAAAAAAATGATATTAGAAACCTCAATATCATTTTTGAAGACCTATCCATAGATATCCCACACTTATGGGTTTGATGAAAAAAAATTTTTGATTTTCAGTACTAAGTATGGGGAACCCCAAAAATTTTTTTTTTTCTATTTTTGTGTAAAAATCTTAATGCGGTTCACAGAATACATCTACTTACCAAGTTTCAACAGTTATATAGCTCTTATAGTTTCGGAGAAAAGTGGCTGTGACATACGGACAGACAGACAGACAGACATGACGAATCTATAACGGTTCCGTTTTTTGCTATTCGGCTAGGGAACCCTAAAAATCTTTATTAAAGGATACAAAGTCTGGTATAATCCTGTGAAAACTGCTGCCCTGGTAACCGAATCCCTTCTCGTGTGTACACAGAGCTCTGAAGTTTTCTGCAGTCTTGGGAACAATGTCGGCTCTCAGCATCATGATGATTCTGCCAATCTCCTGTTTGCCCACGCTGATGTCGAAATATACTTGTGGATTACGCTTCTCTGTAGATTTTGTTGTTGTTTCCTGGAATTATAACATTTGAAATTGTTAGTAAGTATAAAACAGACATGTACACGAAAATATAAACCATCCTAACATAATTGTTTTGAATGGAAACATCAAGCAAATGGCAAAAAGTTAAAGATGTCTGGGCAGTGCGTCTTGTTGCTTGTATGAGTAAGCGAGAAGTGCAGCTTTAATAAATATCACTTGCTTTTTCATTCTGGAGACCCAAACTCAGTGGTAGACCGGTAATGGGTTGATCATGACAAGTGCTCCTGTACTTAAAAGCATAGCAAATCAACACAAAATCAACTTTGATCTCAAAATTCACTTCAGAATTTCCTTGACATCCCCAGCAACTTGCTAGACTAGGATAGGATTTTACGTGTCTCTAAGTTACACCTAAGATTTTGTTGCTGCTTGCTTTTGATGCTGGTTAAAGTCTAAAATTAATAATTCGAATTTGTACAGAACAGTTCGGACTTTTACCATTAAAACCTAGGGTTAAACCTAGGATTTACTAGTTCCAGCTGACAAAACCCAGTCTCTTACAATGTCTGTTCTTCAGTATTTTACTATAACATGATTTACAACCCAGTAGAAAACAGATAAAATTAAAAGTATAATTTAATATTTTGATTACTCACACTTTCTGCATCTGTTTTCTCCTTTGCTCCATTTTCTTCTCCCTCTTTGCTGATATTTAACGTCTCTCCCGCATGTTTCTGTAACCAGCTGTCTTCTGACCAGACTGGCCGAGTAGAACCTTCTTTAATCCTCTGTGGTGCTGCTATGTTCACTCTTATTGTCCGACCAAAGAGTTCTGAATCATTCTGGAAAATTTTATTAAGGTAATGTTTTAATTTTAAAATATTTTTTTAAGAGCACTCTTGGTAGGTAGATTTATACAAGGCTACTTTAGATTTATAATAGAGCTACTTTTATCCCAGAAAATCAGAGTTTGACAAATTTTAGTACAGATATACTTACAGATAGCTTGCATCTTACGGAATACGGATGGGCAATGGACATGGGCTTATTTTTGTCCTGGAAAATCAGTAAATACTTACAGAGATAGCGTACAGGGATATAGGCTTCTTTTTATCCCAGAAAATCCTTTGAAAATTTATAAAACCTAAATGCACGAAGAAAAATTCACGGGCATCATCTAGTCTAGGTTAGAATAAAGTGGCAACTAAATTCATAAGTCTAGAATTGTAAACTGTGTGTACTGGTAAACGTAAGATTTAACCATAAGATTATTTTAGCAATGGAAATATGATTTTATAAAGCCTTTAGATTAATTTTTGTGCCTCCAAAGCCTCTAGTGCCTTCCGATTTGGGATAATTCCGGCCAGTAGATTATGCATTGATTTACGACTTCAAACGCTTACCATATTATCTATGGCTGCTGCAGCATCTTCAGCGTTCTCAAATTCAATAAACGCGAACCCCCTGTGCTTCTCAGTCTCATAATCAAGCGGTATTTGAACATCTACGAGGTCTCCGAAAGGTACAAATGCAGCATTCAAAACTTTCTCGTCCACCTCTTCGGCCAAGCCGCCCACATATATTGTACGTTTTGAATTAGGTTTACTAGCCATCGCAGTTGATAATAAAATACTAATATGATATAAAAGAACTAAAATAATAAGTAATTCGTCGGTAAATTATTATTTGTTTTGTAAATCCTAACCTCAGAATCAGAAATTCGAATTTCGAGACACTGTCAGTTGTCACTGTCAAATGTCAATGCGACGTACAACGCTGATCTCTATGGTATTTTTGCTTTGGATGCGAGGCTTTTAGTTCTTACTATAAATCCCAAAAAAAACTACAAAATTAGAGTTACCTATAATTTTTAGCACAATTTTGGCTACCATGTGGACATATTATATGTAGTAAGATATATTAGATAGATCAACTCGCGCAGAGATAAATAATAGGCTACTTGACAATTTTTTAAGTTGGTCTTAAATGGTTAATATTTGTCCTATTATATCAAAAAAATTAACACTATATTTTTTTGCGCCCTAAAAACCGTAAAACTTTAATTTAAAAAAATATTTTTCTTAGACAGGTGAAAACACTGTCGGCCATGTTTGGAAAACACTGTCGGCCATGTTTGGCCGATAGATTATCTGTGCTCTGACGTCATGCATTTGTAAACAACAGTATAACCCTGTGGTTATACTGTTGTTTACAAACTGTGGTTATACTGTTGTTTACAAATGCATGACGTCAGAGCACAGATAATCTATCGGCCAAACATGGCCGACAGTGTTTTCACCTGTCTAAGAAAAATATTTTTTTAAATTAAAGTTTTACGGTTTTTAGGGCGCAAAAAAATATAGTGTTAATTTTTTTGATATAATAGGACAAATATTAACCATTTAAGACCAACTTAAAAAAATTGTCAAGTAGCCTATTGCTATTGAATAGGTAGGTACTCACTCTGTATTCCTTGCTCTAAACTCTATAATATTTTTCATATGGGCTACTATAAAATACGTCTCATTAATCAAATACCTGCCTGTTTCATGGCTAATTTAGTATGAAAATGATTTCCGCCTTATCGTTTCTGATTCCCACCGTTCATACTCGATTTACTATCTATCGTCAATTTGCCCTATTGCGCTAGACTAGATCATGGCAGATCTGCCGCTAAATTATCTATACGGTAGTATTCAACCTTCAAGATTTATCATTAATTAAATATCATTAAGTTGTATTCAAGGGATTTATCCTTCACCACACAAATGAGAAATACCTACCTACCTATGTATATCTCATTGACGCTTGTTCTGATTGTGATTAATTGGTGCAAAGATTTAATTTATTACCTACCCGCATTTAGCTCTAGATAATAGTATATCTACCTAAATTATTATATAATTTCGGTATACTTATATTCTTCAGAGTTTATTAAACTTTACTTTACTCATACTTTACCTACTTAATTTTTGTAATTAATTTTTAGCCATTTATAACAGCTTACCATTGTTATTCGTGAGAAAAATTAAATTAATAAAGTAGTTCTGTAAGTAAATGTATTTTAATAAGCTCCCAGATAGTATATTTTATTTTAGGAACATTGCACTCTAGAGGAAGGACCAAATAAGTCTAGACGCGGTACTGAAGGATAGGAAAAATAAACTGATGCAAACCATTCGATATAAATGGCAAGATATGTTCAAGCGAACAAAATTTTTCACGGTTTTGGAACCAAATAAATCAGCGCCACCTCTTAGATACTAATGAACGACCCGTTTGAAATCCAGACGTCACTGAGGTTGCATTGGTGCTAAAGCACCACTGAGTCGGTGCCATTTTGTTTGTTCAATAACCCTGTCCATACGAAGTAATATATAAGTCAATGGATGCAAACTGCCATTATAATCACTTAATTATCGTACATTGCCTTTAGAATCTTGTAATAATTGATAGTCTAGCGAGCACGGACTCCTGCAATAGGGATCGCATTCTAAGTTATTTTCCGTTGAAACTTTATTATCCCGGTTGCGTTTGTTTTTTATCATGTCTGGTCCTGCGCATGGCTGCCATTTCACTTGATGGTTAATGATGAGACAGCACAAGTTGGATCCACAGAATTTAGTGTAGTTGAAGAAGTGGTAAAAAAGCTTGAGTTTGTCACCGTGCTGATGTCTAGTGAAACCTCGTCGTTGTCGTCAATCAATAGACGTCCGGCTGTTCGATTGCGGTAGAATGACAGCTACAATGTCACGATCACAATCACCTCTGATTACGGCTACATTACTGCAGCAAGAATACTATAAATTCAGCCAATCACAACATTCAAACATACAAAAATATATGATAAGTAATTAGTTATCGTCGTCTGCCTCGTCTTGGCAAACAATTCACGCACATTTCACGCACTGTCTAAGCAACACCTTGTGCTATGGCCAAATAAGCCGATGCGCAAGCGACTTAATAGGCACGACTTCATGCCGTCGTTGCGTGGTTGCATCTTGCACCTCTGACCCAGGTCGATTTAAATTTATCGGTCATCGATCTTTGAAAGTCCGAATTTGGTCACTCACCGTCTTTCTTGTCGTCACCGATTTCCACGTTCCAAACATAGGTACCTATAGTACACGACAGGTCGGGATAGCAATCGGGGTATGAGGCGGAGTGTTCAAGACATTCGCCTGCAATAATAGTGCGAGCAATAGCGCAAGAACTTTATTGGCTATTTTTCTACAACAGGACATTTCTCTTCATATTATTGTTGGTTTGGTGTGACGTGTCCCGGAATTGTCTCCAGTTTTTAATTAATTAAATAAGTGTTTAAGTTCAGTTCCTGTATTTTACTGACCTCTAACACCCATTAAATACATTGGTCCTTCGAGCCGGATTGTACCAGAAATTCCAGGTCATGTGTAGTGGTCAATTGGTCATAGGTTATGGATTTGACAATGTGTAAATTTTAGTCAAAGTTAATCTTAAAAAACTGTTAAATTGTGATAGTATGTGCCTAGATTAAATATATTTTAACATTTAACGTTTAGTAGCATGTTAATAATCAAATAGATATAGATTTCACATTGTAACATTGTCTAATTTTACAAACCTAACTTTGAGATTTTTACAAACTTTGACATTAAACTATTGTATCAATAATTGTTGTTTTAGGTATCTACTGTGTAAAAATATAAATTGTTTATATAGTTATTACATTATTATTGTATCAAATTCCAGGTTTTGCACTCGTCTCCCAAGAATGGCCGAAATTAATGAGTTAACGAAAAAACGGAGCAGTTATAAAGGTCGGATTACAATTTTTTCTGGTTATTTGAAGTCATTGGAGAATAGCACCGTGTCACCATCTGCAAAGGATATCAGTGAGTTGGAATTACGCATAAACAAGTTAGATTTATTGTACTCTCAATACGATGAAACTCAAAC